>NC_084461.1:68210000-70710000 GCF_027409185.1 Cynocephalus volans | reverse complement strand
CCTTTTCCCTACTGCTTTCTGCACCCTCCCTCTTCACTAGATGCTGTTGTTCTTTCCTCTCTGTGACCTTTACTTCTACTTCAAAAACATTGAGGGAGACAGCTTTGGGGCTTCTACCTGATTGGTGAAGCCCACACTCTGATAGCCATTAGAGTCGATCTTTGTGGCATTTATTCCTTCATCTATTTATTCACTCACTTATTCATTCAACACATACCATAATTAAGTGCTGGCAGGGTGTCAGGCACTCTGCTAGAAGAGGAAAGACAGGCACTCTTGTAGCTTACAGTCTACTTGGGAAGAAAAACAAAGATTTATCACAAGAGAGTGATATGTGCAATAATAGTTGTAACAGAGCAGGGGACAAGGGGTACACGGAGGAAGGACTTTTAAAGTATCTAGAAAAAGGAATGAGGAGGTGCGGAGGGGAGGAGAGCCACCTCAGGGGTGATTTCTCTCATGCCCTCACCACGCCCCATCAGACCTACTGTTGGGTCTGAGAACTCATCTCTGCATATCCAATTCACTTCTCTCCATCTCCATGGCCACCACCTGATACAAGCCACCCTATTTCATGCACAGCTTACCAAATAACCTTCCAAATAATCTCCCTGCTGCCACTCTTGTTCTCCTACAACCAAATCTGCATAGAGCAGCAAAAATGGAATTTTTAAAATGTTCAAATGCAGTAAAACCTTCAGTGCTTCCTATTGCACTTGAGATAAGATCTAGTCTTTTCTAAAGCCTGCAGTGCCCTATATAGACAAGAAGCGTAACACAGTGGTGAAGAGCACACACTCCCAGGGCTGCCTGGTTGATCCCCTAGCTCTGCTACTTACTGGGTGTGGGACTTTGAACAAGCTTCCTAGTCTCTCAGTACCCCAATCTCCTCTATATAACACATGGGTAGTGAATGAGTCCATAAGTTAATAATTAATGTTAAGCACTTAAAACAGTTCCTGGCACAAAGGGAGTCCTATTCAAATGTTAGATGCTATTATAGATGGGCTGGTCTCTGCTTATTTCTCTGTCCATGTCTCCTACTTTCCACTTGACCACTACTCTCCAGCTACGGTTGGCCTTTCTGTTACTCAAACACGCTATGTTTCTTCCTGTCTCAGAGTGAGGTCTTGGCTGGCTGGCTCCTCCTCACCATTCTCATCTCAGTTTAAATGTTGCTTTCTCAAAGTGACATTACCAACTTCCCCCAACCCAGACTTTTCTCTATCATGGCACTCTGCTTTATTTTCATCTATCTGAAAGTAGCTGCATTGTTTGTTTACTTGTTTAATGCCTGTCTTATATAACTAGAGGATTAAGTTTAATGAAAGCTAGGGCAATGTATATGACTCGTCCACTTGGCATCTCCCTGAACACCCAGAATAATATCTGGCACAAAGAAGGCACTTAAAGAATATTGTCAATGGGCGGATAAATGAATGGGTGGGTGGGAGGATGACTGATGGATAGATGGTAAGTGAACAGATGGATGATAGAGGGGGTGATACTTAAAACTGAGTTTTAAAGAATGACTTGAAATAGAACTGTAGAGACGTGCCATGCAAAAGGAATTCACGTGGAAAACCAGGAAAGATGGAAGTCCATGCATGTGCATAGTTATTCGGTCAGTTACTCCATAGATCTGAAGCAGACGGGAGTGGCAGGAAGAACTGGAAGCTGAGTCTGGGGAGGTACACCAGACAGGAGCAGACCAGAAAAACTCAGGAGAGTGACCTTCTTCAAATTCTTTGATGTATCTTCTTAAATTTACTAAATAATGAACTTGGAATTATAGAACCCTCATTAAGTGGATATAAAATTTAAAGCTAAGAAAAACAGTCCTATGCATACCTAGTTGCTTTTTAAAAAAGAAAAAAAAAAGGGAGATGGGAGCAAAAACTTGATGTCAGCCTTCTCTTTATCTTGACTCTTCAAACTCTAGCCTCCTGAATGTTTAATAATCTTTCTTTTTTTGTAAAGGAAAGTCTTTGAGAAGTAGGATTAAGAAGTTGGAATTCTAAAATATGCCCAATGCCATATATGAGCCTTTTTACATAGTCTGAAAATAATCTGGGAAGTTACTGAAAGCCCGCTTGTGTCTTTAGGGTCCTTTTCATTTTGTTTTGATTTATTTATTTAAAAACACTATTTTCAGCCTAATAATATTTTAACAAAAAGTTTTCAGCACTGAATACATAAAAAAATCAACCCTTTATTCTAGTGATTCCTTATTGCCAGACCATCCCCCAGTACTTAAATTTTTATTTCAATTAGAATCAAAGAAATTGTTACCACACTCACCTTTATGTAGTGCATGAGTTGCTATTAAGGTTGAGCACATCCATAAGATGCTTTTTATATTTACTAACATCTTGTCCTAGAAATGAGGGAAAACACAAAGTAAATCAAAAGCATGTAGGTTCGTGACAGGCCATAAATCACATGCTATTTGTGAATTGTATGTAATAAGAGCAAAGGAAGCAGCTCCTCTTGGATTGTAAAAAGAGGAGAGAACTTGTAATAGGAGAAGTTGTCTCAACACTTTAATTATTAGTTTGAATCTCACCCAATGCAGTAGTTACCAAAATAATTCCAGAACCCAATTTGGGGACATGTAACAATGTGGATGTGTGTGACAACCACAGGTGGGCAGGCTGTAGGAAGAACAATAGAGACCACAGCCTAAGCAACGAGCAGCTAGGAGCTAGCACAAAGAGGGAGGGCTGACCACAAAGCCTATTTAGAAACAGGAAACTTTCCATGGATGGTGAGTAGACGTGGAAGCAATAGAGAGAGATGGTGAAAGAAAGAAATTCATATCAACACGAGGTGAGAAGGAATCCATTGATGGTTCGTGCACTTGGTATCAAAACACTGAATAAGGACCTCAACAGGCTTTTGAAAGCACTGACTCCATTTAGTTTCTAGCTGGCTGAACAAACAAAATAAATGTATTATAAGGAGCTGTTAATGAGAAAAGTGACGAGTGCTTGCCATGAGTTTTATAGCAGTTCCAACAGTTCTAAAGTATCAAGAATAAGAAAATACCCTGTACTGAGAGTCAAGAATCCCTGCCCTGGCTTTGCCATTAACTTATTGTTACTTTGGGGAAGACTTTTAACAATCTGGGTCTCCGAATGGTCCCTTTCAGCTCGAATATCTGTGAAGTTATAAGGATGAGAAGGATAAGTACCAGTGCTGGGGACCATCTACAAATCAAAGAACCAACCTCAGAAGAACGGCAGATGATAGGGTCTCCACAGTTGTGCCTTTCTAAGCTACATTTAGAACTATTCCATAATAGCCATTGCCCAGTAGCCAGCTCCTTTTTCTCCTCTCTAAAAACTCTGGCTCCATTCTAGTGTCCACCCTCCTTCGCACAGCCACGTACTTTACAGAGCCTTGGTCAAACCCCCGTGGGGTTGATCTGCACATCCCAAGTCGATTACAGTGGTCCCATTCCCTTTGCCAGTGATTGGCTTTGGAATAGTCAATGATATGATTTTGGCCAAGGAGATGTGAGGGAATCTCTGCCCCCATGGGAAGCTCCTGGGAAAGGTATATTCATCTTAAGAAGAAAAAACAAAAAGGGACGGTCACTTTTCTTCACTGGACATTGTCACAATAGGATATTTTTCCTGAAACTATTGTAGCCATCTTGCATCTGTGAGTGTATGAGACAACCTCTGGGAATGAAGCTGAGAAAGAATCAGGAAAGACAGGGCTTAAGTCCTCAAGTGTTACACCTAGCATGGGCCATACCTTTGAAGTTCTTTTTTATATAAAATAATAAATTCCTTTATTGTTTAATAACAGTAAAACAGGGCTTTTTGTAACTTACAACTGAAGACATCCTAACTGATATGTATTTGAGTTGGAACCCTGAATAGCTTCCTAACACCTTCCTTAGAAAATCACTAAATTCTGTATTATTTTGGAAACCTAGACCGAAAAGAAGTAAATGCTTTAAGTACACAAATCCAATTTCTGCTTTAGTTCTTTTTCATAATTTATAACAGTTATTCTGTTTTCCTTAATATTATTCTGCATTTGATTTCTTTATTTTATATCTTAAAATAAGTGTTAGAAACTCTATAAAATAAAATTATAAAATTCTATCGTTCTAAATATTTCCAGAATAACATTTTTTAACCTAATACATTATATCTCACATTTTCCATCTATATGCCAATTGATAATTTGTAATAAAAAGCATATAGTTGGTAATCCTAAATTAATCTTGACAATTAAGTTTGTTATTTATCATATAATCACTAAGATATGCTAGCAGACTTTGTTCAACACTACCGGGAAAATGCCATGTTTCCGCATTTCTAGATTTCTCATAAGGTACCATAGCAAGCAGGAAGTATACATCTATATCTCAATGCCATTACCATATTTCAGGGAAAAATACAGATATCAATTTCACAGTCAAAATGAAAGTTTAGGTTGCATCATAAAATGCTATTAAAGAAACTGCATTACATCAGTATTAATTGAATCCAAATAAAAAAATCTTTAATCGTGTTTATAAAAAATAATTTCCTGCTGTCCTTCAAGAAAAATTGTTCTATATTTTTTTATTTTTATTTTTTTCAGGAAATCTTTATAAGCATAATTTTAAAAGTGTGGGCTCCACTGTCAAACAGCCCTGAATTCAAGTTCTGCAGCCTCTACGTACACTCTGTGCTCTTGGGTAAATTACCATATGTTTCTAAATCTCATTTTCTGTAGCTATTTAATAGTGAAAATTTGTACTTAATTGTTGAAGTGATTGTAAGAATGATAAAATAATGCACCTGAAATGTAGTTCAGTGATACATAGTGTATTCATTGCTCAATATTTATTATTAAAATTACTAATTCAGGCTTTGCACAAATGTTCTAATACTGGTTTCATATCACTAATAGTAAAAAGAAAAGTATTTGAAGCTCTTGGGTTTGAAAATTATAACCTGGCTTACCACTACTAGTAATGTAAAACTTTATGCTTATGATAAGTTGTTCTATAACTTATTGCTACATACTTTGAATCATTATTTGTAAACATCTTTTATCTCCTCTATAGAACAGTAGGCTTCTGGAAGGCAGAGCTCGTATCTTATTCAACTTACTAATTCCTACAATATTTCTACAGTGCCAGGTTCAGAGTAAACCCTTGATGAATGTTGATAGACCAAATGCATGAACAATGCCTCCATTTCCTATTCAGAAACACACCTTAAAGCAAAGTGTGAAAAATCTCTTGTGAAATATGGGCAACTGTGGCTAATTAACACTTGAAATACATTCGAATCAGTCCAATTAAATATTTAGCATGACCAAATAAAATATAATGTTTGTCAGTGTCTAGACTGTAAAGTATCATAAAGAACCAGAGAAGAAGGGGGATCTGGACCTTCAAATGGGTCTTCCTATTCTGATTTACTACCCAAGACACATACTCAAAACTCTTCCTGCACACTTATCCTTATAAATGCATTTTCTATTTTTGAGGGAGGAGGAAAATGGTCCTTCATCTATATCGGTATAACAAGTATACTCAACAGTTGTCCTAAGGCTACCCCTAAGACTAGGCTAGGGAAGAGAGCTGGTGCATTAAAAACAGAAATAAGAGACTAGACATATTTTAAATACAATTGAATAAGTTGTGTAAATATGGGTAAATAAGTTACTTCGAGTTAAAAATTAGAGTGTTCACACGAAGTCTTACATTTTTAACTTCTTCTGAAAAATCAGATCTAGCAGAGCTGGGTCCATATTCTAGCTGGCCGATCATCTGCGGTATCAAGCAACAGCCTCTCTCTTCCCTTGGGTCAGAGTGCTCAAGGTCATCGCTGTCCCCACTTAGAAACCTCTTATCCGTTTCCACTCTGTGCCTGGCCCCTGTGGGCACCTGAGTTCGCAACTCTTGAATTAAAGGCTGATCCTTTATCTCTTGAGTAATGACAATTGCCTCAGAACTACGTTTCTGTTGCCTCTTCCTCAGGGTCCATGGGCATTTATTTCACTCCTCTAACTTTCTTAAGGCTTGTCCTTGGTTGTTAAGGTACACTATTTGCTTTCCATATTTGGTCTCATTAAATGGGAAATGTTTTAAAGCCTCTTTCTTTGCTTTTAACACCACTCCAAACTCACTTCCACCCTTCTGCCCTTCCAGGTCTGTCTCGTATGCACCGTCTGTTAGTGATAACACGTCTGCCTGCATGGAAAGACCTGGGAGATATGAGAGCCAGCCCCTATATTTAGCCTGCTTACATCAGTGAAGTCAGTGAGAAGAGGAGAAAGTCATCGAATAATCAAGGTACAGCTGATGGAGACTGTTTAATGCCTGGAAACAAGAGACAAGATCAGCAAAACTCCTATCCATGAGAAATTTCTACAGAGAGGGTAAGGGCCATGACAGGGATGGCTGCCTCAGAAAGAGAGCCAAGTTTCTATCAAACAAATATTTAGCGTGCTCCCGTGATCTTGGAAGAACCCAACTGAGTGGGGGGTGACATAAGGACACACAGAGGTTTTGCCTACCATTATGCTAATTAGCTACCCTAGACAACTACTTTTCCAGGATACCTGAGCCACAAAGTGGATATAATGAGCATCACCTATCATGTTGCTCTTCAGTTCTTTCTCACAGGGAGAATTGCTGTAACACAGAGAGAAATTGCATGTTTGAGACATGAAATCTCATGAATTTACTTCACAGGAGTACTGGCACCATGTGAATTTACATTAACCAGCAACTGAATTCCTGAACCTAGACTTGGCTAAGCTTTTTCACTTTGTTGCCCCTTAAGCACTGCTCTGTTCTCTGACTGGCAAATTCCTTTCTCATGACTCTGTTTAAAATATACTATATTCCTAATTCCCCTTCCTATGCTCTATTTTTGTTAGCACATATCACCATTTTACATATGTGTTTGGGAATTGCTTTTCTCTACCCATCATGGTAGAATCTCCAGGAAATCAGTCTTTTTTTTTTTTTTTTTTCTTTGCCGGCTGGCACAAGGATCCGTGGTGTTATCAGCACCACACTGTAACCAACTGGACCAGCCAGTCTTTGATGTATTATTGTTCACTCCTGTATCCACAATGCCTAAGACACCCAGTAAATATTTGCTAAAAGAATGAACATATACCCCCTTTTTTACATAATTAGATGCATACTATGCACAGTTTTGTACTTTCTTCATTTAAAATACAATATGTCTTGAAGAATGTTCCAAATCAGCAAATACACTTTTTCCATGTTATTTTTAATAGCTTCCTGGCTTTCCAGGCAACTTTTATTTCCATAGCAACTTTTATTTAACTAGTTCCCTATGATGAACCTTTAGGATGTTTCCAAATTTTTGCTATCAGAAACAGTGCTACAAAGGACATCCTTGACCATTTATCTTGTCCATTTATCTTGAGTGACATTTGTACCATTATCTATGTGATAATATCTAAAAGTGGAATTGCTGGGTCAAAGGGTATATGCATTTAAAAAATTTTTTTGAAAGCTAATCAAAAAATTTTTGATTGTCAAATTATTTTCTAAAGAAGAGGAACCTATTCACATTCCTGCAATAGTATATGAGAGATCTGGCTTCTCTAGAACCTTGCCAACACAAACTCTCATCAAACTTTTTCATATTTACCACTCTGATTGATGATAAAATATGCAGCATATCACTGGTGTTTTAATTACTATTTCTTTAGTTATGATTAAAGCTGAGCAACTTTTCCTGTATTAAAAAACATTTATATTTCTCTTTCTGACACTACCTGTACATAACTTTTGTCAATTTTTCTGATAGATATAGCCTTTCCTTTAGTTATTTATAGAAGTTCTTGGTATATCAAGTATATCAAGAGTCATTAGCTCTTTGTTTCTGGTACATTGCAGACATTTTCCAAATGAGTTATTTTTTGTGCAGACAACTTAATAATTGTTGTTTAGTCGGACTTGCCCATATTTTCTAGTATGGCTTCTGGGTGTTAGCTTTTACTTAGAACAACTCCCTACTCCTGAAGTGTTTCTCCTATGTTTTCTTTAAGAAGTTTTATTGTTTCAGGGTGTATATTTAAATCCTTAATCCATTTTGAGTTGATTTTAGTATACGGTGAGAGGTATGGATCTAGTTTCATTCTCCTGCATATGGATATCCAGTTATCCCAGCACCATTTGCTGAAGAGGCAGTCCCTTCCCCAGTGAATAGGCTTTGTGCCTTTGTCAAAGATCAGATGGCAGTAAGTGTGTGGGTTGATTTCTGGATTCTCTATTCTATTCCATTGGTCAGTGTGTCTGTTTTTATGCCAGTACCATAGTGTTTTGGTTATTATAGCTTTGTAGTATAGCTTAAAGTCAGGTAGTGTTATGCCTCCAGCTTTATTTTTTTTGCTCAGCATTGCTTTGGCTATGCGTGGTCTTTTATTGTTCCATATAAATGTCTGGATAGTTTTTTCCATTTCTGAGAAAAATGTCTTTGGAATTTTGATGGGGATTGCATTGAATTTGTATATCACTTTGGGTAGTATGGACATTTTATATTAAGTGAAACAAGTCAGGCACAGAAAGAGAAATACCACATGTTCTCACTTATTGGTGGGAGCTAAAAATTAATATATAAATTCACACACACGCACACACACACACACACACACACACAAAACCGGGGGGGGGGGGAGAAGATATAACAACCACAATTACTTGAAGTTGATATGACAAGCAAACAGAAAAGACATTGTTGGGGGGGGAGGGAGGAGGGAGGGAAGTTTTGGTGATGGGGAGCAATAATCAGCCACAATGTATATCGACAAAATAAATTTTTTTTTTTTAAAAAAAGAACAACTCCCTACTCTACTTTTTAAAATCCCATGATTTCCCCTAGTCATTTTTTAAAAAATTTCTTATATGATGAGAAATGTGGTAGAGATTTATTTTTATTCTGAGCAGACCGATCAGTTGGCCCAAAACCATTTGTTGAGTAATCTTTTTTTCCCACCAAATGTCTATGTTCATTTGAGTCTATCTCTTGTCTGTTGATCAATAAAAGTAGACAATTTTTAAAAACAATATGCCCCTCTCTGACTTAGATTTACTAAAAAATACATGCTTTGGGTAATTCTGTTATTATTAAGATTATAGAATCAGATCAATATGGATCCCAGAGACATAATGTGTTAATATCCCTTATGTGACAGTTTTCCATCTGTCAAAGCCTTTTCATAGGTGTTTACTTTTCTGCTCTTTTTAACTCTGTATTCATTTAGTGAGCTATGACACAAAAGGTCCAGAAGCTGTGTCTTAACTTGGTTTTCTTAGCTGGTGAGCCCAACTCAAACTTTCTGATTCCAGGTCTACTGCTCATTCTGCTATAGCTCAGGTAATATCAAAGCAGTAATTTAATAATGAAAAGATTATAATTTATCCCATATTGTATATGTATTTATTATAAAGTATGTAATCTCATTTTATAGACATGAGCACCTTTTAAAATTTTTAGAAGAATGAGGTATGATGCATATAGATACCTAAATAAGTAGATCTACATTTGTGCCCTTTTATAGATGATAGATGTATCCAGAGGAGTTTCAGGAAATAACTGACAAACACATTAAACAAAGATCCTTTTTACTGACCACTGAAATACAACAACCCTTGGCATGTTCAGTAATAAGACACTTAGCAGTGTCTAAAAATCCCAGAGAGAGATAGATGATAGATAGATAGATAGATAGATAGATAGATAGATAGATAGATAGATAGATAGATAGATAGATAGATAGATAGATGGGTGGATAGGTGGATAGATAGATGTTTATATTACTCATAATTACATATATTTTTTTTAACCAAGTCTAGGCTACAAGCCGAAACTAGCAAAAATTCAATAATCAAGAAGAATCTTGGCCAAGACATTTATCTTTACTCCGCCCTGTTCTGATTCCAAATCATAGAGTGCAGGCTTTGTGTTTCCTCTCATAGACCTATGCAACAATCAGTGTATTTTCTCAGACCAGAGCAAGTAACCCCCAACAATGAATGTTTGTCAGTTTTAACTGGTTTCTCTAGGTGGGTGGTGACAATAACAGTCTACTACAGTCATTCATTCTTTCCCTCAAAAGAACTATGTGTCTTGAGAAGTTCTGCTCCATCACAAGGCAATATCCCATTTTAAATACAGTCTCTCGCAATGTTTGTCCATGAATAAAGTTAGCAAAAAAGTTCAAAACCTACCAGGAAAGGAGAGCTTAGTTATATGACTGTGGGAGATATAGTTAGTTGATCTTTGTGCACTCAAAAGCTCTGATGTTCAATCAGTGACCAATCATTAACCACAAAGTATTTAAGCATAATAATGCAAAAAAAGAGAGAGAGAACAAGGGATGTATCTTTAACATTAATCATATTCAGCTTTGAATTAGCTTTCAGGATAACTGCCAAACAGAATTTATAAGTGTACAGATATATCTTGGAATATCAGAGGTATCCTTCTCCAGTTTGTAAACACAGAGAAAAAAAGAAACCTCCATCTGTAAACATATATAAATTTAGAGGATTTCTTTTCAAACATCATTTTTAAAAATATATAAGCAGGAAATATAATTTAGAAGAACTTTTAATTTTTTTTATCTACCAAGAAAAAACTTTGAACTCTTACATAGATTCTAGGCATTTCCTTGAATCTCATCCCTCTTTCCACCACCCACAAGATCAAGGACTGTGGACTTCCTGCTGGAGGAAGTAATTGCTCAATCACTTTGGAATCCATTGGAACACATTGCGTATTAGTCAGGACAGGCATCTACAATTAATTTTAAGATAGTCCTTTCTTTACTTAGACCTCAGAACTAGAAGTCAGATTCTGAGACTTTCTCCTCAGTGTACTGTCTTATATTCCCAAGTTACATATTCCCTAAACTGGATAACAATGCTATCTCAGAAAACTAATTAGTGCTTCCACTAGTGCCTTCCTGTTTTTATGTTAAACTCACAACATCCTATTTTAGGACTTTATATGACTTCTTTTCACGATGGGTTTGGCACAATTGCCAAATAGTACTTAAAACAATTTAGGCAACAGCTTTTACAAAGACAAAAAGAAAAGGAAAGTGGATCGATTATCTACGGAATTAGAGGTGACAGAGAGATTATTAAAACCCAGTTCTTCCAAGATAAAACGGAGGAGAGGAATTCAAAACGCAGCTCTAAGTAGCAGCGTCTAGTCTGCGCCACGTTCCCGCAGGTCTCTTGCTCAGTCATTTCATAAACATGTGCTGAGCTCCCACTCCGGACCAGCCCCCTGACATGCACAGGGACCTCAGAGTTGCACCCGCAGCCCTTTAATGTTTGCCCTCATGGAATCCTATCAGTCCCGTCCAATGGCAATCTTTCCCATTCTAGACGAACTCTTTATGACAGTCTGAAACGTGACTAACCTTGTAATTGAGTAAAAATGGCCTTTAGACTTACTTGAATGTACAGTATTTAAAAAGCAATGTATGGAGCACAGGAGAAACCCGTCTCATTTTTCTGCCAAAAACAGAGTTTGCTTGGAGTAAATCTTTACTCTCTCAAGGCAAAAACCCTATATCCCTCCTACCACCAAAAAGCAAGGAAAAAAATCTTAAACGGCCATTTAACAAGAGTGTTTAATGCCGTCTGGATGGAAGTCTAGTCTGAGCAGCTGCAGCCGGCCCTCGGCGCTGGCTGCGCGGCCGCTTGGCTGTCTCGACTAAGCCCGGCTCCGCCTTCCCCCGTCCCTCGCGTGTCCCGCCCCGCCCCGCCCCCTTGGCCTGGGCGGGCGGGGACCCAGGATGCGCGCCCCGCCAGGCTGCGCCAACTGCTGGCGCGGCTGTGCGGCCGTCCCCGAGCCCAGGAAGTCACACCCGTCTCGGGCCGGGAGCTGCAGCTCCAGCCCACGTGGCGGCGGACACTCGGCGCTGCGAGAAACGTGCGGCGCGGTTCCTCCCCTGGAGCGGGCCGAGCCAAAGGGGGCGGCCCCCAGCCCCGGTACCTCTGGGCGGGGCGGGACCACCTCGGCTCAGCTAGTTCCTCCCATCCTTCCATGCCCGCATGCCGCTCCAGTTGCGTTCGTTATCTCTTGTGAGAGTAAGAAAATATCTTAACACGAGACCCTGAACTCAGACCAAAACCTCAAAACGAACCCTTAGGGTCCGCTCTCGGCTGTGTGCTTGCATCTGCCCCACCTCCGTTGCTTCCTTCCTCCCCTTACCTCCCCTGTCTCTTTTCCTTCCTCCTCCCTTCCTTTCCTTTCTTTTTCCTCCAGGCGCCCGCCTTCTCCCCAATTTCCACGTCTGACGTGTGTCCTGAAGTTGAGGAAGTTTAAGCCCTGGATTAGGGGCCCTTCTTTTGCAATGTCCTGGGGCGGGGCCCTAACATTGGAGTGAAGTGCTCATGAGCCTTCCTAAAATTTGCAAAAGTAATGCATTTTGTAATTGCATTTTATTTAAAGATACCCATGATCGCGCATCAAGACCCCCCAAACCTGGATCCGCCCCTGGCCCTGTGTGTTGGTTCACGTAACTGCAGACTCGACCCACAGCGCCGCATCCATCCCAGCCGGCTCCCCAGGAGGCGCCTTTGCACTCCGCACAGACAAGGCTGCCTTAGACTTACGTCGCAGATTCTGAACTGGAAAACTAACGACCAAGGAGGAAGCTCGGCCTTCCATCCTTGAACACAGGGCAGTGAAAGCGGCTGGTTTGGTTCGGGGAGGCTCGTTTTTCTCCACCTGTGCTGGATTTCTCCATCAGGGGGCGCCCACACCCGCCACAAAACTCCCCATTCCTAGACATCTGGGTTCCCCCAGCCCGAAGCACTGAACTGGAGGCAGAACCGAAGGAGCGCACCGCCTCCCTCGTCCCTCCCTCCCTGCCTGCCTCCGCGGACCGGGAAGGCAGGGATTTCACACTAGCCATTCATTTGTCAGCCGTGGGGGAGGGGACGCAGAAGCGAGAGAGACGGAGCTGAGGCTGGTAGCGGGGAAGGGAGGCAGAGAAGACGGAGGCAGAGACGGAGACACAAAGATGAGAAACGGGACAGAGAGAGCTAGACTGTCTTTCTGCCACGGGTGTGCGCGCGGCGGGACAGCTGTCCAGGCGCCTCACAGATTTCCTCCCCCTCCCTCAGCATCTCCCGGGAACATGCAGAACTTGCCGGGGCGCAGCTGGATCCGAGAGCAAATACTTTAGGCTATGACACTTTTTTCTACCCTGCTCTCCTCTGCCTAACAAACAATCTGACCGCTCCACGCCCAGTGACACAGACAGAGAGCCGGGACAACCCGGATGCCCCCCATCCGCACGCACCAGGGATGTCACTTTGCAGCGCCTCCGCCTCCGCAGGGCGGCAGGACGCTCCAGCCGAGGGCGTCCCCGGGGGCTCCCTGCACATGCTCTCCGCAGCCGCTGGACTCGCCAGTAAAGTTGCTCAATTAGAGCCGAGAACTGGGAGGGGGTGGGGATACGGAAGGAAACGGAGGACTCCGTAGTCGGGGCAAGAGGGCTGGACCCAGAGGCTCCTCATTCGGGTACCCGCGCCACCTTTGTCTGGAGGGCTCTCTGGGAGCTGGTTTGCTTGTTGAGACGGGAGAGATAGCCCCCATTTCGATCTTCAGGGTGAGAAAAAAATTCTTGCACATCCCTGCTGGTTCAGGGCAAGCTTTTCCCGCCCAGGCGCCTCCCAGACCTCCGCGGCGCTCCAGCAACCCCACCCCCATCCCCTGCTCCTTTCCTGCGGGCCCCGGAGCACGGTGCGCAGGACAAAAGAACCCAGGGGCACCAGGAGAGGGCCGTGACAGCCCCCAAGTCGTCAAAGAAACGCGGCCCAAGGACCCTGCACCTCCCCCGGCTAGTCGTCCCAGACTGCCTGCGGGCTGAGGGAGTCAGGTCCGTGCAGGTCCCGGGCTGCCGGGGCGCCAGGTCCCTCTGTCAGGAGCTGCCTAGAAGCGGCTTTCCAGGAACGCCAGGCACTGACCACACACCAAGGGCAAGGAAACCAGGTGGCCTGCACCAAGGCAGCTTCGGGGACTTGTACATGGGCAAGTCTCGGGAGTCCCCATTCAAACTTTTGCCTCGAGCAGGTTAACAAAAAAGGAAAGAAACAAACAAAAAATCAAGGTGCTGGGGAGTCCCTCCCTCCTCTCCAGCTCAAGACCCCATGACTTTTCTAGGATTTCTCTACAATTCCCTTCCCTCCCTTCCCCCAATTCCGTTACTCCTTCTACCCCCACCCCACCCCAGCTTCTTTTGTCTGGATCTTTTTCAGCACCAAGGTCCCTCTGTATTCCTCTCTCCAAAAGCCTTTTGAAAGTTACCTGCATTTTTTAAGTGCACGCATTTTCTTAACTTCGCCTTACAGCTAGTTAGTTCTCTTTCCCTTAATTAAAGCCTACCAATTGCAATGTACTTCTTTTTTCTAAGCTCTCGGGTTTTTATGTAAGTTTTTTTTTTTTTTTTTTTTAAGGGGGAACAAAAGAAACGTGATTACCTTGAAAGGCGGCTTATTGCAGTTGGGGGGGACAATTCACCGCAGCGCTGCGCGAATGGGCTCGGCGTTGACTGGGCGGGTCACATAAGAAGCGCGGTGGCCTGGGGCAGGGTGGAGAGAGTGCGGGACGGTGCTGGAGGATGCGGGAGGATGCGGGGCTGACCACAGATCCCGGTCCCAGCGCCTGTCCACGACACCTAATGTTCGAGGCTGTTGCGCCCGCGCGGCTGGAGTTCTTCCCCAGAAAGGCTCGGGGCAGCTCGCCTGCAAGTTCAAATGCGGGTTGTGACACCCATCATCATTATATCACTGTACCGTCAGCGCCGAGGAGGAGACTCAGCGAGGAGAAGGAGGAGGGAGAGGAGGAGGGTTCATTCATAGGCTCCAGAAGCGCTCCGCAGCTTCAGCCACTCCTAAGAGCCCAGGCTTGGAAGGCAGGCGGAGGGGCGGAAAGGCAGCTCCCCGCGCCTGCTGCAGGGACCGCCTGCCTCCCTCCCCAGGCACTCCCACCTCTCGGCGTTTCTTCCTGACACGAAGTACCAATCGGCTTGGGGACAGCAGCGCTCCCATTCAGCGACTCCCTCAGTCACATCGCGCTGTGCTCGCGGAAACCACTGCCCTCCCACTCCTTCCCCACCCCCACGTCCCCGCCCCCCGCGCTGCCCGTTCTGGGTTAGGGGGAAGGAGCCCCCAGGCTCTTGTGGGGCAGGCCAGCGCGAGACAACTGAGTACGGTCGGTTCTTCTCGAGAAGGTAGGAAACTGTAAAATCAGCAAAGAACTTGGTTACAGTGTGTTTACGCGCCCACAGAGCTTGCCTGTCCCATCTGAGGAAAGTGTCAAGCCAAGGCTCCTGCCAACCTGAAAGAGAAACTGAGAAATCGAGATCCTTCTGAGACCTAGAGGGAAAGTGTATGAATTCCCTACTGCCCTCCCCAGGGACTGCCCAATAGGGAGCCCGGCGTCACCGCGCAATCCACAAAGACCCTGGTAATAAAGGGCTGGACAGGAAATTCCCCCAGGCAAATCTTGTCAGATTCAAAGAGAATGCTCTTCCTTTGCCACAAACCTACATCTCCTCACATAAATCTAGATTCCGCTTTCTTCGTTCTTCCTTTCCCTGTGTCTTTCAAAGTGTTCCTCATAGTAGAAAATACTTCATAGTTTTTCTGAGTGACAGAGACTCCTTGGATGTACCAGCCACCTTTCATGCTGTCAGGAAATGGGATCGTAATCTTTCATGCGTTTATGCAATTTTTTTTCAAGTCGGGCCCACCCCATGTAAACAACATCAACACAAGGAAGAGTCCCCTGCATTGTTTTAAAAAATTTCCAATAGGACCTGCAGAGCAAAGGGTCAACCAGTTGACACAAAGGATCTGCCCGTTAGAGAAGAGGGACTTTGGATTTTCCTTTTCTTTGAAGTATGAGTTTATACAATGGGAACAAAATAAGTCCAAGGTGTATGTCAGTATAAGACTGGGATACTGGAATGGATGGCAAACTTTTCTTTCTACACAAATATGGAAGTATTCTCATAATTCTTCTCTCCAAAGGCTCTACTAAGAAAATTGCATCACATTCAGGAGCTCAGAATAGTAGTGATTAAATGAGAAAGTCCATTTTCACTCTGAATTTCTTTGATTAGGTCGGCTTAAGATCACAGTTTAAATCTGTTAGTACCTAGACTCCTAAGGATGCACATTTACAACGTTTCTTTTGTAAGTTGTATGCATTCAACATGATCATAAATTTTAAATGATAGGCCTGTCAGGACAATTTCAATTCTCAAAATGTGTGTCTTTATTTTTACTTTTCAGCTCATTACAGTGAGTGACATAACTATTAATTATATCATTTGGAAATCAATTTGTTTGGTTTTGCAGTGAATTATTTATTCTCAGTCCAGTTATGATACTAGCATTCCTAACATTGAATTTCTATTCCATTAAGTGTTTAGGGTAAGAGTCATAGAAGAGAATCAGACTTCAACCTTTGCATTTAACATATTAGCAAACTAAGGTCCAGAAAGCTACTGTCCCAAAGTCATGCAATCAACAGCAGAGCTGTTACCAGAACACAACTCTTGACTCCTAGTCCAGTGTCTTTTCGGTGCTTCTCATAGCAACTTTATATTCAAGATGACTTCATTCAGAAAGATAGAAAAATGAAATAAAATGAATCCTCACTGAAATTTATATTCCAAGCATTAGGGCAGATCTTTCTCTGAAACACTTTAAAACGTGTATTATTGTTCTCATTCTTACATTTGAGTAAACCTCGTTGAGTTTCAAAAAGTTTAAGTGACTTGGCCAAGGCCATATTGTAAGGGACAGATCTGCCGTTCTGAAAAGCTTAATATTTCCCTATTACCATAACTCTCCCTTTATAATACAGTTAAGTAAAACATTTCCATGAAAAAGAGCTAGAGCAGAAACAAGCAAATAATAGCAGATTAATATCAATTTTCAAGAAAATGTTTATAAATAATGCCATGATGAAACATGATTGAAAGTTATGGGTCAGATACTCTATATCCTGAGCTGTTTTCCTTTATCTTGCCGAATGTGTTTCTCTAGCCCTCTAACATGTATAGTTCTTATAATGTCCCTAGACATTACAACCCTTGATCAAGTAGTACTACAGGGCAAAGGCACTTTCTCAAGCAGACGTAACTAATCAAAATGTGAACAATGTTGAAAAGCTTTATACTGCATGCCTTTTCTCTTCTTTGGCTTGTAACATTATTATTAGAAAATTAAACACTTCTTCAGGCTGTCAAATAACGAAAATGAAGTGATATCCCCTGAATATCTGCTCTTTTTCCTCTAGGACAGATTTTTCCCTCTAGCTATCTGTAATAGAAAAAGAACAAAAAGAAAAAGGAAAACATACTAAGTATATTCAGGATAGAATCTACAAATGTATTATTTCTATGTAAATTCAGGATAGAATCTACAACTGTATTATTTCTATGTAACTGCCTTTGAAGACTGACTTTCTTTATTTCTTCCTTTCTTTCTTTCTTCCATCAAGAAAAAGGAGAGAGCAGTTATTTCCAATTCTCCAATGTATGACAAAACGATTACAAGTTTTTGAACGGGAAAATATATTTCTGCAGCTTTTATAACTTAAACTCTTTTTTTTTTTTTTTTTTTTTTTTTTGTCCATTACACTCAAGCATGAATCAAACAGTAATTAAAATCTTATTCTCTAATTCTCCTTTTAAATCATGTCTTTGTACTGGAGATGTTCTTTATGTAAACTCCAAGATTCTGAGCATAGATAAAGCAAGATCTTCGTTCGTAGTGCTGATGTCTACAAGAAACCATAAGCCAGAAGCTATGTGCCTTGCTTCCTTGTCTTGATCTTGTCTTTAGAAACTTGGCTGAGCACAGGGGCAGCCAGCCAATGACTTGAGAAGAGAGGTGTAGATGGCAGGTGGGTCTCCAGGGAATTTCATTATCTTCATCTAAATCTCCTTCTGAGGTCCTTTGGGATCACATTTCAGTCTCCTCCTTTTTTATTCATCAGGTGAAGTGTTCTTAGGCATGGCATTATCTGTTGTTGCACTAAGGATGACAAGATTCTAGTCCCATTCAAATTCCGAAAACAAAGAGTTCATGTTTCAAGCCCCTGATACAATTGATCCTAGGCACAATGAAGCAATGTATCCTCTCTGGATGGTGATAGAATGCTAAAGATTAAAAATGTAGCTTCACTGACTTTCAATGGCCCCAGAAAAAAGGAAGACGATCCTCTAAAATTGTCATAAAATAATTAAAACAAACAAACAAACAAAACACATTACAGATTAGGGGCAGACATTCTATACAACACTTTTAATCTGGGGTTTTCTAGGAAATGCAGAATAATTATAAAGTCTTTGTTGCCTTCTTTAAAAAATAAAAAGGAATCCTGCAAAAGGCAAAGCGATGGCGACAATCTCATTGTACTTTAACCTGAAATATATAAATTATTCAGGTAAATTTAACACAGATAAATAGCCCTAAAAAGCCATGAAAAATTAGATTTTTCCCAGAAATCAGATTCTGAGCCTTCGCTCTCCAGCCTCCAAGTTAAAATGCTACAGTAAATGTTACTTTCAATAAAGTAGTTTTCTTTATTGCTGTAAATGTCCTGTTCACAGACAGATTTCTCCAGGATTTAGCTGAAAGACCATCTACATCACGACTGAACTATGCAAGCCAAAGCCAAGTTCCAACATGGAGTGATGGGAGAGGCTGGGCTGCTGAGAGGAGATGACTTCATTAGAGAGCAGAGAGGCTCTGAGTCGGTCCACAAGGCAGCCAAATGGCCCAGCACATCTGCACTTGCCCCAGGAGGCTGGGGGACAGCATCAAAAACGCTATCATATTTATAAAGAAAAAGATCAAGGCATGAAGAAAGCAGTCCAACAAAATTGAATTGAAGATATTGACAATCTTACTGCCCTCCTGAGTCGCTTTCTCAAACTCTTTTCCTTCCCTCCCCACAGCCTGCAAAATACAGGTCATTGTTTTATAAAGCATTTGTCTGACTGAACCAAGAGGATCCGAAGAGTCTGGTTTCTGAACACAAGGAAGCGGTAGAGATCTTAGAATCTATGAGGAAGGGCAGAGAACAATGCAGAGGTTTTCTTAAGAGGCAAAACTTTTGCAGTTGCTGTTTATTTTCAGTGGCTACCAGTCTCAATTTATTTAATCAGACTACAAGGAAACCCAGAGACGAGGAACAAAATGAAAGCTTCAGCACTGATGGTCACATAAGTGTCGCCCGTGGTGAGCAAAGGCGGGAGGCAAGACAGAAAACAAAGAACTTTCTACATTGTGGGAAGAATGTTTGGAGAACTCCAAAGTGGGTATCAGAACAGGGTGTAGAAGTAACAAGCAGGCATTCCATCTTTATTCTATCAGTAAAAGCAATTACGGGACTAGCTGGATGTCAGAGACTCTGGGCTCTTGTCCCAAAATATGAGAGATCACATTTTAACCCTATGAATCAAAGAAGATCAAATATACATTAGACATTTAGGCAGTATTCAAAAAGGTAAGAATTGCTTCCCATCCTCAAGGAGTTTGTAATCTCTGTAGAAAAATTAATTCATTAGAGTAGCCAAGGTTATAATTTATTATTTAATGACTAATGAACTTGGAGGGAAAAAATATATATATTATAAAAATAATATATAATTATATAATATACAATATATAATTATATAATATACAATATATAATTATATAATATACAATATTATATAATACAATTATGCATTATTAATTGTATTATAATAATACAATTATGTATTATTATTATATAATACAATTATATAATATATATTTTACATATATTATACATAATTGTATATTTTATATACAATTATATAATATATATTATACACTATATATATAATATATATACTATATATATTATATATTATGTATAGTGTTTCCCTTGGCTGTTTTGGTCAGCCATCTTTTAAAAAACATGTCACTGACTACAAACGGATCAGGTGAGAATGGAAGCTCAACAAATCTTTTTATTGGAAAATCTCTTCCATGCTCATATTTTACCAGCATTGAATCTCTGGCACTAAATTTTATTGTATATGAAGAAATCATGCTTCGTATTCTTTCATAGTAAAAATAGTTGGTTAAATAACATGTACTTAGGGTTCATTTCAAGTTTCTGAAAATCTTCCAGAATTGATAAATCAAACATTTGTATTATGTGGGGGGAAAATAGTGAATGGTGGAAGGAAATCATTAAATGTTATCCTAACAAGAAAAGGTCAGGGAAATTGGTCACTCTGAGGGTTCAAGGGTCTCTGGCTACTAGGCACAGGTATCAAATATAGGCATTAGAAAACAAAGAAAAAGAACAAGGTGCTAAAAATTCTTCTTCTTAGTTACCACGAGGTTAAAATAACGTGACTTAAATATAATTTCAAATTTACAGGCATCCCTCAAAAATACAGTTGAGAATGTGCAATGGCCCTTCACATCCCTCATTTTCACCACTCCTTTGGAAACTTTTTGTCTCATTCTCTCTGATGGCAGCTGCCTGTGACTGCCTCTTTCCTCCCATAACATCTCAGAAGATGTCTCCCTTAGTTTGGATCCCCACAGCAGCAAACACTGAGAGAAGGGTTCAAGTGCAAGTAGTTTATCTGGGAGGTGAAGGCAACAAGCATCTATAGGGAAATGGGGATGAGACAGGGAAGGGGCGGAGGCTGGTGAAGGGTGCACTTCAAGCAGGCTGCACTACAGGCAACTGGAACTCATTATTCCCACTGAGCGTGCTGAGGAACATGCACCTCAGAGGTGTCGCATCTGAGGGGTGAGGGAACTGAAATATTTATACACTTGTTGGTTGAGGGCTTCTCCAAAAGGTGTTAATTCTCTGCCACTTCTGCCATGAGTGCAGGAGGACTGGGCTCTGGTTTATTTCCACAGGACAAGTGGCCAGGGAAAGCTCTAGGCTAAAAGATAGAGGGGCTGCAATTAGAAGTTGGGCTCGCATACACAGAAATGACAAGAGTGAGGGACTGTGGGCGGGGTGCCAATCACATCTGTAATTGCCAGGATTCTCACATTGCTAATTCTGGGTAGGTTTGCGGGACTGGCAATTGCCGGTTTCCAGCCTCAGCTGGAGCAGGATGAGGTGGAAAGTCTTAGGATATCAGGGAGGACTGTGAATCCTTTCATCACCTCCTTTCTCTCAGCCCTCCCTCCCCCCACACCAGGATCATTCCAATGGCCACCTTCATATACCCCATTTCCACGTGGGTCTCAGTGCCACTTCTCCCTCCCAGAGACCTAGTTTGACTCCCTCACATCTCAGCTCCTGGAAAGAACTAGCCAAATGAGGCCTGTAAAGTGTTGTCCTAGAAACCCTAAATGAATCTTAAACTCATGGTAGTAAGGTCCAGAAGGGCTGTAAATTCACCTAGAGCGAAGTCCTCTTACTTCAGACACAAAGTCACTGAACTGGAAGCTCCCTGAGATCAGGGTCTTTATATGTTATGTTCACACTGTACATACAGTTCTTTAGCACAGTTCCCTGTCCCACGGTAGTCTCTCTCTCTATATATATATATGTACATACACACACACATGTATATGTGTATATGTACACATACACATGAGGGTGCTTCAAAAAGTTCATGAAAAAATAGAATTAAAAGATAACACAAATGTTTCCATGAACTTTTTGAAGACCCCTCATACATATCTGCCTCCTTTGTCTAACTTCCAAACATGTAATGCTCGTGGAATGACGACATCTATTAAGAGTGTTCTATTTCTTGAGAATTTTATCAGAGAGTAGAGATGAAAATAGGAATAAAACTACTCTCTGCATTGAGAAACACTGCAAACTTGAATGCCTTACTGAAGCCACGAGGATGCCTTGAAAGAGTGAAGTAGAAAGAGATGTAAACAGGAGAGAATAGTGAGGACTGTGTCAAATTGAAGAGCTCATGGCTACTGAGTTACAGCCAGTTGGAATGCAGGGCTGTTGATCTAGTACTTCCAGCTCTTAAAACCTTAAACAGGCCAAACAAAACTAGTCCGTAGGCTGACTGTCCTATCTGAGGGATGCCAGGTTGCACCCTAAGTTTAAATGATCAGTGGGAAGAGCGATGGGAAGGCAGCAGAGGCAGGACTCATTTTATTCTCTTGATCCACTCTCTCCTTTTCTTTCTTTTCTTTTTTTCCTATCAGTAAACACCTTATGAATTTTCAGGAGGCCAGTGTGTTCCATAGGGTCTTGGGGCGGGGAGGGGGGGAAGAAGCAATGCCAGGGAGAGTTGGGGAAGAAGGGACCAATTCAGTAGAATTTCTAAAGAAACAAGGAGGTCTGAAACCAAAACCTAGAAGGCAGACACGATGCTCCAAGCCCTACCCAGCTCCCACTCTTTGGGCCACCTCTCCTCTTCTTGTTCCAGGGGCCAAGAAAGTCCCTTTTTCCTTGTAGTTGAGGAAGAGCCAAATTCCTAGCAAACCAAGTGGCAATAGTGATTGTATTTTCCTAAGGCAGTTTTGAGCAATATTACTGTTAATTCTGCACTTCCCACCTACATTATTAACCAATAGGCTTCATATGATTTTATATCTTGAGACAATGTATTCTGAGATCTGAAAGAACAGCTTTGCACTATTTGTAAATATAGACTGGCAAATTTGGATGTAAATAAAATAGAAAAAAATACCTACACACTAGCAAAGACAATTGTATTTTTTTGGAAGAGTGTGGGAGAGTTGGGAGGCAGATTTCATGAACGCAAAAACCATATTGCACACAGGTATTGCTATTAAACTCTGCACCCCGCAGATATGTACAATCAGTTATGTTACAATAAAAAATTTTTTAATTAAAAAACAAAAAAGAAATTTTTTAAAAAAATGCACAAACCTGAGGAATGAGAAAGAAACTTGATTATAATTGGGAATTGTTTCCTAAGAGTACCCAGACTGAAGTTGGGTAATCAAGACTGAAGTTATGTACGGCAAATGGAGAACCTGAGAGAGGACAGTGTAAATTTGGGAACAGATGAATACGTGATGTTTGGAAAACAGTGGGAGAGGGATAGTAAAGAGTGAAGGCGGGTTAAAAAATTAGGTTGTTTGAAACCAGATTATTTGGCAGATTCTACTCAGGGAGGTCAAAAAATAAAAACCTGTAAATTATTTCCTTCCTTTCCAATCACTGCTTAAACTGATAGGTCAAATATCCCACCCATGGAAATTAAGGCTCCTTAATCTTGGATAGATTCCTGAACTACCTGTACACTTTTACTTAATGCATGCTTGTTTTTTACACAGTTTAAAATGCCAATATTATATGCTAGTTGAGGCTTTCCCTCCGCCAAAGCTGCTATGCCCGTGGCTCGGGGGACGTGAACTGGGGAGGAGGGAAGTCTGCTTTTTCCCTCTTCCTTTCCCTCCCTGATGCTGGAGAGGGCCTGGGGCCTGGGCAGGCTGCTCTGGCACCTCTGCTCCTGCTCCTTTCCAGGCTTCAATTTTTCTCTTTTTTTCCCCGCCAGCTTCATTAAGAAAAACTGACAAATAAAAATTGTGTATATTCAAGGTGTAAAATGTGATTTTTGTTATACATACGCATTGTGAAATGATTTCTACAGTCAAGCTAATTTACATATCCACATACTTATGAGCTACTCTTTTAGCAGATTTCAAGTATACATTACAGTATTTTTAACTATGGTTGCCTCACTGTGCTGTACATGAAGTTATTCATCTTATAACTGCAATTTTGTATCTGTTGACCAACATCTCTTCATTTCTCCTACCACCTGACTCCTGGTAACCACCATTCTACTCTCTGCTTCTATGAGTTCAACTTTTTTAGATTTCAGATATAAGTGAGATCATGCAGTATTTGTATTTATGTGTCTGGCTTATTTCACTTAGCATAATGTCTTCCAGGTTCATCCATGTTGTCACAAATGGTAGGATTTCCTTCTTTTTTAAGGTTGAATAATATTCCAGTGTGTGTGTGTTTGTGTATGTGTGTTTGCTTGTGTATGTGTGTATATATGTGTGTGTGTGTAACTCACGATTTCTTATTCATTCACTTATTAATGGACATTTAGATTGTTTCCATATCTTGGCTATTGTGGATTATGCTGCAATGAACATGGGAGTGAAGATATCTCCTTGAGATAGTGATTTTATTTCCTTTGAAAATATTCTCAAAAGTGGGATTGCTGGATCATATGGTAGTTCTAGTTTTAATTTTTGGAGGAACCTCCATAGTGTTCTCCATAATAGATACACCAAATTACATTCCTACCAATAATGTATAAGGGTTTCCTTTTTTTCATATCCGGAACAAGACTTACTATCTTTTGACTTTTTGATAATAACCATCCAAACAGGTGTGAGGTGATTGTGGTTTTGATTTGCATTTCCTTGATTATTAATGATGTTGAGCACTTTTTATATATCTGTTGGGAATTTGTATGTCTCCCTTGGAAAAATGTCTATTAAGGTCCTTTGACTATCTTTTAATCAGGTTATTTTTTTGCTATTGAGTTCCATGAGTTCCTTATATATTTTGGATATTAGCCCCTTATCAGATTTTTGATTTGTAAATATTTTCTCCCATTCCATGGATTGTCTTTACATTTTGTTAATTGTTTCCTTTGCTGTGCAGAAACTTTTTTTCCTTTTTTATTTTTTTGTTTGATACAGTCCCACTTGTTTATTTTTGCTTTTGTTGACTGAGTGTTCGGTGTCATACCAAAAAAATCATTGCCAAAACCAGTGTCACAGAATATTTCTCCTGTGTTTTCTCCTAAAGGTTTTATGGTTTCAGGTCTTATGTTGAAATCTCTAATCCATTTTGAGTGGATTTTTGTGTATGGTGTAAGATAAAGATCAATTTCGGTTTTTTCTCCTTCTGGATATAAAGTTTCCACAACACTGTTTATTGAATAAACTATCTCTTGCCCATTGTGAATTTTTGGCATCCTTGTGAAATAATCTTTATCATGTATATATACAGGGGTTTATTTCTGGGATTTCCATACTGTTCCATTGGTCTATGTGTCTGTTTTTATGCCAGTACCATACCAATTTTATTACTATCGTTTTGTAATGTAATTTGAAACCAAGAAATATGGCTTACAGCTTTTTTATTCTTGCTCAAGAATGCTATGGCTCTTTGAGGTCTTTTGTAGTTCCATACAAAGTTTAGGATTGCTTTTTCTATTTCTGTGGAAAACACCATTGAAATTTTGATAGCAATTGCATTGAATATGTAGATATCTTTTGATAGTATGAACATTCTGAGAATATTGATTCTTTTGATCAATAAAACAAGATATCTTTCCCTTTATTTGTGCCTTCTTTATCTCATCAATGCTTTATAATTTCATTGTACAGATTTTTACCTCCTTGGTTTATTTTATTCCTAAGTATTTTATTCTTTTTGATGTTATTAGGAATGGGATTGTTTTCTTAATTTCTCTTTTGGATAGTGTATAGAAGTGCAACTGACTTTTGTATTTTGATTCTGTATTCTGCAAATTTACTGAATTCAGTAGTTCTTTTTTTTTTTTTTTTTTTGTCTTTTTCGTGACCGGTACTCAGCCAGTGAGTGCACCGGCCATTCCTATATAGGATCCGAACCCGCAGCGGGAGTGTCGCCGCACTCCCAGCGCCGCACTCTCCCGAGTGCGCCACGGGCTCGGCCCCTGAATTCATTAGTTCTAACAGTTTTTATGGTGGAGTTTTCATAGTTTTCTATATATAAGATCATGTTATCTGTGATCAGAGATAATTTTACTTCTTTCTCTCTAGTTTGAATGCCTTTAATTTCTTTTTCTTGCTTAATTGTTCTGGCTATAACTTCCAGTACTCTTTAGAATAGAAGTTGAAGTGTGGGCATCCTTGTCTTGTTCCTGATATTAGAGGGGAAGTCTTCAACTTTTGCTGCTGCATATGATGCTAGCTGTAGGCTTGTCATCTATGGTCTTTATTGTATTGTGGTACATTTATTCTATTTTAATTTGTTGAGAGTTTTTATCAGGAAAGAGTGTTCAAATTTTCCAAATGCTTTTTCTGTGCCTACTGAGATGAACATATGGCTTTTGTCCTTCATTCTCTAAATGTGGTCTATCACATTTATTTGATTTGCAAATGTTGAGCTATCCTTTCAATCCAGAGATCAATCTTGTGTGATCATGGTAAATTATCTTTTAATATGTTGTTGAATTCAGTTTGAGAGTATTTTGTAGGGAATTATTGCCACTATGTTCATCATGAATATTGGCGTATAATTTTCTTTTTTTGCCTTTGATATTAAGGAAATGCTGGCCTCATAAAACGAGTTGGAAAGTATTCCCTCCTCTTCAATTTTTTAAGAGTCTAAGAAAGATGGGTATTAATTCCTTTTTAAATGTTTGGTAGAATTCACCAGTGAAGCCATTAGGCCCTGAGCTTTTCTTTGCTGGGAAATTTTTAATTATTGATTCATCCTTTTTACTTGTTATTGGCTGTTTTAGATTTTCTATGATTTGGTCTTCATGATTTATCTTGCTAAGTTTCATGTTTCTAGGAATGTATCCATTTCTTCTAGGTCAAATTTAATGGCATCAAATTTAATCGCTTGTAATTGTTTGTAGTAGTCTCTCGTGATCCTCTGTATTTCTGTGTTATCAGTTGTAATGTTCCCTCTTTCATTTCTGATTTTCTTTACCTCTCTTTTTTTTTGCTTCATCTAGCTAAAAGTTTGTTGATTTCATTTATCTTTCCCAAAAAACAACTCAGAGTTGTTGAATTTTTTCTATTATTTTTTCAAGTCTCTATCTTAATTATTTCTGCTCTGATCTTTATTATTTTCTTCATTCTAGTAACTTTGGCCTTAGTTTTTTCTTCTTTTTCTAGTTGTTTGAGGTGTAATGTTAGGTTTCTTTATTTGAGATCTTTTACCTTTTTTGATGGAGGCATTTATTGCTATAAACTTCTCTTTAAGTTTTTAAACTGCTTTTGCCGCATCTTGATAAGTTTTGGTATGCTGTGTTTCCATGTTGTTTGTCTCAAGATATTTTCAAATTTCACTTTTGATTTCTTCTTTGGCCCACTGGTTGTTTTAGAGTGTACTGCTTAATTTCCACATGGTGAATTTCTCAGCTTTTCTCCTGTTATTGCTTTCTAGTTTCATATCATTGTTGTCAGAAAAAATACGTGACATGATTTCCATCTTCATAAACTTGTTAAGACTTGTTTTGTGGTCTAAGAGATTATCTATCCTAGAGAATGTTTCATGTGTGCTTGAGAAAAATTTATATTATGCTGTGTTGGATGGAGTGTTCTGTATATGTCTGTTAAGTCCATTTGGTCTGGAATGTACCTCAGGTCCAATGTTTCCTTATTGATTTTCTGTCTGGATGATCTTTTTATTGTTGAAAGTGAAGTATTGAAGTTCCTTACTATTATTGTATTGCTGTCTAACTCTCCCTTTAGATCTATTAATATTTGCTTTATATATTAGGTACTTTGTTGGTGGGTGCTTATATAGTTATAATCGCATAACTATACAATTATATAAATTCTCAATAAATTTACCCCTTCATTGTCATATAATAATTTTCTTTGTTTCTCTTTACAGTTTTTGATTAAAGTCTATTTTGTCTGATATAGGTATTCTTATACCTGCTCTCTTTGGTTTCTATTTGCATAAAATATCTTTTTTCATTTCTTTACTTTTAATCAATGTGTGTCCTTAAAGCTGAAGTGAGTCTCTTGTAGGCAGATATAAGTATGGTTGGGTCTTGTTTTGTTTTGTTTTTTGTTTTTATCCATTCATCCACTCTTTATCTTTTGACTGCGTGTTCTTTTACTGTGTATTTAAGCCTGTTGTTATGATGGTGTTTTTCCTTACCTGTTACGAACCAGAATTTCTGCTAGGTATATGTGAGCTCTACATCATGGTGCTTTGTTTTCTTGAGTTAAACTTAATTCTGAATTGGGAACCTTGTGTGACTATCTTTCACAGAGATTTTCAGTGAATGTTCTCTTACCATATATCCAATGCAGCTTCTAACGGTGTTTTCACATACTCATTCCATTTATATTAAAGGCCATTATTGATAGGTAAGAACTTATGGTTTCCATCTTGTTCATTTTTTTCTGGTTGTTTTGTAGATGCTTTATTCATTTTTTTCTCTACTGTCTTCCTTTGTTATTTGATGATTTTCTGTAGTGATGTCCTTCAATTTCTTCCTCTTTATCTTTTGTGTACTACTATAGGTCTTTGATTTGTGGTTATTATGAGACTTACACAGAATCTCATACAGTTATAATAGTCTATTTTAAGATGATAACAATATAATTTTAATAGTATACAAAAACTATACTTTTACTTGCTTCCCCCACTTTATGTTTTTGATGTCACAATTTTCATCCCCCCATATTGTATATCCATTTAAAAACTATTATAGCTATAGCTATTTCTAATAGTTTTGTGTTTTGACCTTTATACTAGAAATATAAGTGATTTATGCACAACCATTACAATATTAGGCTATTCTGAATTTGACTATATACTTACTTTCATCAGTGAGTTTTATGCTGTCATATGTTTTCATGTTCATAATTAGCATCCTTTCATTTCAGCTCAAATTCCCTTTAGTATTTCTTGTAAGGTAGGTTTAGTGGTGATGAACTTTCCCAGCATTTTGGGGGGAGTGGTTCTTTATTTCTCCTTCATTTGTGAAGGACAGCTTTGTTGGGTAAAGTATTCTTGATTGGCAGTTTTTTGTTTTTATTTTTTTTTCTTTCAGCACTTTGGAAATATCATCCCACTCTCTCCCAGCTTACAAAGTGTCTGCTGAGAAATCCACCAATAGTCTTATGGGGTTCCATTGTGCTATGGTTTGAGTGTGTCCCCCCAAAAAAACACATGTTAAAATTTGATTCCCAATTTGACAGTGTTGAGATGTGGGGCCTCATGGGAGGTATTTAGATCAAGGGGGCACTGCTCTCATGAATACAATAATACCATCTTGAGGGATTAGTTCATGCCAGAGCAGGTTGTTATAAAGTGAGCCCAGCTTCTTGTGCATTCTTGTTGCATGTGCCTACTTGCCCTTCTGTTTCTCTGCCATGTTGTAATGCAGCATGTGGCCCTTGCCAGAAGTCAAACAGATGCTGGCACCAGGTTCTTGAACTTTCCATCCACCAGAATTGTGAACCGAATAAACCTTTGTTCTTTATAAATCACTCAGCCTCAGGTATTCTGTTATAGCTACACCAAATGGACTAAGACACATTGTATGTGAGAAACCTCTTTTCTCCTGCTGCCTTCAAGATTCTCTCTTTGTCTTAGATTTTTGTCAGCTTGATGAAAATATGTCTTTGTGAAGTCTGCTTTGAGTTAAACCTGATTGGAGATTTTTGAGCTTCATGTGTATATTGTTTTTCAGATTTGGAAAGTTTTTAGTTATTATTTCTTTAAATAAGTTTTCTGTCTCTTTCACTCCCTCTTCTTGTTCTGAAAATCCTATGATGTGAATGCTAGCTCTCTTTAAGGTATCCCATAAATCCATAAGATTTATTTTTCTTTCCTTCTTCTTTCTTTCTTTCTTTCTTTCTTATTTTTTTTCTTCTTCTGACTGGATATTTTCAAATATCCTGTCTTTTAATTCACAGATTATTTTTCTCTATTTATTCTATTGCATTTTTAAATTGTATTCATTGTATTCTTGAGCTCCAGAATTTCTGTTTAGGTTTTTTTTGTTGTTGTTATTTCTCTCTGTTGAACTTTGCATTTTGTTCATGTAATTTTTTTCCTAATTTCATTAAGTTGTCTATCAGTATTTTCTTGTAGTTCCCTGAGCTTCCTTAAAAAAAATCATTTTGAATTGTCAGGCAATTCATAGATCTATATTTCTCTGGGATTGGTTAATGCAAAATTATTGCATTCCTTTGTTGGTGACATGATCCTTGGCTTTTTATGGCTATTGTTGCCTTGCATTGATGTCTATTTATTTGATGGAATTATCACTTTTTCTAGACTTTATGGACTGATTTCACTGATTAAATACGTTCACATATTTGTGGGGAGAAGACACTGGATCTATGGGGTGCAACAGTTCCAACTTCAGTGGGTCTCAGAAGCATAATCTCTATGCCACTCTTTCAGCTAAGGTTGGTGTCAGTGAAGATTTCAGGGGTCCTCAGTGGCCAAGATGTGCCTGCTGTAGAAGTGCTCTATAGTACAAGTACTCCTGAATTAGCCACAGAGTTGGAAACTGGAACACAGTCAAGCACAGAGTGACAGTGGCTCTGGGGTCAAGATGTGGGCAGTGGCTCCAATGTTCGAGGTGTAGGTACTAATGAAAGTCTGATAGAGTGGGGTCCAGAGTACTGGTGTGCACAGAATGGCCTTAGCTATGGGACCCTGGGAGAGACTAGCCTGCAGCAGTGGTGACTCCAGTGTTTGTAGTGTCATCACAGATCCAGGGACTGGAAGACAGGCATGCCTGGGGTGGCCAAAACTCTGGGATCTGCAGTGCATATGGGGTTGAGGGAGGTAATGAACCCAGTCCCAGAGTGGCATAGCAGTGATTTCTCCTTGGGGGATAGAGGGAGCACAGCAGGATTTCCCTAGCTGGAAGGCTGTGGAAATAATGACTTTTGGTTACCTTAGTGGCAAAGGCTACCAGTGTCCTCTGCAGAGCAGGCCACTGGGGACCACAGTGGTATCTGCCGCATGGCTGCTACTGATAACCTCCACACTAGATATCTCAGATATGCCAGTCTCCAGTGATTCTTTCTGTGCAAGTATTCTCTACTTTTTGCTCCACTTTGCTGCTGCAGGTTCTTAATGAAACTTTGAACCCTTCCAAAGCTCCTTTTTTACTTCTTGTTTTTTGTAGAGGAATGAAGCCGTGTATCTCCTGCTCTGCTATCTTGATGCTATCACTCTCCTAGGCTTCAACTTCTCTGTTATAAAGTGGCAAAGTGAGGATGAAGGAAAGGGACAAGACTCTGTTACTTAACTGTCAGCTGTTATAATCCTCTTTGGGATCATTGATTCTTCCCCAGATAACAGTGCTCATAGCCGATGCCCCTGATGTGCCAGGTGCCCCACTGCTGGCCCTCTAGAGGGCACACATATGCACCCTCCAGAAGTCCTTGACAGACATCCCTCCTGCACAAGTTTCTGTCCTAGGAGATGCAACTGTGCTTGCTCTTCTTCCACCCTCCTCAACTCGACCCCAGTTGATATACGCATATCCCTCATTGCTGTGGTCACCAGTCTGACAGGCCACCCTTAGGACAAGAGCAAGGCAGCTCTAGTCTAGATGCCTTCTGCTCTATCACTTAGCCTATAAAACAAAAAACCCAAATCCTGATCCTTGCCAGACCAAACAGTGGGAGCACAGGCTACCTGTATCCTCTTTCCGTCCATTCACTTCTCTCCAAGTACCTTTGTTCCCGTTTGAGTAGGTGCAAGATGATCAACAAACTAATTTCCTGAGCTCACTTCTTGCACACATCCTCAATTTCTATGAATTATTCTCTTGGAGCCTCCCCTTTACTTCTCTCATGAGAAGAAAAAAGGCAATGCCTTCCACGAAAGAACAGTAAAATATAGTGCACATGGAAGACAGTGCAAGAGATATTAGTGAGGAAAAACAAAACAGGTTATCAAAAAATGCAGCAACACATATCTCTCTGGATAAAAAAGATTTGTCTACAAGGAAAGGAATTATAATAGCCTTTCCTTCAGTCTCCTTTGCCATAGTCCCTTGGCTTTCTATCTGTGCTCTTTTGTGTCTGTGTGCATGCACTCTAAATCTGAGACTTTTATCTCATGTTTGAATAAAAACTTCCATGTACACCAGTATTAAGGAAATCCCATACACAAATTCCGGGATTTCTTCTGACTCATAGCATTTTGGGAATTCCATAGAGGTAAAAGAGATCTTGCTGCAGTTCCACAATAGAGGAAAAGAAACGGTTGAGCTTGGTAGTCTTGAACCAAAAGTCATGTGTTTGATAGAAGGAAGCAATATAAAGGTAATAGTAATCCGAGTGCAGACTCAAGCAAGGTAAATAGGTTTCTGATATGTCAGGCAGTTCCTGATATAGTTTCTGGTGGAGGAATTTAATAAGATTTAAGGTACCAAAATCTGAGTGACAATAGAATGTGATAGAGTGGCATAATAGAAAGAATACAAGAACTGAAGCCATAGTAGGGGGTATGAAAGCCCTACAGTTTACCAGTTTTGTGAGCTTGAGCAAGCCAATTGACTGATTTTCTTCATTGGCAAAATGGTATGAACAATACAAAAGTTAACACCAATATTTAATGAGATAACAAAATAATGCACCCAATAATGTGGCAAGGGCCACCACATAGGGGTATGCAGTCTACGTAATACACAAAAATGTCCAGCTAAGGAAATGAGCAGGTGCTAAAAACCCATTCAAGTTCTGCAGTTAAGGCCGTTGGTCCAGCAAGGAGTTACAATGGACCACAGATGGAGACCGCTCCTCATATAAACCTACCAAGACTTGCACCCAAGGGACTCCATCTGCCCATAGTTGGCACCCCTTTCTAATTTCCACAGTGCCTGTGGTGCTTCAGTAGCCACTTTAATAGATGAAAGAGTGGGAGAAAGTTTCTTACTGCTGGGGTACAGCTTAGGCCAATCTTCCTATAAGTGGTAACTCCTAATAAATCCAGATTAGGTTCCAAAAGAATGAACTGGCATAACTTCAGGAACATCTGGCAACTAGACCACTGTTTCTCAAATTATGTCATTGTGCCATTAGAAAACATGACTTGGATTTTGTAACTATGATGCTAAAATCATAACCAACTAACTAACTAAATAAATAAATAATTTGTACTTCAAAAAAATTTAAACTTTTCTGCTTCAAAGGACACCTTCAAGAAAGTGAAAAGACAACCCACAGAATGGAAAAAAATTGTGCAAATCATATATCTGATAAGAGACTTGTATCTAGAGTAAATAAAGAACTCCACAACTCAATAATGAAAAGACAACTCAATAATCCAATTTTTAAATTGGCAAAGAATTTGAATAGACATTTTCCAAAAGAAAAGATACAAGTGACTACCAAGCACATAAAAAGATGCTCAATGTCACTAACCATCAGAAAAATGGAATTCAAAGCACAAGGAACTACTTTACATGCACTAAGATGACTAGAATAGAAATTTCAGGTAATAACAAGTGTTGGTGAGAACGTGGAGAAAAAAGAACCCTCACACACTGTTGGTGGAAATGTAAAATGGTGCAGCCACTTTGGAAAACAGTCTGGCAGTTACTTAAAAGGTTAAACGTAAAGTTACCACTCTACACAGCAATTTCACTCCTAGATACATACCCAAGAGAAATGAAAACATATGTTAATATAAAAACTTGTCTATGAATGTTCATAGTAGCATCATTTGCAATTGCGAAAAAGTGGAAACAACCCAAAGTCCATCAACTAATGAATGGATAAATAAAATGTGGTATATCTATATAATGGAATATTATTCAGCATTAAAAAGGAATGAAGTATGGATACATGCTACAGGATGGATGAACCTTGAAAACATGCTAAGAGAAAGAAACCAGTCACAAAAGACTTCGTATTGAATGATTCCACTTACATGAAATGTCCAGAACAGGTAAATCTATAGAGACAGTCTGTAGTGGTTGCCTAGGTCTGGGGTGATGGGGAAATGGGGGTGACTACTAAGGGGTATGGAATTTCATTTTGTGGTAATGAAAATATTCAGGAATATGTTAGTGTTGATGGATGCATAACTCTGTGAATCAAATAAAAATCAAATAATTGTACGCTTTAAATGGACGCATTGTATGGTATGGGAATTATATCTCCATAAAGATGCTACCCCAAAAAAGTAAATGTAAAATGACCTGGAAAGCTTGTTAAAAATGTGAGTGCCTAAGCTCTTTACCAAACCTACTAAATTGGAAATTCTGCGAGTAAAGTTCAGAAGGTGCAACACAAATGAGCATGCTGGAGTGTTCCAACATTCATTAAGTTTGTCAACCCACCAGTCTGTCCTATGAGCGAATTGTATTATATTTTTGTTGCAGCTTTGGCTGGGAATTTTTTCTTGTAAAAGCTATGGTATTTGAAGTACAGCAGTTGAGAAATCATTTGGATAAAAAACCATGTCTCTTCTCAGTGTTAATAAAGACAGCCAAATGGAAGATTCTATTTTTCTAGTTTTCGCATTAGTGTGCTCAATGACAAAAAATTAAATTTAAAGGTAATAAAAGGAAAATCAAGTAAAATTTCAATAATACATGGTACAGTTTTCCATCATCATCTCTAACATCAACCAAAATAAAGACAACAAGGTTCCCTGAAAAGTGTCTAAAACTTGCGGATCTGCATTCTAATTGCCCCTTTGCCGCCTTCTAGTGGGATGAGATTTCATCTTTCATATCTCAATCACAGCCATTCCTTTTACAGTATTTGCTACATCAGAATAAAAGTTTGGGGTGCAGAATGTCACTGCATGCCAATGCATATTGATTTGAGATTTTCATATTGAAGGCCTTTTACTCTTGGATTGCATAACTGTCTTTATACAGTATTTGTATAGAATTTTACTATTTTCCAAAAATCACATAATCCTTGAACTATCTCTGCATAGTGTATGCAGAATATCCTACTATCTCTTCTGGCAGAGATAGTGCTTTTCCAACTAGTCGTTCCCCAATAGGACATCCCTTCTTTTATATCATGCTGGGCAACATTTCCAAGATTCCCTTGCAGTCAGGCAGGACCACATGACTACCTTCTGGTGAATGTGACAGGAGGGAAAGTGATGTGACCAACTTCTATGGCGTGTTCTTAAAGGATGGCAAATGGCCCCTTCTCTCTCCTTCAACCATGCCGCTACCTTCAATGTGGATGTGGCAGTTGGCCTTCTTGGATCCTGTCTATGAGGACAATAACCTAGGGATGTTAGAGAAGCAAATGAAAAAGAGCCTGGGTCCCTGATACTGTGGCTCTGTCATGCCAGTCTTAATCTGTTTACATTCAGTCACTCAAATCATCTATGAGAGAGAGATAAGCTTACAGCTTGTTAAGTCATTCTAATTTTAAGCCTCAGTTACCAAGACTGAGCCTATATCCTAACCAATAAAGCTGAGCTGTTGTGTACAGCTGTGCATGCAGTTTTCACATTGTACAACCTCTAGGCTGTACATGGCAGCCCTGAACCCAGTCGCATTTCTCAGATGAGGACAGGAAGTCTCAAGGAGAGAAGGCCACACACTAAGTAAACCTTGGATTCAAAGCCCTACGAGGATTACTGAGCCTGATTAGAAGATTTGCTAGTTTCATTATAAAATGAAATACAGTAGTATCTCAACCTTCTTAGACAAAAGATACAAATATCCTAAGTACTAGGAACAATATTTATTATAAATGAAAGTAAGAAATTTAAACACAAATAGAATTGGAGACCATTCTCATGCTGAATATTGTTCAACATGCTCAGAGGAACAGGATGTCACCATAAGTCTAACAGCCAAAGCAAAAGGCTGTGCACGGGTGGTTATAAGGCCTGTACATGTGGGTCTATCATTTGCATGCATTAAGATGGAAATTGAGCATCCATATTTTACTTGCATGTGCCAGTGAAGTGATTGCACTTCCCAAGATCCCTCTGTACTCATAATTACTTGATTTGTGAACCAAATGTGTGGTTTGAGGATGGAAATAGGTACACAGTAATTCCATTTGGGAGGTCCAATTTTGACATAAATGACTGGAGACTTTTTTTATGAAGAAAGATTAAGTATAGGGTTCAAAGTTACTTTATGTAAAACATTTGATATTTGAGGATCCATTTATTTGAAGGGTTTAATTTTGCTTTCTACACTTAAAATTGCACTTTAATTGGGAGAAATAGTTAAATGGTTACTGAAATAATTAATTTGTAGCTTATGAAAACAAATACAGAGTATAGTTTTTAATCAGTAGGGCATATCATATCAACCCACAGCCTTAAGAAAAATAGTGTCAAAATTTCGTATTTAAAGGAGTATGACAATGTCCTGAATTTACCTGCTGGTTGTTCTCAAACATATGCATATAATACAAGCCATTGCAAAATTTTGCCTTCACAGACCTTAGAAACATTTTTCTAAAAGCAGCCTGGGATTTATGGGGTAATTCACAAAAGTTTTCCCCATCTTGAAAAGTCAAATTCTTTTCCCTTTGTATAAATATGTTTCACAGGAAATGGAAGTCTTCAGAGCAAGCATTCTTCATTTTTTCAGTTTTCCTACCCATAAACTGGTGCTGTACTACTACAAACAAAGCACTGCATTACTATCTCAGATGCTGTAGAGGTGCTTTCAACTATTCCCATATTGCTAGAAAATTAGCTTTGCATTTGCAAGGCTAAGATGGTCTCCAGTTCTTCCTGGAGCTAGAAGGGAAGCAGGAAGACTTGTGTCCTAAGACAGAGGCTGCTAAGTGTGCTGGGCTCACTTGGCTGCTAGTGGCTAGCATGGGACAGTACTGTTAGCCATCTTGAAATAATGATTTTGGAAGAATTTTAAACTAAAATGCTGAAAAAGGTTACATTTTAAAAGTCTGCAGCCGGTAGTAGTTTTTAAATTAAATAGGGCAACTACCATTAGCTTTTAGAAAGAATGTTCTAGTTGGTTAAAGTAAAAACACAAGGTTGGCAGAGATTTCTAGCTTCTATTTTGGTGACAGATCTAATCATCATACTATCTCCCTGTTATCAAAACCAAAATATTTTATTTTCAGGCTAGTATTTTTCCAAAAGATACAAAAGATGCTAAAATCTCAGATGAGCTCTAAATCTCTCTCATTCATTCTCCAAATATGATTATGATAGCAAAAAAAAGCAGTAACGACAATAATAAAAATAATAGTACTAACAGCCACCAATTATTGAGCACATAATATAGGCCAAGAATAATCTTCATGATAATCTTAAAAAATGGATATTAATTTTAGGTTTACAGAAGAGAAACTGAAGTTCAGAGGACGAGAAAACTCCCTTAGGAAGTCAAGATATTTCCATTGCTATCTCCATGTACTATATGCCACATCTGCCTATATAAAGTCATATATTTTCATGATTTTTGGAAGATAAGAGAAAGGGTTTGGGGGCATGGAGAACAGGAGTGAGATTATAGCAGGCAAGCTCATGTATGTCTCACGAAAGCACGATAGTGTGACTTTATTGTGATATGAGGGTACTTCAAAAAGTTCATAGAAAAATAGAATTAAAAGATAAAACGAATCTTCCCATGAACTTTTTGCAGACTCATATTTCGATCTTCTTAGATCTGAGATGCCATCTGGTTCAAAGTGTGACTTACCCTAGAAAGGGTTGCAACTGAATTTCTAAAGAGTAACTACATTGTAACTTTCCCAGGGAGTTGTTACTATTTCCATAGGGTGCCACTTATTTATTTATTTCCTGGATAAACTGAACCTGAACAGAACACAGACTGCTCCGCTCCCACCTCTCTTTTTAAAAAAAGTGAGGGGGCGAGGGGAAGTGTGCGGCAAAACCACTTATCACATTTAAGTGGCCTCAGACTTCGTTAAGTGCTCTGTAAATCCTTCCCATCCTGGACATTCTGATAAACTCTGTTCTGGGGACACAGTATTTTGATTTTGATAATTTGGCTTCTACATCATTCAGTTTTGCAAGAACACGGAAAACTCAATTGGCATTTTGTTCCATTGCTCTTTCTCAATTAATGCTTCTTTTTTATTTTTTCCCCCATCTCTGCCATGTTTAAAGTTAACAGCATATTAGCCTCAGCCTTGGTATTAGCCACACAGATAGAAATGTTCTTGAAATAAACTCAGTATGTAGGACTTTCTGTAATAATTTTATCCCTGTGCTCAGACTCCTATCAGTCCCTGAAGTAGTCATAATAAACATGAACTGAAGCTTCAAAATCTTCAGGAAATTCTGGCCTTTAAAAACAAAACAAAACAAAAACTGTCTTTGGAGGTTCCCCCCAACGTTAATGCAATGTTTACAAATGGGGTCAATAATCTATAACAGTAAAACCAGAGGTTATTTGAGAAGATAACTAACAAACCTCTGCTTATGTTACTAAAAATTATAGACTTAAAATTTTCTAACAAAGACAGTGATTTCATAAAAATAGGATTCCTCTGGGCAAAATAAGCATTAAAATTTTTGGAATTTCAAGCGCTTCATTTTTTAAAAAAGCGAGATATAGAAAAGTAGTTTTATGACATTTTCATACAAGTGTAAATTTTGTAGAGCATGTTTCATAGGTATCTGTTCATTTATTAAAATAGCTTTGAGGAGGTCTTATTAGCATGTAAGATTTAGCTTACCACGAAAAGTTTAGTCCAGATCTAAATTATTTTCATTTTACTGATACACCACTTAGAGATACCGAGCACTTAGAATCCTCGGTCACACACTGTGACCTGAAGCGTGTGTCACAGCCAACCTTCTCAAGTTTGTCTATTTTTGTTACTTCATAGCCACAAAGCATAATAGGTTTCATGTTTAAATATTTCTGGAACTTATAGCCTAGCAAAATCCTAATAAGCACTTTTCACTTTCCAGAAACTTCCAACTCAAATATTAATGATTCTTCTTATAACAAGTTGAGTTAAAGGCTAATTTCCCAGTGGTTTCTACTTTTAAAATATTTTGCTTTTTGAGGGCATCCTGGTTTCCTTTATATATGTTGTTTCTATAACCTGTAAACTTCTTTCTCTGCTTCCCATATTTGCCTATCTGGAAAAAAACTGACCCAAAATTCCAGACATGGATTAAGCTTATATTACTCCATGAAGTGCTTCTGAACTGACCCCCCTGCTGCCTCCTGGCCACTGTAATTTGTATGCACTTCTATTTATGCTAGTATGCTACAATTTACAGATTACCTGAGACTTTAAAAGCAGGGGCCTTTTTTTTTTTCATACTTGTATTCCAAGTTTCTGGAACAGTGCTCGACACCCAGATATCCTGAAAATTTGTTGAAAGACATGAATGAAAAGAAAGAACACATCTGGTTTATATTTCAGAGATACTTTTGATTCCTTTTCAGTCCACAAAATGAAGTTAAAATTATTAGTGTACCTATTTTCTTATTATTTAAAAATTATTCCTGGATATATAAGGGTTGAAATGGCAGCAAGCTGCTTGGGTTCAAAATGTGGCTCCAGCACTTCACCAGCTGAATACATTTGGAAAAATTACTTAATTCCACCCTCTCCCCCAAAAGAAGTCCTTAGTCTTTTTATCTGTAAAATAGGGATTGTAATACTATCTACCTCATAGGGTTCTTGTGAAGATTGAAGGGAAGGATATAATGTACACAGAGGATTTGCCTCAGGCCCAGCATGTGGTAACAGCTCTCATAAATGTCCAATTATCATGCTAGTGCCTAACAAGCTATTTTCATTTTAAAAAGCTGAAAAAACATTCCTGCTTTAGGTCTTCTTTTTTAAAAACAGCTTTATTGAGTTAAAAGTACTCATATATTAATTATTGGATTAATACATTTTAATTATTCACTATAATAAGTACATACAGTATTAACGTGTCTAGAGTTTTCTGGAGACGATGGTGGTGATGCTTGCTCAGCAATGTAAATGTACTTGATGCCACCAAACTGTACACTTAAAAATGGTTAAAATGGTAAATTTTATGACATGTGTACTTGATCACAGCTTAAAAAATATTTCTGCTCTTGCTCTGTCTGCTTCACCATTTTAGCAATGGGAGACCCTGCCATCGCTGTTGCCACCACCGGATGGACTTTGGACTTCCCAGCCTCAGAAACTAGAACTGGCATTTAACTGGAAAGGACAGCATGAAATTGAAGAGGCTGAAGCCGGGCCGGGGAGCCGATGCTGGCTGGTTGGGTCCATGATTAAGTAAAATAAGAAGGCAAGTTGCCGCCCCAGGGCCCAGACAGGATCCTGAGGCATGGAGCCAGGAGAAGCCGAACCCCGCCGCAGCTAGGCAAGCTTCCCCCACCACCCCGGGGCCCAAAGGTATGGAGCTGGGGGAAGCCCAACCCAGCCGCAGCTAGGCAAGCTGCCGCTACTGCCCTGGGGCCCTGCCTGGGTCCTGAGGTATGGAGCCCAACGCAGCCACAATTAGGCCAGCTGTCACCACCGCCCCAGGGCCCCGTCAGGGGGCCTGAGTCATGTAGCTGAGGGAAGCTGAACCCAGTTGCAATCAGGTAAAGAGCAAATCAAAAACACCATTTTCACACAGGTTGCCCACCATAACCACCTCAGTTGCCATGGCTGCCACAAAGACAGCTGGCCTCTACAGCAGCAGTCACAGCCACCGTGCAGATGGCACGCCAGGCTCTCAACTGCATTGACACAAGGAGAGGCACCACTGGAGACAAAAAAAAAAAAAAAAGAAGAGGTCCTCTCTCTCCACAAGGCATACTCCAGATTAACAGAAGAAGCATCTGATTTATGATGATAGGGGAGGACGTGATCACACCTGTCTCAGTACTGGACAGGACATCAGGCTACACACCAACAGAGGGACAGTTAATCTATCAGATGGAGAGAACAAATCTATGGTTATTAGAGGGGGGAGGGGGAAGTGGAGAGATTGGATAAGGAGCATAAGGAATAAGTATGACTTGTAATAATGAATATGTTAATAAAAATAAATTAAAAGTAAAATAATAAGGGTTACTTGAACACAAGCACTGCAATACCATGATAGTGGATGTGATAACCGAGAGGACTACCAAGTAACTACAGGGCAGGTAGACTCTGCAGTGTTGATGTGCTGGACAACGGGAGGATTCACAACCTGGATGGGATGGGGGGGGGGTCAGTGCAAGATTTCGTCACACTACTCAGAACAGCATGCAATTTAAAACTTAAGAATTATTTATTTCTGGAATTTTCCGTGTAATATTTTCAGACCGTGGTTGCTGTGGGTAACTGAAATGCCAGAAAGCAAAACTGCAGATAAGGGGGACTACCACACTTGAAAACTGCTAAAAGAGTAGATTTTAAGTGTTCTCACTACAAATAAATATGAGATAATGCATACGTTAATTGCTTGATTTAGCCATTTCACAATGTACACATATTTCAAAACATGTTGTACACCATAAATATACACAAATTTTGTCAATTTAAATAAGTAAAAGAAAAAATGTTTCTAAATGACATACAATAAACTTTATATATTGAAAGTGTACATTTTTGACAACTTTTGACATATATATATATATATACTCCTGACACCATCACCACAGTAAAAACAATAAATATGTCTATCACTCCCAAAAGACTCATGTGTCCCTTGGTCACCACTCCTTCTCACCATCCCTCCCCCCATCCCTGCAGCAACCACCGATCTTCTTTCTGTCACTATAGATCAGTGTCCATTTCCTAGAATTTTATATAAGTGGAATCAGCACTCTGCTTTCTCTGGCTTTTTTCTTGAAGATTTACCCATGCTGTTGTGAGTCTCAACAGATCGTTCCTTTTTCTTGCTGAGTAGTATTCCATTGTATGCATTATATAAGTGTATTTATCCATCCACCTGTTGGTGGACATTTGGGTTGTTTCCAGTTTTTCCGCCATTGCAAATAAAGATGCTATGAACATTTATGTACAGTCTTTCTATGAACATATGCTTTTGTTGTCTTGGCTAAATAACGAGGAATGAAATGACTAGATCACATGTCAGGTATACTTTAACTTTTAAAGAAACTGTTAGACTGTTTTTCAAAGTCATTGTGCCCTTTATAGGACTATCAGCAGCGTGTGCGAGTTTGCTCCCTCACATCCTGGACACTTGGCACCACAGCCTGGAAACTCTCCCAAGGCAGTTAACTGGGGCAATGGTAAGGGTCACCCTGTTTATTTTCTAGCCTTCACTGTCCTTTCTTGCCCAACATCTAGTTTCTTGAAAGCCATTGTTTAATATATGTTGTCCAGTTTTTTAGTTGTTTCTGGCAGAAGAATAGATCCAAGCCCTTTTATTCCATCTTGGTCAGAAGTGTACTTTGTATGCCCTCATTCTTATAGTATGAACAGTTTAATTTACCAAGTAAACCAAGAACGATGTGATCATCAACTGAAATCGCAGTCATACTTCATGCTTTCTAATGCAGTATTCAGTTTACAATAGACACCAAATAATTAGTTATTTATATTGTGTTACATTTGGATATTGCATCTTTATAATAAAGTAGGCCAAGCATAAACAAATGCAATTTTTCACCTATTATTTTGGGGAAAAGAGAAGTAAGTGAGATATATCACTCTTCCCTGGCCAGTTAGTTCATTTTACATTATTTGTATTAGCACCGAAGGCGACAATGTAGTCTACAGAGTTACTCAGTGCTAAACCCCGTAAATTGTTAGAACTTCATAGATGAAAGTTGTTGATTCAGTTTGGGTAGCTTATTAGAAACCCAGTTACATATCATCTGAGCTGTAACGGATACTTCTAAGGAATTGTCACTTTATTCGAAGTTATATCTGATGCCTGATGCAGTTGTCAAGCAACTCTTTCAATAAATAGGGTTTGTAAAGAACCCATTTGCCCTAAGCACTCTGGTGGCTGATTAATAGATACCAGATTATGCTTTGCATCTTTTCTGGTGTCAACAGTGTGCTTTGTCTGTTAAGAGCACATTTCCTGGCTTTGGGGAGTTACTTCAAGATAATGTAGCCCTCCAACCATGCAAAAGGAAGGTCATCCCCTGAGACATTGATCTGAGACATTGACTATCATTTTCTGTGAAGCCAGAGGAAAGCTCATGGTCTTGTAGCTCTGAATGTTTTAATTAGCGTACAGTTTCATATACATTCCCCTGTATTATCCTTCCATCTTTACGGTGCTTCAAATGAAAGCCAATTCAGATGAGAAAATTATTCTAGCCCTTGGGTGAAATAATTGACATGCACACATCTGAGGTAGCGGAGGTGGGAAGTAGCAAACCTTCAGGGGAAGTGAAATGGTTCCCAGGAGGTTGAGCAATACCTGGGGGAGTCCCTCCCAGGTGGTGAGTGTCCTGAGGCAAAGAGGAGGTCCTCACTACAAGATGCTCATTTGTAATAAATCCCTCTAATGCAGCTTCAGACTGGGGATGGACCTGGGGGAGTAAAATCCCCTCAACGTGTATAAAAGGACTGTAAATAAATGTGCCTGCTTTTCACGAGCTTCAAACATTAATTTTCTCATTGCCAAAGGCAAAACAAAAGCAGTAGTGAAAAGTGAGAGAGAAGAGAAAGCTGAAGTGGTGAAGGCCAATGTCTTTAAAAAGTATGAGATCCATGCTTTATCATACATTATTGAAAAGTCAATTTTAACACAAAAATATGTCTGGCCACAGAAGTAACTTGAACCTAAAATAAAAATCAATTCACAGAGCATGAACTAACACCTTATGAATGAATGAAAATACCTTAGTAGCTCAGGCAGGTATTCCAGGTTGAAAGAACACAAAGGGATTAGTACCTTCTCACTCATTTACCCCTCGGGTTGTGATGCTGTATGGCTGGAGGGATGAATATGTGGAGTCAAGATGGAGAAAAAATATCTATCACCTCTGCATTTAGATGAATGACAGTCCCCCAAACTTTTTTCTTAAGATTGTTTATCAAGTTGAAATTAATCAAAATAACCTAACCATTTTCCCCCTAAAATTTGCAGCTAGTGTAACACGAGTGAATCACCTTTAGAGATAAGTGTGCGATGGATAATAGTAAGAAGAGCATACCTTATGTTGCAGGAACAAGTTGGATATAACCAGCACTGTGCTGGTAACATGTTTAGCAACTGGCTCTCTGCGTTGGAGACAGAGGATCCCTGAATTATAATGCTTGCCAATTTCCGTGGTTTAAATACTCCCAACATGGCCAATTTCAAGTTTTGAATGTGATGTCACTGAAAGTGTATTTGGGGAGAGATTCACATAATTGGTTCTCTACTGATGGTGCAAACTGGGTCCAGCTCACCAATGGATGCAACTGAACCATTGTTCCAATGTGAATCATTTACAAATTTTCTGCAGGTGATACAGCTTTCCCCTCCGTAGTCCTCATCTAAAGATGCCTGGCCTGATCACCTAGTGCCCTCAAATTCCCTAAATCCTACCTTGTTTCTGATGGGTCTCCTCTAATGCTGTGCTCTGTTTTCCAGTTGGAATCCCATACCTCCCACTTTTCTAATCTTTATATGCCATCCTCTTGAAAGCAATCGTTTAAAAAACATTATAAATAAAAAATTTTTATCTCAATACACATACTTTATAAGCAAAATATAATAAAGAAAAGAAATATAATCAATGATGTCACTCTTCAGAGATAACCATTGCAAATTCTTTGATGCATAGCTTCCTAAACATTTTTATATACATATTTTATTATACACATTTCCATATATTTCATATATATTTATAAATGCATAAAATAACAAGAAATACTATACTATACATACTATTTTATGACCCATTTATAACTTCAAAATATTATGATCTTGTTATATCTGATGTACACAGAATTAAAAAGGGAAGTAATATGGTAGAAAGTAGAGAACTCAGACTAGTTTCTTACAGCACCAATTCCATTAACAATGTCTTGGAAAAAAGATTCCCTGATCCAATAAACATTAAATACTAATCCGTTTTTGAAAATTCAATATACATTAGCAACTTAAAGACTCTCAGTAATGCTTTAGTATGCTTTACTCAATGTTTCCTAAAATTATTAGAAAAGAATCTTTTTCATGAAACACAGTTTCACAGAACACTTTTTAAAAATTTTGTTATTTTTTAAATGTTTTACCATTTTTTAAATTGAAAGATAACATTGTATGTTTTTATCATGCACTACATGATGTTTTGAAGCATACATTTTAAAACATTTTTTAAATCTTCAGCCTGGATGGACAATGATGTACTTATCCAGTCCTGTTCTACTGGTTATTTAGGTAGTTCCAGAGAAGTCCACTGAAACCAGAGCCATGACAGACATCTTGGTAGCAAAGCAGTGAAAGAGTGCTCATTCCACACTTCCCTCCAGAAGTTTGTGATTAATGAAACCATTTCTTGTGCCCTCAGTAACACTAGACAAAGTGTGGTTTTTAATCTACACCATTGTGTCAGTGATAATTATGTTTGCTCTCCTTTTAATGAGCATTTCTTTGATCATTAGTCTTCCACTCCATCTTTAGACTCCACTAATGGAAATTTTATTTGTTATTGTTGTTGTTTGGGTTTGGTTTGTTGATTTGTTTGTTTTCATGTATTTAATTACGTATTACTCATTACCATTATTACTACTAGCATTTAAGTGGGATTAAAAACCCGCTAGTTACATTACTAGCAATGTAGGCCATTGGAACTACCATATCGGGATCTGACCATATAGGGATTGAGCAAAGAGCTTACAGTTATTGGAAAAAACCAAAGACAAAAATGACTGTATTCCTGCTCTCTGCTTTCACACATGAGAGTTTCTTGAAGGAATTCAGAGAGAATACTGCTTATGCTGGAAAGTAGCTTAAATTACCGAAGAAGAGGTAAAGCTTTCATGTGCTCCAATTTATAATCTTTTCTTCAAAAAGTGCCAGGGTTTAGTAGCCTAAATTCAGTTAATATCTATGCTAATGAATAAAGGTTAATGTACAAAAAGCAGCTGAGTTTTACCTTAAATGTTGTAATGTATAATTTATCTTCAAGAAATCTATGTGCCTTTTGGAAAACTTTGACAGTTATTTTGTTGGTAAACCATTCTACTTAAGAATAATTGGTTCAGGTCTGCTCATGCTTATGTTTATTTTCCTTTCTTCTTTTTTACCGGGGGTCTAATTTCCTTAAATCTATATTACTTTATTACTCTAAAAACACTATCATTTAAATGCTTCTCCACTTAATCCCTCAAAAGTAGACACTTTGTATTTTTTTTAATTAACAAAAACAAAGAACCATGAAATTGAAATTAGAGGTAAAAATTATAAAATTTATTTAAAAGTACATAAACTTATTGAAATAAAACTACCTTAAACCTTAGCACAGTTCTCTTTGCACATTGATAGTTCCACAGAATAACAGATGAACTATGGATTTAGGAAAGAACAGAAGAGTAATTTCATTGAAATTCTTTCACACTAATCCCATGCTCCAAACATTTAAGCAGCTGGTAAGATGTACACCTACCACCGCAGCCAGCTTTATGAGATCAATGTTTTTTCATATAACTTTCAAAGCTCCTAAATTGAAGTTTTATTTTAGTGAGAAAACAATAGAACGAAATCATTAAATACATAATTTAAAACTACGTAAGTATTGTGTGTGTAAGATTGTTTGTAATGTGTGTCTTACAGAGAATCATTTTCTAAAAATCCAAAAAAAAAAAAACTGAGACAACTCTATGATAGACATTCTATTAGTTGATAAAGTATGTAATAACGACATGACTGCACAATTTTAAATGATTTTATATTTTGGTCATCACAGTGGTTTTATATATATGTATATATACACGTGTGTGTGTGTACGTATATATACACACAATAATAACCAATGAACAAGCCCTAATAACCAGTAAGACTACATGAGTTTCAGGATACCTTCAAATAATTCTATAATCCTCAGACTGGTTACAATTATTATACATGGTATATGACAAGTCAGGAAACAAAGAGTAAATTTTAAGCAATTGAATATTTCTGTTTTCAAATGATAGGCTCAATATTTTTTCTTCAACCTCTAGACATCTTTTCAGGTGCAATATCTCTAAATTTAAATAATGGGTCCAATTGTTAATCTGTAAAAGAACTATAAATACATTATTTTCTCTGTATTTCCAGACTCAAGGACACTAAAAGATGCGAAAAATCTATCAGTTAAACACACATACATACGTACATACAAACATAGAATAATTGCACCCAAGAAGGCTTTATTTTGTTTAACCTACCATTTTCCTAATTTATTCTTCATGGTAAACTCCCTGAGGGAATGGACAGTGTATCCTTAGCACCTATCAAAGTGCCTGGAAAATACAGGTACTCAATAAATATAAGTTGAACGAATAAATGAATAAAGTTTGAGAAACCAACAACTAAATTTGTTTGCTGCTCCACATAGGGCATATTCATAAAAATCTAATTCCTATGTGAAATTTAGGTGACACCTGAAAGAACCCAGTAATATTATGATTATCCTTTGTACCCTTCAATGTCTAGTATGTGTCACTCCAAGACTCTTTCAGTTATTACACTAGTTGCCATTAATCTTCTCTGAAATTTTATGGCACTTTTAGTCTCTACCACATAATTTAGCACTAAATTATATACTGTCTTGTATAATTCAGTACATCTTTGATTTATGACTATTTGGCTTCTGGCTATGCACATTTCTGGTGCACTGAGAATTATACTATAATAACAACATGCAGAACATAAATAATCCCCCTATTATTAATAATTATTGTGTGAATTAATGATTGTATGGCCCTTTATATTTATAAGGTTCATTTAAACCTATTATTTCATTGGGTTTAGTAATAATTGTACAGTGGATATTGGTACAATTATTCCCATTTTATAGATGAAGAAACTAAAAAACAGAGGGGTTAAGTAACATTCAATGATAGATATTCATTAAGTTATGGACCTTACCTCAGCATTTATGATGTCCAAATCCCATTCACTTGCTTCCTGGGCTGCTTTCTGCTTTGCTCCAGGAGAGACTTGTTCCAACATTCTGAACCCACTCAGTTCTCCAATCATTCTGCCCCTCACAACTTCTATCCCAGATGCCGGTTTCTAGCTAATCAGTGGTTGAAGAAGCTGAAAGAAGGCAGAGAAAGAAAGAGGAAATCAAGAGAAACCCAAGGAAACAGAGAAAAGTGGAAGATGCTGAGAAGTAGAGACTTAGTCTGGAGGGTTCTGGGCTATCTGGCCAGCAGATGTATTTTGTTTGGCCGTCACAGAGTGTCTTTTTAAAAAGAGTGAATTTATTGCCAACTTTTAAAATGGCAAGTGCTCTCATCTATATTTCTGGATTTCTTGAAAACATGAGGCTCAAATTTCTGCATGGCAACAACTGGTTACAGCTGAGTAGTGGCTGCTCCCTCTAGTGTACCCCAGTCCCAAGCTCTCATTTAATTCCAGGTTAGCTTCACTCTTCCAGCCTCTTCAAGGATTTGCAGCTGTTTTTCTGCATAAAGAAATAAGATGGGCTTTATTTTATGGCTGTCTCTTGCTTTCTACAAATATCTTCAGCTTTAGCAGGTTTATTTAATTATGCATATCCTAATAGAGGGTGACCTAAAGTCAGACTCTTAGCTGAATAAATTCACTCATTGAACAAATATTTATTGAGTGCCTACTATGTACCCAGTAATGTTTAGGAATTAATCTCATTATTTCAGAATTGTATCTCAAATTTTACCCTAAGATGACTATTACAGGGGGAAATAATGATCGCAAACAATTGCTATTTGACAGAGGCCATCTCATGTCTAAGATACAAATGCTTTTCATTATGCATGTTCAGGATCAAGTTTCAACAATGTATGACTTTGGCTTTGGACATCAAATCCAAGCAAGCTTTAAGGATTCCAAAATGATGAAGTTAACACTATATGTAGTAGATCAAAGTGCTCAAAAGTATTGGTTTGAATATTTTAAAGATTTGTAATCTTGTTTTCTCAAGTGTATTACATATAAGAAAAACAATACAATTTCTTAAGTAGATTTGCCCTAAGAAGCCAGACAGACTTTGGTTTGAAGGTAATAGATGACCCAAAGCTTATTCCTTAATGATTTTACTTGTTACACATTACTTTAAATAAGGGAAAAGGTGAGAGCAAAGCAGATACACGTGGATAAGTTTTTCTAAATCTTAGCATTATCTCCAGACATTTCTTTAAAAATGCTATTACAATCCCCACAGAAACTCTACCGAATTTTATTAATCCTATATTTCTATACCTCTAATTTCTGATTCATTACAGTAAAGGTAAAGAAGGAATTATAAGTAAAATGAGACCATCAAAAAGGATTTATGTGATTTGTTACAATATGCTGTGGTGTGAAGGTATGTGTCCCTCCAAAACTCATATGTTGGAACTTAACCCCCAAGGTGATGGTGTTAAGAGGTGGGGCTCTCAGGAGGTGATTAGGCCATAAGGGCCCCATCCTCACGAATGGGATTGGTGTCCTTATAACTAGCTACCTCCTTTTGTCCTTCTATCCCTAATGCCATGTGAGGACACAGAATGCATCCCCTCCAGAGAACGCAGCAACACGGTAATATCTTGGAAGCAGAGACCTGGCCTTGACCAGACACCGAACCTGCCAGTAACTTGATCTTGGACTTCTCACCCAATAGAACTGTGAGAAATTAATATCTGTTGTTTATAAATTACCCAGTCTGTGGTATTTTGTTACAGCAGCGGGAATATACTAAGACAACATGTATATTAGTATCCTGTGGCTGCCATAACAATTTACTACAAACTTAAAACAACAGAAATGGCTTAAGCCAACAGAAATCTATTCTCTCACAGTTAAGGACTACAGGCCTAAAATCACAGTGTTGGCAGAGCCGCTCTCCCTCCAGAAACTCACAGGGAGAATCCTTTCTCATCTCTTCCAGCTTCAGGTGGCTCCAAGGGTTTCTTGGTTGGTGGCTGCGTATTTCTAATCTCTGCTTCTGTCTTCACGTGGCCTTCTCCTCTGCGTCTATGTCTACTCTTCTGTCTCTTATAAGAATGCTTATCATAGGATTTAGGGCCCAATTGGGTAATCTAGGACGATCTCATATTAAGATCCTTAACTTAATTACATCTACAAAGACCCTTTTTTCCAAATAAGGTTATATTTACAGGTTCTGGGGGTTAATGTATGGACTTTTTTGGGTGTGGGGGGGTGGGCACCAGTCACCAACTACACTATTTTTTCCTGTTGACCTCCTGATATACCTGTTAAAACCATTTATACCATACTTTGTACTTAATTCAACATGATGTTTATGATTAATTCTGTAAAAGGTTTAGCATCAAGTCTTTGGTTAGTGACACAGCCTCAATTATGCCACTATTTCTACAGAAAAATTAGATTAGATTTATCACGTATCTGCTTATCTGTTACCCATGAATGTTTATATGTTAGTCATGCCATTCAAATAATATTGTTAGCTCTCAGAATCCAAGAACCGTGCCTTATGTAAGTATTTATTTCTATTCTCTATTCAACACTTAAGATGACTTAGTACATAGATAGATATGTATTGCATGCTTATTTATTGGCAAGTTGATTTTGAACTTGGTCTTTGTCTATGGTCTCTGTAGGGGTTTTGCTGGGGGTATAAAATATATTGGAGGAACAAGGGCAGCCTTTGTAGGACAGTGTATTTTCCTTTGGTCGTAGTGTGTAAGGGGAGCATGACCAAGGCTAACTGGAGGGCTGTAATTTCTTCATGTTTTCCCCACTGAGTCCTTCCTATTTGGCTTTTTAGATTGACATATTTACCTTCTTTTAAAAGGTGCCAGGAAGAAGAGCAAGCCTATGAAATCTGTTCAGGAGCAGAGGGAGGACAATATTGTTTAGAAATCTTGACAGAATCCTTTCAGTGGTTTATTTAGGACTGAGGCTCTACAGAATTGCCACTGGAAATGTGTCTATAGAAATCAGGGAGATTGTATTAATCCCTTAGTTAGAACTGTTTTGAATGATTTTCTTGGAAGAAAGGAAGAAAGAAAGGGAGAGAGGGAGACAACTTTAATTTGAATAGATGTTAGGATGAATAAAATAATTATTTTTAGGTTCGGAGAGCTTCCAAAAATTTTTTGAAACATAATAACAGATGTCAGAGAAAGAGAAATTACACAAAAGTCTACAGAGATGTGAAGAAATTTTGCACTAAGTCGGTGGTTGTAGGAAACAGAAATTAAAATATCATAATGTCCTGAGCTGGCTGGAGGCACTTAGTGGCAGAGAGAAACTAAAGAAAAGGAAAAAAAAAATGTGTTTTTGGAAAGGCTAGAGAAATATAGAGCCTCACTGATGCAATTACAATATGAATAGCTGGCCGACCTGGGGCTGCTGGAAGGAATCATTAACTCTGGTTAAATGACTAAGTTTCTGCTGCGAAAATAAGAAAGTACCTTGGAGGCATCAGAAACTGGGCTGGAGGTTTGTAGCAATCCTCTTGATGTTTCATTAATTAACCAAGACCACCTTTTCCTAAGCTTCTTTGAACCTCAATGGGCAGAACTCATGGATACTTTTCTCCTAGGTGGAGAAAGAAAACCTAGTATATCATGTCCTTTTGTTCATTTTAAGTAGTGGTAGTTTAGATTTCCTTAAGCTCAATGAAAACATCCATGCAAAGATTCCACTTCATGCTGAAATAACGTTACTAATCCAAAGCCTTAGATTAATTTCTATACCATTTCCCTTTAAAACAAGGAAAATTGCAAAATGCTGAGCCTTTGATGATGAACTGGATGAAAGGTTGGGCTCCACAGTCTGTTCTGCTTGGGAGACATGTGAACTCTACTATCCCTTTTCTGTCTGTCTAGCCAAGGCGTCTCCGAATGCTCAAGGATTGTTTTCAAACCAAATTGATAAGAGACTGAAAAGACCCAGTCTGAGTTTGCTGGACCTTATCTTTTTTCCTTAAAATGCCCACCACACACTGTACATGTAAAACAGATAGGTAAAAATTAAATCAAATATGATCCAAACAAACACGTTTTCTTTTACCAAAATGAATATTTCTGGGATTTTTTAGATAGCAAAAGCCACCACAAGGTTGAGATGTGAGTGTCAGGTGGAGGAAGGAGAATCTATGGGTAGGATCCATCAGCCACAGAGAACAAAGCCTGTTCCTGCGGGAGGGCATTACCGAGGAATGCGTCCACTAGGTGGCGTTTCGTCTCTTAGATTGGTCCTGGAATTGAAGTGCCAATGTGCTTAGCATTTTGGTGGGTGTGAGAAAGGTAAATATATATCATTTGCTTTAAAAATTGTTTTTGTCTGAAAATGACAGTTTTGAATAACGATGAGAACAAGATTCCTCTTTTAGTGTGAAAATTGAGGACTGTCATTTTGGAAGATTTCATAGTCAAGATTCCGAGTGCTAAGCAGAGTTGAAGAATTTGGGGACCGAAGGCAATCTTAGAGATCATCTCCCTGATCACCCTTGTTATGCAAACGTAGACACTGAGGATGAAGCATATCATATCATTTGCCTAAGATTATTGTATTAGATGGTGATAGAACAAGATTAGACTCCATGTCACCTGAATCATCCTGATCCAGGTTAAAAGCTTTCATCAGTAAATATGCATTATATGCACACTGTATTCTAGGTACAAAGCTGGTTGCTGGGGATGCGGAGATAGAACCTGTCTGGAATCAATCCTTTTGGTATAGTTGGAGAAACAAGCTGACGGGCAATAACAATATAGATAGTGCTTTAAATCCTAGTAATGATAACGACCAGTAATGATGTCGGCCTGGTGCCCAGAGCAGAACGTATCATGTGACAAGGCAAGGGCAGGCCCTGAGAAAAGTGAGATAGGTTGAATTTGGAAGAGGGGGTAGTTCAGAAGGTGGCCAGGGACTCAAACAAAGGCAAAGGCTAGGTATTAGGAGGCAGTGGTTTGGTTAGAAAAAGAACGCATAAGTGCCCAGAGGTTGACAGTGAGCCTGTGCCATAATCAGGCTAGCTCCAGGACTCATGCTCGCGTCAGGTCGCTTAACTAAGCCAAAGCCCAGGCAAGTGGGTTGAGACAGAAAGTCCACAAGGCAAAGGGAAGCCAGAGGGCCAGGCAAGGAGATGAGGGAAAAACCTTACCAGGAAGCTGAGCAGCAGTTGATTAGGTAACCAAGTCAGGATACAAGAATCTGGTTTGCAATTCAATTTTGTCCTAGTCAGGAAGCTTCTAATATGCTTTCTGCTGGGACAAGAAATAGTTCCAAGACATGGGCAGCCTAACACCTGCTGGCAAGAGCACACAAGTAAAATTTCACTTATTCATTCAGTCATTTAGTCTTTCTTCTCATTTTTCTTGATAAAGCTATAGAGAAAGATTTAGTTTATTCACCGGACGATTGCACGTAGCTGTGGTGTTATCTTTATCAAAAGTTTAACAAAGTCAGTATGCAGAATTTTAAAAATCCATGCTTATCTCAAAACATATTTCAGAAGATTTGGCGTAAGAGAAGGGGAGAGATTATATCGTGGTCAATATGTGGTCCCTTTTGAATAGAAGCTGTCTTAGAACCCATTTGTGAACAATCTCTAGCTGTGCATGATTTGCCGCATTTGTGCTGCCAGAAACAGCTTCCAATTGACAGGGAGCACTGGGTCCTGGGAGGACAGAGGCAGAAACACAAAGTAAACTGTCTTTGAGGAGGACAAGTTCTTCCTTTACTCTAGACAGTGAACGCTAGATCAGGCCAATATTTATCCATGCCCACACAAATTTTGCCTCTAGACCTCAATATTTGCCTGTTTTCTCTGATAGGGAACTGGCTTTTCAGACCACAGTGAAACATCCCTAGGTGGGTCTCAGAGCCTAGCAGTACAATATCATCATGAAGAAGGCACCACAAGGGCAAAGCTGAGTTTTATATTGGCAAAGCTGACAATATTCATTATTTCTTACTCCTATCTTGAAATATTTCACTCAAACTAAATACAAATCCTCGCTTACTGGGGGTTTTAATTTACCAGGACTGTTCAAACGAATCTGTAAGATGCTACTTGCCTGGGATATTAATTTTTAAAGATATGATTTACAATGTTATTTTTACTCTCCAAAAGCATTATGAGCTTATTGTCGTGAACAATTCTATATGTTGTGTACCTTGGAGAGGGCTTGTGGTTTGTCGACGTTGATTGTTCTTTCTATTTTTTGACCCATGTATTGGTTCCCTGATATTTTCTTTTATAATAATCAATTATGTTTATGTTTTATATTTTCTCTTCATATGTATTATATTTCAAAATTTTTAAAAGTTTTAAAAAAGTTATGGTCTGTGTTTTTGAATTTGTGAGGCCTTTCAAGAAACACAGTGAAGTGCTATCAAACTCTACAGTGGTATTTCATGAGATCTGTGGGCAATGAAACCAGTTTCCAGCTATACAATAGTAGCTTATTTTAAAGTAGCACTTTAAAAATAAAATATTTTGATGTATATTTCTTCTGTCTTTTTAGTGACTTGAAAACACTTCACAAATGTATTTTTGCTTTTCTAAGTCGGACCAGTTAACTGCATGACATAAATTAAGAAAAAGAGAATTCCTAAATTTATTTTTTCATATTTAAACTCTATCTTTTGAATTCTTAGTTCTTAGTTTTGGACTGTTCCTCTGAAGGAAAATGTGTACTTGGCATATTTCTGTGTGTGCCATTCATTTATGTCAGAACATTTCGTTGATTTCTCTCAAAGCATTTGTCCTTCTGTTAACTTACTCCAGGTGTGTTAGTGACAAGACATGAAATCAAGGGCTCCAGATCCGTGTTCACTAAAACAGACCTGAGTTTTTAATCCTTTCCTGAATGTTCTGCTAGCTTAAACTGGTCTCCCTGTCTCCCTTTGTTAGACTATGTATATATATCTCTCCTTTATACAATACTAAAAGCAATTCATGTGAGCCATACATTGCCAAGTTTAGATCCAATCAAAATTTGCGGTTTCTGTTTCAAACTGACCTTGAATCTTTGGTGTTTGGGCTTGTTTAATCTTGGCAAAGTTTTGCTTCCTGTTTCTAAGAATGAACTATTATTATGCTCAAAGGCTTCTTGCCCATTTAATAATTCTTTGAAAGCAAGATTATCACTGTGTGAATGAATTTGGTAGGTTAAACATACATGATAATGAAATAAAGCCTAAAAGAATCAAATAAAAACACAAAGAAAATGTACTTGATAAAAATCACATATTTAAGAAAAGTGTAACACATTCAAAAATAGCTAATAATTTTATATATTTAGAATACTGAAGAGAAAACCTAGTTCCTGAAGTTCACCTCTACAGTGTTTTACTGTTGGGCTGGCCAGTTAACTCAGTTGGTTAGAGTGCGGTATTATAAAGCCAAGATTAAGGGTTTGAATCCCCGAACTGGCCAACTGCCTTAAAAATAAAAAATAAAGTGTTCTACTATCATGAAACTTTTTGTAACTTTCATTTAGTAAAAACAAACGAACAAAAAAACCAACTCAAGCTGAAAGTCAGGATACATATGTATGTATGTAAATTCCTTTGTCAATAACCAACTATTATGTAAAAGTTGTTAACCTCTGCTAGTGATTTACATTTTTTTAATAGGTAAGTCAATCTCTTTTATTTTTTAGCACTAAATTACTTTATTGAAAGGAATGGTGCAAATGTAGGAACAAAGCAGAGGTGAATGTTTTGGTAAAGCCTGTAGAAAGTGTAAAAGTAACACAAATATGAGTGCACTGCATTATTCACCATGTGAAGCTATTATTCACCATTGGCTATGGGGAAACCAGCCTGAGGCTTGCCTCTCACTGTCACTGTCTCCTGGATGTACTTGTCCAATAAATATACTCTGGGATGCCAGGTTTTGGAACCCCTCTCTTGTACAAGATTATTACAAGATCATCAATTTTTAAAACATATTTCACTTATTTAAGTAATGCGTCTTAAGGAAGTCAATCATACAGAAGTCATTATTGTCAGTGGCTAGTTTTTACAGTTCCAGTAATAACAAGATTCACACATTTTCTAGGTGTTACACATACTCCATTGCAATCAGCCTGCTCTCCTGTTATCAAGGTCCACTAATTAATATCCTGATAAAAATGTGGCCACCCTTTTGGTTCTGTAGTGCCAATGTAGTTCTGGGGCACCTCCAAGGCGGTTGTCATGTCAGGTAACTGAGAAGAGTGGGCTGCTGCATGGTATTGGAGTGGTGGGGCCTGTGCGGCAGTTTGAGCATAGAATGTGGTAGTAAAGTGGGGACATGGCTCTGAGTGGCTAATCAGGAGCAAGCTCCAGGTTGCGTCTAAGCCCTGCTGAAGAAGGAAACTGTACTCATTTTCTGCACTTAGCACCTGCCCACTCACTAAATTTTTTATGCTTTAGTTTCAACTGTAAGATGACAATAGTAGACGTTTGCTTCTGACTATGATGGAGTAACAAGGAACAGATAAGTCCTTCCGTCTTAGACAATTAGAAAACATGACAAAATATGTGAAACAATAATTTTAAGACATTGGTCAACAAGAATCAGGGAACTATTATCCCACAGGGAAGAGAAACAAAGGGGTGAACTCATTGCCTGGAAGTAGTTTATAGGCCATCGAACAGGCAGGGGAGGTTTACAAAGCACATAAGTTTCACTGAGTTGAGGAGATAGAGATCAGAGTCTGGGGAAGCCAAGGAAGTTAGAACTCATGGTACAGAGCGAAAGAGGAAAAAACTGCACACAGAAAGAGAGGATTCAAAATAATAAACGTATTACTGAGCTGTGGGACAATATCAGCAGGTCTAACATACGTGAAATTATGATTTCAAAGGAGGAGAGAAGAGCAAACAGAAAAGACTTTTGAATAAATATAGATAAAAATTCAAATTTGTTGAAAACTATAGTCCCACATATTCTAGAATCTCAATAAATTCCAAGCAGAACAAAGAAAACTCAAACAAGGCGTCTCATAACCAAATGCTGATAATCAGTGAGGAAGAGAAAACCTCAAAGGAGTCTAGAGAAAATGATGCTTTACATACAGGGGGAAGCAATTTAAATGACTACAGATTTGCCAGCAGAAACCACAGGTTCCATATGACTAAAGTACTGAAAGGGGAAATAAAATGCAAACAGAAGTCCAAGACAAGAATAACAGCAGACTTCTTGTCAGAAATGATGCAAGCCAGAAAACAATGTAGGCACACTTGAAAAGTCCTGAAAGAAAGAACTATCAGTGTAGAGTTCTTTGTCCAGTGAAAATATATTTCAAAAAGGAAGGTTAAATAAAGATTTTTTTCAGACAAATTAATGTTTAGAGAATTCATTATTAGCAGATATACATCATTAAATATGCTAAAGGAACTTCTTCAGAAAGAAGGAAAATGATAACATACAAATCTGAATCTGCACGAAGGAATGAGAACTGTCAGAAATGCTGGATATAAAATACATTTTTCTCGTTTTTAATATGTTAAAAGACAATTAAATGTTTAAAGTAAAATATGAGGGTACTTCAAAAAGTTGATGGACAAATAAAATTGAAAGATAGTACAAATCTTTCCATCAACTTTTTGAAGTACTCTCATAATAGGAATGCATCATAAATTTTATAATATATGTAGAAATAGAAACTATTTCCAATGTATATAATTGAAAGATGATGATGATTTGTTTGCAGAACATAGAAATAATTGCTATGAATTCATAAAGGAAAAATTGAGTTTTTCATAGAAGATAAAACACAATTGACCCATTAGTACATAAAAAGAGTCCCAGCCTCATGAGAAATTAAAGAACTGCAGCCTAAAATCATGATAAGATCCCACCTAAAATCCACCAATTGGTAAAAGTCAAAAAGTTTGACAACATCTGGTGTTGATGAGGATATACAGAAGTAGGAACTCATACACTTCTGGTACAACTACCATGGGAAAAAAATTGCATTAGCTAGTAAAATTCCACTCATAGGTACAGTGCATAGAGAAACTCTTGATCATGTATACTGAAGAATCATACAAGAATGTGCATCATTACAGTCTTTGTAGCAATAAAAATTAGAAACCTAACTGTATGCTGACAATTAAATAGATAAATTAATTATGGTATAGTCATACAATGCTACACTATATACACTGAAAAGACAAATTATAGTTACATGCAACAATGAGAATGAATGAATCACAAAACCATGACATTAAGCAAAATTGCAGTCATATATTACTCATCATTTATATAACATGATAGAAAAAAGCCAAAACTAAATAAAATATTGCTGTCTGTCTTTCCCATGAGACCCTTTAGTATGTTTACCAAAGCAATATTAAAGTCCATGTCTGATACACCTTACATTTGGCCATGTCTGCATCTGCTTCTATTGACCATTTCTCCTCTTGGCTATGGGTCAAATTTTCTTACCGCTTAGTATGATTCAATCTTTTTCTTTTTTATTGAAACATAATTGATTATACATATTTGTGGGATACAGAGTTGACTTATCAGTATTTGTGTACAATACATGAGGATCAAATCAGAATAGTTTGGCATATTCGTCTTTGTATCCGTTAACCAATTTCTCCTTAACCCCTTCCCCCTCCCCGTTCCCCCCTAATAACCACAGTTCTGTTCTCTCCTTCTGAAAATTCAATGTATTATTGTGTTTGTTTTTTCTTTTTCTTTCTTTCTTTCTTTCTTTCTTTCTTTCTTTCTTTCTTTCTTTCTTTCTTTCTTTCTTTCTTTCTTTCTTTCTTTCTTTCTTTCTTTCTTTCTTTCTTTCTTTCTTTCCTTCCTTCCTTCCTTCCTTCCTTCCTTCTTTCCTTCCTTCCTTCCTTCCTTCCTTCCTTTCTTTCCTTTCTTTCTTTCCCTCTCTCCCTCCCTCTCTCCTTCTCTCTCTCTCTCTCTCTCTCTCTCTCTCTCTGCTCCCACTTATAAGTGAGGACATGTGGTATTTCTCTTTGTGTACCTGGCTTATTTCACTTAACCAAATTTTCTCCAAGTTCATCCATGTTGCTGCAAATGGCAGAATTTCATTGTTTTTTATGGCTGAGTAGTATTCTTTTTTTTTTTTTTTTTTTTTTTAAATTTTATTTTGTCGATATACATTGTAGCTGATTAATGCTCTGGCTGAGTAGTATTCTGTTGTGCTTATATATACACCATATTTTCTTTATCTGGTCTTCTGATGATGGACATTTAGGTTGATTCCAACTCTAGGCTATTGTAATTGAGTGGGGATAAACATGGGAGTGCAGGTTTCCCTTTGACATGATGATTTCCATTCCTTTGGGTATATATACCCAGTAGTGGGATTGCTGGATTATATGTTAGTTCTGTCTGTAGTTGTTTGAGAAACCTCCATACTGTTTTCCATTGTATTATGTGGTCAACATTGCATGTAAACCAAAAGTGGAGTCTGAAGTAATATTTACCCCCAGAACATGGCGTCCCCTACTTCTGTCATGCCACTAGTATAGGAGACTGAGTCAATCTAATCTATAGATTAGCTGTGATTGGGCTTTGTTACTGCCTTAGTTATTCAGTTAACCATTGGATGCAAATGATTTAATAGTAGAATCTGAGCCTTCCCTTCAGTAGATTTGAGACTTGGACATTCACAAGACTCCAAAGATCTCTCTGTGCTCTAGGGCTTGGCCAACAGCTTTCTGAATGTAAGAGAAGCCTTTACAGTCTGTGAATACCAGCTTTTGGGCCTTCTGTGAAGTTCTCTTTGCTCTCTTGTACAGTTATTGGCCTTATGTATTCCAGGAAATTTCTGGCACCAGTCTTTAGGGGGTTGAGATAATGCATTCAATGGAGGCCTGTAGAGCTTGGAAGAAATTTTATTTTCCTGTCCTACTTCCAGCCTTCAGCAGGTGCTACCTTGTTCTCAAGGAAGGCCTGGAGATCCTCAGAGGGATTTCTCTTCATTCTTCTGCCCTGATACCAGCCTTCAGCATTTAACCCCAATACATAAGTGAAGTCCGATGGGGAAGAGTTGATGGGTAAGTGGAGACTTGCTCTGGCTCTGGGAGACATTGGGATCTAATCCATCACATCAAGTCACATGCAACTGCTCAGAGTTTGTTGAAAGTCTGGCTGGATTTATGTCACTCACTTCTATGGCAGACTTTTCCTCCCACTGTTGCATTAGGGATGAGAGCAACCATGGGTCTGTTCTTTCCTGGAATGGCTGATCACTTTTTGGATTGTAGTTCACTTTACTTACTTATTTATTTTTACATCTTTAGTACTCTGATTAGTTTTAAATGCCAAAGCTGTGTAAGTTATCTGGACTATTCTCATTGTCAAGTAGGAGTGATGAAATCTTGTGATTTAAAAAACTGTAAGAGAAAGTAAAAACTAAACTTTGAGTTTCGAAAAAGGATTCACCAAATGGGTCCTTTAAAAAACGTTGTATTGCTTTTTGCTAAATTCAAAAGCATTACATGTTTATTATGTGAAAGTTTGCTTTAGTATTACTCAAAATAGCAAGCACAGTTTGTAAACTCAGAAATAATCTGATTCACCAAGACTGATTTTAAACACAACTGTCTATGCTGCTTGAGGTGAGTTCAGGTTATTCATCCCTGCATGCAATTAGGATAAATGGTGTCTCCAAAAAAAAAAAAAAAAAAAATCAATGGCCTGAAAGTTTTTAAACAGCATGCAATAACTGTCTTCTTGTCTTTTCTTAGCAAGTCTTGATCCTAGCTTAATCTTATGATAAAATTTAATAATAATAAAATAATCTTAGCCACATTTTGACTTATGATCTACATAGACCAAACAGAAGTACAGGTTAGCTGAAAGAAGATTGTAGTCAAGTTACATGCTTGAAGGATGCTGTGTTGAGAGCATCTGTGGAAGTTAATATCATCTGTTTTGTTAATTCAGAGATGGTCATGACTGGTTCAGATGAAGTGAACAGCATATACAAAGGCTGAATGGGTCAAGAGTTGCTTTAGGAACTTAAAAATGCAAGTGCAGTTTGAGGGCAGAAATAGATGGAGCTGATGGGTTGAGATGGGGTGGAGAGGAATTTAGGGGTCTGACCATGTAGAGCCTTAAGAGACTTGGGTGATTCTGATCTTTATTCTAAGAGCAATGAGAATTAATTAGAGGTGATTGGGGTGGGTTGTGACAGTTGGAGAATGACTTGATCAGTATAACATTTTGAAAAATCCCCCTATTTGCAATGTGGAGAAAGTTTAGAAGGGGACAGGAAAACCGGCTAGTAGATTTTGCCAAGCAGACTTGGTGGGAAATGATAGTCTCCTGTACCAAAAACTCGTCAGTGAAGAATGAGAAAAATGAACAATCATTTGGAATATTTAGGAGGTAAAATTGACAGAATCTGATGATAAATTTGACTGGAGGTCGGGGAAGTAAGAGTAAAGGAAACATCAAGAATTACTTTTAGAATTTCAGTTTGCAAATTGATCGGATGGTGACACCATCAGCTGAGATGGGAAACACTGTATGTGTGGGAAGAATCCTTAGTGGAAGACTGTGAGTTTGATCTTAGATATTTTGAGTATAAAGAAACTTTGTAGGATCTAAGCAGAGCTAAGCAAGCAATTGAATTTGTAGGTCTGGAGTTTAGAGGAAATATTCCAGACTAGGTAAATATTAATAAGCTAGAAATCTACAGTATGGAGATAGAAGAGGTTAGGGGGAAAGTATAGGGTAATAAAAGAAAATAAAAACAAACTATGGCCATGCTTGGATTGTTCCAAAATGCCATGTCTCTCCCTCCTGACATGATGTCCTGGAAGGACACAATATCACTTCTATGGTCATTTTCCCATAAAAACATTATCTGATTTGAATCAGAAGGTAACATCAGACAACCAAAAGTGAGGGACATTCCATAAACTAATGGGTCGGTGTTTTTTCAAACGATCAAGGTCAAGAAAATGAATAGAACACTGAAGAACTGTTCCAGATTATGGAAGTCTAAAGAGACATAGCTAAATGTAATGGGTGATGCTGAACTGGATCCTGGATGGTACAACAGGGAAAAGTGGTAAGTGATATAGCTTCATGGCAGAAACAACCAACCATTCACCACTAAACTACAAAAAGGCAAGAACCATGTCAGTCATATTCACTACTGTATACCTAGTGACTGGCAGCCAAAATGCTTTAAATACATAGGCTCTCAGGAAATCTTTTCTAAAATAATGATATATGACTGATAATAATGAATGCATGACTGAATAGCATGCTATTGGTGGATTTTTAGATGTCTCGACTGTTGTTTCCATTTTCTGAACCTGATGGATCTCTTAGCTAATAGCCATTTTCATTCCTGGACCTGCTTGGTCATTTTGCCTATTTTCATTCCCATTTCCTCAGCCTCGCGGTCCCTGTAGAATTATACATGGGGAGAGGGTGTACTTGATGCTTGCTAATCTTCCCACAGCCCTCTGCTTCCTCTCCCCTCAGTGACTAAGCCACCAGCTTTCATGCCCATAGTCACCCCCTGGGCACACACATATGATTGAGAAATTCAACCTAGTTCACAATCAGCAGAAAGTTCATTGTCAAAAATAGCTGGGTCTTTTTCCACTGAGCCACTATATTTGCTCTTTCTTCAAATTTCGGTGCCTGGGTCTTCCACAGTCTTAGCCTGGAGAGCTGCACAATAACTTTTTGGTTAAAAAATAAATGAGCCCATTGATAACTGATAAAGGTTATTGTTTCCTATAGATAGTGGAGCCATTTTGATTGATCTTAGTATCCCTCACCAGTGCTGAACACAGTGTCTTACACACGGTCAATTCTTTACTATAAAAAGGCTGTGTATATCCTATGTGTATAGTGAAAGAGAGAGAGAGAGAATACATTACATGCACTACACTTTACGACAAAGACATTAATTCATCTCGCGTAGGTTTCCTGTCTGCAAAACAGAAGGTGGTTGGGATTGATGAAGGCTCTACTACATTTCATTTAATCGTGGTACAGTAAAGGGGTCTCTATCTCCCACTAAACAGACAATTTATGCTTCATTAAATTCTCCTCTCATTTTTGCACTTCAGGTACTTCTATTAGATGGCAGCTCAATTTTGAATGGCTCATTCAAGCATGACAAGATGCCAGTGAGTATCTGGAGAAGCAGTAGAATTAAAAGCATACTTTATGTCTAGAAGACACTACCTCTCACTTCTTATAGTGCTGGATTGAGCCCTGTGGTTCATAAATATTCATAAGATAAATGAATAAACATCACAGAATTCCTTGATGGGAGTCTCAACTAATCCTTCAGAATTAGAAATTTATTTTTACGGAAGTAAAATGTTTGCCACATTTGGCACATTTGAGGATTAGGTAGCTTAGAGACCTATTTATTTTTTAATTACAATATGCATAAATTTTAACCTTCAAGATGTAAGGCTGGAAGACATTTTATTTTCTGAAATTGAATGATACATTTTATATTAGGATATTTTCTTTGAAATAAGTTTAATTTTACTCCAAATATGAACTATGCTTTTACATTTATATGACATTGACTTGAATTTACAGTTGTCCCTCTTTATCCTAGAGGGAAATGTTCCAAGACTCCCAGTGGATGCCTGAAGCCGTGAATTGTACCAAATCCTACATGCTATGTTTTGTCGTATAGATGCATACCTATAAAAAAATTTAATTTATAAATAAGGCATGGTAAGAGATTAGCAACAATAATAATACAATAGAACAATTATAATAGTATACCATAATAGAAGTTATGTGAATATGGTTCCTCTCTCTCAAAATACCTTATTGTACTCTCCTCACCTATTTTCAGACCATAGTTTGAAACCAAGAAAAGCAAAACCATGGATGAGCAGGTGGGGAGGGTGCTACTGTACACAAGTAAGAAAGGTTCAAATATGTGGGAATAAGATATTTTAAAGATCCTTTACCATTTTAATAACTTCATAGAGAATCAGACAGCCTATAATTTCATTGGTGAAAAGTTGAGAATCTGAAATTTGTTTTTCTTTGAAAATAATTAAATATCAAAATTATTATTGACTCCTTTTAAAGTATTTCCAATATTTTAAATTGTTTATATTCATAAGGAATACAGTTGTTCGTTGTTTATATTCATGAGCCAGTAAAGTCATATAAAATTATTCTTCCAACCCATCAATTCAGTAGACATTATCTTACCTTTTATGACTATATGTTTGTACTCCTTATTTTAAAAATCCCCATTTTCTCTGTGCTTTCTTCATCATATTGTATAATGTATAATAAAATGCCTTCCCCAATTTATTTTCTGATTTGCTAACATCTAGATGCCTTGAAAAAGAGCAAGCAGCTATGGCACTACCTTTGCATTTATATTTCCTAAGATGGAAATCAGAAGCTTTTTAAAGGAATTGAATCACATTTTTCAGTGGTACAGATTAATTCCAGAAGAAATTCAATGGAAATATGGAGACTTTTAGAGAAAAGAAGGAAAAACCCAGAGAAGCCAACTGAGATGGCTTAAGAGCACTGCCTGAGAGTTGAGCCCTATCTGATGGATTTAACTACTCGGCAGCAACCTTACAATTTCACTGGCTTTCCTTTATGGCTGGGCAAATATTTTCTATGAAAATTGCCTCTTCAGTTTATTTGCTATCTTGCACACACAGAAATCCTTTGAACTGCTGGTGTGTGTCCCTCCACGTTCCTTTTCTCTCACAGGAGCCATTGCTCTCCCGGTTCCAACCCCCACTCATCCTTCCCTTAAACAAACATCCTGTTGTACAAAGCAAAGAAAATCTCGGCTCTCCGTTTTTGTTTGACTTCCCACACATTGCTATTAACCATTCCCCAAACACAGGTGGAAAACAGGCTTGGGCTTTTCCACTGGTGCCCATTTCACAAGATCTCTTCCTTTTAAATATTGTGATGTATTCTTCTGAAAAGAAATTCCCTTTCAGGGTTCCTACCCTCACAGAAAATTGGTTATTTGTGAACGTTGCCATTTTGGCAGTAGTAGCTCTCTACGACAAAGCTTCACTAACGAAACGGCCAAGTACAGGGTAAAAAAAGTCACAATTCGTGTTTCTCTCATTTGGCATCTTCTCTAAGTAATTAGAAAGTGTCAAAGATGGAAAGAGACAAAAAGCAAACCCACCAATAATCTCTGATCAAAGAAAGAACATGTACATGAAGAGGAAGAAAATGATTCCTTCCATTATTTTTCATCCACGATTTCCTCACTTTGCTCCTGAGCCAAGAATAGTGTGGCCAGCATACTCTGAGGCGTGGCATGTTTTCAGACTACATTTCAGTGTTGTGCATGCAGGTGTGTAGTAAGCACACTGTAAATTCACAACGGTTCAAAACCAAAAAGTAGATTGTTCTTTTAGGGGTGGAGCAAGCTTCTCTTTATCACACAGAGCAACTATTTCCAATATGAAATCATATAAAAATCTATCGAGCATGATTTCAAAATGATGTACGGCTTTTACTTAGAAAAGTAAAGGCTTAACGTAAAGAAGAAGAACACGGTTGAGAGATTATTCAGAAACTAAAAAACTTATAAGAACCTTGCACTTGGATCTGTCACTACCAACCTCACTATCTTCATCTACAAAATAAGAGAAGTAGACTAGAATCAACTGTAGATTTCCTTATAATGCTAATATTTATCATCTTTTGATTCTCCAAGTATTTTTAGTTATTTGAAAAATTGAGGCACCTTTATTCTAAACAAACTTATTATACAAAAGCTCCAACTTTAAAAACTGATTAGAAGCTGAATACTCATATTACTAGAACTTTCCAGCTTGCTTTTTTACTTTCTTTTAAAAATTTCTTTCTGTTCTTTTGAAAAAGAACTCCTTAAAATTGTGAGCTTGAAATAAAAACTATATCATTTAATTTTCAAACAGCTTTGGAGGGAACATGTTAATATAGGATAATGCACACTCACTATTTTATACCAAGAAATGTTAGACCCTTTGAGACTACAGCACTACATTTAAAAAGGAAGTTCAAATTTATTTTTATTTTCATATTCTTTTTGTAAATTGTACATGATAGAGACTTGATTACATATACACATATACATATCTCCCTCTATATATAGATAGATAGGTCAATATAGATATAGATATATGTATGTGTGTACATGTAATATATATATATACACACACACATATATAAGAAATCCAAAAATATTTGGTGAATAACAGCACTAATATAAAGTATATACACATACATTCATGTACACATGCACATGTGAAACCTGAAATCCACATCCTATGGAACTTGATTTATTATTTTTTTCTTTCTCCCTATAGATGGATAGATAGATAAATAGATATAGATAGATATCTCTATTATATATACTACATTTCTGTCCTATAGATGTATCTATTATACATTCTATATTGAGTTTCACATTAATCAATATATATAATAGAAATCTCTCTATAGATAGATAGCTATATAAAAATATCTATTATGTAATTTATATATATGAATTCAACACAGAATATATAATAGATATCTCTATAGGGTAGGAATTCAGTATATGTAAAAGAGATGTCTCTATATATCAATATGCATCCTAGAGATATCTATAAATCTATATCAACATACATGTATGTATATGTGGGAATTAATAAATCAGGTTTCACAGGATGTACATTCTGGGCCCTTTCTTCTTGACCTAGCTTTCTATGCACACATGTATACATACGTTCATGTGTGTGCTCTTATACGTGTGTGTACCCTGTATTCATACTGTTGTTCACCAAATATTTTTGGATTTTCTTCTCCCAGGCATTTCCCTGCCCCTGTGAAGTTAGATGAGACCATGTGATTGGTCCTAGTGAAGTGTGAGCAGAAGGGGTATGTTTCACACACCTGGTGGAAATTCTAGGAGCCCAGATCCCACTCACCATATTCCCTTCCCATTGCCATGGTGACCATGAGGCATCTAAGGTTGTAAAATTTCTATCAGTCTGGGTTTCTGGGTGATCTTGATAAGCAGAGACTCTTGACAACCTGTGCTGGGCATGTGGCATTAGCATGAAATACATTTTTATGGGGCAAAGTCACTGAGATATGGGTGTTGTTTGCTAACCCAGCATAACCACATAACCTACGCCAGGGGGTGGCAAAATTTTTCTGTAAAAGGCCAGGTAGTAAACACTTTAGGCTTTGCAGGACACATAGTCTCTGTCATCTATTCCTCTGTCTTTTTCTTTTTATTTTTCTTCGCAAACCTTTGAAAACATATTATTAATTTCTGGACTGTGCAAAAATAGGCTGCAGGCCAGATTTGGCCTGTGGGCCCTTGTTCTCTGATCTTCTGACTGAGCCTATCCTGAGTGTAAAACGGTGCATCACAGTTTCCTCAACTGTGAAACAGAATGTAACTGTCCTAGTTACCTAATTATCACTCAGGGTTTCTTTGGGAGTGAAAAGAAGAAATGAAGATGAAACCATTTTGAAAAAAGTAATGGTATATGCTATGCAAAATATTATTCCAACTTAAACAATGATTCAAAATGATACTGCCAAACGAAAAATGCATAAAAAGAAACAAATGCTCGTTCTCCATTGTATCCTCTTTATTTTCATGTAGATAACCTATTTACCTATTTCACATAGCCCAACATTTCCCAAGGTGTGTTTTATAGAGCATTTGTCCCTTAAGAAGTTACACACACACACACACACACACACACACACACACACACACACACACACACACACACACACACACACACACACTAGGTTCTTTGGATAAATAAATTTAGGCAATTCTACATACTATGTCCATGGAATCCTCTTTGAAATAATACCTGTCAATATCCGGTGGAATTGCTGTTCAGTAGAGCACACTTTGGGCAGTCTTGCTTGCCTCTTGTTACTGAGCTCCTTGAAGTTATCATTGCTAGAATGAATGGCCAAAGTCTGAACTTATCCTGCTTCCCCAAGTGTCTGCATTTGCCTAGCCTTAGGACCCAGCTCTAGGTTTATAACATCTCCAGACAGTTTGTATGACATATGTGGGCTTGAACTCCAGTTGCTGGTGATGATAAAAATTAATCTCATGCTAACATCCAAAACTACAAAAATGCAAGTTATCTTGGCTTCAAAAGAAACACACTCAGGAGAAAGCACTAGGTGGGAGATGCAGAGAAAAGATTTTTGGTTATTTGAGTTTTCACCTTTCCAGACCAATAGTTTTATGAAACTCAAGAGAATTTGCAATAGCACACTCTGAGGAACATCAGGCTTTTAAAAGCAACAAATAGGCTTCCAAAGAGACCTTGTCATCTGTGATTGACACTATGTTACATTGGATTGCTTCACTCTCATATATGATAATCATCTCTGTTTGCTGTGTTATCCAAAGCTAATTCAATGTCCAGCCCTAGAAGAAGTACAATATTTCCCACTTAGAAATTGCACTAGTGTTGTATGTAAATTAGCAAATACAAAAAAAGGGAATTACGAGACAATAAAAAAATTAAAAGCCAAAGTCACACACGTTTCATATTTAACATATAAATGTATATATAATACTGTGCTATAACTGGAAAGAAACTCAAGAAATACAAGTGTTAGCTATGCCAGAACAGATACTTGCATTGCAACTTATATAGAATTATATGATGATTTTGGTGATTTCCCACAAGATACAATGGGGGGAAACATGATAGAGTATAATATTTAAGGTGGTAAGTAATGATCTACTCCATGAATAAAAATTGCCTCCATCTGGAATGGTCTGGAATTTTTCATGCATTTCCATCCTTTCTGCCCTGTATTGCCTAAGTAAATGTGCCAGAGCACTAGACACTGGAGCCCAAAGATTTGAGTTCTAATAAGAATTTTCCAGCAAGTAAGTGTGGCTTCAGGACAGTGACTTAACCACTCTGAGCACGTTCTTATTCACCTAAAAAATGTGGATAATGATATCCCCTCCCTGAATTTGTTGCAAAGATACTTATAGATAATCTATCTAAAAGCTCTTACATTGTAAATGACACGTGTTACATTATGTGCTTAATAAATGTGGACACAAATTTGGGTCAGTTCATATGTTTGAACCAAATTATCAGTGATTCAGAATGCACAGATCCTAATCATCCCTTTAAAATCAGGACTACTTGCAGATTGTGAAGGGGTGAAAAGTTTTCTAGCTGTATTTGGGCTGCAAATTAACAAAAAAAAATTGTTGAGACTCAAACAAACTTGAACTACAATAGAATGCATTTTTCCCTCAAAAGGAAATTGAAGGTAGTGTGTTTTCTAGGGCTTTTTGATTCAGCAGCTCAGGAATGTCCTTATATATCCATGTTCTTTCCCTTTCACAGAGGAGAGCCTCTGTGGTCCACAGCATTAACTTCATCCAAAAGCTTTTTCTCCAGTGGGAGAGAAGGTAAATTCTTTTAACCATGGGATAAGTCCTTCCATTGAGTCTGACTGAGCCAACTGAGGTCACACATTTCTGAGCAAATGACAGCCTGGGGAATGGTGTGCTCTGATTGGCTTAATATTGTTTCCTCAAGCAATAGTGGTAAGGAAGATGAATTATCATAAGTGGCTTAGTCAAATCAGAACCTGCCTCTGGAATTAGAGTCACCTCCCATGCCACATTGCTGCTGCACGTTAGGGGGCCACTTCTAACAGGTTTATCCATATAACCAACTATAAGGATTGTTTTGTTCTGAGCCTGACTCATCCACCATGCCACTTTCAAAAATCAGTAACTAATTCAATCTTGAATCAGGAATTTATAATGCAATTTTAAAAATTATCTTCTCTTATTTGCTTTATCTAAATCATACATGTAAATTAACCCAGATCATGCAAACAGAAAAGAAATATAGCTTAGTTCCACAGAAATCAGGCCTCACAAAACAAAAGATTTCTTTTCTTAGGAATTATATACCAGCACTGTATTTCAAGACAGGGGTCTACATCACCATGTCCCCTAAGTTTGATGTTTGATCTTCTGTAAGTTTAATGTTAATAAATATACAAAGATTTGGCCATGTAACAATTTTAGCCCAATGATATGAAGGTACTTCAAAAAGTTCATGAAACTTTTGTGAAGTTTTTTTTCAAAGTACCCTCATATTTTAAGGTAAAAATCATCATATTTGAGTTTTGATTCTTCCAATTTCTACCTGTGTGACTTTTAGCAAATTACTTCACTGCTCTGTGGCTCACTTTCCTGCAATGTAAAACGGAAATAAAAGTAATATCTACCTCATAAGATTGATGTGAAGATTAAATGACTTAATATTTGTAAAGGGCATAGGACTTGATGGGCATGTGGAAACACCGTAGAAGTATTTGCTATTATTATCATATTACTGTCATTATTTTTTTTCTTCTACTTCAAAACAGTGAGCTGTCTATTGAGGATGTGTCAAGCTAGACAAGAAAAATAAAAGTGGAGCTATCTCTTAGTATGTTTTCAAAATTGTTATTAAGAATTTGCTCTTAAACAAACTATATAGCATTTTAAAGGACTGTAATGAGATTTGTGGAGAATACAAATCTGAAAAGACGTATTTCCTGCAAAATGGTGGAAACCTAACACTTCATTTTGTATGCTCCATATAGTTACAAAACTCTCCAGGACATACTCACTCCAAGGTCTGAAGCACAAGAAAGAATTTAGTTTGTTTAAATAGCATTTGGGTAAGATTTTAATTGCCAGGTTTTTTTGTGTGAATTTATTGACTCTGAAAAATACAAAATTATCTGAATGTATTATAGTATAGTTGTGCCCATATGATTATTATTTTTGGAATACTCTTAATTCCAGTAGTTTTGAAAGGCTATGGGTGGTTTATGTTACCAATGGTGGTTTATTACCAATCATATGAACTTGAATGTTATTTAAAAATTGTTTTAATAATACCTAATCTAATTAATGATGTAAGAATAACATAACTAGGACATTAACATAGGCTTCTTTGTTTAGTTTGCTAACAATTGAACTAATGAGGCTGAAGTTATAAATTCTATTTAAGCATGACACGGTCTAGTTTGAAAAATTCTATTATAAAACTAGTTCATTTCCAGACAGCCCTCCGGGGACTGCAGGCTTTTGAGAACATAAGAGAGACCAGGGAAGGAGAGTGAGGATTTAGTCTGCACCTCTACAACTGTTAGAAAATCATCCAGAGCTGTGTCTTACAGATCCTGGGTCAGTAGCATCATGAGTAGTAATAATCATCATGACTGCACTTTGTTGAGTAGTTATTCCTGCTGGACACATTGATAGAGGTTTTATGAAGTTTATTTCACTTGATTTTATTTTCACAACACCACAAGGAAGAAAGTATTACCATCCCTTTTCCAAAGATGAAGAACATGAAGCTTGGAGAGTTGAGAAACTTGCTCAGAATCACAAAGTGAGTCACTGGTAGAGCTATAGCACTGCATGTAAGCAATGCTCTTCTCCAGTGAAGGGGGTATTGAGGAGGGGACCACAGGGCAGCTCATGTGGCCACTGAGCTTACTGAAGTCTTGAAGTTGCTTTCCAAATTTTTTTTGAGATACACTCAAAAAATTGCAGTTTTCAAACAGCTTCATCAAGAGCAAAAATTAAATTCTAAGTGAAAAATTTTTTTAAACTCTGATTTTTTTTTTTCTTTGAGGAGGACTGGATAATGATGGTAACTATAACAATAACAGTAGGTATTACTGAGCACTTACCAGGGGCCAAGTACTGGTTAAGCACATTTCATTCTTCCTACAACCTCAAGTATAAGATCAGCAGTCTTTCACTTCCATTACACAGATGAAGTAAATGAGAATAAAAAGGTTAGATAATTTCCTGTAAGCTCACACAACTATCAAAAAAGAGAAGCAAGACGTAAGTAACCTCCAGATAAGGTCAAAGCCCATGCTCATAGTGAGATATTAGACTGACAGAACAGCAAAAAAATGTTTACATAATTTGGTGGATTTGTGATAAAAAGTGCACCCAACTCCCTATTACTCCATTTAAATTTACCCTCCCCAGTTTAGCCCTCAGAATGATTTATCAATGGTTTTATGGCATAATATGCTGTATCCATAATAAAAGCTTATTCTGAACACATAAATATTTCCTGGGAGACAAAAATGCAGGGAATGGAGTATACAAGCTTGCTCACACGTTTTGGATGGGATACAGTTCTCAGCCAACTTTTTTTCCCCCATCTAATTGGTGAAAAGTCATAGTTTTATAAATACTTCCCTAAGATGTCTATGACCTGTATAAAATGCTTACACTAACTTACAGCGTGTGTGCATTCAGCCATAAAAACAAAATGGTGAACAATTCAAATTAAATTGCATCATTTGTTCAAGTACATGTCTCTTTGGTCACACCTTCTTAATGAATAGTAGCTGACAAGAAACACAGCTAGTGAGTTATTTTAATAAGGTGATGTAACGGTGTGTGAACTGTTACCTCCTGGGAAAGTGAGTGACAGATTCCAGTGCTCATTACTGTGTAGATTAGCCTCAGAGAATTCATTAGTGCCCAATGTGGCAGTTCTGCTGAGTGCCCTTAATTTGGAAAAAGAGACAGGAGGCCTGTGTGCCCAAGAAACTCTAAAGACAGATGATCTGGAGTTGAAAGCTGTGAGGGCAAAGGATTCTCCCGAGAAGACAGCAATTATTCCCCGAGTTTTTCAGGCAATTGGTGACAGCTCTCTTTCTTTTAGTCTCTGTCGGTATAGACAATAGAAGCAGAGGACTGGAATTCACCTCACCTATGAGGAGGCAGGCTTAATGCAGAATGTATTAAAGGTATCATACATCCATATGACTTACCTACATTACAAATAACTTTTTGATTTTATAGGATGACAGTGAACAGAAGTTGCATAGAGAACTGCAATTTATCAATAGTCCTGATATCTCATTTTTAGGCAACAGTTTTAACCACCTTTACCAAACAACCAAGCAAGCTTCGAATTGTTTGATTTAAAAATCCTATATGTGCTATTTCTGCCACACGCTGGTAAAGATATTTATTTGAACTAGCTTCACAACAAACACAATGTTCTGACTTCAGAGCAATAAAAGGTGCCAACATAGCACTGTTCATATACTGTTATAAAGCTTTCAAATGTTTTTGACTGCAGCCCTTAATAAGAAATAGGTTTTACACACAATTAATATCCATACACATTATGTATTTATGTAAGTGAAATTAAATTTTCACATATGATGCACTCTTATCTGTATAATTCTACTTTATTCTCTTCTTTTAGTCTATACTACCTATGGAATGGAATTCTGTTTCTTTTTTTAAATGATTTCATTTTTAAAATTGATTAAAAATTGATTTTAACACTTACCAATGAAACAAGATCGCTAAGCTCAGAGAGGTAAAGAAAGTTGCTCTGGTACACCTAGCTAGCACGTCTTGGAGCTACAATATCGGCAACAGTAGGCATGCAATAAGCATTGAATAATGAGTTAATGATAAATAAGTCAAGATTGAGAATGAGGGCACAAGCCCACTGACTCTTGACTATTGGGTGTATTGACAGCTAATCCTCATCCCAGCATTTCTTTCTGGACCACAGTCTAAAGTTACAGTTTGCTACCATCTCAAAACAAACATAAACAGTTTTTAATCTGAAAATGTAAAAATTCTTTCTTGATTGGGAGGGGTGATAATAATAATATTGATGATGTTGACGATGATTGTGGCTAATACATATTGATTACTAAATAGGTGCCAAATGCAATTCCATGTGATTTCACATGTATAAATATAAAATAATAAATAGTAGCCAACTCATAAAGCTGTTTTGAGAATTAAATTCATTTAAGCCTTTCATCAACCCTGTGGAGTACATACTATTATAATCTCCATTATATAGTTGAGGAGACTGAGACACAAAGAGGTTATGTGACTTATCCAAGGACACACAGCTAATAAAACCCAAGCAGTCTGTCTCCAAAGCTTAAGCTCTTAACCTTTACTCCCAACTAATCACTGATGATCAGCTATGTGCTTCTTTTATCACTAAAGCAAGGTTGTTTGCTTCCAAAGCAAACACAGTAAGAAATGCTAAATGCTTTGATGGAGTGAGCCATCCACCTTAAGTCATTTAGCTCTCTTAATATGCTCATAGTTTCTTAACTTGAGAGCATTTTTCTGATGATTTGGAGATAGTCTATACTACCCAACACAAATATCCAAAATTATGATTTCAGAATATCTTATACTTTCATGTCTCAGTATTTTATAAAGTTGGTGATAAACATGCCTTTTAAGAAATTAGCTGTGATTTTATTTTTAATAAAGTCAAATTAAGAAATGTCTGACTAGTTAACAGCAATTTACTTTGCTAAGACAATGTCAGGGAGACAAAGAAATATATTCTCAAGTATAAACATTCGTACCTTAGTGGTGGGGAAAGCTGTGGTGGGATCATTTCATTGACAGAATTTAAGGGATTGATACCAGAGCTTGAAGAGGAAGTCAATTTAAAGCCAGGAGCCAGGTTTACAAGCTGATCACAGGGTTGGTCAGTGGAGAGGAGTGAATTGCAGTCTTTCAAGCTACTTTGTAATAAGAATTTCTCCCTTTGGTTACCAGCAACCAAAGAAATGAGACCTTCTCCGAGACTTTGGTCTTCTAAATCAGTAAGCTCTACCACATAAATATAGTGGATAAGACTCGTCTGTTTTTGTAGGAGAGAAGGCCAGTGCCCACAAATACACATGTTTTTTCTCTTCTACCTGGGACCAACATTGAACCACATTTCCTAGCCTCTTGACATTCTGACCAATAAAATGTGGACAGAAGTAATGTGCCTGGTCTCTTAACTTCTCCTGGGATCCTCTATTCTCTCTCTTTCCTCATCTGCCTGCTAGATATAATTAGGCAGTCTTGTGTTGAAGATAGAAGTAGACTAGGTCCCCAAACGACTGGATGGGGCAGGGCCCCCTTGACAACCTTCATCAGACAGGGACAAAAGCAAGAATCAAGCTTTTATTGTATTAGGCCACTGAGAACAAACAAAACCAAAGAACAAAAAAAAGCCGTTTACAGAGCTATAATGAATTACTCTGACTAAAACATTGCTGGACTCTGAACATCAGTGTAAATGCTATGCTTATATAGAAGATGGTGATAAGGTGTTTAGTGATGTAAAATGGGAAATTGATGCTACATTTGCACATGTGGTCTCCTCTGCAAAAGCCTAGCTGATCTTGTTAAGAGCTCTGACAGAGCTCTCAGGCAGAGAGGAACATGCAGTCAGGCTGGTTCTCTCTCCACTAACCCTGCTGGGACTTGCTGACAGACCCGCTGCCCTCCCCTCAACAATCAGCGGACCTGGACTTCTGAAAGACTTATGTGGTGGGGTCTGGGTAAACTACCTGAGTTCCAATCCTGCCTGCCACTCTTAGTAGCTGTGTCACTGGTGATTTGATTAAAATCTCTGTGCCTGTATTTCTTATCTAAGTCAGGAAGGAGTGCCTACACATAGAGCTGTATTGAGGATTTAAAAAGTTCATCAATATCAAGCATTTAAGACAATGCCAGGCACACAATACATGCTCAATGCACGTTACCTGCTATTACTATCATTAGCATTTTTATCATAATACTTGTCATTCTCTTTCTCTTGCCTGGAATGTTAAGCCTTATAACTCTTACCTCTTTTTTAAGCTAGGAACCCTCTCTCCTTTTTCTCCATCATTCAGAAATGCTGGAGGCAGTAATAAAACTTTTCTTTGTTACAATCCTATTTTTCACATTTGTATTTTATGAGTTCTCAGTCAGAGGGAACGAAACTTCTCTTGGTTTTATTTTCGGACTTGCAGAGAAAAAAAACTTACAAATTTTAATTGGCCTAAAACACTCACAAGGCAACAATAACCTGGAGGTGAGGTTTGGGACCAGGTGGGTGTGTTTGCCCTCGTTTCCCTGCACTTGAATGGGCATTTTTACAAGGCATGAATCCAGGCCTCAGCTTTCTACTGCCCAAACCTCCCCAGCCTCTGCCATATCTCTCAGTGTGGCTGGGGAAGGTCAGGGCCAGCTTTCCTAGCATGCTGGTAAAGAATGGGTAACGCCATCATGAGCCAAGATTTTGGCTGAGTGGAAGAGTGTATAATGAATTTTACACAAAGACATTCTTAATACGTTTATTTTTGTTGTTGTTGTTGTTCCAAAACTCCTAGCAACAGTTAATGATTAATGCTGAAAAGGACATTTTTGCCCTTTCTGTTTCACTGAACATTTTATCATGGTGGCATCCAGACTCTCTCATGAAGGTAAGAATGTAATTATCAGCCAGAGTTTATCAGCTCTATTTCTCTCCATTTCAAAAGCCAGTTAGCTGTCCATAAGCTTTTAAAGAGAACAAATGGGGTAGGAGCAGAGACCATGAATGTGACTGAAGGTAACATGGAAAGAAGAAAGAACTTGTCAATATTGCAGTGATGATAATAGCTCAGACTCACCCACGCTTCTGTCTGCCTTGTCTTCTTTGCTCACAGAAGAAGAAAAGAAAGAAAAGGAAAGAAAGGGAAAAGGAAGAAAAGAAATAGAAGAGAAGAAAGGAAAAGAAAAGAAGATATGTGCTCACCTGATTTTTAAGGCTTGAGTACAAATCAGTGTCTATTTGGTTTCTTTCATCATTAATACATTTTCTTAGCAATTAATAAGCAATGTGTATTTAAAAAATAAAAAGAATAAAAATGGTCTTCAATGAGAGGGGGAGAAATATTTTTACCTGTAAACAAACAATGTAGTGCTTTTGTGAGTGTGTGTGAAGCACGAAGAGACAGGACAGACATTATAGAAAAATGATGAGTTGTAAGAAAATGAATACTAAGAAGTAAAGTCAAATCAAAATATATGTTCTACAAAGCTTGAAGAACACAGTCTTCTCCTTACCTCATTTTCCTATCTAGTTTTCTGTTTTATGAAATTAGATACACGGAATCAAATTGTTCACAGACTTCTTTTACATTTGCTTGAATGTTCTAATCTTACCAACATGATATTCACAAACGATAGTAGATATTTTCATTCTTCTTGGCTGCCAAGTATCTGAACTTCCTTCATAGATTTGGGGACATGCTCCCAATAGAGAAACTAAAAAAATATCAAACACTCACTTTCCCAGCTTCTCTTAAAACTAGGCATGGGCATATGTCATGTCCTCTGGTAACCGCATAACGTACCCCCTGCTTTCAGTAGAGGGTTAGTGATGGAAGGAAGCAGGGATGTCAGGGAATTCTTTCTAGGGTCAGAGACAGTTGTAACAGGATCCCACTCCCAGGGCAGCAGTGGCATGGCCCCTGTGAACGAATCTCACAACAGTGCCAGTGGGGTTGGCAGTTCAAGCATCAGTGGCAGCAATATACTGGTGAACAGTTCCACTGTTTCACTTTGGACATTGCTTCTGGCTGTGTGGCCTTTGAGTCTGATACTTCTCTGATCTCAGCAATGAGCTACCCAGTATCCTTTCTTTTTTCTTGTTTACTTTTTCCTTTGAATAATTTAAGATTTACAGAAGAGTTACAAAACTTGTAGAGAGATCTTCCATACACCCTTCACCCAGTTTCCTCTGCTGGTAACATCTTACTTAGCTATGGTACATTTATCAAAACTAAGAAACTAACATTGGTACTAAACTTTATTCAGATTTCCCCAGTTTCCCCACTAATGGTTTTTTCTGTTTTACGTTCCAATTCATGATACCACATTACATTTATTTGTCATATCTCCTTAGTCTCCTTCAGTTTGTGACAGTTTCTTGGTCTTTCTTCATCTTTTGTGACCACGAAACTTTTGTGGTCAGGTGTTTTGTAAAATGTCCCTCAGTTTGGGTTTGTCAATAGAGTCTTGTGATTAGACTGAGGTTATGGATTTGGGGGCAGAAATCCACAGAAGTGATGTGCCCTTCTCAGTACATCATGTTAATGCTGCTGGATTTTGATATGTCTTATTACTGGAGATGTTAACCAAGATCCATTGGTTAACCTGGTGTCTGCCACGTTTCTTAAATGTAAAGTTACGACTTTCCCCTTTTCATATTCTATTCATTAGAAGCAAGTCACAGCAGGAGGGAAATTAAACTCTACCTCCTTCCATGTGTGGACATATGTTAAAACCGCCACAGTCATTAATAAATATTTTGAAGGACATACTTTGAGACCATGCAAACATCCTTTTTCTCCTTAAAGTTTCACCCACTAATTTTAGCATTTGTCACTGGATCTTGCTTGTATCAAATATTAGTGTGGTGTTCGAATGGTGATTTTCTATTTATTTAATTCCCTCTACATTTAACTCACATCCTTCCAAAATGAATATTTGTCTCATCTCCCTCATCTGTTACGTAATCATTTATTTCTATCTGTGTGGACTCATAGAGCTCTATTTTATTCTGTGGCTTATGATCCAAACTATTGTTATTTATTTTGTTGCTCAAGTTATGTCAGCTTTAGCTCTTGGTAGCTGTTTCATGTTGTCTCTAGTGTCCTTTTGATATGCCTGCATATGGTTTTAAAAAAATTATTACTAATACATTCTTACCTTCTGACACTATAAGATACTTCAGATTCATGTATTGTTCCTACCACAGTCCTACAATCAGCAATTTCTCCAAGGAGCCTTAGTTCCTTTTACTGGACAATGCTGTTTAGACATCAACAGGCTTGGAGTGCTGGTTTCTACTGGTGAGTCACTATTTCTAGGCCCTCAGCAGAAACAGCTAGGAGATATACACTTTTCTGTATATATCTATATTTCTGTATCTGTTTATCTTTGCATATATATACACACATATATAAGTACATATTATATCTATTTCTGTATCTCTTTATCTGTGTATTTCCTACTCTAGTCCTGTATAACAAGCTTCGTTCTGACCTTTGCTCCCTTATTTGTAGCTTCTTTCTCTAACAGTAAGAAACCCGGCTCTCAATATAAAAATGTGTTTACTTATTTGGTCAAATCTTATATAACTGTACTAAGAATTGGTAAACTATACCCTGTGAGAAATAAATTTACCAACTAGAACCCAGTTTTGGTATCCAGTTTCTTTTGTAGTTAACCTTACATTATCAGTCAAAACTCTTTGCTAACATTATACAGGCCAGCTTCTTTCTTCCCCACACCCTTCAGTGAAGTTATCTTTACTTTGTAATATAGTTATATTTATTTGTCATATTCTGCATTCTATCCTGGGTTCCCTCAACATCCTGGTTAGTTTGTTTCACATTTGCATATGAATTGCAAAGGGTGCAGCTCTATGAGCCTTGACAAATGCACAGAGTCATGTATCCAACACTATGGTACCATCCAGAACAATTTCCTCACCCGAAAATGCTCTCATACTGTCACTGGGTAGTCAGTTTCCCCATTCCTCCTCTGAGAATCCCTGTAAACTGCTGATCTTTTTTCTGTCCCTATAGTTTTACATTTTCCAGAATGACATATAAACAGAATTCTACCCTATGCAGCCTTTTGTGTCTGGCTTCTTTCATTTCAAAATGCAAATTAAGATTCATATATGCTGTTGTGTGAATCTGTAGTTTACACAAAGAAGTCTACTTTTTGACATCAACTTACCTCATGTTTTCTTCTAATGGTCTGGAGTAGAGAAACATTTTATATGCTCAGTATTAGAAAATACAGTATTCATTCATTTACATATTAAAGTTCTCCCTTGTGCCCGGCACACTGTGTAAGTGCTGGGAATACATCAGGGAACAAGAAGGACAGGTTTCCTCTCTCACAGAACTTACAATATACTATGATAACTGCATTAAAAGAGCAAAAATATGTACAAACACGGAAGTGTGACAGTTAATTCTGCGCGTCAACTTGACTGGTCATCAGGTGCCCAGATTAATGTCATTTCTGGGTGTGTCTGAGAGAGTGTAACATTAGTCAGATGAGATCAGCACTTGAATTGGCGGGCTCAGTAGGTTGCCCTCCCCAGTGTGGGTGGTCATCATGCAACCATTGAGGGCCTGATAGAAAAAAAGGCAGAGGAAGAAGGAATTCACCCCTTTTTTCCTACCTCACTGCTTAAGCTGAGACATCTCATCTCATCTCCTGCTCTAACTGGTGCTTACATCATTGGCTTCCCCGGTTCTCAGGACTTCTTTGATGACACTACTGGCTTTCCTGAGTCTTCAGCCTGTAGACAGAAGATTGTGGGACTTCTTAGCTGCCCTTGTGAGCCAGCGCCTCATAATACATTTTCTATTGGGTCTGTTTCTCTGGAGCACCCTGACTAACACAGGAAGCATATTGAAGAGCTACCTCAAGCAGTCAGGGACCATTCAGGCTTCCTAAAGGAAGGGACATCTTGGCTCAAGGATGAAGTAAGAGTAAGTAAGAGTTAGAGAGGAGCAGTCACGTAGAACAGGTAGGGCCGAAAATGGTTCCAGGCCATAGAAATTGCACTTTCAAAGGCTTATTACCACATGAGGAAATGAGTGCATTTAGAAAAGCTGACACATGAAATTAGAAGAGGAAATAAAGTGGAAGACGTAGCAGGGACCAGTCACGAGTAGTTGCACAAGTCATGTGCAAGCATTTGGACTATCTTAAGGGGAAATTGCCTACATCACGGCCTGAGTGTCTCAGCAGCCTTTGTCTCACACACTGAGACCACATCACCCCCCATTTATCTCTCAGTTCTTTAGTGTGAACCACATTGAAGTAAAATGATAAATTTTTAAAAACATAGTAATTTCCTATTTGGAGGTTGAAGGGAGTGTAGTTATTTGAAAGCTCTTCTTTACTTATATAAAACCATTACTGGCTCGTCCCAAAGAAGGAGATGATTGAGTGTTTGGATTCAGAATTGAAGACATATTTTTCTTCCTGAAGGAAAATAAAAAACACGATGACAAAAAATAAAACTCTGAATAAGATGAATGAATTCACTGTGCTTTTAATAATAAAGAGTGGCTCAGAGAGCTGGCCTATTTGGCTCCTTGGTTTTCTGAAGTCAGTTAACAAGTCTGCAGCCAAACTGTGAATGTTTCATTGACTGTGACAGGAACGCTGCACCCGAGAATGAAGTCTGAATACTGGATGCACAGAGTTATCTAGTTGCTCCTGAAATGTTTTCCTCTCCTTCTTTATTTACTGGACAGTAATTAATAGCATAAATGATTTAAAAAGGAAAAAAGCATTCTCAGTCATCTCTTATCTCTTTCTTCCCTAAAAATGTTGTTTGATGAATAATCCCGTCATTCAATGAAAGACTGACTGGAGGCCCATAGAGTGTGTCATCTAAAGAAGTAATGGGGTTGGTAAATAAAAAGGTACAGTTGGTAAAATTTTAAATCTCCGTCAGAAATAGTCTTTCACAAATGTTTAAAGCGTGAAAATGTTGTAGCTGTTGGCAGCAATTTGGTCATATTTTCTCACCACTGACATTGGTAACTGACAATTAATGTGAATCCAGATATTTAAAATATTGTGATAATAAGACAGAAGGAGAAATTGCTGAGCCTGACATACAAACCTCCTCCTCTCAACATCACCCTCACCAATAGCATTTACAGCTCCACACAATACATACTATTAGTATCCACATCTTACAAATGAGGAAAATAAGGCCTACAAAGGTTAAATAATTGTCTAAAGTCACATACCACATAAGTGATCAAGAGCTGAGATGAACCAGATCTACATGATTCCAAAGTCTGTGGTCTTATCTTCACATTGGTTCTACACCAGCTCTTAACATCAGCAAAATTTCCTGAATTTTATTGCTTCAAAAGCCAAATACCTTATCTAATAACAAATCGGTTAGTTAGAAATTATTTTTTTGGTAATGTTAATTAAAAATATTATCTTTATTTTATTATTTCTTTAATACAAACAGAGAATTACTGATAAAATGGAGAGTTCATGTCAGTTTTTGAGATAAAATGAAAGTTTAAGTAAATGTTATGGTCGTTCTAGGCTTCTGTGGGTACAGATTTATTTTCTGTCACTAGAGGTAATTTAATCATAATGTTTGAGATATATCATAGACTTGTATATGCTGCTTTATGTTTCCTTATGTGGATAAAGATGCTTTTAATAAAAAGTATGATTTTAATTGGAAAATTATCATATACTTGTGGAAAAACATTCAAATATTACAGAAGGTTATAAAGTGGGGAAAAGTACACATTTTCTACAGGTGCATAATAAGATGGGTAAATGGATAGATGCAACTTGCTGTTTTCTTTTCAATCTTGAAATTTCATTCACCAGTCTTTGTAATAACTGTGCAGCAATCCAGTGCACATTTATAATTTGCTGAACAGGGCCTCTACTGAGTGTGACATTGAGACTTTTTCCAGTTTTTTTGCTATTATGAAAAAAAAAATACAGCATTTAAATTCTTATACCTACTTTTTCTCCCATTTGTGTAAAGGTATTTAAAGAATAAATTCCTACATACAGTGTAGAAAAAGCATAGTATGATTGATCAATTTCTACATATCTATATACTATAATAATAAAAACATTTAATCAGTTGATGGAAAATGTAATGGTTCATGAAAGCCCTTTATTCTTCTGAAAGTAGTAAAATGTAGTTTTTCTTTTCTTTGTAGCTATAGTTTATAACTGAACTTAAAGACCATAAAGTTAACATGAGACAACAGTGTGTCAAGAGAGAGAGTGGTGCATAGTTATTAAAAAAATGTATACTCTGGAGTCAGTATGACTTGAATTTTAACCTAGGCTCCACCATTTATTAGCTATGTGACCCTGAGCACATTATTACTGTTCTCTAAGCCAGAGTTTCTCTGTGAGAAAGCCTAATCACCACCTCCTATAGGACTATTTTTATCATTATATAAGAGAAAACATATAAAAAACTTAGCATAATGCTTGATATATAGAAAGCAGTCAATAAACATTCATCACTACTATGTATTTGTTAGTTGTATATGATTGTCTTCTGTGTGTGTGACATCACTTTTAGTCTTCAAATCTCCACAAGTCGATATATTTTTAACATTTTATTTATTTATTCATTCGACAATATTTACTGACCACCTACTATGCACCATACACTGTTCTAGGTGGTGGAAATACAGAAGACTATAGAAAAGTGACGTGTGTTCAAGTCATCCAAGTTCTGTAGACGTTAGACTGTTTTCACATACTTTAACTGAAAAAAATTGCATTAGTTAAAATAATACTCTGAGGCAGGATTTAGGACATTTCATTATATCTCTAAAGATTTGGTGTTATTTTAAGCTGATTTTGATACTTTCCTAAAAATGAAAAATGACACCACAGTTTGCGGGTGAGTGGCTAGTGGGAATTCTTTTTACAGCTGCCTTGTGTCATTTATCTTAATAAGCCATTTTTTTTGTTATTTAGAAGATCGTTGTGTGTTTTATATCCTGGATCATGGATTGCCAAAGAATATAGCTTAACCTTTACATTTATCTATCCATGTGGAAAAATAAAATGTAACAGAGTCTCTAAATTCTACATTTCAATTCACCTGGTTTAAAAATAATAGTTTAATAAAAATATTAAGTGGTAACAATTGCAGAAAAAGAGAACTTAAATTAAATGTATATTTCACCAGAGATGTGCAAAACATTTTTGAAAATTTAGTAATTTCGAATCAAATAAGATATAGTTATCTTTTCAGCAGATTGCTAACCCCTCTGTAGGTCTATGTGTTATTATGCAAATATATACATATATATAAACAACACACACACACATACAATATCAGCAGTGGTATATAGTGGGTAAGTAGCAATCTTGCTATTATCATTGAAGTTTATGTGCATGGTTTGAAAAAGTTAGTGAGGGATCAAAGCCTGCCCAGAATGATGTCATAACAAGGTAATATGGAATCTGATTATGTGAAAAGCTGGATATTTACACAAAAAGGTCAGAAACCAGCTGGCTACATATAAACTAAAGAAAAACCAACAAACGTCCTAAGACAAGTTCTTATTCTTGAGCTGCTATGGACTTGCAAGCCTAGCACAATTTTTTTAAGACCCAGATATTGAGAATGTTTTCTAAGTCAGCATAAATTCACTCAAAAATTTTGTGTGGCTTGCTACCCATGTTATCCTGGAGGCAATAAGAAAATGTGTTTATTTTCCCTTTGCATGATATTATTCAAAAATTATAACGTTGTTTGAAAAAACTGTAACAACATCTTACCTCTATGCTTCAGGAAAAACATATTCTTCGATTGAATAAAACAAATTTGGACTATTTTTCATGTGTTTTATTTTTATTCTGAAGAGTTGAACATTGTTCAAATTGGGTTTGAGGTAGAAATTCAATTGATTTATCCAGACTATTGCCAATGTTGAAAGAAGTACTTACCCGAAGAGTCCGCTTTCTGGTTGTCTGCTTGCCTGCATCCATCTTTCTTTCCTACCTTTCTTCTATCCTCCTTTCCTTCCTTCTGTTTTCTCTCCTTTACTTTCTTCCTCCTTCCCTCCTCTTCCATCTCTTTCTTCTTTCTCTTTTGTTACTCTAAAATTACAACCAACACCATGAAAGATTATGCAAAAACCATGACTAAATTGTTGAAATAATTTTATCTTCAGCAACTATATTCACTCTTTTCAAAAGATTAAAGATGCATTCTAAACTGAGCAAATGGATTATGGGAAGAAAAAGAGGAACTAGAAAGGTAATATTTCTGGGTTATTCCTTAAAAGTAGAGAAGACCCCAAAATGAAAAATAATGGTGATGACACACCAAAGCAGTGTGAAACCAGCATTGCAATTCTAGCATGAGATTGAAAATAAGGTTTGTTAAATATCTTGATGAAAATATAACTTATCATTCTGTGATAACTTTATTGATTTTTCTGGGTTGGTTTGTTTGGTTACTCTGGATTGCCAAGATTCTTGCAATATTATCTCATTTTTGTGGGGTTAAAAAGCACTCAATATTAGTATATGGAGCCATTCCTGTTAGAATGGTTAAGCACCGCAAAAGAAGCCCCATGCAGGTATAATTCATGAGTTTGCTGACTGCAATGTACATTTGCTTTTTGATAGACTCTACTACCTGGTAGGATCTAAAAGCTTTACAGAGCAACAGAGGGATTTTGACGTTTACAGTGAAATCCCTTTTTTGAACATTTGGTTTTAATAATCCTGAAGCTCTAACAACTCTTTCTTGACAACTTTTTGGACTCTTCATCTGGCCAGATAATTAAAATAAAAGAAAAATAATGAATGATCCTCTTTCAGACAACACGAGTACAGTGTAGCAATGGGCCACAGCTTTGAGAACCAAGAGGGCATGAAGAAATAGTCATAAAACAATGGTGATGTAATAACTCACTTGTTTGTCACTGTGACTCAGGGTACCCAGGCAGGGTCGAGATAAGTGTTGCAACACAAAGCTAAAATGTCAGCATGCACTGGAGCTGGCAATTCTGTTTAAAGCAATTAATCCCCTCCATCCCCACTCCCTTCTTTTATTTTCCTGTGCTTTGCAGTTCCTTGGAGTTAAAAAGAATCATGAAACAAAATTTGTTCTTTGAACATAGCTAGTTTTTCCACCTTGTATGCTTGAGGGCTACTTAGCTTTTGCTGCTTCTGCCCAAGACTGGGCAGAAGATATAGCAGTCCCAGAAGATCCCCCACAGGGTCAAAAGCCTTGAATTTCTCAGGAGAATGTAATTGCTTCTTTGGCAAATATGAGTTTTCAGTAGATGAGTCATTCATTCATAGTAAGCCCCAATAAAAGTTTTAAAAATATATTTTTCAAAGTGGAAACATCTTTGCTTTTCATAATTATAAAAATAATTTGTGCCTACTGTACAAATATCAGATAATATAAGAAGTTAAGAAGAAGGGTTTTCAACGGTCGGTTCGCTACCCATTATAGCCATTTTGTTGTATACTCTTCTATAACTTTTAATGTGCATTCAAACACACATACAGAGTTGTTTACCAAAATATGAGTACATATTCTTTTTTATTGTAGTAAAAAAAAACATGACATACAATTTACCATTTTAATTTTAAGTGTACCATTTAGTGGTGTTAAATTTATTCACAATGCTGTGAAAGAGATCTCCAGAAGCTTTTCATCTTGCAGAACTAAGACTCTTTAGTCATTAAACAACTCCTTTTCCCCTTCCTGCTGGCCTCTGTTTTTGTAAATTTGACTACTTTAGATACCTCATATAAGCGGAATCATACAGTATTTGTCTTTTTGTTACTGGCTTATTTCACTTAGCATAATATCTTCACACTTCATCCATGTTATAGTGTGTAACAGGATTTCCTTCATTTTTAAGGTTGAGTAATATTTTATTGTGTGTATGTACCACATTTTGTTTATTCATTCACCTGTGAGTAGACATTTGGGTTACTCCCACCTCTTAGCTCTTATGAGTTGTGAGTTTTAAAGTTTTAAAGTTTTGAGTCTTAACGTTTAGTTCTTTAGTCCATTTTGAGCTAATTTTCATATATGGTCTAAGATAAGAGCCCAACTTCATTATTTCGAATGTAGATATTCTGTTTTCCTAACATTGTTTGTTGAAAAGACTGTTCTTTCTCCATTGAGTGGTCTTGGCATTCTTGTTGAAGATTATCTGACCAAATATGCAAGGGTTTATTTCTGGGCTCTTTATTCTATTTCATTGGTTTGTATGTCTGTCTTTATGCGAGTATCGCATTTTTTGATAATTGTGGTTTTGTAATGTTTTGAAATCAGTAAGTAAGAGTCCTCCAACTTTGTTCTTTTTCAAAATCCTTTGGGCTATGTGGGGTCCCTTGAAATACCACGATGATTTTTTCTCCATTTCTGCAAGGGAAAAAAATGCTATCGGGATTTGGATAAGGATTTCATTGAATCTTTAGATCACTTTGGTGGTATTGCTATACTAACAATATTGTTTTCCAATCCATGAACATGGACTGTCTTTCCATTAATTTGTGTCTTTGATTCCTTTCAGCAATGTTTTGTAGTTTTCACTGAACAAGTGCTTTACCTCCTTTGTTAAGTTTATTCTTAGTATTTTATTCTTTTTGATGCTATTGTAAATTGAATTGTTGTCTTAGTTTCATTTCATATTGTTCATTGTTAGTGTATACAAGTGGAACTGATTTTTGCTTGTTGAATTTACATTCTGCAAATTTGCTGAATTCTTTTATTAGTCCTAAAAGGTTTTTTTGGGGGAATCTTTGGGGTTTTCTTTACATATAAGTTATGTCATCTGTGAACAAAGATAATTTTACTTGTTCCTTTCCAGCTGGATGCCTTTATTTCTTTTTCTTGCATAATTGCTCTGGCTATGACTTTCATTACTACGTTGAATAAGTATGGTGACAGCAAGCATTCTCGCCTTGTTTCTGATCTTAGAGGAAAAGCTTTCAGTCTGTCACTATTGATTATAGTGTTTGTTGAGGGCCTTTTATATACATGGCTTTTATTATGTTGAGGTGGTTTCTTTATGTTCCTTATTTGTTGAGTGTTATTTTTTAGTCATGAAAGGATATTAAATCTTATCAAATGCTTTTCCTCCATCAATTGAAACCATGTGTTTTTGTTTTGTTTTGTTTTGTCCTTCATCCTGCTAATATGGAGTACTCATATTATGCAGACTGACTTTTGTATATTGAACCATCCTTGCTTCCTTGCAGGAATAAGTCCCGCTCAGTCATGGTGTGTAGTCCCTTTAATGCATTGTTGAATTCAATTTTCTAGTATTTTTTTGAGGATTTTTGCATCAATATTCACCAAGGATGTTGGTCTGCAGCTTTCTTTCCTTGTAGAGTCTTTGTCTGACTTCAGTGTCAAGGTCACGCTGGCCTTTGAAAATGAGTTTGGTGGTGTTTCTTCCTCTTTCATTTTTTGGAGAAGGTTGAGGAGGAGTGGGCTTTTCTTTGTCGGAAGCTTTTGAATACGGACTTACTCTTTTTACTAGTTAATGGCCTGTTCATATTTTCTATTTCTCATAATTCAGTCTTGATAGGTTGTGTGTTTCTAGGAATTTATCCATTTATTCCAGACTATGCAATTTTTTGGCATACAATTGTTCATAATACTTTCTTATAATTCTTTTCATTTCATGTAATGGCCCCTCTTTTATTTCTGATTTCAGTTATTTTATCCTTGTCTTTTTGTTTTTGTTGTTGATCTTTTCAAAAATTCACTCTTACTTTTGTTGATGCTTCATTTTTAAAATTATTTATTTTATTTATCTCTGTTACTAATCATCATCATTTCTTTTCTTCTGCTAGCTTTGGGTTTAATTTGCTCTTTTTCTAGTTCCTTGAGATGTAAAGTTGCTGATTTGAGATCTTTGTTCTTTTTAAGTGTGTGTTTATAGCTATAGATTTCCCTCTTAGCACTGCTTTCACTGCATCCCATTAGTTTTGGAATGTTGTGTTTTTATTTTCATTTGTCTGAAGGTATTTTCTAATTTCCCTTGTGGCTTCTTTGATGCACTGGTTGTTTGTATGTTGTTTACTTTCCACGTATTTGTGGATTTTTCAGTTTTCTTTCTGTAATTGATTTCTAGTTTCATTCCACTGTGATTGAGAAAGATATTTTGTATAATTTCAGTCTTTTAAAATTTGTTAAGACTTGTTTTGTGGCCTAGTATATGGTCTGTCCTGAAGAACGTTCCATGTGCACTTGAGGAGAATGTATATTTTGCTGTTGTTTGGTGGAGTGTCTGCCAGTTCTAATTGGTCTATGATATTGTTCAAGTTATCTGTTTTTTTTATATTTATCTTATGTGTGGTTGTTCTTAAAGCAAATTATCTTTTGCGACCTATTTTTTTCCAAATTTATTTTGAACATTAAAAAATTGTGCTCAGAATAAGGGTCCAACGAAGCTAGCAGTGGTTTAAACAATCTGGAACTTGATTTCTCTTTCATGTAGAAGACTGGTGGATGGCTGAAAAGAGCTGCCATGGTGCTCTGTGGTAGCAGGGGCCCAGCCTTTTCTATGCCATTGCTCTGACAAGCATGGCCTCCCTTTTCTGGACTACCTCATTGTCCAGAATGACTTCTCCAGCTTCCATGACATATTTCAGCCAGCAAGAAGAAGGTAAGGGAAAAAGAAGGGCTTTCCCCTTCCATAAAGAACACTTTCTGAAAACTGGATGCACAACTTCTCCCTACATCTCACTGGCTAGAATTTAGTAACATGGATATAGTTAGCTTCAAGAAAGTGTGGGAAATAACTCCTGTGAGCCATGTGACCAGCCTGAAATCAAAGATTCTCTTACTACAGAAGAAGGGAAAGAGGAGAAAGATGGATTTTGAGGGACAAGTAGCGGCTTCTGTCACAAGTGTAGACCTTTATAAATATATTAATCAAGTATTGTTATTTCTTAAATGTTCTATGGTGTGGTGGTGTATATTTTTACTCACTGTTCTTTTGATGGATATTTATATTGTTTATAATTCTTAAAACTGTAAACAATATTATAATAAACTTCCATGAATGTAAGTATTGGTATAATTGATGAGTTATTTTGTTGAAAAATTCCTAGAAGAATAATTGCTGAATCAAAGTGTACATGTATAAAAAATAAATCCATATATCAAAGTAATATATGCAACATGGTACAGGTTAACTTTGGAAAGTCTCATGATTAAAACAATAATTTTTCCTCATGTTTCCTCATCCTCAGTGCATTGCCTAGATAGATCCAGAAGCACATTTTCAAAATTGTTTTTGTTTTTATTCTATTGGTCATTTACCACTATTATTCTAGATCACCGATTATCAACCATGACTACACTTTAGGACCATTTCAGAAGCTGTTAAAAAAAAAAAAAAGTAATTTCTGGACTCCATTCCAGACCATTTAAAACATATTTCTTAAGGTGGGGCTTGGGCTTTGCCTCTTTTTAAATGAGTTTTTAAACTCCCCACGTGACTCTACTAATGCATAATAGAAGTTGAGAATCACTATTTTCGAAGAGTGCTATTCAAACTTTTTTTTTTTTTTAATTACAAGGGAAAGGTCTTCCCCATCAGCAGACTGTTTTTTATTTTATTTTTATTTTTTTTAAATTTTATTTGTCGATATACATTGTGGCTGATTATTGCTCCCCATCACCAAAACCTCCCTCCCTTCTCCCTCCCCCCCCAACAATGTCCTTTCTGTTTGCTTGTCGTATCAACTTCAAGTAATTGTGGTTGTTATATCTTCTTCCCCCCCCGTTTTGTGTGTGTGTGTGTGTGTGTGTGTGTGTGTGTGTGTGTGTGTGTGTGAATTTATATATTAATTTTTAGCTCCCACTATTCAGACTTTAAAGTGTTTATAAAACATGCATGGATCTTGTTAAAATGCAGATTTTATTTCAGTACTTTTGCTGAGATTTGGCTTTTCCAACAGGTGATGTCAGTACTTCTGGTCTGTAGACCACAATTTTGAGTATCAAGGAGCTAGATAATGTGTGTCTTCTTCTATTTACTGGTTTAACTACTTTAGACAATATGCAGTGACCTCCTGAGTTGAAGATAGGGATTTGCTCATTTTTATTATTCCCTCCCACCTCCTTTTCTCAATATTTGTCATATTATTACTTTTAGCTCTAATATTGGTTTCTTTTGTAACCTTAGATAACATGGATAAATTCCTGGGCTTTTTTCCTCCAATTTTGACAGTATTTCTTGATACTTGCCCCCTTAAAAGATGAAATAATTAGTTTTCTATTTTTCCTTCCATCTCTTCTCAGAAAATTTTTGTTCCATCTCCTGTTAGTTTTGCTTTGACCTTTAAATAGTTTCAGCAGTAAATATTTCTCTTCTTTCCTGCAACCACAAATAAATCTTCCTTGTTATGTGCCGTGCCAAGCAATGCCCTAGGCTTCCAGTGCCTTCTCCGTGGGCCCTTGTACATGAATCTGGGCCATCCGAAGAACACTATCCTTTTCCTATCATGAAGGTCCATTGATTCTTTAAATGGCATTTAGCTTGCTTCCTAATTTGACCAAGATTTTCTAGTACAACTTTTTCCCCTGGAGTTATTATTACTTCCAACCCCCACCACTGCTGTTATTTTTTCTTTAATTTTTTCACACTCTGAGCCATATTAGCTATTCAACAAGCCGCATATTGTCCCAGAAGCCTATCCTCTGGGGCTTGCTGTCCTACTCCCCTCAGGACTGGTTGCTCCCTAGGCCTGCCACAACCCGGGACATACTTTTACTCCTCTTCTGGGTTGGAGCTACTGTATCTGCCATCCTGTTTCCAGATCCTCCTGCTGAAGCACACTCAAGTAGCTTCATAAGAAATGATACGTATGTGATAAATCTACTTAGGGCTTGTGTCCTTGATGTTGTATTTACAAAAGATTGTAGATGGAAAATAATTTTACTTCAAGGCTGGCCGGTTGGCCCAGTTGGTTGGTGCACAGCCTTGTAACACCAAGGTCAAGGGCTTGGATCCCCAGGTAGGCCAGCTGCCAAAATAATAATTTTGCTTTAGAGCTTTACAGGTATCAGCCTAAGTCTCTCTCCTTTGTGTTTATGATTTTTTTTCTTCTTAGAAGCTTTTAGGGTCTTCTTTTTAATTATAGTGTTCTAAAGTTTCACCACAACGTGGCTAGTTGAGGACTTTTTTCATTCAGTGGGCTGGACAGTTGGTAGGCCACTTCAAATGAAAGATATCTTTTTATTATTTGCTTGAATAATTTCAACACTTCTTTGACTCTTTCTCTCTTTCTGAAACTTGTATTAGTAGAAAATAGACCCCTCTTTGTTTCATCATATTTTCCATATTTCTCTTTTTTGTTTAATATTTTGGCAGACTTTTTTTTTCCAGAATCTACTAAATTCTCAGGCCTCTTTCCCATTCTCTCATTGTTCTATTTCTTGTTTTATAGACATACTATTTCCTTGCATCTTCTTGAGGATATTTACAAGGATGATTTTTATGTACTTTTTTGTTCCTTAAATCATTTCAGCTTCCTTCAAGGTTATTATTTTTTTTTCAATTTGGCATTTCTCTTTATGTCACTAATTCTCCTCACATGCTGGTGACTTTAGTCTGTTATTAAGAAAGTAGGCCTGGGTAAATGGAGTGGATGTTTCTGCTTTTGGGTAAGTAAGATTGTTTTTCTGGTAGGTCTCTCCACTTCTTACTGGAATTTCTTCCTGTGATAGATCAGGTAGTATTGACTAGTAACTTTGTGTCTTAGTTCACTGTATGTTTCTATAACAGAATACCACCGACTGAGTAATTTATAAAGAAAAGGAATTTACTTCTTACAGTTTTGGGAGTTTGGAAATCCAAGGTCAAGCGGGTCGCTTCTGGTGAGGGCAGAAGGCTGAAGAGCAAGGGAGCATTTGAGAGCACAAGAGCAAGAGGGGGCTGAACTTACTTTTACAGTAAGCCCACTCCCACGAGAACTAACCCACTCCTGCAATAACAACATTAAACACTAATCACCTCTTATTAGATCCCACCTCCCAACACTGTTGCATTGAGGATTACATTTCCAACACATGGGCTTTGGGGGACAACTTCAAACCACAGCACTTTGACTTAGAATCAGTGGACTGGAAATTGGTTGTCAGGCTGAGTGCCTGCTACTGCCCAGATGATATTGGCTTTTCTCTGAGGCACCAACAAATTTAGAAATTTTAGCTTTTCCCAGTTTGTTCAGTTTCTTTAGAAAGGATTCATCATATGTCTTGCCTGGGGGTAAAATGTTGGCTGCCTGCTCACTGTTGTTTACATTAGAGATGGGGCACTGACTGGAAGAATTCTGGAATATTCAGAACATTAGGTAATCTCTGTTTTTAGCTTCATCTTTCACTCTCTGTCTCTGTTGTGTCTACTGATTCTGCACCCAGGGCATCTCCGGGGTTCCACAAGACATTTTAGCTCTCTCTTACAGAGCTTTCAGAGTTTATTGTGGGCTGATGATTTCTCTGCATTTTTCTTCTGTCAAATGGCTCCCATCTGCTTTTTGAATTCCAGGAGTTTATTAAATACCTCGCCTGTTAGAGATGCACACACCCTATGCTTTCTTGTCTGTTGTGCCAGGCAGTTGCCTTTTGGCTTTTAGTCATCACTCGCCATCCCCCTTCTCTGCTCTCTGTCACAGGGAACCGACCCCTGCAAATGAGATTTCCTTGTCAACTGGCTTCTATGTAGGCTCAGCAATCAGGAAGCACCAGTGGGATGCTGGAGAAAGGGAAGTTGGGAGAAGGCAAAATATTTCTCTCATCTCTTCCAGCCTTGGGCAGCCTCTCTAGAAGTGGCTGCATTTCATTCATCTCATCCAGTTCAACACTCCTGACCCCAGACAGCCCCTTACTCTATGGTTCCAGCTCCGGCCAGGCAGTCTTAGATTCTAGACTCTGGCAATAATACCTTCTCCCTTGGTCTTTCCAGACCTAGTGCTGGTAGTAGCAGTGGATGTTGCTAATTTATCTAGCTTTTCAGCCCCTCCCACCTTCATAAATAGTATCCTATATTGAATTCGCTCTATTACACTATTTGACTCAATTTTCTTTACTGAACTCTGAGAGATATAGATATAAAGGAGTATTCTGTTTTGCATATCTACACTTTTAATTCAATAGGTTCTTAGAAATGAGAGGCCGATGCAAGTGTCCTGTCTACCAGCTTGAACTGGGAAATATATATATATATATCAAAAGCTTCAAAATGTATATATATTTTGAAGCTTTTGATACATATTGCCAAATTGCCTACTAGAACATTTGTGTCAAGTACCTTTCCACTAACAGTGTAACAGTATCCATCTTCTGACCTCTTCACCATACAAAGCTTAATACTTCTTTTTAATCATTGCATCCAATCTTTGTATGGTGATCAAATAAAAAAATTCAAGTTTTCTTGGCTCAGAAGATCTCATATTCATGTTCGGCTAACAGCTGAAGATGATCTATGAGGAGACACAGCCAACAGCACTCGCCTAACTTTGATTCAAGATGGCTAGCCAAGTTACTAAGGAGCCTGGAATCCAAACAGTATGAGAAAGACACAAAAATCAGCTTTTCCAGTGTCTGCTTCTGATATCTAAAAGGAAGGAATTATTCTGGCTCTCCAGAAAAGTAAAATTTCCCCAAATAAATAAAATAATTATTGAGCTCCAAAGTATTAAAGAATGACTCAGAGAAAGGCATGTCTCACAAAAGACTGAGTCAAAATCCACTCCTAACTTCCGTACATTCTAGCTTAATAATCCATTCAGAAATGTTGCCCCCCATCTCCAGGATCTTATTTAGATTCCTAACTGAAGAACTAAAGACAGAGTGAGGGTATTGGAAATAAGGGACTTCCAAAAGAAAGATGCTGTCTTTTATCTTCCTTGCAAAGTAGTGTCATAATACAGACCTCACCAAAATCACGTGGAAGTATTAGTCTGGAGTCTTGATCAGTCACATCAGGCCATGACTCAGTCCATTTTATGTTGCCTTGGCTCAATATTTATTTTCACTGCAATAATTCTCTCAATAGTCATCACCTTATCAGCTGCTAGTGGTCATTCCACCCACCCAAGACCTCCTTCATACCTTCCATGCTCCAGATACGCTTTTTCATCAACTGATTGGCTGCACTCTAAGGCACATCATTTACATTCTTTGGCCTCAGTTTCCTTATCTATAAAACAAGGCTCAATGGTCTTGAAACTTCCATGCAGCTCTGAGCAAGAGCTATGATGGTTGGAAGACAGGTGTCCTTAGAAGACCCACTTAGCGAGGGCCTTATATTCACCAAGGGCCTTAATTTTGCCACTTGATCTTGCCTTCCAAAAAAGTTATTTTATTTTTATGTGTTTAAAGCATGATTTTACATACTTAAAGCATACTACAATTTTTGCTGTCCTGTTCTGACCTTTCTTTCTTTTTCTTTTTTAATATTCAATGAGACTCAACAAATGGAAGTGTCTCAGACCTCTTTTGACATCCGAGAGGGCCTGGCTCTACTATTCAATGAGTCTGTTCACATCTTTTTCACTCTTCCAATGGTCTGTGAACAGGTTATTGTGGGATGGAGAAGAGATTTGGTTTTATGAAGTGACGAATTGCTGTTGTGACTAAACCCAAATGTTTTGGTGACTGCTGGGGAGGAACCCAATAATTCTGCCAAGTTAGGATTAGCAGCAGGGCTGCTTCAACTTGGTGGAGATTCAGCCCAAAATCAGGGTTAAAGAGAAATAAAGGAAATCCAGTGCGCAAGTGACCTTCAATTGCGATAATCACCAGAAATGCTTTTCAAAACTTCAAAGAAAGAAAAACGGAAAGCCTCATCAAACACGTTAGCACACTATTAGTAATGCGCCTAATGGATATCTTTGTTGAAGACTATTTCTAATGAGACAAATTAAAAGACGTATTGGTCAACAGACAGGGCTAAATCAGGCACAAAAAAAGTCCCCAGGGCTTTTTAAATTTCATTTCACCACAATTTTCCACATAAACAGTTTCTTATCAGTCTCATTGGTCATGACCTATTCCTCTGACCCCTCAGAATCAAGGTAGGGTTTATAAATTGTTTCACAAAACCATTTATCACTTTATATAGTCACAAAAGTAAAAATTTACTAACTATATGTTTTACTTTATATCTGACTAATTTAAATTTAATCTAGTTAGGCTCTTATTGAAGATAGGACACCCGAGCATTTAGTATGACAACGTTCTATGTATGTTGTGCTTTTATTTAAACAGAAGTTACCTTCTGGAAGTCAATTTGCTTTTTCAGTCCACTGGAAATAACTAGCAGGAGTCAACAATGTGTGGTGGAGTGTTCTGAAAAACTGGATGCCTTTTGCTGTCAGCTAACTAGTTGGCTCAAGCATACAAACCAATTTGTGCACACGAGATACCACTTCTGTCTTGCCACTTTTAAATCAAGTCTATTCTCTCAGTGCTCTTTACTGCTCAGCAAATACCCGTTTCAACTCAATCCAGTTCTTCAGCAATGGCTGAGGGAAAAGGTAACAGTGTCACCTTTGTGTATTTCCAAGATCAAGTTTTGCTGTCTAGTCTCAGCCCGAGTAGATACATGAGTTTATCTTCTCTATATTCCAGGAGATGTCAAAAGGCAAAGCATGTTTGGTGGGTAACAAGTGACATCTCTATTTTATAAAAACTATTTATCAGGAAGTAAGGAGTATTTTTCAAATTTTCAACAGATATCTGGAAATCCAGAGTCTCAAAGCAAAAATAAACAAAAAAACTAAAACAAAAAAATGAAAAATTACTCGTTTAGATGAGATTCACCAAAATAGAGGTATATTTTAAAAACGTCCACTATTTTTACAAACAAATTAAGGTACATGATAAACAAGCCCACATAAGTCAAAGGACGGACCTTCAGAAGAAGGAAGGTCTTCTGTCTGACTGTAGCTTTGCCATTGGTAGGCATATATAAAGTTAAGTGATTTAAGAAGTCTCGTCGGGGGAAAGCTTCTGGCAAGAAATTTTTCACTCTGGATTAGGCTGTGGCTACTGCCTCTGTACAGCATCTGCCTTATCTGTTGCCTAGACAAGAAGTACATGTGAGCAGTTTTCATTTTTGGAGAAGATGACTTTCTAAAAGCAGCAAACTGGCTGGCTCGAGAGCAGAGAGCGAGACAGTGGCAGATCTGGGATTGGAACATCAAAGTTAGTGATTCCACCCCACTTCGTCCCACTTGTGATGCTATCTCCACTTTGCTGGAAAGAAAGAGTTGCTGGAATTATTCATCACTGGAGTAGGCATTTGTGCTATTTTCAGTCTTTGGGGGAAATGTTCTCAGTTAACAGTAAGAAACATTTACTTCTGTTTCAGAGGTCATCATGAATGGGGTAGGTACGGGATTAATCTTTTTTGGCAGCCACATCCTAGAGGGAAAGGGAGAGCCAGGATTATCTCACAGACAAACAGAAAGAAACAGCAAGTTTTACACCCACTGGCTTTAAAACGATAGCCAGTGACGTCCGAGTTGAGTTGAGTAACGCACTTGAGAACTGTTTTGCCAGCATCTCAAAATGCAATCTTTAACCCCTTATATAAATGGATCCTGTGACACTGTGGCATGGAGAAAATGACACACTGCCAAATAAAAAACATCATGAAGTTTAAACTTCTTTTCTTATTCATCTACCCATTCAAAGATGCCGGGGCCAGTGCCATTGGTAACAACATATACACGTAGAGCAGAAAGGGTCAAATCAGAATTCTGGTGACTCACACATACCTACTCACCCCCAATGGCCAGAAAATTAATCTATTTTGGGTCCTCTTATTCAAGATGCTGGGTGATGTATGACTTTTCCACCTTGATAAACAACTTCATGGTCACAGAGACATTCTCTGTCTCTTGCAAATGTAGACGCTTTGTGATTGGGCAGGTCTTCATAAACTTCATTTTTGAACAACTTACATGTTTTTTGCTGTACCATGAAACCATCAATTATATATATATAACATTTCCCTTTAAACTGAATCACTTTTTCTATTATTCTAAAAGAATATATAACTACTGTAAACAGATAAAAAGTATAGTATTTGCCTTAAATAGAAGGTAGCTGTAATACATGCACACACACACAGACAAGGGGTCTTCAAATAATTCGTGGAAAAATGCATGTTGTGAAAAAAACTATGCATGGATTTCAAATTTTTTTGCACCAGAATAAACTTGTACTAACTTTTTATAACATGTCTGAATAGGATCTAGTTTGAGGCACTAAGAGGGATAAGACATCAGTTTAAAACAAGCCTCTATCAGAGAAACATGAATTCTGCTAAAATTGGAGCAAGAACAAATATCATATTGATGGTGAAGTTTGGGTGGAAGAAGAGTGAAATCACTGATGCTTTGTAAAAAGTTCATGGGGACAAAGCCCCAAAGAAATCACAAGTTTACAATGTATGCCTCATTTTAAGAAGGGACCATACGATGTTGACAGTGAAGCCCACAGTGGCAGACCATCCACATCAAGTTGTGAGGAAAAATTAATCTTGTTTGTTCCCTAATTGAAAAGAACCAACAATTAACAGCAGAAACAATAGCCAGGACCATGGATATCTCAACTGGTTCAGCTTACACAATTCTGACTGAAAAATTACAGTTGAGAAAACTTTCCACTCAATGGTGCCAAAACTGTTGTCCCCACATCAGCTGTAAACAAGAGCAGAGCTCTCAATGGAAATTTTAAACAAGTGGGATCAAAACCCTGAAGCATTCTAGAATTATAACACATGGCTTTGATCCTGAAGACAGAGCGCAATCAACACCAGGGCTACCAAGAGGTGGAGGTTGTCCAGTCAAAGCAAAAGCAGACCTGTCAAGAGAAAAAGTCATGGCAACAATTTTGGGGGATGCTCAAGGCATTTTGATTCTTGACTTTCAGAAGGGCCAAAAATGATGATATCTGCTTATTATGAGAGTGCTTTGAGAAAGTTAGCCAATGCTTTAGCAGAAAAAGTAAAGGAAATCTTCACCAGAACATCCTTCTCCACCACAACAATGCTCCTGCTCATGCCGCTCATCAAACAAGGGCAATTTTGTGACAGTTTCTATGGGAAATTACTAGGCTTCCACTTTACAGTCCTGACTTGGCTCCTTCTGACTTCTTTTCTTCTGTAATCTTAGAAATTCTTTAAAGGGCACCCATGTTTTTTTCAGTTAATGATGTACAAATGACTGCATTGACATGGTTGGATTTCCAGGACCCTCAGTTCTTTAGCGATGCGCTAAATGACTGGTATCATGATTTACAAAAGTGTCTTCAACTTGATGGAGCTTATGTTGAGAAATAAAGTTGATATTTTTTATTTCTATCTTTCAATCCCACTTTTCCATTAACTTTTTGAAGTCCCCATGTGTGTGTGTATGTGTATGTGTGTGTACACACACAATAAATACAAAACAATGCTTTAAAGTTATTTAGGTAAATATTGTCCTCTTGTGCTAAAGGCTTCGAATGTGATGGCTAGACACCTTCTCTGTTTAAAAACAATGAAAAGAAGGGAGGAGACACTGTGAAAAGTGTTAAATATACCCCAACACTAAATTAAGATTTCCTCCTTTGTGTGTAATCAGAGGATTGAAATAAAATTGATAAATAAACGAACATCTCATTATGGGACTCAAATAATGATCTTGGTCAGTATGTCATCTTGTGTGCTGTCTCACTTTTGGAAATATTTCAGTGAAGAGTTTTTGGAAAACATGCTTAAATTTGAAAGAGCATTTCTGTTGATCAGTTAACCAATAGTGAGAAAGAGAACTTGAGACTAGGATGGGGTGTTGCTTTTTCCTCCATGTCAATTCCATTTAACAAACATTACGAATTATGTGCTCAGATATTTCAAGTAGTTTATTCTCTTATTGGTGAGGAAAGACAAATGCCTTTGACACAGATAACTACAAAACAAATCAATGCTCATGTAATGGTACATCCTAAGTAACTGGGAGAGAGAGAGCACACGAGGAGCCATGGGTTCCTCTGCATAAATAAGACACAAAAAGATGGCCTGTAATCAGATAAATGAGAAGCAGGAGTCTCCCCTGGATGGAAGTGGCTCAGTGGGGCTCAGGCATGGCAAACAGGGGAAGGTGGGATTTCCTCCTGCATTTTGTCAGTCCTGAAAAGTACTAGCAGTGTTCACAAGAGGAGGAACCCCACTCGGACTCCTAAAGAACTGGATTTCATTTTCCAAGTTCTGACTGTGCTGTATTGAGCGTGGGCTAAGAAGGGCTTTAGGACAAAACCATTCTGCAGAAACAGAGTGAATAAATCAAGTTTGCGCCTTGAAACATATTGCAAGTGTTTTAAAGGACAGATTTTTTTAAATAATGCAAATAATTATTAAATTATTAAATAAGATGTTTTGCTTCCCATTTAAATTATCATCCAATGGCTTTCTACACGTTTTTCTAGCAAACAATAGCAATAGCCCAAACTTTTTGAGTATGAAGACTGCGTCATGCTGGAAATTATATTTTCAATGTCTATAGATCGAGAAAATATTTAATGATCAAAGGCTGCTATGAATTCAGGGAAGCAAGTAAGTGAATTTGCTTTTGATTCATCACCCCATATATAGACATGTAAAAAATAGTAGTGTGTGTGTGTCTGTGTGCATGTAAGACATATTATTTATTTAGTCTCCCCATGCTGGATGTGCATATGGATGTACAGAGCCCTCATCACACATTCTGCTACCCCCAGGGGTCCATGACCTACTGGCTGGGAACCACAGACTAGGACAGGCTTATGATTGATGACAGTGAGGAGGATCTGGGGCACAGCTGCTAGTCTCTCGTTGCTTTTATCATCATGGCCCTTACGCTGTCTTTCTGAGACTCTGCACTCCTTTTGTTTACTGAAAATGTTTTCTGTATAAACTTCAACAAGCTGATTATGATTTTCCACAGTGGAAACACTTTTCATGCTAAAAACTGAATTTCACTTTGAATTGAGATTTGTACATCTGGTAGAAAAGTCATTATAAATCAAGATTCACCAGGTCTTCAACTGTATTTCATGATACTTTATTTCTTAAGTGTGAGCTGAATGTACAGTTGTTGGCTGCATGACTTTCATACTTTTGTAATATAAATATTTAATAATAAATTAAAGTCAAAGGATTTTCTGCATCTCAGTTCTAGCTGTTTCTCTTTACAGTGTTATCACAACAAGCCAACAAAACCTACCAATAAAGTTATTACTTACTGCACAAAGCACAGGTAACATTGTAAACTTACTTTCTGGGTGCTTTCTGGAATTTTCTCATTTGTCCTAGGACATTTTGTCAGAACTTGGGATTCAATAGGTGCTTGTGAACTTCAACTTTTCTATTAACTTATCTACATCTGTGTCTGCATGTACGCATGTCCTAGCCAGTTTCAATCCATTCCACTCTGGCTTCTGTCACCATTGCTCCACTGAGAATTCTCTTGCAATGGTCACAAACCACTTATAGCTAGGTCTGAAGCTCACGCACTCTCTCAGATGCATCTGACATGTTGATCACTCCTTCTTTAAATGCTTTCTTAAGTTTGTTTCCATTCCATTTATTCATTTATTTATGTATATACTCAAGAATCCTTGTTCTGGGTACAATGTATAGAACAGTGAAAAAGAATGACTGGGTTCTTGTCTTTATGAACTGACAGTCTGAGATAATCAGAAAAATAAACATGCAGATAGAATAGAATGTGCTCAGCATTATGGTGGGGAAAATGTGGTGTTAAGAGAGGACCTACAAGGGCTGCCTAATCAGGATTTGGAAGGTCAGGGAAAGCTTCCTGGGGAAAACTTGAAAGATGAATAAGAGTTAGCCAGAGAGTAGAGGAAGTGTGGTGAGAAGGTCCTCGAGACAAAGCAGAGCAGATGCAGGGACGTGGAGGTGAAGACAGTGTGGAGAACTGGAGAAGCTTAGTGCCAAGCACACGTAGGGGCTTTTCTTTTCTTTCGGGGGGAGGGTGTCAAAGGACAGAATGGTCAAAATGTCACTGGAGTGAGGACACATCATATGACAGGCCATGTAAGATAATTTAAGAAGATAAGTTTTTTTTTTTTTTTTTTTTTTCACTGAATGCAGTGGAGAGCCATTGAGGAATATTGAAACGGAAAATGACTGAAGTGGGAGAAACGGTTGGAATGGGGCGAAGTTAGAAAAAGGAAGACTCATTAGGAGGCTGTGACATGGTCCAGGTAATACTAGTTAGTGAGGATAGAGAGAATTAGCTATTACAGAGGAAGAAACAACAGAGTTTGGAGGTTGGTTTGGGGATGGAATTGGGGACAATGCCTGGTCACAGAGATGAAAGAGTCATAACAACCACAATGAGGTTTCCAACTTGGCAACCAGGTATATGGTGGTGCCACTCACTAATGTGGACAGCACCCAAGTAGGGACAAGATGTGGCTAACAGCAGAAGGGAGATGATGAGTTCAGCTGCAGGTTGCTGACACTTTTCAACAGCAGAGGCACACTTGAACAGGCAGTGGGGACCTGGGGAGGTACTGGCTCTCTTCTGTGCCCGAGAGCTATATAAAGAAATAAGGAAATAATAATTTGTCTGCTCCTGGGAACGTTATCAGGAAGCATGTCTGAGTGACCCACAACACAAGATGTGGGGAGAGGGAGTGACGTGGTTCTTGGGAAAATCTACCTTTCTTCCAGTCAGGAGGACACTTCCCATGACAGACAGACAGAAGTCACATCTCAAGATCCATGACTCTAAGAATTGGGGTATCAGGGAGTCTGCAACAAGTACCAGACACTTAGTGCTAGAGGTCAAATGACCTCATTGTCAAGTTCTCAGCAATATGCATTAAGGGGCTTCAGTCAATAGAAAGGTCGAGGAAAGTTTAAGGAAGAGTAGCCCTGGAATAGCTGCTACCTGAGTTGGGGGCTCTTGTCCTTTCTCAGGATTCTAACAGGGGCTTGGCAATATATTCCAGTTTTGGGGTGAGCAAATGAGCCAAAATTGAAATGAGTACAGACAGATGAAATATAAGTGAAGAAAAGTACTAGCTTTTCCATCTTAGCTTTGTGGGCTTGTACATTCTCTTCTGTATTTTAATGGTGGAGTCCATTTGTAATTGAGGTCTCATTTCTTGCAAGATCATTGTTTTTGCAATCCTATCTAGCGCAATATTTAAAAAGGAACATAAAAAAATGAGGAACTGTATTTTAGTCACTTCTAAGAAGTCATAAAAGTTGCTACATATTTGTTTAATGCCAGTAACATTTTTTTTTTTTATTGAAAAATAATTGATTAAACATATTTGTGGAGTACAGAGTTGAATATCAATACCTGTGCACAATGTGTGATGATCAAATCAGGATAATTAGTATATTCATCACTACAAAACATAGTCATTCCTGTGTCCATTAAACAATTTCTTGCAAACCTCCTCCCCTGTCCCCCTTTCCCACCTTTACTAACTACAATTCTGTGCTTTCCTTCTGAAAGTTTAACACATTGTGATTCTTTCTTTCCTTCTCTCTCTCTTTCTCTCCCTCTCTTTTTCTCTTTCTCTCTTTCTTTTGCTCCCACTTATGAGTGAGAACATGTGGTATTTCTTTTTCGGTGTCTGGTTTATTTCACTTAACATAATTTTCTCCAAGCTCATTCATGTTGCTGAGAATGGCAGAGTCTCATTCTTTTTTATGACTTAGTAGTATTCCATTGTGTATACATGCCACATTTTCCTTATGCAATAGTACATCAATGGACATTTTAGTTGGTTCCATATCTTGGCTATTGTAAACAGAGTTGTGATAAACATGGGAGGGCATGATGATTTCCATTCCTTTAGGTATATTCCCAGTAGTGAGATTGTTGGATCGTATGGTAGTTCTATCTGTAGTTGTCTGAGAAACCTCTGTACTATTTTCTATAATGGCTGTACTAATTTACAGTCCCACCAACAAGGTAGAAGTGTTCCCCTTTCTCTGCATCCTTGCCAGCATTTGTTATGCTGTCTTTTTGATAATAGTTTAACTGGGGTGAAATTATATCTCAGTGTGGTTTTGATTTGCACTTCCCTGATGTTTTGTGATGTTGAGCATTTTTTTTCATATATTAGTTGGACATTTGTATGTCTTCTTTTGGGAAATGTCTATTCAACTCCTTTGCCCATTTTTTAATTGGATTTAAAAAAAATTTTTTTTATTACTATTAAGCTGTTTGAGTTCCTTGTATATTCTTTTTGGATGTATGGTTTGCAAATATTTTCTCCCATATTTCTGTAGGTCATCTTTTCACTCTGTTGATTGTTTCCTCTGCTGTGCAGAAGCTTTTTAGTTTGATTGATATAATCCCATTTGTTTATTTTTTCTTTTGTTGCCTGTGCTTTTGGGGTCTTATTCATAATGTCTTTGCCTAGTCCTACACCCTGGAGTGTTTCCCTATGTTTTCTTCCAGGAGTTTTATAGTTTTGGGTTTTATATTTAAGGCTTGAATCCATTTTGAGTTGATTTTAGTATATGGCAAGATACATGGGTCTAGTTTCATTCTTCTACACATTGATATCCAGTTTTCCTAGCACCATTTGCTGAAGAGGGTGTCCTTTCCCCAATGTATGTTCTTGGTGCCTTTGCTGAAGGTCAGTTGGCTGTAAGTGTGTGGGCTGATTTCTGTGTTCTCTGTTCTGTTCCTTTGGTTATGTGTCTATTTTTATGCCAGTACCATGCTGTTTTGGTTATGGCTTTAAGTATAGTTTGAAGTCAGGTAGTATAATGCCTCCAAATGTCAATAACTTTTCTAACACCCCTAGTTGAAATATTATGCCTCGCTGTACTGTTAGAGGGAAAGAAATCAAAGAATTCCAATATTGTGGTCAAGGGGGACCATTTTTCTGTTTTCAACATGAGCTTTCCAGTTCATATTCCCCATTATCTATCATCTGCCAAGTGCTATGTCTCTCTCCAACCTGATACCTTATACACTAACCCAATCTGCCTCATCAAAAGGCTATTAACACACAATTAGTGGAGTGAATTTCACCTTAGAAAGTCTGTAAGAAATTCCCAGAAAATTGTATTTAGTGTATTTTAAGGGTTGAAATTCTTTCTGCAAATGCGCACATTTTTTCTGTTATGAACTATTGCAGGAACTACACTGTTAGGGCTCATCAATGACCAGAATTTCTGTAAGCACAGCAGAGTAAATTTTCCAAAAGTGCCTTGCACAAGGGTGGCCAACTTCCTTCGGCTGTATTAGTCACTGTTAGCCCCACCAGGGAGTGATTTAACAAAAAACTGATTGTTCTGCTACCTCAGGGTTAGCAGCAGTTAATCACCAGCACCAGGTTTGTTGCCTCGGGTGTCATATTGCACCCATCCTTCCTCTGTAATGATTTTTGACTAAAATGGAAATGGTAGCAAATTAATGCAAAACATTCCTCACACTTCACACAGCTATTCCTGTGTGCTAGACACCAGTTTTACATTATCTCATTAATCCTCAGAACCACCTGGGATTATTAGCTGCATTTTAGAGGTGACAGAACTGAAGTTCTGGGAGAGAAAGACATTTCATCAGAAAGAGAAAGGAGGGTCACCCACAACTGGGGTTTGAACTCAACTGCTGGACTCTCAAGTGTGCTCTCTTACTCAGAGTTGCTGGATCCTGCCCCAACTGCAGCACCTCCTCCTTTGCTGCTTTATGTGTGGAGGTTCAGTGTGGAGCTCATTGAAACAAGGGTCCAGTTTGAAGCACCTGCATTAGCTGTGTTGCGTCCATCCAGCATCTGAACCCGTTCTACATCTGCATGTTGAATACAGAACTGCCTGTGTTGTGCATTTTAGGGCCACTAAAAGACTCAATAAGAGAATAATCCCACTGTTTTTATACAAATTCTAAAATCTTATGTCAGAAACTTTGCTTTATATCAATGAAGGTCTGTTAAACCGTTCACAGGACAGATCAAAGAGCAGCCCAGTAAATATGAACTTTCATGTATCTTTGTTGTCAGTTCATGAGCTATCTTGTCATTCAGGAATGTCCCAGGATAAGAGACAGGGACAAGTATAATTTGTTAATGGGAGTGCTAGAAACAGGTGGAGACCCATTCAAGAGACCACAAGAGATAGAACAGGGCAGATAGAGAGAAGATAATTTTTTTCCCATGATGGGTTAGGTTAGTTTCATGCAGTAGAAAAATTTTTTAAAAACCCCCAAAAAACAAAAGAGATGGCTCCAATTCACTTAAGAGTCTAAAGGGCAAGTAATCAGATTTAATTTCTTATAGGCCACTCTAAGAAACCACATGGTGAGTTCTTTATGATTTTTTCTGAGTCACAGTTCTACAGTTATAAAACTATTACCATCTTCATTCTAGAAGCAGCTATGATTTCACAATTCAGAAAAGATGCTGTGAGAACTTATTGCACGTATGAACACCTATTGATTTCAAAGCGTTACTGTTATCTAATGTGTGGAAGAAGCCCAGATTATGGAGAAGTAACATGAATAAACCAAAAAAAACTTGGCAAATCATATGCAATGGGATTTTCTGCATGGGAGTGTACTTCAAAGTTTTTGGACACCAAAAGACAGAAGCCAGTGAATCTTCCATTCTGACGCTGAAAGTACTTTTTGGATCTCAAGAAGTGGGGACCTAGTGGAGATAGCTTTTTATTCTGGGAAAACTAGCCCAATGTGCATTTGAATTCCGAAAAATAAAGAAAGTAAATACTTTCTGTCCTTGAGGAAGAAATAACAACCTGGCCATGTTTTCAACCTCTCAGAGTGTGCGTGTGTGCGCGTGCATGTGTGTGTACATAAATGTACACATGCATGTGTTATTGTTAGTTCATATATTATATGTCAAGATCTTGACAGATCTGAACTTGACATTTTATATAAGGTTCCGGACAGGTTCTTGGTGCAGCCTAGATTGGATTGTAGATGTCCCCTACATGGTGTAATAATTGACTGAATAGCCCCAGTTTGAGAACAAATACCAATATTGAACCATTTGGCTGCTGAAGTACATAGTTTAGGGCCAATGGTGAGGCAAAGTGTGGAGCTTCCCTCAGAGAATTAACACAATCATCCTGGAAAGAGGCATATGCAATGAAGTCACAGGAAGCAGGCTTTAGGCTGAGAGAGGAGGGATTTCTCTTTCCCTTGGAGCCTCATGATGACTGGGCTGGGAGGGAAGACATGTTAGAGGAGACTCCAGTGAGGGGTATGTGTGTATGTGTGCTGGGGGATATGTGTTGTTGAACTGGTTCTTGCAACACACCACTTATTACCGGTGACTCCTTATAAGTCTGGCTACTGTAAATTAGTCAGTATGGTGCCCCTTCCTTTCATGATTCCTAACTTTCCAGATTTTCAAGTAATCAGTGTTGCACTGTGAATAAGAGGAAGACTATGGAACGACCACGAGACTCAGTAACATGGAGATTTTATTAGAAAGCTTGGTAAGAACTTATTTACAGGACAGCCTGATCTCCACTGTACTGTGTGTGTGTCAAGCTTCAAAAGAACGCTTGATGTCCACTTTTTGGGCAGCAGCAGCAACAAGGAAACCCATTCCAGGGAGATCAAGAAGTGAACAATGGCCCGAGGAATGAGCAGAAACCTGAGGTCAGGCCAGACCACTGGCTGACATGGTAAACAGTGACCAGGATGGATCTGTAGAGAAAAGAACCCAGCAGCCACATAGGGTAGGGTGAAGGCTCAGGTCTTTATTTTAGATATTTAAAGTTAATATAATTTTACTTTTAGCTTTACATTGATAGGACTTGGACATAGGATTTGCACACAGAAATGTAAAGCCTGAACACTGTCAATGCTAAGAGAGTCTGATCTTGTACTTTAGACCAACCTCTCAAGTTAGATTTAGTAAAGGATTTTTTCTACTAAAGTTTTAGTGAGCCCAATCAACAAATCTTTCTATGCTTTATTATTCCTATAGTTATTGTGATAGAGACTTAAGTCACTAACTCAAAAAATATCTATTGAGTATCTACTATGAATGTACCCAGCACTGCTCTAGGCATTAAGGTTGTAAGGAAAAACAAATGAACACACTCTATACAACGCCAGATTCTGATAAGCGGTGTAGACAGATAACTCATCAGGGCAAGGGAAATAATCATGGTAGGTGAAGGAGGGAGCTTTTTTTTAACATAGGGTGGTCAGAGAAGGCTTCCCTGATCACATGAAATTTGAGCAGGAATATGAAAAAAGTAAGGAAGGAACTATGGTTATCTAAGAGGAAGAACATTCCAGCCAGGAAGAACAACAGCATGTGCAAAAAAGCAGGAGAAGCTTGGTTTGTTCAAGGCATGGCAGTGACTTGAGTGTGGTTGGAGCAGAAAGAGGGCAGAAGAGGGGTGGGTAGAAAATGAAGTCAGAGAGATGGAGTTGGAGCAGATCATTTCCAGAGCCTTGTAAGCCATGGTAAAGATCTTGTCTTTTACATGAGTGTGCAGGGAAGGCATGGGAGAATTTATAGCAGAGAAAGACCATGAATTTGACATTTTAAAATGGTTACTGGGTACTATGTGAAAAGTTTCAGGAAGACTAGTTAGGAGGCTACTGCAATAGCTTGGGGGAAAGAGATGACAACTTGTTCTAGCTCTGGAAAAAAAACAAAAGGAATTTGATTCTGGGTGTATTTTGTTCGTAGCTTGGATGTAGGTTGTGAGAGAAATAGATGAATTAAGGATGGCCCCCAAAATTTTGGCCTGGGTAACTGGTCAAATGGAGTTGCCATTTATGAAACAAGAAAGGCTGGTGAAGAGGTATGTTTGAAGAGAAGTTTTTAATGTTAGATTTAACATGTCTACTGAACATTCAAGGAGAGACGGCCGGGAGGCAGTTGGCATTTTTTCAGTGGATAAAGTTACTTAAAGCTATGGACTACATGAGATCTCTTAGAGAGCTGTATTAGTCAGCTTGTGCTGTCATTGCAAAATACCATAGACTGATGGCTTAAGAACAGAAATTTATTTTCTCACAGTTCAGGCTGGGAAGTTCAAGATCAAGTGCTTGCTAATTCAGTTACTCAGTGAGGGCTCTCTTCTTCATTTGCAGATTGCCACCTTCTCCCTGTGTCCTCACACGGTGGAGAGAGAGAAAGCTCTGGTCTCTCTCTTCTTATAAGGACACTAATTCCACCATGGGGCTTCATCCTCATGATCTCATCTAAACCCAATTACCTCCCAAAGGCTCTGCTTCCAAATACATCACATTTGGGGGGCAGGGCTTAAACATGAGTTTGGCGGAGACGCAATTCAGTCCATAGCAATAGCCAATGTAGAAAAGAGAACAGCTCCAAGCTCTGACTCTTTCACAGAGATTGGGGAAATTAGAAGGAGGCAGAAAGGGCTAAAGCAGAAATAGCCAGTGGAATAGGAAGAGAACTAAGAGAGATCAATAAACCAGACACAAAGTGTTTTAAGTTATCAGTGTTGCAGTGTGACTAAGATGAGGACTTAGGAATGGCCATTGAATTAGCAATGTGGAAGTCTTGGTAAACTTGATAAGAGCTCTTTGGTTGAGTGGTAGAAATAATGGCCTCATGGGAGTGTATTTCAAGAGACAATGGGAAATGTACCCACAGCACAGTCCGGTTGTTACAATGATTTGGAGACTTATAGATATTAATTCATAATGTAGGATAATCACCCATGTATAAGTAAGTCAACTCAGTAAGAGTTAGTAGGGCCATTAACAAGAGAGTCATCAAAGATGGTGTACTTGGCTCTAAGTCATCTGATGATGGTACATCACCAATGGTCAGTAGAGAGTGTAAATTGAGGAAGGGAACAAATGATCTGTATAATGAGGACAGGTCTTCAGGGTTTCAGTCAGTTACTATCTGGGGCCCTTTCTAGAAAAGTGGAAAATTTGTGAGAACTAAGGAAGGACACACAGTAGTACATTTGCTTTTAGAGTCTCCAGCACTGAAGCCTTCAGAAAGATCAACTCAATTATTCCTTTTTTTCTTAAGTTGAAATTAGTAATAAGAAATCCATTTATTCAGTTTTACTCTATTTTTTTGCTCTTGTGTTGCCACTTTTAGGTAATGTTCCAGGATAACACAGTTGGTAATAAATCTAGGGGTTGAGGTTTATTGTTCTTGATGTACAAATTTCTTTAGTTGGTGTATTATGAGCTGAAAGTTGAATGGTATCTCTAAAAATAAAAGCCAGGCACAAAGAGCTTTGCTTTTAGCTTTCATGCAGGGCACTATAACAGTGCAGGTGTCTTATCCTTCTGGAAGTAAAGACATCATGCTTTCCCATGACCCAAAGTGGAAAATCATTCCACTGTTCCTGGGGCAGCACGGAACACACACCATGTGAAGCAGCCATAAAATATTTTACTTGTTTTATCTTACTTTTTCCTCTTGCTCGTTCCCTTTATTTTGGCAGAAGGTGAGATGTGATGACCTAAATTAAGTATTTCCACATCTAATTCCCAGATTCTGGAACACCAGACTTACCTTCCTGCTTAAAAACATATGAACTTCCAGAAGTTACCCAGAAAGAGTCCCACTGAAGGCAGGTGTCCCATCAATTATAGCATGGTCTGAAACAATTTCTCTGAATGGGAATTTCCATTGTCTTGTGAGCAGACTGGTCACATTAAGGAAATTTACAGTACAGTAAGTGGTATTTCCTGAGGTAACAAAGCTCCCATCTAATGGCCTCTGAGTGCAACTCTCAGGAACTGTAATGCTTTTTGCACACAAGCCTACAGATGCCCAATGCAAATTTTACCACATAAGCCCCCTTCTGCATACAGGGTTCTAGAAGTCTACAGCAGGCAATTGAAACAAAATTATGTTCACCTCTCTTCACCATTTCCTAAGCTTATATCCCTGGGTTTTTGCTAACATTTAAAAAAAATATTTAAAACTGCACTTCAGCCACCTTGTTAAATGAAAAAGTACATTGTACAGGCACCAAAGGTACATGTCAATGCTTTTATCAAAGTCAGGGTCCTGCTCTGTGGCACTAATTGGAACCATGTGTTGAAAATGCAAGACAGGGTTTTCAGCTATTCTTTAATTAAATGGAATAAAATAAGGACTAAACTTCACATTTCTTTATAAGGAGAGGCTGCTGGACTGGTTCTACTAGCAGGACTGATGGATGACCCCAGGTAAGAAGCTGGCACCTGTGTCAGGGCAACAGGGACGCTGGTGGTTGTTTTAACATTTAAGACATTCTCAATGATTCTATGATGTGATTTAGTCACATTCATAGAAGGCCTGGTTGCAAGTACTTCCCTGATAGGAGATGAAAGGAAGTGACAGAAAAGCTAATTATTTTCAAGGGCACTTGGAGATTGACTCATGAAAGATTTTTTTTATATTCTTACAAAGTTCAGTTACTGCAAAAATCATCAGTGAGGTGGAAAAAGTGCCTCCTCATGCTCTTGCTCACTGAGATATACGGAAAAATTGTGGCTGATATGTGTGTCTACTAGAAAGACAATGAGAAATATTGTCTCAAGTTTTCTGTTGAAACTTGAAAACAAAATATAATTAGATTTTTTTAAAAAGTGCTATTTCTGCCACCTTATACTTGGGGGAAAAGGATACTCTATAGTTCTTAATTGTCCTGGGATCAAAATCCAGGGAATAAAAGCTTAGTTCACAATGTTTCCTTTCAGGATTTAAGCCCCCCTTTCATGATGCTTTATGTTATTTAACATGCACTGAATGGCACCAGTGTATTGAACTCCACTCCCTCTCTGCCCCCCTAGAGGACTAGATCCAGAGCTGGTACCTTCATGCAAAGTGCTGCAGCCTTATGAAAGAAATGTGAATATTGCTTCTAATAGCACAGTTGCACCTACAGCCTCCAGGAAGCAGTGCAAGGAGAAGTGAATTAAAGATGACAGTGACAGCAATTATTCCAAATGTGTATACGAGTAGCACTTTGCAGGAAATGAAGGTGTCAAAGCAGGGTTGGGAATGTTCAAGAAAGGAAGTCAATTTCACAAGAGGCTTAAAAAACTCCTAATCACTCCTAAAGAAAGTGTTGAAATCACTTCTGCTTATACCAAAGTCTAAGGGATAAGCACTAGAAAGAGTCCCTCTCTGTTGTGGATAGGTTAAGTATCACTCTGCCAGTAGTCTCTCAACTTTCAAAGATTGTTTAAAAAAAAAAAAAGTTTAATCTATGGATGCTCCTTGGTATGAAGTGGAGTTTGACAATTTCTCAGACAGGCTGGGAATAGCATCACGGATTACACAGCCTGCAGAGAAATGGGAGACCTCTGAGTGCATGTGGTCACGCCCTCATGTTACCTTTAAAGTTCCTTTTCAAAAGCACAAATCTCATCAGGTCACCCTCTTACTTCCCTTAAAATCCTTTGACAGCTGTTCATGCAGGCTAAAATCTAAACTTAGTGCCAAATCAAGACTCTAGTGGATAGCCCACCCTACCTTCTCAGCCTCATGGTTCACTGCTGCCAAAATGTGCTGGGCATGACAGGCTCTCATTCCTCTGCCTTGCACTCAGCCACCTGGCAAACCTTTAGTCATTCCTGAAGTTCAGCTCAGACTTCATCAGTCTCCTCTCTCAAGTTTTCCTTGGCTACAATCTCTTCTCCATGTACCCTCCCAATGAAATAAGAGCAGACTGATTCTCCTTCGTACCCTGAGCAACCGGGCACATCTCTTTTACAGCACTTATTACACATCTTGGTTGTCTGTATAACGTCTGCATTCTTCTTTTGTCCAGACTTCCAAACACCTAGAAGGCAAGGGTGATGTCTTCATTATTATATCCCAAGTGCCTGGCAGAGTGCTGGTCACAAAGCGTTCAGTAAATATTTGGTGAATGAATGAACACACGTACATGTACACGTACACATTAAGACTTGTGTTCTTTTAACCACAGTTGAGAATTTCGTAAGCTGAAGGCTTCATGTTTTTGTACATAGCCCAAATTTCAAATTCTTGAGATAAATAAGATTACTGATACAAAGAATAGTGAAAATGAACACTCACATTGGGTTATGATCACCCAAAAATCTTTATTTAACATTTGTTGATTATAGGCAACAATGAAAGTTACTAATATCCTGTACGAAAGGTTAGGATTATAATGGAAAAATCAAATCGAGAGAGAGATGCTCTTCAGAAATGGCAATATTTTATATAGAATTCCGCAAGAAAACACTATCATTGTTTTATTATGCACTTTTTCTCTTTCTTGCCTTCCTCAAAAGCCATGAGTCTTACAGAAAATAAAAATCTTGTTAAATACAACTTTGGGTGATGAATTTTTGCATATGAAAAGCTGTCTCCAAGTCAGTTGTAACCACATTGTGAGATTCCAAATCCTAAGGAAAGACAATCAGTTATGGCCAACATAGAAAAAGCCCAATTTTATCTTTTGGGGGAGGATATGAATAAATAAATCAATAAGTGCACACATGAACATACATAAGGCACTGGGATAGGTACTGCTCTTGCCTAAATTGCACTTGGACAATGTTTTCCTCTGAAGTTCTTCATTTCTTATACTCTGATGGCAAATCCACCTCCCTTCCAATAGTTATATTACTTCTTTAGATAGGTCGATACTTTCAATTGTGTCTTGCTTTGCCTGGAAGTCATGCCATCTTTAAAATGACATTGCATGTGTGGTGGGGGTAAAAAGTTTAATTTTAACATTTACCACCACAGAATATGTGTTACATAAAAACATGTTAAACGACTATTTGATAAAAACAAGAGACAGGCAAAAGAAAGAGATAGCTAAGTTACTTTGCTTGAGAAAGTAACAGGAATTGGAGGAAGGCAGAGAGGAGAGGCGGAGGGAGGAAAGAGGGGAGGAATGGACAACACAGCAGGAGGTGGGATCCTATGGCGACATGTTGTCAATGGGAAATTCTTGCAATTCGGAAGGCCAGAAGGCATAAAAGGATAGAACTTTGGTAAAATCAACTATACATTGCCTGTTTTCTTTGAGGTAAACAGCCCCTCTTTGACCAAACCTTTGATGAATTCTGCTACACACAGAAATTTGAGTGCTTCTGTTGTAGAAATCAAAGACAAGGAGATAAGTTCCATGGCTGGGTTGGCATAGAGCTGAGAAAGAAAGTCAGGGTTGACCAAACATGAAGGAGTTTCAGAGCCCAATGAAAGCAGGAATTCAGAGCAGAAGTGACTATGAAAATATGTTCTACAGGAATTTACAAATGTCTTCAGAACAGCAGCAGACTTAGGAAGACCAGGGATACAGAGCTTGATCTATTAACTTTGAAAGAAAGGGTCAATTTATTTGATAATGTAACTGAGATTATAAAGGTAATATCTTTATAACTCTGTGCTGATTCATCATGTGTTGGATATAGTGTAATAGATAAATGTGATAAGAGCTTCCATTCATCTTTACTTCTGTGTAACAGATATGTGCTGCTTTACCAGAGAACTTTGAAATGTTCATGGAAAAATAGGATTACAAAATCATACAAATCTTTCCATGAACTTTTTGAAGTACTCTACTATGTGCATTATCTTATTTTATTCTCATTGTATGAATGAGAAAATTCAAGTTCAGAGAAAATAAGTAAGTTGCCCAGAGTTACAGTTAACAGCTGGCAGAAACACGGTAGGAACTCGGCTTGATCTGGTCCCCAAATCCACATTCCTAATTCCCATTTATTTTATTACCAGGTTCCAGCCAGAAGACACGTGGTTTTTGTCCTTGTATATAGTAAAAGCTCCTACAAATGTTGTAAACTTGACTCTGCATATTATCCTACATAAGTAACTGTATTAGTCAGCTATTTTCAAAATACTGCTACATAAATTATCCCAAATCTCTGGTTCTCAGTAGCGTGCTTCCTATTATTTTCATGCTCACAAGTCAGCAGGGTTGACTATAGTTGAGTTTCTCTAGATTGGGCTCAGCTGAACAGCTCTTCTAAAGGTTTCAGGTTAGTAGGCTCCAGCTTGCGAAATAGGTTTAGTACTGTTCTATAGCTCATAAGAGGCCCAGGTAGGAGGGGCAGCAGCTACCTGAGGCATGTTCCTCTCATGGCAAAGATTAGACTCTCCCAAAGGACAAGCAGAAGCACGTAATGCTTCGTTACCTCTAGGCTCAAAACTGGTACATTGTTATTTCATTCACATTTTATTGGCCAAAGCAAGTCAATGGAGTGGGACAATGAAGACTAAATATTTAGTGAGAATAATTTATTCTTCTATAGTAATCTAATTATTCCTCTTTAAATTTAGTTCCTCAGAGAAATAGATCATATTACATCACCTTTAGGGGAGGGGAAAGATTGTTTCCAATATTTTTCAGTAGTAGCCTCTGGAAAATTTTACATGCTTGAGTTCCCTAAATGTCTGCAAAGCATAATGACCACGCCATCACCTCTAAGCATACTTCTCCCATTATCTGTACCACCATCTTGACCCAGTAGCATCTAGAGCTCTCAAAGTTTTCAATCAGATCATATATGAGAATGACAGAGAGAACCTCTTATCATAGCATAAAGATGCTGTAACTTCAAAGTACACTCTTGACTGTTTGATAAGACTAAGTCAAAATTGTTGCTTTGTATTCTTTCAAAGATTAATATACATATTATTCTACTAATAGTGCCCACCTTTGTGAGGTCTCACACTAATATTTTTTTTATTTATAAAATTCACGGTATTATCCTATGTTGCCATAGATCATAGATATTTCACACTATTACTAAAATCTGTCAGTGATTAAAGACACATCTATTGGAGGTAAGACCTTAGCTGCATGTAATGGCATTTTAATGAATTTAAAGATTTATATTATAAAAAATTATACACATTTTAATTGTAAAAGTGATTTTATTTTCATGTCATACTCAAAAGTTTAATTGTCTATGTCAATCTAGATTAAAGTTCTCCTGAAATATTTTGAAAAAAATTTTTAAATTGAATTATACCTATTTGTAGGATACAGTTTGTTGTTTCAGCACATGCACTGAAATATTCTTTTGATGGTAATGTTAACTAGTGACAAATGTATTAATTGAAGAAAATGAAATTAATTAAAATCTTCTCTGGAGAATGCATTCTATTTCCCTATTAGGTATTTTTCTTGTTTGTTTTAAAGAACCATTTCACTACTAAAACCTCAGAAAAAGAAGCAGTGATTTCTAAGGATATGTATGCACTGGAACTGGCTCTGACATACACAAGGATTAAGGCCACTCCCGGCAATGGCTACTCTCCCCATCAGTCCCCAGGGTCCTCTGCTTCTCTTTGCAAATTTGCTCATTTCTCTGTCTTCTACTCAGCATTCTCTTAACTTATAGATTGGCTTTTTCAGCGAACCCAAGATCAGTCAGGCTATGCACCCAAGTTAGCCCGGATAGTTCTCCCCCTGGTCTATTTAACTATGGTTAGGGTTGGGAAATGGGGCAGGGTCATGTGGCATAAAACATGGGCATGCCACCTCAATACCAGCCACAGTGGCAATCAGCTCCTGGTAGGCTTTGCCCCACTTCAAGTAGGTATAATTTGGCACCTATGCTCCTCTTGTTTCCTGCTCTTGGGCTTCTCTGAGACTGCAGCATGGGTCACCTGCAGGAACCCGCTGTGTATTCACACATGGGCAACATGCACTATGGAGGAGCAATGCTTCCCGGCTACCCCTGGCCAACAGGAAAGAGCAACCAATGGATAAATGCTTCTCCTTTTCACCCCTGCATATACAAGGGATCTTCAAAAAGTTCATGGAACGATTCATATTATCTTTTAATTCTATTTTTCCACGAAGTTCATGAAGTACCCTTGTATAGTTCTGAGAAAACTTTCAAAATTTTTCTCAGAAGATCCTGGTGGGATAGAACATATTCCATCAGAGGAGAGGCCATCTTGATAAGGCACCCTTGCATTGGCTTCTTCTCCTTTCCTGTTCTATGGTCTCTTTTCCACACTCTTGATGCCTGGGATCACATCCCCAAACACATTGCCTTTATTCAAGCCCTTGTCTCAGACTCAGCTTTTGGAGGAATGCAGGTAAGACAGATTCCTAGAGGGTTTTGTATGAGCAGGTTCCATAAAAATGGTTTAATCCACCTACATTTGACTGGCTGTGTTATTTCTAAGAAAACAGTTTAAATTGAAGACTATCTCTATAAAAAATGTAAATGGTTCAGGACTAGTCATATTCTATTTATTGGAATAGTGACTACCAAAATTGCTCCTACCCATAATAGGAACAACCAGTCTCAAGGTGGGTGCAGGGCTCTAATGTCTCTTCCTTCTTGCAGAACCAAGAGCCTTTAAGGGCAACAAGACCCTCATTTAGAAAGTATAGTTCTCTGTGAGATTGTGAGATGAGAGTTTAGGATGAAGAGCCTCCAAAAGAAGGAAGAAAAATCAGTATATGAACAATAGAGGAAGAGAAGAAAGGAAAATCAGAAAGAGGGGAAAAGAGTGGGAAAATGAGAGGACATGTGGATATATGAAAGAAAGAAAATGAGTCAAAGATAGACTGGAGAGTGTTCTAGGTTGGGCAGATAAGAAAGAAAGATGAGAGTTAGGAAAAGAGATGGTGGATGGTCAGTTAATGAAGCAACCATAAAATACTTGTTTTAATGTATTTTTCAAGGTATCCTCTTCTAGGTTTTAAGACACAGAGAAAATCATTCCAGCTTAGCTCATAGAACACTTACAAATGAAATCTGCCCTCCTGACAAGCATTTATTAGAAGCTGTCAGATTGCAGGGAAAATTTTAAATTTAGACAATAGCTACAAATTGATGCATGAATAGTTCTTTTGTGACTGTATCATTTTCTCTTACAAAATCATTGGAGTAATTACAAAATGCAACCACCTTTTTTTGGGTTTCCTGACTTATAGGTAAGTTCATAAGGCCTTTCATGAATTTAGATGTCAGCTATTTAATTTTTATTAAAAATGGATTCTATAAATAACACTGAGTGCAAGAATGGGAGAGACACAAAAGGGTAAATGTCGGCTGCACTGCTGGCAATATCTATCAAAAGGCCCCTTGACTGGCCTTCCTTTCTCATTCCCCGACAGCCAAGAAGGGCTCCATGACCTGAGGTTTCCTGGCAGCTCATATCTTTCCAACGAGGTGCCAGATTGAACTGTAGGGCTTAATTCTTGTCAAGTCTTCATTATATAACTTAGCTCACTTGTTCTCACTCCTGAACACTTCTGGCCAACACTGCTTCTGAGATACCTTCTAACTTGTCTCCTTAATTCCAATAATTCACAATTACAAATTTAGGAATTAATCCCTTGTCCCACCACCAACCCCCAGTACTTTCTGTGCTCTCATCTGATCCTGGGCAGATAGTTCAACTTCAGTTTACTCTCCTATCCCTACCAATTTGTCTTAATACTCCAATTGGATCTTTTATCTTCTATGAATCCTTATCTATTTTTTAAAATATTTTTTTGTTCTCTTTATGCCACTTACCCTACCACTCCTTGATATTATAGTTCATTATAAACTGGTTTCAGGCCCCAATCCCAATGCAACCCCTTCTCATATACTCCATTCTTTGAGAGCAGACCCCAAGTGTCATTTACTACAGTATAAGCTCGATAGGAACAGAGAACTTGTGTGTATTATCCACTGCCACATCTAGTATCCAGAACAGAGGCTGACATGAATACTTAGCAAATATCTGTTCAATGGATGAATTTATCCTTTAATTTTCCACATGGCCCAGTTCTTTATTTTGCATATCCTTACTAAACATTTGTTGAATCAAACTTACCCAATAAAGTACTGCTTGGCTCAAAAACACAGGGTTCTGAATTTTATGAATTTAGTTATAGGCTACTAAGAAAAACTTTTCTAAAGTAGTTTCCTGACCTTTTCAAACCACATAATAAAGACATCTCTTCCTGAGAAGGGACTTTTTCTTTCATGAACTTCCTGATTGAGGCCTGAGCCATACCATCTGATGTCAGGGCCCAAAATTATACATTTTAAACTGAAAAAAACCTTCAGAAATGTAATCTTCTTGTCTTAGAGTTGAGGACTATAAGGCCAAAAAGGCTATGCTCCATTATAACTCAATTTTTGTGCCTTCAATATCAGGGTTCTTCTGCAACAATCTGTTTTAGAGTACAGACAATGGTAAAATGTGAGGAAAAAACACAACCTGGAATGACAGGACTTGGACATCTTAACACCAAACCTATACCATCGATCTATATAGGGCAAGCAATGTAAAGCCATGTCTTCAATTTCTCCACACTAGAAAAAAAGGAGGAACCCATAATGATAGCTTTATTAGGCTCTGTTCTAATCAACTACCTCCATCTGACACACAGCTGTGGTCAAAAAGATCACTGGCCTAAAAAATACTTTCTAAATACTATGAACTTTTAGACTCTATTGCTAGGATCACTTAGGAAATACTTTTCCTACACCCTTCTCTCACTACTATTAATAGCCAAAATTCTGCTTTTCTTCTTCTCTTTCACTACACACACACACACACACACACACACACACACACACACACACACGGAGTTTTACACTGATTTTGGTTAGTCATTTGTAGTCTATTTAGGTAAGAATATTATTTTGAGATTCTGGTACTTCGTGTACAAAGTCTCCTTGGAAATATCCAAGGTAAATCAGATTATAACAAGTTCATTATTATAGTGAAGCTCCAATGTTACTGAGTAGAATTTTACATTTTATAATTATATATTTATATCTCAAATATTTATATTTTAATTTTAAAAATCTCCTCTTAAATGTAAGCTATCAAAAAATTACAATGCAGGAAAATTTCAATTTAAAATATTTGCTATCCCATTTGGAAATCATGTTCCCAATATAAACAATAATGTGTAATTTCTTGTTCATTCTTTCACATAGTCAAATCTATGGTATAAATATATATGTATATATTATTTATAATTAATCACAAAGAGTACTTGAGCTTTCTAAAGAAATATTTCTTTGTATCAAATTATCCAGCTAAATCTCTGTCTTTCAATGGGTTTCTTTTCAAAATGGATTAATAACTTAATTAAAGAAGCATTCCAGTGCTTATATGTGATAGACATAACATTTACTCATTGAACAAACACTAAATTTCTATGAACCCAGCCCTGGGGAGAGATAAAGTAGATAGACAGCCATGTCTTTGCTATGATGGGGCTTACTTTCTTTTGAGAGAGGGAGAGAGATAGAGATAGAGATAGAGATAGAGAGATAGAGAGAGAGAAAGAGAGAGAGGTGAGAAAATAATTCTAGACAGTGACAAGCACAGTGAAAAAAACATTCTAATGGGACAGAGAGTGAATGGAATGGTGCACAACTTTAAAAAGGGTATTTCAGGGAAAGCAGCCTTGAGGACATTTGGCTCTACATCTGTGTATTAGTTTGTTTCTGTTGCTTATAACAAAGTACTTGGAACTGGGTATTTTATAAAGAAAATGAAATTTGTTGCTTACAGTTTCAGAGGCTAGGAAGTCCACAGTCCAGGGAACACATCTGGTGAGGGTCTTGATGGTAGCAACTGTGATGCAGGGTATCATGTTGTAAGATGGCAGAGCAAAGAGAGAGCACAGAGAGAGAGACAGACTCTCCTCTTTCTTCTTTGAAAACCCTCAGAACCACGCCCCTGACCACCATTATTAATCCATTCACTACTGCACAGTCCTACAGTCTAATCACCTCTTCAAGGCTCCACCTTTCAATTACCGTAATAGTAGACAGAAAGAGAGCTAGATCCAGTCAAGTTGTATTTTGGAGGTAAAAATAAAAGGATGTGTGTGAATTGGGAAGCAGAGGCACCAGGGAAGATTCCTGGGTTTTTAGCTTACTGCAACTAAATGGTAGTAAAATTACCTGAATGGGGAACACTTAGAAAAATGATGGTCAGGATATAATCAAATTTCTGCTCTGGATGTGATAAAACATCTAAAGAAAGGCAAAAGCAGATAAATGTATTCATCTGTATTTGAAAAAAGATGCCAAGATGTATCAAAATTTGATACAAAAAATATTTTTTCAGAAAGCTTAAATTCCTTTTGTGATATATTTTATACACACACATATATAATTTGACTATGGAGAAAGAACTATGCTAATTTGGAGATATTAGCTTATTTAAAACCATAGACAACCTAGGGTGACATTGTGAGCAATGAAGAGATAAGAGCTGAAGATTGAGCCCAGGGCACTTAGACATTTAACTGTTGGGTAAGTGAGAAGGAATCAGCCAAAAAGTCTAAAAAATGAGTGACTGGAAGAAAGAGGAATACAAAGGGCATATGCTATTGCAAAAGTGAAGAAAATATTTACTGAGAAGAAATGACTATATTAAATGTGCTGAGAGGCTTAGTAAGATGAGGACTGAGAGGCTTAGTAAGATGAGAGGGAACCAGCCATTGGATTTAGCAACATGGAGGTCACTGTTAACTTGATGTTGTTAACTTTGAGTAATGCATAGTAAATGAATGTTCAATTAGAGAGATATGAAACAGAATGAGAGGTTAGGAATTCGAAACATTGAATATAAAAAAATAATGACATGTTACTGGGGAGAAGTAAGTTAATATGACAAGGTCCTTGTCTTCAAGGAGGGCGCTTGTGTGTGTAAGATAAATCTTTTATCAATAATCCCTGAAAACTTGCTTTTCAACACAAAGGGCTACCTTTACATTATAAGCACTTTACAAAGGAACTGTTACTACAGTAAAGAAAAAAGTTAAGCTAAATAAGATATTTTATTAACAACACAACATCTTCAATGTATCAAAAATTTTAATATCTGATTTTCAGATTGTTTATATAGAAACCAAATGTATATTTTACATATCATCCCACAAACTCAAATGCTCAAACATCATTGTTCAGAACATGACTATTCAAAAAGAACTGCAGACATTTTAAACAGATGTTTTCTTTTTCCTATTTCCAAAATCTTCCTAGACAGGATGTTAGACAGCTACCACATATAATATGTATAAATGAATATGATAAATGTTTCTTTCGCAACAAAAAGTCTAAAATTTTATGTAATTATAGGCATGCTGAACAAACAGTTTAAAATAATGTACCACTGTCATCAAATCATACCTTCACATACATGTGTAATCTATTTTGCACAATGGTTTCAACTCAGTGTGTATGTAATTAAATTGTAAGGTGCAGTAATAGCTACCGCTGAGTTGAAATTTTGCTTTTTCATTCTAAAGAAATGAATAAAAAACACAGTCTAGTGAACATCAAAGTACTGTTTGGAGACTGTTAAATCTCATCAAAGAGGTCTTCTGGACTGCTGTTTCTTAGAGTTTCTAAAGACATGTTAGCAGCTGATATATGCTCCTTTTTCGGCGGCTCAGGTAGTGAAGGATCAAGCCTAGAGTAAAAGGAAAATCGAGATTGTTTTATTTTTTAAAAATTCCACTGTAGAGTAAAAAAAAATAAAGAGATACGTAAGTGAAATAACACTTAAATTCTGTTTAAGAATTGGCTTAGAGATTTATTTCCCTATGTTGTTTACTATAAGGAAAGACAGATGAAGGAAATTTAATTTGTTTAACTGCTTTAGATTAATCTTCTTCTATTCTGAGCAAACAAAAATTCAAGGGCCTATGACAACACTCATAATCAAGGTCAAGAAATGCATTTTAATCTCTTAAAAGAAAGTTCAGACCACATGAATTTCCTTTAGTGGTCAGTTGATTACAAGTGTGTAAATGACTAATAATGACTCTTCACATTTATAGCAGTTGCTTATAAAATGTTGTTGGTACACATTCATTTGCTGAATCTACATATCTGCACTTAGTAAACTAAATTTTTTCAGGTTCAGTACTGTAGTTACTACTTCAATGAACTGACCTCCGTATTTATGTAAATGTTTTCTTAGAGTCCTAGGATAAGAGGCTTGATCACTGTCATGATTACTGTTAACCGGTCTTGGGAAGAGTGAGATGGAGGACAACAGAGCTCAATCAGAAGTAAGTCTTAGGAACATATGTTTATATCCTTGTATAAAACTTGTCAGTGGTTCTCCATGGAACCTAAATAAAATGTGCCTAATATTAACAATTAGAGGTAGCTTCTGGGGCAATTATAATTAGGTTGAGTCAACCCAGTAATACCCCCATATTTCCAACTTCAAAGGCAGGGGAGGAGTCATAGGAGTGTGGTATAGCTGATAAAGCATGGAAATTGAAGTCAGGACACACAGGTCTGAACCCAGATCAATTTTTTTATTAGCTACATGACTTGAGGCAAGTCATCTAACCTAATTAGACTTCTGTTCTCTCATTTGTAAAAGGGAGTTGATAGTACCTCCCTCAAAGGGGGTCTAAAAATTAAATAAGGTGATGTAAATGAAAATGCTTGCAAATTCCTACAAAATATTTGGATATTATTATTATTAGCTGCTAATATTGTACAAACTACATAAGATTTCCCGATAATAGCAGAATTAGTAAGAATAGAGAATAGCAAGAATAACCAATTCAAATCCCAAAATATCAAGTACGTATGTTTAGATGAAGAGTATTTTAAAAAGTATGCACCCACATTTAGTTGCACAGATTATTGGAAATGAATTCATCACAGGGCCATCCTTGGCCTCTTGACTGTATACAATTAACCATGGTTGGCTGCCATTAGACTTGGGCCATGTTCTGTCTTGTCCTAAGCAAGCCAAGTTCAGACAACATTACCCTCATAAGAATGCCAAAGTGCTAGGCATAAATGCATTGTCAAGACAACAAGTACTACCCTCTGGGAGCTGCAATGTTAAAATTTTAACAATAAATACAGACATAATTATTGTAACATGTAATTAAATATCTAAAAATATATTACATAGGAGAAGAAAATAATACAGTATGAAATAGAAGTATAATTATTACATGTATAAGTTTTCAATGTCAGCTTACACCTTAAACATTTTTCTCTGCCCTAAATGTCTTAGAGTTGCTTTTACTCCTCCTAGCTAAAAGAGAAATCTGAATTATTTCAATTATAAAGTCAGACATGGAAATAACTGTAATTTTGCTATTTTGCTCGTTGTCTAGTCATGGTACAAACAGAACATAGAGATCTACCAATTTCATTTTAAAAAATCAGGATAAGACAAAATGACCACTCTGAAGTGACAAGTCTGAAGGAAATAGATTCCTGGTGCTCCAATTACGAATCCTATCTCCTTCTAAAGTCATAAGGAGCGCAAGACACAGATTTTGGCTCTTGTTCACAGTGCCTAGTCATAAGTGGTGTTCAGTAAAAGTTGTTCAATGAGTGGAGATTATTGTTCTACAGCTTTCATATTCATGGTAAGTCAATAGAGTAAATTTAGAACTCTCCTCACAACCAAAAAAAATTTAATCATTTTTATAAGTAATAAATGTCTACTGTAAGACTTTTTATAAATCTGAAAAGCATAAGAACATAAAAATGTCTATTACCCTATTTTGCATTATTTATATTTTCAGACTTTTTTTTACAAGTATGGGATCATTCTACACCTTTCTAGTTTTGCAGCTTGATATTTTTACTTTGCAATATATTAGAGATGTCTTTGCTTGTTGAAAAATTTAGATCTACATTTATTATTAATTTTAATTTGGATGTACTTACTATTAGTCCACTGATAGATATATGGGTTGGTTTCAGTTTTAAATGCTCTTATAAACAACACAACTATCACTATCCTTATACATATATCTTAGCATATTTATCACATTATTTTTTCATGAACATGCTTGTTCCAAGAAACCATACTTACAGGTAAAATCTGAAAGCAAACAACTCAGAGAACCTGTATCTAAAGTCTTGAGAGAACGTGAGGCAAACAAGTAATTTGAAATTTGGAAATTCACCTCTTTCTAATAAATTACAGCCATTAGTTATGGGTCAGTTTAAATTCTAAATTCTAAATCTTCCGTGAAGACTTTCTTTTTGGACTTTCCACATTCAGGCTGATTTTGCTTTTTTTCCTGATCATTTGGAGTACCTAATGTCTGCAGCCTATATTCCAATATACAGTTTTACTCATTTAATCAATATTTGTTGAGTGTGCACTATAAACAGCTGTGTTAGGGTATATAACAAATATGTTAAAGGTAACACATGATTCCTGCCGTCAGAAAGCTTTCAGTTAAACTCTTTACTTCATCTGATTTTTTTCAGAAAAAAATTATTTTTTAATCCTATCTTTTAATCGTATATATATATATATATATATATATATATATATATATATATATATGGTAAGAACTATGTAATAGAATTTGTCCACAAAGAGTGATGATTTAATCCTTTGGCAATCTCTACAAACAATATATAAATATTTAGGGCTCGGATAGATTTTCAGATAGTTCTCCATGGGCAACATGGTTCAATAGGAGAAATTCTAAATCCAGGGTCAGGAGATCTTTATTTACGCTTCACCACATGGAGATTTTGGTTGGGTCAGTGCATCTGTCTGGACCTCAATTTCTTAATTTAATTTGTGGAAAGTGAGGATTACTGTAAATGATGTTGGCGCTCTTTCAGTCCCTGAATTCTGAGGTTGTTATTCTCAAATAGTTGAGCATAGACTATTTTGCAAAACACAGGTTCTCAAAACATATTTGCAAAATAAATGAATAATGGGAATTAAAGAGGAAAGGTTAATGAAAGAACAAGAACTTTAGAGTTAAGGCTAAAGTGTAAGGTTGTTTTCAAATAAGGGGAATAAAATGAAACTTCGCCAGATGATGACAGCCTCACTAAAAGATGGCTTATGTTCTCAATAATATAATTGTTGAGATTCCTATGTTCCATAAGTATAATTTCACAATGCATTAAAACACACACACTCACACAAACTACAACTTGAATAAAAATTGCACTACCATCATCTAATTAATAATTAATCATGTAGATGAATAGCTAGATTTGTCAAAATAAGGCTTAGCCAGGGAAAGTTTGTTTAAAATGTTAGAATGAGTGACTGACTTCTCTTTTAATTTCTGGGAGTTGAATTACCAACATCTTTGAAAACATTTCCAGATATTAGCTCATTTAGTAAAGACATTTTTTTCAGCCAAGTTTAAAATGGCTAGAATATCTTCTCTTCTTTTTCAAGTGAGGAGAATCATTATTATTATTTGCTGTGAATTACTCGCATTTTGTAACATATTTTGAGAATAATATGTCTGAAACATGTCAAAATGCCAATGTGAGCAAACACAGAGGTCCAGTAAATTGTGTAATGATCGATGGCACTATGACATGTAAAGAATCATGCTCATTTGACCTCTGACATAAACAGTGGTTGTGAAATTTGAAATCAATTTTTATATGGCTAAGTATATCTCTACCTGTATGACACACTCAAAATTCAATTCCAGGTGAATTAAACACTTGAATAAGTAAGGCAAAACTTTAAAGCTTTTAGAAGAAAATAAAGGAGAATGTCTTCAGTATCTTGGGATAAGAAAGTTTGCTTATTTAAGGCAGAAATGGAAAACCATAAAGCTAAAGGTTGATAAATTTAATTATATTATAAGTAAGCAATTCTGTTCATGAATAGATACCTTAAGGAGAATGAAAAGACAAGTCACAGACTACGAGGGGATACTACAACATATGCTACTAACAAAAGATTAGTACCCAAAGAACTCCTACAGTTTTTAAAAACCCAGCATAATTAAAAACATATACAAAGACTACAGGAACTTCCAAGAAGAGGGAACAGTGGCAGTAAATAAACATGACAATAAACTCAACTTCATTAGTGACCAAGAAAATGCAAATTAAAACCACTGTGCAATATTTCATACCAGGTTTGCAAAAACTAAAATGCACAACAATATCAAGGATTTCAGAGGATGCAGAATAACCATATAAATTATTGCTAGTGGGAGTGCAAACATTTAAAACCACTTTGGAAAGCAGCTGCCAAGGTATATAAAGATGTATGCATCTATAATGCAGGAATTCCATTCCTAGGTACATACCCTAGAGAAACACTTGCTCAAATGTGTCAAGAGATATGCACATAATCATAGGTGAATTGTTTATAATAGTGAAGAACTAAAAACTATCCAAATGTCTCTTCACAGGAAAATAGGCAAATAACATTGAATTTTCACACAATGGAATACCATACAGTTGCACACATGCATAAGTCTCAAACATAACATTAAGCAAAAAAGCAAAGCACAAAAGAATATACACAGTATAGTATTTATTTAAAGCTCAAAAAAATAAAACTATGTGATATTACTCTTTGAACAATGGTGTGTGTATATGTGGTTTGTGTTAGCGTATCTGTGTATGTATATACATAATAGATCTGGATCTTATCTGCTCTTGCATGAGAGGATAGTTCTGGATCTTACTTGCTCTTGTATGACGATATTTTCAGACTTTTAGATTTTGTAGCTTTGGCTATTGTGCAGATGGTGATACAGAAGAGAAGCAGATTTAGTATTAGGCACAAAGAATTCAGTTTTAGATATAATGGATGAGTATGAAGTGCCTGTAGTATATCTAAATGGAGATAGACGTGAGTAGGTAAAGATTACACAGGTATAGAGCTCAGGAGAGGTGTCTGGACTAGATGTACAGAGATAGCAGTCACTGCCATATCACTGGCCACTAAACGCAAATGAGTGAGTTGAAGAGATCACCCAGAGAAGAGTCTATCAGAGATAAAAAGGTTTAGTATAGAATAATGGAGAATATTAAAATTGCAGGGGCAGACAGCCAGAGAGAGAAATGAAAAGAGAGACTGAAAAGGCATAATTCAAGAAAGAGGAGGTGAACAAGGTAGAAGTGTTGTCACTGAAGCCAAGGACCAAATTTATTTTGTGTTCACAGTTCGTGCTGTTTCTACTTGCCACCTAAATGCCGGCTCTCTATTCAACTTTGTCGAACCTGTAAACACACTTTAGATAAATTATGTTCACCAACAATGAATTATCTTGGGTTGAGAAGAATAGACTGGAAGTATACTGCAATACTCATGATTTATTACAGACAAGAACTGACAATGTTCTTTGGGAAGAACAAAGTCTCAAACTCTGGAACTGCAGCAGTCACAGCAACAATCTAGCAAATGGTCTGTTCCCGCCTAGCCACCCAGGCAGGATATTCTGAAATAGCTGGTTCTCTCCTGTTAAAATAAAAAAAGTATATACAACTTCGTTTCGCCACATACTTCCATGGCATGCACCCACCTCAGCTCTCACTTTTTCCTGAGATTGGGATAAAGCTCAGGCATGGGTAGAGGGATAAAGATGAGAGATAAGGTAAGGCAATGTAGTAGGTGAGAATCAGACCCGAGCACTGGCTGGAACATACATTGTTTGGTAGAACTCAAATATCTAATGGTTTTTTAGAATATATCAAATAAAACCTCCATCAAAATGACCACAAAAAACAGCCAAATCAAAATATCAGGTACTTGCTGCTATTAAATAACTAAACAGCTATCATACTGACTTCAGTAGAGTTCTCAGTATGGACTAATCTCAATTACAAAAACACCTTTTAAATAGAAACGTTTTAAATAATGTACTTAAAGATTTGACATCACCAAAGTTACCACTGTATTTTCAAATTAAATGTTACTATTTTAAAAAAATATTTGATCTTAGAATAAATTGGAAAAGTAGCCTACAAAATTTCACTGACCTTATAAAAACCAGAAATGTCTCCTAAATAAATTAACAGACTGAGGTCATCAGGATTCAGTAAAACCAGTGTTGAACATTGTCTGGAATTCACTAGGCCTAGATATCATTTCACTGGCTTGAGACAATGAAAAAAATAGAAGCTGAAACTTTCTTTCTGGCAACCAAAATTGCAAATAAAAAAAAATGCATTAGTTATTTTGAATTAAATTCCTAAAGATATCTTTTTATAAAATAAATATGACTTTGCTGTTTAAACTCATCAAGAGCAAGAAGAAAATAGAAATGTGCTTTTGAAGTAAGTTGATTTTGAATGAAACAAAAAAAGGAGAATAATGAAGAATGAATATACTTAATGCTAAAACGCACTTACATGTTTTATAAATATTGGGAAAGGACAATAATTCTAAAATTTTCCTGTAAAATACATATATTATGGATTTCAAAATAAGATTATCTAGTTCTATATAATGTAATTTTTAAAGTCAATCACTGAAATAAATATGTCCATAATCTTCAAGGATGCCAACCATTTATGCAGGAATTTCATAACAATAAATTGAAAGTTATTGTTGCTCTTGCTGGACTTTATTCAAAGAAATAGTACTGTCCTGATAATTCATTAGATAATAAATACCAACATCCATACATGCTTTAAAAAATCAACACCCGAAATGCCCTATATTACATTCCACTTTGTCCTAAATTCACTGCAAATTTTTAAATGGTGTATGTGACATTTGCTATTGTTGATCTATGCTTACAAAAGTAGAAAACTTTTGGTAGAATATGAACGAAAATTTTTGGTAGTATGTTATTCTCTACAACTTTAATTTTAAAACAGGCCAGATGATCTGTGAGCTTATTGCTGCTTGCAAAGCTACAAATGAAACCTCCTTGCCTAGCGCAGAAACTTCTTGAGTGGGGAGACTCTGCTTTTTTTTTTTTTTAACCTGGAATGATATATGACACATAAATGTTCCACTGATTGCATGTCTTAACTAATCAACAAATGGTTGGATAAGTGAGGTAGGCAGTATTAACCAGAAGGCTCAATAAAGTTAAGCAACCTGCCTAAAGCCACACAGCCAGAAAGTATGGAAGTGAGCTGGAAGGCAGGTCAGCGACAGAGCCAGGATTTCAGCCTAGACTCCCTTCAGTCCAAAATTCATACCATGTATGCTACACCAGTGTATGGGGGTCACTAATTCTTATTTCTTCTCCAGAGGATGTTTTTTCTTCTCAGGAAGGCAGCTTGGTTGTGTGCAGTGTGTCTCAAAAAAGTAGTTCTGTGAAATATTCTCTAAACAATGAGATCTGTGGCCCAAACTATTTAAAAAATATTTATTTTCCCACACTAAGTTCTCTAAGTGTTTTTCATGTGCATATTATACAATAAAAGCTAAGAAAAGTTCTTCTGTAAATAAACTTGTTAGTTAAATTGAGGTAAAACAAAAGCAACGTGCAGAAGAGTGTGTGTATGTATTTTATGCATCTGAGTGTATGTGCATGTATATGTGTGTGTATGTATAAGTATATGCTTATATGTCTAGAATAGCTCTAGAAGGATACACAAGTGACTGGCAATGGCCAAGAGGAATTTGGACAGAGAGACATTAATACCTTTTACTGGATATTCTCTTAAATTGCTGATTTTTTTTTAAACCTTATATAGAGATTATGTTTTTTTAAATGCTTTAAGAAAACAAACTGGTTTAACCTAGGTTTTCCAATGAATTTGGCAGTGGAAGCCTCTTTTTTCACAATCCCTCAATCACTACTATCCCAAGAAACTTGTTATCTCCAGAACAGGCTGTATTACTTGCTTCCCTGAGAATACATCTACTAGCCAGAACCCCAAAACTTAGTGGTCCAATGAAGAAAAATAAAAATACAGAAGAAGAAGACAAAACTCTACTTTTGGCTATCAAGAGAAGTGGAAAACACATGGGCAGACAATATACTAGCTATGGAAGTTAGTGATTTCAGATGAACCTGGAGCCAGGAGTGATAATTTCACCACAGTGTAGAACCATCACTTTTAGTTTCCTATGGCTGCTGCAACAAATTACCACAACATAGTGCAATAGAACAACACAAATTTATCATCCTTAAAGTTCTGGAGGTTGGAAGCCTGACAGATCTCACTGGGCTAAAATCAAGATGTTGGCAGAGATGTATTCCTCTCTGGAGGCTCTGGTGGAAAAGCTGTTTCCTTGCTTTTTCCAGCCTCCAGAGGCCACTCCCTTCGTCTGTCTTCAAAGCCAGCAATGGCAGGTAGACTTCTCACATCACATCACTCTGACCTTGCTTGTTGTCATAGCTTTCTCTGACTCTCCCCTTCTGCTTCTTTCTTCCACTTAAGGGACTTTGTGACTACATTGGACCTACCTGGATAACGCAGGATAATTTAGCTATCTTTAAGGTCAGCTGATTTGCAACCTTAGTTCCATCTGTACCCTTAATTTCCCTTTGCCATGTGGTCCAACATATTCTCAGGTTCCAGGGATTAAGACATGGACATCTTTGGGAAAGGGCATTATTCTGCCTATTTCTCAAGCCTTAACTCTGTTAGGGCTCAATTGTTATCCTAATCTACTGGTTTATATATGTTACAGGAAAACTGAATAGAGAAACAGAGTAAGAGCAGGATATGCAAGGCCCAGAGCTAAAAGGAACCCCCAAACTGATTGGAAGAGGCATCTTCAAGATCTGTGCAACACGATCTGAAGCTCCACAAAAACAAACATTGAGTCTTCTCAAGAGATTAACTGAACCAGAATCATTGAGACAGGCTGGTGTTACTATCATCTATCACCTACCCATCCTAGTTTACTTATTGAGTGCCTACCATGGGTTAGGGACCAAACTAGATACTTGGAATAAAAAGTGAGCAGACAATCAATCCAAGGCCGAAGTAATACTGAGCTCCCTTAAATACATACTTATAGTAGCCCCTTGTTTAGGGGACAATGAAACAGAATGCTGCATTTCACTACAATAGTTCAAAGGAGCAAGGCTGTTAAAGAACCATTATGGGCATGTGACCTGTACGGTCAGTCACAGAGGGCCATAAGCTTAGAAGGGCTTCATACTCCATTTAATGCTCTGCTGAATATTTCCCTAGGCTTTCCACAAAATGGGTGAATAAGGATGATTCTGCAGCCTGACTTTTTAAAGAAAAGATTATTTTGTAATATTACCAGCATGATATAACTTTTGTATAAAACAAATATTATATAACTGATACATAAAATGAACAAACTAAAAAGCCATTTCTTCATAAGGTGTTCTAATTCAACGTGGTATCATGGGTGAATGTAAAGAAAATCACCATTCACATTCTGGGAGATGTTCTTTCTTCCTTAAAAATACACAGTCATGTGCCGCATGATGATGTTTCAGACAACGGACTGCATATCCAATAGTGGTCTTACAAGATTATAATACCACATTTTTACTGTACCTTTTCTATGTTTAGATATGCTTACATACACAAATACTTTCCATCGTGTTACAATTGCCTACAGTATTCAGTACGGTAACACATACAAGTTTGTAGCCAAGGAGCCATAGGTTATACCATATAGCTTAGGTGTGTAGTAGGCTATACCATTTGGATTTGTGTAAATACACTCTATGATGTTTGTATAATGACGAAATCGCCTAACAACACATTTCTCAGAACATATCCCCATTGGTAAATGAAGCATGATTGTATGTCAGAAAGGGGGTCAGAGAAATGGAAGAAAGCAGATGGAAATAATCTATAAAATTTTGTGGTTTTTGATTTTGAAGATTAGAAAAAAGATTAAACTTCTCAGTTGATGTTTAAAACATAACCAAACTGTAAAGTAAAACCCAAATGTATAGGGAGGCAGACTTTTTAAAACAAATCACTGTATCCCATAATTGGTAGCAATTTGCTGTGTAGATGAGTCAGTACAAGACAGTAAGGATGTAGTCTATATGCTCAGAATTACTGGAGAAAGGCCTATCCAACCTTTTCATCTTGGAAAAGTCTTTCATATGTATGGTATTATGAGTCTGATAAAAGTTTATATGTCAATACTAAACTTTTATTTATCACACTAAAAATATGTGAAGTAAACGCAAATGTTATTTAAAAATCATATCTATATAGAAACCTGTTCACTACAGTTGTATGTTATGTTCACATTATATTGACTAAGTATACTATATGTTTTCTCACTGTGAAATCTTTATGCTTACATAAATTACCAATTTTTTCAAGACTTTATACTGAAATATACTTTATTTTGAAGAAGCAGAGTAAGTACGACATATAGTTGGTTCCATTAGTGTATTAACTGATAGAATGTGATCTCATTTCGTTAAATGTCCTACTGCAACCAATGGCTTCAAAATATAAAAGTTACATTATTTAATCATAATTCTCCAACATTCATAGTGGAGGAAGCTTTTACACGTCATTGAAAAATATTTTAAAATTTAATAAAATGAACATTTTGTAAAGGTACTGGTTTAATTTGCCAAAATGAAGAATTGGCTGTAGCATTTAATTATTATGCCTTGAACATACAAATTCAATAAATAATCATTTTAACAATTCAAATAACTATTGTTATCTAACTGATCTTATTTTGCTTTTATAAGAAAGCTACATATATATATATCAGGCTTAATCATTTGTCTACATAACTGTTAACTGATCTTCTTGCCATTAATGTCTTTTTCCTTTAGCCGATCTTCCACATTGCTGCTAGTTCCTGCAGCTTTAGGACTCTCCTTTTACCTTCTTTATTAGTAGGACCCTACTTATCATTCAAAGTCAAGTATAAATGTCATTGCTTCTGTGAAGCCTCCCTGGACTCTTTTAGGAGAGAAAGTAGTTATCTCCTATTCATCCATAGCATATTCTAAATCAATTAAGTCTTTGTTCCAGTAATGACTGCTCTGTAATAAGTCACCTCAAACTTAGGGGCATAAAACAAAGGCCATTTTATTATGCTCATATTTTCTGTGAGTGAGCAATTTGGACAGGGCATAGTGGGGATGGCTTGTCTTTGTTTCATGGTGTCAGGGCCTTAGCTGGGAACACTGGAATGTTGGTGGTGACACAAAGGTTGGGAGCCATCCAAAAGCTCATTCACTCAAATATGGTGCTTGAGCTGGAAGGCCTCAAAGACTAGGACTGGCTACTGGACAGTCTATCATGGCTTGACTTCCCTGCAATTCACGGCAGCCTCAGGTAGTCAGACTTCTTACATAAAAGTTTAGGGCTCTAAGCAAAGGGTTGCCTTTTTTGATGTAGCCTCTGGAATTCACATAGCATCACTTCTCCTGCATTCCACTCTTCACAAATAGTCAAAAAGCCCACCCACATTCGAGGGGAGGGGACATAAAACCACCTGTCAATAGAAGGAGTGTCAACCACAGACTTTAATTCTGCACATCTTTTTTACTTTTATTGTAAGCAACTTGAGAACAGAATTTGGCACAATTCCTTAGAACATAACACAATTTCTTAGAACAGGATTTGGTACAATTCCTTAGAATAAAGAACCGTTAGAACTGAGTGTGAAAAAAGCTATAGCTAGTTTTGTATACAATTTACACAGAATAAAATCCATTCTAGATTAAAAATGCAACAATATAGACTTTTTAGAAATGTCACATCCCATTAAAAAGATTTGAACATCATTTATAGCTCAGCAAGAAAATATGAAGATAGTTCAAAAAGTTCATGGAAAGATTTATATTATCTATCGATTCTATTTTTCCATGAACTTTTGAAGTAACCTTGTATTTTCTGACAACTATTGACAGCCAGTAGTTAGCTCACTTTCTGTTATGAGGTAACTTTATTTTTCCAAGTTGTGGATGTTTGTAAATTTATATGTTTACAAGTTCACACTAACACCATTAGTTTAGTTGTACCCTACTTTACACAGATGAGCTGTGGTTAAATCAATGATGTTTCAATCCTCATAGCTAAAAGTCTCACTAACAAATGCTAGTCAACTTCTACGCACACACACACATGGAACCCAGCAACTAGAAAACTCCAGTTAGTTGGATTCTCTATTAAGTTTCATTAAACTATTACTATTATTATTATTAAAGCTCCAGAAATCTCTTGTATGTGGATCAACAGGACAAATAAGCAATCATACATTTCTTAACCATGCAAGTAAGTCAAAGCTGAAATAAAATCTTCAACTTTATTCTGAAAAGAAATGTGAACTCTGTTATCAACAGGAAATTATCACCATCAATCTCACAGCCAATAATCAATCTTAAATCTTAATTTTTTAAATGGCTATTAAAGTGCATTCTTTTATTGTTTTCTATAAAAATAGGCCCATTTGTCATACTGTAAAAAAAAAACGAGGTTTGATATCTACTATTTTTAGCACTCAACACTTTTCTATACCTAAGAAATTTGCAAGTGACTAGAAAGAATAATTTTAAAAATCCATTTGTTAGAACATAAGTTTCCAGAAGGCAGGAACCAGGTTATCTATGTGTAGTTTTCTACATATAGGAGATCTACAACTTAAGAAATGGATGCTTTTTTTAAAAAGCTTGTTTTAAACTCAAATTCAGTGCAGAAGCTTTGTAGTTAGAAACAATTAACATAGCAAAAAGACAACCTATAGAGTGGGAGAAAATATTTACAAACTATGCATCTGAAAGGTGATTAATATCCAGAATATACAAGGAACTCAAACAACTTAACAGTAAAAAAAACAAATAACCCAACTGAAAAATGGGCAAAGGAGCTGAATAGGCATTTCTCAAAGGAAGATATACAAATGGCCAATAGACACATGAAAAAAATGCTCAACATTACTCAGCATCAGGGAAATATAAATTAAAACCACATTAAGATACCATCTCAACCCAGTTAGACTAACTATCATCAAAAAGACAGAGAATACAAATGCTGACGAGGATGTGGAGAAAGGGGACCCCTCCTACACTGTTGGTGGGACTGTAAATTAGTGCAGCCATCATGGAAAACAGTATGGGGATTCCTTAAACAATTTCAGATAGAACTGCCAGCAATCTAGCAATTCTGCTGCTGGGTATATACCCAAAGAAATGGAAAACATCATGTCAAAGAGATACCTGCACTCCCATGTTTACTGCAGCTCTATTTACAATAGCCAAGAGCTAGAACCAACCTAAATGCCCATCGTCAGATGATTGGATAAGGAAAATGTGGTATACATACACAGTGGAATACTACTCTGCCATAAAAAAAGAATGAAATGTTGCCATTCGCAGCAACATCAATGAACTTAGAGAAAATTATGTTAAGTGAAATAAGCCAGGCACAGAAAAAGAAATACTGTATGTTCTCACTCATAATAAACATACAAATAAAAGAAAGAAAGATACAACAATCACAATACATTGACGTTTCAAAAGGAGAACTGAGGTTACTGGAGAAGGGAAAGGGGGCACGGGAGGGAGGAATTGGTAAAGGGCCAGGAATAGTGATGACAGTGTATACAGTTGAATATAATAATTATTCTGATTTGAGCATCATGTATTGCACATGAGTATTGATATTCAACTCTGTACCCGACCCCCACAGATATGTACAATCAACTACATTACAATAAAAAAATTTATTTTAACAAACAAAATCAGGACACTTTTTTAGAAATGTTATAAATAACAGAGTTTTTGAGACCATTCCCACAAGGACTGCTTAGTCTATGACATAGATGAACCATTAGAAAGTAGCAATCATAAGAACTTAACTTATATCAACTAATTGGAAGAACCTGTTTTTCATACATTCCTTACTTCAACTAATATTTTCTCTGTGTCAGGCATTGTGTTAGCTTCTGAGATGCAAAGATAAAAGAAAAATCCTTTCCTTGAAAATCTCACAACATAGTTGAGTAAAAATATACGTATTTATTTATTTTTCTTCATTTTTAAAGCAGTTTTAGTTTTACAGAGAAATTGAGCAAAAAGTACACAGAGTTCCCATCCCCTTCCCCACCTGCATACACAGTTTCTCCTGTCATTGACATGTTACATTAGTGTGGTATGTGTGTTACAACTACGAATCAATATTGATTTATTATTTACTTAATTTTATATTAGGGTTCCCTCTTCATATCACACAGTTCCAAGGGTTTTGCCTAATGCATAATATCATGTATTCACCATTACAGTATTATACAGAATAGTTTTGCTGCCCTAGAAATCCTCTGTGCTCCACCTATTCATCCCTCCTTCCCTCCCCTGAAATCCTGGCAACCATTGATTTTTTTTTTTTCATTATCTGAAACATTTATCATTTCTTTGTGTTGGAATCATTTAAAATCTTCTCTTCTAGTTAATTGAAACTAAATTGTTATTAATTACAGTCACCCTACAGTGCTATAGAACACTAGATATTATTCCTCCTATTTAGCTATACTTTTGTATCCATTAACCAACCTCTCACCATCCACCCCTAACAAGCTCCCCATCCTCCTACCTTCCCAGCCTCTGGTAACCACCATTCATTCTACCTTTCCCTTCTATGCAATTGACTTTCTTAGCTTCCACATATGAGTGAGAACATGCAGTGTTTCTCTTTCTGCTCATGGCTTATTTCACTGAACATAATGTCCAAGCACATCCGTGTTGTCAAAATTTCATTCTTAGCAAAAATATATTTAAAAAATTGATTATAACTTGCTATGATGAAGTACAAAGTATTGATTTGTAGGACTAAAAATCCATTTTAAGCTCCAAATTAAATGCTAGGAACACATCCATCCTTACAGAACGCCTATTTGTATTTGTAGATATACGAGTATACATTAAAATTCTCATGTTACACATAAAATGCTATTTGATGTGTACTATCTGGTAATTTCCTATTGCCCTTGAAGAAATACTTGGCTGTTAATGATTAAAAGTAATTCTTATTTATAACAGCAATAACTGTTTTCTTTCTTTAAGCAATTTTTCTCGTAATGAAAATGGAGTTGACTGCTGTATCAGGCCTCTGAACACTAAAGGGAAAAGTTCATTAATATTCTAAATAATCTTTATTTCATTAAAATAATGCCAGATCCTTCTAATACAGACAAACCCAGTGAAAATATCAAAAATTTGGGTAGAGTGAGGTAACAGGCTATTTCCATATCTGAAGGGTCCTTCTAGGTCCAATATTCTATTATTGAATTCTCAGGACAGAAGAGAATAGTATAGCTTTTTGGTTTCATCCACAGTTATGAATCTAAATTTTCTGTGTTATCTCCTCATCTTAATTTATTTTGGGTATGGAATCATAATCAAATATATTTCCTTTAGGGTGAAATAGTCACTGCTTAAAATATACATTTGGTAAAAACAAATAATAATTTTGCCTTATCACTTCGTAAAAAGACTAAGGTTTAAAATACAGAAATTCTAAATCCTAAGTAGATCCCAGTGAATGCTAATAACCATAAAAACTATTTATTTTTGATAAATAAAGTAGCATATTTACATTATAAAGACTTCAGAAAATTCAGAAAAAAATAAGAACAAAATAAAGATCATCCTTTGTGCCATCAACTGTTGATATTTTATCAAAGTGTATATATTTTTAACTTATTTATATATATATATACACATGATATACATACATAAATTCATTTTAAAGTATTTGTACTATAAAAAGTACTTGTATCATTTTCCCCTTAATTTACAGGGTAATCTTTGCCATTAATTAAGGTCTACATATTTTTTCCCCTACATAATCGTTTTTAATTACTTCATAGTATTCTGTTATATTGAAGTACTTAAAGATATAACTAATTCTTGATTCATAGCTAAAAATTATAAGCAATTTAAATGCCTATTGTAAATCACATTTCAATGAACGTCCTTGAATATACTCCTTCTAGGTAATGTTCTTAAGGCAACGTCTTTTAATTCTAATTGAAGATGGTTGATTTTAACACTATAGTTCCTGAAAGTTCTTACTTCTAAAAATGCTAGAGGGAGAAGTAGAGCTTACAACCAGAAGAGTACCATATAGGCTTTTTCACTACCGGGAACTTAAATTATTTTTAATGTAAGTTCTATTCCGATATGATGTGATTTTTACCATCAGAATATTTAAGTACTACATTGATATAAAGATGTAATGGGAAAAACCACCACAGTAATCATGTACATAAACCTAGAAAAAAAAAAGATTAAATCTTGGGGAATAGAGAATTTAGTAAAAATCTTGCATATTACCAAAATAGGAAGTGATTAGAAATCCTGTAGGTTTCCCTTTGAAGACCACCGTCCCCCTTAATTGCCAGTCATAACAAGTTTTGATAATACACATCAGAGGTGGACCTCATAAATATTATACACTGTCATTTTTGTTCATATTTCTTAAGAAATTTAGATTAGGTCATCTGACTTATTACAGATGATATGTGTTTTGTGTCTCCTTATGCAAATGGGTGAGCAAAACTCTCCTTCTTAAGCAAGAAATAAATGATTATTATCAATTTGGAAATGAGGCAAACAGGTGTTTTTGACAATATTCAGAAACAGAGCCCACAAATACTTCCAAGCCTAGTATGCAGAGGATAAATAAAAGGACTAAAAAACAAAGTTAACTTAGGCATTGAAAGTGTTTTATTCATCATGATATTGATATTTTAATTCAAATGTACATGATTATGCTTTGATGTCACTCTGCCACATGTGTAATTGAAAAGAATAATTTAAGAGAGAAAAAGATGACTTTTTAAAGAAGGGGCCCTTGACCTTTCTCTTCAAACAAGAGTTCTAACTAGCAGTTTTAGATTTTTTGCACATAGCCTGGAGCTTCCTTCCCTGTTGTTGTTGTTGTTTTAGTTTAATATTCAAAATTCTGTTCAAAGTCTATTCAAAACCGCCAATCTATCACTAAGAGTAACAGCTAACATTTATTGTTCTCTTATGTCACACACTCTGTTAAGCTCCATGTTCATGTAATTGTCACAATAATCCTGGGTATTTATAGTCTATTTTCCAGATGAGAAAACAAAGCTTTAGACATTGTACTGATTCACTAGGTTCTCACAACTTATAAATTGGCCAAGGAAGGACTCAACCCCAGGCCTGACTGCCTGCCTCCTCCATGCTCTTAACCAATGCCTCTTTCCCTTTTTTCCTTTGCATCAAATGTCTTTCCCTTCATGACTATGTGTCCAAATTCTATTTCTACCCCGGAAGGCTCATCTACAATGTTACATCCCTCATGAAACTTGCCTTGAATTCTGCCTCTTTAAAATCTCATAACACATCACTAGAGAATTATTCTAACATAAACTAATTCTGCTCAAAACAGCATAGTTTTATACGTTACCTGGCTAATCATAATGTGTGAAATTGAAAGCAGGACCATTTACAGCAAACATCTCTTAAAGCAAAAAGGTGTTTACAGTCAGATTATAAGCTCTATTTTTCCTTGATGTCATTAACATCACCATCTTGATTGACAAATACTTAGCAAGCACTTGAAAAGGAATTATACTTTACTGTACACTGTCTGAGTAATAGTAACTTGACATGGTCACTGCCTTCTTTGAGCTTACAATCTAAAACAGATGCCATGGCCTAAATAAACATAAAAAGAGATAAAGGTACCCACATACATCTGTTCAATGATTGAAATACATTGCATGAAATATTTATATTATGTTACAGTCACAGTACAAGTGGGGTGTGTGTGTGCGTGTAGAAGATTGAAATACTCTTATTCATATTTAGGAAGGGTTGAGGTGAGGATTTCAAATGCAGGTTTTGTCTGTATAAGAAGGCGGCAACAGCTCACATCTGCGCAACTGGGACTTTATTAGAAGAATACAGATGTCAATCACCGCTGTATAACCACTGCACACATGTGAACCAGATGCTCTCATGTAAAATAACTCAGGGTGTTTTGCAGATGAATCACTGAAACTGTAATTACACATCAGTCTTAGTTTATTAATAACAGGTCTACTTACGTGGAAACCATATGGTACTATCTATCCATCCTGAGGTGGTGGAAAATAAAAAAATGGGTACTTTGAGATGTTCAAATTTAAACTCTTTTTCTGCTGCTTTGCTTTATTATCCTTGTGACGAGGTAAGTGGTGATTATATTTTCAATCACATGTTTTTGGGACAGATGTCCATTGCTGCCTCTTACTCGTAAAGGTTGTGCCAATAAAGTTTACATTATATCACCTGCTTTTTAAAGGATATTATTTCAATAGAAAAGAAAATGTTTAGTAGTCACACAACTCCGACATATCTAATTAATGACTGTTAAGATAGAAATTCATTTGCAGTATCACAGAATGTGAGCTCAGTATCAAACTATTATGAATGTTTTCCTTGCACATAGTTTAAATTTTGATGCAATATATATGGATTCATTGCAGACAAATAAGCATATGTAAAAGCTGTCAGGAAGCATCTATGTTTTGTAACATTGATCCTTAGCACTCCGAGGGTCACTGTGTTTCATAAAGCTGTTTCTGTGTTTCATAAAGCTGTCTACTTATTTACATAATCAATTTGCTTGTTTTCTTCATGTGCTGGAGCACCATCTGACAAACAGAAATGAAACTCTACTTAACAGCAAAGCCTTTTAAGAGGAGTTTAATTTTCTGCCTCAAAGAGATTCTTTAAAATGAAGAAATCAACACACCAAAGTCTACTTCTGTGCAGTGCTTTGATTAGGAAACTACACCTGGAGGACACACAGCATCAAAGGTGTCTAGAGCATTGCATCTATCTCTGTAGCGCTATAATGCTGAGGTAGAGACCATTTTAAACAGTTCTCAATAATGGAAGCCCTTGGAACATAGTACTAAGAATATTTTAATGCTGCAGACCTGGGGTTTTCTTTTGTTTACTGTTTGACTACATTAGTCAAAAAATGTCCTGACAGGTAGATCTTGCTATCTTCTTTTTTCTGTCCAGCCTTAAAATGTTTTACTAGCATTCAGAGCAAAAACACAAACCTGTTATATCAAATTTCCCCTCAGTAACTTAAAAAACATTTTATGTAATATTTGACACATACAACATACCTGTAACATGTAATATAAGTTATAAAGCATAATAATAAATCAAACTCCTGCAGTGTCACCACCTAACTTATGAACTCAAAATTACTAATGTGGTTACATCCAATGTGCTCCCCTTGTCTCCCTGCAGAGGTGCAACCCTATCCTATATTGTATGTTAATCACTTTCTTGCCTTACAAAGAAAAGTTTTATTGCATCATACATATTCCTAAATAATATCTTATACAAATCCTGCTGCATTTTTGAGCTTTATAAAAATGGAATCAAACTGTGACTAGCTTTCCTTGACTTGTTTCTTTCACTCAACATTAAGTAACTATGATTCACCTATTTCATTAATTTTCATTGTTGTGTAATATTGTATTGTGTTTATATAATTTACTTTTTATTATGATCTTAGCTAGCACACATGATGTTACTATAAACATTTTTATGTAAATTCTTTGGAGCACATGTACTAGAATTTCTCTTTGTATATAGTATGAATCCTGAGTCATACCATATGTGAATGTTTAACTTTTTTTACAAAATGATGTCAAATTGCTTTTCAAAGTGTTTGAACTAATTTCCATTCCCATTAGCAGTATGAGTTCTTATTGATCAATTCCTCTCCAACAATTGATGTCAGAACATTTTTTGCCCAATTGATTTTAAATGATATATTTTTGTAGAATTTTCTTAAAAATTTCCTTTTTATGTTGAAAGAAAAGTTATAGGAACAGCATCATTTGAAAACAAGTTGCTAACACAATGCCACATTACTGAATATTTTAGTATTTGTTGAGCATAAATGTCATTGTAAATATTTTCCTACTTAACTATAATACAACTATCACAACAGAAAATTAACATTGATACATTATTGACATCTAATCCTCAGCCTCCATTCAGTTTCCAATAATATCCTTTATAACAAAATGTGCAAAATCACATATTACTTTAGCAGTTACATCTCTTCAGGGTTCTTCCTTAGTTCCTCAGTCATTTCCTGAGCAACTTTTGATGATAATTGGTAAGTTATATTGATGTACTGTAACTCGAGTTTGCTTCATTTTTCCTCATGGTTTTATTAAAGTTGTGCACCTTTGGCAGAACTACCACAGGAGTGCTGCTGTGTTCTATTGCATTCAATCAGATGGTGTATGGTTTCAATTTGTACCACTACTGATGACGTTTACTTTGATCATAAAGTAGTGTCTGCATGCTTTTCTGCTGCAAAGTTTCTCTTTTCCCCTTTGCAATTAAAAAGCATTTTAAGGAGATGTAATAACGTTGACCATCTTTTCATATGTTTAAAAGCTATTTGTGTATTTTTTCTTCTCTGGAATGCTTGCGTAAGTCTTTGGCCCAATTTTTCAACTGGGTTGCTTGGCTTTTACTTGACTTAGAGAAGAATACAAATTCTTTGTCAGTAATATGGGCTGCAAATATTTTCTCAGTATGTGTGCTGTCATTTTCTTTCTGATGTCTTTTTATGAACAGAAACTTTATTTTAATGTGGTCAAATTTATACACCTTTTTTCCTACAGGTTGCACTCTTTCAGCCTTATTTAAGAATTTCTTCTTTTACTCAAGACCTTAAAAATATTTTCCTGTGTTTTCTTCTAAAAGTTTTAAAATACTACCTTTTATGTTCACATTTTTAATTCTTTTAAAATTTATTTTCATGTAGGTGTAAGGAGGGGAACAAATTTCATTATTTTTCAAAGAGAAAACCAATTGTCCTTCTATCACTTATTATATAGTTGATCATTTCCCTAGCAAACTGTATGACTGCTTTTGCCATATACCAAATTTGCATTGAGTGTATTGTTTCTATGTTGTCTATCCCAGTACCAATACCACAAGTCACTATTATTCCTACATAAGTGATGATATTTGGTTGAGAAAGTTCCCCCACGTATTAGTCCATTTCTGTTGCTTGTAACAAAATACATGGAATTGGGAAATTTATAAAGAAAACAAAATTTATTGCTTACAGTTTCAGAGGCTAGGAAGTCCAAAGTCCAGGCATCACATCTGGTGGTGGTGACAATGAAACAATGGTCTCACACTGTGAGATGGTGAAAGCAGAGAGAGACTAACCTCCTCATTCACTCTCCTTTTAAAGCCTTCCAACCCATGCCAATGACCACCATATTTTTAATCAATTCACTATGGCATGGTCCTACAGTCTAATCATCTCTTCAAGGCCCCACCTTTCAATGACCATAATAAGATTTCCCACCCTCAACAGTAACAGTGAGGGTCAAATTTTAAAGGGGACAGTCAATCCAAGGCATTCCACTTTATTCTTCTTCAAGACTACTTTGGCTATTCTTAGACTTTTGTTTCTCTATGTAAAATTCAGAAACAACTTGCCAAGACTGCTGAGGTTAAATGGAGTGAATGTGAATCTACAAATAATTTGGAGAAAATCAAAAACCTTTATGATACCAAATTTTTCTATCCTTCAAATTTTATAATTTGCTTTATCTTCTTGTAACTTAATCCTCATATATTTTCAATTACATTTTCTAACTATTGCATGCTGTTGTATAGAAATGCAATTAATTTTTGTATTTTTATCATATATTAAGCCACTTTGCTAAATGCTCTTATCAATAGAGTATCTGTAGATTCTTTTGGATTTTCTATGTAGTCAATCATATGAACAATGAATATTGAAAATTTTCTTTCTCCCTAAGACTTATATATTTTATTTCTTTTTGTGCTCTCCATGCAATGGCTAGGACCTTCATTACAATACTGAATAGAAGTACTCACTATGGGCATCTGGATAATAAGAAATGTTTCTATTTCTTGTGTTTTCTTGTTGGGCACATAAGAAATTCTTAAGAATCCTAGCATGCAAAGAAATTTTATTATGTCTAAGTGCTAAATTATATTAAATTTCTATGCACTAATTAAGTTTATCATGCAGTTTTCTCCTTCAATCAATGTGGCATATTATAATTATTTCCTCCTATAATAAAGCCAACTTTTCATCATATATTTTTCAGCTTTATTGATGTTCAATAGACAAATAAAAATTATATATATTAATGTATACAACTTGATGTTTTGATATATATAGATACTATGAAATAATTACCAAATTCAAACTAATTAATATGTCCATCACCTAACATAGCTACCACAGTTACTTTTTTGTGTGTGTGGTGAGAACATTTACGATCTACCCTCTTAGCAAATTTCAAGTATACAACACAGTATTCTTAATGATGGTCACATTACTGTATGTTAGATCTCCAGAGCTTATTCATCTTACATAACTAAAATTTTACATACTTTTACCAACATCTCTCCCCATTTCCCCCTCCTCCAATCATTTCTATACTTTTTTCAATCCTTTAAAAAATGCATTGTTAGACTTAGTTTGTTGAAACTATTCAGGATTTTTGCATCTATGTTCTTGGATAAGACTGGGCTGTAACTTTCATTTGTAGAACTCTCTCCTGCTCTTTTGTACGTTTGTTTCTGAAATCATGGTTATGTTAGCCTCACAGAATGAGGTGGGAGTATTCTCCCATTTACTTTTCTGGAAAAGTTTGGTAATATTAAAATCATCTGTTCCTTGGGAAACCTGAGGACTTTCCTCCAGAAAGGATTTGTGTTTATTTCTACTGAGAGCATGAGGGCACTACCCAAGGATGCTCGGGGCTCAGTGTAGTCTTCCAGCTACCATACTCAATTAACATCTTCAGGGCAGCCTTACTTTTCAAATTGTTCACCGCTTAGAGCAAAGTGCCTGCTTTGGCTTTAGCTTGTTTAGAGCTTGAAAATTTCCCATAATTTTACATGCATTTGTGTATGCATTAGGAGAAATATATGTTTATTAAAAAATAAATCTAAATATATATGTAAAATTCATGCAAGACTTAGTTGTATTTTCGTGGAAGGGTCCCTCAGAATGCCTAGTTTGCTATATATTCAGAGAAGGATTCAGCAGTTTTAACTTAACAATAAGTAGTGTCTTGTCATGGAAGAAGCATTAAGTTTGGAATCAGATACGACTGGGTTAAAATCTTGGATGTCATATTACTGATCCTGTGATCTCAAGGAAGTCAGAACTTTCCTGAGCCTGTCCCTTCTTTGAATTGAGAATGCTAATACTCAACATGCTGTACCCCACAAATATGTATAAGTAAATGTTAAAATATTTTGAATTAAAAAAAAAAGTATATAGCTAAATATAAGTGACATTTACTGAGCACTATGGGCCAGCTACTGCTATAAGTACTTACAGGCATTAACCCACTTAATCTTCTCCTTTTCACAGCTGTGTAAAGTTAGAAGCTGTTAAGTAGCTTGCCCAAGGTCATAAAACTATTAAGTAGAGGAGGTGGGATTCAAACCTGAAAGTCTATCTCTATTGTTAAAAAACACTATGCTATAATTTACAGCATTAAATAATTTAAGTTATGTAAAAGGTCTATAATAGCACCTGACACTAAGTACTTTAAAATAACAACTAAAATTTTATAATAATAATAATTATTTTTATTTGTATATATATTATATATAATATATAATAATAATATAATTATTATTAGTGAAAGAATTCATAAGGCAAATGGGTAAACAAACTGTGGTACATCCCCACATGGAATACTACTTAAAAAAGCAATGAAATACTGGTACAGTCCTCCATGAGAGAAGCCAGACCTAAGATGACTACATACTATGTAAGTTTATACAACATTCTGGGAAAGGCAAGACTACTGGGACAGAAATCAGGTCAGCGGTTGCCAGGGCTGGGGGTGGGGAGAGAGGATTGGGTACAAATGAATGTAAGAAAACTTTTTGGGATGATGAAAATGTTCCCAGCCCGATTGTATAAGTTTGTCAAAATTCATAGAACTGTACACTTAAGAAGTGTGAATACTTTTATGTAATTATACCTCAATAAGCAAAACAAATAAGTAAAAAAATAGGTAGCAACCTTTCCTGTGAAAGAGCATTTTCAAGCAATTTAATATTCATGATGAGTTTTTATCTCTGACTAACATGTGGATTTATCCCATTAATTATTTTTAAAATATACTAATTGAAAAAATACAGTGTATTCTTAACTGTCAAATATGTATCCATACAACAGAAATAAGAGTTCCTCACAAACCCTCTGGAAATGGAGGGAAATGGAGACTTGCTAGTGTCAAACTGTCTAGGGACACTTATTACGCTCCTTTAAATTTTCTGTTTCTTTTTATACTCTATAAGAAATAGATTACAGGCTGCTTTATGGCCAAGAGAAATTTAACTTTACAGTACTAAAAACTTATGCTATGCGATGACAAAATTCCACTTGTTAAAGCAAAACTTCAAGAAATAAACTATACTATAGTTCAAAATAAAAGAGTGGAAAATGTGACATTAGTAGAATATATAGATCCAAAATGGATTTTCCCATAAAGAATATTAAATACGAAATGGCTCAAGCTTGTTTAGAAGGATTACTTAATTTATTTCAATTATGCTTAAAAAACTAGAGACAAATTCTATTATGAAGAATTAAATAAGATGGAATTTGGAAGAAAACTGCCTATTAATAATAATAAGTGAATATGGCTGAGAGCAGGTGAGGTCACAGTTTCTAAAAAACAGTAAGCTCAACTATGTGATAGCTTTGATTATGAAGCAGAAACATTTCCAGACTCACTGCAAAGGGAAATGTTCACTTTGGAATAAGGTCATATTAGGGAATAGAATAGGATATGTCTACATGCTAAAGAATGCTGTATTGTATTACATTATTCTAGAGAGCAGCTTCTTTACAAAATCACTTGAAGGGTTCTCATTTTATCTGTGAAAGTAGCAAAAGATGGAGAGAGAGCCATTTTACATTATCACCCAAGACTGAAATCAATCTTCTGAGTTCCCAATAAGTTTATTTTCAAATTACTTTTAATCTGCTTTTATAAAGAGGGTTTGTTTTTGAATTTAAATGGTGACAATAGGTATATCATCTTGAGTCAACCAAAATCTTTACTTTCCTAAAGTGATTACCTAATGTCAAATAGGTCACAACCTTAGCAGTCTTATAGCTAATCACCAGAGCATATTGGGAGGACACAAAGGCAGTCATAGGAATAGTCCACTGGCGTTAACGTATATGGTTTTCAAGTGTGTGTTTATTTACCTAGGATAATAAAAACTGTAGTTTCCTTCTTCCAGCCACACAGAAAAAGCTAAAGGAATGGCAAAAGCCAATCCCACCTTATATACTTAAAAAAATACTTTGATGAATACATTTTACTTTTTCTCTTACTTCTGTTAGCAAAGACAAATTCTGTTGAAATGCTAAATAAATTAACAGAGTTTCTGAAGTACATGTGAGACTTTTGCAAAATTCACATCGGTATATTGGCCGATTAAACTGGTAACTATTTGTTCAGTCTAGTTTCCCCATTATAGTTAAATGGTGACAGACAGAGAAATTTGTTTTCTAGAGACTAGCAGATCAAATAAATTTGGAGTGACTGAACTCTCTAAGCTTAAGCTGGCAAAGATAGAAATCAGAGAATAAGAGAGAGGTGCCCAGCTGGAGAAGCTGAAGATCTGCGGAGACTACGTGCCCTGTGGTGCCAGCGCATGTCCCAGCAGGTAGGCCTTGCCACTGCCGCCCAACTCCATCCCCAGCCCGGCCGAGTGCATGCTGACCAGAGAGGCGCCTCCCCAGAGGGGCCCAAGACCCGAGGTGAACACGCACCCAAGGCACTAGTGGGCAACCAAACAGACACTGAGGCAGCCATACCAAATTGGCAGCCCCAGCAGCATCCTAGCCAGACAATAGTGTCAAAACAGTGGACCATGATATCCCCTGCAACAATGACTAAACTTCAAAGGAAAGATACCAGAAATATGAAAAATCAAGAAAGTACACCACCAAAGGGTAATAACTCTTAAGCTCTAGATACTACAGAACAAGAAGCCCTTGAAATGTCTGACAAGGAATTTCGAGTGATAATTCTAAGTAAACTAAATGAGATACAAGAAAACTCAGGTAGACAACACAACAAAATGATGAAAAGCATGCAGGACCTGAAAGAAGAAATGTACAAGGAAATCAATGGCCTGATAAAGAATGTAGCAGAGCTTGCCCAGCTGAAGAATTCATTCAATGAAATAAAAAACACAACAGAGAGTTTAATGAGCAGGCTTGCAGAAGCAGAAGAGAGAACATCTGACCTTGAAGATGGACTGTTTGAAATAACACAGGCAGACAAAAAAAAAAAAGAAAGAAAAAATAATTAAAAACATTGAAGAAAATCTAAGAGAGATATCAGACAACCTTAAGTGCTCAAATATCTGAGTCATGGTTATTCCAGAAGGCGAGGAAAAAGGAAATTGCATTGAAAACATTCAACAAAATAATGGCAGAAAACTTCCAAGGTATAGGAAAAGACACATATCTTCAGATGCAGGAAGCTCAAATATGCCCAAACATATTCAACACAAAAAGGTCTTCTCAAAGACATGTTATAGTCAAATTGGCAAAACTCAAAGACAAAGAGAGAATCTTAAAAGCTGCAACAGAGAAGCGTCAAATCACCCATAAGAGAGCCCCAATCATACTAACATCAGACTTTTCACCACAAACCCTAAAAGCCAGAAAAATATGGGATGATATATTCAAAATACTAAAAGACAGAGATTGCCAGCCAAGAATACTTTACCCTGCAAGGCTATCCTTCCGAAATGAAGGGCAAATAGTATATTTCTCAGACAAACAAAAACTGCGGGAGTTCACTACCACATGACCACCCTTACAAGAAATTCTCAAGGAAGTACTGGGTTTGGTACCTGAAAAATAACTACCACTGCCATAAAAATTCAAGAAAAATCAAAACCCACTAGAAAATAAAGATGGCAACAATGAGAAGAGAAAAAAACAATTTATCTACAACCCAAGGAACCAACAAATACAAACAGTAAATCAGAAAGAAAGGAACAAAAGACACTTAAGACATCCAAAAAAAATTTAATAAAATGGTAGGAGTAAATCAACACTTTTCAACAACAACTCTTAATGTAAAAGGATTAAATTCCCCAATCAAAAGACACAGACTGGCTGACTGGATTAAAAAGAAGAACCCAACTGTATGCTGCCTTCAAGAGACCCACCTCACCTATAAAGACTCACATAGACTAAGAGTGAAAGGATGGAAAAGATTTACCCTCCAAACAGAAATGAAAAACGAGCTGGAGTAGCTATTCTTATATCTGACAAAATAGACTTTAAACTAAAAACCATAAAAAGAGACAATGAGTGACACTACTTAATGATAAAAGGACTGATGCATCAAGAAGACATAGCAATCATAAATATGTACGCACCCAATGTTGGAGCAGCCAGATTTATAAAACAAACTCTATTAGACCTAAAGAAGGAAATAGACACTAACACCATAATAGCAGGGGACCTGAACACCCCACTATCAATATTGGACAGATCATCTAGGCAAAGAATCAGCAGAGAAACACAAGATCTAAACAACACTCTAGACCGATTGGACTTGCAGATATCTACAGAACATTCCATCCAACAACTTCAGAATATTCATTCTTCTCATCAGCACATGGATCATTCTCCAGGATAGATCACATGTTAGGTAACACATCAAGGCTCAACAAATTCAAAAAAATTGGAATTATCCCATGTATTTTTTCAGACCACAATGGATTAAAATTAGAAATCAGTAACAAATGAAATTCTGGAAACTATACAAACACATGGAAATTAAACAGCATTCTACTTAATGACATATGGGTCCAAGAAGAAATCAAACAGGAAATCAAAAAATTTATTGAAACTAATGAAAACAATGACACATCATACCAAAACCTGTGCAAAAGCAGTACTAAGGGGGAAATTTATTGCATTAAATGCTTACTTCAGAAGAATGGAAAGATGGCAAGTGAACAACCTAATAGTTCACGTTAAAGAACTAGAAAAACAAGTACAATCCAAACCCAAAGTTAGCAGATGAAAGAAATCATTAAGATCAGAGCAGAAGTTAATGAAATTGAAACCCAAAACCCAATACCAACAATCAATGAATCAAAAAGTTGGTTTTTTGAAAAGATAAATAAAATTGACAAACCATTAGCATGGCTAACTAAAAAAAGAAGAGAGAAGATCCAAATAACAAAAATTAGAAATGAAAAAGGTGATATTACAACTGATACCTCTGAAATACAAGGAATCATTCAAGATTACTATAAACAACTATATGCCAAGAAATTTGAAAATCTGGAGGAAATGGATAAATTTCTGGACACACACAAGCTCCCAAAATTGAGCCAATAAGATTTGGAAAATCTGAACAGACCAATAACAATAAAAGAGATTGAAGCTGTTATCAGAAGGATCCCAACAAAGAAAAGCCCAGGATCAGATGGATTCACAGCAGAATTTTACCAAACATTCAAAGAGAAATTGACACCAATTCTCTACAAAATATTCCAAAAGATTGAAACAGACGCAATTCTCCCAAACTCATTCTATGAAGCAAACATCACCCTGATACCAGAACCAGGTAAATATACAACTAAAAAAGAAAACTACAGGCCAATTTCCTTCATGAATATAGATACAAAAATCCTCAATAAAATACTAGGTAACAGATACAACAACACATATGCAAAATTATACAACATGATCAAGTGGGATTCATCCCAGGGATGCAAGGTTGTTTCAACATACACAAATCAATAAATGTGATACACCATATCAATAAAATCAAACACAAGGACCATATGATCATCTCTATAGATGCTGAAAAAGCATTTGATAAAATTCAACACTCATTCATGATAAAGACTCTGTATAAGTTAGGTATAGATGGAAAGTATCTCAACATAATTAAAGAAATATATGACAAGCTCACTGCCAATATCATCTTGAATGGGGAAAAACTGAAAACTTTTCCTTTAAGAACAGGAACTAGACAAGGATGCCCACTCTCACCACTCCTGTTCAACAAAGCGTTGGAAGTACTAGCCAGAGCAATCAGAGAAGAGAAGGGAATAAAGGGCATCCAGATTGGAAAAGATGAAGTCAAACTGTCCCTCTTTGCAAATGACATTATGCTATATATCCAACAGCCTAAAGCCTCACCACAAAACTCTTGGAGTTAATAAATGATTTCAACAAAGTAGCAGGATATAGAATCAGCACACAAAAATCAGTAGCATTTCTATTCTCCAATAGTGAACATGCAGAAATAGAAATCAAGAATGCTTGCTCATTTACAACAGCCACCAAAAAAATAAAATACTTAGGAATTGAGTTAACCAAGGATGTGAAAAATCTCTATAATGAGAAATACAAACCACTGCTGAGAGAAATTAAAGAGGATACAAGAAGATGGAAAGATATCCCATGCTCTTGGATTGGAAGAATCAACATTGTGAAAATGTCCATATTACTCAAAGTGATATACAAATTCAATGCAATCCCCTTTAAAATTCCAATGACATTTTTCTCAGAAATGGAAAAAACTATCTAGACATTTATATGGAATAACAAAAGACCACACATAGCCAAAGCAATGCTGAGCAAAAATTAAAAAAAATAAAAAATAACACTACCGGACTTTAAACTATACTACAAAGCTATAATAACCAAAACAGCATGGCACTGGCATAAAAACAGACACACTGATCAATGGAATAGAATAGAGAATCCAGAAATCAACCCACACACCTACAGCAACCTGATCTTTGACAAAGGCACCAAGCCTATTCACTGGGGAAGGGACTGCCTCTTCAGCAAATGGTGATGGGATAACTGGACATCAATAAGCAGGAGAATGAAACTAGACCCATACCTCTCACCATATACCAAAATCAACTCAAAGTGGATTAGAGAATTAAGTATACCCTCTGAAACAATAAAACTTCTCAAAGAAAATATAGGAGAAACACTTCAGGAAGCAGGACTGGGCACAGACTTCATAAGTACGACCCCAAAAGCATGGGCAATCAAAGGAAAAATAAACAAATGGGATTGTATCAAGGTAAAAAGCTTATGCACAGCAAAAGAAACAATTAACAGAGTTAAAAGACCACCAACAGAGTGGGAGAAAATATTTGCAAAACATACATCTGACAAGGGATTAATATCCAGAATATACAAGGAACAGAAACAACTTTACAACAAAAAAACAAGTAACCCAATTAAAAAATGGGCAAAAGAGCTAAGTAGGCATTTCTCAAAGGAAGATATACAAATGGCCAATAGACACATGAACAAATGCTCAACATCACTCAGCATTCTGGAAATGCAAATCACAACCACACTGAGATACCATCTTACCCTGATTAGGATGGGTAATATCCAAAAGACTGTGAATGATAAATGCTGGCAAGGTCGCAGAGAAAAAGGTACTCTCATACATTGTTGGTGGGACTGCAAAATGGTGCAGCCTCTATGGAAAATGGTATGGAGTTTCCTCAAAGAATTGCAGATAGATCTACCATATGACCCAGCTATCCTACTGCTCGGAATATACCCAGAGGAATGGAAATCATCAAGTTGAAGGTATACCTGTTCTCCAATGTTCATTGCAGCACTTTTTACAATAGCTAAGAGGTTGGAACCAGCCCAAATGGCCATCATCAGATGAGTGGATACAGAAAATGTGGTATATCTACACAATGGAATACTACTCTGCTATAAAAAAGAATGAAATACTGCCATTTGCAACAACATGGATGGACCTAGAGAGAATTATATTAAGTGAAACAAGTCAGGCACAGAAAGAGAAATATAATATGTTCTCACTTATTTGTGGGAGCTAAAAATAAATAAATAAATACACAAACAATTGGTGGGGGAGGGAAGAAGACACAACAATTACAATTCCTTGAATTTGATACGACAAGCAAACAGAAAGGAGATTGCTGGGAGGGAGAAAGTAGAGGGAGGAGGGAGGGAGGTTTCGGTAATAGGCCACTAAATCAACCACATTGTATATTGACAAAATAAAATAAAATTTAAAAAAAAAGAAATCGGAGAATCAGAGAAAATATAGGAATATATATATATATATATATATATATATATATATATATATATATTGTTAAAGGAGTAGCCAATGGGCACAACTTATGAAAGGTCCTTGAAAATTAATGCAAAGGTATACTTCTCTGTAAATATTACCTACATATGAAATATCTGGACATATGATTATGAAACCAAGGGTTAAATATATTTTTAGGATCATCATAGAAATCTTGTTTCTATGAAAAATACAAAATGTAAGATATTTAAAATAAGTCTATTAGTGAAAATTAGCATTAGCATATATATTGCTCCTATAGGTTACCGAACTATTACACTATTACCCTGATTACTTTATAGGTATCTCAAGTGATACATATAGGAAAAAAATGAAGCTATGCTCACAGAAATAATGAGAGAGAGGATGTCCTATGCATCATCCATTGCTTAAGCGTATTTACTGTGCACATGAATAAAATGTTTTCAAAGTTTTAAGAGTAGGACACTTGTCTTAAACCATTGATTAAAAACAATGAAATAAACAAACAGAATATTAGCATGTGTCTAAATGAATTCTAATCTCCCTCTCAATTCTGTGTTCATTTGCTTTAACAGCAAAGATTTTTTAGGTTGTATTGGAGGCAATTAGTCCCAGAAAACTCTCTGCCAAAACATGAAGTGAGACCTCCCTGACAGACTGAGTTTGCAAACCTGTGTGTAGCAGGGATGTAGACATCATTCAATTTACCAAGTGTTTGGGCCAGAAGCCAGGAAGGTCTGGGGAGGAGCTGTGAGCTCCATGACTCTCAGGTGAACTGGGGATGCTGGGGAGGGGAACAAATGTTGCGCTTCTGGAGGAAACCTAGTGAATATGGCTAAAATATCCTTTTTCATTTTTATTCCCTAGTACTTTGGGAAATGCCAGTATTTGGCCTCTTTCCCTACAAAATTGATAAACTGTATAATGCCTAATGCTGTGAAAGATGTGGAAATGAAATTTCCAGTATCTAGTGGTCACCTAATCCAGTTTTTGCTTCTGGGGATAGAATTAAAAGCAATAGCTGCCTTTTTACTTTTCTTGTTGTCCCTGAATAATATAATTGTCCTTCACATTATAATTTATTTGTCTTTCTCTCTTTCTTTTCACAGTGAAATCACTGATACCTGATCTACATCACAGTAAATCTCCATCGGGTTTATAGTATCATTGCTTTACCATTCTCTCTCTCAAATACTTAAATCAACCTTGAAAATAGATTTCAAAACTCACCTAAATTCTATCTAGTCTGCAAAATTTCTAGAAATCCCAACACAGTATCAGATATTGTATTTACTCATCCCCACTACTTTTACTGTTCAATTTTGACAAGAGAACACAGAGAAATGACCTCTATTTTTCACTTGGTAAAAAACTTCTAGGCAAAAATTCTTATTAGTCAAAAAAAAAAAAAGGAGGAAGAGAGAGAAAAATTTTTATTAGAACTACTGCCTTATTTTTATTAGAGTCTGGGGTGCTGGTAATTATTTATATAACTAGAATAAATGATCTCTCTTCCCCCAACTGTTTAAACTGTGGCACTGATGAGATGGTTTAATCAACATTCCTATGTAATAACTTCTTTAAAATCCTCAGCGACTGGCAATGACAGGAAATAATAATTATTCTTTACTTTTACAACACTGGAATATTCCTTTATCTTATTTGTAGTGTATATGCTATTACTCTTTCCAAGAATGCTTCATAGACATATTCTTTTTTGATAAATATGACTAATCAAAATTTTAAAAGCAATAAAAATTATTTTAGGGCTTAATATTTTCTGATTTAAAGTGTGCATTTTAAAATGCAGCTCTGTATTATATAACTCACCGTACTTTTTTTTGGTTTCTGCATTTTTGCACTTTCTTCCTTGCTTGGAAAACTCTTATTTTTACTTCAAGCCTCAGTTCAGATCTTCTAAGTAGCTTTATAGAAGTGACACCAGAGTTAATGCTCCACCCTGTACTCCACCCCCTCCTTTCCCACATACCTCCAATAGGGTTCTCACTGCACTATAACTTTTAGTTTTTGTGTTTGTCTCTTTCACTAAACCTTAAGTTCTTCACCATATTTCTTTCCTACAACTGCTATAACAAATTACTACAAATGTGGTGGTTTAAAACTATTTTTTTTCTCACACTTCTGGAGTCCAGAAGTCTGAAATCAGTATCACTGGGAAATTAAGGTCTCAGCAGGGCTGCACTCCTTCCAGGGCCACTAGGAGAGAATCCGTTCCTTGCCTCTTGCAGATTTTGGTGGTCCGTTGGCTTGGGGCAACATCATTCCAATCTCTGCCTCCACTGTCACATTTCCTTCTCCTTTTCTGTGCCAAATTTCCCTGTGCCTCTCTCTTAAAAGTGTACTTGGAAATGCATTTGGGACCACCTCAATAATTCAGGACAATCCTAGGATAATCTTAAAATCCTTAACTTGATCACATAAAAGTCTTTGCATCTTATGGTAACATTCACATGTTCCAAGGATTAGGACATGTACATCTTGGGGGGCCATTATTCAGCCAACCACACTCAGTGAGGAAGAGGTATCTTATTCATGTTGGTACTTGCAGTGCTTAGCATACTGGCACAGAGTCGGTACTACATAGTTGTTGAATAAACAAATAACACACATGAGGTTTTTAATCTAAGGTAAAGTCATACAAAATTGTGAGTTTACAATGTTTGATAGAATTTATATTGAGAAACACCACCTAGGGAGTTTAACAGGCTAGTTGTAATGTTTTTAATTGTCATACATAGTAAATAACTTAATTTCTTTTATAATTGCATTCCCATTCAATGTCTAATAATACCCAAGAATTATGCAGACATCAGATAAGGAAAAATTTGGTCTGCCAGCACAATTTACAAATAATTAAGTAAACGTTAAGTGTGAAATGACAAAACTTAAAATAAGAAATAGCTTACCAGTATGAAGGCTCATTATTTTTGCAATTAAAAATAAAATTCAAATATCCACAATTACTATTTTTAAAATGATTGGTTTATTTAAAATGATAGATACTAGATAACAAAATAGCCACTAATTCTTAGAAATCAACTGGCTCTCTCAGAGATTGAATATGAATACATCCAGTGAGCGTCTGGCTGGTTTTCTGGCCTTTGTGCCATTTTGGTGTAACTTAATCAAGGGTAATGACATTATCACAACAAACTTCTTTACATCTTGATCATGAATGAAAAGTATCTTTATAGAGACCATTCTTCAAGGAATACCACATCTCTGCAATTATATTATGTTCCTATCTGTATTCCAGATAATGTTGTGGATTAAGAACTCCACACCTGTGCATGAAAGGTAGACAGATCTAACTCACCTGCATGCTTTATTTTATGAGATATCAAGTAGTTTGTGTGTATGGCACATTCTTGTTCTCCATAGTATGCTGAGATTAACAATAATTTGAAAAATAAAAAAGTAAACATATTAAGCTTATTAATTTTTAACCTTATTAACAAACATGTACTGTGGCTTACAAGGAACATGCAAGACTACCAAGAAAATAATATGATCTGTTTTCTATATTAACACATAAATGTTTCCATTGGGGACAAGAATCAAAACGCTCTGATAACACTAGTAAAAGAGTTGCAGATTTTCTTTATGTATTTTGCTATGTCATTTCAAAATATGTGATGAAACTTGTGGCAAATTTTGCATCTCTAAAAGTGAAGTGAGACTAATATAAACTTATTGCAATCATAATACTCAAAACTACTATTTAGTGAATATTGAAACAACACTGCCTATAGAAAGCTATTATCTTCATCATTTAATTTGAACTGTACATATTACTATTTCACTCCATTTGGGGTATAGAGAATCCAGACTATTACACATATCAATTTCACTTGCCATTAGAATGTTTTCTTGTGCAACCAAATGATTTTCTTTCTCTAAGGCATGTATTATCTAAAAATGGTATTAGAGAATAATTTTTGAAGTATAGCACTAAATTACTTTTACGCCTTTATTAGAGCAAGGGGTATGATTTCTTTATTTGACTGACATGATTTTTTTTGAAACTGGAGTCTACTATATGCCATGACTATGCTTTTAGAAGAAATATGTAGTAAAGTATTACTTATTAAAGGAAAAGTCTACAGTGTTGAGATGTTTGAGAATCAAAAGGGAGGTATCTGGAGCAAGAATGTGATTAAATAATATTAAAGGAGAGTAAGATTTTACTTAAGATTATGTTTTTGGTTGGACACAAGATGCCTAGAAATTCTTTATTCAGAAAGTTATTACTAAAAATTAAATAACAAAAATTATTATTCTTATGAAACAGTGAAAAAAGAGATACATAAAATATATTACAATATAATATTTTAGAGAATGATATGGTCTATGGAGAAAAACTTAAAAGGGAAGTAGATTAAGGGTGGAGTGAGGTTACAATATTAAATAATGTGAGCAAATATGGTTTCATTGAGAAGGTGAAGTCAGAACTAAGATGTGAAGGAGGGAGCAAGTCAATATCTAAAGGATGAGCATTTCAGGCAGAGGAATGCTTGTGAAAAAGTAGGGCCACAACTGATGTGTTTGAAGAATATGCAGGCAGTTGGTGTAGCTGGAGCAGAGTGAGCAAGGGAAAGAAGTGTATATGATCTCAGAAAGATAAATGGGGCAGATAGGAAAAAATGGAAAAAAATAACACCATAAACATCCTGCAACAGTATACTGGTTATGTGTATCACAGTAAATCTATTCAATGATTTCTATCCAGACCAGAGTTCCTACACAACCCAGGTGTATTGTATCTCACGAGACCTGAAAGTACTTAAAAAGTCAACCATTAAAACCTGAACTGCACAAAAAGCCTTCCCCAGGAAATCAGCAGAAAAGCAGCAATTTAGGTCAACCACAGGTCTCAAGGGCTGGTCCCTACAGGAAGTTCCCCCATTTTAGAAGTAAGCAAAGGACAACAAATTAGTTCCAGTGCAGAGTATAAGTGGTGAGAACAGCAAATAATCCAACACAGAACTGAAAGAAAAAACAAAATACTCACACACCAGAGACAAAGTTTGATATTAACTAGTAAAGGTCTCACTTCACTGAAGAACACCTATAACACCGAGAAGGACTGGATGCCCCCTGGGCCCCCAAGCTAGGGAGGGGGGAGGGCCAGGGGCCTCAGCCATGACCCCTGACACCTGCAACCAGCCCAGTGATGACAAATGAGCCACTGCAGGAAGCACCCAGGACCCTGAACCAGGATGGTAAGTGGCCAAGGGCCTCAGCCACACAACCTAGACAGCCACACCTAGCCCAGCAATGACCACTGAACCACTGCAGGAAACTCCCCAGGCTCCCAAGCCATGGCAGTGGGGTGCTGAGGGCTTTGTCCACATCCCCCCAATATCTGCTTTCAGACCAGCAAAGATGGAGCCACCACTGGAAGTCCCCTGGTCTCCCCTGCAGGAATGAAAGGGATGCCATAGGCCTCACCCATGCCCCCCCTTTCTCCTTCTCCCACCCTGACATGGGGCCCAATGAGGGTCCTGAGGCATGGAGCCAGGGACTCCTCCTCCCGCAATCAGGCACACTGCCACTGCTACAGGGTCTGCCTGGGGTCTTGAGGCATGAAGCCCGGGACCAACCCCTCCTCCTGCATCCAGGCAAGGAGCATGCCAAAAACACCACTTCCATGTGGGTGGCCCACCATGTTCACCACAATAGCCACGGCTGCTGCAAAAGTGGCTAGACACCACAACCACAGTGCTCTCCATCCACTCGAGTGCATGGACACAAGGAGAGTCACCAGTAGAGACCAAAGAAGAGGATGTCTTTCTCCACAAAGCCCATTCCAGGGCTGGCCAGTTAGCTCAGTTGGTTAGAAAGCCACCTTGTAACACAAAGCCCATTCCAGAGTGATAGAAGAAGCATCAATACTACAATAATAGTGGGGGACCTTAACATATCTCTCTCAGCACTGGACAGATCACCTAGGCAACAAATCAACAGAGTAACTGTTACTCTTTCAGAAGGAGAAAAGAAATCTAGAGTTGTCAGAGGTGGGAGGGGGGAGGGAGATAGGGATGTAGAGAGATTTTATAAGGGGCATAAAGAATAAGTATAATTTGTAATAATGTATATACTAATAATATTATTTGATCAACATACGTTGGTGTTGAACCCCCAAAATATGTTTAATCAATTATGATTCAATAAAAAAATACACACAAAAAATGTATTGTATATTAAAATATCTCAATGGATAGGGCCAATACTGAGCATATACCATGATCCCATTGGTCTTTATGTCAGAAAAATTTTTTCCAAAATGACATATAAAAAAATTAATAGTAGCAACCTTTAGATAGAAGATTCAGAGGTATGGTAAAGTATGAGATATGCTTTTACCTTTCATTTTATATATTCTGTACTATTTCCTTTTGTTTTTGTTTTTTAACTGCCCATACTGTTCATTTAATTTTTTCACCTTTTAAAAATTTTTTATTGAAACATATTGATTGTACATATTTATGGGGGTACAGAGTTGTATTTCAATACATGTATACAATCTGTATTGATCTATTCAGGGTAATGAGCCTATTAATCATTGAAAAACTTATTTATTTGTAACGTGCACAGTTGAGCTCCTCTCTTTCAGACATTTGGTTACATGCAGTAAAACATTATTTTTTTTACTTCACTTTAAAAAGACAAGAAAAAGAGCCATTTGTACATCTTAGGCTTGGTCTCTCTTTAGTCAAACCTCATTAGCAACTGACATTAAGAGTTTTGCCTTTTGCCCTTTGTATGCCATCTCAGCATCCTGAAATGAATTTTGCAAGTTTTCTGTTTCCTAACTTCCTTTCTCTTCCAATGATTTTACTGAGTTATAACAATTTCACTAAGAAACATCAGTTCCTCAATTTAAGCTGCTTGGCTACTTAGCAACTGCAACAATCTATCACTCTCATCTCCATAAGCTCTCTGTGCAGACTCCTGTACCAACCAGATACAATCACACGTATGATCTTATTCACTCCTGCCTCCATCCTACAGGTAAGCTAAGCCATGTTCTCCCCCATCCAGAAATACATTTCCTACTCTTCTCAGAGAAACAAAAGTCTCTTCACTCAAAACTCTCTTCCCATATCCTTAAATTCATTTCCAACTTATTTTTATCACTCAGTTCTTAAACATAATTTACCCTGTATTAACCCTATTCAGGTATCAGTTCTATTTTTGTATTAAGCGTGTATCTATTTAAGAGCAGGCATCAAGCCTTTCCTTTCTTAAGTGTCTTTCCATCTTGACCAATTATGATGTTCCTCACATAATAGGTGTTCTTTCCATGTTCCTGCATTAACTCACTTAATGTTGTTAACTTAATGTTGCCTATAAAATAATTCTATAAAACCAGGGAATGATGGAGCCTAGAATGATCCCATAAATAACTTCAAATCCTCTGTTGTGAATACTATGAATTTACCTGCTCATCTTTCATTCCACTGTCTTTCTAGGATGACTTTTTGCAAAGCTGGAAAGCTAAAAGCTATTTCTCAGTCTCCTCTGTAAAACTGTTAGGATATTTGCAATGTGAAAGTAAGGAAAAGAACACTTTTTTGACTCATTTTATTATTTTTGGTTTTTTCTCCCAATAAGCAAAGACTTGAAGGAGAATGAGAGGATTTTCTGTAGCAGATTCCTGTGCTTATTCTTCAGCTTTCTGTGTGTCAAGACATGGTTGTGGTAGAGGTGGTGGCCAGAATACATGTTCCAGTGCCCATCCACCAATTTTGAGGCTGTTGTGCAGAGGAGTTTCCTTGAGACTGGATTAAAGCATGGCTTCTTGTGTTCAGTGGCAGCCAAGATGGATCATTCCTACAGGCCCACTGGAGCCCAGTCCAGGCTTTCTAATGACTTTATGAGCACCTAATTTCTTTTGTATATTAGTTTCCTATGGCTAAATTACCACAAACTTGATGGTATAACACAATAGAAAATTTATTCTCTTACAGTTCTGGAGGCCACAAGTCTGAAGAATCTTATGGGGCTAAAATCAGGTTGTTGGAAGGGATACACTCCCTTCAGAGGCTCCAGGGGAAGATCAGTTTTCTTGGCTTTTCCACCATCTAGATCTTCAGTTCTTGCATTCCGTGGCTCATGTCTCCTTCCTGCATGTTCAAAGCCCATAAGCTTAGCATCTTCTTTCTCTGACTCTGTTTCGACCACATGACCTCTTTCTATTCTGTCTGATATCTCCCTCTAATAAGAACACTTATTGCATTTAGGGCTCATCCAGATAACGTAGGATAATCTAATCTCCACATCTCAAGATCTTTAATCACAACTGCAAAATTCATTTTTCCATATAAAGTAACACTCATAGGATCTAGGGATTAGCACTGGATATCATTGGGCACCGATATTCAGCCTACCACACTATGCCTTCCTCTTTCAAGTGTTACCGTATGAGGTAACATATTCACAGATTTCAGACATTAGAAAGTTAACATCTTTTTTTGAGGTTGAGGGAGAGGCATTCTGCCTGCCATGGAAAGGTACACAGAATAATTGTGAAAATATGATATAAAAATAATTAAACTTACAGTTCTGTCAGGAGGATTTTTTCCTTTATCACCTTCTCCACATCTGGCCCATCCTTCTGATTTAGCTGACTCCTGCTGCTTTCCTAAACAAACCTCCTACTGCAGCCAATCAAGCCTGGACAAGTTATCAAATGTACTGAATAGATCCTGCCTCCCTGCCTTGGCTCATCTTGCTCCTCTAGGTGAAATGGCCTACTCCTTCATCTCCTTATAGCTTCAGTCCTCACCCATTACTGTGGTGACCAACATAGTATAGAGCATGTACTTTAGATTCTTACCATCAAAGTTTGACGTCCTTTTCTACCATTTATTATCTGTGACTCTCTGTGCCTCAGTCTCCTCAAATATAAAATGGGGCTGAAAATACTAACTATTCCATAGAATTATTGTAAGGATTAACTGAGGTAATGCATATAAATCACTTTGAAAAGTTATTACACTGTAAGTCCTTAATAGTATCATCTATTATTATTTTTGTTGTTGATGTTATTTTCGCCATCCTAAGAACACTTATGAGATATTTCTCCTTTAATTAGGTCTTCCATAATTTGTTTTCTATTAAAGATAAAACTTATGTGTCATAATAAGCTATGTTTTGGTCATCTGATTAACTTGCTCTAAAGTTATTCTGCTCTATACCTTTAGAACAATTCTTGCTAAAGTTCAGAAGCTTACTTATTTGAATGCTTGTTTCTAATAATATGAAAGATTAGATGTTCAGATTATACCTCCTGCTTAAAATAACTAAAACTGCTGGTGTGTGTCTGTGTGTGTACACACATACATTTTTCTATTTCTTAATAGCATTAGAGAGCTAGGATAGTACTAAAAAAATTATTAAGCTAAAATCTAAGGGAAGGCAGGACCTGAGAGAGAAAAAAAACACTCAAGCCTATTTTTTTTTTTTAAACCAGACATTTACTGGAACTTAGTGAACTTAGCTTAAGTTTTCACAGACTTGTGGAGCATGGGGGAAAAGACAAAGCCTAGAGCTTACCCAAAGTGGGGAGCCTAACAAAAGACCTTCCCCTATAAAGGTGTCACACCACAGACTGACTTTATACCCATAAACCTTCCCTTGGGAATATGTGCAACTCAAATTAATATAACCTGCGTAGTTAAAAACAAAAGAAACACACAAACCTCAAACCACTAGTTTAAAGTGGTCCAAGACCAGTAAGTAGTGCCCTTAGGTGACAGAAGCAAAAACAATTGTTTTTCAGGAAAATCACCTTCATACTAACACTCGAAGGATTCCTACAAGTAATTTTCCATAAAAACGGGGTATCACACAATAAATAATGATTTCATTCATAAGGAAGCAAGGCACATGAGTGAGCATAGTAGAAGCAAAAACAACAGAAATTGGTTGTGAAGATTTCAAATGTTATAAATAAAAGACACAGCAATAAAAGAGCCATGCTTACTGTATTTAAAGAAAAAAAGATAAGCTTAAAAATGGCAACAGGAAGCTATAAAGAAATGACAAAGCAGCTTTGGAAAAAAAAACCCCACATATATTATCTAGAAATAAAAAATATAATATAGTTGACCCTTGAACAACAGGGGTGGGGTGGGATTAGGGGAAGTTGAAACCTCCATGCAGTTGAAAATCTATGTAGAATTTTTCTCATGTCTTTACTTAGGTACTTGGCCCTGTGGAACTCTCAAATACAAAAAGTTGGGCCTCTATTTATGTGGGTTTGCATATGAGTGGATCAGCACAGTTCCAATCCATGTTGTTTAATAGCCAACTGTACTTGAAACTCGAAATTTAATGGCCAAGTGTAATAGAAATTAGTTGCTCCTATATAAAGAGAAAATTTAGTAAACTGAAAGACAGGCTAGAAGAAATTATGCAGAATTCAACATAGAAAGTCAAAGAAATAGAACATATGAGAAATTAGGAGACACAGAAAATAGAGTGAGAAGGTCTAACATAGTCTAATTGGAGCTCCAAAAGGAGGGATGGAGAGAATGATGAAGAAAAGATATTTGACAAAATAATGGCTAAGAAATTTTCAGAATTAATAAAAGTCACAAATCTTCATTCTCAAAAACCTCAAATCACAAGGAAAATAACTATAAAGAAATCCACATTTAATTGTATCATAATGTAATTCCAAAACACCAAAGACAAAGGGGCAATCTTAAAGCAGCCATAGAGAAAAGACATATTACCTCCACAGGAGTGATTGTGAAACTGTCAGCCAACTTCTCAACTTTCTATTAAATTAAATCTTTAACATGTTAAAAGAAAATAATTGCTACTCCAGAATTCTAGCTCCAGTAAAATTTTCTCAAGAACGAAAGTGAAATAAAGATACTAAAATAAAAAAAATATTTTCAACACACTAAAATTGAGAAAGTTTGCCTCTAGTAGAACTTCATTAAAGGAAATTTTAAAGAATACACTTCATGCAAATGGAAAATAATTCCAGATAGTATGGCTAAAATGCAAGAAGGAACAAAAGAACAATAAAAGTTATAAATTTGTGTATAAATTAAAATAAGCATTGGCTATATAAAATGACAACAAACATGTTTTATTTTTTAGAAAAAGACAGAATTAAACTTTCCCCAACTACATAAAAATAACATATAAGTTGGTGGGATACTTGGAAATAAAGGAATTTAATGGAGTTAAAATTTAAAGGAATTAAAATCTTCTAAATCAGAAGACTCCTGTGTTATCTGAAAAGAGTGAAGGGGTACTTGGTTGACTTTAAACTTTCCTAAGGTAAGAAAGCATATTGCAATTTTAGAGTAGACACTAAGAGAAACCATATACTTCCCCCAAAATAATGAAAGATAAAAACTATCAGATGAGATTAAGAAAAATCCAGCTAAATAAAGTATACCAGATAGATTTCCACAATTAAGGAAACATAAAGGTAGGAAATAACAAGGATAGAAATACACACACACACACACACACACACACCAGGTAAATGCTAACCAAAGAAAAGCTCTCATGGCTATATTAAAATCAGATGAAACAGACCTAGATAAAAGCATTATTAGAAATAACAAGAACCATTTTGTAACAATAAAAGATTCTACAGGAAGAGAAAACTATTTTATCTAATAATATAGCCTCAGATTGACAACTAGAGGGAGATACAGATAAATTTCTTATCATAGTGGGAGATTTTAACACATTTCTTTTCATAGAATAAACAGAATAATGGGTTGGATATAGAAGAAGACATTAACAATATGATTAACGAATTTGACCCACTGAACATATATAGAACACTTCACTTAACAACTGCAGATATGTATTTTTTCCAGCACATATATGAGGGTACTTCAAAAAGTTCATGGAAAAATAGAATCAAAGATAATACAAATCTTTCCATGAACTTTTGAATATTTCCATGAACTTTTTGAAGTACCCTAGGAGAACACTTATGGTACCATAAGACAATTTTCAGCAAACTTCAAAGGACTGACTTAATACAATATGTAATCTAACTTGTCCCTCATTAGCTTTATGACCTTGCTGTTCTTTAACCTCTCTAAGCTTGAGTATCCTAAAATGTAGAATGGCAATGATAATAATAGTATGCTTCTGCTATGGAAGGCAGACACACACACAAAAAGAATGCATTAAAAGGTACTACATGCCATGAGAAAACGTTTGTATTTTAAATTGCATGAATTTAAACAAGGAATGGCATGACAAGATGTTTTAGAAAGACAATTCTGGCAGTGAGATAGAGACTGGAGTTTTAGTCCATTTTGTGTTTCTATAACAGAAACACCTGAGACTGGGTAATTTATAAAGGAAAGAGGTTTATTTGGCTTACAATTCTGGGACAGCTGCACCTGGCATAGGCCTCAGGCTGCTTCTACTCATGGCTGAAAGTGGCAGGCAGCCAGCAGGTACAAACAGATCATATGGTGAGAGGAAGCAAGAGAGAGAGAGAAGGTGCCAGGGACTTTTTAAGCAACGAGCTCTCGTGGAAACTAATAGAGCGAGAACTCACTCATTAATCCCCCCTCCCCCAGGGAGAGCATTAATCCATTCATGAGGGATCCGCCCCCATGACTCAATCAGTTTCCAACTCTGCCACGTTGGAGATCAAATTTCCAAATGAGCTTTGGAGGGGACAACACATCCAAACTCCATCAACTGGCTTAGGGAAAAGAAGAATGAGAAGCAGGGAGATGCATTAAAAGAAATCATAATAAACGAGAAATAATGAGGGCTTGAAGAGTATGTGAAAGAACATAACATATATTCATGTTCCCATTTAACAATTTCAGTCCCAAAGAGAACTAACAGAAACTAGCACTACTAAATGAATACTAAATATATGGCTATTAATTTCAAATTCTTTGGAAAATAAACTAAGGTTGCTAAAGCACATAACCTTTTCATCCCTTAAAAATATAAAATTTAAGATCCAATCTTTAAAGCGATATCTCTATGACCTATAAGAAACAGAAAATGAGCTACAGTATCTTTTGGTTGCATATAAATATATAAGGGTACTTCAAAAAGTTGGTGAAAAATAGAATTAAAAGATACTATGAATCTTTCCATTAACCTTTTGAAGTACCCTTGTATATATATTTAAGTCACATCTATGTCTATTTTTAAGGTATTCTATAATCTCGCTCTTTAATACTCTCTAAAGTTTAATAATTGTCACTGTTAGTTATTGCTTCTTCACAACCAACTTTCAAGAGCAAAAACACTAACTATTTCTGTTAATTGATATTAACAGCTACTTACAATACTTATAGGTGTATTAACTCAAAAATCTTCGAAAACTCAAGAGATAATATTCCTAAACACTGAGTTTTAAAGAAATTCAGTTTGTAAATGCACATGAGGCAAATACTAAACAAAACTCTATTTTCTTCATAATGTGAAGAGAAACTCTATTTTCTTCAAATTCACATGGAATTTGGCTAACATATTAAAGAACACAATTTAAATTTAAATGGGTGAAGTTAAAATTAATCTGAACAATAATTCTATGTAGCATAAGCATTCTACATGGAAGAGGTTCCTACATAACTTAGCTTTATTTTTAAATTATTGACTCATAGTCCATAGGTGGTATGAAGCATGATTCAAAGTTATGGGAAATAATATCTGGCTAGTGTATATGACAGTAAGAACAGCTACCACAGAGAAAGCCATGGTGGCACATCCTTGCCAGAAAAAGTTCTTATTTCTTATAGTGCCAATTTAATTTTCATTTGCATGTCCCCTACAAGACTGTGATAATTAAAGTGAAAGCAAATGAGGTTCTTCCAAAATGAAAGTGTGTTGAAATAAATTAAAGTGTCAGAATAAGATGAATAAAACAGGCAAAGGGGAAAATATGACTTTAAGGGATTTTACACATTGTCTCTATTAATCATTTTGGAAATTTTCCAAACAAACATTACTTCGAATAAAGTCAAACTCAAGAGAGATTTGTAATTTATATACTTTATACTTTGGCATAAAGAAAGCAATGCTAAATATCACTGGTTCTGCTATTTGGAAACGAGTGCAGAGTAAGAAAAGGAGATCAAGGTCAAGCTTATTTGCTACTTCCGTCTTATCTCCCACTGGAAAGCATTGAACTCTGTCTTGAGTCTGACAACACATCATCCCTTTCATCTCTCATCTGGATTACAACAGCCTCCTAGCTGGTTTTCTAGCATTTCACTCTTGCCCACTTTTAATCAATGTACCGCAGAGCAGAAAAAGTGATCTTCTCACAATTTAAATCAAATAACATAATTCACTGTTTAAAACCTTGCAAAATCTTCCCAAAGCACATGCAATAAATTCCAAACTTCCTTACTTTGGCATCCAGGCTCTGCATAATATGGATCCCACCTACCTCTCCATGCTGGATGGGAGGCAGGGGGAGTGTTAATTCTGTGTATGCTTCTATCTAAAGATGCCAAGTTTCTCTCCACCTTAGAAAACCTTTGCTTAAGCCTTTTGTGTTCACAGAATACTTCATTTCTAAAAGGTTAGCTCTTTCTGTTTATATGTAGCTTAAATATTATCTGATGGCAGTCCTTCCTGATCATGTTCTCTAAGGTAGATTCCTTCTGTGATTCTTTCTCAACTCCCTGTTTGTTTCCCTCAGCATATATCACAGTGTGCAATTTTTTTATATGTCAGCTTATTTATAAAGTTTTTCTCCTAACACATACATTCTAATGATGACAACAAGACATGTGTCTTTTCTGATGACATCTTTTTATGACAGATATGTAAGCACATCATTTCATTGTTCCACTCTGAAACCTAGGACAATGTTTTAGAAAACATGTTCCATGCTGGTGCACGTTTGATGAAAAAGCAATTCTGTGGTCAAATAATTCTTGTAAGTGCTACACTCTATATGTCCCTCTTCAGAGTTCATGATGTAGCTCAGTATATCAAAAGTTTGGAGAAGTAAAGAAATCCTTTTATTTTTACTCAGTCCATTGATTCCTGTAATTGTAGATTCTGCAAACTCCTCACCCTTTTCCTTATTTATCAATTTCCTGAGGTATTAGTGTTCAACATAAAAAACTTTGAGAAATGATGCGCTAGAGCTCTAGGAAAGAACTGTTTGTCTACTGACTTTTCTATTTACCTACCCAAATGGATTAAAAGATTTTTATCATAACACCATATAGTGCTTCCAAAAAAACTCTTTTATTATAAAATTACGCACTCAAAGTCACTGCTAGAAGAAAAAGCATTATCACTAAAGCTAACTAAATTTACATGAACTAGTAATATATCACTAAAGATGTATAAATACCTAAAATTCAGACCTAGACCCAGATTTTATATTTCATGTGTTTTGTTTTTGATACATGGTCTTTTAATCATAACTATGCTAGTTTTATTATTATTATTGTTATTTGCCTGTGAACTAATAAGGCAACCAGAAGCTTTCTCAACTAATTCCTTAAAAACTATCCAGGTAAAATTTGCTGGTAATGGCAATCTCTGCCCATGGTTCTTATAAGCCGCGTGTATTCTTTGAAATAATGTATTACTTGGCTGTCTATTGCTCCTAAAATATTTTTGTTTAGCCAGTTCACCAGAAGTTTCACTGAGAGTTAGTCAAGAGTACTTGAAGTGTCTGACTTTTTATAGCATGATATTATGAATACAAACTTCCATTGGTGAAGCTACTGTTATTACTCCATTTTTGAACCATTTTATGCCTTTATATTTTTTGTTCAAAACACCAAAATTTTAAATTCCTTGAAATCCAACAATACTGAATCTTTGCTTTTATTGTCCTCATTATCTTTTAATTATAAGTCTTTGGCACAAAATACCATTTGGGCAGAAAAAGGTCTCCAAGTTCCTCCTATGTACTTAGGAACTTTTGCGTCTGACTGCAACCAATAGAAGGTATTAAAAGTTAATCTTGGTTATTTACTTTTTGCCATAATTTTGTTTTTTAGTCAACAAAGTGCTTAAAGTACTATTTATAACCATTTACAATGAAAAGAGAAAAAACAAACATCCTTGAACATTTTGGAAAAGACAGTTGAAAGAAGGCAGAAGAATTAGATTGTCATTAGTACCTAAAATTTTGTTTTTCATAAAACCAACTTTTATTTTTTTCTTTCATTTTTTCCTCTTGCTTTCATTTTTATTATTTTTCTAAGACCAACTTTAAAAAAATACCTATTTGTTACTTTTATAGTGTTAATTTAAAGAAATCTTTTGCAACCTACTCTGTTCAAAACCATAATTGCTTCTATACATATATATTGTAAACTTTTTCATAGGTACTCTGATGTAAAAACACACCCATTCTTTCACCCATCTGTGAATTCCATGAATATCTCCTGTATAGCTATCAATATACAAGTATCATGCCAAGTGCTATGGAATACAGAAGAAGCAGGAGTCCTATTTCTGCCCTAAAGCAATTTACAAACTGAGAATGAAGGTAAGACACATATATAAATATAAGGCAAAATGGGTTAGACATTAGATGATGTGCTTAACAGCCTACAAGCTCAAAGAGGAAGAGAGATTGTTCTGATGGTTTCTAGGAAAGCCTGGTAGAAAAGATAACTTCTGAAGAATAGGACTATATAAGATGTGGAGAAATAAGAATTTTCAAGCAGAGAGAACAGTTTAAGCCCCTCCCACAAAAAGAAAAGAAAAAGAGGAAATGTGAACAGATGAAGGGATGGAAAGAGATACTTGAGGAATTTCAGTAAGTCTAATTTGAGAAAAGCACTAAGAGGTAAAGAATAGGGTAGTATTAGGAATTAGAGTTGTTGAGTTTTGGTCATAGAAAAGAAGATAACTTCCTCTGGGATGGAAGGAAAGAAACTATGGTGTTACATAAGAGGAATATGACTGTAATAAATAAAAAAGCATGGAGAATGTCTTATACTGGGCTCATGAGTAGAGTCACAGAGTCTCTGGTGTGATGGCCTGAGAATGAAACCATGGAAAAAATTACTTAGCTGGCAAATATTGAGTTCCATATCCTTATTTACATTTTAAATTATAATGGTTAAATAAAATTACATTCATCAAGAAACAGGCCTATAAGAGATCTCATTGTTATTTCTATTGTTTATGACAATTGTGTGACTAATTTTACCTAGATTACTATATACTGAGTTTAAAAGATCACTTTATCCTGTAATGATATGTACAATAAGATAAAAACTTAACTTCTTCTCTTTTCTTGTGAACTAAGGGCAATTCAGAATATATTTTGCCATCTAGTTCAGAAAATAAAAGACACATTTCATTAAACTGTGAATTTATGAAAAAATAATCTAGTTAATCAGTTATTGCTCAAACAACTAAGCTTAAAAAAAGAAAAAGAAAAAGAAAGGGAGTCTTGTGCATTCAATTTACTGGGATGTTAACTAGCCTACAAGAGTGAGAATAGAGAAAGAGTACTGCTTTGTTTAACTTGCAGAACTCTACATTAATTTTATGCAAACATACATACACACACAAAATCATTTCACTAATTTTGGGAATATAGTATAATGCAAAACATCATTTATATGAAATAACATATTGCCATTTCATTACCATAGGCAAATAGTGGAAAAGTCAATGCATATTTTAAAATTTGCTTTAAATTAGATTTTAAACTTAAGTTTGTGGGTAACAAATACCATGAACCACTCTGAATTCTTCAGCAGAAAAACATTAGTCATCCCAATTATTCTGTGGGAAATTATTATTTCTTTTAGAAAAAGAAGTAATAACTGTAGTCAGAAATTACTATTGGCTAGTGTTTTCCAAAATCCCATGAGACACTCCAGTAAAAGGGGTTTTAAATTCAAACACGTCCGGGAAATGTTGGTTCAATAAAGCTAACATGCCAATGTGCACTCAGTCTCAGGTGAGGACTGTAACCTGAAAAATTTCCCCAAAGCATCCAGGAAGCTGCCTATTTGTCAGATACTTTACCATTTCAAGGAATACACTCTATAAAATGCTGATCTATAAGAAATTATGGAGTTTACATTTTTCTTTACAAAGTTTGCTGGCTTCGTTTCACTTTTTTTATATCTCATTCACAGGATGTCCTCAAGTTCTGCATGTTACTCTATACCACATAATACACACATGCACACACACACACACATAAATACATACAACATCTATAGTGTTTATATAAATAAATAAATACAAAATGTATAGATATGATCTATTGATCTATCTGATATAAATACATCCAGAGATCAACATTTACCCTTCATGGGCAGTTCCTCAGGATCCAATTGTTTTCTTCTGCCATCTTTCCCAAATCAAAAGTCTTAACATAAAGTGCCTCCAAATCAGTTATCACAAAGGAAAGCACCTAATAAATTAAGATGATTTGGCAGATAAAGTTGGTAAGCAATCAGGTATATATAAATTTTAAAAGAATACATCTGGCTATGTTAACCTAAAAAATAAATCACATACAGTATTGTGGCATAGGGGTTGATGAAGTCTGAGGGAAGATATTCTATTCTATTCACACAACAACTATTCTACATAACAACCTATCTATTTGGTTTACATGTGAGTACAGTAATAAAGTTTGATCTAAAAAAAGCATTGCTATTATACTTAGAGAAAAGTATTTAAATTTTCCTTTTTCTTCTCCAGCCATTCCCAACAAAAATAAAGAAAAAGGAAAGGAAACTTGGGCAAATTTTACGGAAAATGACTAATTTTAAAGCTCCCATAAATTTCATAATCACATAACATAACCTTGGTGTGGGTTGTGACATAGAATTATATATAACTTATGAGCTGAAAGTACTCTTACTAATTACCTACTCCAATATTTTCATTTAAGAATGAAATTTTAATAGGGGTAGGGGTGGTATTTGAATTTAAAGTCACACAAACATGTGGCATAACAAAGGCTTAGAACTTAGGTCTTTATAGTCTTTGTCCATTAAGTTTTCTAGAGCTTTCTAACTCACCAGAGTGCCTCCCATCCTTTTTCTTTTTTGCTTTGTCTTGTCTTTGAGAATTGTCACACACTTTAGAAATAATGATACAAGAATATATTTTGTGTATATATTTGTGTTTTACATACTTAGATTAAAGAGATTAAAAGCTATCAGCTAAATTCATTTTCTTTTCTGTCTGAATTTATTCATATCCATCTGCTAATTTTGAAGTCTTGAAAACACATGCATAATCTATCTAGGCTGAATAAAAATATGAAACCTGTGGGTGTACTACACTTCCCCTTCAAAAATAACACATTATCGTGCCTAAGGAAGAGTACATCTTTACTTGCCAGTATTCACTAGGAGTGGTAATTTTGTAGCACTTTACAAATCTCTGAATAACGAGTATTGACAAGATAAAAATTCAATTTATTTGTATTAGAGAAAAGAATACTGTGGAAAACTTAGACTTCTTTGCACTAATTTAGAAAATCCCTAAGCTCTCTAAATTACTACATGAGCTCTTAAACAAGAAGTCACAATAAAAATTTCCCTTTATGCAAATAATACAGGTAAAGTAACGCAGATTCTTTACAATTATTTTTCAGACAGGAAACTGCCAACTTATGGCTGGATGATTGGCTCAGCTGGTTATAGCACATTGTTATAATACCAAGGTCAAAGGTTTCAGATCCTCCTACCTACCAGCCACAAAAACAAAACCAAAACCAAAACAAAACAAAACAAAAAACAAACAGAAACTGCCAGCTTGAGAAGTAATAAAAGCTTTATAAAGTGTCCAAGTAATGAAGATTGGTTTTTAGCAGATAATCTTTGTAAATCATATGGTACAAAACATAATCAGAATACTTAAAATGTAGTAATCATACAATAAATATTTACAAAATGAATAAAACATAGAGAGATGTTTAAGTTTCTATTTCCTTAAATAGAATTAATAAAAAAGTATCCACTTTACATATAATTCTACACAATGTATAGTTCAACTTTTATAATTTTTCAATTGTGAAAATTGAATTTAGTCAAAACAAAAATATTTTGACTTTCCATTTATTTATGGATTAAATAATTTAGATTATTACATGAGGGAGATGTCTGGTTTCTCTTCCAATATGTAAAGAAAGTCACCATTCCTACTTTTAAAATAAAAAGCTGAACAAACTGAAAATCAATGACTTTTTTTGAACCAATTGGATCACTGAGGTTGGAGGGCAAACCACCATCCCCAAATCTGAAGAGATGGCCAAATCCAGAGTCACAGCTGGGATATGATTCCTTAGAGACCACTGGAGCCAAAAACTGGTAGGAACATTTAAATGGAGTAAATGAATTACTGGAGTCTGAATGTGGACTAGTATGAGAGGGAGAAACTTCTGGGGAGCTACTGTCTTGAGGAATCTCCACTCTTTTCTGGAGTTTACCTCCAGGAACCCCACCAGGTTCTCATGGTAAAGTTCCTAAAAGATCTCCTGATTCTCACAGGGGGAGGAAAACAGTCATCATTGTGAAACATGCCAGAGATTTCTACATAACAAAGGCCTGCTCTCCAGGGAAAAAGTGAGCCTTAACCCATCTGGGGTACAAATATTTCTCATGCTTCAGCCCCTTCTACCTTTCTTATTTCACCTAAGAGGGAGGAAAAAGCTATAACGCAAGAGAAATACAAATGCTCCTGGACCTACGATGGGGTTAAGTCCCAATAAAGCTATGCTAAGCTGAAGACTGTAAGTTGAAAGTGCATTTTTAATTATGATATTTTAAACTTACAATGAGTTTATACAGATGTAATTCCGTGGTAAGTCCAGGAACGTAATGAATGCCTATTGTTTTCATACCATCTTAAAGTAAAAAAATCCCCAATTGAGCTAAAAGAAGTAGGGGACCATCTGTATTTGTGAAGGTCACAGCCCCAAGACACAGGTCTGCTTAAAGACTAAGATTTAATCATAAACATAGAGAATGCTTTTCTTCCACATCATACCACTGCACCAATAGGACTCTACCATAATAGCAGTGGATTGCAGTTGCAAGAGCTGAAAGATGCAGACTCACTCTGAGGAGAAGTACTCAGGAAGCCCAAAGTAAAGAGAGAAGATAAAAACAAGGATATCAGGGGAATTAAAAGCTTCTGACACCTACAGCTGCAACAAACATCTAATATAGCACAATTTCCAACCATACTGACATAAATCCTCATACTAAAGGCCTATTCACTTCAGTTCCTATTACTCGATACATGTCTAGTTTTCATCAACAAAAAAAATTACAAGGTATGCCAGAAAGCAAGAAAAAAACATAGTCTTAAGAGTAAAAGCAAGCATTGTAACTAGACTCAGATATGACACAGATATTCAAATCATCAGAGAGGGAATTTAAAATAAATATGATTAATATGTTAAGGGTGTAATGGAAAAAGTAGCCAATATGCAAGAAAAGATTGTTAATGCAAAGAGAGAGAAGAAAACTCCAGGAAAGAATCAAAATGAAATCAAAAGCACCATAACAGAAACGAAGAATACCTTTAATGGGCTCACCAGTAGACTGGACACAGCTACTGAAAAAACTGGTGAGCTTAAAAAGAAGTCAATAGGAACTACAGCTGAAATGCAAAGAGATAATAGAATGAAAAAACAATATCTAAGAACTATGGGACAATTTTTAAAGGTATAACATATGTGTAATTGGGATACCAGAAGGAACAGGAAAAGGAAATGGAGCAGAAGAAATATTTGAAGTAATAATGCCCAAGAATTTTCTAAAATTAGTAACAGTCACCAAACCATATGCAGGAAGTTCAGAGAACACCAAGCAGGACAAACACGAGAACAAACAAACAACATACCCCTAGGCATGTCATATTACAAACTGCACAAAACCTAATTCAAAGAGAAAATCTTGAAAAAAGCCAGAGGTGGAAAAATATCTTACCTATAGAATAACTAGGTAAGAATTACAGTAAACTCATCAGAAACCATGTAAACAAAAAGAGAATGGAGTGAAATATTTAAAGTGTTGAAAAAAAGAAACCCACCAACCTAGAATTCTATGTTTAATGAAATTATCCTTCCTTCAAAAGTGAAGGAGAAATACTTTCTCAGACAAACAAAAAAAGACATAACAGATATAATCGTAAGTGTGTATGCACCTAACAACAGTGTCAAAAAAACTTGAGGCAAAACGGATAGAACTGAAAGGTAAAATAGATAAATCCACTATTAGAGTTGAAAACTTCAATACCCCTCTTTCAGTAATTGAGAGATCAAGCTAGCAGAAAATCGGTAAGGATGTAGTTTACCTGAATAGCACTATCAATCAACTTGACATAAATTACATTTACAGAATCCTCTTTCCAATGACAGCAGGGTGCACACTCTTCTCAAACTCAAGTGAAACATTCACAAAGACAGACCACATTTTGCATCATAAAATACACCTTAACACATTTAAAAGAATAGAAATCATACAAAGTACCGTTCTTAAACCACAATGGAAATAAACTAGAAATAAGTAACAGAAAAGTAGTTGAAAAATCCCAAAATATGTGGAGATTAAACAACACACTTCTAAACAAGTGGGTCAAGAAAAAACTAAAATAAATAAATAAATACAAACTATTTTGAAATGAAAACTGTGTTATTACTCTTCGACAGTATGCCTGACAAATCCTAGATATGCAACATATTCTAACCATGCATAGGCCAGCCTAGAACACTGATGGTTAATAAGTTTATTACTGGTGGCAGCCTTTTACTGCTGATTACATTATTTGTCCAGTTGGTGACTCAATACTGTCAACAGAATCTCTTTCACATCGTTTGTATTTATCCCATAATTTTCATCCAGTCTTCAACTACTTTAACCCAGGTGCTCATCTTCAGTTATTCACATTATTGCAATGACCTGCCATAGCCCAACTCTCTCAACATTCTTCCTCATCTCAATTTTCTCAGGTACTTTCTGTTCCCAGCTTGTGATATTATGTGTCAACTGGCCAGGTAAGAGTACCTGTTATTTAATCAAACACTAATCTAGGTGTTGCTGTGAATGTATTCGGTAGATGCAGTTAAAATCTACAACCAGTTGACTTTCAGAAAAGGAGATTATCCTAAAAAATATGGGGGGTCCTCATCCAATCAGTCGAAAGGCCTTAAAAGCAAAAACTGAGGTTTCTCAGAGAAGAAAAAATTCTGCCTCAACACTACAGCATTTACTCTTATCTGAGTTTTCAAATAGCTTGCTTACTATACATATTTCACACTTGCCAACCTCCACAACAGTATGAACTAGTTCCTTAAAACACATCATTATATATTCGTATACGTGCACACACACACACAAATTATTGGTTCTGTTTATCGTGAGAACACTGACTGATCACAGCTCTCTGTTTGTTCTTTTCTGCCTCAGGCTTTCCAGTGACACCAAAGCAATACTTAGGTCTTTGGCATTTGGGGTCCAAGGAGGTGTTTGATGCTAGTGGAACAAGGATTCTCATAATCTCTGTTTCTCATCTGATCTAAGTAGCAATGGGAAAATACAATTTTACATGTTGAAAATTCCAAACAATAAATTCTCTTAATTCCATTTTCACTACCAGTTAATAAATTTTTAAGAAAGACTTTTTTTAAGGGTTTTAAGATATACATTATACATTACCTAGCTACAAATGAAAAACAAACTTTCACCAAAACCTTACATACAATGTTTTGTGACCTCTGTCAATAAATTTTTAGAGTGCGAAGTGTATTAAGCTACTTTGCTACATAACTACAAATTTAAAAGTAATTTTCAAATAAAAATAACATTAATAATAAAGAGAAACATTATTACTAAGGGACATGCATTATGCTATGTGCTTTATATGAATTATCTCATTCAGTACTAAAACCAAACAAACAAAAAACTATCAGCTAAAATATCTCATTATATGTCCTTTCACATATGAGAAAAATCAAGTTTAGTGATATGAAGTAATTTGTTAAAGGTCAAAATAGCTGGTAGGTAGTACAGCTTGTGAATCTAATGCCTTTATTCTGACCATTATTTACTAAGACATGATTTTAACTGAATATAACCCGTTTTACTTTTCAAAACCAATGACTATGTGTTGACATTGTTTTACTTATGGAATAACAGAGAACAGTGGTACACAATTTTTCAGAACAATTTCTAGAGTAGAACAGTTATATAAGTAGCAGATAATCAGACTAGTGTGAATATACGAAGAATAGAATTTAATATAGACTTTTGGAGAAGAAAATGCCAAGAAAAATATTAGCAACTATCTTTCAGTAACTTAACTCATACCTGTTTAATTTATTGCAAACGTCAAAATTAGGAAGAAATTATGATGTCGTGCAGAACTGATTTTTATAGCAATATGTGTTCACTGGAATCTTACTATTTGTTACCATTATGGAGTGAGATTTACCATTAGGCAGACTTGTCTCATAGTATGTTGTTTAGACATGGGTCTAAATCCTTTTTTTGCCCCGTATCCAATGGCAAGCTACTTTCCTTCCTTGTCTCAGTTTCTTCATATGTTGAATGGGGATAATGAGACTTACCTTGCAAGATTATTGTAAAGACTAGAGAGAATATGTGTAGTGTAATGGTGGAAATGTAGTAGGTACTAAATAAATGATGGCTGCTCTTAGTATTGATATGAGTGTTATTGTTATCACAAATGTAAAGGGTTCCCTGTACTATAAAGAATACATCTTGGAAAATCATATCAGAAAACCAGTAAGTAAGAGTGAGGAACATGTTGGTTGCTTTGAACATAAATAAAGGTGACAAGCTGTCAGACAGAAAGGCAAATGTGTGACCCAGAAAGTTCAGAGAAACAGGCAGCTTCTTTTAGATATTTCAGACATGAAGTTGATTAGTTGAGAAAGGAAACTGAAATTCAGACAGACCAGTTCACAGTCCATTGGTCTCAAGGGTCACATTTAGATTTCAGTCAGAGACGTGTTGTGCCAAATTATTCCATCTCTAGAGTGCCAAATTATTCCATCTCTAGAACTTCACCCAGCAATGGCTATTATCTTACCAATCAGGAATTAAGGGCTGGATCGTCTAGCTTTTCTAAAGGAACATGTGCCAAAGGCAGGGGATATCTTAGACTAATTCCACTTCTGATTCAAACAAAGTTTGAAAAAGAAATAACAAGCTCCTGTGAAAAGTCATGTTTTTAGCTTTTGAAAATCAGTTGCTACATGCCAAAAGGGTTGGAGTGACAGTGGAGGGAGTCACAGACCATGCCTCCGCCCCTCTGAACAAAACCCAACGGAATTACCAACTGGACCAGAACAAATTATACGAATCAGAATTACAAGAAGATACTTGTGGTTTTCAACTGAATTTATTATTTTTAATTTACCAAGGCTATTGTAAAGAAACAAACTCCCCTCGCCTTTTGATTGATATTGTTGCACAATATAGCACAATGGCCAATTTCCCTTTTTTGAGTATTTCCCATAAGTATGAACAAATCTAAATGAATCTGAAAAGATGCTTGCTTTCAGTTCCTTTGTTTCTGCCAACCAATAGGTCAAAACAAACAATAAAAAATAAAACATATTACGTAGAGATTCACAGATGGTGTAATGACCTGTTTTAATTCACAAAACAGCACCAACTCCCTCATTCCTACTCTTTCCCGTTATAGTTCAGTAACTCTCAGAGTCTATCCACACATTCTTTAAAGTTTTTGAAAATTATTTTTAACTTCACAAGTCATACATTAATTTATTTAGATTATAATTTGGATAAGGCTAAAATTCCCTTTGAGACACTCCTCTCTTGCTAATTCCAGCCCCACCACATCAGAGATAACCCACTCGCAACATATTACATGTAACTTTCTATACATTTATTTATGTAACAACAGAAAATATTTGGTATTTTTTGTTTTTATTAATTGCTATTATAATGCATGTATAATTCTGCAATTTGCTTTTATAAAGCCATAAGATAGTCTAGGGTACACGTCTTCATTTATAGAGGTTAAAAGATTAGTAGGAATAATCCCAGACAAGCAGCAGGTTCTAGGCCTGCCCTACAAAATAACTGCCATGAAATTCTAAGTATCTGACTAATCTCACTATCCTCATTTTTGAATAATCTTCCACATTTCCCTCTCTCACAGGGTTTGTGTAAAAACTAAATGAAATGATATACATGAGTGTGCTTTGAAAGCTGTACAGTTATATACATAAAATACTATTCTCAAATATTATTTAGAAAATAATCAGGTAGTGCTACTACCTGATTATAAACTATGTACTATACATATTTAACTTAAAATTTTAACCAAGATGTGTCACAAGAATATTTCAATATTGAATTTTTTAGCGAGGGGCAGTCAATCTTAGATGCGAATGCTTCACTGGAAACACTCTGACATATTATATCAAAAGTTAAATCATGAGAAAATACATTCACATGTAAGTTCAAGTTATTAAATTGTTTACAAATCTAATTCCATTTTTATATCTGTAAGCTTCTGTACTTGATTTCCAGAGTAAGTGAATAACAGCCCTAATGCATTAAAACAATTAGAATGACTAAATCAGAAAAAAGGTTGCAAAACTGATATTTAAAAATATTTACAAATTCACCCCAATCTCCTACATGTGGTGTTCAAAGGATTTACATAAATGATTTTAGTTAAATTACAATTCTTTTAAGCAAAATGTTGTCTACATCATACAAAAGCCTGAAAGGTTTGTATTTTAAGTAAATGAAAGCATTAGAATTCCTGGAGAAAATGGTTAAAAAAATTCCTTAGTCTCTGAATTAAGGTACAGTATAGTAAGGTTGGTTGTAGATCTAATATGTTACTGGGTATATCGATTACTCCTTTTTAACCATAATAATTAAATACCAAAATAAAAAGAATGCCCAACAAAGCCCCTCTTTTCCAGGTTTTTTCATGAATAGGATCATCAGTAATAAGCTACATAAACGTACTTCAAAAAGTTCACAGAAAAATTTGTATTATCTTTGTTTTTCCTTTTTTATTAATAATTGAAACGTAATTGATTGTACATATATGTAGGGTGCTGCATTGAATAGCAATACCTGTGTGCAGTATCTGATGCTCAAATCAGGATAATTAGTATATTCAACATCATACAATGTAATCATTTTTTGTGGCCCTTTACCAATTTCTCCCTAACCCCTCCCCCACTACTTCCTACCTCTGGGAACCTCAGTTCTGTTCTCTTTAATTCTATTTTTTCCACAAACTTTTTGAAGTACCTTCATAATCACCTCCACCTTAAATAAAAACGTACGTGTATTTGTTCCAATTGCCTTTCATTATGAAGTATTCACTTTTTTCTTTTTGGCTGGGGGTTGGTAAGGGGTTTTGGGGGAGTGACTGATATTTCTGAATCTTTTCATTTCCCTTTATTTGAAATATATTACCTCACATTATTTCTTCAGACTCTCCATGCTCAATTGGATACCCAATTCTCACTTCTCAACATTAAAACAAAAAAGAACCATGGGAAAGTCCTGACATATATACAAATATAAAAAATATTACACAAAGTCATTATATTTGGGGGAGGAGGGTCAATGTGATCATAGCAAGATAACTCAGAGATGACTTATCCTGAAAGAGAAGACAGAGTGCTTCACGAGTACATTCATGTCTGAGAAGAAAGGTGGGGCAGACGGAACATGTATCTAATGTCTTCCTTTTAGATGCCAAAAGTGAGGAAGGCAAACAGTAAGAATATTTGGGGTCAGTTTAGTTCAAATCTAAATTATAAATCTGAGTGAACATACACATTTAATGAATTAGTGGAATAAAGCAGATTATAAAACTCTAATTGTATAAATCAGAACAATGAGTCATATGACATTTTTAGGACCTAATGCCCCAGTTTGTGCCAATTTTTCTGAGTAGAGAAATTTTAACCACTGACACTTCACAAAAGTTAGTTTTCACTCATAGGAAAAAGAAACAACAGAATGATGCTTTCTCCAATGAGGTAGACATAAATGGGAGAAATAAGAATTGTGAATATCCATTTTATAAACTGGATGATTAGCAGAAAAAGAAATGGAATCAGAAGACTACAAGGTCCTAGTTCTAGTTTCAATATACTGAAACATTTTCAACCATAGTTTCTTCAAATGTAAAATAAGGTAGTTGGACTGTATCTTCAATGATCTCTAAAATCTACGATATTTAGTGGGTATAATGTCATAACTATAGCAGGCTTACAAACCTATGATTTGAAAGCCAAAAATGGCAAGCTGGGAAATTTTCAGTGGCTTGTGGCCTATTTATTGCTATCAATTACTTTTTTTTTTTTTTTTTCCAAAAACTATTTTTTTGGTCTGGTTTCAGAAGTAATTACATATTCTCTACAGACAATGTGGAAAATACAGACAAATTTGAGTAAGAAATATTATTACCCAAAGATAACCTGAGCTATCACACGTTTCCATATACATTGTCATATGAGTTACTGTAATTTATCAAATCCCACGGTCTTCAAATTTTTATTTTTATGAACAGAATCTTTTTTTTCTAAACAAAATATCATATGGGACCTGAATACCTACAATAAATAAAAGTGAAAGTACTCTGGTTTGAAATGGTGATGAAAGGCCTGAAGCTTTTCTGAGATGGTTGTCAAGACAGTCCTAGAGAATCCTATACTTTAAGAAGTATTATTTTAAAACTATTGACTTAATTGATTCCCTAATGTTGGACATTTAAATTGTTTCTGAATTTTCCTTGCTATTATAAATAATATTCAGATCTTTCTGTACATTCATAGTTATTTCCTTAAGATAAACTTTTGCAGGAGGAATATCCAGGTTAAATGGTTTTTAAGGCATTCATTGTCATGACAATTGACTTTGACAATTACCTCTCCCCAAACCATTTATTGAGTAGGCATCCATTTCTTCTCTGCCTTTAATGGTAAATAACTCCATATTTCTTCATCTTTCCTTTCTCTTCCTCATGATGCCAAACAGGTTGCTCCTAAGGCTGAATAAATGCCCTCCTAGAAGAATCAGTAATTCTTTTCTGTTAAATGCCACAAGATGCTAACAACCTGGCATATTACAATCTCAGGCCTAGAGAGGTAGGCAAGGCACAGCTTGTGAAAGGCTCTATGTGTACTAAGCTAAGGGGTTTGGCCTTTATCTTGAAAACTGCAAGGACTCATTAAAAGACCTAAAGCCAATTAACATCTTAGAAGGATCACTCCGGTAGCTGTGTTGGAGTCAACTCTGAAGGGCAGCCATGTAAGAAGGGCTTAAACCAAGACAGTGATGTGGACAGCAAAAGAACACAGATTTGAAAGAGGTTATACACGGCACACAGTTTGTTAGATGACACAGTTGAAACTTGAACCCAGGTCTCCTATCTCATTGCTTGATATTCTTACAACTCTACCAGTATTGTAAGATATCTTTCTTTCTTTTCTTTCTTTCCTTTCTTTCTTTCTTTCTTTCTTTCTTTCTTTCTTTCTTTCTTTCTTTCTTTCTTTCTTTCTTTCTTTCTTTCTTTCTTTCTTTCTTTCTTTCTTTCTCTCTCTCTCTTTTTATATTTTTTATTATACATACATATAGGGTACAACATTAAATTTCAATAATTGTGTAGAATATGTGGTGGTTAGACCGGTATAGTTAGCTTATTCATCATTACAATATGCAACCATTCTTTGTGTCCATTGACCAATTCCTCATTAGCACCCCTCCATCTCCCCCTCTGAATGGAATACTATTTTGCAATTCATAAGATCCAGGAAGAGATTCTTTGCAAACATTAGCATGAAATACTAGAATCTTCTTCTTGCAGATACTGTTAGTGTAGCGTATGTAAACACCTCACTAAAATAAACCCCAAGAAAGAGGATATATAAAGAAATCAGAAGGAGATAGACAGTGGGCATAGACATTGACCATGAATATAGCCCCTCATATCATGCTTCATTTGGCTAACTTTCTATGCCAGCTTACAACTAAAAAAAAAGGATAAAGAAATCGCTATGGTTTAAATAAAATTCAAAAAAAAAATCATGTAGAAACTTAATCCCATTGTGGCGCTATTAAGAGGTGAGCTCTTTTTTGAGAAGTGAATAAGTCATAAGTGCTCTGTCCTTATAAATGGATTAGTGCCTTACAAAAGGGCTGGAGGGAACTAGTATAGGCCATTTTTGCCCTCACACCTTCCACTGTGAGAGGACACAGCACTCACCCTTTTGCCATGTGAGGATGCAGCAAGAAGGCCCTTCCCAGACACTGAATGCCAGCACCTGGATCTTGGACTTCCCAGCCTCCAGAACTTTAAGAAATAAATTTCTATCATTTATAAATTACCCATTCTGTAGTATTTTGTTATAGCAGCACAAATGGACTAATACAGACGTTAAAGATTTGGTAAAGGAACAGAAAGTACTATCTTATTCTAGTTCCACTTCAAAAATTCTATGACTAAAAAATAGTCGATTTTTAAGTTTCTGGATCATCTGCATTGTGGTTAATCTCTGCATACTTAGTGGGAGTGAAGACTACAGCTTCAATTTGGTTAGTATATTTTTTTGGTTCAATGAAAACTGAGCAAGACAACAAGCAAGTCAAATGGGAAGTGAAGTCATCAGGTGGGGTGAAGTGATATCAAATCTCTGAATGTTTCTCTCTCAACTTTCTGGATGGGAGCTTCACTCCATTTGTCTGATTGGCACAATATGACCTTATAAAAGGAGCATTTGTTAAATAGCTCTGTGAACAGTAAAATTTACTCCTACTACTTGCTTGACAAAAAGCTGGAAATACTATATTTTTTCTTTAGTATACAAGTTATTAAGTAGCTTTTTGCAAAATCATCAAAGAATTTATCATTGTTCTAAAGTTTCTAATATAATACAATTACATTGGTATCGACAGAAAATAAAACTGCCAAATTGTAATACTTGGAAAAATGTTATATACTTATAGGTTTGTAACAATGGAGCTACACAAATGTTTATTCTGACCCTTTACTCTGCTTACCATAAAGGTATCAATATTTACTCCATGATAGTGGTACTAAACTTTTGACCAATGTTGTTTTGCAGTTCCTTATTTTTAAAAGGACACAGGATTGTGATGGTGCTGAGAGTATGCAGTATTTAGTTGAGATTGTATCCTATCAGTTGGAATAGGTTTGGTTACAGGCTGTACCAAACACCCCAACATCTGTGGCTTGAAACAGTATAGCTTTAATTTTTCATTCATGATATATATCTATCACGAGTGGCCTGGGGCCTCCACTCTGTGCTATCCTCATTCTAAGACCTACAACAATAGGACAGCTGCCAACACTGCCAGTTGCTATGGCAGAAGGAAAATTCATTCTCTGGCTCAGAAGTGACACATGCGACTTCTAATCAAAACTTGTTGGCAAGAATTAGTCTTATAGTCTCAACTCAACTACAGCTATGAAGTACAATTTTACCATGTGTCCAGAAGGCTGGAAATATTTGGTAAACAGAACTAACGTCTATTACAGATACCCAAATAATTGATCTATTATTGCTTCATGTATCTTTTTGTTCTCTACCTGACTGTATTGTGAGGCAGAACCTATGACTCAAAAAACTCTCAACAAATTCATTTGTTTCCCTGATTATACACGAAAAGAAGAGCTCAATTTAAATTGTGATTTAAATAAAGTAAATATGTCTATTTAGAACTTTCCCCCAATACTATGTATATAGTATATATGTCTAAATGAACATATATTTATTTAAATATACATATTTAAATCCAATTCTGGGATAACACTGAAGTTGCTAGGGACAGATAATATAATAAAATGGTTCAAATGTGTTGAAGCCCAGAAAGTAACCACGGGGTATTAAATCCAGGTATAATTAACAAAATAAATTTCAAAAACTGTCTATACTCATTTTTACACAAATGTTATAATACACTAAGGAATAAAGCATGGAACTCTGACACTACAGTAAAATCTCTCTTCACCTTTATTGTATTTGCTGCCTAAAGCTCTACATTAGGAACCTCTCATGCATTGTTGAAGAGAAGCACCCAGCAACATTGTCTGTTCTCACTCTCACTTTAAGATCAGTCATAAATGTCTAGGACTCTCAAATCTTTATCTCCAGACCTCACTTCTCCCAGAAACTCCAGACACATCTATCTTTATATCTCTGCTTTGATGTCTGTTAAGTTTTTAAAACAAACTAGCCAAAACATAACTTTTCATTCTTCTGCTCTGCAAACCTGCCTCTTTCTCAAGTCCTTCCTATGTCTGAAAACTGCACCATTCACCATTTCTCAAGCTAGAACACAGGAATCCTGATTCCCCTCTTTCCCTTATTCTCCTAAGTCAAACCAGCAGCAAGTCCTGGCAACTTCACTGCTAAAACACATTCAAGATCCAGGAACTCCTTACTATTTCCCCAAATAGCCTATGTTACTAGTGACATTCACCTGGACTACTGTAAAATCTCCTAACTGATCTCTTTGATATCACAAACTCCCCACTTCCAAATCCATTTTCCACATAGTGGTCATAGCAATTAAAAAAAAATTAGCCTACATCATTTCCTTTCTTAAAATCCACCATTATACTCTGAATAAAAACCATTGGCCCTCAAAGCCCTGCATTATCTGACCCGACCTATCTTACTGACCACATATTTATATTACATACCACTCTTTCTCTTTCCCACCACTCGACCTACTTTTCTATTTCTTCAACATTCTGGGTTTGTTCAACTTAGGGCTTTTCCATTACTTTTCTTCCAATCTTTGCAGGACATCTGCTTGTCATTTAGGTTCACTTTATTTATTTCTTTATTTTTATTTTGGCAGCTGGCTGGTATGGGGATTCAAACCTTTGACCTTGATGTTATAACACTGTGACATAGCCAACTGAGCTAACCAGCCAGTCAGTTAGCATATTTTTTTTAGTTCAGTGAAAACTGAGCAAGACAACAAGCAGGTCAAATGGGAAGTGACTAGGTTCAGATTAATGTCAATTCCTGACTATTCTATATAAAGAGGAAACACCTCATCACTCTCTTTCACATCACTTGTTTATCTCTTTATTATTTTCTGACGTGTCCTTGTTTATTAGTTTAAAATCCATTTCACACTACTAGAATGTAACCTCAGTTGTTTTGCTGTTTTGTTCACCACCATATCCTCTGAGTGACTGGCTCATATTAGGCACTCAGCAAGTATTTGCTGAAAAGATATTTATGATTTGAATACTCACAAGGTATATAACATCAACAGGGAAGATACCAAAGTAAAATAACACTTTTTAAATTCACCCTTCGATATTTCATAATTATTCTGGAATTTAAGATCATAAAAATGATTCAATTAATGATTAGATTAAGTTATTAAACATAATGAAAGATAAACTAAATGCTTTTGTAGTATAATTTTACCACAAATAATTAACCTGACTTGTAAGACAATCTGCATTCAAACCTAGACAGTTGGGTGCTGACAGGGGAAGATAAAATGAACAAGAACAGGAGCCGCAGCAGTAACAAATACTTATATTGACCATTTACCATGTGGCCTGACATGTTACGCTTGTCATCTCATTAATTTTAATGAGGTGGATATTGCTATTACCATTTTAGAAATTAGAGTATTGAGGCTCAGACAGATGAAGTAGTTTGCCCGTCACCACACAGAAGACTGTCAGAATTAGGATGTAAATCAATGCCATGCCCTTAGAAGGCAGCTACATGGTGACTTCTTACTGAGGAATGGCAGCAGCTACAACTTTAAAATTAGCAATATATCAAAAGTGAAAGGTGTAGCAGCAAAGGAACACCCCACATTAACAGAAGTGTGGTGTCCTGTTATTCTTGGTACAGATTACACCACATCTGAGATATAAGCAGGCTCTGGGGGCACAACTTTAACGGAACACTGGCAAATTATATGTATTCAGTGAAATGCAACAACATCCAAGAAACTGACACATGAACACCACATTATACAAGGGGAATATTGATAAACTTAGGCTCTTTTAGCTTGCAGAAGGAAAAACTCAGTACAAAATGGTCTTCAAATTAAAAGGAGTTATATCTTACTTAGGGGTTGAGTTCTAACTATAGGTCTCAGCATGAAAATCAAATTATCCTGAAAAATCCTTAGAAAAATACTATACTCTAGCAAGATATACCAATTTCAATTGGTCTAGTACCACAGGATCAATAGGGTTCCTCCTATTTTGAGACTCATGGCTATTTGTTTTCCACTGAATAGAAAAAGTAATGTGGCTGCCTTGTGTTTAGTGGTCATGTTGTATGAAAAGAGTGTATCTTTAAATGTCCTGCTCATATGGAAAGATACTGAGAATTCAAACAAAGAGGAGGAAAGAAGATACATGTTTTCTATTTCATATTCAGTCCAGGGCATATATTTGAGTAGAATGCCCAGCACTATTTAATTTGTCCTTTTTCCTTTCTCTTTCATCCCTCCCCCTTTTTAATGATGGGAGAAGAGGATGGAGATTATAGTTGTATGTTGAATATGCATAGCTGTATGCACTTATAATATGACCCTACTCTATGTGAGTGACTTTAATGTAGATTTATCTGATATGATATGGAAGGCAGGACTGTGACCAGAGGGTGGACATTATTGGCTGAAATGTGTTTTCATTTAAAGCAGTATACCTTTTGTCTCACAGAACATTTATGTAAAGGTTATCTCGCATATATTTTGGATTGAATAATCAATAAATTCCATTCCAAGAGTGCAACAATAATTATCTGAAGCAAGTGAACAAAATAAAAAGAAGGGAGAAAAAATAAGAATTATTGTCTGCCATTTTAGATTATCTGCCTTATTGTCCCCTTTATTGCTTGTAATTCAAATGGACATGTAATAAGTAATAAATTTAGAATTTTTAGAGTACAACAATGATCTATGATATCCCTAAAATTCAGAATGAATTAGTCACCTGTTTGGATGCCCTATCATTGTAAATTATTTGATATGTAGAACAGAATTACAATAATTTTAAAGTTTAAAGAAAAAAGTAGTCAAGTAAAATAATAATATAAATAATACAAATATCAAGAGAAACGAGTTTTCAGTTTCAGGTGAAAATTTCAATTGTGTTCACTGAAAATACAAGGCACAATAGTGCCTCTGAAAGGTAATCCAGGAATGCATTTGAGTCAGTAGTGGATTAAGTGAGCTAACTTCTATTTTTCTGTATGTAGCCTGTATATATCTGTATTTTAAAAGTTATTATACTATGGGCCGGCCCCGTGGCTCACTCAGGTGAGTGCGGTGCTGTTAGCCCTGAGGCTGCAGGTTCAGATCCTATATAGGGATGGCTGGTGTGCTCACTGACTGGCTGAGTGTGGTGAGGACGACACCAGGCCAAGGGTTGCGATCCCCTTACTGGTCAAAAAAAAAAAAAAGTTATTGCACTATGCAGAAATTCTTTTTTACCTATGTGCCCTACCTGCTAGCTCCTTGAGAAAAACCCCAAGGATGATTTGGCAGATATTCACAGGAGCCCAGAGAGCCAGAAAAAATAACTTTCAACCTTTACATATTGTCCTACTGAGACTGTTTCTTTCCCTTTCTCCTTCCCTCTCTTTCTTCTTTCTTCCTTCCTTCTTTCCCTCCTCCATTTGTCTCTTTCAGAAACATCTTTCATTCTTTCATTTTTTAAAAAACATGCTTCTCTAGTCTGTCAAAGATAAATGCTAAAAGGCTTTGAAAAGGAATTGAAATTTGTAATGAGTTCAAGATTTCTTTTTTAACTAAGATTTCACCTCCATGAAAATAGGATTTTGTTTTGTTCACTACTGTATCTCTTAAAACAGTGTCTGGTAAATATTAGACCTTCAAATATTTTTTGAATCAACTTTGCATTTAAAAAAACTTTCTCCTCCAAAGAATTCTGTTTTAAATATGGGACTTCCTACTCGTTCACTAATAGAAATTATCATTGTTTATAACAGCATCAGAAAAATAGCAGAAGAAAATTCCACACTCTATACTATTCAGTATGCAGAAAGAGTTGAAAAAACATGTGATATCAATAGAGGATTCACAACTGATAGCATCTTAGAGATGGAATGATAAAAATAATGATGGTAAATAATAAAAAAATAGCTAACATATACTCAGTGCTAATACACATATACATATAGTACCAGACACTATGCTAAGGATCATATATATCCATTACCTCATAATTCCTACAAATCTGGGTAGGTAGTAGTATTATCTTTTTCATTAAGGAAATTGAAGCATAAACATGTTCAACAGAATACCTAAAATCTGACAGGTAGGTAGTGAAGCTAAAATACAGATACAAGCAGTTGGATTTTGGAATCCACACAGTAAACCACTACAGTATGGTTTCTTTACCTATAAAGTAAATCAGATGCTTTCATCTGGTCAAATCCCTCATTTTATGAGAGGAAAACCTAAGGCCAAGAAACACCAAGTTACTTGGTCAATCACTTTTTTTTTTTTTTTTTTTACTTGACTTGGTCATTACTAAAAGCATAAAAACATGCTCTCTTACCTCCTATATAAAAAAGAAACAAGCAAAAACCTCCCTTAAGCCTACAGCCCTGGCTGGCTACTTCTCCATTTGTTTGCCTGCTTTTAGAGTAAAACTTCTCAAAAGACTTATCCATATTGTGTATTCTAATTCTCACCTCATTCTGCTCTAATTGGTCATCTATCTCAGACTCCCCCGGAGCCTCTAGTAGCTTCTCTGTCCTTGAGATCTCAGCAGCATTTGAGAGTTCACCATTCCTTCCTTCTTGAAACATAATTTTAGTTTCTATTAATTCAAAATCACCTTGTTTTCCTCCTACCTTATTAGTCTCATTTCCTCAGAGCTTGGCTTCTAATTGGTGATGTATGTAGAGTCTGACCCCCAAATCGCGGAATGTCCTAGGGCTCAATCTCAGTCATCTTCTACTTATCTCTATGTGGGGTGATCTCTTCTGGTCCAGTGACTAAATACTAACTACAGTAGATCTTCATTACTCACTGATTCTGTATTTCTGAATTCACCTATTTGCTAAAATTTATTTGTAACCCCAAAATCAAAACTTAGAGGCACTTTTTCAGTCATCTGAGAACATATGCATGTACAGAGCAGCGAAAAACTTGACTTTCCTGATGCACACATTCCCAGCTGAGGCTGAACAAAGCTCTGCCTTCTTATTTCTGCTCTCATAGTGTAAACAACTGTCATTTTTGCAATATATCTAGCGCCACATTTTTTGCATCTTCGTGCTTTTTATTGGTGATTTTGCTGTATATAATGACCCTTATGTAGTCCTGCAGTGTTGTCTGGTGAGCAAGAAGGCTCTGATGTGCCTTACAGAGAAAATACGTATGTTAGATATGCTTCATTCAGGCATGATTTACAGTGCTGTGTTCATGAATTAAATGTTAACTAATCAACAATACCAAATAAGGTGATTTTAAATAGAAATATAGAAAAACCATGGTATGTATTGATTAGTTGATGTAAATGTGACCAAAGGCTCCAGAAACCTAACCCTGTATTGTATTTCCATCAGGAACAATGGTTCAGTATTTGTTAATTTAACGTTCAAAGATACTTTACAGAACATGACCACTGTGAATAACAAGGATTGACTGTACGTGCCTATGGTCACCAAATCTTTATCTTACTCTAAATCTCTCCATAGAACAATAAATCTATATAGCCATTTGCCCTCCTGACATATATCCTTTTGGATGCTTAGTAGGCATTTCAATTTTAACTTGGAACCAATGGAACTCTTTATCCCCCACACTACCACTAAGTCTCCTCCTCTCATCTCCCCACTCTCTGTTCTCCATCCACCCAGTTACTTAAGCCAAAATCATAAAAATCATTCTTGATTCCTCTTTCACCCACTTTACCACCTCTTATTCTTTACCCCTGTCCACCGCAAGTCTCTCTGTCTCCTCAGCTAATAACATCATCATCATCTCTTTCCTGGAATAACCTCTTAAGCATTCCTACTGCATCTTCTCTTTCCCTCAGGACCACTGTGTAAGGTTGTGAAATATATGGCTTGTACACCCTTCTGTAGCAGCACTGTGGTAATTCATATTCCATATATTAGCACCAGATCTTTATGAGTAATCAGATTATATTACTTGCCTGACAAAATCCTTTAATGGCTTACAACTAAGAAAATATCCAACTTTCTTACTTTGACCTACAAAGTCTGATATGATCTGGTCCTGCCCACATCTCTACTCTCCTCATGCCAATAATACTCTTGTTGCATTAGCTTCCTTTCTGTTCCTACAAAAGGTCAAAATTGGTCTCAATTTAGAAATATTTTACTAGCTGTTCTCCTTGCGTGGAATGCTCTTCAGCTTGATTTTTGTAAGATCATCTCCCTGTCATCCACACTTCAACTTAAACATCATCAGAGGGGACTTTCATGACCCAATCAAAAGCAGCCACCCAGTAATGCACTATCACATCATATTATTTTACTTCTTTGCTTTACACATGTAACTATTTCTTTTTTCCCCTAATTATTATTTGCCCCATCCCACATATATGTAAGTAAGCCCCTTGCTTTTCTTCAACAGTCTTTCTGCATCAACTATACCACTTCCTGGCACTGAGAAAGTGACCAATAAGTATTTTTTAAACAAAGGAATAAATCACACAATTAGTTTCAAGATGATGCAGAGGCAAGGTAATTCAAAGCATATGACTTCTAGTAATGAGTTTAGATTATAAGTACAATGGGAAGGCACTGGAATATTCTAGGGAAGAAAAAGGAATTCAGGAGAGATGGGAAGATATAATCTAATTTGTGTCTTCAGAACTTCACTATCTGGACAATGGATTAGAGGTTAAAGAAGTAGAAATGGGAAGACAAAAGGGAGTAGGTTGCAGTAATGAGGTAAAATATAGTTGTGGCCTAGACTAGGCTTGTGGCAGGAGAAGTGGAAAACAAGTGATTAATTCTAAGATATTTTAGAAGCAGAAAGTCTAAGACTGGCAGATGGACAGGATGTAGGGATCAGGGAAAGGGAGCAGTTAAAGATAATTCAAATTTCAGGCTTTACTTACCAAGAAGGGGAGGGTTCAGCTGGGTGAGATCCACTTTCTATTTCCCTTCCTTCATTACAGAAAAGATCCATTTATTACTTCATTTACTTGATAATTACTGAGTAACTGTTGTGTGCTAGGTATTATGCTAGTGTACAATATTATCTTTTTTCTCTCTATTCAATTCAAACTTGCATTGAATTCCCAAGTTTGGAGGTTAATTTTGAATTCTAACAGATATAATACGTTCTCATTTGCAGTCACTTATCTGTGCATCCATCCTTGGTTAATTAAAAAAAAAGATAATTTTTTCCTTTGTTATTTGTGCCTATCTCTAGCACTCATTTTAACTAAGCTTTCCAAATGTACCTGGAACTATCATACCACATGACTTCATTATCACACTGTACTGTAATCATTTATTGGTTTATTTCTGCAACTACATCATATCCTTCTTGTGGGAAAGTACCTAGTCTATCTTGTTTGCTGCTGTAGCCCCAGCATCAAATATAGTACTTGGCAGATAATAGGTACTTCATATTAAGGTGGAGATAAAAGGCAGAGAAACCTATAACGACCGTCTAAAAATAATTTGTAATGCTAAGTTTTCTTTCTTATGAGGGGTTTGCTTTCCTCTTCTGTAAGTTATTAATGTACGTTCCTAGCAACTTATATGAAGGAATCCAAAAACATACTCTAGACCTAAAAGACTATCTTATTATTCAGTAAGAATACTGAGATTTTCATCTTCCTTACCTGCCCACATAGCAGTTGAGGACAGATAAAATGTTCTCTTCAACAGTTTCTATGTTTTGTTTTGTTGTTTCTTCATTTTTAGTTTGACACATAATTGTACATATTTATGGAGTACAAAGTGATATTTGGATACATGTATATAATATTCAATGATCAAATCAAAGTAATAAGCATATCCAGTATCTCAAACATTTGTCACTTCTTTGTGCTGGGAACATTGAATATCCTTTCTTCTAGTTATCTGAAATTATACAAAAAATTGTTGTGAACTAGAGTCACCCTACAGTGCTATAGAACACTAAAAGTTATTTTTCCTTTCCAGCTGTATTTCTGTATTTGTTTATCAATCTTTCCTTACCTCCCTCTTCCCCCAGCCCTTCCCAGTCTCTAGTAATTATTATTCTACTCTCTACTTCTATGAGATCAATGTGTTTTAGCTTTCACATATGAGTGAGATCATGCAGTATTTATCTTTCTGTGTCTGGCTTATTTTGCTTAACATAATGTCTCCTAGGCTTCTAGGTTTTGTGTTGTACTATTTATTGCTTCACCAAAAATAAACTTCAATAAGTAGAAAATTATTATTTTCATGGTTTCCTTGTATAAGGATATATAGGACTGTTTGTTTGATTTCATATCAATACCTTATTACTTCATTAGTTTGACAAATTCATTTGTAAATTCAATTCGTATCTTATCTGCTCTGAAATGTCTAGAAAGTCATATATCTTGGCCCTAAGGAAAACACTTTTTAAAATCAACACTATATCCACGACAGATTGTGACAGTGAAAAAGTCAATTTTCTCTGTAGTCCATAAGAAGAATATCAGATATCCCCATGCAAGAGAAACCCTGTGACTTCATATTACAATGAACATCCATGTCCAGAAGGAATGCTTCCTGTGGTTGGAGGGAACAAGAACCCCTATATCAAGGAAGGTAAGGTTTTCAGAGGCTACAGTGTAACTTCCAGGGCGACAGCCCTTCTTAAAGCACAATTTGAAGATAGCTTGCTGATTAATATACTTACCTATATGTGAAATTAAGTTCAAAAAATGAAATGAAGTAAAATGATGTAATATTAATACATCACAATCTATATACTTGATTATATAAATATACCAATGTGGAAAAGGGAACTTTTACAGTCTTTGAGAAGTCAATGCCCATGACCACCAAGTTTTGTTTATATAGCTTTTGAGGCAGGCTGATTTCTAAAGTAAGACAGATGACTTACTTTGGCTTACTACATAGTTTTCAATAACTGATGAGGCTTCCCAGGTCTTTGGGTAACCAAATAGCAACCTTAAGTGTTTCTCAATCCATCCCTTCTGTTCCTTTCTAATCACACTCACATGATCAGTATTCTTCAGATACTTTTTCCAGGGTTACTATAATATTCTCCTATCTTCACTGCTAACTGGTAAACTTTCTCTCCACCCATATATGGCTTCCAGAGAAATTTTCCTAAAGCACTGTTCATTTTTTAGTTCAAAACCTTTTAATAGTTCTTTGTTGCATTCATAAAAGAAGTCCAAATAAATAATCTTAGTATTTAAGTCCCTTTGTGATCTAAGTTCAACCTACCTTGCCAAGTTTCATCCCTATTTCTATGTACCACATGAAATGAGTACTGGTCCTCTATCTTCCAGACCTTCTCCATGCATTTACTTATGCAATCTGTTCCCCTGATAGGATAGCCCTTCTTTTTAGTTAGGGGATATCCCAAGTTTCTCTAACAAACAGACCCCAAAAGTACCATGGTTTCAATCAAGCTAGACATTTATTTCTCACACAGACAACACTCCAGAGGTAGCTGGGAATTCCATGGTAGATACACTGCCCTGCTCCACGAGACTGTCCAGGGACCATGACTCCTCCTATCGTTTTGCTCGGTCATCTCCTGAGATGTTTTCCTTAAATGCTAGGTTGAAGATGGGCTTATTAGGGAGAAAGAGACACGGGAATTTATGGCCAATCATTTTATGGGCAAGATCCCCAAACTGCACAAATCATTGCCATTCATATCCCACTGGCAATGAATTTATCACATGGCCATACCACACAGCCAGTGAGGCTGGGAAATGTAGCCTCTATGTAGATAGCCACACACCCTGTTAAAACCTGCAGGTGCAGCAGGTGGTAGAAAGAGGTTCTGTTACCAAGAGAAATAAGGGGAATCTGTAGACTGGGTTCAATTATTAGTCTCTGCATTATCTTTCTTCAGTTTATGCCTCTAGGAACACCATTCATTCTCAAAGTCAAACTCAAATAACACTTCCTACTGGCCACTCTTCCCTAATTTTACCACATCTCCTTACTCCATAGTCCTCCAAATGGAATTTCAACTCTCATTCCTCTGAAATTTCTTAATTCTTGTACCTATTATGGAATTTGGCACATTTTAGTCAGTTAGCTATACACATATTAAAGATAATTTGTTAGAAAAATATGATGTGAACAAAAAGGAAAAGATACTGATTAATCTTCCTTCATTGTTTTATTTCATATACAAAAACTATTGAACATAGAGCATGTGCCAACCTTTCATTCTGTATTTCTAGAAGTGATATAGGCAGGAATAAGCACTCAATAATGCTGGTGGTGATAACACTGTTTTATTCAACATATTAATAATTTATCTTCATTTATTACAAATATAATATTTTTAAAGTACCATGTACAAGTTTGACTTAGAGGAATTATAATTTTTAGAAATTTTTTAGAAATAAGATTACTGTAAAAGATTTTCAACTAAACAAAATATATGACCTAAAATTTTATTAAGAATATTTTCTAATAATGATATTTAACCAATGCATGCTCTTTGTCCTTTAGTAAGGATTTATCAAAAACAAAAAAAAATCCTTAAATAATACTAATATATTGCTATATATTTTTAATTTCTTAGGTTTATTGCTTTTATTCTTCCATCTGGTTTCTTTATGCCAGTTGCCAACATCTCAGTTACTTTTGGAGTTTGTATCTTCTTATTTTGTCATAGCCAGCTTATACTTTCATACAACATGAAATAGCCTTCAGCTCTACTGTGATAAAACATTTTATTTCATGATGTTTCAGTACAAAACAAATACCTATTTTACATATAGTTATACATCATAGTACATAATTGAAGTTATAGAATTTCACTGTTACAATGTAAATTGTGAATATAGTACAAGCACAACAAATTTTTTAAAATACCTAATTTTCTTTCAATATAGAACTATAAATTATGAGCAGGGAGTCATTTCTTTTGATTAATAAGCCCACTGATCAGGTATAATAAATATTTACACATTTTCTATGTTATAGAATGCTTAAAATGCCTGAAACAGTAACTATTATCAAGCCAAAGTTTGAGAAATTTTATGTATCAAAGTCTTTCAACATGAAGCATAATATATATGAAACATGATAAACTCCCTTTACCTAAAACTCAGAAAAATTGTAACAGCCTCCTATTAATTTTTTTTTTTTTTTAACAAAAATATGAGTCTGTCAGTAATTTAGAATTTAAATGCATGTCATAGCCTGGGGGAACTGTAGTACCTGTTGTTCCTAGGGTGAGTTATAAACATATAAATACTTTTTTGAACACCAATGTAAGCTCCATTGAAATGTATTATCTTGAAATTATGTTAAAATAGAATTTAAGATAATTAGAAAACTAAGTCTCTGATACACTAAACAATCTTACTTTAAAAGGCCAAAATGCTGTGATTAATACTAAATACATTTTTTAAAAATGTTAACATTTTGTCCTTTATGTAAACTTTAAAAAAACCACACAGGCAAACTTTATCTGAAAAGGTAACTTCTGATTTTATTGGCAAACCTATAATAATGCATATGATCGATCTTTACTTAATTATTCTGAGTTGCAAACACAATTAATAAATCATTTTTGAAGTGTACTGACCGTAATCAGTATACTCTGGAACAAGTCCAAGGGGCCATTAATCAAAACACACAGCAAGGAAAGTGAGAGCCACAGCCTGAACAGTTAAGTAAACACAGAGTGAAGCTAATAAAAACGTATCTCGTTTTAAAACCACCACTGTGTTTACTTTTGCAACTAAGATAAACATTATGGTAAAATTAAAGTTGTGCAAAAAATAAGGTTTACTCATGATGAGCAAAGTAAATATATAGCAATTGGACGTTCACTTTATGTCCCTAATTTGGCACTAAAGAAGTTTAAACTCCAAGTACCAAAAATCTGCAAGAATTAGATATTTGAATCCAATGATTATATTCTCTATATAAATTGAACACACACATAATTTTTAAATATTTTGAGATTTAAACTAGAAAAAAGCAATAAATTGTCAGCAATTTTTAAGAATAAAAGTATAAACATGAAAACAGGTTCTTTGTGTTTTTAGTTGTTTTTTAAGTGCTTAACAGAGCACCTGGCACACAGCAATCAAATAAACATTAGTTATTGTTATTTTCAAATCAGTATCATAAAGTAGCCGATAAGTATGGTCTATGAAATAAGATGATCCTAGATTCAAAATCACAGATGTAGCACTTTGGGCAAGTTATCTAACCTCTCTGGGTCTGAGCTTCCTATTTATGTAATGTGTACAGTTTAATGAGATAATGCATATAAAGCACTTGGCACAATGTCAAGGACATAATAAGTATTCAATGAATGTTAAATATTATCATTATTACTGACAAATTAGATTTGACTAACTAATAACATTTTAAATACAAAATGCCATTAATAAATATTAAGAGGTAAATAAACTAGGAAGAACAAAAATTGATATTTAAGATACAAAGAGCTCTTATAAAGCAATGGAGACAAAGACCTCCCCTGAAAATCACCTAATGTTATTAACAGGTAATAAAGAAAAGATGAAATGCCAATAATCAATATATATATCTGAAAAAATATAAGACTTCTTTAATGGTTAAATACAAAAAAATCAGTGAGGTACTATTCATTGTTTAAATGATCAAAATGATCTGGCAATGACCAAAATGAACTGGAAAACAAAAGAAAAAAGGCAAACACTGCTCGTGAGACTACAAATTGTTATAGCCTTTCTGGAGGGATTCTAGCAAAACAGAACAAAGGACTAACAAGTACACATGCCCTCTGACCCAGTAATTCCACTTTCAGGAATTCATTCTAAGGAAATAATCAATTGTACGTGGAAATTTATGTACAAATATATAAAATGCTCTTTGCAATAATACAAAATATTTACATAATGTAATACTATAAATATCAAATGATGTTGAAGCAATCTATATATTAAAGTGGAAATTTTTTATAATATATATTTAAGTTGAAAAATAAGAAGATACATCATAAACAGTGTGAACAAGTTTTGTAAATAATGTTGGAAGAGTAAGATCTGCAAAGATACAGAATACCGTGGTAATAATGGTGGTCATCTCCAAGTGGTGGGATTATGAGTTTCCCATATGATCATCCTCTTGTTTCTGTGTTTTCTCATTTTTCTGGAGTGAGCATGTACTGCTATATAATTAAATAAAATGAATTTCATTTTATAATAAATATAATTAAATAAAATGAATTTCATTTTATTGAAAAATAAACAGATTGATATTAGACCTTTCCCCCCCTACTATTAGGTTTTAATCTTTTATAATAGAAATATAGGAAGAATTATCTCAAAATGCAAACAAATAACTTTCTTCAAAACTCCATTGAAAGAAGAATCTTATTAACAGTAAATACTTTATTTTAAAACCTGTTTGACTGTAAACTGGGTTATGGTGGGGAAGTGAGCTCTTTTGGACCCTAAAAAGCTTTGACAGACATGGTAACTTTGGTTCTGTAGCCAGAAGAGCCTGATGTGTGCAATTACTCCTCTGAACAAAAGCAAATGCATTGTGCAAGGTCTTCAAGGATGAAGTTGTAAGCCTCTAGTATAAAAAGGCAATAATTGAACTTTTCTAGGTCCAGGAAGACAGTATGAATGGTATAGTGGCAGCTGTGCAAAACCTGACTCCACTCCATGGAGGTGGGAAAATACTGAGCTGAGATATGCTGCATCATCTTTTTCTGCTTCTTGTAGCCACCAGGACTGTGATAAGATTATGTAACCTTGGCTAACTAAATCATACACTTTAAGGTATGTGTGTGTTGCTTTGCCATCCATTAATTATATGAAATACTGCAGAGCTGGCTGGTTAGCTCAGTTGGTTAGAGTGCAAGGTCAAGGGTTTCAAATCCCTACCAGCCAGCTGCCAAAAGCAAAAAAGAGAAAGAAACAAAGAAAGAAATACTGCAGCTACTCACTTACTTAATGGAACCACTTAAAGGTAGATTCAGAACACACAGCTAAAACTGTCACTACAGTTCAAGAAGTAACATCTACGAAAAGTTATAATTTAATAATATTTTTAAGGTTGTTTTGGACAATGTGTCAGAACTCTGTGTTTTCAGAGAACATCCACCACATGGAAAACTAAATCATGTTTGTGGACCTCTGCATGAAATATGTGAGCCTATGTTATTTTTATTTGCTAGCCTGCAGAAACAAAGGCTATGTAAAAGTATCTGAAGACTATACAAGTATTTACTTGTACTTTTGGCCCAAGCTACTTTAATGTTCTCTCCTACAGCTGAGTTGATGTTGAACTGCATGTATTCAAATCACTGAAACTGTCTCAGAAAATAACCTTGCTACTCTCAGAAGGGCCATCAGTGGGACAAGCAGAAAGTTTCCTAAGTAGTAGGATTGTGGGGAGAGGGAAAAGAGAGGTCCCATATACACACCAGATTTGTTTTCCTGTAATCCATTTTAAAGTTTAACATTCTATAATTATGGTTAAAATGTTCTTAAATCTTAAAAACCATTGATATTCAAGAAATATGAGAGTCCAAATCCTAAACTAGTACCCCGCAGAATACTAACTCTTGGACTGTTATTAAATCTTTTTTTGTGTGGGCAAAGGCAGATTGCATGAGGTGCTATGCTTAAACACATTTGAGAAATTAAACAAAGTCAATGAACTATTTATTGTGGGGTTTCTCAGAACCTTTAATATATAAATCTCCAAGTTTTGGAGGGTAGGAGCACATGGGACTATGGGAGCTATTTATTCAGCAATTTCCAAACTTACTTGAATATGGAACCCTTTCTAGGGCACTTATCCTTTATATATATCTACAGAATGAAGTCTATAAATGGTATCATAAAGAATACATTGTGAACTCGTTATGATCTAATTTCAATAAACATTTTGACTTTCTTTCATCTACACAAATCTCAGCGCTAGAAGCACTTTATTCCTACTTATCTACTTAGCTCTGTGGCCAGGAGATCCTTATACTCCAGTTTTGGTAACTAGGTATGTATAGTATATCTCTGAGTTTGACTTCCCATCTTGGATTCCAGAGTAATCCCCATCCGATTTCAACGTGGATTTGGCTCTCTTCTCGGCTACCTCTCCTGGGGTCTGAAGCCCTGATTCTGAGACAAAGTTTCTATTCAGAAGTCTCTATGAAGACTTAACCAAGTCCTTGTTCAGATACTAATCCTAGTATCTCTTAAAATTAGTTAGCTCTTGTCAGAGAGAACCTACAAAAATTAGAAACACCACTAAAAGAAGGAAAAGCAGAATTTCCAGGGGAGGAGAATTGGGCTAAAACAGTTGAAGTGACAAGCATTAAAGCACTAATTAAATCATTTAGTTTGGGCATTTTGTTGGTTGATTTTATTAGCTGGCTGCTAATTTCAATAAGACTGGGAAACTGACTCAATTTAGCTTGATAAGTAAATAATGAATGGATTAATTAATCAATTTGTTAGAATAATCCAGCTAGTTTTCCTGGACAAAACTGACTTCAGGTCATACCAAAAGAATGTTATAAACAGACTTTTATTTACTGATATATACAGAGTTGGACCTATTTGTATTAGCTTTTAAAAGATGTTGATAAAAATAATAAGAGCTCTTAAATTTGAAGAAGACTTAAATGAAAAAATCTTCTTTGGTTATTATGTTGTATGCTAAAGCATGACTTCATTAAAATTTTAAGCTGGATGAATAAGAAAGCCCAAATATAGTGCTATTTTATTTAGATACATATTGTGCCCCTGTATATTTATAGAAAGTAATTTTACAATGTTCTTATTTACACTCAGGATTTTACCTGATATCAGTGAAGTATATAGATATGAAAGTAATTTCACAATTCCTATGGTCTTTGTCAGCCGGCTCGTTTTGTTTAAAACACAGAATTAAAGAAACATACCAAAGGATTTTACAAATAATTTCAAGTGATGCGAGATAGTAAATAGCAAGGAATGTACAACATACGGTTGTGTTGAATAACCCTTACTGTTGACGCTAGTTGACAGAACAGATGAGTGTTCCCCAAGTATAATCATATTGTGTGGATTAGTCACAATTTTTTAAAATGAATATTTATCAGTACATACCAGATTCAGAAATTCAGATTCTGAGAAAAGTAGGAAATCATCAAAGCTCTAGAAATATTCATGAAAAGAAAGCATTTATATTTACGAAAAAAACGCAAAACAGCAGTACAATTCTGCACCTTAGTACTGCTAACACATGTTAATTTAGGTTACTATCCCTGTGAGCACTTTACATACGTTTCAGTATGTTTTCAATTTTCTAGTTTCCTGTGTTTCAAAAAAATGGAAGTTTTATTATTGGAAATCCAAAATTGTAAAACATTAAGCAGATTGAAAGTAGAGTTAAAAAAAAAAAGGAAAAGAAACTAAGTACAATAACTGCAGATAATTCTAAATCAATAGATCTAAGAAAATGCAACATTGTTCCCAAAATATCAGAGTTCTCCAATCAATCTGATAATGGCATAATTCTTAACAAGAGTTAAAAAGCAGCACTCAAAAGGAAGGAAAAACAGAAAAAAACCCTTTGCAATGTGAGAAACAGAAATGCTATCCTATGTATGAAGAAAAGCTGAATTATGAACATAAGCAACACAACCAGTTGAACTGGCCTCTGAGTAGTCCTCAGCCTCATCTCATGCCTTCTCATCCTTGTTCCCGATCTCTCATCAATTTACACATCCCACTTGGCACGAGCTCACAAGCTGCTTCCTCAGGCTGAACACTCTGCTCTCTACTCTCTGTTCAACTCTTTACTCCTCTTCAACTTTGGATTATGGCTCAAAGGATGATGCTTCAAGCCATCCTCTTTGCTACATTTCCCCTAAATCCTGAACTCCTTCAAAAGTATGCAATTGTATATTTATGTATTGATATGATTAATGCTTGTCTTCTCTCATATAGACTAAGCTATATGAGATCAGGGACTGTGTCTAGTTCACTAAACAATGTGAGGAAAATCATAGTTAGAATTATTTTGTCTTCAACAAACAGTGTTTACTATGCATTTCTTCAGTTAATGTGAAATCATCTGGTAGTTCTACAATGAATGCAAACTCTAGGGAGAGGCTATCATAGGTGATACAGAAGAAACAACATTGTAAGGGACTGACAAAAATGTTTTAAATCCTGCATAGGCTTGGAGGCTTTTGAAAACAACTAATGAAGTCAGCCTTCCCTGATGAATTTAATGAGATATGATGGTTAATATGTTGTGGTGATGTGAACTATAAAATCAAAACTTTGCAATCTTTTTTTTATCACTAAGAGATGTAAACAAAATTGGGTAACACATTTATTCTCAGTTAATCTTTCCTGAGAACACAAGGAATATAAATATGGTAGATATCTTTGTTCACATACTATTTCTTTACTTAAAGCATTTGGAATTTTGAAAACTCAATACTGGTCATCTATAAGTTACTTCTATTGAATGTCCTTGGGACATATACCCAGTATTTTGAGATATCCATCCAAATAGTTCATGTACTTTTAGTAAGTTTTATAAGCAGGCTATACTGTTTTTAGTATAGTAAATTAAAGAGGAACATCATGTAGTCAAAGTTTCATAAACTGTAGTGACTAGTTAATGCTGAGTTAACAGTTTAATTTAGTAAGATAATACTCACAATAATAACAATAACACTATAATAATAATTAAACTGGTTTTATGGCTAAATTTGGTAAGTTGAAATAACTCATCCATTTAAGGCAGTCTCTTATTCTCTTTTATGCGCACTGGAGAGTATGTCATTCATTAATCCACTGAATAATTATTGAGTGCAAAAAATAATTATGCACTCACTAGCTGATAACGTTTGATAAGTTACTTAAACTCTGTAGACAATACAGTTTTTAACATTATTTAACAGAATAGGGCCAATATTTCCATAGTAAATAGTTTCCACTTAAGATGGTATTATTTTTGTAGAGTAAACTTAGAGATTCAGAAAATTACATCTATCTTGTGTTACAAAATATTTTTAAAGCATCAGAAGTGGCATTTTTTTTAGAAGTTCCAAAATACACTGGAATATTTGATTATAAAAACTGTGACTATCACAAGTGCATTTTTAGCTTACTAATTTTTGTTAATATTTCTAAATTTTCTTATATGGTTGAAGAATAATTATTTTCAATAAGGATGGAATTTTCTTTATAAGCTGGATTGCCAAATAATTTTTGACAATCTGCTGAGAAATTATCTGCTCTATAACTTTCACATTTATTTACAGAACCTAAATAATGTTCTAAATTTTCCTGTATGAATAATATTTAGTTGCTTACTTATGAGGTTTCTATCCACTAATTAAATCATATTTAAAAGCCCAGACACTTTGAGAGGTCACCTTTGCTTTGCCTGTTACTTTACATCTGTTTTGAGGGAAAATTTGTTTTCTTTTTACCATGGAAGCATGCATAAAAGAGCTAAGAAAGGCCATAATAAAGAGATTGGACAGACCTGGGTCATCATTATGTCATTTCACTCTTTTGTTTAAACTCAGTTCCTGAAATTTTAGGCATACTTATTACCAAAAACAAATATACTTACACAGGGCTTGACCTCACTTCTTCATCTTTAATATGGCATAAATTAACAGTATTTTAGAGATTATGATTCAACATTTCTATAGTAGTTTTCAGAAACATTCTCTTGTGAAAACTATTTTACATTTTTCACTATTCAGTATTTTTATTGGTGCAAACAACTTTACTACAAATTTTCTTTTATATTTTATGTACATGATTTGTCCTGATACTTTGAAAGCTTACTTACAAATTGATTAACTTCTCTTAGCTGAAAAATAACACACTTTTTATCTAATGCTGCTAAATCACAATTACTACTTTATAATGCCATCTCAACACAGAAGGAACTGGTTGAACTAGTTTTCTTTCAGAAAAAAAAGTTTATTATACTTTTAAATTATTAACAACAATTAAATATCATATACAAGTAATACATTGTGACTTTCTAATATAGACACATCTGTTGAGATAGAATTTGAGATCCCACCAATTAGTTCTCAGTATACCTCTCTAAGGAAGATTAAAAGTGGTTCTTACACTCAAATAAAATAACCTAAACCCATTCACATTTATGATACATATTTTAAAATGTGGAACATAATTCCAATGATTCCAATTTAAAACTTTATGGCTGGTGTACTCCCATGACTCTGTTCTTGCAATCATAACATTATTTGTGTATATCTCTGTCTCTCAAAAGATTATAAATCCTCTTGAGGCAGTGGACCAAATACGGACTTTGAAATAAAACACGGCTGTGCTATTGTGGAAAAATGACTATCTTTCTGAGCTTTGGTTGTTTTTCATCTGTTAGAATAAATTAATACCTACCTTGCAGGGTTTGTATGAGACTTAAATCAGAGATTACATATAAAGCACTTACCATAATTCTAACTTATCTTTGTATCTCTCTCCACTCCTACACCTGTCACTAGACAAATGACATAGTATCACAATAAATGTTCAACTAAACTTAAAAATTACTATGACTTTGTTTTATTAAATAGTATTTAGTTTTTTTAAGAATACAAAATAACCTATGGTATTTTAAAAGTACTAAAAATTTTACATTGTAAAATACCTATAAGTACATAAATTTAAAAAATGAATTATTTTCTAATGGATAGATATTTTATATTTTTAATTGCTTCATGAATTTTAATTGATAATAGCTAATAAATGTGTAAGTAATTTATTGCAAGTCATATTCAGGTTTTGAAAGTAGTGAATAAAAGGTGTAATAGAATTATGAATATTGGGAGAGATCTTACATATCATCTAGTTTAATCCATTCATTTATAGATGAAAAAACTAACTTCTGGATGGGTAAAATGACACGCACAACGTCCTGCAGACAGAAAAAAGAAATTAAGCCAGAGTACCTGTGATCACCCCTTTCCGAACTTTTGTTTTTAAGATGCAGAGCTGGAGAAGCCAGGAGAAGCCAAATAGAGAAAAAACATATGTAAGATGCCCAATGGGAATGTCTGAAGGGACTGAAGGCAATAGAATTTGTCAAAGAAAAGCCAACGGAACTGTGAAGTTTAGAGGTAGGGGCCAATGTCTTTTCACCCATAAATAGCAAACTAACCATATCTACATTTGCTTGGGAGGCTACAGCTAGAGTATATTAACCTAATGATGCAGATGGTGATGAGAAGTTATCAGAGGAAAAAAAGTGCTTAGGAAAGAAGGAAAAGAGGTAGTAGTATTAATTTACAAACATAAAATAAGGACTAATCAGTATTTGAGAATTTCTTATTCTAAGGTTTTTTAGAGCTAAGGGCTTGTTTCTGTATTGTAGAAACTTCTAATTTTTTTTTTGACAAAAAGAATTGGGAAAGTAGAACTAATATTTTAAAATTTTAAGAGCAATAAAATTTCAATCTCCTGTATTCAAAATGAAAAAAAAAAGTCCTAAAGTATAAAAAATAGAAACAAAATATATAATTTGACTTTTTCTTTCATTTGGGCAAAGGATATCAACCCCTTAACATCTTATTGACACGTGCTAATCTAAATTTCCTTTAATCTTTAAAATTCTTCCTAGCATCTAACACGTTTTTTATTTTTACTTAGGGGCAGTCTTGATTAAAAGTTCTACAATAATATAATTAGCAGACAATTCAAACAAGCTGATATGATTTACATCAACATTTGAAATGGTGAAAGTATACAAAATAAACATTGACACGATCATCTAAACGTAGAAAAGAAAAGGAACATAATACTAATTGTATGTATGCTTGTAGAAACAAACATGTTGCCCTTATTAAAAAGAAAATAAAAATACTCAAGCTTGAGTAAAATCTAAACTTCTTTCATGACAGATTCCTGTTTAAACAATACAGTGTATGAGGAAAATGTTAGTTACCTCAAAACCTTGCATTTAGTTCACACATACAGTGAAAAGACCTAAGATGCAGTTCTAACAGAAAACCAACATACAATATTTTTTCTTACTCCACATCCTGAAATCTTTATCAGACAAAACAATTAGACCAAAAATTCCATGAGGACAGAGGCTTGTCCATTTTCTACTCCCCCGAATCCTCAGAATTCAGTATTGTCCCTGGCACATAACAGATGCTCATTACTCACTTGTTTACCGATGGACTGAAGGAAGTACTGAGTTTTCTAAATATTTGAAATTGTTTGTAATTTTATTCTTTCTCATATTAATGTATAGGAATATTTGGCTTTTCTAATGTTTGTCAGTTGTAAATATTTTTGATTCATTGTGTAACAGAGATAATAGCATGCCTTAAACTCTATGAACTCTATCAAGGGGTATGAGTTAACGAACAAATTAGGAAGATAAATACAAACCAGAAAGAGCTTAGTGCACACTGGATTTTTTGCACATATTGTCTGAAGACATAAGCAATGCAGCATAGTATAAATGGCATTTTAAGTATGAATAGATCAGTCCATTTGTGGAGGGAATAAAAACCTACTGATGAACAGACAAAATAATCTCACTGTTAACTGTGCAATACTTACTATTATGCTAGAAACTACAAGTCCCTCCTGTTGGGCTGCCAGTTTCCTGAAGGCATGGATTGTGCCTTGGCCTTTGCATCCTCATTGTCTATAACAGAATTCAAAAACTCTTTGCTCTCAGGACCCTTTTATATTTTCAAAATTCTAGGGGGTCTCAGAGTTTTGAGTGCATATTTTTGTTTATGTGGATTATATTTGCCACATTCAAAATTAAAACTGAGAAAATTTCAAAATATTAATTCATTTAAAAATAACACAAATCCAGTGTATAACATGAATAACATATTCTTCATAAAACATCATTATATTTTCCAAACAAAAAAATCTTGTGAGGACATTGTTTTATACTTTTGCAAATCTGTTTGATGGCTGGCTTGATTGAAAACAGTCAGATTTTCATTAGCTCCTGCAGTCAATCTGCTGTAACATGATTTTTAATTGAGGGATCTGAAGAAAATCCAGCCTCATGAAGGTATGGAACTGAAAAAGGGAGTACCTTTTGGAACCCCACAAAAAGCCTCAGAGACCCCCCCAAGTTGTCCTTGTTCCATATTTTAAAAGCCACTGGACTATAATATCATCTACCTAATGGCCATTTTTCAATAACTTTACTAAATTAACAAAAAATTTAGGGGGAAAAAAATTCTCAGAGCATATATACGCATACCTAAACATAATACAAATAATTTGCACATTCATTGGATTCAACTAATAATATTCTTTATAAATGCTCATTGTTTTGCTGTCATAAAATGTTAATTATTCCAACTTCTCAACTCATAACTAAATTGGGGTGTAAATTGATGAAGCGTAGTCTAAACCAAAGAGCAAAAAAAATGTAAAAATAAAGTATGTAATGCCAAAATTTAATAGAAATAAACAGAAAACTAGAAAGACATTTTACTTGAAAAAAATACCAAGCATAACCAAATCAAGTGGTTAATTTTAATGCTATATGGGTCTTTTGAAACAGTAAATTAGATTTAAACACTTTACTGAATAAAAGCTGGATTCTAATATTTTTAGTATCCTACATGCCATTTCTTTTTTTTTTTTTTTTTGTCTTTTTTGTGACCGGCACTTAGCCAGTGAGTGCACCGGCCATTCCCATATAGGATCCGAACCCGCAGCGGGAGCGTTACCGCGCTCCCAGCACCGCACTCTCCCAAGTGCGCCACGGCTCGGCCCCTACATGCCATTTCTAATTAACCTATAAAAACCACGCACATAAAAAAGATTTTGCTTGTATTTTTTAGCATTTCTGCTTTAAACATTAATAAGAATTAATCAAATACCAGAGGTAATATACTGATTCAAACATTTTACAATTTCGAAAATCATAATTTTTGTTCTAAAAATAAATTTAATACAGATAAAATATAATTTTTAAGATTACATACTGATTTTAAAAAACGTCATCCTGCTATTTAGCAAAGAATAAAATGACTTACTTTTTCTTTTCTTGAAGCTGATGCTCCTGAGAAGCCATTTTTGGTTCTGTCCCAAGATTTTTTTGCATTCGCTGCCTCCTCTTTCTACTTGGTGCAATATCAGTGACATCAGGACTTGAAAGAATGGAATCATCTTTTCTTAAAGTAGCTAAAATAAAATAAGAATGTGACCCAACAAAATTATGCATGTAATTTGTGAGCAAAGGGTCAACTTCCTGCTTCAGCACTGACATAAAGTGACAAAATTAAAATATAGCAAAACTATTCTTTCACACTTTTATGCAGATTTGGTGAAGTGAGCCAATTAGATGGTAATTTACTACCAACATAAAATATTACATTTATTGTATACATGGAAAAATTTGATCAAAATGGTCTTTGCCTTTCTTAGGCAACAATCTTCCCAAATAACATTGATTGGCACAGTTTAATCTCTCAGTGCTAGAAATGGGTTGAGGTTTTGGAGGTACCACCAAAAGGTGTCTGGAAAGAAAATAAAAAAAACTACTGTAGAAATGATATGAATCAAGTTGATATTAAACAATAATTTTCAGCAGAAATGGGTACTTCCATTAGGGAGTCAGAGAAAATTTCACACACTTTTATGCCAAGTGTGGGAAATAAGTACAAGAAAAATGTAAGAGAATAGTAACGTGTGTCTCTAATGTGACTAAACCATTAAATTATGCCTCAAAGTGTTGATACATATGAGACAGAAGCAACTATAGAAACATGCTTGATTTATGTTCCGTTATTCTCTATTAGCAACTTAGCTACAAATGCTTAGAATTTAGGATATTCGAATGAATATTCTAATATTCATCCAATACACAATATATTCCACTATAATTACATACTTCTCTAAAGAAAAGGGGTCCTTTGCTATTGGTAAAGCAATGATATCAATACAATTTGGACTACAGAACGTCCTGTTGGTTCATATGATTTCTTTCCAGCATGGTAACAATTAAAAGTGATCACGGGCAAGCTTTTATCCCAATTAAAGAGAAAGTCTTAGCAATGTACAAAGGTCTAAAGAAGAAGGGATGGGGGGCTGAAAATCCTGCATAAGTTGATTATTTTAGCACAAATAGGAGCCTGTTTAGTGGTGTCAAGAAGTTGAGAACTCTATACCTTTCAAAAGTTAAGCTCTTTGCTAAAGAAGTTGTGAAAACATTTCTTCCTGTATCTTGAATCAGATTTTTAATTTTGATAAAACTATTGGAATCAAATACATTCAATAATTCACATCCCCTTCTTTTGAGAGGAAGTATGATGAAAATGGTCAGTTGACTATGATGTGGGGTTGCAAGTGTTGCTGGAAAATTAACGGAGCTAGTATTTTTATTAGGACTGTAACTAGAAACCTAACAACAACAATGACAAAACTGCATAGATTTTGAGTGTTCTGCTCAAATCAAGTGACCTTAATTTTTCCCCCACAAGCCCCATTATTTTTATTATACAATTTTGCTGAATGAGTGGTTTTTAAGGTACATATACATCGTACTCTAGCAGAAAAGCCTGCATGCTGATTTCTCACTCTGCAGCCCATGCTTTACTTGATCTCTTGGAGATCACCGTTGACCACTACCATGAAACTCTTCTCTTGATTTTTATTTTTTCTTAATAATAACTACTATTTTTAAGAACTTGTGTGCTGGGTACTTTGCTATGGATTTTACATGTATTATCTTACTAACCCTTAAAATAACTTTGTGAAGTACTTACTATTACTACCTTCATTTTATTTATGAGGAAAACCAGGCTTCAGAAAGGTTAAGTTACTTGCCCAAATAATACAGCCTTTGCTCTTATATTGTATTATTACAACTATTAAAAAATATTTCTTCCTAGTGGGTAAATTATTCCTTGATCAAATATTAATCAAATGCCCATCAAAGCATATTTTACTTTCCAAAGCTCTTCAAGGTTTTAGGACATATATGTGCCACTAGATTTCTTGTACATTATTTTATGAACCCTAAAAAATGTATTGGGGATAGAGAAGGGTAAATTAAAAAGAAAGTTTTTCTGAACACATTCAAGCTGAATGATTTCTCAATTTTTATTCTGTTGTTTTTTGTTTGTTTGTTTGTTTGGGGCAGCTAGACAGTACGGGGATCTGGACCTGTGATCTTGGAATTATAAGGCTGCACTATAACCAACTGAACTAACCAGCCAACCTCCAATTTTTATTAAGCAATGAGATAATTAATGAAGATACAAGTACAGGCAAAAGTGTCGGAAGTAGAAAACATTTCAATTATAGATAGTCTTACGAAATGGGGAAGGATTATATTTAATGTCACAGAGGATATCTAGAAAGAAAGAATATTTAGTTTAAATTAAAATACAAGGTAAAATTTTTAAGAATAAAGTGATCAAGAAGTTCTGCCACTCATCTCAAAACTCCAAATGATGATTTACAAATTGGCAACCAAAAAGGATATTCCATGTGTCAAATGGTTACATCACTTGTTATAATGTCTGCAGTTTACTTTAAAATACAATGTGACTAAATCTGTGTTAGTTAAGGTGAGCTGTAACCTAGGTGTTTCTAGCATCTAATCAGGAATGCACAGACCAGGAGCAGTTTGATGGGATAAAAAATCCATACTACTGAGGGAGCTAACATAGGCACTTTTGTTATTCATACTTCAATCAAAACTGATTTACTAATTAGGATACTGAAAGACAAAAATCTGTGGTTATTGGTTAAAATAAAGCATGTAAACTAGCTCGATGAATACTGCATATGAGCTCTTATGAGTGAAATTAAAGGTACTCAAGGTATACTGATTGGCTGAAATATTTTAGAGATATTCCCTACCATTTTATGAACAAGGTATAAAAATCCATAAGGCCTATTTACTCTTACATAAGATACCTTATGTTAAATCTTCAAGTGGTTCTATGTCCAACTGTGAACTGTGGACAATTTTGGTTGCTTGTTGCCAGGAAGAATCATCATTCCTACTTCAGGAATCTTCACATTTCCCAAATGTGAACCTTTTATATGAGGTGGTGACTGGTACACCCAAAAGGACGAAGAGCTTGGAATTTCTTCACTTATAGGAAGGATCATGAATTATTTTGTGCTTACTTACTGGTAAATATTTAGTTAATAACTGTATGTGTGGCGAAATTTAATCTGAGAATTTATTATAATTACAATTATTATTATTATTATTGCCTTGAAGTAAAATTGTGGGAAAATGTCTAATGTTCTCACATGTCAAACGTTTTTTTTGTTTTTTATTTTAAAATTTAATTGTACATATTTGTGGGGTACAATGTGTTGTCTCAATATATGCATATATGGCACAATGACTCATTTAGGGTTGATAGCATATCTATCACCTGAACATTTATCTTTTCTTTGTGGTGATTACAATCATTTCTAGCTATTTAGAAATATACAATTATAATATTATTAGCTCTAGTCAGCCTAGAACACCTGAACTTATTCTTCCTATCAACTGCCTGTAACTTTGTACCTATTAATCCACCTCTTCCTCTCACAGCTCTTCCTTTCCCACCTGCGGTAACCGTTATTCTACTCTCTAGTTCTATGAGGACCGCCTTTTTTTTTTTTAATTCCACATTTGAGTGAGATCATTTGGTATTTGTCTTTCTGTGCCTAGCTTATTTCACTTAACATGATGGTCTCCAGTTTTATCTGTGTTTCTGCAAAGTGGGTCTTGAGTTTTTATACTGTCAGACATTCTCTGCTTTTAGTTTAGTTCATCTACATCTAATATAACTATGGCCATGGATGGACTTAGAGTCTACCATTTCACTACATGCTTTCCAATTGTCATTTTTTTGTCACACTTGCCTTTTTTTGGAGGAAAAAAAAAAAAAAAAGAAAAATCAAGTGCTTTTTAGTATTCCATTTTAATTTCTCTATTTTTTTTAACCATATCTCTTTATTTTGTTTGTTATGGTTACTCCAGCAATTATACTCTATTTCTTATCACACTTCTTGATGGCTATCTCTATTTACCACAAAGAAGCTGAATAAAGATTGCATGACCAAGTATTTCTAGCCAGTTCACCACAACATTATGATTCATTTCTCTTGACAATTACAGTGCAGCCTTTCTATAAAATTGGCATGAGGAGAAAGGGCTAGCTGTAGAAATTGAGTTACTGTTTAAACATAATATATCTTTTTTGGTTTGTGTTTGTGCCATGGGAATAGTGTTTCTCTCAGTTTCTCATGCTCATTTAATAGCAAATTGTAGCATAATAGATTCTCTTTAAATATTCCTTTAAAATGAAATTTTGATATCTGTCGAGCCTTTTAACAAAAAACAAAAAATTCCATCCTATCCTTCCCTATCCACCCAGCAAGGCCAGAAAAAGAAGCACTACTCTAACACCTGGTACCTAAGTATTAAATTGCTCAAATTTGTCAAATTTCAATCCATCCTCCCTCTGTCCTCTACTTGTGATAATGTTTGGTCCTCTCATTCCTTTTGGTGTTTATTCTGGATACTACATTTCTATTTTGATATTGGATCCCTGTAGCGATGATTGTGGGTCTCCAAACAAGCACAGATGTGTCACATACAACAGAAGGGATCTGAGCTACAATGATAGGAGGTCAAATATGGGATAGGGACTTGCAAAATGTCTATATTATTCCTAACCTTACATTTTAAGTGCAAAAAATCATGTTTTCACTTTCAAGTCTTGCATCCCATTTTTAAGAAAAAATGTCAATTCATATTATGCTTACTTGGTTACACATTCATTTTAGATATGAAGAAGAACTTGAGTAGAGTTAGAAGAAGACTGCAAATGTTCAAAGACTAATGAGGAAGAGTATGGCCTGGTTGCAGTGATGTTCATGAAAGGTGCAGGAAATGCGACTGGATAAGGCAGCAGGCATGATATGGAAGGAAAAAGGAGACAAATATGTTAAATAATTTGCAGGCTTTCAAGTCCAGCAGAAGAGTATGGATTTGATATTGACTGGAGAGGTTTTTTTCTGAGATTCCCCTTCCAGAATTCTCAGATTTTAATATTATCATCAGTTTCTTTGTCATGACAATGTGTCTTTCACCATTTCCAGGATTTTTTTTAAAAAAAGAAAACAAAAGAAAAAAACTATTGCCAATGAACTTACTACAGCTGAAATACTGACTGGCACCTAGCTGTGGGATGAATTTCAAGTTCTCATTAGGTTCACTGCATCTAGAAAATGAGGAATCTTTACACAAGCCCTGTTATTGTGAAAGGTGGCTCCACAAAAAGCCACATTTCTTCTCATCTGACAAAAGAACTGCAAGATCTTGGCAGCAGTAGTCCAGACACGAGAACGGCAGAGTGTTGGCTTCCCTGGGCACTCTCAATGTCAAAATGAAGTGACACTGTTAGGTAAACTGCCAGGAATTTGAAAAAATCCCATAAGTTAGCCTACCTGGTGAACTTCAGTCTTTGACCAATAAACACTTACATCTCAATATTCGAAAAAATAATTTTTCAGATTTATAGTTTATCAGGCTGTCATTATTGTCTCACATTTATGGACTTTTTTCTCTTCATAAGATTTCTCTTCTTATGCTTGGCAAACAAAGAATCTACAATACTCTCATGGAGACTGCCACCTCTCCTCCCCTCCCCTTGTCACACACATACACCCATACACCCATCTCCAGCCTCCACCAATACACACACATGCACACATGCATACATATCAATGTCCTGAAGCATGTTATTCATGGCAATGGCAATGTAGTTCTTATATTAAATTATAGAATGATGAAAGCGCTGATCTTCAAATTGTTTTGTAAATCAAAAGGTTTCCAAAATATTTGATATCATTAAAGTATTATAAACAAAATGTGCGTGTCTTTACAAAAAATCAAATTGAGATTCATTTAGATGAATTAAAGTACTTTAAGGCTGTCAGAAGACATAAAAAGAAAAGAATTAAAAAAGAAAAGACATAAAAAGAAAAGAATTAAAAAAAAACAAAACTAAGATAAATTAGTGGTTTTCCAAATTCAAAATAACTCAATTGTCATGGAACTACCATCTGTTATACATACAGAGTACCATACCTGCCTGCAATGAGTTTTTGGCTCCTTTATTATATAATCATTTCATAAGTATTTATTTACAGTCAATAAGGCATTATGTCTTATTTCAAAATACATCAAATAATAAGATAAAAAGACAAAATTCAAACCTTAAAATACAACCCTAAGTAAACCTGAAACTTCAAAAAACATATTCTTTCTTTCCCCAGAGAAAACAACCAACCAATGCCTTAGGCTATCTTGTGTCTCCCTCAGTGTGTCTTACTGACAAGTGCAAAGATAATCAAGAAAAGAAGCTGAGATAATGTCTGTCACACCATACTTCAATAACCATTATCTTAAAGTGACCTATCCTGAGGTAGTAAATTTCTAATCTGACCAAATAAGCAAACATTGTTTTCCCTCACCATTCACCAAATAGCCCTTTTTCAAATATGTAAACAGTTGCTACCCAGTTTTCACAATCTCATCTGAATAAGAGATGACCATCATACATGAAAGGTCAACGGTCAACCTATTAATCAGCAATCACCAAATAAACTGATAATTAACATAGCATTAAACACTTTAAAGTATGTATGTGTACATCCGTGCATATACACCTTCCCAAAAGACAGGCTCTTTTTAGCTAGCATGGCTGAAAGTCAGACTTAAGGACAAACACCTACTGACACTGGAGTAACCTAAGAGGTCATCTTTGGAAATCCAATACTTTCAATGTCAGAGGCAGGGTGGGCCACTAAAGATAAACTACAGACTTCAGAAGTATCTACAGCATTAAAAAAAGAAAGAAAGAAAAAAAGTAACTTGATTATATTAACACAATCCAAAGTTTAATTTTTAAAAAATATTTTTTAAAAATTTAGCACTGAAAGAACTCAGTTCTTCAAACCTTAAGGATCTGTTCATTCCTTCACTCATTCAACAAATATTTATTAAGTGTTTTCCAAGTGTCAGGCACTATCCAAAAGACACTATGAGCATGCACTCAAAAAGTTTAGAACAGAAGGACACAACTATGAGGAGTCTTCAAAAAGTTAATGGAAAGGTTTGTATTACCTTTTAATTCTATTTTTCCGTGAACTTTTTGAAGTGCCCTTACATTTGCAAGGAAGCCGTAAGCCATACAAGCAATAAGGACACCAATTTAAAAGTTTTAAGGAAGGCACAGTTTCCAACCTCTTACTATATTTTCCAAATTAATCTTTAAAGCTTCAGTTTTTCTTTCCCATTGTTAAACACCGATTATAATTTCATTTCTTACATTGTTTTCTTTCTTGTATAGATATTTCTTTGGAAGCATAATCATTAACATCAGATGGCTTGGAAACAGATTTCCCAAAAGAAAATTAAAAGGCTAGTTCACTGCGCTGATTTAAGAAAAGATTTTAAGTTAGGTTTCAATGAAGTTTCACAGAGAACTCAAATAGCAAATCTGAATTGAAACAGTACCATCACCTTTTTGGGTAGTCCCCCAAAATCTTTAGTAGATTTCATCACAGCTGTAATAATTTGTGTAATATTTGTTAGCTCTACGAAAGCAGGGGCTGAGTCTGTCTTATTTACTGCTAGTTCAAGAAAGACTAGCATGGTACATAATGCACAGTAATTCCTCAAAAAAATATTTGTTGATTTAAGTACAAATTCTTTAATACTAGTAGAGTTAATAATAACTTCTTAAAAATTATTTTGCATCTATGTGAAATAGTACACTATTGATCATTTATGCCTGCTGCTGCCAATCCAGCTAATGTTTAGAAAAGAAAAATATTAATGGGGAAAAGGAGTTTATGAAAGAGCAAAATTAAGCCTTCAATTTATATCATTTTGCAGTTAAAAATAACAAACTTTGGAAAGTACTTTTAATGGTTAATAAGTTTTCAGAGAACAAAACTACAATTTTTCAGCTTTCAACAGCTACCTAAGTCACGAAATGTTTGCAGCCAACATAAAGGTCTCACTGTTATACATGAGTCAGGTATAGACTTCTGTTGAACTAAGAGATTTGTTAATAGTTTCTTCATAGAAATTTCTATGAATTTTAAAAATTTTCATTGATTTTGATTTTTGTCAATGTTTAATAAAACCTAGACTTTTATAAAGCTTAGAGAAGATTTCATTGAACTGATAAAAAGAAGAAATTGTACTAAAATAAAATATAAAAACTTTTTTTAAAAAGAAATGGCATAGGAAATCTTTCAGTTTATTTTTTCTAAATGGTGTACTACTAGGATATTATCTTCAGTGACTCTATGTTAACTAGTTAGAACTAGGACAAGGTCACTAGCTTGACTAGTAAGTCAAAATCAGTATCTGATATAAGTGGCAAAGGTGAAGTACTACATGACTATCTGGTGAACTGGGTGGATGAGAATCACTAATATAGGCCACAGAATCTCTCTTTGATCACTAGCGGGGTACAAAGAAGGACATGACTGAATATGTGACAATGATAAACCTTTCCACTTCATATTGACAGTGCATGCTTAATCTCAGAAAGGTTTGGAATAACTTTGACACAATAAGAAAGAGTACTCTATGAATGCACGTTAAACTCCTTTGCAATAAGGTTAAGGCCTTTGTGATATAATTTTGCCAGTTTGTAGTGGTTCTAAAAGAGACAAATATGAAGCTAAATGTCAGATGCATCATTTGAAAACTGTGAAAGGATTTTCGAAAAGCAGATTCTCTGATTTGTGATGTTAGACATGTCCCAAGTAGTTTTCAAATCAAATGTGATTAAAGCAATACTTTTTCTAAGAAGAATTATGAAAAATTCTCTGCCAAATGATCAAATAACTAAGATAATGTTTATAATGAATTAATGAAATACTTTAGAAGGATCCCAAACTTGAGTCTGTAAATCATTGTCTCAATGATATGGGCAGGTAACATGACTCTGTGAAGGTTTTGTTTTTGTTTTTCTTTTTTAAATCTATAACATTACATAGAGAAAGACTTTAAACAAACAACCTAACATTATACCTCAAGGAATTAGAAAAACAAGAACCAAACCCAAAATCCGTAGGAGAGAAATAACATAGATCAGTGCAGGAATAAATGAATTAGACATTAAAAAAAAAAAAACAATATGAAAGATCAATGAAACAAAGAGCGGTTTTCTCTTGAAAAGTTAAAATTGATAAACCTTTAACTAGATTAATGAAGAAAAACAGAGAGAAGACTCAAATAAATAAATTCATAAATGAAAAAGAGACATTACAACTGATAACACAGAAATACAAAAAATCATAAGAGATTACTACAAACAACTTTATATACATTCTGCAAAACCTAGAAAAAAATGGATAAATTCCTAGAACATACAACTTGCGAGGTTGAATCATGATGAACTAGAAAACTTAAACAGACCAAAAACAAGTAATGAGATTGAAGCAGTAAAAAGTCTTCCAACAAAGAAAAGTCCAGGACCAGATGGTTTTACTGTCAAATTCTACCAAACATTTAAAGAATACCAATTCTATTCAAATCCTTCCAAAAAAGTAAAGAGGAGGGAATACTTCTAAACTCATTCTACGAGGCCAACACTAACCTCATACCAAACTGGAAAAAGATACAACAAAAAAGAAAACTACAGACCAGTATCCCTAATAAACACAGATGCGAAGATCCTCAACAAAATAGTAGCAAACAGAATCTAACAAAACATTAAAAAGATCATTTGCCATGATCAAGTAGGATTCATCCCACGGATGCAAGAATGGTTCAACATACACAAATCAATAAATATCACATCCACAGAATAAAGGGGAAAAAAAATGATCATTTCAACAGATTCAGAAAAAGCATTTGATAAAATCCAACACACCTACACGATAAAAACACTCAACAAATTAGGTATAGAAAGAATGTACTTCAACACAATAAAGGCCATAAACCCACAACTAATCACACTGAATGGACAAAAATTGGAGGCTTTTTCTCTAAGATATGAAATGAGACAAGGCTCCCTACTTTCTCCACTCTTATTCAACATGGTATCTGAAGTTCTAGCCAGCACAGTAAGGCAAGAGAAAGCAGTAAAGGGCATCCAAACCAGGAAGAAGGAAATCAAACTATCCCTATTTGCAGACGACATGATTATATACATAATATAAATATAAAACCCTAAAGATTCCACCCCAAAATTGCTAGAACTAACAAATGAATTCAGTATAGTGGTAGGATACAAAATCAACATACAAAAATCAAGACACTTCATATACACCAATAATGAAACAGCCAAAGAAGAAATCAAGACAGTAATCCCAGTCACAATAACTACCAGAAAAAATGAAAAAGCTAGGAGTAAATTTAACCAAAGAGGTGAAAGAGCTCTACAATGAAAACTATAAAACACTGATGAAAAAAATCAAAGATGACACAAATAAATGGAAAGATATCCCATGTCCATGGGTTGGAAGAATTAACATTATCAAGATGTCCACATTACCCAAAGCAATTTATACATTCAATACAATCTCTATCAAAATATCAATAACATTCATCACAGAAACAGAAAAATTGATGTTCAAATTTGTATGGGACCACAAAACCCCATATAGCTAAAGCAATCTTGAGCAAAAAGAACTAAGTTGGAGGCACTACACTTCCTGACTTCAAAATATACTATAAAGCTATAGTAACCAAAACAGCATGGTACTACCATAAAAACAGATGAATTGACCAAAGGAATAGAATAGAGAACCCAGAATTAAACCGATACACTTACAGCCAACTGGTTTTCAATGAAGGTGCCATGAATATATATACAATGTGAAAAGGACAGCTTCTTCAATAAATGGCACTGGGAAAACTGAATATCCACATGCAGAAGATTGAAACTAGAACCCTATCTCTCACCATACACAAAAATCAACTCAAAATGGATCAAAGACCTAAATTTAAGACCTGAAACTATGAAACTACTTGAGGAAAACATAGGAAAAACGCTACACAAAATGGGAGTGGGCAACACTTTTTTGAGCGAAACTACAAAGGCAAAGACAGCTAAAGCAAAAACACACAAATTGGACTAAATCAAACTGAAAAGCTTCTGTATAGCAAGGGACACTATCAACAAAGTGAAGAGACAACCTACAGAATGGGAGAGAGAGTGTTTGCAAACTACACATCACACAAGCGGCGAATATCCAGAATACATAAGGAACTCAAACTCAACTCAACAGCAAAAAAACAAGTGACCTAATTAAAAAACAGGCAAAGAACCTAAACATACATTTTTCAAAAGAAAATATGCAGATGGCTAACAAGCATATGAAAAAATGCTCGAAGTAAGTATTCATCAGGGAAATGCAAATTAAAACTACAATGGGATGTCATCTCACCCCAGTCAGAATGGCTATTATCAACAAGACAGAAAATAACAAATGCTGGCAAGGTTGTGGTGAAAAAGGAACTCTCCTACATTGCTGGTAAGAGTATAAATTGGTACAGCCATTGTTGAAAACAGTATGGAGGTTCCTCAGAGAACTAAAATAGATCTACTCTGTGACTCAGCTATCTCACTACTGGCTATCTACCCTAAGGAAATGAAATCAATATATCGAAAAGACACCTGCATGCCCATGTTCATCACAATGCTATTCAAAATAGCCAAGAGTTAGAATCAACCTAAATGCCCATCGATGAATGAATGGATTAAAAAAAACAGCGGTATATATACAAAATAGAATACTAATCAGCCATTAAAAAAAGATGAGTAAAGACTACCTACGTATGATACATCTTTCCAATAAAATAAATGTTTCAGTTATGCCCACATTTTTAATATTTATAATCTTTCCATAATAAACTACCATTTGGAAAAGTCGCTCATCATATTGCCTGTTACGTATTAGGTAACCAAAAAAATTATTTCTGAATGAAAATAGCACCAAGTAAAATAATGAAGATTTTATAAATAGAATCTAACAGATAGCAAATCTTTCTAATTAAACACAGACTTAAACAAAAGCTACACAAAGTTTGACTAATTTATTTATCCACAAACATAACTTCTAAAAAAATATCAGTATTTTCATTATAAGACCAACACTGAATTCAAAGCCTAATACATTAAACTAGAGTTGGCATTTAAAATGCTCTTGTGAAGAATATTCTAACTTGTACAATACAGTATATTATTTGTAAATAATGGTTAGCAGATATCTTAGCCAAGGAACACAGTTACACAAGGGAGGTTATCATAACACAGCTGGGAAAGAAGAGAAGACGAAAAAGAAATCTGTATTTGTGCTACTATTCGTGTAGACAGATAGATATAGATATATAGATATGTATATCTATATTGGTATATCAATTGGAAAATAAAAAATGTGAATGCTCTAAGTAAAAGTGAGAAGAATTATACCTAACTTAATAAAAAGAAAAACCAAAGATAGAAAAAAAAAAATAACTTCCAAGAAACTTTGACAAATAACGTGAAAGATTTTCATCTACAGAAAAACAAAGGTGAAAGAAGCAGTGGCCTTCAAAAATGAATATTCAAAGTTAATACATTTCTTGTAGGTCATCTAATTGCAGCAGAGGGAAGGAGAGAGCGAGACTAAGAGAGAGATTGAAAAGGAGGGGAGGAAGGAAGGAGGACAGTTCAATAAAGAAATTTTCACTGAATCTTATCTAAAATTAATTTGTATCATCTTCACTGGTCAAATGAAATTTTTCTAGATGTCTTTCAAACATTTACTTTATCCATAGTTTTTGCTAGGTAAACAATTATTTCTTTTTTTTTTTTTTTTTTTTTTTCTCGTGATCGGCACTCAGCCAGTGAGTGCATGGGTCATTCCTATATAGGATCCGAACCCACGGCGGAAGCGTCACCGCGCTCCCAGCGCAGCACTCTACCGAGTGCGCCACGGGCTCGGCCCAACAATTATTTCTTTTAAATAGATATCAAATGGACATTTTTATTGACAATTTAAATAAACTGGCACATTTTATCAAATATGAATTCTCAGCATAAAAAATCCTATACAATTATTGAAAAGTAATTTTTGTCTAATTTCTCCTCACTTATTTTATCTGTATTAGTGTGTTATTTCTATGGTGACGGAACAAAAATTATAATCATAGGTTTCTAGTACCTAAATATTTCTGTTTTATTTTGTCAGACAATAAATTATTTTCAGATCTACTAACTCTAGGTAATTACACTAAAAATGATAGGTCCAAAGATCAATAAGGTCAAATAACTTACTTCCTAGACATAATTCTCCAAGTCTATACAGCAGCAGATTAATTTCAAAATCTCTTGTTTCAGTAATTATAATAAAGAAAGCAGGGCACCCTAATGATTTAAGCCATGACATGTTTTTTTACTGCCAAAACACCTGTTGCTTTTTCCAAATTTATTTTCATTAAATACAGAAGAATGTTGATTTTGTTACCCGAGGACATCAAAAGCTAAGAAAACAAGCTTTCTTTAATAGAACAAGCTTTCTTTCTCAGAACACTTTTCTCAACACAAGTGATTTTAACATGCTGCTCATTCTCAGGATGGGGTTTTTATAAAGTAGTTTACATTAATGTTACAAGCTGGTGTAATATATCTTTGATATGTTGCTAATATATATGCGTGTTTAACATCTCCGAAACAATGGAAATATTAGTATGAAATATAGAAAATTTATTTTGGCTAAAAACCTTTTAAGAAGTTGAAATTAATTTTATACAAAATTCATGTCAAAGATGTTTTCAATTCCTCAAGAAGAAAATAGTGGTTTTCAAAAGTGGACAAAATTTGTGCAAGATCGTGCTTCCGGAAAGAAGTGAAATACAAGAGGTAAGCTCCAGGACCACTCTTTCTTTCTACATGAAGGCACTAACTGGAGCTCAGCAGATAGACCCAAGCAGAGCACAATGACTTCACTCAACTGAAGAGGCAGAAATTAGAGTTTGGTGCTACTGAAATAGTTGGAATTTGCAGCGCACGGTAGTGAAGAAGAGATAACTGCATAAACAATGAGCCCAAAAAGGGCTCAGTAGTGGTTGGATGAATACTAAGCTACATATGCACAGAGCAAGACTCTGTAAGGCCTGGCAGAAAATAGCTTACTGATGAGCTATGAGCTGTGTTCTGAACAGAAATCCAAATGTCACATATTCTGGGAGATGTAGCCAACTGGCACAGTAGATCTTACTGAAAAAGCTGAGCACTCAGGTGACAGCCCTAAAAAAGCTAGACCTACATAATTAAGCTTAATAAAAGAAGAAAAAGGATAAAGCTGTTTTGCTGGTAAATTAACCACCTACCGGAACAAAACAACACTTTTTAGACTACAACAAATTCCAGACTCTCAGCAACATAGAAACCATAATGTCTCAGATATAATAAAAATTTATTTGGGGCCGGCCTGTGGCTCACTTGGGAGAGTGTGGTGCTGATAACACCAAGGCCACAGGTTCGGATCCCATATAGGGATGGCCAGTTAGCTCACTGGTGAGCATGGTGCTGAAAACACGAAGTCAAGGGTTAAGATCCCCTTACCACTCATCTTTAAAAAAAAAAAAAAAAAAAAAATTTACTAAACATGTGAAATAACAGGAAAATTTGACCCATAATAAGAAATCACTAATACTTCAAGTACATAATGTGGGGAGCTATATCTATTTTTATATTGCACACACCATTGTATAATAGTACAATCCTAGGAATAATGAAAAAAAAAATCTTTAAATTAGTTACACCATTTCAATTGTGACAGCATTTTAACTTTACACAGTATTTAAAATAAGAACCTGCCTTCATCTGCCATATTCCCACCACTGCTTCCTCCGCTCTCTATTAATTTAGACTTTCTCAGTGGCAGGCACACAGCAAGGATGTAAGCTTTGTAGAGCCCTGAACATCAACTTACTGCTTGCAACATGAGAGGCTGGTTAGGTCAACAAACCTAGCACGTCTTCCTATCTTCTCTTTCCTTTCTCCCTAGCATTAAAATATGCTTCCAATTTCCCAATCTCCTGCCTCATTTATTCTGGAAGATAAAGGAAAATATTCAGGATCAATACTCTCTCTTCTGGTATCTCTTTCCTAGCTCTCATTCTCATTAAATTGATCCACAATCCTTTCTGGGGTAAATGTATGGAGTAGACGACCTTTTGTTGGTGAGAAACTCCTTGTTATGGACTGAATTGTGTTCCCTCCAGATTCTTATGTTAAAGTCCTAAATCCCTATTACACTTTGGAATATGACCATATCTGGAAATAGGTCCTTTAAAGAGGTAATTAACATTAAATGAGGTAATATGGGTAGGACCTAATCCAATATGACTGGTTTCCTTATGGGAAAAGGGAAAGACACCAATGACGTATAGGCATAGAGAAGAGGGAGTCCTATGCAAGTCAAGGAGAAAGGTCTCACAAGAAACAAACCTGCCAACACTTTGATCTTAGACTTCTAGCCTCCAAAAAAGTGAGAAAATAAATTCCTGTTTTTTAAGTTACCCAGTCTGTGGTATTATGTTATGATAGCCCTAGTATATTAATACACTCCTGAATATATTTTCATTTTTCCTGGAGCATTCACTCAATCTCCTCATCACTGTAAAACTAACCTGATGGCATCATTTCCAATAAAACATTCTCTTGCCTTGAAGTAACATATACATGTAGCCATACTTTTTACCACCAACTGCTACTTCTATACTATAATTCCAATATTACATATCAGTCATTAAAGACAGTAAGTTTGGTTTTAAACAGAAATTATATATCAAGAGACAGACACACAGATACAGACAAAGACAGAGAGAGGAGATATGAGAGAGATATCATGGTTAAAAATATAAACAGCAATGGGGTGTTATAGAAATCAGCTTAAGAGTCAGCTATTTGTGATACCTGGGTTTGAATGCCAGTTTCCTGGCTTGCTATCTGTGTAATCTCAGGCAAGCTACTTTAACTTCACTGTGGATAATAATAGAACCTACTTCGTAGTGTTGTTGTGAGTAAAATATATTAATATTTGTAAAGCACTTAGCCTGACACATTAACTGTTATGTGTGTTTGCTATTAAGAAAACTGACTTTGGATGGGATTGCTCAAGGAGTAAGTGCAGAGTAAAGAGTCTAGGTGATGGGAAGGTTAAAGTAGCAAGTATTGATTATACAAACACTAGAAATCTGCCTTAAATGAAGGTTAGCTTCAATAATAATTTTAAAAATAAGTAAAACAAAAGAGAAAGGTTTCTTGCATGTTTAAGACAAATGAGAATTGTGCATGCTTACAATCTCATAGACTTAGTGAAGGTAAGAGATAGGATAAGCATCAATGAAGCAAAACACTGACAGAGGTTAAGAAAGTCACAAAATATCTGGAGCAGAGTTTTTCAAACTGTAGGTCATGCCCCATTAGTAAGTTATAAAACAAATGAGTGAGTGGTAACCAGCATTTAAAAAATAAACTATATTAGAGAATACCAGAGTGCATGGACTAAACATGGGTAAGTAGTGTTTCATGCAAAAATTTGTCAGCTTTAAACACACACATACAATGTGTATATGAGGTTGAAAGTTGGTATATATTCTTACTGTCTCACTAAAAAGTCTTACCTAGAGCATAAGGCATTTTTGAAAGAGATCGACTTTTCTTCCAAGGTGAGAAGAAAAGTGGGTCAGTGAACTAGGAGTGGGAAACTATGATTCCATATAACAAAATTAATTCACTTGTATACTCATTACATACAAAAAAGAGGTTTTTTGGAAAATTCTGTTGTACTTTAGATTTTAAAATAATTAGTGCAATTGCAATGATTTAATAAATGCTTTAACAAAAATTTTACAGGTGAAAATTTTATTTTCTTATTTACTTTGCATTACTGAATTTTTAACACAGTAAATGAACCACTCTTGGCAAGTCCTATGAAACATTCACATGTCAATTAAACATAACCACTGGTTTTCATACACCTGTATTACTTATTTTGGGTTACCTCAGAAACCCCTAAAAATTAATCTCTGTTCCTCCTGACAGGGCCCTTAGAGGATAAGTTTCAGAACTCTCCATATGCCCAAGTAGTGGCTCTCCTTGGTGATCTTACCCAGTTTTGTAGCTTCAGCTATCAGGCAGACACAAGGACACAGAATCTACCTTTGTGTGCTTTCATAGCTCTAGATACAGAATTGAGACTTTTTCCTGGCCTTTTCTTTTTTTAAATCTGAGGTCCGCAAAGCACGAATTCAATATGTGAACATTTTAAATCATTTTGCTAGCCTTACTGTGTACGGACTAGTTTAAGATAGAAAACTAAAAGTCAGAATGTTCCCATTTGTGTGGAAGAAATCATTAAGTTCTCTCAATTCTACCTCCAAATAGTTCTGTCTCTCCTCTAGCTATCCCTGAGGACAATGTTTAGGTCATCACTTCTCTCGTTTTAATTCAATACCCTTTAATTCATCTCTGCCTTTTGGGTTTTCTCTCTGTAGTCCATCCTCTACACTCTAAACAGTTATTTTTCTTTCTTTTTGTCTTTTTTGTGACTGGTACTCAGCCAATGAGTGCACCAGCCATTCCTATATAGGATCCGAACCCGCAGCGGGAGCACTGCACTCTCCCGAGTGCGCCACGGGCTCGGCCCTAAACAGTTATTTTTCTAAAATATCAGTCTAATTATATTATTCTCAAACATTTTATCCATCTAATTACTCACCACTCTGCCACATACACTCTGAGCCAGTTACATACAGCTTCTTGCCCTTCCTTAAATATGTTCTATTCTTTTACTTAAAAACAAACAAACAAAAAACCTCATGCCTTTGCATATGATGTTTTCTCTACCTGGAAAGTTCTCTGCTGCCTTCTTAACATGCTCACTCTCTAGCTCTCTTAGTCACTTTAATATACAGTTCAAATATTACCTCCTCTGTAAACCACAAGTGGTGAGGCATTCCTTTCTCTTTTTCTTCACAGTACTTTCTACATAGCATTTATTTATTTATTTATTTATTTGCATTTTAACTAACATTTATTACATATTTATTACGTGCAAGATACAGTATTAGTGCCCAGGAATAAAACATTACCAATGCCCTCAAAGAGAGAGGGAGGAGGGAGATTCTCACGTGTTTGAGCACCTACTATGTGTCAGGTATCATTTTTTTTTTTTTTTTAGTTATAATATTTTATTTCTTTAAAAAGAAAAAGGCTAAAAGCAAATATGGCAAAATGTTAGTGTGCATTTTATCTGCGTACTGGAAACAGATTTCTTTTTTTTAAATTTTATTTTGTCGATATACATTGTGGCTGATTATTGTTGCCCATCACCAAAACCTCCCTCCCTCCTCCCTCCCTTCTCCCCCCCACCAATGTCCCCTGTGTTTGCTTGTCCTATCAATTTCAAGTAATTGTGGTTGTTATATCTTCTTCCCCCCCGCCCCGGTTTTTGTGTGTGTGTGTGTGTGTGTGAATTTATATATTAATTTTTAGCTCCCACCAATAACTGAGAACATGTGGTATTTCTCTTTCTGTGCCTGACTCGTTTCACTTAATATAATTCTCTCAAGGTCCATCCATGTTGTTGCAAATGGCAGTATTTCATTCGTTTTTATAGCTGAGTAGTATTCCATTGTGTAGATGTACCACATTTTCCGTATCCACTCATCTGATGATGGACATTTGGGCTGGTTCCAACTCTTGGCTATTGTAAAGAGTGCTGCGATAAACATTGGGGAACAGGTATACCTTCGACTTGATGATTTCCATTCCTCTGGGTATATTCCCAACAGTGGGATAGCTGGGTTGTATGGTAGATCTATCTGCAATTGTTTGAGGAACCTCCATACCATTTTCCATAGAGGCTAGACCATTTTGCAGTCCCACCAACAATGTATGAGAGTTCCTTTTTCTCTGCAACCTCGCCAGCATTTATCGTTCAGAGTCTTTTGGATTTTAGCCATCCTAACTGGGGTTAGAAGGTATCTCAGTGTGGTTTTGATTTGCATTTCCCGGATGCTGAGTGATGTTGAGCATTTTTTCATATGTCTGTTGGCCATTTGTATATCTTCCTTAGAGAAATGCCTACTTAGCTCTTTTGCCAATTTTTTAATTGGGTTGCTTGCTTTTTTCTTGTAAAGTAGTTTGAGTTCCTTATATATTCTGGATATTAATCCTTTGTCAGATGTATATTTTGCAAATATTTTCTCCCACTCTGTTGGTTGTCTTTTAACTCTGTTAATTGATTCTTTTGCTGTACAGAAGCTTTTTAGTTTGATATAATCCCATTTGTTAATTTTTCCTTTGGTAGCCCATGCTTTGTGGGTCGTATTCATGAAGTCTGTGTCCAGTCCTATTTCCTGAAGTGTTTCTCCTAAGTTTTCTTTAAGAAGTTTTATTGTTTCAGGGTGTATATTTAAATCCTTAATCCCTTTTGAGTTGATTTAGGTATATGGTGAGAGGTATGGGTCTAGTTTCATTCTCCTGCATATGGATATCCAGTTATCCCAGCACCATTTGCTGAAGAGGCAGTCCCTTCCCCAGTGAATAGGCTTGGTGCCTTTGTCAAAGATCAAATGGAAGTAAGTGTGTGGGTTGATTTCTGGTTTCTCTATTCTATTCCATTGATCGGTGTGCCTGTTTTTATGCCAGTACCATACTGTTTTGGTTATTATAGCTTTGTAGTATAGCTTAAAGTCAGGTAGTGTTATGCCTCCAGCTTTATTTTTTTTGCTTAGCATTGCTTTGGCTATGCGTGGTCTTTTATTGTTCCATATAAATGTCTGGATAGTTCTTTCCATTTCTGAGAAAAATGTCATTGGAATTTTGATGGGGATTGCATTGAATTTGTATATCACTTTGGGTAGTATGGACATTTTCACTATGTTGATTCTTCCAATCCAAGAGCATGGGATATCTTTCCATCTTCTTGTATCCTCTCTAATTTCTCTCAGCAGTGGTTTGTAGTTCTCATTATAGAGATTTTTCACCTCCTTGGTTAACTCAATTCCTAAGTATTTTATTTTTTTGCTGGCTATTGTAAATGGGCAAGCTTTCTTGATTTCTCGTTCTGCATGTTCACTATTGGAGAAAAGAAATGCTACTGATTTTTGTGTGTTGATTTTGTATCCTGCTACTGTGCTGAAATCATTTATCAATTCCAAGAGTTTTTTTTGTAGAGGTTTTAGGCTGTTTGATATATAGGATCATGTCATCTGCAAACAGGGACTGTTTGACTTCATCTTTTCCAAACTGGATGCCCTTTATTTCCTTCTCTTCTCTGATTGCTCTGGCTAGTACTTCCAACACTATGTTGAATAGGAGTGGTGAGAGTGGGCATCCTTGTCTAGTTCCTGTTCTTAAAGGAAAAGCATTCAGCTTTTCCCCATTCAGGATGATATTGGCTGTGGGTTTGGCATATATGGCTTTAATTATGTTGAGATACTTTCCCTCTATACCTAACTTATAGAGGGTCTTTGTCATGAATGAGTGCTGAACTATATCAAATGCTTTTTCAGCATCTGTAGAGATGATCATATGGTCCTTGTGTTTGACTTTATTAATATGGTGTATCACATTTATTGATTTGCATATGTTGAACCAACCATGCATCCCTGGGATGAATCCCACTTGATCGTGGTGCATAATTTTATGTATGTGTTGCTGTATTCTGTTTGCTAGTGTTTTAGTGAGGATTTTTGCATCTATATTCATCAAGGATATCGGCCTGTAGTTTTCTTTTTTGGTTATATCTTTACCTGGTTTTGGTATCAGGATGATGTTTGCTTCATAGAATGAGTTTGGGAGATTCGCATCTGTTTCAATCTTTTGGAATAGTTTGTAAAGAATAAGTGTCAATTCCTCTTTGAATGTTTGGTAAAATTCTTCTGTGAATCCATCTGGTCCTGTACTTTTCTTTGTTGGGAGCCTTCTGATAACAACTTCAATCTCCTTTATTGTTATTGGTCTGTTCAGATTTTCTACATCTTCATGGTTCAGTTTTGGGAGTTTGTGTGTGTCCAGAAATTTATGCATTTCCTCCAGATTTTGAAATTTGTTGGCGTATAGTTGTTTATAGTACTCTCGAATGATTCCCTGTATTTCAGATGAATCAGTTGTAATATCTTGTAATATTTCTAATTCTTGTTATTTGAGTCTTATCTCTTCTTTTTTTTTGTTAGCCATGCAAATGGTTTGTCAATTTTATTTATCTTTTCAAAAAACCAACTTTTTGATTCATTGATCTTTTGTATTGTTTTTTTGGTTTCAATTTCATTCAGTTCTGCTCTGATCTTAATGATTTCTTTCCGTTTGCTAACTTTAGGTTTGGATTGTTCGTGTTTTTCTAGTTCTTTAAGGTGAAGTGTTAGGTTGTTCACTTGCCATCTTTCCATTCTTCTGAGGTGAGCATTCAATACAATAAATTTCCCCCTTAATACTGCTTTTGCAGTATCCCACAGGTTTTGGTACGATGTATCATTATTTTCATTCGTTTCAATAAATTTTTTGATTTCCTGCTTGATTTCTTCTTGGACCCATATGTCATTAAGTAGAATGCTGTTCAATTTCCATGTGTTTGGATAGTTTCCAGAGTTTCGTTTGTTATTAATTTCTAGTTTTAATCCATTGCGGTCTGAGAAAATACATGGGATTATTCCAATTTTTTTGAATTTGTTGAGACTTGATTTGTGACCTAATATGTGATCTATTCTGGAGAATGATCCATGTGCTGATGAGAAGAATGAATATTCTGAGGTTGTTGGGTGGAATGTTCTGTAGATATCTGAAAGTCCAATTGGTCTAGAGTATTGTTTAGATCCTGTGTTTCTCTACTGATTCTTTGCCTAGATGATCTGTCTAATATTGACAGTGGGGTGTTCAGGTCCCCTGCTATGATGGTATTAGTGTCTATTTCCTTCTTTAGGTCTAATAGAGTTTGTTTTATAAATCTGGCTGCTCCAACATTGGGTGCGCACATATTTATGATTGTTATGTCTTCTTGATGGATCAGTCCTTCTGTCATTAAGTAGTGTCCCTCGTTGTCTCTTTTTATGGTTTTTAGTTTAAAGCCTATTTTGTCAGATATAAGAATAGCTACACCAGCTCGTTTTTCTTTTCTGTTTGCATGGTAAATCTTTTTCCATCCTTTCACTCTTAGTCTGTGTGAATCTTTATGGGTGAGGTGGGTCTCTTGTAGGCAGCATATAGTTGGGTCCTCCTTTTTGATTCAGTCAGCCAGTCTGTGTCTTTTAATGGGGGAACTTAAGCCTTTTACATTAAGAGTTGTTATTGAAAGGTGTTGATTTATTCCTAGCATTTTATTGGTTGTTTTGTTGTTTTAGGTGTCTTTTGTTCCTTGCTTTCTGATTTACTGTTTGGTTTCTGTGTTTGTTGGTTCCTTAGGTTGTAGATAGTGTTTTTGTTTGCTTGTTTTCTCTTCATGAATGCCATTTTTATTATACTAGTGGGTTTTGATTTTTCTTGGGTTTTTATGGCAGTGGTAGCTATTTTTCAGGAACCAAACCCAGTACTCCCTTGAGGATTTCTTGTAAGGGTGGTCATATGGTAGTGAACTCCCGCAGTTTTTGTTTGTCTGAGAAATATACTATTTGCCCTTCATTTCGGAAGGATAGCCTTGCAGGGTAGTGTATTCTTGGCTGGTGATCTTTGTCTTTTAATATTTTGAATATATTATCCCATTCCTTTCTAGCTTTTAGGGTTTGTGATGAAAAGTCTGATGTTAGCCTGATTGGGGCTCCCTTATAGGTGATTTGATGCTTATCACTTGTAGCTTTTAAGATTCTCTCTTTGTCTCTGAGTTTTGCCAATTTGACTATGACATGTCTTGGAGAAGGCCTTTTTGGGTTGAATACGTTTGGAGATCGTTGAGCTTCCTGGATCTGAAGATCTGTGATTTTTCCTATACCTGGGAAGTTTTCTGCCATTATTTTGTCGAATATGTTTTCAATGCAATCTCCGTTTTCCTCCCCTTCTGGAATACCCATGACTCGGATATTTGAGCACTTGAGGTTGTCTGATATCTCTCTCAGATTTTCTTCAATGTCTTTGATTCTTTTTTCTTTCTTTTTGTCTGCTTGTGTTATTTCAAACAGCCCATCTTCAAGTTCAGAAGTTCTCTCTTCAACTTCGACAAGCCTGCTGGTTAAACTCTCTGTTGTGTTTTTTATTTCGCTCAATAACTTCTTCAGTTCAGCAAGTTCTGCTACATTTTTTTTCAGGACATTGATTTCCTTGTACATTTCCTCTTTCAGGTCCTGTATACTTTTCCTCATTTCATCATGATGTCTAGCTGAGTTTTCTTGTATCTCATTCAGTTTCCTTAGAATTATCACTCGAAATTCCTTCTCAGTCATTTCAAGGGCTTCTTGTTCTATAGGATCTAGAGTTTGAGATTTATTAACTTTTGGTGGTGTACTTTCTTGATTTTTTGTATTTCTGGTATCTTTTTTTTGATGTTTATTCATTGTGGCAGGGGGCTTCACAGTCCACCGGTTTGAGACTATTCACTAACTAAGATGTTGCTGTGGTTGCCAATTTGGTATGGCTACCTCTGTGACTGCTCAGTTGGCCTCTAGTGCCTTGTGTGTATGGTTGTCTCGGGTCTCGGGCCTCTCCGGGGAGCCCCCTCTCTGGTCAGCTTGGACTCTGCTGGGCTGCTGGATCACGGGGCAGTACCGCAGGGTGTGTGGTCTCTGCTGAGCTTTCACTTCCCGTGCAGGACTTCTCCCTGTTCCGTGTACTCTGGCCTGGGCTGTTGGATCGTGCAGTGGTGACCCTACAGGGTGTGCAGTTTTTGTCGAGTCTCTGCCTCCCTAGCCGGACCTCTCCCCGCTCTGTGCGCACTGGGCTGGGTTGGGACGTGTCTTCTGCAACCCTCGTCTATCAGCTGGGCCTTCAAGACCCTGCTCGGCACCGCCTCACCCAGGAAGTCTACCAGGTTTCTGCTAGGTGCAGACGACCGGTCTCTCTGGGTGCCTTTGTAGCACTGTGTAGATCTTTCTCGGGACTTATCACCTTCCTCCTGGTATCCTGTTTATTTGTGTACTTGTCTTATCTCTCACACCAGAGCGTGAGCTCCTCGGGGGAGGATCCCGCAGCACACAGTTCACCTTTGTATCCCCCCGGCGCAGACCGAGTCCGGTGCCCGCCCGCAGTCAGCTCTCTGGCAGGTTCAAGCGGACTTGGGAACTCTCCAACCACACTATTCCTAACCAGAAATCGGTTAGGCGTTTTTCCGAACTGGTGGCCGCAGAGATGGTATCTGCCTCCCAGTAACAGGAAGTTTACCGGGGGCCGGAGCCCAGGGTGCAGTGGTGTGACAGTCGGCCCCGCCCGTACTTCCTTGCCCTCCCGACGCTGGCCGGGGATGCCCCACGCCACCAGCCCTGCCAGAGAACCACGGAGGGAGTGGGAGGGGAGGCCTGCTCGCAGGCCCCGGGAAGCCCCATGCCGGGGCAAGCAAGTGGGAAGGCTCAGTGAGGAGCCGAGCCGGGCGAGGAGGACAGGCTTGGCTGAGCCAGGCCGGAGCTGCCACCACCTGAGAAAATGGAGGCAGTTCCGGGGGCGGTGAGTGGCCCGGTGACGCAGGCAGAAGCCGGGCGGGCGTCTGCCCCTCAAGCAGGGCCGGGTTGGGGGTCACTCACAGGGCTGTGCCAGTTAGGCGGCTCCCTCTCTGGCTCTGCTTTGTCGCCGTCCCCGTTCTTGGCCGCTGCCGCCTCGGGCTGCTCAGTTGGTCCCACGGCGCAGCTCGGGTGCTCCCAGGAGTCTTCTTTTATGCCGGCCTGAAACCTCGAATCCTGAATAGGGCAGCTGGCTGCCTTCAGCATGGCTCTGGCCTCCGGGATCCTGGCTGCATCAACAGCAGCCCCGGCTCTGTGTTCCCTGTTTAGAGACTCGCTTTTGCAGCTAAAAAACAGTTCTTTTCCTGCTCCATACTTCAAAGCTGTTGCCTGTAAACGAGGCAGCCTCTCCTGCCAAGGGCAAAGTGGCAGTCAGCCCCCACGACTGGCCACCAGCAGCGGTCCTCCCTTAAGAGACGGCAAGAGGAAGGTCCACAAGTTTCCTGGCTGCCTAAGTCCCAGTGGCCGCCTTTTCCACCTCAGCTACTCCGCGCCAACCGCCGCAGCTACCGCCATCTTGAAGCTCATCTCTACATAGCATTTAAACATTCATTCATTAACTACTTAATATATATTGAATAGTGTCTGTGATCAAAGCACTCTGTTTATACACTTGTTCCTTCACATTGCAATTAATTGTTTAGATGTTCCTTCTAAAAGGAAGAGACAATATGATATTTAAGGTGGCATCCTTGGAGCCAGACATCAGTCCCAACACCTAATACGCATTTAACAAATGTTGGAGTAAATAAATTAATTTGATGGTTTCTAACACACTATTATCTTCTCCCCAGCAAAATTTAAAATTCTATGAGGACCGAATCATTCAGCATTTAAATTACTAATGGCATAGTCTAGTGTGAAGGAATTAGACACCTTTCCTAACTAGATACCAGCCTACTTAGGAGCTGCCTAAAACTTGGAATCATTAACAACCCATCTGTGGTCTCCCAGCAACTAACCATTTCTTGGAGAAAAAGCTAACGCTAATTTGCCTAGTTCTTTATACTTCATAGATTCTGTATCTTCAAACCTTTACCTTCCCTGAGACAGTGTTTTAATTTTTTTGTTGTTGTTACTGGTGAACTTGAAGACCATATAGAAGAACCCAGGCTTGCTTCTTTTATGAAAAATAAATTGACTCACAGAAAGATCAAACTTACCTCGACATCAGCAAAATCACTTACGTAAATGCAGTTCTCTCTCATTTGCTCATATACACACACAGATGAACACTGTGTATATTATTAGTACTTATTGTCTATTATGATATTTTTTTCTATCTCATTCTTTGATGCTTATTTTTGTCTTATTTAAATCATGTTGCAAGTTAGAGAATTTACTCAGGAAAGAGCTTTGTGAGCACTTAATAACATCTACTGACCCAGATAAGCACTAAAAGAATAATTAAAGCATAGCAGCTTTGTTCAAATTTTGAAAACACCCAAGGGTGTGAAGGCTCATTGTTTCTCCGAACAACTCACATTTCTCTAAAGTCTGGAAGATACTTTCCCAAATCAAAAGCATTTGCATGAAGCAAGATCTCATTTTCTGAGAATGAACACTATGTCTCTTCATAAATCTATTATCAACTTTTACTGACAGTAAATTCCAGGAATATTTTTAAAATATTTGAATTAACACCATCCCCATATTTTCTTTAAATGTTTTTGAAAATTTAGATTAAAAAGTAATATTTTACTGCACTTAACAGTGGTACTTCTTACCATCACCACCATCACTATAAAAATAGTAATATTAACAATAATGCTAGTGGCATATAATTTTCATTGAGTACTATATTAAATTATACATATATTTAATGATATATAATAATTAATACAAAATATATAACATATAAATATATCTACTTGGACAGGCTTAAATGTAAACCTTTTTAAACCTATATTCTCATTTTATAATTGAGAAAACTGAGGAGTAAGAGATCTTAAAAAAAAAGTCAAGTCACACCTCTAGGTAGACTCTGACTTCAAAGCCTGAGATTAATATAGTACCCCCCCACCAATCCCCACCTCTTTAGTAATACAAATAAGATGAACCATAATTCTCCTGGTGACATCGAAGAAATGTCTCTTATGTCCAGGCTGGTTGACTTTACAACCATTGTTAAGTTTCCCTTTGATTACATTTCTGAATTATCCTTCCTGATGGACAGAATTATCAAATACCTTAGGGCTTCTCAAAAATCAGATAAAAGAAAATAAAGCTGTGATTTCAGCAGTGAGCCACTTATATAATTCCTTCAGAATTATTGTGATGGCAAGCTGGAAAAAAACTTAGGAACACCCTTCAGTGGAAGAGCATTACAGTTACCTTCTGGCACATCATAGATTTGCCCTGACCTCATCATAGACCAAAAAGTACACCTTATATTCACTGGGAAACTAAATTTTGAGCTGAATGAGCATTGGACATTACCTAATTTTCTCCTTAAATTTTACAGATTAAAAAAAATGAGATGCAGAGAGATTAGCCAAAAAAAAAAAAAAAAAAAAAAAAGCCTACATCAGAGAGCTACAATATTGGTAGAACTACAATTAAATTCCAGATCTCTGCAGTGCTATAAATAACCGTGTTGTATGTCACTGTATTGTCGATAGCTAGTTTTTTTTTGTTGTTTTTTTTTTTAACATATAAGATCTAGGAAATAAAGGTTTCTGGATAATAAATAAATCTGAGAGAAATCTATACTTTCCTGGAGAAAAATGGGTCCCCCCTAATAAGGCAATCAGTAAGCAAAGGATCAATTTACATTAAATTAAGTTAATTACAGCAAACCTCTCAAGTGCCTAAGGATGAGGAAGAGTAGAGAAGGGTCGTCTTCTTTCTCTGGATTCATTTTCAGAGAAAATCAGAATCAATTGCTTACTACCATTTGCCTATTGCATAAACTGACAGAGAAACACATGGTTATTCAAGTCAAAGTTGAAAAAATAAGTAGGATTTATATTGACATGAGATTTATTAAACTATGAAAGGTTCTTAACTGATTGATCCTTTCTGTGCACCCAATTGACTTTCAAATGATGGCGCAATAACTTTATTTTCTAGTATAATGAACGACAACTTAGCTTTTTGGCTTCCATATTCTTTACATTAAATCTTGCCAGTTCACCCATATAAAATAGTTAAGATGTGTTTAACAATCAAATTATTGCTATTAATTGAAGGTAAAATAGCCTAAGTAACAGAGTGGGTAATTAAACAGCATGGGCTTTGTTGTCACAAACAAGTTCAAATTATGGCTTTTTCTCTTACTAGCTGTGTAACCTCTGATGAACTACTTAACTAACTTTCTTGAAATGAGACCTATCAGGCCTGATATTGATTGCAGTCAATATGAAATGAGATAAATTACATAAAGCAACTAGCTGCACAGCATCCCACAAAGAGCTAAATAAAATCGATGTTAGTTCATTTTCCCATTACTATTTTTTTACCAGAAACTTACAAGTCTCAATGACCTTGCTTTTGAGCAAGGTTTGATTGAATAATCCTAGTTATCCTAATTTAGATATTGTTTTGAAAGGGGGATAAGAAGTTATCTAGATGGATTTGGACCAAACTCCACAGTATTCAGTTCTCCATAGCAAACTGAACAAGCAGTTTCAGATGAAAGTCCCAAAGCCCTAATGACTGGTTTTTCCCCCAGCTACCTGAGAATTATGTTAAAGCTCAGCTCCTGCTTTTGATCTTTTTAGCTTTAGGCAAAAGTTCTAATAAGACCTTTTTGGAGCACTCCTAGTAAGAATTTTTCATAGACCTTTTATGGAAGTATTAGGAAAATTCAATTTGACAAAAATGTTGGCTACTCATTAAGAATATAGCACTGTGTTGATGCTAGTAAGCAAAGAGGGGTAAACCATGGTTTTATCCCTTTTCCTAAAGGGCTCAGAATGAGGCAAGCATACAACTAACTAAAAGGGTAGATTTGTTACACATTATAAAATGTATCAGGAATGCAGAAAATTGTTTTTAAAATGTGATTTTGGTGAAAAGCCTGATGTAGAGTATTGTAACTGTTTATTTTTATGAAAATATTTTATGGAGGCACAATTAGTTTGCACTCTGGCTTTTAAAATATTCTAGGATATGGTTTCATGGAAAGAAAAGAATAATGAGGAATAAAGGTTTTCTTTGGGGTGGTATCCAACAAAACAGGGATTTAAACCAGGCTGACCTGAAATGTAATTTTGCAGGGAAAGTCATTAAAAACACCTTATTACACATTGTAAAGTCCAATAGCAGAGGGAATTGTGACTCACTTAAAGTGTAACAAATGACGAATCCATGGAAGTGGGTCTCACTGGCAGTTTATAATCAATCATAGTCAATGAATCTGTGAGTAAGTGGCACACCATCCAAAGAAAAGAGAATGAATGGAGTCTTTTAGGCTAATTTGGATATAACAGTGTTTAAATAAGTATTATGAAGCCTGGACAAAAACAGCTAGTATAAACCAGAATTTATCCTTCTGAAATAGGTAGGAAATTGTGCCAAATGAAAATCATAACTGTTGGGCTTTGTTTAGCAACGTGACAGTGCTAAAACAAACTCTTAGGTAGTCCTAATGTTATGCCAGGTAATAAAGATAAGAGTCCACATTTTTCAACATTTTACTAATGGTGTTTAAACAACATGGCAGGTAAAATGATTTAAAAAGAATAATCCAATTTAAACTGCAATTGTGTTTGTCTCAAATATATTCAATCATACTGCAAAGAATTCATTTACCACATAATATATAAATGTTTAAAATCCTACTGTGTGCAAGGCACTGGGCTTGGTAATGCAAGGAAAACAATAAATCAACTCAATTACCTTTTAGAACACAGAGAACTAAAGTATGGAATATGGGAAATAAAGAAAACTGAATCTAAAAGTTCTTTGAAATCTATAAATTCCTATTTAAGAGAATAACATTGATAAGAATAATACTAGTCTTTGTGCTCTACAAAATGCAAGTAGTTTCACATATATACACCTTCCAGAATCCCTGCCTGACATATAGGTAAAGAATAAATATTATTATTCACAATTATAAAGGAAAGATCAGACAAAAGCTCTCAGATCACAATCTAAACCTTTTCCATTAAAATAGGATATGCTGCCTCTCTTTATGGACATGTATTGACACGAAATAAGGAACTAGGATTAAAATGTGGTACCAACTAAAACATGAGGGTTGTTATAATTTATGTGATATTTGAACAAGCAGATAGAACAATATATGAACAACCCTATGCAAAAAAAGAAATTCTTACAAGATGGTAACTTTTCCTCTTTAGAATTACAAAGAGTTGTTGGTTCAAAAGATGTCATATTTTTCTTCTAAGAGAGAACACAGATTAGTTCTTAATGTTCTTAACTTGTATTTAATTTTTGTTCACTAAATCACTAAATAAACATGAAGTGAAGCAATAGAAAGATGCTAATAAAGTTGTGGCATCTTCATTTCATGTTTTTAAAGCAATGTACTTATTCTGAGTCACCAAGGGACCTAGCTGCTTATCAATCTGTAACATAAACTATAAGAACTTGGCTTTGAATATAAAGGCTTTCCAACTGATAGCATGTCAATGGGAAACTTTTCATTTAACTATCACGTAATTATTTTTTGTTTGCTTTGTTTATTGTTAGGTTTAAAAAAGTATAAAAGAAAGGCTGTCACTTAACAATGCAATTAAATTTTAAAAAGAAATAATTCATTGTTTCTGATCTCATTTGTAATAGAAATTACAAGCATATAATACTTTGCATATATAATGCCTTAAGGAAATTATTCACATGAATCCTGACTCCAATGGTAGCAAAGTCTAATTTTATTTCACTTTGGAAAGCTATATCATAATATAGGAGAGAAAGAGCTCCCGTGTAGGGCTTGATATAGAGTTGAAAAATTCTGGAAAGAAACCTTCAGATTTTTCAAAAGGAAAGTCACATTAATTAGCCTTTAAAACTTGTTTTCTAAAAAGGAAAGTTGCAAGAATTTGTCAGGTAAAGTAGAACTATTTATTATTTTTTAAATATCTCAAAAAATGATATAAATTTTTTATTTTAAAATATAATATTACCTAACTTCATAATTTCACACTTCCAAATCAAATATGTTACAAATATCACTATGAAAAAGAATGACAAATAAAAAAAGACAAAATAGAAAAGGGAGCCTCTATTATAGCAGACATTGCTTACTAAAAACCTAATATCAAAAAAAATTAATTCTAGTATAGAAGGACAAATTCAAAAGTATTATCAAATGTTGTTATGCACTTAATTTTCAATACTCTCACAATCTGTTGAAAATCAATTCACTTTCTAATAATGCAAATGTTGAACTGTGGAAAATGGTGCATGCTGTATTCCTAATTTCATGAGACAGAAGCTGCATATTAATTACTATATTAAGGACTGAACAATTTAGAAGTAAAGAAACCTGTTTAATTTTTATTAACTCAGTGTTTTCCAAATTTATTTGGTCATAAAACTCATCTTTAGCAAAAAATATATATACATTTTGTCTCCTGGAATACAGTTTTAATGAAATGAAGATCATTTCTCAGAAAATATTTCTCTAGTTCAAATTTATCTTCCTGTTTCTACTTGATTTTAACCCTTTCCAGATAAAAACCATTGGAGGCGCATTCAACATAGGGCAGATAGCATCTTCTTCAGAGTCCATTAATAATACTAGAAACCATCCTTGATGCCCCATCATCACTGTCACTGCTACTGGCCCCAGCAATTTTAATAACCCTGGGGTCATCAATGTGATACATTGAAGAAAGAGTTCAGTCTGACTTGCATAATCTTAGTTAATGAATCTTGTAGTCATCACAGTACCTGCCATCACAGTGCCTGAGAGGTTCATGGCAAATGTCAATGCCTCATAACTCAAGTGGCTCACACAATAAAACTTTTAAAAGTTGTCATTCATATTGCAACAAGATTCCTAGTTCTCTCCTAGTACCATAAAACCTACCTCCAATGATAGGCAGTGGAGCTTTATACCAAGAGAGATAGAAAGAGTAACTACAGTGTATAAATTCTCAAGTTATTTTTGTTGATTTTAATCACCTTTTGGTGTGATTTAATTATGATGCTAATTTGCATTCAACAAATCTCCAAATGGAGCTGTTTCTTGTTTTTCTAAACCGCAGGAACTATAAATACTAAGTTGAAACACATGATATTGCCAATAACTGGCAATTATTGATACACATAGATTCTATATTGCAAATATAGAAATAGGAAGGAGAATAATGTCTAATTACGTCTTAATTAAAAAAGGAGACAGTACAATGTTTAAAATAAAAAGGAAAGCAGGATATCACAAAGGGCCATTTGGAAGAAAATGCAGCCAAAACTAGTGAAGCAAGTTTATATTTAAAATCAGCATCCAGTATGCTTCACCTCACTTCTGAACATGACAGGATAATTTTTTTTCTGTTAATAAAGAAAGTTTACCACTAAGATTTACATGTTACAAATGAAAAACGAAACAAAACCACCTTTCAAAACAGTGTTGTGAAACCTGGATATCCATTGTGACTGGATGCTCATTAATTATTGGCCAACTTTTAAAATCCTAGGTGTGGACTCAAATTTTTCAGCAACTGAGTAGTACTAAATTTCTAATAGTAATTCCTGAAAATTCATTCCCTTTCAAGTGCTGGCTTAGATTATACTTCTAATTCTTCCTTGTTAAAACCTTTATGCATGTACAACCCTATTTCAGAAATAAATTTTAAAGACACAAGCAAAAAACATGGTTTTTGTTCCCAAGTAATTCACATAATCTAGAGACCATATCTAAAATTAGTATCACAATGAGAAAACTCAATTTGAAATAAAAGTTTAGTCTACCATATACATTCGAAATTATAAACAAGTGGACAAACTTCATTATAAAAAACTGTTATATATTATCTCAATCATCAAAGAACTGAAATTAAACAAAAAACTTTTCAATAAACAGAGGAAATGCACAGTTTTAAAATATAGATATCCAGTTTGTTCCCTGAAAAATTACTTGATCAATCAACAACTTTTCCTAGCATGAAGGATGTGACAGTGGCACAGTAAATAGAAGTTTTTCAAAGGATGACGCTTAGTTTTACTTCTTCCCAAGTACAGCTAGCAGCCAATTCACCTGCCTTTTTTTCTTTGTTAAAGAAATATATTTTGTTCACTCTCCACAGGTGAGCCTCGGAGATGAAGTCTTGCCTAGTGTAAGCAAGTTATTGAAGGTAGGCCATCCTCATCACAAGTGATTTTCAGGAGAGGGTTTTTGATAATTCTTTAAGAAGTCCTGAGAAGAAATCTATAGAAAGATATGATGGATATTATGCTGGAGCAATAGCAGCAATCTTTCATTTTTTTTCATGACATGAAAAGCCTGAAAACAGAAAGAACCTGAGTTTATGATGACATATGGAGATACTGAATTACCCAAACATGGAAATCCTGGATGTTCAAACTTATTATGTGAGATAATAAATTCCTTATTGTTATGTATAATTGGTTTTTTGTTACTTAAAGGTAAAATCATCCCAACTGGAAAACAAACTAACAACTATCTTTAGACAACAATCTTGAAAATGTGTGTCACAGAGCACAGTGTTAATCAATGAAAACCATGTAGATAATTTAAGACAACTATTTCCTAATTATATCAACAATTTATTATAGCCAATTTTGGAATATGACTACAATATGCTCAACAGTAGCTTGGGAACTTCTATATATGTTGAAATGTGTCAATCAATGGAGTAAAAATGCTTTCAAAGTACATTATATACATCTTCCATAAGTAAAACAGTACGGGGACATAATTTGTATTCATTAATTAAAGTAGTTTTAAAAATTACTGCATTCCTATTAGTTTCAAGACACTGAATGGACTAAGAGCTATGAAAAACCACCACCTTCAAGTAGCTGACAACCTAGTAGGGAGAAACATATCTACACTACCCAGCAGATTAAAATACAAGCCTAAATGACTCATGATATAAAAGGGAAATAAAAATGAATTGACACACTTAAAATTTTAATAAACAATATGGATCAGCAGAAAGTATTTAAGCTGAAACACAGAGAGCTAAAAGTACTGAAATTATAGAACAGAATATGTGCAACATGGTGAAAAACTCTAACATAGGGAAAAGTCTAGTACACATGTAATTGGATTCCCAGAAAAGAAGAGAAAGAAAAGGATAGAATATTTGAAAAAATACTGGCCAATAATTTCTAAAACTGAAAAAAGATATCAAGCTACCAATTCAAGAAAATCTATGAATCTTAAGTGGGATAAATGCAGAGAAAATGACACTTAGATACATCAGAGAAAAACTGCTAAACACTATAGCCATAGGGAAAAAAAATGTTAAAATCAGCAAGAATAAAAAAGCATTACCTTCATAGAAGCATTGATATGACAAAGAGCTGACTCCTTAATTGGAACAAAAGAAGCCAGGAAGCAACAAAATGACATCTTCAAAGTACTGGAAGAAATTAATGCCAACTTAGAAATACGCACCAGCAAAATCCCTTTCAAAAGTGAAGGTTTTTCCATAAACAAAAACTGAGAAAATGTACAAGAAGTTAATGCACACTAACAAATATTTAAGGGAGTTCTCCAGCCTAAAGAAAAATAATCCCGGATAAAAATATATAAATTCAAGAAGAGATAAAGAACAGATAAAAGATAAAGATGTGGATAGACATAAACATTGGCTATTCAAAATTGCAATAATATTTTTTATGAGGTTTAAAATATATGACAAATTTAAATACATGCTAACAATAATACAAAAGCCTTAAATTACCTCATAAAAATGAAGGCATCAAATATAATTGAATTCAAATATAAAATCATACTTCACAGAAATCTAGGATTTTAATAGACTAGAGTGTGCTATTTCAATGAACATAGAAAACTTACGCATAGGCAGGGCTCTCAGAGATGAGCTCTATAGTCAAACTGACTAGGTTAGAACCCCAACTCTACAGCTTACTAGCTGCCTTACCCTGAACAAGTTCAAACCTTTCTGTGCCTCAGTTCCCTCAGCTGTAAAAATGGTGATAACAATAGTATATATCTCATAGGATTGCTATTAGATGTAAATGAAATAATGCTTAAATAAATTTGAATCTGTAGGAGAATAAAAACCGAAATCTGCTTAGCAAGCCCGCTGATATCTATCCTTCATGCTTCCCCAGGATCTCAGAGTTAAGTTGCAGCAAGAATCATGTCAATGGTGGTGGGCTGGCAATATACCAAAACCTCATCATTGGTAATCTCGTCAATCCTTTGATCTTAAATATACCTTATAGGTAATGTTGATGGATTGGCTCAAGGGACAAGATGTGCTTTTTGTGGCTGAGATCTCTGTCACAATCACAGAGAGACGAGAATCCTACATATTACATTACGGACATTCAGCTGATTTAGAGATTGTTGCCAAATTCACACCACCTTTTTGTGTCAACCTGGTCATGGTTTGCAGTTTTACAGAAAATGTTTAGCTCAGTTTCTTAGGATAAACTAATAAATGATCAGGCTTTTTTTTTTTTTTTTTTTTTGGAGCTGGCCAGTACAGGGATCAAACCCTGGACCTTGTTATCAGCACCACACTCTAACCAACTAAGCTAACTGGCCAGCCCTGTGGAAGCATTCTTAAGTTTGTTTTACTACAATGAATCAAAAACATGCATCACCTTTTGCGCTTCTTAGGTAAAAGTACTCAATAATATCCACAATCACAGTCATACATGGGTCCTTAGATCTCACGACCTAAAGATTCCCTTTCATCAGAGCTTTATAAAGACTTGGTAGTGCAATTTTACTTCTTTTTCACAATAATATAAATCTATTTTAAAGCCACAGAATCAGCATAAGATGAATCTTTTCAGAACACCAAGTGTGTTGAATAGAAATATGAGGCACATATAGAATTTTAAATTTCCTATTAGCCAATTTTTAAAAGTAAAGAGAAACAGATGAAATTAATATTTGTTTATTTTAACTATATTCAAAATATTACTTCAATGTATAATACAAAAATTTACTGAGACATATTACATTCTTTTTTTCATACTAAGCCTTTGAAATCCAGCATGCAGTGCATTCTTACAGCACATCTCAACTTGGACTATCCACGTTTCCATCTTCAATAGCTTCATGTAGCTAGTAGCTTTCTGACTGAACAGTGCAGCTCTAGACAAACCTCCAAAGCACTGACAGATAGAGATTTAGCTTCCTGTTTGAATGCTGCTAATTTCCCTTCTGCTCATCTCATCATCTCATCTATTCTAGACTTTAGTTTCCTTTTTACAAGTCTTACTCTACCCTTTCAAGTTTAAAAATCTATTCTCCTAGGTCATAAATTCTCAACCTTTTTTGGGATATGTTCCGCATTGAAAATAAGATAAAAATTTGGATGCCTGCTCCAAAAAAACACACATTTGCATTATTAGGGGTTGAATTGTCCCCTCCCCCCCAAGATATTTTGGAGTCCTAACCTGCAGTACCTAAGAATGTGACCTTATTTGGAGATAGGGTATTTATGGAGGTAATCAAATTAAAATGAAGTGTTTAGGGTGGGCCCAAATCCAATATGGCTGGTGTGCTTATAAAAAGGATACTTAGGACAGACAGACAGTTATACAGGGAAGATAATCTGATGAGACACAGGGAGAAGTCACGTTTCTACAAGCCAAGGGGAGAGGAACAGTACCTTCCCTCAAAGCCCTCAGGAGGATCTAACTCTGACACCATCTTGATTTCACACTTCCAGCCTACACAAATATGAGAAAAGTATATTTCTGTTGTTCAAGGCACCCAGTTTGTGGTATTTTCTTATAGCAGCCCTAGCAAACTAATATACGCATATACACATATAATTTTATATGCAATTCCAAAGAGCTTAGAGATCCTTCCACTAAATACTCTTCAAGAACCACAAATTAAGAACTCAATTTGAGAAAGATCAAATCAAACAGCATTTGTGTAGTGTTTCTGTCATGTACTAATATTAATCATATCAAATAACATTTGTCCTAAGATAAGTAAATTCTCAGCTCAGTCTTCTTACCAAAACAATAGTAAAAACATCATTTTAAAACTATCTCAGAATTCCTACAAGTCTCTGAATGTTCTGAGGCTTAAAATTATTCTTATGCATTCATGCTGTACTTTGAAAATATATCCTTGATTATATGATCCTCTCCCCATATCCAGTGCATGTCCTCTTAAAACATGAACATACAAACACTGTCCTAGGAAAATATTTGTTTTCTTTAGATACTTGCCCTTTTCACATCTCATTTATATGAAAGTCAAAATCATCCTAAGCAGGATTTCTCACGAGTTACACTAAATACTAATATCCATTGAAAAAGGTTCCTAAGATCTTATGAATTTGAGAAATGTTGCACAGTATATACTTCCCTTTGTCACTATGTGCACTAGCATATTAAAGATTCTGAGAAGTTCTGCAGAAAAAAACTAAACTTAAGTTAAATAAGTGACCACATAATTATTTCTCATATATGTATTACCCATTGAAACAGCTATAGATGAGACAAATTATGTCAAGTCACTGTACTTCATACAATCCTGGTCACAGATGCTTGGATCAAGACAGCACAAATGTAGCCATATAGCAAGCTGGTTAGCAGTCTTGTTTGTAAGTGGCTTAGAACAAGAGCTATATCTACAAGGTGCCCAATCCTCAATAATGACACCTTTAAAGACAATTTCCTAGGAATATGAATGTAAGTATGAGACAGAGGGGAGAAGGCAGACATCGACAAAACTACACTGAGAGAGAAGGTACCCAGTGAAGCTCTGAGAATAGTAAAAGCTTCAGCTAAGAGTTAAACAGACTGTAGGAAGCTGTTTCCATCTGTGGCCTTGTGTTGAGGTTGAGCTCTTCACTCTCTAATGGCTCTAAAGATTTATGAAAATAATTACAGATATATACAAGTAATACTAATATTTTTTTTAAAAAAGAAGCATGTGTTTTAGGTTTATACCCTCTGGATTAACTTGTTCTTGAATTGAACCTATACTTTTGAACTTCAGCTTTCTTGACTTAGGACATCTAAGATTTTTTTTCTCAACAGCCCAAATTAGTACGATTGTTTCTGTTTTGTTTTGCTTTTTGTGTTTCAAAATACATCAAGATGATCAAATACTCTTCTTTTTAGAAATAGCTTTATTAATGTATAACTTATATATCATAAAATTCACCCACTATATGTATGATTCAATAATTTTAGCAAACATATACTTGTACAACCAACACCATAATAAGTTTTAGCACATTTCCATACATCCAAAAGTTCTCTTGGGCCTAGTTGCAATTACTTGCTATTTCCACTCCCAGCCTTAGCAAACACTAAATCAATTTTCTGAGTCATAATTTTGCCCTTTTCGACATTACATACAAATAATCTTTTTGAGGTTCATCCATGATGTACCATGTATCAGTAGATCACTTATTTTTATTGACAAATAGTACTCTACTGTATGAATACACCATGTGTTATTTATCTTTTCACCAGTAAATAGACATTTGGATTTTTTTCTATTTTGGAGTTATGCTACAATGAACACTCAAGTATGTCTTTATGTGAAGAAATGAGCTATGTTCTCATTTCTCTTGAGTAAATACCTAGAAGTAGAATAACTAGATCATATGGTAGGTAAAATTTTACTTTTTGAGAAACTGCCAAACTGTTCTCTAAAGTGGCTGTAACATTCTACATTTCCACCAGCAATGTATAAGGGTTCAAATTTCTACACATCCTTGCCGATGCTTGGTATTGTCTTATCTTTTAGATTACATCCATTCCGGTAGGTGTATAGTGGTATTTGATTCCTGTTGTAATTTACATTTCCCTAAAGACTAAATGATGTTGAGCATCTTTTCATGTGTTTATTATCCATTCTTATATCTTCAATAAAATGCCTATTCAAGTCTTTTGCCCATTTTTTAATTGGGTTATTTTCTTATTATTGAATTGTAAGTGTTATTTATATATTCTGGAACCAAGCCCCTTACCTTTCCAGATATACTATTTGCAAATATTTTCTCCCAATTTATGGCATGTATTTTCACTTTCTTAATGATGCCTTTTTGAAGTACAAACTTTTTCTCTTTTGATAAAATCCAATTTATCATTTTTTCTTATATGTGCTTTTGATATTATAGCTAAGAACTCTTTGCCTAAACTAAATTCACAAAGATTTTTTTATGTTTTCTTTCATAGGCTTAATTATTACACGTAGGCCTATAATCCATTTTGAGTTAATTTTTGTGTTTCATGTGAGGTAAACTTGTAAGCTGATTTTGCTCTCAAGTGGATACCGAATTGTCCAAGCACTGTTTGTGGAAAAGACTACTCTTTCCCCATTAAATTGTCTCGGTAACTTTGCTAAAGATCAATTGATCATAACATAAAGGTTTATTTTGAGAGTCTTAATTGTTTCATTGATATAATGGCTATCTTCATTCTAGAACCACACTGTCTCAATTACTGTATCTTTGTAGTAACTTTTGAATCAGAAAGAGTTCTCCAATTTTGCTCTTGTTTTTCAAGAATGTTTTGGCTGTTCTGGCTCCCTTGAAATTCTACATGAATTTGAGGATCACTGTATTAATATCTGTCAAAAAAAATCCAGGATTTTGATAGGGATATCAATTTTGTAGTATTTATCTTAACAATATTAACTTTTTAAGTCTATGAACACATGTTTTCTCATTTATTTAAGTTTTCTTTAATTTCTCTCAATAACATTTTGTAGTTTTCAATGTTCAAGTCTTGAATTTATTTTAACCTTACTCCTAGGCATTTTACTTTTTGATACTATTGTGAAGGCAACTATTTTCTTAATTTCATTTTTGGCTTGTTCATTGCAAATGTACAGAAATACAATTTATTTTTGTATATTAATCTCATATACTGTGACCTTGCTGAACTCGTTTATTAGCTCTAATAGTTTTTTAATGAATTCTTTAGTATTTTCTATATACCAGATCATGTAATCTTCAAAAAGAGAGAGTCTTCTTTTCCAACTAGATGTCTTTTATTTCACTTTCTTACATAATTGACCTGGCTAGAACTTCAAGCACAAGGTTGAATAGAAATGATGAGAGCAGACATCCTTATCTTTTCCCTGACAGTGACAGCGGGAAACGTTCAGTATTTCATCATTAAAAATGATGACAGCTGTGGGCTTTTGCATAGATGCCATTATAAGGTTGAGGAAGTTCTCTTATATTACTAGTTTATTGAGAGTGTATATCATCCGTGTGTGCTGGATTTTGTCAAGTGCTTTTTCAGCATCTATTGAGATGATCATGTGGTTTTTGTACATTACTTTATTAATATATTAAAATACATTAATTGATTTACCAATGCAAAACTATCTTTGCATTAGAAGGATGATTCTCAATCTGTTAGAGTGTATAATCCTTTCTATATGTTGGTGGTTTCACTTTGCTAACATTTTGTTAACAATTTTTGCATCTATGTTCATAATGCATATTAGTCTATAGTTTTATTTTCTTGTAATGTCTTGTCTGGTTTTGATATTATGATAATATTATACTCATGGAATGAGTTAGGAAGTGCTCACTCTTCTATTTTCTAAAGTAGTTTTTCAGGAATCGGTATAATTTCTTCTTTAAATATTTAATAGAAACACCAGTTGAAGCCATCTGGGCCCAGGGTTTTCTTTGGGTAAATATTTTTAGTTATTTTAGTTATGATGCCTAATTTTTAATTATTTTTTAAATTATATTCTTAATCATATTTTTAATTATATCTTCCTATAGATTCATGTTGCCATTTGGTGTTCTTTCAGCCTCAAGGATTTCCTTTAGTATTTCTCATAAAGTAGGATGGGTAGCAATGAATCTCTTAATAAATATGTCCTTATTTCATCTTCATTTTGAAAGATACTTTGCTGGACATAAAATTCTTGGTTGACATGTCTTTTTTCTTTCAGAGCTTTATAAATGTTATTCCACTGCCTTCTGGCCTCCACTGCTTCAGATGAGAAGTTTGCTATTAATAATATTGGTTCTCCCCTGTATATGATAGATTTTGAGGGGATGAGGGGTGTACTATCAAGATTGTCTTGATATGACTTTCAACTGTTTGGCTATGTTGATGTATCTCAGTATGTATCTCTTGGAATTTATCCTACATTATCCACTGAGCTTCATGAATGCTTAATGTTTTTCATAAAATTTGGAAGGCTTTTGGCCATTTTTTTCTTCTAGTATTTTTTCTACCCTCTCTCTCTCTCCTCTCCTTATAGAATTTGCCTTACACATATGTTGGTATAGCTAATGTTGTCCCAAAATTCCCTGAGGATCTCTTCACTTTGATTCAATCTTTTTGCTCTTTGCTCTTCAGAAATTATTCATTCTATTGATCTTTTGTCAAGTTCACTGACTTTTGTTCTTCTGCCAAATTGAATCTATTATTAAGCCATGCAAGTGAATTCTTCATTTCAGTTACTGTTCTCTTCAACTCCAGAATTTACATTTTGTTCTTCTTTAAAATTTCTGTCTCCTTTTTGAGAATATTTATTTGTTGATACACTTTTATCATATTCTCTTTTAAGTATATAAACATGTTTTCCTTTATTTCTCTGAACATATTTACAATTGTTCTTTGACATCTCTGTCCACCAAATTCAACACCTGGGAGCATTCTGAAATGGTTTCTATGGACTATTTTTTCCCCTGAGTATATATCACACTTTCATGTCTAGTTTTGTTGAAAACTAGACATTTTAAGTAATGTACTGTTAACAACTCTGGATTTTGACTATTTTTCTCATGAAGATTGCTACTGTTGCTTTTTGATTGTTTGTTTAGTGACTTGCCTAGGATAAATATGTGAAATCTGTGTCTCTTGTGGTGAGCAGCCACTGATAAACTCTCTGCACAGTTTATTTTATTCTTGTTTTGTTTTTTAGCCTGGCTTCTAGTGGGCTGCCCTTTTGTCTGCATAGTTTAGTGGTTATATAGTAATTGACAGAGTTTATGTTCAAACACCTCAAGTCAATAAGGTTTCTTTCCTTTTCTTTTGTGGGGCTAAAGGAGTAAGTTCAAAGTTCAGATTCTCCCTTTCCATTCTCCTGTGCACATGTATATATCTTAAAGGTAGGCCAGAACTGTACATATAGCTTGGGCCCTCTCCAGTTTCCACTGCAAATGTGCATGCTCACGCTCAGCTAGGAATATTTTTGCCCCAATCATGAGCACAATCTCAGGTTAAAAGACCCATTGACCCGATCTGCTTACCCACTATCACCAAGGCAATGTCACCATTACTTCCACTGACAATGTCACCAGGTGTGGGAATCACCCTCTGCTGCAAATTGAGTGAACCCTCTTTGGCCCAGGCATAGCATATGCCAGTCCTCAGGTCCTGCCAGAGCTTGGGAGAACTTCCATAACGACCAAGAGAAGTGCGCAGGCAGCAATGGGGGCAATCTTAGGCAAAAATTCCACAGACTCTCAGTTCTTACCCAAATTTCAGTAGTTTTTCAAGCAGTTCTCATACTATTGTTTGCCTTTTGCCAATGTTTTAAAATGTTTGCCGACTTTAGATTGATTCTTTAGTTGATTCTTTTTTGTCAACTTTAGATTCATAGTTGCTTTTGGGGGAAACAATTTGCCAACCTTTTCATTCATCCATAGCCAGAGACAAATATTCTTAAGAGAATTTCTTTTTGTCTCCCCAAGAACATACAAAAATGTAGAAATAGCTGCCCAGGAGGTTATATCAAAGTTATATTTTAACAGTGAGGTATGGGGAGATTATCATAGACTTTCTAATAACCTTTAGCACATTTCAGAGTTCTCATGTGAATAAATACTGTCAGAATCTGAAGCAATTAATACACAGAGGTATTACTTCAATAGAAATATGTGCATTCTTGAATTTTCTCTACAAGTTACATATCATGAAGTCTTCTTTGATCAGTCTGATTATGTTTAATATCCTTCTGGAGAATTTATGGACAAATGAGATTTCTCTAATCTACAGGAAAAAATTAAAAGTGTTCTCATTATGCTCTTGTATTAACAGCAATTTCTCCAGTGTTAAAAAATTCCCAAGGACTTTTATAAGGTCTCATAAATAGGCATGCAAATGCAGTTAATTTATTGTTTTAGAAAACAAATACTCTCTTTCTTCTCTCCTGTATGATTGAGAGTACTGTACTTAACCATTCTATGCCTCTGTTCCCTCATCAGAAAAATGATGGGCTTGAACTAGAGGATCTAGAACTACATGAAATCTAGATTTCTGAAGCATGTCGGTCCTAGCAACAATGCTTATGAATAAATGGGTATTATTGCTAGAAAACACACTCATATTGGTTTTTCAGTTTAGTGATGTTTTACTAAATCAAACTTTCTATTTAGAACTTATAAACAAATGTGTCTATGATAAAAAAAAAAGTTGGATAAGATTAAGAGCATAATCTGTGATTCTAAAGCTGAGTTTCTGAGTAATCTCTTTGGCAGGACATGTTGTTATCCACTCTGTGAGTAGACATTCACTGTTCGAAGCAACGAGCCCTTTGATACTTAGAAATTTTGGATTCTGTTCTATTTTTAAAAGCTACTATATCAGTATTCATCAACTGCTTGACACAGCCATTCATTTATTTTGAAAAAGGCTATTCTATAATCACACTTCCTTCCAGGGAGCCCAACAACTAAGTAGAAGTCTAAATTACTGATGGTAGTTATACAGGGACCTTCCTGTTGGTTAAGAAGTAGGATTAATTAAACTAATGTGCTAAATCGCAGACTAACAATTATGCAAAAAAGTGGTAAGAAATCTTATTTTATTTGTTTTTAGTGATTTTGCACCTTTAATAGAAAGCTAAGAAGGGTAAAACATACAAGAAAAGTATATTTTTTAGCAATGCTGATATATAATTATTCTCTAACTGTAAGAAATATTGCTAATTTATATTAATAGAAATAATTCTAATTCAAAAATATTGATCATTTATTAAAATAATTAATGAGGTATAAAAAAATTTCTCTTGTGGGTGCTAATTAGGAGTCAATTAAGCATAACTTTTCAAAATGCTTCACAAAGAAGATCCCATCTCTATGAAATAAATCCAATTTTTCCATTGAATATTTGCATACTTTCTGAATTATGTGTTAAGACTAAGAAATGTTTCATAATAATGGCTAAAATTCTTAGAATATTCATATATATTTAAAATTTGTTTTCACATGCAATTCTACTGTTATTACAACATCAAAATGGTTCTGTAACAATATTTAAAAACTGCATTATAATAAATTTTTGGGGGGGTTATAGCTGATATTGTTGGGGCAAATGAAAAGCCATCTGGGTACATTGCTGCAAGTTTTGGATCTCATGCAATACTAATGGAGCTTATACCTCTATATACTCTGGTGTGGTTCTGTTATTTAGTGGACCTAGTTTTTAAAAAATTTCTTATGGAAACATATTGACTATACATTTTGTGGGGTACAGTTATATTTCTGTACACGTATACAATGTGTGATGATCAAATCAGGGTACATAGCATATTCATCATTACAAAACTTAATTATTTCTTTGTGATGAAAAGCTTGTATTTCCTCTCTTCCGGCCATTTGACAACATGCAGTAAATTACTGTTAATTATAGATGCCTAGCTTGACTGTGCACCAATAGAACTTATTTTTCTTATCTAGCTGTTTGGGTCAGTGGAGCTTAGCTTGACTTGATGTTTTTCCATAGATTTGGACATCAGGTGTTGCCAGGATTTGGATCCAAAGAAACAGAGATTTTGTAGAGAAAGTTGTTTCACAATATCTGTAATAACCCAACAGGTTTCTATTGAATTACACACACAGACACACACGTGCTTCAGAGGCGGGAGGAGTCCAGACTAACCAGGAAATCCTTAAAAACACAGGAAATGACCCATTCTCCTCTGTAATCCAGGGATGAACTATAAATAGAGACGACAGCAACTATTTTATCTGTCATAATCTTAATCTGAAACAAAGTGAAATACCTACAAACTCTAGGGAGTCAGTACGCAGTCATAGTTTAAGAAATAAAGTCAGTAATACTATTAATAACTGTCTGGAAATCTTAATCTGAAACTAAGTGAAATACGTATGAATTCTAGGGCCTTAGTATGCAGTCATAGCTTAAGAAATAAAGACAGTAATACCATTAATAACTATCTGGAAATTCTGAGTCAAGACACAGGAAAAGTAAATCTTGCTACAGAAAAGTATAATTTGTACTGTGAAATGGTATTGACTACGATGTTCAAGTTTCAGAATACTGTGGTGATTTCCTTTTAGCCAATAAACTGTTAATGAGTTTTAGATGTTTTTCATTCTATGTAGTGTAGTACACATGAGCACGATGCAGTTTATTAGATTGGATTACTTATTAGTTATTTCCTCACTAATCCTAATGACAGGGAAAAGTTAAAAACTTTGGGAGTAAAAAAGCGATAAAATTGATCGCTTATTCATATAAATATTACCCACCAAATTCCTTCAAACTATAGTATCTCTACCTACTTCTGTATATATGCATAAAAGTAAACAGACCTTTTCCTTGAATGAATACCGCGGAATCACTAAATGATCTTGATCTCACTAAATTTCTTTTATCAACTAGGAATGGGGTAATAATGTGAAGAACTCATGAAGAAATTTGGGCATTTTAATAATTAATGATGAAAATCTAGTTACATAATAACATTAATACAAATTACACATTCAATCACTTCAAGAAATGGGTTTCTGGGCTGACCCCGTTGCTCACTCGGGAGAGAGCGGCGCTGTCACCGCGGGTTTGGATCCTATATAGGGATGGCCGGTGTGCTCACTGGCTGAGCGCAGTGCGGCTGACACCAAGCCAAGGGTTGCGATCTCCTTACCGGTCACACACACACACACACACACACACACACACAACAACAACAACAACAACAACAACAAAAAGAAATGGGTTTCTGAAAGAGTAAATGTATTAATCCCCATTGATCTCTCATCCTCTTGTTTTCATTGTAGGAAAAGCACATATGAAACTGCAATATCTAAAATAAATTCACACATTTACTTGTATTCTAAGGATAAGCAATTCATTATCAAGATGGTAGAATAAGTTCAGGAAGAAATTCTCACTGCTCTGCCCCAAACACATAGTAATACTTTATAAAATACCAAGAAGACAAAGCTGTGCTCAAAAAAAGGAAAATATCTTATGAAATAAAAATATATTTTGTTTCTGTAAAATAATTAATTATGGAAGCTGGTAAATTATAAGGAGGCCTATTCTGTTGTTTAACATATATAATGGTTTTTCTCAGATCTATGGAATTTAGTTCTTAATTCAGTATAAAGCATTTTTGATCTGAGATTTATTTTTTATCTCAGCAAACATCAATTTCTTGAATTTTTTTTAATGCAATTGATTTTTTTATACTGACTTTATATCCAGCAATTTTGATAAACTCTCTTATTTCCAATAAATTACATATAGATTATTTTCAATATTCTTTTTTTATTATTATACATATATATGGGGTACAATGTTGATTTTCAATAATTGTGTAGAATGTGTGGTGGTTAAATCAGTATAGTTAGCTTATTCACTATTATAATACACAATTCTTACTGAAGCAGAAGAAAAAAGATAGGTAAAACTTCAAATAAAATTACTCTTAATTCTTGACATCAAAGACTTGCCAAAAGCAAATTACATGCAAGAAAAAAAAATTAAAACAAGAGACCCATGGATCAAATGTGTAATGAACTAGATATAAGTTGAAAAAAAAAATACGGAATAAACTGAACATTTTTGAAGAGAAGAGAAATTTTGCCAAATTTAAAATAGTACAATTGTAAAGTAAAGCTTTGCTTAAAACAGGCTGAACACAGAAGAGCCCCATTCTCATATAACCTGTTTAACCATATACTTTCTCTTCAACAATAATTTTCATGTACTTCAAATTTTGGTGACATACTCTAAATAAAGCACAAAATCAAAGGCCATTGTATTTAATAAAAATTCTGGAACTTTAAATTGGAAAGAGTATATATTCTCTTTCTCTGTGAGCTTTTGATTACATTTGATTATTCAAGAATGATTTCATTTCAAATGGGCCACTATGGTAAAGCAAGTATAACATCCAAATGAAGAGAAATTTAATTCCCATGTGCAAAAGTTTGAGAGTGTATGTGACCCAATTCAAATCTGATTAATTATCAACTAACTTAATATGACTGCAATTAGACACTGTCCTATGTCTTTGTCTACATATTTTACCTTCTCTCTTGTCATTATAGGAAGTGACCATGCTCCTAAACTAATCCACTATTTCCACTGGATCCCATCTTCTTCTCTCCTTAGAGACAGTATTCTAGCAATTCTTTCTGTCTTCTGCCTCGATTTTTATCCCACTGTCCTTATTCACTCCTATCAGTATATGTATTATTTCTCTAATCTAAAAACAAAAAACGAAAACACTCCTCTTTACCTCACTACCCCATCCAGCTACTGCCCCATGCCTTTCATTTTCTTTACAGTGAAACTTATTGTTGTTGCCTAAGTGTTGCCTATATTTGTCTATATATTTGCCTACATTTCCAAATCTCTCCTCTCATTCTCCTTGGACTCTCTATTCTCTCCTATCTCCTACAAATCCCACTGAAAATGTTATATTAAGATACCCATAACATTTGTATTGCCAAATCCATCAGTTATCAATCCTCATCTTCTTTGCCCCATTAGCAGCATTCAACTCAGCTGATCGCTGTCTACTCCTTGAAATACTTTTTTCACTTGTCTTCCAGGATACTACATTTACAGTATTGCCTCTTACCTTCTGGCTACTCCCTCTCAGTCTTCTTTTGCCATATCCACTTCATCAGCAAATCCTGCTGCCTCTAAACATGTCTAGAATCTGTTCAATGCTTATCACCTTTACTTCCACTGGGGTCTAAACCACCATCATCCTTAACCCAATTGTTGAACTAGCTTCCCATGTATTATATTCTCTCAGCTGATCATGGCCTACTCTGTAAAATATTTTCTTCACTTGCCATTCTATAGTCTATTCTCAGCACAACAGCCAGATTAATCCTGTTAAAACTTAGGTTAGATTATGTCACTTAACTGTTCAAAACCCTCCAACAGTTTCCAATCTAACTCAAAATCAACGCACAAGTCTGTACAATGGCCTACAAGGCTATACAGGTGATGGGATCCATTATCTCTCTGACCTCATCTCCTAATTCTCCCAATCGTTATCTTTCCACTTTACCTACATTGTTCTTTGTGCTATTGCTTGAACACATCAGGACCTTTGTACCTAACTGCTTTTTCTGCCTGGCGTGTTCTTCCCCCAGATAGACTTGTCACCTTCTCGCTGAGGCCTTTCCTGGCTAAATCACAACCCTCATCCCCATTCCAAACCTGATATTTCTATTATCCTTCCCTGCTTTATTTTTATCTTCAGCACTTATCAATCTAAAATATGTTATATTTAACTTATTCATCTTGTTATCATCTGTTTCCCTGACTAGAATTTAAACTCCACAATGGCACAGATTTTTGTGTTTTGTTCTCTACTGCTGATGTATAATAGGCACTCAAAAATGTTTTCTAAATAAATGAATCAAACATTTATTTATGATAATATTGGGTTTAGGTCAGAACCATCTAAGTATAAAATGAGTTCAGGGGCTCTTGCTTCCACTGTCCTAGGAAATCTATGAAACTCTAGAAAAATCATTCATAAGTTTAAACACCTGCTGGGTTCTTGATCTGAGAAACTGAGTAGGTTCAGTACTTTAAACTAAATTGCCATGTTTCTTTCTCTTTCCTCTGTCCCCTCTCATCTGATTATAACCCTCTTTCTAAAGAGTAAGAGAAGGCCTTAACCTCAAGATAATCTAAAGCATTTTGGATCACCCTGCTCTAGTGCCCTATCCAGAGCTTTTGCTAGACAAGATCTCAAATGTTAAAGTTAGCCAGCTTTGAGCTGGTGACATTTAGCATGAAGGTATATCTTCCTTATTGCTTATGCATCTTTGTTTAACAAGGAATAGTACACCTTGATGTATGTGTCTATGTATGCTTACTTGCTTTGCTGTTGCTAATGAATTGCTGCATTTTACAATAAATATTCATTTTTAACCTTAAGTATTTGAGGTTTTAGACTATAAGTCCTAAAGAATTTTTGTAGAAAATTTTTTTCATAACATTTTTCATTATGGTTTCTTATCATTAGAGTAATAAGCTCAAGTGAGATATTTAACAAAGGAAATAAATATATTTCTTTAACCTGAAGCCAACACAGAGGGATCAGACAAGTTTTCATTTTCCTCATCAGTACTTTCATCATAGATTGCATCTCGGTCAGCAGTCATTTCAGAGTGGGTTGTAGCTTCCCTAGAAACAGAGAAAAGGAGAATTTTGAATCATTGGCTCACCCTTGGCTATGTATCAAATTCACCAGTAATATATAGAAAATGTTCCTGGAAAAAGATTCTAATTAGACAAATATATTGAAATATATATGATTTAGATGAAGCCACTTTAAAGACGATATATTAACTTTCTTAGGAACAAATTTCTTTTTCACCTAATAATCTGAATGTTGTTTAGTGCTCACTATAATTCTTGAATCAATTTCTTATGACTTTTTCTTCTATCAAAATACTCTTCTACCAAATTATCTCTGTGGGTCACAGAATGTTTAGTGTTTTACTAGTCTCAAAGAAGTTCTGCATTTTATTTGATCTCTCCAAAACCCTGAGATGGGTACCATTGTCTCTGTTAAGAGGATAAAGTAAGGCACAGAGAGTTTAAAGGACTTGCCCAAAGCCATATACTAACAGATATATGTGCCAGACCAGCACCTGAACTAGGACCAGCTGACATCAAATGTTATGTTTCTTATACTATGTCATTGATAAACCTGTGCTTCTCTTTGATTCATAGCAATAGATCCAAACCTATATCTGCTAATGCCTAAAAAAATTATATTTAAACAAAGCCATACCAGCCGCTTGTCACCTATGATTCTTACTTAACAATCAAGTACACATCCATTCTCAGAGAAAACTTGACAGGTGGATGAGAGAGAGATCCACACCCTAATCAGATAAAATAATGCTTCTGAGAATTAAGCATTAAACATTTGATTTTCAAGTTAACCACTGCTTAGTCATCAAGACTATTATATATGTGCATCCAACTCTGTAGTTTTACACTTCAAAGGTATTTTTAATTAATGTATTTATTTCTTACTGATGTCTAAGAATTAAACAAGTAATATTTAGATAAGCCCCATGCCAGTTTCTGATTTAAGTGGCACTCCTTCAGCTACTACACACTGGCCTGCAGGGACCCCGTTGGACAGGCATGAAGAGATAATGTTGAGAATTCTCTAGTCCACTGCATCCCTGTCTAACAGCAGAGCATCCAATCCCAGACTATCAAATGTTCTCATATTACTAAAAAGTTGGCAAGTCATTTTCATTAATTTGGGAAGAAATTTCACTTAAATTTATGCGTCAGTCGTCCAAAAGCAGAAAGGCTAAAATACCTTTCATGTTCAGTGTTCTTTTCTAGTTCTTGAACTTCATTTAACAATTTATGTAAGCTTCTGATCTTTGTTTTTTTCTCATTCAATACGAGAATAAATCGTTTGTAAAGGTCAGTCTCCAAAGCTTCCTTAGCACTCACACATTTTTCCAATCTAAAAAATAAATAAACACACAAATTAATAAATCAGTCTTTGTTAGCATTATTATTCATTCTAATACTCAAGATTTCAAGAAAAATACAATTTAAAATCATTTTTACATATTCTTTGATTGACTAAAAAATTTTATACAGTTAAATAATTAGAAATGATTGGTTATTAATGTTAGTACCTTATGTACTTAGATAAAGATCAAAATTGAAAACTCATACAAACAAAACTTTAAAAAATCTAAATGTCTAAATGTAATAATTTATTCTATTCACATCTATGGTTTAATTAGAAAAGAATGTTTTTATGACAGAAATTTCAAATAAGAGTAAATGAAGCCTATATTTCCTCAGTACCTTGTTACTATTACTACAATAGAAATCATGATTTTCGTGATAAAGTGATATACCTAATCTGAGTGCCCTACTAGACTATGAACTGTTCCACAATGAAAACATGACTTATTTTACTTAATAATATCCTTATAACTCAGCACCTCACATATACACAGATACACATACGAACACATATATAATGAATGAAAGTATCCTACTTGATATTTCCAAAGAGAGATTAATGAACAGCAAATGTGAAATATGACATATCTTCTATTTTAGATATGTAAGATAAAACTTATAAAATTCTCTATTATTTATAATTCTTCCTACAATGCTAAAATGAGCTAACGTGATTCTATTTATTTTAATCTCCCAAGATATATATAAAGTAGAAAAAGTAAACTAGCTAATATGTACACATACACACACCATGAACAAACCTCTATTTTATAGATTCAAATACAAATTATTTCATGTATTCTTTTAAATAGTCTAGTTCTGCATAGTTTTCTGTTTACCATCCTGTTTATTTATACTTCCTTTGTTCTATATAGGTTTTCTAGTATTTTCATATTTTACACACACACACACAGTACTTCAAAAAGTTTGTGCAAAAATGAAATTGAAAGACAATACAAATATTTCCATGAACTTTTCGAAGACCCTTTGTACATCAGTTGCAATATATATGATGGGTCTTCGAAAAGTTCATGGAAAGATTCTTTTAAATCTGTTTTTCCATGAATTTTTTGAAGTGCCCTCGTGTGAATGTGTGTATATATATAAATATATACATATTTATATATATTTCAGTGAAATGATTGAAAGCAAAAATGTCAAAATTTGACATCTTTCATGTATCTGTCCTTATGTTTTTACCTATCTAGAGATGCAGAGAATTAAGTCCTCTCATAGGATGAAGAGCAACATATGGCAATATATTTTCTGGGAACAATTCCATCAAATTCTTACAGCATAGTCTTTTCCAAGGCTGTGAACTCCATGAGGGCAGTCAGCATGGGTGTTTTATTGGCTACTTTATCCTCAGTGCTTAGCACAGTGTTTGGAATTCCGCAGATGTTTAGTAGGTATTTATTAGATAAATGAATAAAGTTGAGTTATATGAACATCTTTTTGTTGTTGTTATTCCAGCTTTACTGCTAATTTATTATGTCTCCAATGATGCTTTATTTTTTCTTTTCAAAATTCTGTTCTGCAGCTTCCTTGGCCCTTTTTGTATGGATGCTGAAGAGCCAGGCATTGGCACAGGCCCTGCGAACACTAACAAACTCTTTGAAGTTCTCCTCCTCCTAGGTGAAGACTCTGCCTTTCTCTTTCCTGTAGACATTCCATATGGCTACTGATCCTGCCAGCTGGGTGCCAATTTGAGTTCTTTAGCAGAGCTGTCTCACTTCTTGGAGGCCAAGGGCCTCTTGGGGACGAGGGTGAGCATGTATGTACTCCTTCAGCTACTGCACTCTGGCTTACAGGGACCCAGTGGACTTATTCTGCCTCCTTGTATCTACAGAGATGCCAGTGGTCCAGGTCCCTTCTTGTGGATGTGAGCCACCTTAACTATTCTAAGTTCAAGCCGCTGACAGCTTGTCCTTTGGTGTGATACATCACTATGAGGCATCTGGGTTCAGATGTGGGGCGCTGGGCCATGTGCAGTGCAAAGCAAAGCTCAAACTGGATAAATCACAAATAATATGAAATAGTAAAGGTCTAATGACACTTCATCGTTTCAACAGTGACTACAACAATAGAACAGTAATGCTAGGTTTAATCAGTAACCTAGGACTGAGGTATCTAGGACCTTGGCCCAAAGGATAGCAATTAAAAAAAAAAATTAAATGGATAAAAACCAAATACAGAAAAATACTGAATATTTAAAATACAATATTTCCAGGTGTGAAAAGAATCTGAGAATAACATGTCAAAAGCAATAACAAAAATAAGAGCAAAATAAAAGGTATTTCATGCAGAAATACCACAAATAAAACAATAGATACATAAATACGAACATATGGAACTTAGTAACAGTGCAATAATCCTTATATTAACAATCAGTTTTGGCCAAATTTATATCCAAGTCAGGGTTGCACAGCAAAAGAAAATCTGAATAGAGTTAGGAGGACAGAACGCTAAAAAGAACGGGAAAAGAAAGCAGTGATAAAGAGACTTCATAAGCTTTTAAGTACTGGAGATAAGTACTGGAGAAGATGGTGAACAGCTGTTCCTTGTTCCCTTCTGATGACAGAACAAGAGGAAATGGACTTCAACTGTACCATGAAGGATTCAGATTACTGATAGATGGAAGAAAGAATTTTCTGACTGTGACTGTTCTTAAACATTGTAATGGTCTACCAGGGAGAGATGAAGATACCTCCTGAGGTCTTCAAAAATAAGACTGAATGCATTTGGACATAATGTGATTCTATCCTGAAGGCAGAGAGATGAAGTGGAAGAGCTTTCAAGGCCTTTGAATGATTCCCTGAGCGTCAACCCAATTCACTGAAAACTGCCTTTAATTATGGGTTTAATAACTATAACTCAGAATAAAGCCAGAGAATTTCAAAACTGAGGTCTGAGTGCAAACAAAAGATCTATTCAGTAACATGGAACTTAAGAATTGTTATTTGAAATTAAGTAGGAAAACTCGGTGAAATAAATATAGCTAGTAACCTGATGATTCACATACAAATTTCCTAATGTTTCCTTCTTTATCTAAATCATACAAATTAAATTAATCAAGTAATGTCACTTGTTCAAAATGCAGCCAAGACCAAAATTATTAAGCAGTAACTGAAAAATAACAGCAAATATGTATGTCAAAAGTTACCCATTAAAGCTCACTCTTTTTACTCATACTGTATGTAATTCCTCATTCCTCATCCAAGCCTTGTTTATTCCCCACTGTCATCCCAAATGGAAACAGCTTTATAGTTGGCTCTGATCATAATAGTGATATGTATTTAAGTACCAAAATATATGCAAAAAAATATCTTCAAAAAGTAAAGGAAACTTTAATCTACAATTCTAAACATATACTATTAACATTTAACTTTCTCCTTCTAGACATTCTCTATATAAACATATATTTTGCACAGTGGGGTATTACTCATATTTTTGATAATGCACATGTCTCCCCTTACTATATCATACACATGTTCCATGTGAATAAGGACATGTGTACTTGATGGTATTTGGCTTGTGTGATATCCTATTGTGCATTAAATATATTTTGCACCCATCTATCATAGCTTCTAGGAGAATTCCCATTCCTTACTTTGTGCCACTCCCTATCTTCAAACACCCTCCCATCTCCACATACAGTCTGGAACGATGACAGGGAAGACATGATTGTGTCATAGATGAACACTGACACAAGAGTAATCAGAGGCTGCCCCCAAAACTGAACTGTGGCCAAGCCTAACATCATGGCTCTGACTCCAATCATTCTCTACTTTCTACGTATCCAGTTTCCTACCTTGTTATGCTCAAGTTCTATTTCTAATCTCTCTAAAGGCTCTTAATCAGTACTACTACCTTATGGAACCTGAAGCTATAAATCTTCTGCTCTTTTTCCAGTATACTAAGGCTCTAGTGAGGGAACACTAACAAAGTACTGCTTAGCCATGACAAAGATGTATTTACAGCTCCTAACAGGAGAAAAACCAAATGTGGGAAATATATAAAGCTACTAATCTAACATCTGGTATACAATTAAGAGCCTAGAATTCTCTGCAGTGAACTGTTTTTCCTCTCAGTTCATAGGGCCACCCCAATGGAACACATCTTTAGCCCCTAAAGAAGATGTGTGATCCAGTATTAAAGAATGGCTGGATGGTAATAATGCAGGTGACAGGATACATGACTGTGCTTTAGATCAAACAGGAAATCTCTCACCACAGTAAGACAAAAGCACTTTCTGGATAGTTCAAAATAGGAAATCCAGCATCTGAGAGCCACATATTATATGTACCCCTCACACACACTGTTTTACAGTGCAGGATGTGTTTGTCTCAACTGCCTCATCTCCGTTGCCTGCTGTTTTCAATTCTATGGGAGTGGTGTTGAATACTGATGAGATAATAACTCTTTCAACCTCTGGCAGACATTTTAAAGTAATTTGTTCAAGTACCAAGTACCCAGTCTGCATTTTTGTGAGCAATTTGCAGATCAAATTTCCTATCATCCTGAGGGTATTTTGAGTTTTAAATATAATGGCTTATCATGATCACAGCATATCTCCTTTAATTTTATTTATTTCACATATAATATAGAAAAACACACCCAAACTACAGATATAGGTCCAAAAAAATGCTATGTAGCATATATATTTAATACTGATTCATACTGAAATGAGTAAAACACAAGTTAAAGAAAAAAATTAACTTATTTTTTTGCATGGTTTCCTAATGCTTACATGTTTTGATTTGATCTCATTATTTTTACATTTATATAAAATTACACATATATAATTGATAATTAATTTAGAGCTAAAAGAGAACAAGATATATATTTTCTTAATATAATAACTGACAGCCAAGTATATCCACGTGTTAGGAACTTAATTTTACATGTCTTACAGTAATTAATAAATATATCTGAATGTACAGAAAAGTAACTTCTTTTAGCCAACCAACATCATTTTCACATGCATACATTGACAGTGGTAAAACTCTTCACAATTTTTCATGTACTCTCCCACATCTTTTTTTGTTTTGTTTAATTTAATTTTGTTGTTTGTTTGTTTTTTCTCATATCTTTATTAATGCCCACACAGAACAATCGCAATGGTTGCTCTAAAATGACCCTAAGTAGGATAAATGTTCTTATGCTCTAGAGCCATTAGTTTAAATGAAAGATAAAAAAATCTACTGAGTGTACTGGTTGTAACAATAATTACTATCATTATTATATACATTCTACATTATTTCAGACATTATAAAATATATATATATAAGTACAAAGATATGCATATTATATATAACTGTGGAGATGTAAATGTTCACAAGATATACTTTATTCCCTTCAAACATTTTTACATAATAGAGTAATACAGGTTACATACTAGACCAGCCTAGGTTATGATTTAGTTGAGAAAGTCAATTGAGAAGATAAGTGACTTTCTCCTTCATCTTTTAAAAAATTAGAGACAAGAAAAAAAAAAAAGAGAGACAAAGCCAGGAATAAAAAGCTTCCAAATGTCTTACCCAGTAGCCTCAATTACCTCAACTTTTAAAAATGCTTGTAGAATGAATTTTCAATCAAGAGAAATAAGTCTTTATTAGGAGCCAAACACACATCATTTGAAATTAGAAATACCTGTCATTCATTGATTCCAAATAAAAAATCAATTGTGCTTATTTATATCTCCTGTCTTTTTTATTCATCATTAGTCCTACAATTTAAGTTGAATTAATCCTTATAAATATCCACCCCCTAAATTTTTTATTGATATTAATGGGTTGTGATCCTCAATGTCCAATTACTCCTTATTGTTTATAAGTTTATTGGAGACAGCAAATACTAATGACCTAAAAGTGTTAATGCACTCCTATAATACCCAATAGTGACTAAAAATTTGGCTTAATCATATTAAGGTATAATTAATAATAGACTTTACTTTAAATATAGGCTACTCTACGTATATTATAAATTTACAAATCATTGGCTTAATGCTACAATATAAAGAGGGTGCAATGTTTTTATAATGCAAGCCCATGTGTACATACCGTTCTTGAATATCATTCCAATCTCTCAGAAGCCTTTGATTTTCTTTCTGTAGGTGCTCATTTTTGGCTTGGTTTTCTGCTATGGTATCCAGACAGTAACAAATAAGTTCTCTAACAACCTCAGTTGAGCTTGCAACTTTCTCTAGGCTGAAGGAACCAAGTCTGAACTAAAATGAAAAGAAAACATGTTTAGTTTTAGGATAATATCAGACTGAGCAGTCTAGTATTAAACATACACAATTTCTACTGAGGAGAAAAAAAGTTTAAAATTCAAACACAATGCATTAGAGCATGCTTTGGGAGCTAGGCAGGAGCTGGGGGCAGTACCCCCCCCCGGAAGCAGGCAAGAAGCATGATAAAATTCTGCTGGGTAGCCTACCACAGCCACTGCCACAGCCACAGCTGCTGCAAATTTGTGAAAAAAGTGCAATGGGCCCACCAGACACTGACTGCACTGACTCAAGGAGTGTCACCAGTGGAGACTGAAAAAAGAAGAGGGTATCTCTCTCCTCAAAGCTCTCTCCAGAGTAGTAGAAGAAGCAACTGCTCTACCAGATGACCAGACATCAACAGAGAGATAATAGAAACACGAAAATCCAAGAAAATATGATACCAGGAAGAATACAGTAATTCTCAAACACCAGAGCAGGAAACTCCTGAAGTGACTGAAAAGGAATTCTGAGCAACAATCTTAAGGAAACTCACTGAGATACGAGAAGACTCAGACCACATAATGAAATGAGGAAAAAAGTGCAGTATATGAAGGAGGAAATGTATAAAGAGATTAATACCTTAAAAAAGAATATAGCAGAACTCATGGAACTGAATGACTCACTCAATGAAATAAAAAATACAACTGATAGCTTAAGCAGCAGGCTAGACCAAGCAGAAGAAAGAATTTCTGACCTTGAAGATAGTCTTCTCAAAATAACTCAGGTGGATAAAAAAAAGAAAAAAAGAATTTTAAAAAATGAAGAAAATCTAAGAGAATTAGCAGACAACCTTAAGTGCACAAATATTTGAATCATGGGTTTTCCAGAATGGGATGAGAAAGGAAAAGGCATGGAAAACCTATTCGATGAAATAATAACCAAAAATTTCACAGGTATAAGGAGAGACATGGACATTCAGATCCAAGAGGCTCTAAGATCCCCAAACAGATTCAACCCAAAAAGATTCTCTCCAAGACACATTAGAGTCAAACTGGCAAAGCTCAAAGACAAAGAGAGAATATCTTCAAAGAAGCAAGAGAAAAGTGTCAAATCACCTATAAGGGAGCCCCTATCAGACTAACAGCACACTTCTCAACAGAACCTCTACAGGCCAGAAGAAAATGGGAATGATATATTCAAAATACTAAAAGAAAAAAACCCCTGCCAGCCAAGAATACTGTACCCAGCAAGTCTATCCTTCAAAAATGAGGGAAAAATAGTGTATTTTCCAGGCAAATGAAAACTGCAGTTCACCACCACACAACCAGCCCTACAAGAAATCCTCAAAGGAGTCCTGCATTGGGAAACCGAAAAACAATAATCACTCATTTTACCAGCTATAGTTCTGTTCAAACTTTGTTTTTTCAAATTCAGTCTTGGTAGGTGGTGTGTTTCTAGGGATTTATTCATTTCATCTAACTGGTCTAATTTGTTGACCCAAAATTACTAATACTATTCTCTTAAGACCTTTTTGATTTCTGTAAATTTAGTTGTAATGAACTCTCTTTCATTTCTGATTTTAGTTATATGAGTCTTCTTTTTGCTTAGCCCATCTAGGTAAATGTCAATTTTGTGGATCTTACCACAGTACCAACTTCTGGTTTCATTGATTGTTTATATATATATATATATATATATATATTTTTTTTTTTTTTTTCTATTTCTTTTATCTATGCTCTAATTTTTATTATTTACTCCCTTTGCTAGGTCTGGGATTAGTTTTCTCTTCATTTTCTAGTTTCCTAAGGTGCAAAGGTCATTGTTGGTCTGAAGTCTTTCATTTTTACTAATGTTTGCACTTACATTAAATAAATTTCCCTTTTAGCAAAAACAAACAAAACCTTTTATTAAAAAAAAAAAATCCAATGCATTTACCAGATAGAAATATAGAAAACAAAAAATTGGGCTACTTCTTACTTACTTACTAACATTTATCATATAAATCAACAAACAACCTAAGAATACTTTTTATAGGCAGTAAGTCACTTTCCCACCTCCTGGCAGAAAAGAAAGCAACATAATTACCATATTAGCATACTACCATCTGTTTGCTCAAGTCCAATTTTAAGTCATTCCGCTCAGGATAAGAAAAGAAAGTATCCATATATGAGGATTTTTAACGCTAGTTTCTGTTAATACAAATGATAAAACTGAATAACTGATATGTAACTTATCACTAAAGAAATATCAAAATTTTAGTAATAGCTAAGAGAAAGGTAGAGTTTTAGAAAACTGACAAGCCTGGGGATACCACACAGTAATTACTCCTTTATCTAAAGACTATAATTTATTACTATGAATTACCAATAATAATGTTAGGTGTCAAGCTTGAGTACTTTTGCATAAAGATAAAACTCTTAAAAATAACTTAATTCCTCTACTGGGGGCATTTCAAAATAAAACAGTATAATACAATTTTAGTTATAGTTATGGTATTCGGAAGGGAACACAGGTACTCCTCATTTGGCCAATAAGGGTACTGAAATGCAATGATTAGTAATAATAATTATAATTATCCTTAATATTCAAATTAGAATTATGAGATAAAATAAAATAATTATTATACATCTACCATGTCTTGTGGTTGAAGTATAACTCAAGCGTAGCATAAATATAAACTTATCTAATCTTCACCAAAAAGGAACTATTATGATATTCATTTTAAAGATTCATAAACTGATCTTCAAAGTAGCTATTCAATCTCTTGAAGAGGTAAGCTCAAGATCTACTACGCTATATACTCTTATGTTGTTTCCCGATATAAGATATCTTATAGGATATAAGAGCTATTCTAATTAGACAACTAGTAAGGGGAAGAGTTAGGTTCAGAACCTACACATAACTCTGAAGACTCAACTAGCATTGAGTAGAAAAAGGTTTGCTTTTGTTTTGCTTTGGGTTTTTGTTTTTGCTTTTTGCCTCCTAGGTCATGAATTTCTATTATGCCACTTATCTATTAATGTTTCTAAAATGTATAACTTTTAAAAGAGTATTTCTATAAAATAAGTTATGTACAGATTGAGAAATATTTAACAATTGTTGAGAATTCTGAGACAAATCTCTATAAAGTCAATTTACAAATAAAGCTAGAAGTTAGTAACATAGAAATCCAGTGTTTCTAATATAAGTAGCATTTTATAAATTATTTCAGCTTATCCCTTTAATTTAGGATCATTTAAATGTATAAACTCAGAAAGTAGTGAATTTTCTGGATGAACTATGCTTGTTAATTTACAATAAATCTTCAGACAGAAAACATGAGTAGATTATTTAACATTACAGAAACCCTGCCAAAATGCTTAAATATTGATGACTCCTAGGTGTTGGGAAACATTTATTTATACTTAAAATGTAAAGGAAATAATGAATATTTATATTTTCTGACATTATAGACACATTTACACATTTTAGAGGATTGAATATTATTGTTCTAGCCACAAGTAAATTGTGTACATTTAATTAATTAATTTATTTTTGGAAATTCAAGCAGGTTATACTGTCTGTTTGAACCTTAAATTTGTTTCATTTCACTTCTTCCTGTCTCTTAACAAAAGAAAAAAAACAATTTTCCTTCATTTTAGTGAGTACACCCAGTTGTATTATAATCATATTTTCCCTAAATTAAGCAATTTGAGCAATATTGAACTACAACAACAAAGACTTGAAAAATCCTAAGAAATCTATTCAGTTGAAATTATTTCAGACTATTTGTCACATCTGATTTCCTTCTCTTAAAGTTAGAATCAAATGCTCAAAAGCATTTGCAGTTTTCTCACATAATGAAGCATGAGTCCATTTAACAAGCATATAAGTTTAAGTAAGAACTTTTATCTATGTGAAGAATAACTAAACTGGCAGTAAAGTTACTTTTTGAAGCTTCTCTGAGTGTAAACACACACACAAAGTTAAAGAGAAAGGTCACCTGTGGAATATTACTTTTAGAGTTGATACAAAGTAGGAGAAAAAATAATCTTATTTTATTTTTAGACAATAGATTACATTATCAGCAGAACATAAACCCACAAAGTGATCTTGTATTCTCTCATTATCACAACTGTCAAGCAGCTTTGACAAAGATGGACATTTTTAGAGAGAAAAGAGTTTTTCAACACTTGAAAGTTTCAAAATGCCAAATGGATAAAGAATTCCTGCCACACTTTGATCCTGAATAAAGTAAACAGTAAAATACAAATTCATAAATAAACACAAGTCCAGCCCTCTACATTTCTATTGCAGATAATAAAGAAAGGAAGTACTAATTTTAAATTACCAATAACAACTTTTTTCAAAATATCACTCAATCATATTTATTCAAAATTCCAAAAGAGAATTCTTAATTTTTTTTAAGCTATTCAGTATAAAATAAACATAAACAGTCATTTCTTCTTAAGAGTAGGAAACTATTTTTTTGTATCAATTTTCTAATTATATTAATCACATTCTTGTCCTTTAATATGTATAAACATGTTATTTAAAATTATAATTTTATTAAATGTTATTTTAATAAAATTAAAATTTTGGGCCGGCCCGTGGCTCACTTGGGAGAGTGTGGTGCTGATAACACCAAGGCCCCGGGTTCGGATCCCATATAGGGATGGCCGGTTCGCTCACTGGCTGAGCGTGGTGCTGACAACACCAAGTCAAGGGTTAAGATCCCCTTACCGGTCATCTTTTAAAAAAAATAATAATAAAATAAAAATTAAATTAAATTAAAATTTTAATAATGTTATTAAAAATTAAAAATTTTTAAAATTCTCAAACGTATGAGATAGTAACTCTAATGGCTCATTCTGCCTGCACACACAATGGTTCAATGCCAGAGTAGAAAGAACTTTCACCTTCACTGCAACTGTCCAGCCTGTCCACACAATTACAGATGCAAGGGGCCATGTGCCTGTAGGCCCTGGACTTTGATAAGGGTATCATATCAGGCCTAATGAATTGAGGAGCATAAAATATTGTGTTCGACCTCCACATCCAGCCCATTCTTGTATCACCCCTCAACAAACAAAAAGTAGTAACTTAAGGATAATTTTTAAAGCCAGCAAAGTGGCACAAAAGCTATATTGTATTTTGTCATTTTAAAATCTTTTACTCTAGTTTCTTATTTGACATGAAAGGCTATTAGGACAGCTGCTCTTTATTTATTAGCTCTGTCATTTCAAAATAATCTACAATATAAAAACATGACTTCAAATGGCAAACCAGAGTCAGAAACTACAAATAAAAGACATTTTGAGAGCATGTCTCTTCTGTTAGAGATGTGGCTAAAAACATGTTTCTTTACTTTGTAGTCAGTTCTCAATCTTATATGAGAATTCAGAGTACACAGGTCTGTGGTAAATACCTCATTCAACCTATAATCTAAGATTTTAAGCTACATCCTCATTTTTCTATGTAAAAAGGTTGAAAACAATTTTTAAAATATTAACGATAATCATAGTGGGTTGTGCTAGTTGGCTCTTAATGGTTATCATTCTAGCTAGTAAAACAATTTTAGCATTTTAAATCTAATCTGCATTAAAAAGTCTCACTTTCAGAAACTTTGGCCAGGGTGTTGTTTATCCTGGATATTTGTCTATCGTCAATCCTTCAAGTCCAAGATTAAATGCCACACCGTCTCATCTATCACTTCAAAGCTCAGGTCAAGTTCTCTTTAACTAATTTAGTCCACATTGACCTCTCAATTCTTAATTCTTCATTCTCATGCAATTTATCACTCAGTTTTACCCTGCTTATATTTTTCTCTGGTTATTTCAGATATACAGTCTTTGTCTTTAGATTTCAAGTTTTTGAGATCAGGGCCATATATTGAATTTATTCCATAGCGTTCAAAGTAACTTCCACAGCTCTGGAGACATATTAGGTGTCCAAGAAAGACTTGAAATTGTATCTATGGAAATAATCCTCATTAATAAGGGAATATATAATTAGGTAGGTTAATAAAAGAATTTGGATAGTGATTCTATGAATACACATTATGAAATATTTAAAACTGTTTAAAGATATGACAGGCTTATTTTGTTGATTAGCATAATTTAAACAAAAAAAGGGCAGAGTTAAAAATTGCTTAATAGCAATTGATACTGTGATAATACATAGGTTTGATAAAAATTAAATTAATTTCTTTTAAATGTATAGATGTAAAGGTACATACTCAGTTTTCAGGTTCTTTGGAGTAGACATACAGATAGAAGAAAATAAACACTACGAATAACATACTAATTCCTGGGGAATTATTTGTGACCACTTAAAATGCTTCTGGAGAGAGGAAAATTATCAGGGTGTGATTTGATATCCTGCTTGGAACATATCAACTAAAGGGTTTGAGTTTTGATACATTATCAAAGTAGACTAAATAACCTCATAGAATTAATCTTTATTACTATTCTGGGAACCAAAAAGTGGAACTAAAAGAAAAGAAGGAATAAACATATCTTGATGTTATTACTAGGCAAATAATCGTCAGATAGGATCTCATTTTTTCTCAGTACATGCTTTTAAATATACTTACATCAGATAAAAGTTAGCCGTACCTTGATGTGTATGCACAAAAAATAGTACAATCTATCCACTGTAGTTTATAATGTACCATATTTTGTCTGTTTTAGACATATACATATTTTCATACACATACTTGTTGTAATATGTAGTTGAAAAATTCTAGTAATATAGGAAATCAGCCAAGTTATGTATATGTAAAAAAAAAGTGACTAAACTGTATTACCTTAGCCTAGTCATGTTAATCATCAACTGTTAAGTATTTGAATCAACTATAGGTGTACTAAGATCTTTTTATCACAAATTCTGTTTTACTGACAGACTGAAATGTTCATTTTAGATTTAAATCAAGAATATTACAAATAAATCTCCTAAAGCATCAGTAAAATATCTAAGTTGACAACTGTGCATGTTTATCTTATAAGGTAGCTAGAACTGAGAAAAAGATACCAATAAGGACTCCTAAAGAGATAAGAAAACTTTATTTCTGAGACTATAATATAACATTTCAATTCCAACGAATATTTTCTTGCCCGAATTTCTTAGAGCTCATAAAAAAAATGCTTAAGCATCTCAAGATGATTGTATGATCAAGTAAGGTTCTGAATATTTTAGAAACTGTAGGTTCTTAGAATCAAAATGCAATAATCTAAAAGTGAAAAGTGTACTGAATTATAATTATCATTAGCATTAGCATTTTAGGGCTATGTTATGCTTTAATATTTTTAGTAATATCTAAGAATGCTTATTTTGGTCTTCATAAATGCAAAAATCTTTGGTGAGAGTCAGAATCCTTGAGAACCAAAAAACAAAAGTCTATGCTGTAAGGGAATCTCAGAAGTTACTTTACTTTGAAGGACTAAAAATATTCATTCCATTACTATCTTAAAATACAGATAATAGAGTCTTTTGGTTCATAGGAAATGCAGTAACATATTGGAGATTTATCTTAGCCTAATTAGGGGTTATAATCGATAATGAAAAGTTTTACTGTATAGGTATTCAACTAGAAGGCTTTTCTTATAATCGAGTTTTTGGGAGGAGAGGGCAGGGGTTGCCTATTATTTATTACTTTATTTTTGGTATTAAGTACTAATAAAGAAATATTTCCTGGATTCCCTGACACTCTTCTAGATCTCATTATACTTATCTAATCATATCTCAGTATGCTTCTTTATCTTCTACTCAGATGCTAAACGGTCCTGAAAGGGTTTCTTGAAATGAAACCCACTTTCATGGGTTTCATGACCCACTTCTCATTTTACTCTATAGAGTTTTATAGGGTTAGTCACAATGACAGTTTTCATTATTATATATAAGTTGAAAATTCCCAAATATATATCTCCAGGTAGGACCTCTCCTAAGCTACAGACCTATACACAAGTTTAACTCCTTTTTGGAGTAGTACCACTAGGATGTCCTATATAGACCACAAGTTTCAAATAACTAAAACAGAATTCATTGTCTATTTCCCTCACTAATAACTAGCTCCTTCCTGAATTTTCTACATTTGCCATTCATTCAATTATACCTGGGTGGTCTAGTGGGTCAGTATAGACATCTACCAAAGCATTATACTATTTACTTTTTTTTTTCTTCTTAAACTAGGCTAAAAGCTGCAAAACAGCAGGGCCTACATATTACTCATATTTGTATGCCCATTCTGACATGATGAAATAAAATGTATGCATTCATTTATCAGACTTTTTGAGCATGTACTATGTGCCAGGCATTGGAGATCACAGTGAACAAGAAAAATAATGTGTCTGCTCTCTGGAGCTGATATTTTAATGGACGGAGTTCATGATGCACAATGATCAAATAATGATTTCCCATGGTTGTACTTTTGATGAAGAAAATAAAAGGGGTAATGTGATAGTGAATAGAAGGAAGATTAACTTTAGATATAGTAGTCAGGGAACATCCTTGCTAAATAAGTGATACTGGAACAAATACTTATAGTATGAAAAGGTGATAGCTATAGGCATATCTGCATCTAGGCAGACATAAAAAGGCCTGGAGTGACTCATTCTAGGAATAAAAGAACACCAGTACGAGAAAACAAAAATTGAGGGGGAGAACAAAGGAAATGAGTTTGGAAAGGTAGACGGGGGGCTAAAGCACATAGAACTTTGTAGGCCACAGTAAGAAGAATTTATTCTAATTATAATTAGGAGTAACTAGAAGGTTATAGGCAAAAAATGACTGCTTAAAGATTACTCAGAGTTTCCTCCAAGATGGCCCCTGATTATCCTGACCTCCTGCTACTCACACCCTTGTGTGATTTCCTTCCCTTGATTGTGGGTGGGCCTGTGACCTTCTTTTAACCAAGAGAATTTGGCAAAGGTAATGTATATTACTTCAGTGATCAAATTCTATAAGACTGTAATGTCCATCTTACTAAGAGATATTCTTTTTGCTGACTTTAAAGAAGCTAGCAGTCATGATGAAGAAGTTCACGTAGCAAGGAACTGAGGGTAGCCTTTGGTGAACAATCATTTAGGAACTGGGGGTGGGGGTGGGGGCCTCTGACCAACATCCAGTATGTTAGTCAGAGATTTGTGTGTGTGTATTTATATATGTAAAGACATTTATTTTAAGAAACTGGCTCACAGAATTACAGAAGCTAGCAAATCCAAAATCTGCTGGGTGAGCCAGCAGGTTGCAGGCCCAGGAAGAGCCAATATTGCAGTTCAAGTCTGAAGACCCTGGCAGAAATCCCTCTTACTCACAGGAGGTCAGTCTTCTGATCTATTCAGGCTTTCAACTGACTGAATAAGGCCCACCCACATTATGAAGGCCAATCTACTTTAAGTTCAGCAATTTAAATATAATCTCATCTAAAAACAGCCTCATAGAAACATCCAGAAGACTGATCACATATCTGGGTACCATGGCCAGCCAAGTTGACACGTAAAATTAACCATAATTAGGCAGCAAGAAACTGAGGCCCTCAGTCCAACAGTCTACAAGGAACTGAATTGTGCCAGTGCCCACTGAACCTGAAAGCAGATCCCTCACCTTGAGATGAGACCACAACACCAAAGAAAAATAATAAAAGGGAAAAAAACAGAACAATAGATATTTAGAACAACCAAATGAAAATCAATGAAATGCCAGGAGGAAGACAATACCTTTCAATAACAACCCTAAATGTAAATGGATTGAATTCCCCATTCAAAAGACATAGTGTGGCTGATTGGATTAAAAAGCTAGACCCAACTAAATGCTGCATACAAGAAACTCAACTCACCTGTAAAGACACACACAGACTAACAGTGAAGGGATGGAAAAAGATATACCATGCAAATGGAAACCAAAAATGAGCAGGAGTAGCTAATCTTATATTTGATTAAAAAGACTTTAAACCAAACACTGTAAAAAGAAACAAAGAAGGCCATTATATAATAACAAAGAGATCTATCCAGCAAGAATACACAACAATCATAAATATATATGCACTGAACACTGGAGCACCCAGATATATAAAGCAAACACTATTATTATTAAACACAATAATAGCAAGGGACATGAACACCCCTCTCTCAGCACTGGACAGATCATCTAAGCAACAAATCAACAGAGAAACAAAGGATTTAAACTATAGAGCAACAGGACCTGGCAGATATCTACAGAACATTTCATCCAACCACTATAGAATATACATTCTTTCATCAGCACATGGAACATTCTCCAGCATATAGACCACATATAAGTCACAAATCAACTGTCAACAAATTTTACAGCAATGAAAATCATTTCAAGTATCTTATCAGACCACAATGGATTAAAGTTAGAAATCAATAACAAGCAAAACTCTGGAAACTATACAAAAACGTGGAAATTAAACATGCTCCTGAATGACCTATGGGTCCAAGAAAAAATTGGGTCCAAACATGAAATCAAAAACTTTCTTGGAACTAATGAAAATTAAGACACATCATACCAAAACCTATGGGATACTGCAAAAGCAGTAATAAGAGGAAAGTTTATTGCAATAAGTGCTTATACCAAAAGAATAGAAAGACTTTAAGCAGACAATTTAACATTACACATGAAAGAACTAGAAAAATAAGAACATCCAATCCTTAAATTAGAAGTCAGAAAGAAATGACTAAGATCAGAAAAGAACTAAATGAAATAAAGACCAAAAAAATGATGAAAAAGATCAATGGGAAAAAAAAGTTGGTTTTTTAAAAGATAAACAAAACAAACAATTAGCTAGACTAACTAAAAAAAGAAGAGAGAAGACTCAAATAACAAAAATCAGAAATAAAAAAGGAGACATTACATCTAACACCACAAAAATACAATGAATCATTAGAGACTATTATGAACAACTATATGCCCACGAGTTTGAAAACCTGGAGGAAAAAGATAAATTTCCGGACACATACAAACTACCAAGACTGAACCACAAAGAAGCAGAAAACCTGAACAGATAAATAATGAGCAATGAGAATGAAGCAGTAACTGCAGTCTCACAGCAAAGAAAAGCCCAAGACCAGATGGCTTTACTGCTGAATTCTAACAAACATTTATAGAGGAATTAATACCAATTTTACAGAGGCAATTCCCCCAACCTCATTCTATGATGCCAACAACACCGATACCAAAATCAGACAGATAAAACAAAAAAAAGAAAACTATAGGCCAATATCCCTGATGAACACTGATGCTAAAATCCTCAACAAAATATTAGCAAACATAATACAGCAGCACATCAAAAAGATACATCATTATCCAGTGGGATTCATCCCAGGTATGCAAGGATGGTTCAACTTATGCAAGACAATAAATGTGATACACCACATCAACAAAATCAAGGACAAAAACCATATGATTATCTCAATAGACACAGAAAAAGCACTTTCCAAATACAACATCCCTTCTTGATAAAGACTCTCAATAAATTAGGCACACACACAAAAATATCTCAACACAATAAAAGCTGTAAGTCACAAACCTACTGCCATATCATCCTGAATAGGGAAAAGCTTTCAGCTTTAAAAAAAAAAAAATAGGAACAAGGAAAGGATGCCCACTCTCACCACTCCCATTTAACATAGTACTGGAAGTATTAGCCAGAGCAATCATGCAAGAGGAAGAAATAAAGGGCTACCAGATTGGAGAAGACAAAGTCAAATTGTTCCTGTTTGCAAATGACATGATCTATATAGAAAAACCTGAAGACTCTATCAAAAGATTCTTAGAGCTCATAATCAATTTCAGCAAAGCTGCAAAATCAACATGCAAAAATCAGTAGCACTTCTATACTTCACCAATGAACTAGCAGAAAAAGAAATCAAGAAAGCAAACCCATTTACGATAGCCACCAAAACAAACAAACAAAAACCTAGTAATAAATTTAACCAAGGAGGTGAAAGATCTCTACAAGGAGAACTACAAATCACTGCTGAAGGAAATTAAAGAGAACACAAAAAGATGGAAAGACATACCATGCTCATGGGTTGGAAGAGTTAACATTGTGAAAATATCCATTCTACCCAAAGTGATCTACACATTCAATGTGATCCTCGTCAAAATTCCAATGACATTCTTCACAAAAATAGAAAAAACAATCCTAAAGTCCTTAACATTCATATGGAACAACAAAAGACCCTGAATGGCCAAAGCAATCCTGAGCAAAATAAATAAATAAATAAAGCCAGAGGCATTACACTACCTGACTTCAAATTACAATACAAAGCTATAGCAATGAAAACAGCATGGTACAGGCATAAAAACAGACACATGGACCAATAGAACAGAATAGAGAACTCAGAAACAAATCCCCATATCTACAGCCAACTGATTTTTGACAGAGGTGGCAAGAACATATATTGGGGAAAAGACTGTCTCTTCAGTAAATGTGCTGGGAAAACTAGATATCCATATGCAAAGAAAGAAAGTCTCTTTCACCATATACCAAAATCAACTCAAAATGAATTAAAGATTTAGATATAAGACCTGAAACTATAAAACTCCTAAAAGAAAGCAAATTGGAAATACTTCAGGATATAAGACTGCACAAAGACTTTATGAATAAGACCTCAAAAGCACAGGCAATACGAGAAAAAATAAACAAATGGGATGATATCAAACTAAAAGCTTCTGCACAGCAAAGAAAACAATCAACAGACTTAAAAGACACCCTAAAGAATGAGAGAAAATATTTGCAAACTATGAATCCAAGAAGGGATTAATATCCAGAATATACAAGGAACTCAGACAATTTAGTGAAAAAACAATTAACCTGATTAAAAACTGGGCAAAAGAGCTGAATAGATGTTTCTCAAAGGAAGATACACAAATGGCCAACAGATACATGGGAAAATGCTCAACATCACTAAGCATCAGGGAAATGCAAATCAAAACCACATTGAGACTGTAAATTGTGAGAGGGTGAAGGGCATCTGTAAATTAGTGCAGCCATTATGGAAAACAGTATGGAGTTTTCTCAAACAGCTACAGACAGAACTGCCATACGATCTAGCAATCCCACTACTGGGTATATACCCAAAGGAATGGAAATCATCATGTGAAGGGAAACCTGCACTCCCATGTTCATTGCAGTTCTATTTACAATAGCCAACAGATGGATCCAACCTAAATATCCATCAACTGATGACTGGGTAAGGAAAATGTGGAATACATACACAATGGAATATTTCTTGGTAATACAAAAGAATGAAATTCTGCCATTCACAGCAGCACGAATAAGCTTAGAGAAAATTATGTTAAGTGAAACAAGCCAGGTACAGAAAGAGAAATACCGCATGTCCTCTCTCATATACAGGAACTAAAAAAGAAAGATAAAACAATCACAATAATATGTTGAATGTTCAAAAGGAGAGAACAGAACTGTGGTTACTAGTGGGAGGTAAGGGGGAAGGGGAGAATTGGTTAGCAAGAAATAGGTAAGGGTGTCATAAAGAATGATTACATTGTGTAATGATGAATATACTAATTATCCTGAGGGGGAAAAAAAAAAGAACCTTGGATGAGCTTCTCCTTAGTGGTTGAAAATATCATCCCCCCAATGTCTGGTACATGGGGAATTATGAGTACAATATACTTTCTCTCCAAATGTATAATAACTTTTCTCCAGACCCATAATTAAATGTTGTGGTCTGACCAAAAAAACCAAAACAAAACAAAAAAATCAAGAATTTTCTTTTTCCCTGTGTTTAAGTTTCCCATTACTTATTTTTTAATCAAATCCCTATATGGCAGCTGATAACACTATGATTTGTAGACAGAAATATGAATGCAATTGCTTACTCAATCTTTTTTATTATTATTAATTTTGACCCTTTGATCATGTCAAAAGAATTATATGGTATATGGGAACCTTAGATATTTCTGCTTTAGGATCCCAATATCGACATCTATTTGTAGCAGGGTCCTGAACAAACAGTTGTAACATCTGTATCCAAAGTAATGATTTATTCTGTAAGATTTGTAAACTATAATATCTAAGGGCTGCCCATAAGGATTTTGCAAGTAAGCCACAACAGGAACACCACCTAAGGGCACAAAAAACTCCACTCTCTCGAGTCAGTTGGAAACTGGTTTGCCTTTTAAAAATGGTTGATTACTTTAACACACTAGCATTCCAAAGTGGCTATGACACAGAAATATCTCACTGGGGCTCAGATCATTGTTTACTGTTGCGTAGCTTCTGTTGCTCACAGAAACAGTGAGTAAGCAAACACTGAACAAAAGTTATAATATGATAAAATATGCTATGGGATACCTAGGTAATGTAACTATAACAGTATGAAATATTAAGAATTACTTTTTTCCAAATTTAAACCAGTTTATCCTGTTTAATAACAATTGCTTAGGTCTCTATAACATTCTCTAGGAAAATTAAATGAAAAGAGTACCATCTTTTTTATTCCTGACTCTAAAATTCTCGTACTTTCCCATTTAAAAATGTCAGATACTTAGGCCAAACCACACCACCCCCCTCAAATATAAAAAAGTACTGAACTGCACTTATTTGATGGAAACAGCATGATTGGTTAAAAGGCATTACAGTGTTAGAAACTTTCCAGAAAAAAATGTTTTTCATAACTTATGTGGTAACTATAACTCTATTATCATTTATTATAAACTAACAAACTCAAAACTAGTAATCCACAAAAAATCATAAAAATACCAAGCATATTTTTTAAATCCCCAATTTAAATAAAATACTAAAATATGGAATCAAGAAAAAACGCTAATTTTATGTCAGGTTTGTAAATTTATTCCTAGGGAATTTTTAATAACTTAATTGTCTTTTTAAATTATGTATTATAAATCCTTCTGATGTATTTTTTCATTCAAAAATATTTACTAGGAATCCTAAAAAACTTTACTTACTATAATTTAATGCCGGATCTCTAGAAAACAAATTCTATCTAAAATACTTATACAAAAACCTCGTAATGTTTACCTTGATTTATTCTCTTATTTACCTAGAGACAAGATAAAAACAAACTATTGTTTTAAAAAGGTTATAAAATTTCCAAAGTGTTTTTGAATGAATAATTAATAAGAAAGATGCCTATAAGGTATAAAAATAAGCATCTATTTTTGATGAGATTGAGAAAAAAGGGGAGTATATTAGATGGTAAACATGAATTTAATTAAATTTTCTTGCAAAAAAATGTAATTAAAAGTTAACACTGAAGTAGTTCTAGTTCAGTTAATGGCAAAGTAAGTTGTATTAAACTAACATAAACTCTGGACCAAACAAAAACAAAAGAAAAAACAAAAAAACTACAGCAAAAGCAATACTATTTCAAGGGACCAGAGAATGGACAAAACCAGACAGAAATTGGATACTCAAATAAGGTGAGATAAATGTTGACATGGCTTTTGCCCAGAGTGCGCTCTCCAGGCTACCTGCGGAGTACTAGAGCTCAATTAGAAATCACACTTACTGGCGTGAAGTGCCAAGGGATGAAACACACACATACATACACATACACAAACAAAGAGATGGAAAATAAAAGAGTAATGTAGGGAATTTAGAGGATCAGTACAGGAGATTTAAAATCCACATAATAGTAAGCCAAAAGAGAAAAGAAAAGAGAAGAGATGGAATTTAAATAGAAGTAAAAGAAAAAAAAAATGCAAGAACTGAAGGATTTAAATTTCCAGATAGAAAGGGCACATTAAGTACCCAGAACACTGGATTAAAAGACACAGCATCATTAACATTCAGAACATTTGGGACAAAAAGAGGATCCTAAAAGCTTCCAGAGGAATAAAATATGCTACATACAAATGATCAGGAATTTGAATGGCATTAAATTTCTATAGCAATGTTGGATACCAGAAGTCAATGAATTAATCCCTCAAAATGATAAAGATATATTCAGAATAGATGCTATTTGAGTATACAAGTGGTCTTTAAAAAGTTCATTAAAAAATGTGTATTATAAGGAAATTATGCATGGTTTTCAAAAATTTTTGTACCAAAATAAACTTGTACTAACCTGTTATAACATGCCCGGACAGGCTCTGGTTTAAGGTATTAAGAAGAATAAGACATCAGTTTTAAAAAAAGCCCCTACAAATTCAACGCAATCCCCATCAAAATTCCAAAGACATTTTTCTCAGAAATGGAAAAAACTATTCAGACATTTATATGGAACAATAAAAGACCACAAATAGCCAAAGCAATGCTCAGCAAAAAATATAAAGCTGGAGGCATAACACTACCTGACTTTAAGCTATACTACAAAGCTATAATAACCAAAACAGTATGGTACTGGCATAAAAACAGACACACTGACCAATGGAATAGAATAGAGAATCCAGAAATCAACCCACACACTTACTGCCATCTGATCTTTGACAAAGGCACCAAGCCTATTCACTGGGGAAGGGACTGCCTCTTCAGCAAGTGGTGCTGGGATAACTGGATATCCATATGCAGGAGAATGAAACTAGATCCATACCTCTCACCGTATACTAAAATCAACTCAAAATGGATTAAGGATTTAAATATACACCCTGAGACAATAAAACTTCTTAAAGAAAACATAGGAGAAACACTTCAGGAAATAGGACTGGGCACAGACTTCATGAATACGACCCCAAAAGCACGGGCAACCAAAGGAAAAATAAACAAATGGGATTATATCAAACTAAAAAGCTTCTGCACAGCAAAAGAAACAATTAAAAGAGTTAAAAGACAACCAACAGAGTGGGAGAAAATATTTGCAAAATATACATCTGACAAAGGATTAATATCCAGAATATATAAGGAACTCAAACAACTTTACAAGAAGAAAACAAGCAACCCAATTAAAAAATGGGCAAAAGAGCTAAGTAGGCATTTCTCTAAGGAAGATATCCAAATGGCCAACAGACATATGAAAAAATGCTCAACATCACTCAGCATCCGGGAAATGCAAATCAAAACCACATTGAGATACCATCTAACCCCAGTTAGGATGGCTAAAATCCAAAAGACTCTGAACGATAAATGCTGGCGAGGCTGCGGAGAAAAAGGAACTCTCATACATTGTTGGTGGGACTGCAAAATGGTGCAGCCTCTATGGAAAATGGTATGGCGGTTCCTTAAACAATTGCAAATAGATCTACCATATGACCCAGCCATCCCACTGTTGGGAATATACCCAGAGGAATGGAAATCATCAAGTCGAAGGTATACCTGTTCCCCAATGTTCATCGCAGCACTCTTTACAATAGCCAAGAGTTGGAACCAGCCCAAATGCCCATCATCAGATGAGTGGATACGGAAAATGTGGTACATCTACACAATGGAATACTACTCAGCTATAAAAACGAATGAAATACTGCCATTTGCAACAACATGGATGGACCTTGAGAGAATTATATTAAGTGAAACAAGTCAGGCACAGAAAGAGAAATACCACATGTTCTCACTTTTGGAGGGAGCTAAAAATTAATATATAAATTCACACACACACACACACACACAAACCGGGGGGGGGGTGAGAAGATATAACAACCACAATTATTTGAAGTTGATACGACAAGCAAACAGAAAGGACATTGTTGGGGAGGAGGGGGGGAGGGAGAAGGGAAGGAGGTTTTGGTGATGGGGAGCAATAATCAGCTACAATGTATATCGACAAAATAAAATTTAAAAAATAAAAATAAAAAAATAAAAAAATAAAAAAAGCCCCTATCAGAGCAACAGGAATTCTGCTAAAATTGAAGCAAAAACAAACATCAAATTGATGGTCAAGATTGGGTGGAAGAATGGTGAAATCATTGATGCTTTACAAAAAGTTTATTTAGGCAATGCCCCAAAGAAATCATCAATTTACAAATGGATAACTCATTTTAACAAAGGACCAGACAATGTTAAAGACACAGCCCATAGCAGGAGAGCAGACCATCCTCATCAATTCGTGAGGAAAAAATTAATCTTGTTCATGCCCTAATTTAAGAGGAATGATGACTAATAGCAGAAACAATAGCCAACACCATAAACATCTCAACTGGTTCAGCTTACACAATCCAGACTGAAAAAGTATAGTTGAGCAAATTTTCTGCTTGATCGGTGTCAAAACTGTTGCACCCAGATCAGCTGCAGACAAGAGCAGAGCTTTCAATGGAAATTTCAAATAAGGGGAATCAAGATCCTGAAGCATTTATTCAAAAGATTATAACAGGAGATAACACATGACTCTACCAGTATGATCCTGAAGACAAACCACAATCAAAGCCATGCTACCAAGAGATGGAAGTGATCCAGTCAAAGCAAAAGCAGACTGGCCAAGAACAAACATCATGGCAACAGAATTTTAGGATGCTCAAGGTGTTTTGCTTGTTGACTTTCTGGAGGACCAAAGAACGATAACATCTTTATTATGAGAGTGTCTTGAGAAAGTTAGCTGAAGCTTAAATGAAAAAATACCACAGAAACCTTCACCAGAACATCCTCCTCCACCATGACAATGTTCCTGCTACTCCTTCCTCTCTTCAAACAAGGGCAATTTTGTGAGAAATCACAAAATTCAACGGGAAATCGTAAGGCATCCACCTTACAATCCTGATTTGGCTCCTTTTGACCTATTTTTGTTTCCTAATCTTAAAAAAACATTAAAAGGAACCCATTTTTCTTCTGTTAATAATGTAAAAAAGAGGGGCTGACTGGTTAGCTCTGTTGGTTAGAGTGTGGTGCTGACAACACCAACGTCCAGGATTTGATCCCTGTACTGGCCAGCTGTTAAAAAAAGAAAGAAAAAAAAAGTATAAATAACTGTATTGACATAGTTAAATAGTTAAATTCCCAGGACACTCAGTTATTTAGGGATGACTACTTGGCTAGTATCATTGTTTACAAAAGTGTCTTGAACTTGATGGAGCTTACGTTGAGAAATAAAGTTGATATTTTTCATTTTTATCTCTTAATTCCATTTTTTCCATGAACTTTTTGAACATCCCCTTGTAAGTTCCATCAGTGTGACAAAATAAACCAAGGAAAGGAAAGATTTGCATCTTATAGTCTGTTCACACAGATATAAGAAAATAATTTATAAACAAAATTTATAAACAAAATAAATAATTTATAAACAAAAATAAAATTATTGCTCACAGTTCTGGAGGCAGGGAAGTAGACTAAGATCAAGGTACCAGCACATTCATTGCACAGTGAGGGCCCATTCCTCACAGATGGCACCTTCATGCTGCATCCTCCTCATGTGATGAAAGAGGTAAGGGGGCTGACAAGCTCCTTTATGCCTCTTTTAAAAGGGCACTAATCCCATTCCTAAGGGCACAGCCCTCATCACCTAATCACCTGCCAAAGGCTACACCTTTTAATACTATCCCATTGGGGATTGCATTTCAACATAAAAATTTGGGGGAAGGGAAACACAAATATTCAGACCACAGCTACATGGGGTTAAAGAAACATGGAAGGTATTCAATGCAAAATTTTAAAAGAACAGAATTTTCAAATTGATGGTGAAGGGATTTGTACATATTAACTAATTTCTTTTGTCCCCCTTCCTCTTTTCCGTATATTATGTTATATAAGATTTTTGGTGAGAGTTTATTTTACAATTTTGGCTTTAGGTTACACAATGTTTAGATGTTTGGTTTGGGGATTTTTTTTTTTCCCCTGTATTAGAAGATAAATTAAAACACCAAGAGTTGGACACTATGTTTTTCATTTTGGGAGTGAGTTTGAGAGCATCTTCATTTGAAGGAAAAACAGTTGGATCTTTTTAGGTAGAATCAGTAAGTTGTTTTGTATGGAAGTTCAGATATGCATAGGAGGGGATTGTGTGTTGAGTAGCTGTGGTTTGTATTAGCTATCCGTTAGTCCATATCAACCTTTCTACACTCTGCTTGCTAATGCTGGAACCTGGCTCCTGCAAACTATATTTCTCAGAAACCAGCACTACCTGGCTTTCCCCTCAATTGTGGCAATACAACACACTAGAAGGAGAATGGAAAGTAAGATGAGAAAACAAGAGGTTTTCTTTATGTTTGTGGAGGGGAGGGTTTTCATTATTTATTTATTTTCAGTATCTTTCAGCAGTACTATAGCAATAGAATTTTGCTTCAAACTTTCCACTTCTTTTGACACTCCTGGACTTGCCACATTGCAGCTCTCAGAGATATCCAAAGGAAGCCAACCCCCCTTCAGCAGACCATGCTCTAGCTCTACAGGCACCTTCTCTGTTTCTCATTTAGCACCAACATCCAGGCAGCACCCCTCCATTCAGAGATCCAAGTTTGAGCTCCACAGGGCATCTCCTCTAAGCTCAACGGTTCTGGTAATGTCAATCTCTGCTTTTTTTCCCGAAGCTTTAGCGTGGCAGCCTCTTCCTGTAATCGTTAATCTCTGGCTTATCTGTGTTCCCTTTTGGCTATTTCAGTTCTCCTGGTAATTCCCTATATTAAATCCCCTTTGTTGCATTACCTGCTTTGGTTTATAGTTTCCTGATTGAACCTTGTCTAACACAGATAGTAAAAGAACATCTCAGAAGAGAGCTGCACCACTGCCTTAGAGACCTATCACTTCAAAGTGAAATGGAAAGAGAATTCCACAAGAAATGAGTCACATACCCACAAAGGAACTAATGCATTATATGACATGTCTTAGTACTGAGAGAAGAGTAACATTTATGTCAGAGTTTGGGTATAAATTGGAGATGGATGCATAAAAAAACATATTTATTAAAAAATAACAACTCAAGAACATTTTTTCAAGAAAGTATGTGTAATTATAGTACTCTCCATATCTCTAATGTTGATAATATTTAGAGTCATAATAACAATACTCAATATTAGTATAACTAAAAATTAAGATATAAAAAAATTATTCTGTTATTGGGAAATTAAGGGAAGACTGAGAAGGCGTATGTTTGTTGGAGGGGGTGATAAATTAAGAAAGCCAATTACTCATCTTTCATAATAAAAAGGTAATAGATAATATCTAAAACTAAAAAAAGAAATGGGAAATGGAAACATAAGCCAGTTATTTAGAAACTTACAGATAAATAAGAATTGGCAAAAATAGTTAAGTGTAGAATCAGGGATAGGGAGGGGTGGGGTAGAGGGCTGCCATTTTTTTCATTATAAGCTTTGTAGAAACTATTTGACTTTAAAATTTATCATACGTGTATAACTTCGATAAGATAAAAATTAAAACAAAATAAGAACAAATAGTGTTTGAGATAAGGTGACCTAGTTCTACTTTTAGGTTATTTGCTATGGCTACAGATTATGCATTGCTGACGTGGTAGGTTATAAAACTATCCTTTTAAAGTCTGATAACATGGCTCTTCAATAATCCAGGCAAGAATGACCTCTGAAAAAGCAAATGCTGTCCAGCAAAATATTATCTGGAATAACTTCTAAACATTAATAATGTCAAAAGCAAAATTGTTATTTTTGGCCAACACATTATAGCATTCTAATGGCCAATAATGAAAAAATGTTATTCAACAGGCTCATCCTTGTAGTTACCAACAGTTATAAAGGCAAAGACACATTTGAAATTAGCAGAAAACTTTCTGGAGTTCTGCCAAAGTGCAGAAAGACACTTGATAACTCTCTCTAGATATAGAATTTGGGCCTGCTTCTGAGTACTCATTTGATAACTCGAACCACTGAAATTTTTAAACAAGCATAGTCCTAGCTCAGCCTTGTCATTTCATATACCTGGATTTTTTCTGAATCTTAATTAAAAGTGTTCCAGGCTCTGACCATAACCTTTTACCTCCACATCTCTCTTGCTCTCTGAATTCTGCTACAATACTCTTTCCTATGACCATCTGTTTTCTGAAGTCCATTTCTGCCTGCAAAGCTGAGTTTCTCTAAATAATCCAGATTCCATGGAATCCTTCTGCCACCACACTCTTAACAACATCCTTAACCACAACCACCTTTCAATTTGGATCAACATAAGCATCTGCCTCTCATTTCTATAACTGGACAAATGAGTCCTAGCTACAAGCAAAATAGTAAAAATTCATTATCACTATTATCAGCTGCTCCTTAGAACAATCTTGTTTTTCCTGGTAAGTCCCTTCAACTATTCTGTGTATCAGATTTTTCAAACTTTTACCACTATCCTCATCCTTTTTCTACATTAACAGGTGACCTTGCCTTCTACGTTAATGAGAATTTCCAGATCAAGAATGAACTCCCTCAAATTCCTGACACCCACATTTATATCTATGTTCTATTAATTACAGATAATAATTATTGCCTCCCTTTTTAAATCCTTTTCTTAGAAAATCCATCATCTCACAATTCAGGCTGCCTTATTTATATCTCATGAATTCTCCTGGCCAGAGTTGTATGGACCAGGGTTAGACTAATCTGACTCTATGGGAACCAATTTATGATGGCTTGAGACTATCCAGTTCTCTGTGAATAATACGAATTGACAGAGAGTTAATGTTGGGTTCTGGTGGGCTCCTATAGGCTGGGGCACAGAAGACATTTTTTACCATGGAAACAATAAAGCAAAGTCAGTCTGCAAACAAAAACAGGAAGGTGGAGCAGATGCTTGAAGACTGAAGACTGTATGCAGGTGACCCCTCGAAAGTCACAGCTCTACTTAATCCCACTGTGTTCTGTGATAACCTGTGTCTCCATATATACTTCCCCAGTATACTGTACCCCAGTTTTTTCAAAAATAAAATCAAGTAGGTTTCTATCACCCTCACATCCTTTCATCTTATTTCAGAAAAAGAGATGCTCTTAATACATTGGAATAATAATTCCTCCAACTTTGTCCTAGATATCATTCTCTCTAACTCTTCAGGGATACTACTCCACATCTTCATTCAACATGTACCTGAGAATATGCTAGGTGCTAGATAGATGTTTTAGAAGAGAAATACCAGACAATGTGAAAAACGTAAAAATGCTTCCTGTATTCATAACACTTACCATCTAGAAGGAGAAACTGATAATTAAATCAGTGTTTACATAAAGCATGATAGTTGTTATGATGGGGAAATGCTGAGTGCTGTGGTAGTACACAGCAGAGGAATCTACTCTGGTGGTATAAACTGGCATCAAGTGGAGACTTGAAGGCTAAATAAGAGCTAGCCACACAAGGGGAGTAAGGCGTACAGAAGGCACACTGCGGGCAGAAGGAGTAGCAGATGAAAAGGCCCAGAGATAAGTGAACATGGCACATTTGAGCCACTAGGGAAAAAAATATGGCTGAAAAATAGATTGAGATGGCAAGCAGCAAATGATATAGCTAGAGAACTAAACCAAGACCAGGTCATTAAAAGCCATATCAAAAACTTTGAAGTCACCTATACTTTTCGCCAGTAGTTGCAAACTCTTATCCTTTGCTTTATTTTCTCTGTCAATATTTAAAATAGTTCAAATGTTTTGCATTTTTAAAATCTCTCTCTCCCGTTCCCTCTACATTCTTCACTGAAATTCTCTCAGCTAAGGCCATCAGTGACCTTTGTTTTCAAAGCCAAAGTACATGCCACAGTTTTTATTTTACTTGCATTGGTTTGGCTTCTGTGACAATACACTTGCCTCATTTTCCTCCTATATCCCTTAATGCTCTATCAGTTTCCTTTGTAGACTACTATTTCTGGGCCAGTCTCTTAACGGCTGGTCGCATTCTCATTTTCAGTTCTTCTTTCTCCCCATTCTCTTCCCTGAGTGATCTCAAGAACTCTCATGGTTCCACCTAACAATAATATGTTGATAAGTTCTAAGTCTGTACCTCTAGACCAGATCAGTACTCTAAGCTTCAAACCCATATACTTCAACACCATATCTATAGCTAAACTCATCCATTTCCCCTTCAAATCTGTTTCACCTCTAGTAACCAAAACCTCTACCCACCAGGTAGCCAAACTTAAAATCTATAACATGATTCTCGATTTTGCTTTTTCCTTCTTCTTTATCTCCCCGTCCCCATTCAATCACCAATTTCTGTCAATTCTACATCCTAAACAGTTCTCAAATCTGTCCCTTTATCTCTATCTCAATTACTCTATCTTAGTTCCAATCTGCTACTTAGATTACTGTGACACCCTTCCAACTAGGTTCCCCCCTGCTTCTAGTCTCTTGTTTCATTCTCCATATTAACCATAATGATCTTTTAAAATGTAAATCTGATTACGTCAATCTGGGTTTACATTCAAAAGCCTTCCTATTACCTACGAGACGGTTGGAGTCATCTTAATTCTCAAGCTTGATCTCTCACAACTACCCACTTCAGAGCCCATGATCTGCAATCCTGAAGTATTTGTAGTCCTCCACCCTGAGCCTAATCTTCATACTCTCTTTCCTCATGCTAAAAGAATCTATCTGTTGCATACTTAAATCATATCATTCTGACCCTTTCAGAATCATTTTTATCCTGGGATTTCACTGAGTCCCAATTTAAAGAAAAGCTATATGCAAAAATAGCTCTATAAATTCTATATAAAATACTGTTCATTATGTTGCTCATTATGTTGCCCTTCATATAGTGAGACCTATGATCAATATCATTAGAGAATCAAAACCAGTTTAAAAAAGGGGTTTTTTTGATGAATAAACTGATAATTTTATGGCTTTACAATTTAATAGACTTTGAGAGGAATGTAATCAATTGTCCTCCCCTTAGGTACTAAAAAGATCATAATTAAGGTTTATGCTAAAACTAAAGTTTTTTGGAGACAGAAGTTTTACTCTTTATTTCTTGGCCTCACTCTTTTTTTTTTTAAGTTGCTGTTTTTGTACATATTTTACGTTTTTACTGAAACCTACCTCAAAAGCTGTTTCAAAACAAGGGGCAACAATTAATTTATAAGGTAGAATTAAAATTTTTTTTTTTGTAATAACATTTAAAGCCAATCATAGAACAGAACTGAGGCACCAGAAAAGGGGAGGGGAAGGAGAGGTTAGCGAGAAATTGGTAAAGGGCCACAAAAAACTGATTATATTGTGTAATGATAAATATAGTAATTACCCTCATTTGAGAATCACATATTGCACACAGATGTTGATATTCTACTCTGAACCCCATGGATAAGCACAATCAATTATGTTTCAATAAAAAATTAAAAACAAAAACAAAAAAATGGGGAAGTAACTTGCTGGAGCAAAATCTTTCTTATGCCTATCATATCTGCCAAAATCATTGCTTTAATTAATTTACATATTAATATACAAGTAGAATGTTAACAATTTTGTCTGGAAAATAGATTACAGTGCAACTTAATTAACCTTGGCAACAAGAATCATTTCCCAATATTCTATATGCCTATTTTTTCTTAAAATTACTTCTAATTATATGTATCTTTGCAAATTAACTCAAGAAAGGAAGATAACATGTTACAGAACATGTCCCTATAAAGCAGGTACTACATACCCCATCTTGCTTCTTGGGAAAGCTCAGAGAAGCCTTCCACAGCCCTCACCCCATGCTATCATATCACCTTGCTTTATTTTTCTTTTACCTTGACTATTTTCTTACTTTATGAATTTTGTGTTCCTACCCAACCAACCACAATTAGAAAATCCCATGAGAGATATTAACCGTCTTTATCAGAGTATCCTTAACACCCCAAAAATATTTGTTGGTTGAATCAAGAATGAATAACTTATGCTTAAGCAATCATTGGCCAGATTTATAATGTTTAATATAGATTATAACATCCACTAATCAATGAACAAGCTAGGGGTGGCTACTGACTGTCATCAGTAATCCAGTTTCAATTAGTGGTATTTACCATGGTCAAACTAATCTGAATTACTAACAGCTTATTTGAAAAAATTATTAATAACTCTTATTTATTCATGCATGTTGTACCTTTTAAAAATATATATGTATATTTTACTTTTCCTCAAATATTCTTATTATGGAATGAAAGCAAAATCTTTATCATGTTATTCTCAATAGCTATAAATCTAAGGAGATATAACTGGAATGAAGTAGGGAAAAAGTCTAATAATTATACCATAACATTTTCCTAATACTACTATTACTAAGTAATATTTATTAAGTATTTACTATGTTTCAAGCATTATGTCGGTTAATACAGAAGTCTCTTAGGGGCTAATAGCAATAAGTTCAGTTTCTGAGCCCTGGATCTCAGAATAAAATAATATAAGGAATATAGGAAATGTAACCAATAAGTTTCTGTAGAATCCTATAGAAAAACTTGAAATTCAATTCAACACTCTTTTTTTAGTTCCTACCAGGTATATGTATAAGGCATTCTACATTATAGATTGACAAATCAGATACACTATCTGTTGTGCATAAATGGAAAGAGAGTAGCAGTATTGTCTAAGGCCTACATATGTTAATAAATCACTTTAGAAAAATCAATACAAAGTATGACTATTATACAACTACGAATTTTCAACTTTTAAAAGATCAAAATATAAATTAGCCAGACAAAAATGCTGAAATACAACAATACTAAAATCACTGTTTGCAATGAAATAATGTCATTATTGTATGAAATACCAAGTGTTGTGTGGTAACTATGTAAATAAGTCATGTTACACAGAATAGCACCTTGCTGTTAGCAAATATTAAAACCAGAAACTTAGTTTCAGTTATGTCCAAAATAAATCAACTGCTCTGGCACACTACAGTTCCACTTCTGTGAACTGTTTTTTATGAAGCAACCTCAAATGAGAACACTTACTCATTGCCAAAATAAAGTGCTCAAATGGTATAGCCATTATTGTATTTTGACAATTTGGTAATCACAGTTCATTTAATGGGGTGCTAAAGGGTGAATCCCTAAAACTAAAGTGAAAGAGCAGTGGAAGGGAGGATGGTATTCTGAAAATACAGAATATATTACAATACACAGTTATATGAAAAGTCGTATCCATGGGGAAACAAAGTGTCAGATACAAAATGAATATTTCACAAAAGTTTTAAAAGTATAATTTTTCTTTGATTGTATGACTCAAAGTGTTAGATCAAAGATTTATGTTCAACTACTGGAAATGCTCTGGCACTTACTGTCATGGTTACAATATAGTAAGGGGGAAAAAGCATTCTCCTTAATAAGCCAGTTTACAAAACTATATAATATAGTTTCTTAAAAAATTATCATTTTATAAATCAATGCCTGTAGGTTTATCACATACAAAGCCCCTTCTTGGAAAGGTGGCTCCCATAGGCTTAGTTAATTTTTAAACATGGTAAATAAACATCTACAAATTCATGGTAAGCTTTTACAAGTTTATGCTTTGGGTATATTAAAATTTGCCACCCAGGTATTGCTAACTGGATCAATGCACAGGCCAAAGGAAATCAGTGAAGGATTGAGTACCGAGATGGCTAACTGCTTCTGAAGTCACTTGACCTAAGCTCTTCCCAAAGGTATTCTATATACTAAGTGAGAGCAATTGTCACATTCCATGTCTCCTTAGAACTACCAAGTAAGTGGTAATTTTAAACAAACAGAAGGTCATTCCCACGAGGCTAGATTTTTCTCATCAACTGATCAGAGCTACTATTCCAGTTCGCTGCATATTAGTCTTAAAAGAACTGGAAGCCAGATATGACTGCAGGCCAAAAGAAGTTACGTTGGATTCTGCCATTACCTTCCCCTTGACAAACATACTTTCATTTGTATGGATATTTCTAATACACTTCCATCTTCAAAGGTCATCTGTGTAGATCTCTTCTTTATGATCTCAGGAAATCTGACCAACTTGACTGTGCAATCTAGAAAGACTTTTTAAGGTTGAATATCTGGAATAGCTATCTCAAATGCAAATTCCTAAAGCAAAGCCCCTGTCCCTATATAGTAACACTCAGTTTACCAGGCAAAAAGACTCACAAAGAAGTAACCGGTTATATAGCATAAGTGTTATAAAAGAGTACTCATTAATATATTAAATATTTTTCACAAGTATACAAATCTCAGAACAGATAAGCACATTCTTGAGATAACAGAAGCATGTAAAATTAATAAATATATCAATATACAAGACCATAATCAGACTCCCAACAGCGAGACTGACAATAGCCAGTATTTCAGACTTATACAATCTATTGTTACGTCTTAAAGATACCACATTATTCCTAAATTCCCCCACTGTGCCCTGATCATCCTCTAGCCAATTCAATAGAAACATGAACAGGATAAGAGCAACTTCTATCCATGTTTTTTCCCCCATGAATATGGACTGAAAATTATGAATAACAAAATAAAATAATCTTGGAACAATATCTAAATATAAAACCAGAGAGTATTATGAACAGTGACTATTGTTAGAACACAAACACAAAACACTTCCTTGTAGACAACTCACATCATCACTATCAACAATCACTGAAAACAGTCCCAAATGTTTTGAACCTGTGAGATACAACACAAAAACAGGTTCACAAAAAGAACCTGTTCACAATTTAACAGAGAGAGAAAGTGAGCAATGATGCAAATTTTTCCGTAATAACAATATTGTCTCATCAGTGAGTAACCTAGAGGAATCCACCCTGTCTTGGATTAAATATGATTTCCTTCTCATTGCCAACAACAATCTATAATCCTTTTTAACATGAACAGCTACCTCTAATTTCATAAAAAAATACTTTTGGGGGATACTGGATAGAAAGATGTATTTTCTTATAGTTAAATATGACACCTCTGAAAAATAGAACTAAAGTCTGCAAAGACCAGCCTCAACACCTAACAGAACAACATTAGTGTATAGAGCACTATAAACCTCACCCTTTTAGATTTATAGTTTAATAATAATCCCATTTACATTTTTATGTGTTAATCCCATTGTACACAACCAAATCCATCATTCTCAAAAAGACCTTACAGAATCACAGTTTAAAATGCTATTTAATGACCAGTAATGGTTAGAAGGCCAGTTTAGAAAAGTTATAAACTGATAAATACTTCTGTCTATATTACCTTTTGATCAAGTATATGGACACATAAAATTGATATGTCAGTGTAAAAGAACAACTGCACCATTCAGATCAATTTAACTGAGTTCCTAGTATGTATTAGGAATTGTGCTAGGGTCTGAGAATAAAAGTATAAACAAAGAATACTTTCTGTCCTTACGGAAAATATATTCCTGCAGGAGAAACTGAATGTAATCATGCAAATAAAATACAACAGGATTTGAAGAGTGAATGGGATGAAGTTAGGAAAAATCATGAATACCACGCTGAGGCATTTAGCCTTTATTTTCTAGGTCAGGGCTTGAAAAATTCAAATGTCTTCAGAGGACTGGCAGGTAAGGTAAATGAGTAAAATTGATGAAACAGCAAACCAGAGAGCACTTCTCATCTATGGGGCAGTCACTAGGTAATCACAGTGGATTGTTGTCTTGTGGAATTGTGGGCCAGTATATTCAGATTTCCAATTTTTCAAGAGAGGACAAAAATCTAGATTTTTAGGTATAAGCTCCTAATATACTTGTTGGAAAGTCATGTAACATGTTTTCTATATATAAGAGCCAAACATAACATGTCTATAGGTCATATTTGGTCCTCTGCTAAAGATAATAAGGTGGGACATCCAGTGATTTGTAAGGAGGAGAATAACATAATTAGATTTGCATTTTAGAAAAGCCCCTCCAGTGGTGGATGAGAGTAGGTAAGACCAGAGATAGGAAGATCAGTTGCTTGCAAAGGAATCATCAAAAAAAAAAAAAAAAAAATTGTGGACTTAAACCTGGGCAGTATGAAAGTACCAACAGATTCACTTGAGTGAAAAGTAGAACGAAGACAAGGCACACATATAACTTGAGGGGTGCGAAATTGAAAATACAAGAGAAAAGCTGAGAGTAAAAGTGGGAACGCATGCAGGTCCAATAGAGTAAATTCAAGGAAGAGTGGAAAAGACCAGGACTGAAGAATTTAGACTTAGAACAGAATATGGATTCTTCCTTTTCTGAAACTAAGGGAAGAAAACAATATGGACACATTTGATGATAGAAAAAAGAAACTGAAAAAATACATACCCAACAGCTTGCACCATGGTACTTCAAAAGGTCAATGGAAATATTCATATTATCTTTTAATTATATTTTTATTTTTATTTTTCTTTCTTTCTTTCTTTCTTTTTTTTTTTTGTGACCGGTAAGGGGATCGTAACCCTTGGCTTCGTGTCGCCCGCACCGCGCTCAGCCAGTGAGCGCACCAGCCATCCCTATATAGGATCTGAACCCATGGCCTCAGCGCTCCCAGCGTCGCACTCACCTGAGTGAGCCACAGGATCGGCCCTTAATTATATTTTTCTATGAACTTTTTGAAGCACCCTCATATTATCTTACTGGTAGGCAGAATTCTAAAATGACTCAAGTCACCTATCATCTATTGTAGATGCTCTGTAAAATCATCTCCTTTAGTGTGTGAGTGAGAACCTGTGAATTTGATGAGATATTCAGCCCCATGATTAGGTTATACAATAAAGTTGACTTACAAAAGGAAGATTATTCCAGTTCGGACTGATCAAATCAAGAGAGTCTTAAAGGGGTCTGGGTTCTTCATGAAGAGTAGGAATTAGACTTAAGTGAATTTTCTGTTGCTGTGTTTTTAGATGGAGGGTGCCATGAGTCCTCTCGGAGCGAAGAGCGACCCTTAGCTAAAAGACAGCAAGGAACTGAATGCTGCCAACAAACACATAAGCTTGGAAGAGGAAGAGGCTCCGTATGAGAATGCAGCCCAGCAAATACTTTGATTTCAACTTAGCGAGATCCTGAGAACTCAGCTGCCATGCCTGGACTTCTGACCTATAGAGACTATGAGTTCATAAATGGTTGGTGGTTTAGGCTGCTGGGTTTGTAACAAGCTATTACACAGCAATAGAAAACTAATACACTTAAGTGAATAGAAAACACAGCTTTTTAGATGAAACAACAGGAATGGCTTAAAGATGAAGTTGAAGGAACTGCCACAAATGAGTCAAACTGAACTTATTTTTCAGCAACACTAGTCTCACTAAACTTTATTCAAATGTCATATCAGGCCCCAAATAATTTACCAGAAAGAGAAGTAATTACTTGTATCATATAAAAATTTAAATGATATACTAAAGGAAGTGGCCGGATACAACTAGGCTTTTAGAGGGCACACCTATGAAAAGAAGAAAGCAGATGGATGCAGCAAACTCACAAGACACAATGTCGCTAAGTATTTCACTGCTAGTTAACAAACATAAAAAATGTCCTAAGTCATTCCTGAAACTTAACACCTTCAGAAGGTTTTAGCCATCATAATCGCTGTAAACAAGAATATCTTCAAGTTTCTCTGTTCAGTAGAAAAAATGACTGCTTCTACTAAAACTCCCCCCCAAAAATAAAAAATCATATATGCATGGCAAGAGAGTAACCTGTAAATGATAAAATTATTTCAGAAAGCATTTAAATAATTAGGGTAGAAATAAAAGTTATGAAAGAATAATAGTATTATTGCAGGCCTGTTGGCATTTAATCACTTAGTGTTTTGAAATCATTTGTTTAAGTCATACTTACTGTCTGGTTTCCACAGTAATAAACACACAGCCTGTTTATTTTAAATATTCCATCCTAAAATAAGAAGGATTTTTTTTTCTCAAATTCATACACACACTAACCAAGATCCCAAGCCAAGAACACAGGAGACCAAACATATAAAAGACAAGTAAGATCCAATATGAATATTATTCAGTCTTTAGATTTAGAAAAGAAAAATGTCAAACTCCAGCTGTTCTAGTTTAATAGAATTTTGGCTTAGTCTTTGTCTCTTCAGGGAGACAAGCAGTCCATGACATAATGTGTCCATTTTGTTCATTTTATGTTAATAAGCACAGCACTTGCTTTGTGTTTCATCTTTCTGTCAACTTTCAACTCTCTTCCCACCAAAAGAACAAAAAACCTCTCTTTAGATTAAAAGTGACAGTCTATCCTAAATCAGGTACTGTAGGAAAACTGACCTCTGAGAAAATCAAATTTAAAAATTAGGGTTTTCCAATCAACACATATTTTAAACAGAAAAGTGCTTCCTTTAAATTAAATAAAAAATAAAAGAAAATCATCCCTAATTTAAAAAAGAAAATAGACTATTAAAAAAATACTTTTTTCCCAAGATATCAGAAAATGGATCTGAAATATACTCATTTAAAAACAGAAGTATAAAGTAGAGGGAAAATGAGAATCAGCCCCCTTGGATTTATCCCTCCTGGCCCTCTGACCAGCCCCTGGTTCTAAGTCAATTGTATTCGTCATCCTGAGTCTCCTTTCAGCATCATCCTGGGATTCTCCTTGTTGTATACTGTTTCTTCGATCACATGTCATAAGTTGGAAGGTTGGCTCATCCATCTTGAATCTTTGCTAAAATATGCATTTAAAGCATAATTCATTAGCTGCAAGTTCTCATACACATAGTTTTGGCTGCTTTTCAATTCTAAATATGTCATACTCTTTCTTTTAATTTCTTCTTTGGCCCATAAATTTTCCTGTGTATGTGCACACCTTATATTTGTGGGGGAGACAATCTTACTGTAACTAAGTTAACACAGATAATTTGACTATATGTTGTTCTCTGGTTGAGAATTCCTTTGTGGACTAATATATAGTTAAATTTTGTCATGTTTTGGTATGCTTGAAAGTGTAAATTCCCTAACTGCTAGATAGAGAGATCTATCTATCTATTCCATTTGTTAGAGAAAACTTGTTAAAATATACTGCATAAATTTTGCATTTTCTTGCTATTTTCTCAACTGCTTGATTTTTGAGAAAAGTGTTTTGGAAATTTTCAAAATAATTTTGGATTTTTAAATTTCAACTTATGATTGAGTACACTATTGTTTTATGTATTTTGACGTTAACGTTGCAATGTTATACAGATTTCTAGGATTATTTTATCTTCTTGTCATTTGGTATCCCTTATTCCTAGAAAAACTTATTACCTTCATGTGTACTTTTTGTATAATAATAAAATTGTCTCACAAGTTATATTTTGATTAGTATTTTGTATATTACTTTTATCTTTTTTTCCAACATTTATGATCCTTATATTTTAGATGTTTCTTGTAAACAGCAAAAAGTTGGATTTTGCTTTTTATAGAATCTAGAATCTGTCTGTTAACAGGAGAGTTTTTATGTTTGCATAATTGATTTATTAATTTATTTCTACCATCTTATTTTGCTTTCCTATTTTCTATGTGTTTATTTTCCTTTGCTCCATTTTATTATGCTTAATATTCCTTTAAAATCTGCTTAATTACTTAATATCTATTTATTTTTACATTCCTTTAAATTTGTTATATTATCTCATGTTTTAGAATAATAACCCTCCTTTTTATTGTGGTTGCTGTCTATATCATGTTAGTCATGTTAGATGATTTATGTGGCTGGAATTTTTTATTATCATCTTCAGAGGAAGTATTCTTTCCATAAGATTCTTTGCCTTACCTTCTGAATAGCTTAGCATTTGCTTTTGCATGAGTCTCAGGAGTTACGGCATTCTCTTAGCTTGGGAACCCTGTGCTATGAAGAAAGTACAAATTCTGATTCCATTCAACCATGTGCACAGGAAACTCCCTTCTCCCTCTCTCCCCCATCCCCAATTTCCTAATGTCCTATCACCACACAGGCAGTAAAACCCAAGACCAAATGATAAAGTTTATATATAGACCAAATGACTTCTCTGGCCACTTGCCTCAGCATTTTTATGTACCTAAAATGGGATGGAGGATCACATACAGGTTGGTCCCTGGTGTTACCAGAATTCCATACAACACTTTTCTACCACTCACGTTACTTTCATGAATATCATTTGGTATTTATTGAGTGCTCTGCTAGACACAAATACGAATGACGAGAAAGTCATCATCTCTACCCACTTGGACTTTACAAACCGATCCTCAGCAATTTCAGCACTCAATGTTCACCACTATTCCAGTTTTCTATACAGGATAAAAAAATCCTCTAATTCCATACTGTCTTTTTTAATATTTGTAATTGAATCTAACATAAATAAATTATGCCAATTGATTGATTACCCTAATCACAGACACATTTAGCAACTCAAGAATGCTAAAAGACTTTTCAGAAAAAAAAATCTCCTTAAAGAAACTATGTTAATTCTACTCTCATAGGTTATGTGTGTTTAGTTAAAAGGTTTATTTCATCCTGCCTGGGTCAGAAAAATTTCACATTTCTTTTCACTTAGAATTGAAAGATGATTACTACCCCTACATGTTTGTTCAAAGTTATAAAGCTCTTGGATGCTGTTTTATAATGAGACGATCTCAAATCCATACCTGATCAGGTAATATATCTTTAACATTTCATATTATTAGGAGCTTTGTGAGAAAAACATTTTAATTATTTAAAATTAAATAATGTAAACATATCAAAGGCAACACAATCAGAATTAATGACACATCCATAAAGCAATTTCATATTTCTAACCAATTTTTATATTGTCAGCTACAATTATTACTTACTCTTAGTTTACTCTTAATAATTTCTCATGCTTTTTGATAAAATGAAATTAATGTGATTCAGATACATCCTTACACAATCTGGGAGAAAAAATAAGATAGTAAAAGAAAAAATTTTGATTGAATTATTTTCATTTTATTTTTTCCAGCTTTATTGACATAAAATTGGCAAATAAAAATACAGATATATATTTAAGGTGTACAGGGCCAGCCCGTGGCTCACTCGGGAGAGTGTGGTGCTGATATTTAAGGTGTACAACATGTTTTGATATACGTATACATTGTGAAATGATTACCACAATCAAGCTAATAACATATCACCTCACAGAGTTAATTTTCTTGTGTGTGTATATTAAGAATATGTAAGATCTACTTTCTCAGCAACTTTCAAATACACAATACAGTACTATTAACTATAACCCCATGCTGTACTTTAGATTTCCAGAACTAAAAGAAAATACATAATTTTTTTTGGTGGCTGGCCCATCTGAATCCCTGGGATCTGAATCCCTGACCTTGGTTTATGTCAGCACCATGCTCTACCAACTGAGCTAATTGGCCAGCCCCTAAAAGAAGGTATTTTTAATGGAAGATACTTTAATACAATATACTACACACCCAAAATGTGTCCCCAACCATAAAATTTTAAAATTTTCCTCTTCCTGACCTTAGTAATGTCTAAAGTGTAATAATTTTTGGACTTTTAAAAAGACTGATTTATTGAAGATATTATTCTTTAAAAGATGTAAAACAAAAATTCCTCTGATGAACAACTTAAATATTTGAAATGCACTCGTGGGCTCTGCTGATAGAATAAAATGTATTATATTCTGGAATTTTGAATTTCATGGAAATTTAGATGGTGAGAAGCTTAAGATTTCTTCTGTTTATTAATTTCTTATATTAATAGCAGAGGTCATTAAGATGAATAAGACATCTTAATAGATTAAATTTCTTTCAAAAACTTGAAGGTTAATTTTCAAAAATTACCCTAACAACCAATGTTTTTTTGTTTTATTAAAGAAGCATAATGCCCTCTACTATAGCATTTCTTTTAAAATTCCATACAGAAGACCTTGGACATGCTGTTTGAATTTTCTAAGACCTACATTTACAAAAACAAACCTTTCTACCAGCTCCTAGCATTTTTAAAGCCATATTGCTCCAAAGAGATGTGTTTCTGATGCATTTTGTTACATCTGATGTTAAGAGAATTTTCAACAAAAACTCTCTTTCTTACTTGACCATTTCTCTACAAAGACACAATATTTTGAATACTTCAAAGATACTGCAATGACACATGCAGAACAAAACTTTGTATTATATGAGGATGAATAGGCATCTCTCCCACCTAAGAATCTGTGGTACAAAATTAAAATTCATAGCTAAATAGAATTCCAGACCATTCCATTTCATAGACCCGTAGGGGTTGCTCATGATTGGGATACTAAAGCCATAAACACCAAGAGCTGATATAATCCATGATTTAAATTTTTACATTTTGTCTTTTACCTGAATTTATCTAAATTGCAATGCCTTATTTTGTTTTCCAGTGCTCTGTCAATAGGCATACAAGTATAGATATGTGTCCGTTAAAATAGTTTCATTAATGAAGTTCAGTTCCCAAATTTGACAATGCTGTTGAGTAAAGAGATATCAATAAACCTTATCCAATCAGTTTATACAACTATAGAGCAATCTGAAAGAAGAGCATCCTTATTTGGGATATTTCCTAACTGTCATTTATTCAGAATTTTCTTTTTTTTTTCAAACTAATAAATAACTGAGAAACGCAATTAATTGAAAATAAGCCGCTATAGAGAAGACTGACACCAGACCTGAGAGACTCCAAAACAATAGCAGGGACTATTCCAAACAACCACAAATGTCCACCACATGACAGCGAACACAATGACCACAAGGAACATGATTAAAGTCCTCTGTCCCATCGTGTTCAACGTAAGTTATGAACAGCCATCTGTTCTTTAGATTTCTAGAAACCCAATAACTTTACAGATATACTCACACAGGAAAAAGTATATTTAAAAACAAAAAGGAGAAAATTATAAAATGACTCAGTGGTAAAAATCTGTGACACATTTTAGTAGATATATCACAAGAGTTAATTAAAAGTCTTCCTAATACATTTCTTCTGTCCTTCTACAATAAGCAAAGCAACTGAAGAGGAGGTCAGGAGTTTACTAAAATTAGGCAACTCTGTAAGCCTCTATTACAAATTAAGAGTCCTTAGAACAGGAACCTGAGGATAAGGGAGAAAACAAAATCTTTTTTTCCTTTTTTTCCATGATTTACTAATGAATAACTCACCAAAGTTTGAGAAGTTCATAGCTATTTAGTCAAAAATGACAACAGCAAGCAGGATAACCCAACTTAAGAGGGTATTAGCATCTTCACTGTGGAAAATAAATGAACTTAAATTTTACATAATCACTTGATTTCAATAGCTACTCAAAAAGACTGAGTAATATTTTAAAGGCATATGACAAACTAGAATTTAAGATAACAATACTAAAATATTGCTGATATCAGCAAACCAAAAGTTCACCGTACCAAATTCACATGAAATCATAAGTCGATATTCAAAGTAATGTAGACTATTTATTGAAGTCCTTTATACTTCTAATAGACAAGAAAAATGAACAATACCTTGAGTGAAGGAAAGAACAGTACTTTACCATTAACCTGTAGCAACCAAGCCCTCTACTGGCAACTAATTCTACTGAGGCTCTTAAAAAAATTCAAATGTAACTGATTTGAATTGAAATAAACGAAAATTGGGCATGTTAATGAATATCAAGAGATTCCCTAAATTTCATCAATCAGGTATTATTTTTGTTCTCTTTTCTTTTAAAAGGTATGATTTGTAATCATAGAGTGTCTCATTATTCATCCCATAATAATAAAAAAAAATCTGAAAACACTGTGGCCACTTACTAGCTAGCTGTATGTCTTTCTCTACGTCAGTTTCCTCATCCATAAAATGGGGATGATAATAATATCTACTTCACAGCTTTGTTATTATTAAGTGAGCTTATATTTGTGAAGCATTTAGAACAACTATCTGGCCCACATAAGTGCCATATTAAGAGCCTAAAAATGACAAATTTAGAACATCATATGACAAATTTAAAATATAATTATATCTAAATAATCAAACTTAAATTTGGTCTCTTTCTTAAATGGGAAAAGTTTAAAAAAAAAAATAGCAGGGAGATCCGCACCATCCCTTGTGGAACTAAGGTGATAAGAACCTATAAACAGCCAAAAGATAAGTCCGGGAAACACATTTAGAAGAAAAGCAGGAACTCTAATCAGAGGCAACCATAATGGGCTTTCTACATAAAAATGCCATCTGATTGGAACCTGGAAAGATACTTTCTGAAGTAAAAATAAAGAACTTCACTAAATAACACAAACAAAAGGTTATCAATCATCCCACAAGGTACAATGGCAATATTTGCATATACATACGTAAAATGTCATTTTGGATTATATAACATTTGACTCCTTGGAACAAAGAGGGTGTTACCATTAATACCTAGAACATTTCAAGAAAAATAACAATAAACAAAGCAGAATTAATGAGACTGCTTTCCAATTAGATACTGCACATACATAATTGTAATTAAAGGGTTGTGGAATATGATCAATATATTCAATCTATGAATTTGAAAGCTGATTATTTTACACTCATATGCATAGGCTACTTGAGTGTATTAGTCAGGGTTTTCCAGATAGAACCAATAGGATATGTATATAAATATATGAGAGTGAATTTATTAGGAGAATTGGCCCACGCAATTATGAAGGCTGATGAATCCCACAATAGGCCATCTGCAAACTGGATATCAGAAGCATGGCTCGGACCAAGTCCACAAGCCTCAGAACCAGGGAAGCCTATGGTGTGATTCTCAGTCCAAGGTCAAAGACCTAAGAGACCAGAGGTGCCACTGGTGTAAGTTCTGGAACCCAAAGGCTGAAGAGTCTCAAGTTCAGATGTCTATGAGTAGGAGAGAAGAGTGTGTCCACAGCAAATAAAGAGAAAGATTAATCATTTGTTTTTGTGCTCTCCTGGCATCCGACAGACTGGGTGGTTCCTCCCCATATTAAGGTTGTGTCTTCCCTGCTCAGTCCACTCAAGCTCATATGCTAATCATAATGCTTCACTGGGTTTCTAGGTGTTCCTTAATCTAGTCAACATCAAAAATTAACCATCATATTGGATTTTTCCTCTTTGTGTTCACTCAAATAATTTAATACTCCTTGATTGATATCATTCAAATGGCATATCCTATCACTCAGAGTTAACACATTACATGCCTCTTAGAAATGTAATTACTTAATAGGTTTAGTTTTTCTTTAATTTTGGAAAAAGAATAAAATTTGGAAGATAACATTCACGGCCATTTCCATTTCTTTTTTATTTCTAATTGTTTTATCTCATGGCATATTGAAAAATGAAAAAATATTCAAGAGGGTCTTAAAATTTTGGATCTCTTCTAAATGTTTATATTTAACAATTCATTGATTTTAATGTAAAATCCTATGCATTTATAACTGTTTTGTATAAACTCTATGCAGATATAATTATATTGAAATCAGAGAAACTCTGACAATATCCACAATGCAATATATGTGATATGATGCAATACGGGCACTCAAATTTTTCAAGAGGTAAAATAAAAGAATATATTCTTTCATCCTATCTGGTGTCTCTAGTGAAATCTTATTTGAAAATAACATCGAAGCATCTAAGTTTGAGGCTTTCCAAAAATGTGAACTTTGCCACCAATGTATTGCCCCAGGAGATTTTGGGTTGTTATAATTTAGTCCTCAACTTTTCTGAGAATTTCTATTTTCCCCACTCTCCTCCCAAGTTTTCATGACTACAGAATAAAAGACTTTAGAAAGACTTTAGAAAAAATAAAAAAGGGATTCAATCTGTGTGAATAAGGTCTTGGGAAACCCCTTGGTTCTTCACCTATCATCATAGCAAAATTCTTGTCTTCTATATATACACATACCTTGGTCATACATAACTATATTATAATTGCATTTTCACCAGATATCCTAAATCCAAACATTTCTTCTTTCACTGTGTCCATTTGTTTCACTCACATTAAAGTGTTCTGGAACATTCATTGATGCCTATTAATTGCATGCACTAGCATTCTGGGCCAAAACATTATCACTTCCCTTGAACTTTCTTATGTTCTCCAACAACCCCATTTCAATGACTGACAGCCCCATTAGAGTATAAATTCTCTACAAAAAGGGAATTATCTGCCTTGCAAGTAGACTAAAATATGACTTAGAAATACAAGCAGACTGAAATGAGAAATTATCATCTTTTTCAAACAAAATATGGAAGAATTTTATTATTTTTGAGACTTCCAAAACATCTTCAAGTTGATCATTGTTTTTATATTTTCCAGGTAATCCTCTGTTTACTAATCTCAGAATTCTGTACTAACAAAAATTCCATAAAATTTAATAAGTTATAGGAATTTAATTTTTCTTTATTTGTATGGCTGGGGTACAGTATAGCTTAGGCTGTTACTGACGTCTTTTCATAGTAGCATACATCACTTAAAGAAGTAAAGTAATTTGGTGAGGGGTCAAATAGTAGAATTATAAAAGGACTGAATATAACTATACCAAAAGAAAATACAAATATTTTGTACTTTTGTTCAATAGAGTTTATATAAGATTAATTCTTGGTAATTATCATATTTTCTATTTCAGAGCTAAAGAAAAAAGCAGTTTCTTTTAGTAAAACTGGGCAACGCTCTCTTCTGCCTCCTATAATTAAAATTGCAGTTCTTCAGTATAATATGCAAATATCTTATGAGAAAATATTAACATTTATTATGAATCATAAAAGCCAAACATCAACTTGCCTTTATCTATTCATAAATTACTCCCCCCACTTTCCTCTTTTGTTTTTCAAAATTCATGATGATTTTACAGTGCTTGTCATTCTATAACTGTTACCTATTCAGTGTATATTAGTTAAATATTATTGATTTTTAAAATATACAAGATAAAGTTTCATGTTGGAATGATTTTAACATTAATCATCAATATAAAATCCTTTTATATTGGTACTAGAATATAGACAATAATTCTTTCACAATCTTTAAGAAGATCTAAGCCCTCTTGTAAATTGTTATTCATACAGTGGTTGTTTTTTTGAACTTATTAAAAAGAAAACAAAAATTCTTTTTAAATGGAAAAATAACTGTTAGATTATCTAATCCATCTGTTGTCATATTCTTCCTCCTAGCACAGAGACATAACAGACCATTACTGAAGATGATGCACTGCTCCTTTACTTGGTAGAAACCTTGCTGTTCTACAAATTTAAAGTTATTGAATGAAATCAGCTTTTCTCAAAAAAAGCTCACATAAGAATTTAGATTTAGGGAATGCTTCTTCACACAATGATATTACAATAGAACAGTGATATCTATTTGCAATAACACTTCCAAATTGCATTTGAGTAAATATTAACCATATAAAAGACTATCCACCTATATGTAGATTCTTGATAAACAGCTAATAGGATAGACAACAAGGATAGGCATTTTCAATAACAGAATATCCAAAGTTTTTTCAAACAAGTGTTCATTCATACACTAGAGTTTGTCTTTTATAAAATTAACTTCTTTATCATTTTCCTCTTTCCCTCTTCCTGGAACTCTCAATAAAGAATGAACTTCCCAATTGATCACTGAATTTATGTTTCCTATCTCATTGTTCATTTCTTTTTCTTTTTACTTCCTAGAAGACTGCCTCCATTTATCATTCTAATATTTTTTCAATTTAATTTCCAAGAATTCTCTCCTTACTCTGATGGCTCTGTTTTAATAGCATATATCCTATTTTTGCTTTACTGACCAAACTTCTTTTATCTGGAAATATTAATTTTAAATTATTAAAAAGTATTCTGTTCCCTCTGGGTCTGTTTACTCAAAAATGTTTCATATTTTTTATTTGACTTGATCAGTGTGTTTATATTACAGAATTTCCCCAACTGCCTGGCAGACCTTGGCTATCCATTCATATATGAATGAAGAAATGAAAACCTGATGGTAAAATCTATGGAGGAAGGCCTTCATAAAGTGTGATCATACAGAGGCATTACATTCAAAGTCCCCAATTCACCAATCTGACAGTCTATTCTCTTAATCAGCTTATTCTTGTACTTGGAAGTTATAAGACTGGCTGGCAGTATTCTTGCAACTAAGCAAGGGACGGGAGTGGCTGCCATTTTTAATTATGTAGACTTTCACTTAACCCTCATGTTCTTCATATGGTCACCCAACCTTTCTTCAGCTGTGTCTGGTATTGTGAATCCAGATTTTTTTCTGAGAATGAGCAAAGGGAGAATTAGGTGCACAGCTGCCTGGGTGGTTGGTCTAAGTGTCCCTTAGGAGCCTTAAACAAATCCTCATGATTTCAGTACGGTTCTATACCCCTACGTTTAGAGGTAACTGTTACCTCCTACTTTCAGGGGTAACTGGTACCTCCAATTCCTGAGGCTTTCTGCTTAGGAATCAGTTTGCTTCTGTAGCAACCTCCCCTAAATGTAGTTAGACCCTTTCTCCATACCACTTACTGAATTACAAACCATTCATTTGCCTTCCATCTTCCAATATATTTCAGGTATCTACCCTGCTATTCTTCTTGGCTCTGTGAATTAATAATGAGTTTCTGCTATGTTAACAGAAAGCCCCACATGAACTATTTAAAGCAATAAAAGCCACTTCAAAGAAATTTTGTGTTTATGTTACATAATAGGCCTTATACCCAGTTCATGTTCTTTTGCCAAAAGGGATAGATGAGTGGAAAAAATTGAGGAATAATGACTAAACAAACATAGTTTCTGATATTCAAAAACTAATGAAATAAGATTATCACAATCTAATCAATCTTTTTTGTTTCTTTCTTTCTTTGTCAGGCAAATTTCATTTTATTTAACTTTCTCTCCTCCCCAACCCCCAAAGCTTTTAAAAATCATAACATCCATATATGGATATGTTTTTCCTGCATTTCCTCTCTCTCTCTCTCTCTCTCTCTCTCTCTCTCTCTCTCTCTCTCTCTCTCTCTCTAGCACATTTCTCCTTATAGAATTTTAACAGAATATCAACATAAAAGCAGAAAAATTACTTGTGCAATCATTCACCATATCATTTCAACTTATAGTTCCCCAAATTAGCTAAAATAACTGCATATAAATTGTAACCATAAGCAACATTTCCTCAACTACAGAACAAACTATAGTTACCAAATGCATGTTCACAACTCCATAAGGGAACTCACAGTAGACTCAACATTCAAACATGGTGGTACCAAAAACACAGCAAACTGGCATTTCCAAGAACACAGTAACAAAAACCTTTTGAATGTGCAGATTTAAATTAAAAAGGAGATGAGAGGTTAGGACTTCACTCTGACCATGACAGAGAACTGGTACCAGGCTTGCATTCCTACTGTAACTCTATAAATCTGAAAACAAATATATGAAGTAAATTTTCAGGCATCAGACAATGAGCAGAACTAGACTGTGATCCCTGTGAAAGGAGAAATCACAAATTGGTCCCCAATTTGTCCAGATTTCTGACTGGAGACACTAGCTATGACAAGGAAGAACAAGAAAGCCCAATATCACTGAGCTTAGGAGGCAAAGACTAGAGTTTAAGGCTGCAAAAACAACTGGAATATTTGCAGGGCAGGTTACACTAGAATGACTAAAATTGAAGAGACTGACAACCCCAAATAATGGCTTGAATGAGGAGCAACCAAAACTCTAATTCTTTGTTTGTGTGAGTGTAAAATAGTACAATCTCTTTTGAGAATAATGTACCAGTTTCTAATAAAGTTAAATATATACCTACTCTCCAAAATATTTTCCCCTCCCTGATATTTATGCAAAAGAAATAAAAACATATGTTCAAGCAAAGATTTGCACATGAATGTTCACAGCAGCTTTATTTAAAATAGTTGCAATCATAACCAAACATGAGTCCATCAACTGGTAAATAATCTAATTCTGGTATATCAATACAATAGAATATTGTGCAACAATAAAAAGGAGTGAACTACTGATACAGATACCAACATTAATGAATCTCAGACACTGTCTTACAGACAATAAATCTTTTGCTCAATAAATATGTTGCACAAAAGAAACTGGCCATATTAAATTGCATACGGTAAGATTATTTAAGTGTAAGAACAAAGCTAGTCTATCATGAAAGAAATTAGATAAGAGTATGTGGTTCCCTCTAGGGAATAGGGGTGCAAGGGAACATTCTGTGGTGATGTCAATATTCTGTATCTTGATTGAGGTGGTGTTTACACAAGTTTCTACAACTTTAAACCTAATCAAACTGTACATTTAAGATTTGTGCATTTCATTGCATATACATTTTACATCAAAAAAGTAAAACAGAAAACAGAATAAGGGGAAAAAATGTGTTAATATCTCCACCTATATAAATGACCAAAAGTTTTGCCATAAGATAACTGATATACCAAACGAAGGTTGTATATACTTTAAGATAGAATCTTGCAGTGAGTAACACTTTACCAAATAAATATTGAGGATTTCAAATTTAGATATGTCTACATCATAGATCTGAGATATTCCTCATTTTCAACTTTTCCTTCTTCAATTAATAAAAAACTAGTTTGTTAAGTAAGATTCATTGATATCTTTGGCCTCTTCATTTTCTAAAAATATTATCTCTCTAAGGAACTTAATTTGACTGGGGGTATGGTAGTATTTCTCAGGAATGAATGATTATTTTAAAGTATATCACTGAGAATATTTTAATGTTTTCATGCCCAAGAGATACTACAATCTTTTGAAGGATATCTACAATATTCTACTTAATAAATGGCATTTCCACATGGTGGTGTTCAATCTGCTTGACTTTTAAGCTTTTCGCATTTTATGTATTGTTTCTTAACACTGATTCATCACTAAAACAAACATTTTTTGTTCCTTTTGAATAATCATTTTTGCAAAGAAATTCTTATTAATCCACAACACTTTTTGTATGTAACACAGTGAGCTGTAAAAAAAACAAAAAAATAAACAAAAAAACCCAAAAAGCTAGTTTGAAATAACTAAATTTATCAATTTTGTTCTTTCATGTAGTAAATGACTTAACTCCCACAGAAGATCCTCTGTAGTGTACAGAATTTAAGTTTATGCTTCTGTGGAAAAATGATTTATGTCACAGACTTATATAATTATATATTATAATTGCATTTTTGCTTACAACAAATTACAATATCCCATATAGTTGAATAAATAAGCTTTATAATAGACATCTCAGTCGGAGTTACTATATATATCTTCACATTATATAATTATATTCATTAATTTGTTTCAGATGACATTGGCACAAATTCGTAATCTAATTACATAATTATGTAATACACTAATATATGATTTCACAATATACAGTATATCACAATTAAACAGCATTACGTATACTTTTCACTAAGAACCTTTCACAAATTCTGCTGTGATCCCCTTTGTATTCCATACCTCAAAATAAGAAACGTATGAGTATTCCTGAATATAAACTCCTCAAATCATTCAAAAAAATAAAAGCTCTTACTTTATTAAAGAATAGCTGAAAAAGATCTATGGAAAACACTGTAAGAGTAATTAAAAAGCAGCACTATGTATAAATTACTATTACTAAAATTTAGCTGTACTAGAAACCTAAATTCACTCCCTAAGACTCACATACACATTGTGGATCATACTTTACAAGACTTTTTGTGTTCTATACAATGAATAAATCACCTTCACACAAATACAAATACAATAGTGGAGGCAAAGAAGATGATGAATAAAGGGAAAAATATAACAGCACTGTAAAGCATATGACCACAATAATAGCATAAACCTCAACAAAGGAAAACATTTTCTTAAAGAAAAGTCTATTAAATGATGAAATAATCTCCCTAGGAACGCAATAAAAAACCCACCACTTAAAAACTAGCCCAGACAAAGCACTCAAGGAAATCCCATAGGAATCAGACTAGTGTTGGCAGGGGAATTGCTTTGATGAATGTCTTAAATTTTCAACTATATTTGTCATTCAAAAGACAAAAAGGTAGGTTACTTTCCATGTAGAATATATCTGTAAATAAATGATGCATGAAGACCTTATTTCAAATAAAACGTTATGTTCTTATTGTTTTCCCTTCTACGAATTTCAAAATAAGATAACTAAGTCCTTTTTCATTGAGTGTATTTCACTCATAACTGACTTAGTTATAAAAACTTGGCTTATTTACTCTTTTATTTCCAAGCTGCCAATTTCTAGAAAGCACTTAACTGAGAATAATATTTATATAACACATCAACATGTAAAAAGACATGAAGATTCAGTTCATATTATCTGTGCACAGCTAGAGAAAAATAGCTAAAATAGCTAAAATGACAATAGGTTAGACAAAATATCCTAGAAATAGTTGTTTTTAAAATAATTTTTAAACAAAATCATTCTCTTAAAAAAGAGTTTTTCTTAGGCTTTATCTTGGTAATAAAATGAATATTGTAAATATTGTAAATGTTTTCACAGTATTCTAAATGCTGAAATTATTATTAGTCAATTATATTCTAATCATGTCTATTCTTACAGTTTTAACAGTATTTTAGGTGCATTTTTTGATATATTGGAAAAATGTCTAAAGAAGGATAACCCTAAGGAACTGCTTCCTGACTTAAAATTTAAAGCACTCTAGTATAGGCTAGTCCACAACGAATCTTCATATGCAGGAATTAAATCCATTGAGGACAGAGTTCAGGACTCAACTGATACACGTTTATTTTATACTTATGTACAACTGTTTCCAGTTTCACAAAGTGTAAGATCACATAAAATCAATGCTTGTAAAGTCCTTCTAATCTAGTGAATACCATAGGCAGTTGATTAATATGCATGGAACAATTAATACTTTTATACATACTGAGGGAAAGCTTCCTAAGAGTGACAAAAGTAATAGTTCGTTAAACTATTTTAATTCTTTCCCCCTTTAAAAATGCATCAAAGTTCTCTCCTCAAAGAGTCTAATGAGGGCTCCTCCAAGAATGTCTGATCCAGAATCATATTGAGAGTGTATTTCTATCAGGCAAATTATAGCAAACTTTGTTTGTAGTAACTTAAATTTAAAACAAAGAAACAAACTGTTAATTTCCCAAATATGTGATTATATAACACTGAATATGGTCATTTAAATTATATACATCCTCTTTCTCCTGTCCCAGACAAAAGCTAAGAATTATTTGTTTTAAAGAATGAGTCAAGGGGTAGAGGAAAGAATTCTGGACAGGGTAAGAATATCAACAAGAGCACTGAATAGAAAAGTAGTGTGATTTCTGGGGAGAAACTAAAAACCATATCAGTGAGGCTAGATATATAAGAATAGGCCTGGAAATGAATAAGAGATGATGGTGGAATGAAGGCACAGGCCAGATATTGGGGCTTTGAAGTTTGCACAAAGATGATGAACCATATCCTGTGCAAACCTTTTGGTTTGTAAAGTTGATTTTCCTACGGTAGATATCATACCAAAACATGGAGGGAAAAATCCTTCTCCTAAAATTTTGAAACACTAATAAGTTCAATAGAAGAGATACTGTTTCTTTTGGGTGCCTGGGCCATAAAATGAAACTAAGGACAAGAAAGCAGCTGGAGGGAAAAAGAAAAAGCAGTCTACGGCTATACCACCCTGAACGGTACCAATCTCATCTGATCTCAGAAAAGGAAAAACCAGAGAGACTCACAGTAAGAATGAAAAATAGTTAAAAATTGTCCCTAGTTCTAATCACTCCTAAGGTTCAACTACATTCCTATCCTTGAGTTCCCTGAGATATTCCATTTTTCTAATAATAAATTCTCTTTTTCCCTAAGTTGGTTAAAGGTGGATCTTTGGCATGTGAAACAAAAGAATTCCATGTGGACATCTTTACAACAGTTATATTCTAGGCTAAAAAACAAAACCATAGACTTTGCAAGGGACTTGCATTTGTATCCCTGCCAAAGCTTGCAAAGATATAAGGAGCAAAAAAGTCATTTCATATCTATTTACAATTAGAATATCGGCCCTGGTGGCCAATACTTCCTTAGTTTTAAGATAAACATACATCTGCTTTCTAAAATCCAACTAGCTTTCCCCAGAAAATGCTTCTTATCCTAAGAGGCAAATAGAGCTGGAATACCACATATATTTTCATTAAAAACTTCTAAAACAATACATTTAGAATAACGCAATTATGTGAATAAAAAGTGTTTCCTACCAGTAACGACATGGTGACAATCATGTAAAAATAAGAAATTAAGGATCTTTCCGATATAAAGTTTGACAAAAAGAAAAGTACATAAATAATAAGTTTAAACATTATATTTGTTACCAGAGATTCAACGTACAAAATTTTCCCCCCCAAAATTCATAAAATTGAGGATAAGAAGAAAATGGAGACTCACAACCAAGCATAAAAAAAGTTTTAAAGATCTTTTTCTTTTCAGTATATGTACATAAAGTTTTATATTTTGCATATAAATTTTTACATACAAAATTTTATTTAAGAGAAATACATTAATCTTTTGTAGTCCCAACTATTATTTTTACAAATTTTTGTAAAAAGTAGATTTTAGAGTAGTTTTAGGCTCAGAGGAAAACTAAGCAGAAGATACAGATTTCCCATATGCCCTTGCCATGATACACACACAGCCTCCGCCTGTATCAACATCCCCACCAGAGTGGTACATTTGTTACAACTGATGAACCTACATTGACACATCATTATCACCCCAAATCCATAGTTTACATTAGGGTTAACTCTTGGTGTTGTACATTCTTTGGGTTTGGACAAATGTATACTGACATGAATCTAACATTGTAGCACCATGCAGAATAGTTTCACCACCCTAAAAACCCTCTGTGTCACCTGTTCATCTCCCACTCCCTCACTAACTCCTGGCAACCACTGATCTTTTTATTGGTGCCATAGTTTTGCTTTTTCCATAATCATACAGTTGGAATTAAACAGTGCGAAATCTTTCAAATTGGTTTCTTTCACTTAGCAATATGCATTTAAGTTTCCTCCGTGTCTTTTCATAACATCATAGCTCTTTTCTTTTCAGTGAAAAATGATATTGTGTAGTTTGGAGGCACCAGTTTATTTATCCGTTCACCCACTGAAGGACATCTTGGTTGCTTCCAAGTTTGGCAATTATAAACAAAGCTGTTATAAATATCAATGTGCATGTTTTTATGTGAACTTAAGTTTTCAGTTCCTATGGGTAAATACCAAGAAGCACAATTGCTGGATCATATGACAAGAGTATATTTAGTTTTGTAAGAAACAGCCAAGTTGTCTTCCAAAGTGTCAGTACCATCTTGCATCCTCACCAGCAATAAATAAGAGTTCCTATAGCTCCACTCCCTTGCCAGCATTTAGCGTTGTCAGTGTTTTGAACATTGGCCATTTTAATAGTTGGACAGTGGTATCTCACTGTTTTCGTTTGCATTTCCCTAATGATACATGATGCGGAGCATCTTTTCATATACAGGCATACACTGTTTTACTGCACTTCACTTTACTGTACTTCACAGATATTGTGTTTTTTATAAATTTAAAGTTTGTGGCAACGCACAATTATTATTATATCTATATGGTGATCTGTGATCAGTGATCTTTCATTTTACTATTGTAATCGTTTTGAGGTGTCATGAACTGTGTCATAAGAGACAGCAAACTAAATCAATAAACATTGTGTGCATTCTAACTGCTCCACTGACTGGCTGTTACCTATTTTTCCCTCTCTCCTTGGGCTTCCCTATTCCCTGAGACAAAACAATATTGAAATTAGGCCAATTGAGAGGGAGGAGGAAGGGAGGTTTCAGTAAATGGCCACAATAATCAACCACATTGTATATCGACAAAATAAAATAAAATAAATTAAAATAAAATAAAATAAATGAAATTAGGCCAATTAATAACCCTACAATGGCCTTTAAGTGTTCGAGTGAAAGGAAGAGTCACATGTCTCTCACTTATCAAAAGCCAGAAATGATCAAGCTTAATGAGGAAGGCTTGTCGAAAGCGAAGACAGGCTGAGAGCTAGGCCTCTTGCACCAGTTAGCCAAGGTGTTAATGCAAAGGAAAAGCTCTTGAAGAGAATTTGAAGTGCTACTCCAGTGAACATACTAATGATAAAAAAGCCAAACAACCTTATTGCTGGTATGGAAAATGTTTGAGCAGTGTGGCTAGAAGATCAAACCAGCCACAACATTCCCATGAGCCAAAGCCTAATTCAGAGCAAGGCCCTAACTCTCTTCAATTCTATGGAGGCTGAGAGAGGAGAGGAAGCTGCAGAAGAAACGTTTGAAGCTAGTGGAGGTTGGTTCATGAGTTTTAAGTAAAGAAGCCATCTCAATAACATCAAAGTGCAAGGTGAAGCAGCAAGTGCTGATGTAGAAGCTGCAGCAAGTGATCCAAAAGATCTAGCTAAGATCACTGATGAAACAGGCAAAACTAAATAACAGATTTTCAATGTAGACTTAACAACCTTATATTGGAAGAAGTTTCCAGTTAGGCTGTCACAGATAGATATGAGAAGTCAATGCCCAACCTTCAAAGCTTCAAAGAAGAGGCTAAGGAGCTAGTGACTTTAATTTGAAACCAATGCTCATTTACTATTCCAAAAATCCTAAGTTCCTTAAAAATTATGCTAAATCTACTCTGCCTGTGCTCTATATAAATGGAGCAACAAAACCTGTATGACAGCACATCTATTTACAGCATGGTTTACTTAATGTTTTAAGCCCACTGTAGAGAACAATTGCTCAGAAAATAAGAGTCCTTTCAAAAAACATTACTGCTCATTGACAATGCACCTAGTCAACTCAAAAGCTCTGATGGAAATATACAAATATATTAATGTTATTTTCATGCCTAACACAGCATCCATTCTGTAGTCCATGGATCAAGAAGTAATTGTGATTTTCAAGTCTTATTTATTTAAGAAATACATTTCATAAGTCCATAGCTGCCATAGACAGGATTCCTCTGATAGATGTTGGCAAAGTAAATTGAAAACATTCTGGAAAGGATTCACTATTCTAGGTATCCTTAAAAGTATTTGTGATTCATTGGAGGAGCTCAAATTATCAAAAAGAGTTTGGAAAAAAGTTGATTCCAACCCTCATGGATGACTTTGAAGGGTACAATACTTTACTAGAGGAAGTAACTGCACATGTAGTAGAACTAGCAAAAAACTAGAATTAGAAGTGGAGCCTGAAGATGTGACTGAATTGCTGCAATCATATAATTTTAGAGAATGAGAAGTTACTTCTTATAAATGAACAAAGAAAGTGGTTTCTCAGACATGGAGAGTTTCAAGATGGCGGCGGCTGCGGCGGCTGGCGCGGAGTAGCTGAGGTGGAAAAGGTGGCCACTGGGCCTCAGGCAGCCGGAAAACTTGTGGACCTTCCTCTGGCCATCTCTTAAGGGAGGACTGCTGCTGCTGGCCGGTCGTGGGGGCTCAACGCCACTTTGCCCCCGGCAGGAGAGGCTGCCTCATTTACAGGCAACAGCTTTGAAGTGTGGAGCAGGAAAAGAACTGATTCTTAGCTGCAAAAGCGAGTCTTGAAACAGGGAACACGGCGCCAGGGCTGCTGTGGATGCAGCCAGGATCCCGGAGGCTGGGGCCGCACTGAAGGCGGCCAGCTGCCCTATTCAGGATTGGAGGTTTCAGGCCGGCATTAAAGAAGATTCCTGGGAGCGCCCGAGCGGCGCCGCGACTGAACAGCCCGAGGCGGCAGCGCCGAGAACACGGAAGGCAACAAACCAGAGACAGAGCGAGCGCCCGACCTGGCACAGCACTGTGAGTGATCCCTGGCACAGCTCTGTTCAGGGGGTGAATGCCCACGCGGCTTCCGCCTGCACCACCAGGCCACTCACTGCCCCGGTGCTGCCTCCATTTTCCCAGGTGCGGGCAGCTCCGCCCTGCTCGGCCATCACTGAGCCCATTTGCTTGGCCTGGCGCGGGGCTTTCCGGACCCTGCGGGCCGACCTCCTCTCCCACTCCCTCCGCGGTTCTCTGGCAGGACTGGGGGTGTGGGGCGTCCCGACTAGTTTTGGGAGGGCTAGGAAGTACGGGCGGGCCGACTGTCACTCCACCACACCCTGGACTCCGGCCCGGTAAACTTCCTGTTACTGGGAGGCAGATACCATCTCTGCGACCACCAGTTTGGAAAAAAGCCTAACGAATTTCTGGCTGGGAATAGTGCGGTAGGAGAGTTCCCAGGTCCGCTTGAACCTGCCGGAGAGCAGGCTGCAGGCGGGCACTAGACTCGGTTTATACCGGGGGGATACAAAGGTGAACAAGACCCGAGAAAGATCTACACAGTGCTACAAAGGCACCCAGAGAGACCGGTCGTCTGTGCCTAGCAGAAACCTGGTAGACTTCGTGGGCGAGGCGGTGCTGAGCAGGGTCTTGAAGGCCCAGCTGATAGACGAGGGGTGCAGAAGACACGCCCCAGCCCAGCACAGTGTGCACAGAGGGGGGAGACGTGTGGCCAGGGAGGCGGAGTCTCAACAGAAACCACACACCCGGTGGGGTCGCCACTGCACGATCTAACAGCCTGGGCCAGAGCACACGGAACGGGGAGAAGTCCTGTACAGAAAGTGAAAGCTCAACAGAGATCACACACCCTGTGGTACGTGATCCACCAGCCCAGCAGAGTACAAGCTGACCAGAAAGGTGGATCCCCGGAGAAGCCCAAGACCCGAGGCAACCACACACACAAGACACTAGAGGCCAACTGAGCAGTCACGGTGGGAGCCATACCAAATTGGCAACCACAGCAACATCCTAGTTAGTCATTAGTCTTAAACCGGTGGACTGTGAAACCCCCTGCAACAATGAATAAACACCAAAAAAAAGACACCAGAAATACAAAAAATCAAGAAAGTACACCACCAAAAGTTAATAAATCTCATATTCTAGATCCTATAGAACAAGAAGCCCTTGAAATAACTGACAAGGAATTTCGAGTGATAATTCTAAGGAAACTGAATGAGATACAAGAAAACTCAGCTAGACATCATGATGAAATGAGGAAAAGTATACAGGATCTGAAAGAGGAAATATACAAGGAAATCAATGTCCTGAAAAAAAATGTAGCAGAACTTGCTGAACTGAAGAAGTTATTCAGCGAAATAAAAAACACAACGGAGAGTTTAACCAGCAGGCTTGTCGAAGTTGAAGAGAGAACCTCTGAACTTGAAGATGGGCTGTTTGAAATAACACAAGCAGACAAAAAGAAAGAAAAAAGAATCAAGGACATGGAAGAAAATCTGAGAGAGATATCAGACAACCTCAAGCGCTCAAATATCCGAGTCATGGGTATTCCAGAAGGGGAGGAAAATGGAGATTCCATTGAAAACATATTCAACAAAATAGTGGCAGAAAACTTCCCAGGTATAGGAAAAATCACAGATCTTCAGATCCAGGAAGCTCAACGATCTCCAAACGTATTCAACCCAAAAAGGCCTTCTCCAAGACATGTCATAGTCAAATTGGCAAAACTCAGAGACAAAGAGAGAATCTTAAAAGCTGCAAGAGAGAAGCGTCAAATCACCTATAAGGGAGCCCCAATCAGGTTAACATCAGACTTTTCATCACAAACCCTAAAAGCTAGAAAGGAATGGGATGATATTTTCAAAATACTAAAAGACAAAGATTGCCAGCCAAGAATACTCTACCCTGCAAGGCTATCCTTCCGAAATGAGGGGAAAATAGTATATTTCTCAGACAAACAAAAACTGCGGGAGTTCACTACCACAAGACCACCCTTACAAGAAATCCTCAAGGGAGTACTGGGTTTGGTTCCTGAAAAATAACTACCACTGCCATAAAAACCTAAGAAAAATCTAAACCCGCTAGTACAATAAAAATGGCATTCATGAAGAGAAAACAAGCTAACAAAAACACTATCTACAACCTAAGGAACCAACAAACAAAGAAACCAAATAGTAAATCAGAAAGCAAGGAACAAAAGACACCTAAGACAACCAAACAACCAATAAAATGCTAGGAATAAATCAACACCTTTCAATAACAACTCTTAATGTTAAAGGCTTAAATTCCCCAATTAAAAGACACAGACTGGCTGACTGGATCAAAAAACAGGACCCAACTATATGCTGCCTACAAGAGACCCACCTCACCCATAAAGATTCACACAGACTAAGAGTGAAAGGATGGAAAAAGATTTACCATGCAAACAGAAAAGAAAAACGAGCTGGAGTGGCTATTCTTGTATCTGACAAAATAGACTTTAAACTAAAAACCATAAAAACAGACAATGAGGGACACTACTTAATGATAAAAGGACTGATCCATCAAGAAGACATAACAATCATAAATATGTACGCACCCAATGTTGGAGCAGCCAGATTTATAAAACAAACTCTATTAGACCTAAAGAAGGAAATAGACACTAATACCATAATAGCAGGGGACCTGAACACTCCACTGTCAATATTAGACAGATCATCTAGGCAAAGAATCAGTAGAGAAACACAAGATCTAAACAAGACTCTAGACCAATTGGAATTGGCAGATATCTACAGAACATTCCACCCAACAACCTCAGAATATTCATTCTTCTCATCAGCACATGGATCATTCTCCAGGATAGATCACATATTAGGTCACAAATCAAGTCTCAGTAAATTCAAAAAAATTGGAATTATCCCATGTATCTTCTCAGACCACAATGGATTAAAACTAGAAATTAATAACAAACAAAACTCTGGAAACTATACAAACACATGGAAATTAAACAGCATTCTACTTAATGACATATGGGTCCAAGAAGAAATCAAGCAGGAAATCAAAAAGTTTATTGAAACTAATGAAAACAATGATACATCATACCAAAACCTGTGGGATACTGCAAAAGCAGTATTGAGGGGAAAATTTATTGCATTAAATGCTCACTTCAGAAGAATGGAAAGATGGCAAGTGAACAACCTAACACTTCACCTTAAAGAACTAGAAAAACAAGAACAATCCAATCCTAAAGTTAGCAGACGGAAAGAAATCATTAAGATCAGAGCAGAACTGAATGAAATTGAAAACCAAAAAACAATTCAAAAGATCAACGAATCAAAAAGTTGGTTTTTTGAAAAGATAAATAAAATTGACAAACCATTAGCATGGCTAACAAAAAAAAGAAGAGAGAAGACTCAAATAACAAAAATTAGAAATGAAAAAGGCGATATTACAACTGATTCATCTGAAATACAAGGAATCATTCGAGACTACTATAAACAACTATACGCCAACAAATTTGAAAATCTGGAGGAAATGGATAAATTTCTGGACACACACAAGCTCCCAAAACTGAACCGTGAAGACGTAGAAAATCTGAACAGACCAATAACAATAAAGGAGATTGAAGCTGTTATCAGAAGGCTCCCAACAAAGAAAAGCCCAGGACCAGATGGATTCACAGCAGAATTTTACCAAACATTCAAAGAGGAATTGACACCGATTCTTTACAAACTATTCCAAAAGATTGAAACGGACGCAAATCTCCCAAACTCATTCTATGAAGCAAACATCATCCTGATACCAAAACCAGGTAAAGATATAACCAAAAAAGAAAACTACAGGCCGATATCCTTGATGAATATAGATGCAAAAATCCTCACTAAAATACTAGCAAACAGAATACAGCAACACATACGAAAAATTATTCATCACGATCAAGTGGGATTCATCCCAGGGATGCAAGGTTGGTTCAACATACGCAAATCAATAAATGTGATACACCATATTAATAAACTCAAACACAAGGACCATATGATCATCTCTATAGATGCTGAAAAAGCATTTGATAAAGTTCAGCACTCATTCATGACAAAGACCCTCTATAAGTTAGGTATAGAGGGAAAGTATCTCAACATAATTAAAGCCATATATGCCAAACCCACTGCCAATATCATCCTGAATGGGGAAAAACTGAAAGCTTTTCCTTTAAGAACAGGCACTAGACAAGGATGCCCACTCTCACCACTCCTATTCAACATAGTGTTGGAAGTACTAGCCAGAGCAATCAGAGAAGAGAAGGAAATAAAGGGCATCCAGATTGGAAAAGATGAAGTCAAACTGTCCCTGTTTGCAGATGACATGATCCTATATATCGAACAGCCTAAAACCTCTACAAAAAAACTCTTGGAATTGATAAATGATTTCAGCACAGTAGCAGGATACAAAATCAACACACAAAAATCAGTAGCATTTCTTTTCTCCAATAGTGAACATGCAGAAGGAGAAATCAAGAAAGCCTGCCCATTTACAATAGCCACCAAAAAAATAAAATACTTAGGAATTGAGTTAACCAAGGAGGTGAAAAATCTCTATAATGAGAACTACAAACCACTGCTGAGAGAAATTAGAGAGGATACAAGAAGATGGAAGGATATTCCATGCTCTTGGATTGGAAGAATCAACATAGTGAAAATGTCCATACTACCCAAAGTGATATACAAATTCAATGCAATCCCCATCAAAATTCCAAAGACATTTTTCTCAGAAATGGAAAAAACTATTCAGACATTTATATGGAACAATAAAAGACCATGAATAGCCAAAGCAATGCTCAGCAAAAAAAATAAAGCTGGAGGCATAACACTACCTGACTTTAAGCTATACTACAAAGCTATAATAACCAAAACAGTATGGTACTGGCATAGAAACAGACACACTGACCAATGGAATAGAATAGAGAATCCAGAAATCAACCCACACACTTACTGCCATCTGATCTTTGACAAAGGCACCAAACCTATTTACTGGGGAAGGGACTGCCTCTTCAGCAAGTGGTGCTGGGATAACTGGATATCGATATGCAGGAGAATGAAACTAGATCCATACCTCTCACCGTATACTAAAATCAACTCAAAATGGAGTAAGGATTTAAATATACACCCTGAGACAATAAAACTTCTTAAAGAAAACATAGGGGAAACACTTCAGGAAATAGGACTGGGCACAGACTTCATGAATACGACCCCAAAAGCACGGGCAACCAAAGGAAAAATAAACAAATGGGATTATATCAAACTAAAAAGCTTCTGCACAGCAAAAGAAACAATTAAAAGAGTTAAAAGACAACCAACAGAGTGGGAGAAAATATTTGCAAAATATACATCTGACAAAGGATTAATATCCAGAATATATAAGGAACTCAAACAACTTTACAAGAAGAAAACAAGCAACCCAATTAAAAAATGGGCAAAAGAGCTAAGTAGGCATTTCTCTAAGGAAGATATACAAATGGCCAACAGACATATGAAAAAATGCTCAACATCACTCAGCATCCGGGAAATGCAAATCAAAACCACATTGAGATACCATCTAACCCCAGTTAGGATGGCTAAAATCCAAAAGACTATGAACGATAAATGCTGGCGAGGCTGCGGAGAAAAAGGAACTCTCATACATTGTTGGTGGGACTGCAAAATGGTGCAGCCTCTATGGAAAATGGTATGGAGGTTCCTTAAACAATTGCAAATAGATCTACCATACGACCCAGCCATCCCACTGTTGGGAATATACCCAGAGGAATGGAAATCATCAAGTCGAAGGTATACCTGTTCCCCAATGTTCATCGCAGCACTCTTTACAATAGCCAAGAGTTGGAACCAGCCCAAATGCCCATCATCAGATGAGTGGATACGGAAAATGTGGTACATCTACACAATGGAATACTACTCAGCTATAAAAACGAATGAAATACTGCCATTTGCAACAACATGGATGGACCTTGAGAGAATTATATTAAGTGAAACAAGTCAGGCACAGAAAGAGAAATACCACATGTTCTCACTTATTGGAGGGAGCTAAAAATTAATATATAAATTCACACACACACATACACACATACACACACAAACCGGGGGGCGGGGAGGAAGAAGATATAACAACCACAATTATTTGAAGTTGATACAACAAACAAACAGAAAGGACATTGTTGGGGGGAGGGGGGGAGGGAGAAGGGAGGGAGGTTTTGGTGATGGGGAGCATTAATCAGCTACAATGTATATCTACAAAATAAAATTAAAAAAAATAAAATAAAATAAAAAAAATAAAATAAAATAAAATAAAAAAAAAAAAAAAAAAAAAAAAAGAAAGTGGTTTCTTAAAATGGAATACTCCTGGTGAATATGCTGTGAACATTGTTGAAACAAAGGATTTAGAAGGTTACAAAAACTTAGTTGTTAAAGTGAGTGGCAGGGTTTGAGAGGATTGACTCCAATTTTGAAAGAAGTTCTACTGTAGGTAAAATGCTATTTAAACAGCATCACATGCTGCACAGAAATCTTTCATGAAAGGAACAGACTATCAATGCTCCAAACTACACTGTAGTCTTATTTTAAGAAATCTCCACAGCCACCCCAACCTTCAGTAACCAACACCCTGATCAGTCAGCAGCTATCAACACTGAGGCAAGCATCTCAACCAGCAAAAATACTGCAACTCACTGAAGGCTTAGGCGATCATTAGCATTTTCTAGCAATAAAGTATTTAATAAAGTAATTAAGGTATGTACTTTTTTTTAGATATAATGCAATTACACACATAATAGACTACAAGAGAGTATAAATAAGTTTTACATGCACTGGGAAACCCCAAAATTGGTGCAACTCACTTTATTGCGATATTTGCTTTATTGTGGTGGTCTGGAGTAGAAACCATAATATCTCTGAGGTGTGCCTGTACTTATTTGACATCTGTAAGTGTTCTTTGATGAGATGTATGTTAAGGTCTCTGGCACATTTTTTAATTTAGTTGTTTTATTATTTTGAGTTTTAAGAGTTCTTTATATATTTTGGATATTTATATACATGAATAGTCCTTTATCAATTATGTATTTTGCAAATATTTTCTCCCCACAGTAATTTTTTATAACTTATGATAGCATTTCACTTTTCATTACTAGCATTTATATGTACAGCAATCTAGATAATATATTCACCAAAGTACATTAAAGTTAATGAAAATCCACACACTACATCACAGGGTATATTCTGGCATTTTTAAATGGAAACAACAATACCTCCAGAATATTTAAGAGAAAGAAAGAAAGAGGGGAAGGAGGGAGAGGAAATGGAGAGAGAAAGGGAGACAGGGAAGATGAGAGAGGATGAGGGAGAGAGGAAGGGGAATTAGGAATGGGGGAGAGGGAGAGAAGAAGAGAGGGAAAGAGAGAAAGAAAAGAAGGGGGAAAGGGAAGGAAGGAGGAAGGGAAGGGAAGGGAGGGAGGGAGGGAGGGAGGAAGGAAGGAAGGAAGGAAGATATCCTATTATATACACTGAAAAGAAGGAAAAAAGAGTAAGAGCAAGGACTTAGAAGTACACTAATTATTAGGGAAAACAATGCAATACTGACATAGAAATATTCCAGAATGGCCATCAAAACCAAACAATAAAACCTTGCTGCCTTTTAATTATAAGTGAAGGCTTAAGATGACCATAGACTCATTAAAGAAAACGTTTGTCTTGCTTTGTTTTTAAAGTAACAATAATAATAAATTATAATATACAGGATTTCTCTTTTATTACAGCAAATCTTAAGTCATGGTATCTAAATATGTAAGTAAATCACTTACATAAAATAATCCTAAAAACAACTGTATGTCTTGTCTACAATTAAATATTTAATGAATGCTACTCTGGTAGGCTGAAAATAATGGTCTCCCACAGACACTCCTATATTCACTTCCTAATCCCTGAAAACTATAAATATTTCCTTATATGGTGGGAGATGTGATTAAGTTAAGGATGTTGAAAGGAGAAGCTTATCCTCCTCATTAAGAGAGATGTAGGGGGACTTCCCCACTCCACCCCCTCCCCACACCCACACACATACCATAGAAGGCTGTGTAAAGTTAGAGGCTGAGATGAAGCCACAAGGCAAAGAACAGCAGTTACAAAAAGTTAGAAGAGCCAAATTACAGTAATGTGAATATAGTTAATGTCACTGAACACTTAGAAATGGTTAAGATGGAAATTTTTATGTTAAGTGTTTTTCACTACAACTTTAAAAAATATTTAAAAAAAAAAAAAAAAGGCTAGAAGACAAAAGGAACAGAGGCTTTGAAGCGAGAGTGACCTTACCTACACAGATACCTTGATTTCGAAATTCTGGCTTCCAGAGATGTGAGAGAATAAATTTTCATTTTCAGCCACCCAGTTTGTGGTAATTTGTTACAACAGCCACTGGAAATTAACACTCCCACTCTATGCAAAAGCCATGTATTTTAAAACAGCAAGGCTATATATATAAATTTTAGACACAGGAAAACAAATTACAAAAAAAAAAAAAAAGCCAAATGTTTTTGTCTTTATAAAATTAAAATAGAATTACTAATTATTGTTTGCTTTTTAAAATAAATGTAATATTTCAAAACTAGATTCTAAAGTATATGAAAAACAAATCATAAACATGACAGTATTTTCTTTACAGGGTAGTCTTTTATGTGAATAGTATATGCTCTCTGACAGTCACAACTAAAGGAAATAAGATGAGGGACTAGAATGACATTTATTAGGCAGATGGCTTCCCTCCTCGTATACCAGGCTCATATATTGTCAAAAAAGGGACATATCAAGAACAAGAACTGTCAATATACTGAATTCAGAAGAAATTATTTTTTCATTTGCAAAAAGATTTATAGTGGATCCTATCCGGTAAAAATTTTTTTCTGTATAGTATTTATCAGACTCTAAAAGCTGATTAACAGAAATTATTACCATGAAAGCTATAAAATGTTTAAATAAACATGAAGAAAGCTATTTTAGTTTAGTTGTGCCCATATTAACAACTAAAATCTTCTCATTCAGTACCCATGATGCACTTTTTTTCCATTTCTATTACCAATGTTCTATATGCACTATTATTTTCAATAAGTACATTTCTGTTGAAACCACACCACTAAGAGTCTAGACCTAACTAGAAGCAAAAATTAGATGTCATAAATAGCAATGTTATCTGAATGTGCAGTTTGATGTGGCATAAAAAGATTTAACTTTTATAACACCGATTCAATCCAGTGGAGATTATTCAAATCCATGCTTAATTTAAATATTTTATATATGCATTGCCTCCCCTGCTAAAGGACCATATCACTACAGACCTTGGATTCTGATCCCATCCAAAGCAGAATGGTAGTTAGCCAGGTGCTGGCATAACTACTTATATTTCCATAACAACAGGTTAAAATCATTTATTTTTTAAACATATATATTATGAAACATACTAACTCATAACAAATATTTGACAGAAATTTAAAAATAAATTAAGTAATAGTTCTTGGTAACTAAAATATTGAATTAGCTGTTACAAAACCATAAAAGATTTTTTAAAAGTTAATTGATGTTAAAAACAGTTTAATAATGATTTCTAATTATTCAAATTAAAAAGATATAGCCACACATTTTTTAAACCTGGGATTTAAAAAAATTTTTTTAAGCAACTAAGAGGTCTCCTTCCTATATTTAAACTTAATGCCTTTTAATTATATATAGACATGCAATTTATAAAACTTCAAATATAGTTATCTCAAGAAACTTAGTTAAATTTAAAGGAAAGTTTTTGGAAAGATTCCTCTTTTTCAAAGTATATCTTATTAAATTTTTAATTGTGAGATAATTATGCAGTTTTAGATTTGTGTGCAGAAGTAACACAAAAAGATAATCTGTACCCTTGTATCAAGTTTCAAAAAATGGTAATATCTTGCAAATCTATAGTACAACATCACGACCAGAAAATTGACACTGATACAATCCACCCATCTAACCGATCTTATTTCCCCAGTTTTACATGCATCCATTTGTATGTGTATATTAAATTCTATGCAATTTTATCCCATGTAGGTTCCTATATCCATCACCACAGTCAAGAACACATTTCATCACAAGAATTCCTCCTGTTGCCCCATCCCTAACACGTGGCCACTGCTAATGAGTTTTCCATCTCTATAATTCTGTCATTTCAAGAATTTTGCTAAGGAAATGGAATCATACAGCAAGCGGTCTTTTGTGATTGTTTTTTTTTTTTTTTCTTAGCATAATTCCCTTCAGATATGTCCAAGTTATATGTATCAACAGGTCATTCACTTTTATTGTTCAGTAGTATTCTACTTATGAATATAGCACAGTTTGTTCAACCATTCACCTACTGAAGGACATCTGAGTTGTTTCCAGGGTTTGGCTATTAAGAATAAAGCATCTATAAACATTATGTTTATACAAAAGCTGTACAATAAGTTTTATCTCTCTGGGATAAATGCCCAGGAGTGATTGCTAGGTGTCTGTTAAGTATATATTTAGCTTTATAAGAATCTGCCATATTGTTTTCCAGAGTGATTATGACAATCTACATTCCCACCAGTATGCATGTGTGAGCATTTTTCAGAATCCTTGCTACTGTTTGTTATTGTTACTATTTTTTATTTTAGACATTCTGATAAGGAGGTGTGTAGTGATAATTCATCATGGTTTTAATTTGCATTTTCCTAATAATGTTGAATATCTTTAATGTGCTTATTTGTTACCTATATATATCCTCTTCAGTGAAATGTCTGTTCATGTCTTGTGCTCATTTCTAATTGAATTATTTGGTTTTCTGCTGTTGTACTTTAAGAGGTCTTTATATATTCTAGATACTACTCCATTGTTGGATATGTGGCTTGCTAATTTTTCTCTAGTCAACATCTTGTCTTTTCATCTTTTTCACGGGGTGAATGGTTTTAATTTTTTTGAGGTCCATTTTATCAATTTTTCCTTTCCTGGATCATGCTTTTGGTGTCACATCTAAGAACTTTTCACCTAGCTGTAGGTCCCAAAAATATACCAAAGATTTTTTCTTTTTTTCCAAAAGTTTTATAGTCTTGTGTTTTATATTAAAATCTGTAATCCACTTTGAGTCAATCTTTATATTAAGTGTGAGGTTTAGGCCAAGTTTCATTTTCTTACCTATGGATGTGCAATTTTTCCAGCACCATTTGTTGAAAAGGCTATCTTTCCGCCATTGAAATGCTTTCATGCCTTTATCAAAATCAGTGGGGAAAAAATGTAAGGTGGGGGCAACAGTCCCAGGGGAGAAGGGTGGCTAGAGTCATTCCCACTTCTTTTCATTTCATAATCTTACCCAAGAAGAACCAAGCCCTGGCCAGACATGTATACATTTGACCAAATATAGCACCTAAATTAAAGCTAACATTTTTTACTGGTGGTCAGTGAAAGAGCAATGTCTTCTATCCTTAGAGAAAAAACTCCCTGTGCTAGACTTATTGTTAGATAGTGTCACGCATATTATACTTAATGGCAATTTAAAGGATTTTCGGGGGTAATTTTGACTACATTTAACTTTTACCTTAGGCACTGACTTTAAAATTTAGCCTTTATTCAGGACTCCACTCTAACTGTAACATAATTAACCATCATTTATACTAACTCATTTTCACTTAACCTACCACTCTACTTTGAGGGCCACAGGCAAATAAACCACTTAAAAAGTGTTATATGCTTATGTTTATATGAGAATGTTTATTTAGGAATTTGTTTTTATGTTAAATAAATCTTATTTTGAAACGTTATATTTTTTAAAAACCACAAGCTCTATTTCTAATAAGATGCATACTCCAATATAAAAAGAAATCCTTCTGACAAGTAGACTATGAATTATACGAATACATAATTAGGTTTATCCTTATCATGGAGGTAATAATTCTAGCCACAGTATATCTAAGAAATCCTTCACACTGATTTACAGCTGTGTGACAGAGCACAGAATAAATTTCTAAAAGGTTAGGATATACTTTTGGAATAAATCTCACAGCACACAAGTCCAATAATCTTTCTCATTGCTCATATGCCATCAATGACATGTGTATGTATTTATTTTGAACTCTCAGTAAATAGTTAATACTCACAGAAGTTTTCATTTCACTGTACCTATATTTTCCATAACCATTGAAAGCATCACTTTATCTTCAAACAGGCTTTTTTTCCTTAACTGAGCAGTAAGTTAAATTATCTGGGAAACACTCTGAACTCCAAGTGACCTTTGCTATTCAAACAATATATTATCAGACCACACAGTTATATTGCCATTCAAACCTTGATCTATCTATCAAATCATGCTTAATAAACTTTTAACACCAAGAAGTTTCCCATGGAGAAAAAAAATACTTCATCATAATAGGTTGCTATTAATGTGCATAATTCAAGGATATACAATAAAATTCAGTGAGTGACAACTGCTTTTTTTATAATCTCAAAATTACCACTGTAATGGCAAAACACAGAGACAGACAATACAAATAAAATATCTTATAGAGAATAATAGTATTGCACAAGAAGCCATTTAGACATTGTTTAAAATGATTATAAGACACTTAGTATACTAAAATTAAAGAAAATATAATTTAGCCACAATTAGAAGATTCAATTTAATTATCAGATTTTAAATTTGCATCAAAGAAGATTTCTTGTTTTATTATTTTTATCTTTTTTAAAAAAAATGTAGAATCTCAGCACCTCAGGCACTTGAACAGATTCACTAGTAAGTAATCACTTACTTAGATCAAGCACTAAATCACAGAATCGGCAATGATATTTGTTTAGCTGGTAGTAGTTTAGCCAGCCAAGCCTCAATAATCCCTAACTGGACTCTCTGTGGGTGGTCCATTTTACTGTTGCAGCTGGTTTAAAACACAGTATATGCCAAACAAATTGTTATTTTAATAGGGAGAAACAACACGCTCTGCTCTCGCTATAAAACTCTAAAAAAGTGCTACCATATAGAACATTTACAATCTGCCAGAAAGCGGCTTAGTGGGTTAGCATATCAGTGCATTTATAAACCAGTTTGTATTAGTCAGGATTCCACCACACAGTTCTAACACCACCTTTTTTGACGAAATATTACTTTGAATTGGGATTTTGGGACTAAATATTTCAAAATACTGAGTCACACACAAATTCAATTTCTTTGATCACTGCTTCAAAAGATGAAAAGGAGGGCAATAATTATAATTAAAAATGCTAAAATATTTAGAATTTTTTGTTGGGTTGAATGAATTATTCATTTTGCTTTAAAGCTGTTTTTAATCATTATGTTACTATTAAAGTATAACACAACAAAACTATAATATGTAATGACATATACACTACATATATTTTCTATATCTTAAAAAAAGTAAAATTTTGTAGACAAGAAGTATGATAATGCAATACAGTTCAGACATTTAAAGAATACCTGCTGAACTTGATTAACTAAAGAGACCAAGAGCCCAAAATAAGTTCTGCGAACTGCAGAATACCAAGTAGAGAGGAAATTTTTCTCAAATGTCAAGATCCACCAAAAAGCACCATCAATGGATTAATCCAAATCTATGTACAGCTGCAGAAACTATTAGGAAATGAAACTATAAATTAATGTGGTTATATTAACATGTCAATAATATGATCTAATAATTAAAGCAAAATGCACTATATTTCAATATTCTAATTTAATAATAAAGTTCTTATTTTGGATAGTGCTTTTTATGGTACAATGTTGCAAAAATAAAATCATAAGCCCTTGTTTTTGCTAGTAAGAGTTAAAGCTTTTACAGCTTGTTAAATATGTTACAAAGCGTATCTGTTCATTTGTAGTACATCTGATACAATGTCTTTACTGTTTTCTTACGTCTTTACTACAATTTATAATTTCTTTATTATTACTACTATACTGAATCTAAGTAAGCTATCTACTCCAGAAAAAGTCATTCACTCACTGATACCTTCACCTCTAACAAACTCGAGAAAAGCACCTAACATGATGCATCACATAAAGTGGGCACTCAATAAGTACTTGTTTTAAAAATATATAAATAAGTTTCTAAAGACTTGTTTTATATTCTTATCTACTGCAGGTTGAAGACTGAAACTGTGAATGGATAGTGAATGATGTCAAATCTGGTTTCCAAACTCATATCATTACAGAACATCATTACATGTCTTCCAGTGAGCCACAGAAGTAAACTCAAGGCACTTGAAAAATAGCACTCCAACAAGCTCCCACCAATTAATCAGAGTTGGCATAAAAAAGAAAAACTAAGTTAATTCAACCCCTCATTTCATTAACAATTTAACGAGGATCAAAAGTTAAACCAAACAAGGTTCAAAGTCACAGAGCAAGTAACTGATCCATGTTACAATACAAAAATATCTTTAAAAAACCAAGAAATAATAAACTACAAGAAAGATTAAGATGGAAAAAAATAACCACCATAACAGAAGCTATTTTCTGAAGCATCTGTTATTTTATTGAGCATGTACTATGTATCTGGTACAATGCTAAACAACTTCATATACAAATCTCACTTTAAAAACACACCTGCTACATTAAATAGGTACTAATTATTCATACTTTTAAAATTAATGTATTTTAATTGACAAATAAAAATTGTGTATATTTATTGTGTGCAAATGTACAAATGACGTTATATATTTTGAAATATATTTCCATGTGGAATGGCTATATCAAGTTAATTAACATACACATTACCTCATATACTTATTTTTTGTGGTGAGAACACTTAAAATCTACTCTCTTAGTGATTTTTCCAGAACACAACACGTTATTAACTATAGTCATTATATTGTATAATAAATCTCTTGAACTTATTCCTACCGTCTAACTGAAATTTTGTATCCTTTGACCAACATCTCTTCAACTTCCTCCCCTGCCACAGTCCCTGGCAACCTTCATTATATTCTCTGCTTCTTTGAGTTCAACCTTTTTTATCCCACATATAAGTGAGATCATGCAGTATTTGCCTCTCTGTGCCTGGCTTATTTCATATAACATAATGTCCTCCAAGTTCATCCAACTTGTCGCAAATGACAGGATTTCCTTTTTTTTAAGGCTGAATACTATTCCACTGTGTATATATACCACATTTTCTTTATCCATTTATCCACTAATGAATACTTAGGTAGATATTATCCATACTTTTTAAAGATGATGAAACTGAGGTTCAGATAGGTTAAGGAAGTTGTCAAAGGTCACAGAATGAATCCCTTGAATCCAGGATTCAAAGTCAGGACTATCTGACTTCAGATTCAATACAATTAACTTGCTTTGTTTAATATTTTCTCTTTTAGTAAATATCTTTGATATTTTGTTTACCTGTAGTACATTTCAGAGTCATGATAGAATTAAATCCTTTTGATGTTTCCTGTGGTCAAAACCAAAGAGAACACCTAAACACCTTAAATTCAGGCTTTTGGACTTAGCAAGATATGGGGAAAATATTGAGAAGAGTAAGAGAAATAATGGAAAACCTCAACTGTAACTGTCACTTTCAATAACTAACATCCTTTTGAGAGTGTGTGGCTTTTTAGTAAAGCATAATAAAAGTCGAAGGGACACATACTTATTGAATGGCTTCCACATGCTAGGCATTCTGCTGGGTGCTTGGAACACAACGATAAACAAAAGAATTCAAGTCCCTGCTATCATTGAATCTCATGAAGACTACATAAAAATAAATAGTATCATAGAAATTCTTCTGGAAAAGAAGAACTTCTATTCCAGAAGAATTTTTATCATTGGTTATAAGCTTTTCAGAGAAATCCATTTTCTCCCTCCAATTCAGACTCTCATATTAATAATGTCAATCCAAAAGGGCTCTTTTGCTAATGACCACACAGTCAAATAGTCACTGGGAAAGGTAGCTATGAGATCATACAAACTGTCCATCTGCCAATGCATGACCTGGGCTTATTACTTGTTTTTCCTCTGACTTTTCCAATTCAGTTTGAAATAGCTCAGAGAATGTCCCCTTGCCAGATTGTTCAGTTTCACAAATCTCACCATTAGATACTTTTTCCTGAAGTTCAGCCTAACTGGCCCTTTGCTTACTTTCATTTCATAAAACTCTTTTGAGTGTCAGTACCAGCTGCTTACTTTCCCTGGAAATGTTCCACTTTTCAAAGACAGGCATGACTTTAATTAGACAAGACATAAACTAGGATGGCAGAAAGACTAATTCTAAGGAATTAGGTCCAAGTACCAATTTCAGAACAAGGAGAAAATTCAATAATATAAACATACTTTTGTTGAAATATGAAGAAAAGTCAGGAGACATAAGGAACTAAAGAGCTCAAAAGATAAGTACAGAGCTCTGCTTCTAGTCATGGTCAGGTCATTTCCATAGGACCAACCTTACAATAAATAACAATTATAAACTCTGAACAAAACATTTTTTTAAAAAAGTAAAGTGAACAAAAGCAGGCTGATTCTGGGAGAAAAAAGGAATAACACGAATAAGAATCCCATTTTCATGGCTTCTAACCTGAGTGAGGGTCCCAATCTCTGCCATGTACAGCAACTAAAATTTAATAAAAACTAGTAGTTTTACTCTCTTAATCTGTGGAAAGGTTCCCAGGAAATCACAGCATTTTGAAAGTGAGAGAGAGAATTTTAAAAAGGGGAGAACCAGAGAAAAGAAGCTTTAAATTCCATGTACAAACTGTGCAAATCTCTTGCTAAACCCTTTTTAAGAAGTACATGTGAGACAGACTTAAAACAGCACTGCTAAGGTTAAAAGAACTGACCTGAAATTTCAGCTAATACCTACAACACAGGAAACAAAATTTGAAGATGGAGTACAGCCAAGTTAACTGATTTAGAACATAGAGAAAAAAAAAGTCAATACTCATTAAATAAGTCTAACAGAATCCACTCTCTAAAATACATCACTCACAATGTCCAGTATAAAATTCTGAAGTTCCCAACAAGTGAAGAAATAAAAAACATACTGAAGAGAAGACATAAACAATGGAGACTGGCATGAATCTATCCAGATACCAGGATTAGCAGACAAGGATTTTTAATCAGCTATTATAACTTTGATCAAAGATTTAAAGTAAAATATGATGATAAGAAATAAAAAGATAGAAAACCTCAGGGAAGAAATAAAGGTGATAAACAAGAACCAAATAAAAATATTAGAAATAAAAATATAGAAAAAAATTTTAAAATCACTATATTGAGATGAAAGAAGAGAAAATGAACGTGAAGAAAAAGCAATATATATTATTCAGTCTAAAGAACATAGGGAAAACAGATTTTAAAAGTATCAGAAGGAAAGGATAAAAAGAGAATGTGTGTAGAAAAGCATTTGAAAAATAATAGCTGAGAATTTACCAATTTTGGTGAAAGACATAAATACACAGATTCAAGAAATTCAGCCAAGCCTGAGAAAGAGACATTTTAAAAAGTTGACTTGTAGGCACATGACAGTCAAATTGCTGAAAATCAAAGATAAAAAGAAAATATTAATAGGAAAAAATAATTACATAAGATAGTACTTCAAAATTTTCGTGGAAAAACTAAAAGATCATGAGAATTAATAATGATTTTATTATTATTAAATAATTTAATTCTTAATAATATTAAGAATTAAAAGATAATATGAATTTCCTAAAGGAGAACAATAATTCAAATGAATACTAACTGCTCATCAGAAAAAAATGGAGATGAGAAAACAGGAAACCAACATATTGTAATTCCTGAAACAAATAAACAAAAAAATCCTTCAATCCCAAATCCTCTGGCCAGTGAAAAGGTCCTTCAAGATTAAAAGCAAATAAAAGCATTTTAGATAAAATAAAACTGAGAAAATTCATTGCCAGTAAACCTGTACTATAAGAAATGCTAGAGGAACTTCTTTATGCTGAAATAAAATACCGGACAGTAATATCAATCAGCAGGAAAAAATAAGGAGCAAAAGAAATGATAAAACCAATTCCACAACATAATGTTAAAATTTTTGCTTTTAGAAGTCATGCATTTTTTTTTTTTTAATTTCGAGGAAAAATTAATCAAAGTGGGTGAACTTGTAATATAAAGTAGTGAATTTCCTTAAAACTGTGCAGGTAGCTATTTTATATTACATTTCAATATTTTTATTTCACTTGTAAATACAACAGACTTTTTTATACCTAAGTATTTTTAATAACAATAACAAAGTTAAATCTCCACATATCAAAACAGCACTGGAGTAGAATTTTAGTTAAGTCATTTAATCTTTAAATGATCCTAACAAATCTCTATATGTAAGTAGCATTAAGCGTAAAGAATCACCTGATATAATCAAAATTGTATCACAAGCATTGTATTCCAATGTGCAAGCAAACTCAATGAAAAACATTAATACTACACAGGGTTTTGTTGAAATTATTTAAACAAGTTATCTGAAGGAAATCTTAATAACATCTAGCTTTTAGCACTAGAAAATAAAAATAAAACCATAGTAAAGGAGCTGAGATCTCTGAATAACAATTTTAAAACAATGTATAAAGAAAATAAGGTGGCTCTGAGATGTCATATACACAGTTGCCCTCTACAGAATGGATTCCTTTTGCCAATGTAACCAGAATTAATAATAATTTCATAAAAAACAGAGGCTCACCCTAATAAAACTTCAAAGATCCTTACAACCTTGATCAAATTACTGTATACTGACTACATGTGGATGCTCAATTTCTCTTGCCACTACTCTTTCCTTTTTCCACCGCTCTCTTAGCCAAGCCCCACCCAATTTTACAAATGGAATATCATGAATGCTATAGAACTTTAATAAGTCAACTCAATAAAAGTTTGAGAATATTAACTACTAACAAAAGTAAACGACATTATATATAGCATGGTAATTAGTCTCATATGCTTTGAAGTCACACAATCTGTGTTCAATTTCAACTCTGTCACTCACCAGCTATTTGGCTTTGGACAAGTTAAACACCACTAAGTATTAGTTTCTTCATCCCTAATACTGAAATGATAACAAGACCTATTGGAAAAAATCCATAGCATAACGTATAGCACAAAGTATTCATTCTCATTATTGGTAACTTTCACAATTAAGCATAGTAAAGGAATGACATATGACAATTACAAGGTCCTGGACCTCAGGCAGTTATATAAGCTGAGCACAATTCAATGTAAATGTAATTATAAAACATAGAAAACCTATAGGAACACCATGAAAGGAGATAACAGCTTTGAATAAAAGGAAAAGGTAAGTTAAAACTTCTTGAAGGGTATGACATTTCCGCACACGTACAAGAAGTTAAATTTCTCACAGCATAGTAGACATAAAAGATACAGAGAGAGCAATGACAACCATACAGAGGTGACAAAAGTGTCTTATTCATTTTGCTGTCACAAACAGATTGAAACAACAGTATCTTTTCAGTACAGATTATTTATTCAGAATATATGAAGCCTCATCTGTTCCAGATTAATATTTTGGGAAGTCCAACACCAAAGAAGTACACTGGATAAATCTCATCACAACACTTTAAAATACGTAACACTCTGACAACGTACTAATGTCCCTAATATATTAAGAAAAACTCTTAAAATTTGATGGGCAAAGGACCAAAAACTAATAGAAAAAAGGAAAAAGATATAAACAGATAATATACCAAAAAATAAAAATAAAAATTTCCTTTAGATATATGAAAAGGTGTTCAAATTCACTCGTAACTAGAGAAATGCAAATTAAAAACAACACGGAGATATCATTTCTCACCTATCATATTACAGAAAATTAAAAAGTAAAAAGAACAGTGTGTTCTATTGATGAGGGTGTGGGAAGCAGGCAATTTCATATGCACTAGTAATACAAACCTGTCCAACTCTTCTGAAGAATTTGGCAATATCTAAGAAAACAATGTGTAATACACTTACTTTTTGACCCAGCAATCACATATGTAGGAATTTACCCCGAAGATAAACCTCAAACAATACAAAAATACATAGGTTATTCATTGCAGCATTGTTTAAATTATAAAATACTGGCAATAACTTAAATGCTCATACATAGGATAGTGGTTAAAGAATTGATATATCTCCATAATGGAGTATTATGCAACTGTGAAAAACAAAGAGGAAGATCTTTATGAATTGATATGGTGTGATTTCCAGGATACACTTGATATGTGAAAAAAAAAAAAAAAAAGGATTTGTAGTATACAACCTTTCATACAAGAAAAAATAGAATATAAGATAATATATATTCTAATTTGTACAAAAGACATACAGGACACATAACCCAGAAACTGATGAAACTGGTTACCTAAAAGAGTCGTTTGGCTAGGAATATAATGAAAAAAGTATGGAAAAAAGAGGGTACTAGGGATGAGAGTGAAGTGGCACATCTCTGAATATATCTTTTCATATAGCTCTGATCTGTTACAATTGTTCATTTACCAACAAGTAATTAATTAATAAACCAGAATTGAAATGAAACAAAAATGAAATAGAGACACCAAAAGAGGTGGGAAAGAACAGAACTAATTTAAGATATTTTTTTATACACTATAAGGATAAAGACAAAAAGAACTACATATAAATATTGCACTACATTTAGAAAAGTTGTTTATCACAAGGATATAAGTTAGCAATTCTTGAACTATTCTGTGTATACTAGGACTGAGCAAATAAGTAAATATACTGTGGATAATGAAAGCCAGACTTTCACAGTCAGAGAAAGTTACAAATAAGAAAGAGAGGAAGGCCAGAATAAACTCTGTAACACAGGGTTAAACTAATAGCTTTTAAGATATATACAGATGGACAAACACAGATGTGTGTATTATCTGTATGAGTATACACATATATTTGCTATCTCTGCTAGTCGTCTGAGAGAACTCAGAGCAATAGCACCTCTGTAGCAATGAGCACACCTAGTACTCCGATCTTGATTACTAAATACAGTCTCAAATCAAAGGAAACATGGCTCTTTGGAGAAATGGTTGATTACAGAGTTGGGTCAGGGAAGAAAAGATGAACCTGTTACATTTTATAGTGCCAGGAAGAAAGTGCTCAAAAGTAACTGACACGTATCTAAAAAAATACAAGAGTCAAGTTGAAGAAGCTCCCAGTAGCCGAATCAAGAAAAACTTGAGCAACAAAACAAATAATGTTAATAATTTAACACATAAAATAAAATAAATACCCATGAGTCCATACTGATATAAATAACAGAAAACAAATGGAGGTGAAGGAACAGCTTTTTCTTATACTAGAATTTCAATTAACAAAAGTAAAGTAATGACGAAAATGGAAAATCATAATTGGGTATATAAAGCAATAACTGTCAGAGGCAAAAATCATCAATTGATGCTAAAATTAGTGAGTAAAAGTATGATGAAACACAGTACTCACAAAATATCTCCTCACAAAATATTTATCATTATAAAGGAGAAAAAAGCAAGTTTATAGTAGAAAACCTGGCATGGACCACCTTAACCAAGTATTCAAAGTTAGTATCACCAGCACTAATTCATATGGATATTATATATATATTGCACATACTCCTAATATTGAGAAGGGAACAATATCATTTCTGTGGTATTTTTGTGAAAAATGCATAAAATCAATCTAATCATGAAGAAACGACAGACAAACCTAAACTGAGAGACATTCTACAAAATAACTGGCTGGTACTCTTCAAGAGTCCAAGATCATGAAAAACAAAGACCGATGAACTTTCACAGAATGTAAAAGACTAAAGAGACAATTAAATGCAAAGGGGAATACTAGATTGTGTTCTGGACCAAAAAGGCCTTTAGCAGGACAACTGGTGAAATTCAAATAAGATCTGCAGATTACTGTGTCAATGTTAATTTCCTGGTTTTAATAATTGTATTATGGTTACATATGTAATATGTGAACATTTGGGGACATCGGGTAAGGGAATTCCCTTTACCATTTTTGCAACTTTTTTATAAGTCTAATATTAAAGTGTTAAAAAAAGAGATATCTATCAAAACATATAAACAACTAAGAACTATAACAAATCAGAAAACATCACTGTAATCCACCATTATTGTTCTAGTCACTGCAGACATCTCCCCACTATCGGACTGTTGCTGGATCATTTGTAGCCAGCAATATCACATTCTCACGAGGAGCTGCACAAATAAAAAAATTAGTTTTTAATTATTACAATGGTGTATCTTTTAAATGAATAACTACAAAATACATACGTTTAGAACAATTCTTTTGTTTAGATGGTTCTAGTTTTGAATACAAAATTATTTGCCATATGGTCAATTTTAATCAATTCATGTTATATTACTATAAAAACTGAACAAAAAACCTGGAAACTGGGTACACCAATAATATATTCGATAAAGTATACAGCATAACAATAATAAACATCTAATAGGGCCTCTCTGAGGTCAAAGGAGAACTAAGCCATTCTCAATTTTTTAGGTTCCAAATATATTAAAAGGTTACAAAGTTTATAAAAATTGGATTGACATCTAAAATGATGTAATTTTTCATAGTGCACTTCAAGTTGTATGGCTTGTAATGGGACACAATTTTATACTGGTATAAAGAATGCATATTATGACTATGAGTATAAACTCATCTAGAAATAACACCAGAAGTATATATTTGAGGCCCTTCTAAATGCAAAGCATCAGCCCAATGTCCTCCTGAGAAAGGTCTCAGAGTATACCAATTCACAGTTTACAATGCATTTGCACACATTTAACAATCCTAGTGCCCACAACCATTAAAACCCTGTGAATCAGCATTATTAACCTGTTAGAACTAGGTTTTTCATCATAAAATAAAGATAAATGATTTGCTGAAAACCACATAATTAGAAATAGTTAGATTCAAGATTCAAGCCCAGATAATAAGTTCTTTATACTATGCAAAAATTTCCTCTCAACAAAAGTTCATCCCCAAACAAATGGTTTTGCTGGAGTTTCAAATTCAGCTAAATATGATCATTTCCTTCAAGGAGTTTACTATATAATAGAAAAACAGTCAAGGAAATATGAGAACAACTTCAAAAAGTTCATAGAAAAATAGAATTAAAAGATAATGTGAATCTTTCCATGAATTTTCTGAATACCCTTGCATTAACAACAAACACTTATAAAGTGTCTACTGTAAGAAAGGACTGTTCTAGAGAAAACATGCGCTTGTGTGCGCACACACACACACACAATAATTCATTAAATCCTTACAACAATACTGTGAGGGAGGTACTAGCATTATTTCCAAATTACAAACAGACAAAAGAACTGAGAACAAACAGTTGAATAGCTACTGGGCTAGGATTCAAATCCAGGTAGCCAAACTAAGAGTTCATCACTACCTAAGCAGTGGGACAATAACACGCCCAGAATGGGTTACAGATGTTCAACAGGATTCTCTGGCTGTAAATTGTTTCAATAGTGATATTTTAAAATATAAAATTATAGCCATTTAAAAATGTATAATAATTGTAATATAATTTTGACAGTATTTCTACAGCTTTTTCTCTAAACTTCCTAAATTCAACATTTTTAGATGGAGTGACACAACAATACTATATTATGTCCCCTCCAAATTCACCCAATGAAATACCCTATTTAGTCTAATTATTATATTAGCTGTGATATATTTATCATCAATAAAGATTTCTGTTCTGCATTCATATATATCAACTTAATTAGCAATTATTTTATAAAATTTTTCCTAACATAGAAGTATATGCCATCATCTTATTAACATTACCATATGATTTTAGATGTTCTAGTATTTTTATATTCTCTTGATTCAAGTGGTTATTTATTTATTTATAGCTTTTGGATGGTAATAATACATGAAAGTGTGATTTTTTTGTATCTATTTAAGGTATAAAACTTGATAACTTGATATTCATATACAATGTGAAATATAATCAGCACAATGAAGCTAATTAACATATTTATCACCACACAGTTACCGTGTGTGTGTGTGTGTGTGTGTGTGTGTGTGTGTGTGTGTGTGTGTGTGGTGAGAACTCTTAATATTCATCCTCAGCGAATTCCAAGTAACAGTGCAGCAATGTTACCTGTAGTCATCAGCTTATACATTAGCTCTAAAGAACTTATTCATCTTGATAACTGAATTTTGTAAGACAAATTTTTAAAAATGTCTATTTAAAACAAATAACTGAATATAAATCAATTAAATTGATAAAGAGGACTATAGGTCTTTATAGCTTCACAAATCAATTTTTCAAAGTATGACTAACTTTAAATTTTCTATGTAATAATTTAAAACAGTATTAAGAATGTAGGTGACCTAAAAATACTTTGAAAATGTGAAATTCTGAAGTGAGAATTTCAAAGGCATAGAATCACTTGAAGTACTTTACCTTTAATAGATTTAATTTTAAATGATGATAGCCTAATAATTATAATGGCTTACTTTTTATTAATGCTGGAGAGTCACGAAAGTCAAATGAAAACCCAAATTCCCAAACAGTAATTAAATAATGAGGATTATCACAACTTTGACTCAGGTGCCCTGGTAATTCTCTTCCTGAGCCTAAATGTCTCATGTGCATGGAATGAAGCAATGGTATTTAAAAAAAAATGCTATCTTACCTGGGGGAGGAATCTCAAATTTTAAAAGTTTCCACAAGGTCAAACTAAGCAACAAATCTATTTAAAGGACAGGTTACCACAATATGTGATAAAACTTAAGAAGCTAAAAACAACATAATGTAATTGATACATAGAGCTAAAATGACATACATAATCACAAAAATCTTCATGTTGTTACCCTGTGTAGAAAAAATGGGGATCAGGTAAGGGACTTAGAGGTATTTTACCCCAATACTGGGGGGTAAAATTAGGCCTAAATAAAAGTTCTGTTTTTGTTTGACGAAGTTTAAAAGCAAGACCCAAAAGTATTATACTATTTCCAAGCAACTTACCTATGTGCCTGAACAATGTACAAGTTCAAAGAAATACAAAAATGTACAGCACCAAATAAAAAGATTCACAATGTTTGGCATCCAATCAAAGATTACCATGCATGCAAAGAAAAAGAAAAACAGAGCACATAATGAGCAGAAAAACCTATCAAAAACAACCCAAAAGTAATAAAGATTACAGAAGATTAGTAGACAAGGTCATTAAAAGCTATTACAATTCTATTCCATATGTTCAAGAATGTAAAAGAAAGATTGGAAGATATTTAAGAAGACTTACAAAGATGAAAACCACAATGTCTGAAATGAAAAAGAAATTGAATGGAATTAATAGCATATTAGACATAGCAGAAGAAAAGATTAGTGACCTATAGACATAGCAGTAGAAACTATCCAAAATAAAACACAGTAAGAAAGAAAAGAGGATCAGTGAGCTGTGGGACAAATTCAAAGAACTTAATATACATGTAAGGAGAGTCACCAAAAAAGGAGGAAAGGAAACAGAAAAACTATAAACTAATAGATTGAAGAGTCTCAATAAACAAATAAAATTACACCAAGGCACATCATAAACAAATTACTTAAAGGCTATGATAAACAAAGAAAAACCTTAAAAGCAGCTGGGAACAAAGGGCACATTGCTTAGATAAGAACAACATTAAGAATGGCAGCTGACTTCTCATCAGAAAAAAGTAATAGCCATAAGAGAGTTGAGCAACATTTTTAAAGTACTGAAAGAAAAAAACTGTCAACCTAGAATTTTATACCCAGTGAAAATATCTTTTAAAAAGAAAGGCAAAATACAGACTTTTGCAGATAGACAAAATGTAAAAGAATTCATCACAAACAGACCTGCACAATAAGAAATATTAAACAAAGTCCTTCAGGCAGAAGACAAATATTACATGGAAATCTACACAGAGGAATGAATTGGTCCAGAAGAGGTAACTATATAGGTAAATATAAAAGAATTTTTTAAAATATTGAAATCACTTTAAAAGATAACTTAGAATTGTAATTCCAGACAAGATGAAGATAGTACATTATATCATATTTCTACTACTAATTACAATAAAAACCTCTATAAGAAAGTACTCAAAGTAACTATGGGAAGATTCTTTAAGATGGAGAAAAGAAGGCAGACTTACTAGGGACCTTAGAACTTGAGCAAAGATTTGGAATGAAGTTCCTTTATTTGTTTTGTTGCATTCTATATTTCCAGCCTGGGTATTAAAGAAACCTACAACATAAAAGCAACAATGGTTGAAAATAAAACAACAAACAAAAAAGCCACTCTATTTGGCCAAAGGAAGCAGAAAAAGTTAACCATAAAAAGAAGTTTTTTTGCCTAGAACCTCTCTCCCTCACCCCCAATCCATGCAAATAATCCAGAAGCAGCTGTGCTCATCCCCATCCCCATCAAGTACTCTACAGAGAGGAGACTAGGTGGAGCTTTGTCAGTCATCCTTCTCTTGAACTAGTAAAGTAGAACCCTTTCTTCTCCCAACTTGCTGCTGTGCCTATGGAAATTATGGGCAGATCCTCATCGTTCATTCTCACCCTGAGCTAATCAGGTAGTACTCTTCTATTAAGTGGGTGTATTCCAGAAATGCAAGGTGTCTTGGTCAGTTTTGTGTTGCTATAACAGAATATGTGAAACTTGGTAATTTATAAAGAACAAAAATTTATTCTCACAGTTATGGAAGCTGGGAAGTCCAAGAGCAAGGCACACACAGGTTATGCATCTGATGACAGCTGCTTTCTGCTTCTAAGATGGTTTCTCTGGAGGGGAGGAATACTGTGTCCTTATATGGCAAAAAAGCAAAAGAGAGGGAACCCTCTCCCACAAGCCCTTTTTATAGTGGCAGTAATCCATTTGTGAAAGTGGAGCCCTAAGACCAAAACAAGTCCCATTAGGCCGCTCCTCCCAACACTACTGCATTGAAGATTTCCAACACACAAATTTGGGGGAACATGTTCAGACCATAACATTTCACCCCAGCTCCCAAAATTCATGTCCATCTCACATGCAAAATACTATCATTCCATCCCAATAGCCCCCAAATTCTTAACTTGTTTTAACACCAACTCAAAAGTCCAAACTCCAGAATCTCATCTAAATCACATAAAGGTGAGATTCAGGGTACAATTAATCCTGAGGCAAACTTCCAGCTGTGAGCCTGTGAAATCAAATAAACAAGTAATGTGCTTCCAAAACACAATGATGGAACAGGAACAAGACAGACATTTCTATACCAAAGAGGGAAATAGGGGAAAAAATAAAAAATAAAAAAATAAAGGAGAGAGTAACCAAGTCCAAAACCCAACAGAGCAAACAACAATAGACCTTATAGTTGGAGAATAATCTTCTTTGACTCCATGTCTCATCTTCCAGACACACTTATGAGAATTATTCCCTTCAGTGAACTGAATGGCCCCCAAAAGTCACTGAAGCTTAATCCCCACTGTAACTGTTAGTGGCTGGGACTGGGGGGGGGGGGATCCTATTTTGATAATTAAAAGGTAGTACCTTGCAGAGGTGATTAGACTATAAGGATTATGCCATATTACATGGGCATGGTTCTAAGGGCTTTAAAAGGAGAGAATGTAAGAGTTTCTTTCTCACTGTTTCTGCCATCTCACAACGTGATACCCTATGTCACTGAAGCCACCGCCAAAGAAGACCCTCACCATATGTGTTCCGTGGACTTTGGATTTCCCAGCCTCCAAAACTGTAAGTAATAAATATTGTTTCTTTATAAATTACCCAGTTCCAGGTGTTTTGTTATAAGCAACAGAAATGGACTAATATAGGCCCAAGGCCTTAGGAAACCCCACCCCCTTGGGCTGAGCCTAATCACACACTGAAGTTGCATGCCTGCAGGTTTCTTATGCTGGCGCTGCATGGTGGGGCTCTACAGCTCTGGGGTGTCTGAGGTGGCTGTGCCCCCACAGCTCCACTCAGCATTGCCCTATGGGGGTTCTCTGCAGCAGCTCTACTCTTGTGGCAAGTCTCTGGCTGCACCCAAAGGCTGTCAGAGACATCCTTTGAAACTGTACCTATATGCAGATGATTATTGTTTACATAAAAGATCCCAAGAAATCTTAAAAGATTCCTAGAACAAATAAATTTAGAAATGTTAGAGAATACAAGGTCAACACACACACACGTAAACACACATGTCAATCTTATTTCTATATACTAGTAATGAAACACTGCAAACTCAAATTTTTAAAAAAATACCATTTTTAATAGCTCCAAAAGGAGTGAATTACTTAAGCATCGATCTAATAAAACATGTACAGGCTCTGTTTGCTAAAAGCCAAATGCTGATAAAAGATATCAAATAAAGCCTAAATAAATAGACATACTATGTTGATGACTGGAAGATCCAATAGGATTTTTTGGCAAAGAGAGTAAAGATGATTTTTAAAATGTATGGGGAAAGGCAAAGTAACTAAATTATCTAAAGCAATATTGAAAAAAAAAAAATAATGAAATTGAAAGAATCAAACAACCAAATTTTAAAGCTCACAATGTGGCTACAGTAATTAAGACAGTGTGGTGTTTAGTGGTGAAGGGATAGACACATAGATCCATGAAACAGATTACAGAGTCCCAAAATAGACCCATGTAAGTACAGCTAATGATTTTTAATAAAGATGCCAAAACAATTCAATGGAAAAGGGAAAGTCTTTTCAACCAATGGTATTAGAGCAATTGGACATTTGTAGCCAAGAAAATGAAACTCAACCTACACTGCATACCTTATACAAAAATTAACTCAAAATAGATCATAGATCTAAATGTGTAACGTAAAACCATAAAACGTTTAGAAGAAAGAATGAAAGAAAGAAAGGACAATCACAATAATATGTTGAACTTTCAATAAAAAAGAAAACAGAACCATGGTTACTAGAGGTGGGATGGGGAGGGGGGCAACAAGAAATTGGTTAAGGGTCAAAAAGATTGATTATGTTTTGTAAACGTGAGTATACAAATTATCCTGATATGATCACCACATATTGTACACAGGTACTGATATTCAAATCTGTACCCCACAAATATGTATAATCAGTTATGTTTCAATAAAAAAAGCTGTCAAAAAATGATTTTGTAAAAAGAAAAAGAGTAATGAGAAAGTGAAATAAAAATGGAACAAATAGACAGATCTTAAAACCACCATTATCGATAATTACACAAAATGCAAATGGCCTAAACACCCCATTTGAAAGACACAGATTGCCAGACTGGATTTAAAAAGCAAGACCTAACTATATTCTTCCTAAAAGAAACCTAATTTAAATAAATACAAAAATAGTTAAAAGCAGAAAGATGAAAAAATATATACTATGCTAACTCCAAGCATAAGAAAGCTGGAGAAGGAGACTAATATCATGTAAAGTAGATTTCAGATCAAAGAACCTTAACAGAACTAGTGGGTCATTCCATAAAGAAAAAGGAGTCAATTCATCGAGAGGACATGACAAAACATAATGTGTTGTACCTAATTAACAAAAACTCAAAATACATCAAGTAATACCCAATATTACTTCAAGGAGAAGTAAACAAAAACATCATTAGTTATGGATTTGAAGACATTCTTAGTCACAGGTAGAACAAGTAGACAGAAAATAAGCAAGAATATAGAAAACTTAAGCAACACCATTGTCTAGTTTTCTGTCACTTATAGCAGAATACAGAAACTGGGTAATTTATAAAGAAAACTTATTTCTTACAATTCTTGAGAGTGGGGAGTCCAAGGTCCAGGGGCTACATCTGCAGAGGTCCTTCTTCCTGGTGGGGGCTCTCTGTCAAGCCCTGAGCCCGCACAGGGCATCACATGGCAAGAGGGCAAGAGCATGCTAACATGCTCTTTCTTCTTACAAAGCCACCAGTTTACTCCCATGATAAGCCATTAATCCATTAACCCATTAATCTATGAATGCATTCATCCATTTATGACAGCATAGCCCCACCTTTCAAATACCACAGTCGGATTTCCTACCCTTTCAGTACTGTTACAATGGGGATAAGTTTCAACATGAGATTTGGAGGTGACATACAAACCATAGCAGCCATCACCAACTTATCTAATTAACATTTATAGAACATCCACCCAGCAACAGCAGAGTTAGTATTTGTTTCAAGTGTACAAAGAACATTGAACAAGACAAACAATATTAGGGCCATAATAAAAGTCCCAATAAATTTGAGAGGATTCAAAACATACATAGTTTTCTAACAACAATGGAACTAAATTAAAAACCAACAGAGAAAGAAACCTAGTTTAAATAAATAAAAAAGTAGTTCAAAGCAGAAAAATGGAAAAAATATATACAGAAATAATAGAAAGACATGTGGAATATCAAAAAAGTTGAAAACTAAATTACAAACTTCTAAATAATTCAAGGGCAAAAACCAAAATCAAAAGGGAAATTAGAAAGTACTTTAAAGGAAATGAAAATGAAAACACAACACACTAAAATTTGTGGACTGCAATTAAAGCAGCACTTGAAAGAAAATTTAGACCCTAAAATGTCTACATCAGGAAAGAAGAAAGGTCTCAAATCAGTGATCTCGGTTTTCACTTCAAAGTGATAAATCTGGTATAAGATTTACAAGATCTGTACTTTGAAAATGACAAACAATTGCTAAGTAATTAATGAGATCTAATTCAGGATTTCTAAACCTCAACATGACTAACATTTTGGACCAGACAATTCTTTGTTGTAGAAGGCTGTTCTGAGCACTGTAGGATGTTTGGCAGCATCCCTGGTCCCTACCCATTGGATGCCAGTAGCAGCTGCCAGCCATAACAATCAAAAATGTCTCCAGCCACTGCCAAATGTCCCTAGAAAAGCAAAACTCCCCGAGTTGGGAAACACCAATTTCAATAAATAGAGAGATATATCATGTTTATGGGTCCGACGTCTAACCAATATTGTTAAGATGCCAATTCTGTAGATACAAATGCATTCCCAAAAAAGATCCTAGCAGACTTGTTTGTATAAATTGTCAAATTGATTCTAAATCTCATTTTAAAAATTTGAAGTACATAGAATAACTAAAGCAACTTTGAAAAAGAATAAAGTTGAAGGACTTATACTACACCTAATTTCAAGATTTATTATAAATTAAGTTATCAAGACAGTTTGTGGTTGGCACGGAGATAAATAAAGCAATGGAGTAGACAGCATCCAAATATAGATCAATATATACATGGTCAATTGATTTTCAACAAAATGCAAGGAAAATTCAGTGGATAATTCAACAAATGGTGCTAAAATGTTACTGAATATCCATATGCAAAAGTGAACTTCAATCCATACCATAAACCATATACAAAAATTAACTCAAAATGTATCACAGACTCTAAATATAAAACCTGAAGTTATAAAAAATATTCACACATGAAAACACAGGAGAAAATCTGTATGACCTTGGGTTAGACAAAAATTTATATGATAACAAAAGTATGATCTATAAAAGAAAAAAACTTAATGCCCTCAAAATTAAGTATTTCTTTTCTTCTCCCACAAACTGGAAGAAGGTATAAGACAGCCCCCAACTTAAGATGATTCAACTCAGAATTTTTCAGCTTTACAATGGTGCAAAATCAATAGGCATTCAACTGAATATCAACAAATTACATGAGATATTCAACATTTTACTATAAAATAGGCTTTGTGTTAGATGATTTTGACCAACTATAGGCTAAGGTAAGTGTTCTGAGCATATTTAAGGTAGCCTAGACTAAGCTATGATGTTCAATAGGTTAGGTGTATCAAATGCATTTTTGACTTAATGAGAGTTTATCAGGACATAACCCTACTGTAAGTCAAGGAGCATCTGTATTTCCAAATTGTATATCTGTTAAGGAACTCATATCCAGAAAATATAAAGAACTCTTCAAAACTCAGTAAGAAAATAAACAGCTCAATAAAAAAAATGTGAAGGATCTGAACAAACTCACCACTATTGATGGCAAGAAACACCACCAGACATTAGGAAAACGCAAATTTAAAATACAATGAAATACTGTCACACATCCACTAGAATGTCTAAAATTAAAAATCTGACCATTTCAAGTGTTGACATGGATGTGGAACAACTACAACTCTTATACACTGCTGGTCAGAATGTAAAATAGTACAACCACTACAGAAAACTGTTGGGCAAATTCTTAAAAAGTTAATAATGCACCTACCATTTAACTCAACAACTATTCTACTAGGAATTATCCAGGAAAAATAAAATATCTCTATGCAAAGATTTATATACAAATGCTCACAGTAGCTTTGTTATAATCCAAAAGTAGAAACAACTCAAATGTCCATCAAAAGGTGAATGCAGAAATAATTAGGGGTATATCCATAAAATGTAACACTGCTAAGTAGTAAAGGAATAAATTATTGAATCATACAACATGGAGAAATCTCAAAATAATTATGTTGATCACATTTATATAAAATTCTAGATGGGAGCTAAAAATTAATATATAAATTCACACACACACACACACACACACACACACACACACACACAAACCGGGGGGGGGGGGAGAAGATATAACAACCACAACTACTTGAAGTTGGTACGACAAGCAAACAGAAAGGACATTGTTGGGGGGGAGGGGGGGAGGGAGAAGGGAGGGAGGTTTTGTTGATGGGGAGCAATAATCAGCCACAATGTATATCGACGAAATAAAACTTAAAAAAAAAAGTTAATATGTAAATTTTTAAAAAATAATAATTAATTAATTAATTAATTAAAAAATAATAATAATAATAAAAGAAATTGTAAACTAATCTACAGTGACAGAAGGCTGATCAGTGGTTGTCTGGTGACTAGGTGGGGAGATGGGAGAAAAAGGAAGGAATTACAAAGGGCACAAAAAAATTGGGGCAGCCTGAGAATTTACTATCTTGATTTTGTGACAGTTTCACGGATACGTACACATCTGAAAATTTACCCAATTATACACTTTCTATATGCACATTTACCCAATTATACAATTTCTATATGCACATTTTATTATACATTAACTGTATCTCAATAAAGCTGTTAAAAATAAAAACATACCCACAAAAAGACTTGAATGTGCATAGCTTTACTGACATTAGCCCACAACTGGAAACTACCTACACAGGCATCAAAAAGTGAATGTGGTATATCCATATAATGGAATACTACTTGGCAACCAAAAGGAATGAACTGCAGATACACAACACATGATGATGAATCTCAAAAATATTATATTATGCAAATAAAGTTACTAGCAAGAGTACATACCATATAGTTCCATTTTTATGAAATTCTAAAACAGGTAAAGCTAATCTACAGTAATAGAAAGCAGTACAGTGGCTGCCTGGGGCCTGGAGGGTGGGCAGGGTTGGGAGAAGAAAAGGGGTCATTGAGGACTGATTGCAAAGAGGCATGAAGGAACTGTCTTGAGTGTTAAAAACTTTACACTCAACATAGGTGCATTTTATTGTACATAAATTATATACACCTAAACAAAAATATTTTTTTAAAAACTGATTCTAGATTCTACCCTACCTAAATTACTATCTCTATTCATTCTTAGCAACTTTCAGCATCTATTTCCTTACCTACAAAAAGTGACAATACCAAGTCCCCTTGATGAAGTAAGAGAATACTTGTTAAAGTAGGTAGATTAACTGAAAAATAATAAGCAAATATTAACATGAATAACACTTAGAAGTCCTTTTAATAGCAAGGTTTTTACACACTTTCTACTTCTGTTCTCAGAGTAAGTTGTTTCTTTCCTGAACAATCCTGTAGTAACAAAAAATCCTGTAGAAACAAAATAATTTGATAATTTAAATCAAACAAGAGCAATATGAAGCAAGAAAATGAATCCTCAAACACAAAATTGTACAACTAAAAATGAATAATTTTATTTTTAAAATTAGTAGTTCTAAAATCTCTTCCTTGGCTTAACTAGAAAATATATACTTTGAACGGGATTTCTGCACCACTTACATTACTGATTTCATTCCCACATTACAAAAGGGTCAGGAAATTATAAAATATTTAGTATAAAAATGGCATACATACACAAATACTTTCATCACAGAAATAAAGAATACGACAATTTCCTTTTCAGGCATTCAAACAACACATTTGCAACCCATACTTCCATAAACCTGAAAGTCATTACTATTTTTGACAAAGTCTTTGGCAAAGTACCACAATAAATGTTCAAATTCTGATATTTCTTCTGGAAATGGCCTTTGAATTCAGAGTCCCTCAAACCACAAGGACACATGGCAACAATATAGGACTTTGGGCTGATGTTTTTAAAAAGAACTTTGGCTGGTTTTTTTGGCCAACTTATTTTACATCATTTTCATATATCTGAGAAATATGAATTAAATAAATGTAGGGAGGCTGTTTGAACTTAGGATGCATTTTCCACTAAAAAATGTAAATACAAGTTACAACATATGTTAAGGTACAGACTAGTCTGTACTTTACTAAATGTTCTAACATTTTCAAAACTAAAATATAACTGAAATACTTATTAGTAACTAAAATACTAGAGAAATACCTTTGTAAAAATAAAAGTGAACCTTTCTGAATGATAAATGTTTCAATCTTTCCTGAATATTAACATGCAGAGATTACGAGTAGTCCCTCAATATCCATCTTTCCCTTTTTACATAGTAATGGAAACTTCTGAGCACAGAAGCTGAAGACTACATTTCAGAGATTCCCTTGCAGGTAGGTAAAGCCATGTGACTGAGTTCTGGACGATGGGATGTCAGCAAAAGAAATATAAGCAATTTCGGAGTGATGCCTCAAGAAAAAGTCATATGCTCTTTATCTTTAACTTGGTCCTGCTGTCTAATAGTGAAGGAACATAATAGTGAAGCTAGAGCAGCCATCTTGGACCATGAGATAAAAACTACCTGTTAAAAGTGACAAATCAATATGACTAAAGAAGCCTGAGTCTCCAACATCATAAAAGCATATTAACCCCAAACTGCCTATTAGGATTTTTACATCAGAGAAAAAAAAAGCGGCATGCTTAGTAAGTAGCAGGAGAGAAAAGGAGAAAGAAAATAGAAATAGATTTTGCTGTAATGCTACTAGAGACCTTCAGCCAATTGTAGGGTTTTTTTTTTTATATATTTACTTTATAGACATGCTGTACACAAATACGTATAAAATCATATTTAACTTCCCTTCAAACCTTGTGGCTTTCCTTCATTAGAGCTATTTTTTAAATTATAAAACTACAGTATGCTAGACAACCTGGAATGAATCTAAGAAATCACTTTAAAACTTTATAGACAAGAAAACAGAGTCATGAGCAAATTAAAGTTAGATGATTAGCCAAAGGTTATTCTTACCAAATATACTGAGGTCTTTTTTTGTGACTCATAAATGAATTTCTGAAGAAACAGTACAAGTTATGAAAGCAAAAAAGGAAGAAGAATATATTATTAAGATGCATTGTTAGCATGACAAAGTATATACCACAAAATCAGTATGAATTATGAAAGGCAGAAGAAAAACAGTAACAAAGTACACGAATGATCTTCCTTATGAAGAGATAATGAGTTCTAAATGCGGGCACAAGAGTTCACTTTCAGTCAGAACACTCTACTGTCAGCTGAAGAGCACTGGTGCAGGAAGGGTCACAGAGGTTTGTACTGTACACAGAAAAGGAGTTAGTGTCTAGCTAGTCATTCGACATTTATTCCAGTGGGAATTAAACTCAAATAAAACATCTATGTTATCTATAAAGAAAAGCCAATTAGAGCACAAATGAAATCTGGGGAGCTATGAGCTCAAAAGCAATCTCATGAAAACTGTAAACCCACTCCTCTCAAAGAATAAGTATAAACATTGACAAAAAGTTACATATTTAAAACATTTCACTGCATTGAAAATTGACATTTCTTTCATTCACACAAAACATAGATAATTTTTTAAAATCAGATTTTTCTGAATACAAAAATTAGTGGTTACATCCTTAAAAAAATAAAATTAGATATAAATACAAATTTCAAACAATTCTTATATGACTTGGCTATTCAGAAAGTTCAAATTGTGCAGTGATCTTTGATCCAATTAGACATGTAAAACTGATTGTATTAATGGCAACAAATGCCTAAAAACCCTGACTCTCAGAGATGTGAGTCTAGTAGCAAGCGTGCTTAGAACTCATTAGAGTACTTTCTGCCAAGAGAGAGTAAACAATAGAAGTCACTACAGTTTTTTGAGTTTAACCTATGTTGATTTTTTCCTTTCTTCTAAGTTTAGGAGGTCATTTTTTGCAACAATCAGATGTCTGGATCATCAAGGAAAGGATTATGAACTCGTTTTCAATTTTAGGTTACCCAAGCACCATTAGCCTTAAGAAGTATTCTGCCTGGTGTCCAATTGTTTGCAGATTTTCGCCAGCAGATGAATTTACAAGATATTGTCACTCTAAAATCAGTTTGCAAAAGCACATCCTGAACACTGGAAGATTCCCACAGCACTTTGGCCAAATAAACTAGTGATTTTTCAGCTGCATCCATAAAGCTGACTGCAACACTCAAAGTTTTAGCTCATTTAAACATCCAAAAATATCTCCCTAGTAAGCCAAGCCATGAATAAACTCCTTGTCAAACTGTTCTGAGAGTAGTTTTTTTTTTCCCCCTCAGAAACAGATAAATAAATGAATAAACAAGGAGAAAGCTACCTAAACTGAAATGTAGTGCTTTTAAGACACATTCTTTAGGGAACGAACACACTTCTGCATGACTGGGAATTTTTATGCTGTTACCATTCATTGAGAAAACCTGTTGAAAAGGTTCAAGGCTCTATAAAAGTTGATTAGTTTCAGAGTGGTAAGCAAGAAATCTTTCAGGATTACCGTCCCAGTCTTTGATGCCAGTGTATGTCAAGCCAATTGTAAAAAAAAATGAATCATGAGTACGTGAACTTCTTTCTTCATGGAAGCAACAAAACCAGATGTATTGCCAACCACAGCAAGTTCTCCACCCATGCCTACTGTACCAAATCTCCCCCTTTCACCATGTCAAAGATACCAAAAATCTTTTAGCTTTCCAAAAGGTACGTCCCTAACTTGGAATTTGTTATGCATTGGTATATACAAAAGAGATGAAAACCAGAAACAGGCTGCATGAAATAATGCTAGTTGTTACATACAAATGTTTATGGAATGGAAAATGGCATTACTCCCAATTTGACAATGATCTATTACAAAATATTAGAAGAAACAGTCAGCAGATCTGTAGTGTAAAATAATATCTGATTGAGCTTGGACAACAGGAAAGAACACTTACGATAAATGACAAAACTGTAGTAGCCAGTTCAAACCTAATTTCACCTATTTTAAATTTTTAAATTAGCATTTTAAGAACGTCAGCATATTGAAACTGACGTAAATTGACAACTAATTAGAAAGGTATATATCTTCTAACCAGAAAATACAAAAGCCAGTTTTTCTGTATTATTCTCTATACAAAAATATATACTTGAGAATAATTCCATTTGTTTCTTCAACAGTTTCCCTAATTGGTGAAATCTCTTTAATCATTCTGAACTAAAGAGGTTGTTTTAAAAGAATTTTTAAAATTCAGACTAGCTCTAAAACAAATTCTAAATAACTGCTTGTAAACTTAATGTAGTAAAGATTTCCTTCCCTTTCTTACTATACATTTCATATCTGATTGATAAACCACTGACAAAAACCTAATTCAATATCTAATCATCTTAGGTAAAATATACAAATAATAAGCACAAGACTTTTAATAAATACATCAAACCCTTGAACAACAAGGGTTTGAACTGCATGGATCCGTTTATACATGGACTTTTCTCAATAAATATATTAGAAAATTTTTTGTTAAGTATGTCATAAATGCATGGCATCCCTAACCAGTTAAGTAGCTTACATAATAGTAGTCTATCGGAAGTTAAGTACTTAAGTAATGACACAATGCCCTCACACAGGGCTGGAGTGCACAGTGTGGCCCAGCAGCAAGCTAGGAGAAAATGTACAAAAATAACTCTATATAGTACATTCTAATAGAGATATAGAGACTACGATGAAGGACCAATGGTGGCACTATAATGCAGGAAAAATAGTACAGGCTTAGGAATCAAACCGTCTGTCACTTAGGAAGTAGCTGGAGGATCTCAAGCAGGTTACTCATGTGATTGAGGCTCAAATTCTGATCTGAAAATTGGCACAAAAGTTACAAGCTGATCACCAACTGCGCAAGAGGAGGGTGGCCATAACCACCAAGTCATTAGAGGGTCAACTGTAAACCATCTGCCTTAATCTGAATTGGGGCAGGAATTGAGCAGAATGCAATCTTTTGGAAAGCTCATGCTGAAATTTATTTCTTTCTAGTTTAATATTTCTAAGTCTGATGCTATAATGTATCCTTAATCCCTAATTATATGTCTTACTATACCTTACTATATCATTTTATAATTTCAAATACATTCCACTAAAGTAGAAAATAGTCAATTATTAAATATCCAAAGGTAAATATATTATTTTCTTTCTTAAAATCAATATTTCCCCAAATTTATTTCAAAAAGACCATATCACAAAGGTCTAAAATTTATAATACCATGTTTTCAAAATGCTCATTCATGTAATTAACTACATAAAACTTAAAATTTTTTAAAGCATTAAAAACTAAATATGTTTTCCAGATTCAACCATGTTGCTGCAAATGGCAGAATTTCATTCTTTTTTATGGCTGACTAATATTCTATTTTGTATGTATACCACATTTTCTTTATCCAGTCTTCCATCAATGGACACTTGGGTTGGTTCCATATCCTGGCTATTGTAAATAGAGCTGGAATGAACATGGGATTGCAGGTATCCATTTCCCATGATGATTTCCATTCCTTTGGATATACACCCAATAGTGGGATTGCTGAATCATATGGTAGCTCTATCTGTAGTTGTTTGAGAAACCTTATATTCTGCCACTTGCAGCAATATGGATAAGTCTGGAGGAAATTATGTTAAGTGAAATAAGCTGAGAGTGAGAGAGAAAGAGGGAGAGAGAAAAGACTACAACAATTCATTGAACTTTCAGAAGGAGAGAACAAACCTAAGATTACTGGAGATGGGGGGAGGGAGAGAGGAGGTTTGGAGAGGGACAGGTCAGGTAAAGGGCATCAAGAAAAATCACGATTTGTAATAATGAATATGCTAATAATAATTTTAAAAAAGAAAAAACAAACTAAATATATTTTCCAATACTTATTTTTCACAATTCATCAATATAAAGCTTTTAATGACTTTAACTTTGAAGCATTCTTACAACTTGGAAATCAAGTATTTTTCAAGCTTTTATTTCTGAGGTGTTCTGGGATTATTATGGTAATTACTTAAATATTACACATAATTCTTCAATAAGTGCTGTGACATTTTACCACATATAACATTATGGAAAGTTTTACTTACTGAAACATCTTTCAGATTTTTCTCGAAGGAGAAATGACAAGACTCCTTCAAAAAATTAAACTTGTATGCGTCAGCTGGTCCTGCTCCTGACACCAATGCTTTTCTCAGTTCATCAACATATTTCTCTTTTTCCATTGCCATGTCATCAGCTTCTTGGGAAATCTCTGATTCAGACACTATGGGAAACAATAAAAGTTTTAAAATGAAAAATAAATTTCTAAACATGAGAAAATTTTTGTTTACTTGCTACTACTAATTTACCACATGCAACAGAAATTCAAACAAAAAGTAAAATCAATCCTTACACCACACATTTTTAAGTCAAATTATACCTTTTAACTGAACTAACAATTTTTAAGCAATGCATTAATTTTGTCTCAAATCTCATCTGAAAAGCATTAGACTCCGGCCATTCTTTCTCTGACTACAGATGAAATACATGCATTGTAAATTATCACAGAAACTACCACTTTTTGTACCAGATCTTAGGTCATAGCCAGAAAGATTGTTTCCTGTAATGATTAATAAGTTCAGCATTTTACAACATGCTGCTGCCTTGCCTCAAAGAGCTATAGGTCTCTATATCTATAGGTTTATACTCACATGGGCAAAGTAAATTAAACTAAAAAGCAGTTCATTCTTTTCACTCATGTACCAACAATAGAAAATGTGAAGGAAAGGAGGTGATAAGGAAGGAATGGGAAAGGAACTAAAATGTATTGAGTGTCTGTCTCCTCAACACAGTACATCTGGCTTCTAATTCTTTCATTTAGGTAGCTAACCGATTGGATTAAAAAGCTAGAATCAACTATATGCTGTCTTCAAGAGACTCATCTCACCTGTAAAGATTTACACAGACTAATGGTGAAGGGATGGAAAAAGATATACCACACAAACAGAAACCAAAAATGAGCAAGAGTAGCTATTCTTATATAAGATAAAATAGACTTTAAAACAAAAACCATAAAAAGAGACAAAGAATGCCACTATATAATGACAAAGGGATCTATCCAGAAAGAAGAAATAACAATCATATTTATATATGCACCCAACACCAGAGCCCCAGTTATATAAAGCAAACACTATTAGACCTAAAGAAACAGATGTACTCCAATATGATAATAATAGACAACCTGAAGACCCCTCTCCCAGCACTGGATAGATCATCTACACAACAAATCAGTACAGAAGCACTGGATTTAAACTACACACTAGACCAATTGGAACTGGCAGATATCTACAGAACATTTCATCCAACAACTACAGAATATACGTTCTTCTCATCAGCACATGGAACATTCTCCAGGAAAGTCCACATTAGGTCACAAATCAAACCTCAAAAAATTTTAAAAATTGAAATCATTTCTAGTATCTTCTCAGACCACAACAGACTAAAACTAGAAAGCAATAACAAGCAAAATCATGGAAATTATACAAACACAAGAAATTAAACAATATGCTCCTGAACAACATATGGGTCCAAGAAGAAATTAAAGATGAAATCAAAAAATTTCTCAAAAGTAATGAAAGTAAAGACAATCATATCAAAACTTACGGGATGCTGCAAAAACAGTATTAAGAGGGAAGTTTATTGCAATAAATCAAAAGAATAGAAAGATTTCAAATAAAAAACCTAATGCACACCTCAAAGAACTAGAAAAACAAGAACATTCCAATCCCAAAATTAGTAAACAGAAAGAAATAATCAAGATCAGAGCAGAACTAAGTGAAATAGAGATCCCAAAAATGAAACAAAAGATCAATGAAACAAAAAGTTGTTTTTTTGAGAAGATAAACAAAATAGAGAAGCCATTAGGTAGGCTAACAGAAAAAAGAGGAGAAGACCCAAATAAAAATCAGAAATGAAAAAGGAGACATTACAACCAATACCACAGAAATACAAAGAATCATTAGAGACTATTATAAACAGCTATATGCCAACAAATTTGAAAACCTAGAGGAAATGGATAAATTTCTGGACACATACAAACCACCAAGACTGAACCAAGAAAATAAAGAAAACCTGAACAGACCAATAACAAGCAATGAGATTGAAGCAATAATCAGCAGTCTCCCAACAAAGAAAAGCCCAAGACCAGATGGCTTTACTGCTGAATTTTACCAAACCTTTAAGTACGAATTAATGCCACTTTTCTTCAAACAATTTCAAAAAATTGAAAGAGAGACCATTCTCCCAAACTCAATCTATGAAGCCAACATCATCCTGAAACCAACACCATACAAAGATAAAACAAAAAAAGAAAACTACAGGCCAATATCTGATGAACACAGACACAAAAATCCCCAACAAACTATTAGCAATCAGAATACAGCAATACATCAAAAAAATTATACACCATGATCAAGTGGGATTCATCCCAGGGATGCAAGGATGGTACAACATACACGAGACAATAAATGTGGTACACCACATCAACAAATTCAAGGACAAAAGCCATATTATTACCTCAATATATGCAGAAAAAGAATTTGACAAAATTGAACATCATTTATGATAAAGTCTCTCAGCAAATTAGGTGTAAAAGGAAAATATCTCAACACAATAAAAGCCATATGTGAGAAACCCACCACCAACATCATCCTAAATGGGGAAAAGCTTTCAGCTTTTTTTAAAGAACAGGAACAAGACAAGGATGCTCACTCTCACTAGTCCTATTTAACATAGTATTATAAGTACCAGCCAGAGCAATCAGGCAAGAGAAAGAAATAAAGGGCATCCAGATTGGAAAAGATGAAGTCAAACTGTCCCTGTTTGCAGAAGACATGTTCCAATATATAGAAAAACCAAAAGATTCTACCAAAAAACTCTTAGAGCTGATAAATGATTTCAATAAAATTGCAGGATACAAAATCAACACAGAAAATTCAACAGCATTTTAATATTCAAATAACAAATTAGCAGAAAAAGAAATCAAGAAAGCAAGCCCATTTACAATAGCCACCAAAAAATAAAATGCCTAGAAATCAATTTACCAAGGAGGTAAAAGATTTCTACAGTAATAACTACAAATCACTGCTGAAAGATATCAAAGTGGACACAAAAACATAAAAAGACATTCCATGCTCTTGAATTGTAAGAATTAACACTGTGATAATGTCCGTACTACCCAAAACAATCTACAGATTCAATGCAATCCTCATCACAATGCAAATGACATTCTTCACAGAAATAGAAAAGACAATTGTAACAGTCATATGGAACAACAAACAACAAAGACCCTGAATAGCCAAAACAATCTTGAGCAAAAAAAAAAAAAGCTACAGGCATTACATTACCTGACTTCAAATTACACTACAAAGCTATAGTAACCAAAACAGCATGGTACTGGCATATAAACTGACACTCAGACCAATGAAACAGAACAGAGAACCCTGAAATCAACCCACATACTTACAGCTAACTGATATTTGACAAAGGAAACTCATATTTGACAAGGAGTATATGTGGGAGAAAGGACTGCCTCTTCAATAAGTGGTGCTGGGAAAACTGGACATCCATATGTAGAAGAACAAAACTAGACCTATACCTCTCTCCATATATCAAAACCAACTCAAAATAGATTAAAGACATATATAAGACCCAAAACTATAAAACTCCTAAAAGTATGCATAGGGGAAAAACTTCAGGTAGTAGGACTGGCCAAAGAAAGACTTTATAAACAAGGTCCTAAAAGCACATGCGACAAAACTAAAAATACACAAATGGGATTATATCAGACTTAAAATCTTCTGCACAGCAAAATAGTTAATAGAGAAAAAAGACAACATACAGAATGGGAGAAAATATTCACACACTCTGTATCTGGCAATGGAGCTGAATAGGAATTTCTCAAAGGAAGATATACAAATGGCCAACAGACACATGAAAAAATGCTCAACATCACTAACCATCTGGGAAATGGAAATCAAAACCACATGGAGATATCACCTCAAGCCAGTTAGACTGGCCATTATTAAAAAGACAGCATAAGAAATGCTGGCAAGGATGCGGATAAAGGGGAACCCTCTTCTACTGTTGGTGGGACTGTAAAGTAGCATAGCCACTATGGAAAACAGTATGGAGGTCCCTCAGACAAGTACAGATAGAACTACCATATGATCCAGTAATTTCACTACTGGGTATATACCCAAAACAATGGAAATCATCATGTTGAAGGAATACCTGCACTCTCATGTTTATCACAGCTCTACTCACAATAGCCAGGAATGGAAACCAACCTAAATGTCCATTGATAGATGACTGGATAAGGAAAATGTGGCATATACACACAATGAAATACTACTCTGCCATAAAACGAATGAAATTCTGCCATTTGCTGCAACATGGAGGAACTTAGAGAAAATTATGTTAAGTGAAATAAGCCAAGTACAGAAAGAGAAATACCGCATGTTCTCACTCATACGTGGGAGCTGGAAAAAAAAAGAAAAAAGAAAGAAAGATAGATACAACAATCACAATAATTCCTTGAATGCTCTAAAGGAGAGAACAGAACTAACTGAGACCACCAGAGGTGGGAAAATGGGAGCTGTTTAGGGAGAAACTGGTATAGGGTCACAAAAAATGTTTATATCGTGTAATGATAAAAGGAAAAAAAAAAAAAAAGATAGCCTGAAAAGAGGATCTTGAATGTTATAACCACAAACAAATGATAAATGTTTAGGTGATAGATATGCTATTCTGATTAGGTTATTATAAAATATATTTATGTACTGAAACAACAAACTGTACCCCATAAATATATACAATGAAAAAAATAAACTAAAACAAATCTTAAAAAGCAAAAACAAAAAAACATAAAAAAGAAACTTTCATATAATTCCTCTTTATGAAGCAGATGTACAAGATGAACATCACTCTCAAATCTATCGACCTTTCAAACACCCTCTTAGCTCTTCTAAAAAACAAAAATAAGACAAATGCTCCCTATTTAAGAAATAATTTCATGTTTTGATTTGGATTATTTTTAAAAGCTATTAATACCTATGGAGAACAATTATTTTACAGATAAATGGGAAATAAATCTGTAGAAGTCATCTTTAATGCAGCTAAAAAACTTAAGGAAACAAAAGAAAATTGAGAATATCTATTGGTAAAGCATCTAGTTAAAAGTATTCTAAATTTCATTCAAGTGAAAAGGTACCTATCTGAAAATACTTAATAGAATTCATTCATTCATACAAAAATGATTAATGAGCATTTACTATGTGCCAGGCATTATTCTAGACACAAGGGATACAGCAGACAGACAAAAATGCCAGCCTTATGGAGCTCCCATTCAAGTGCTGACATGTTAGATAACGTTTCAGATATCCTCTCAGATATCATCTTAGAGATCCTCTTATGTTCCTCTGCTAGCACATTTTGTATGACATAAACAAAATATTCCATAAATGTAAAGTTAACTTAAATTCCTGGTTAAATTAGTGAGTATTGTGATTATTACGTAATATTTAATTTTTCAGAGAGACAAAACACGAAAGGAAATAATCTTTTTATTTATACTTCCCCTTTAAAAACAATGTTAAAAAAGTATTAGTTAAAAAAATTCACTTAACACACACACACACACACACACACACACAAACCGGGGGGGGGGGGGGGGGGGGGAAGAAGATATAACAACCACAATTATTTGAAGTTGATACAACAAGCAAACAGAAAGGACATTGTTGGGGGGGAGGGGGGGAGGGAGAAGGGAGGGAGGTTTTGGTGATGGGGAGCAATAATCAACTACAATGTATATCGACAAAATAAAATTTAAATAAATAAATAAAAATAGAGCTTAATTCTAAGAGAAAAAAAAATTCACTTAAATATTTCCTATAAAAGTGAATGTGAAAATCTGATTATTTAGAACTTCAATCCTAGAAAAACAACTTGGTCACTGTTTTGCATTTGGTGTTAGGAACATCTCCAAAAAGCAGTTACAAGCATTCAGTGTTCTAAAACTTCAGTGATCAAGAATAAAAGCATTGGAAATAATCAAATTCAGCAAGATTGCAGTTGAATCACATAATTAGGCATAAGGTAAGCAGGCCAATCTGACCAAAAAACAAGGAACTATTCTAAGACATAGGAGTCAAGAGAGCATCACCTTAACACTGTCTGTAAGTAGATGAAGGTGTAAGTAAAGAAAGAAAATTATTTCCTTTGTATGCCTATGTATAACTAACCAAAAGACTGCACACATCCTACACTTGTGTTGGAGCTCAGAAGACACATAGCCTTATTATCCCATTAGGAATCTTGATGGAATCCCATTACAAACCCATTTCACTATTTCTTTTATTAAAAATCCTTTTTCCACTTAACTCTGTCACATTATTTCCACAGAGGTCACCAAATATCTATGTTTAGGACAATTATATGTGAATCTAATTATTTGGTGATAACATAATTAATAAGCTTAATTTACTCTTCAACAAATTTCATACTCCAGAGATGAGCGATGTAAGTTTCTTACCACCAACTGCAATTCTAGTAAGTCACATAATAGTCATCAATCATTAACCCACTCTATTACCTATCCCTATGATATAATGTAATACTCTGTAATACTGACAGACCCCAATGATAATTAGACCCCCAAAACATTCATTAGATAAAACATTGCTAATGGAAAAGAAATCAGAGTTCAGTGTGTGGGAGATTAAAAGGAACCCCACATCCTTTTAACTTCACTCAAATGAAAAGAAAAAAAATTACCCAAATTGAAGGTTGCAGCAATCAAAATGTTGAACAAAAACAGGATGAGGTATAGGAAGGAAATTCATTTTCATGTTTCAATTATTTAATTGTTTCAATGTTCTTAATCATGTTATTGTCTATCTGTAAAGGACCAAATTACATTTATGTAATAAGCCTTAACTAAACATGGAAACAATGCTATAATATTTGGTTTCGTATTTTCTCCCTGAAAGTTAAACAAGAAAATAGAAATGAATAATGAAAGGCATTAAACATATGTGAGATTTTTAATTTTTTTAGATACCTCTAAAAATAAAATGGCCATATAGTACACTATAAAATATTGTTTGAAAGCTTATTCAATACAGGAATTCAAAATGTTAACAATTCACCAGGGAATACAGAAGTTTAATATCACATTTTTGTCACACTAAATTCCATTAACTAGAAAACAAATGGTAGAATATAAAGCTTTTATGATCAGTGACAACAAGAAATGAATATAACACTGGAGTTTTAATTCAAAAATATGCTAACACTAAAATAAACATTTTCTTTTTTCCTAACCAGTTTTATATACTTGAGACATTCTTCCAATCAAAAAATATTTATTATGTCCTAGGTACTGGTTTAGATTCTTATATAGAGTGCTTGACGAATCAAGTGCATCTCTTGTTCTCAATGGAGATTCATATTGTCTAGTGAAACAATAACTACATTAACAATATTAATAACAACTGCCAGCACATTTTGTGTGACATAAACAAAATATTCCATAAACGTAAAGTTAATCTAAATTTCTAGTTAAATTAAGAGTTAAGAGTGAATCAGAGTATTCTTTTTTCCCCCCCAATCCTTAATGATAAAAAATTTCAAACAACTTATTATTACTACTCTTTGCCTTGGTGAATTAGACTCACTGACTAGATTAGAATTTAACCTCTTTCTTTGATAATTAAGGCTCTTGAAGCACCTCAGGGTCATTTGTCTGATGATAACTGCTCATTATACAGAATATGCCATCTGCCAATCAGAAATATCTGAGTTATAAATACAATATTCCTTACATACAAGCAACCATTTCACCTAGGTAGGACCTGTCACCCCAGCTATTCTGTTGGAACTACTCTTCTCTCTCAGACAAACAGCATTAAACTATTGCCATGGTCTTTAGCTCTAGGAACTCTCTTCACCCTAAAAAGAGAACTATTGTCATCTGGGTGCACCTTCTCTGGCATACACAGAGCTAATCTGACAAATCTTCCTCCACTCCTGTACTGCAACAACCAACTAACAACTGATTTTACTTACACAGAAATTTATAGTTTAAATAGATACCATGATAAAGTATTGCAAACACTACCTTTGAAATTTCTTCATTTTACAATAATTTCTATGTCAACAGTCATTGTTCTCTGTCATAAAAGACAAACTTAAAAAAAAAAAACCTGCAAGTATAAATTCAGTTTGTTGTATAGCAAAACTTCTAGCATTCAAGAAACAAAATTTCACAATGTATTGTAATTATAAAGATGATATAATAATTATAGTAACAAATTTTAGAAAATATTTCAAAAGCTAACAGGAGATATAAATAGTATGTAAATTAGCATGAAAAAATTATTTTACCTAAAACATCATTCATAATATAACTCTAGAAATGACTACTGCATAATTATAGAATTATTCAAATTTTCCAGAAAATACCTCAGAAGAGTATTAAAACTTTGCTTTATGGGCCCACCCCGTGGCTCACTCGGGAGAGTGCGGCGCTGGGAGCGCAGAGGAGCTGGGAGTGCAGAGGCCGTGGGTTCGGATCCTATATAGGGATGGCCAGTGCGCTCACTGGCTGAGCGCTGTGCGGGCAAAACTTTGCTTTATGAGTAACGCATAATTCTAAATATTTTGACTTTATATCTGCCCTCTTCCATACAGGATTTGAGGGCCATTAGTATTTTTAAAAGATTATCACTAAAGATTAAAAAAATTAAAAGTATTTTATAAAATAATAGCAAAAATCCCACATATGGCTTTGAACACTGAATTATAAAGTTTTAGGCTATGGTTCTGTTTTGTTACAAGTGTAGTACGTGTTCATTGGAAAATAATTCAAATGTAAGTGTATGAAGTAAAAAGAAAACCACTACCGCCCCACATCCCCAAGACAACACAAACCCTTGATCCAGCCAACCCCCTTCCTCTGCCTCCCAATACTTCCCTGGGGTCTGGAGAAGAAATACATATAAAAGTACTATTTATGTTTTCTATAAAGAGATCATTTAAAAACTCTTAACAAGTCAAAGTACTAGGACTCAAATGGTAACCAGAATTTGCTGGGCACATGTTTATTTCTCTATTAATATTAATTATAAAAAATGGCATTAAACATTACAAATCTGTATATAAACTTGACAGCAATATCAAGTAAAAGTAATGCTAGTTTTACCCAATATCTATTGAAGAAACACCTTAATTTGAAGTGTTCGAAACACTGAGTACTGAATAACAACACATTATTTAAATTTTACTTTTAAAAATTTTGATTTTAATATTACCTGTCCCAGTCCACGCTGACTGACCATCAGTAAGTGTAATAACAAAACCAGATCCTAGTGTTATCTCCCAAGACACTTGTAGAAAATGAATTATATTGGGTTCAGAAGCAAGACAGATTCTGCTTACTTTTCTCTCCATTTCTGGTTACCTGTAAAGAAAAAATAAAATTAATATTTTCACAAGAAACTATAACTATCAAATAATAATGCTTTCTCTACTGGTCCTTCAGCTATACAGACACCAAGGAAATAAGAAAATAAGTAAAACAAAAAACTATAATAGAGTCAACCACTGAATTCAGTAAGTCATACTTTTATTCAATACTAATTCACAGTTTTTACAGATGAGAAAAGCAGAGGCCCATAAATAGCAAACGATTTGCTCAAGTAATGGAGCTGAATAAAAATTACCATCCCAGCCCTAAGAAGAGGAAATGTTGTCTTTTCTTTTCCCAAGAGTCAATAGCCTCTTTTTCTACAACCAAAGAAATGATAACAAGAACTTGTGTGAATGACCTGGGAGTGATCTCACAACTGGAATGTGACTGTAATTAGTGAGGATAAATTTGACCAAGTATCTTAGTCTCCATCTGGAGAAAGACTATGTGAAATGAAAAAGGAAAGTAAGCATAAATCATAAGAACATAAAATCTCAGAACCCAACAGTTGGGTACCCAGTTGGTAGTACCCAGTCATGCCTTCTCTAAGAAAAAGGTACCCGTGTTCAGTGACTCACTCTGTTCAATGAGACAGGAGCACCTTGTAATAGAGATGGGCCATATGAAATTATCACAGCCTGAAGCCAATAAACATTTTTTTTTTGCATTTTTGAATTGAAGTGTTATATGAAAAGTACATATATCAATAATACAACAGATGAATTTTACAAATGAACAAATCCACATAAGCAGTACCTAGATCAAAGAAGCAGAACATTTTCCATATCCACTCATCTGATGATGGGCATTTGGGCTGGTTCCAACTCTTGGCTATTGTAAAGAGTGCTGCGATGAACATTGGGGAACAGGTATACCTTCGACTTGATGATTTCCATTCCTCTGGGTATATTCCCAACAGTGGGATGGCTGGGTCATATGGTAGATCTATTTGCAATTGTTTAAGGAACCTCCATACCATTTTCCATAGAGGCTGTACCATTTTGCAGTCCCACCAACAATGTATGAGAGTTCCTTTTTCTCCGCAGCCTCGCCAGCATTTATCGTTCATAGTCTTTTGGATTTTAGCCATCCTAACTGGGGTTAGATGGTATCTCAATGTGGTTTTGATTTGCATTTCCCGGATGCTGAGTGATGTTGAGCATTTTTTCATATGTCTGTTGGCCATTTGGATATCTTCCTTAGAGAAATGCCTACTTAGCTCTTTTGCCCATTTTTTAATTGGGTTGCTTGTTTTCTTCTTGTAAAGTTGTTTGACTTCCTTATATATTCTGGATATTAATCCTTTGTCAGATGTATATTTTGCAAATATTTTCTCCCACTCTGTTGGTTGTCTTTTAACTCTTTTCATTGTTTCTTTTGGTACATCTACACAATGGAATACTACTCAGCTATAAAAACGAATAAAATACTGCCATTTGCAACAACATGGATGGACCTTGAGAGAATTATATTAAGTGAAACAAGTCAGGCACAGAAAGAGAAATACCACATGTTCTCACTTATTGGAGGGAGCTAAAAATTAATATATAAATTCACACACACACACACACACACACACACACAAACCGGGGGGGGGGGAGAAGACATAACAACCACAATTATTTGAAGTTGATACGACAAGCAAACAGAAAGGACATTGTTGGGGGGGAGGGGGGGAGGGAGAAGGGAGGGAGGTTTTGGTGATGGGGAGCAATAATCAGCTACAATGTATATCGACAAAATAAAATTAAAAAAAAAAAAAAAAAGCAGAACATTACCACCCCAGAACTCGTTCTCACAGTCCCTCCCTTACAGTCAGGACCTCCTGAAATAACCACTATCCTGTCTTCTAATAGAAATTAGTTTTGAATGTCTTTGTACTTTATGTATAAATATAATCATACAATATGTTCTATTTTATACCTGGCTTCTTTTATTCAACATTATGTTCAAGAGATCGATCTATGCGTCTTTTGGCTGTAGATAATTACCAGGACTCTGTAGTATTCCACTATATGGATATAATACAATTTATCCATTCTCCTAGAGATAGGCATTTGGGCACTTTCCAACTTTTGACTATTTCAAGTACTGCTGCCATAAACACTCTGGCAAGTATCTATGCATTTCTGTTTGGTATATAGCTACAAGAGGAATTTCTAGAGCAGAGGATATGCATATGTTCACTTTTAGTACTATACAGCCAATGGTTTTCTAAAAGGATTGTACCAATTTACAATTGGTGTATGAGAATTCTGATTACTCCTCATCCTTGCAAACATTTTCTATCCCTTTTGGTTTTAGCTATTTTGGTGGGTATGTAGTGGTATTACATTGTGTTTTTAATTCACATTTCCTTAATGAGTATTGGATGTTGAATCCTTTTCACATATTTATTGGACACATGAATAGCCAATAAATTTGTGGAGAGTCTGTTCAACCTTGCCAATGTTTTTATTCAGTTGTCTTTTTCTTATCGATGTTCCTACTTATTTGTCTTTGTCTTTATTTTCCTTCTGATGTCTTTATTTTGGATATGATTCCTTTTATAGGTATAAGAATTGTATCTGCTCTCATTCTGTTACCTTTTCACTGTCATATCTTTAGATGAAGGAAGTTTTGAATTTTAATGAAGTACAATATATCAAATTGTACTTGTGCAAGAAGTCTTGATAACTGATACTATATACCTCCCATCTTTGTTGTTCTTCGAGATTGCTTTGGTTAATCTTAGCCCTTTGTATTTCCATATTAATTTTAGAATCAGACTACCAATTTTTGCAAAAGCACCTACTGGTGTTTTGATAAAAAAATCTGTGGAGAGCAAATATCTTCCCAATATCGAGCCTTCAAATCAATAAGGATGTCTCAATTATTTAGGCCTTCTTTCTCACAATATTGTTTTCACTTTCAGAGTCCTGTACTTCTTTTGCTACATTTGTTTTTAAGTATTGGAAAGTAAATTTCTGAATGATCCAAATTAATCCCCTTACTCTGATTTCAGATTTACCGAATAATCTTCTGTTTATACTTAGTTCTGGCTATACACACATTTTACATAAACTACAAGAGAACAATGAACAAAAAAATTCTTTCTCTAATAAAAAACTTGCATATAGCAATAGGGATTTGCCTTTTCCATCTTGAATCTAAGATCTTGACAGAAAAATCTCAAGTCCTGAACAAAAAAGAAAAAAATTTTCATAGTAAAATTGGTATAAGTGAAAGACTACTTTGGTTGCTCGGACTAGTCCTGCTGCACCATCCTATAAAACACCTTTGAAGGCTGTATTTAATTGATATTTAAGCCAAATAATCATTGATAGCTAATTATCCCCAGTCCTGAAGAAGGCTGGCCTGATCTTAGGTCAGTAAAATCAACAGAACCTAGCCTGGAACTGTCAAAATCACATACTAAGTAGTTTAACTATTTACATAAAAGCACCATTAGTCAGACTCCATTAAAAATAATAAAAATAATTACCTTGCCAAAAATGTATTCAAAAACAGTTGGAAGCAGTATCTGTATTTTATAATAATGTGTTATATTTTTTTACTCCATACAATTACTTCATATGATATACAACAAAAGAATCAGAAGTACTCAATATAGTAGTGAAAGTTAGAAGTAGAAGGGAGTCAGATCTAAGACAATCAATCACCATCATCCATTTGCTAAATATTTTACAATTTCACAAGAACTGTATTACTTGAACAAACAACAGAAACCTACATAAAATAAAAATTCAAAAACCACTAACCTCACGCTCCCAAAAATCAATGTTCATTTGTCTATTTTCCTTCCATGCCCTTATCTACAGATACATGTAATGTTTACATAGGTCTTACCATAAAGATATTGCTTCATATTCCATCTTAGACATGTTAGATTACGTAGAAAAAGCCTTTTTTTCACACGGGTACAAAGTTTCATACGTAGCATTCTTAGTGACTAAATAGTAATCCATTGAGTGCTATAATTAACCATGAAGTATGTTGGTATACTTCAGCTCTTTAGTTTTCACCAGAACACTAAGAATATAGCAACTATTATTATCTCCATTGTATAAGTGAAAAAACAGAGGTGAAGTCTAATACCCAGTATCACACACCTAGTTAGTCGTGGTGCAAGGACTCAAATCCACTGCCTTCTCTTCTTACCACAGCACTTTGCCTGTTATTAGGAATGCAGAAATCTAGTAGGGCTGAAGTTAAGAAAAATGAGCTCTCCAAGAGAATGGTTTCTAAAGCTACCAAGTAAAGAAACATGGTTAGACCATGAAAGAGGTGTGAAGTGTGAAATTCTCCCTGTGATAAGCATTGCCAAATGAGACACTCTTAAGACTGTTCCAAACAAAACCAAGACTTTTGTTTCAAGTCCCCCATCAAATGGTAGTTAGCCAGACTCATACTCTATAATCATATGAGACATGTGGAAACAAACAGATCCAGTCATGATTCTGGATCAAGCCAGAAGAAAGAAATTTCCAACTATGATCTCCTATACCTTATTGCTTACAGACTGTAGGACATGTCTACCTGAAATTCCAAAAGTCTGTGCCTGTCTCAAAGTAGTATTTCACAAATACTTGCCCTTGGATTTATTTAAAATAATCTCAAATCTGTCACCTATGGATTTTAACCATTTTTCCTAGTAGTTTCAGTTGAGAACACACAAATTAAGTTTAACTCCTTTTACATACAGCAGACCTTCCCTCAAGACTATACACTTGCAGTTAATTGAAATATTTCTTATAATACATGATTTCTAATACCCACACCACTTTATTCTCTTCAGAATTTGCTCTAGTTAATCTCTGCCATTCAATGCATAGCCCACAGAGCCCAAACTGATACTCTAGTTGTGCTATAGACAATAAAAAGTAGACAAAGACTATATATCCCCTCATCATAAATAGTACACTTCTATAATTTCAAGGAAAATACCATATTTGATTTTTATTATTGTTTTTAATGGTAGTGAGAGTGACAGGGGTTGTGTCTGGGGTGGTGTTTTATTTCGTTTTTGACAGCTACATCATTCTGCAGACTCCTACTGAGTTTAATATCAACTAAACTTAAGTCTTTCCATATATGTATGTTGTTGCTAAGTCACATTTACTCCATTCTATGTTTGTAATTTTTGTTGTTTGATTTTTTTTTGCAGCGGTACAATTTCATATTTTATGTTTGGCTTATCAACTTTACACTGAATAGTGATTCTGTTCTTGTGATCCAACACATTTATATTATCTCCCTGACACTGTCATTTAAAAATTTGATAAACCTCTCTTCTAAGTATTCAAATCATTTATGAAAATGTTGAGCAGAACAAATCCAAGCACAGACTTCTATGACCTGCCATTAAAAACAAGCCTCTAGGAGACATCAATCATCAATACTATGTGGGCATATCACTTATATCTCTATCTAAGTCACTTGGTAAAACCTTAGCACTTCATTAAAGATACCCAAACTATAGAAGCTAACCAACAAAACTAGAGAAATGACATAAAAATTACAAATATGCAAAGAGAAAACATAAGTCAAAACCAGGAACAAGCACATAATTCAAAGATGAAAACTTATTATTCTTTAACCATACAGCATGAATCTCTTACTAGATGATACTAAAAACTCTAAAAGAATATTCTCTATTCTTTTATTTGTGGGAGAAGGGTGTAAAATTGCTTTAAATTTTTATGACCTATACATAATATGCTATAAAAATCTAAAAGTAAATTATTAATTGGTATTTCATTGATAACTAATTAATAATTTTACTACTAACAGCAAATTTATAAATTAGGAATTTTAATTTGCTTTCTCAATTTGAAACTATTATGGTATCACATATTTTTTCTCAATTTACAACTGAATACAAAAACAAAAACAACCCATTTGGTTAGCTCTTTACTATAAATCTCTATCTCCCAGGGTCAGGGTACGAAAATTAATTATACAGTACCAGAGCTGTACTCTCCTACATTAAAGGGCATAAGGAATCCAGAGAAAATCCCAGAATGAAAGGAAAAAAATGTAAAATTAAGGGTATAATACTGACCCCTCCAAATTGATAAATTAGGAGTAATTCTAATTTCTAACTAAACTTTACTCAGAAAACTATCTATTCTTCCCAATAAGAAACATTAAAAAAAATACTTGTAGCCCCATCAATTAAGCATGTTAAAAATTTTTAAACATTTAAATTTGTAACTTTTACATTATAATCATTAAAATTTTTAAAAAAAATATTTTTAGTCAAATTTTTTTCCCACAATGAGGTTCCCTTTGCCTAGGTAGATGTTCTTAGTTCTGAAATGTTTTATCCATTTGTGAATACTTTTTTTTAGATCAATTAGTCAATACATTTAACATGCAATAAATTACTCACATGTTCTGTAATCCTTAAATTTGAAAATTACTGGAAAATGTGTGTTATGGTTTTTCTATGTCAGTCATTGAAAAAGACATAGTTAAAGGTTTACGTAATTCTAATGAGCTCAAAACTCACAATTTGAGAGAGGGGGAAGTATAGGAACTACTTATGGAATGCTATATTTTGCCTTTATAGTATTTACATACAAATACATACAGATGCATACACACACCCATTTCTCCTTAAATGTGCCTTGAGAACCATGGCTCTTGTTAGCATTAACATAACTTTGTGGAAGGAAAATACCCCACTTAGAATTATTCTAAAACAGCAATTGGTTTCATTGCCTTTTTTAAAACCATATTTGAATCAAGTTACAAATTTCTAACTATAGAGACAAATTCATTTAAAATTCAATATTCCAGATGCCTGTCCGTGACTCACTGTACTTTCACAATAATATAAAGGGCTTTAATCTCAATAACATTAAGAAGATATTTGGGGATCAGATTAGTTTTAAAAATAACTTTTAATTATTCAAGTATTTTCCTATTTTCTGATTAATTCTAGGCACTTCTCACAAAAATAAAATGATTTTATTTAAAGATTCTATAAATTTAGTAAATTCAGATTTGAAACTTTGGATGCTACCTGTGAACCATATTTAAGCACTTATAATAATAACCCACATGACAACTCAGTACCTATAAGTATTTTGTGCCTAAGTAGCCTCAGAAATGTTTTCTTCGTATCAGGGAAGTCTTAATTTCCTGATAATAACAATTTGAACCAGTTTTGAAAGTACTTCATTCTTTTACTTTGAGGTCACCCTCTCATTAAATATCAAATACAAAAGATCTATGAATCAACTATAGAAACAAAAAATGATAAAGTGGAATGTCTTTTAAGACTCAGCAAATTGACAATCTTTGCTTTCACCAGCCTTGTAAATAGTCAGCCATAGTTTTCTGCCTCAAGACTACTTGAAGAAAGGGGGTGAAACCCTCTTCAGAGAGACTGATTGATTAGGGCTATAAGAAAGCCTGTGTTTTGTTTTTTAAGGGCACTAAAGGTCACACTAGTATCAGCACCTCTCCCAGCCAGAGCCACGGATCTAAGACAAGCCTGCAGGTGGAAACAGTTGAGTCCCACCCCAATTTGTACATAAGTAGCTTTATTGAGAGCTCAGAACAGTTGAGAATTGAGAAGCTTATCTTTGGTACTTTGTGTCTTTGATACTTGGCCACTCTCTTAGAAGAGAAATAAGTTGTTGGCTGGTATGCAATTGATGTGATCTATGGTCTGAACAAATACCATTCATAGCTGCTTCTGAATAAACAAGACGCTTTTTAAATTAGTTTACAAAGAATTTTGTATGCCCTTTTGGATGCTGATAAGAGACAGTGGAGAGAAGCCAACACTCTTAGGTCAGCTCAAGTTAGTTACAACACTCTATCATTGATAACACCATTTTTAACTTAAGCTTTTTTTTTTTTTTCCTTTATAGTAAATTATGGCTTCTTTTCAAGCTGCTTGGGTTGCAGGTGTTCAAACTTCTGCAGCTCTGCCAAGGAGTTGTACTTACAGAGCAGAAAAAGCCAAATTCATGTTTCTAATGAAGCAATTAACTTAAGAGCCCCCTTGTTGAGAAAAGTAGGCTGATACCTAAAGTGACTTCACAATGATTAGCACACAACACATGCTGCTAAGTCTGTAATTAGATTCCTGGTCACATTATTTTGTTTGACCTTATTTTTAAAAAAGGAGGAAAAGAAAGCAAATGTAAATTGGAAGCCAAAATTGTAGTGACAGATTTTTTAAAAGTCCTATCTCATTACAAAATTCAAGGACAAGAATAGATATTATTACTAAACAAAAAGGAAAGGTTTATGTAACAACCACTAGGCTACTTGATAAAACAAACATCACACAACAATTCAGGAAAACTAAGTGAAAAGAAAAGGACTATTTCTTATTGTTTAGTATTTTTTAAAGACATGTTTATCTTTTAGTCAGTGTAGGGAAAATACAGGAAAATGGTCAGAGCCCTTCAGATGTTCAGAATCTTGCCTAGTATTTGCTGTAAAAATCCACGTGCGCCCAGGTGTTCCTTGGTTACTATCTAATGTAATTGCACATGGGCACCCAGGTGTCCTGGGTTATGGACCTAAGCATAAATGACTACCGGCTCTGATACACAGCACTCTCAGGACGTTCCTGGAAGCCACTAGGGCAGCTGCTCCTACCTCTGAATAAAGCCTATTAATTTTTTATCTACGGCTCCCAGCATCATTTCCTATTGCCTAGTTTGTGGACCTGCGTGTGAAGGGTTTGTGACCCAGTCTGCGCAATCTGTACAAGGGACATGAGGGGTCTGTGAGCCCTAGCTTGACAGTCAGAATTTCCACATTGAGGATTTTTAAAATTAATAATTTGTAGCTTTTTCCCTATTAGTACTATGTTCATTTGCTGGTTGGTGTTATCAAAAAGTAAATTACAATTTTACTTTTACTAAATCAATTTACCCTTAAATTTTTGAAGCAATTAAAACTATCAGCAACCCCTTCTATTAAAGTATTTTACTGAAATACTTCCAAGTTAGAATTTTCCAAAATTTAAGGGTAAAGAATTTATAGGATTATTAAATACCTTTCTAATCGTGTCAGGATTAACTCCATTCTAATAATTTTGAAAATGAAAAGTAGGGTAAACATTTGTCCAGGTTTGCCTGGGATCTTCCCAGTTTTAAAACAGTTCAATGTCCTAGGAAATCTCTCAATCCTAAGCAAACCTATATGGCTAGTCACCCTAAATTAGTAAAAAACAGTTATGGCTGTTAACATAATCTTGTTCAAAAATTTGTAATATACAGATGTCCAAAGAAGACATTACATCTCTGCCAGGTCATAGTCCATTCTCAATTTTCATGACTGTGGAATTCCAGCTGCTGCCATTCTAAATATCATATCACTGCTCATTTCCTCTGCTTATCTTTCACAAACAACATTAATAATCATCAGTTTCAGTGATTCATTTAAATTTCACTTCCTCTCCTTTTCTCTTACCCGATGAAGTAGGTATTAAAAAGCAGTAAAATGATCTAACACTTGAATAAATTCCCCACATAGAAACCTAGATCCAAAATGCCGTTAAAATTGGACCTGAAGTTCCAAGACTGTGGACTTCCTTCATATTCATCAAATGGCCATTCTCGATTACAAATAACTTTGGTGGAAAAAGATAGAAGTATACTTATTTTGGGAACTTTCTAGACTGTCAGGAGGACTTTAGTTCTGACTGCAGTTTCCTGTGAGCATGATACTTCACGGAACTGAAGAGGTAAGATAGTACCTGAAAACAGCATTAACTAAGCAAGTCTCTTTTCACTGAGAACTTAGTAATTACAATTTCCTAAACCTTGAAATTTCTGACACCTCTTATATTTCAATTTCATAAGAGTGAGGGTGTTCCTATGAAACACCATTAATTAAGCTTATATACAGTCTTTTCTACTTGAAAAGCATTTTGCTCAGAACTGAAATGTAACTAAAAGCACTTGTATGGAAAAGGAACAAGACGTGCACTGTACTTTTTCCACCACTCACAAACCCACCATTTACTTACAACTGTACCCATTTATCTGCCTGTTTTTTAATGGCAAACAGGCGGATGAATGATAAGATTGGGTACAAGAGAAATGAGATTTAATCCTGGGAAAAAACAAAAACAAAACTATAACATGTTCAGTTGCTCATACTACCTAATTCAACTATGTAAAAATATTTAAAAACTACATAAAATTGTCAATTTTTTAACTTATAAAAATGGCAATTTCAGATAGTTCAAATAATAGTAAGCAGTATAAACAGTACAGGAGGACTTACACTGCTGATTGGATGAGTAATTACATACTTATTTCCTAGGCTGCAATTTCTGAGTCTAAGTAATTTTCAACCACCTCCCTGAATATATTTTGGACAATAGTGGGAGGAGATTCAAAGGTATAAGCAGAAGATTCTCTTCTGAGTTCCCTTCAGTGAAACATTCTCAAAGTGAACTGAAACTCTGTACCTAAAACTTAAATCAAGCCTTGTTCTTTTTAGCAATGGTGCAAATTCCAATACCGCCAGGGGCCATGCAGGTCAGGTGTAAGCCGATAAGCATCCACTGCATGAGGGGTAGGAACTGTGACAAACTGGAATCTACAAGTAACCATATAAAGGTGGTAACCACTACTCAGTGTATAAAGCTATACAACTACACCAGTTGTCAAGTAAGGCAAATCATAACTAAAGCCAAAATGCTTTGTTATTTTAGTTATACTAAGTTCCCATTTGTATTGTCAGGGCTCAGACCTTTCAAACCCGTTGTACAGACTGGGTCACCAGACCCCTCCCAGGCCAGGCTGGGTCCCCGGACCCCTCACACGCAGGTCCATGCTAGGTAGCTGGGAAAGATCCAGGGAGCCGTCAGCAGATGTCATGAGCTCAGTCCTCAGCAATGGCAGCAGCAGCTTACAGATCCAGCAGCTTACAGGTCTGGTGGTGGCAGCAGCCTGTCGGAGGGTCCCAGGGACCCTGGCAGCAACAACTCGCAGCAACAGCCTCCAGCAGCAGTAGTAGCCTCCCTGTGCCAACCCCCCTCACCCCCCGCCAGGAATCCCGTGGGTGGGGGGCACCATGGATCAAAGCCATTCACCCTTTATACTCAAGTCCATAGCCCAGCACATGCACAATTACATTAGACAATAACCAAGGAACACCTGGACGCACATGTATATTTACATCAAATATTCGGCAAGATTCTGAACATCTGAGGGGCCCTGACTATTTTCCTGTATTTTCCCAATACAGTGCAAAATAGATTCTGAGCCTGGATAAGTAATGGTCCTTGGTGATCTGCCATTCTGATTACTCAAGAAACTAACTGCTATGGTTTGAATGTGTTCCCCAAAGTTCATGTGTTGAAAACTTAATCCCAATGCAGTAGCGTTGGGAGGTGAGGCCTAATGGGAGTTGTCTGGGTCATGCGGCACCACCCACATGAATGAATTAATTAATGCCATTATCATGGGAGTGGATTCCTTATAAAAGGACAAGTTCAGTCCTCTTTTGCACTGTCTCTCTCACTCATGTGAAGCCTTCTTCCATCTTATGATGCAGCACTAAGGCTCTCACCAGATGCCAGCACCTTGATCTGGGGCTTCCCGGCCTCCAGAACTGTAAGAAAATAGTTATCTGTTCTTTATAAATTATCCAGTCTCAACTATTCTGTGATAGCAGCATGAAACAGACTAAGATAAAAAAATATGGTACTGAAGGAGTGGTGTGTTGCTATAACAAATACCTGAAAACGTGGAAGCAGGCTTAGAACTGGGTAATGGGTAAAGGCTGGATGAGTTTAAAGGAGCAAATTAGAAAAAAGCCTATATAGCTATAAACAGAGCATTAAGGGCAATTCTGGTGAAGGCTCAGGAGAAGAAATGTAGAGAAAGTCTGAAAATTCTTAGAGATTACCTAAGCAATCATAATCAGAACGGTGGTAGAAATATGGACAGTAAAGGCCATTCTGATAAAGCCTCAGAAAGAAATGAGGGAAATCTTGCTGGAAACTGAGGTAATGGCCATCCTTGTTACAAATGGCAAAGAACTGGCTGAATTGTTTCCCTGTCCTAGGGCTTTATGGAAGGCAGAATATAAGAGCAATGAACTAGGATACCTGGCAGAAGAAATTTCTAAGCAAAATATTGAAAGAGCTGTGTGGCTTCTTTTAAACACATACAGTAAAATGAGAGAGGAGAAAAATAATTTAAAGATGGGCTTTATAATTAAAAGGAAAACAGAACATAAAGATTTGGAAAATTCACAGCTTGGCTGTGTAAAGAACTAAAAAGCATGCAAGGGTACAGCCAAGCTACCTACCCTTTGATAAAGGGATTAGCATGGATAGAAAGAAGCCAGATGCTATTAATCAAGACAGTGGAAGAAAGGCCCCCAAAGCACAGAGCTCTAAAAGGGCAGAATGGTTTCCAGGGATGAGCAGGGGGCATCCACCACAAGCTTACTGCCAAAGGCAACCTTGGGACTCTGCTCCCCACATTCTGGTGCAGCGCTCCTTGGCCACCCCAGCCATGCCTCATGTGGGCTCAGATTCAGCTTGTCCTGCCACTCCTGAAGGTACAAGCCATAAATGCTGCTGGCATCCACGTGGTACTAATTCTACAGGCTTGCAAAATGCAAGAGCTGTGAACGCATGGCTTCTTTCACCTGGATTTCAAATGATGTCACAGATAGCTTCAAGGGCCAAGCGGAGACTTACCATAGGGCAAACTGGCCACAGAGTCTCCACTAGGGCAATGTCCAGTGGAATCATGAAGTCAGAGCCCCTGCAGAAAGACCCCACTAGAGCAATGCTGAGTGGAGGCCACAGGGGCAGGGCCACCCTGGAGACCCCAGAACTGTAGAGCTACCAGCATGCAATGCCACCCTGGGAGAGCTGCAGTCATAATCCTCCATTCTATGAGAGTTGCTACATGGGCTGAGCCCAGCAAAGCCATGGGTACAGGACTGCCCGAGGCTTTGGGGGACCAACCCCCACCATAGTGTGCCCAGAACGTGGGACTGGAGCCAAGAAAGATTGTTGTGGAGCATTAAGATTTATGTTATTTGCCCTGGTAGGTTTTAGACTTACCTGAGAACAGTTACCCTTTGCTTCTTGCCTATTTCTTCCTTGTGGAATGTGAATACTTGTTCTGTGCCTGTCTCACCACTGTATTTTGGAAGTAGATAAGTTAATTTTACAGACCCACAGCTCGAAAGGAATTTGCCACAGCACGAATTGTACCTTGAGTCCCACCCATATCTGATTTAGATGAGACACTGAACTTTTGATTTGGTGCTGAGAGTACTGGGATGGAGTGAATATATTTCACACGTGAAAAGACATGAGTTTTGAGGGCCAGGGTGAAATGTTGTGATTTAAATGTGTCTCCCAAAATTCTTGTGTTGGAAACTTGATCCCCAAAGCAGTGGTGCTGGGAGGTGAGACCTAATGGGAGATGTTTGGGTCATGGGGGCACTACCCTCATGAATGGATTAATGCCATTATCACAGGACTGTGCTCATTATCATGGGAATTGGTTCCTTACAAAATAATGAGTTCAGCCCTCTCTTGCTCTCCCTCACACATGTAATGTGTTCTACCATATTATAACACAGCATGAAGGTCCTAACCAGATGCCAGCACCTTGATCTTGGAATTCCTGGACAGAATTATGAGGAAATAAATTTCTGTTGTTTATAAATTACCCAATATTGGATGTTCTGTTATAGCAGCACAAAACAGACTAACACATGATAAATCCTTATTTTTATGCAGAAATCATCTGACTTTTAAATATTGGCTCATATTTTTTAAGAAACACTGAGCGTGTGTGGTTTAATAACAAATATATTTGGACTGAGCTCTATAAAAACTCTTGAACAAGGACATTTGGAGATCTTCCCTGTTGGTGAACACACTGAGGTGCTAGGAGATGGCACACCTAGAGAGGGCATTGAAGCTCTGTGCCCCCACCCCCATACCTTGCCCTATGCATCTCTTTCATTTGTCTGTTCCTGAGTTGCATGCTTTTACTAAACAAGTAAAGGTAAATAAAGTGTTTTCCTGAGTTCTGTGAGCCATTATAGCAAATTACCAAACTTGATGAGGGTTGTCAGGAGAATCCCCAATTTATAGCCAATTGGTAAGAAGTATGGTGGCCTGGGGCTTGCAATTGGCATCTGAAGTGTAGGCAGTCTTGTGGTACTGAGCTCACTAACCTGTGGAATCTGACACTAACTCTAAGTAGATAGTGTTAGAATTGAATTGAACTGTTGGACACCCAGGTGCTATTAGAGAATTAGAGAACTGGTTGTTAGTGTTGGAAAACACCTCAGTGTGACTAACAAAACAGCCTTAGTCCAACTTTTAAGGCCATGGGTTTGTAACCTCTACTGGATTTGAAACCAACTCCTTTGTCCTCAAGCCCTTGGAATACAAGAGCTTTACCTGATAAATATGATACTTTCCAATGTCACTGGCTAAGGAGGCCCTTAGTCTTTCACAAATAGAGTGAAATATGTCAAATCAGGCATAAATATTAATTTAGATCCGGCCAGATGCTAGGTACTATGCTAGGTGCTAGGGACAGACCTATAAATAAAATAGAGATATCCCCTGACTTCAGAACATTTATACTTTCCTGACAAGGGAATCAAATAAGCATAAGTTACGAAGCACTGTGATAAGAGATATAACAGGGTAGTAAAAAGGGACAGGAGAATGTAGATCAGAAGCACCCAAATTGAGAGAGTCACAAAAAGCTTTCTGGAGGAAGTAAGGCTAAGTTAAGACCTAAAGGATAAATACAAAAAGTTCTGAATCATTGCCTTTTGCTTATAGGGTTCCCTTTCCTAAAATGCCAGTCACTAGTTTGTACCTGTCAAAATCTGCTCATCTTTCAAGGTCCAAGAGCCTTGAAAGCAGTTCTGATTGGCTTCCAAGGATCCCAGCTGTCACTCACTTTATTCCCCCACGGGGGAAAAACAAAAAAGAGGCTTAATGTAGGGAGGATATCAGGATAATCACGTTCAAAGAGACTCTTTGCCAGCTCTTTCTCCTAACAGAAAGGGATCTGAGCTGAATTGCACATACTAAGTCACAGAGGGAACTTAAGAGTATATAGCTAGTGACTCTTTGAAATGGAATTTTGACAGCTTCAGAATTCTAGTACTACTCTATTGGTTTCTCATGTTTTGGCCTCTACAACATTTGAATGAAGAAAGCAGTGAAGTTAATCTAGATTAGAAGTCACTTGTTATTAAAGTATCAGAATTTAGGAAGCTGTACTTCCAAGTGTGGAATGGCAGTGTCTAGCAGAAGAAAGTCGCCTACATAAGTGGCACTACCTATAGCAAGCAGCAGTGAAATAAGGCCACACAGCTAAGAAAAGAGCCTTTTTATAGTACCTTATGGATCAGAAAGATTAACCAATTGGTAGCCTTTTTATGGCTACAAACTTAACATAATTTTGAAACTAAATCCTAAATAGATTGTTAGCCTTCTTCAAAGGATTCTAAAATAGCACTGAATCAGAGATATTTGTGCCTATAAAGCACAACGAAATCATCAACAATCTTCAAATTATGGAACTATCAAGTATGATTTACTCATTAGTTAGAAGTAGGAAATATTACATGCTTTAGAAAACACAAGAAATAATTATTTTTTAAGCAAAAACTTCCCCAGAAGAATTAATGAAATGTTTAGTAACCAATGAAGCTACTTTGTACAAGAGAAGCAAGTTTAATTTTGCAATGCAAAATTTAAAAAGCTGATATGGAAAACCATTCAAAGTTGAGATAGTTTCAGAATCACCTGATACATAAAACAAAACTTCCCATTAAGTTGAAATAATGAATGACATCAACCTGCAGGAAGCCAGTTAAAAAATTCCACCCCATCAACTACTCAATCATTCATTAAGGAAGCACTTTGCACAAATTTTATGCTCAATAAGAACTTTAGCAGAGTCAAAAAAAAAAAAAAAAAGTGATGTCACCTTCCCTCTAGAAGCTTTTAATCCAGTTAGAAGAACATTGACAAAATAGAGTTCTACAAATACTAGAACTAAATTTTTTAGTTGTAAAAAAAAAAAAAAAAGCAAATATATATAAAGCAGTATATAATTTTGCTACATTGGAGTTAAAGTACTAGTAAGATAATAAGAAATATGTCAAATACATGATACATAGCATATGAAGTTATTTTTCTAACTGCATTTTCTAACATAAAAAAATTACATCACCAAAGTGAACAAAAATAAGAGATATGAGAATGTTTATATTAGGAATCCAACATTCATAAATTGAAATACCAACAATAAACTAGTAGACTTACCAAAAGCAACAACAATGCAATTCCAATGCCTTGAAAATTACCTTTGATTAACAAGTGAAATGTGTACTATTAAATTCAATTCTGCCTGCATAAATATCCCTAGTTGGCCAAGGCACAGGAATGTCCAATGAAACACGAGAAACATAAAATATCCAGGAAAATGCCAACTAAAGTACATGCTTTTCTTTACAGTAGTCCCCCTTATCTTCAGAGAATGCATTCCAAGAGCCCAAGTGGATGCCTGAAACCATGGATAGTACCAAACCCCATGTATAGTTTTTTCCTAAACATGCATACTTATGATAAAGTTTAATTTATAAATTAGACAATATAAGATGTTAACAACAGTAACTAATAATAAAATAGAACAGTTATAACAATATGCCAGCAACATGAATCTTTCATTTTGGAGCCATTAAGTAAAATAGGGGTTACTTGAACACAAGCACTGTGTTCCATCTGGTAACCAAGGTAACCAAGAAGGTGGTTCCATCAAGGTAACCAAGAAGGTGGCTAACAGGCAGGAAGAGTCTACAGCATGGACAGGCTGGACAAAGGGATGATTCACATCACGTGCAGGAAGGAGTGGGATGGGGCAAGATTTCATCATGCTACTCAGTGACATGCAATTTAAAACTTATGAATTATTCCTGGAATTTTCCACTTAATATTTTCAAATCATGGTTGACCACAGATAACTGAAACTTTGGAAAATGAAACCATGGATAGGAGGAGAAACTACTGTATAGCAGGGGACCTAGCTCCAAACTAAAGAAATCCATCAAAATAAATTATTACATTTTCAAAAACCAGGTGGTATTTAATTTTTTGTGTATTTTAGTATGATATCTCCCTTGCTCAAACAATGAACAAATGATGATCATGACCAATTTTGTAAGACCTATTATTTGGAAATGCCTGATTTTTTTTGTTATACCCTATTTGGAGGTTACGTGTAATAGTGGTATCTATTTAGCTGATGGCCAATAAGATTCAACCAAGTTAGGACATTCCAGGACATGAAGATCACAGATAGATAGTTAGATGAGAACTCTCAGTTCAGGTATGCCTGATTTAACATCTAAGGGAGTTCTTTCAACTCAGAACAAAATGACAGAGAAAGAGAGAAGAGACAGAAAGAGAGAGACAATTTGATAATGAAAACAACTTGATAAACACTGAAAAATTAAATTAAGGCAAATATATAGCTAGTTACAATGTATAATAATGATAGAGCCTTAATATATCATTAACTTCTCCTAAGAACTCAAGTCATGTGGCTGTCAGTGAGAGAGTGGAACAAACATGTATTGGGCACATGTCATGAACTTGGTACATATTGCTTTAATCTTCATAGTCACCCACTCTAGTAATGACAAAATTGAAATTCAGCAAGGTTAAGTAAGGATAAAAGCATATTCAAATCCAGGCCTATCGAATGTAAGGGTACTTCAAAGAGTTTGTGGAAAAATAGAATTAAAGATGATATGAATCTTTCCATGAACTTTTTGAAGACCCCTTGTATACTGCTGAGAAGGAATGTCTCAACTCTAGAGAGTCTCTATATGAGTCTCATATTTGACTTTACTTCCTAGCTCTAGCTATCTCTCCAAATTTTCTCACTTTATAAATCTTAAGGTACCAGAACTACTGCTACCTTCTACCTTTAATTGTTCCCCACTTCAGGTTAGGATTGAATTGCCTTCCCTTAGCCTATGAAGAAGTTAATAATATATTATACGGATCTAACACCTGAGCAGATGTACAGCCCAGAATTTCCCAAGTGGGAACTTCAAATACAGGCAAATTTCTTCAAATGAGGTTATCATACCTTCTCCCCATATACTGATTTTATTTTAGATTATTCTAAGAACAGAAAACTTTTGAAGTATACAGTTCTATCCTTCTTATACTAATGTAAAGAACTCATGGAATCCCAAACAAAAACATTTCTTTGAGTCTTTATATGGCTCAAGACAGCTACAGGAACTCCCAACTTATTCTAAAATTAAAGTGAAGATTTACTACAAAACTTACAGATTTATGACAATAATATGTCAATATATTCAAGTATTCTCTTCCCCTTGCCCCACATTCTGACTTCTTTTCCTTCCTGATACAAATTTTGTCTTAAAGCCAAACAGTGTATTTTGTGGTATAAATAGAAAAGAACTCATAACCCAATGGCTTAAATATGTTTCACTGATAAAACCCATCAATTCTCTATACACTGCTATCTATGATATATTCATGTTTTAAAAAAAATCCAACATGAGTAGGATTAAACCTCTGGATCTAACTACTAATTTACAGAAAACACAAGGGATGAAGGAACATGTTAAATGTTACTAAGGGGATGCAATCAGCAAAATCTAGATTATGGGAAACTCCAGGGGGCAAATGACCCAGTTTCTTCAACAAAAAAATACAAAAGAGATAAGGGGTTTAGAATATGTAGGTTAAGAGAGACTTAAAAGCCATAAACAACTACAATTTGTAGACCTTATTTAAATCATGATTCAAACAACAAAATTCATGAAGTAACTTGAGAAAATTGAAGACATCCAATATTTCATGATATTAGAAAATTATTGTTAAATTTGTAGTTACATTAATAGAATGGTGGTTGTTTTCTAAAGTATCCTTATTTTTTAAAGATACATATTAAAATATTTATAGATGAAATAATATAACGTCTGGGATTTGTTTCAAAGTAAGTTAGGAAAGAAGAGTAAACATTGAGTAGGATATATATGAAATGAGATGGGTCATGAGTTGATAATTGTTGTGCTAGGTGATGGGTACATGGAAATTCATTATTCTCTCTACATTTGTATGTTTGAAATTTTCCATAATAATATGTGTACTTTATTATTTTCTGTAATAATTATTATTTTTTCCATAATAAAATGAAGAGTTTTCAAGAAGTGTTATTTGATCACCAGGATGACTATGTTCATTGAAGAGAATATTTGTAAAAAGAGAAAAAAAGGCATCTATCAGAAACTTATTCTTATATAATTTAGTGCTTCAAAACTTAGGAGCCTATCTAAAGAAGTATTGAACTCAGTGTTGGCTCTTTGGTAAATACTCCTATCTAATAAGCATTACACCAGAAACACTGGTGCATAATGTACTAGTGAATTTTGCTGTGCAATATTGTATCAAAAGCACAAAAGATGACAAATATTTCATATTCAACTGAAAAGCTAACAATCAAAAATAAGTGAAATTATTTCAATATTTATTGGTTATACATTAACATTTTGTTCTTAAAACCAAGACATGTTACAAATTAATAGTACAAAGTATTCAATATATGAGCCATTTTATATGTATATTTAATTATTGCATGTAAAGAAATCAGAATATGTATTGATATTTTCCAAAATTTCCCATCCTGTGGCATATCATTAGAATCATGCAATCTTAGATTTTTGACCTAAGCAATATGAATCAAACACATATCACACAGTCCCTGGCACGTAACTGGCCCTAACTCAATTTGGCCAAATTCATTTAATTTGTACTAATTGGAATGACTCTAGTTTATAATTTTTCTTGTGAGTACCTTAAATCAAACAAGCACACAAACAAACAAAAAGCTCCCAACTGAAGGATTCAGCATTGTTAGTGATCTCTAAGCATTGGTCAGAGAATCCCATCAGTGCCATGGTCCACACCTCACAGCATTTGAAGTGAAAAGTATTCATCCATCCAATATTTAGAGAGAATTTGTTGATTTTGCCACCCAACACAGACTTTCTCTGCTAATAACCACAAAGCTCTGAATGACTCCCACCACTGCTATTCTCAGCCCACAGGCATTGAGCAGACTGACTCTGTTCCTAGTGTTCGAGGGGTAGAGCACAGACCTAGGCTAAGCCAACATGACATTCTAAACCCCAATGATTGATTCCAAGATAAGCAAATGATTCCAGTTAGGACAACTAAGACCAATGAGGCTTGACTCCAAGACTTCTATTTGCATTACAAAGAATATAACTCTTTTCTACTGGATTTGGTGTTATGATTTTGTGAGCCTGGAGTTACTGATAACAAAATCAACACAGCACAAAGTAGAACTAAGAGGCATACAGTAGCTCAGGCCAAATTCCAACTGCACCAGAACCTAGATCTAACCGTGCATGTGTTAGTTATGAGACTGCTATTGGTCAAACATGTCCCCCAAAAGTTCATGCACCGGAAACTTGGTCTCCACTGTAACAGTGTTAAGAGAGTTAGGAATCCAAATATTATAGTTAAAAGATGGGGCCTTTAAGAGGTGAATAGATTGTGAGGACTGTGCCCTTGTGAATGGATTGATCCATTCATGAAGTAATAGGCCTGGTTCTGAAGGCTTTATAAGAAGAGCAAGAAGCTTAACTCTTTCTTGTTCAGGCCATTCTCGCCATGATTGCTGTAGAGAGCTCCTATTAAGAAGGCCCTCACCAGATTCGCCCACTGGACTACGGACTATCCAGCTTCTAAACTGTAATAAATAGATTTTTCTTACAAATTACCCAGTTTCAGGTATTCTGTTACAAGCAACAGGAATGTACTAAGACAGAGGCCAAGAAACTCCCTTTTGCTTAAGCCACCCTTGTGTCAGGCTTTGGAAACAGATTTCAGTAGGAATCCTCATTGTTATTTGTTGGTTATATGCACTTCAGCAAATCACTTAATTCTCATAACCTGAATTATCTCACGACACCTGCAACAAAGTTATATAAGTAATGTGTATTAGCACCCCTAATTCAAAAATCCAAAATCTGAAATGCTCCAAAATCTGAATATTTTGAATGCCAGTGATGGAGTTTGGATGTGTTGTCCTCCCAGAACTCATGTGGAGATCTGGTCCCCAGTGTGACAGTTTGAGTCACGGGGGCAGATCACTCATGAATGGATTAGTGCTCTCCCTAGGTTGGGGGAGTAATGAGTGAGTTCTCGTTCTATTAGTTCTCACTAGAGCTGGTTGTTTAAAAGACCCTGGCACCTCCCCTCAAGCTCTCTTGCTTCCTCTCGCCATGTGATCTGTTTGTCCCTGCTGGCTGCCTGCTGCTTTCTGCCATGAGTTGAAGCAGCCTGACGTACACACCAGATGTAGCTGTTCTAGAACCACAAGTGAAATAAACCTCTGTCCTTTATAAATTACCCAGTCTCAGGTATTCTGTTATAGCAACACAAAACAGACTAACAGAGCCAACATGACACCATAGGGTGAATAATTCCACACTTAACCTCATGTTAAGGGTTGCAGTCAAATGCAGGCATACAACACACAGTTTATTCAGTGTCCCCTGGGGGAAGAAACTCTTTTGGCCCCTTCAGCTGTGATATATCTTTTATGTGCACCTCCAGATTCCCCTACATAAGCACAGCCACAAAGCATAATAAAACAACAAATCTGCACACCAGACATGACAATGGCAGGTTCCCCACAATTACCCATGTGGAGCCAAAACCTACGTGCATTACTCACTGGGGTTTTTTTTTTGTATATTCTCTGCTCTGTGGTGTAAAGATATTGTTGAAAATGTCAAAAAGGCCTAGAGACAGCCATTTGGGTAACAGTGATAAGAAAAAGAGGAAGCACTAATGTTTACCTATAGCACAGAAAGTCATACTGTTGGAGAAATGGACAGCAGTGTTAAGTATGAAACATCTTACAGAAGAGTATGGTGTTTGGAATAACTACCGTACATGACCTGAAGAAACAGAAAGGATAAACTCTTTAAGTTCTATGCTGAAAGTGATGAACAGAAGTTAGCAAAAAACAGAAAAACACCGCATAAAGCTAAAAATAAAGATCTGGAATGTGTACTGAAAGAGTGAATCCATCAGTCTCAGGGAACATATGCCACTTAATAGTATATGCTGATCATTTTTCTTCTCATGTAAAAAAATAAAATACTTGTACAGTAACTTTTTAATCATAACACAGCACGATAGGTGAAGACTGAAAGCCTACCATTGTCTGCTGTTGCTGTTGTTTAACATCTGATACAGGTATTCTGGTGATGCTACCATGCTGCTTATTTCCTTTGAACATATTATGTTTTCACTATATTAACTGTATGTTGTATATTTTACTGTTAAGTACTTATGTGTGAAAAAGTGAAAGAAAATGATTGCTTATCAGTAGCATATAAATTCAGAGTCAGTAATGATGGTGAAACCACAGATTGTCCATGAGTGGTTGAGATAGCGACACCTTTGATGTCTGATGGTTCAATGTACACAAATTTTGTTTCATGCACAATGTTATTCAAAATAGCATATTAAATTACCTTCGAACTATGAGTATAAAGCACATATGAAACATAAATTAATTTCATGTTTAAACTTGGGTCCCATCCCCAAGATATCTCATAATATATAAGCAAATATTCCAAAATCTGAAATACTTCTGGTACCAAGCATTTTGAATAAGGGATATTCAACCTGTATCCTGTCAGTGGTATGAGCACCACACTTTGGGAAACACTATATTAAAGTCATAATATTCAATGCCACACAAGAAGTTTTAACATTTTCAGCTTAATATGCCTACAGTCTCATAAAATCTAAAAACATGACATTTGAAAACACTGAAAAACTTTATCACTATAGGATAAATAACTGGTAACAGATGGTTCAAGAAGACAACTGGTGAATATTTTACATAAGGCTCTAGTGATTCTTGAAAAAAAAAATCATAATATAAATGTCCATTCAAAACAAAGGTTCAAGTCTCAGTTAGATAATGAAAAATGTTTTCCAAGTTTTTAAAGGTCAACAATTACTAAGTCTAATGTTTTCTCCTCAAAACCCAACATCTTACCTCAGAATATTGGCAAATTCTCTCTAAAAAATGGATAGTCAATTTAAATTCTAAAACTGTATTGCTTTCTCATTACTTTTATTAACAGAAAAGAATAAAGAATATAAGTAAAAATAGAGAAAGAAAAACACCATTAATGAACATGAGCATATTTGTTTCTTCGTGTTTATATATTTATAGAAAAAAATGCAGCTTCTGGCAGAATATGACCTCGATTCTATTTTTCATACATTCTTCACATATAAACATAACATTAGGATGTGGTTAAACGATTAGATTACTACAAAAAAGTCATCAATCTCTGCCATCTGAAAAGAGAACCAATGAGAAGACAAGTCCTGATGCCCATGTTTTATGTTCTTCTAGGACTGTCACTCAAAGAATGTTAAGGTTCACCTTCTTCTAGAAGTCTATAAAACAGACGGAAGATTGTGTGGTTCCAATGACTTGATATAAAAACTTAAAATGTCTCTCTATTTTGCATCAAAATGCTCTTTGTTAAGTTGCAGTGATATTCATATGGGAATTAACAGAGGTGATCTGTGATGTTTAGCCAAGCACATCAACTTTACTTGCTTTTTACTACACAGATTTTCTTCTGAGACATAGTTGTCAGGTAATGATAACCAGGACAGATTTCTTCAACACATCTAAACTTCAGAAACTTAAATTTTCTATATTGCTTTTTAAGAAGTTCTCAGAGCACATAATTTTTGCTCCCAAAGTAATATCTAATTCATGACTTATGCTAATTTCTCTGTAAGAACAATGTTAAAAATGAGAGGTTGGTTCCTAAACACAATATTAGGCAAGTTTTCAAATTCAATGTATTCATGAGTATCATAGCACACTAATTTACAAAGTTATAAATAGCAACCACACTGTCATTTTTTAAAAACTAAGTTGAATCCACATATGGAACTATATTGGTATGCTATACTATGCAAGCATCTACCTACAAATTACCAAAGAATCATCATAAACTTTTAAACTTTAACTTGTTACATCCCCCAAAGTTTAGACAGATGTAATCCTATTTTCTCTGAGCAGCTGTTCATTTGGACATGTTCCTTATTTATTGATATACTGTGTTCAATGCTAGGGTCACATTTCTTAAACAGGAACTTGGTAACTTCCAAATTCTATGGTAAATATTGACATGTCTCAGCATGCTAAGACATGTCAATATTTATACTGTCAGGACTTTGACAAGTTTCTTCAACACTGGTTGCATCTTGTTTTTTTTTTTAGCAGTCACTTGTTTCTGTTCCCATTGATCACGATCCTTCCTTATCCAATACAATTCGCATTGACCATGCAGATAAAATGATATATAAGTAAGCTAAAAGCATCCTTTTATCAAAAGACTAGGTTGAACTCTTTACTTATTTCAATATTTTTTGTCACTTCTATAAGGTAGGTAAAACTCTGGAAACAACGCACAAATTTAGGATACAGTGTCCTCCAAGTAATATTTGGTTTTGATTACTTAACTTAATCCCAAGACTAATCATCTTTTTCAACCCTATTATTAATGCTGAGTCTTTTTATTATTTATAGAGTTAAATTCTTTCTTTCTTTATTAGTCCTAGGTAAAGATAAAATCGATTGGTTTATAGGCTGTAACAGTGATGATGATATTCAGAGGACAGTTTGGATTCATAATGCCATCATAAGGACTAGTTGGGAAGTCTGGCTTATTTAGGATTTAACAGTGTTTTAGATGCTAAATTAGTTTAATATTTGTGCCAAGTGTCAGGAATCATGTTAGCACACTAATCATCATTCAATCAACCTTCAGAGCAAATTTCCATATCACAGGGAGAAAATCTTTGCAGTATCATGTAAACACCCTGGGATAGCTCAATGGCACACAGCAAAAGTCTAATATAAAGTTACTTCAAAAAATAAATAAATAAATAATAAAGTTACTGCAGTAATGGCAACTAGAAAAAACATGAATACCTCCTGAGCAGTTTAGAATTCTAGCATGAATTACTTCTTTTTTGACAAAACAAGTCTCAACAGTGTTTCTGTCCCCCAAAGAGCCCAAGTTCATTAAAAATTTGCTGACTACAATAGTCTCAGATCAATGATTTCAGCCAATGCCTTAGAAAAAAGCACAACTCAGCGGCCGGCCCATGGCTCACTTTAGAGAGTATGGTGCTGATAACACCAAAGCCATGGGTTCGGATCCCTATGTAGGGAAGGCCGGTTGGCTTACTTGGGAGAGCGTGGTGCTGACAACACCAGGTCAAGGGTTAAGATCCCCTTACCCGTCATCTTTAAAAAAAAAAGAAAAGAAAAGAAAAGAAAAAAGCACAACTCACATTCTCATCAGCATTGGCAGTTTCACAAGTATTTGTGAAGCATATTGCCCGGGGCTATAAAATGCATTAACTACCTCCTACTTGTATAAAAAGGATATCTTTATATTATTTTAAAGACAGTCACCTTTTTCCTAGGAAACAAGGTAGCAAATAGAGCATTGATTTTATACTCAGAAGACCCAGCTTGAAATCAAAACTCTACTGCTTCATTGCTGAGTGTGTTTGGTCATGCCATGAAAACATTCATTGATTACATCCTGTATACCCAAAGATGAGAAAGATACATTCATTCCCGGCTCTCTAGTGAGATATAAATAGCCAAAGAGAATTATAATACCAGCTTTTGAAGTTCAGAGGTAGGGTGAGATCTCCTCTGAAAAGTAGCATTTAAGCCAGCCTGACACTTTAGCGAAGTCTTCTTCATGTTATTCTAATATGAATTTTAAAGGAGAAATAGATAGGTGAGAAGGATTTATGGGTAGAAGAAAGATAAGGAAGGGTATTCAAGGCAGAAGAGTCTGCAGGAACAAAAACTTGGAGGCAAGAAATAGCATGATATATGGAAATGATAAATAATTCAGTGTTTCAGATTACAAATCAGGAATTACAAATTCAAATGCCCAGTCAAGTTCATTCATTCATCCAAAACCTACTGAGTACTTCTATGCCTCAGACAAACGTTCTCTTGGCATAAGAGAACAAAACATAAAAATTCCTGCTCTCGTGGATTTTCCATTTTAATAGGGCAAGACAAAAATACCTGTAACGAATATGCAAAATATATAGTATAGTGAAAAGTGCTATACTAAAGGAAGAAAATAAAACAGGGTAGAGGAGACTGGGAGGGCAGAGGTGATTGGGGGTTCAGACAGTTGCAAAGCTGCAATTTTAAATAGGGAGATTGGGTTAGGCTTTACGGAAACGGTGACATTTGAGCAAATATATAAAAGAGAGCATGATTTGGCAATGTAGATGTCTGGGGAAAAGCATTACAATTACAGGAAGCAGCCAGTGCAAAGGCCCTAAGGTAGAAGTAGACCTGGTGTATTTAAGAAACAAGGTGGCCAGTGGGGCTGGAACAAAGTGAGGGAGGGAGAGAATACAAAGACATGAGGCCAGAGAGGTAATGGGAGACCAGATCACATAGAGTCTTACAGATCAATATAAGAATGCCAGCTTCTAGCACAAGTCAAATGAGTCATAAAAGGTTTTTAAGCTAATATTCTTCTTATTTTGGAATAATTGTTAATTTACAGAAAAGTTGTAAAGTTCCCACATACCCCTCATCCAGTTTCCCCTAATGTTAACATCTTATATTTCCATGGTACATTTATTAAAATTAAAAAATCAACATTGAGTCTCAGCCATTTCACCATGCGATATCCTATGTAGCTACAGAGAGTCACCACCAGGAATAGGCCCTCACCAGATGTGTTCCCTGGACTTTGGACTTCCCAGCCTCTGAAACTGTAAGAAATAAATTTCATTTCTTTAAGCATTAAAACAAATAAAAAACCTCACCAACCCTGATACATTACTATGAATTAAACTCTAGACTTTATTTGGATTTCACCAGATTTTCCACTAATGTCTTCTGTCTGTAATAGGATCCAACCTAAGATAACACATTGTATTTAGAATCTTACATTTTAATACAATTTTTGACTTACGGTTTAAAAGTATCACTCTGGCTATCATATGAGAATAGACTGTAGGGCAGCAAGGATCGAAGAAAGCAAGGAGAACAGTTAGAACACTACTGCTGTAATCCAAGCAAGAAATGACAGTGGCTACTAACAGAAATCCAAGCAAGAGATGATCAATATTCTAACAGCAGAAATAGTAAGAAACTGTTGAATTCTAGATATATTTTATAGAGAGAGACAACAGGATTTGCTGATAGATTTGACGGAAAAGAAGGGAGAGTAAGGAGTCAAAGATGACAGCAACTGGCTGTATAGGGTTGCCATCAACTAGGATGAGAAGGAATGGGACAGATTTGGGGTTAAAGGAGTTCAGTTTGTGTTATTTGAGTTTGAGGTATCTTTTAAATACATAAATGGAGATGCAGAGGTAGACAATTTAATATATGAGTCTGGAATTCACACAGAGAAGGGATTAGAAATATAAATGTGGAAGTCTTTGGTACACAGATGGTATTTAAAGTCATAAGACTTGATGACATCATCAAAAGGGGTATACACAGGACAGGAAGTGAACCAAAGATTGATCCATGGACCACTTAAACAATAAAAGATTGGGAAGAATATAAGGATCCAGCAGAGGAGACACAGAAGAAGCAACCAAAGAGGTAGAAGGAAAACCAAGAGAGTATGGTGTCCTGGAAATCAAGTGAAGAAAATGTATCATGGAGATGGGAGTGAACAACTGTGTCCAAGGTTGCTGACAGGTCAAATATGATGAGAACTGAGAATGATCAACACCCAGAGATCACTGGTGATACTAACAAGAACATCTTCAAGCAGTGTGGGAGTAATAGCCACTTTGGAGTGAACTCAAGAAGAAATAGAAAGAGGCACTGGGAAATGGTGCATAAAGAACTCTTTAGAGTACTTTTATTGCAGAGAAGAGCAAATAAATGGAGTTGAAAATGGGGAAATGTTAAGAGAAGCACCTCTAAGGTGAAAGAAATAGCCAGATCAAACAAAACTTTTATGGTCTTAATCCAAGAGCCATGGAGGAAGAGAATAAAAAGGGGGAGAGAGGGAGGGGAAACAAAGATAAACACTGGACCACAAAGAACCTCAGCCTCAGGGTATGGAGGCTAGTTGAGAATCAGAGAAAACAAGCAATTAAGCAAAATCATTGTCTTTTAATCTATGTGAATATCAGTGAATGAAAGGTAAATAATGTAAAAGGAAATCATCAACTATCATTAACACAAGACACAGAGTAAAAAGAGAAAATGGAGAGAAAGTGGTTTAGTGGTATTAAGGCAATACCAATTGAATTCAAAAAACGTTTTATTGAGTGTTTAACACATGTAAGTCAATCATCCCTCCATTATTATCCCTCCTCTCAGGGGGCTTTTAATTGAGTGTAGGAGAAAACCATACACACAATAATATCCAAAACTTACTGAGTGCTTACTATATGCCAAACACTTGGCTAGATGATTTACTTGTATTAACTCATCCTCACAACTCTGAGGAAACCTGTGCTCTCTTTCCAAAGAAAATATAAATATGCACTATTTTTACATACAACTCTAGAAAACCTATGAAACCAATTTTGGAAATTTTGCAAGACAGATAATAATTTTTGAACAAAGGAATGACATAGATTTTATTTTTAGTAAGAAAATGATCCCAGATGGTTTGAGATGAGAATCCACAGCAAAGCTGCCAGAAAGATGACTTTTGAAATAGTGATACAAGATAGTACCTAAATTAGCTCATTGGCAATGAAAATCAAAAGCAGGGGTTTAAGTGCTTAACGACCATGAAGCTCAGCTACCGCCTCCCCAAAGATTTCAAGGCATGACAGATTAACTTTGTTTGCTTTTTTACATGAATACAATAAACATTATACATATATGTTCAGCCTCATCTTGTATTCCTCTATGAACAACTTAAAAATAACTGGCAAACAAATGTTTTTCTCTACTATTTTGGAGCTCAGGTACATAAGAATCCATGGCCTAAAATTAATTATAATCCATAAATATAAGCAAATCAATTGTGATCTCTAACAACGTCAGCTTCCTGATAACTCTTTACAGGTAGCCTGAAGCACAGCTTCATACAGAAGTATTACTCTGAAGTGTCACAAAGACCAAGACAATTTTTACATAAAAGCAAAGGCAGTTCTAATGTCTACAGACACGTTTACTAACTCTAGAAGCCAAGCTTAATGAGTTGCACAACATAATTTCCATATCTAAATTAAGTTTGTTTAATTTGAATGGCAAGACTTGGAAGGTATAAAGTAAGGCAATTACAAGAGAGCATTAAATGACTTTTTTTTGATAGGTGGAGGGTACTGTATGTTTTCATACGTTTCTTATTCCCCTCCTCCCCGTCCCCATTAAATTTCTTAAAAGAAAGCCATCTTTGTTCCTATGCTGCAATCTCATGATTCTGTGAATAAGGCAGGCGCTCAACAAAATACTTAATTAGTGTATCTGACCACCTTTTGACAATTCAGTATAATGGATTCAAAAATCAAGTTAGTTATGGTTTAAAAGAAAACAAAACCTTGGTATGCAGTAGCGAACAATGTATACACAAATAGCAGAAACTCAAACCTCCTAATCATTGTGTTGCCCTACATATGGAAGGTATCACAGGTTCGACGAATACAGATCATAAACCAACTCCTCACTTGAGTTTCCTGCCCTCTTTTTTGCTATACGCCTCCAGAGTAAAAAAATGACAACATTCTGAAAAGATCCCTCTGCTGCCCGAGAAAAAATAAACCACACACATGGAGTCAAGGGGGTAAGAGGGTTCCTATAATTTTCTAACACACTTAACAGTGAAAACCCCTGACTTCTGAATAACTCCAGAAACTACGCAAACTCGAACACGTCAAAGTGCCTGTTTCTCCATCTATAAAACGGAGAAAGAAAAACGAGGATGGGGCAGGGGGGGTGGGCAATAGAGATTAATCTAATGGTATTATTAAAATTAGAGGAAACTAAATACCACTACTACTCAACAAGTGCACGCCCTGTGGATGACGCTGGGCAGCCCTAGCAGCTCCAAGAGCCCACAAGCGGAAGGCCCATGGACTCACACACTGAGGGAGATCCGCGCACTGCGGAGTTCTAGAAATAAACAACGGGAAGCTCAAAAAGAAAGGAATGAAAGAAAGAAAAAGAAAAAACAACACGACAGCAAATTACTATTATTCTAAGAGGCAGCCCCTACTTCCGGACCCTACCTCCCAGTGACTCCACTTCCGGTCTCCTCCGAAAGGCCCGCTCCCACAGGCAAACGTCCTGCAGCCAATGAGAGCATCAGCTACTTCTGCAGGAGAGCACGTCGTTACCTAAATCCCGCCTCTTCCTGGAGAGAGGAGCCTATCCTAGCGTCTAAGTCGCGCGGTTCGGGTGGAGGCGCCGTGACAGGCCCAACCGGACGGCTGAAGAGAGAGAGAAGGGCAGGCGGGGTGTGCACGCCCCTTCCGCCCTGGGCCCGGAAGGGTGATGTGGCTGGGCCATCGCCGGCCTCACTATGGTAAGAACTGGGGCTGCCGGGTCGCTGAGCTTCGTGCAGGGTCTGTGGACCCGTGCTAGGGCGGGAGGGTTGTGCGGGGGGCCTGGGTGCGCGGGCCACAGGGAGCCATGTCACTAACTTGTTTCTTCCGGGGCTTAGGGGATGCACAGGCCATGGAGCCATGTGGCCCCTGCACGCCCAACCCGGGAAAATCTGGGCCGACTGTCCGAGGAACAACGCAGGGTCGCGGAGCCCGGCCCCTCCCGGAGAGGCCACTTTTCCTGCCTTGTTTGGAAGAAATGCGCCGATTTGGCTTAACCTGTCAATTACATAGATTATCTGTGCCCATTGACCCTTTGAGGCATTGGAGCTTCCTGAGTTTCCGCTCGATTTTTTTTTTTTTTTCGTCTTATCTCGCCGTATGTGCATGACCCGAGTGTTATTATTTCATTGTTTTTGTTTTTGTTTAAACACCGAAGTTCACACCTTCCTTTTCGTCTGTTGAATTAATGACCTTTCAGGTCCCTCCCACATCATTCTCTGAACTTTAGAGATGCTACTATAGGTTTTAATGACTAGAGTTCTTTGATAAGGTGGGTTCCTCTTTTAGGAGCTTAACGTATCTACTCAGGGTGGTGTCTGGCCTCGGGCCTGCATTCCCTTCCCCCACATTATTAAGATTTTATGTGTGTATAAGTTATTTTGTGTTATTGCAGATTCCTTTGATAGTTTAGGCCTCTCAGGAAAGCTTGAACTGTTAAGTCACAAAAGTTCGGAGAAGAAATGCTTACATTTCTAGACCGAGAAAAAGAAAAAGCCAGCGTGGCAAAGGAACAGATGTCATAGTTGGTAGTGATAGTAAAATCCCCGGAGGTATGTCTAAAGGCATTTTGCCTTTGTTATGGTGAATACTGAGAGCCTCTACTTCAGGCCCTTAAGGGGAATTTATGAAATCCAAGTGCCAAATGTTGCCTTTATGAGCATATTTCTGGGGAAAGGATGCATGCTACTTAATGTCTCAGAAGCAACCGTGACCCCACAAATGGTAAGACTGGTAAAAAGTTACTGAGTTTGTGTTCTCAGAAGTTGCTGCAGAGTCTCATGTAGTCAAAAACTCATTAATTGTTGCTTGCTTCATGCCAGCTACTTTGATTATGTCTGGGACATAAGTCACAGTCTCTTCCCTGGGCAAGTTTACCACCAGATAGAGGAGATAGCAGTTTATTGGCCCATTATTCTTTACTTGGCTAACTGTATCATTCTCTATCTCAGTGGCTTTACCCACCTATCACAGGATAGGATACACTTGCTCTTAAGAATGTCGTTAAGGAGCTGTTATTTAATTTAAGAAAATTTTCTCCTTTTCCAATTTAAAAGTATAGGAAGCCTGGCACTCTTAATTCTTGCATATCTTCCTAGAAGCTGAAGTTTATTTTTACCCATACATGTCAAAGATATAGTCCTCTTCTCATCATCTCACTGCCATATGGACTAGCTAAAAGCAAGATGTATAACTTGTTTAAGATTATACTGTGTTTAAGATCAACAGTATTTAAACTGTCTTGCCATGCTTGTTTTTCCAAAATTGACAATAGTCGCTTTAATTTAGCACTTGCTATATACCAGGCTTTTTTCAAAAAATCAATTTATAAACATTGTCTTATTTCAAGCTGGCAACACTTCTGATTAAATGTTTACAGGTGAAGGAAGTGAGGCACAAAGAGACTGACTTGCCTTGGATCACACACCTAGTAGGTAGTGAGGCCAAGACTCAAAATTATTTTAATGTCCAAATACTAATCTTCATGCTGTTGTCGATAGAAACACAACATACCTAAAGATAAAATAAGTATTAGTGATTTGTTACCCTCAAGTATAAATATGTCAGACATGGGTAGATAATAAAGACAACTGCCAGGCGATTGATTTTTCATTCCTGTGAACTTGGGACGTCAAAATACATTGTAGTTAGAAGAGTAACACAGGGGTGTTTCAAGAAGGCTAAATTAGCAATTTAAAAAATTAGTAGTGTCTCAGTATCTTTGCAAGTTTGTATCTAAACTTGGTTTACTTATGAGGTAACCCAGTGATAATAAATCTGAATTACTGTATTTTAATGAATCCATTTTTAAAACATGTCAAGGCCAAAATGTTTATCAGTAGTAGTAATTTACAATTATCAGCATACACAGTCAAGTAATTATATCACTCACAAATTAATACCCCTAAAGAACTTCAGAAAGCCTTGTTCTCCTTTTCCTAACATCTGTCAAGATTCGTATCAAGTCTTGTCTCTTACCAAGATCCTTTTTGTTTTCTTCTAGTCATCTTATGTATCTATATGGACATCTCTGGTCCATGTATATACTTTTATTATCCCTCTAGCATAGCACTTATCACAGAAAACAGCAATAGAGTGTTGTGAATATTTCTCTAGGCAGAGTTCTTAGAGGCTAAGTCATTTCATCTCTACATCCACAGTGCCAATTAGAGTTAATACTCAGAGAGTCTAAGCTAAAAGGACAAGTAAAATATGCTCAGTGTTTTCAAGGACTTCACAGTCCAGTGGGGGAGATTATTAAATACATTCCATGTGCTATCTGCTATGTTGTAGCAAAACAACATGTGTGGAGCAAAGAGTATGGCCTTTAAAGGCTGAACCAAACAGGATTAGAATCATTCCTAGTTCCCATCCTTTACTTGTTTAGCTGTGGGAAAAGTCTGTCCTCTTCGACTAAGTGATTTACAGATGTTCTCATTCAATGCTCACAAACCCTGAAAAGTAGGAGCTATTGCCCACATTTTATAATTCAACTGAGTATCAGAGAACAGGTGTGAAATATTTTCCCTCCTCTTGTAGCAGAAATATGTCAAAAATAAACAGAGAAAGGAGTAATAATGGCTGGGAACTGCTGGGGAGACATCCCCAAGGAACTAACACTGACTTGTATATTAAAGAGTGAGTAGTGGGGCTGACCCCGTGGCTCACTAGGGAGAGTGCCGCGCTGGGAGCACAGCGGCGCTCCAGCAGCAGGTTCGGATCCTATATAGGGATGGCCAGTGCGCTCACTGGCTGAGCGCAGTGCGGGCGACACCAAGCCAAGGGTTGCGATCCCCTAACCGGTCACAAAAAAAAAAAAAGAAAGAAAGAAAGAAAAGAAAGACATAAAGTGAGTAGTTATTAGGGAAGGAGTCATTAGGTAGAGCTGGGACAGTATGATAAAGGAAATGGCATTTAGGGAAACAAAGGCATCAAGCTGAATAATTGCGTGGCGACTTGATGTTGCAGGAGTAGAATCAAGTAGAGTGGAGTGTTGAGAGATGAAGCTAGAAAGATGGGGGCCAGATCTTGACAGGGTTTGTGCCATACCAAGGACTTTATACTTTGATGATGTTTAATTACTTACTTGATAGAGGCTTGTGAGCAAGGACATAAAAGGTGTGCATTTTGAAAAACCAACTGGTAACAACATGGAGAGTGTGTAAATAGAAGATTAGATCTGAGAGACCAGGTTGGAAACAAATAAGTAATCCAGTTAGATGACTGAGTGCTTCAACTCTGATAATAGTAGTTAGGTTGAAAGGAAAGGATAACTAGGAAAATCATTTTGAAGGTATTTTCTTAGTGAGGAATGATGAAGCACAACTTCAGCTTGGATGATTGGGTAGAAAGGAAATTTTGGTTAAGCACTGACAAGTGCTTTACATACAATGTTTTATTAAAGACTTACATTACACATTTTACATATGAAGAAACATGCAAAGGGTTAAGTGTCTTGCCCAAGATCACACTGCTTATAAATAGTGAAGTGACTTAAAGTTAACAGCGGTTTGTTACTAAATCCTGTACCCTTTCTACTATGCAATAATGTTAGTAATTCCACAGGAGATTCAAGAGGAAAAGCAAGGTTTTTATTGAGGCAAGTGGATAGATAAGATGATAATCGTGTAGACATTATTGCATCATCAGTGAAAATGGCATCACCGTAGGAAGGCAGCTGTCTTCTAAGTATTGTTAAAATAGGGTTTCCGTGAACTACACTTTGAAAATCACTGCATTAGGCTGGTAGGAATCCAATGTAGATGCATAGCACTTACACACCTCTAGCAAAGTGCTTACATCCCTGATTGCAAGTAAAAACTTCCAGGGAGTTTTGAGAAACTACAGATACCCAGACCAGTTAAGTTCAAATTTCTGGGCATTGATAATTTTTTAAAGTTCCAAGTGATTTTAATAGCCATCTAGAATTCATACCATGTCTGGTCATCTATACACTGAAACTTTTCCTTTTTATCAGGCAGTCTTTGTTTTTCCTGATTGTATGATCCAAGTACTTCTTTTCATAGCAGGATTTGCTTTTTCTTGTCAAATCATTTTATCAAGGGCACGTGTGAAGTGTTTATTCATTTTTTTTTTAACTTTTATTGATCATACTTTTACAAACGCTTTCTCCTAATAACACTTTTGACACCCTAATTGCCTTGTATTGAGATCTGAAGAGTACATAAAATAGCTAAGCAGCACAAACAGCAAATCATTGTAGGTACCATGACAATGTGATAAAAATAACTACAAATGACCACCAACATTGCCAGTGAAGACCTTAGTTGAGGTGCTTCTACTCTGGACTGTAGCTTTACTCGTATACATGAAAGTGTAAGTAGACATGGTCCTCTGTACATTTTTGGAACAGGACCAGTAAGATCAAATGGTCATTTAATTTAGCCCACTTGTTCTACAAATGAAATTAACCTGACAAGTACAATGTTGATTTATCCAAGGACAAATTTATATACTTGGATTATTTTATTAATCCAAATGTTTAATGATTGCTGGTGCTGAGAAAAGATAGGTGATGTATTCTTATCCAGATATTGTGCAGACTTGATTTCTTGCTTTCAAACTAATCTAAGATAACTTGTCTAAGATAACTTGTCTATTTAGTACAATATCATGCGACCTTACAGTAAGCAGCAAAGTTTGAATTTATTTGCTAATAATAATTTCTGTGTGTTAGTGAAAATTTTGTCAGCCAATTCTGTTGACTTACCTTGGGCAGATGGAGTGTATGTGTGTTTGTACACTCATGCATACTATTTATCCCTGCATTTCCCTGTTTTCTATTTTAAGAGATAGTAATGGTACATATGATTTTAAAAGTAGAAACTAGTTGGAACGTGCTGACCTGACCTAGATTTGTCAATGATAAAATGCTGACCCACTTTTCCAGTGCTGTATAATTTTTATCACAATTAGGTCATGTGTCATTTCTTTGTTTCCTTCCACCCCCAGAAAAGGATAAACTACTTTCGTTTCCTGTAAAACAAGTAGGTATTCATACAAGCAGAATTCTTAAAATTTAATTGTTTTAAAACTGGAATTTTAAAAATTTGTCTTTAGTATTCAATTCTTGTTTTAAAATGTATTTCAGGTAAGCTAGAAGAATTAATATGTCAGTAAAAATTTATTTCCCACATAGGACAGTCATCATTTGAAGCTATAAGACAGTGTTATGCATAAAGAAGACCCTTATTGAATGAATTGGTTAAACAGTTTGTTTTGATAATCCTAAAAATAATAAGCAACATGGAGCCCAGGTGATCCAAGACTAATGAAAATACTGTGGGTTTAGTCAAAGTCCTTTCTGCAGATTAAGTATGGTTAGTAACCAATCATTGAACATTTTCTAGACTAAGCATGTTTAGCATATTAATGTGTATATTTCTTCTGCTTTTCTCATTGTTTCTTTCTTTTTGAACCTTTATATTACTTGGATTTTTCCCTTTCTTCCTCCTTTATTCCTATTGTTTTGGGTGATTTCTTTTTAAGATTTCTAGTTTGAAAGCTTTGTTAATAAATACCTTGAACTCTTTGACTTAGAAATTATTTTTATTTATACATCTAAAACATACTCCTTTTTACCCTTATATTCAAACGTGATGAATATAGTTGTAGCATTCTGAAAATAAGAAATTATATCGTAATAGATAAAACATAATTGAATCTGAAAAAAAAATCCGAACTTCTTAAATAGACATGAGAATAGAGACTGTATAAAAAGTTTATGAACATTGCAACTAATTTTATGTTTAGAACACTAAGCTTTGCATTGACCTTTGTCTGTTCATTGATTAATTATTGCATCTACTGTAATGGTGGCCAAATGAAAGGCTGCAAATTATTTTTATTATTTCAGAAGACCTAAGTAATTGTGATTTAGTTCAGAATGATTACAGAATAAACTGACTCATCAAGTTTATTTCCTTCTGGTTTGGATAAATTAACTCAGTGCAATAATACTAGTTATTCCAAGCATATCAGAAGCTCTGATTAGCTGTGACTGGCATGATAGGTCTTCAGTGCAGAGGGATATAATAGAGGACCTTTGGAGAAAAATAGTTTGGGGCCTCCATTGCAGTATTTTAGAAGAATGAGGACAGCTCTGAGATTAATGGCCAAAGGTCAAGGCAGGGCTGCTGCATTTCACATCCCCAAGGGTTACTGTTCTGGTTGTATTTGAATTTGTGCTCCAGAGGGTGCCTCAGTTATCCCTGAGTCAAGGGAATACTTTGGATACCTCTTTATAAAAAGGAAGTACAGGTGAGTATCCCTTATCCAAAATGCTTGGGACCAAAAGTATTTTGGATTTGGGATTTTTGTTTGTTTGTTTTTGTTTGTTTATGGTTTTGGTTTAGGAATATTTGAACAACCAGTTGACCATCCCTAACTCGAAAATCTGAAATCCTCCAGTAAGCATTTCCTTTAAGCATCATGTCAGAGTTCAAAAAGTTTCAGATTTTGGAACTTTTCTGATTGGAGATGCTCATCCTGTATTTGTGGGTATGGTACACAGAATGCCCACCCCCAAAACCTGAGAATGTGTTACCTTAGATGGCAAAAAGGACTTTGCATGTTTGAATAAAGTTAAGAATTTTGATATGGGAAGATTATTCTGGATTATGGGAAGGAGGTGGCAATTTAATCATAAAAAGATCCTTATAAGAGGGAGACAGCAGGGTCATAGTCACAGAAGATGTGCCTACCAGGGTCAGAGTGATTCAGGATCACTGGCCAAGGAATGCAGGTAGCTTCTAGAAGCTGGCAAAAGCAAGGGAATAGAATCCTCCCCAGAGCCTCTGGAGGGAACTACCAAACCCATTTTAGTCTGCTGACGTCCAGAACTATGAGATGAATTGTACGTATTAAGCCACTAAGTTTGTGGTAATTTGTTACAGCACCAATAGGAAGCTAATATTGCTTTAAAGAGGAACATTTTACTTCTATCATCTTCCACAGCTCTTTTAAGAGATGTGAATCATCTAAGTTCTGTCACAAAAGTTCTTTTAAATTCAATGAAAATGCGATGAAAGTTCAAATTGGTCCAACCTTTATGGAATGCAAACTAATGGAGCCTGTCAGTTTTAAATATGAATTGTTTTTGGCCCAGCAATTCTAGGACTCCTGTTTCCCCCCCACAACCCAAAATAATACCTGCATAGGTGCAAGAATAGATTTCTTTGGCTGGTCTACATTGTTTGTGATGGAAATTTGGAGACAAAGTGCATGTCAATGAGGGTTAATAAAATAATATCTTTCTACAGATTGGAAACTAAGGCATAGATAAAGTAAACATGGCCAAGGTCACACAGCTAGTAATGTATAGGCAGTCCAGCTCTAGAGCCCAGTCTTTAACCATCACAGTATCCTAGACTGCTAAAAAGAATGAAGTAGATCTCTGTGTACTGATACGGATAGTTATTTATTCTGAGTTTTTCTTTTTTTTTTTAAAGGAAGTTGTAGAAAAATATGTATAGTACTACTATCCCATTTTAGAAAACCTACATGAATACATGTTTATGCACTGAAAGTGACAGTGTCTTTTTAAGTGTCAGGTTTTTAACAGCTGTCATCCTCTGATTACTCTGAGGAATGAGAAGAGAGCAAGGTGAAAGGTTTTTATATTTACTTTGAGTATACGAGTTTCTATATTATCTAGATGACTTACATTGGCAATGTATTTAAAATAAAATGAAGACAAAAAAATCATTAGTAACTAGCAAAGTAGTTTAGGTCAAATGCATAGCGTATCGTGGGCCCTTTGTAGTTAATGTTCTATTTTATAATTACTATTTTAAAAGATTATAGAGGACATTAAAAAGCCTTAGTTTTGCTTTTATTATATTGTTATTCACACCTTTGATTTTTGATGTTTAGGCTTTGTCAGGTAAAGTCTGTTTCATAGTATTGTTCCTATGAGGAAAATATATTTCAGAAACAAAGGTATTGAAAGGCATAAGGTTTACTTCTGAATTTAAGCTATTTAAAATTGTTTGTTGTTATGTACTCTTATTTTTTAAATCACACTTGCATATATAAAATATTAACTATTGGTACAACACCTTTAGTTAAAAAACAACATTATACATCTATGTTAAAATGAATCTCTGAGGCTTTAACTAACATTTTTGGTTGTAAAATTCTGTCACTTGATTATTTCAGGACAGTTGGCAAAAAAACTGTAGAGAACAATCTGCTTGCCCTGGAGAATTCCTTTTTCCTTTTTCAAAGCCAGCTTATTTTGCTTGCATGCCAGAAAAATAAGCAGTTACTTCTTTAGGGAGACCAAACCAAGATTAATGTGAATTTGCAGAAAGCTGTGAAGGTGGATTTATAATACCTACCTTCATTATTTAGAGCTCTAAGGACTAGCTTTGGGGCTATTACAAGTCTGATGTTACCTATATTCATTTATTTACTAAACAGTTCTGAAATAGAGTGCTAGTATGAGAGAAAACCTATTTAAAACATAGAATCCAGTGCTAAATGAAAATATGCCAAACGATGTGACAAGGGTCTGCCTTTACATATATATTGCCTTGTTCACACTAGCTTTGAGTTAATTGATGGAAAGCTTCAGAGAGTTGGCATACTGTGTGACAATGCCAGGGAGTTGGAAAAAGAGCATGCTATCCAGTTTAATAAGTTTAGCTAACTATTCAACATTAAATAATATATGCTAAAACTAGGGAGTTAACTTGATATCATAAAGGTCATTGTGTCTTCTACTGTTCATATATGTGAATATCTCAGTAATCTTATTAAGTCATTTTCAGACTATATTTTAATAAATGTACGTAACACAAGAAAATGTATTTTCTCATTGATGGTATTGATAAAAATCTGAGACCTTTATGATGAATAATAGGTCTTTATTGTGTATCTTATTTATATTCTTTTTATTAATGTAACTTAATTTTGTGTAGTCTTACCCTACACTATGGCACAAAAATGAAAATTATTAGCTATTAGACTGCACTGAAAATTAGGTAAACCCTAGACTTGAGATATAGTCTGAGGTTCTAGAATTTCCTGCCAGCTGGCTTGTCTACTCAGTTATGCAGACCTCTTGAAAGTGTTGTATCTCTTATGAATTAGGAGTCAGATGAACACACACTGTCCAAAATGCAAGCACCTTCAAGGCTTGCTGCTTGACTGAACATGTGAGTTCCAGTAGGTGATAGGAAGAAGATGTGGCTGCTGAGTAGAAATTACTTCAGGCCTTTGTTTTACTCTAAGTCCTGGGCCCTTGACATAAATATAAGGAAATTTGCTTCTCCCTACTTGATTTTCCAAAATAACATTAACGAGTAAATATAAATGCAAAGTGGTATATGAAGGTTTCTCTTGAATAGTTAACAAAATATTGTATTCAGCTGTCTGAACTACATTGTTTTTTTTAATAATGGGTATTGTTAATTTGGAATCTATGCTCTCGTATTTGTTAAAATATTCATTATTGTCGATTGTATTCAAGTTCCTTTTCATTCACCATTTTTAATTGTCTACTGTGTACTATTTTATTTCATAGTCACAGGGGATTGGTAAAAACCAATAAAATAGATAAAATGATAAAAAAAAAAAAAAAAAAACCAAAATAGAGAAGACAATTATAGTACAGTTTGGGTCCTTTCATACAAAGGTATATGTGCAACACACATACATACAAAGACCCTGTCTGAGTAGTGTGGAAAGTGGGGGCAGGGAAGACTTCACAGAGGAGGTGACTCTTAAGTTGAGACTGGAAGGATGAGTTAATTCATCAAGCAGGCAACAGACTACATGTACAAAAGACTTCATGATTTAAAGAATCTGAAAAAAAAATTAAACACCATAAATGAATTTTACTTCCATTATCACCTTTTTAAATCATCTTTTCCCCCGTATTGTGGCCAATATGCTAATCTTTTTCTTAGCTTCCTCTCCTCCCTTTAATAACATTTTCCTATTGAAAATCCCAATTATTTTTCTACTGAACAGGGACATGTTTCCTTTCACCCTGAGACTAAAGTTTTATATCAGTGGACAGCAGATGCTAAGCATTAAGAGGAATGCTATAGGTGGCAGGCTAATGTCTATAAGTTAGAAACACTCTTTTGCCTAGAGTCTGAGTATATCTAAAAGACTTTACCACCTAATATTATTTGTTTAAATTTTGGAGCCTGTAAACTTCCTGAACAAAGTTGTATATATCATATATTTCATACTTGTAAATGGTTTTCATTTGTAAATGGTTTCATATACACAGATGTCCATACACACAGTCCATTTCTATAGTAATTGGCATGTTTTTAATGCCTTACTATCTTTTATTATGAAAAAATTCAAACATACAAACGTAGAAGGAAGGGTGTAATGAACCCTCATATACTTGGCATTTCACCAACAACCCTACCCCTCTCTCATGACACACACAGTGGATTATTTAGAAACCAATCCCGGATATCCATGTTTCTTTAAAACGGTATTCAGAGAAAGAAAGAAAACACATTGCAAAATCACGAATTTAGGTAATGTAGTAGGAAGATAAACCTACTTTGAAGATTTCGTTTTCAACTGCTTTACCATGGTAATCTTTTGCTTAATACAATAATTTTGCTATTCTCTGAACATATAAATTCCTTATTCTGTGGAGGTTTTCCCCCATGTTTTTGTCTCTTCTATTCTTTGCCCATTTAACTTGTGCCTTTTGAAGGTTTCACTCTGTTCCTGCTTTCTCCTTCAAACTTTTCTGACTTTTCCTTATGAAAACATCATTCTTTGTTCACATGGTTTAAGCTATCACTTACACATCTACAAAGAGTTGCTGTTTAGTTTTTAAAATACACGTCCTGTTCTATCTAACTTGGTTATAGCTGCTGTGTGCCTCAGTATTCTCATCTATAAAATAAGGGTAATAATATCTACCTCAGATATATGAAGATAGATAATACCAACAAGCACTCAGTGAATATCAGTAATTGTTATTGTTAGCTATAAATTCCTGGAGGGAAGGAATAATGCCATTGTGCCTTTTTTAGGCCCCAGCATCTAGCTTCATTCTCCAGTACTAAGTACATGTTTATTTATGTTGGTTGGGAGGAAATCTGCTTTATATTCCATGCAGTTTTTATTTAATACTATTATTAATATATTCATATACATGTTCGAAATATGACCTTTGAAAGATAAGCATTGTAAGATACTGTGCTTTCTTTTTAGACTTGATCATTAGTTCGTTGATTTATTTCAAGTTACAAAATGTATGTTAATTGCTTTTACAGAAGCAAAATTAATACCCAGTTTAATTAAAAGCCAAGACATATTAAACCTTTGCTATATATGTGAAGAAACTATTTGCATAGAAAAACAAATGTTAAAATTGTAATTACAGATCATTTTTGTTATCTTTTTTGGGCCTTAAAAGTAACACTTAGAAAATTTGAGAAATCCAGAGAAGTTGAGAAATAGGTAAAAACTATCTAGAGTTTTTTACTATCACTGCCTTCTCCCACCTTCTTTGCCTAAAAGTTTACATAGCTAAAGATGTGCTGGGTGTAAAATCTTGCATCCTGTTTTTCCCATCACTTAGCATTGCACATAAACTTTTTTTGTCATTAAGAATATTGGTAAATAATATATACTTTTTAAATAGTTTATACATGTTTGTCATAAAAATATGTAAAAGGTTTAAAAGGATTTTGTGACAAAGACAGGGCCTTTTTTAAAAAAAAAATTCTTCTGGCTATTCTTGCTTACGTATTTTTCCGTGAACTTCAGAATCATTTGTTTGTTTCAAAAATAACTTGTTGGCATCGGGTTCACTTTAAATTTATAGGTTATCTTTACAATGTTGCCTTTCAATATAAGAACCTGGTATATCCTGATATACCAGTCTATTCTACTTTTATGTTCTTCTATGTTTTTAGGTTTTGTCAGTTTTTTCCTTCGATGCCAATGTTGCACATTTCATGTTAAGTTTATTCTAAGATATTTTACCATTTTGTTCTAGTTACTATCATAAATGGATTCTTTTTTTCATTATGTCTTTCAACTGGATAATAATATAATTATAAAGGCTATTGATGTATATATTTTAATTATGTACCCAGTCACCTTACTCAATTCCCTTAAGATCTGTAACTGTTTTTTACTAGATTCTTTTGGGCTTTTCAGGTAAGTACTCAACTGCAAGTGACAATTTTGCATTTTAAAAAAATTTTATATCTTTTATTCTCTGTCTTATTCCTGATTTTTTAGGAAGTGCTTTTAATTTTATTAAATAAGCATATTGCGGGTTGCATGTGAGAGTGATACATTCTATCTACCTGTATATAATGGAAATATTATTCTTTATATATACATGGTAGTATTCCTACAGTTTCTTAAAATTGTTTTATTTATTCAACCATCTCCTGTTGCACTCCTACCATATGGTAGGTACATGGTCAGATGCTGTAGATTCAGAACTGATAACACCATGTCCACCCTTCAGAGATGAGTATTAAAATAAAGGTATCAGTTTTCTATAGGAGTAGAAAAGAGAGTTCTACGTGAAATAGAGAGACGAGGCAGATGGATTCAAAGAGACTCCCTGGAAAAGATGATGCTTGAGATGAATTTTGAATAGAGTAAGTCCACCTCCATTTTACTTTGGCTGGAAACCAATGCTTTTTTTATGTTTGACTGTGGAAACTTATGGTTTCTTATGATTCCTGTTTTAAATCTTTTGGAAAAAGAGTTGAACTATTAAATAATGAATAACTTTTAAAGAATCAGCAGTGAAAGAGAGGGTGCTTTTCTTTCACCAAAATCCAGTAACCTAGTATTTATCAACACATGGAACATGATCTCTTTAATGCGTATTTATCCTAGAAAAAGTTCAGAATTGAAAGAAACTTCAGTCAGTATTTAGTCTATCTCCCCACTCTCCACCCAATTTTACAAATGTAAAACAGACTTAGGTTAATGATTCCACCAAGGTTATATAGCCAGCTATGGCAGAGCTTGGTGAACTTAGTGTTCTGTCTAATAGTCTGGGCTCCTAAGACATATGGGTTAATTACATATTAACTCAGTTTTGATCGGCTATTTTGGATTTATGGTATTTTTCAAGTTCCTGTATTTAGAATTTTTGTTCCATCTCCTGCATTCCTTAGCCCAAAGAATGGAGAGAAGAGTACACTCTTAGAACACCTCATGATTTTGGTTTTAAGTGTTGTCAGACATGTCATTCTTTTTGTTTGCCTTTTTGGAGAAATAAAAGCATGATTCTTAATATAGAATTGTCTGCAGGGTTTTACTTGTGACATTAATTTTTTTTTTTTCTCTTTTTAGTCTGCCATTTTCAATTTTCAGAGTCTGTTGACTGTAATCTTGCTGCTTATATGTACCTGTGCTTATATCCGATCCTTGGCACCCAGCCTCCTGGACAGAAATAAAACTGGGTATGTTACTAATGATGTCTAATCACCCAGATTAGTTCTTATAGGCATTGAATGTAAATTATCATAAAAGTCATCAGATAATTTAATTTCTATGTGTAATTTAGTTTTACAATAAATCTTTTATTTTTTCTCCTGTCTTTAAAAATCCGAAAACTTTATATTCACAGTATCTTACTAAATTAAAAGATAAATTTCAGAAGTGACCTGAAATGAGTTAGACTGAAAAACAGCATATGTGGGATTTTATTTAATTTCCTCAAAGGTTAGTTGTCCATCAGCTTTTATGACAATAAAAGCTTTGTAAACATTGTCTTCTCTTCGTTCCACCTTTTTCTCTGAGCGCCTATTGTACTCACTCAATACTTCTTACATTTGTTGAAATTATCTTACTATTGCTTAGTTGTACTTGAAGTCTTTCTATCCATAGAGATGGTTTTCTTTCTTCCTTCCAGCTGGAACCCCCAACTGTTAACTTAAAGCATATGGTAGAAACCAGTAAATAATTATTCTCATTGACCAGTTGCTTGGAATTCTAATATAAAATGTAATGTTTATCTAATATGATATATAAGTATTTATTTCATTAAAGAATAATCACATAGTAGTACAGTGGAAATATTTGTACTATTTTGGTGCTATTATGAAAATTTTCTTGCAAAAGAAAATAGAGTGCATGTGGAAATGCCTGCTTTGCATTCCTTTGGGAGCAGGAATGCATCCATAACATGCTACATTAAAAAAGAAGTTTACAGGGCTGCCAACCTTACAGTAGAGGTTGAGTGGTAGTATATTTCTCCTACAGAAAAGACCAAAAAATAGCATGTCTACTTTTTACATTTTAAGGTATATACTAATATAGTCAACTGTTGGAAAGCTTTTTTTTAAAATCTTTGTTTCTATATAAATGTTAAGCACCATGTTGTTTTGATCTGTACATAAATATTTCTTCTACAAAAAATATTTCTTATAGGCCCTTGTTCCTTTCTGTTACAATTAACATATTTTTAATAAGACTCATAATAAACTTTCCTTTCATCATAATGAAATTATACCATGCTTAGGTAGAGATGTCTAGAAAGACTGAATGAAATGAGTTCTTGATGACCTCACTGTTTAAAATAAACTTCATTTTTTGCTGTTTCAAATAATACAGAACTAAGTAGCAGAAAAAGATTGCTGTTTTGTCTTTTTTATCATGTAATAGACCCAATAGCATTATCAGCAGATACACTTATTGATATATAGCCGTAGAAACTAAATAGCATGATTGCATTGTGTTTTTTATCAACTGTTTCTGCTTTTTTTTTAATAAATAGCATTTGGGATATTACAGAAATTTGTCTAGATAGACAAATACATGAAAAAAAGCCAAAGTGATACTATTAAGTCTCTCAGTTGCTGAGTTAATCTAAAAAGCTTTTAATATGCTGTGTTGTACCAATTTCTTTGTGATACTTTAGGTTATTTCTAGAGTATTAGAAGTGAAAAGACCTTGATTTTGTGATCTTATGGTTTCAGAGAGTTCTGTGGAGCTCTAAGCTTCCCATGGAGGAGCTTTGGGTGTGCTGCTCTGGGGCCCTCAATTTGCTCCCTTTACCAGAGTAACTTTAAATTATTAATGCATATTATAATTGATAGGTTCTTAGAAGCAAGGAACCATGACTTTGAAAATGTCTAACCTATTGTTTTCCATTTTTTCATGAAGAAATGTAAACCGATTTTAAGTGATATCTGGAGTTACTGTCACATGTGCCTTTAGTGTATGTATTACTGAACACGTTAGTCACTATTCCAAGGACTTTCTGTGTAATCACTCATTTAATCCTCATAACAAACCTGTGAAAGTGGGTGCTATTATTACAGAAATAAAATAACTTGCTCACAGTTATGCAGTGATTAAGTAGGGTTGAACTTAAGCATAGTGTGGCCTTTATATCATATTACTTACAGGAATGTGTATGGCTTTTGTCCTTTTATTCCTATAGTAAAATTGTTTTACCTGTTAGAATGTCTATCCTTTGAAATAAACTTGTATTTTTTCCCATTCCATTTAATCTGAACTGAGAGACTTTGCTTTGAGGTCAGGAAATTACTATACTTCAGAGGAGCATATATAGGACTTAATAAAGCCGTATTTTCTTTCAGTCTTCATGATTCATCAGCCAGTGATCTATTTGGAAAAATCAAAAGTGTAATATAAATTTCCCAGGAATTTAAGTATTTTGATTTTGTTGAGCTAATCCGAACTTATGCAACAAATATGAGGATACTTCAGAAAGTTCCTGGAAAAATAGAATTAAGAGATAACATGAATGTTTTCATGAACTTTTTGAAGTACCCTTGTTAAGTTAATTTATGTTAACTTGTAACCATTTGTGACACTGTTTATAATTCTATTCTTTATCAGACCAGCAAAATGTCTACAATGTTTTTAATTTTTTCAAAGCCGATGTGTTTGTATAGGTACAAGTATTTAATTTATAATATATTCATTCATGGAGTTGAAATGAACATCTTCATTCTAATTTTTCTTATTCCCAGAACTTGTGTTTTAAAAGCCATATTTAGTGAATTCATATACAATAATCCCCTAAAGTAGGAAATTTTCTACTTATATTGAAAACATAGGCATATATTTTTGCATTCTTCCTTACTCAATGATACAGATAAGTAAATACTACTATCATTGGAGTTCATGATTATAGATTATTTAAATATAAAGCTATATTCTATAAGAAATAATTTTTTTTAGTGCAAGTATTTGTAATGTCAAAAATCATCCATAAACTGTGTTCTTTTATCATTTTCACAAAATTAATCATTAATTATATTGGCATATAAATTTTCTGCTTTTGAAGGTACAGCATTAGAAGTTGAATTAATACAGTAAGCCCTTGTGCAGATTTTTGCCACTCTCACATTAATTTACCCTGGATTTGGCCTATGACATAACATATTCTAGTTCATAGCAATTTCTGTATATTGATGATTGATATGCTATTGTCTACTACTTGCATACATAAATGGTGACTTAACATCAAACAAGCAGATTGCATATTTGAAGCACAGCATTAAGGGTTAAAGTACCAGTGTATAATTAATTCTCTACATAATATTGAGAGAATGTCTTACTTTTCCCAGTAATCAATAGACACTTTTTTTCTTTTTTATTCTGTGCAGACTGTTGGGTGTATTTTGGAAGTGTGCCAGAATTGGTAAGTGTATCTAATCTCTCTCCATTTCTTCAACTATAAATTGTTGACCAATGTACTTATGTCATATTCACACAAATCAAATGTCAGTTTTAAAAGAACAAGCTTCCAATTTTATGCATTTTCGCAAAAGTTTATAGTGTTCTGTCAAGCTCTTTTCCTTATGCTGTTTAAGACTAGATTGGTGGACACTTTATAACATTTCATTAACAGGAAGATGGTAAATACAAGAAAAGTGTCTCTAACTCAGATATCAAATATTCATTTCTGGTTTTGAGATTTCAAACAAGTGTATATGGTTTTATGCACTCATGTTTATAGTATAGAGCATGCTGTTCTGTATATTTTGTACCATTTTGATAACTGAGGATGGATTTCCCATCTGATAAAAGGCTTTCTAAGCAACCAACTAAACATAATCTTTTATTGACCTATGTTAAGTCATGGAATGTTAAACTGTTTTGTCTGTTGAACCCATGTGGTCATAGCCAAGCTTTGTCCTAATTCATTAAAGTTAAGGTAAATGTGGTTGTCTTCTAACTTTTCATAATAAGATTAGTAGCATCTTAAGTGTGTTTATAGATATAGATAATAATAATATAATCTTATCCCATTCCCCTTAATATAACCTTTAGCACTATGCCTAGCACATAATAGACTCAAATGATGGTGAGTAAATGAATTAAAATATTTTTTATTGCTATAATTCACTAGTATTCTTGAATAATAGATTATACCCTTTTTTATACCATTCTTAAGGCCATAAAAACACTTCATGGCATTTGCTCTTATACCACTTGGACTGAAAATGACTATTTCTTGTCCTCTTTGAAATTATTTGCATGACCACAAAAAAATTGTTTGATTTTAGTACTCTTCTAACATTGAATTTATATATAACTACTTTTTTCTTTCATAAAAGCTGTCAGACTTTCATAATGAAGAAACATTCTTTTTACATTTGGCTTCTAATCTAGTTAGTCAGTCTGACAGCAGCCTGAATTACCCAAATTAATCCCTTTAAATAGGATGGGAAATTTAGGAATCATCTCTCTTAGATAAACTGTGTTCCTTTTAGAGTATTGTATTTTATTTTGGTTTTCAGCTTCTCAGAGGTGTGGGGAATTTAGAAGATGGTCCATAACAGACAAACAAAATTGATTAGAGATTGAAAAATACAACTAAGTTCCTATAATACTTAGAAATTTTTCTTAAGAAGATGAACTGGGGATTTATATAATATATCTAAAGATAATTATAGCATAAACTAGTCTTCAGATCTTTAAAGCACCTTCTAAGATTCATATGTTGTTAGCCGTTGAACTAATTTTGAGAGCACGTTTTCTTCCCTGGAGCTTTTAATGATAGGCAAGACTCGGTAACAGTGGAAGTTGTAAGCATAATAAAATATCCAGAAGTCCTTTTTAAAAAAAATTATATTTTTTTCAATGTTCATATTTGTGGGGTACAGTGCATTGTTGCAATACATGTATATATTGTACAGTGATTCATTTACGGTAGATAGCATATCCATCACCTAAACATTTATCTTTTCTTTGTGGTGATTACGGTCAAGATCTAAATCTGCAATGATGGGATTATAAAAATCTTTGGCCTTTCAGGTTTCTTGCTGTAGAAAATGATAGTATAAGCATAAAGGGCCTCTTCCAAGGCCTCATTCTACTATATGGACTGTTGAAACAGACATTATCTTCCAGAGAATTAAGTGTGCTTTTAACTTGTATTAAGCTGTCCTTCCTTGGTGTTCTTTGTCATACTTTACTCTTTCTAATGATAATAAGCATGAGGATCCTTTTTTTGTAAGAAGTATCATTGATCTTAAATTGGTAAAAGCACAGATATAGCCTAGATAAATGGTTATCAGTCAGGGGACATTTGGCAATTTCTAGAGCCAGTTTTGATTGTCACAACTGGAGTTGCGGTCAGGGATGTTGCTAAGAATCATAGGATACACAGGACAGCCCTCTCACAACAGAATTATCTAGCCCCAAATGTCAGTAATGCTGGAGTTGAGAAGGCCTGGCCTGTATTTACAGAAATTTGTGGTGCAGACTTATCTGGCACTCAGTCATGCACAACAGCTGCAAACCCTGAAATAACAGAAGGAATTTTAAGCACTTCAAAAAGAACCAAGAAGAGAAGTATAAAGAGACAAAATAGCACCCTCGATGGCTAATGCTGATAGCTAATGGTAAATGTAAATATATATAAATGAAACTGCTTGCTTTAGAGGCAAGTAATCCTGAAAAAGAAATAAAAGAGTATTGCCAAAGAACAGAGTGCCAAGAAAACTCTATATAGAGAGAACATAATGGAAGAGCAAATCTGGAGTTAAAAGACTGAGTTTTCATCTCCGTTTTATCGTTAAGTTGCTAACTCATAAAGAAAATAATAAGATTTTAAATCCATTTTGTGTGATAAATTAGAGAAGTGTATACAGGTCCATCCAGCAGCCAACCTAACTAACCCTTTTGTTCACAATTACTACTTATAAAGAGTATAACTAATAAGTTTAAGACATCTAGTTTTTAGCTTTCTAAATGACTTCCAGTAGTATTATCTGTTTTTATGTCTAATTATAAACAGTGCCTTTTCTTTTTTGCTTGCTCATTTATTATTTCCATTTTCCTCTCTTGGCTATATGAATGCCATAGGTTGAATGGTTTGGTTAAAGTGTTCATTCTTGCCAATTATGTTGAAAACATTAGCTTTTCATTTTGGCAGAGCGATTTAGAAAATGTTGGTACTGATATGCTTTCTCAAGCACATCCTCCTCTCTTGACACAGTATATCCACAAAGAAAGGATGCAATTTTAATGGGGAAAGATCCAGCCAAATCATCTTATGTTACACATCACATTACAGCAACTGTTTCACATTCACTTATACAAACTTAAAGCAAGACAAAAAGTAACATTTTTACCCAAATTCAACCAAAGATGTTTAGCTCTACTACATGGCAATGTCTTTTAAGAAAATTAAAAACAGGAAAATGAAACCCATATGTAAATTATAGCATTCTAAGTCAGAGGATGAGGAAGAGAAGAACCTCCTCAAAAATTAATTTCCAGCAGATACAGAATTTGGCACAGTATTAATTTCTTGTAGGCGTTTAATAAGACTGTATTAGACAATGAGACGATCTAGACCTAATAAGAGTGACAGGCTAGATTATGAAATCTACCTGAAATTTATGTACAAATGGGGTTTTTTTTGTTTTGTTCTATGACAGGTTTTTTTTTTTTCCTACCCCAAAAGAATTAGCATTGTCTAAAAATTGTTCGTTGCAGTTCTGTTTATAACATCCAAGATTTGGAAACAACCTAAATGTGCATCAGTGGACAACAGGATAAGGAAAATGTGGTATATATACACAATGGAGTACTACTCAGCCATAAAAAAGAATGAAATTCTGCCATTTGCAGCAACATGAGCTTGGAGAAAATTATGTTAAGTGAAATAAGCAAGGCACAAAAAGAGGAATATCACACATCCTCACTCATAAGTGAGAGCTAAGAACTAAAGAAAAACCATAATAGAACTTTGAACTTTCAGGAGAGAATAGACCTATAGTTACTAGAGGTGGGAAAGAGGGAGAGGGAGGGGAGATAGGGAGTAATTGGGTAAGGGACACAAAAAAGTAATTATGATTTATAATGATGAACATGCTCATATTGATTTGATCATCTCATACTGTACACAAATACTGATAGTCAACTCTGTATCCCATAAATATATATAAATAAAAATAATTTTAAAAATAAAATACCAAATAATAAATAATAAATAAATAAAAATTGTGACCCAATATAGTTTTTAGTTTTCAAAGATATTTTCTTTTCCAGTTGAAGTGATGGTATTATAAAAATACTTTCTCTCACTTTCTAGATTTTCCTTTAGTTGGCAGGCAGTTCTTAAATGTCTGTGGATAGAAAAAAACACTTTCAGAAAAATACCTAATGTTTGCTTTTTGTATATATGTAAGATATTCTCTGAATATTTTTATTGAGCAGACTCAAAGATACAAACTTACTGATAATATGACAGTTTGAGCTCAGTGAGGAAGCTCTGAAAATGAAAATGACCATGAGATTTTAGTTAATAAGGGTGGTCAACACTGACATTTTCCAGAGGTAGGTAGTTAAGTGAACTTGCCACATGAAATAAGAAACTTAGTTACTGGGAAAGAGCTGATTTAAACATAATAAAAAAACACAAGTGAGGGAGTATAAACCATCTCTGCTAAAGGATACCATTATTTCTAGAAGTAGTTTCTTCCTTTCTTCTATCCCCAGGTCAGCATAAATGCCTGGTGCCTTAAAGATTAGTACAGCCTTGCAGTTACTGAAGAAACAGGAAAGAACAAGATGAGTTTGAGTTAACTTACAGTCATAGGATCTCTACGCAGGGTCTTCAAAAAGTTCATGGAAAAAATTGTGTTATCTTTTAATTTTATTTTTCTGTGAACTTTTTGAAGTACTCATGTATCTGTTTGCAAGACAGTTTCACAAGCCAACTTTCAGGTCTGCTTGATGCAAAGAAAAGTCTCCAAATATAAACACTCCTTAAATGCATGTCAAAATTGACTTGTACTGAAATGCTTGTTTTAAGTTCTACATTTTTAACCCGGAATAATCATACAATAAAAAACTTGATGTAAAATCTGTATCAGAAATAGTTTTTTCTAATATTTTTTATAAAAACATTTTATGTCCATATTTTAAATGCAGTTTTATTGACTGTTCTGTTTGTTTTTATCCATGAATGCTTTCCCTTCCCCGTCCTTTTAAATGCCATGAATTGCTACCAGTGAGGAAAAAAATTATGGCTACAAATTTGTATGTTGAATTCCTTTTTATAGGTGGAAATTTCCTTCTTTTATAGGAAGAAAATATACATATTTTTGGCCTTGATTGAGTTGTTTGAGATTGTTTATGTTGGATTTCTACGTTGTACTACAATTTTACTACATTCTACACTGTATTTTTTAATATATGGGTTTATGCAGTGGCACAGGAATGGTGCTTTCAGGATTTTCTAAATACGTGAAAAGGAGGTAGTCTTAGAAATAAATTGATATAATTTAGACTATTCTGTATTATACTTTTTTTATATTGAATCTAGTTTCTTGTTTCGCCCATTCCCCCTAAATGTGTATGCCTTATAGGCAAGAACTTTATCTTGATTCTTATGTATCCCTCTCCTATAGTAAGTAATAACCTTATAATAATATCCATGGTAGTCACTCAGGTAAAGATGAATATCTCTTTTTTTTTTAATAGGTGAACGGAAGAGTCCTTATGTTGCAGTATGCTGTATAGTGATGGCCTTCAGCATCCTGTTCATACAGTAGCTTGAAAAAAAAATGCCAGAATTTAATTGCCATCAGATTTCAATGTAAACAAGGACTTATCTGCAGAAAATAATGGAAAGAATGATTAGCCCTTTTATCTCCGAACACTGAGTGAGATAAATTTCTAGTTGCTGTTCTCTATTTTTATGTTATTGGACCAATGTTCTATATAAATAATTAAGATGTAACCATTGAATACTCAAAGAGTTTAATAGTCTGTAACAATCAACCTCAATACTGTTAATACAATATTACATTCTACAAATGTCATTCTGCTGTGTCAGATACCAATTTTTAGTGAGTTATCTCTAAGGCAAAAAGAAAACAAAATTGGTAATTACTCTAGTTCCTTTCACTGTGATTTCGAAATGATAAATATAGAATGAGAACTTTTTGTGGACTAGCTGTTACATTGAGGAAAAAATTGGTTCAATTTGTGTTGGTAAGAATTGCATTTATATTTAATAATGCTTGCTTTTCCTCTGGCCACATTTTTTTGATCATTAACCAGAGTACCTCTACTCTTAACAAACTGTAGTTTATTACAGGTGTTTAAAATATTTAAAACAAGCCTATGCAGTTCTTAAGGAGGAAGATAAATGAGATAAGTGACTTAAAAGTGATATTTGGAAAATGTTCATATTTAATATAAGAGGGTTTAGACTAGCCAGTTGGCATAGTAGCCTCTGAAACCTCCAGTCAAGTATAGATATATGTTTTAAGCATAAATTTTACCAGGTAGCTGTCATTCTTTGAAAAAGATAACATTCTTAAAATGAAAGAACAAAATAGAACAAATATAGAATGATAATTGTATATATGTTTTTCATTCTTTTTACTGTCTTGTCTTCAAACACGAAACATTTATTTTAATTGCCCTAAAACAAACTGTATTTTTGTTTTGTATTTTGATACAGCACTTTAAACCTAATTTATGTTTTGTCTGTCACCTTCAACTGGAATCTCTTGTGTAACTTTGTGTAGGTGATAGAGTTTTCGTATTTACTTTTTTATATACTGTAGCATAAGTGTCTTTCAGCTTTGATAGTGAAGCAGGACATTCAGCAATTTTTAGTCTAGACAAGAGGAATATTGGAAATGGGACATAAATTTTAAAACAGGGCAGTTATTATAAGTTTATGGTTAACATTGCCTACCGTTAAACTAAAAATCAGTTAAATTTCAAAGCTAAGAGGAGCTTAAATTTTAGATAAAAATTACCTGTTATATTGTTCCCCCCTATTAATTCCCCATAAGGGTAATAAAAAGAAACTCTTTTTTTTTTATTTTAAAGAAAAATAAATTAGAAGTTATTTTTAAATGAATCTGCTAGTAGCTCTTTCTGCAGAAACAGAGTATGAAACTGAAAACCACCTATTTTTAAATACCACTTTACACTTCTTGGAATAAATTCTAGGAAACAACTAGGTAAACTGTCCCCCTCTCCTTTTCTTCCCAAAATAGTTGTTATAGGCTGTCAGTATACTTATATTTTGGGCATAAATATAAAGCTAATTAAAAGCAGTATATTTGCTTTAGACAGGAAATCAGGTTATGATAATTTTTCTCACTGAACTGCCTCTTGGGCTTTACATTAGGTCAAGGATTTTGAAGGGTATCCCAAAATTAGGACTCTTATCAGCATATCCAGACAGAGTAAGTCACCTTTGTGGTCTAATTTATGGATGGCCATCTGTTGTCCAGCTCTACTGCCAACTGGACTTTACAAAAGCTATGTCAACTAATTTTTTTTATATGCTAACACAAATCTATTAGGAAGAGGGAAGACTATTATAGATAATCATTTCTAAGACATTTCTTTAATTTGGCATTTTGGGGGAGGTAGGTGGAAAGTATAGGAAGAAATTATTTCTTTGGAAAATTTGTGGTAACATATATAAAACTTTGCTGTGTATAGATGCTGAACAGAGTGGGAGGCAGCATAATTCTAACCCCAACCATTCTGACATTTTGAAACAAGCTCTTTGTGAGGTGGGGGGGAAGACACAGGATCCTATGAAGAAAGCAATTAGCATTTTCTTTAATGTGTGTGTGTGTGTTTTTCTTTCCCAAAGAGTTACCACTGAATCCTGTTCTCTATCCAAAGGGCAATGTAGGTGGTTTTAAGCCCACAGAAAATTCAGAAATTTCCCTTGTGGTCTTGATGAGGTGGTGGGTTGCAGAAGAGGATTGTAGATCAACTTAAGCATTAAACAGACTGCCTCTGTCACACAGACTTATTGCAGGCTGGATGGGAAGATGGACATGGAAGTCCATAGCTTGCTAGATTAAATGCTCTACCTAGCCTGCTTTCTGCCTTCAGAATTTTATTATTCTATCTCTCCTGGAATTTTTTTTTTGTGCTGATATTTATTTCCTGATGGGCTTCAGATGTGCCAGTGGCAGGGAAGTGTTCTCTTTCCAGGAAGTCTTAAAAAAATGATTAAATCAACATAGTTTTAAGAGAGCGTTTATCCACATAGTCATAATCCACATGGTCTGTTGAATTCCCTCTGTGGCTTAAAAAAGTTGATTGAAGTCCAATGTCTTGTTAATGCCCTGTCCCACTGTGCCAGGCACTATGCTGAATGCTCTTACACGTTCACATTCAAAATAGTTCTTTCATGGTGGGAATAATAGTAATATGTAATTTTTAATAGCCTCCTTCATTTTAGTAATAAGATGATTAATCTGGTTTTAACTTGGGATGAAGCAGAGTTTTGTTTTTTCCTTGTTTTTGGAGGCTGGCCAGTACAGGGATCTGAACCCTTGACCTTGCTGTTACAAGGCTGTACTCTATAACCAACTGTGCAACTGGCTATCCTCATAATAAAGTTTTGAATGAATTATCTTTTTCAAGTTTACAAAGTCAAAAATGAACAGATATGTGCCTAGTTTTTTGAAAAAAGACTTAGCACTTGTAAATAGAATATTTATATTCCTTTTGCCATTCTTTCAGGAAGTATTTATAGCATGCATGTATCATTGAAGATAGAAAGATACACAGTTTCTTTCCTGTTGTAGTAGGGAATGTAGTAGGTGAGAGAGATGAAGTTAAGTACATAAAGTGCAATGTGATAACATTTATTATTGAGATAATCCCAGGATTTTAGAAAAAAACAAAGAAGGGTGACTGGTCAGAGTCTGAACTTCTTTCCAGAGGAACAGTGCTTAAGCTGAACTTGAGAGAATTGTGCAAAAGCACAGTGGTATGTTAAGAACAGTAATTACCTAGCTTGCTGTGCACAAAGGTAATATTAAGACCTAAGCCTAGAAAGGTGGGCAGGAGTTAGATCCTAGAAGGTCTTGTATTTTTGTCATTCCTATTACCTACCTCAAAATTGAATATGTTTTCCTTCCTGTCTAGCACAAAACTCCAGGAAAAAAAAAGTTTCCCTTGGCATATGTGCAGTCAAGTTTGACTATATCTATGTTCACCTTGTTTTGGAATAGAAATACAATAATATACTCTCCAGAGACTCGCCTGAATAGTATATGAGGTAGAAGCAACTAACTATTCAGTCATGTCAGTGTTTCTAGGAATTCTTTTAGTAGCTTATACCCAATGATGCCAAAAGCAGCCATGATTGTTAAAAACTACACACCTGAACAAAAAGCAGAGATGGCTGCATTGTCTACATTTTCTGGGTGCACAGAGAATATTTCCAATAAGCATGGACTTGTGCTTTTTTCAAAGCCTTTGAGAAGTTACTGGATTATAGGAAACTGAAAACAAGAATAGAAGATTTTAGGGGACCGTTCTTCACTTTCTTTGGTATCCAGTAACAGTAGAGTTTCAAAATATGTAGCTGACTAATATTAGCATTGTGACTACTGCACACTTATTATTCTTAATCAGCAAATAACTAGTAGCTTCTGAAAAATATAATTATTTTCATAATTATGTTATTTATACACTGCCTGCCATGGTTTACCTTGCCCTAAATGAATCTCAAAAAAATAATCTGGAATGCTACTCCAGTATCAGAAAACAGTGGGGAGGTGGAATATATTTCCTGTGATTTTTAAGAGTACACAGTGTCATCTTAATCTCTGGTTAAGGGATTCGTATGTCTGGTATGTAATAAAAACTAAAATGAACTCAAAAGAGCCTCCTAGTTTTGTCTTATTGTCAGATGAGTGAAAGCAGTTTTTACAGGTTAAAAATTGCAGTTACCACCTTTTTAGTAAGATGGGAATAGATAAATTTTTTATTTCTTTTACTGGCCTTTTAATTCATGACTGGTCAAGATTTGTTTGGGCGTATTATTTTTTTTGTTTGTTTTGCATCTTAAAGCTGTTTATTATATTGGTATTTCTTTGGGTAAGCTTTTAAGAGTATACATGACCCAGGTGGTTTACTTTGAATAGGAAGTCTTTAATTTTCCCAGATGGGGGCCGGGCCCGTGGCTCACTTGGGAGAGTGCAGTGCTGATAACACCAAGGCCGCGGGTTCGGATCCCTATATAGGGATGGCCGGTTAGCTCACTGGCCGAGAGTGGTGCTGACAACACCAAGCTAAGGGTTGGGATCCCCTTACCAGTCATCTCTAAAAAAAAAAAAAAAAATTCCCAGATGGTTGAAATTTGATTCTGAATGAAGTGAGTTACTAGTTACTGACAATTATTTTCAACCTTGTCCTCAATTGAGAGCCTTTAGATACCCAAACATTCTGACAAGTAGCAATCATTTTCTGTCCAAAATATGTGAGCAGTGACCATCAGAGTCAGATTATGTAGCCAGTTTATACTATTTATTAAGAAATACAAAAAAGCTTGTACTATGAAAAATCTTGTGCCTTGCTTTGGGGAACATGGTCTTCCTACTGTTATGTTTAGAAATGAAAAGTTATTCAGATGTGAATAAAAGACAGTATTTTAATTGTTCCCTTTAGTGCGTATTGTAAACCTTCCTCTGCTCTATTATAACTACCAAGTGATATAAGGTTATAGAAAAATCACTAAATTTCTCATCTCAATTCAAAAGAATTTAAAATGGATTTACTTAAAGACCATTGAATTTAACATAGCCAGGAAAGCATAATCTATTTTCAGTTCAGAGAGTTTATGTTAATATCCTTAACCATAACAGATTCATCAGGAGTTGGGGGTTAGAGAAAAACATAAATATTGGAAATAAGGGTAAATAACTTCACACACACTTTGTGGAGGATGAGAACATTCAGGAACTGCATAATACCCAGACTACTGTTGGAGCTTTGACAAGGGAAGTAGCCTAGAAGCAAATGTGTAAGGATCTAGGGTTTGTTCCCAAAGTGACAAAATCTGTCATTTGTCAACCACCTTAACATTTTTGATCAACTGTGCTTAGGCTAAATATTGGAAAAATAATGTGCAAAGATATTAAACTGTTCAAAAAGAAGTAAGGAAACATTTAAGGCATGGTGGATTTCAAGAAGGCCAGCATCAAAGGAAGAATCTTTGTAGTATTCAAGTGTTAAAGGTGACCTGCAGGCTCAAGATAACACCAAAAGATTTGACCTTATTTTTAAGAGCTATGAAGATATTGAGAATACTGTACAGCATTCATTAGATTAGGGCTCCTGAAAAGAAGAAGATAGTATTCTCCTTTTGATTTTATTTGATAGAAATACTGTTTATTCTTTGCTTGCATTTTAACTAATGTTACTCACAAATGCGAACTCTACTAAACCTTGCAAAATGAAACTACTATGTCTTGAAAATATGTTTTTAAGAAGTTTACAGCATGAAATTAAGACAGCTATAGAATACACAAACATAGGGTAATAAAGTTGGATGGGTTTTCTGAAAATTTAGTTTTATAAGTGATCTAAACCTCATTTAGATCTCTGTTAAGGGGTCACTATTCTTAGCTCTGTGTGAATTAAAGGCAAAAATATGGTGACATAATTCTAAACACATCATTCTAGTTGAATTGTTTTTATTTCTAAGTATTTCCACCACAAGCATTTTCAAAGAACTGTAATTGAATCTATCAAATATAACATGAACCAATTCAACATAAAAAACTATCAAGATGTTTCCTGAATCCGTAGGCAATTAATTTAACCTACCATGAAGAACAGAAATAGGGGTAGAAAGGGTAATTTTTACCCACCCACTCCTCTCTAAAAATGGAAAATTAATCCCTTTGCCACTCTGACCCACAAGGTAGAGTCCCCCATATCCTTCACTCCATTCCCAAATGAATCTTGATTTGGAAACTGGCTGTATGCCAGACAGTGCTAGGTCAGGGTATATGTATATATTATACAGTGTGGAACAAGACAAATAGAGCTTTTGCTGTCATGGAACCTAGATTCTAGTAAAGACCAGCTAACCAAAAAATTAATTAGATAAGGTACACAACCTCTAGTAAGGACTGCAGAAAACAAACCTGAAGGATGATTTAGATGGGATTGTCAGAGAAGGCCAATCCATGAGAGTTGATTGTTAGGCTGAGACTACAGATAAGGAACTTGAGCAGAGAGGCAGAAGAAACAGTGTATTCAAAGACCCAGATACAGGAAAAAGCTTGGGACTTGAAGTGGTGGAGAAATTTATAGAAAACTAGCATTAAAAATTAGTATACTGAGTGGGGCAAAGAATGGTGTAAGTTGGAAAGAAAAAATGGGCCAAATCATGCTGGGTTTTGAGCCATAGTAAAGTCTCCCTGCCTCATGCTAACACAGTTTGCAGATCTATGGTATCATTCATGAGCTACAAAATGGCTACTGCTTCACCTCTGCCAAACAAATTTCACCCAAGACTCTCCTGTGGTCCACACTAACCAGATGGAACCTTACAGAGAAGACTAAAAATTACAGAAAATGTAGTGCAGCCTAACCAAAAGTTGACACATTACAAAGTCATCATGTCCTCTAAGACCCTTCAACAAGGATCTCCCAGCAACTCAAATTTAATACATCCCAAACAGAACCCTTCATCTTCCTTTCTAAACCTGCTTCTCCTGAGTTTCCCTATTTTCATAAATAGTACTACTTTCCTTCTATGCTTGAAACTTTATAATCTAACCTTTTTTCTCTTTCAAAGATCCCTCTCTTGCTACCACCAATCAGTATCTTTGTCCTATCATTTTTACCTCTGCAGTACCCATCCCAGGTACATGAGTTCAAGCTCACCAGATGATTACACAATCCCACACATTGATTCCATATTTAGGTTGATATGAGCCACCTTCTGAAACCCCCAAAGCAAGCAAAGGCCATTCTCCTGTCCAAAAGCACGTACAGGGCAGTGAGTTATGGTGGAAGAGCTAGCATGCTGTTATCATTATTTAACCAAGAAAAACACACTGTAGACAAGATGAAAGATCTAATAAAAATGTTCTTTTTCCTGATTCTAAAACTTTAACAGCTGGGCTTTCCCATGTGGAATAATCTTAACATAAATAACTCAGCCAGGAAACAGGGGCTGTGAAGAAGTCCAACAAAATGATAGATGATCTTAGACACTCTGAATATCACACCCAGTAGAGCTACAAGGAAATAAGCGGTCATTGGAAGGTACTGGTGAGCTGGTGCTGGTGTGTATGATCAGCAGACTTTACAGAACCTGACAATTACCTGAGTCACGTATCACAATTCTTCTACAGAAGTCTTCTTTCTGCTTAAGAATATTAACACTCCCTAATCTATTCCATAGGAACCTTTTCTGCTCCATCCAGATTTGTCATCTTTTAATTGGTCTTGGAAATCCAGAGACATTGGCTCTCAAAAAATAAGCTTGAGCTTTATACTTATAAATTCTTATACTTAATTTTCTTTTAAAGGGGACGGCTATCATTGAGTACATCCTGTTAAGTATCTTGTCCACGTAATCTTGTCAAAGCTCATTGTGTACTTTCTACTCCTACTTCTTCCTTTCACTGAAGTATATCTAGTTGTAGTTACGGCACAAATGCCTAAAGACAGTATGAGAAAATAGGAGTGAGGAATAGAACTTCAGCTTATGAATGTGAATGCAGTTCTTTTCCATTTGCACTATGGGAAAGTGGTGGGAGGGAGCCGCAATCTTATGATAGGTACAGAACTAGGGGGCAAGTCTCTCATATCTAGAAGCATTCCTAGCACTGAAAACCCAATGACCATCCTGTATTTATAGTTACAAGTTGTTCTTCACTGGTCCTCACTTAAATTTCTCAGTAGTTGCCTAAATATGGATAAAGATCTCTTAGAGAGTGAAGATTCTTTCTTTTTTTCCCCAGGCATATTCTTGGTACATTTCACAAAAGTTCTACCAAGGAATTCACCTTCCCAGAAATTATGTGAAGGCTCACTTTGTTCTTTTTGAAGAGATACAGGAGACATTCTGTGGTTACAACAGTGGTTACTTCAGTAGGAAACATTCACAAAGAATGTATTTGTTACTCCTTTCTTTACATAATTCTTAGATTAACCTTATTTATCTATGAATATCAGCACAAATCAACTCACATTGGCTACACCATGCAAAGAGAAATATTCACATCAACTTGAAAGAAGATAAGGAGGAAAAAAAAATATTTCTAGGACTTTAATTGCTTATTATTTCCTCTACTCTTCCCTCCATGTGTTTTTATTTGCTGTGATTATGTAGCTGCCCCTTAACTATGACCACCCTAGTAATTTGAGTCCCTAAGCAAGACATGCTTCTTATTTTCCTCTGAATTCCACTCCCTGTGTTTGAGAGATGGTGCAATAAGCCCATTTCAAAATCACAGGAGACAAACTTCCATGACACCATTAGTCCCATACCTAAAAATGATTTAAAATTTTTTTCTTATTACAAAACTAAAATCTACAAATTGTAGAAAATTCAGAAAATGCAAATATTCAAAAGGAAAAATAATTAAAGGTTTCCAGTAATCCTACCAGACCAAAATAACTATCATTGACGAATCATGTAAAGATATACATGTAAAGATAAAACAATTTACTTTTACAAAATGGGATAAAATAGCACAGGCTATTTTATAGTCTCCTTTCCCTCCTTAACAGTGTATCATGAACATCTTTTCACAAACTACAGATATTTTACTATAATACCATCTTAAAATAATTGGAGAATATTCTACTGTAGAATACAATATAATTTATTTAACCAATAGCCTGTCTGGGGACACTTAAATTGTTTTCACTCTGTAAATGATAAATTAAAAGAACAGCATGGCACAAATCACATCAAAGTCATCTTATAATTAATTTATGACAATTTATATCACACATGATGTAACAGGAGCATCAGAGACTTGGAAACAGTATCTTGGTCAATTTCTAATACAAACTGTCATTGTGTATCTTTAAAAATATTATATCACATATGTATTTAAGTTAATCGATATCCCAAGTTTCCACTTAGATCTTCGTAATTAGGTCTTTTTTTCAGCATAAACCATACATGTAGGCAAAAGAGTCAACTGCTTATTTCTGATTATTTCAGGGTCACTTGGAAATATCTCTCCACTCCACCCTACTTGTAACCTGAAATTACACTTTTATAATGCTTAACATTCATATTTTACAAACCTTTAGTAGAGTAGGGCACAATGTATTTTAAATAATTTCCTCTTCCACTATGAGTCTTTGGATAAAGTACCTTCGTGCATTAAGTGAGGGAATCAGCTGCTGAAGTACCAGTTGGAATCCAGTTCTATTAAACACAGCAGAACACTAAGCAAAATGGAGAAGGGCAACTATATTTTCAAAGCCCTCAGTGTAGAATCTGATGGTCCCTGGGCTTGGCAAAAGAAATTAGGCATCTGGGAAGTGATAAAGACAAAATAATAGCAGACACAGGAGCTTGAAAAGTGACTGAGGCTGTAGGCATACCATAGAACATTCACAATGAGCAAAGGCTCCCAAATGCCCTGTGTCCATCTGTCTTACAGCCTCTGCTTCCAGTTTTTCACTCATTCTGGATACAGTGGGCTATAGCTCCATTTTAATAACAGAATTTATGGGGAGCAATTTACAGAAAATTTTTATAGAATTCATTTTTTTTTTATTCTACAAAATGAAATATTTACATGCCCAATAAATGTATATTGATGTAAACTTTTGGCATAAAAGGATGCATACAATATAGTAAGTGATGAAATTATGTTACAAAATACTTTATGTACTGTGATCCCTTAGTGTAAAAACTCCTGTAAATGTGTGTGGATATGCATACACACACTTACAGGATAAGAAATATAAAAATACATACCAGCATGTTAATGATGGTTTTCTCCAGGAGATGAGAAAAACAGGGATTTTTCTTTCCTTTTATTTTTTAAATCTGTATTTTTATGGTAAAAATATAAAATAAATGAAAAGTATGTACATTTGAATTTAATACCCTACTTTCTTTACTCATGCTTGATATTTTCAGACCATCAGAATCTTATTGCAACTTGCTATATTGGTTTTTTTCCTCTTTGTTTTATTCCCATGAGAATATGAAAGGTCTTTGTCATTTTCTTTCTGAATCTGTTGCTCTCCCTTTGTTTCTACTTTCTCCCACACTTGCTTTCTCAAATGAGATGTTTCATATGAATTAAAAGTATTTAAGGGTGGTCAATTTGTATTTGCCTCTGGAAATCCAGACTGTGCACAATATTTAGTAAACTTTCATCTATTATGTAAATTCTTAATTCTTTGAAGAGGCACAAATGGACTGAATTGACCCTCTGTTGCCCTGACTTCAAGCATTTTCAACCATCAAGAAAAGCAGATCATTTAAATATAGAACTGACAAGAAACAGACTCAGTTATCTCCAAAAGAAAAGTCTGCCAAGGGTTTTGTTAAAGGCAAAGATTATAAACTTAAAATGTATATACTAAAGTCAATGAAAGTTTTACATACACAACAGAGTGAGTGTGATCCAATTTCCAGAAATAAATGCCTTGTGTTAAATATAAAATCAATTCAAAGTAAATTAGCTTATTTTTTAAGTGATGAAACTCAATTCTCTCATATATTAAGCAAAATGAAATGCATCTATCTGAAATTACATAACACAAAGATGCCAGTTTTTTAAATTTCCTGGATTTTCTGGTTTATGACAATAATGACAAACATATCTCCATTCACTACACATACCTTATAAAATACTGGAGAATCTGGCATTTATTATACCATTCAATTATGTACAGTATGTGGCTTTTGAAAAACAAGTATATTCAAGAGCCAGATAAAAACATGTTTATATTACCTTGACAATTCTTAGTAAGAAAGTCTGTGCATGAATGATTTTGTAGTAGTAAAGTTTGGCTTTGGACATTTAAGAATTTTTTTTCTTTAATTCTGTTATTACTGACATCAAGTTAATTGATGGCATGTTGAAGAAACATTAATATTATACACATATAGGATTTATGTCTATCATGTCTATCAATTGAATCCTTTTTCCTCACTTAATGACTTATTCCACCTTTCCTCACTAGGAGTTCTTAGCATATCAGAAAGATGTCCAACTGTAAAGCTAAGGGACTATTGTCAGTTGTCAGGTTGAGGCAATAGCTACACTAATTGTATGGCTGGGCATTTCATAACTAAAGAGGCAATTGTATTGCTAAAGCAATTCATAACTGAAGCCAAGACATTTCATTATTTTAGTTACACTGTTTCCATTTGTATTGTCAGGGCTAGGGCTCAGACCCTTCAAACCCATTGTACAGACTGGGTCACCAGACCCCTCACATGCCAGGCTGTCACCAGATCCCTCACACACAGGTCCACTCTAAGGAATTGGGAAAGATCCCGGGAGCCATTGGCAGATGACACGAGCTGAGTCCTCAGCAGCAGCAGCAGAAGCTTTCAGCAGATCCAGCAGCAGCTTATAGCAGCAGTAGCAGCAGAAGCAGCAGCGGCGGTGGCTTCTCAGGGCATCCCGGGGGCACTGGCAGCAGCAGCCTCCAGCAGCAATAGTGGCTTCCCCATGGCCCCTCCGGGGGCATCCCGGGGGTGAGGGACACTGTGGATCAGAGCCACTCATCCTTTATACTTAAGTCCATAACCCAGGACCCCTGGATGCACATGTGCAATTACATTAGACAGTAAACAGGGAACACCTGGGTGCACGTGCATATTTACATCAAATGCTCGGCAAGATTCTGAACATCTGAGGGGCCCTGACCGTTTTCCTGTATTTTCCCTACACCGAGGATCAAGGATTAGATAATAAATAGAAGTGTCAATAAGGCACAGTTTATTAGTTTGCAGATTGTTGATGAACATATTTGTTGCTATGGTTTGAATCTGTCCCCCAAAGTTTTTGTGTTGAGAGGTGGGACCTTTAAGAGATGATTAGTTCGTGAGGGCAGGAGTGGGTTCCTGATAAAAGGATGAGTTCCCTTTGCTTTCTCTTGCATGTGCTCTCTTGCCCTTCCATCTTCTTCTATGGGATGACCTTTGCCAGATGCGGGCCCCTCAACTTTAGACTTCCCAGCCTCCAGAACTATAAGAAATAAATTTATTTTCTTTATAAATTACTCAGTCTGTGGTATTCTGTTATAGCAACACAAAGTGGACTAAGACACTGGTTTAAAAACTTTGACTACTCCTTTAGAATCGCAGCCTACTCACCTACACCATTACTCAAATGCTCTATGTGAAAATAGAAACCATTGAAAGTTCTCAGAGGCACAAAATGAAAATCCTGCCTACTCTCTAGAGAAATTCTCCTCTATACCCTGCCACCAGAACTATGGACCCACAGACTAATGTCCCTGCTTTCTCCACTATTGACCAGTTTTAGTCTCTCCTTTTCCTAATTCTCTACTTCCAATGAAACATAAGGGCTGATTCAGACGAGACTCTTATTTGCAAATAACAAACACTGCCCAAGGCCAAATTAAGCAGAAAATAAACTTATTAGAAGGATATCAGTTATCTCATAAAACAACCCAGAAGGCCAGCATACCAGGGAAGGAAATCAGACAAGAACATAAAGAAACTGGATAGCTTAAACCTCAGCCAGCTTAATGCCACTGCTAAGGACTTGGCACTCTACCACTCGTCCCTGAATGTGATATCACTGTGGGTGAAGTAAATTGAAATAAATTCTACACCATCTCTGTTCCTATGCGTTAGATCTATAGATTAAAAGTCCCAAAATTGAGTGTGTCAGTCAACTGTTGCCACATTAGTGCTGTATAACAAAACCACTTCAAATTTCAGTGGCTTAAAATAACAGTTATTTATTCTTGCCTATCTGTCTGTGGATCAGCTGGGGGTTAACTACTCTAAACTGTGTTGGCTGTGCTTGGCTCCAAACTTCTGGGTTGGTTCAATCTGAACTCTTTGTCTCTCATTCTTATTGGATGAGTGGGTGCTATGGGTTGAATGTGTTCCCCAAAAGTTCATGTGTTGGAAATTTGATTCCTTTTATAATAGGTTAAGAGGGTGGGAAATCCAATTATGGTATTTGAAAGGTGCAGTCTTTAAGATGTGATTGGATCATGAGGACTATCCTCTCATGAATGGATTAATCCATTCATGGAGTAATGAGTTATCATTTGTGTGGACTGGTGATTTTATAAGGATTACACAAGAAAAGGCTCTTGCCATTTTACCATGTGACACCTTGCATTGTCACAGGACTCTGTAAGGAGTCCCCATCAAGAAGAAGACCCTCACTAGATAAACCTGCTGGACTGTGGCCTTTCAGCCTCCAAAACTGTAAGAAATAAATTTCATTTTCTTGTAAATTACTGAGTTTCAGGTAATCTGTTATCAGCAACAGAAAATTGACTAACACAGTGGGTTACTTGACAGTTCTTATAGTGATGGCAGAAGTTCTAGATGGCAAGCCAGACTGTGTAAGTACATTTCAAACCTCAGCAACATCACATCTGCTAACATTCCATTGTCAAAAGCAAGTCATATGGCAAGCCAAAAGTAAAGGGACAGTGAAAAATATTCTACCTACAGTGAAAACAGCTGTGAAGTCACATAGTAAAGGTCATGGACACAGGATGGGTTGAAGAATTGGGACTAATATTTTAATTTATTCCAGTGATAATTCCTATTAGTGAAGTTCAGATCTTGTAATAGTTTTCTAGCTGCCAAGGGGGTGAGTAGAGCAAGTTTCTGGTCCTCTCTATTTCTAAGGGAAGAAAGGGCCTTATCCTCCACCAACATTCACACAGTGGCCAAGTCCTTATATACAGGAAAGGAGTTCAAATTCTGAACACTCGTCTAAGCAGCACATTTGCATCCAAAGTGCCTAATCATGCTTTCCATTCCCTTCAATCGATTTCAGACAGATAGTAAAAAAGTAGCATACCTGAAAAGTGAAGATTAAATCAAACTAGGGATTTGGAGATTTTGGCTATGGTAGGAAAAAAGGAGGAAACATTTTCTCCAGAAAAGTGATAATGAGATGATTATACTTGTAAGATTTTTGCCCTAGCTCTACACAGAACCCTGAGTCAATATGCTATTCTTCCCTTGTCCTTGTACCCCAGATTTACTAGGAGCAAATATTTGTGAAATAAAAAGAAAGGAACATTCTTATATATGAAGATGTTCAGTCTCATACATACATACATTCCGGAGGTAACAGTTAAACTCCCTCAAAATCATGTCATGAAAATCTGCCAACCACCACTTTTTTCCTTTTAAGAATTTTAACAATCATAAAATTGGCTCCTCTATAGGAACAAAAATAGAAATTTGGGGCAAATGTATCTGTTTCTACCTCTAGTCTCGACTTCTGTGACCTTTTTAAATGCAATTTCAGGCATAGCTATGTGTTACACAAAGAGGCCAGAGTCAACACAAATGGCATGACTTGGTGAAGATGAGAATGTAGAAGCAGAAAGGTAACTAGTCTATGGGTAATCATTACACCACATCCTTCAGAGGTGCATGGGTGCGTTGGTGAACAGCTGTGCTCCAGGAAAGGGACTTTGCCCCTATTGCTCTTCCTTTATCCAGGTCAAGTGTAAAAGCTACCTTGGTTGGGGGAAATGAATGTTTTACACTCAGCTGCCAAGCAAAACAAGCCAGTTAGTTGTTTAGGAAAGTAATAGGAGTTATTAGTTTCTCAGCACCTGGAGACTTGGAGATCCAAGCTCTCGTGGGAAGTTGAGTTCAGATGCAGCTTTCCCCTCCTCATTCCCCCAGCAGGACAAGGTCTACCCAAGACAGGGTTGCTGGTAAGAGTTCCAAAAATGGTATGGGAAAAGGGACTCTAGGGAGGGCTCAATTTTGTAAATAAGTAGCAGTTGCTATTGCTATTGGTAACCATATGTTATACTGATTTTTCCAGATAAAGGCTCCAAGATGATTCTTGAAAGTCACCAAGTATCTACCAACTTCACCCAGTCCCTAAGATACATCTTAAACAATTTCTATCTTCCCACCCATTCAACGTAGACGAAGTGTTGAACACAGGCAAAGAAGCATCTGGTGCAGCCTGGCCATCAATATGCAGGTGTGTGCTCCATACAAAATTTTTCTTTAGCAAATAAAAGCATTTTAGTTTGATTGAATTCAGCAAAAAATGGACTTCCTTCTGTGGAAGTTAGATCCCTGCCTTCAACTCTGGCATTTTTGTGAGGATCATATGTATTTGAGCAACATGTAGTTAGCACAAGTTTTCTGTGCTGAATCCTCTTGGAGTGCCAACCCAGCTTAGTCTGCCTGCTTCTCTTAGGACAGCTCCACATGGAGCTGATTCTTTCAGGTGTGGGTGATGCCTGGCCAATCTAGGCAATAAGATTGTTTACCCCTGGTATTTGAAATCTGGTTTGGAAATACAGGGAGGCTTAGAGTAAGTGAAGTTAAGGTGCATTAACAGCAGCACCTGATGAGATAAGAATGAATTCTTTTTTTTTTTTTTTTTTCTCCTCTTTGCTTAAGATAGCTGAATTTCATTTCTGTTGTTTGAAACTAAAATAACTATACCAGACACACTGACATTGGGTGCATGGGTGGCGGGCAGACAAGGATTCAAGGACATGCAAACTCTAAAGAGACTCTCATAGTTATGCGGTATTATTTTATACCCACCAGAGAATTGAGGAAGGGCCAAATGTCAAGTGTCCCTCCTAATAACCTCCTCCAGAACAGGTGGCTGGCCGAATGTTTCCCATCTTCTTACTAGGACAGGATCAACTAGGTGAAGTCAAGCTTAGTGATGCTTTTAAATCTTTAGTGATGCTTTTATACTTGAAAGTCATAGTTATGTTTTTATTTGTCAGGCACTTTGTATATGTTCAAGTCCTTTCATAACAGAGTTCTTGGAAGATCCCCCAAAGTATCCAGATGTTTCTAGATAGAAACAACATGCAAAAGGGAATCAAAGGATACTTGTAATTCCTGCCAGCTTACCTGGACAATCCCTCCACTCCCCCAAATGTTTTTGGTATAGCAGACTGGCAAAAACCATTTTATTCTACCACAACAAGGGTTTCATTAAATTAGTGGTAATTAAGATCATAGAAATGTCTTAATCACTTGTCTTTTTATCCCTTACTCCTGGGTGTAATGCCTAATTGAAGTGTATCCCACAAGAGAAGAAAGGAGGGGAGAAAGACATATAAAGTTTTTTGATGGCTGCTTAAATCAAATAATTTTATAAAGAATCTTAATCTCAGTTAACATTTGAGCTCTCACAGTGTCAGGAAACGTGCTGGGAACTTCCAGTGTACTATCTCCTAGTCCTGCAAACCACCCAGTGAGATCAGGGCTGTTATTATTCTGTTTATAGATAAGGAAAATGAAGCTTAGTAAGTTAAGTAACTTATCCATGGTCAGACACAGAGAGTGAATGCAGAAGTTTGGGCATGAACCCATGTCTGACAGACACCAAAACTGTGTTCTTGACCCTAATTCCATCCTCCCAATCACCACTTCCGGTTATTTCCAAATTTTGATCCTCAAAGCTGCAGAAAATTTCTTGAGATCATAGAAGGGAGAATACAGTCAGAGGTTTGGGCTCCTGTTGGGTAGTAGTTCTTTGAATTCTGCATAAGATTTCATTTGAAGAAAGGGCCTCACTATTAGAAAATGTTTGAAAACTACTAGTCTAATGCATTCCCCTAATTTGACTTGAGGTCACAGAGTATTTCAGAGATGTACTTATTAATTGGTCAATCTGAAACTAGAGTACAATTATTCTGATCCTTCTCTATTTTCCTTTTCCATTAAGCTTATTCCAGAGTACACTAACTTCATTTTCTAGGATGATTTCAGTTTCAGGTAAGAGAAAACATTATCCTTAATCTTTTTATCTGTAAAAGAAAGGTATTTACTCAAATAATTGAGTAGTCCCATGTAATCCAGGATGTTCAGGTATGGCTTAATCCAGAAGTTCACATTGTGAATAGGGCTCTGGTTGTTTTTATACAGTTTTCTCAGATCTGCCCTACATATTTTCTCTTTTGCCTCACCCTTATTTCTTTCATCACAGCATTAATGGCTGCAGCAATTCTAGAATTTGTCCCTTCATGGTAGAGTTCAGAGCAAGAGAAAGGGTCTCTTCCTTAGCTCCCCATGAAGAAAAAGAAAACTCCTTTTCCATAATTCTCCAGCAAAAATCCCTCCACATTTCACTGGCCTAATCACATATTCATTCCCAAACCAATGACTACAATCAAGGAAAGTCAGATGCTTAAATTGGCCTAAGTTTCCCAAATCACAGGGCCACTACCAGTGGAGGAATTAAGTCCTCAGGAAAATCAGTGTACATTCACAAGAAGAAGGGGGACATCTATGCTAAAGAGACAACTAACTGATTCTACTACATATGGCAGTGCTCTAAGAGAAGCTGAAGCTCTAGCTAATAAGCTAAAATAATAGGAACAGCACTTTTTAAGAAAAACAATAGTAAGCAGGCTGCTCATCAGCAATTCATCTAACCTGCTGGTGAGAATCCTATTGGTAGTGGGTAAACTATTAGGCTCAGGCTGAGCCAGGGAGAAAGATAGATGACCATGTCTCAGACCAGGAGGTGAAGAGCCCTTGGGACTCCATAGTATAGAACAGGGATTGACAAACAATGGCTCACAGGACAAATATGGTCCACCACCAATTTCTATATGACCCACAAGCTTAGAATGGTTTTTATATTTTTAAATGATTAAAACATGTAAAAAAAAGAAAATATTTCATGGTGTGAAAATTGTAAGAAATTCAAATTTTAGTGTGCATAAATGAACTTTGATCAAAACACAGTCACACTCATTAGTCTACAGACTGTCCATGGCTGCTTTTGAAATATTTACTATTAGGTGCTTTATAGAAAAAAATTGCCAGCCCTTGATATGAAACATTGATGTTCAAAGTGTGATTTCTGACTAGTAGCATCATTACCATCTGGAAACTTGTTAGAAATGCTAAGTCTTGGGCCCACCACAGACATTTGAATCAGAAACTCTGGGAGTATAGTCCAGCAATCTGTGTTTTTAGCAAACCCCCTGGGTGATTCTAATGCAGGCTAAAGTTAGAAAACCACTGGTATAGAAGGATGTTAAGATGAAAAAGATCTGAAGCTGCAACCTCAGTGGGAGGGACCTTGTATAGTGTTTTCTGATTCAAGAGTGCAAGTCACAGAACTTAAAAATAATAGTACTAATAATAGATATTTATGGAATTCTTAAGGTGTGTCAGATATTTCGCTTTCTACTTGTCATCTTACTAAAACCTCACAGTAAGCCTACAAAGTAGATACTATTTTTATCTCTATTTTGTAACTAAATAAATTGAGGCTTCGTAAGTGACTAGTCACAGTGTTAGTAAGTGAAAGCTCTGGGTTGAGACCGAGATAGTCGGACACAAGGTTCTATGGGTTAAATATGTCCCCCAAAGGTTCATGTATTGAAAACTTAATCCCCACTGAAGCAGTGTTAAGAGGGTGGGAATTCCTATTATGATAATTGAAAGGTGGGGCCTTTAATAGGTGATTAGATTGTGAGGACTACACCCTTGTGAATTGATCAATCCATTGGTGGCTTAATGGGTAGTAAAGGGCATGGTTCTGATGGCTTTATAAGGAGAGCAAGTGAGCAGATGAGCTCTCTTGCTCAGACCATTTGCCATGTGATGCCCTGAGTCTCTGTGGCATCACCGCACCCACAAAGGCCCTCACCAGATGTGTTCCCTGGACTTCCCAGCCTCTGAACTATAAGAAATAAATTTCATTTTCATATAAATTACCTAGTTTCAGGTATTCTAAGCAACAGAAATGCACTAATACACAAGGGTCAGAACTTTTTATGTCCTATACCTCTGAATTCTGTAGGCTAGATAAATGGAAATGCTACTAGAAAAAGAAAGTGACACACAAATATCTCCAGTGTTGAAATCAGTGGAATACATTTATATAAAGTAAGAGGCACTTATGACTCCTTTCTCCTCTTGCCAGGGAAACTAGTTTTAACTATACCAGATGTGATATTTCCTTGCGCATATCTAGAGGAAACTCCACAAACATTTGTGGCCACCTACTCTACATCCTAACTCATTGTCTTTATGTAAAAAATGAGATTCCCCTTCCCCACTTTATTTTTAGAACACCAGGAGTCTTTGACTCTTTCTTTACTACTTAGAGTGTAATAGCTTATGCTTTTGTTATTTTTCATATTCATTATCAGGATAATTTACTTCGGTCATATTTTCCATGACATTACAAGTTTTATTTCCTTTTTCTAGTTGGGAAGGCTGAGCAGAAAGGGGAGAATACATGGGAAAAGGGAGGTGGGGGAGAGAAGAGGAGTAAGCTAACACCGAGAGAAGGAGAAGTAGAAAAACAAGACAAAAAAGATTCTTGATACTGCAGAATGTCAAATCTAGACAAAAGACATTGAATAGCAGTGATTTGACCTTTTAATGTTAGAAAAACTAAGCTATTGAGTTGTGAGAGACACTTGAAAGGTACAATTTGAATTTTGAACAATGTTTTCCATATGGTACGTATGTCATCCATAATCTTTACAGGTTTCCAGTTCACTCCTCAATGAAATTCACATTTCTGACTTCAGTCCATAAAGACTAGAAATTATAGTCCTGCACATCTTACTAATATGCTGAAAAAATATTAAAAAGTGCAAAAATTAATTTTTAAATATATTTTAAATATGTAACAGAGACTTATTAAAAACTAGCATTGATTTCTAAAGAATAATGATTGTCAGTTTAATGTACATGTCTATAATAAAGTAATTGACCTAGGAGAAAAGGGCAAGTTAAAGAAAATTTTGATTCATGTTGCAAAGTTTCTGTGTCTGTTCAGTAATCTGCTGAACCAAAAACTATATGTGGAGAATGTCACACAACACAAGCTGATTGTATGTGAAATAATCAATTGATGAATTAGCCTGAAACATTAGCAAAAATAGTCTTATTATATATTATTATATAGTAAGATATTATTATTATATAGCAAAATCTTATAGAGATGGAGAATGAACTAGATTAATAATTTGTACATTTTCTTGGTTTATAAATCTCTTAGTAAATTGATAAAACCTAAGGATCCTCTTTCTAGAAGTATGCACATACTTATAAACAATTATCCTAATAGATTCAGGAAGTTAGGAACTCCAGGTTAAAAATTTCCAAACTGTATGGGTTTTCATATCATCTTAAATTCTAAGATAACATGATTTCATTTTTTAATCATCTTAATTAATAGTCAGGTAGGATCAATGGGAGGAGGACTTACTCATAGTTTGCCCACTGAATTCTGGGAGACCAAGTTAGTGACCTTAGTGGAGATCCATTGAAATCCACTTCACTATGGACCTAACACTGATAATTTTTAGGATATTTTGTACTTTTGATTAACTTCAACATTTAAAAATTTTTTCTGTTTCTTAAACAAGAGATGGTTAACTATAAGTAATTAATGAATTGAGCTTGGTTGTCATATGCTAATGTAATACTGTATTTCTGATTGTAGCTTCAGGAGATGTATTTTATAAACTTTATTGGTCATAGCTACGGTCCACTGAGACTTGTAGCCTTTTAAAGCTATCAGACTCAAATCTTTTTTGTACAGCACCATAGAGCAAAGTGGGCTTATCAAATATGCTTCAGCTTATTTGATGGAAAAAAGACAATAAACAAAATGGCAATGATATTCAAGGGGATTTGGTTTATTTAGGGTGAGTGGCATCCTGGCACTTACTTGTCCTAATCTCCTGGTAATAGAATTACTTTGGTTTCTGAAAAAGTGTTTTTTATTTTGCTGCTGCTTAGTCTTTATTTTCCATATGAGAAATATTCTGAAAGAAAAAAAAAAAAAGGTAGTGGAAAAATGTAGAGCCCATTGGGGAAATGAATAGTATAATTAAATATGACACCAAGATAAATTAAGGCTTTCCTTCTAATTCTGCTCCTTACTAATGACTCTGATAACTGAAGTCTTGGGTTTTATTAAATAGAGTAGAAATGAACTCTCTGGATATTAAAGCAGTTATTGGGATTCATACCTGCTAAAATAGGAGTCTCCTCCATTTCGTAGCTGACGGATAGGCCTGTAATGAGCACATTTTGTAGCTGGAGAGAGAGAAAAGGAAGATGAAAGAAAAATCTGTGAAGACTAGAAAAAAGGGAAAATCCCACTAATAAAGTCAAGCCCCTTAAATTGTTTACCAAGAGACAGAAAAAAGAACACTATTTAAAGGTCACATTGGCTTGTTTGAATTAGTTTGGTTTTCAGAAGATAAATATTGTATATGAGAATATAAGAATATCTGCTAGAAAAGACTTTCACACAATGAACAAAAGAATCATCCCTAATATGTGATTAACTGATGTTCCCTATTTACCACAGAAGTCAGCTTTCAAAGACTTCAAGTGAAGGGGTACTTTATTTATTGGCTAAAGCATTCCTTAAGACTTCTAAGAGATGAAGACCATAGGAAGCTTCAAGGTTCTTTCTTTCTTGAAAAACTTTGTATACAGATTTTAAAAACATGTTGACTGCAATAGCATTGTCAACTATTTTAAATATTACAGAATTAACCTATTGTTAGCATTCAAAAATTTTGCTACAACATGCAATATTAGCTCAATGTCTATTAAATGGCCACTTTAATTTTTCCTGCACCTTCAAAAAAGAGTCTAATTGTAATAAAATTTCCTTTCAAGCCCAAATAAATTCAGTGACTTTAAATGCAAATTGCCAAACTATTCCTGAGGCAAGTGAAAGGAAGGACTGCATCCATCATGCTGTTATTTAAAATGAATTTTAACCCCTTAGGCTGACAACAACCACAAACCCACATTGCTACAAACAGAAGCCAAGGGGTATGTTGAAATAAGAGCTGCCATTTCCAGTAAAAGCAGAGTGCTGCAATGGCTATGGTGAACAGAGTTTGATGTTGATCACAGATCTAATCTAAATGGGATTGAGGGTGAAAAACTAGGGAGTATATAAACGAGATTTTACTTTGGTAAAGGCATCTGAGGTGCCTTCCCCACACGACTGAGGCAGCCAATGTTTCATAAACCGTAGCCCCTTCCCCACTCCAATACATTGATGATCTTATGTTTGAAATGATTCATGCCCCTTTCACACCAAGGAACCACCCTGGGATCTGACAGGAAATGGTAGATTGATTGTTTGTTTATTTATTTGTTTACTGGTGGCTGGCCAGTACAGGGATGGAACCCTGGACCCTTGTGTTATTGGCACCATGCTCTAACCATCTGAGCTAACTGGACAGCCCTGTTTATTTGATTTTTAGTCAAATCGTGTCTTTAAAATTGGATTTCACTTAGAAGCCACCCTAGAAGCAAGTGTTCTAAATCATGTGCTGCTTATTGTAATGTGTTTACTTAGAACTTTATATTTTATCACTGGCTCTACAATTCTTTAAATGAATCATTCCCTGTATCTTCTTAGTCTCTATGGCTTAATTCTTAAACACTATTAATGGTGCAGGCTAGTTCATAGTAGTGTCTTGTTAAAGGGGCTTTGTGTCTGGGCTGTCCCAACCATCACCAGTCCTGCTCCCTCTTAAATGTGACTGGATGCCCAGGGAATGAACTAGCTACTGCCTGGTGGAGAGGAGAATCAAACACTGGCACTTGGCAGGGGTCTCTGCTTTGCAGCTGCTGAGTGCTAAATTATTACCGATGTGCTGCTCCAGCCGTGCACGGCAGGGCTGGTCTAACACAGTGTGAGCCTCTCCTCTGGCCCCTAACACTGCACTTGGGTTTCAGAGCTGGAATAAAGGGGGCAGACTGAGATGGCTTCTTTGCCAAGGCAGAGCAGTGAGCATGTCTGTCCTGCACAGATTCTGAAATGCAGCAGACATGTTTCCTGCTCCTCATGTACGTAAGAACATGTATAGAGACTCCCACCGTGATCCTAATGTGATTGCTTTAAGAAGTTTGGTGGTTTTTATATGAATTGATCAAATTGGGCCTCTGAGGCAAAGTAACACCATTCAGACAGAGCTGTTAACTAAGAATGAGAGCAGCTTTCATAATGCTGAGGAGGAATGGTCTCAGTGGGAGACTGCAGAAAAGGGTAGAGGTAGCTTTTCTGCTTTTCGCTTAAAGAAAAGAATAATGTTCAATCAACCTGTGCTTCCCCAACCTGACATTAGATGTCTTGTAATCTTCCAGTGTACTACTTAGGTGTGACTGCTGAGCATGGTATTTGTAAGAGAGGCAAGGAAGGCTCAGAACCCCAGATCATAGAGCACCAGTCCAGGACCCCTGCGTGACTATATGATTGCATATAACTCGGGCTTTCTGTGCCTCACTTTTTTCGTCTGTCTCCTGCATGTGTAAATATATGGATTGTTTGTCCAGGTTATTTACTACAATTTTAGGATAAATCTCCTGCAGTTCCAACATAAATGGCATTGCATGAATAGATAAACCATATATTATAATGTAATATTTTCATACTGTCCCCTCTCCATATCCCACACTCAATTCTACCCATCAGACTGAGGCATACTCCACATGGAGCCTTTTTTCCCATGGCTCTTACATGAAAAAACAGGGCTTAGCTCTTTTTGGATAATTTCCTTCTAAGAGCCATTCAGAGCAGAGGGTGACAATTATTACTGGTAATGATTTATCTTGCTTGTAACAATAAACATTGGTGCAATTTAGGGATTTATGATCAGATCTACCTGTACTGCTTATGCAAAACTAAAACGTTCTGTTTGCCTTTTCTTTATTTTCCTTCTCAAGGTAATGTACTCAAGGAAGCGTAATTTAAAAAACAAAATTTTGTTAAAAATAAAAGTGTAAAAAAACTTACACACATTTTCCCCACATACCAGCTGGAACCCATTCTTCTCCACTCATCTTTCAAGAGGAAATTTACATTTAGCAAGGCTGTCTCCTGCTCATTGTTCATGTTGGTTGTCTGATAGCCTCTGTATCCCAAACAACTAATAGCATTTCATTTTTCTGCCATTTGCTTTGTTGTTGCAATGTGGATACTGCTTTAGAATATTTTCGTGCTTTAAAAATGTTGCTCCAAATGGAATTTGAAAAAAACTACATCTCCACATCCAAGGCAAACCCATAAACGAAAATCAGTATTAGAAGTCCTTTGTATAGTGGAACATATTTCATTATACATTTTAATTTTCTAACTCAGAAATCCTTTAAGAAGTAGCTCTCCAACATTCTTTTTAAGTGTTATCTTTAAGGAAATAAGCAAGAAAAATCAAGAAAGCTTCTTGTCTCTGTAGGTGGTTTTTGATGTGGGCAAAAGTCATCTCAGAAAAATTGCCTTAATATAGCACGATTCTAGCTATCTGTGGGAGAGACCCAGAAACCCAGTACAAAGTCCAACAATTTCCGGAAGGAACCCTGTTTGCTTTTGGGAAATCCGTTAACTCTTCCAGGCTCCTGGGATCCATTTAATCCAGCAACGTCTCATAAAAATGTAATGTGAGCCACATATATAATTTTAAATTTTAAATGGAGACTATTAGTCATAATAGATTAAGGAAAAAGAAACAAGTAAAATAAATTTTAATAATATATTGAGTTTAATCCACTATGTCCAAAATATCATTTCAACATGTAAGCAGTATAAAAAAGTATTAATAAAATAGTTTGTTTTTTTCTTCAAAATCTAGTGTGTATTTTACACTTATAGAACATCTCATTTGGTCCAGTCACATTTCAGATGTTCAGTAGTCATATGTGGCGAATAGCTACAATATTGAACAGGGTCGATTTAATCCATTGCTTTTTACCAGGACATGTAGTGGTGCCTGAGGGATCAAAAGGAGTTAATGTGTCTCCAAACTATGAGCAGCTCATTACCTTTTGTTTTCATCAGATCTTTTTAGAAAAGAATTATTAGCAAAGTGCCTCTTAGATGCACTAAGCCATATAATCATTCATTTCTTCAACATGCTGTGATTATGGGACACTGAGATTGTCTCAAATAGTACCTGCTCTCATAACTTTGAAAAGTGGATAACTGAATTTCTACTTACTGACAGGATCACATATTTAGATTTCTTTTAGTAAAGTTTTGTTTGAGAATAGTTTTAGATTTACGGAAAAATTGTTAAACGCTTACAAAGAGTTGCCATATATTTCATGCTCAATTTCCTCACATATTAATATATTACATTAGTATTGTACCTTTGTCACAATTAATGAACCAATATTGATATATTGCTATTAAGTAAAGTTCCTGCTTTATTCAGATTTCCTTAGTTTTTTCCTAATGCCCTTTTTCTGTTTCAGGATCCCATCCAAGATACCATATTACATTTAGTCATTATGTCTCCTTAGGCTCCTCTTGGCTGTGACAGTTTCTCAGACTTTCCTTGTTTTTAATAACCTTGACAGTTTGAAGATGTACTGGTCAGGTATTTGTAGACTGTCCCTCAATAGTGATATGTTTACATTTTTTTCATGGTTAGCCTGGGGATATGGATTTTGGGGAGGAATTGCAGAGGTAAAGTGCAATTCTTACCGCATCATATCAAGACTACATACTATCTATATGACTTATGACTGCTGATTTTAACCTTGATCACCTGGTTGTGTAGTGTTTGTCAGGTGTCTGTACTCTGAAGTTATTGTCTTGCCCTTTCTTTGGCTTTCTTTCTTTTGAAAGCAAGTTACTATGTGTTGGACAAACGTAAAGAGTAGGAAGTTATTTATGCTCCACCTCCTTGAAGGTAGACTGCCTACATAAATTGTTTCTTTTGCATGAGAAATTTGTCTATTCTCCCTTATTTATTGATTTTTATTCAATCATTTTTTATAGCAGTTTGGACTTATAAATATTTATTTATACTTTGGGTTATAATCCAGTACTAATTTATTTTGGTGCTTAATGGTTCCAGTTTTGCCATTGGGAGCCCTTTCAGTTGGCTTCTGTGTCCCTTTTACATGCCCCCCTCATTGTGGGTTTTTTTTGGATTCTTTAGGTTTTGGTTTTTTACTTTGTTTTGTTTTTAAGAACTTCCTTACTTTCTGGCACTACAAGTACTCTAGGCTCATCTTGTATATTTCCTGCCCCAGTCCTAGAATCAGATGTTTCTCCAAGGAACACTGATTCCTTTCATAGCAGAATGATAAAACAAACAGCAACAAAACTAGGATCTGGGTGCTAGCTGTTTAACCTTTTTATAGAGCATTGCTAGTAATTTATAATCAGGTTTCCCTGGAAAAAATGGGTAACATATACTATCCTGAATATTTTCCAAGTGATGGATTTAGACATGGTAAAATTTGAAGAGCATCTGAAATCTCTAGTAATATTACCAAGGCATTCCTATCAATGGCAATCCAGATGTAAGATAGAAAATATAACCAAGTCAGGCAAACTAAGACTTCCTACAATCTTTTTTTTGGTGAGTTAAATATAAAAAGATGGTAAAAAAAAAAAAAAGAAAGAAAAAAAAAAGAATATATTATATTATATGAGTACTATATTATCTAATACGCCACCTGAAAAAAATCACCTTAGTGAAATATAAAAGAAAATGTGTTGGCCCAAGGGGAGATGAAAGACTACTATCAAACTGAAAAAAAGGATTAAAATTACGCAGTTGTGTTTGTGTGTGTAATCACTAGGTTGTAAGGTCTTTAAATATTATGTTTTTAAAGAATTGTTATAAACACGCCTGATATATAGCATTCAAGTATTCTTAAACTACTGATCTGAATTATAATTTCTAAAGGTTACTGCTTAACTTTATTATAAGTATTCAGTTTGGTAATATTCAAACAATCCAAAAGGAAATTTAAAACAATTTTTTTGGTTCTTAAAAGAACAGAAGCTCTTCTGTGGGATGCCCAGACAGCAGGAAAAAGAAAAGAGAAAAAGAAAGTGAAAAGAATGAACAGAGGCTCATATTAAATAGTATTGTATTCTGGTCTATTCGATTACCAAATCCCTTATACTCCTCCTTCCTTGCCCATCCTGCCCCAGTACCTCAAAATCATTAACAAACATTTTTAAAGAAGTTGTGGAGTGATCATTTCTTAAGGCAAAGTTGGACTAAATGTCTCACTAAAGCATTCCACTGGAGCTAGTCTTGGAGTGATGGAGAGAGGCATTCCTTCCAACTGTGGAGGCACACATGCAAACCTGTTCTGGTGTTCGGTTTGATTCCTCTGCTTCTAATTCAGTAGGGCAGTGACCTCATTCTAGCCCTGCCTGTTGATGGTTTGGTAATTCCACTCTCTTCATCTGGCCACCCCAGCATTTTCTAGACCTGCTGCTTTTTCCATCCCTGCTATTCTTCCTTTTTTGTTGTTGTTGTTGTTTTTGTTGTTGGCTGGTGGAGGATACAAACATACAACCCTTGACCTTGGTGCTGTAACACTGTACTCTAACCAACTGAGCTAACCAGCCAGCCTTTACCCCCTTTGTTCTTTCTATTGTTCTCCCTTGAGTTAATGTGCATCCTCTCTCTCTCTCTCTCTCTCTCTCTCTCTCTTTCATTACAGTGTCATTTAATACATGCTTTCACCCAAACTATGGATCTTTCTACAAAATCCTTGAAAGTCAACTTTTTACCATCTACTCAAACATCTTCATTGTCTTGAACTCACTTCTTTGTGAAGCTTGCTGTTTCAATTGGACAGTTCAATTTGTGGAAAACTGTCCTTCATACTGAACTGAAATTTATCTTATTATCCATTCATATTATTCCTGAAATCACATGAGATACTATACACAGAAATTTTCTGAAACAACAGAGCACTGAATAAATATAAAATATATTAATTTCAATTCTACCATGCAGAATTTGAAAATTTGATAAGCACACTATCTTTTTTATATTGAAAAATAGTCGATTTACATATTTGTAGGGTACAGAGTTGAATATGAACACCTGTGTGCAATATGTGATGCTGAAATCAGGATAATTCGTATATTTAACATTATACAATGTAATCATTTTCATGATTTTACCAATTCCTCCCTTACCATTCCCCACCACCACCTTTCCTATCTGTGGTAACCTCAGTCCTGTTCTCTCTTTTTGAAAGTTCAACGTATCATTGTGATTGTTGTATCTTTCTTTTATTTAAAAGTTATTTGTTTATTTTTTTAGCTCCCACTTATGAGTGAAGACATGTAGTATTTCTCTTTCTGTGCTGGGCTTATTTTACTTAATATAGTTTTCTCTATGTTTATTCACGTTGCTGAGAATAGCAGTACTTCATTATTTTTTATGACAGAGTAGTATTCCATTGCGTAAATATACCACATTTTCCTTGTTCAGTCACCCAATGATGGACATTTAGGTTGGTTCCAACTCTTAGCTATTGTAAATAGAGCTGCAATAAACATGGGAGTACAGGTATCCCTTCAACTTGATGATTTCCATTACTTTGGGTATATACCCAGCAGTGGAATTGCTGGATAGTATGGCAGATCTGTCTGTAGTTGTTTGAGGAATATTCATCCCGTTTTCTATAGTGGCTGCACCAATTTACAGTCCTACCAACAGTGTAAGAAGGTTCCCCTTTCTCTGCATCCTCACCAGCATTTGTTATTCTCTGTCTTTTTGATAATAGCTAGTCTAACTGGGGTGAGATATCTCCATGTGGTTTTGATTTGAATTTCCCCTGATGCTTAGTAATGTTAAGCATTTTTTTCATGTGTCTGTTGGCCACTTGTATATCTTTCATTGATCAATGTTTTTTCAGCTCCTTTGCCCATTTTTTAATTAGATTGCTCATTTTATTACTACTAAGTTGTTTGAGTTCCTTGTGTATTCTGGATACTAATTCTTTGTTGGATGTATAGTTTGCAAATATTTTCTCCCATTCTGTAGGTTGTCTTTTCACTCTGTTGATTGTTTTCTTTGCTGTTCAGAAGCTTTTTAGTTTGATAGAATCCCATTTGTTTATTTTTTTCTTTTGTGACCTGTGCTTTTTAGGTCTTATTCATAAAGTCTTTGCCCAGTCCTACATCCTGAAGTGTTTTCCCTATGTTTTCTTTTATGAGTTTTATAGTTGCAGGTTTTATATTTAAGTTTTTAATTCATTTTGAGTTGATTTTGGTGTATGGAGAGAGATACAGGTCTAGTTTAATTCTTCTACATGTGGATTTCCAGTCTTCCCAGTACCATTTATTGAAGAGGCAGTATTTTCCCCAGTGCATGTTCTTGGTGCCTTTGCCAAAGATCAGTTGGTTGTACATATGAAGCACACTGTCTTATCCAAGTCATTGAAATAGATTAGTATGAGAATAGGGCAAGGAAATTCCCTGTACTGGTTTCTGAAGCACTGTCTCCAGTCCAGCAATCCATTAATCAGTGTTCTTTAAACAACTCTGTTTAAGCAATAAAAGGCACAGACAAGGCTAAGCCAAGAGCTAGATAATAAAAACAAAGCTAAAACAGGAAGAAAAACAGGACTCAAGGACTAGGGCAGACCAAGGGCCAGAAGAAGCAGAAGGAAGTTGGCATGGCTGAATCATCTCTGCTATTAGGACCCTTCTAGTCTTTGGGATTTGATTTGTGGAGGCAGTGGTTTCGTTTTCTGTGTCTCTTCTCGTGATCAAAGATAGCCTCAGAGTAGCTGAGAAATTGTTCCAATTCTGAGTCCAACAAGTGAAAAACAGACTAATTTTGAAAAGAGCCCCAGATGAAGGCCTGAGAAGTTTCCCAAGCTTACTCTTAAAACATCATTTTGGGAGCAGTCCTTGAGGCTTGTTTGGGTGTTCTCACTTCCAGGCTGTGCTATGGAAGCAGCGCTATATTTGGGGAGTCAAAAGAGGGCAGAAACAGCAGGACCAGCCCCCATGTCTACCGAGGTCCACTAGGCAAGCAGTAAGGATGCCTGTATTCAAACTTCCACCCGTGCTTTGAGATCATTGCAAGCTCTGTGGCACTTTAAGGGCTGTAAATAGAACACCTTGATCCAAGTAACACAGAACACTTGGATACACATGGAGATGGCCTATGGGGAAACTTCAGTCTCATAAAACTTATGAGGCTGTTCTCACAAAGGGAGAGAAATTGGTTCAATATATAATATAAATGATTAAATATGACTAACTTCTAGATCCTATGGAATTGAAATTGGTGCTACATATCACTTGAGATATAAATTCAGAGTTCACGATAAGGTCTAGGATATGGTGCATGACCTTATACTATGATAATTAGACCCTTGTACATAGTGACCTTATATACTTTTACAGAGACAGAGTCTTTAAATGCATTCTTAATCTCATCATGGACCTTTCATAAATGTTAGCTTTAATAGCAATCTTAACCTTATAGATAAAAAGCTTAAACTAACTAAAAATTTTCCTATTTATTGTACACACTGCTTTTCAATATAATTGTAGTGGATTGAATTGTTCCCCTCCAAATTGGAGGCTTGGTCCCCACTGTGACACTGTTAAAAGGGTGGGAAATCTATTATGGTAATTGAAAGGTAGGACTGTGAAGAGGTGATTAGATTGTAGGACCATGCAGTAGTGACTGGATTAATAATAGTGGTCAGGGGCATGGTTCGGAGGGCTTTAATAGGAGAGCACATGAGAGTCTTTGTCTCTCTCTCTCTCTCTCTCTCTCTCTCTCTCTCTCTCTCTGCTATTTTCTACCATGTGAGACCCCTGAATTGCTGTAAAGCCACCATGAAAGAAGACCCTAACCAGATGTGTACCCTGGACTTTGGACTTCCGAGCCCCAGAAACTGTAAGCAATAAAACTTCATTTTCTTACCAATCACGCAGTTCCAGTTCTTTTGTTATAAGCAATAGAAACAGACTAATACAGTAATTAATAAAATATAAATCTATAAAGTGTTCTGGTCCCAACCAAAAGATTATACTATAAGTTTCCTTCAAAGAATATTAATAATAAACAGTAGAGACTCTGCCTTGAATATTTAGTCAATATTAAGAGTTATGCCTCAGGGATTTTATACAGCATTGTCCTCTTAGTATAATACAATTAGCCAAATTCTAAGTGGAAATATATTAGCCATTCTCAAATGCTAATTGAATGATACCATTTAGTGCATAGAAAAAGTGATTCAGTATGCCATTTAAGAATTAAAATTTTAGAATAAAAATCTAGATTCACTCTTCATGAAAAAATATGACCACAATACTGAAGTGACTATCTGTACGTCAGTTTTCAGGTCCCTTGTAACTATCTCTACCTTTAAAAAAAAAAAAAAGTAGGGAGTGCTTAGTGATATTCTTAAGTGAGTTAAAGCACTGTGATGGTTAGTTTTAAATGCCAACTTGACTGGATTAAAGAATACCTAGAAAACTAGTAAAGCATTATTTCTGGGTGTGTCTGTGAAGGTGTTTCCAGAGGAGATTGGCGTTTAAGTTGGTGGACTGAGTGGGGAAGATCTACCCTCAATGTGAGGAGACATGATTCAATCAGTTGGGGGCCCAGGTAGAACAAAAAAGACAGAGGACAAGGTGAATTTGTTCTCTGCCTCCTGGAACTGGAACATTCTTCTTCCCCGGCCCTTGGACATCAGAACTCCAGGCCCTCCAGCCTTTGGACTCCAGCACTTACACCAGTGGCCCACTGGCTTCTCAGGCCTTGGGCCTCTGACTGAGAATTACTATCGGCTTCCTTGGTTCTGAGGCTTTGGGGCTTGGACTGAGCAAAGCTACCAGCATCCCAGGGTCTCTAGCTTGCAGACAGTCTGTTGTGGAACTTCTCAGTGTCCATAATTGTATGAGCCAATTCCCCTAATAAATTCTATCTATCTATCTTCTATTGATTTTGTCTCTAGAGAACCCTGCCTATTACAGATTTTGGTACCAGGAGTGGTCCTATTGTTAAGGGATGCCCCAACCCCTACTGACCTTAATATATGCATTCTGCTTCTGTACAAATCGCTTGCTAAAATAAATGGAGAATCCAGGGTAGGGAGGGGCTGCAGGGCTAACCACAAAATTAGCTTATGTACTGCTGGCTTGCTTGCATTGGCTAGATTGTGTCAGGCACGAAAAATTCCCGCCTAGCTAAAAATAAAAGCTGCAAGAGGTTTCAACTCGGGGCTGTGCTTCTCGATTGGCCTGCGTAGGCCTGGCTGCCAGAAATAAACTCTTTTCCTTTTCCTATCACCCGGTTCTCGTGGGCAAATTCCTTTTACCCGTTGGACGTTGGCCATAACACTATAGGAAAATAATTTTAAGAATTTTTTTTCTTAATTGGTGAAGAAGAGCCTGAAGACACGCTCTCCAGTCTTCAGATTCCCTGACAAATACCAGTGGCCCCCAAAGTTCTCAGGTCTTTAGCTTTGGACTCTGAGAATTACACCATTGGTTTCCTCATTGATGAGGCTTTTGGACTTGGACTGAGCCATGCTACCAGTATCTCATGTTCTCCAGCTTACAGGTGGCTTGTCATAGGACTTCTCAGCCTCCATAATTGTGTGAGCCACTTGCCCTAATAAATTCCCTCTAGTCAATTGATCTGTGTCTGTCCATCTATCATCTATTGGTCCTGTCTCTATGGAGAATCCTGACTAGACTAACACAAGCAGTATACTAGAATCAGCTTGGGATCTTTGCCTGTTACTGCTGTCCAAGCGCCTTCCATTTTAGTATGGATTTGTTTCAAGAAGACCAACCCTCTCTTTTCTCATAATAGAGAACATAACAGACATCCACAATTTAACTAGCTAAAAAGACTTTCTGTGGAAGATAATGTAAAGGAAGCCCTTCCATCATCTCCAAATATTTGTAGCCTAACTTTTCTTTTCCTTTCAAAGAAACCTCCCAAGAAGCTTGTCCTGAGCTCCTAGCACTTCTGAAGCACATTCATTGACTGCAGAGACTCAGGATTGAGGATCGGAGGGCAGCCCTTGAAGGTCACATAGTTCAGCCACCCCCACAAACTCTCACTTCGGAGCTTCCTCTGGATTATGTCACTTCCCTGAGCTCCCCATGGAATGAGACATTTAAATTACAATAACTCATTCAGAAACACACAGCAGCTGCCAATTAGAACTTGTCTCAAGATTTCTGTTTGAGAGAGCGTCCTGGTTGTTTGGTTCACTCCAGAAAATTATCATAGATGATGTAGTTAGGTCATGTGATACATGGTTAAAAAATAAACAACCCTCTTGTTGACACTTGACCTACAACTTAGAGAGAGGCTTCAGTTTATATGATGAAATATTGGGCTCTTAGGAAATGTCACTAGCTTTGTTTTTCTTAGCATGGAAAGCCAATTTGTATTTTCATATTAGGCTGGACCTCAACTGGGTGAGACTTATGGTATCTCAGTAAATCTGGACCATTTAAAAGTTGCTTTCTGCTCAGCAAGAATAAATTACAAAAGCTTCTTGAAAGGAGAGACTTTAGAAGCCATTGTCTATCCTTTCAATGCTCTCCCTGGCTGCTGGGTTGCTGACCTGGGGCTTTTTTACCTGGTGGTCTGATGAGTCATGCCATTCAAAAAAGAGAAGATAACAAAGATATTTGGGTGCTTAGGTATAGAGGCAATTAAGTACCTGCTGGGTGGGCTCTTTTCCTGTAAGGCTGAGATGCTAATTTAGATAACAGTGGATTCTCTCTGTGGTGCCTATGAATATTCTCAAAATGGAGTAAGTAGGAAATGTGAAGCCAGGCTCAGAACAGACAGCACACCGAGTCTTAGTCTTCAAGTATTTTATATTCTTTGACAGATCTCCAAGAAGGTTACCTTTTTCTTTTCCAAAATTTCAGCTATAAAACTAACTTGGAAGAACAATCTGGACACAAGCAAACTTGATCCTAGTGGGAATTGTGTCTGGTGGTAGGCCGTAGTACAACTCAGTATCTTGTCTCTTAAACCAGCTCCTTCTGTGTTCTCTATCTTTGCTGATGCTGTCAGCACCCACAACAGCTGACAACCTCGAATCCTCTCCGACTTACCTTTCTTATCCATGCACAAAATGAGTCTGTTCTTCCAATACTGCTTGTCTCTCTGTTCCTTTCCTTTTGGCACTGCCACCATACAAGTTGAGGGCCTCATCTTTTCACAGTGAGGTCATGCAGTGGCCTTCATACTCAATACTGTCTTACTCTCTCCATTCCACTCTATGCCCCTAGAATTAATGCAAGTCTAATAAGCACACCCCTGTTTAAAAACCTTCAATGGCTCACCATTACCTCAGGATCAAGTTCAGATTTTAATATGGCATAAAATTTGGGTTTATGAGCCACATGACGTATCCTAAATTCCTGCTCTTGGGACCCATTCCATTCTACTGGAGGGGCAGATCTTTAAAAGTGCCACACCAGGTTGGACATCTCTTCTTTGTCTGGATTGCTCTTCTTTGCCTTCTTTACTTGCTGATTCCTTTTCATCTTTTGATGGCCGTCTTAATTGTTCCCTTCCCTCTTAGCCTTCCCTAACTCCCCCAGTGTTACCTACCCTCTCCTGGGATCTCTCCAACTTGTTGCTTCCAAGATGCACTGTAGTCATCTGCTGGCTTACTACAGGTCTTCCCCATTAGGTAGTGACTTCCTCAGTCATTGTCAGACATATGGTAAAAATCAAGTAAATATTTGTTAAATGACTATATACAAAGCAAGTTTCTTCCTAGGACATGTTTTTGACCTGGCTGCATTTTATTTCTGGTCTTCTGATTTCTCTCAGGTACAGGATGCCTTCAAAAAGAAGGAAAACTGGTAGAACCTTTGATTGAAAACCTAAGAACAGTCTAAAAAGAAAAAAAGAAAAGAAACAGCCACAACAACAGAACTGTCTAAGAATACCAAAGTTTAAATCCACGGACAATGAAACATGGAAGTCTGACTGGAATAAACTGATCACATGAGAAGGACATGCTACCATATGAGTGGATTAGAAATAATTAGGATGACTCATAGGAAAGCAAGTCAAAGTTCCTGGAAAAAATATAGGAAATGGAGCCAGTGTTTCTGGCTGACCTGAATGCATAATGCTTCATTAATTTTTGCTGATATATTCTTTCCCCCACAGTCTGGCTCTCTGGGTCTTCAGCTTACCAACTATGTGATCTTGAGGAACTCAGATTCTTTGTGTCTCAAATTTCTCATGTGTAAAATGGAAGGAAAATGCCTGTTCTGCTCACCTCATAGGTTTGTTTTGACTTTCAAAAAAGAGGGACTGTGTGACAGCATAGTTTTGGCCTGGTCATTCATCTCAATGAGTAAGTGAGGATAAAGAAGAAATGCTGATGTGTGGCTATTTGTCATGTATTGACTAGCATAACACTTTAGATCATATAATCATACTTGAACTAGTCACTTTGTGTTTTCAAGTGGAAAATTAAGAATGACCTAAAATATTAGTGAAGGTTTCCTTATCAGAATTCTGAAGCTATTTTACTGCACTAGTAAAATGCAGTTTTGCAGATAATTACAGTTTATATTTGGAGATGAGAATTCATCACATGAGTAGTTTTCCAGAATTCATATCACACACAAAGTACCAAAATTACATAACGCTTTAAAGTAAAATAAATGGCTGACCTAAATCAATTTGTTTATGTTCTCATCTTTTGGTGCTTGATGTTGTAAAATTGGAGTTTAACTGAAGTGTGATATTAATATGTTTTTTAAGCAACTTTATAGAAATTTCATTGCTATTATAGTTACAACTATAAACAGTGATAAGCCAGGTTAACAGAGAGATCTTTTGGAACTAGCTTTCTTTATAATAAGTAAATAAAAATAACCAGTAATTCGTTTCCAATAATTTATATGTAATTAAATATAAACAGCTTTTGGCTATGCCTGACTCATTTCGTATTAGTGAGTGAGAAATGTTTCCTGGCTGGTGGTCAATACATAAATAATCTTATTAAATTGTTGAAGGTATTCGAAGTATTAAAATGTCTTAAACTACTTTCTGTATAATCTTATTTTCACTTTTCATTTTCATTATCCAGGTAAATAAAGTTTGTTAAATAAAGGTAAACTTCCTATTCTCTTCTAAGAAAATCATGTTAATGAGGAGTCCATTTAAAATCATTTGTGGAAAGAGGTGTGAATAGCTAATTCTATGAATAAAATGTTTAAATATTTAAAATAGGATATTATGCCATCAAAAATCACAAGAACTGTCTGGAAATGAGAAAGTTTAAATGAGAGATTAGTTGTTTTATAAAGTTTATTAAAATGTACATCAACCTTTCTTCGTCCCTTTATGAACAAAGGTAGGTCATTATGCAATTTTCTGTAGATATCTTCTAGCTAATATTAAGTAAAGAAATAAATGAATTTGTTTGTATTGTCAGCTTTGAGTACCCCATGTTATAAATCTGTAGTTCTAATTGGAAATGTGATACTAATATGCTCTCTTGAGGAGTTAGATTGTATTACTTATTTTATGAAGCAAGAAATAATGATAAAATTTTTAGTTCTTTTAATCAAGAGCCATTTGAATACTTGTAAATTAAAGATATTTATGTGTCAAGGTAATAAATCCTGTGAAATGAAAAGGACAAGATAACTAGTTAAAAGAATTCCCACATGTCAAGTTGCACAAATAATACAGCCTAGAGGTGAGGATTAATTTTCTCTCAGATAACATGTTATCTTGCTTTAATGTGGTTAAAAATCCCCATTGGGTTCAATGTTAATCTTTTTCCAAGGGTTTGGATCTTATCAAGCTTGGGAACTACTTTGGAAATAAGAGAGTGCTCTATACAAGAATTCTCAAGAGCCAGTATCAGTTTTTGTAATCTGCTCTGGGATAATGAGAGACCAGTTGAGTTTACATAGATTATCATTGTGGCTGTTTCTTTGGCTTGACATTGTACAGGAGGAGAGCTCAAAGCTCAGGAGGCTTAGACAAGGTCAGACAGGGAGAAATCAGGAGACCATTTTTAGTGGTTTGCCTTAAGACGCTTTACGTTTTGTTTTCTTTCTATATCTTCTTCTGATGTCTCAAAAATTTCCCTTTCTAGTCCAAAGGCTTACACTGTATAAAGAGTCCTTGCTTTTTAAAATTCACTATATTATTCATTCAACAAACATTTATTGAGTGTCTGTTATGTGCCAGTCAGTTACTGTGCTGGGGGCTGGGTATGTAGCAGTGAATGAGAACAATAAAGAACCCCTTCTGGGGATCACAGTGGTGGTGAAGATGGAATTAACTAGATACATAAGATCAATAAGGGCCCTAAAAGTGTGCTTCCTCCTTAAATACTCTTTCACTACATCCTTCTGTGATGGGACTTACAGGCTATGTTCAAGTCCTTCTGTCACTCTTGTTTGAATGCAATGAATATGCATTCATTCATTCATTCATTTTCTTTCAGCAAATATCAATTGAGTGACTGTATCGTCTTTCTGACAATTGAATGATAGAAAGATGCCTGCATTAGTCTTACCCTCAAGCATCTTAGTGTGAGAGATAATATATGTATATGAATCATGATGATGTTGCCCCTCCGTAGAGTTATGGAAATACAAATAAACTAGGGATTATTTCTAGTTGACAGGGTCAGGAAAGACTCCACAGTGAAGCAGCTGTAAATTGGGCCTTATGATTAATTACGTTATAAGCAAAAGACAAAGTGAGAAAAGTTATCCCAAGTAAAGGACAGAAAAATAAAGGCATAAAGTTGGGAATTCAGAGAATCAACGAAGAAAGAGCAAGCATTCAGTTTGGCTGACTTTCCATCTCACTTTTGATATGGTGGGCTGGGGAGGAGAGAGAGGTATTAAAAGAAAGAGGAGTGTTAAAAGCAACTAATACATATTTGTTGCCATGGATCACCACAGAATCCATATATATTTGGAGGCTCCTTTATGGAACACGCTTTGAAATCTAGGGTGTTCGACAACTACCCTACCTCATGGTGCCAGTCTGCTAAGTTTCAATTCTCTTACATATTCTAGTTACTTAGGAATGCACAACATAAAAAATGACAGATATTGGGGCCAAATAATCAACAATGGTTAGAAGCATGTACCTTGGAAAGACGTCCTCATTTTAAAATTGAGTTCAAGACAAAACTTCTGGAATATCAGGTTTGGTTATCAATGTTGAACTTGGACCAAGTTTCCCAAGGTTCATTTCTAGGGAGCCTGGAGTGAGTAGGCATAAATCAGAACCAGCCAAGGTGGAAGTCTGCAAACATGCACTCACAGGTATAGACAGACATGCCCCAGACCTTAAGCGCTTCAGATGGAAACCACGTGAAATGACATGGCATTACACAGCTTCATCTGCAAGCTTGGGCAGCTCAGTGCCTTTCACCAGGTCTCTCAGTGGTTTTACTTCCATTTGATCTGAACATACGCAGGGTGCCCAACGTGCCCACAGAGAAAAAGAAGCTTGAAAAAATAGGTGGGCCAAACTATTGAGCTGTCCTGACAACATAAGCCTATGTTCAGTGAAATTTACAAGTGCAATTACTTCACATTTCCATGTAAATTAGAATATGAGAGGGAAGCTTGATTTGCTGGGGCTTTCGTTATTGGATTTTTCTAGTTGGCATCGACTTCTGTTCCTATATGGAATTATGAAACAAAGAAAAAAGAGAACGAGAGGGTGAGATGTCTTATCTTACTTCAACAAGCTCTGTTTTGTTGCAGGTTATCAATTATGTAGCATTTTGATATACCTTTAAGATGCATACATTTATCATTGTTCCTAATTGTTTAGTGAGTGGTATTTAGCTTATAAAGGAATAAAAGCTATGACTACTAATGCTGCTAGTGCACTCTCCTGATTAAATAAATCTCAAGAATTGTCGGGTCCGCCGCCGGCAGACCCGAACAGCCCTAGCCTCGTTCCTTTTGGTACGCGAGCGCATTGCCCGGATTCCTCTTTCCCTCCGGTCGCCGTTGAGAGGAGACAGGGGAAGAGAGCCGTGAAGAGAGGTGAGCACAGTCCCCGGCCACAACCAGCCCGTTAAAGGACACTCAGACGCGGCAGGGGTTCTGTTGAGCAGTTCCGTTTATTATCACACAAGCACTTGCTTTTATAGGCAGATGGGGAGGGGAGGTTTTAACATAATCCTATCAGCTTAAAGGTCAAGGGCATGCATCCTGTCTCAATGCCTAGCTATTGCAATCACGCAGTGTTCACAAGTGTGGAAGCATGTATTTGGCCAATAAGGGCTAAGGCAAGGTTCCCGCAGACACTCCCACCCTACTTCCTCCCCTCGCCATCTTAGGCTGCCACGTTAATACGCCCTTGTGGGCCCATAATGGTGCCACTTGTAATGTCACTTAAGGTGGTGTTAGTTTTTAAGGCCCGACAAAGAGTAAGTTCAGCACTGCCTCCACTGAAACTTCTCCCCTTTAAAAAAAGTGAAAGATGCAAAATTTAGAAACAAATTTCTTATATGAATGTGCTTGAATAATTTACATGATGCTTTGTTCAGGAACATTAGACAGAAGGTCATGTGTAATATGGCTTAATGTATATTTATTACATGATCTTAAGACATATCTGAGCTTTATGTTGTCACTGCCCCACTTCCCTTCATAGTACCTTAAAAAGTTCTTTAGGTCCTAAAATGTTGCTAAAAAAATTTTAAAAGCACTTTCTGTATCATGTGAATAAAATGTACAAATAAGGGCAATGTGTTTTGATATTGTAAAATAAGTTTGAAAGGTGGGCATCAAAATGAATCTTTTTTAAGGTCTGCATTTCACATTGACAGTGTGCATTTTGTTAGTCATTTGCAAGGCCTAGTACAAAGAAGTACAATGTCCCTCTCCCACCAAGTAGTCGAGTAAATTTCAGATATTTTGGCTCCAATAGGAAGGATGAAAAAGAGATTCCTTATATGTTTTCTAATAGATATTATTTCAATATCTATTATGTCTATCACCATAAGAACAAAGTGTATGGGTTTTTTTCCCCTGGTCACTTACCTTCTTAGTTTAAACCATTGGGTTAAAAATGAAAAAGAGAAAAATGAGGAAAAAAAGCCCAGCTCACCTTTCTTTTCAAAGAAAGATGCAATCATTGATTTTTCTTGCAATATTCCACAAGAAAGTGGCACCACTGAGTGATATATGCACCCCAGGGCTAGCAGCTGGAGGGCAAAAACCACCTTTTATCCATGATTGACAAATAATACATAATGAGAAGAGAGAGGCAATTCAAGTTTTAAATTTCACTCTCTCTTTGGCTTTTCAGGGCAGCAGGGCATTGCTGTTCTCACTTGGTAACCTTTGAGGGACTGCCAGGAAAGAGAACCCAAGTGACAATTGTTTCTCTCCTACAGTCCCCAAAGCTCTAAGTAAATATGTGCGGCTTGCTCTTTCAAAGAGCATCCAGCTGCTAACAATTCCACTATTTCTCCTTGGGAGGAAAATCCTGGGGGCCTGGAAATGTATTGCATGGTTATAAAAACCACAGTAGAGTAAGGCTGAGATCTTAAATCTCTAAAAGTGGCATCTGTAAGTGGGGAGTCAGTTTATGCTGATGAGCAAGCAATTGACGAAAGAGCAGCAGTAGAAAGAGAACCTAGTAAAAAGAAAAATTGAATCACATCTCTGTCACAAGTAAGCTTAATGAAGTAGTGTTGCATTGTGGGTATTCAAAATAATTTTTACATTTCAAAATTAAGACATTTAATGTAAACAATTTAGAAAACATGTTAAAAAAACAAACAAACCACAAACCTCATCCACAACCTCAAAAACTAGAGATAGCTGATGTTAACATTTTTGATCTCCTTTAGATTTTTCTTCATTTATGTATCTCTATATTCATATTTTTATCTATGCCAATACCCATATCCATATCTTCATCTTTGGCAACTGTATCTATATAAAATGCATATCCTTATACTGTACACTATATCTGCTTATCAATCTAAGTGGATGTTTGATATGGGCTTTCCTCCTAATCCATCTGCCCCCAGCCCAATCTTTTCTTCCCATGTGTTTTTCAGCACAGCCACAACACATGACAATTCTGTCCTTACGATTGCTCAAGTCAAAAATCTCTGATTCATTCTGTACTCCTCCCTTTCTCTCACACTCCACTTCTAATGCATCAGCAATACTTATTGACTCTATCTTAAGTATTTAAGCAGAGCCAGTCAGTTCTCATCTCCTCCTTCCTCCATACCTAGTAAGAAGGAATCATCAGGCAGCATCATCTCTTGCATGGGTTATCGTGACAGTCTCTTAACTGGTCTCTGTACTTCTGCTTTGGTCTCCTTCACCTCCCACACAATGGCTAGACTGAGTCCTTAAAAATATAAACTAGATCATGCATTTGTACACACCAAGGTTTCTAATGGCTTTCCATGTCATTCAGAGTAAAATCCAGAGTTGCTATAATAGCTACAGTTATTCAGGGTCTCTCAGTGGCATTCTTGACAAAATGGTTTTTCACTGTACAAAATGTCCCTCAGATTGCAAGATCTTTGATATTCCCAATTTCCCCAAGGGCCAGAAGGGCCCCAGAGTTATTGTGACAACCAAAAATACTCCCACACATTTCCAAATGCACCCTGAGGGAGTAATACCACCTCCAGTAGAGAATTATTTAGGCCCCCACACTCCTCTTGTAACTCATCTCTGCCTACTTCACTTTAGCTTTCTCTGCCACAGGCTTGCTGCTTATTGGGTAGCCTAAGAATTTTGCTATTAGGATGCTCTGTCCTTGCTGTTATCTCTGCCTGGGGCCTTCTCCAGTCATCTTAGTCCTTTTCAGTATCTACATAAATGTAATCTCAGTGAGGCAGGCTTTTTGTACTCCTTTCTCTGCTATATTTTTGTTCTTTTTCACTTATCACTATTAAACATAATTTTATTTTCCTATTAATCTTGGTCGTTGTGGTCCAGTGTGCTCCCTCACTGGAATGCATGCTCTGTTTTGCTCACATCTGTGTCCTCAATATTAACAGCAGTCCTGGCACATAGTAGACAATAAATAAGGATCATTAGAGTTTTCAAAAAATATTCTAGATATTAGTCCCTTGTCTGATGTGCGGTTGGCAAACATTTTCTTCCACTCACTTTGTTGACAGCATCCCTTGCTGTGCAGAAGCTTTTCAGTTTGATGTAGTCCCATATGTATATTTTTGCTTTAGTTGCCCGTGCCTTTGTAGTCTCACTCAAAAAAGCATTGTCCACTCTCATTTTGTGTAGTGTTTCCTTTACATTTTCTTCCAGTAGTTTCATAGTTTTGGATCTTAAATTTAGGTCTTTAATCCATTTTGAGTTGATTTTTGTGTATGGTGAGAGATAGGGATCTAGTTTCAATCTTCTGCATGTGGATATCTAGTTTCCCAGCACCATTTATTGAAATGGTATATACCACTGTATATTCTTGGCACCGTTGTTGAAAAGCAGATGGTTGTAAGTGCACAGGTTTATTTCTGGGTTCTTTATTCTGTTCCATTGATGAATTTGTCTGTTTTTATGCCAGTATCATACTGTTTGGGTTACTATAGCTTTGTCATATATTTTGAAGTCAGTAAGAATTAAGCCTGCAGCTTTGTTCTTTTTGCTCAAGATTGCTTCAGCTGTATGGTGGCCTTTGTGGTTCCATAAGGATTTTAAGATCGTTTTTCTATTTCTGTGAAGAATGTCATTGATATTTTGATATTTTGATAGAGATTGTGTTGAATGCTGAGATTGCTTTAGGTAATATGGACATTTTGACGATGTTAATTCTTCCAATGTTTTATACTTTTCATTGTAGAGCTCTTTCACCTCCTTGGTTAAATTTACTCCCAGGTGTTTCATTTTCTGGTAACAATTGTGACTTTCTTGATTTCTTCTTCAGCTATAGGTGTATAGGAAGGCTATTGATTTTGTGTGTTGATGGGATTATTTTATACATTGTGTATCAGCAGACTTTACTAAATAATGGTTCTTAATCTTTTTTATGTCTGGAAATGTTCTGAAAATTCAATGAAAGCCATGCATCCTCTTCCAAGGAAAGTGCATATTTGTGTGTATGTGTATATGTGTGCACACATGTACACACACACAAAGGTTTTTGCATAACCCATCTGCATCCCATGAAACCCATTCACATACCTTTTAGTTTATTTTAATTTTAGCAAGGAATCCAACAGTTTTTTCACATTATTCTTGAAGACAAGGTAAGAAAACTGACAATAGAGTTGGGTGGGTCAGTGACAGATAAATGGCTATTCTAAAAAAATATTGAAGGACCAGCTTTAATCTGGAAACCCAGAGGAAATGCACTAGTAGCCTGAAGCTAGGTCTTTTTCTATTCTGCTTATTTACTAGTGGCCTGGAGGAAAAAATTAATGGCATGCACATCGAATTTACAGAGACAGAAATCAAGACAGGAGAATTCTAGAATCAAATCCAAAAAAAGACCATGACAGGTTGAAACAATGGGCCAATATAAAGCCAAAGATTTTTGAAGTCCAAAAATCTGATTGAGGAAGCACATGTTGGAGAGGAGGAGCTTTAATGGAACTTAGGAGGTTCCAGTTGACTATAATCATAATATGAGTCAACAGAGATTTATAGCTGCCAAAACAGCTAATTAAACTTTGAGGCTGCATAAATAAAGTTATAGTGACTAAGAGATACAGTATAATTCTCCTATATTCTTTTGGACAGCACAATACCTATAATGCTATGTCCAATTTGGAGTGCCAAATATTTTTTAATGGAATGCAGCAAACCAGAGAAGACTTAACCAAGATGGTGAGGGTATTACAAAACAGAAACCAAAGGTGTTTTACCTGAAGGTTGGAAGATTTTGAGGTAACATGATCATAGACTTCAATAGAAAGCTAATTCACATGCAATATGCATCTTTTTGAGTGCATAACAATATATAGTCTTCTAAATTGAAAAAGTAACAAGCGGTTGACAGGGAATAGTTAAGTCGTCTCTCCTCCCATGTCCCCCAGCCTCCCAGCTACATTTCCCAGGGGCAATCATAATGGCCATTTTTTATGTTTTCTTTCAGAGATTATCCACATATTTGTAGATATGTATGTATGAGCAATTTCAGTTTGGGAGCTCTTTCCCTTTCAATTTAGGAGAACCTCGACTCTGACATGGTGTGAGGGTGCATTCCATTTCAGGCTGACATGGCAGTGCCAGATTGCAAAATGTGTGGAAGCGGGGGAGCCGCCCTGGGAGGCCACCTGGGGCCTGGGGGATTTCTAGGTCACAAGAATATCTCTTGCTTTCTCCCTGGGGTAGTCTGACCCAGGATTTGAAAAGTATTAACCTTTCAGCTATGAAGGACACTTCTATACTCTTGAGTTTAATGTAAACATCTGAAGGATGTTGGGTGGTCTCTGGTGAGTTATTTTAGGTACTTTGAAGTTAGTAAACGCAGCTGAGGATGAGAAATTTACTGAGAAATTGTTCTGTAATCAATGCCTTTATTAACCTCTATATTACAATTCCAGTGGATTTGTCCAGTCTTTTCTCCCCTGACTACCTTGTGCAAACTTTAGATTCAGTCTGGGCAGTTTCTTTAAGGACCCCAATACATACACCATACACTTCAGTGACTATGCTGTCACTCATACTGGCCCTCTTTTCTAAAATACTTTCCACTGTCCTTCTTCATTAAGAAGGATTGCTAAGGTGCAAAGTGCTCATCGATTTTGTCTTACTCCATGAAGACAATATACCTTGCTAGCTAAGCAACTAGACTCTAGTATTTAACTATATGTGCTCAATTCCTGATCCTGCTTTATACTAACTTTTTGACTTTGGGCAAGTTAATATCCCTAGGCCTTAATTTCCTTGTCTGTAAAATATTAATAATAATAATTGGAATTTATAGGGTTGTGGTGAGATTAAATGATACGTTATGGAACATACCTGGTACATGATGAGTGTTTAATAGATGTTAGTATCATGATGAAGCCTTCTGTAACTTCTATAGAGCACACAATTTTTTGCATCTGGACTTTTCTTCATCACTATGCCCTGACTCACAATTTAATGGTTTTAATTAAATGCTATCTTTTATTGTTTACTAATTGTTTCTTATATTTTTAGATAGACCCTCTCAAATAGATTTTAGACTCTTTGAGGGCAGAAATCATGCATAATAATTATTTCTTCACATATAGTACCTATTCTATACTTAAACAATCAATATAATTAATCAATTTTCAAACTTAAATTAGTTTTAAAGAAATGCTTAATTGCTTCATTGGAGCAGATATTTTGAAGCACTTTTAGATATTATAAGGCAGTGAATCAAAAAGAAACTCCAAAATAAAAAAAATTTTTTTCTACTTTGATATAGTCATTAATGTCCAAAATGCTATTTCCAGAAAGTTTATATTTTCCTCTTGGCTTCATTAGAGCTCGGAAAATCCCTCATTTTTCATATTTTATAATTATGGTAAACATTACCAGTAGTATATCAGCCTTCTTGCAAGTAAAATCTCATTTCCTGGGAAGTTCTTTTTTGTTACTGGGTTCTGGACAGACCACTGGCTGAAATTAACGTGTGGATTAAAGTAGTATCTGACTTTATAGCAGCCTTAATACTGCATCGTTCCTGCATGCCTGTCCCAAAGCAGAGTGCTTTTATGGGAAACCTCATTTTTCCTTTTTAATGTTAGTTTTCGTGAAGTCTTCTGGTTTACATTTTTAAGAGGAGATATGCACCATTATATGTACATAAAACATATTTGCAGAGGCCTGTTTTCCTATACTTGGACTCATCCCAGCCACTAAACTTAAAATTTAATCTCGTCCATGCCTTGTGACATGGTCTCTTGCCAGCAGTAAAAGAATTTTGTAGCTCAAGCCAATTTATTTAATATTTAAAACATTTGTACTTTTCTTCCAACACCATTCAAAAAGAGTATTTATGTTTCAGGTTTTTAATTAACTTATTTACTACCCCTTAGAAAATGAATGGGTAGGTATTAGAAGAGTTAGACGTTGTTAATGGTTGCCTACACAGTAAAATGTGTTCTCCACTTTTTCTTTTCCAAGGAATCCCAGCATAGCTGAGTACCTCAGGGGAAACTGACCTTGGGTGAGCTGTGATTCCACCACACCACTGCCTCAAGTATTGGAACATAGTAGGCATGCAACCTAATTTTAACCAAAGATATTGGGGGAGGGGTGTTTTCTGGGGAATCAGAAAAGGAGTTTTCTCTGTTTTATGAGAGAGTTTTGAAAGCTACCTTTTTCCTTCTTTTGGCTGTGGTCATTTCTGGTTGTTGGGTTTGTATCTTCTGAACCCACCCTGCTTTACCCTGTGGATATCAATAGACTGGGGCAGAGCTGAGAGAACTGTAGAAAAACCTGACCAGAACCACTAAGGAATACCTCCCCTGAAGTCCACCTTATTGCTGAATTTCCAGTTATGCAAGCCAATAATTTCCTTAATGTTTAAGACATTTTGAGTTTTCTATTACTTGTGAGAATGCATGCTAAGATACAAAAATATTCTCAATTTAGGCACACAAATATGTTAATGAAGTCATCATTGCCTACTATTTGTATAAAGACTTTGGGGTGTCTTTGATGAATCCCTTGGCATTAGAATTGGGTTTCTCACCTTTACTTTGTTACTCCTGTATTTCAACCCTAAATTTTGGGGATAATAAAATAAAAAGAAACGGGAAATACAGTGTTCATTGTTAACTATAATTTCATGAAACACGATCTTGATTTAGTTGTTGGGATGCATTCAAGGGAATGGATCTAACCCATAAATGAAAAGGAATCCTCTAGCTGCTAGGAATCATTATCAAATTGGACCACACGATTTTTAAAATACTTATAAGTTCATGTTGATTTAGGTTTGAAAGCTAAAATGCCCTAAAACACTGATTCCCATTCCTTTTGAATGTCAAATATTTTTACAAAGCAATACCTTCCTATCCCATCTATAACTACAATGGTACTTTATTTGTTGCTCAAGAAAATCCATAGTGGAATTCAGTAAAGCTTTTTAGTGAATTAAAAATATTTATTATAAGTATAAAAACCTAGAGCTAAAAGAAATGGAATCACAAAGATATGCAAAATGTATTATTTATTCAGTCCAAAGAAATGTTTTGTGTATATCTAGATTCAGGGACCTTTGCATTAATTCCAAGAGGTATAATATAAGCCCTTGGGGGTGGGTCTCCATGTGTGTTCAGCATCTTGTGTGTGTTGAACCCTGTATGGGTTTTCATTTTCTTTCCTCCAAGGAAGTCTTATATATATAATGTCAGTTGCTGAGCGTTATTGGGAGAAGAGAAATCAGCATAAAGTGAAATGCTAGTAGCCATGATTTATGCAACGCTTATTGTGGCCAAGAATTTTACATTTGTTAACTTATTTAAGTTTTCTACCAGTATTCATTTTACAGATGAGGAGACTGAGACTGAGAGTAACTAACTTGCTCAAGCTCATTGAGCTAGTAAGTGGAGGAATGAAGATGTGAAGCAAAGTCTGGATGCTTCTAGAGCCCATACCCTCAACTATGATGTCATGTTGCCTGGGAGTACTAAATCAGGCTAAGTGAGGCTGAGACAAGAAGTTAGAGCTCCTGAATTTCAGACTGGTCTGCACCTGTCTCATATGACTCCTCACAGTGAATGGAGCTCCAGAATTAGAGAACTTATTAGAGTGAACCTGCTGCAAATCAGCAGCAGGGCAGAGATGCCTGGATGCTTAATCCAAGTCTGCCATTTGCTGACTGTGGAATATACTATAAAGCATATGTACTTCACAGGGCCTGGTTTTCCAAAGTCTTGCAGTTTCAAATATTGACCTTGCAAGGACAGAAAATTTCCCCAGGCTAGTGAGTCTTTGTTGCAAGATAAGAATTGTGGCACAGCAGGTTGCTGGCTCAAAAACAGACTAGTTACTGATTGTTATGTAAAGATACTGAGAAATTGCTGTAAGATCACTTAATTGTCTTATGGAATGTCATCTGACTTGTTTCACTGAAAGTTACCAGCCCATATTGTTAAACTATAACCCCACCTGTGTTCTCTTCCTGTAACTTCCTGGTCTGAAAAATGCAGGCAGGGAACCCCAATTCAGGGTTAATTTCCTGAGGAAGGAATGCCTCTTGCTGGAGGGTCCCAGGGAGGTTAACCACTTCAGGGCTTCTCACTGCTCAGAAGAGATGGGCTTTGAGTAATCCTTGGCACCTCCGTCACCCAGGGGAAGTGGGGTGACAAATCCATGGGGGGCAAAGCAACACAAAGCAACAGCTGACAATGTAACCTTGTATATTTTATTGACCTTCTCTGAGCTGCTATTTCTATTTCTCTAGCATGGAAAGAATACAAACTTCCTGTCTATCTTATAGGTTTTGAGGAGTAAGCTAAACTGTGTATACTATAAAGTACAAAAAAAAAGTATATGTTATCATTATTTTGTAATTTTTTCATTCCTTCTACTTTTTCACACCTGGAAATACTGAATTGTAATAATGAGAGACATCAATTATTGTTATTAGTATTAATCCTATGCAAAGACACGGAATTGACCATACGTTAATTGGGGAGGGAGTAAGAAAAAGGAAAAATGTTCCAGGGCTCGTGCCTATTTGGGGAAACTTAATAATCTAGTACTGGAATATGACTTTGAAACTGACCTCAGCAGAATAGCCAAAGGGCTGTGCCATCATGAAACTTAGAAAACCTCATTTAAAAAATAGGAAAACATTCCATTTTAATCTTCTCATTTGTAAGATGGGGAGCAGATTTTAAAAGATGCCTTCCCATCCCCCCTCAGAAAAAGGAAAATAAATCTTATTAATGCTTTGGACAATTTTATTCTTTTTCTAAATTTGAATGAACAAAGAAACTATTTTTATGACTGTAGAACTGCTTGTTTGAAATGGGAAGATTTTGGAGAAGGTTACATGCAAAACAATTTAAAACGTAGAAAATAAAATTGTATTTACAGAGTCAATTAGAAAAATCTATTAGTAAAGAGATCATATCAAAGCAATGAGTCCTTACCACTTGATATTCCAAGAGCAATGTTAATATGTTTGTTTTTAAATGCAGTTACTTTATGTAGGTAGATTTTTCTAGGATTAAGTGCAGTTAAACTCAAGATCCCAAATACCAGCAGCTATTTAGGGACACAGCTTGTTCGGTTTTCAATAACTTGTATAAAAATAGTATGAAATAATAGGAAAATCTCTGGTCTAAGATATTGAAGTTCTAGGTTCTGGCACGTATTGGCTCTATGAAATTAAGTATAACATACTATTTTGTAGATTTCATTATTATCTGCTAAATGAGAATAACAATATGTGCTTGGTTTACTTTAAGCTTATTATAAAAGTGAAATAAAATGGGCTCCATAGTGCTTGGTAAACTATAAACACCAACCTAGAATTTTAGTAATCACCTTTCCAAAAGATTTATCTTTAATTATTCTTTTTCATAATATGAGCCATTGTCTGAAGTTTTCAAAAAACAAAACCACGATTTGCTCTTTTAAGATGGCATTCTGAATGGATACTAACAATGAGATGGTTGAATCAAATGGTTATTTGCTCTCAGTGTTTGTTTAGGAACCCATGTATCATATATTACTTGGAAAACCAGTTTTTATTTATTAATTTTTTTAATTTTAATTTTAATTTTTATTTTTATTTTTTTAAAAATTTTATTTTGTCTATATACATTGTGGCTGATTATTGCTCCCCATCACCAAAACCTCCCTCCCTTCTCCCTCCCCCCCTCCCCCCCAACAATGTCCTTTCTGTTTGCTTGTTGTATCAACTTCAAATAATTGTGGTTGTTATATCTTCTCCCCCCCCCTCCCGGTTTTTTTTTTTGTGTGTGTGTGTGTGTGTATGTGTGTGTGTGTGTGTGTGTGTGAATTTATATATTAATTTTTAGCTCCCACCAATAAGTGAGAACATGTGGTATTTCTCTTTCTGTGCCTGACTTGTTTCACTTAATATAATTCTCTCAAGGTCCATCCATGTTGTTGCAAATGGCAGTATTTCATTCGTTTTTATAGCTGAGTAGTATTCCATTGTGTAGATGTACCACATTTTCCGTATCCACTCGGAAAACCAGTTTTTAAAGCAATCTGTGAGTTCTTAATATTGTTTGGCTGTTGTTGCTTTAGAGAAAACCCTTAGCGGAATCCTTTGAATGTGAATAGTAATAATGCTAACTATATCCAAAAATCATATTAATTCTAATATTCTTTATGAATATTCAGGGATGGTTTGCATACTTTAAAAGAGACCCATTGCTATTTTAAGCATTAAAATATTTCTGTTATTTCTTGAATAACAAAACAAAAATTAAATTAGTTAACCTTTTCCCTTACACCATTTCAGGCAGTCTCATCATGTGAACTGAAACTCGGATAAGGAAGCATATCTGGTTCTCATTTCTGAATGCAACATCAGATGTTATTTTTAAAATTCGCCTTTTTTAAAAAAAAAATTAATTTTCATGGAGTCATCTCAGCCCAAGGGGGAAAAATCACTGCAGACTAAAATTTTGAATTTTGTCTTTTACTTCTAAGCCATGCTTGTGAGGAACATCTCCATGAACTTCCATAATAACCAGAGACCCTTTCAATATAAATATATTCTATAAAATGCTCACATATTGTCAAATCCTTTTAACCTAGAAAACAGTATGAAAATTTTCCCCAAACAGAAATACCATGTTCTGTAAGAAGCCCCTCACATACTCAGTGGAACAGGAAGGATCTTGAAAGAGTTGGCATCACAGGAACCTTGTGAGACCTTTTTTTTTTCAGTCTGTATTTGCTCTAAAAGCTTGTGCTGGGTGCAAAAGTGAGTCACATGTTAATGCTGAGTATGGGAAAGCTCCAGCCGTTTATGAAATTAAAAAATATTTACCTTAAAAAAATCATTTCCAAGTCATTGCCCAAAGGTCTTTTTCAAGCTCCTTATAATTAAAAGAAAATATAATTCCTAACAACTGTATCTGCCATTAGCCTAAACAGAACTACCAAATGCTAAAATACCTGAATTTATATTCCCAAAGCTATGGAACATACCCATAATTTACTACTGTCATTCTTTATTTAAAATAAGTTTTATGGATATGTATATTCTTCTATTTGTTAATATGACATTTAGTAATTCTATCTTAATTGAATATAAAAAAGGGAGATGAGAATCATGAATAGGGCTGTTTATAAACAAAGAGCATCTGCTAACTTATTGACTCAACAGACATGTATCGAGGGCTTTAATGTATAACAGGCATTCAGTAATGGAGATCTAAGATGTATATGTAAAAGTCAGAATCTATAAACAAAGAGAAACAAGCATGAAAAAACTGTAATAGTAGATCACAAAAACTGAGTACTGAACAGACTTTCATTCATTCTGTATTTATTCATTAGTGTTTATTGATCACCTATTGTATGCTGGGCTTCAGAAATACAGTGGTGAAAGGTGAGCACAACAGACACAGACCTTTCCTTTCCTCTTGGAGATGACATTTCCAGTTGTCCACTGGGCACCCTTAGCCAGATATCCCACCTGTACATCAGAAACGACTTATGTAAAATTTAGCTAAGTATTTCTTCCCTAAAGTCAGCTTTGTCTTCTGGCATCTTCATTTCTGTTAATGGCACTTTTATTCCTTCAACTCCTAAGGCCTCAAATATGAAATCGCCAACTCTTTCTTTGCCTCTTCTAATGGTTTTGTTGATTTTGCTTTCCAGATACCTTGCCATATTCTCTTTTCTATTCTCACTCTCCCTCTTTTTAGTACACTTCCTCATTACCTTTCACCTGGTATATTTCAGAGTCTCCTATCTTATTTCACTTGTCTTCTATTTCTTTTTTTCTCTCATTTAGATGAATAAACTGTTCTATTATTCTTCCTAAAGAAGAATACTAATTGCATCCCCACCTTGTTTGTCAGCCCTCAATGGCTCCCTAGTCCCTATCTAATTAAGCGAAATCTCTCTAGCCTGTCATTTATGCCTACCATAATAGCCCCTGATCATACTAACCAATCAATATAAATTATATTTATGTCCAAATTAGAATGGTGCTGAGCTACCCACCCCCGCAGAGAAGATTTCTTAAACTTCTGGTTCTGATTATCTAACTTTGTTTTGGATTTTTTTTTTTTCTTTAAGGAAAGCTGTTTTTATCTTGTGTATTGGGTTTTTCTGAAGATTGTTTCATTCCGTTACATTCTGATAACAGTGGCATAGACCTTATTCTGCATCCCTGTTTATGTATGGTTTTTTTCGGTTCTATTTTTCATTCTTGTTTGTGAGAGCCAAAAAATGGAACTGACAATTCAGGGTCCTCCTGGGTGGGTGGAGAAAGGGAAGAAATGGTATTGAAAAGTCTGACTCCTCTTGAGCAAGTAAGAGGACAGGGAAGACTGGCAAGAGTCATACGTTAATAATTTTGGTCCCATTCACATCCATTTGCCAGCTGTAGTCAACACTTGGCATCCCCCAACTTCTTCCTTTCTGGTTTTCGCTTGTCAACGCCCACTGCATAAAAAGCTCGTTGAAGGATCCTGACCACTGTTCCATCATGAGAACATCAATACTTGTGCCAAGAGCTGGCTCCTAAGGCTGATTCCTGTGCCTCACACTCCAGATGAATAGGACCATAGGCTCTTTCCCGAACACTTTGTCTCCATGCCTTCCCTCTCTCTGAAATAGCATCTTCCCATTTCTGCCTGTTACCGTCCTGTCATTCAAGTTCCATATCTCATGCCAGCTACCCTGATTCTTTTCCCAGTTTCTTTAATATCAGGGTGATCATAATCTATGCCAAAGAAACATTCTTGATTACCTTAAATAACGTGCATAATTCAAGCGTAATGTTTTCATATGAATAAAAAAAGGGCCAAATACTTCTATTTCTCAGCTAAAGTGGGACTGCCACATAGCAACAGCACAAAGAAAATGTATAATTTACTTCATCTTTATACTTTGAAAATACATGGTTCCTGACAAATTTTAAATATTTTGAGAGGTGCACATTATTTGAAAGCTATTCCAGGTGCATAAAAGGACACTTGGAATACCTCTATTTGTCCATAACCAACTCTAGGAGAATATTCAGAATTTTAGGCAGAAGAAGTAAGTTTCTGTGATATAAAAATATTCACTAAGAAAGTGTAGTATAAAACTTTTCATCTAGGGCAAATAAAAATGAGTATCATCCTACAGCAGATATTTTTCCATATATGAGACTGTTGTGCTTGAGAACATCACTGTGCTGTATTGAGAAAGTTCTGGAAAAACCTTATGAAACCCATACTTCACTGAGAACTTTTTGTCTTTAAGTATTAGTAAAACTTAACTCAAAGCTTCTGAAATTTAAATCTTAAATTCCTTCCTTCTGCTTCTTGCACCTCTATGCTGAAGCCTGCAATCCCAGCTGCTCTCCTTGTCACCCATTTTAATAGTAAGTAAACAAATTAGTGAATAAATTTATTAATTAATCCACACAAACTGAAATAGTTTGGGGTCCTGTAACTTTATTGAAGATATTGGAAAAACGAGGTTTTGCTGAGGAATGGTAGCTTTTTGTCATCTTTTTTCCCTCTCCCTTTACCTTTCTTTACTTCCCATTCTTTCCATACTTTTCTGATATAACCAGGACATTTTTCCACTTTGTCTTGCAGAACAGTAGAAAGAAAATCTTCCTTGCACCTTTAACACTAAGTGTTTATATATTTTTTTTTCCCGAAGAACTTCAATGTCCTTCTCAAAAGGAATTCTGGTGAACACACCAAAAAAAAAAAAAAAAAAAAAAAAAAAATGCTTAATGGTAAGGCAGATTAGCAGTTAAGGCTTAAATCACATTGATGAAATTAATATATATTATATGTGGTGACACAAAGATATGAAGGTACTTCAAAAAGTTCCTGGAAAGGTTTATATTATCTTTTAATTCTATTTTTCTATGAACTTTTTGAAGTACCCTTGTATAATCATTTTTATTTTTAAAGCTTATAGTAGGAAGGAATCATGTCTACTTGGCTTGATTCTACAATACCAAATCTAGTACCATAAAATGAAAGCTTGGTTTTTGCTTTGTAATAAAATGTAATACTACTGAGGGAGATAAATGATAATTCAGATACCAGACACTTATAGCAGTTATTTTTGTAAATGTGGTCCTGATTCCAGAGATTGTCCATTGCAATGACTAGGCAAATCTGTTTGTTAGGATGCAGTTTAAAACATGAGGGCAATATATGTTAAAACTTTCAGAAGCATGAGCCAATATGTCAAGGTACATAGATTACCTCCCTGGGTTGTTATCAAAAAATAATATATTTATCAGTAAGTTCCTTAATAAAGCTGCAGTAAAACATTCATATAGGCATGTTCTTTCCCTGAAAGGAAAGAGTGAAAGTATTAGATGTTTAATGTGCCAGAAAATTTTAAAGTCTCCCATCCATTCTGCCAACATTCTGAGAGAATAATGGCTCTAATATGATACTCAATTGCTGTATAATGGGTGAGATTTTTCTAACAAAATTTTGGAATTAAAAAAAAAATCTTCCTAAATCTTATTTCCTGTCTTATGTTTAAAACAAGCAAGAAAAAGGAAGAATTACACAAGAAAAACTTGGGGAAAAGTCCATGTCCATTTTTTAAAAAATTAAATTTTCTGTTTGTTGAATGTTTATCTTCATTCAAGAATTTACAAAAAAGAACATAAAAATTTTATTAAAGTTACCACAGAAAGAAGACAATGTATTAATCATGAAGACATGAAATAAATAAAATAATTGCTGTTTTTTACTTAGTACAAAGGAATTACTCTTGTTGTGGTAAGAGTAAATGCACAAATACAAAAAACCCTGACAACCATGTGATATAAACAACAGAAGCCTTTCAACTGCTTGTGGATTATTTCTGCAGTGGTTATTGATCCAACTGCTATCTGCTGACTGCAGCTACCCAGCTGATGTCTTCAAGCACCCAACCCATCTCTGGAAGTTTTATAGCTGAGGATTTTTGAGTGCCACTGGAAATGGTCAGGTTCGTGGCATTTACCAAGAAATACTTCTTAGTTTACACAATTTGTTTTGACTTGGAAAAAATCTCAGCTTGGGTTGTAACCCTGAGCCCATGGGCCAAGCACATCTGTTTACCTCAGTCTCATTCCTAGTGTTTACATCTAACTTCTGCCTTCAAGAACAAGGGAGCAACTTTCTCAGAGAACCAGGGACTCAAAAAGTGTGAAGATACACAATGAATGCGATGGAATTGAAACTAGTAGATCAGGAAGGCTGTTTTCTGCATTCTGACTTCTCACAGGATGTGGCTCACTGTCTGTCTTCTTAGTTTTGTTTGCTGCTTACCTTCTCCCTGGCATTTATAATTTGTCTTCAATAAAGTAAAATAAATACATTACTGTGATTCCTGAGATCTCTTGTTCCTTCACTTAAGATGAACTAACTGACAAATCCACTCCATAAATTTCTTATTATTTATATTATATGAATCCTTTGAGAAGGGCAAAGTAGTATTTCAACCTAGTTAACATAGATAACCTAGAGGGTTGTCAATCATTGGGTTTTCCTTAGAAAGCCAAACTGTGAATGGATTTTATTAATTGAAGATTGTCAAATGAAAACAACCTAATATACTATAAGTACACATTTATGTGCACAAACGCATATATTTTTAAATGCAGATGGATTTGATTTTGACAGTGCTTCATGTCATTGCTTATGTTTGGAAGAAATGGAATCATTTGGAGCAGTATCTATACGTTGTGTAGATTCAGTATCTATACATTGTGCCACATTTATAAGGTAATTATGAATCTGTGTGAGAATGGCAAAGCAAGTTTGTAAGACTGGAGGGTATTTAGGTTTAAGCATCTCAGAGATGTATGGATTATTAGTTAGAATTGCTTTTGGTTGCAAGTAACAGAAAACACAACAAGCAATGGCTGAAACTAAAAAGAGGCATAGTTTTCTTATATAACAAGCAGTCTGGGAAAAGGCTGGGACCAAAGTTATCAAGGAAGTCTTATTTTCCTTCTCTTCGCTCCTTTCTGTGTGGTTTTCCAAATCACGGTGGCAAGATTCTGCTGATTAAGTAGCATTGCATTTGCATTCCTGGAAGGAATAAGCAGGAAGGGGGAAAAGAAAGATTCCTCTTTTATGTGAGAAGCCAAGTCCTCACCAAAAAGTTCTGCCTATAGCTCGTTGTACAGAACTAACCGCAAGAAAACAAGGCTACTTTTAGCTTCAGTGGGAGGTGATCTGAAAGCAAAGAAAGTAGGAGAAATGGTAGTTATAATAGGTACAGAGTGAGTTAATATACAGGATATACCTTATGTGCAAAAGGGAAAGCTCCAATTTGGAGGATCTATAGAGTTGCCGTCATAGTTCCATTGATGCTTCAGGCTAAACTCTCAGGCTGTGCGCTGCTCGGTAACTTCTCTTTTTCCTCTGGAGACGTTCAGGTCTTGCAGCCACATTTGCCACAGGCTCTTGTACTTTTCTTCTTTGGCAAGATAAATTCAGAGAAACTTAGAACAAGATCGTTCTTTGGTTGAAAGTCATTTCGTTCTCCCTTCTCATTGAATGGTGGGAAAGGTGATAGGAGATTTTTTTGAGTGGACATCAATTCATGGTGGACTCCTGGTATTTCTCCCTCCAGACCTTTATTTGTTCTGTTATAGTCCTTTCTCTTTCCTTAAATTTAGGAAACTTAGTTCCACAGACCATTCCTGCAGCAAGCTCACCTTACCACATCTATATACCATCCCTCTAAGGGCAAGATCTGTTTTCCAAGGTGGTAATTAGTGAATGCAGGAGAACTTCACCCATCCCAAAGTTGCTTGACGCCAAGATTCACCTTTATTTCTCAACAAAGAGGTCCATTTAAACAGCATTTTTGACTTTCTGATAAACATTTCTTCACAGCTCTCCCCCTTCATAATAGTTTCACCCGTTAGCTTCAAAGCTGAAATTTTCCTTCCAGGTAAGGTAAGGGAAACATTTTGAAGTGGCTGTGCTTTATGGCACATTTCAAGTGATACTATAAAGGACTTGTCTAAAGATATCCTGAAATAATTATTAAATATCACGTTGATGACTTTTGCTAGAGGACAATCACAGGTACTGTTGGTCCATGCATGTCTTTCATAAGGTGCAGAGCAGAGGGAGAAGGGCATTTGGGGTCAACAGACCAGTGTTACAACCCTAGCTTTGCCACCTTGGGTGTGTCACTGAAATTTTCTCTATCTTAACAGATTGTTTTTAGAATTAAAGCTAATACACATAAAGTGTCTAGCAAAAGGTGCTTGGCACAAAGCAGGTTATATTGGGTGTTTATATTGACTGTTTTGATAGGGTCAAAGATTGCATCTCCTAAGCCACACTTAGGAGCAGACGATGAATACTGTGTTAGAGGAAATAACAGTAAGAACTCACTATAAAAAGTTCTGCTGCAGTTGTCCAGCCTGTGTTTCTTTACGGTTATTTTGTAGCTAGCGATCCTATGGATCTTAGAATTCCTTTCTTAACAGGGTCTTACTTTATCTGGAAAAAAACAGAGCGGTATTTATAACTAGTGCCCTTTCCCCCAGGATACTGGAAAAGTTACATTACCAACATTTGCAAACATTTTGAAAATTCTGAAAATAAAGATGCAAGACATTAATAATGCATAGTTACAAAGTAGAATTCTCCTTGATGGAAAAGATTTTAAAAATGAACTAGAAGGGAGAGGAAATTAACATCAGAAAGGAAACTTTATATTTTGGCAAGCTCTGAAACATGGAAACGTTATTCTTTCATGATTTTCCATGAATTTGAATCTCTTGACAGTTTCTCATTGTAGCTTGTAACTGTGGGCTTCAAAGCAATTCTGCAGTTCAGTTCACCTCAGTCAGTCAGTCAATAATGTTTATTGAATTCCCATGGAGGGAAGAATACTGAGTGAGGGGCTCATTTTCATTTCCCTCCACTAGTGCCTTGATCCCAAGAGTCTGTCATTCGGCCAGTCAGCCCTGCTAATGGTCTCTCACTTAGAATCCTCTGCAACAGTGTTTTCCTAGAGATTCTCAGAGGCTTGCACTGATCCCCTCCCATCTGCCACCCGACATTGCAACTCTTCCTGCCTGTACCAGATGAAAACCCTTTAGTCCGGAAGCTTTCCCAGATTAATACCAGACCTCAATCTCATACCACCTCCTACCCAATGCTGCTCGACTTTATTTTATAAATATGTGGATTGCTTGGGCTGAACTGACCAAACTCTAATCTCCCCAAGTTTAAGGCTTGGGCTCAATTATAGGATCAAATGGTATCCAAGTTCAAAGGGTTTTTTAAGGTTTAACCCAATCACCTTTTTTTTTCAGATTAAAATGAATCAAAACTAAAACCTAGAAAAGGAAAATTACTTGTTATAGTATAATAAAAGACAGTAGGCTTTGGAGTCAGAAAAATAAAACCCAGAGCTAATTCCTGGCTCAGCAAATTACTAGCTGTTTAGACTTGATCAGGTCATTAAACCTGTCTGTGCCTTATTTCATTTTAATATGCAAGATGGGGTTCAATAATTATTGTTGCGTTACTGACATTTGTAGAAATGAATGTAAAATGCTTGGCAACTTCGAGATGTTCAATGAATGATGACTATTCTTGACTGCTCCAAGGTCACAGCTGATAAATAGCAGACCGGAACCAGAATTCAGAACCTCTGAGTCCAAGTTGTGTTTATTCTTTCCATCTGGCTGTCCTAATGCTTAAACAGTACTACGATTCCTCAGAGCATCCAAAGTAGTACCACCCCCGTAGGGGCATTCAATAAACATCTTTTGGGAATGGTTATTTCCCAGACAGATCAGAATTCTTTTGAGACAGGCAGGTAGGAGGGATTTTGTTATTGTTTCTTGCCTTGGGGAAAGATTCCATCAGTAAAGTAGCAGCAATAAAAGCGTTCTCTCTATTAAGTGGAAATGATTAACACTCCTTTAGTTAGGCAATATTTTCCCACTCATTTCTGAATCCGGCCTCACATGAACCAAACCACACAGATGGGGAACCAGAAACCTAAAAAAAACAGCAACAAATTGGTTTGGTGAGTGGATGTGGTTGAAATCTTTCATCTGGTTTGTCTCACTGGTTGTGAAAGTTATACGGGTTTTGAATAAGGTTGAAAAATCCAAGCAAAATGTTATGAATATTAAGCCACAGGTATCAAAGCTTGGAGAATCTGATGAAAAGTGAACCAATGTAAACCCAAACATAGGACATTACATACCTCCTTTCCTGAAAGCCAAATTCTGGCAGGAAAAAACACTTTAACTTGTTGTAGGAGAGGAAGATGCAGCCTTTCTAATTAATTATCACTTCAGTGTTTATTTTTCAATGAATCACTGGGCTGGAATGATTATAGCATATGTAGCTCGGAGACTCAGACAAGAAGGAGTGAGCTGGGACTAAAAACTGATGCTAAATGTGCCCACGTTGGCTGTCTCTGCGGAACCCAGCCTTGCCATGAATAAAAGAGTTTTCTGAGGCATAAGTACTTACACAGCCTACCAAACTGGCTGTCCACATATTTGTGGTGATTACTTGAAAATGGTAGTTCCAGATGGAAGTTGGAGAAAATAAATCAGTATAGAAAATGATATACATTGTCCACTTCCTTGGTAGAGGATCTTAGTTATAAGGGCATTGGTATTTCACGATGTCTTGTTTTAGCATCCAGAAGTAAGACATTTTCTATCAGAACAAATATCTCAAAAAGAGCATAGGACATATGTTGTTTCAGTCAGACTGGGTGAAACCCCACTAGTGGGTGAGATTGAGCAGAACAAAGGAGCACCTATTGTTAAGTTCCGGTATGTCAAATGAAAATTGTTTTCTTATCTTGTTGCAGTTCTTCAGCCATCAATAAAGGGTTTAGCCCTATGGAATCTTTTAGATTGAGTGGACCACAGGTTTGTTTGCTTGTTTGATGTTTTAACAAAAAAGTGATGGACCTCTTAAAACTCTGTAGGGAAACTCTGGAAGCTATTTTGTCCTAGATCATTTTTCAAAAGTTTCTATATGGCCATAAAACTTCAGTTTCTCAGAGCCTTTAAAAAATCTGAAGTTGTTTTTGAAATTTAGAGAAAAAAGATCCAAACTGAAAATTTTAGTTGGCATATTTAATTACTATGAATGTTCTAATTCACAGTACGAGATGTATCCATATATAAACGATCATTTAAAAATAGATTTGCTTTAATTACAAATACCTGTGAACAAACCATCCCTTGGATGACTTAAAGCTCTTGTGGTTAGTTCAACAATGTAAATATTCATGAAAAATAAAAAAATTAGGTTATTTATAAGTCTCTACTTAAAAAACATCATGCTGAACTAGTTAATAGGTTATCTTGATTTATTCCATATAAAGTAATACATAGTAGCAGATTTGAACTTCAAGTTTTATTTGAGAGCAAGGAGTACATCAGAGAGGAGCTACCGAAGGATTCTTCAGAGGAAAAGGACCTTGCAGAAATACTGTATGCGTAACAGTGGCTCCTTGATAGCTGTCATTTCCCCTCCTGTCATGAGACAGGAAGAACGCAGGGAAGAAAATTCTCTCTGGACAAAGAAAGTACAAGGATTTTGACTTATTGGATTAAACAGGCAAAAAAGCATAGGTGAAATGCTTGCCAAAGCAATAAAATACAGAGATAATTAAAGGCTCTTGATAGCCAAATCAATGTCTTCACACCAAGCATGGCAGCATTGAAATCACTCAAGAAATTGCCAAACTCCAGCTGGAGTTGACATCAAAATTATTTTGTACATAAAAACAGGTGCAGTACAAATTGAAAATGGTTGTTTAGACCAGGTTGCAAATATCAAAATGCAAATTGACATAATTAGATGAAAAATCATTGTCACTACTACAGGTTTACTGGATAATGGAGGACCGTGTACGGATCAGAATGGTACCAACTGCTCTATAAAACTACTTAGCTAGGGAGTTCTGGACTCAAAGTAGAGGATGGGTTCATGTTTCTTATATGATTTTAAATAGCTCTTAAACTGTGCTCTTAAAATATATAAACATGTATAGATGTTTATTTCAAGAAGGTGGACTGAGACATGCTTTAGTCTGTATCATTCATGGACCATCAAGAAAACAAACCATTCTAGGTCTTTTAAATGAAAAGAATTTAATTCAGGACATTAATAACCACATGACGGAAATGCAGAGAGGGAAAACAGAAGACACAAGAGAAATAAAAGATATAAAACAGCAGGAGGTCACTGTATCTAAGCTCTGGTAACAGAACTCAGAAGGTAAGGCTACATAGCTGTGGCTCCAACCATGGCCTGGGACCCTAAAAGGAGGAGGGTATAACTAAGCCACAGAGAAAACAGAGCCAAAAGAAACAGAGATGCCAAAAGAAACAGAGAAAGGGAGAGAAAGACCCTGGCTTTCCCCCTCCTCCAACCTTCCAATCTTTTACCAGTGTCTATGATCAGCAACCTAATGAAGAAGTAGACAAGAGACACTAGAAACTGAAGTTCCCTCCAACATGAAGCAAAGAGGTGAAAAGAGAAACTGACATTCAATCCTTCTTCATCGAACCTGTAAAAATACATGTACAACATGCATACATATATAACTGCTCTTGAAAATAAGACATAGAACTCAGAAGACTGGAACCCATGATGAATTTGTAAACACTGGAAAGTGGATGGAATCAAACTAGATAGAGAAATTGTAGGTCAGAATGTGTGCAAGGGAGCACTAATGATGGGCCACAGACAGAGGTAGAGGAGGCCAACCACAGATGGGGCCTAGGCATCGTATAGAATAACCATTTGGAGTTCATTAGTAAGGAGCAGAAATGCACACTGAGCTCTGTTCATCTCTCTACCTTTGACCAAAAAATCGAAATAGAAAGTCTGCCTCCGGTTGGGAATAATGAAAATGGGCACCCTGGTTGAAGACAAAGGGCAGTGGTCCCCATGGCTGGTGTTGCTTAGACAGAGAAGGAGCACCATTAAACAGCCACTGCCCAGTGGCATAACTTGCCCTACCCCCTTCCCCCTTCCTCACTGTAACCAGTGTGGCATGCAAGATACACAGCAGCTCCTACTTTTCCCCAAAGAAACTACACAGATAGATGCTTCAGATAATCTAATAAAGATTCTCAATGACAAAGATGAACATACAATCCAAAAATATAGTACACTTAAGAGATGCCAACAGCATAAGGGGGGTAGCTTACTCAATACCAAAGGAAACTGAGTTAGTAGAACAATCAGAATATCACTTTAGGACACAGAAAATTAAAATTATAAACAAGGAAGGATATTGTGTTCATGAAATTAGTATGGGTAGTTATGAAACAAAACGACAGATACAGTAAATCCAAATGTACCATTATTCATAATGAATATCAAAGAGAAAGAATAGAAAAGAGATTTACTTTGGTCAGAGTGCAAGTTTAGCCCATTTTTTTCCATTAATACTCTGCTGTTAAAAGTAAAAAATTCAGTTTAAATCTTGCCTTTTTTTATGAGACAAACTAAAAGGCGTTTCTACAGTTAGACATAGGAATCAAGTTGAGTAACCCAGTAGGAAATACAACTCCTACGTTTTTGGTATAAGAAATGATAATATGAAACCCATTAAAATTAATTCTCCTACCTCGAAACAAAACAATTGAATGCCACCTTTGTGAAAAACCACTTTTCGTTTTTTAGCATGTCCTGCCTTCAATGCTTTGTTTCTCAGCGACCTCTCAGAGAAGTGTGGCGGGGGGAAGAGGGGTATGCATCAAACTCAGGCCCATAGGTGAAGGGCTCCATCCTGCCATCAATTTTACCCACAACTCTTCAAGATATGGGAGCTCAGAGCTCAGCAGGATGAATTTCTAGTCATCAGAAAAGCCTTAGAAGCAGATGCATATAAGATACATAGTGATGTCTTCCTGGAATCATTAATATGGGTTTCCCTTTCTCCTAATATTCCAGAGGTTGATCTTCCTCTTCTATTCACTTTCAACCTGGCAGACTCCCTTATAAATCCAATTATAAAGTAGACCTTACTGCACTTCATCAATTTTAGGATGCATGTTTTTATCATCTTTGAAATCACAAAGCATCTTATAATTGATGGTATGTCAGCTCAATTAGTAACCTTTTCTTCTCAGTGGTACATAAATAATGGTGCAGCTTACAATCAATTGCATCTTAGAGTTAATGAAATTTGGATGTTGTTTACATGTTTATTTTCACCGATACAGAAGATGTGTCTATTTATCTTGATGACTATCCTACTTATCATCCATTGTCCACTGAGTGAGTGTGTTTGGGTATGTTTGTGTACTGGAATTTTCTTTCTTTTAATAGTAAAATGTTTCCAGATGCATATTTTATAGAATGCTACAGTGCTATGTTTCCTATACTTGACCAACTAGCAGAATTACCAGAGCAGTTTTAAAAACCAATACTGATACCTGAGCTCTCTTTCCAAGGTTCTGGTTTTGGATGCAGCTGAGAATCTGCATTTTTAGAAAGCTTTAGGGCTGATTCTGATGATTAGAGAGGTTTTAAGAACCATGCTACATTAGGAGAATGAAAGAAGAATGTCTGTCTGCACTATAGGAAACACATGAAAAATATTTTAATATTTAAATATCACTGTCTTAAAACAGGGCAAAGAAAAGTCTATCAAAAATCATGTTTTTCATATCCAAAATTTCTGTTGGCTTATAAAGGCAATCTACATTCCATCTTCAATAAACTTTTCAAGCATTAAGTAAACTTTATGATCCAAAAAGTATTTAAAAATCAATTTGCAGTGACTGTCAAAGTTCAAATAGAATTTGAAACACAGAAAGTTATATTAATTTCCACTGAGACTTGAAAGTCAATTCAGTTCAATTTAGTGCCCTTTTTATGTTGCCTCCATGGCTTATGGCACACTGATTGTATCAGACGTTTTAAAATTGTACTAGTCTCTTGAAATACTAGGTTTTATTTATTTTATTTTGGTAGATTTCATTGTGCACAAGGAAGCATGATTTAATGGAAAGAGTCAGAAATCACAGAACACCTGCCATTAACTGGGTGACCAAAAGCAGTTTACTTGATTTCTTTTGGCCCCAGTTTTCCCATCTGTAAAATGAGTAAGCAGGATTAGATGGCCCCTAATGTTCCTCCCACCATTAATATTATATGGTTTTTGTGGTCTGAATGGAGACAAAGACATATTATATTTACAGCTTATTGGCAGGAACTAATTAATATGCAACGTGAAGTTAAGAGGCAACTTAGCTACTGCTGACCTTGAACTGTGATAATTCATTGTACTAGTAAGTGGGTCTCAGGGAAAGAATTTCAAGTGAATTGAACTTCAAGAAAGAAAAGATTAAGAAATTAGAGAAATCTAGAAACTAATTTAAATGAGTTTTTAAAATTAAGTTATTCAGAATGAAACAGAAATTTTATTAAACAGCATTAAACATAGAAGTTATCTTTCAAAAGAAGAATTTTGGGAGAAACTTCTTGGTCAAGTAAAAGAAAACAAAAATCAAATTTAAAAATAAAAATACTTTTGATCTCAGAAATAAAAATAAAATAAAATTTAGAAAATTATTGGCATAGATAACTGTTAGTCCAGCAGTACTAAGTGGGCCTCAGTCATGGTTTGATGAGGAATCAAGCTGAATTTCTCAGCAGTTCACTTGGCTCTGTCTCCTTCTGGGCACTGGCTTGTCTTGGGCTAGCTTTTACCATGGTAGCAAAATAGTACAGCAGGTCCAGGTCTCATTTGCCTACATCACTATCTAGAGCCAGAAAGAGGGATTTCTTCCCTCCTGCATGGCATCAATGCCTTGATTTCACTCCAGACCAACCTGAACCACTGAAGTCAGATAATCTTCTGTCCTGATTGACTTTAACTTAAATTACCCTCCTTCCTCAACTGGAAGTGATTAGATTAACAGATAGATCGATATCACTCAGACTCCACACCTGCCACTGGAAGTGGGGTTAATCCATTCAAACCACATGCCTGCTACACAGTGAGGGAAGATTGATTCCCCAAAGGCAAACCTGGTTGCTCTTAGGAAGAGGGGAGATAGGAATGGATACTCAGTAGGATACTAACAAACATCTGCTTCTCAGTTGAACATGTATTTTTGCATCAGCCATGGAGAAAAATAAGAATTTTACAATCCCAAGATTTTGTCCTGACATACATAAGTTAAAAAATATTAACCAAAAGTAGTAAAGTGCAAATAAACCTGATCTCACACGTGTGACAACAACAGCAGAGAGGTTAAGAGTTTGAGTCAGAACACACAGGCTGAAATCTGTTTATTATAGCTGTGTGACCCCTGTCCTCCATCTATGGTAAGGTCATAGTAGAAATGTTTATGTCACAGGGGTTTTACTTTGTGAGGATTGCGTGAGGTAATACATGTAAAATGTTTCTCAGAGTTGACTGTAGATGTTTCTTGGATGTTAGCTGTAGTAGTATACTGATGAAACTGATGAAAATACAAAAGATGGTCATTCGGAAAGAGTGAAACAAAGGTAGGAAAAGAAAGGTAGTTCTCAGTAGCATTTACGTCAGTGAGAAATATAAAAACTCAATGCCACAAAAAACTGCACTTATACAACTATTGTGCCTAAAACCAGAGAACTGTTACTTTCCTGGAAAATGACTTGAGAGTCACAGTTGGAATATGATGTTTCGTTTAGGGCATGCCATACAGTTCAGAAAAAGATACTGATTAATTGTACACAGGTCAGTAAGGAACAAGTGGGAAGGAAATTGAAGGATTGAGTTGTGAGGAAGGATAAAAAGAAAAATGAAACATATATTTGTCAGGGAAATCTTCCTAAATAAAATCAAATATCTAATTCACTTAGAACCAGGCAGACATAAAATAGGCACATAATACTCATGAATGTATGTTGGATAAACAAAGTTCTATAAGTTGTTGTGTGTAAACTAATTTACCAAATGTGGATTAAGAACCAGCCAGATCCTGTTCTAGGAGCTTGGAATATATTAATAAACAAGAGCCCAAAGCTGTGGCCCTCGTGGAGTTTATATTATACTATTATACTATTAGCTTCCTAAGTAAATAATTCTGTAATTTCAGAGTTCTCTTCTTTTGGAAACATAGATTATCTGAGAAAATCTTAATTTCCGTAAACCAGAAAATCAAATTCTTTGTTTTAGCTGTAATCCTCATAGTTTACTTAAATAAACAGAAAGTATATAAAATACTAGCATTGAAAACAAAGACAAAAGTAAAAATCTATCACTTGGCAACCCTTAAATATCCACAATCATTTTGAATCTTGAAACATATACTGCATTTTACAATTCTTGTGATTCATTATATTCTTGATGTTCATTACTGGTACACTGAACTGTAATTTCTTTTTCTGTTTTATTTTATAATTTTTTTAAAAATTGAAGCATAATTGATTGTACATATTTTTGGCGTGCAGTGCTATCAGTATTTGTGTACAATATATGATGATCAGATAAATATTATTAGCATGTTCATTATTACAAATCGTAATTATTCTTTGTGTTTCTTACCCAATTTCTCCCTAACCCTCCTGTCCCTGAACTGTAATGTCATTCCTTTCGTGGTAGATTGGGTGGTAGCTTCTTTGCTCAAGTCTCATCTCTACAGTGCAGGTGCACAATATGCATCTCTCTAATGTGTGCATTTAATGAAGCATAACGTAATGTCATGGGTCTAAAAATATTATTTGTCTAACATCCGTGGCATAATTTCTCAGTGAGAAAACTGTATTTGCTTGAAAAATAAATCTTGATAATTTCACTCAGAAGTAAAAAGTTCATTCCAAGGGATATGAGTAAGGATTGCTTGTTATTCCTGAGAGGCCAGAGCAAAGGAAGAAAAAAGTGAGTGGGGTGGATCTAGTCAAATGGCAGAGTGAGATGTGACCTCTTCCCATAACCTTGTGAAACTTTAGGAAAGTTTTAGAATGCATGGAAATTGTTGGTTTGAATTAATCTTTTGCAGACATCAGCTAAGAAGCTGAATATTGGATCTAGATCAGCTGGGGCTGAAACAAGGCAGCCTATACAGATTCAGGGAAAAGATCAGAATAGTCGTTGGAAATCAGTGGAAAGCAAGGAACTTCTTGGTCATGCAAATGAGAAGTTTAAGTATGCCAAGTGTGCCTAAATCTTGTTGAGAGCATGCAGGTGAGGACAAGGACATCTCATGGATTAGTTGATGGCTGCAGGTGGAGGTAGGAAAGCATCCAGCTGACAACTGGGTTATGGAGAAATACAAACAAAACTAGTAGTACACCTCTTCTCCACCGCTTAGCAAATCTGTCCTTCAGTATTTCAGCCAAGCGCATCTGAAGATGTTTAGGCTAAGCATTTTGCACTGGCATTTGAAATGTGGTGATAGATATACGCTGACCCTTTCATACTTTCTTGGGGATTGATAGCAACTGATATTTATTGAGCAGTTACTACATGTGAAATGTGTTAACACTTTATAAGCAACAGCTTTTTCAATCCTTACATCAACCTGTGAGGTAAGTACTGCTTTTGTTATTATCATAAAGATGGGGAAGTGAGACTTATAAAGGTTAATTAGTTTGACCAAGACCACATACTTAGAAAGTAGCAAAACAAATTTTTGTTTGTTTTTTTTTGAGGTGGGAATTTAAACCCTGGCAGTCTAACTACAAAACCTGAGTTCTTAGAGAGCATGTTTATTGACTGCAGATCTGTGAATGTCCAACTAGGCACGTCTAGGAATGCATCCAGTCTCCAGATCAGAGAAATGTGACCTAGATCTAGAAAGTGATTTCCAATCCACATCTCACAGGCTCCTAGAGTGTCATATAATTTTTTCGAAAATGGCAAGAATCCATCCATATGTGCTCTACATACTTTCTGTAAATAATATGAGGGTACTTCAAAAAGTTCATGGAAAAATAGGGTTGAAAGATAATATGAATCTTTCCATGAAGTTTTTGAAGTCCCCTCATATGGGTGGTCACATAAATTTTAGTCATCAAACACTAAACACACAACATACCAGGCTGACAGGAAATTCCATCAGAGTCGCTACTGGGTTTCCCTGCCCACATTTGTATCAAGGTCCTCAGGCTCTGTGCAGCGCCCCAGCATGAGCAAGCTCCTGCATTCCCCATTGAGCATTGCTGCAGGGCCTGGTCTGTGGTCCCTTTGCATCCAGCTGCTCTCCAGCTTGTGGGCTGCTGGGACCCCTGTGGGCTAAGGACCCCCAGAATGTGGTCTTCAAGCAAACTTCTGTTTTCATCTCTGTAAAAATTCTTAAGACTGGGTGACTTTAGTATTTTTGCTTTTGTCAGCTCAGTGACTTTTTTTATTTCAGTAAAGCACTTAATACACCTCATTCCCTCTTCATTTGGCTTGTATGAGAACAATCTTTCTGGAAGTAGAAACATGACTCAATCCCGGCCAATAAGAGCATTCCATTGCTTAGACCACAGTGATTGGCTAAGACATGGGCAGAAGACTCAAGCTAGGCCAGTAAGACCCAACCCAGGGATAATGGGGATTTGGTGGTAGAGGCTGTCACTGCTGGGGTCAATAGGCCTGGAACTGCTGGGAGCCAGGGAGAGAGGCCGCCAGAGAATGAAACCAGCCCAGAGGAAAGCAGAGCAGAGATGGGCAGAGACAGGTAACAACACTTGTTTTGGTTCCAGCCATGCTTGGACTTTCTAGGGGAACCAATAGATTAGCTTTTGTGGTGATTTCACCTTCCATTGTGGTAGAGAGTCCTCAATGGTAGTCCACTGATACACAGAGTTCCATGCTTGAATAAATTCAAGGGAAAAATTTAAAAAGTAATCAAAACATACGTTAAAATCTCAAAAAATTACTCTTCCACATACATCTTATACATACAGTAGAAGATTGATTATTCAGACCATATGGAAATAACCTGTTCCAATTAATTATATTGCCAGGGTTTAGATAGCTGAATTTAAAAAGAGCATAATAATAATAACCAACTTGATTTGTTCTCAAAATTCTCTGCATGTACTTTTGTGTTTTTTTTTTCTGTTATATAATTTAAGAAATGAGATGCATACAAATAGACATTTTAACCATTGCAACTTAAATCTTTAAAACATTTGTTACTTGCTAACTAAAATATACAAACAGCAGGACTGATGTGTGGATGTTTCAATTGTTTTAATCATGCCACTCTGTCAATATTACTCGTTTGATCTTGCACGCAAATGAGTAATATTGTAGTGTATGTTATATACATATTATAACAAATTGCCTTCCAATTATTACAGTGGTGTGTTTTTTAAAAATGGATGCTCAAAATTGGAAAGTTTTATTTTTGGATGTTTTCATTGTTTAGACTCCCAGACAATTGACCTATATTTACAAATCTTTTTGCTACCATAATCTTTTCAATTAAAATGTTTATTTCAAAGACACAGTGGATTTATAATAGTTCTCTGATATTATGTATTTTCTTAAACAACCACTATTACACAGGGTTCTGCTGATTTTTAAAAATTTTTGGTAGAAAGAGTTCTTTTAGTCTTGAGGAGTTGGAAACCACTAATGGAAGGGATTTAGTGCCCCCCTGCACAGTAAATCAAAGAGATTCCTAATACCCCCAGGGTTCACCCATCACTAAATCCTTAGCAGGGTTCAAAGTCGTGCCTTTGGAGGCACAAGTTGTCTCTTGTAAATTAAAGCCTTTTGTTGAAGAATTTCACTTCTTATACTAAACTCTTTTCATACTTCAAAACTTCAAAAACTAAAACATTTCAGGTGCCTATCAGAGAACATCAACTAACCTCTGCTGAGCCCATTCAATATCCAGCATCCCAGATGACAGCATGAAAGTTGACACATTTCCTAGCCCAAACAAATGAAATTAATAAGAAACAAACCAAAACAAAATAAACTCACTCATCACTTTCTGAGGAGAATACCTGTGGTTCAGAATTAGGTAACTGTAGGATTAAGTTTTTTCAGTTTCTTTTCATACCTCTCCTCAGGTGGAAAAATTAATCCACAGCTCATGTCCCACATACTTACAATAAAGACTAATACATTTTAGCCCTTAGACAATAAGAGCTGCTTTGGTGGGCAGTTTTCCTGCCTTGATTTGTTTGCACTAAGCATGCTGAGAAACATTTCTGTACCACTTTTCCCTCCACTTGTAGGTAAATGCTTTGGAAGGAAAACCCAATTATCTGGGCTAGAAATAGAAGAGTTGGCAAATTTGGGACAGCACATTGAAGATAAGATGTTCTAAACAGCAAACAATTTATGAAGAAAATATTCTCTACACAATTCAGTTGAGTTTTTTCTTTTAAAAATTGCCATAGCCTTTATATTATTATTATTTTAAACTTATTTTTTATTGAAACAAAATCGCTTATACATGTTTGTGAGATACAGAGTTGACTATCAATACTTGTGTACCATATGTGATTATCAAATCAGGAGCTTTTATATTAATCATAAGAGAATAACATGTCCTTTACCAAAATCTCAGAAAATACATAGAGGTATTTTTCAAAAGTAAAAATTTCTAGTAATCCCAATACCAATGATAGTCACTCTTATGTTGACATATGTCCTTCCAAATTTTTAAAATTCATATACTCATACACACACACATACTTACACATATAGGATTGCAGCAAATGCTTTTAAGAAGGAAACAATAATAATTTAATAATAATAATTTAATTATTAAATAATATAATTTGAAAAATCATTTTGCTATGATATTCTAGATCATTTTGTGGTTAATTAACTGGTGACGATAAACTCCTCAGACAGCTGACATTTTGTTTTGTAAGCTATGTTCAGGAAAATACATAGAGACACCAACTGTGAATTGTGTTTCCCAGCTCGAGGCTACTGAAGGTCACAATTAGAAGCTTGTACTCTCCACATCTACCAGCTGCCTGAAAGAAGCATCAGCATTTTCTATGGGCTTATGTCGTGCAACAAAAATATGTGTTCAGCATAGTACATTTGTTCCCCTTTCCATACTTTTTCTACTATTTTCTCCTTTTCTTCATTCTTTCATATTGGGCATCTTGGAACATTGACACAGGTGGAAGGAAAGTGGCTTCTTGCAGAATGTCCTCTCCTGGCCTCCTTGACTACCTTCTTCTGATTTTCTTCGTACTTCTCTGACTATCTTTCTTGTTGTATCTTGCTAGATCTTCTTATTGTATGTCCTTTGATAATGTCACCTTCCATATGGTTCTGTCTGTAGCTCTTCTCCTTTTTCATGTTTCTTCCTCTTCAGTCTTTTCTTCTACTATAATCTACTCCTAAGGCTTTAAATACTACTTTTCAACAACTATTTTCAAATATGTATCTCACGTCTCTATCTCTCTTTTGAGCCCCCAAACTGAACTTCTGACTGCCTGCTGGAGATCCTTCTCTATTAACTAGAATTCTTCCTGGAAAGTAGAGACTGAGTCAAGGTGGTTTATTTGAGGATGTGATTCCAGGGATCAAGAGTTGGGGACTAGGAAGAGTTAAGAAAGGAAGGAGGGAAAGCTATTCTAAGGGTGTGTGTTTCACTGGTTTTCTCAGGAACCTTCTAAATGACTCCTCAGAATTGTCTACACAGGGAATGGAAGGAAGAAGTGTTTATTCACTGGCTGCCACCCCCCATATTTTGTGGATTACCTCTCTGGGTATTACTCCCTCACACTTCTGGTTGCACATGTAAGAATGTGAGGGGCTCCCTTGCCATGAGCATCCCACACCAGTGTCAGAGAAATCCCTCTGGAAGGAATCTGGCATTCTCAGCTTCTATCTGAGGAGCAGCACTGCCAGCATGGGGCAAAACCTGTACCAAATGTTCACCACAACTTGGCCGGAATCAGAAGCACAGCTGAGAGGACTGAAGGTGGTGCCCATGAGGAGTCCAGCATAGGCTCCCACAGACACTTCAATCTAACATGTCCTAAAAAGAAGCCATTGTCTTCTTCTCCAAACCATTTCCTTCCATGCTTTCTATCTTGGATGAATGGAAATGTCTCCTAAGCAGTTTCCCAAGCTAGAGAGAAAACTGGAGTCATCTTCATCTATTCCTTCTTCCTCATATTCTGCATTCAAGTGATCACAAAATTCTGATAATTCAACCATGAATGCCTTCAAATCTAGACTCTCCTTAGGATCCTCAATTCAATTGCCTAGATTGATTTGATTTAAATTAGAATTAAATTAGATTTAAATCAGTAATACTTTCTATATGGACTCTACATACTTCAGCAAGGATATAAAATTATAGAAACTGGTGGGTGGAGAGTGTAAAAGGTGTTTGAATCTATTTAAAGTATATTTTGCAAAGTTAGGAGGCCAGGAATGGCAGAACTAGGACTCCAACTGGTCTTATGACTAGATTTTCCATCTCCTATGCATTGTTTTGCTTGTTATTTATTGTATGTATACTAATCACTTAATCAAGGGGGAAGACGTAGTACAAAACAAATAGTGTTAAGAATAGTACATCTACAGGTCCTTATTTACTGATTTATTTAAGAATTGTCTCTACTCCACTAAACTTTGAGCTTCTTTTCCATATTTGAATAGTTAATACCTAATGCAGTGCCTATACTTTTGATATCTACAAGAAATATTAGTTTTATTGAATTGAATTTAAAAATTGTCTTTTATTCCCTAATAGAGACTTTAAGCCTTGTTTGTCTTTAAACTATTAACTATTAGTGGCAACTATTAAATGCAAACATTAAACAGTTTACCTTACCTCGTGTGTCTAATACTGGATGCTATATACACTTAATATTTAATATATCACAGGTTTCACATGTTGCTTGTCAATGACAAAAAAAAAAAAAACACTTCTCTTCATTTTTACACATTACCCTAAAGCAATTTTTATCACAAAAAAATCAAGAAATCAGTCTTTCATGAAGCACCCTATAATAAGAAATATAAGGAAACTAAGAAGTTTTGTTAACATAATTCCCATGCTAACTGGTTTGGACCCATGTGCATTTTGAGATGGGCACATGAAGCTAAGGGTGGTTTTCAAGATGTTTAATGACTAGTTTGCCATGTCCACTGACCATTCAGAAGAGACTCCATCTAGAAGGCTGGAGAAAGATCTTTAAGGCCTTCTACTTAGCCAGGCCTTAGCCCTTCAGTTGCTGGATCATGGGAAAGTCCCTAGAATCCCAGGGGAGGGACTGTGCCAGTTGGGGTGACGGATGGTGTTGGGAGAGAGGGCTTAGGTAGAGGCTCTTTACATATACAGGGGCTGTGGAAAATCAATCCATATTTATAGAAATGTGGGGGTGGGTTTTCTTTTGGAATATTTCCATGTCTTTCTGATGTCAGATGTAGGGTCTGGGGGTCTGATAGTCAGCCTCACTCCACCCCGTCCTCTTACCAGGTTCTTGACTCAGCCACAGGAAGGAATTCAAGAGTAGAATTGCAGTAGAAAGTGAGAACAGGTTTAATATAACAAATGAGAGATACAGATTTCACAGAGAGAGTGTGGCATAGCTCCAGAGATTGAGCAGGGCCCACACTAAGTTTAAAACAAAAGCAAAAGATGCATACTTAAAAGTTCAGTACAGAATTCAGGCTGGCTAAAAAGAGTGTGCATCTGCTTGCTGAAAGTGAGTATAATACAAAGAGAAAGAAATACATACTCCACAGGCAGAGTTTTGGCTGGCTCCAGGAGAGTGAGCAATAGCCCTGCCTCCTCCTGAGATTCAGCTTTTATAGTTTTGCCATCTATGGAATATTCAATAAAGAGGGTGGTCTTACACATGTTCAGTTGGTCTCCTTCTGGAGCATGTTCATTGGTCAAATTCTGTCACAGGCACCAGGCATATTCAAGAATATTCTGTGCTCTCTGGCACCTCTAGTGAAAGGTCATTTAGCTACCAGGGTTATATAACCCCTCTCTGCTGAGCATGCCCAGCTACTGGATTTGCATAACCAGCCCCTTGTGGTCTCATTTTCCCCTTGTTGGTGCTGAAAATAGGTTTAACTGGCAATAGTAGATTTTCTCTAGGGGAGGGCCCAGAGAACGGGCCTGAGACCCCGGGGAGTGGCTTGAAACACAGAGGTCTGTCCTGAAACCTGAGCCCAAGGAAATTGAGCACCTCCTATCTCATTTTGATATTAGGAGTGCACACAGAAAAAAACATTGGATTGGAAATTGGAGAATACAGGTGCTAGACTTGGCTCTGTCATATTTTGTTGTGTAAACTTGAACAAGTAACAACCACTTTGAGCATCAATCTCTCACTTGGAAAATGGTGACTGGCCTTGTCTGCCTTATGAAGCTACTGTGAAGACTAGAAAAGATGACATATTATTTGAAAGTGTTTTAGAAACTCAAAAAACACTAAAGAAATGTAATATAATATTATGGCACCCAATTTCTCAAATATAGCTTGTTTTTAAACTTCAGGAACTTAAAACCTATTCTATCTTGAATTAAGTTCCCAAGATAATATGTATTTTTGGTTTCTGTTATGGATAGAAATATTTGCTGTTGAGACTAGTTCATTCAAAATATTTTATATTCTTGTAATGAATTGCTTTTGGCAGAATAATTTCTTTCTTAAAATCTTGGTTTGTAATATTTGATTGCACTTAGAATAGCTCAGTAAATTAAAAGCACACACACACACACACACACACAAACACACACACACACACACACGAAACTCCCCGACCTGTAGTATATACTTCTACCCTAAGCTACCATAGATGATGAGACATTCATGAGCAGCAGTGACACACATTTACACACACTTAGAAAGAACAGCCAGAGGGTAGGACAAAATGGCACATGATGCTAGTTAAAAACAGAGGGAGTATTTAGGATTCCCTAAATTCTAAAGGACATGGGCTTGCACATGTGAATTTATCCTTTTACAGCCTATAGTTGTCAAGTTCTAGGGAACTTTGACCAAGAGATTGTTTACTTGTTTCTTCCACAGTGTATAGTATGATTTTTATTAAGGTGTACATGTTTTTTTTAAAAATCCTTAGATTGTTGAAGAATTTTCTCCTTCCCTAACAAAATAGTAATAAACAGAATGTTTTAAACAAGGAACCTGCAGTTGCTTTGTAATGCTGAAAATAATTACCTTTGCTAAAGAAAGTATATTTTCAAATGTCTTTGTGGGCTAATTTTATGTTATATGTGTCAACAGAAAGAAAAAAAGCTTGTAGGCTCCTTCTATTTCTTTGAAGACCTACAGTTTATCACTCTTTCTTTGACAAGTAGTCATTATGCTGTTTATGAAAGTCAACTGCAGCTCCATAGGAGGTGTCCAAGAGATTTCATAGTAAGGTATAAAAGCTTCTTCCTTAGGAAATTACCTCAAAAGCATTCAATTTAGTAACCCCTAGAGATGTTTCATCTGTAAATAGCTTCAAGAGTGCTCTTCTTATGTTAATTACAGCTGAAACTGGACTTAGCATATCTGGAAAATACTGTAAAATTACTTCAAAACTTTCCTTTTTACAAAGGCATATGTATTTGATAAATTTACAACATTTTTACAATACACAGTGTAATAAGATTACCTTCAAATTCTGAATCAAAACCTATGAATACACATTATGTTAAAGAAACGATATCAGATGGGAATAATGGGCAAATAACTATAGGAGAAACATTTAATATTTTTTTCTAGTTTACATATGCCTTTGCAAAGACACATACATTAATTTCATGTATAGGTTTATTATGTTAAACAAAATAATAAGTCCAAGGTTAAAATATTTTTAGCTTCCACTGTTCAAATGTTGTCAACAAAGACTTTGACCTTTTGTCAATCTAATGAAACCGATACCTTCTTCCAGTCCTTTTTGCTAAGAAATGATTACAAACACCATGACCAGACCAGAAGGAAGCTAATCACTGAAGTGTTTACAAAGGAGATGTCTATCCAGGTTGACAGACAGCTCAATCTCCATTTTTGAACCAGTACCTGTGGGTTCACAGCAGTTAAAACGATGTGAAATACACTCTTTTTGTCCTCCTTGCCCTTACTTTAGTCGGCAAAACAAATATATAAAGACACAGCTCATTTCAAAGATTGTTCAATTGTGGGTGATAGTTAAAGAGTCGGGATGTAAGGCTGTCCCACCTGCACTAGGCAGTTTGCTGTGTGGTTCATCTTTCATTCCAAGACAACCTTTCTTTGGCTGGTGTGTGTGTGTGTGTGTGTGTGTGTGTGTGTGTGTGTGTGTGTGTGTGTGTGTGTGTGTGTGTGTGTGTGTGTGCGCGCGCGCGTGTGCGTGCGTGTGTGTGTCTTTGTCCTTGCAGATGTTGAAAGTGCTCTCAGGTCAGATGTAAATACAGATGCATTACCACTGACAGGCCTGTCAGTCTTCTCCTGTTTAAAATGCTTTTTGGCACTTAGGGTCTTGAGACTCATAATCATGCCTTTTCACCTTAAATTATGAAGTCCTTTTCTGGCTGTTACTGGCCTTTCTGGGGAGGCCTCATGCAATGAAGCCTGAAGTTCCTGCTTAAGGCTTTGACTGTGGAGGGTCTCTAACAAAAGGTTCTAAAGACTACTGCAAAACAGATTGTTTTTGTTCAGGAAATAGTCCCAGGAAGAACAAGTATTCATAAAGACCATACTGAAGTGAATTTAGCATTCCTCAAGTTAGGTTGTGCTTATCTGTATCCCCAGACACCTTCTGTGGATCTAAAACAGTTGTCTAGCACAATAAATCTCTGCAAACGGTATTGCTGAAGCAGACACTGTCAGGATGGAAGTAAATGAACATGATTTATATTTACAATTCAGAATTTTTTTTTGTAAATGGGAGAAAATCTGGAACTATTTCTATTGTGCATAAAACCTGCAGTAATAGTATAAGTACAGTAGTTACAAGGCAATTATTTACAGAAATCTTTTCTTGTTTCCTTCTTTCCTATCTTGCTAATATTTACTTTGACTGCTTGGCAAAAGGATTCTAACTTCACTCAGGATGAGAACAAGGCTGAATGAACGGTGCCACCCAGGTAGTTCCTAATAACAAAACTGCTGAAGTGCTTGTTTCTTCTTTCTGTTAGTGTTACCCATTTGTACATTATGAAAATTATGCATTATTTTCATAATTTCAGCTATGAACTGCTAGTTTCCAAGGATAGTTAGGTGTTCACAAGAACAACTGCGTTTATAAACTTTTTTTGTATTTTCCAAGTATCAGTATTTGGAATGAGATTTGACAATCTAGCTGGAAATGAGTAACTTGAAGCTCACCCGGACCAAGTGACTTTGTCAAGAAGCAGCAGAGTGAAACGGCTCCCAGTACTTTTCTGTTGATGTTTATAAAATCCAAATCTGATTCTTGTCAATTGGTTAGTGCCTGAAATTGCTTTTGTGTTAAGGTGTCTATTTACAGCAAGACAGAATTTATACCTTTATTGGTATCAATCAATTGTTCTCAAATTGAGGTCTCAGGACCAGCCTTACATGGGAACCTGTTAGAAATGCAAGTTCTCAGGCCCCACCTAGACCTACCGAATTTGAAACTCTGCAAGTGGGGGCCCAGCAATCTGTGTTTTAACAAGCCTTCCTGGTGATCTGGATGTTTACTACAGTTGAGAACTACTGTTATAAATAAATGAAAAAGAATCCAATCACTGTTGTTTCAAGCTTATCAGTTGTTCAAAGCAACTATATCATAAATCTGAAAAAAAGCTATACAGTGTCTTTATAGTTTTATTTTGGGTATCATGGAGATACAAACTCAAGTTTTAAAAGTGAAACTTAAAAGTTTGATGCTGACTTAAACAAAAGTCTTTTTATTAACGGTATAGTGACACCATCAAATTCCTTCCTTTTCATTTGTTTTCAGTTCATTTAAGGAAAAAAAAGGGGGTGACTCTAACTTGCTGAAAACAGTATAAGCTTTGTGTATACTAAAAATTCGGATTTCTATTTTAATTTATTTTCCTTTCTGTACAATTGCCTACTCTCTCCATTTGTTGTTTGTCATTGTAAACTGCCACATTATACAACTGAAAGCTAAAAGAAGAATTCACCTACACAGAGAGACAGCTACTAGAAATCAGTACTTCTATAAAAGTTACTCATTTTCTAGAAAATTTCTAGAATTTTCTATGTGAAGAGAGCAAAGAAATCCACAAGAACATGTACGATTCTTGAAGTTATCCAAGTGGGAAAAGGCTGGTTGGTGTTTTACAGAGGAAAGACGGCCTTAGGCTTATTGTTCACAGAATCATATGGTTTAGTATTCTGAAAAGGGAGAAGCAGTAAGGCAAAGAAGGAAAAATTTTAAGTGAAAATTTCAATAAGCTTAAGGGAAAAGTAGGGAATTTCACTGGAAATTGAGAAAGGTCTAGCAGAATTGACCATTTCCCCAGGGGTAAGCTTCATTCTTTTTTTCACATCTGGACCCAGGTTACTTATGTGGTAATAAGTAACACTCAGGAGGCAGCCAGCAAGTCATTTCTCTCAGGCTTGGGGCCACAGTTTCTGCACCGGTCTGGTAGAAAAAGTCATAAACCAGGAGTCAGAAAAACTGAGTTCTATTCTCTGCTCTCTATCTCTGGCTTAGCAACTTTTATTTATTATTTATTTTAGAAATAATCCAAATAACCTCTGCCTCTCTCCCTACTCATGAATTTGAATTTGTTCTTTATGTGTCAAATGAAGGCACGTACCAGAGAGATTTGCTGGTGTCATCCAGCTCAACCATTCTCTGATTTTCTCTTTCCCATTGCCTGTCGTTTAGAGTAAAAACTGTGGATGACTTCTAGCTTAAAGGTAACTTATTATTAATTTTGGGAGAAGATGACGATGTTGGCCATTTTTGAGGAAGCGTGTTTTCTGAGTACTGCCTTCCGTTGTTGGTGATGGAATTATATTGGGGCACCCACGCTTTCACTCCAACCTCCTCATGATGTACCACACCTAATGACTGCCTAGGGTTAAATGTTGAACTTTCAGTTACCAATCAGCAGACAGCCCCCACTTAAAGTTTACATTATGACTTTGACCTCATTAGCACTGAACTTCAACTTTTAACCAGCTGAACTAACCAGCCACAAATGCTTACCAGCCTAGGATAGAAGAAAGTTCCTTGGTTGTTCAGCCCAGTTGCATTTTCCAGATGCATGCATTTGAAGAAGCCACTTAAACTCTCAGTTTCCTTAAGTGTAACATGGCCACTATGATTTCACCTTGCAAAATACCTGAGAGTTGTCTTATGGTAATATATTCAAACCATGTAGATTGAATTCCAGTCTTTAGTAAGTGCTCAATATTTGATAGTGGAATGGTGGTAAAGGTTGGATTGAAAAATGGGGATTGCTATTTTAACGTATAGGAAACTTAAAATAACAACAGATCATATTAAAATACAAATGTGAATACAAGTGTCTCATCTTTACAACTGGAAAAAATGAACCTAAAAGCAAACTGATGTTGCCCCTTTCTCTTCTTGCCTCATGAGTAAGCAAATGCAAACCAGTCAGAGTGCAAATAAAATAAGAGTAATGTGATAAGGATTCCCAAAATTATTATTTCCATCCTCCTGTGGTATTTCCCAAGTATTAATGAAACTCAATCTGTGAATGAAGGTATAAACTATTGAGAAGGGATCTGTATAACAGAAAATATGAAATAAACTAATTTTTTAAACTTTGTTTTAATTTGAGGGAGAGCTTCTTAGCTACCTTCTTTTTCTCTTCATCTCCTTCTTCAAGGTACCCATCACAACAGTGTTGCATAAGGAGGAAATTAATGCAAGAGTGTAGTTTGTTCACCAATAGAAGAAAAGGCTGGATAGAGGCTCTCCAGGCATATTTAAAGTCAACAGCTGCAAAATAACTCCTTTGCATGCATATTGTTTGTTAATTTACAATAAGTGTCACTTTCCATGTTGGCAGAAAAAACAGAAACTTCTGCTTGCACTGTCGATAGAAACTATGGACATAAGTCATCTTCTATCTTTCTGTTTTCTTAATGGGTAGCAGCTATCATGCAACAGCTCTAATCTACCGACTACTTTTGGCAATGAGACACCTTCTTTTATAAACCTGCAGGTCCTTGAAAGAAAATATGTTCAAAGTTTCTGGGTTCCTCAGGTAGGTCCAGGCCTTTCAGAACCTAAGAGAAAGCAAGATCTCCATACCATAAACTCTGGTCAAAATAAAACATGAAGGTGATAGGGTGAGAAATTGCCCTAAGTATACTAGAGCAATAGAAAATATTTTAGTACTTTGTCTTAATTGGGAAGTTTTCTCCTCCAGCTCAGCACACTGGCCATGTGGATTAGATTCCAGTCCTTAGCAAGTGCTCAATTTTTGATAGTTGAATGGTGGCAAAGATGGAATTAAAAAATGGGGATTGCAATTTAATGTATAGAAAACTTAAAATAACAACACAAATCATATTAAAATACAAATGCTGATACAGGTATCTCATGATGTAAAGTAATCTACATCATTTAAAGAAAAACATAATGTTATAAATAGCATTGTTGGATTGTATACTGCAAGACATTTTTGGCTATACAAGGCTCTGGGGCTTAGAGGCTGTTGGTTGGAGGACTTATGAGTCCCTCTTCTCCCACAACATATCCATTTGCATTTGCATCCTGAATATTGCTTTAGAAGCCTGCTGGATGAAAAAGGAAAAGTCCAAGGATATGAATCATGTTGGATGGCTAGGCTTTCCTAAAAACTGTTTGGGATCAGTTTTACAGGAATGAACAAGGGGTCCATGGTATTAAGCTCATCCTAAGTATAAGTGGATCTGGTCTGGTGCTGATGTAGAGGTCAGGGGTGACAAAAGAGTTTATCTGGCAGAGTGGGAGTGCCAGCCTACTGCTGATGCTGGAATCAATTATGATCAGGTCACACTTTGATGTTGTAGACATACCTCAGGAAAAATATTGCACATATATGCTTTGAAAGAGCTGCACTATTAAAGAGCTGGGATGGGAGTCTTTACAATAAGTCATCCACCCACTCATTTCCATCTCTACCATCACTACTATTCCGGGCTGCATGGCCATCATCATTTTTTGTTTGTTCTGCTGTAGTAACCTCCAAATTGGTCTCCCAGTTTCCACTCTTGCCCTTCTACAATCCATTCACCATCTGACAACTAGAATCTTATCATTTTATCTCTGCTTAAAATACTTCAATAGTTTCCTATTTTATATATAATTAAGTTCAAACTCCTTTCTATGGCCACAGGTCCTCCACAGCTTGAAGTCACCTATTTATCGAGTACATCTTCTACTCTCTTCTTTGCCTGCTGTGCTCCAAGCACACCGGCTTCCTCCAGTTTCCCAAACAGGTCATGCTCTCTCACACTCCAGGGTTGCGCTCACTGTTCCCACTGCTTTGAATGTCTTCTCTGCAGGTTTCCACATGACTGAATCTGGTTCAGCTCACATGTTACCTTATCATCATTTCTCTGGTCATCCCATCTACAGTAGCTTCTCCCCACATCCAATTACAGCTGTCCCTCAGTAGCTGCAGGGATTTGGTTCCAGAACTTCTCAGGATACCAAAATTCTCAGATACTCAAGTCATTAATATAGAACGGCATTATATTTGTATATAACCTATGCACATTCTTCTGTATACTTTAAAGCATCTCTAGATTACTTATAAACCTAATACAATATAAATGCTATGCAAATAGTTGTTATACCGTATCATTTAGAGAATAATGACAAGAAAAAAGTCTGTACATGTTCAGTAACAGATGAATTTTTTTTTGCCAGTATTTTCTAGATGCAGTTGGTTGAATCCATAGATGTGGAACCCACAGATACAGAGGGCTGACTGTTCTTCATTTGCAGCTATCAGAATCTCAAACTTTATTATTTGTTAGTTTACACATTGATGCTTTTCCCTACTAGTGTGAGTTCCAAGAAGGCTGGGGCCCTGACATTTTTGTTCACAGTTGTTTCCTGGTATGTAAACAATGCTGGACATATAACAGTACTCCATAAACATTTGTTACTGTTGAATCATCAGAAATCGTATTTCCCATTTACTGAGAGACTGTTAGAGATCAGGCAGCATTCCAGATGCATAATATACATGGGCTATTGAATCTTCTCCCAGATCCTGCAACATAAACATTATTGTGTCAAGTGGAAATTGAGGTTGATAAAGGTAAGTGACTTGCCCTGGTCACAGAACTAGAAGTATCAGAGCTGGATTTTGATTCTCTATGTAATTCCAAAGGTCATGCTTTTTCCAGTACTGTATATATGTATTCTCATTCTGTCAGACATTCTTTTAATAATTATTTATTGAAAAAAATTTTTTGGTCTAGATATCGCACTGGGTATGAAGTATAAATTTATGAAAGAAACATCATCCACTGCGTTTAAGAGTCTAAAGCAGGGTCTGGAAAACTTTTTCTGTTATAAAGGGCCAGATAGTAAATATTTTTGGCTTTGCAGGCTATGTAGCCTCTGTCTCAAATACTCAATTCTGCTGTTTTAGGAAACAAGCATCCATAGACAATGTGCAAATGAATGGGTGTGGCTATGTACCAATAAAACTTTATTTTATGGCAAGCTGAAATTTAGCCCATAGGCCATTGTTTGTCAACCTCTGTCTAAATGATCACAACAGATGATGATAAATGCATTACATGAAAAAGAATAAGATGCTTTTGGGATCATACAGCAGTCACCGGTGAGAACTTTTTAAGGCAAAGAGAGATGAAAAGAGCATTTTGGTTTAAGAGAAGAGCCTTTGTAAGTGTGATTTGAGACCGTGACTGAAAATTGTGCATTATGGCAGAGTGGCATTTGTGGGTTTTGGGTGTGTAGGGAGGAGTGTAGGATGTGAAATTATGCAAAAGAGATAAAAAGAAGCCATATTATGGAACACCTTATAAGCCAGGCTAAGGAGTTTTTATGTCATCACAATGGCAAAGAGGTGCCGCTTAAATCTTTTAAGCACCTGATTGATATAATCAGATTAATGTTTTCAAAAGATGACTGTGGCTGTCACATGGCAGGGACAAGGCTGGAGGTAGGAAGATTAGTTAGGGGCTCTTTCAGTATTCAAGGTGAGTGCTGATGATGGGAAGTGGCAATTGATAGATTAAAAAGTTCTTTAAAAAGTAGAATCTATTAGTCTTGGCTGATTGGGTGTATGTGGCTGGAGAAGAGTGCTTGAATGGAGAGAAAGATGAAAGGACTTTAGGGAGGTCATCAGGGGCCAGAATGTGAAGAACTCTTAACCCCAGGCTATGGAGTTTGGATTTTATTTTCAATGCTATGGAAACTTATTGGAGAGTCTTAAGCAGAAGAAAGACATTAGTTGGTTACATTTTGAAAAGATCATTCCGACTGTTTTTGTTTGGAGAATAGATTGTTAAGTGGGCAGTGGTAGAATCTGAGAGACAGGGGGTAAGCTACAAATTCAAGTGTTCATGCTCTACACAGTTGCTGATCAGTAAATTCATCATGACTTAAGTCTGTAAAATTGATAACAGAAAGTCTTCCTTTGAACAGAATCACAGTGAGACTTTTAACATAATAATGCACACAAAACTCATGGTAGAAATGGTGTAATTCACAGAAAATTTCTGGTACAATTAAGCCTTTGACTTATTTCATCTCCTTTGCATTTATTATAAATTTTTATTCAACAAGCAACTACAAAGCCGTTAACTCATTTTTCAAGAGAAACCCTCAAAAAGCAAGCCATCTGATAAAATTTTGACTTTTGCTATGTTCCATGCATGAGGTTATAGAAAACTTTGCATTCTTCTCAATTGTGATAAATGAGCAGTGGAATTAAAATAGCAGCATAATCAATAATAAATTGATATTTCATACATCCAAATTCCTCTGAGATATTCTGACTTCTCTGACAAATCTTGTTCCTCCATGGTCCTGTTAGGAGGTGGGTTGACATAACCGGACAGGGTAAGTAAATCCTCTTCTTTCAAGTTGCAACTACTGAAAGGATTGAGTCATTTGGTCTTGAAAGGAAATTTATCCTCCTGAGCTTCCTATACTATGAAAGACATAAGGTCTTCTATGGAAGCCAAGGTCTTCAAGGGTAGAGCATCTGGAATTCATTGCTGAGCAACCACCCAGCGTCCCTGTATAAACACTGCCTTTCTTCCCTTTATCTTTTTTTCTGATGTTAAATTTAAAATGTTGGTGAGAAATCAATTTGGATAATCAAGAAATATGTGCTTGAGAAATTCGAGTCACAAGTTTCTTCCATCCTCATAAAGATGAAAATAAGCCCTAAACAGAATACCTGTTATTTAACAATCTCATATTTTACAGCTGTAAAATAGAGATGTTGAGAGCACAGTTGGATGACACATAGGTCAGTCTTCAAGACTAGAGGAAAATATGGACGTGGTTTTACACTTGAGGTCTGAGCACTTACAGACTTTATTCAATTCACAGTAAAATGTCATAGGTTTTTGAGGTAAAGCATATGTACATTCAAAGACAAGTCAGGTTTTCAACTGCTGTCATTTGACAAAAAGCAATTATTTTTTGAAATGATGGTGGTCACAAACAGTTTCATTTTCATACGTAATTATCTGGTGCTGGGAGATTTCAGTTTCCTTAATAAGACAATCTCTTATACATTTTAAACCTTTTCAGACACACAAACCTGAAGTCATTTCTGATTTTAATAGGATGTGAGACAAGTAGGCAAATAAATGTGTTCAAAAATTGTTTAGCACTTAATACTGACTAAGAAGTTATGGTTTCAGTTGTCATTTTACTTAAAAATGTACAAATCTTGTCACTATAAAGGATTGTGATTATTCTTCTAATAGAGTGGGTCAGGTGATGATAGGATATTTTGTAGCACCTAATAAGGATAACTTACTGTTCTAAGAGTTTTACATATATTAACTCATTTAATCCTCAAAACAACCTTATAAAATGTGTATTATTATTATCCTAATTTTATGGATGTGGAAACTGAGACACAAAGAAATAAAATAATTTATGCAAGTTTACCCAGAGCAAGTGTCAGAGCTGGGAAGTGTTCCCAGGAAGTCTGACTCTACCCCTACTTCATATTGTCTCCCAGAAAATTAGCGAATGACAATAGGGCAAAGATGGCTTCCTAGAATCTATTTCCAGTTCTCCCAATATGATTATCTTTGTCAAGTTTCTGTTTTTCTAACTTTTAAATAGTTATAATGTGAACATTGAAGAGTTATCTAAGATAGTTTTTTCCTAAAGTTTGGGGGTATATTAGAATTTTAAGAATTGATTTAGTAATCTGTTATTTTCCTTTTTGCTTATCATTTAATTATCAATTGTTATCAGTAAGAACATTTGTAGTAAGTGAAGATCTCAACTTTTAAAGAACTGTTGCCCAGGATTCCCACTTTGAAAAATCTATTTCAGGGAAAAATATAAGATAGAAGTAAAGCTACAAACTACTTACATTTTAAAATAATTTATTGAGTTATTGTGTGAATACAAAAAAGTACACATAATTGTACAACTCTTTGAATTTTCACTAACTGAGCACACTCATGTAACCAGTACCCAGATCAAGAAACAGAATATTACCAGCATCCCAGAAGTCCCCCTCATGTTCACACACCACCTCCAAGAGTGATCCCATCTTGACGTCTATCAGCATAAATTAGTTTCACCTGTTTTTTTCTGGTTTCTTTCATTCAATATTATGCTTGTACGCCTCACCCATATTGTTGTGTGTAGTTTGTAGATCAGTTATTCTAATTACTGTGTAGTATTCTATCGTGTGAAAATTTCACGATTTATTTATCCACTTAATATTTGATGGATATTTGGGTAATTTTCAATATTCACAGCACTGCTATGAATATTCTAAAATATATCTTTTGATGAATGTATGTATGTATTTCCTTTAGATATATACCTAGCAGTAGAATTGCTAGATCACAAAGTATATAGTTCAGCTTTAATATTTAGTATTGAACATTTTCCAAAGTGGCTGAATCAATTCACACTCCCACCAGCAGTTTTTAAGCATGTCAGCTGGTTCACATCCTCTCTAAATACCAAAAATGATACTTTCTATCTTTTTCATTTTAGCCATTCTAGTGAGCGTGTAGTGATTTATAATCGTAGTCTTATTAGCATTTTCTTCATGGCAATGACATTTTCCTATGTTTGTTGGTCATCTGTATATCCTCTTTTGTGTAATGTGTATTCAAGTATCATGCCATTTTTTGTTTGAATTGTCTTTTTGCCTAATTGATTTGCAGAAGATCTTCATAGAATCTAGACAGGTGTGTTTTGGTGAATATAGTACAAGTATCACAAATACTCATATTTTCTCCCATTTCAAGGGAAGTATTTTATTCAGAGAGGTTTAGTTTAGCAGGATGTCTCAGTGGAAGGTGCTATTGACATTTAGGGCAGGAAATTCCTTCTTGTTCTGGAATTTCCAAGCACTGAAGGGTAGTTAGTCTCTCTTTCCTCCACCCCTAGTGTCAGTGGTGCTCACCAGCCATTGGGACAACCAAAAGAGGCCCTCCACCCAGTATTTCCAAGCAGCCCCTGGAGTAGTGCCATCTGTGCTTGAGAACCACTGAAGGATGGGGAGCCTTAAAGGTATTAAATACAGCAGTTTTGTGATTACATGTATGTTCACTCTCTTTATCCCTTTCTTCCTTCCTTTATTTTTGAATACTGACTGTGAAATTAACATACAGAGAGTGAAAAGTATGCCTTAAGCATAGCCTATATAACTATGGGAGCTGTTCTTCCTCTGTTTTTTTTAAAACAATGAAGGGTTTACAAACATATTTATTTCTAATGCCAGGGTAATCTCTATGAATAGAAATAATTTATAACACTGGAGTAAATTTTCAAAAGCTTTGAAAGAATTGTTATATAAGTGACGCACATTATCATTGAGGACAATTTAGAAAACAAATAAACCAATCTGTAGCAAATAGAAATCAACCGTATTTGCTCAACCAGGGATGAACAGTTAACATTGTAGTGTATGTCTTTTCTATTTCAAACCTATTGTTATATGTAAACAAATTTCCAGGTCAATAAATACACCATATGTTTAGGAGGACATTATTATATTCCAGGACAAAAATATACTATATTTAACTACTATTTGACTTTTAGCATTATACCAATTTTCCACTATAAACAATTGTGTTATGTGATAAACCTCTAAATACATTTATCTAATTGTTTTCTTACCTAAATTCCCAGAAATGAGTCAAATGACCTTCACATTTTAAGGTTTTTAAAAGCATATTTCCAAATTTTCTTCTGGAAAGTTTTTTTCACCAATTAGCAATATCAAAGGATGCCAGTTTGTTCACATTCTTGGTAAATATTGCTTTCGTCTAAAAATACCTTTTAAAATTGCTTAGCAATTGGATAAGAAAAAAACCAACCAGGCACTCAGATGCTATTACCATGTCTATTTATTTAAGTATTTGTGGAGTTGTATTTTTTCCTTTTTTATATTTGTCATGCTAAGACTAATGTCAGAATCCTGCTGATGTCACCAATTGTAGGGCTACTTGACTACACCAGTTGTCATTCTAGGGCTAGGTCTAGAGCTCACAGACCCCTCAAGTCCATTGCTGAGACTGGGTCACAAACCCTTCACACGCCAGGCTGAGTCCCCAGACCCCTTACACGCAGGTCTATGAGCTAGGTAACCGGCCAAAAGGTCCTTGGAAGCTGTGGGTTGGAAAGCATGGCTGTGCGGAATGGCAGACACCCAAGGCAGTCACCAACCAAGGTGGTGGTGCCACACAGGCACACCAAATCCACCTACACACAACTTGCTTGCAGAATGCTGCACCACCCCCAACCTGCCCCAAGGCGAGGGACCTGACTAAACTATTCTATTTTTCCCAACAATATTAATTATTTTTGTTTCCTCTTCTATAGATTGTCTGTTTATGTCTTTTGAGCATTTTTTAATTAAGACTTTTTTAAAATGGTCTTTGCCATATATAAATTTTGTCATTTGAATTTCAGTATTGTTTATGATGTTTGTTTAGAAAGTCTAAAAATTTAAGAAAGAAAGAAAGAAAAGAAGAGAAATAATAAGTTGAACTTTCAGAAAGAGAGAGCAGAACTGTGGTTACTAGACGCAAAAAAGAGGAAGAAGGATAGTGAGAGGTTGGTTAATGGACACAAAACATCTAGAAAGGAAAAATAAGTTCTATTGGTGTACAGTCGAGCTAGGCATCTATAATTAACAATAATTTACTGCATGCTATCAAATGGCTAGAAGAGAGATCAAATATTCTTATCACAAAGAAATGATTAGGCTTTGTTGTGATTAATATACTAAGTACCCTGATTTGATCATCACACATTGTATACATGTATTGATATTTAACTCTGTACCCCACAAATACGTATAATCAATACATTTCTATAGAGAAATAAAAATTTTGATAATGAACACAAACTATCACCATTTTATTTTAACTTTGTTTTCCTTTAGAAACAGTTTATCTAATCCAAAATTATCTAAATTTTGATTTACATTTGTTTTAGAAATTTTATTATTTCATGTTTTTCATTTCAATCTTTACTCTATATGTTACTGTAAGTTATGAAGTAGGCCTCTAACTTTGTACTTTCTCAAATGGTTAGCCTTTTATTTTATTATCAGTTATTGAATATTTTATCTTTTATTGTTAATTGCCAATACAACCTTTGTCATATATTTAATTCTTATATAAATAATTGAGACTGAGGATGTTTAATTTGGTCAATTCTCCACCCCCACCCCTCACCCCACAACTGGGCATAAATTCTTGTTTATTTATTTATTTATTATTTGCTTTATTATTATTATTATTATTTTAAATTCTAAGATATTGTTGTGGAGCAGTTGCGGGGAGAGGGAAAAGTAGAGGGAGATAGGGTGAGAAGAAGAGGAGGGGATGTGGTCAAGGCCCATGGCACCCCCCCTCATTCTGATAAGGGTGAGTTAGAATAGTGCAAATCATATAAATGTGGAAAGGATATTTTCATGAACATAACTTTTATATTTTTTACTTTTGAATTAGTAATTTTTAACTATAGTAAAATATGCATAACATAAAATATGCCATTTTAAATCACTTTTAAGTGAAAAATTCAGTGACTAAGCACATCCACAATGTGGTAGAACTATGACAATTATCTGTTTTCAGAATTTTTCATCGTCCCAAACAAACACTCTGTACTCTTTAAAAATTACTACCTCTTCCCCCACTCTCCAGCCCCTGGTAACTAGTGAAGAGGGGAGAGATTGGCTGATTGAATGTGGCAGAGGAACCCAGTGCTCCAGGAATACATCAAATGCAGGAAATAGCAGGGACCAGAGAGCAACTCCCCTGGTGGCTCTTGGGAGATACTGCTTGATTAATTTTGTCAATTTTTTAATTTTATTTTTTAACTCACAAATTTGGTACATAAGAAAGTTAGAATTGTTTATGTTTATTTTATACTTGACTACTATATATAGAGGTCTACTATTAAATTTTCTTAGTTATTATTTATTATATAATAAATATAAACCTCAATAAATAATATATTAATAAATATAAATATGTGAATATTTATTAGGTAAAGAATTTCATTATCTAGAATTTTGCTACTTTCTATTTTCTTTAACTATTTTTTTTCCTAATTGTGTTGGCTAGAATATCTACAACAATATTAAATAAGAAGAGTTGCAATCCTTATCTTGTTTTGAAATTTAATGGTAAACCTCTGGTATTTTGCAAGTAATGATGACTGTTTGAGACAGCTATTTATTATGTTAAGGTAACATATTTTTCTTGTTTTACCACAAATTTAATTTTAATCAGCAATATTTCATCAAATGTTTTTCAGTTTCTATCAAGGTAAGAGCTCCTTTGATCTATTAATACATTTTATAATAGTAAACTACCTTTACATTTATAAGCATTTTCCTAGACCAATTCCTATTTTAGATACAGTGTAGATATCGGGGAATATGATTTAGTAATATTTATTTAAGAATTTTACACTTATAAATAACTGAGCTAAAACTCTAGTTTTCTTTCTGTGTTTTACTTTTTGGGGTTGGTATTAGGTCCTGCTAGCATGGAGTTACGGAAAGCTCTTCATTTTATCTTGAGTAATTCATTATAGATAGCTTTTTCAACTTCTTAACCTGCTTGTATGTTTTAATTAAATTAAGCACATTTAAAATCAGACCCTTAAAAAAGGAAAAGAAGGAAATGTATTTGTTTGTTTTAGACTAAAAGGAAAATAAAGAAGCGAACCCAAATAGCCCACTTTCCTACTCTCTCAGCTGTGGTCTGGAGATAGGAGACCACAATTTTTGCCAGTATGGATGTGTCTTCTAATAGGTGTGATATTAAAGACCTCTTTTGGACCCTGACTTGAAATGTATAAAGCTGTCTTTGATTCACAGTAGGTTATAAAGCCTAGCCATGCCAGTATAACTTTTACTTCTTGTTTCCAAGAGGGAAATAACAAGAATATTTGATTAGAAAATTTTAATTCCCAGGTTTATGCTTACCTTACTTTTTTAAACTCCCAACTACTTAGTCTAGATAACCATGAACTTTAAATATCCTATGCAATTGTATATTTTTGATATAATGAGTGTGAGAGTTTAATTTTTCTTTTAAGTTGTTGAAACTGTTTAAGTATCATTGGCATCCCATTCCAGAAAGAACTGAATAAAATTTATCTCTAAAGCTATCTGCCCCATAAAAAAATTTTCCTTTGTATTTGTTGAATTGCTAGCAATTTACTACATCTTGCAATGGAGCCCCATGTATATGTATCTTTTAGAAATTCGCCTGTGTTTAGCTTACCGATGGTTCTCTTCTCTCTTTTCTATCATTAAGATATAAGTATTTTTTGGTCCTTTTAATTTTTATTTTAAATATTTAATGGGACTTTGTGGGAAAATGAACTCAAATTAACATGTAAAACCAGATGTCTGTATGAATTGATTGGAGGGGTAGGAAAAAAATTCATGGTGGTACTTCTCACTGTCTAACGCAGGCCTAAATTAGATTTAACTTTTAATGTTCTTCCAGATACATACAAATAACAATTTTAGTGCACTCTCAATATATATGCTAGTAGTAACATTAGTTAGCCAAAACTTTAGCATAAACTAGTTTATTCGGTTAATTCAGTACCTGGTCTTACTTGTAGACAGCTTGACTCTGGGGAAATGGACTCCAGGAAAGCTAAGTTTTGAGGGACTTGGGCATTTCCTTTAAAGGGCAGTGGAACATGATTTTCCTTCAAGGGAAAAAATAAGGAAGATTGTTTCAAGGAGAATCAATGAATTGCCTCATTTCTTTTAAAAAAAAAAAAAAATGGACATTTCTTCAGAAATTGCTTCTTATTCTCCCGCTTTCTCTAACACAAGTGAATTTCAAGTAAAATTTTTTTTTTTTTTTTTTTTGTCATTTTCGTGACTGGTAAGGGGATCGCAACCCTCGGTGTGCTGTCATCCGCACCGCGCTCAGCCAGTGAGCGCACCGGCCAGCCCTATATAGGATCCGAACCCGCGGCGGGAGTGGTGCAGCGCTCCCAGCACCGCACTCTCCCGAGTGCGCCACGGGGTCGGCCCTCGAGTAAAATTTTAAAAATCTGTCCAATCTCTCTGCGCATCTAGTCTAGGAAGCAACAGAGCTCAAAGATTCCAAGGCGTCCTCCTAGCATGCTCCGTAGGAGGCAGGCTGCATAGGAACACGAGTACCTGTTGCCCTCCCTCTACCCCAGTTCTACCAAAGCAGCTCAGCTTTTATCTCTTCTACATGCTGGGCTTCCTTGTACAAGTTGGTTAAAGTAAAATGTTCCCACTCTAATTTTTTTTTTCGTTTATTTTTAGAATGAGAAAAAATGAGGGGCTTCAGAATCAGACATGTGAGCTCAGATACGGTTCTCATTTTGTTTTTATTGTGTGGACTTGGGCAAAATAAACCTAGCTTGGACTCAGGGACGAGATCTGCCTCCTGTGAAGAAACATTCTTCTCACTTTTCTGCAGGTTCACTGACAGATGCAGAGCAAAAGGACTGAATAAATTTCTTTGATGCTTGAGACTCTCGAGAGTCTGTAGCTGTGAGATTTATTCTACAACAGGGTAGAGTAGGGACATGTTGCTTGGACGAAGTGGCCTTGAGAAACGTGGAAAACACTGTCCCAAGACGTGAGCAGCCATAATCAGAGGGCACACGCTTCTACCTTAAGTTGTCATATGCTATCATAGTAGTCTTACTCATCTTCTCTGGGAACTACTGTCTCCAATACACCTGGCTAGCAGGCCATTCAAGGACAACATGCCCTTGCCACAGTGGGCTGGAGCAGAGGTGGGCACTCTGCTCAAGCTGTGACTATCAGTCCCTTCTCCAGAGATTCAAAATTGGGACCAAGAAATATGTCAGTCAGTCCCTCTCCAGGTAGCTGGATCTGTGTCAAGTAAACTTGGGAGTCCTCAGTTGCTTTCACTTTCTGTTATTGAGTTGGACCAGCAGGAGAAGCTGAGAGAGAGAAGAGGGGGAGAGAAGGAGGGAAGGAGGCAGCAGAGAGAGAGAGAATTATGCAGCAAGGAGAAGAGATGAAAGACAGAGGAAGCTTCCTGATGACACCTGATGAAGTATGAAAATCAGAGATTCCAGTATTTTCTGAGGCAAGGGTGTCTTTCTGCCCTTAGGTTCTACAGGTCATCTCCAAACCACTATAACAAATTCCTTTTTCTTTGCTTAAGCTAAAACAGTTGGTTTCTGGTACTTAAAACTAATGACTGTAAACACACATGATATACCCTGAGGGATATGCAGAATGTTTGGAGCAAGGGTCTTCTGTGTTGGGATGGAAGCCCATCAGCTGGTAGTATTTGGGAATTAATATTAATGTGACTCATTTGTGCCCCTAGGCTGATAGGATCTAGAGACATTTAGGTTACACATTTTCGAAGATATAAAAAGCAGAAACTGGCTTTGTTGCAAAATCCACAGTATCCATAATATAAAAACAAATTAATTGCTCAGTAGTTTTCAATAGCACTTGAGACCAGAAGGTAATTTCTCCCTGGAGTCCTCATAGAGGGGACTCTGTGTAATGTACTGGAAAGAAACACAATGCCAAGCAATCACATTTTATAGTATATTTGTCCTCACATGCAGCTCCCCAGCTTTAAATGAGCTCTTAGTAAGATGTAAGTAAATACAAAGATTTCCATCTACTGAGTCCAGGCATTACCTCAGAATAAAAAATAATAAAAAAGTAGGCCATAGAAATCAAACTTCTCAGAGAATTAACTGGACCTTTTCATTAGAGTCATTAGTCAGATTGGCCACAAAAAAAGCTTTGAATCAGAATTCTCCTTCACAGGAATAGACTTTGCATGAATTCAACCAACAATATCAGGCTGCTCAGAATGAAAACCCACCTAAGAGGACTAGAAGAGGGTTGATTTGGTTTGTACCACAGCTAATTTATCTTGGGAATTTGGGTGAACATTTTGCCTGGTGTTTGCAAATTTTTCTACAAATAGACAAAGATTTAGTATTTAAATATTTAATCTTTAAAACAAAACTTTTAGTACAAAAATCACAGCCAGGCCACCTAAGTTGTTTTTCCGCTTTATTCTTTTAAATTTAGCTTCACTCTTTTTTTCTCTCTTATGCACTTGCTTTATCTATTTATCACAAAAATAATGCACAATTATGGATAAAATTTAAATCTTTCAAAAGAATATAAAAATGAGAGTGAAAAGTCCTCCAACGACTATCTTCATCTTTATTTTCACTACATAAAGCAAAGCACAATTCATAGTTTTTTATGTTTTGTTCCAAAAAATGTCATGTGTTTATTTGCATGTGTGTGTGATTAATACATTTCTCTGTCATAAAATGACACAGAAAGTTACTCATAATATGTTTACTGAAGAAATATTGCAGAGCAATATGTATTATATATATCTATTCTTATAACAATAGTAACATGATAGTATATACATAAAATAAATTTGAAAAGCTAACGTGTCACATTTTTAATAGTGATTGTCTCTTGGGGGCTGATGTTACCAAAGAGTTTCACCTAGTTCTGTTGTGTTCAAATATTATTATATTCATGTATTATTTTAAAGCATTGTTTAAAATGTAGGAACGAAAAGTGAAATGCACTGTCAATTTGGGAAAAACATAGGACAGACCATCCCCACTCTTTATTCAAAATGTAAGCGTTTCCTACTTTTCACTGGTTTGCTTCTTGTGACTCTATTTTCTAATGTGCTTCTTTGTGACTCTTGATTTGAATTATCATAGTAATCCTCTCAATCATCTAATGAAGATATGTAATGAATGTTTGCCATTGATATGCATTCATTAAATGTCTACTAATGTCTTAGATGAAGATAAAAGAAAATTAACTGTCAGAATTGTGCTCTATAACAATGGAACTTTAGCCCTGATCTTCAATGATAGATTACGCCTGTAAGACGTATTTTCATAGTGGCACCCCTACACACTCCCCTATTTTTCAGAAAAAAATAATAGGCTATGCAAACCCTTGCAAAGGGAGAGAGCAGTTCCAAAGTAATTAACTCTTAAAATTGATCTATCGTAGAGAATCCCTCAGTCTGTAGCAGAGATTTTGGAGACCCATGAATATAAAGCCCCTCAAAGGAGAAAGAAGTCAAATATCTCCTCTTTAGGAAGTGAAGCTCGTAATTTTCTACTTGAATATAGGCCCTGGGCAAGTTCTTTCAGACCCTGCATTTCCTTTAAGGAAGTAGTGAAAGGCCAACAAATTGGCAACCCCAAAATTAAAATTAGTGCTCTCAGAAGTACGTCCTGTCCCTTGCATTGTTCCAAATTGTTCAGTGTAACAGCTAAATAGCAGCGTTAGCATCTACATCATGTTATTTGGGGTTCAACCATAATTCCATTTCCAATTTCAATTACTGTAATAATCCTGTGGTAGAATAACTTTCTAGAAGTCAAAAATTAAAGCAGTTTCGACTGAGAGCTCTCAGTCCTGGCTAATTGAACAAATGTACATTTAACCCATGGGTCTATATGATTTTATTTGTACTTACAGTCTTTTATGACTCTTTTCTGATTCAGATTACTAAGGAGGGAATCAAGGCTGAGGTCTGGAGCATAATCAACAATAACGAATTGTTTCCTTCATTCTTCTGCTTAAAAATGAAATCCAAGTGGTTAATGAAGAGAGAATAAAGTCTTGCATTTGTTCTTTTTGGTTTTCCTAACCTGGTTTGTACCACGCTGTGTCTTCCGATGAACTTTGATAAGTCATGGAAAGAGTCGACAGTTTACATTTTTTGCCACTCACGGAAGATTCTTTAGGTTACAGGTGTCTTCTCCTGAGTTCTGTCTGGCTGCCAAGTGATCACATTCATGTCTTTGTGTATTGTACAGGTCCTCTCCTCTAGAACAAGTGGATCAACTCTATCATTTTACAAAAATGAAATAATCCCAGCATTTTTTCACCTAAACAAGAACAGACGTTCTAGTTTTAACTTAAAGGAAACTTGTTAGAACAATAATACTGTAATGTCCTCATCATTTAAGATGCTTGTTGGCTTGAAGGACTACTAGGATGCTTTTTGAGCATTCCTTCTACCTGAGACCGTACTCTGTCAGAGTGGTCTATAATCTCTCACCTTGATCATTTTAACCTTCTATGTTTTATAAGGCCATATTTTAATTTTTGGTCCGATGGAAAGCTACCACTTGAAATAACTTCGACCACTTTTACATTGATCAGTTGGAGCACGATAGACTATTTCTACAATATCTGGCATGAAAAGGGGATTTGAAGCCAACCCTAAGCAGCAGAGAACATCTGGGAGTATTTGTGTCCATTACAATATTGCGTGGAAAAACACATGACATGGTGCCCTGGGGCTAAGATTATACATTATGAGAAGAGGAGAAATGTGATGCTACTTTTATCTACGAGCATGAGAATGAGACACCTCTCTATTATCTTTTTGAAGTGATGGACTGACTGTTATCGATTGAATTATGACTCCTCAAATTCACAGGTTGAAATTTTAACTCCCAATGTGACTGTTTCTGGACATAGAAGCTTCAAAGCGTTAGTTAAGCTTAGGCGTGGTCATAAGGGTGGGGCCCTAATCCAATAGGACTGGTGTCCTTATAAGAAAAGGGGAGATACCAGGGATGCACGTGCACAAAGTCAAGGCCATGTGAGGACACAGCACAAAGGCAGCCATCCAGAAGCTAAAGAAAGAGACCTCAGGAGCAACCAATCCCAACACCACCTTGATCTTGGATTTTTAGCTTCCAGAACTGTAAGAAATTTAATTTCTGTTGTTTAAGCCACCCAGTCTGTGATATTTTATTATGATATACTTTGGCAAGTAATACATAAACCAAAGCTATTTCCTTGGTTTGCAAAGACCACTTCCAAGAGCAAAATGCAAAGGGAAATATGGCATCCAGGCATTTTAAATGACAGTGGTTATTAGGGGGTCTGTGTGTGTATGTAGGCAGCGAAGCATTTGAACATGCTTAGTGTCTTACAATATCTTCATACCCACAGTGAGGAAAAGAAGAAAACCTACAGTTCATCCTAAGATTTCTTGGGGTATCATGTTGAAAAAACTTAAAGTAAAACAAAACGGAACAGAACAATGTTTGCTCCCATGTGTGACTCATAACTATTCAAGATGCATGTTGCTAAGTCTCTATATTACTTCAAGAAACAGCTAATAGAACTCTCAGAATCTTAGCAGTTACTTTGTATATCACATATAGCATTACATGTATTGCTAGTATATTGAGGACTGGGAATACCACTGAACTAAGTGCCATAATTTGGAAAGAAAGCCTGAGGGAAGTAAGCCTATCTTTGACACATCATATTTTAAAGAAACTAAGTTAGTATAGCAAATTTAAGCAAATGCAGGAATAAAACCTTACTTCTGTGAATTTTAGTGTGTTATTACTAGGGAACTTAGATTCTGGGTCTAGACATGACAGTTTTGTTGAGGTTTCCCTTCAATAAACTAAGCATGCATGATAACATCTGCAGAGTTGTTATACTTTTACTGCACTGGCTCTGGTTTTTACTATGTTTTTTATGATAAAAACAATATGGTTTGGGGCCAGTGTTTTTATTAGTTCTCATTGCTTAAAAGTGCTTTTCATGACAAGGTATTGAAGGCAATAATTAATTCAGTTCCTGGACTTTTTAACCTGAACAATTTTTTTTTTTTTTTTTCCGATCAGGTTTAAGCACATGCAGAATGTGGTCAAAAACTAGTTGATTCTGTCTATGGCTTTTACTTAGTCATGGCTTAAATTGTTAATTCTATCTTTTAAGAGAGACCTGGAATATTTCCCATCTTTATTTTTGTAGAGAAAACTTTCAAGCACCTGCTGGTATCTATTTTCCTTCAGAAAAGACACTGCCTTAAAGGGACTTCCACAGCAGTTCCTTCTAGAATAAGTGGGCAGAGAAAGAAGAGGAGGTAAAGAAGAGGGCATAACAATTTTTAAAAACAGGCATCTCTGCAAACCCAACGGTGACCAGCAAGTGATTTGTGAGCTCCTGTATCCAAGGCAAATTTATGTGTTGAAGGCACCTGATGAAAGCTCAGAGACTCTACAGACTTGTAACGGAGACTGGTGGAATCTCAGACTCTTTAGGTTAAAATGGAAATTGGTGGAATCCCAGACTCTTTTTAGGTTCATTTTGAGTCTAACCCCTGATGTTTGCAAGTCTCCACTTCTATGTATACATATAGTAACATGTACTAGTAATAACACTCCATATCCTTATAGTTCTTTAATGTTTTTACTCTTTCCCACCTCCAAGGTTTTTCATTTGTCCACTGGGGCTCAGACCCTGACCCCAAAGCTACCCATCCTTGGGTTTGGACAAATCTTCTAAATGACTACACTTCAAATCTGCAGAGACTACCCTGTGTCCTTTCTCTTTAGATCTTTTATTACTCTCAGAAAAGGTGAAACATTAGATTTCCTGAGATTTCCACTGTGATGTAAATATTAACACCAGGACACAGAATGATACTCTTGTGTGCAGTATGAGAATGAGGCAGTGAGAATCAGGCTTTGTCTTAAAATGAAACTTTGCTCATCAAGGACATAGCAAGTCTGGTTGTCTGGGGATGGTTATGGAGAATTTTTAAGGTTCTAAAAATCTAGATTAACGTTTATCAAACAGGAGTCTTAAAGAGCACTAAAAATAATTTTTAAATTCTGTGTTTTGAATTCAACAACAGGTTAAAGGAAAATTAATAGAAGCTTAATGTTCAGAATACCCTGAACAACACCATGTGATTTTAGTGCTTGCAGGTGCATTTCTGTCAACTTATTGACAAAAAATATCATGTTACTGTCATGTGTCAATTAGAAAAAGAACAAAAGATAATTTTAAAATGATGGCTTCGCACTATATAAACAACAAATGATATCATTGGGCTTTGCTTCAAATTAAAAAAACCTGGGAGGAAAATGGAATCTTCAAAAGGCCCACAAAAGTGTGAGCATGTGAACTGACTATTTGCCTTGTGAGAGGTAAATTCATTTCCACAAAATATCATCTGTCACATAATCTGTTAATTTCAGTTTTATTCTATCATTTTTGCAATATTTTAAAATAGATTTGTAGATCTATTTTGATTTTATAGATGTATAAGAACTGTGAGAAAACAGAAATTGTAACTAATTTCTTTATATATATATATATATATATATACAGTTTAGCATTATAATAAAAATTATAGTTAATATTAGTGTTTCATGATGATTTTTTCCCTTTAAATGCTATATTTTACAAAAATTTTAGAAACTAAAGGTAAACTAAATAGAACTGTTAACTACTTTAAAGTAATTACTTTTGTGGGGAAAACTAAATGATCTAATAAACAAGAAAGATGTTTGAAAAATGTTTAAGTGCTATAAAAGAAATGTCAGTTGTTTGATCATCATTGTGTGAAATATCTTTTTATATAGTACTTTCTCAATTGATTTGGTAGGATATACCTCAATGACTCAGAAATAAGTTACCCTAAACTATGAAACCATGGAGTTATCAAAAATGAAAAACAACAAAAATAATAATGATCCCATAAAATTAGTTTTTTAGAGTTAAATTCTGCAGACACATACTGCGAGGAGAATGAGAGATTACTAAAGAAGTTGAAGGAGAGAAAGCAAAGAAAAGGAAGAAAACATAGGGGTTCACATAGGAGTACACAGGAATGGTAATATTAAAAAATAAAATAGAATGGAGAGAGTACAAGTCAAAGAGTGTAGAGTAAAAGAAGCAATGAGAGAGAGAGACAGAGAGAGAGAGGGAAAGAAGGAATTTTGAAAAAGGAAATCAGAGATACACCGCCCATGTGCTATTTTAGGATCTGCCCAGTGTTCCTGTTATTTCTGTGTACCACTTTCTTATTACACTGTCATTTTTCTCACATTTCTGTAGGATTATAGATAGAAAGTATGGTAGACCAAATTGCAAAAATATTCCCAAACCTTAATCTTTCCTATATTATGACGTTTGGAATATGGATTTAATGCTCCTCCCATCAAGACCTGGAGTCTGTTTCCTCACCACTAGAATCTGAACTAGTCTTATTACTTGCTTTGGCCTATAAATTGCACAGAAATGATGGTGCCAGTTCTGAACCTAGGCCTCAAAAGGCCTCGCATGTCTCTATGATATCTTGAAACTCTCCCACCATGATGGGAACAAGCCTGAGCTATCCTGAGAGACCTATGCCTAGTCATCTCATCGTCCCAGCCAATAAGCCAGACCCAGATGGCTTCAGATGCTTGAGTGAGCTCAACCAGATCATCAGCACTGCCTACGCAATCCACAGACTTTTGAGTACTTATACATTGTTCATGCTTGCAGGGCTAAATTTTGGGTTGGTCTGTTCCACAAGAGCTAACTGATACAGAAAGGCAAAGCTTTTTAAGGACTGGCTAAAAAAGGAGATTTTAAAAAGTTCTGTGATTCATTTCTTAATCAAGGACTTATTGAATATCTACTACGCATCAGGCAGTGTGTTAATTTGTTATAAAGAAATCTGGTATTTTTCTTTATAATTGAATTGAACTTCAAAATTCAACTCATCCAATTACTTTCTGACTTACTTTAAATTTTTATATTATTGCATCAGGGAATTTTAAATATTTAAGGTCCATTTGTATTTACTCTTTTATGTATGATCTGTTGATATCTGTTGGCACATTTTTCTACTGAGCTATTGCTTTTTTAAAAAATTAACTTCTAAGAATCTCTTATATATTAGAAAAACTAGCTGTGGTTTACAATACAATATACATTATTCAAGATTATCATTGTTATTAGACTTTGCTTATATCTTTTTTAAATGAAGATTTTTTGCATAAATATTATTTTATTTTATGTGTTTGAATGTTACTTATGTCTTTGGCATCTATGTTTTCAGTCATAATTAAAAATTCTTTCTCACCACAAGTTTAAATGAATTCTCTTACAAGTTATTCTAGTTCTTTTATAGTTTCATATCAAATATTTCATTTACTTTGCATTTATCCTGGTGTCAGGGTGAGATATAGATCCAACTTTTGATACTCATTTCTAGTCTAATTGCATCATAAGTAAAGAGTGCTCTCTGTAATACTTCCATCTTTTAGAGTTTATTACAGTTTTACTGTGGCCTCCTGATGGTGATATTTCATGAATGTTCCAAGAAAAATGGTGTGTTCTCCCTTTTTAGTGCACAGACTTGACATACATCACTCAAAGATGTCTTATTTATCATGTTATTTTGGTCTTCTGTATCTTTATTTTTCATCTTCTTAAGGTGTCGTGGACTGAAATAAATAAGATCTCCCACAACTGGTGTCTTTCTATCCATTTTTCTACAAACTTTCTTTTTATTTATGCTGTTTAAATGTTGCTGCTTAGTTATGGAGTATTGATATTTTTATTGGTTTTATGTCATTAACTGTTCACTCACTTTTCTATTATAAAAAGTCCTTTTTAGTTAATTTAATGCTTTTGACCTGAATACCAAATAATGACCACTCCTTTAGTTTTGTTTTCAATTGACTAGTATATTACTAAGTCACTTATTTTCAATGTTTCTAAATCTTTTTTTTTCTTTTTAAGCATATTTCTTCTAAATAGTACAAAGTCAGATTTTGCTATGTGATCCAATGTGAGAACATCCTTTTAAAATGAGGTGAGTTAAGCTCATTTATTTTTAGCGATATAGTAGATTAGTTTGGTCTTGCTTCCCTTTTATTATTTTATGCTGTATTGTGTTTTGTACTGTGAATATGCCATCCCACTGCTTTCTGGCTTCCATGGTTCCAGATGAGAAGTCAGTTGTTAATCTTTTGAGAATCCCTTGCATGTGATATCACTTTCTCTTGCTGCTTTCAAGGTTTTGTCTGTGTCTTTCAAAAGTTTGTCTAGGTAAATATCTCATAGAGTTTATCATATGTGGAGTTTTTTGCACTTCTTGAATGCATAGGTTGTTTTTCATTAAATTTGGGGAGTTTTTGACTTTTGGTTTTCTTTCTGGCTCTTCATCTCTCTTCTCTCTTTCTGGTCTCCTATTATGTCTATGTTAGACTCCCATTGATGGTGTACCACAGATCTCTGAGGCTCTGTTCATTTTTCCGCATTATTTTTCTCACTGTTCCTCAGACTGGATAATTTAAATTGACAAATCTTTAAGTTTGCTGATTCTTTTTTCAGTTAGTAAATTTTTTGTATTAGTTATTGTACTTTCAATTCCAGAGCTTATATTTAGATCTTTTTAAAAATGCTTTTCTAATTGATCTATCTATGTATTTACTTTTATTGAAACAAAATTGATTGTATATATCTGTGGGGTACAGTGTTGAATATCAATACCTGCATGCAATATGTGAAGCTCAAATCATGATAATTAGTATATTCAACATTATACTATGTAATCATTTCTCTTGACCCTCTACCAATTTCTTGCTAACTTTCCCCTCCCCCTTTCCTACCTCTGGTTGCCTCAGTTCTGTTCTCTGCTTTTGAGAGTTCAGTAAATTATTGTGATTATTGTACCTTTCCTTTTTTATTTTTTAAATTCCCACTTATGAGTGAGGACATGTGGCATTTCTCTTTATTGATATACTTTATTTGATGATACATCATTCTCAGACTATCTTTTAATTCTTTAGACATAGTTTCCTTAGTTCCTTAAACATATTTATAATATCTGATTTGACATCTTTGTCTAGTAAGCTTAATGTCTTGGCTTCCTTAGTGACAGGTTCTATTGACTGCTTTATTTTTTTCCTTTCTGTGCATGAATCATACTTTCCTGCTTCTTTGCATATTTTTTTAATTGAAAACTGGACATTTTAAATAGTATAATGTGGCAACTCAGGAAATCATATTACTCCTTTCCCTAGCAAATGTTGTTGCTAGTTTGTTTGCTTAGTGACTTTCCTGGGCTAATTCTGTGAAGTCTGTATTTTTTGTCATGTTTGGCTACAAAAGTCTCTGCTAGGTTAGCTAAGTGGTCAGTTAATGATTGGACAGAGTTCCTTAAATTTTCTTGAACCCTAAATCTCATAGTGTTTGCCAAGGGGCTATGTGTGTGTGTTGAAGCATGTTTTCAATGTTTGGCAGGTAGTTTATAACTCTGCCTTGGCCTTTACTTCCTGCTTGTACAGAGCCTGAAGTTCATGCAGAAGTGAAAGAAGAGAGGCTTCTCAGGTCTTTCTTGGGCATTCATACAGCCTTATATATGCATATAATGTACTAAATTACCAGAAATTTGTCAAAGCTTATCAAAGCCCCTATGGACATGTCATTCGCCAGCTTTTCCCTTGAAGGTTTTTGGTCAGCCTCTTGTTAGCCCCAACTCGTAATGCTGTCTCAGGCATCTACCATTTTAAACAATTACTACTGATTGTTTTCAATCAATTCCCTGTGGGCAGCTCTTAATACAGTGTGAGTTCTGAGTCAGGTCAAACAAAGACAAGACCTGAGAACAAAGCTTTTCAGCAAACTGCCAGACAGGTCAAATAATGACAATATTCTGGGATGAGATTTTTGGGGGGACTTCCAAAACCATTCTGTCCCCTCTGTTGGCTGCAAGTTTTTACAGCTAATTTGCTTGTGAGGCTGTTGGTTTTCAAGACTATTGAGGAACTGGGGAGAGGATGATGGAAATAGAGAAGTTAAAGAGGCACAAAACTCGCTGCTCTTGAGATTCAGACATTTTTCTTGATCAAACACTCCTTGAATTGTTGCAAGCCTTTGTTTAATTTTAAGAGCTCTAAACTTTGACTTTGGCCACTTTTTTTCTAATGTTCTCATTGTGTTTTTGGAGGAGTAAATTTTTGGAGATTCTTACTTGGCCATTATGGGAGTCCGTATTATGTTTTTATAGTGAAAACAAAACAAAACTCTTTCGTGATGTGGTCTCTCATTTTAGTTGTTTAGTAACTCTGAAATTTAGGAAGTTTTATATTTTTAATCAAGGATTTGCTTTTATAATTGTTACTATAATAGTACCCTGAGGTTTTGTTTTTGTTTTTTCTTTTTAAAAATTTCTTTACACAGTATATGTTAGTCTCTTCTATAAGCAACACAGAGTTGGCATTTTCCTTTCTTCCCTCTCTTATTCCTTTCCTCTACCACACAATTTTTTGTCATCTAAATCAATAAGCTTTATTTTCTAGAGCAGTGTTAGCTTCACAGCAAAATTGAGCGGAAAGTATAGAGAGTTCTCATATACCCTCTGTCCCCCCACGCACATAACCTCGCCCACTGTGGACATCCCACACCATAGCAGTACATTTGTTACAATCGATGAACCTACATTGATACATCATTATCACCCAAAGTCTGTAGTTTACATTAGGGTTCACTCTTGGTGTTGTACATTCTATGGGATTAAACAAATGTATAATGACATGTATCTACCATTGTAGTATTACACAGAGTAGTTTCTCTGTCTTAAGAATCCTCTGTGCTCTGCCTATTCATCCATCCCTCCCCACAACCTCTGGCAACCACTAATCGTTTTACTGTATACATAGTTTTGCCTTTCCTAGAATGTTATACAGTCGAGTCATACAGTATGTAGATTTTTCAAATTGGCTTTCTTCACTTAGTAATATGTGTTTAAATGTCTTCCATGTCTTTTCATGGCTTGAGAGCTCATTGCTTTTGAGCACTGAATAATCTTTTATTGTCTGGAGGCATCACAATTTGTTTATCAATTCACCTTCTGAAGGACTTCTTAATTGCTTCCAAGTTTTGGTAATTATGAATAAAGCTGCTATAAACATCCTACAGCAGGTTTTTGTGTGGACATAAGGTTTCAACTTCTTCGGGTAAATAACAAGGAGTGTGACTGCTGAATCATATGGTAAGAGCATGCTTAGTTTTGTAAGAAGCTGCCAACCTGCCTTCCAAAGTGGCTGTATTATTTTGCTACCACAAAATATGAATGAGAGTTCCTGTTACTCCACATCCTTGGCAGCATTTGGTGTTGTCAGTGTTTTAGATTTCAGCTATTCTAATAGATGTATAATGATATCTCATTGTTGTTTTAATTTGCAAGTCCCTGATGACATATGATGTTGAACACCTTTTCATGTGATTACTTTCCAACTGCATTTCTTCTTTGGTGAGGTGTCTGATCAGGTCTTTTGTCCATTTTTAAATTGGGTTGTTCACTTTCTTATTGTGATTTTTAAGTTATTTTTGTATATTTTAGATAATAGTCCTTTACCATATGTATCTTCTGCAAATACATTCTCCCACCCAGTGGCTTGTCTTTTCATTCTCTGAGTGTCTTTCACAGAGCGGAAGTTTTTTATTTTAATAAAATCCAGTTTATGAGTTATTTATTTCATGGATTGTGCTTTCATAGTTTTGTTGAAAAAGTCTTCTACAACCCAACTTAATTAATAATGCTCTCCTTCTTAATGTTTAATTTTTCTGTTAAAATGTTGGCTATTTGTTTAGTTTGCTTTAAATGCTCTCCTTTTACTTTCAGCTATTTGATTATCTTTTTTATTTATTAATTAATTAATTTTTTTTTTTACATTCTAAGATGTTGCAGAGCAGTTGCAGGGAGGGGGAGAGGAGAAGGGGAGGGAGATAGGGTGGGAGGAGGAGGAAGTGAAAGGGCATGGTCGAGGCCTGTTACTTTCAGCTATTTTTAAAAAGGCAAAAAGGAAATTTGCTCTAGTTCCCTACTTCTTTTTCCTTTTGACACCTAATTTTTCTTAGCTGTATCATTTCTACATTGTCAGCACTTATAAAATTTATATTCTATTTGGTCACATTCAGCTTCACATTTGTTTTTTGTTTTTGTTTTTGTTGTTGCTGTTTCAAGAAGACTTCACATTTGTTTTTGATTTTGACTTGCATTTAAATATGTTTTGTAATCATCACAAACTCTTTTGTCATCATTCCTGAACTTTGTTTGGCTGAAATTTGTCCTCTAGCAATTTTATCAACGAAGACTTTGGAGAACAATACTTTCTGGGTTCCTAAATGTTCAAAACTGTTTGTTTGTACCCTTTATACTTGAAGGATAGTTTGACTGTATATAAAATCATTAGGTCACAGTTTTTTCCTTGAGAATCTTATTGGTGTTTTACTACTCCTGACATTAGATGATGGTGTGGAAAAATCTGAGGACCCGCTGTCATTTCTTTCTTGTTATAAATTATGTGATTACTTTGCCTACAATTATTTCCTTATCTTTAAATCAAATATACTTACTGGATGCATCCTGGTGTTGACTCTTCTGGGCTAATATTTCTTGGCACATACTGTACTCTTTCAGTATATACTTAAGTCATCTTTTACATTAGGAAAGTTTTCTTGAATTATACCTTTAGCAGTTTATTGTTTCTCTAGGTCATTTTCCTTCTTGACAGTTTCTAAGGACTACGTTGAATCTCCTTTACCTGTTTTCATAGCTATACCCTCCCCCAGCATTTTTCTCATTGTCGTCTTCCACGTTCCCTGCTTGCTTTTTGCATTGCATGTTTTCCCTGTGCTTCTTTCATTTTTTTCTTCTTTGTCCTCCTGCTTTATGACTTTCCTTCATAGAGACAACTGATTTATTAAATTTTTGAATTCACAGTGAAACATTTGGCTACAATTTTTATTTGCTTTGTGGCAACATTTTTCCAGTAAGTATTCTTTGTGTTTGGGGGTTTTACCACTATTTCCTATATCTTCTCATATAATTTTGTTGTCAATACTGTGCCAATTCCTTCTATTAATGAACAATTTGGATAGGGGGGCAACTTTTTGCATAAGGTTCTTGTAGAGGAGGAAATATAACTATTGCCTTTCAGATTTCATAATGCGAAAGCTCTCTCCTATCATTTTTTCTCAGAGATGGTGTCTTTGTTCAAATATGGCTCACCTCCATGGTTTTCTGTAGTCTTGCATCTCTGCTTCTCTAAAATTCACTGGGTCCATGCAGACTCCTGTTGCTATTTCTGCTCACACCAGTCAACATCCATTGCTGCCAATGTGGATACGGCTCCTGCACCTGTGAGATAACATCTCACTTGCAGGTAGTGTATATTCCTGAGATCTGCTGTCATGGAATCATTTCATGACTTTTTTTGCTTCTTGTCACATTTTTTGTGTGGCTCTTGCCTGATCTTGTCTGCTTTTGGCAGCCCTTATATTTATTTTGGAAATTGTAGAGTAAATCTGCTTCCTAGTTTTGCCAGAAATGGTGTTTGTGGGTTCTTTTTGTATTTCTTGGTTTTGTTTGATTTCCAAGAGTAGAAGAGGAAAATACTAATACATTCATGTTAATACTAGAAGGGCCTCTAAGTCAAATTTAATCTGCTTTAACTTGACTTTATACAGTGCTGTTTCTGTTAGAACATTGAGACCACACTGGACGTATATGATTAGAGAAGATGTTGTCCAGAGGAGAAATGTCTATAACATTGTTTGTAAGAATCTGTGAAGACACAAAATGTTAAATTAAAAGAAACTTGGAAATAATTTTTTGAAAATGATTCTATCAAACATCAAAATAGAGAATTAGGTTATTCAAAATAATTTTGTCTGGTGATTCAAGTGATAAGAAACCTTTTACTAAAAGCAAGAATAATTTACATGTTAAAACTAGAAGAAATTGTGTTTACAGAAACCACTCTTTTTGAGTTTTCTTAAGGGAAAAAACAAAGTTGTTAATGCTTCTTTTAAAATAAAATTTGTTATTGATTAGTTTGGCCACATTTAGGGTTGTAACAGAAATTTGTGGCTTTCAGATATAGTTACACTAAGCCTATATATCCAAAATATTTTGTTTTAGAAAAATGTACTTTTATTATGTTTATATTTCTTCATGAGGAAAAGATAATGTATGCTTATAAAAATTCTAAGAATGCCTAAGTCTTCTCTATATAATGTATAATGAAATAAAAATATTTAGAAAGCTTTGAGTGTAATCTATATAGCAGACAATGTTGACTCAGAACAGTAAAACACAGACTATAAGGAATGAGGTTTTCCAGTGATTTGACAAAGCCAGTTGTTGCTCGAATGATCCTAAGAATTTGGCACACAGATAAAATCCATGGAGAAAGGTATTTTCCTTTTGGTTTGAAGGAAAAATGTTAAAAAATGATTTAAAGAGATGTTTCCTGTGGGGTTATATTTGCTAATCAGCTAAATGGAAAATAATTTTTATATATTTTTCCAGCCATTTTCATATGTTTTGGAAGTGACATGTATGGGGATATATTCATTTTATAAATAATTTAAAGTATAATGAATAAGCATATAATATATAAACATACATGCTACTAATAATAGTATAGGATACACTTCAGAGATCTTTCCAAGTCAGTACACGTAAGAAATATTTTACATACATGCACCTAAATTAGTTGTTGCATAGTATTTAGTTACAATAATTTATAACAATACAATAGCATACAATAATTTATTTAATCAAATCTCTATTTAGGAGCATTTAGATTATTTCCAAATTTTTCAATTACATTTTTGTACATACAACATTTCCCATTTGTTAAATTCCTATAAGTGGCATTGCTAGGTGAAATTTTTATTGCTAGGATATATAATGTGTGAGAGGACATTTTTCTGGCTGGAACAAGTGAGGTGGGAGAATGAGAAGAAGGAGATTAGGTCAGAGGGGCAGAGAGGGACTGAGGAGCCAGATAATGAATGCCTTACAGGCTATTGCAAAGGCTATCGTTAATATTTTTAATCTTGTTGTCCTAGTTCAGCCTGCTATATCTGAATACCAGAGATTGTCTTAACAAACATTTATTTCTCAGGGTTCTGGAGGCTGGCAAGTCCAAGTTCAAGGTGCCAGCAGATCTGGTGTCTGGTGAGGGCTCTTTTCCTGGCTTGCAGGTAGCCATCTGCTCTTTATATCCTCACCTGGTGGAGAAAGCAAGTCTTGTCCCTTTATCTCCTTATAAAGGCACCAATCCCATTACAGGGGCTCCACTTTCATGACCTTATGTAACCTGAATTACCTCCCAAAGGCCTCACCGCTGAGTACCACCACCTTGGGAATTAAGGCTTCAAATTGTAAATGTTGAGGGGACACATTTAGTCTATAGCACTTGCTAATCTAAGAGGTGAAAGAAGATTCCTCATTATATATACATTGCTCATTTGTATGAATTATTATATAAATTGCTCATTTTTGCCCATGTTTTCTGTTGGGTTGCTCATACCATTCATTTTGATTCATAAAATCTTTTTTTAAAAATATTGGGAATATGAGCTCTTTGTCTTATATGTTGGTGCATTTTTATTGATATTTTTTTCTTTCTAAAGAATCTTAAGAGATCTTCTCTACTGGTGAATTACATTTAAAATATATCTTTGGAAATTAATTAAAGAGCATTTTAGGTCTATTATTTACTTTGCCATTTTTATCAGTCACACTGCTTTGTATCTTGTAAGTTACTAAATACGTCTTGAATGAAATTAACACTTGTATTTGCTAGATCCTTAGCCACTGATGAGGTTTAGACTTTTTGGTTGTTATTTATGATAAGCAGAATAATACCTCACCCCCCAAATGTCCATGTCTTAATCCTCAAAACCTGTGAATATATTACTTTACATGGTACAAGAAACTTAGAGTTTGTTATTAAATTAAGGATCTCAATGTGGGGAGATTATCCTGGATTATCCAGGTGGGTCAAATATAATCACAAACATTCTTATAAAAGGGAGGCAGAAAGATCGAAGTTAGAGAAGGAGATGTGACAGCAGAAGCAAAGGATCTAGAGGAAAGAGACTTGATAATGCTATGCTGCTGGCTTTAACAATGGAGAATGGGGCTATGAGGAATGCCAGTGAACTCTAGAAGCTAGAAAATGTAAGAAAAAGGATTCTCTTCTAGAACCTCTAGAAAGAATGCAGCTGTGCCAACTCAACTCAGACCTCTGACCTCCAGAACTCTAATAAATTTGTGCTGTTTTAAGCTTATGGTAATTTCTCACAGCAGCAATAGGAAACCAGTACATTATTCTACTACTGACCTGGATTAATTACTTTACTACTTTTTAGTTTATCAGTTTCTTCTTTTATAAAGTGGAACTTCTATGGTATTTTATTACTACTCAGATTCCTTTCAGATAAAGCCCTGAGGGGTTGTATATTTTGTGTAACAAAGCAGAAGTCAGGTTTGTCACTCTCTTGACTTTATCTCTCATAGGAAGGAGACACAGCATGTTCAGTTTATTACACTCAGGGAAGCTCTACCACCTGTGAGTTTGGCTCCAGTATAAGCTGCTCTCTCTGCTCTGCTCAATTGAAAAAAAAAAAAAAAACCTTGTGGAACCATCATCACAGGGGATGAGGAGATTTGCCATTCCAGAAAAGTCCGAAAGAGGGTGCCCAGCCTGGGCCAGGGCAGAGAGGTGATGCAGTCAGTGCAGGAGGCTCTCAGTGGGAGTTCTGGGCACAGACTGCTTTTCTGGGGGCTCTGAGGGCTTTCCGTTAGAAGTTCACTTGCTGTGTGAAATGGGCTATCATCTCGGAAGCTACACAACTGGGTAGGTGGTTGCAGATAGAGATAATGGTACAGGGTCCACAGTTAGTTGATCCCAGGAGCTTGTTTTTCACTGGAACGCAATAGGCCTGGGGCAAACTATCCACAGGTGCCCAATCTCCCTTGTGTTCTATTCAAGGGTGAGCATGTAGCAGTTTGTCACTGGCTTTTAGCAGAACTGAACTTGCTACCTGGCCTCATTTGTACTATAAAGTAAGAAAGATGAATGTCTTGACACACTTTGTAAACAAATTTTTGCTGCTGAGGCACTGAGCAAATAAATAAGCCTGTATGTTCTTCAGATGCACATGGGATGGGGGATGCAAGCCAAAACTGCCATATATCGTCACCCTCTAATTGAAGTTTTACACCTATAGTTATCTGAATACATGGAGAAAATCTGTATGAGAAATATCATTAATAGGTTTTATCTTCTTAGGACCAAGCATAACATTTTGGTTGAAGTGACATAATTAAGTTATACAAAATACATTTTTTATATTTTTCCACTGAAAGTGTCATGGGATCTAGAATGTTTCCTATTCCGTTGTTCATACAGTAGTGTAGTAGATTGAATTATGTCCTCCCAAAACTCACAGAAGCTTGAATTGTGTTCCCCAAGTTTTGTGTGTTAGAAACTTAGCACCCACTGTGACTGTTACTAGGGTGGGAAATCCTATTGTAATGTAAAGGTGGAGACTTTAAGAGGTGATTGGATTGTAGGACCGTGCAGTAGTGAATGGATTAATAATGGTGGTCAGGAGCGTGGTTCTGAGGGCTTTAAAAAATGAATGAGGAGGTTAGTCTCTTGCTCTCTCTGCTCCACCATTTTCTACTATGCGATATTCTACCATCACTGAAGTCACCACCAAAGAAAGCCTTCACCAGATGTGTTCCCTGGACTTTGGACTTCCTACACTCAGAAACTGTAAGCAATAAATTTCAATTTCTTACAAATTACCCAGTTCTGTGTATTTTGTTGTAAGCAACAGAAACAGACTAATACAAGTAGTTATACATCCATGGTTGGATACAAGATGTCTAATTTCTGTTCTTTCTGTTGGTCAGACAAATTTGGCTCTAGCCAGCTATGTGACTGCCCTGTGGGGCAGGACCAGATGTATCTGTCTTATTTACTGGTGGTTTTGTGTGATCTGACTGAAATGCACAGGCCGAATGTTTCCATGTTCCCATAAAGTGATGAATGGATAAACTGAACACCCTAGCTAGCCATGAATTTATATTGGGGACCACCACAAAACATGGTAAAAGTGAAAATTGATATTCTGCTATGTGACTTGTTGGCAGCTAACTTATGAGAAATTTCACACTGTAATTGGGATAGTTGAATTTCCTAACTTGTGACTTGTATGGTTTTCTATTTCTTCTGATCTGTTGGACAGACTACGTTATTTCTCAAAGGAACAATATTAGTCTCTTTGGTCCCTGGGCTCAGAGGCCACATTTGTGGTTGTCAATATTTTGCCAAAAGCTTTGTTGAGATAAAATAGGCCATTATCTAATCTGTGTGGAAATTCTGGGGGTGGTAAGAAGGAACCTTTTCTTACTTGGGAAAAAACTAATTTTACTTTAGTTTCAATAGAATATTTATTTCTCATTCGTTTCATGAACAATGTTCAAAGCCTATTTTGCTTGGAATAAATGTTTGGTTTTAGGATATTGTTAATAAGAAATAACATTAATAATTCTTTGAATATAGTCTTTTATATTACTAAAGAACACACATATTTAAAGAAATTGTCTTCTTTCTTTGCAGTGTTTATTTACCAAGGAGAATAACAATGGTCAAATGGACTCATCCAACCTGCACCATGTAAACTGTTTTCTGAGGGTGATCAGTCATTTGTGCAGCCCCCTGACAGCGTGCCAGTGGAAATTTCTCACTCCTTCTCACCATTTCTCCATGTTAACTCCCAGTTCCTTTTAGTGTCTGAGACATGCTCTGTGCATGGCTTAGGTTCAGGTGATGGAAGTCTTCACCTAATTAAGCAACACTCTGTTCCCGACATAAGAATCTCAAAGGGCTCACTGAGTGTGGCCATGACAAATCTCCCAGGAAAGGCAGCGTGGTGTGGAGCAGAGAGTACCAAAGTCAGAGTCCAAAGGACGACGTGCTTGTTTTAACTCTTCTGCTGGTCGTATGATCCTGCATGAATCCCCTTCTTGATAGAGTGGTAATAACACACATGGCCTGCAACGTGGGGCATACATTAGATTAAGAATGTGCAAGTGCTTTGTAGGCCGGAATGTGTTGGGAAAATATAAGGTGTTATTGGTATTTGATTTCACAGAGGTCCTGTCCTCACAGATCTGAGTATCTCCACACTTCCTGCATCAGTATCTGGTATCTCACCCTGATCAGAACAGCAGGAGCCCCTTCCTTGGCAGCCAGGAGACAGAGTCATCCTCAGAACTAGTGTTTTCCATTCAAATAGCTCATTCTTCCCACCTCTTCCAGCTGCCATCTGCTGTGCACAGAAGCCACCACCCAGTTGCCTGACCACACACAGAGCTTTCCTCCCAGAGTGCACACACCCAGGACACAGGCAAGTAACTTTGCTCCCCTTGTGCTTATGCCCAACACGTCTCATTGTCCACTGCTACACCCACGGTTTGCTCTTCACCACTGATTCCTCATCCCTGCTGGCCCTTAAAAGTGTTCCCATGTCTTGGAGGTGCTGGTGTAATTTCCCTCTCATTATCAGTGTTCTCAGGATGTGAGCTACTCACCATGACTCAATACAAGTTCAAGTACTTCTAACCACATTGCTTACAGATTGGGAATTGGTGTTGATAATGTTGAAAAAGGATTGAGTCGATTCTTTCACACTTCTTAGTCCCCAGACAGGCCCTAACCATGAGCGGGAATCGCAGAGCAGATGGAAGGGGGATTCAGAAGATATAGAAAAAGATGGAATCAAGGGATAGAGAACGTAACCTTCCAGGAAGGGTTAAAACAACCAGAAATATTTTGGCCTAAAGGCAGAGTATGCAAAATGCAGGCCAGCTGTTCCCCATCTCCACCAAAGAGGGCAATGAGGAAGTGTTTTTAGATATAGCAAGAGGGATTTAGGTTAGATATAAAGAAGAATTTCTTAATAATGTGGGTTGTTAAATATTGGAAGGGTTTACAAAGGAAATTTGTGGAATTTCCTTCTGTGACAACCTTTCCATAATAGGATGGATTCCACCTGGGTAGGGTGGCTTAAATAAAATATTTACAATTTCTCTCAAATGTCTATACATTCACTTTGGCAATTAGGCAAATAGATTGGAGCTGTGGTGATATTTCTCACTTATGACTACCTCTATATCTTTAAACACCCTTTTTTAAAAATTCTTTTTTTAAAAAAAATGTGGTAGAATATACCTAACATAGAACTTACCATTTTAACCATTTTTAAGTGTACAATTTAAGTACACTTACATTGTTGTGCAACCGTCAGCACTTATCTGTCTCCAGAAGTTTTTCATTATCCTAAATTGAAACTCTGTACTTATTGAACAATGGCTCACCATTACTTTCTCTCCCCAACCCCTAGTAAACTCTCGTCTGCTCTCTGTCTCTAGGAATTAGAGTTTTCTTACATTTTCATGGTCATTCCACAGAGTGACCTCTACCTTCCCAACGTAGAACCTGAAGTACTGCGTGTCCCAGCTCTTTTGCCAGGAAGGCAAAGATATGGGACCCCTGTACTGCCAACCAGGCATGCCTGTGTGAGTCCTGGATCCAGGAATAAGTGCTGTGAGGAAGCAGCACATCAGCAGGCACTTGCCAACAAGTGGCATTTGTTTGGTTGGGGCAGGATGGCAGTGGTTGGTGATGGTACCAGCAGCTTTTCAATTTGGGTTTGGGGAGCATGTTCTTATGGTTGGTGGGGTAGGGGCAGCATATCATTGTGGCAGAGAAGACTTGTTTATGATATTTGAGTGAAGCAGATTCTTTTCCAGGCCAGTCCTCCGGTAGAAGAGGAGGTGGGAGTTATTCCTAGAAGCTCAGCTCTGATTGCACCTTCCAGTCTTCTTGTGGTTCTGTCAACTAGTGGATGTGCACTAATAAATCCCTTCCTGCTTACACCAGCTAGAATGGATTCTGTTGTCCGCTTTTAAGAACTCTGAACAATACATGGGGCAATTGTCTCTTTGTATTAATTCCCCCAGTGGACGATTTTTCTCTTCCCATAGGGGAGGGAAAGAAGTGACTTGAACCCAGGAGAACCGGGCAGTTGATATAGCCAGGGAGACTTCTACAGCCCCTCCACTGTGCATTCTATGTGCATAAAGCAGATCTGCTCTGAGACCCTAAAAGCTACCGTCATCTAAGAAGCAATTCCCCCTTCCATAAGCCTAAAGAGGTGAGCCTGTGTTGTGTGGGAAAGAGTGGGCATTTGGGGGATGGGGATGAGGAAGGAGGTTCTGTCCTCTATGCTCCATAGGGATTGTTAATAGCCTTACAGAGAGGGAATTTTTCTATTTTAGCTGTCATGTCTTGAATCTCTAAAATCTCTTCACTACAGCTAGATTTTTCCGTTTTCATTACATTCTATTCTTATTGCATGAATGTAATGACTTCTCACATCATGGCCGGGATATCAATTAGAACTGACAGGTTAATTAAGAGAACACAGTCTGGGGCCAGGCTGCCTCTGATACAGTCATAGCTCCACCATGTAATAGCTACATGCTTTTGGGTAACTCACTGTACCTCTTTGTGCCTCAGTTTCTTTATCTGTAAAGCGGGGGTAGTAATAATAAATAATTCCTAAGATAGATGTGAGGAATAAATGAGTTAATATATATAAAGTCCTTGGAACAATGCCTATATAAATAAGTGCTATATAAATGCTATTATTATTAAGTCCTATTTTTCTGTTTTCTGTAGAGTTTGTTTTTCTGTTTTATTATTTTGGTCTTTTTCTTTTGTGTTTCTGGTTTTCATATTTATTTATTTATTTATTTATTTTGTTATCCAACTACTTTTAGGAATAAAGAATGAGGCTCATTATTCTAGATTATTTGTATTAGTTTCCCCTGCTGTTGTGTGAATAGGTCTTTTCCCAGAAAGTTCTCTCCACTGCATTGAAATTTGACTGGTAGTTTTATGTATGTGGACAAGGGCATGTCAAATGACCTGCTTTATTTCAGGGTGAGTGATTCAGACACCAGCAGACTGAAATTTCCCTAAATGCTAGAAGAAAGAGGTTTTAATATTCTACACCCCAATAGAGGCCGTAGCAGTTCAACCATGTTGAACTTGCTGGTGTGGGGAAGGGGGGATGAGAGGCATTGGGCAGCTATTTGGTTCATAGACCTCTAGATAATCCTGCTTTGTTTCTTGTTTCCACCTTCTGCCTTATTTACTGACTTTAACCTGGCACCTCCAATGGGAAAACTGACTCCCTCTTCCACTTCAGTCTGCTCTTAGTGGTTTGGACCTGCACTTTCTTTCAAAAATTTGTTGTAATCTCTGTCCTGATGTTAACCCCTCCCAATATCTTCTCAGTTAGTAAAATTAATTTTGGAGTACTTTTATGTGATATCTTAAAATCACTGGGATTTCCATAGAGTCCTGAAATCAATGGGAGGTTTGTTGCCCATTCTGCTCTTTCGATCTGGAACTTTCATCACAAATGTTATTGTTGGGATCACATTGATGACAAAGAGAATAGTCTTCCACCTTAAAAAAAAAAAAAAGCCACACTTAAGCAATGACAATTGATGCATTATCCCTTTCAAAAAGAAGAATCAAGACTAATAGATGTTCAACTCTCTCTAATTGCATCAATCAATTAAGTCACTCCTTCCTCCTGGGGGAAGGAGAAACAGCAAAGAGAATAGGTGATAATTGATCCCAAAGACTTGCCTGTGAGGTGAAAAGTATTGGTTAGTTTCTATTTTATAAGCTGGGATAGTAATACAGGGAGTGTAAAGGTAGGGATATCCTTTTCTAACTATTTTGTAGAACTTGAAACTTTGGGAGGTTAAATGACTTGCTCAAGGGCACAGAATTGATAAATGATAAAGCTAGACTCTAGCATTTCTAACTTGGAGCTCTTTAATTCTTCTTCTATGCTACATTCCTTCTCTCTGTTATAGTGCTATGACCTCAAACATCAAAACACTAAATCTTCAAAAATATATTTAATAAAATTAATAGTATTTATTTAGAATTATATTCAGTTACTATACTGTACTTACTAAGGCAAGAAGGGGAACTAATAGTTTTAAAATTCCAAAAATATACTGGACAAAAAAGTTTTCAGGTTCTCATCAATCCAGAACATTTTCTTAACCAGAGTTACTTTTTTTCCTACTTCTCCAGCTTTCTGGTATATATTTTTTCTAACATAGAAAATACCTTTATTTTCTGAATTTCTCATTTTAGTCTTTGGATTTCCTAGGATATAGTTGACTCAATCCCTATAAGTGCCAGCAGTAAATCACAACTGTCTGTATTTCTTAGCACCAGAAAAAGCACAAAGCTGAAAAGGTTACCCCAGGAGACGTAAGTGTTGTGAGTTCTCATGACCCTACAGAGGGCTGGAATTCGGCAAAAGTCCATTTTACATGTGGATGGCTCCTGACACAGCTCCTCTCACAAAATAGCTGATGATGACGTTTGGTCATTTTCATGAAGCATCTTATTTTAAACTCTACTCAGTTTGAGACTAGTTCCTGGTACATTACCTGGCAGGACAGCTGAAACAGGAAAATATGAAGTTGCTGGCACAAAGAAACTCCTTCCCTTCACCCTGAGATTCCATTAAAGCATCTCAGCTAACAGGTATTTGGCCCTTTACTGGGAATATTTGTAACAGGTATTTTCATGTTATTTGAGGAAAAGAGAAAACTGAAACAAAGCTCTCTGGTGTTTTGTCCTTCATAGCATAAAAACGAGAGTGAAAAAGAACATACTATCCAAGTAATTCAGCCAAAACAAAACCACAGTTGTGACATGATCATCTGAATAGAACAGAAACAATATTTCTTCCTTCATTCCAATATTTATAGAGCGCCTACGATGTGTTATACAGTGTGCTCAGAACTGATATATAAAGATGACCAGAGCTAAGTTCCTACTTTTGAGGAGCTCACAGTGCAGTGAGGGAGGCAGAAGAATGAACTATTAATTACAATATTATGTATTACACACTATGATAAAATGTGCTTTAGGTGACTCTACGAATACAGACTAATGGAGAATAGCAACCTACCTACCCAGTACAAAGTAGGGGTGGCACAGAAGATAATCTTTGAACTGAACCCTAAAAAACAAGGACAGACTTACCAGAAAGATGAGATAAGATTTCCTCTGCATCCTAGGCAGAAGAAATAGGATATTTAAATAGGGAGGCATGAAAGAAGAAAGTGTGCTCAGAACGTAAAGCGTTCATGAGAGATGGGGCAGGGTGTGGGTGAAGGGCAAGTGGGAGGACAGTAGGTGAGAGCCGAGAATAGACGAATGGCATTGTTGATGTGAAAAAGATGTTGAACTTCATCCCCTAGACCCATCTTTCCTGGCGTGTGAGTTTCTTAGGTACTGTTGCATACTGGAATCTCTGGTGGTGCACTAAAGGAGTGAACTCAAATCTGGAGTTACTGCAGAGCTGTTTTGGTCACAGATTGAGTAGAACTGCATCCTGCCCCGATTACATGAAGAAGGAAAATTTCCCTCATGTTCGATGGACACGTGCTTTCCTCAGCCCAACCTGACATGTCTCTATGCCACTTAGTTGACACCTACAGCTTCCTGCACCCCTGCTCCATTACTTCATCTCTCCATTCAATGTCCTGCGTGACAAATGTCACTGTCAGAGTATTTGCCTTTGCTGGAGCTAAGAAAAATATGTGCACATTGCCCAAAATTTGGTAACACATCTGTGAAAATAACCAACTGAGAAAATGATCAATCAAGAACCATTCCTAGGAATCCACTAATATTAAGCAAGAGGGTGACAAGAAAACATTTGTGCTTTAGAAACTTAATTCTGGAGGATGAAGCATCTAGATACATTATGGTCAGAACTTTAGTATCTATGGCAATGGAGGGCAATGTGTATATACAAATATGTGTGTATAAATATGTAATTTTAGAAAGCAGTATAGCACTGAGGTTACGAGCTTAGACTCTGGAATTCAGCCTGGGCCTGAATTCTTGATTCCATATTAACCATTGTATGACATTATATGAGTTACAAAACATCTCTGTACCTCAGTTTCTTTGTATGTAGAGTGGGGGTTATAATAGTACTTACTTCTTAGAGTTATTGTGAAGATTAAATAAAATACTACATACATAGCAATTAGAATAGAGTTTGGCACAGAATACATGCTCAGTAAAAGTTAGTTATTATAGTACTAGAAAGACACAATTGATGGGATAAAGGGGCAGGAGAAAAAGGGGAGACATAAGACAACTTGAACAATTGAAATGATGAATGACTGCATGATTCATGAGGAAAGAATTTAGAAGGAGGTAAAAATTCAGGGAAGGTCATAAAAGAAGAATGAATTTTAGTATTTGAGGTGTTAAGTTTGAGAAGGTTGTAATAAATGTAAATTGAGATGACAAGTAGTCAGTTGGATACATGTAAGTTTGAGGCTCAGATGAAAGACTGGGCTGAGGATATAGATTTTGGGACCCTCCAGTCTACAGGTGACATTGGGCCCATGGGGTAGAGGAGATTGCCAAGGAGAGAGTTAGGGGAAGAAAACAATTTATGCGTAAAATAATTACTTAAAATAGTCAGGTAATTTTCTTTTTTTCCCCGTTAAGACTTTTATTTTGCTGATAATGCAAGTAATACATACTTTCTGCATAAAACTCCGGTTAATTTTCTTAATGATCTTATTTAAAAAAAAAAAAAAATTGCTTGTGATTTTTCACTACCAGTGAGCCTTTGCTCTGAGAAGTTATCCCACACTGGGACTTCGGACACCAGACGAATGTAGCACGCCTCCTGCTCCGTTGTCTTCAACAAAGGCCAAACAAAAGAAATCAGCTTGAATCCACCGCTCCCCACCCCCAGCCCTCCGGCCCCGTTAGATGAAAGCCCAGCTGTGTCCTGTCCAGACAGGGAGCGGGGAGCCAAGCGGCAGGGGGATGCGCCACGTACTCTGTGATGAGGGGGAACACTGGGGCCTTTGTACTGCTGACACTTTGGCAGGGCAGGCTGGTATTAGAGGAGAAAGCCTATGATTACTTCAAGTACAGACATTTTCCCTTCAGTGGTGTCACTGCGCAGCCTGCAAGTTACACTGCAAAGTGACCACCACGGCACTGCACGGCTCCCTGCCGTCATCCGGGGGTCGCAGCGGCTGTGGTGGGGCGGTGGGCTACTGATTATGCTCTCCACCCCCAGGGGTGCCAGCCTGCGGCGGGGGCCACTTCAGAGGGAGAGCGATGGGGAGCGAGTTCTGGGTTTGAGTCCCGGCTCCTCTGCCTCTGCGCGCTCCAGCCTGTGTTTGGACCTGGAGTCCAGTGTTGGATAAACCAAGAGGCAGGCTCAATATGGCTACAGGGCACCAGCAAGGCTGAGCCACCAACCCCACCCCAATAAGAAAAGTTGTTTCAATGAACTCACCCAGGATTTGGCAATCAAACATCTTGTAAGAGCTCTTTTGATTTCCGCATTCCTGCAAGCTGTGTTTCACTCCATAGGTATTATTCTGAATTGTGAATGGCGAGGACCTCATAATATTTTCAGTACTAAGAGCCTCTAAAGGTGAATTGGGCCTGAACAAATCACCAAAAACGATGCTCAGTGTTAGTACTATGGGAGTATGTGGGAAGAGGGAAATATCTATTCTAACTGATTTCTAAGATTATGCCCATTTCCCTTGCATATGGGGAGGAAGAAAGGATGTGGTGTTCTCTTTCCGGACCCTTGGTAGTTTTCATGCATCAGTTTGGCCTCTTTTGCTGAGATGGGACACCTCCCGCTGGTGGCATTTTATCCACTGCTGCCTGCCTTACACCAGCCTTAGGATTAGCCATGTACCCTCAGTACCTCTATTTGCTACTACGCTACTCTGCCATTGCTCATAGACTAACGTTTCATAGGATTTTAAGTCGATGACTCCTTAGTATTGTAAGAAGTTGTCCTGTATTCTTACTAGTGTGCTTTTTTCGTGTGTCATTAAACACTGCAGAGGGTTACTGTTCATCATAAATCACACCAGGCAAGGCCAACACATGGTGAACTCTCTTCCTGAATGTCCAGAAAATCTGTGTAAGTATATAAAGTTAAAAACAAACAAAAAACATGGCCAGTCTGAAATGACTGCAAAACCCTGAAAGATTTTGGCTTTTGGCCATAAAAGCTTATTGTATGGGAAATCTCAAATTTCCCCACCCACTTACTTTTTTCCTTACTTTTCCTGGGGTTTCAGATTGCAGGATCTTTACAATGTCACCATACAGAGCTCATGGCAGTTAGAGGAAGCTGCTTAAATCCTGACAATTTCACCTTGCATTACCTTCCTCAATCTTAGATCCACATTTTCCTCTTCCCACACTTCCCCTTCTCCCTCCTATTTTTCTTACTTCCTCCCCACTTAACACATTTCTCTTGGGGAGACCAGAGGGGGAAAAAATCCCACTGACCTCTAAGAAAAAAGGTCTTGAGGTATCCTTACTGACATTGAAGGAAAAAAAAAAATTAACCAGACACCTTCCCTATCCTTTTAAATCCTACTGGAGTAAGACTGATTTCCAATTCTGAAAAAGCTTAAGAGAATACTCAGAAACTCCGAACATGAGTAGGAAAATTTTGATTAAGAACAAACGTGAACAGTTAAGCCATTCCAAGAATGTTCTGCTTTCTCTGTCCAGGAATACTTCAGTTGCACTCCCTTTAAAAGATGCATTTGGATGTGTAATATTGCTTACCCTTGACATCTGGGATGTAGACTGTTGGGTCATGGTGGGGGAGGGGGGAAGTAAGGCTATTACAGTCAATCTCTAGAATGATGTTATTTAACCAGAAAGGGGTGCCTCCCACACCTAACATGTGAAAACTAATCTTTTGAAAGCAAACATCTTGAGAAAAAAACTTGAATGCCTGTAATTAATTCATGTTGTTTATTGTAATCTGAGTCGGAGCTGACTTGATCATCGTGCATGTGTGTGTGCGTGCATGTGTGTGTGTGTGTGCATGTGTGCATGTGTGTGTGCGTGCATGTGTGTGTGCGTGTATGTGTGCTTGCATGTGTGCATGTGTGTAGGAGTAAGAGAAGAGTTGGGTAGAATGTCCCCCCTACCACCATTTTTTTTGAAAGGAGCTAAAATGAATTATAGTAAGATTTGTTTCACTCCCAGAAAAGATTAATTTGGGAAACATTTCTTTTGACACATTGCTCATAATTAAAGTAATTCTTCATCTTCTCTATTTCCTTTAAGTAAAAACTTGTGGCTTTATTTAACCTTCCATCAATTAACTCTCTCAAAGGAAAATAACCTGGAGCCCCATAAACACACACACTTAATTCTTCATTGACAGAGAAAGGAGAAGGAATGGCTGCCACAGACTTCAGGGGCTCTAGTATTACTGCAGCTCTGATGTCAGATGCCCCGTTACACCAACCTCAGGTTTCTCGCTTTTTCTGACAGGGGTTTTGACTTTGAAATCATGCCTTCTACAAGTTTTACCAATGCACACAGTCATATAATTCTAATAAAAGTATTCTGTTAGACATGTTTGTACAGGAACAGTCTTCACTGAACAAATATTTTTATCTCTTTTGTGCTAGGCATGGAGGACATTATAAACAGTGAGCAAAATAAACAGGGTCACTACTTTCATGGGGCTTAGAGTCTGGTGTGGAAGAGAGAAATTAACCAAGTAGTTAAAGTAATATACAATTTAAAATAGTAAAAAGCATTACAAAGAAAAGTACTGATTGCTGTGAAAATGCCCCATTAGGGGACCCCATTTATACATGGCAAGAAGGTGTTAGGGGTGGGGGTTGTCTTTCCTGTGGAAATGTCTGAACTAAGGTCTGAAGGATGACTACTGTGTTAATACAATGGGATTCAGTATTGCAATTAAAAATGAATGAGCAAGAACAACATGGATCAACATGGATAGCCTTCCAAATCTCAATATTTGGGGGAAAATCAAGTTACAAGAATATACTGTGGTGTACTGAACCATTTTTGTACTTCACATATTCCCTGTGCTTTTTGCCATAAGGCTTTGCAGTACCTCCCACTAGAATTGGCAAATTTTATTTCCCTATCCCATTGAAATTGGGTTTAGCTATGTCTTTGGCTTTGGTCCATGCAAAGTGGGCAGAAGCTACCTTGCTGAGCTAGATCAGCCAAACTGCAGTTGACTTGCAGACCCATTAGTGTGACAATAAATACTTGTTTTAAACCATCCAGTTTTGGCATGGTTTGCTGTAGTGCATTATTGTGACAATAGTCAGCCAACACAGATGCATATAATATAATATTTTTATGTAATTACACTTGACAATCTGTAAAACAAAGCTATATATTTTATATAAAGACACATGTATTTCAATATCTCTACCATTCCTGTTTTCATGATAACAGATTCACCAGATTCATGATAGTGATTAGGATACATTGCTGGCTTTGACAGTATCTGTAATGTTTTACTTCTTAAAAACAAAACAGATACCTGAAGAATGATTGGCAAGCTATTAGACCTAACAGAGATAAACAGGTATTCGGAATATTTTTCTCTATATTTGTTTGCATGTTTGAAAAAAAATATTTTTAAGAAAAAAAAAAAAAAAACAACTATTAGTATGATCCATCGGTGAGGGACTAGTATTTAAAAAAATCAAAATCTTGGGGAATGACATCATCAAGATGGCAGAATAGAAGATTCCCAGCTGTGCACTGTCCCATAAGTAACCAATTTACAGCTATTGAAGAGCAAAGACCACCAATCTAGAACTGCAGGAGCTGGGGAAAGAGGAGGAGAGACCTGTAGAGTTCATGGAGGCCCAAGAGGCAATGGTGAGAGAGTGTAGGGGTGGCGCCTATTGTTCTGAACCAGCCTGGTATGGAGAGGGGACTAACTGTTACACACGGATCACAGCTGAAGAAGCCACAGCGGCGCCCTTCCTGTCGATCTGTTTGGAGTCTGCAGGGCAGAGGAAGGCTTTGGAGTGCACCATACTAGCACACAGGCCAAAAAGACCACTGGTAGGATTCCCCTGGGCCCAAGGAGAGCAAGCAGCCATGACTTACTGGAGAAAAGAGCCACTCAGAAGCCAATGAGTTCTCATGGGATGCACAGACAGCCTGCTGCACAGGAAGCAGTTGGAGTGCAGGAGAAAGACTGGCCTGTCAGGGGAACATTGGGTGCAGCATGGGCAGTTGGTTACAGTGGAAATCAGTCAGAGCAATACAATGACAGGGGCTCAATCTGCAAGAAAGACTCCTTTTGGGCCAGAGTTTCCACACAGCCCAGACCTGGAAGTGATAAATGATTTGCACAAAAAGCCTTCCTCAAGAGAATCAGCAGCAAATAGTCATCTCCTCAAATACCTAGGCATTGACATAAAGACACAAAGATTGAGAAAGAACAGAGAAATGTGTTACCACTAAATGAAACAAACAAAGCAGCAGCAATGAATGCAAAGGAACAGCAGATCTATGAAATGTCTGACAGAGAATTTAGAATAACCCTTTTAAGGATGTTCAGGGAGTCACAAGAAGATATAGAAGATTAAATGATATCTGGAAAATAATTCAGGAACAGAACAAGATACTTGACAAAGGAATTGTATTAATTAAAAAAATAGAAGTTCTACAAATAATATATTATGTGAACTGAAGAAATTGATAGCTTCAATAGCAGACCTAATCAAACAGAGGAAAAAATCAGTGAGCTCCAAGATGAAACACATGAATTTTCCAATCAGAGAAGCAAAAAGAAAAAAATAATAAAAAATGAAACAGAAATACAGCAAGTATGATACTACCTCAAATGATGCAACCCCCACATAATTAGCATACTCAACGGAGAGTAAAAAGGAAGAAACCTAGAAAGCATATTCAAGAAAATACTAGCTAAAAATTTCCCAAGTGCGGAGAAAGATGGCGGTATCCAGGTACAGGAAGTTTAGAATTCACCAGTCAAATTCAATCCAAGGAGGAACACCCAGGGCACATCACAATCAAATTATCAAAAACCAAATACAAAGACAGAATACTGAAAGCAGCAAGAGAAAAGAAACACATAACATTCAAGGGAGCCCCAATACATCTCTCAGTGGATTTCTCAGTAGAAAACCTATAGGCCAGAGGAGAATGGGATGATATATCCAGATTGCTGAAGGAAAAGACTGCAAGCCAAAAATCCTATATACAGCAAAACTAACCTTCAAATATGGAGGAGAAATAAACTGTTCCCCAAACAAGAAAGACAAGGGAATTCATCAACACTAAATGTACCTTACAAGAAATGCTAAAGAGAGTTTTTCAGTCTGAAAGAAGGCAATGCTAAGGAGCAGCAAGAAAACATTCGAAGGTACATAACTCATTAGTGAAGTTCACACACAACCTCAACATGCTACAGTGTCATGAGGGTGATGAATAAACCTCTTACATCCTTAGTATCAAGACTAAAGGACAAACCTAAGAAGATACTAACATACACAGCAACTGAATAAGAGAAAGGCAATATTAAAAGATGTATCTTGAAACAACAAACTGTCAAAAAGTGGGAGGGAATGATGCCAAAGTGTAGAGTTGGCTTTGATTTTTTCTTTTTTCTTAGATATTACTCTAAAATAATTTTTTATAACTTATAACATGTTTTTGTAAGCCTCATGGTAACCATAACACAAAAATTTAGAAGAGACATACTGAAAACAAAGAGTGAGAAAGCAAAATGTACAAATAGAGAAAACCACTCAACCACAAAGGGAGACAGTGAGACCAGAAATAAGAAAAACAGGGTCCATCAAACCAGAAGAAAATAACAAAATGGCAATAATGAGTCCCTATAGATTAGTAATAATCCTAAATGTAAATGGATTAAATGCCCCAATTAAAAATACACAGAGTGGCAGAAAGGATTGTAAAACAAGACCCAATAATATGCTGCCTATGAGAAACTCACTTAACCAATAAAGATGCACATCAGCTGAAAGTGAAGGGATAGAAAAAGATATTTCATGTAAATGGAAACCAAAAAAGAGCAGGAGTAGCTATACTTACATAAAGTAGACTTCAATCCAAGGAAAGAAAAATAAATAAGGTCATTATGTAATGATAAAGGGATTAATTCAACAAGAGAATATAACAATACTAAATACATACACACCCAACTCTGGAGCACCCAGTTATATAAAGCAACTACTACTGGACCTAATAGGAGAGATTGATTCCAACATAATAATAGTTTGGGATGTTAATACCCCACTTTCATCAAAGGATAAATCATCTAGACAGAAAATTAACAAGGAAACATCAGAATTAATCTCTATTGGAGGCTGACTTGACCTAACAGACATTTATGGAATATTTCATCTAACAGCTACAGAATATACATTCTCCTCAGCAGCACAGGGAACATTCTCTAGAACAGACCATATATTAGGACACAAAACAAGTCTCAAAGTTAAAAAAATATAAATCATATCAACTACCCTATCTGACCACAATGGAATAAAACTAGAAATCAACAACAAAAGCAACACTAGAAAGTGTATCAATAATGTAAATTAAACAATATGCTTCTAAACAAATGGATCAAAGAAGAAATCAAGAAGGAAATTAAAAATTTTCTGGAGAGAAATGAAAATGAAAACACAACATACCAGAACCTATGAGATTCAGTGAAAGCAGTTCTAAGAGGGAAGTTTATAGCAGTGAATGTCTACATCAAAAAAGAAGGGCTGTCCAGTTAGCTCATTTGGTTAGAGCATTGTGTTATAACAAGGTCAAGGGTTCCGATCAGTGGTTCAGATCCATACTGGGGAGATGCCAAAGAGAAAAAGAAGTAAGACTCCAAATAAACAACTTAATGCTGCACCTCAAGGAGTTGGAAAAACAAGAAAAAAACAAACTCAAAATCAGTAGAAGGAGAGAAATAACAAAGATCAGAGCAGAAATAAATGAATTAGAGATTTTAAAAAAATACAAAAGATCAATGAAACAAAGAGTTAATTTAAAAAAAAAATCAATGAACCTTTAACTAGATTAACAAGGGAAAAAAGAGAAGACTCAAATAAAATCAGAATGAAAATGGGCACATTACAACTGATAACACAGAAAAACAGAGGATCATAAGACTACTACAAACAACTATGTGCAAACCATCTGGAAAACCTAGAAGAAATGGATAAATTCCTTGACACATACAACTTATCATGGTTGAATCATGAAGAACTAGAACACTTAAACAGACCAGTAATGAGTAATTAAATTGAAGCAGGAATAAAAAGTCTTTCAAGAAAAGAAACACCAGGACCATATGGCTTCACTGTCAAATTCTACCAAACATTTACAGAAGAACTGGTATCAATTCTTCTCAAACTCTTCCAAAAAACTGAAGAGGAAGGAATACTTACAAACTCATTCTACAAGGCCAGCATTACCCTCATACCCAAACTGGAAAAAGACAGAACAAAAAAAGAAAACTACAGACCAATATCCCTAACGAACATAGACACGAAGATCCTCAACAAATTAGTAGCAAACAGAATCCAGCAACACATTAAAAAGATCATACACCATGATCAAGTGGGATTCATCCCAGGGATGCAAGGATGGTTCAACATATGCAAATCTATAAATGTGGTACACTACATGAACAGAATGAAGGAAAAAACAACAACAACATATCATTTCAATAGATGCAGGAAAAGCATTTGGTAAAATCCAACACTGCTTCATGAAAGAAACAGTACAGAAACTAGGTATAGAAGGATTGTACCTCAACACAATAAAGGCCATATACAATAAAGCCACAGGTAATATCATACTGAATGGACAAAAGTTGGAGGCTTTTCCTGTAAAATCTGGAATAAGACAAGGATGCCCACTTTCTCCACTCTTACTCAACGTAGAACTAAAACTTTTAGTCAGCAGAATAAGGTAAGAGAAAGCAATAATGGTCATTCAAAGTGGAAAGGAGGAAGTCAGACTCTCCCTTATTCCAGATGACATGATCCTATACATAGAAAACCCTAAAGACTCCACCAAAAAATTCCTAGAACTAATAAATGAATTCAGTAAAGTGGCAGGATAAAAAATTAAGACAAAAATCAATAGCCTTTTTATAGGCTAACAATGAGATAGCCAAAGAAGAAATCAAGAAGGTAATCCTATTCACAATTGCTACCAAAGGGAAATGCAAATTAAAACCACAATGAGATATCATCTCACTTTAGTTAGAATGTCTATTATCAACAAGACAAAAAAAATAACAAGTGCTGGCGAGGATGTGGACAAAAAAGAAACTCTCCTACATTGCTGATGGGAGTGTAAACTGATATAGCCACTGTGGAAACAGTATGGAAATTCCTCAGAGAACTAAAAATAGATCTATCCTATAATCCAGCTGTCTCACTATTGAGTATGTACCCAAAGAAAATGAAATCAATATATCAAAAAGACACTTGCACTCCCATGTTTATCACAGCACTTATTCACAAATAGTCAAGAGACGGAATCAACCTAAATGTCTATCAACAGATGAATGGATTTAAAAAACTGTGATATATATACACCATGGAATACTACTCAGTTATTTATATTTATATATATATCGCCTATTATTTTCAGCAACATGGATAGAACTGGAAACCATCATGTTACGTGAAGTAACTCAGGCAGAAAAAGACAAATACTGCATGACATCACTCATATGTGGAATCTAAAAAAAAAAAAAAAAAGAGGGGGGGGTCTCTCATAGAAGTAGAGAGTAGAATAGTGGTTACCAGAGACAGGGGAGGGGGAAGGGGGAAAAGTGGTGGTCTAATGGGTACAAAACTATGCTAGCTATCCTAAGAGAATCATTGTGCAGAATACACATGTATTGAAACAAATACTGTACCCTACAAATATGTACAAGTAAATGTTAAAATATTTTGAGTAAAATAAAATTTTAAAAATTCAAAATCTTATAACGATGGGCCTTCATTTCTGCAGATTATGCAATTGGCTGAACTTAACGTGGCTGTCACCTCTTTGCATACGGGCTGTGATGATTAATTTAATGTGTCAGCTTGGCAAGGCTATGGTACTCATTTATGTGGTCAAAACAAATCTAGATTTTGCTATGAAGTTTTTTTTAGATGAGATTAACATTTAAATCAGTAGACTTTGAGTAAAGTGAGTTACCCTCCATAATGCAGGTGAACCTCATCCGGTTAGTTAAAAACCTTAAAAAAAAAAAAAAAGACTAAGATCCCTCAAGGAGGAAGGAATTTTGCTTCCAGACTGACTTCAAACTCAACAGTGTAACATTACCTCTTCTGTGAGCCTCCAGCCTACCGACTGCAGATTTTGAATTTGCCCGGTCCCCAAATTGTGTGATCCAATGCCTTAAAATCTCTCTCTTTCTTTCTCTCTTTATATACAATCTACTACTGGTTCTGTTCAAAGAAAGATGAGTTAAATGTCTGAGTACCAGGGATAAAAATGCTTAAGGCTTGAGTTTTGTCAACATCTTGAGTATCTTTGGTAAATATTTATGCAAGATGATTACTTTATTGATTATTTTAAATTGGGGCTAACTCTAGGTGGGCAGAATTTGAAGATGGCTCTCAAGATTCCTGCCCCCGGGTATGCATGTCCTATATGTAATCTCTCCTTGAGTGTGGTGGGTCTGATTTAATTAGCTGAGCCCTATTAAAAGAAAGTCCAGGAAGACGGAGAGAGAAGTCCAAGAGATTCTCCTGCTGGCCTTGAAGACATAAACTGTTATTGTGGACAGGGCACATGTCAAGGAACTACAGGTGACCTCTAAAAGTGATCCGTGACTGACAGCCAGTGGAAAATAGGGACCTTAGTTTACAGCTGCAAGGAACTGAATTATGCCAATAAACAGTGTGCCTGGAAGGGAACGCTGAACCTCAGGTGAGCTCACAGCCGTAGGCGACATTTTGATTTTAGCTTTATAAGTCCATGAGCAGAGAATCCAGTCACTGTGCGTGTCAACTTCTGACACACAGAAACTGAGATAGTAAATTTGTGTAGTTCTAAACCACTAAGTTTGTTGTAGTTTGTTACACCACAAGAGAAAACTAATACTGAATAATAAACTAATACTGAAGTAAATGTTATGCAAATACACTATCTCTTCAAATGAGGGTCAGGAAGAGCTCATCTTGGCTAATTCCCTCACTTTGCAGAAGTGAGGTTCACAGGGGTGATGGTAATGCTCAGAATAAACATGCCATTAGTGACGCAGGGTTACTAGACTCGAGGAAGAAGACTGAGGAATAGAATAACAAAAGATACTGTCAAAACAAGTGGGAAAGAAGAATAATGCAGTGATTCTAGATTATTCTATATTAGTGTCTAAGTTAAAGATAAAAAAGATAAGAGATGTGATTAAACAGATCTGGTTTAAATCCACACACTGCCACTTAGCGGTTGTGTGGTCTTGGACAATTTGTTTACCCTTTTAAGTTTCAGTTTCTTTATCCATAAAATGTAGCTCACTACTTTACTTATAGTTATTGTGAAGTTTAAATGAGGTAATGTACATGAAGTGCTTAATACAGAACCTGACACAAACACTTATTATCGTTAGCTTTTAATATCACTATTGCTACTAATGTCATCATCATAATCACTGCTTTTATTACTATTATTTATTTTTATCACTTAGAGTATACCTCTAAGAACAGAGCTTAACCTTAAGTATATCTTAAGAATAGAGAAATCACACATGGCTATATTCTTCCTATGCTTTATTCCACCCCATTAATGGGTTAATCATTTTAGAAAATTGTAAGTAATACTTTCAATCTACCAGAGATTACATAAGAAGGGATTTCAAAAAGTTCATGGAAAAATAGGATTAAAAGATAAAAATACAAAGTACAAACTTTATTTCTCAACATAAGCTACATAAAGTTTAATACACTTTTTGTAAGCAATGCTACCAGCCATTAAGTCCATCTCTAATGAAGTGAGGGTCCTGGGAATTTAACCAAGTCAATACAGTCTTTTTTACATTATTAATGAAGAAAAATGGGTGCCCTTTAAAGACTTTTTAAGATTAGGAAACAAAAAGAAGTCAGAAGGAACCAAATCAGGACTGTGAGATGGATGCCCAATGATTTCCTGTCAAACACTTACAAAATTACCCTTGTTTTATGAGAGGAATGAGCAGAAGTATAGTCGTGATGGAGAAGGACTCTCTGGTGAAGCTTTCCCAGGCATTTTTCTTCTAAAGCTTCGGTTAAGTTTCTCAAAACACTCTCATAAAAGCAAACGTTATTGTTGTTTGGTCCTCCAGAAAGTTGACAAGCAGAGTACTTGAACATCCCCCCAAACTGTTGCCATGACCTTTGTTCTTCACCAGTCCTCTTTTGCTCTGACTAGACCACTGCCGCCTCTAGGTAGCTATTGATTTGATTGTGCTTTGTCTTCAGGACCATACTGGTAAATCCATGTCTTATCTTCTGTTACAATTTTTCAAAGAAATGATTCAGGATCTTGATCCTGCTTGTTAAAGTTTTTGTTGAAAGCTCTGCTCTTGTCTATAGCTGATTTGGGCACAACAGTTTTGGCACCTATTAAGCAGAAAGTTTGCTTGACTGTAATTGTTCAGTCAGAATTGCGTAAGCTGAACAAGTTGAAGTGTGTGGTTCTGGCTATTGTTTCTGCTGTTAATCATCGGTCCTACATCAATATGTTCTGCTAATTTTCAGCAGTAGCACTGAATGCAAGATAGTGAAATAACTTCTTGAAAATTCCTGTGGGAAAATGATGTTGAACCAAGAGTGCAAACTAATAGTAAGACCTGCAATAATTCATGAAGTTTACCACCCACAGAATTTCTCTGAAAGAATAATTAGAAGATCAGCTCCCACAAAACAAAAAGTGAGAGTTAGAAAAAAGCCATGGATTAAAAAAATAATAGTTCAGCAAGAAAAACTCTAAAATTTGGTTAAGTCTAAATAGTGTCTGGTTATTTAAAACAAGTAGTAATTGGCAATTAAAACTTTAGATTTTCTTAAGAAAGGAGTGAAGGAAGCAAATATGGTGGGTGTTTGTATAAATTACTTATCAATTCACTCTGTTGTTCAACCAACATACTTCTAAATAGTGTCCTTTTATTTCTTATTCTGAAAGCCCCACAGACACACGATAAGTTAAGTGGTGAATCTACAGCAATTGTATTTGGATAATTTAAGACAAAACTAAACCAAAAATCCTTGCATGCATTTTCTAGATACCCCAACTCAAAGGCTATTTTAAAATTTCTTTTTACTTTGTTTTAATCATCTCTATGGACTTTCCACAGTTTCCAATACCTTTTGTTAAAGACAAAGACTTTACATTTTAAGCATATTTATAATGAGATGCTATGGATCTTGTTCAAATTTAACTTTACCCTCTGGCCGGTATTGCTTTGCATTTCAATCTTCACCCACCATATCCTTGCCAATTTAATTTCAAATTACTTTAAGTTGAGGCTGAACACTATACAAATTTTAAGGGTTGTAAATATAATTTATGGGGACCAGCTGGAGAGCCAAAACTTTTATCAGATTGTAAATGTTAATGGGAATATCTAGATATAAGTGATTGATGGCATAATTTGACCTCTCTAATTGCTCATTTTTCACGGAATTACCTCCACTTCTTGAAGTTCTGGTACTATCATCCATCACTTCCAGAAAAGGAAAAAAATGTGTTAAATACTTTTATTGAGTAGAGTGTTTTCTGTGACTTATACTATTAATTGTAAGAAACCTTAATTTCTGTTTTCTTTTTCACATTATTAGTTTTATGAACTAATCATTGATATATTTTAATAATATCTGAAAGCAAGTTTTTAAGTTGCATTTAAGTTGTGTCAAATCTTGTCATATGATTGTGGAATAGGTTAGGAAATGACTTAAAGTGATTGATCAGCTTAGCCTCTGTCTTCACATAAAGCTGTTTCTAAACCTTGCAGTTTAATCCGGAGATCAAAGATTCCATTTGCTCTGGACTTTGGATTGCTTGGGTACTAAAAGGAAGAGCAGTGCTTCTGTGAACATACAGCCTCTCTGCAAGTGCTGCTTGCAAACCTGATTTTAAAATGAGAAAGACAAGGGAACATTTTGGCACAGGGCAAGATGGAGCAGAGGAGAGACATTCCTTCTTACTCCTTCTAACCTCTGCCTTGTTCTTGAGTTCACACATGTGTCTCTGCTGAAAACTTGCTCTTTGAGACAGCTGCTCACAGTTGAATCTTAAAGACTAAATGATTTAATTGGGGATTCCATAAAAGATGCTATTATTTGTATCTTTGGCCTACAAAAAATTCCTTTTCGGCAAAATATCTCTTGCTGTAGATCGGGATATCATATTGCAGTGGAAAAAACATTCAATTAGGAGTCAAAATCCTAGGTTGTGGTCTTAAATCTTTTATGGTTAATCTAATTCCTGAGCTACTTTGCAAACCTATACTGGCAACCAAAATTTTGAATGCTACCCTTGTAATTTATAGGTACCAACCAAAACAGCCCAAACTCCCCGATCCTTTAGCTTTTTAATATTAATGGAAAAGGTTAGAATAAAATTACTTATTGACACTACTTGGTCCACATTCATAGGCCTAATCACTTCATCGATTCCTCTCCATTTCAGCTCGGCGTGCCATGGTACTTTCAGCAATCTGAGACAGAGCAGCTCCTCCCTACTTGTGGGACCAGAGAACTCAATCAGAATGCCAGGGCAAATCACCTGTTTTCATTAACTTAGAGTATTATCATTTGAAGTATTGTAAAATGAAGACAACTCATGTTATACTGCAACTAAAAGAAAAAATTAAAACCAAATGGAAATATTTTGATCATCAGTATTTTATGTTATCTGTACTAATATACCTCTTTAATGTTGGCCATTAGTATCCAGAAAAAAAATTGGGGGAAATAATTGTTACTCTAACTTATTAGGTAAAAATACTCAACTTGAAATCACAAACATGATTCCAGATCATGATATGTTGACTAGTCCATCCCCCCAAGTAGAGTGTAAGCCCTTGGAGGGCAGTCCCATCCCAGCATGCACCATGTTCTCAGGAATACATATAAAATCGTATAAAAGATTTTGAAAACATAAGAAATATTCTCTTCTGATAGTAAAGGCCAGGAAATGAAAAACTGTCTTTGTAAGATAAAATAAATATAAGTGGCAGGTAGAAATTAAGATTACGTTTTTTTCTAAGCGTGGATGAGGTGAATGTAATAATCAGTGGGACCTTTATTTCAACCTAGTGCCTGGCATAGTATGGGCAATCAGTAAATGCATTTTTAACAGATAAAAATGGTTAACGTACTGATACACACTTGGTGTTAGGCTTAACATACTCTTGTCACTCTGTAGTATATATGTGAATTATCAAACCTTTCTTCTCTTGGGTTTAGTTGTGTTTTTTGATCACAATATGTTATAAGTAAGCTGATTCTTTTTAAAAGATAAATTACAAAATGAATAATGGAGAGAGAAGACCCAAGTCCATTTCCAAGGTCAGAGTGAAAGAGCTGTCCAGTTAGAGGAGAAGTGTTCAAAGACAGAAATGTGGACTCAGTGGACATCGTCCAGCTACCCCTTCTCTTTCCCTTCTTTTCCCCCTCTCTTTCCTCCCCTCCCTTGTGTGTCTAGCCAAAAATTGAAGCAATTTCTATGTATACAAAGAAGGTAATAATTTTTGGATTAAAAATCTTTAAAATTGCAAGCTGAGTAGATCTGAGCACTGCTAAATCAGTCCACACTTCAGTCGTTAAATATTGGCCACAAATTTATAGTCAGGTAAGAAATTCAGGATAGAAGAAACAACTTAAAGGAAGGGAAGGGAAAGCAAAGTCTTGCTCTAACTAGCAGAGGGACTGAGGGCCTGGGGAACAGATTTGAAGCAACCCTTGTCTGGGGTTGTGGAAACGGTCATGACACTCACATTTAGGGGAAATTCCACTTGGCATCTGGCCATGGTTATTTAGGACCTGATCACATTGGACCTTTCAATCAGAGTGAGTAACTTCCCTGCAGAAATTAATATCTGAAAAGCAATCATAACTACTTGTCTTGTGGATAGACACCAGAGGAAGACGGGCCAATCTACTTTAAGAATCTAACAAAGACTTCTGTCACCTTTACTTGCCTCTCAATTTGAGTTTTCAGGTTTCTACCTGTCTACATTTATAATGAGAGTGAAAAAATAGAAGGTTTAAAAAAAATGAATAAAATAGCTTGAATGTAATCTTTTCTTTATTTGAATATTTATGTTCAACCAAATAGTTCCCTTTAGTGATCTTTCCTCTCAGTGAAATCGTTGACAGCAAAGAAAATCTTCCAGTTTCAACATGTTTATCTGCTCACTTTTGTCTTTGAGTCTGCAGTTTTCCCTGACACAATGAACTAATACATGGAGGTTCAGAGAACAAGAGATATTCTCGGAAAAAGACAAATATGAAAACTGCTATTTATTTTAAAAGTTCAGATCGAGGTTATATACCTTTTGTGTTTGGGAGAGAGAAATTGATCCAGTATGCAGAAAATACATTATTCTGTAGAATTAGTATTTCATATATCAAAGAAAAATATTGTCATTTCGAAGTTTGGTATTTTGGTAGTTAAAAATTCTTTAACTAAGTGTGTGAGTTTTTCTTTAAAAAATGAAATCATCTTGATAATGACATCCATATCCTACATGTATGATATGAAGAATTACCATTTATTTAGCCCTAATGGGACTCAGGTACTTTATATACTGTTCTCTTTCCTCTTAAAGTATTTGTCACAAGCTTATTAATTAATCTTCCTCTTTCTCCTGGATGCCTTAGAGTGGGATTCTCAAAAGAAGGTCCAGGCACCTGCTACATGTGAATAATTTGAACAATTTATTACAAAGCAGGTTTCTGGGCCCCAGCTCAGATCTTCTGCATCAAACTTTATGGGATTCAGGCCCAGGATTTTGCATTTTCAATAAATTCACCAGGCATGGCACACTAGAGTTCCAGAATTCTTCCATAGTGAGAAAATTTACCTTCCAGGGAGTAGCAACTTTAATTTAAAAGTAGGGCCTGGGCAGGGAACTCAGAACTTTCTAGCTTAGGAAACCCAACCATGTTCCAAGTAGAAGTTTTATAAATTTCCACAGTTAAAAATTCATATTTCCTATATAAGGAGGAAATTATCATATTAGTAATTTATCAGCAGAATTAACCAGGCATTGTCAGATATATGTCTAAAATAAAGAATATATGATTTTCCTTATGTAAAGTTTAAAAATAACAAAACATTACATTGTTGCATGCGTGTCTACAGAGACCTGCATTCTTTTGAATGTGCATCACGGGAAACTTTTCTGTCCCATTGCACGATGGAAATGCAGAACTCAGCGACGTCCTGATCCTACGATTGTTTAACATACAGTTTCTTGTACGAGGGTACTTCAAAAAGTTCATAAAAAGATTCATATTGTCTTTTAATTCTCTTTTTCTACAAACTTTTTGTCAGTTGACTTGTTTGACAACTAACAACTTAAAAATAACACTTCAGTAGCTTGCTAGAACACTCTAAACTTTGGTGACTCTTAATACACAATCAAGTAAGTCTTTTGAAAATATCTACAAAGTCAGGAAATTTGATTTAGGTCATACAAGGAGACAAACATCAGCCATGAGATAGACTGCAGTGGTTCTCAGCCCCAATTGCATATTATAATCACCCACAGAATTAAAAACAAAACAAAACTCATACCTAAGCCTCAGCCCCAAAATTCTGGTTTAATTAAACTGAGGTGGAAGAAAAACAAGAACCAGAAAGTAATATCTTCAGAAGGCTGAAGAGAGGTATATTTTGAGGGAAAAAAAGGGTCTACATAAAATGTCTAATAGCCAAGTCACAATATTCAGCATATTTTGTTAGTGAAGATTGTAGAATCAGAACATGAATAGTAAAGGTATAAACTCATGGCAGTGAAGAGAGCAGTAAGAGAGTCATCATCAGAATAGAGATGTCTACACTTTTCTGGAAGTGCGAGGACGACTGGGGTTTGTCGCGTGGAAGAGAAGACGCTGAAGACTGAAACGTGAGTTGAGAGGGCTGTAGACACGAACAAATCCATCCGTCCTGCACAGCGGTACAGAATCTTGGAATCACAAGGGCAGCAGAGTGTGGGAGTGAAACAGGGGACACAGAACAGTGGGTTAATTGAAGTACCAAATTTAGAAAAGGCCACCCTGTCATGGCCTTCCCTTTCTCTGCACACAGCACTGCTGGCAGCCAGGCATATACCTTCAACAAACAAACAGACAAAGGAAGAAGGATCTTTACAAACAGACAAAAAAAAGAAGGGTCTTTCTTGGTATTAAATGAACAATCTAAGGAGAACCAGGACAACTGGGGTGGGGGGTGGGGGTGGATACTGGAACAAATGCCCTCCGTATAGTGTCATTTTGGAGTGCCCTAGTGTGAGAGCTGGCTCCATGACCACTCGCCCTGGAGGGCAGCTTGCCAATTGACAAGTCCACCTACTCTCATAGAGCTCACAGATGGACTTTTCTATGGCCCCAAGCTTAAATACAAACAACAACAAAAAGGTCAGCAAATATGAGAAAATCCTGCAACAAACAAAGAGAAAGACCAAAACTAACAAATAGAAAAAAATGATTCTGGAGGAAACAAAGTTAATTTAGAATTTAGGGGAAAAATTCTCCTAATTAACATTAGAGAAATCAGAGAAGATTCTGAATCTGTAAAACAAAAACAGAATGCTACAAAAAAAGAACAGTTTGAGAACAAAAAGAGCTCTAGATACTTAAAAAAAAGTTCTGAAACTAAAGAAAAGTAGAATGGTTGGAAGAGATTGTTGAGTAACCTAGAATAAAGATTGAAAGGTCAAAAAGGGAAAGTATGAGAGAAAAGTTGAAACATATTAACATATGTATTTATTCAAAAGATCAACATTCTACTTCTAGGAATTTAGAAGAACAGAGAAATCAGAGGGAAGAAAAAAAAGATATCCCAGAGTACAAGATAAACATCTTCAGATTAAACATCAAATATTAGAGTCACACTCTTATTGTCACTCTCATATTGTCATAACATTTCAGAATGCAAGGAAAAAGTTATTCTGGTAGTTTCCAGGGAGAAGAAACAAGGTACCCAGAGAATAATAGGTATGAGTTTGGCCTTGGTCATCTATTCAACAATTTTGAATGCTAAAATGTAATGTAGCAATGCTTTCAAAGCTTTGAGCGGAAACTATTTTTAACTAGAATCCTATAAGCAGTCTATCTGTTCGAAAAATGACACATTTTTAAAACCTTCAAAACAGTAAGGCCCCTAAAAGAAACTTTCTGCTACCATTTCTTAGATTACTTGAGGATACATTGCAAGACAATGAGACGGTAACCCAAGGAAGAGGAAAACATGAGGTGTAGAAAACAGACAATGCAGTCTAGGAGAGCAGCAAGCAGTTGTAATGAGAAATCGGAGCCACTTGGAACAGGATAATGAAAGGCTTGGGGGAAAAGGTATCAAGGAAAAAAGAGAGATTTAATGCTATTCTTAAGATAAGTAATTTAGGAGACAGAAAAGACAAGTCAATGTAAGAAGAAAAGAAAAGCATTTAGGAACTTTTAGAACAAATAAGCCAAATAAGAAACTAAGGACAAAGACAGCACACTGCTTGATGCTGCAGTGAATACTGTTTACATTGTGCATAGAATGTAAACTGTGATTAATGACTTTCAACTTTAACAGACAATCTGAAGGGATAGTATTAAACAATTAAGAGCACAGGCTCTAAAAATCCACCGGCTGTGTGAATCCAGAAATTTACTTAATTTCTATGTTACTTAATTTATTTTCTATAACATAAGAATAATAATAGTTATGCATTTTATAGTCTTGTGGTGAGGCTTAAATAAGGTGCATTACACAAAGTACTTAGAACAGTGCTTGACATTTAAGTCCTCAATAAGTATCAGCTAAAACAAGAACAAACTACATATAAAAGTACAAGTATTTATTGACACAGAATAAAAATGAAATGTTATCAAATTTGACAATATAAATGTATAAGTACAAATGAAAATGGGGAAGAATAGTGAGTCAGAGTCACACAATACTGTATATAATTGACAGAAACAAGAATAACAAATGCAACTAAGAGAAAACAAAAATTAGAAATATAAATATGTAAATGAGTTAAATCATAATCCATTATAGAGGGGAGCTAATAATAGATCATAACTATAATTAATAAATAAAAGCTACCATGTAAGCTTATCATGTAGAGATAGAGAAGGAAACACAAGATGTAAAAGTGGTTCTCTCTAAGGCTCAGAAAATGTAAAGGAGGGTTCAGCACGGGAGGTGGGAATGGAAGACTTGCTTTTCATTTTAAGCTCTTTCATGCTGTTTTATACTTTAACCATGTGCATGCATTACTTTTATTTAAAAACTAAATATTTTTGACAAGAAATAAAATTAACACTAAGATATCTGGAATTCTTTCTAGAAATTTCAGGAAATTCAGACAGTTTGAGTAATACAAAAATTATAGGGAAGGAATACCAATTTCTCGACAAATTTGACCATTTTTAAATAATCAAGCAATTGGACAAAAGAGACAGAGATAATGTTTACTTTAACTGATGAAGTCAAACAAAAATCACAGTGCAGCTGAAAACTGGTGAGGCTTATTGTCAATCACTCTTTTATTTCTGCTACTGCTCGAAATCATCAAGCTTAGTTTGTGGAGGTGTTCAATTACTGATTTCAAGTTCTTTGGGGTAGCTTTTGCTGTCCAGTTTGTTCTCCGCCTGGGCTCTTTCTTTCTTGACTACTTTTTATGAATATTTCTGCATCACTAGATTTCCTTTCCTGTTATGCCAAAGGACAAGACCTCATGTTGTCAGTCCTGGAAACTTGATCTTTATTCTGAATCTCTGCTGTAAAGCCACTAGAGATGGATTATGTGAAGACCCTTTTTAAATAAGAAAACGTGGAATCCATACTTAAAATAGTAATGCTTGCTTTGGTGAATTTTATCAATGCTTCCTAATGTGGGCCTCACAGAATTCATTTTTTGGCTGCTGAGTTTCTTTTATTCTTTGGTCTGATCCTAAAACCTTAAAAGTCATAATCCTATTCAGTTGTTTGCATAGGCCAGAAGTGTCAATGATGAAAACACTTCTATCTGCCAAAGCTAACCAGAGTTTCTCAGAAACTGGAAGGAAACTGCAACTTGGCAGCTTCAGTTGGACTCATAGGGACTATGTTCCTCATATGCATGTATTTCAGGAGGTTGGCTAACAAGTGCTGCCTGCTGAAAATCTCAAATTCCTGCCTCTCTTCTAAATAGTAGAGGAAGGCTCACATGAAATTTCTAGCTTTAATGAAAGATGAGACTATGTAAGTATGAGGTACTTTTGGAAGAAATCTTATTAGTGGCTATGGCTCCATTCTCATTACTTTACCATTACATTAGTTATCACCATTTTCCTTTATTTTCTCTCCATCACAAATTATTTAGCTGATCTTCATGCATAGAGGAAACATGTGATTCAGCAGGGGACTTTAAATGAGTGTGATAGGAACTGTTCTTTAGTGACTTGGTGACTGTCCACTTCTAGCTGCAAGGCTAGTAGTTTCTATGCTGGGTCCTGTGGAGTTGGGAGCAGAAAACTCAGGTTGACAGACAAAGCCACAGAGGCTGCCACCAGCACCTTCAGAATGGAAGAACAGCAAAGAAGGCCACTGGCTGAAGGCCAGTACTGGAGAGGGCCAGGGGGTGAGGTCAGGAAGGTAAACAGGATGGTGAGGGAAGGGGACAGGTTTCCCAGGGCCCTGTAGCACTTTGAAGGACTTTTACTCTGGGAGAAATGGGAGGTTACTGGAAAGTTTTAAGCAGAAGAATATAAGTTTTTAAAAGGATCACTCTGCCTGCTCTACTGAGAGTAGGCTACATGCAGGAAGTGAAGCGGGGAGGCCAAGTACAGCTATTCCAATCAACCAGGGTGTACATCACCGTGGCTTGGACCAGGAAGGCAGTGATGAAGGGAATGAGAAATGATTGGATGCTGGATCTAAACTGAAGATAGGATCTTCAGAATATGCTGATTACTCGAATATTGAGATATACATGGGGTCTTCCAAAATTTCATGGAAAGATTTGTATTATCTTTCAATTCTGTTTTTCCACGATCTTTTCGAAATACTCTCTTAAGAGAAAGAGAGGAGTCAAGGATGACTCCAAGGTCATGGGCCGAGCAACTGGAAGATTAGAGCTGCCATTTAATGTGACAGAAATGTATTCAGGTTGTGGGAGAGAGAGCAGGAGTTCAAATGTGAGAAATCTGTTACACATACAAGTGGAAAGTTGATGTGAGTAACCAGGAAATAAACTTCTAACTTTTTTATGTCCATTCCAAAAATTGAGTTCATGCAAATTTATCACAGGATAAATTTATAGCTTACATAAAAAAATGTAATATCTTGGATCTGCCATATAAAAATGCTATGACAGATCTTCTGTGTTTTGTTGTTTTTACTAAATAACAATTTAGAACATTTCTAAAAAGATCCTCAAAACATAATAGTGAAGCTTGGAGATAGAATCTCTTACCTTTGTTCTCAAAATTGACACCAATGAGCCTCAAATGCCAGAGGGCCCTTACTATCAGATCATCCATTGTTATAATAAAGCATGTCATGTCAAAATTCATCAGGCATTTTCACAAAGCACATTTCACACTTGAATTGCCCCTAAGCATTTGGATATTTATTTCTCCCTGAAGCCACCTGTACAATTAAATTAGATAATTCTTAAGAGTTTGATTTTACTCAGGTGTGCTGACAAGCTCGAACAATAAATCCTTGGGAAATTTCCAGATTTCAGTTGTTCTTTGTCTGTGCAAGTTGAATAAACCACAAAAACATTTTGACAGGCAGCCTTTAATTTATTCATTTTTCTGTTCCCTGGAAATTTTGCAGCCAGTTTTTGTGATTTGGAAGTGATTAGCTTTCAGCTCGACAGCAAATCCACTGTGGATAGAAGAGTCTACAGTGGAGACCCTGAAGGACCTGGCTCTGAAAGTTTTCTAATGCAGCCCCCACCTGTCCTCTTCCCTGTCCTTCCCCTCCCCCTCTTGCAAATGACCTTAGCTACTCACTCATCCTCCCCAACACTCTCAACAATCTCCAGACTGTCCAAATACCTAGACTGCAAAATTAATGCCCAATTCCTATTCCCACTTCTGAAACTATTTGTTGGAAGGACCCTATTGTTAAAGTCCCATAAGACCTTCCTTCCTCCTTTCCCAAACTAGAACACTCCCTCTAGCCTTCTCACACCTAGCACTTTTCCTTTTTCGGTGGCTGGCCCATACAGTGACTGAACTGTGGACTTGGGTGTGATTAGCACCACACTCTAACCAAGTGAGCTAACCTGCCAGCCCTCACCTGGCATTTTCAAATAAAGGTTTATGCTAATTGGCCAATGAAGCCACGGTTATCCTGTGCCCTGTGGAATCCCATCACTCTGCCTCTCCTCTTGGCAGAGTTAAATTGTTGCTGGCAAGAAGAGAGACATGAAGAAATGGATTGGGAGATGTGCATTCCTGGACAAAGGAAAAGTATAATCTGAGAGAGGAGTCGCTTCAGTGTGGCTTGGAAGGAAACGGTGAGCAATTCCAGTTGTCCAATGCATAGAAAACTTGAAGGCAAATAAATGTGAAATGTAGACAAGGAGTAGATCCCATAGGGCCTCAAACATCCAGTTCAAGAGTTTATTTGAGAAGTGTAGGTAGTCACTGAAAACTCCTCAGCTGGGGGGTGGCATAATAACTCAACAAAAAAGCACCAACATGGGGCTACCCTTTCATGATTTCCAAAGTTCTTTCCATATATTCTCTTATTTAGTGATTTGTTTTCTGTCATGAATTGTCCTCTGGCATCAATCTGTATGAGAAAAAGGACATACTGGAGGTAAAAAGACCTTTCAAAGGATGATGTCTGGGATTTTAAGTCTGAGTGACAGGGTGGGGAGAGTGGGGCCATGATTAGCAAACATGAGGCGGGGAGGACACTGAAGGCAAGTGGTGGTGATTCCTTTTTAGAACATGTTGAATTTGAAGTGGTCACCAGAAATCCAGACATGTAGATATGAAAGTAATACTTGGAAAGTTGTGTGTGATGACCAATGGGATCCAGTGAAAAGAAAAGTCCAAGTACGGAACTTTGATAGGAGAAGGGAGAAGAGAAGTTAGAGAATATTATGGACTTCCTAAGTATTGGTACTTGCTCTGATTGTTCAACACTGTAACCCCAGCATCTGGTACTGTACCTGTCACTTAGTAGGTGCTCATAAATGCACGTAAACTACATGGATGAAGTATTGCCAAATTGCCCTCCAGTGGGCGACGTTCCCATCTATCAAAACAAATGTCTGCAACTATTCATGAAAAGATGGATGCTGGAGAAAGGAAAGCAAGAAAGGTGCACAGAGATAATGAGTTTGTTCAATTGTTCAACAGTGCCTTTTACTTTAGAGCCATCCCAAAAAGGGCAAAAGGGGAAAAAAGGGGAAAAAATAATCTTGCCAGTGACATCAATTCTCAAAGCGAGGGTGGCTTTGGTTTCTTTTTGTTTATGTTTTTAATGAGTAATCATTTGTCAAATTTATTCATTGGATGTCAAAAATTCCACCCATTCTATTAATTTGTAACCAGAAGAAATTCCTGGGAGATTTTTGAAGTTTTCCTTTATCCATTATTGGGATGAACCGTGGGCTGCACAATGCTTACATAACCTTTAGAGTAAGGTCTGAAAAAATAAAAAAGTGACTCAAATGGCAGTTTTATGGGACTTCAGCAGGGTGGGTTTCAGGATGATGGTTTGATTCTGTGACTGAAATCATAGTTTATTTTCAGCACTGGCTATGTGGAGGATTTGTTTTACTTTTAGCACATCACACATAATGGAAGGCATCTGGATGTGTTTCCTTTAAACCACTTCAAACTTTGTGGAGCCTGGATTAACCAATCAACCAACAAATAAATAGAGGAAAACACTGAATTTTCTGAGATAACTTTTTATAATACAAAAAACCAAAACCCACATGAATTATCATTAAGTGCATACAAATTTTTCCCACATATTTAAAAGGAGGAAAAACCAATCTTGGGAGTGGATATGGGGCAGTGACAAATTAGCCTAAGTCAGCTCACTCATTCAAATAGAGATACAGAATATTCTTGTACTCATACAGCTATGCTGCATTTCCCCAGTGGGGATGTGTTTTTTCCTCTTCCTGTGAGTACCAAGTACCTTAGCTCCTCCCCTTCTTCTGGAATTCTTCCCCATCCTCCTCTCTCCTCCCCAATCCAACCTGTGCTTTATGGAAGCCACCAAGTTCTTAGAAGGCAGCACTGTTGATTAGACCTGTGATTAGTCCAGGGATGGGCACCTTCCCCAAGCTGAGCCATTCAGAGCTTTGTCCTGAGCAACCCCCAGGTGAAGAAGAGCCTCTCTGGTAACACAGGAACTACAAAATGGGAAATGAGAAGCCATTAGCTCCTATCCCTCCCCCATCCTTCAGCTTACCCCATGGAGAAGTTAAGTCCTCAGTGAAAGAGAATACAACCCCATGAGAAGAGCAAAAGTGAGTCATGGCAATGGAGAGAGAGAGAAAGAGACTTTGCAAAATTCAGGCCAAGGTTTCCTGTTGACCTAAGGCCCAGATGCATTTGTATCCTTCCTGTTTCTTCAGCCCTTAGTTTCCATGAACCAATGAATCCCCTTGCTTGTTTTGGTTGTCTGAATAGCTAAAGTTGATTTTCTGTTACTTGCAACCGAAGCAACAACAGACCTCTCCAGTCTCCAGCCCTCCAAAAGAGAACAAAATAAAGCGAAAATAACAATAAAAACAAATACAATTGGCGCTGTATATCTGTGCATGGCTGAGCAGATTCAATAATTACAACTCCATGCAGACTTATGAAAGGCAGATTGACTTTAGCTCCCAAAAATCCATGAGATTTAAGAGTGTAGAAGTCACAAAATTCGGATGAGCTAAGGTCGGTGTTCCCCTGTCCAAGAATACATAGCAACACTCCTATGTAGAGGAACAGAGGGGGATGACACATTTCTAGATTCTTCTTTCAAAGTGGGTTTATATTCTCCACAGCTTTGAGCCAATCAACCTGCCTAAGTTGCTTCCTAAGTAAAAGAGAACAGGATCCCTTCTGGAAGGAACAAAGGGCAAGTACATAAACTACCCTGGTATGGAAAAGCTGTAGATGTTACAAATCCTACCTACAGTCTGACCCAAACTATGCTCCTTTTATATGACTTGACTTGAAAACTGTGCAGCTCCCAAATGGAGAGGAATTCTCACCAATTAGCAATCCATGGAGCGTTGCTTGAAGAGCTTATATGCTCTTTATCTGCTTTACAAAGAAAAACAAAAACATACCTTGCCCCCCCAAAACCCCCAAATTTTAAAATTCAAGTAAAAGGAGGATCGAAGTGGAGAAGCAAATTCTGGTTATAAACCACCAAACCCATAATTTTACACTTTACAAGCATCTAAATAAACAAAATCACACAGCATAAACACTGCTGATAAAGGACTACCACACAGTGTTTAATAGCCCTAGGGGGAAGAAAAGACAGTGTAAATACTGTTTTTTCCACAAAAGAAACTTCTGTATAGTTTTAGAAAAATTATTATTTTTAAAGAAACCAAACAATGTCTCTCTAATTTCCCATTTAAAGTTAGTATCATAAATAAGGGCATGAATTTAGAGAGATAAAGATGTTTGTGAATCAAGAGTGTTCATAACTCCCAGCAAAGAGTTCAGTTTGAGTAACTTTCTAAAACTATAGTGTACACTTAGTGTTATATAGAAAGCTAATTCTGTGTCCAACACTAAGCAGGATGATAGATTTCTCTGAATAGTTCTCTTTTCATATACTCAGGCCCATAACCATATCTTTATTGTCAGACCACATAGATACAATTGTTGCTTCAGAAAAAATAGTCAAAAGTTGCAAATGTCTTGCTGTTAAAAACTACTATTCTTTGGCACCTCTAACACTTGCCACAGCCACTCTGGAGGCTCAGACAAGGGAAATTCTAATAGTGTTCCCCTAAGAAGCCCATGATTGTTATCACCTGTCCTACCAACTTCACCAGACTTGCAATGCAGTTTTTTGCCAGGACGGTCTCTCTGCAACTACTTTTCTCACTTCCCGAATTCGTCTTTCTTCCTTTAGACTTCTATATCCTCATAGCTGTTTCTTTTCTTCTTTCTTTGAGTCTTTCATTTTCTTCTCTCATTTCTGATTGCTCATTCCTTTTACATATCCCATTTTCAATCTTCCCAAGAGAAGATTTCTGATTCTGGTGGTTAGTATTAATATTGCTAGAAAGGGCTCTCATGCTAGGCTACCTCATTGGTTATTGGCCTACCTATAGTTTGTCACTTCCTGAGTCAGAAACTCACTCGTGGTCTAATTAGCAGTGCTGGGGGTGACAGGGTCAGATAATCACTTTTCTTAAGGGATTTGTGGCATGAGGGCCACGTGGAGCAATATAAACTCATGCTTGTTTGTCAATTCCTCTGCCATGACTGCTATGGAAGTTGTAAGAAAACCACAGAACTTTTTAGAGCATCTGAAGTCAGAATGAAATAAAAGAAGAAATGGTAAAGCATTAAAAAAGTTTAAGGAACAGGCAGGCAGGCTTACACACTCTAGTCATTTTAATCTTAAAAAAGAGAAAACAAAAAATCCCTGACCCTCCATGCTTCCAAATACTGCCCTATTTCCTCTCCACAGCCTTAGAAGAATCACCTGCACTCACAGTGTCTAGTATACTACCTTCCACTTATTATTCAATTTATCCAGTTTGCCTTCCACCCCCCACCTTCATTCAACAACGGTTCTTGCTAAGGTCACCAGTGATCTCCATATTGCTAAATGCAATGGACACTTTGAGTTTTATTACACGAGCACTGCTAAGAAAATTAATCCAAATTTGGAAATAAACAAAAGAGATTACTGGGTGTCCTTTTAGTAGAGCACTAGCCATTGTCTAGCTTATCTGGGTGTTACATAATTCTATATGTGTGTGCACCTTTGACTGAGTTTTTATTGACTAGGCTATTTTGCAACTCAGTAGGGGTAGAGATAAACTTGTATAAAAACACTCGTATCAAAACAAGTGATTCTTGACTGAGAGAAATGCAAATGATTTCTGCCTATTGCAATAAATTAATTTGGTTTAGAATAAATGAAATTGATTTCTATCAGAAAAGATAACCCCAAACATTACAGTTTATTGCCTTGTAGGATGTTAACCAGTTTTTTGTTTATTAGTAAATTAATTTCCGCATGCTTTTTGACTATTCATATCTCTGGTCTTCACATTGTCCTCTGAACCAGTCTTAATATCATACTGTTTTCTTCCTTAATTAGTGAGTTAAATAAATTCTTTGATTTGTGCAAATGTATATTTTTATGAAAGTCATGTTTTAACTTTTTGACAATCATACTTTTGGATTATTCAGAAGCATTGGACATCACTGACCACTCTTTCCAGCTTGAAACAGTCTCTTAAATTGCTTTCCATGATATCCTGTTCTTTCAGTCTTTCTCTTACTTCTCTGGGACACTCTTCCTTGATTTTGTTTGCCATGCAGGGGGTAATGAATAGAAGTCACTTACCTTCTATTCATTATTTAGTTATTGGAGTGCCTTGGGTCTTGGTTCCCAGTCCTATTCTCTTTTCTATATTTTCTCTCCAGGTTATTTCATCTACTCTCCTGCCTTCAACTCGTATACGCTGAAACTCACCAATTTATATCCCTAGGTCAGTCCTCTCTTTTTGTACCTCCAGGCATCTACACATGTCCATTTGGATGATTTACACCACTCCAAATTTATTAATACTCAAAGTGAACATATTTAATAGTACACGAGAGTGTCTTGGTGAACATAGAAATACAGCAAAATAATTGAATAATCTTGAAGTATTTTGCTCAGATCATAGTGAAATACAATGAAGTATTTGTACAAAAATAGACTACACATGTGTAGTGATTTGATCTTTTTGTCTACCAGATTCAGTGACTTCTTCCTCTGGATAATGCTGGATAATGTCAAACTTCCTGCATCTTGATCTTCCTATTTCTGTAATCAAGGCAGACCACCCACCTTCTGCATTCTTTCTTTAGACCGGGAAGAACACAGTTGATAAAATTCTAATTCTTCTTTATACCAATTGTATATATTAGGATATCCCTAAATCTCCTCAAACGCATACTTATAGACTATTTTTTTAAGCCCAAGTGACTATAAATTAATCATATCATAAGGTATATAATTACCCTGAAGTGGCTAATTAACTCTGCTACTCTGTGGGATGGCTGAGGCCTATCTTATTCCTATAACCATGAGGTACTAAGAAGTTTGTGGGAAAGAATCTGTCACAAAGAAATGAAGAAATGTAGAGAAGCTAGTGGGCTGCTATTGGAGGGGAAGGGTGATTTTAAACATAATTTGGCACCTAAATTATGGCCTGGCTCAGCTCCTATGGACTCATGACTGAGTTTGTGGAAGAAGAAATTTTAATGAAAGAACAAGTAGAAGTAAAAAAAACTTTTTCCTTAGATCTCTCTGGGATATTAAGAGTGTAAGACATCGGGCTCTTGGCACAAGGAGTGGCACCAGGTGGTGACAGCAGACCTGGCAATGAAAACAGTAACACTAGTGGAAGCAGAGTTTGCTGTAGCTGCGGCTAGATGTCAGTGCTCTTGACACTGGGCATAGTTACCTTGGTGTAGATCTAGTGACCTCTTTTTCTGCAGGCAGGAGTAATCTCGGCCTGAAAGGCAGTGGCAGCAGCAGAAGCAGCTGCAGTGCTGTGTTTGGCAGGGGACACAGCTGCTACTCTTGGCATCAGCTGCAGCCAGAGTGTTCATCACAAGGATCTGAGACAAAGGAGTGATAGAATTCAGGCAGCCATGGCAATGGAGAGTCTTAGTTCTCAGCACACATGGGAGGAAACCTCTGGGAACTCCAGTCTCTACTCGTGAAAATTTTAAGGGAGGGAGCAGTTCCTTCAGCACACAAGAGGGTGAACCTTGACAAATACTACTTAGCTGCTATTTTCACATCCCATCCCCAGTTCCTTGTATGACTTAGGAAACAAAGGTCATGTATGTGCCATACCAGCAGCTACACCCTCCTGGCTGAAGTCACTCACTAATGCTGTTTGCAGGATGAAGGCCAAGAAATCTCTGCTGCCAACAAATGCTGCTTTGAGCTGCATTCTGTGGTGCTCTGTTATTTGAATGACCAATGACAAGACCAGTGTTCATGGCAGCACAAAAATTATTGTTGTTAATGAGCATAAATAAAAATCTAAAACATTCTCATACTAAACAGGCTATTCCACTCTGAAGGCCTGACAGTTGCATGATGTCTTTCTGAAAAAAGCAACCATAGGAGGATTCCTGGACATAGATACGCTTTCTGCCATGTGACCCTGCCCTGGCCATAGTTAATTGGACCAGGGACTGATGCCTGAAACAAAGGCAGCCTATTTAGAGACTACTACAAAAACTTTTCAGTAAGGATGGTGATGGTGATGGACTGAACTAATCAGATTCTCTCTTGGTGAGTTTGAATGCCAGGCATCCAGAAAGATTTGGCAGAGTGGAGTGGCATGGGATGAGGGAGACAGAGAGAAAGAAGGCAGTGCGGAGAAAGGCATATGCCAAGAGTGAGAAACAGCTCAGAAGCAAAGCAACGAGTAGAGAGAGCTAGTCACAAGTGGTCAGTAGCCTCAGCAGAAGTGGAAGCAGAGAGAACTTGAGTCCCTACAAGGATGGCAAACTAGCACAGGAAGTATTGTGTTCTGAATGCCACTGTCAGTCCCATTCTAGTTCCTGAGTGGGCAGCTCTATTAATAAACAGTCAAATAATTTAGTATGTTGAATATAAATGAATAAGACCATGAGAAAGTCAAGAGGGAAATCAAAGTATTTAAGAAGTGGACCATTTAATATACAAATGAATTCTCAGAAAATGCTGAGGCTTTTTTGCTTGTTTGTTTTTTGATCACTTTGCTGATGTGGTAAAGTATTCATAGGTAAGGCAGATGACCCACACTTCAAAATATGTAATCTATACCAATGTAAAAGTCTTATTATTTTCTCTCATTCTCGTTTCAATGGGTATCCTTATATTTAACCCATATCACAAGTCTCTCAGTTCCTTATAACTCAAAAGAGCTTAATGATTCCTCATTTCACCATTTCTCTTTAAAATAAAATCCCATAACGTGAGGTAAATTGAGTGTGTCTGTTCATGGAAACCTAAAACAACGTAAGGTAAATGACAAGAAAGCCGGGGAACAGGTGGTAAATTTGTGTTGCCAGCCAGCAACTGTGTGTGTAGACAAGTTTAAATATGTTTTCTAAAATAATAAAGAATAACCTACAGGAAAACCAAAATTAGTCTTCCATAGCCCACCTCCCAATTTGTAATTTAAAGTTTCTTCCTCTTTCCACATCTACGTGGCTATTCTTTTCCCTAACAACAGCTTATACCATATGATTTCTATTAAGAGAGCAGCAGTCAACTCAAGATCTAATAACACCTCACCTTCATGAGGTGCTGATGGATCAGGACAACATGGTCACACCTTACAGACATTGTCCCGAGGAAAACAGAGTGTAAAAATAGAACAAACCACCAACTTTGTTCACAGATTCTAATTTAAAATGAGGACAAATGTTAGGCATTAAAGGTCAGCACAGCTTCTGGTGATCTTTGCCAAAGCGAAATGCCGTAAGAATTTTATAGCGCTGCATTCAAAGATCATGCCTTTAGATATTGCCATTTCTCTTAGCTGCCAAAAAATACTGTTTCTTTAAAGTCAAAGCTTAATTCAATTCTTGACGGAATGATTCTAAAGTGTATCTGGAAGAATAAATGAGTAAAATTCACAATAAAATCTTAAGGAAAATGTAAGAGCAATTAGTGGGGCTTTGCCTTGCTAGCTATTGATTTGTATTGTAAAGCTACATCAATTAAAACTGTGATTTTGGTGTAGACCTCCAATCTGAGGTATTTTTACATAATCATGCCGAAATGACCCCACAAAAGTATAAAGTATATTTGTTTATTACCAAGAAATGTGTATCAGTAACATCCTTGATCCTTATTCTACCTCTAACCCTTACACCAATAATGGAGAACTTTACTTTATTCAATACCATACTGTTGGCATTTTAAAGTTACATATGTATTAACTCAGTAAAAATTTCAAAAGCCTCTTATACGTTAGCCTCCACAAATATATTTATCCTATCCTTACTAGCCATGAGTATAAATCTAATATAACTAACATATATCATTGAGATATTGAATAAATGTTAATAATTTATTTGAGGTCTGAATATCACCTCCTTTCCACATTTGCTCCCTCGTAATATCTATTTTACATCCATTCAAATAGGTTCCAGATTTTTCATTTTACAAAAACAGGTGTATATCTTTTAGATCTTCAAATAAGTGCCATTAGTAAACAGTCAAATTATTTATGAATTGAATGTATGAACAAGAGCATAGCAAAGTCAAGAGAGAAATCCAAGTATTGAGAGCCAGACCATTTGATCACAATGATGAATGTTCTTATTCATTTACAATTCAATTAATAAATGATTTTGCTGTTTAGACCTCTGCATATACAAATGAATTCTCAGAAAGTGCACAGATTTTTTTCCCTACTTTGTTTATATGATGAAATATTCACGGGTAGGACAGATAAAGCATACTTCAAAATGTATAATATTACCGTGTAAAATGTTTTTCTTATTTTCTTGCTTGGATTATGAGGCAAGGTCACATTCTGGCTGACAGGAGTAGAGATTTTCCCTACTCTTTGAAAGAATAGTGCTACTCTCAGTAATCCTGGGAAATGGTTACTCTTGGAGCAGAAAAGGAGTTGTGGAAAAACCTAGAGAGTTTCGTTAGTGAGTATGGGGAATGTGAGGGCAGAGAGGACGACAACGGAGGTGTGACAAAGACAGACATAGAGCAACTGGGATGCTGTGTTTCCACATTTTGCATATGAAGGCAGTGGCTATAGCCAGGAAAATAGTGTATTAGGTGGGCAGCCTCTGGGTAGCAGGTTGGGTTCATTCACTGTGGAGTCTTCCAGTCTTAGGGTACATCTGGATCTCACAGCATTAGTGATGGGGAGAGCTGCCAGGAATAAGTGTAGACCTTGTGAGAACTCTGTTCTCTCCCTGAGATGGAGGGAGGCAGCAACAGGGACATCAGAAGGGGACAAACAAGAATTAGATGATGACATCTACTTCATATTGCACTCACATCTGACGTACATGTGGTGATTGCTCTTCAGGCCATATAGAACTACCCTCACTTCACAATAGTAATGTCAATGTCATCTCCTCCAAAAGGCTGCTACAGAAGCATAATATCAAGATTTCATGTACCTGACAGAAAAATAAAACAGAATATGTGAAGCTTTAATTTTATTTTTGCCACAAAATTCTTTGTTCAAACAAAATCTCACACAGAAGCCCAAATAAAAGAAAAAAGATAAAAGGTGGTCTGGTAAAAGGAGGACTGGGAGACCCAGAACTTCACCCTCTCCCAGCCGACTGGTCTTCTTCCCTATCCCCTCATAGATCCTATTCCAAAGGGCCTAAAGACCCTCAGAACTCTGCAAGTCAATATGAAAAAGGTCCTTGGGACAGAGTCTAGAAACACACCTAAGTATATTAGGGTATTTACTACATAAGTGGCATTTCAAATAAGTGAGGAAGAAAATGGATAGAGAATAAACAAATAAGAGGGAGTCAGGGAAAAATCTATACCAAAATGTTACTTTGCATTTATTTTTTGGTGATTTAAAAATTGTTTTTGATGATTATCAGGAATTTTTAACTTTTTGCTTTCCATCTTTCCACATGTTATTTCGCATTATTTTTATTATACACAAAAAGGAAAAAGTGGATGGAGGAAAAGCCAGAGTGTGAAATGAGTCAGACTGAGGCAAATCTGAGAGCTCCTTAGTGAGAGGGAGAGAGATGAGGTTGCAAGTGAGGAGGAAATCAGCACTAACGCTTCCCTGCATTCACCCGTTCTCTGCTCACACAGCCATGGAATCCAGGGCAGACAAAGGGCCCTGACTGTTGTGACGGACTGTTTGTCAGCTCTGGTCTCTGTGGAAACAAAGTGAGATGGAAAATAGCCTATTTTAGTATTTAGGCTGCAGATTCATCAGAAGTGAGAAGCCCTATGCTGTGTCTAGTAGATATTACTTTCTGTTAAGACTTCCCCCTTGTAAGCACTTTCTCTTTTGATGACTAATATTTTTTCAATATTTAATGAGTTAGGGGTTTTTGCACTCTCTGCCAACAACCAAGAGGATGAAAAGCTAAAAAGAAGAACCTATTTATTTGCCTTTCTATGCTGAAAGCAACATATTGCAAAATTGTCATGGAAGGATTTCCTCTACGTACTGTCTTACAGAAGAAATGGAGGTAGTTAGAAATAGTCCATGTGCTAATTTTTCTTTATTTGTTGAATGAAATGTACACTGGCGCTTTCATTGGGCTTGCCGTCCAGTTGCCCTGGGGTCTCATTCTCAGAGGCAAAGGCCAGTGATGGTTTGCACTGGTTTATTTCTGTAGCTGTCATGGTATTGCATGTGAAGTGGTTCACCAGGAAGGATTTGGAGCTGCTGCTACTGCTGCCGTGGAAAGAAGCCACCATGTTACTTGCTAACAGGGAAACACTTTTGGTCAGACTCCTGTCAGGAAGTTATTCTTCCTGCCAAAGGGGGATTGAAAATCCTCAGGTCTGTGCATTGAGGATCAATATTGGGCTAGAGAGAAGCGTTACCCAGCTGGGGAGACAGAAGGAACTACAGCATGAGTAGCCGAGCACACCTTCAGAGTTTTGCTGAACACAAAGGAGGGAATCAGAGCTTTTTACCAAAACCATTGGTAAATGCAGTACTTACAGAGTATTTGTGGTGCAGGCAAAGACTAAAAGCTATCTGAATGTAATCATTGGGGGCCTAAAGAAACAGGTAGTTAGACTGGCTTAGGATACACACAAGTGGGTCCCCAGAACTTGGAAGAGAAATCCCAGCTGGGCCAACACCCTTCCATTACACATTCAGGTTAAGGGTCATCAATTTTTTTTTTTGGTGAGAGGATGTGAAGGCTGATCTCAGAACTTGCTGTGTATCTTCTGAGCACATTTCATGAACTGTGTGTTGTTCTCTATCACACTGCTGCTTCAGGGATTCCCGGCAAACGTGTTCTGTGATACCTGCGGGATCCCTGCAGGTATCGTGCTAATCATATAGCAACGACTACTATTTTTAAGTACAGATTCTATAAAGATATTTTACAATCTTTCTTTTTTGATATTTCACAATCTTTATTCCTAGTTATATTAGTTCTTCAAAGTACATTATTTTTAGGACTAGGATTAGGGTAAAAAGAGTGACACATTCACCACAGGTGCAATATTTAAGGGAGCTTCAAAAAACACAGTACTCAATGTAAATAATATTTTAAAGCAATATTTTTAAATATCAAAATTAATGCAAAAATTCATGAAGAACTGTAATTTTACATAAAAACAGGCTGTGTTTGTTCTACAACCCTGTATTGTTGTACAACAGGAATAGTCATCCCTAATCAGCAGCGTCCCTTACCAGTCGGTTTATTAGGGTCGTGAACAGATCGGGCAATGCAGAGCTTTATACAGAGTCATGTTTTTTCACTGGATAGCTTCTACTTACTTTTCCCACCTGATTCAATATAAAGGAAGATATTTTGATAAGTGTATATGGGAACATACATTCTTCCTTTTGTCTCAGGCTCCACCATGACTTGGCGAGGCATTGCCTATTATTAGTGACATTTTGCTGAAGCTTTGAGAAGTGAACTAACTTTCCCAAAGTCATGGGAGCTAGTAAGTATTCGGGCTGGGGTTCCATCCCCATGAAAATGGCTTGCTAAACGACACATACTGTAGTTAACTGTGTTCGGGCAACATTTTTTCCTATTATATTTGAGATTTTGGCTCTTTAGTGGGCAAAACCATGTAAGCGGCATGTCAAAAATATGCAGTTTCCCAATGGGTACGTTGGACTACAGGTGCACCAGCCCCATTAGCCTTGGAAGCAGCTAGAGAAGGTGCAGCTGGTGCCTTGTTCTCCTGAGACACAAGTTCTTTTGACTTGATGCATTATAAAAATAAAGTTTTGTTTCTTAAAAAATATATATATACCATGATGTGAAAAAGATTGGAAGGTACAGAAAGCTGTCAGACCCAAGCTCATTTCTATTTGGGAATTCTAATTCTCTAACAGTCCGTCTGTTTTGCTCTCCTGCCCTACTCCCATAAAGGTTAGAACTGTGATGTTCTATTTTGGCAATTTGAAGCCAGTAATTTCCATCTTATTACATAATTGAGAGCTTCCTCATTCCTCCTTTCCTTACCTCTTGTATTATCTATGTGCAAGTCTGTCTCTTCCATTAAAACTATATTTCTTTGAGTGGTTGGACCCTGTGTCATTTCTTTGTGCATTTTTTTCCTTCTTCAACCCTAGTGTCTCATGCAGGGGTCTGCACAAATCATGTGCTTAATAAATGTTAATCAAAGTAAGAATTAGAACAGGAAAATGTTTCATTGTGTCTTTCTAAGGGGATATGTAGGGAAATTGTTAATGTGTACAGACCTACTTGGAATTCTTAAACTCTAATGATTCTGTCAACTATTCCTTGTCATCATCTTTTTATTAGCTACTTCAAAAATAATAATTTTTGTCATAAGAATGTGTAACTTATAATACAAAAACAATAGAGCAATTTTAAGTCCAAACTAAGAATTGGCTTAGTTGCTAAATCTATTATTCGAATGATAATTGCCTTCCAGGCACCCAACTGACAGAAAATACACAATGTGATTGACCAAACGAAGCTCTACTTTAATAGAAAATTTATTAGCAGTAACATTGCTTGAAGTTACTTTATAAAATTGCAGCATGCTTTCTAATTTGATTTCCATGAGGTTGTGAAGTTTGTGAAGGCAAACTAACCTGAGGGTTAATTTATTTAAAAGGAGAAGAGCAGGTTGTATTATTAGCTCTGGTTTTCTTTTGTTTTTAAAGTCAAGATTTTCTCTCATTCCATACCTCAGTGGGAGTTTAGTTGCTTAGTAACCCAGCATGGACTGGGGGCTGTTGCTCTCAGAGATATACCCAGGAGGAACCTGCCTGTGAATGAGATGGCTGTCAGCAGTACAACACTCAGAGGATTTACCCAGTGCAGGGAGATCTGAGAGAACATACCAGAACTCCAGAGCCCCTGGTATTCTGGCTTACGTGACTTTGTCCTCCAGACTGTTACACATTTTTTTCACACATGTAATCATTTTTTTGCAGTCTGGAAATACAAAATCACTCAAGAAACGGAGGCCAAACTATTGGTGAGAAACTTCTAGTCCACCTTCAGTATCTCACAATGTGTGTGGTAAGCAACTGAGTGATTTATCTCATTCTGTGTGTGTTTGTTTCCCAAGTTGTGTGTCCTTCCCTTTGGATGGAATTCATCTGTTGTTCTGCTCCCAGTGTGCTATGAGCACTTGAAATTCAATGCTAATAGAGCGGGAGTGCTTTCGTTCATTCCTTCTCTTTTTCTGTTTTTTTTTTTTTTTTTTTGGTTAATTTTTGTCCAAATATTAGGTTAAGAATATCAAACATTAATAATTCAGAAAGAAAGATGAAAACAATGGAGAAAAACATCATTGTGGGCTTATTGTGGATGAGGTACGGTATTTTACATACGAGGGTACTTCAAAAAGTTCGTGAAAAAATAGAATTTAGAATTTAAAAGATAATACGCATCTTTCCATGAACTTTTTGAAGTGCCCTCGTTTATGTCTCATTTGGATGGCACAGCAATTCATTGAAGCAGTGTGTGTGGGGGGTGTGTGTGTGTGTGTTGGGAGGAGGTCCTATTATTATCTCAGTTTTACAGATTAGTACTTGCAGTTTAGAGATGTAAAGTAACTGCCAAGGTCACATAGCCAGCAATTTGAAGGGCTGGGACTGAAGCCAGGCATTCTTAATCACGACTCAATATTGCTGAAATAACTTTAAATTAGTTCAGTGAAAGGTACGTTGTCTATAGCACACACTGTTAATGCATGTCATATAACACTCAGGTATTAAAATCAAAATTACTCAGTTGTTCTCCTGGAAAAATGCTCAGAATAAAAGAGCCTCTGCCTGGTGTTCATCTCCAAGAGAATGTGATTCAGGAAGGTTAAGAGCACCATCACTGTGCAATAACACAGTATCACTTTATGGCAGAATTCTGGGCCATCGCAATTTTCCCTGGATAATTAATAAAGCACTGCTGTGCAGAAAACCCACGTTTATTGGTCCCTCTGAGGGAGCAAAGAAAAAGGAGGGGAAAGGTCGTGAGGTGGTGTGAAAGAGGACCTTGGGGAAAGAGACCAATCAGGGCTTCTCTCAGTCCTGCTGGAAATGAGCTCGGCTCCTCTTTTGTTCCTGCTCAGTTATTTGGCATCCTTTTCTTCTCTCTCCTTGTTTCTATTAACCTCCCTGGGGGCAGAATGATAGTCACAACGGCCAATTAGGGAGACACTGAAGGAAGAAGAAGGTGCTCCTCGGCTCCCTCATTGTCCACAGAGAAACAATCCCTCAGTTGGAAGGTGGTTTTAATTGCCCCTATTCCTTTCTTTTCCTTTTCTTCCTCCCCATCAATGCCCTCTCAGTCAAGCTCCTTGGCCTAAAGCTAGTGAGTTACCGGAGAACCAGAAAAGCACTAATAAGTTCCCACCCAGCTGGTCTGAATTAATGTACAGGCAAAACCCCAAGTATTCTTCTGGGATTAGCTAGTTCTCGTTTCCAAGCCCCACATTTACAGCAGTGTTTCTCAAGGTGTGCAGCTTGGACCACCTGCATCAAGGTCACCTGGGAGCTTGTTAAAAAGGCAGATTCCTGGGCAACACCCCAGACCCACCGAATCAGAATTTCTGAGGGTGATGCTGAGAAATCAACATTTTAAACAAGCTCTCCTGGTGATTCTTGAATACATTATAGATTGAAAACCACTGCCTTGCAACTTGCAAAGTGCTCTTGCATATATTAGCAGGCTCAAATCCCAAATTTGTAGGGCTTTATTTTCTTATGCCCTTTTCTTTGTTGTTTTCTTCTCCAATCAGTCTAACACCTCAGAATCAGTAGCCTCTCTGTTAAGAACCCCCCCCCAAACAGCATTGATTTCTCCGCTAGTCATGAAAAGGAAAAGGCAACCTTTAAAAAACATTGAAGACAGGAAGTCAGATGACTTCTAGTGGGGGACCCAGCACGGAGGGTAGGTCTTCTTACCTGGCTCTTTGCATAATACTCGGAGTAAGACTGCTTCCAAACCCAGCTTTGTCACAGCCTGTTTCCTCATCTATAAAATAGGGGTAATAAAGTACTTACCTCATAGGGTTACTGTTAGGGTTAAATGTGTTAATACAGTTAAAGTGCTTAGAATGACATCTGGCTCAGTAATAGCAGCTGATTAACAAAGATGGCTAGAATGGGATTGTAGCTTTTCATATTGAATTCAATATGAAAAGCGACAATTCAATGAATCCAATGAGTCACTGAGATAGTTGTAAAACTTAAGTGTTATTGTCATCCTTTGTTCTCTTCAGTAGAGATGTAAGAACAAATATTCACAGAATTGAATATTAAGAAATGTTCTAGTACACCTTTCCTCAGGATTTTTCAACATAGCACTATTGACGTTTTGGGCCTCATAATTCTTTACTAGAGGGCAGCTGTCCTGTGCATTGCAGATTTCTTTTATCAGCATCTCTGGGCTCTACCTTGTCAGGCTAGGGCTCAGACACCTTCAGACCCATTGTACAGACTGGATCACAGACCCCTCACATACCAGGCTGGGTCACAGACCCCTCCTGGGGAAAGATCCCGGGAGCTGTTGGCAGAGTCGATAGGTTCATTCCAACATGAGCTCAGTCCTCAGCTTCCTCAGCAGCAGCTTACAGCAGCCTTCATCAGATCCAGCAGCAGCAGCTGTGGCCTACTGGAGCATCCCAGGGGCCCTGGCAGCAACAGCCTGCCCCAACAGCCTCTAGCAGCAGTAGCAGCCTCCCTGTGGTCCCCCCCAGGGCATCCCAGGTGCGGGAGGGGGTTGAGAGGGGGGACAGCAACCAATGGATCAGAGCCATTCATCCTTTATACTTAAGTCCGACAACCCAGGAACACCTGGGTGCCCAACCACATCTACATCAGACAATAGCCAAGAAACATCTGAGCACATGTGCACAGTTATCATTTACATCAGATGCTTGGCAAGATTCCGAACCCCCCAAGGGAGCCTGACCATTTACCTTCACTTTCCCTACATACCTGTAGCATCTGTTTGACACAACAAAGAATGTCTCCAGATGTTGGGAAAGTATAGGAAAATGGTCAGGGCCCTTCAGATGTTCAGAATCTTGCTGAGCATTTGATGTAAATAGGCTGTGCACCCAGGTGTTCCTTGGTTATCATCTAATGTAATTGTGCATGTGCACCCAGGTGTCCTGGGTTATGGACTTAAGTATAAAGGATGAGTGGCTCTGATCTACAGTGTACCCCACCCCTGGGGGGCAGTCACAGGGGGGTCACCACTGCTGCTGGAGGCTGTTGCTATAAGCTGTTGCTGCCAGTGTCCCCAGGATGCCCTGAGAGGCTGCTACTGCCACTGCCAGATCTGTAAGTTGCTGGACCTGTAAGCTGCTGCTGCTGCTGCTGCTGAGGACTGATCTCGTGTCATCTGCCAATGGCTCCTGGGATCTTTCCCAATTACTTAACATGGACCTGCATGTGAGGGGTCTGGTGACCCAGTCTGTACAATGGGTTTGAAGGGTCTGAGAGCTAGTCCTGACAATACAAGTGAAAACTTAGTATAACTAAAATAACAAAATATGCTGACTTTAGTTATGAATTGCTTTAAGAATACAATTGACGTAGCTATAAGCTATTGCCTCAGCCAAACAACTGGCATAGTGGTGTATCTTTACAATTGGCATAGTCAGCAAGATTTCAACATTAGCTCTAGCTTTACACCCTGGGAAGTGGTGCAAAGTCACTCCTGGTGTAGAACGGCCATACAGTCAGCGTAAAGTTTCAGAAGTGTCCACAAACATTATTTTGTCTCATTTTCTAATACCACTGCCCCTACCGTAGCCCAAGGGTAATATTCTATCATTGCTCCCAGTTTACAAATTAGATGATATTGAGATTAATTGGCTTACCCAAGGTCACCTAGCTAATTCTCAGGTGGGTTATACTCCAAGTTTAGTTCTCAATTGATTGATACACTCTTCGTCTATGTCTGTGAGTACTAAAATGTTGATGTATGCAAACTAAAGTCCTGTAATGTCTGATGATCTTTTATAGTTTACTTGGCAAAAAGTAAGTACACAAGCATATATTTAAAGTTTTGCCATTCACAGTTAGTCTTCTTTTTAGAAACTGTTCTAGCCTTCACCTTCTTTCTAGAAACTGCTCAACAATAATGAAAGAGCATATATGCTCTCATTCCTCAGGTACATGCTTCCCTATTCTTTCATTGACCATTTACTGAACAACTATCATGTAGAGTTTGTTGTGCTACCCCCTGGGCAGTATAAGACAGTTAAGAAGGAGGACCATCCCTTGCAGAGCTCATAAGCAATTTGAGGATCAGTCACACACATACACATGTGATGATAATGGTGGGAGGATGTGGATTTGGGGGTTGAGGGGGATAAATGCAGTGATAGGAGATATAGGTACAATGGAGAAATTAAATAAAATAAAGCAACTGTCCTGGACAAAAAAAAAGTTTAGGCTTAGTCTTGTAGGATAAATAGAAATTAAAAATATTAAGCACTTCCTGTGCACTGCTCTGGGTGTATTACACATTAATTCATTTAATCCTCCCAACAACCTTGTGAGATAGACACTCATCCTTGCTCTACAGAAAATTGAGGCACAGAAAGATTAAGTGATTTACCTAAGGTCATACCACTAATGAAGTACCAGAGCCATAATGTGTTTTGCTCTGGAATCTGCACAATTCTTACTCTTAGGCAAGGGAAAGGAGGTGGTTAAAGTGTGCAAAAAATAGCTCCTCGCCAGAGAAACTATGAGAGTCTGGATTTGCATGGAATATTCTATGTAAGAAGAGAAGTGGCAGAATATAAGACTAGTTAGGCAAGTAGGGACCCCATCATAAAGGGAATCTGAGGGCCCCCGAAAGGCTGAGCTGCAGGCAATGGGGAGCCATCTGAAGAAGAGGGACTAGATGAAACTGTTTTCAGACAATCAGTCTGGCCTAGACCAAAAAAGGGAAAAGATAAGAAAAGGGGAAACTGATTTTGTGTGAAATTAAAACTACCAATATTTACTGCCAATTTTTTTTTTTCCTCAAACATACTAAGAAAAAGAGCAAATCTTAAATAATCGAAAAGATACAGCTGCTCTGGCCTACAAGCAAAATCCTTTAATACTATCTTCTGGATGATATACATGTGTGTTTACTCAGCTCCCAGATTTTATTGGATTTAAATAAGAATCTGAGCACAATCACCCACAAGGCCTGACATAAATAGGAGAGTATCAAGAGGTCAGAGAAGATACATCCTGTCTGCTCCTATTGAAAGCAGATTCAAGCCTTCCCCATCTGCATTTTCTGCCTCCTTGAGTAAGAGCTGCTCCTTATGTTACTAAGCAACAATATGCATTTGGAGAGTCTACACTCAACCACTCCCACCCACCCCTCCCCCGCCAGAGGTCAACCAAATGCTGTAGTTTGGATTGATTTCTTTTGTTATCTACATCAGGCACGATAAAAATGCTTTGTTCTACTTGTGGTTCTCGTAAAGAGCCTGTTTCATTATCAACATAACCGTAAAGCTATAATATGGTTGGGACATTTGCAAGCACTTTGCACGGTTTGGTTCCGTTCACACTTGCAGAGCTTGATTCTTTGCCTTCTAATTGCGGTTGGCTGCCTGCTTCTTGGAGAAGCTTTCAGCAGGTAAAAAGTGACCCAGGTATTGTGGCCTTGTGATCGGAGTGTAAAGGTTTGATGTGCTTGTGGTTAACTAGATCTCTTTTATTCATGAAAGCAAATTATGCTTTTTATAAAACATAAAAATATAAACATAATACATAATAATAAAATACAATAATAAAATAGGACTGGCTGGTTAGCTCAGTTGGTTAGAGCCTAGCTTTATAACACCAAGGTCACAGGTTCAGATCCCTGTACCAGCCAGCTGCCAAAATAAAATAAAAAAATAAAAAATAAAATATAAACATAATATAAAATAATATTAAAATATTAGCCTCTAATTCTGCTATATAACAGTGACCCATCATTGTCAAAAGAATGACCGTATGAGGCAACAGCAAGGTTGAGGAACCACCCCAGAAATGTACAATTCAGGAAAATGGGATTGTTCTCTGAGAACTAAACTATAAAATACATCATTGCTCAGGTGAGAGATTTACAAAATCACCTTAAGACACACAATGCTTCATGGGTGAGCAAGATGAGACTCTCACCTGATTGAGAGTATTCATATATCTAAAGAACTAATGAGTCAATTAGTAGACAGTGGACCATAAACATGGCAGAGTCACTGGGGAAAATCTTGGCAGTGCCCATTAGGAACTATCCATTGGAGAGTGACTTTTCAGGCTCCTCCAAATATTGTAGGGAAGGATGCACCTAACTATCACAACCTGATGCTCCTCAACATTTGAATCATGCAAGTAACTCCTCTTTGCTCTGATTGAATTTCTACCAAGGAACTTTCTGATTACAATTTTGCTCTCTGTGTAATTTTCCCATGGGGGCAATACAAGTGCTTGGCTGCCTTGGTCATTACTGCTTCTCTTTGACAATTAACAACTGTCATGTTGTGTTAGAGCCGTGAGCTTCTGGGCTAAGTCAGCATGAATTTGCCTCCATTGGTTGTCAGGGTCTGACGAGAGGGGGCGTCTGGATGTGTCAGACTGTTAGCAAGAAGAGAATTCATTTAAGTAGTGGCTCTTTGTGTTACCAGTGGTTTTCCATGGCAACACCTTGATGCCACACAGGCTTTCTTATAAACTTTTAGGTAGATTTCCCACCCTGTAGGCTTCGATACCTTTCCCATGATCTGCCCATTTAACCAGTTGGCAATCCTAGAAACTCTCTTCTATTGCTGCTCCAGGATTTGTGTCTTCACTTCTCTTTGCAGAGTAGCCGTTCCCATAAGCCACTGTGGGAACTGGCTGCATCAGAATTACCAGTCTGTGACTACTGAACATGGGATTGCCAGGACCCCACTCCAAATTTCCTTTATCACTGTCCTGGGATGGTGCCCAGGAATCCATTTAATAAGCTCCCTGGGTAATGTGTTTCAGAATCACTACCTAGATGAGTGGTTCTCAAACTTGGCTATAAAATAGTATCACTCTTAGGATATATTAATGCCCAGGCTTTCCCTCCAACAAATTAAATCCTAGTTTTGTTTTGGAGGTGATGTGTGGGCATAGGGGTTTTTAAAACCCTCTCTGGGTGAGTCTAATGTGTGGTGAGGGTTGAGAACCATTGGCTTGGGACTGAGATTCTCGGAGTGTGGTACCAAGATCAACAGTGACAGCATTACCTAGTGACTTGTTAGATATAAATTCTCAGATCTCACCCTAGACCTTCTAAAGCAGAAACCCTAGGAATGGGGCTCAACAACCCCTTCAGGTAATTCAGATGCTCCATGGGCTTTGACTGTTTCCCAGAGCCTGTTAACACATTTTCTGTGGCTAGTCTCTCTTTTCTTTGATCCTTCCTCCACAATGAGGATATTTTCACCTCGTTACCCATGCTCAAAAGTGTTGAGAGGCTCTATGCTGCCCACAGATATCCTTAGCCTGGAATTCATGGTCTTCTTCAGTCTACCCCATCCTAGGCTTTGGTTTCACCGGTAGAATAGGAGAAACCAGACTGCTTGCTGATCCCAGAGCTGGGTTTTCCCGTTTTGCTTTTGCTGCTCCTTTGGTAAAAATCCTGAAGAACAGGAACTATGTTCTCAAATACCATAATCCCACTGTTCACAGAGATGGAAATCAAAACACGTTTGCAGAGCAAGTGAGTAATTTTGTGCTTATCTTTAACTCTTCTACTTAACCTATCACAAGTTCTTCATTCAACCTGAACAAGTCAACTAAAGCTTATTTGTTTAAGAACTAAAGCCCATTGGGGCATATGCAGCATTCTGTTTCCACACTAAAACATTCAATCAATTTGGCATCAAAAGCCCCTCAGGGATGGGTGACTAGAAGGAGTCATGAGGGGGCTTCTAGGGTATGGATAATGTTTCATTTCTTGATGTGGATGCTGCTTACATGTGTTTCCTCTGTGAGAATTCATTGAGAATTCATTGAACTAAATGCTTTTAATTCATGCATTTTTCTGCCTGTGTGTTTTACTTCAGTAAAAAGTTACACAAAGTCTTTTCGAGCTGTTTTTCTTTTCAGCTTTTCAAATTCTAATTCAACCAGATTTTATCAAGCATTGGTGATGTGCCAGGGACAGGGGTGGTGGCTTTCACGTTTTATTTCATTTTTTCTTTCATAACTCAGTGAAGTAGGATCTGTCATTATTGCTTTTTACCCATGAGAAAACTAAAGCTCAGAAATTAAGCAACTTCCCAAGTTCACAGAGGTGGCCAATGTCAGGGTAAGGACTAGAGTCCAGCTGTGCCACCAAGTGCAGTGGTCTTTTTACTGCTCCACTGTGACTCTTCAAGAGAAGTCTTTAACTGGCATGTATTAAAAAAAATAACAATCATTTTGTGTTTCATTATAAGTCATTGAAGAGAAAACATTGAATTGCCTTCTTAGTTTTCATACCAAACATCTTGTTTTCCTCTGTCTCTTTGCTAAGAGGAAAACTGATAGGATAGGGTCAAAGTGTTGAACAGCTGAAGGATTTTTTAAAACTATGGCAGAGTCCTGGAGGTCCCCTCAATTCCAAAAAATTGCTGCATCTCCCTGCCAGGTTTTAGGGGAGAGGTGAGGAGAGATAGGGTGGTAAGAAAGGTATTAGGGGATTTGGAGCAGTGGCTATTTACTGACTGCTACAGAAGTATTTCAATATTGTAACTTCCCCTTCAGCCCCTAAAAGTTTGCTGAAAATCAACAGGCAAAGTGCAGATTAAATAGTTACATCTTTTTATACTGACTGTCTCTTATATAGTTGTTGTATTTGTTATTATCTTTTTTGTTTTGTTTGTTTTTTTGTCATTTTTTCGTGACCGGCACTCAGCCAGTGAGTGCACCAGTCATTCTTATATAGGATCCGAACCCGCGGCGGGAGCGTTGCCGCGCTCCCAGCGCAGCACTCTACCAAGTGCGCCACGGGCTCGGCCCGTTATTATCTTTAATAGGTTTTTCTTTTAGTCTTTACACTAAATATATATGGGGCTTATTCACCACACTTGCAGTTTTAAGAGTATTCTGAATTTTTGAACTTTACCAGTGAGTTCTATACCTTCAGATGTTTTCTTGTTATACATTAGCATCTTCTCCTTTCATATTAAAGAATTCCCTTTATTATTTCTTATAAAACAGGTATGGTGTTGAATTCCCCCAGCTTTTGTTTGTCTAGGAAAGTCTATTTCTCCTTCACATTTAAAGGTGAGCTTTGCTGGGTACAGTATTCTTGGTTGACAGTCTTTTTCCTTCAGCCTGTTGAATGTATCATTTCATTCTCTTGGCCTGTAGGGTTTCTGCTGAAAAATCTGCTGAAAGCTGAAAGCCCCATTAATTGGGGCTCCATATAATGTTATGTTTCTTTTCTCTTATTGCTTTCAGTATTTTTTTTTTCCTTTGATTTTTGATAATTTGATTATGATGTGCCTTGGGGGATCTCTTTAGGTTGAATTTTATTGATGCCCTCTGAGTTTGCTGTAACTGGATGCTGTTGTCTCTCTCTATACTTAGGAAATTTTTAGCCATTATTTCCTTTCTAGGCTGTTTTCTATTCTCTTTGGGAACTCCTATTATGTGTAAGTTATTTTTCTTGATAGCATCCCATACTTCCTGGAGGCCTATTTCATTTTTTCTTATTCTTTTTTCTTTTTATTTTCTGATTGGGTAATTTCGTATGTTCTGTCTTTGAGCTCGTTGATTCTTTCTTCTGTTTGATAAAGTCTTCAGTTGGAGCTTTCTGTTGAGTTTCTTTGGTTTCAATAATGTATTCTTTATTTCTAGAATTTCTATTTTTTTATTGAATCTATTTCTTTGTCTAGTTTTTCATTCTCCTTCTGGATTGTTTTCCAAATATTGTTTAATTTTCTATCTATACTTTCTTGTGATTCCCTGAACTTCTTTAAGAGGATAATTCTGAAGTCCCTGTCAGACATTTCATAAATCTGCAATTTTTCTGGGCCCACTGCTGAAAGTTTGTTGGTTTCCTTTGGTGGCGTCTATTTTTCTTCTTGTTGTTTCCCCATGATCCTTGTGTCTTTACATTGATGCCTATGCACTTGAGGAGATGACCACCTCTTCCAGTTGTTGCAGGTGTTCTTTAGTGGTGGTAGAGCATTACTGCTTAATATCAGAACTTTATGTCTGGCCTTCAGTCATTGGGGAGGATTCATTCTGGGGAGGATTTATTGTGAGCACCATAACTTAAACACTGCACTGTAACTAACTTACTGTTCCACTATCATTTCCAGTCTGGGGAAGATTTACTGTAAGGACCAGAATTTAATTGCTTACCTTTTAGTCACCTCCAGGTCAAGGAAAGACACAACAGGTGCACATGGGCTGTGTAGAAAATCTGGCCTGGGAGTGGGTCTTTTCCATGAATTGTTTCTTCTACGGCACTAGGGTGCTGGCCAGTCTTCTCCATGTGGTGCCCATGATCATCTGAATGCAAAGCAGCTTCCTAGATGGTACCTCATTGCACCCTGGTGGTTCAGCCCTTCTCGCACTCCACCTGTTACCCATGGAGGATGCTTTGGGCGGGCCGCCAGTGAAGATTCCCAGACCACTGGGCAAATGAAACACTCATCCTGTATTCTCTCCTCTCACCTTGGAACCCATAGGTTTAGTGAACTTCTCTGTGTGTAGTGCTGTGCCAGCCTGGGGGATGAAATGGAGTGGTCCAAAGTGATCTTTCTTTCCACCAGTTGTGGCTTTTCTCACTTTTGAGGGTTCAGTATAACTTCTCTGTGAGTGAAGAAGCCACTATGCCAGCCTGGGAGAGGGGGGAGAGGTCCAAAGTGATCTTTCCTCCCCCTGGTCATGGCTTTTCTCACTTCTTTGGGATCCAAGAAGCTTCTCTGCGAGTGGTGCCCTGACAGTTTGGAAGAGGAGATGCAGCAGTCTGAAGTGATTTTTACTCCCGCTGGTCATGCCCTTCTCATGTCCATGGGCTCAGAGGATGTCTCTGCTGCTTTTCCCGAGTTCTGGTGAATTGAGGATGGCAAGTTAGTGCTTGAATTGTTACTAGTTGTATTCTTGTGGGGGTGAGAGATTTGTCTATTCTGCCATCATGGTCTTCCTCTTTTTCTAAAAACACAGAATTATTAGGAGAAAAGGCATAACAAATTTTATTTTAATGTGCTTAGTACAGTGGAATCACAGGAAAATTGCCCTGTAGCCCAATGGTGTACAGATGCTTATATACCCTTTCTTTATAAGGGAAGGGGAGATGGAAGTATATGAATAAACAATTTTTAGGGGGATTCACTGGACCTGGAAAATATACTATAGCTTGAGATAAAGTCTTTTGGTCCCACAGGGCAGACAATGACTAGTAAGGAATTCTTTCTGAAATACTGAGTGGGACTAAAATAGAAGATAGTGGTCTGTGACAAAAGTCTCTCCAGAACTGTTGACAGACTTCAGTCTTTCTTCCTGCAATATGAGTTAACTGAGTAAAAACCCAGGGAAAGGTCTAAAAGTGATTGTTTAAAAGTGATCGTTTTCTTCTTTGGCAGGTCTGTACTTTACACAATAAGGGAAAAGTTTCATTCTGTGCTTTGGAGGGTGATGGAGGACTGAGAGGCAGGATGCGGGGAAGAAGGTCACAGAGCCCTTGAGGCTGCTTCTTATAGTCCACTATGTCAAAGCACCATATTTTGGGGTATTGGCTTAAAAATAAAATGCAGTCCTGTCCTGCATGCACACCTTCAGTGAAGAAAGAGGGAAAACTTCTCTAAAGAAAGAGTCTTTGCTCTACAATTGTGTATCTTGACCATCACATACAGTTTGTTGAGAATTCATACTGTTTTTTCTTTGCTAATTTTCTAACTTCTATTGAATCCTTGTTCTTAGAACAATGCACAATTAGTTGTCAAACAGAGAGACAGGGGTTGCCTTACAATAAGGTAAGTGTAGAAAGGAGCCCTTTTACCTGTGAGTGTAAGGCAGGAAACAAAAGGGGGCAAAGAGAAATGCCATAGAGTAAAAATCAGTGACACCCAAGAAAAGTCTTGGGTGAAAAGAAAAGAAAAGCATATTAATTAATTTTATATGTTCAATGCTGCTGTTACACATAGCTTTAATAACAAAATAAATGTTCAGTATGAAGCAAATAATGTTATTTAAGGTTAAGAAGTGGAGGAGGACTCTGGCCTGTGAGATTAATTCAGATTTGTTCCTATTTGTAAGTGGACTTGCAGGGAAATTAGGAACGATATCTGAAATCTCTGCTGTCTCAAAACTCCTGGACGGTACAGTGGCTATAGGTTTGGAATGCTTAGAGAAGACTGCCCTGGTCCCTGATGAAACCCACATGTAGCTACTGATTTTCCTACATCCTCCTTCCACCAATTAGAAATTAGAATAAAAATAGCAAGAGAGTAATTACTACTCCAGATGAAGTAGACTGTGTGGTTGCTTACCAAACACTGATACTCCCTCTCTTCTTTCTAAGAAAGCCCTGAATTTTGTACCTGACTCCTGCTCCAGAGGGAATCCCGATTAGTTAGCTAGCACTGTCCAGCAGAAATACAGAAAGCCATATATTTAGTTTATAATTTTCAGTAGTCATGTTTTTAAAAAAGTAAAAAGAATCAGGTAAAATTAATTTTATAATGTATTTTTTAAAATCTGATTTACCTAAAACATTATCATGTTAACATATAATCAGTATATAAAGTATAGAAACTATTAAGGATCTATATTTTTTCACATTATGTATTTAAAATTCAGTGTACTTTTTTTCACTTATAGTACATGTCATTTTGGACTAGCCACATTTCACATACACTTACAGCACAAGTCATTTTGGACCAACCACATTTAAAGAGCTCAATAGCCAAATGTGGCTAGTAACTACCATATTGAACGTTGAAGGTCTTAGCCAATTCACATTTCCCTGGTGACTATGATTGGTATAGGATCTAAGACAGCTCCGCCAGGCTTACAGTAAGGGCCTTGCTTCTTAGCAAGATTTCTTTCTCTCTCTCTCCTGCTAAACAAGAATAAGAAAGAAAGAATGAAGTCCTGATTAACCTGTAAGATTTCTTGGGACTATGAAGGGAACCAGCTTTTTGATGAAGGTGACATTGAAATCAGCAGGGAAGAGACAAAAAACCTAGAGCTTTGGTAATATTACTGGGTTACTGATCAAACTTGGAGTTTACCCTGACTCTGGACTTTCCATTGAGTGAGACAGTAATTGTCCTAATTATTTAATTAGGTTTGTGTTACTTGCAGCCCAAAGAGTCCTAACTATACACCACTTGCAAGCTCATATGTGGTCATTTTTTGGCTCTGATTAGTACATCTCATGAGGTTATGAAGTAGAAGAGGAAGTATTAACCTGCATGGAATTGGAGGGAAAAGAAAAAAAACCCAAAAAACCCATATGGCAAACACTTGAATTCCCTGCATTAAATATAATTTTTTAAATGTACAGCATAACAGCCATATGTTCAAGGAAGAATCATTTGCAAAGCACACATGTTCACTTTCTGTTTCAGAGTCAGCATCTGAATTCTGAGAATGAGCAAAGCCCAGGGGAAAAAAACCAACCCTGTGCCAGATTTACAAGAATAGTTATCTTTATAAAATCTATATGAACTACAAAGTTATAAAGATGAAGGGAAAGCTGTTTAATAAAACTAAAGCCAGTAGTTCTCAAAGAGATACCTTTAGAAGTGTGGTTCTATTTTAAGTTTCCCATTTAGTGCTAATTGGAACATACATTTCAATTAGCATTAGAATACCCTTCAGAAAGTAGATTATTAAATGACCTCATATATTTTGATGTTTTCAAATGCCAAAACTCCCAACTTTGGAAGACAATGAGTCTTTAATGATAATTTATTCTCCTCTTGTTCCCATTATTGCTAGATAGCTGGGAGCCCTAGGGACTTACTGGGCTCCAGGGACCCAGCGTGGGCACTGTCAGAGAAGGATACCAATTAGGTTTGGTTTCACAAAGAAGCCAAGATTGCCCTGAGGTGAAAAACTCTGCCTCAGAGACAACTCCCTTTATCTTTAAATGTCTTTATTGCTGATCATTAGAAGTCAACAGAGGCTTTGGCCTCTTCATCACCATTTTATTGCGCCCCCCCCTTCAGTCAAAAAATACACATTTTCTCTTATTATGAAAGTGACAATAAAGGCAGCAAAGTTACCACCTATGTAAAAGAGGGTGGCCACTTTCTGCTAGTTTTAAAGGCACTTTCACTGCTTCCCAAAATTGCCTTAGGTCACTTACTGTCCCTAGAGAAAAACATCTGATGATTATGCATAAGGCCCTTAATGGGTGTTTTCAGGACAGTGTAAATATCTGGGGCTTCATAAAAGTGAAAAGAAGCAGCCTCAAGTTTACTGAATAATGCATGGCTGCATGTTTGACTCATATATAGATATAAAGAAGAATAAAAAATCATTCACCATCTAAATCACAATTTAAAAAATTCACTTAAGTACTTCATTCAACGAATTTTCAAGCATTTATTATGTTCCAGGCATGATAGGACTCTAACATTGTAAGACAGCAGAGTCCTACCCATTAAGGTGTTCGCAGTCTAGCAGGGCCGGTGGGCAGGTGGGCAAGTTCATGGAGGATGGTAAGTAGCAGATTATTAATTCCTAGAAAGTGCTAGGGCACCTCTGGGCACCTGAGGAGGCCAAGGAAGGTTTGTCTATTGTCAAAAAAAGTTTTTCATTATTTTCAACAGCAAGGATCTGTACGTTCTATACTTTTTCTGAATCTCCCAACATTTAACCACCTTTCTGGCTACATAGTGAATTCATTGACCTCATATTGACTGGGAAAATACGGGAAAGAATTTTTCCTTTGCTTGGAAGTAAGTAACTGTTTTTCAGTTTGCAAGAGTCAATATTTAGTTATAAAAGCATTCATACAGTAGTATATCCTAGTCTATCCCAGTCTTATGGGAGCTCAGACTCCAGAGGCAGACTGCCTGGGTTTGGAGCCCATGCTCTACGATTATCAGATGTGTGACACTGGCAAGTTGCTAAACCTCTCTGTTCCTCAGTTCCTTCAAAAGTAAAATAAAAGGTGCATAGGCTATATATGTATGTATTATAAATATGTATGTATTTACTTATTGTGGGGATTAAATAACCTAATATATTTAATAATACCTGGCATATAGTATTAGTGTTATGTCTCAGCACAATGGAATTGTGTGCTACTTATCGGGTTTGAAAACTAGTAGGTAAAGTGAAACTTAAACATAATCAAATTGTCCTAGAAAATCCTTAGGAAGTTTCCTTTTCTGAAGACCCATATCCCATCTCTCAATATGTCTAGTAGGGTCATACTGTCAATTTTTCCTCTAGTGTTGAAACAAATTGCTGTTTCTCTGATCATCAAGTAGAGTAGCAGGTTTGCACGTAGGCACATGGCACACTAAAAGCCATGTTTTAGTTTCTCAGGAACTGAGACTGATCTAGAGAAGAGCAGACCTCTTTTTCATCTCATGGTCATTCTGCGAAATGGCAGGGCAAGAATTGTGATCCAATTTAAATAATTTGTTTTCTCCTCTTTCACCATCTCCTCCTTATGTCTCTCTTTGCCAAGACAGTATAATTGAATTCACAAAAATTAACTGTGAAGCAATTAGTCTTTACTAACATCTTGAGGTGCAACCCTTGTTAATTATCATTTGACATGAGACATAATAGCACTTCTCTTCTGAGGTTAGTTTTTATTTACTATGTTATTTCAAATCGTATGAATATTAAAACATTTTTATACTTCCTTGAATGTTACCAGAATCAGATTACTCTTATTGCCTTCAAAGCTATAACACCTTAGTTAACTACGGTCATCTCTTGCCCAGATTATGGCAATAGCCCCCTAACTGAGGTCTCTCAGCCTCTACCTCTGCCCTTCCTTTCCCACAACAGGAAACACAGTAGCCAGAGAGGCCTTGTAAGGTCCCTCTTGTTCAATACCCTACATTAAGTCCCCATTTCATCCACAGTAAAAGCCAAAGCCTTTTAGTTTTTTTAATTGCTGGAGTTCATTCTATAGAACAGGACATGGTTTACCATGGTGAATATCCATGGGCATGTGAAACAGTTGTGTATTCTGCTGTTGTTGGGTGTAGTATTCATATATAGAGCACTCCATATATCTTGCTGGTTGATTGTGATGGTCAAATCTTCTATAGCCTTGCTATAGTTCATCTATTATTCTGTCGGTTGCTGAGAGCAGGATGTTGAGGTCCCAAGTGTAATTTGGATCTATTTCTCTTTTCAGTTCTATCATCTTTTGCATGACACACACACACACACACACACACACACACACACACACACACACACACACAGATATATTTTACTTTCTTTTTTTTTTCTTTGGTGGCTGGCCAGTAAGGGGATCTGAACCCTTGACCTTGGTGTTATAACACCGCACTCTACCAACTTAGTTAACCATTCAGCCTGCATCATGTATTTTGAATTTTTGTTATTTGGTTAATACACATTTGTGATGGTTGTGTCTTCCTTGTGAATTGATTCTTTTATCATTATATAATGTTCTTTTTTATCCTTCGTAATTTTCTATCTGGGCTGCTATAACAAAATACCATACACTGTGTAGCTTCTAAACCACAGAAATTTATTTCTCACAGTCTGGAAGCTGAGAAGTCCAAGATCAAGGTGCTGAAAGATTTAGCATCTGGTAAGAACCTGTTTCCTCATAGATGATGCCTTCTAGCTGTGTCTTCACATAGCAGCTCTCTGGGGCCACTAGAATAAGGCCACTAGTCTCATTCACGATGGCTGTGCTTTCATGACCTAATCATCTTTCAAAGGTCCCACCTTTTAATACTATCACATTTGGGAGTAGAATACAACATATGCATTTCGGGGAAACACAAACATTCAGACCGTAGTATCTACTTTATCTGATATTGACATAACCTCTCCTGCTTTTTAAAAATCAATGTTTATATGACATATCTCTTTTATCCTTTTACTTTCAACCTATCTGTGTTGAATTTGAAGTGAGTTTCTCATAAATAGCATATAGTTGAGCAGAGAGCAGACTGTTACAATGATCTTATATGCAGTTTGGGAGGCATGACTTTCAGCAAGTGGCAGAATTCCAGAGGTGTGAATTGTATCTGTAGAAGCAAGCTTACTCCGGCGACACTGCTGTGGATTGGTGAGCGAGCACTCAGGAGTGTTTTCGGAATGAGTTTTCTCCGGATTGACTGATTTTTAGAAGAAGCAAGAGGCTGGTCCTGATTGGGTGGCTTGTAAAAGTGTGTTCACCGAAGTGAGTTGTCTTGATTCATTGAAAGTTTTCTTTTTTACCAGAGCTACAGAATAACCAGTCTTTTCTCAGCAGTGTGGAACTTTTTTCTCATCCTGAACTCTCAGTCTCTCCCTTATCCTGCTCTACTCCCCCTATCCCAACAAAGTTATCACCTTCTAACATAATACATATTTACTTACTACGTTTAGTGTTTATTGTCTGTCTTCCCTTGCTAAAATGTCAATTCTACAAAGCAGGCATTATTGGTTGTTTTGTTTCCTGATGTATCCTGCTTTTCTAGATCAGTGCCTGGTGCCTAGCAAGTGCATAATATTTGTTGAATGATTGATTGTTTGAACAGTGCCCAACCCAAATAAAGGTTGTATAAGCTGGCTACGCTTATTTCTGTACCTTTTCCTCCCTGGATTATTCTGTCCCACATGCATATCAGTGGGATCAGTGTCCGTTTTACGATGATCCCACTGATATGACATGAATGCATTTTAGTCAACACATTTTATTCTCATGGTTATATACTTTTTTAGTCTAAATACCTCATTTGAGGGTGGATCCAGGATTTAGGGGCCGTCTTCAAGAAAAAGAATACAAAACTTACACATACAGAAAGGTGCTTGGAAAGAGGCTCTGACTCTTCAGCTTTACTCATTCTGGCTGTCATGTTGAGACAGAAGACACCACTCCCTTTTCTTTCCATTGTTGAAGGAATTTCAGACAGTAACAAACAGGAGGAAACTCTGATAGTTTTCTAGCATAAGCTTTGATGTCAATAATAAGCAAGATTAAACAAAAATGAAGAGAGAAATTTTTTTAAACAGTAGTCTGATTCTGTCAATACAAATTAAAATGACTTACCCAAATCATTCAATGTTAATTACAATGAAGCACAGTATAGACTGTGCCTGTCACTGGTTTGACAGATTAACTTTGGCTACCACGAAAACCAGCATTCGATTCTATGCTGAGCCAGGTAGTTTCTTCTGACATGCAACCAAACCTTCACAATTTTTTGTCAAAATCATAGGAAGGCCAGAAGAGAGAAAAGGAAGCAAGATTCAGGAGAATTGAGGCAAATAGCAATCTGAGGAAAAGTAGAGGTTGAAGACATTAATGAAGCATCCACAGCCTCCACTGAGTTTCCACTCACCTCCTTCCAACTCCCCATTTTCTACCCAGACAGTCATGTGCTGCTTTGTTTCATTACTTGTCTACTATGTCTTCCCCCCTGGACTGGAAGCTTCATAAGAGCAGGGGCCCCTCCAACTCCCTCCTGTTCTCTGCCCAGCACTGGCAACGTGTCTGGCACATAAAAGGGCTCAATAAGTAATTGGTGTGTGGATTCGTTTTATGAATAAATAAATGAATTGAAAAATCTTGGCTGTCTTTAGAATCCTTTACTTGGCAGAGCATCTCCTTATTCTTGCTTTCTTTATTCCACTTATTTCTGTACCAAGAATTCCTTCTGCTCCTTCTGCTCAATGCTGGAAGTCTTAAATTCCTGTATGGGAAATTCCCTAATAGCAGCTGCCTTAATCAAAACTAATTAGATCATAAAGACATCTAGTCTGTATTCTGTCCTATCTACCACTTTCATTTTCTTTGTAATATGCCAATAATAATTGTGGGGCAAGAGAAATGAAAAATATTACTGTATGTTCTCTTGACCTAAAGTAAGCATACATTTGGCTAAGTAACTGTAAAACATTTGATATTTTCACAGGGAAATCATTGACTTGTGGTCTCTGAAGTTGGTGGTTTTGTTTATTTGACACATTTTCCATAGTCATGTTACCGGTAACTTTAGAGGTCCCAGGGAAAGAAACGTTTCTCCTCCCTGAGTTCAGTAATGGTCGTCCAGAGGTCTGAAAGCTGTACCACTTGCTTCTTGGTTGTTTGGCTAGAAAGGAACTGCTATAAAATGTCTTTCCTATTTGCAGAATGTATGTTCAAGACTAGAAAACCTGCTGGTGATTGTGCCAGCACTTAGGCTGTTGTTTCTTTGGAAGGGCCTATTCTTTCGCATGTGCCTTTTAAGTGTAAGATCCTTAAAACTCGAGTGCACGAGGCCATGTCTGCTTTCACTAAATTGCAGGGACTTTGGCGTGCTGTGAATTCATGGCCAATTGTATTCTCAGCAATTCTAGCCGTGGACAAGTTTCCCCTTCAACACCCCCATCTTTGTTGTCATCCCTCTTCTCAGTGTCCTTCTGATGTCCTGCTTTGTGTTTCCTGCCATGGACGTTTCCTGAGATCACCCAAGATTCGGACATCATCCATCTCTGAAAGGAAGCTTATGAGAATTAGCCATCCATGAATGTGATTATGGATGACAATAAGCTCTTCTCAGTTAAAATACTGGAATTTAGCAGGAGCCTTTTGAAATAGTATCACTTTGCACATATAATTTAACTCAATATTTACAACAACGCTGTGAAGAAGAAGACATGGCTAGAAATATTATCCTGGTTTTGTAGGTGACATCACCACAGTTTTGTGGAGCTGAATGATTTGCTGATGCTGTCACAAAAAGCAGCAAAGTTTGAACTGAAAGTAGGCTGAGTCAGGATACGCTTGTCTCTTTCCATTACCAGGTTGCCAGCATCTGGAATGATCAGATGACAAAATTTTAAGCAAAGTAGTCAGCCAAAAAGAGAGACTGTGGGTACACATCAGTTTTTCAGTGTTTCCTTAATAGCCTTCCTTGATCCTTGAATTCTCTTCTCTTGCTTCTTTGACTCCACAATTCTACTGTCCTAAGCAGATTCCTCTTTCTCTCTGTGGCCCCTGGAGTCTCCATGGGTTTTGCCCCTCTTCTTTGTTCATTCTATACTCTATACGTGTGTCACCTTAGGTACTTCCTTGGTTTTAAGCTCTGTCTTTAGTTTGATGACTTAACAAACCTAAATCTTGAGCCTAGGTAAGTCTCTGCTGAATACCACGCTGGTACACACTGGACAGCTGTTCACCTAAAAAGGAAATGACACCAAATACATGAAACAAGGATTTATTGAGTCAGTAGGATGATTGCAACCAGGGAGACACAGAAATCATGTAGCCCTGAAAATGTGTTCCAAAGTGGGCCAGCAGAGCTTAACATTTTATAATCACAAGAAGAGGGAAGAGTCAAAGGGGAGGAAGGGGGAGAGAGGGAGAGGGAGAGGGAGAGGGAGAGGGAGAGGGAGGGAGAGAGAGAGAGAGAACGAGAGAACACCCCACCTAATTACTTCGTCAGGTTTTCTATTGGTAGTACATGACATATAGATTTGGGATTGTTACTAAGCTATATCTTACATGCAGGGATTTAGGGTAAGGGTAATAAGAAGCATTCTAGGTTATTTTACAGCTTTTTAGTGCCCTTATGACTGCTTCTAAGTAGCCTTATGATAATGTTTCCCTGGACAGGTAGATGTGATTACTGACTTATTTTCCCAGACATCTCAAGGCACTATAATTCAGCTAACCTGGTCAGGTAACTGAATGTACCTCCCCCTCCACCAAATTCATATGTTAAAGCCATAACCCTGGATGTGATGGTGTTAGGAAGTGGAGCCTTTGGAAGTTAATTAGGTTGAGATGAGATCATGAGGGTAGAGTCCCATGATGGCATTAGTGCCCTTATATGAAGAGGAAGGGACACCAGAGCTTCCTTTCTCTGCCACGTGAGGATACAGCGAGAAGGCAACCATCTGCAAGCCAGGAGGTGGACCCTTGCCAAGAACTGAATCTGCCAGCACTTTGATCTTAGATTTTCCAGCCTCCAGAACTATCAGAAATAAATGTCTTTTGCTTAAGCCAAAATATCTGTATATGGTATTTCATTATGGCAGCCTGAGTGGACTAAGCCAAGATACACTCCCTACCTGCTACCTTCACCTAGCGCCTGCAATATGAAATTCAAGCTTTGCTGTTAGCTGTTTTCCAATTTTATCTTCTATCGTTCCACCTGAACCCACCATCCTTGCCAACCATGCTGAACTACTTGCAGTTTTCTGAGCATGCCTTGCTGTCATAGGACTGTCTGCCTTGGCAGAAGTACTTCAATCCCCCCTGTAATGCCTCTTTTTCTTTCTCTGCTGAGAAATCTATTTATCTTTGAAGTTTCTGCTCTAGAATCATCTCTTCTGAGAGGTATATCCTGACCCTTCAGGGAAAGTTTAGTTATGGTGCACCTTGAATCTTTCTAATGGATAGAACTTCTCGAAGTATCTTCAGTGAAGGACTGATTTTTTTTTTTTCTTTTTAACTCCAATTCATCATGAACTAATAGTTTTGTGAAATACAATACAAATAAATTTGTAGAAAAATGAAATAAAAAGATATGAAATACAATTCTAATTTTTGATCACTAGATTCAACAGGCATAAAATTACTCCATCAATGTGCTATGAAAATTTTAGACCCTTTCAATTTCCGTACTTATCTTGTAATGGGGTTCAGAACATGATACCCCAAATATGACATCTTGGCATTTGAGAAAACAGCAGAAACAGGAGAGTCACTCTCCCTTTTCCCTTGTCCTTCTTTTCTGAAACAGGATATACAAAATAGATGATCTTCCCCTGAAGCAGGTCATAAGACCCTCATTCAAGAAGTGTCCTCACTATACCTGGAGGAAAGGAATAGCCTATCTCTGAAGACACAGGGCTAAAGAGATCTGAACAAACAGGCCTTGCTATGTTCTCCCCAGTTTATTACCATTAGATAATATCTACTTTGTCCAATTATATTTCTCCATGACTGTCCACTTCTTCATCAAACCTAGCATAAAAAATACACAGGTTTACCTGTTTCTTTGGGTCTTCATTTCCTTGTGAAGTTTCCTGTGTCATGTAGAACATTGTAAGTGCCCAGTGTGTTGCTTTGTGTTGCTTCACCCCCCACGGATTTGTCACCCCACTTCCCTGGGTGATGGAGATGCAAAGGATTACTCAAAGCCCATCTCTTCTGAGCAGCGAGAAGGCCCAAAGTGGTTAACTTCCCTGGGACCCTCCAGCAAGAGACATCCCTTCCTCAGGAAATTAACCCTGAATTGGGGTACTCTTCCTGCATTTATTTTCCAGACCAGGAAGTTATAGGAAGAGAACATAGGTGGGGTTATAGTTTAACAGTATAGGCTGGTAACTTTCAGTGAAACAAGCCAGATGACATGCCAGTAAGGCTATCAACAAAAGCTTGATCTTAGCAAATATTCCTTCTTACAGCAAATTCTCAGTATCTTTACATAAAAATCAGTAACTAGTCTGTCCTTGAGCCAGCAACCTTGTTGTGCCACAAGTCTTTATCTTACATCAGAGACTTATAGCCTGAGGAAAATTTCTAGTCCTTTGTAAGGTCAATATTTGAAACTGCAAGACTTTGGAAACCCAGGCCCTGTGAAGTACATATGCTTTTTAGTATATTGTACACCCAGTGGATGATGGGTGGACAGGCCAGGACAAACCAGCCCAGTCCCAGCCTTTTGCAAGACTTGTGACATTCCCTCTATGCAACATTTAGCACATTGCATCCTTGTAAGTCCTTTCTCAAGACCACAACAGCAACAATCATAATCAATCCATAGAATAAGGAACATATGAGCTTACCATTTTTGGTTTTATTCTTTGTGGGTTCACAGGAGGCCCTGATATAGTGTCTTAGACAAAAGAAGAGATAAGAAGAACCCATAGTGGGAAAGGCAGAGTTTCTTTCAGTATTGCCAGAGATATTTCCTTATTATGTTTACCTTCTACTTTTTATGGACATCCACCCCCTCTCACCTCATTATGAGGTTGTTTCTTTGTTACCTGCAGAACATCACCTCACCTTGTACACCAGACGTCCTTCACCCACCACTGCCACTTACTCATTTCCCAGAGTACCACAGACACAAGGCTGTGCATTTGGCAGACTGTAAGGGTCAACAAGTGATGTTATATTGAAGCACCACTCAGAAAGTGATTCAAAATTGTGTTAGATATTCATGTTCTTATAAGTCCTTCTGCATTCATGAGGCTAATACCTCATGCAGAGCCAGATATCTCACCATTTTCCTGGGATCCTGCCTTTTCCATAGGTTCTCACTCCTATTTCTAAGCTGTTTTAACTGCACATCCCTCACCCATGAATTTTCTTTCTTCTTTTTCTTTTTTTTTTTTTTCTTGTGCAAAGTTGTTCATTTCCCTGTGGGTTTTGTAGTCTCCTTCCAAACTGTTGGGTATGCAACTCAACAGATACAAATTAATATTGCAAAATGTATTACAGAATGCTTTGCAGCATTCCAAATGCCTAATCTCAATAAGGTGTTGGAGAAAAATAGCAGCAGCTTGAAAGCCCTAAGGTAGAAATCAGAGGTGAGTTTTAATGACTATTTCCTCTCCTTTTCTTTTTCTTCTTTAAGTTATCTTTTTTCTTCTCCCTCTTCCTGCCCTTTCCTCTTCCACAACCTCCCCCATCCCTCACTGGATAATACCAAGCCTAGAGGAGCACAAGTGAGATTATTACACACCCAAGAAGTTACGTGTATCTCTGACAATGTGCTACAGAAATGCTCTATTCATTGCACATTACTTACTTGTCCCTTTTCTATTGATTATTTGGGGATGAAAAATCCTTAAAAGCTTACTGAAAGGTTAGGTTCAATTCTGGGGTGAAGAGAACTAACTTTGATGTTGTATTTGTTTTGATATATTAACATTTCTAATTTTCTATTTTAGAGTAATAATTAATGGGTTTTTTCATACGTTTTATTTTTTTTTTTAATTTTTAATTTTATTTATTTTTAACTTTTATTTTGTCGATATACATTGTGGCTGATAATTGTTGCCCATCACCAAAACCTCCCTCCCTCCTCCCTCTTCCCCTCCCCCCACCAATGTCCCCTCTGTTTGCTTGTCGTATCAACTTCAAGTAATTGTGGTTGTTATATTTTAATCCCACCCCCCCCGGGGTTTTTGTGTGTGTGTGTGTGTGAATTTGTATATTGATTTTTAGCTCCCACCAATAAGGGAGAACATGTGGTATTTCTCTTTCTGTGCCTGACTTGTTTCACTTAATATAATTCTCTCAAGGTCCATCCATGTTGTTGCAAATGGCAGTATTTCATTCGTTTTTATAGCAGAGTAGTATTCCATTGTGTAGATGTACCACATTTTCTGTATACACTCATCTGATGATGGACATCTGGGCTGGTTCCAACTCTTTGCTATTGTAAAGAGTGCTGCGATGAACATTGGGGAACAGGTATACCTTCGACTTGATGATTTCCATTCCTTTGGGCATATTCCCAACAGTGGGATAGCTGGGTTGTATGGTAGATCTATCTGCAATTGTTTGAGGAACCTCCATACCATTTTCCATAGAGGCTGCACCATTTTGCAGTCCCACCAACAATGTATGAGAGTTCCTTTTTCTCCGCAACCGCGCCAGCATTTATCGTTCAGAGTCTTTTGTATTTTAGCCATCCTAACTGGGGTTAGATGGTATCTCAGTGTGGTTTTGATTTGCATTTTCCGGATGCTGAGTGATGTTGAGCATTTTTTCATATGTCTGTTGGCCATTTGTATATCTTCCTTAGAGAAATGCCTACTTAGCTCTTTTGCCCATTTTTTAGTTGGGTTGATTGTTTTCTTCTTGTAAAGTTGTTTGAGTTCCTTATATATTCTGGATATTAATCCTTTGTCAGATGTATATTTTGCAAATATTTTCTCCCACTCTGTTGGTTGTCTTTTAACTCTGTTAATTGTTTCTTTTGCTGTGCAGAAGCTTTTTAGTTTGATATAATCCCATTTGTTTATTTTTCCTTTGGTTGCCCGTGCTTTTGGGGTCATATTCATGAAGTCTGTGTCCAGTCCTATTTCCTGAAGTGTTTCTCCTATGTTTTCTTTAAGAAGTTTTATTGTTTCAGGGTGTATATTTAAATCCTTAATCCCTTTTCAGTTGATTTTAGTATATGGTGAGAGGTATGGGTCTAGTTTCATTCTCCTGCATATGGATATCCAGTTATCCCAGCACCATTTGCTGAAGAGGCAGTCCCTTCCCCAGTGAATAGGCTTGGTGCCTTTGTCAAAGATCAGATGGCAGTAAGTGTGTGGGTTGATTTCTGGATTCTCTATTCTATTCCATTGATCAGTGTGTCTGTTTTTATGCCAGTACCATACTGTTTTGGTTATTATAGCTCTGTAGTATAGCTTAAAGTCAGGTAGTGTTATGCCTCCAGCTTTATTTTGTTTTGCTCAGCATTGCTTTGGCTACGCGTGGTCTTTTATTATTCCATACAAATGTCTGGATAGTTCTTTCCATTTCTGAGAAAAATGTCTTTGGAATTTTGATGGGGATTGCATTGAAATTGTATATCACTTTGGGTAGTATGGACATTTTCACTATGTTGATTCTTCCAATCCAAGAGCATGGGATATCTTTCCATCTTCTTGTATCCTCTCTAATTTCTCTCAGCAGTGGTTTGTAGTTCTCATTATAGAGATTTTTCACCTCCTTGGTTAACTCAATTCCTAAGTATTTTATTTTTTTGGTGGCTATTATAAATGGGCAGGCTTTCTTGATTTCTCATTCTACATGTTCACTATTGGAGAAAAGAAATGCTACTGATTTTTGTGTGTTGATTTTGTATCCTGCTACTGTGCTGAAATCATTTATCAATTCCAAGAGATTTTTTTGTAGAGGTTTTAGGCTGTTCGATATATAGGATCATGTCATCTGCAAACAGGGACAGTTTGACTTCATCTTTGCCAATCTGGATGCCCTTTATTTCCTTCTCTTCTCTGATTGCTCTGGCTAGTACTTCCAACACTATGTTGAATAGGAGTGGTGAGAGTGGGCATCCTTGTCTAGTTCCTGTTCTTAAGGAAAAGCTTTCAGCTTTTCCCCATTCAGGATGATATTGGCAGTGGGTTTGGCATATATGGCTTTAATTATGTTGAGATACTTTCCCTCTATACCTAACTTATAGAGGGTCTTTGTTATGAATGAGTGCTGAACGTTATCAAATGCTTTTTCAGCATCTATAGAGATGATCATATGGTCCTTGTGTTTGAATTTATTAATATGGTGTATCACATTTATTGATTTGCGTATGTTGAACCAACCTTGCATCCCTGGGATGAATCCCACTTGATCGTGGTGAATAATTTTACGTATGTGTTGCTGTATTCTGTTTGCTAGTGTTCTAGTGAGGATTTTTGCATCTATATTCATCAAGGATATCGGCCTGTAGTTTTCTTTTTTGGTTATATCTTTACCTGGTTTTGGTATCAGAATGATGTTTGCTTCATAGAATGAGTTTGGGAGATTTGCGTCTGTTTCAATCTTTTGGAATAGTTTGTAAAGAATCGGTGTCAATTCCTGTTTCAATGTTTGGTAAAATTCTGCTGTGAATCCATCTGGTCCTGGGCTTTTCTTTGTTGGGAGCCCTCTGATAACAGCTTCAATCTCCTTTATTGTTATTGGTCTGTTCAAATTTTCTACATCTTCATGGTTCAGTTTTCGGAGCTTCTGTGTGTCCAGAAATTTATCCATTTCCTCCAGATTTTCAAATTTGTTGGCGTATAGTTGTTTATAGTAGTCTCGAATGATTCCTTGTATTTCAGATGAATCAGTTGTAATACCGCCTTTTTCATTTCTAATTTTTGTTATTTGAGTCTTCTCTCTTCTTTTTTTTGTTAGCCATGCTAATGGTTTGTCAATTTTATTTATCTTTTCAAAAAACCAACTTTTTGATTCATTGATCTTTTGAATTGTTTTTTGGTTTCAATTTCATTCAGTTCTGCTCTGATCTTAATGATTTCTTTCTGTCTGCTAACTTTAGGTTTGGATTGTTCTTGTTTTTCTAGTTCTTTAAGGTGAAGTGTTAGGTTGTTCACTTGCCATCTTTCCATTCTTCTGAAGTGAGTGTTTAATGCAATAAATTTTCCCCTCAATACTGCTTTTGCAGTATCCCACAGGTTTTGGTATGATGTATCATTGTTTTCATTAGTTTTAATAAATTTTTTGATTTCCTGCTTGATTTGTTCTTGGATCCATATGTCATTAAGTAGAATGCTGTTTAATTTCCATGTGTTTGTGTAGTTCCCAGAGTTTTGTTTGTTATTAATTTCTAGTTTTAATCCATTGTGGTCTGAGAAGATACATGGGATAATTCCAAATTTTTTGAATTTATTGAGACTTGATTTGTGACCTAATATGTGATCTATCCTGGAGAATGATCCATGTGCTGATGAGAAGAATGAATATTCTGAGGTTGTTGGATGGAATGTTCTGTAGGTATCTGCCAATTCCAATTGGTCTAGAGTCTTGTTTAGATCTTGTGTTTCTCTACTGATTCTTTGCCTAGATGATCTGTCTAGTATTGACAATGGGGTGTTCAGGGTTCCCCTGCTATTATGGTATTAGTGTCTACTTCCTTCTTTAGGTCTAATAGAGTTTGTTTTATAAATCTGGCTGCTCCAACATTGGGTGGATACATATTTATGATTGTTATGTCTTCTTGATGGATCAGTTAAGTAGTGTCCCTCATTGTCTCTTTTTATGGTTTTTAGTTTAAAGTCTATTTTGTCAGATATAAGAAGAGCTACTCCAGCTCATTTTTCTTTTCTGTTTGCATGGTAAATCTTTTTCCATACTTTCACTCTTAGTCTGTGTGAATCTTTATGGGTGAGGTGGGTCTCTTGTAGGCAACATATAGGTGAGTCCTCCTTTTTCATCCAGTCAGTGAGTCTGTGTCTTTTGATTGGGGAATTTAAGCCATTTACATTAATAGTTGTTATTGAAAGGTATTGATTTTTTCCTAGCATTTTATTGGTTGTTTGGTTGTTTTAGGTGTCTTTTTTTCCTTGCTTTCTGATTTACTGTTTGGTTTCTGTGTTTGTTGGTTCCTTAGGTTGTAGATAGCGTTTTTGTTTGTTTTCTCTTCATGAATACCATTTTTATTATACTAGTGGGTTTTGATTTTTCTTGGGTTTTTATGGCAGTGGTAGCTATTTTTCAGGAACCAAACCCAGTACTCCCTTGAGGATTTCTTGTAAGGGTGGTCGTGTGGTAGTGAACTCCCACAGTTTTTGTTTGTCTGAGAAATATACTATTTGCCCTTCATTTTGGAAGAATAGCCTTGCAGGGTAGAGTATTCTTGGCTGGCAATCTTTGTCTTTTAGTATTTTGAATATATCATCCCATTCCTTTCTAGCTTTTAGGGTTTGTGATGAAAAGTCTGATGTTATCCTGATTGGGGCTCCCTTATAGGTGATTTGACGCTTCTCTCTTGCAGCTTTTAAGATTTGTCTCTGAGTTTTGCCAATTTGACTATAGCATGTCTTGGAGAAGGCCTTTTTGGGTTGAATACCTTTGGAGATCCTTCAGCTTCCTGGATCTGAAGATCTGTGATTTTTCCTATACCTGGGAAGTTTTCTGCCACTATTTTGTTGAATATGTTTTCAATGCAATCTCCATTTTTCTCCCCTTCTGGAATAACCATGACTCAGATATTTGAGCACTTAGGGTTGTCTGATATCTCTCTCAGATTTTCTTCAATGTCTTTGATTCTTTTTTCTTTCTTTTTGTCTGCTTGTGTTATTTCAAACAGCCCATCTTCAAGTTCAGAGGTTCTCTCTTCAACTTCGACAAGCCTGCTGGTTAAACTCTCCATTGTGTTTTTTATTTCGCTGAATAACTTCTTCAGTTCAGCAAGTTCTGCTACATTTTTTTCCAGGACATCGATTTCCTTGTACATTTCCTCTTTCAGGTCCTGTATACTTTTCCTCATTTCATCATGGTGTCTAGCTGAGTTTTCTTGTATCTCATTCAGTTTCCTTAGAATTATCACTCGAAATTCCTTGTCAGTCATTTCAAGGGCTTCTTGTTCTATAGGATCTAGTGTTTGAGATTTATTAACTTTTGGTGGTGTACTTTCTTGAGTTTTTGTATTTCTGGTATCTTTTTTTTGATGTTTATTCATTGTGGCAGGGGGTTTCACAGTCCACCGGTTTGAGACTATTGACTAACTAAGATGTTGCTGTGGTTGCCAATGAGGTATGGCTCCCTCTGTGACTGCTCAGTTGGCCTCTAGTGTCTTGTGTGTATGGTTGCCTCAGGTCTTGGGCCTCTTCGGCGAGCCACCTCTCTGATCAGCTTGGACTCTGCTGGGCTGCTGGATCACGGGGTGGTTCCGCAGGGTGTGTGGTCTCTGCTGAGCTTTCACTTCTTGTGCAGGACTTCTCCCTGTTCTGTGTGCTCTGGCCCGGGCTGTTGGGTCATGCAGTGGCGACCCCACAGGGTGTGTGGTTTCTGTCGAGTCTTCGCCTCCCTAGCCGGACCTCTCCCTGCTCTGTCCGCACTGGGCTGGGCTGGGACGTGTCTTCTGCAACCCTCGTCTATCACCTGGGCCTTCAAGACCCTGCTCCGCACCGCCTCACCCAGGAAGTCTTCCAGGTTTCTGCTAGGCGCAGAGGACCGGTCGCTCTGGGTGCCTTTGTAGCACTGTGTAGATCTTTCTCAGCCCTTATCACCTTCCTCCTGGTATCGTGGTTATTTGTGTACTTGTCTTATCTCCCACACCAGAGCATGAGCTCCTCGGGGGAGGAGCCCGCAGCACATGGTTCACCTTTGTATCCCCCCGGCGCGGACCGCGTCTGGTGCCCGCCCGCAGTCAGCTCTCCAGCAGGTTCAAGTGGACTTGGTAACTCTCCAACCACACTATTCCTAACCCGAAATCGGTTAGGCGTTTTTCCAAACTGGTGCCCGCAGAGATGGTATCTGCCTCCCAGTAACAGGAAGTTTACTGGGGGCCGGAGCTCAGGGTGCGGTGGAGTGACAGTTGGCCCAGCCCGTACTTCCTTGCCCTCCCGACGCTGGCCGGGGTCGCCCCACGCCACCAGCCCCACCAGAGAACCACGGAGGGAGTGGGAGGGGAGGCCAGCCTGCAGGCCCCGGGAAGCCCCGCGCTGGGGCAAGCAAGTGGGAAGGCTCAGTGAGGAGCCGAGCAGGGCGAGGAGGACAGGCTTGGCTGAGCCGGGCCGGAGCTGCCACCACCTTAGAAAATGGAAGCAGCCCCGGGGGCGGTGAGTGGCCCGGTGATGCAGGCGGAAGCTGGGCGGGCATCTGCCCCCTGAGCAGGGCCAGGTCGGGGGTCACTCACAGGGCCGTGCCAGGTTGGGCTGCTCCCTCTCTGCCTCTGCTTTGTCGCCGTCCCGTTCTCGGCTGCCGCCGCCTCGGGCTGCTCAGTCGGTCCCGCAGCGCGGCTCGGGCACTCCCAGGAATCTTCTTTTATGCCGGCCTGAAACCTCGAATCCTGAATAGGGCAGCTGGCCGCCTTCAGCGCGGCCCTGGCCTCCAGGATCCTGGCTGCATCAACAGCAGCCCTGGCGCCATGTTCCCTGTTTAGAGACTTGCTTTTCCAGCTAATAAACAGTTCTTTTCCTTCTCCATACTTCAAAGCTGTTGCCTGTAAATGAGGAAGCCTCTCCTGCCAAGGGCAAAGTGGCGGTCAGCCCCCACTACCAGCCACCAGCAGCGGTCCTCCCTTAAGAGACGGCAAGAGAAAGGTCCACAAGTTTCCCGGCTGCCTAAGGCCCAGTGGCCACCTTTTCCACCTCAGCTACTCTGTGCCAACCGCTGCAGCCACTGCCATCTTGAGCATCCAGGCTCCTTAATGTTTATTTTTAACAATCAGACACACACACCATACAAACACACAAAGAAGCAAGTTCATTTAGAAAATTATGCTTTCTCATTGCTATTTTTGTATACTTAAAAAATGCGATATAATTCACATCCCTTAAGATTCACATTTTTAAAGTATAAAATTTTTTTGACCTTTAGTATATTCACAGGTTAAGAAACTATCATCACTATCTAATTCCAGAACATTTTCATCACCCCCCAAAAGAAACGTTATATCTGTTAGCAGTCACTCCCCATTGCCCTCTTCCCCCAGCCCTAGGCAATCACTAATATGTCTCTACAGATTTGCCTCTACTGGATATTTCATATAAATAAAATTATACAATACATGGCCTTTTATGTCTGGCTTCTTTCACTGAGCATAATGTTTTTATGGTCATTTATGTTTCAGCATATATCAGTACTTCATTTCTTTTTATGAATAAATAATATTTTATTTATGGATATACTACCTTGTGTTTATTCATTCATCAGTTGATGGACATTTGAACTGTTTCCACTATATGGCTATTATGGACAATTATGCTATAAACATTCATGCGCAAATTTTTCTGTGAACACACATTTTCAATTCTCTTGGATATAAACCTAGGAGTGAAATTGCTGAGTAACTGTATGTTTAACCTTTTGAGAAACTGCTGAACTGCTTTCCAAAGCAGTTGTACCATTTAACATTCTCACCAGTGTCATATAACAATTGCATTGGATGATAAAAGTTGCATTTGCAATGCAATGGAAAATATATTGCATTGGGTGGAGTTTAACAGACCAGGAATTTTTTATTCAAGACTATTGCAATAGAAGAGAGAAATTGAACTCAACTTTGAATACAACAGTGGACACTGGGGATTTATAGCCAATGGGGAGAGTAAGGGCGTCAGTGGATGAAAAACTACTAAGAATGACTTGGTTGGGCTCCAAGGGCAGGTGATTCTTGCTAAACTGCCTTGGCACAATTCTTGCTGAAGTGGGCTCACCAGGCCAAGGACAGCAGGCCAAGGATGAGGCCTAGTGGAGGAGAGAGTTCAGAAGAGGCTGATGAAAGTTTGATCAAGGAGGTGTCCTTGTCCCCAGCAATTTGTAATGGTTCCAATTTCTCCACATCCTAACCAACAGTTGTTCTTCTCTGTCTTTTTTATTATAGCCATCCTAGTGGGCATAAAGTGGTATCACACTGAGGTTTTGATTTGCATTTCTCCAATGACTAATGCTCTTGAGTATCTTTTCATGTGTTGATTGGCCATTTGCATATCTTTGGAGAAATGTCTATTCAAATACTCTGCTGATTTTTAACAGGATTGTTTGTTTTTCCACTTTTGAGTTGTAGGAATTCTTTATATAATCTGGAAACCAGACCCTTATCAGATACATAATTTGTAAATATTTTCTCCCATTTGTGGCTTGTCTTTACACTTTTTTGATAGTATTATTTGCACAGAAGTTTGTATTTTGATGAGTCCAATTTATTTTTGGTTGATTTTCTTTAGTGTCTTCACTGCCTTTTAAAGACCACTTTTTCATGATTAATTCACAGAATCATAGGATTGATAATGAAAGTGATAATCAATGACTTAATAAGTCCCCAAATGTTACTTTGTATCAAAATCCTCCAAGAGCTTTTGAAAAACACAATTTTTAAAGTTCTATTCCAAGTCATTATAATTTAGCAGGTATGGGTCTGGAACCAGTAAACTTCATTTTTAATAACCAATTGAGGAGATTCTCATGTATGAGATCTAGGAACTGTATTTCAAGCCACACTGCTTGCAAGTAAAGAACTTAATTTAGAGACCATCCAGTTTACACCCCTGTGGTGGACCCACCCTAGGATGACTCCAGTGACTCATGCTGCTAGTATAAGCCCTTCCCCTTGAAAAATGGAACCTGTCATTTGCTTCAAGCCAATAGAATATAGCAAAGGTGATGAGATGTCACTCCTGTGATTGTTTGGTTACATAAGACTCTATCTCAATGGATTAGAAAAAGAGATTCTCTTGCTAGCCTTGAAGAAGCAAACAGCCATGGTATGGACTGTCTATGGAGAGGGCTGGGAACTGTGGGTGGCCTCCAGCTGACACCAGTGAGAAGGGAGGGCTCTCGGTCATACTACCACAAGGAAATGAATTCTCCCAACAACTGAATGATGTTGGAAGTAGATTCTTCCCTAGTTGAGCCTCCAAATCAAGCCAACACATCATGTGCAGACTTAATAGATCTTGGGCAGATGACCCAACAAAGATGTGACCAGACTCCGGACCCACAGAAACTATAACGTAAGTGTGTGTTGTTTGAAGCTGCTAAGTTTGTGGTAATTTGTTACAACAACAGAAAAAGAATTCACATTGTAAACCAGTTCTTCTCAATCTGTTTTAATCCATTCCCCTATTTCATAAATGTAAATACAATCAGCCCTCTGTATCCACGGGTTCTGCATTTGTGGATTCAACCAAATGCGGTAAAAAAAAGCTCAAAAAAATAAATGTGTCTGTACTGAACATGTACAGACTTTATTTCTTGTCATTATTCCCTAAACAGTACAGTATAACAACTATTTACATTGAAAATACATTGTATTAGGTATAATAAGTAATCTAGAGATGATTTAAAGTACATGGGAGGATGTGCATAGGTTATATGCTGATACTATGCTATTTGGAGTGTCTGAGAATTTTGGTATCCAAGGGAGGTCCTGGAACCAATTCCCCATGGATACTGAGGGACGATTGTATACTATTTACCCTCTTTAATATTACCTAAAATACAAAATAAATATTTTGACCAAAAAAAAAAAAAAAAAAGAAAAGAAAAAAAAACTCAAGGCAATGATGTAAAAGGCTGCTTTGTTTTCAAAGTATATAAAACTCTATTTCCTATTTTGATATTTGCTGTAAAGTCCAGATAAACTTCAAATAGATTAAATGACTTGACCTGAAAGTTATAAAGTTAGGTTTAGCTGTCACCATCATATGCTTTCTCCTTTCTAAAGAGCTCCTTTAACCTTCTTGAAGAAAGAGACTGTACTTAGTATTATGGAGATCCCTTTTCCAAAGGAAAAATTATCACGAGTGAGTTGAGAAAGAAAATTTTCCAGCTGGTAAATATCTTAATAGGAAAGGTCTTATGATATATAAATATTAAATCATGTATAATTGTACATTGAAAACATTATCATTGTTGAAAAGATTAAAACGACCTGAAATCAGGGCCATTTGAGAAACTGTTTCACAGCAAGTGTAATTAATCAGTATAGTGTCTGTGGGTACCAGATGGCCAAGAATCGTTTTGGGGCATTGATTAAACATATATATTCCCCAGCCTCCAGAGCAGGGACCTGAGATTTTGGATGTTAAATAACTGCCCAGGTATGTCTTATGATTAGGCACATTTGGGAGATTGAGTAATAAGGAAAAATACACTTGAAATATTAACTGATTTATTAACAGATTGATGTGTTGATATTCCTGTGTTTAATTACTAATGTGCAGACTCAGCCTCTGTATTGCATCTTCAGGGACAGTTTAAGTAGAAGACTTAAGTATGGAAGAAACTGAAAGTAAATGTTCTGAATTTATCATACGATTGACTTTTAATAACTTCTTTTTCTGTTGGAAAATAAGATCCATAGGGAATAGAAGCATTATTATTCAGAATAAATATTTTTGGAATTTATGTTTGCTGATATTATCAATGAACGTGTCCCACTTATCCTGTGAACAGAGCAAACAAAGGAGAGTTCGGGCCTCTCAGATTGGCAAAAGAAGTCAAACAGAAAAAAATAGAAAGGAAACACCCAATGCTTTCTAATAAACTCTCATCATCAGAGTTTGAATCCCTTCTGAATTAACCGAGTGGTCCAAATATTGGATTTAAGAATGGTTTTTGATTTTTTTTTTTTAACTGGCTCCCTAGACTTTGTGATTAGCAAATAGGTCTTGCCAATTTTGATAAATTAGTTGTAAATGAATTAGAAACATGTGGACTTATGTAGTAATATTTTGAAATAGGGGAAAGGTGCTTGTGAAATATATTTAGTTAATGCCAAAGTTTAAATGTTTTAGAAATAGTCTGTGCTAGTTTCAGAAAACGAAACATTTCTACTCTGTCAGCATTCTAACTTCCTTGTATTTATATAATGCCTATTTAGCCTTAAACCTGAGTTAACAGAAAGGAACATTTTGCAAAGTAACCAACATTTTTACTAATTCATGAGCACTGACTTCACTGTTCTCTGTTATTCTTAGTCAATCACATGCTCCTTAATGTTCACTCCTTTTTTCACCCACATTGGAATACAGGAAGAGAACAAAGGTGAGTGGCTCACAGTTCAGCACATATCCACTCATCTGCCCATTGGCTGGTGGGCCTTTAATCAATGCAAATAATACATAGAATTCTGCACATATTCTCCAATGCATATTCTTGAAAAAACAACCAATAACACACAAAGTTAATACAATGCTGAAATATAATATGGAACATGAATCATAACAGTAATTGTAAAGCTATGGGAACATTAAATAAAGAAGAATAGTATTTTACCTGGTATATTAAACTCAATTTTTCCATTTTTAGTTTGCTATATAATGTTATTTTTATATCCCATCCAGACAACTGATTAAATGTTAGAAGATTTTTGTGAATTATCATTTCTTTCACCTAAACAACAAATGCATTTTTAAAAATTGATAAATTGATGTCAAAATAACCTACTAACTTTGAATATTTAATCACATGATACAAACACTTTGGGAACTTCAGTCATTTATGTAAAAAAAAAAAAAGTATTTCATACATTTCACACAGAGATTAGGTTTTAAAATATGTAGGGGAAACATTCCTTCCTACTCTTAGTAGACCCTTGAGTCCAAGATGCATTTTGTTGTGTACAATTGCTGTACAGCAATTCTTCAGCACATTAAAGTTTGCAAACTACTGACCTAGACTCGAGGAAGAAACAAAGGAGAGTTACTGTGCAGAGATTCCAGCAGCTAGTCCCTTCTGCTTTTAAGATACCTGTGAAATCCCCACAGGCTAAGGAGAGAATAGCTAGAGCATTCTAAAGTTCTCTCCTTTTCTGCAGTTATCCTTTTGTTCACTCACTTTTATGATTTGGCTTTTATAACCTTAAAACCCGTTAACAGGAATGTTTGGGGCCAAGCTCTGAGGCAATAGTGAAGTCAGATCTTAAAGAGGTCACTTTCTAAAGACAGAGGTTAGGGCAAAGTTCATTTATTTAATGGAACTCTGCTGATTTAATTCACTTGGGGGAGAAAGTCAATTCAAATAAGATAAGTTTGTATTTTTTGTGTGTATGTTACTGTCTGTAGTGAAAAAGAAATCCACAGAAACAATAAAGAAAAGTTTTACTGGTGGGATCATAATTGTTTTTATTAAACATAATAAAACATAATTCATCCTAGAAATTGAAGTCTTGTTAGAAACATGAAGACAAGAAGTCAGTCGATAGACCATGAAGAAAAGCACACCTCAAACTTTGATGAGTGCACAAATTATCTGGAGAACCTGTTCAGTACATGTTCTGACTCAGTAGATGTGAGTTGGGTCTGAGATTCTGCATGTCTAACAAGCTCTCAGGTGGGCTGCTGCTGCTGCCGTTGCAGGTTCCCAGACCACACTGTAAATAGCGAGGATATAGAAGACCATGTGGAACCAACACCCAATGACTCCTAAATCATGCTGCACTGCAGCTGCAGATTAAAGAATGACAGCAATTGCAAACTCAAAAGCTACAGAACAAAACGGTAACAATCTACGGACTGAAACTTCTATTCTTTGGTCTATTATTTTAATGTTCCATAGGCAGCCATTACATTCTATGTTTTCAGACAAATACTATTTTTCTATTCATATCGTCAAATCCTATACTCAACAGAAACCACGTAGAAGGTTTTCTGTAGGAAAAGGCCAGTGATGTAGATAGATGATAGAGCTTATGCAGCATGGTGTTATTATATGTCAGTGATTCTAATGGACAAAGAGACAGTAAAAACCACTTGTGACGCATGGAAGATTTGTAAGATGTTTACACAAAGGAACAACTCCTTCACCTCTTGAGTTTCTATTATTGTTTAATTTTAAGCTTTATTTTTATGTTCAATAAGTGGTTATTTTTATGATTATAGACTACAATGAGGCCATAACAAAACGAAACGAACAAAACTCCAGTGTTTTGGTAAATTCATCAAGACAGCCACTTAATATACTAAAGAAACAACAAAGCAATTCCATAATCATTGAACATCACAATTCACTGGTGCTATGGTTTGAGTGTATTTCCCGAAGTACACGTGTTAGAGCCTTGATCCCGATTGCAACAGTGTTGAGAGTGGGACTTTTAAGAAGTGATTAGGTCATGAAGGCTCTGCCCTCATGAATGGTTTAATGCTGTTATTATGGGAATGTGTTCCTGATGAAAGGATGAGTTTGGTCCCTTCTCTCTCTCTCTCTCTGTCTCTCTCTCTCTCTCTGTCTCTCTCTCTCTCTCTCTCTTGTATGTGTGTGCTCTTTCCCTTCTGCCTTCTACCACTGGATGACATACTTCACTGCCTTCTACTATGGGACAATAACTCACCAGATGCAGGCCCCTTGATTTTGGATTTCCCAGACTCCAGAACTGTAAGAAATAAACCCATTTCTTTATAAATTATTCAGTCTATGGATTCTGTTATAGCAATACAAAATGGATTAAGACAACTAGATATATGACAATGTACTAACCAGTTTGATCAAAACAGTTCATCCTCCTCAGTTATAATACCCCCCTTTTTAGATGCTTTACAAATGAAATGAGTCACAATCCCCAAGTAACATGATAGAAAATTGTCCAATGTTTAATGAAGTAAAATGCTAGAGCAACTTTAATAAATGCCTTAAAATTGGAAATAACTCAATAGGTCTGAAAAGAACAAATAAGACACTCTCAAGAAACAAAGGAAATAATGCAAAAAGAAAAGAGTAAACGGATTTATCTAGAACAGATATTAAACTTATAGTGTCATATAACTTCTAGCAAAGAAAATCCATTCTGACAGCTTACAATGTCAGATTGATTAGAAAAGTTTTGGAACATTACCAAGGTCCATGAAAGGCATGGGAAATAAAAAACACCTTTCAAAGGAAAGAAAAAAACACCTTTTCCTCTGTATTGAAGAATATTACAGTATAATAACAGACCAAGGGTTCCTGGAGAGTTGCCATGTGTTCCATGAGGAAGAATAACATAAACCAATATGTGTAATTATAACAGACACCACCTTAGCTAATATTCTATTGCAATTGCCAAGTGATTTGAAGTACCCGAGAAATACCTATACAAACTAATTTCTTGGATTTGCTTTTTAGCTTTGTGAGTACAGGAATGATAAATTGTTTTTGTAACATTGGACTAATAAACCAGATTTTTGCTCTTTTCTACCTTGCCTGCCACAGAAGTAAGTGAAAAAGCAAAAGGAGATGGCTTCCTTGACAACTGTCTCGGATGCTTCAGAGCCTTAAGCTCAGGGAACACAAATCAGTTAATAAAAACGTATCTGAACTCAGTTCAAGAAAAGGTTTAGCCCTGTTTAAGTAGATTGAAGAACGCACTTTCTACAGAAAGGGCCCTCAAACTATAGGTGAGAGAGAATCACCTAAGGAGCTTGTCAAAATACACATTCCCAGGTGCCACCCTCAGAGATTCTGATTCAGTAGGTTTGGGATTGGTTAACCTGTGTTTAAACCAGAGCCTCAGGTGTTACTGGTGCAGGTGACTTTCAGAGCACATTTTGAGAAACTCTGTTCTAGAACTTGGTTTTCAGTGTCCTCATGGAAATATACTGGAACTCTGTGAGCAAAGAAAAACGTTTGAGAATACTTCATGGGCTTACTTTTTTCCCTTTATTCTTTTCTGACCTCAGTGCAGAAGGAACAATTAATTATACCCTTCAGTTCATGGCACATAATCATCATTGTTAAAAGCAAGGATTTCCCTCCGTCCATCCCTCCATCCGTTCTTCGTTTCTTTCCTCCCTCCTTCCTTCCTCTCGCCTCTCTTTATCCATTTCCTTTTATTTCCACTCCAATTTATCATTTCTTTTCCATCCCATAGTCAATCTGTCTAAGGCTTTTATTGTGAACCTTGTTTTCATGCTTTTCTTCAAAATTAGTATTGCTGTTTTGTGTGCCTGTATGTAAATTGCTTTGTGTTTTGCTTTTTGTCCTTAAGCACCATTATTTTAAGATACATCCATGTTGCCATGTATGTATTGAATCCATTGCTACACCCCTGGTGTGTATCCATCACACCGCCACAGTGACAGACACCAGGTTGCTCCAACTCTCTGCCACCACATATCATGCTGCAATGGGTATCATTGTATGTACCCACTTGATCTGTGTAAGAACCTCTTTGGAATATATATCAAGAATAGAATAGCTGGAGGTTTTCAGTCTAAAAGAATGTCTCCTCCAGATTACCCAAGACCACGTCAACCGCATTTGCTTCTCACTATCTTATTTCCACAACTTTAAAGAAGAGCATGGTATAGCTTGGCTGGTGCAGGGATGTTTAGGAATTTGTTTATTCTTCTTTCATACATTCAACAGTTTACTGAATGCCTACTATGTGCATTTGATGTAAAAATAAATATGAGATATTTCAAAAAGTTTGTGGAAAAATAGAATTAAAAGATAATATGAATCTTTCCATGAACTTTTTGAGCTAACCTCAAAGTTTACATCCTTCACCATAACTGTATATATATAATTTATTTTTACATATGGAGAAAGTAAGACTTGAGGTCATACAATGAGTTATATGACAGAGTTAGGATTTGAAATAAAATCTAATTTCAAATCCCTAGAAAGAATAAGATAGGGAGAATATTATCTATATAAGAAAAACATTACCTTGCTCTTTAGAGAATATGAAATGAGAGAAAATAGATGTTTTTCTCCAGATAATTCACACTTGTAGTTCTTGATTTGTTGGGGGAAAATAGTTCCTTGGTAAGATGTGAGTATCCAGCCCAGGAGACATACGAATGCTTTTGTGTTCCAGAGAGAAGAAAGGATTCCCTGTGGCCCAGGGCAGCGTTGTGGGTGGAAGGTGAGCCAGGAAGACCTGACAGCAGAAGTTTATGAAAAGGAAAGGCTCTCCTTCAAGCCACCATCTCTCTCTTTCAGTACTTTCACTAATGCAAGCTCCAGAAGAAGGGGCGCAGGGTTCAGAGCAGGCTCATGAGAATGAGGTAGCCTAGAGGACTCCCCTATGAATGCATGCTGACATGGAGAGGCTTAAAGAGCCAGCGATCATTTCCAGTTTAAGAACTCCTGAAGAAGAGCTCTCAGCTTTTTCTAGTTTGATATCTTAATAAACACAAGAGCATGTTGAGATTGTGTTAAGACAATGGTTATTCTTTAATATCAATCTCAAGTGAAATACCTAATAGCAAAAAGCTACAATGAATTTAGTAATGCTTTAATTTGTATCTAAACGTTTTACACATACTGGTATAATTTATTTTATTTTTTATTTGATTAGCTTTTGCTAGCTGCTCAGAGTATACTCTCTACCTGGTGCAGACAGTTACAGGGTCTCAGGAGAGCTTGGGTGTGACATGGATAGTAGAGAGTGGGGTGCTTTCAACTTCCCTTGTGGTGTTTTGCTATTTTACATAAAAATAACCCAATGGTTTCTCTTCTCACTGCTGCCTTTCTAGTCTAGGGTGTGATGGAAGTGTGGGGGCTGGTAGTGGCTGCTCAGGAGGACCTAGGTGTTGGCTTTGCTCAGCAGGTAGACAGGCTGCTTCCTTGTGGCTGCCTCAGTGAGGTCACAGGTGATCACGTCACTGGAGGCCTGGGGAGATTCCGGACGCTCTGGGGTCTCCATCACCATGGCCATGATCGGAAGAATAGACTTCTCAAAAAGAAGCTTGCTCACCAGTGGCCAGGACCAACCTTGGGGAAACCCAGGTGGTGGGGGGAGGGCATCCCCTGGGTACTCGGTACTTCCTTAGGAGCGTTACTAGACATGGTCCCCAGGTGGTGCCAGTAATAGTTGTGGGTGGCCAGGAGTGAACCATTGGGGATGATGGCTGCCATGTTCTGGTGGTGGGCTGATGGAAACCCTGGTGCCCAATCATGTGTGGAAAGGACACGGACACTAAGGCTGGAGCATGCTTGCATAGGAGACCACAGGAGGCCTTTACAACCAAGATGCTCCACGGGTTTGGGAAGTGTATTCATTGTACTGTGTGTTATCCATTGCCCTTACAGCCTAGACCCTGTGGCCTATCCTAGGTTAGCATTTAGATCCCCAAACTCATACTTCCTTCCTTTCTCCACCAGTCCACAATAGACCATGTCTTGGAAACCACTATTCTAAATGCCCCAAATCTGTACCCTACATTGGGCACTCTATTAGGGTTCTCCAGAGAGACAGAACCAATAGGATATGTATATGAGAGGGGATTTGTTAGGGGAATTGGCTTACACGATTGTTAAAGCTGAGAAGTCCCCCCATAGGCTATCTGCAAACCAGATGCTGGTAGCATGGCTCTGTCCAAGGCCAGAAGCCTCAGAACCAGGGAAGTTGATGGTGTGATTCTCAGTCCAAGGCCAAAGGTCTGAGAGCCTGGAGGTGCTATTGTTGTAAGTCCTGGAACCCAAAGGCTGAAGAGTCTCGAGTTCGGATGTCGACAGGCAGGTGAGAAGAGTGTGTCCCAGCTCCAGCAGATGAAGAGAGAGATTCACCTTTTCTTGTTTTTGTTCTTTCCAGGCCTCCAGAGGATTGGATGGTGCCTGCCCATATTGAGGGTGGATCATTCCTACCTCGTGCACTCAGGCCCACATGCTAATCTATTCTGGAAACACCCTCATAGACATACCCAAAAAGATTGCTTTACTGGGTTTCTAGATATTTCTCAATCTAATCACATTGACACCTGAAATTAACCATCACAGGCACTTAACATGTCACTTTGTAATCTTAGGTTATGCATTTTTTTATGTTAATATTCCTCATCTCCTTCATCTGGATTGTAAACTCTCTGAAAAGAGAGACCACACATCATGTGCCCATGGAGAAAGAACAGTGCAGAACCTTACTAAATAAGGAGGGGAGAAAAAGATTAAGCACCCCACTCTGTGCTAGGACTTGTGATGGGTGCTTTACATTTATAGTGGAGATTGAGGTTGATTCTACAGCCTCCATTCCAACTTTACCCTTTGTGCAACAACAAAGGAATGGTTTCTAAATAGTCTGATCCCATCTTGGTAACCCACTCCCTTGCCTGTGATGGATCCTGGCACTAGGCTCCAGCCAGTCAGAGCATTGCATTCACCTGAGGAGTCCTTGCATTATGGCTGGACATGAGGCCTAACTGGGACAATCAGACTGAAAGGAAAGGGTTTTGTTTGTTTGTTTTTCTCTTTTTGGGGAAGAGTTCAGGATAGAGCCAAAGCTTTGAGCAGCTGATTTATAGAAGGATCTAGATCCTTGATGTCAGTGAATCACTAAATCAATCCACCAAGCCCAAACCAGTTTGTGGCAGATGTCCTCTATTTGCTCCCACTTCTGTCATCCACCTTCCTCTCCGCTCTGACAGACTGATCTGCCTGCACCGCATCAACGGGCTCTCTTGCCCTCTGGTTTCTGGTCGGCTTGAGAAACTGGTGGGAGATGGAAAAGAGGGAGGGGGTGCAGTCAGCCTATTTATTCTGCTGCAGCTTCCTGTTTTGGAATACTGTGTTAAATGAGATAATACATATTTTACTATTTAAACTAGAGTTATATTTTCAGTTCCTTACAGTAAAAAGCATACTACTGATACAGATATTATCTCATACAAACCTTAGAAGAAGTCAAAGCAATATTATTATCTCCATTTTACCGTAAGGGAACCAGGGTTTAGAGAGGTGGAGTATTTTAGAAAAGGATACAGGCTTGAAGGAAGCCTGACTTTTTTTTTTAAGTTCAGACACTGATTTATGTTTACTGAATGCTCTATTATTGTATTGCTGACTTTATTTTTAAAAGTTTATAAAATGTCTTTTAAATTCTTAACCAAAGTTCATAATCAGAAAATAGACTCATTTCATCTTATACACAGGTCTTAGCACCTGGATGCCTCGTACACATTTTCCTTTATCCTTTACTTACCCTTAATCTGAGAAAATTCTTAAATAGGCTAAAACATACAATTAGAGGAACAAATTTGTCTTCTTTAAAAAAAAAACATCCCTGGGATACATCCTAAGAGATTAGGGAAAAAAGCCTTTTTATTTGGAAATAGTTTTAAACTTACAGAAAAGGACATGAATAGTACAAAGAGCACTCTGTGTGCTTTACCCAGATTCTCCTGTTGTTCGTATTTTGCCTCAGTTACTTTATCATCACATCACACACTTCGCTCCCCCCTCTCTCTCCCCCTCCACAAATATATGTATATATTCTCAAATAGTTCAGAACTATTTGAGAATATGGTGCATACATTCTGCTCCTTTACTTCTAAATATTTCAGTGTATTATCTACTAAGGAGGACATTCTCTTATATAACCACAGTACAGTTATCAACTTAAAAAAATTAACATTGGATACTTTAATCTGATCTATAATTAATATTTCAATTTTTCCAATGACCCAATAATGTTTTTTATGGCATTTCCCCCCTCCATATAGAATTCAGTCCAAGATCACATATTGTATTTAGTTTTTGTGTCTCTTTAATCTGCTTTAATCTGGAAGAGTTCCTTGGCCTTTCATTAGCTTTTATCAAATTGCCTTTTTTGAAACCTCCAGCCTCACTCACTTCCTCCTTTTAAATAAAATGCTCCTATTTTTTTCCTGATGTTTCCTCATGATTAGATTCAGTTTACGCATGTCCTGTTGGAAAACCACCTAGGTGCGAGTTTGTTCTTCTCAGGATATTGTACTCAAAGGCACTCAGTGTCCATCTACCCCTCTTTGATAATTTAAATTGTGACTACCTGGTCAATGTGTTATCTGAATTCTCCACTATATAGGAGTGAAGTCTGATTTTTAAAAGCAGGCTTTTCCAGACTGCAAAGCACTGCTGCTGGCTGCCTCCTGTTAACTGTTTGATTCACCTGCCCTTATTGGGAAACTTAGTGAAGCCATTATTTGCTATGACTCTAATTGAAGAGAATTTTCTTTTTCATGAGACCAAAGTCTGGGCAAGAAGGTTACAGTCAAAGATTTCTATACCTTCTGAATTGTTTTCAAATCCTAACAATTGGCCTCTCACGATTCAATTAAATAACTCTTAAGAGAAAACAAGTCAATCAACTTTTCAAACCCCTTTCCTTTCTGACTCACACTGCTTTAAGGGAATCTCACCTTCTCCTCTGTCTGCTTATCTGTTCAGACCTGGGATGATTTGTTTCCAAGCATCCAGCAGATTTCTTTGCTCCCAGAAGCAGCTTTGGGAGGAGGGAGCCTGGGGTAGGATGGCAATCAGAGGGTTTATACAACAGTTGGCTCCTCTTTCTCATCAGGGAGATAGATCCCAGGGGTCTTAAAAGCTTGATTCTAGTCCACCGTGACAGTGTTAGAGCTCACATCTCCAATATCTTTCACCTAATCTTTCTCTGGGGATTTTCCCTGTCCCAGAAGGTGGTTGGGAAGGCAGTAAACTTTGGTCAGGCTTTGCAAGTGGGTCTCTTGGCTCATGTGAAATCTGGATGTAAAAGATTTAAGTAAACAACTGATCCCAAAACTGGTCCAATTGGTGTTGAGTCAAAATTTATCCCAGGCCTCAAAGATTCTTAGAGGGAGAACAGCCAAGACCCTTACCTGTAATTACATCCTGTTGATTTGTCTGTAGTGGCCCCCTTTTGTCACTCAGGTCCACACAAAGCTCCCAGAGACAATGACGGGTATTGTTGGTATGCGTAGTGCTGGTGGAACAGTGGGTGCAGAAAGGCAAATTGTCGTCTGTGCATTTCATTGCAGGATACGAACCACACAGCCGAATCTGGCAACTATTATGAGGCTGAAATAAGCACATGTAGTCACAGGCTGAAATAAGCACATGTAGTCACAGAACAAAGCCACCAAATTATGTGTTTAACATAATAATAATTACAAAAGCTCCACAGGCATCATTTTGAGCTATCTGCTGCCATGAGTCCCAATGGCTTCCTTCAGCTATGGGGAACACTGGAAAATGAACAGTGACAGGAAGCTGGGGTGGAGTACGAGCTCAGCCATTAGTTTCCTTTTGTGCATGAACGATTGTTTTAAAGTTTTAACGCAATACTCAGTATATCATTTGTCACCACAAATTACCCCTTGGATAGTATACTACAAGTGCCAGCTTCTCTGGGGCACCTTCTGGGTTTTACAAGTGGTTCCATCAAACAATGATTATTATTCTTCGAGAAATTATCCAGAGTGGCTAGTTACATGACAGCCGTGTGGTTTGAATTTTGTTGTAAATGCAGAACAAAGGGTCTGAGAGTGCTTCTTTTCATTATCTGAGCTGTGGCTCTGAGGAAACATCAGATAGTTCATTATTCAAATGAGAATATTTTCTTGCGTTTCATTTTCAGTTTTATTTCTGTATATCCATGACATTTCAGCAAGCAAGCTGCCTCCTCTAGAAGCACCATCTGCTTTGCTTTTCAACTGTGAAACCATCTGAGAGAATGAACACCTTCTCCCTCATAGGAATACATGTGGGGTGAGGGGAATGGTGTTGTTAATTATATATATGATTATGCATGAATATATACATATAGAGGCACATATTTATGTGTGTGTGTATATGTGTGTGTGTCTGTACTTTTTCTTTTTTTAAAAATACCAGAACATAAATGTACAATCAAGGAATTTGGTCTCAATAAAACAACTAAGCAAAATCTCTACTCCAGCTTTCCCCCACATAGCAAATCTCTTCTCGGTGCAATGGGATATGAGTTCCATGAGCGTAAGAATTTTGGTCTGTTTGTTCATTGGTATATTCCTGACATCTAGAAGAGTGTCTGGTATGTAGTAGGTGCTAAATTAATAGTTGTTGAAAGAAGAGATGTGTTCCTCCTAATTTTTGAGTGCTAGGCATGTAACAGTAAGAAATTACTCTTCTCTTAGCTGTGAATGTCCCTGTTGTCACTCCCATCCAGGCATGGTTGTGATCTTTTGCCCTACACTCACATACGCTGTGCTAGGGTGATGGTTCTGGGCAAGGATGCCTTCTGTTACTTGTGTTATAATTTCTTACTAGATGGCAAAGCAAATATGCCTTGAGGCCATCTCCTCTGAGTTGTCATGCTGCCCTGTCAACTCTCTAGAGTCACTTAAGTCATCACTGGTGAGTGTACAGCTTGGACCCTGGCTTCAGGCCTTTTGTTACATACATATATTGATAGTAGAAAAAATTGAAACATATTATGTGTTGAGATGACTAATATTAAACCCGTATCATAACTCAGGAAATCTGTGAAAAATACCCTTCCAGGTATAAGATAAAATAGCGCAGCATAACTGGCCATGAAACAACAAGCTGTCAGACTGTCCTAATGTCCTGCAACTGGAAATGGATTATCTCATTTCAGCAGAGATTTCAGAAAAAAGCAGGGAGCCAGATCAGCTGGTTTTCAGGTTTCTATGGTGGAAAGGATTCATAAGTACATGCTGGACCTTTTCAGCCCACTCAGACAAAAAACTGAGAGCAGCAGACTCTGATTGTTCTTGGCAGAGATACATAGAATACAAAGGAAGAGACTCAGAGATTCCATGATATCATTAAAGTCTAATAGCTAGCTGATATGAGTGCTAGAAATGGCTCTAATTAGAAATTTTCAATGATTCCCCATTCACCAAAGAATGGAATCTAGAATTACAGGCAAGGTTTGTAAAAACCTGAGCCAAACTTACCTTCTCAGAATGAAGTCTCTTTGCCTACCCACAGACATGCTGTGCTGCAACTGAGCTGGAGAACAGTCACCATTCACTGATTGCCACCAACTTGATCTCCCTACCACATTGCTTTGAGTAGAATGCCCTCATCTCTGGTGGTTAATGTTCTAGTAAAGGGGCTGATGCGTCTCTTTTTGGACATATTAAATTTGAAGTACTGATGGTATGACCAAGGGGAATTGTGCAGTAAAGAGCTGGAGAGCGAGCGTGGCACTCAAGAGAGAAGTTTGGCTAGAGACTGAGGTCTGAGAGGCTTTCACTTCTTGATTGTATGTGAAGGTATGGAGTGACTTAGATCATCTAATGTGAATGTGTAGAGCAAGGAGAGATGAGGACACTGATTTTATGAGATAGGCAGAAGAATTAGTACCAGGGAAGGAGAATGTGAGCAGATCAGAATAGGAAGAAAACTAAGAAAAATGGTATTATAAATAATTAAGCTAATATTTACTGAATTCTATGTATGTGGGAAAGCTCTGTTTAAGCACTGTGCATAAGTTCACTTGACTAATCAATAACCTTATAAAATAAGTTTTATTATCTCCACTTTTAGGATGAGAACACTGAAGCATAGAGAGGTCAAGTAACTTGCCTAAAACTGCCAGCTAGTAGGTGGTTGGGTTGGGATTAAACTCATGTGTTTCCAGAATCTGTAGCCTTGTCTCTTCTATAATATCTCATCAAAGTAAAAAGAAAAAAGTGTTTCCCTGTGGAGAGAGTGGTCCAAATTTGCACATGGTCCAGAGAGGTCAATTAAGATAATGAATGAGAAGAGTCTGTTGAATTAGTTAATTAGGAGGATGCCAGTGATTTTAGCACAAGTTATTTCAGTTGATTTGAGGCAGTGCAAGTCTGAGCAAAGGAGCTCCTGGGCATCACCTACATCCCATCTGTTTCTTCCTTTACCCCAGGGCCTGGTTCCAGGGCCCTTAAATTAGTTTTCAAAAGATAGTCATTCTCTGAATGTGGCAAGAGTAAAATTAAGCATGAGACTACAATTCCCCATATTAGCTTTAATTCTCCATTTCACTTTAGTTGTATAAAAATAGCCTATGATGAAGACTCAAAGCTGTATAGCTTGAGTAACAAGCAGGACTTGTACAGACATTTTTGTTCACATATGAGGGAGGCAGCAAGGAGGCAAGCTATACCGTTTTTAAAGATAAGGAAACTGAGGCACGGAGAAGTTAAGAACTTGCTTTTGGCAGTGGTAAGGAGTAAAGGGGGAGGGCAGTCACCTACAAATTACCTCCAGGACATTTGAAAGCCTTTTTAGTCTTACTCAAACTAAAAATTCAATTCAGCATTTAGTACTAAACTTTTAGCCCCTCCTATAGATTCTAGTAGGAAAGAGATGGCTTATAGGATGAGTGAGAAAGACCTTCAGGAACCTTCTCTCCTGGTTTCTCTTAGGCTCAGGAAATGAAGGAGTCTGTTTTTTGCAATTATCTCTGCCCTAGTTCCACATCATTAAGGACCTTCCTTATGTTTTTGGTAGCCACCACTGAAACTGGCCTGAAACAAAGGTAACTGTCCTTCTCTGATGTTCAGGCCAATTTGAATGGAAGGAGGTTTCCTTATTCGAGGTGTTCTCACTAATCTGTAATGAACAATAGCATAAAATTCTTCTCATTGCAGTGCAAATTCTTCTCATTTAAAAGTCACCAATAGTCACAAGTAGCCTTTTATGTGTTTAAAAATACATGTAACTTGCTGCATGATAGTAGTCTATGTCTTTTAATCATACAGTTCAAATGCCCTAAACATCTGGATTTTAGAAAAGCATATAAAAGAGTGAGATTTAAAAGAAAACAGTATTAACCCTTCCCTAGAAAAACCTGTTCATTAAAAAAATAAGTCCAAAGTTCAGTTCTCACCTAGTTGAAAAACAATTGAATTCATATCACGTGTGGGGTATTAGAAACGAGAGGCCAAGAAGCAAAAGGAAAGCAACAACATGTGCAAGTGATCACCAAGAAACAGCTTGTTTCCACCTAAAAATATGTGCCTTTTACACAGGTCACAGAACAGATCAGACCAAACCAAAGTGCCAAGGGAGAAGACTCAACTTAAAGGAAAAGAATCCATGAGGGATTTTTGGAAGCAGATGGATTAGGGCTTGCGCCTCCACTCATAAAGACTTGAGCCGAGGCTGTGTGATATAGCCAGTCAATCACATTAATAATAATCACAAGATAACTCTGAAAACGACAACAGGGGGATTAGGCCAAATGGGAGGCTGGGGACTAAACCAGAGAGAAGGGACTTTCCGTAGAATTAGTGAAGCGATGATCGGGTAGTGTGTTTGTGTGGGGGTTGGGGTGATACTGGTTTTCCGCTGGAGTGAAATTCCTTCACAAGGTTTTCATTTGTGACTGCATTTTCTAGCATGGGAAGTAGTTCCTTCTGCAGAGATTGAAGCCAGTTCACTATCAAATTTGCATTCGAAGGTGGAATGAGCAGGTAAGAAAACTGTGTTTTCTACTTGGACGACATGAGCATGTGTGGAAAGAAGTCTGGCCCAGTGAATTTGGAATTTTCATCAGCTATTTTCATTCATTCATATGGCAGAGTGTTTCCCATCGAACACCTCTTTATGGACTATCTTCCCCCGATGATGTAGCCAAAGTTGCTCAAAGCCAATAATAATCTAATTAGCTTCACTGGAATGCTTGTGAGAATTTTTTTTATTGCCATTGAATTTTATCAGCTGGCCCATAATTAACCCACAACTAGCCCCCAAATAACCCAGGACACAAATCTGTCCAAAAAATCCTTGCTCTTTCTTCCATCTAATCAGCAAGAATTCTGGTAAGGATCACATATTTGATTACTGATGTTAAGCCCCCCATTTGCTTTCTACTTCACAGGCACTATAACCTCTATCAGATCAAAACACTCATGGTGTGGAAGAGGAGAAAGAGAGGAATGTCACCATAATCAGACTTGGAGAGGAAGGAATGGAAAAAACATCAACAAAAATACACAGAGAGCTGTTACTCTCTGTGACTCACCGTGTTAGACATGGTGGGCTATACAGACAAGCTTAGGATAGACTTTCTGTCCTTAGGAATCTCTCAGTCTATGTGGAGGTAGTACTAACACAGAGTCATCTCTTGAAACCTGTATTTTGAGAAAGTATTTAACAAAAGGCCAAAGACTCAGCACTGAGCACCCTGGATCAAGAAGTGGCATTCTCCCACTACTCTCAGCTGGTATGGGACAAAATGTGTGTCATTTTGGGGACTCTTGATAATGTCCCCAAATCTGGGAGAAAAAGAAATAGCTAATATTTGACAAGTACCTACCAAGTGCCAAGCACCAAGTGCTTTACAGGTATTAACTCATTTAATCCTCAGAATATGAGCTATTGATTTTGTTGTTTATATTTCATAGATTCAGAAACTGAGACACTGAAGTTAAATAATGTGGCTAAGTCAAATGGCTAATGTAAACAAGAGAGCGGAGACTATCCTCCAAAATATCTGAGTGTGCTGAGACCCCAAATTGGTCATCAACAGTTCTGAAATGAGAAGGAACTAGGAATTCATATTAGAACTCATTGTAGCGCCTGCTAGATTTATTCATATAAAATCATCCATAATATGGAAAAATGTGAAGATTCTGTGTGTTTCCTGACAACAAGGAGGTCAGATAATTTGTACAGATACTCCTCCGCTAGTGAACAGCTTGAATTACAAAATATTTTTTTCCTTTTATCCTCACATGCAAAGTACCATTATATTCATATCAATGAGTGCTTGTGCTTTTGCTCTGATGTGTAGTTGTTTTGCATCTATGAAAGCTTGTACATTGAAATTTCTTTAAGTAGCACATTTTTAACTTACGAGTCTTCGGAATCAGGAAGCATCATGTGTACACAGGAGATGGAAAGGTTTTAGGGTTGATGGAAAGGGCTTGATCAAAAGAAAGCACATTTACACAAGTGAGAGGGATATTCCCATCTCCAAATGGAAATTTTGTTTAGGTAAGGAGCCTCCTGCAGACCAATCAAGATGTACTTTTCAAGAACCGATTATCCATCCAAGTACCATTTTAGATGCTGTGAGGGAAAAATGCCATCATGTGGCCCTCCTGTAGTCTATCTACATTATTGTGGGGAAAAGAGAACTAAAGCACACAAAATGAGCACATGAGATGCTGACCACAAGTCTGAAAGTTCAGGAAGAGTTCGAGAGAAGAAATACCTTCCTGAGCTGAGTTTTCCACGAAAGCAGAGCTTGGAACCCTCCTCAATAGGCTGAAGATGGACTTCTGGGACTTTGCCAAGCCTTGTGGAGAAAATCAAGCCCTGGGCTGGATGATTTCTTCTGAGCACTGCTTAACCAGTTTCACTGACGACTTCCTTTGGCTGGATGCAGAGAGCGCAAATGGCTCTGTGGCCTGGTTGATTAAATGCTTCATCAGGCAGACAGGCCCCTGGGAACTGTATGCAACATTTTTATTGCCTTTCGAGGCAGTTGGTTCTCATTGTATAGATGTGCCTGAGTGGATAAATAATCTAGACTTCCAATGCCAAAGGCTAATTTTCCCTGGCTTGGGAAATGCCTGGGTTTTTTTCCCAAACATCTAAGCAGCATGAATTATCTCGATAGGTTTGCATGTTTCTGGCTGACCACCAAGGGCCCCCCATCTAGGAGGATGGGAAAGTTGCTGGATGAAGCTTTCTCACAGAATTTACCACTGACTATAAAGTGAAATTGCTATAACAAATACTCATCTTTCCCTGCGCAATCTTAATTGGGTTGGCAATATGTGTAATTACCAGGAGGGCAGAGAACCCCTGTGATGTTGAATGAAGGACAAGCTTCTTTGACTATCTGTAGACAGCCTCAAAAAAAGTCATTTTCTGAAAGGCCAGACCACCACTGAACTCATTTGAGTAGAGGTGCATTTTGCTTTGCTTGGACTTTCAAAACTTAATGCTTTCATGTCTTGCAAATAGGAACTTTTAGAAAGTGAATGCTTGCTGTGTAAGGGGATTTTAATCTCTCTTTCAAATGCTTTTACTAAAGTTCAAAGCATATAAGTCTATCAATGAGTTGCAAACCACTGTAATGCAACACTTATCCAATTTGCAAGGATGTTAGTCTAAAAAAAAAAAAAACTCTCTCAAGGGGAAAAAAAAAAAGCTTCACAGAGCGAGGCTACCCTGGGGTAAATTATAAAGATCTCCCACGAACATCAGAACTACATAAACTTAAATGTAATTGCCACCTTAGTAAAAAAATAGAGTCTTTATGTTTTACCATTTCACCAAAACACTATACAGTCCTAAAAGTTCGAGAAGGGTCATTGGCACAATCAAACCTCTACTTTATGGAAACTACCAAAGCTAAATTATACATATTTTTAAGAGCCTGCTGAACATTTTGCAAAAGCTTCTTTGCCAATGCCAATTTCTAGTCCATTCATCAGTGAAACCTCAAGTCAGTGTCAAATCCCTGCAAATAATAATAATAATGAGGTTCTTCACTCAGATGCCTAGTACGGTTTCCTTATTTTCCCCTCTGATTCCTCAAGACTGGAGAGAAGCTAAAAGAGAGTCTGATATTGCAAAACTAAACTCTGAAAAGTGCTTTGGTTCTTCCTAAAATTAATGAGTTAGATATTTTTGGTAAGTATGATTCCTCATAAGGGTATATTACACATTTGAAATCTGTAGTAATTTATTCAGGCTCCTGTGGTATCATTTAGTAAGTTACACCTATCTGGGACTCTTGGTATACATTTTCCTTTATCTGGATTAATAGGAAATGGTAATATTGCTCAAGGTAGTTTGAGAGAGCTGAAAGTTCTTGAACAGCGAAGGTCAAAACTGGGAAACAGAGGAATTTGCTTATACGATCCTTTCTGCAGCTCCCCTTCCTATTAGCATCTGTCAGTATCTTCTAGGAATATTTGTATGTTAAAGAGGCACATTTGTGTGTATTCATTTTTATGCTCCCATTTGCTTAGCATGGCTTTTGCTTGTTAGTCAAAAGTACTCAAGGATACTAGACTTATTATTCAATTTATCCTTTCCCCAGGGCTAGACATTTTAGGCAGAACCACATGGGGACCTTTGGATGTGCTTCCAATCACAGTGTTTAGGCAACTTCTACTTTTCTTATAATGAGTCTGATGTGATGTGAGATATTGCCGGGTTGACTGGCATACTGGGGTCTCCTCCCTGAAGAGATAATAAAGGGAGAATCGGGCTCATCAGGAAATAAAAATATATTCAAAGCTTATGGTATATTCCTGAAAATGTACACTCCCAAGAAATGCCTGCCTCCCACATTTTGGATAAATGGCAGATCTGGGTGGATAGGAACTGGGTTTGTTTGTTTGTTTGTTTTCCTCTGTTCTGTAACAGTGCTTGGGAGAGTGAATGTGATTTTCTTAAAATTTCTATTTGAATGCCAGGGAACAATTTCTTCCCTGGAAGCCTGTAGCTCAGTATTTCTTAAAAGCCAAAAGAAAAGAATGCAAAAAGTCTTTTCAAAGAGTTTCTGTCTTTGCTAAGGCAACAATGATGATAGTCATAATCATGATAATTGTCTATTTCATTTGTATGGAATTTTATAGTTTATAAAGAACTTTCATATACATTGTCTCATTTTATAATATAACCAAAACCTTGCATAATATAAAATTAGCTATTGCTTATGTCAAGGCATCCTGAGGGTTATGAGAAGCTGCGGACCAGATGTTATGAATGGTGTAGAGAGTGTTTCTTGGCAGAGCATAGAAAGGTCCAACTTTTTGTGAGGACTAGAATAAATGGCAAGACGATGAGAAGAAAATGTACCATAGTTTGCTTTGCTGAATAAAGGCTCCAGGCAGGGTAAGGGCCAAAAGAGGCATAAAAACTTGCTTTGGGTTCACAGTGCCTTAGTCCAGGGATGGCAGGGATCCATTGGAAGTGGCTGCCTGGGGATTTGTGTGAGATGGGTATTGATACCATGTCCAAATAAGCAGGAATGAGTACAGAAGCTCCTCTGCTTGTGAGCTTTCTGCTTATGAGCTTTCCTCTTATGAACTCCCCTGCATTTATGAACAAAGCTGCTTGCAAAATAAAAGTTCTGTCACCATCAGTTTTATTCATTGATTCTTTCATTGATTAATTAATTAATTAATCATCCTTTTCACACATAATCATTGTGCCAAGCACTCTGCTTGGTGTTGGAATTACATGGTAAACAAGACAGACAAGGTCCCTGCCCTCATGCCGCTTGTATAATGTAGACAAAGAGCAGGGAAATGTACAATAATTACAGATCGTCATAAGTATTATAAAGAAAATAAGCAGGGCAATGAGATAGAGAAAAACTTTAAACTTATCTTTGAAAGCATGAATCCCAAGAGCAAGCTCTATTAAGGAAGTCTTAGAGATTGTCTTATGGAAAATGTCACACCCCTTTGACAAACTCGGGGCTTGCTTCCTCAAAAGTGTCATGAATAGCAAGATCAAATGCTCAGTTCAAATACATGGTTAGGGGAGAAACAATAAACATGGAAGCAAATGTATGTTTAGAGTACATGAAATAAAATAAGGTATCCTCTTGCAGATAAAACTAGGTGTGTCATTGTTAGAAATTTACTCTGGGAGAAAGCCCTTCTCTTTAAACCGGTTTTTTAATTTTGAGGAGAAGAATTTCTCCTACACGTTATCTCACAAGATTTTGTTATAAAATGTGTACCACTTTAAAAATATATTGAACAAGAATGTACTAGCTTGAAATATATTTTGACCTTTATTCTCCTTTGTTTTATTTATTTTTTTGAGTCTCTTCAAAATACTCTGTAATTGCCATACATTCTCAGAAGTCATATGATGTTTAAGTGCAAATATTTTTAGGTTTTATCTTCAATCTATTTATTATAAGGCTGAAGCTAGAACAAATCTCCCCTCTGCATCAACTGATTAACCCCCCTACCTGGTTTCCAGGAGGGGATACCTATGATTATTGACACATTTCTTGCTTAATTGAAATGAATCTGAATTCTAAACAAGTAAAAAGAACACACATACAAAAAGTTCAGAATATGAATGGATGTATTAGGAAAGAGGTGGATCCTCAAAGGAAAATCAGCATGATACTGGCAGAAGGAAGAGGAACAGATGCTGGACAAGCAAAAACAAACAGAGTTGGGAAATACGCAGCTTACGTGTTGCAGATCTCTTACCCTGTGTTCACAGCAGACATTGCTAATCACTCATCCTTTTCCACTGAGCTTAGGGGTGGCCTTAGACTCTTTTCAGCACATTGCAGACAGCCTCTGCCACTTGATCGGAGATGTCATATGCCATGGCAGGTATAGAGAGTATTGCTCACCCAAATATTTGCATTTTAACAGTCTTCAATGTGTTAACTTGAATAGTAATGTAGGAATTGGGGCCAACTATTAGGGAAAATGAAGGTGATATTTTGGGACAGGGAGCATCATTTCTCCTGTTTCTCAAATCTAGGTCACTACCTTATGCTAGAAGCCTAGTGCAGAAGTTCTCTGCTAGCACACAGTAGGGTTATGTAGGTGGGTATGTGAAGCGCACATACCTGTCTTGCTCTGTCCCAAGAACATGGAAAATGGCTGGTGATCTCCCTTCTGGGAAGAATTGGCTGGCATTTGAAAGGAATAGCAGGTAGAAGACTCAGGATGGGAAAACCCCCTCTGTGCCTGCAGTGTGTTAAGTCTGTTATTCAGCTGCACCAAAAATAAGGTTCAATAGTTTACTTTGTCCTAGAGCTTTTAGAAACTTTCCAGTCCGTAGTTTAATTCTAGCAACCTTGGAATGATGGGATTTGATCATTTATTAGCTGAATTCTTCCAATTCAACAAGCATTTTAAATCTCCTACTATGTACTGTGAATATATTGCCTGAAAATTTTGAAATAATATTTTCTGTCTACTTTAAAATTTTTTTTAAACTTATCAATATGCAATGTAGCTGATTTTCATTCCCTTTACCATTTCCTCCCCCCCACCCCCTCCCCCCCACATTCTATCTGTTCACTTGTCTTAACAAGTTCAAGGAATTATTGTGATTGTTGTGTCTTCTTCCCTCCCCTACTGATTATTTGTTTGTCTGTCTACTCTTCTTTTATCCACAAAATAGAAACATGGTATCCTAACTGATAGTCATTTTCCCTCAGAAAAAGTTCAAATATATTATTTTTAAGCTCTTCTGTAAATATCTGAACTGAAGGAAATTTAAAAAGTAAAAAATCTAAAGACAATTTTATCTCATAGGACTTTTACTTATTGACCTTTAAGTGAAGAATTGATATCACTATATTAGATGCTAATGTATGAATTCTCCAGATTTGATTCCATGTTAATGATATTAAACCCAACATAGAAATATTACAATTATGAGTGTGGTTTTTACTCGGGCAGTCCCAGGAGCATTTAGGACCACGTGGAATGTAGAAACATTAAAGGTTACATCTCAGGGGCTGAAGGTGATCCTATAATTAACTAATTCAAAGTTCAGTTAAATCAACTCAAGATATTTATAGATGTTTATTAGTGACCCTAATGGGTCCACTTCATTTACTTACAGAATAACTGTGGAGTGCGGTAGTGTGAGAATAGCAGGCATAGAAGGAAGCATCCTATTTTAAAGATCAATTATCCACCTTGCTGGTGTCTAAACACTCCTCTAATATACAGAAGGAAAACATTTGCTTGTGTTTTCCTTCTTTCTACTTAGGCTTAGATGAAACCTAAGTCATGCTAGAATTGTAAATTGGTTTCAAGTTCAGGGCTAGTGAGGTCGCTCTTGAATTTTTGCCTTGGAGGGGCCACACTTTTCTCTTTTCCTCCTGTTTTCAATTGTGTGTACTATAATTTTATTTTCTCCAACTTTGACTGAGAACTTATTTTCCTCAGTGCATTTGTTCAACTCCTTTTCAAAAAAATTATGCCATTAATTTAATTACCAAGATTTTTATTTATATTTAACTTATAAAAAATATGATAGGAATTCCTTAATAGAATATTATTTCTGGTAACACAAGAAAAACAGCACTGTTTCTAATACATATTACTAGGAAAGAGAATAACACTGGGACTCATCATATACAACATATAGGCAAGCTATTGTAAAGCAGTCATTTATTATATGTGACCATATTTACGTTTTTTATTATTTGTGCTGTCCAAAAGGATTTTGTTGCAAAAGAATGGTAAAGGAGGCCAATAGCCATTAATATAACTAGATAAACTTCTTGAGGAAAGGCAGAGAAAGGCCCAAGAAACATCATATGCTAAATTTTCTAGGAATTGTGGATAGCTGTGGACAACTTGGTTTCAGCCAATTTTTGACAGCATATAAATAATTTGACATATACCAAAGGAACTTTGGAAACGTTAAGATGAGCTTTTCCTTAGAGACATGACTGCACAAAACTGGGCTGCTGACCATATCAAAAGATGTTGGGGCAAACCTAAAATGTATTTATACAATTAATACATTGACTGTATCTGTGTCTACACATGCAATATGAAGTGAATAATTGTCCCAAGTTTTCAGACTCCTCATGGCAAATCACTTTGTTGGAATAATGATTTAATAACTTCGTTCTTCTGGTTTGTGTGATTTTGTGTCTAAATAAAATCGATGGCTGAGAAAGTTATAACAATTTTGTGGGAGGTGATTGTCAAAAAGGATTTGTTAAGTGTTTCTCAAAGTTTATGCATGGGATGCTCAAGTCTGGGGTGCAGTGGATAAGGGGCGGGTGATTACATAAGCTTAGGAGATGCTTTACACATTGTGTATTGGTAACAAGGCTACGACAAGTCCTGCACTAAATAAACCTATGTGATTTTGTTTGACATAATCATTCTTAAAAATATTTGACAAGAAAAACTCCCCTCCCCATATAAAAACTATTGTACAAACATTCTGAAGAATTAACATTTTGCCAAACATACTTTCAAAAATGCTAATCTGGATAAACCCCTCATTTTACAGATGATGAGACTGAGTCCTTGGAGATTAAATTGCATGCCTAAAATCCCACAGTTAATTAGTGGCTTAATGGGGCCTAAAATCTAGAGCTTAGGGCTTATGATGTTCTAAGCTTCAGTACACTCTACCCAACTTGTTCTGTTTGTCTATAGCAGATAATTTGACATTACTTCTTTTTAAAAAGCTTTTTAAAAAATGAAATGTAATTTATATAAAGTAAAATTCACCCTCTTTAGTGTACAGTTCTATGAGTTTTATTTATTTATTTTTATTGAATCATAACTGATTATACATATTTTTTGGATTCAATGTTGACATATATTGATCAAATCAATATTACTACCATGCATATTGTTACAAATTGTACTTATTCTTTACTCCCCTTGTCCAGTCTCTCCCAATCCCCCTTTTCCTCCCCCCTCCCCTCCTGATAACCCTAGATTTCTTTTCTCCCTCTGAAAGAGTAATGGTTACTCTATTGATCTGTTGCCTAGATGATCTGTCCAATGCTGAGAGGTGTGATCAGGTCCCCCAATATTATCATAGAGCAGATGCTTCTTCTGTCACTCTGGAATGGGCTTTGTGGAGAGAGACATCCTCTTCTTTTCTTTAGTCTCTGCTGGTGACTCTCCTTGTGCCAATGCACTCCAGTGGCTGGCATGGTGGTTGTGACGTCTAGCCACTTTCACAGCAGCCGTGGTGGCTGTGGTGGGCCATGCACATGGAGGTGATGATTTTGGCATGCTCTTTGGCACTAATGATGTGCCTGGTTGTGGAGGGGGGTGTCCAGTCCTCAGCTCCATACCCCAGGTCCCTAGGTGGGCCCCAAGGCACTGCTGGTGTGCCTGGAAACCACAACCACCTTCAACTGTTCCATTTATTTCTTAAAAATTAAGTATTTTTAAAATTTGTGCTAAAAAACATTAAGATAATTCTTTTTATTCTTTCTTTTTTAAATGTAATTTTCTTAATATAATTTTTACATTCTAGGATATTGGGAGGGAGAGGGAGGGGGGAAAAGGGAAGGAAATGGGATGGAAGAAGGAGGAAGGGGGAGGGGCGGGATTGAGGCCTGTGGCAACCCCCTCATTCCCATGGGGGATATCCAGGGGGTTTCCAGCAGTGGCTTTGTCATTGCTGGGCTGGGTGCAGATATCAAGTGGTGTGGCAAAAGCCCTCACCCCTCACCATCCCAGCTCGGGAACCCAGGGCCCCTCTTGCTGCAGCTTGGTGGTTGTCACTGGGCTGGTTGCATGTGTTGGGCTGGTTGCATGTGTTGGGGGTGCATGGCTGAGGTCCTAGGCCCCCCACTGCCCCAGCTTGGGAGAGCCTGGGGCACTTCCTGAGGCAGCTTGATGGTTGCCGTTGGGCTGGTTGCACATGGGGGTGGGGGCATGGCTGAGGCCTGAGGTCCCCCACCCTTGGAATTGGTTGCAGGTGTTGAAAGGCATTGCTGAGGCTCCCAGCCCTCCCCCATTTCTGGCTTGGTAGCCCAGGGGACTGCTGGTCCTTCTAGGTGTTATAGGTGTTCTTTGGTGAAATGAGACCTTTGCTAGTTAATATGAAATTTTGTCTCTGGTTGTGAGTACTTTGTTTTTTCTTTCATTTCTGTGTTGTATTATTTTCTGTTCCCACCATTTAAACTCTGTGCTGGGACTAATTTGTTGTCTTTTGCTTACTTCTAAAATGTGGAGACCAGTACTTGAGCCCTGTGGTTGACCTAAATTGCTGCTTTGCTGCTGATTCCCTAGGGAAGGCTTTCTGTGCAGCTCAGATTTTGATGGTTAACCTTATAGGTAGATACTTATAACTTGCAAGAGATCTGGTGCACCTGGGTTGTGTAGAAACTCTGGTCTGGGCCTGAGTCTTTTCATCAAACTGCACCCCATGCAATTCTATATTCCTGACCAGTCTCCTCTGAGTGGTCCTTTGCTGATTGGGGGGCAGGTCAGCTGTCCTTGCTGAGCCCCTGTGTTCTCCTGGTGAGCACGTCTCCCCCACTGCCCGTGCTTCAAACACTTCCCATGGGATGGACCTAGTGCTGGTCCCTTCTGATGACTCACTGGCCTCTGAGTGGCTCCTTTTTTCAGTTGTTGTGGCTCCTCTCTCCTTTGTAGGTCAATGGGAACCCAGTTAGTGGTCTTGCTGGCCTGGGGGCCACCATGGTCCTCTTCTCCCCTGCTGCCTCCAACTGCGGCTTTTGCCAGCTCCTGCTCTGTGCACTCAGCAGCTCCAGCCTGGACATGGCTGGGGCTTGAAATGGTCAGAGTGGTTTTTTCTTTCTCTCATTGTGGCTTCTCCCACCTTCATGCACTCCGTATGTCTCTCCTCATCTTCCCCTGAGCTCTGGTGGTCCTAGCTCAGCTGTCATTGCTTTTTTATAGTTGTAAATTGGTTGATTTGAGGGAGAGTGTGACACTGGGACTGTCTATTCTGCCATGTTGACCAGAAGCTGCAACACACTCAAGATAATTCTGATAAAAATATATTCGAGTTTAAAATCTTCTTAAATTGAGACTCCTAGGCAGACTCGATCAATGCAGCTGACTATAGACTTCAAGAATGACAGTAGCTAGAAGAATTAAACTGGGAAAATGAAATGACAAGCCAAACAGCCAAAGGTGAAGCTGTACTGTGAGGGGAACAGGCAGCCTGAGAAATTACCACCTGGGGCTCTCACCTCTAACTGACTGCCTGTGCATACACATCTAAAGAGGAAGAAAATAGGGGCCAAGAAATAACCTTGAGAATTCAGTACTGGAGAAGAAGCTCCCAAAGAACTCTGAATTTAAGGAATGGCCATTTCTCATTAAAAACACAATTCTTTTAACCCACTCCATGACTTTTCCTTCAGTTTTTCCTTTCTCTACTCTACCTTGTTCTTTTCAAGTTCCATTCCTGAGCTGAATTAGAAGGTCCTTCTTTTCTCCTTCTGCCTCTCTGTGATACATATTATTCAGTGGTGAACTAAAATCATTACGTTTTAGTTAAATACCAGTCGTGGAAGCCCTTTGGAATCATTTTGTTTTGAGAACAGAACTCATAATTTCAGTTTCATATCAGAAGTGCCTTTATGCTACTGGACTATAGTTTCCAAGTGAATTCTGTCTTTCAGAAAAATACCATGCCCAGTTTTGTTTCTGAGACAAAGTGGGCTCAGGGATAAACCAGCAGATCTCACTTGGATCAACTTCATTCCTTTTGTCCAGATTTTCTTTGCTCTTCTTGGCCATTTCAAACAGAGCAACTGGCTGAGAGAGCACATGTCATGCGAGACTCTTCCTCTCCTTTCACCCCCTGAGTGGTAACACATCCTGTTTGCCCTAATTTTGGCCTGGACTGTTTGTTTCACAAAACAACCATCTTTAACCATGCTGGGTAGAAACAAGAAATAGACCCTCCTTCGGAGGGGTGAGCATGCCTGCTGTGCAGGTACATCTTGCCCAACTTTAACATGAAAAGGACTTGGTAAGAAAGAAAACACAAAGCCCTAGAAAAGAACAACAGTCTCCATGTGGAGGCAAAATGAAAGTGGGTTGTGTACACTGACTCTCCGTAGGGATCACTGGGGAGAGAAGGGGCTGCTGGGCCTCTTCCGGCCAGCCGGTCAGATGGCTGAGCAAAGAAAGTGCAACCCCAGTGCACACTGCCTGTTCCCCATGTGCTGCTGAGCACTGACTCCTGTCCCTCCACTCCAGCTGGAGGCCACATGGAAACAAAGTCTAAGTGATGTCTGAGAATGAAACCACCGACTCTCTGCCTGCACAAAAACATGGTCCTTGAATGGCAAGTATGATAGAGAGAGCTCTTTAAACCAGGAGGATGATCAGATTGCCCAGTGGGACATTCTGCTATAGGGAACTCTTGCTACACTGCATCTTCTTGAAAAGGCTTGCATACATTGCTTTATGATGTAAATTTGTCATCCTGCTTTCTAAGGCAGGGTGAGGCCTCACCAATAAGTCTTTAAAAAAAAAAAAAACACAATCTAAACCTGACTGTCCTTTTTACTAGTGAGCTTTTTTTACATCTTGAACAAAACCTATAAGATCCTTGTTTGTTCTTGTTGTTTATGTCTGCATATATGCATGTGTAAGCTGTCTGTTATGTCTATACATTCATGTTTGTATGTGTAATTGTATTGATGGCAAGGTACCAAATTGGCTTATAATTAATGAGCGCTCATTAAATAAATAAGTATACCTTTCAAGTTCACGTGACTTAAATTTTCTAGAGTTTTGATAAATACATTTTCAAAATTTGATTTAAACCTTTTACCTAAATTTGTCTCTAGGTCAACATGTCTCCTTGTTATCTCAGCTCTGCCTCCTGGCCATGCTGGGAGAAACAATATCTTTTAGAAATTATCTTTGTAAATTCCACCCTCTGTCTTAAGCTCCACATGGCTACAAATGCCACATGGAAACTCAGGACCCAAAATGGCTAGTGAAAGGAAACCTATGCCCAATATGGCATAGGCCCTAGCTAACATTAACTGATAAGGGTATAGATCTAACGCACCAAGTTTTTGGCTGGGAAACCATAAATATGTATTTGGTAAAAACAGCTAAAACTCTAACTGGGGTTTGTATAACTTGCTCTGATAAATGGACACCTATTTACTAACCTGAATGTATAAAAATGTTCTTATCAGCACACGTCATTGCCTGGGTTTACTAATCAAACAGGATTACTAGAGGTCTTTTCACTTGACTGCTCTTAATACAAAATTGTAAAAGGTTTTCTTTGTCCCTTAGATAACTGGTTTAAGAAACTTATTTCATGATAATTTCTTGTGCTCTCTGACTTTGGAACCCTCTGTCACTTTGGTTTTACTTTTATAATAATTTGTGATTTTATTCAACTAAGTGTTTTAAGCCTTTTGTTACTTGACAAAGCTTTTCAAAACTGAAAGCCCAACCTTTTTGGTTTTAAATAACTTTGAGGAATTCCAAGGGCCCTGGAGCTTCTCAAAGGATATATTAAAAATGTATCAAAACTAATTTGCTTATTTAATAAATTAGACTATATGGGAAAGCATTGTCAGTACTGAAGGTGTTATGGATATGTGCTCCAAAATCTTGTAAAGTTCTTAAATATCATTGTCTTGATATAAATGCTACTGGTCATAATCTTTGTTAAATTATAATTTTAAAATGTTATGTTTTCCAATATTTCATGAAAAAACTCTGATAGGTACAGTTTCCTGACAAACTTTTAGTTCATACCTTTACTAAATTTCCAAAATTCTAATGAAGAAACTGATGGGTTTGTGAAATTGTTCACAAAGGTAAAAACAACAAAAGTTAATTAGTGAATTAATTGAAAAGAATTATGGGTTTTTACAATTTCCTTATTTTGAAATACTGCTGGTTCTCTTAATGTTTGGTTCTCCAAATGTAAGAAAACTCTCTCTCTCTTAAGCTATCTATAACTAACAACAGTATGGTAAAATATCATTTAAAAAAGAGATAAAAATATTTGTTTTCTCCCTATTTGATCCTCCCCCGATTTAAAAACTTTAAGTATCCTTATGATTATTATGGCAATGTGGCTATTTTTATAAATTCAATGAAAATTAACTCTCTCTCTTTATAACAGGATATAATTTAAAACTTTGGATATAAGATAGCTTGTCTCAATTCTAAGTTGCTGACTCTTCTTTTAGCTTTAATTTGGCCTAACTGCTGCTTCATTCTGCTGTTCATATTTCCCCCGGACATGGGACAGATCACCTGGGAAAGTTCCTTCCCAGTGATGTGGAACTTATTCAAAAAAAAAAAGAAAAGGTAAAACCTTTTCAATCAAGATATTGATCATCAATGCTTTTATGAGGAATGCCTTGACCATAAAGGGGGAAATAATGTCTTCTCTACAAAAGCAGTTCTCTAAATTTTCCTGGCCTTAAAGAGGGTGTTCGTAACTTGGATGAGACATCCTGTTCTTAAACAGAAGACTTGTAATTGATCAAAAATTTTACAAAAGACTAGATGCTCTGAAAGCAATAATGTCCTGGACAGTTTAACTTTAACAAACTCTCTGGATTCAGAATCCACTATTATACAGAGCAGAATCCCATTCCAGAGTTTCAACCATTGGTAATTACACCCAATTCACAGCACCTGGAGTGACGCTGATGCAGCCACTCTGAGACAATGACATCATCAGTCCTCACCTGAAGTAAATTAAAAGGACTTGCCATGCTAAATGATACCAACTTTGCTTTAAATGCTTTTGTCTTAACTGTGAAAACCTGATCTATAGCTTTTTCTTTTTCTTTTAAATAAAACTGGGGGAGATGTAGTGTATGCATAAAGCAAATGTACTTCACAGGGCCTGGTTTTCCAAAGCCATGCAGTTTCAAATATTGACCTTGCAAAGGATGGGAAATTTTCCCCAGGCTATATAGTCTCTGTTGTAAGATAAAGAATTGTCACACAGCAAGGTTGCTGGCTCAAAGACAGACAGGTTACTGATTGATATGTAAAGATACTGGGAAATTGCTTTAAGAAGAGAATGTTTGCTAAAATCAAGCTTTTGTTAGTGGATTGACTTAATTGCATGTTACCAGCTTCTATTGTTAAACTTGTTAAACTGTACTTAGCAAAAACCCCACCTATGTCTATTTCTGTAACTTCCTGGTCTGGAGAATAAATGCTGGAAGAGAACCCCAATTTGTGGTTAAATTTCCCAAATGGAAGGGATGCCTCTCTCTTGAGGGTTCTGGGAGATTGACCCCTTTTTGAGGCTTCTCACTGCTCAGAAGAGATGGGCTTTGAGTAATCTTTGGTGGCTCCGTCACCCAGGGGAAAAGGGGTGACAAATCCACGGGAGGCAAAGCAACACTATTGTTTACCATATCTTATCAAATATGGTGAAAGAGACATGACAGTCACATTTGGAATGAACACAAAGCTTTATTTATGTGCCATACATATGGAAATAAGTTGGATTTTCAAGATGTCCTAAGGAAAGTGCTTTGACTAATTTTTATTTTACTTTTTTCCCCTCTCTCTCAATATAATGTGGGAATACCCATATCACTTGGAAAGTAAATTCCTGGTTACGAACATTCAAATAGATTCACTGATACTACAGTTTGTAATGTCAATGTTTATGGCAAGACCTAGAGTCCACATTGACATATGGCCTTGACACATATGGTGTCTCAGCTAAAAATCCAGATTTGGTCAGTGGCTGCCAGCATCGTCTTTGGTACTATCATAATAAAAGGAATAGGAAAAATTAGACGAATCTACTTATTTCCAATTGATTTTTATGTGAATCAAATAAGATAACTATATAAAAGTGCTTTGAAAGCTATAAGACATTTTATAAAGAGTTTAATTTACTCAACGTAGATGAATCTTGAAAACATGTTAAGTAAAAAAGCAAATGACAAATGATTTTATATAGTATTATACCATTTTGATAAGGCTCAAAAACAAGCAAAACTAAGCAATCTATTATTTAGTCTACCTACATATGTGATAAAACTATATAAAGAACAAAAGGCAATGATATACACCAAATTCAGTGTAGGTGCAACCTCTCAGGGGGTGAAATAAAGTGGAACATAAAGGTAGACTCACGTTCTAGTTTTGGGATAAGTTTTTATTCATTATATTATTATTATTATGCTCTAAAAGTTAAATTACCTGTACTTTATAGTTATCAAAATTACATTAAAAAGAAAATGAGAGTTTATTCCTCATGGTGCTATATAAGAATAAGATCATTTAAATCCCGATTTTGTCTTTGAATCATTAATGATATTTTAGTTTAACCTGTTTTTAAAACTGCTTCCCTTTCCTTCATTCTCTTTTTCTCCTTTTTGCTTGCTCTTGCACCTGCAGACTTATCCTGAACATGTGGAACCACCAGGAACTCACACAGCGGTAGTGGAGACTTTGGAGCCAGGCTCTGCTACTTGCTGTCTGGGCCTAGAGCAAGGTCACAAAACATCTCATTGCCTTAGTTTCCTCCTCTTCGAAATGGAGATAAAAGTCAAACTTATTTCACAGGGCTGCTATGGATATTAAGTGAGTTAATGTTTGTAAAGTGCTCCATAGTGTTGCTAAATTTCCCTGTGCTGGCAACAGACGTATAACTATGAGAAAGATGTGGTCCCATTCTAGACAGCTCACTACCAATACTCTTCAGAAACAAAAATTGGCTGCTAAATGCACCATAACGTTACATAAACAACAGAACTTGAACAAACAAACATTCCTCTGTATACACATTTTGAGAAAGAATAAAGTACTTGGGCCTGTTATCAGGATTGGATTAGACTCCCAAGGATGCAAGAAATTCGTTCTTCCATTTCAGACCCTAAAACAATCCTGTGTATTCACTCTTCCCTGGAGAGAGAACTTGAAGACCTCACAGATGGAGATGGTGGCCCCATGAGATAAAACTGTCAGACTGCTCATTAATTACCCTGATGAACTGTTGACAAAATATCAGACCAATGAAAGTTCATAGACAGAGACAAAGAGGAGCTGAACATATGCAGTAATTTTCCTGTTATTCCAAGAACTGTTACAAACGGTGACCCCTAGGACTAGATCGCAGACTCTGCGGACCCAAGAAAAACTCAGAAATAAATCTAAGTTTTTCAGTCGAATTAATTGCAACCATGGGATGAAATTTTTTTTTGTAGGAATTAATTATTCACATATTTTTCAGAGTCTCAGGGGATAAATATGCATGTTCTGTTTACTTTGGTGGTAAAAATACTTTCTGGCTTTTTGTATTCTTTTTTTAGAGAAAACCCTGTAATTATTTACTGACTCATTAACTCTTGGGATTTCATGAAAAATCATGATCTTTTTGGATTCATTTGATATATTGCAATTAAGTATGAGAGAAAGTTTATATTGTTTTATTTTCTTAAAGATATTCAAGTTATCATGAAGTTGTTACAAAATGAGAAACCAGCTAGCGGAGAATATGACATTTGCAATAATCAGAAGTCTTAAGAACAATATGCAAACATGTGGTTTGGGGTAGAAACCAGATGAAAAGCTTATTATGAATGTCTCCAGCTAGAAGCTGGAGACAAAAATAAGAAAGGTATGAGAACAGAACAAGAAGGACAAAATGGAAGGCAAAAATATAGATGAATAAAAAGATAATAGTTTATGTATCTATTACATTCCGCTCCCTCATAGAAAGGAAGGCTGATGAAGCAGGAGAAGGTGGGAAAATACTGTCCTTGCTCTGGCTTAAGCACAGCTTTAGTTTTGCATACACTGCCTCCCTCTATAACTGAGGCCATTTTCTGGTGTGCTCCAGTTTAGGAAAAGGACAGAGGATAAAATCTGATGATTCATCCCAAACCTGAAGGTGATTTTCTGTTTTGTTTGTGTTTTGCATCATTGTCTGAAGAGCAGAGCATGGGGCAATGTCCCCACAAGGTCACATGCACACAGTTACATAGGGTCTGGCTTCTGAAGACCGTACATGTTATCCAGCACTATAAGAACAATGTCATCTCCAAGCATGTCACTGGGGTGGTTGTGCCATCTCATCACTTACCTCTATAGAGAGTTAGGCTTTTCTTGCTTTAACAGCCTGAAATTAAGGGTGTGGGAATTCTAGAGACTTTTGACTGAGCTTTCTTTCAGAAGTTCTACCAAGCATAGCTGGAGTCTTTCTATTGCTTCCGTAGGAAGATACGAATAATAGCTGCCACAGAGGCTGAGCATTTTCAGCGTAGCCCAGGCCGGCCTTCTGTCTCCATTTACCACTGCTCGTTGTTGCTGCACCCCAGAGATGCTGCTGACAGGCTCTGACTGCAACAGAAGGCGTTTTTGTGGAGTCATGCATACGGGACAGCTCTGTAGCACAGTTCACACGTTGCTCTCCATGAGAATGAACACACTGAGTGCCAGCTGCGGACGTTAAAATATGGCTACAGTATTAAAAGAAACTTTCTTGGAATTTAAAAGATGTCCTAGGTCATCCCTTCTAGGACAACACTAATAACAAAAAACAAAGACAGAAATGAAAAGGAAGAAGAAGGAAAAAACCTGAGTATTTAAAATATCTTTTTCATTAGGAAAGAAGCCATTGTAACCAACAAGGAAAGGATTGTTCTGCCGCTCCTCACTGCATTCAGTACTGGGTATAGTCATCACTAAAGTGTCTGTTTTCTACAGCCTAGTTTCAAACTTAATGTGAAAAAAAAAAAAGAAGCAAAGGTTTCATTTGGCTCTTTCAAATGTTTTACAAGTGAGCAGTTATATGTACAGGGCATCTAATAATGCATTCACCCTACAAAGTCAAGCTGGGTCTAAAAAAGTTTTATATTACAAATGGAAACTATGATTTTCAAAAGTCAAGGGAAGGAACACACAGCTAATCTTCATTGTGTGCACTAAAAATAGTATAATGATGTGGGTCTTTTTTCCTAACAGCAGTTAAACCTTAGCCAAACCTTTGCTGAGAAGCCAGTTAGTGTCAAAACGCCCATTTGACAACATACAGATTCAAACTCTCAATTCTCTTGACACTGTTGTGTTCATGCTGCTGAAATTATTTATTTATTTTAAGACAGTTTTGAAACAGCTGCAACATTCCATTCTTACATTATTTACACAAAACACACCACCATTTTTATTTCAGAATGATGAACTATTTTAAACATGCTGGCAACTATGGCAAATCATATAGCAAAACACAAAGTAGCCACACCCAGAGTTAGCAAGTTTTAACTATTTGCTATGTTTGCTTGTTTTATTTTTGTTTCAGAGATTAAAGTGTTACTTTACTTCTATTAAAGTGTTTGGAGATTAAAGTGTTACTTATATATTTGTCCCCTGGAGATATCTTGGGAGCTCTTGTGTAATTCTCCTTGTTCCTACAGGTAACAAGTGTCCTAAATTTGTTGTTTATCATAACTGCATATATTTTATACATTTATTACATAATTATGTATTTATAAATACTGTACAGTTTAATTTTGCTTATTTTTAAGCTTTATATAAACTTATGTATAAATGATATTGCACCTGTTATTCTGCAAACTGCTTTCTTTTGACTCAAAATTATGGCTTTGGGATTTGGTCATGATGATGCATGCAGCTCTCATTCCTTTCTTTTAACTTTTGTTTGTATAGATTCATTTATCCTCTTTTCTGTTAGTGGGCATTTAAGTTCTTTCTTTCTTTCTTTCTTTCTTTCTTTCTTTCTTTCTTTCTTTCTTTCTTTCTTTTTTTTTTTGCAAAGAACAACAGTGACTTTGTATGTGTATTCTCATGTATTGGGGTAAAAAAGTTCTCTGGGGTATATATCTAGAAGTGGAATTCCTGCATCATGAAGAATCCCTATCTTCAAATTTTCCAGATACTGCCAAATTGTTCCCTAAAGTGGATGAACCAATGTATATTCTCAGTGCTCTATAACCTTGCAAAACAGATATTTTTAGACTTTAATTTTTCAAGTCTTCTCTTTTATTAAAACCTTTTTATTATGCAAAATTTTAAACATAGTGAAATATAATATAATGAACCATAATGTATCTATCATACAGCTTCAAGAATTATCAGCTATGGTCAATATTGTTTCAGGCATACACCCACCCTCTACACACCTACCACTTATCACCATTGGATATTTTGAAGCAAATCACTGACAGCTCCTGGAACTAATTCAGTCTATGCCACTAAAATATGAGGTTTCTGTAAAAATAATTACAAAATCATTATCATACTTAAAAATTTAACAATAGTTTAACATCATTATATATCCAGTAGATACATCATGTCTTTTTAATCTATATGCCCCCCCTCTTCCTTTTTATTTACTTTTACTATTTTTGTCTTTGTTAGTGCTTCTGTAAAAAATATCTGAGACTGGGTGATTTATAAACAATAGAAATTTGTTTCTTACAGTTTTGGAGGCTGGGAAGTCCGAGACCAAGATACCAACAGATTTGGTGTCTGGCGAAGGCTGCTCTCTCCTTCCATGGCAGTGCTTTGAATGTTGCATCCTCTGGAGGGAAACAGCAAAAAGGAGCTTAGCTAGTTCCCTCCATCCTTTTTATAAGAGTCCTAATTCACCCTGTTGACTTAATCACTTCCCCGAAGGTCCTGCCTCTTAATACTGTTGCATAGGGGATCAAATTTCAACATGAATTTTGGAGGGGACACAAATATTCAAACAGCAGTATCCTAGGATGCTATATAACAATTTCTAATAATATTTCATATGTGGCAGTATGTACTGTATTAACTATATTTTCAAATTTTCTGTATTCTTGATGCTCTAGCATTTGTGGCCTCAGTGACCAGGGAGAGATTGCCCTTCCCAGGGCCAGCCAATTCTTGGAGATAGTAAAGGACTTGCCCAGGAGCATGCTTTTCCTATGTAAACTAACCAATCCAGAACCCATATTCTGAACCACATCCTATTTGGCTCTTATACTCCAACAGGCAATATTCCTCTACTCTAATCACGCAAGGCCAAGTAGCACACAACCAGAGACCACCCCTATAGACTGGAGTCTGCCGACATTATTCAGACTACCCAATCCTGAACTGTTTTGCTTTGCCTTTCCCTTGGAAAACATGATAAAGACTCTGAACCATGTTATCCCCTGACCTCTTCTGCCCTCTGACCAAACCTGATGCTTCCCAGTGAGGCCCTGAGTGCTGTAATATGCCCTCTCCTATTGGGAAATGTAAGTAATAAAAATCTTCTTTTAATGGCATTAGCCTCTCTGTGTTGTCACTGAGTCACCTCTATAAATTAAAATCCCACAGGTATATTTTGAGACATGTACTTCTATTAGAAAGTGCATAATGTCTTTTCTTGCTTTTGTTACCAAAAATGTTGGCAATCATTGCCTTGAGGCAATTTCATTAAGGGTTGCAAAGTGGTGATATTCTAATTCTGCCATTTTTCTTCATTTATTAGTTAGAAACCTTTTATTTTTTTATTTTTTATTTTTATTTATTTATTTATTTGTCTTTTTCGTAACCGGCACTCAGCCAGTGAGTGCACCGGCCATTCCTATATAGGATCCGAACCCCGGCGGGAGCGTTGCCGTGCTCCCAGCACCGCACTCTCCCGAGTGCGCCATGGGCTCAGCCCAGAAACCTTTTATAAAGATTGAGTTTAGTTTTGTTGAAAAGTCAGAATAAATACTTGCTTTCTACCTTTATTACTATTTATCAAAATGAGTTGGTTCTCTAGCATCCCTTAAAAGTTATGAATGAGGTTTGTTGTGGTGTTATTTTTGGGTAGTATCACTGTGATCACAAGGATATATGCATACGTACCTCAATCAATTTTTACTATTTCTCTTATCAATGCTCAGAGTATCTTTGGCCAGTGGGGGCCTCTTTAAGTTGGCTCCTAAGTCCTTTTGTCATGACCCTGATAGTTTTTGAGAGCTTCCTTACTTTTGGGGATGACAAAATATTACTGACAATCTTTTAAATTTATTATTCCAAATCTGAAATCAGCTATTTCTTCAAGGAGTCCTGATTTACCTTATTAGAAAATAATATTTAGAGACCACAATATGGACAGTAGGGGGGCATATGTGTGGATCTATGTATTGTCTCTTTATTCTTATTTTAATAGTTTACTATCTTAACTTCTAAAGCTTAAAGTCCTAAAATTTTTAGGTCAAGTCCTTCTACCATTTTCTTCTTGAAAATTCTGTTGAATAGACTTAAACCTTTTGGAATTATATATAGATTTTAGAATAGCTTATTAAGTTTAGTAAAAAAATTTAAAAATTTTTTCAGCATTTTATTGACTTTATAAATGAATGTTGGGATAAATGACATCTTTAAAAGCAGAAAACAATTTTTTGATATTGGACGAACCAGTCCATGGGAAATAGACTGAACACTTGTGGTGGGTCAAATAAGATGGCACACTGATGATAAATGAGGGTAATATGATGGTGGAAGAAGCATGGTGTATCTTTAGCTTTCCTCCCTCTGATTGAGCTAGGATACAGAGAAATCTTTCTCTACTAGAAAAAAAAAAAAGATGCATAGTGATAAATATTAAAGAGATCATCAGAGGTGCCAGGTCTGTGGACAAGTGGAGGGCAGGGAGATGCAACTACTCAGCTACAACCAGCTATCATTTTGCAGGAATGTGAGCCTATTGTACCCTGACCATCTGAATTTTCAAAGGAAACTAGAAATTCAAATTTTTGTGAATTCTCCTGAGTTGTAAGTTTTGGCAATTAATTCAAATGTTTTAAGAACATTGTTTGGCTATATAAAATACATACACAGGCTGTTTATGGTCTGACAGCCACCCCTTTATGATCCCTGGATTCAAGGTTTTCTGAATAATATGATAATTTTTAAAATTTACTATTTGAATGGTTGGAGTAGTTCTCCTTGGAGAGATTTATTCAATGTACAAATTCCCCTTTCCCATCCCACTAGCAATTCTGGTACTCTCTAGCAGGGGGCATCTATCATGCCATTTGAGGATCTCTGCCACTGCTAATGATGGGAATGTGATGCTTTTCTTAAGCTGTGTTGGAATAGGAAAAAGGTGGACCAGATAATCACATACACACAGGCTTTGAGGTCTGGAAGAAGTCTTGGAAGGAATTAGTCCTACCCTGGGCTATGTAGGTGAGGAAGCTAAGTCTCACAAAAGTTGAGTAACTTGTTCAATGGCACATGCTGAATCAATGTCATCTGCTGCTATTTTAGATTTCTTATCAATTCTCAAGTTTTGTGCTGCAGTGAATAGCTAGTCAAGCTAGTCAGGAGACAGCATGAACATCCCGTGTTCCATGGAAATGCTGGGTTTTCTTCTCTATGCATAATTAGAGTTTAACGAAATTTAATTACTTGTAATTACCCAACTAGAGATTGAATATACCGTATTCTCTTCACCATGCTTGAATAAAAATTTGAAAGGTCAGTGAAGTCAATAATTGAAAAAGTATGTAGAGGCTTGTATGTGTAGTAATTATACTGTAGTTTCCTGCTATATTTTCCATTACTGATGATGGCATTTGCATAAAATATCATCCCCTCATCATTGTGGCTCTAGGTAAAATTATTCTTTTTCTTTTTTTTTTTTACTATAATCTTATTATATGAACTGTTATACATATGTGGTTTTGTGCGTGTACATAAAACAGAAAGATATTGAAGCTTTTAAACAACCAGTATAAAGAATAGTAGAAAGTAAACTTCTTTACAACTAAAAATAATTAAATGTCCTCTGACTTCTTGGTAGTTTCAGGTAAATAATAATAGTAGTAAATATTTTCATTTATTGAGTCCTACCATGTATCAGAAGTGATGCTAAATATATATATATATTTAAACATATATGTATATATAGGGTTTGGGGGTAGAGTGGAGGTAGATGACTGGTACAGAGATTGAACCCTGGACCTTGGTGTTATTTCTTGATATTTTTAACAAGCCTATCAGGTAGCTAGTATTCCTATTTTATAGATGAGGAATTAGGCTTAAGTGATTAAGTGACCTTGGATTTGACCCAAGGCCTCTGATTTCAGAGCCTATACTATTAATCTCTACACTGTGCTGCCTACCTAAGTAGATGTTTCAAATTACATTAGCATCACCTAAAATTCTAACAATGATCACTCATCATTGTCTTTTAAGGGATTAAAGAGACTTTACCAGAACTGTTTGCTTTTCATTCCACATTTCCCTTGGAAGTTCTGAGACTTGATTTCCTCAGAGCAACATCTGGCTAGTGGTATGGCTCAAACTTTTGGCTTGTATTTGTTTCCTAGCACATACTCCATAAAATGTAGTTTGAAGTGTGACCCCTTACAAAGAATGTTAAAAGACCCAAGAAGGCAATGCTGTCAAAATGAATCCAAATGAATTTATTTTGTACTGACTTTTTGTGAGCATTAGTGAGGGGATTATCTGACAATGTGTCATAAATTTAGATCTCAATTAAGCACATGATGTGCAATAGTTAACTATAAAATGTGAACATGTTGTAGATATTTTAAAATCCCAAGTTTAAGCATGTTGCTTAATGAGAAAGAGCTGTTGTATGATGTCAAACAAAGGAATATAGCATTTATGAGAAATCATATCTTTGCCTGACTTTCTGTATGTAAATAAAAATAATCTGTGAGTAATTAGGTATAGGGATGAAAAATGTTTCCTGCTTTCTCAGATAATGCGTAGAAATTTAGGTAAGGGTAATTAGTTATGGTTTACTTTTCCAGTAAGTAGAGCAGATTTCCAGTGGAAGTGAACTAGAAAATTCTTTGACATACAGACTTCTTTAAACCCTGCCAGTAGCATTTATTCCTTTTCACCTTGAAAAGGGACAGATTTTAGTGGTTTATACATGAAAGAAATAGTGTGATAAGTTGTTGGCCTTAATTTTTTGTTTTTATTTGTTTGTTTTAAAATAAATTTACTTCTGTGCTCTAGGTAGTGGTATGCACTTTCTAGTTTGCTATGTTCCCTACTATATTAATTCTACCTGTTGCACTCAATGCTTTTCCTGGTCATGAAGGCGTTTGAGTTTGCAGCCCTATTTTATGGCCTGACATGTATAAAGAAAGGCAATAATGGGTTTTGTTTGAGCAGAGTGATTATGACACAGTGGAGCACTGAGGAGAGAATTCTCCATAAATTGAGGAAGACTTTAGGAAAGGTTTTGATAAAGAAGTAGCCCTTGAATTAATATTAATATGTAAACAGATATTACCGAGGTGTACGGGGTGGGGAGGGGAGGATGATAGGAATAGGGAGCATATGATCAGACAGAATAACTCAAAGGGAAGAGGAGGACCAAAACTGTGGACGCAAGATGGGGCCAAATTATGAAAACCATTAAATGACATGATATTGAAAAGTGAATAAATATTCTCTTTGTGTACCCTAAATAACACAACCCTAATTTTTATCCCAAATATGACCAAATATGGGCACAGCAGAATTGTGGCTTAGGGGATAAGAAAAGGTTTTCTCACAATGTGATCTTAAATAGTCATCATGAAGATGAAAACTGGAAAGGGGCATGAGGAAACTTTCTAGGGTGATGCAAATATTCTATCTTAAACGGGATATTGGTTACATGAGTCAAAACTCACCAGATTGTACACTTAGGATCTGTTATTGTATTTAATAATACCTCAATGAAAAAATTAGAAAACAGGCAATATATAATCATGATAAAAAAACAATGATGCTTTAATTAATGTCGGAAGTGAAAATCTCTCAGCGTTAGATGACAATTGACTTTTTTGCAGTATTAGGTTATGTTTGTAACTTTTCTTGGCCAGATATTTTATTCTCTCTTTAATTCAAGAAATTATTTCCAGAAAAATTTTTCCATGAGAAAGTAATCTATTTTCATTTCCAATTTTTGTATGGATGAGATTTGGCAAAAATATTATCAACTCTCAATACCCAGTGGGTGCTGCTTAGAGAACATAAATTTCAAATAATTAAAAATAATTTTAAAAACACAAATTTCAAACATTCTGAGAACTCTTAAGAAGAGTAGTGTATATTTAAATAAGTGTCAAGCAGGTATCGCTATATGACTGGGGTAAACACTCCTGTTATATTGTGCCAAGCAGTTCATTGGATTGACTCTGTCACAGGTTCTGTGGTTAAGAACTCAGTTTCTGTAACTGGATAGATCTGACTTTGAATCTTGTCTACCATTTAGTAATTGTGTGATATTGGACCTATAACATAACCTTTCTTGAATTAGTTTCCTAATAAATTATGACACTTAGTGACTTAAACAACACAAATTTATTATCTTACAATTCTGGAGACCAGAAGTTCTAAAATGAGTCAGAAGGGCTGCATTCTCTTTGGAGGGACTAGGGGAGAATCCATTTCCTTGCCTGTTCTGGTTTCTATAGACCACATTCATTCCTCATCTCATGGTCCCTTCTGCCATCTTCAAAGTCCATGATGGCTTGTTGAATCTTTCTCATGCTTCATCACTCTGACTTTCCTCTTCTATAGTCAAATCTCTCTATTTATCCCTCTTATAAGGACATGTCCGATTACATTGGGCTCACCCAAATAATCCAGCATAATCTCAAGATCCTTAACTAATCACATCTGCAAAGTGTAAAATAACATGTTAACAGGTTCTGGGGATTTGAACATCAGAGTCTTTGGGGGGGGGGTCATTATTTGGCTTATCACACCCTCATCAATAAAATAGGAATAATAATGTCTGCTTTATGGGATTTTGTAAGGATTAAATGAAATGGACAGTGTAAATGCTTGGCACATGGAATTCACTCACTAAAGTTAATTTTTTAAAAACTTTTAATTGTGATAAAATATACATAACATAAAACTTACCATCTTAACTTTTTTAAAGTGTGCAGTTCAGTAGTGTTAAGTACATTCACATCGTTGTGCAGCTATTCTCCAGAATGCTTTTCATCTTACAAAACTTAGACTCTATATATCCATTAAACAACACTCTATATATCCATTAAACAACTTCCCATTCCTTCCCCCACTTCCCCTGGCAACCACCATTCTACTCTCTGTCTGTATGAATTTGACTACTCCAGGTGCCTTAAATAAGTGAAACCATACAGCATTTGTCCTTTTGTGACTTGTTTATTTCACTTAGCATAGTGTCTTTAAAGTTTATCCATGTTGTAGCATATGTTAGAATTTTCTTCCTTTTTAGGCTAAATTATATAACATTGTATGTAATACCACATTTTGTTTATCCATTCATCCATCCATGGACACTGGCTACTACTACATTTTGCCTATTGTGATAGTGCTACAATGAACATGAGTATATAAATTGCTCTTTAAGACCCTGCTTTCAATTCTTTTGAGTATATACCCAGAAGTGAAATTGTCATATTATATGGTCATTCTCTTTATAACTTTTTGAGAAACTGCCATTTTATCTTTCATAGGGGCTGCACCATTTCACATTCCTACCAACAGTACACAAGAGTTTCAATTTCATATATATATATATGTTTCAAAAGAGATTTATTAAAGAATTGGCTTATGTGGTTATGGAGGCTAAGTCCCACAATTTGGCATCTGCAAGCTGGAGATCCAGGAAGGTCAGTAATGTAGTTCAAAGGCCTGAGTTCAAAGGCAAAGTGCAGATGGTGTAGATTCCAGTTTGCATCTGAATGTCTGTGAACCAGGAATGCTGAGGGCAGAAGATTGTCGTCACAGCTCAAGCAGTCAGGCAGAGAGAGAGCAAATACAATCTTTCTCCACCCTTCTGCTCTATTCAGCTCCTCAGCTGATGGGATGATACCCGCACACATCTGCTTTATTCAGTCCACCAATTCAAATGCTAACATCTTACAAAAACACCCTCACAGACACACCGAGAAATAATGTTTAATCAGATATTCGTGTGCCTAGTGGCCCAGTCAATTTGACACATAAAATTAATGATGACAATAATTAATGTACTCATGTTAAAAGGGAAGACTTGAGAAACTCCTCCTTGGTTGAAGGTAAGAGTTCGAACTGACTTTATTTTGAAAGTTAACTTGTGTAGAAGAGATATGGCTTCTCAATTATTCTTTTCTAAAATTTTAAAAGGAGGTTCAGGATTTGCTTTCTTTCTCCTCATTCCTTTGAATCATGCTGGAAATTTAAATCCTCTTACTTTTTACCAAATAGCATATTCCCTGTGTTAAATTAATTCAGTGAATCCTAGAGCATACTAAACTTATATAATTAGTCTTACTAAAAGCCAGAAAGTTAGCTGTCTATGCCTTTATTTAACATGATATGTGACAAGCATATTGTAAATCCAAACCGAGCTCCCACTGTAACATGCTGATATTAAATTCAGATCCATCATGGAATGCTTCCTGTGACTTTCCTGGCCCAAAAAAAGGAAACTCACCTGTTGGGAAAATATAGGAAAAAATTCAGGGCCGCTCAGATGTTCAGAATCTTACCAAGCATTTGCTGTGAATAGGTTGTGTGTGGGCAGAGTTAGTACGCCTTTGCAGTGCTGCCACCTTGGCTGGAGTTTACTGCCTTGGGTGGCCGCTGCGGCATAAGCTGCCATGCTTTCCAATCTGTAGCTTCCAAGGACCTTTTGGCCCGTTACCTAGCTCATAGACCTGTGTGTGAGGGGTCTGGTGATGCAGCCTGGTGTGTAAAGTGTTTGTGACCCAGTCTGGAATGGGCTTGAGGGGTCTGTGAGCTCCAGACCAAGACCTAGCTCGACAATTGGCCCAGTCAGGGCAGGATTACCAGCAGGTAAAAGAGCCCGACAACTGGTGTGGTCGTGTAGCTTTACAATTGGCATCAGGAACAGGATTAAGATAAGAGTGCTACAGTTGGCAACGTTGGCAGGATTTTGACATTAGCCTAGCCAGACACTCACCCATGAAAGCAGATTGTTATCTTTGGTATAGAAGTATGAATGACTGAAATATGAACACGTATGTGTTTAAATTCTAGTAAAGAGCCTTTTATTTGTTGGAGTTCTCTTTCCCTTCTGATATTCACATATGTTTATACATGGAGACAGATTGCTAGGGTTCAAATACTGGCCTTTTCACTCACTAGCTTTAACCTTTCTTTCTTCAGTTTCCACTTACGTAAAATGGGGTATAAATAGTATGCATCTCATAGGCTTGTCAAACATCGGGCTATAGGACAGATTAAATGCATTAATAAGAGTACATGTAAAGCTCTTACAACAGTATTTGGCACCTATAGGAGCTATAACAGCATTTGTTGTTGTTATTGCTGTAGGCTTTTAAAAAATGACATTATAACTTGGTATTCTATCTAAAAGTTTGTCCACACGTTAAACGATGGATTTAGACAAGCTGAGCACCAAGTTTGTGTTCTATCATTTTACAGTTTATTTAGGGTTAAAGATGCACTGCTGTATTTTCAGAACCCAAGAGCTATGAATCTTTTGACTGCACATTCAGTTCAACCCCAGAGAGAAACCAAAGGATAGATGATTTTACAAATGAAATATTAGATATATTTCTGAATGTTTTACTGTTAATGATGGGCAAAAGATGGTTGAATAATAGGCACTGATCAAAGTCTGTAGCACTAAAGGGTGCATGTGGCAGGATTCTACTTAAAAGACTGAAATCCTGTTGCAAAGTAACACAACACACTTATTACTTCCGTGTCCTAACTCTATCCCCAGTGCATTTTGCGGTACGGTCCCTTCCTCACCATAGTGCACAAAGCTGGTACTAGCAGGGTTGCCTGTGACCCTTGGCATTTAGTGTTACAATCGATTAGGATTACGTTTCATATTTGGTGGAGTGAAATGTATCATTCTTACGAGGTTAAAATTGTCTACACGGCATAAAACAATGCCAGATAATGAACAGAAGATGAATGTTGTAAATATTATTTCTTTCTTCTTAAGTTTCTGCCTAAATAAGGAATTCCAAATGAAATACGTGCGTGGTAGTTTCAGAATCTTATTTGTGGAAAATGTACCAAATAGATGATCATTTGAGGGATTTAGCAGAATGTCTGTCTGTATTCTTTGAATCCAGAATTCTTCATAATTGCGACTATGACTCCAAGCTGGCAAGCCATGGAGGTTCTCTCTTCCAACCCCGTTGTTTCACAGATGTGCAGATGGGGTTCTAGAGAGGTTAAGTTATGTAGCCAGTTTTACACAATTTCTTAGAGACAGAAGCTAGATGAGAGCTCTGGTGTCCAGTTCTTTACACAACATTAAATTTTACATTTTTCCTTTCTAATTTTGATGGACTTGGGGAAGTCAAAGGAATTGCTATATTCACATCACTTTGTAGTTCCACATCCAGACTATAATCTATAAACACATTTACCTGAAAATGATTGGGTTTTCTACTAAACTCTAGGCCTCTTTTCTGTGCTGTTTTTCTTGCCAACAGGTCTGTCATAAGACGTGATTTCTTTCAGTTTCTGATAGAAGTAATTTTGGGAGCCAACTGACAAAGGGCCAGAGCCCTGAGGTCATCAGCAAGCATCCATATGTATTTACATATATGTTTTTATTAAAGCGAGTGTTTCAGGCAGAGCCCAAGTATCAGCTTTTCCCACTGACCTCATTTAGAAGGAGGAAAAAATGAATTGTAAGAATCAACAGAGGAAAAGGGCTCATGAACAGCTTGAACTGTATGGGACAGTCCATGCTACACCATTCTACACTCACAGCCCCCTGTGGTATGGGAGGTGGCCACAGGACATGAATCCTGCAGAATTTGTCATGTTTCATGTCCTGTAATGCTGCTATAGTGGCCATAGTTGATTGGCTCATGGATCTATACCCCAGAAAGCCCTGTTTAGACAGACATGTAAGAGGCCAGTTGCCTGTCTTAAGAAGCATGCCCCATAGAGATGTCTGAGATTAGATGATACCTGATCAGACCGAATCAGATTATTTTTCTCTTAGGAATTTGTAAATGAGAAAGAGAGAGAGACAGTGAGAGTGAGAGTGCGAAGTAGACTCAGGGGAGATGCCAGAAGCTGTGGCTAAATCATGAGAATGATTGAGTCACTAACACAGGGAACAAAGGGCTCATGCTTCTAAGAGAACAACAGTTATCTGGGTCACTGCAACTGTAGGGCCACTAGAGCAGTAAATCCTTATTAAGAACCTACTATGAGCTAGACACTCTCCAAGATGTTTGGGACACATTAGTGTATAAAATAAATAAAGTCTTAACTTCACATCATTTTATTTTAGTGGAGAGAGGAATAGACAATAAGAATAAGACACTGATGTAGGAGGTTAAAAGGTAATAAGTGCTCTGTGGACAAAAAAAGTAGAGCGTGGTAAGGGGATCAGGAGAATTGATGATGGTGCTAGACAGATTTGTGATTTTAAACAGATTATTCAGAGCAGATCTTACTAAGAAGATATTTGAGCAAACGCTTGGAGAAGGCAAAGGAGCTAGCTGTGTGGATATGCAATAGATGATGACCCCCCCATTCCAGTTCACCTTGGGCTTGCTATATTGAGTTGGATTAAGGGGGTCCCACTGGGAAGTTGCCATGGCACATGCAATGTCTCTTAGACGTTGTAGACGTATAATTCCTAACTTAGTTCTAAGAAGTATAAGTTCCATTATCTGCACATTTTTATTTGGACAGATGTTTCTCTTTTCTGAGTGAATTTTACATTTTGGAGTTAGTTATACATGAACCTATTGAATTTCTCAGGAAAATAGTGAAGAGAAACTTCCTGCCACAGAAGTATGTTCTTCCTACCTTTTATCCAAGTAATTGTTAGCATCTCTCTTAATACTGGAGAATACTGGGTTGAAGGGGTGACATTGCTGGACTGCACTAGGCAGGGGGACTGTTACCACCCCACCCTGATCTGCTTGGTGTCCTTTCACCAGCTCTGTGAGCCCTTCCTCAGTTGCTGTGCTTTGCTCCTAACAATGGGCACTTACAACTGCTCTTGGACATTGGAACCACTGGAGCTGTCTAGCCTGAATGGAAAGACCTGAAATTTTCCATTCTTTCCTTCCCAAGCCTCCCTGTATACTTATCTTTCTGGGTGGGCTGTAGCCAATGACTGATTGGGGTAGGGGATGAAGCCCAGACCTCAAGCCAGAGATGCCCTTGAGATTAGGCTGAAATTACACTCTTACTTAGCTTCTATGCCTTCCCTGTCCTGCTTCCCCACTCTCTTATTGGTCTCCCCTAAATCATTGCACCTGAATCTTTGCTTAAGTTTTGTGTTCAGGGTAAATCCAAACTATGACAACAGGGCACCCACATTCTTGGTCAATCATGGCTGCATATTTCAGCCTTAGAAGTGTTAAGAAGTAGATGGCCACTAAAACACTGCCCATAATTTCTTATTTCCCTGTTTACCTAAACCTTTTCTGTTCCTTGAAATTGGGATGAGCCTAACTAATGCACCTGACAAGTCCTTTCCTAGGAAAATTTTGGAAATCCCAGATTCTTAGATGGTTTGCAAGGAATCGTGAATATAATAGTTCTTTAATTGTGGCAAGACGGTTTGTGTACATTTCTTAAACATGTAAAGACACATTTAATCACCTAATACTGAATGCAAAAGTTATTAAATTCCCATATCAAATAAACATTTTTTAAAATTATTTTTTCCTGAGCATTTTGTGATTAATTACAAATTTGATCAAATTTCCTGAAGCAGTTTAAACAACTAAAATATTAGTATTGCTAAACATTTTTCATAAGTCAAATATTTAAAAATCAGGCAAACATACATAAATGGATACAGTTATACATAAACCTATTCTAAAACACCAACACTATGGGGTTTAAGTCATTTCATTATTTATTTTTTCCTATGCTAGTTTCTGTATCATCCTGGGGTTGTAACTATCCTGATTTTGATATCCTTGATATCTTCCAAAGGCTTTAATAGTATAATGTTAACATCTTCCTAGGGTCACAGAAATATTACTAGGCCAAAAAAAAAAAAAAAAAATCTTCAGACAAAAGAAGCCACAAGATCTGGGTGATCAATGGATTGATATCTTGTTAGGACAGTGGAACTCGAATGTCCTTTCCTAGTTAATTCACACACTGGTCCTTTGGTGGAACCTCCTTTGTATAGTTAAATTTCACTAGTTTGGTCAAGAGACTTTAAGTGATATTCCTAAAATGGGTTTTAGGTTTTTTTTATGTATTCAATGTATAGATCTATGGAATCACCTTCACCATCATGATAAAGAATGTTCCTATCAATCTTCAAATTCCCTGTGTACTTTACCAATCATCCAGCCTCCCCCCACCACACACTGAAGCTGAGGCAACTATTGATTTGCTTTTAGTCACTATAGATTAGTTTTGTTCTTCCTGTAATTGCATATGAGTAGAATATTTTGCTTCTGGCTTCTTTCAATTCAATGATGCTTTTGAGATTCATCCATGTTGTTGCCTGTATTATCAATTTTTCCCTTCAGATGGTTTTACAATATTCTAGTACATGGACACAACCCATTTATTCATCTGTAGATTTATATTTGGGTTATTTCTAATTATTGGCTTTTATGAATAAAGTTTTATAAATATTTATGCACAAGTCTTTGTGAGAACATATGTTTTCATTTCTTTTGAGTAAATATCTCTGAGTGGAATTGCTGGATTGTATGGCAAGGGCATACTTAAGTTTATAAGAAATTGCCAAACGCTTTTGGTTGCACCGTTTTTACATTTCCACCAGCAATTTATGAGAGTTCCAGTTCCTCCACATCATCCAATATTTTCAGTACTTTTAATATTAGCCATTTTAGTGTGAAGTGGCATCTCGTGTGGTTTTAATTTATATTTCTCTGATTACCAGTGATTTTGAACATAATTCCATGTGCTTATGGGCCATTCACATTTTTCATGTGTGTAAAATGTCTGCTTAAATCTTCTGCCCATTTCTTTTAGTTAAACTGTTTGTCTTTTTATTCTTGAGTTTTGAGTTCTTAATGTATTCTAGATACAAGTTTTGTTTGTTTGTTTGTTTTGTCTGATATATGTATTGTGAATATATTGTCTCGGTTTATGACTTGGCCATTTTTTTTTAACAGTGTCTGTCATAAAAATTTTTTCCTATGCTTTCTTTTAGAAATTTTATGATTTAAAATTTTTACAGTTAGGCATATAATCTGTTTCAAGTTAATTTTAATGTATGATTTGAGGTAAGAGCTGAGGTTCATTTTTTTTTTCCATATGAATATCCAGTTGTTCCAGTAGCATCTATTGAAAAGACTATTCTTTTCCCATTGAATTACTTTAGTTCTTTTTTCAAAAATTATTTAGCCAAATATTTATGAGTCTATTTCTGAATTTCTGTGTTATTCCACTGGGCCATATGCCAGTACCATACTGTCTGATTACAATGATAATAATTCTTGAAATCAGGTATTGCTAAGTCCTCCAAATTTGTGCTCCTTTTCCAAGATTGCTTTGGTATTCTATCTCCTTTACATTTCCATTTATATACTAAATTATGGTAGTCAGAGAAACCATAAATTCATCTGGCTTCTCTGACTCAACATTTTATGAATAGTTAAGTATCTGATTTTCTTGACTACAAAGACTTTTCTCCTATTTGGTAAATATTTAATTGGTTACTTTTCAATTAATTTTTCTAACTGTTTTGTTTTATATTATGGAACATGTTTCTTCTTATAAATACTCATGTATAAAAAAGTATCTCATGAGGTGCAATTCACATGTGACTATTATAATCCATACAAATTCCATTTTTATCATAAGGATCCATAGGTAAGCACTGGTATAATGACTTTTTTGATTCCAAGAAAACACACACTTTACTCACATGTCTGTGTAATTAAAGGACTATCATTTATTTTATATAAAGAGGAAGAACACAATTTTCTAAAAGACTGAATCTTCCAAATATTTGTGGATTGTAGATATACTCTCTTTGAGCTGAAAAATGACATTAGCATCTTCAAAAGTTATCTTATTCTAGTGATTATTACTGGTCCAGATTTACTACAAAATGGACATCATAATGATGGATCCAAAAAGATGATATTTTCTTCTGCTTTTAGGTTTTTGCTGTTTTGTTTATGTTTGAAAATATTTCCTATCATACCAAGCAGCAGGAGTTTCTTCATGTATTGAATGTGCCCCTAGGGGAGAATGCAGCTGATGTGTTAGTGGGATATTTGTTGCTTGGGCAATATGTTTATTGTCTTAATCTGAACACTCTTCTTAGAAAATCACAGACTGTGATGATTTGGTTTAGCTGTTTGCAGTACACTTCTAAGCTCTGATGCTTATCCTCTTCTGAGTGACCTTATTTTTCTTCTGGACAAGAGATATTTTGGAATGGTTCTACCTTTCAAAAAAAAAAAAAAAAAACTTTTTCTTAGGTTTTTCTCTTAGACTAGATCTCATAGAGCTGCATGGACTTTCCTGTACATCTCCCTTATCGTGTCTGTAGTTCTGTTGCTCTAAATGTATAGAGAAAATTGTTTCTTCCAAACCCCTTTATCTTTTTTCCTTGATGTGCTTACAATGTTTTTCTACATTGAATTCTTTGCTTTCAGAACCATAAACTGGGAATCACCTGGTGCTATGAGGGCTGAATACGCATCTGTCCACAACTCCCCACAGACCCAACAGTTTATTTCCAGGGATAGTTCTGCTGAGGCCTGCAAAGGCACCAGGTGGGTCTTTACTACGTTCTATCCTGTATTCACGGGCCGAGCCCGTGGCGCACTTGATATCCTGTATTCACATGTTTACCTCCACTTGACCTTCAGAGATCTCATCCATGCCAAACCCATTCAGAGGTAGTGTGGGACCACAACAGGTACACAGGGTCCACAACTACGCTCCCCAGCAGTATTTGGCAGGTGAACCTTCACATTTTACTTTGGGAATTTGTGAGCATGAGCACTTTTCAAATGAGCCTTCTGTTGGTAACACTGTCATCCTTCCTTTGGGTATGTTTTACTTATTCTTATCTCAGATTAACAAGCATTTCTAAGAATTGTAATCACTTCTACCCTCTCCTCTTCTCCTTTATTGCCCTTGGAATCTCTGGAGACTGGCTTTATTCTTAATAATTTAAACAAACATTATCTGGCTGAAGAGATAGTTGAGTCAGCAGCTCGGTAAGACCTGCAGTTCTTGCAGTGCTCAGAGGGAAAAACTATTAGTAGGATGTTTTTTGGTTTTTTTTTTTTCTTTTTTTTCTTTTTTTTTAGTATTAGTGCTTTAAAGTATGGGGGTGGGGGAGAATTTAACCAAAATCTTCCTGCAGCAGCTTACAAGTCCCATTGTATGTACTCCAGTGTCCTGCCATTCAGAGATTCTTCTCTTTGATTACAAGCAGATGTGAAGATTGAAATATCATGGTTGAGTAATGTCGCAAATAATTCAGAGAATTATAGCTAATTTTCTAAGACAGGACAAAGACAAAGAAAATCATCCTCAGAAGGAGCTCTCTTCATTTTGCTTTGGAAATGTTCACCATGGATATATCTCTTATTTAGTGTATTGTAGTGACCTTGCTCTAATGCTTTCTCTTTCTGATCATTCCTTAGCAATAAACCAGAAATAGGAAACCATTGCCAGATTCCAGTGGGAGTTGGATGTCACATCCACAAAGCTGAACTTAAAGTGTTTTAACAGGCTAAAAAATAAAAGACTGCAGAAACCACATGGACCATAGAAGAAGCAGCAGCTTGTTTACAAGGGCAAATCAAAGTGTAGTCAAGTGAATGACCTGTATCTGGGATAGAATTGTGCCAGAAACAGCCAGGAACACTCCTGAGAGTAACACTAAGGCAAGTTGACTATTTAAGCTAAACATATAATTAAAAAGGTCTCATTTTCAACAGCTTTTCAAACCATGCCTTCTACGTGTGGTTATATGTATATGTGAGTGAGTGTATGTGCGTGAGTGTGTACATGGGTATGATACATGTGGAGGGGGAAGTATGTGGGTATGTGAGTCTGTGTGTGTGTGTGTGTGTGTGTGTGTGTGTGTGTGTGTGTGTGTGTGTGTGCATGTGGGTGAGAGAGTGCATGTATATATGTGTGTGGGTGTGTATGTATATGTGAGTGGGGTCTATCCCACTACTGGTCACAGGCACTATTTGAACTCTTTTCTGTTGCCCATCACTATAATCTTTTAAAAAATGTGTTTCTTTTCGTTGCCTTCATGTCTGCTTCAAACTTGCAGGTTCCTAACAGACTGATTTCTTCCTCTATCACCATTTCTGTCCCTCCTTCCTCCCTAAAGTGCATTCATTTATCATCCTCATTGTCACTATCATTTATGAATTGTTTACCATATGTTAAGTTTTCTCCTGAAACCTAGACGTTCCTTCTTATAATAATTACAACATTGCTGTGTGTGAGTTATTATATTGATTCTCAAAGATGAGAAAACGGAGGCTTAGAGAGATGAAGTAGCTTGATCAAAGGCACACAGTGAGGAATTGAACTCAAACAAGTCTTATTTTTAAATAAAGTTGTCTATTGTTAGGCAGAAAACATTTCTAAAATATTTAATTATTCTAACTAAAGGTGATGACGAACTATCAAAGACCTACCTTCCCTACTATGAAATGAAAATTAAAAATTAGTTAATTAATTAGTTATATACAAATTTTAAACAAAATTTAAAAGAGAGGGAAGACCAAGCTTAAAAAAAAAAAAATTGCCAGAAACAACTAAACAATGATGTTAACTTCAAAAAGTGACAGCTGAGGAAAGAAGCAAAAGTTTGTGTCTGGTGTGGCCTTGTGTGGCTCCTTTCCCTGCCCTGCCTGCCAGAGAAGTAATGGGCTTCATTAGCAAAGTACGGACAACTCTCACTAATATCCCGATATGGGGAGAAGAAAATAGCGCTATCATTTCCTTCTGAGAGGTGTTCAGAGCAACTTCTGAGGAGAGCTAGGTGAACCAAGAAAAGTAAGCACCTGAGGCTGGCTCCCAGGTGACAACTGGGCCCAGAGCCCCAGGCTCAGGTAGGGACAGACACAGGAACAGGTCTACCTCCTACTGCCTCCTCCTGGATGGAATAAATCCCGACAGGACATTTAACACAGAATGACCAAGTCTGGGAAACATTGTACTATGACCCACGTGTTTGGCTAGGAATGGGCAGGCAAGGCATTGAATGTTGATGGGGGAGGAGAATGCTAAAAGGCCTTACCTGGGCTAGCCCCCACCTTTACGAAAAACTGAAGTCAGGAATGAGAGTACTGAGCAGCTTCCTTCCATTTTATTTTAGGAACTGTTTCTGATCTCTGTAATGCTTTTAAGGGATTATCATATAAATTTCCCAAAGACCCATGGAGAAAGGTCGCTCAGAGTGCTTAGCAGAGAGCTCAGATCTGAAAGCCAGCCCCATGAGTGGAGCTACTTGACACCTGTGGAGAAGCAGTCACTTCAAAGGACAAAGGATAGGGTCTCTCCCAAAGGATCAGGATGTAATCCCCTCCTTGAGCAGAAAGCTCCAGCTTTTTGTGGGCAGCTTCCCAAATTTCCCAAGAGGATGGATCTCACTAAGTCAAGTGGTTCTACTGTTAATTACTCCAAGAGCATTCTAAACCTCATATGAGAAGACTAGGTTGCATGCTGTTTTTCATCCTTGCTAAAGGCTGAATGCTCAGCACTTCATCTCCAGTAACAGCTTCTCCTCAGTGAGGCAGGATGTGCCCAGGTTTGTATGTGTTTTCCCTGAGCACAGTCCTAACCAACTCAGCAGATATAAAATAATTAGATTTTATAGCCATTCTACTAATGCTGATGAAAATCCTAAGCATTCTAGACCCTCGCCTAGAAGATCTGATGTAGGAGGAGGACGTGAAATGCACATGCTCTCAACTTCCTCCATATCAAATGCTGTGGCCTCCATTTACAAACACAATCAAATTCCTAAAAATTACCAGAGAACACAACAGAATCTAGTTTCAGGGCCAAAATGCTAGATGATGCCCCTGCAATTTCTTTTCTCTGTGTTTAGAACACTCCTTTCCTGGGGTTCTGTGGGTTGCTGATTAGCAGTGCAGTTGCATAAAGCACAGCTCTTTGGCGTAATTAAACCAAAAGTGCCCCAATGTATTAGTCTGTTTCTGTTGCTTATCACAAAATACCTGGAACTGGGTATTTGATAAGAACACAAAATTTATTGCCTGCAGTTTATGAGGCTGGGAAGTCCAAAGTCCGGGGAACACATCTGGTGAGGTCTTCGTGGTGGCGACAGTGACCCAAGGGTCTCACATGGCAGAAATGGTGGAGCAGAGAGAGACTAACCTCTCATGTGTTGTTCTTTTAAAGCCCTCAGAACCACGCCCCTGACGACCATTTTTAATCCATTCACTTCTGCACGGTCCTACAACCTAATCACCTCTTTAAGGCCCCATCTGTCAATTACCATAATAGGATTTCCCACTTCCAAGAGTTACAGTGGGAATTTAAGCTTCAAAGAGGTTGGGGGGTTGCGGGGAGGGGGGGCACATCCAATGTACAGCACCCTATATTGCTCAGGTTGATACATCAGGGAGGGAGAAAATTCACACATGCTCTGTTCCAAGAATATGTGGCTTACCTTTGCTTGTTTTAAATTTAACTAAAATTTTTCCAAGTTTTTGTCAGCAAATTTCTTCTTTTGCCTTTTAGGTGAGACTCCTTTCCTCACTCCTCTTCCCAGATGCTGTGGATTGACTGTCTCCACAAATCTCATTGAAACTCGACCCCCATTGTAACAGTGTAAACAGGATGGGAAATCCGATTATGGTATTTGAAAGGAGGGGCCTTTAAGAGGTGATTAGGTCATGATGACTGTGCCCTCATGAGTGGATTGATCCATTCATGGAGTAATGGGTTGATGGTTTAACGGGTTGTCATGGGTGTGAATTGGTGGCTTCATAGGGAGAGGTCATGAATGCACTCTTGCTCATGCCATCCTCACCATCCTCTGTAGGTAACCCCCACCAAGAAGAAAGCCCTCACCAGATGTGCCCCCTGGACTGTGGACTTCCCAGCTTCCAAAACTATGCAAAATAAATTTCATTTCTTTATACATTATCCAGTTTCAGGAATTCTGTTATAAGTGACAGAAAATGAACTAATATACCTGGAAATCTTAGACCTCAAAGGAACTTTAGCCATTTTCAGAAGTTTGAAGTCTTTAGAAGTGAAGAAAGACCTGCCTCTGGTCATCCAGGTGTTTAGAACCAAGAGCTCTCAGACATCTCTCTTATTCTCCTACTTAACAGTGCACTCACTTAGCATTCAAAGGATCTCATAGGACTTGGACAGATATGGCCAGTCTAGACAGAAAATTTCTCAAAGTCTGAGACTCCTTCCTTCTTCCCACCCTTCCCCTGCTTCCTTCCCTTTTTTTTCTCTTTCCTAACCTCCCTTCTTTCCTGTCTTGTCTTCCAATTAATAAAATTCTCTTGATATATTTTAACCATAATTCTTAATGCTGTTTCTCTTGTTCTTCCTATAAAATGGCATATATATATGTGTGTGTATACACATGCACACACATCTATATACTTTTTTTACACAATTTAGTCAGAATGACAATCCAACTAGAAATGGTTGCTAAATGTCACATTTAGACGTCCACAGAAACTACAAAATTAAATTCGATTTGCGTCTTTGCCCAGCACATTCAATAAAGCCTATCGTGGGCCCTGACATTGTTCAGCTTCTTCAGGGGAATCAGGAGGGTTCAGATTCCATTCTCTTCTTCACTCCAAGAAAAATCTCTATTGTGATAGTGCAGGACATTTATAGCAAAACTGGTAAAAAGCTCATTCAGATCCTGTTGTCCAAAGTTTTAATACCGAAACTTAAAGGGCTCTCTTAAATGTCAGAGGTAAGGAAAATTCCTGTGAATTATTCCTGAAAGAAAAAAATCTTCCTCCCAGAAATAATCTCTGATATCAGGAAGCTTCCTCTGATACTCACTTCTCATGTCAGGTCACAGGAAGCCCCACCCTACTGCTGGCTGTGGATAAGGAATTTATTGTGTCTCTTCAGGATTCTGGTGTTTTGCAAGTGCTAAAGGAATGTCCCATCCTCACAATGGGCCAGCTTCTTTCCTGTTAAGTTTCCTAAAAAATTTTGGGGCAAGAAAAACAAAAAATGCTGATAACTTTTATGACATTAAACATAAAACAACCCCCAAACGGAAAAATACATCATTTCCCAAGCATTTGCTTACATTTGCTTCTGGTCAATGTTCCTCAAAATTCAGCATTATGGGATGTACCAAATAAACAAAACAAAACAACACATGGCATCACGGAAAAGAATCGTACTGTATGTGGGATGGGTTTGGGTGAACTTGCTGAAGTGGTAGACATGGCCTGCTGAGCTTTGCTAAAGACTGGTGATTTCCAATCCTCTCTTCACATTAAAGTCTCCTGGCCTGGGGCATGGTTCAGAAGGACCATTGCTTGGGCCCCATCCCCAGAGATTTATTTCCCCGGGGGTGGAGCCCAGCGATTAGTTTTTTGTTTGTTTGTTTCTTAAAGCTCTCCAGGTGATTCCATGTGCAGTCAGAATCGAGAACCATTAAGAGACTGGCCCAAGTGAATTCAGTTCTCTGTGGGAACAATTAATTAATCAAGTGCTATTGAACCAGGAAATTTAACTGTACCTGATTCATTCAAATGCCCATTTGCTGTGCATGACTTTTTCAGGAACTTATGAAAAGGATATACATTCAAGGTTTTCTGAAAATATCTCTGAGTAAATGTGTAGCTTTCTCAGTACATAAAACATTAATACCAATAACTCCACCTCACTGACTTACAATAGAAACTGCTGTATTGATTTATGGTACTTACAGGGGCAGAAATAGATTGTAATTTGCATCAAATTGCTCAGAAAATTCCCCTGGTGAGTCCATCTACAAGAATATTCTTAGAGAGCAGGGAGCATGTTCTACCCTGTGGCCCGTTCCTGCCTGCTGAGGCCCACACAGGAGGCAAGTCACGTGCTCCACCAACTGCATCTTCTCTCCTGAAGAAACTCCTTTCCATGCAGGGATGTCCTCTGATCCATTGAAGGGCTAGTGGGTATGGACACACTGGCCCGCTCAGCCCATGGCACAGGGTAGTAGAGGTGAGGACACGGGGATCTGTCAGAATTGCCAGAGGCCTAGACACAGCACAGGGATAGGAGAGAAGGGGCTCTGGAAGAAAGCTCACAGGGACTTTTGTACCTACTTAATGAGTTTTCGATTCAGGCTTCCTGTTTGAATTCCCTACAAAGCTTTAAAAATATTCCATTTGCTGGCAATTATGTCTTCTTGTTCCCTGAATATAGAGGGCTCTCAGCTTATAAAGTAATTATGTTTCAAAAACTCAGATGTAAGGTGATTATTTGTAATTCAGAATAAACTCTCCTATAGAAACAATGTAATATATGACAGTTAGGTTCCTGGATCAATTTATGAAAAACTTCAATTGTAAATATTCCTGAAGGGATGTGATCATCACAGAAAAAGGATTTGATCAAGTCAGGAAAACTTGACTTGTAAATCCAATCCCTCTCTTCCTTCCTGAACAACTAATCAGATACTCTCTCCTCAAATGTCTCTCCTCCCTGCCAGGCCTCCTATGGCAACACTTTAGGGCCATGATATCAAGGTAAATATCCCATGAATCAGTGCATAACTTGATAAGTTATTCAATTTAAGTTTATTCTGCAGGGTTTGCGGTGGGGTGTGAGAGAACCATTCCCCCCAGGTTTACATTTTACAAATGCATACATGAGGGATATGAATAAAATCCACATATTCACTTTTTGCCAGAATTGCTTCCATCTAGGAAAAAAAATGGATTTTTTACTTGAAATTTGGTTAAGAATATCCAGTGCATCAGGTCTAATCATATTAAGTATCTCAAAACTATCGGGTAGAGCATGCTATCTTTGAGGAGGCTTGGCATTTCAGTAATAAACCCACATGACAGAGAGACTTCAGCCAAATTGTGGGGTCATGTGAGAGATGTATTAGTGGAGGGGAAATATATTCCTGAAGATGACTTTGAAAGATGGCATAGGAGTTTTGAGAAGGCACGTCCTCTGCAGCTGAAGACTTATCTTTATGCCTTATAAAGCAAGAAAGTTGTGTTGGGCTCCACAAAGTAATGGGGTGTTGAGCCTTGCAGGGCAAAAGTAAACAGCTTTATGGGACTTAAGACAAAAGAACCATGAACACAACCATGCATGGGGTAAAGAACCTGCCTTTCAAGCCACGTAGAGGATTTTGTCAGATAAAAGGAAAGAAAAATAACAGCTGAAGCAACAAGAAAAGAAACAAAAAACAGGGGTGAGAAGTCAGCAGAGCAAATCCTCAGAACTTCCAGTTTCTGACTGTTGGACTGTGGATTTCCTTTTAATTCAGAAGGGGTGAAGAAGATACCAATTTTTAACTTCCATTTTCTACAAAAACACGTTTCTTTCTCTAGCCATCTGCTATCAGCTGATGACACAAAACCTGTCTGAAGAGTGAATCAGTACCTAAGTTCTTGTACAGGATCCTCTGTTGACCTTTGACTTTTGAGGAGGTTATTGTACATATTTATGGGGCACAGAATGATAGTTTGTTATCTGTAAACAATGTGATGTTCATATTGGGGTAATTAGCAAACCCAGCACCACAAACATTTGTTATTTCATTGTATTAAGAACATTTCAGCTTTCTTCTAGCCATTTGAAATTATACAATAAATTATTGTTAATTATAGACACCTAGCACTACTATAGAACACAAGAACCTATTCCTCTTATCTAACTGTACGTTTGTATCCATTAACCAGCCTCTCCCTATATCCTTCCCCTTTCCAGCCTCTAATAAGCACAATTCTACTCTCTACTTATATGAGTTCAACTTTATTAGCTTCCATATATGAGTGAGAACATGCAATTTTCTGTGCCCAACTTACTTGACTTAACATAGTGACTTCAAGGCTCATCCATGTTGCCATGAATGCCAGGATTTCATTCTTTTTTGTTGTTGCCCTTTAACTATGGGGTTACATCCATCCATCCATCTATACATACATACATACATACATTCAATGAATATGTAATAAGCATCTACTAAGTGCCAGTCAGTGCTGTAAACTCTGGCAATAGAGCAGTGAATAAGACAAAGTCATTCCCCTTATTTTATATGGGAAACATACAATAAGCAAGCAAGCACATAATTATGTAATATCAGGGATAAAGTCTCATTAAAAAAATAAAGAGGTGTAAGGAAATATAGTGGAGGGGAGGCACACAGCTATTTTAGATAGAATGACCCTGCAGAGGAGGTGATATTTAATTTGAGCCCTGAGTAAAGAGAAAAAATCAGCTATTGGAAAATCTGGGGAAAAAATGTTCCAGGTGGAGAGTCTGCAACAGCAAAGGCTTTGAGGCAGGAACAAGTTGGTATATTGGAAGGAAAGCAAGACAACCTTTCAGAGTAAAGTGGGGTGAGAATGGTAGATAAGCCCTAAAAGGTAAGCACAAGGCCAGAACATGTAGAGTCTTGCAGATGTTAGTGTTTGAAGAGAAATTAGTAGACGGTTTGGAGAAAGGGACTGACATAAAATTATTTATGTTTAACAAAAAATCCTGAAAAACCACTTCTGATGGAGTAGTAGGGATTGGATTTATCCTTTGCCTGAAACAACTGAAAGATTGGTCTGAGAGAAGGAAAGCAAATAAGGTGAACCCTACAATTGCCCAGCTTGTTACCAGGAGAAAGTTTCCATGCCACAGCATGAGAATGAGGAACCCAGGCGGAGTCTAATGATCTCATGAATCAAGGAGACAGTTGACTCTGGAGAAGCCAAAGTAGCTAGAAAGCACAGAACAGAGTCGCAGAGCAGAGAGAGCTGCATAGAGAAAACTCGGGAGACTTGCAGAGGACCCCCGCCTTGAGTATTCAGCGGAGTACTGATTCGGGCACACGTGTGAGGGAAAGTACCCAAACCTGGTCGAAAATTTTCCAGAAAGAATGAGAGGAAACAGCAACCAGAACTCACATGGGGCTAGAAATAGTACCTGTTTCCAACAGCTAAGAGGAGTATTGCAACCACTGTGGGGAAAAAAAATTAACCCCATACTAACTGCTGCAGAGGTTCTGCTAACATAGCTTAAAAAGAAAAATCCAATAAGAAAAAACTGAGTACCAGAACAAAGCCCAAGAATGTTTATTGAAATACAGAATTGCTCGGCAACAATAAGGTATAATTCACAATTTCTTTGCATCTGAAGGCATGCAAAGAAATTAGAAAATAATTAGAAGATAAGTCAACCATTTAGAACTGACCCTGACCTATAATTGACACACATAATGGAGTTAGAAGATTAGGATATTTAAACAGGCATTACTGTCTTTGTATTATACAAGTTGAAGAAGCTAAAGATAGATTGTACGAGTTAAGTAAAGACATGAAATATATATAAATAACCAAACTGAATTTATAAAGATTAAAACTACAATGTCTGATTAAAAAATTCATTGGATGGAATTAACAGCAGATTAAACACTGCATTAGAAAAGATTAAAAAGCTTAAAGATATAGCAATAGAAACAGCCCAAAATGAAAACACAGAGAAAAAAGTCTAAATTAAAAAAAAGAACAGAGCACAGTAATCTGTGGGATGACATCAAATACATATAGTTAGAGTCTCCAAAGGAGAGGAGAGAGAAGTGTGAGACATAAAATATATTTAAAGAGATAATTAAGAAACATTGTCCAAATTGATGAAACTATAAACCCATAGATTCCAAGAGGCTCAATAAACCTTAAGCACAAGACACATGATGAAAACTACACCAAAGAACATCATAATCAAATTGATAAAGATAAAAGTAGCCAGAAGAAAAAAGAATCATTACATACAGAGGAACAGACATGGGATGACTTCAGATTTTACATCAGAAACAATAAACACTAGAAGAAAGTAGACATGGGACCAGCCCGTGGCTCACTCGGGAGAGTGTGGTGCTGATAACACCAAGGCCACAGGTTCGGATCCCATATAGGGATGGCCGGTTAGCTCACTGGGTGAGCATGGTGCTGACAACACCAAGTCAAGGGTTAAGATCCCCTTACCGGTCATCTTTAAAAAAAAGAAGAAGAAAGTAGACAGCCTCTTTAAAATATTGAAAGAAAAAAATCTTGTCAACATAAAATTCTTCAAGCAGTGAAAATATCTTTGAAAAGGAAAGCAATATAAAAAGTCTTTCAGTCATATAAAAGCTGAAATAATTTTTTAATCAGCAAATATGCATTATAAGAAATGTTAGAGGAAATCTTTCAAGGAAAATGATACCAGATGGAAATATGAATCTTTACAAAGGGATGAAAGCAGCAGAAATCACTACAGGGGTATATGTAAAGTTTTTTTGGTTTGGGGTTTTTAAAAAATATTTACGTGCCTTTAAAAAATGATCACCCTTTTTGTTGGAGCTGGAGCTGTGTTGGGCTAACTTTATAGTGCTGTCATTGCTTTTTTCCAAATGACTGTTGTCTGTGTATTTTGCATTTCTCCCCTGTGTTTATCTGTTACCTAGTATAAGGAACACAATAAGATAATGTGCTTCCTACCGTCCCTTAAATTCATAGTAAAAATGGGCCTAGGATCTGGCAAGTTACTCTATTTTACCTGAGGAACTTAAAATTTTACTATGCACAGCTGTCAAGAACTTTAAAATAACTATAGAGGACTATAAATTTCTAGGTTTCCTGCCTCATCTTTGAGACAAAATTTATTGTTCCCATGTACAATGTTTAGCATTTACCTGGGAGACGGGTGTTAGGCAGTAACTTTTGAGCTTGAACACCTGTGTGTGAGCAAATGAAAAATTCTTTAGTCCCTGAGTCACAGTCTGTCCCATTGGGAACAGTTCAGGGTCAACCAGCATCTAGAGCCCTAGAGAAAAGAAACCCTGGACAGGATGACTGTAAGGCTGAGGGGTAGACTGGCTTGCACAGTGCAGTGTGCTTAGATAGTAGTTCCTCACTATCTGCTGTCCTTGACTTCTCTGACTTTCTTTTAGGGGCTCAGCAATTTGCTCATGCCTGTCTTTCCTTCCTTCCACCTGTCATCTTCTCTGCTGCTTAGATGAGAACCATTTGTATAACACCATACTTATGTAAGACATGCACTATATGGTTGTAATCAAACTTGATGGTTTCAGTTGACATACTCACATCTTCAATGTGGAAAAGATAGAGAACAAAACACTCATCTAAACTTCTGGGCGGTCCAATTGACTTTTAAATATAGAAATGAATTTCAAACACTTAACACATTCAGCTGTATGAGAGAATTAATGTAATTCTAATTTATGTAATTTATGTAAAAATAAATTAATGGACATGGTATTTTGTGAATGATCTTTTATGTAAAAGAAAACCTTACGCTAAAAAAATCACCTATTTAAAGCAAAAATAATAGGAATACACTGTTTGTAACATTTAAAGAACTACAATGTATGACTTCGATAGCACAAAGCCTAGGAAGGGAAAAATGTAATACTTTTGAAAGCTCTATACTACATGGAAAGTGGAATAATATCAATTGAAGGTAGACTAAGATAAGTAAAATTTGTATACTAAAAATGCTAAAACCACCATTAAAGAACAATACAACAAATTATAGCTAATAAGCCAGCAAGGAAGATAAAATAAAATCATAAAATTACTCGATCCAAAAAAACCCCCCAGAAAGACAGAAAAAATGTTAACAAAGAACAAATGGAACAAATAGAAATTAAAAGCAAGATGGTAGATGTAAACCCAATCATATTAATAATCACATCAACTGTAAATTTTCTAAACACAAATTAAAAGGCAGATATTGTCAGAATGAATTAAAAAGCAAGGACTAACTATATACTTTAAATATAAAGACAAAAATAGGCTTAAAAGTAAGAGAATGGACATATATATGCCATGTAACACTAATAAAAATACAGCCTGAGTGTTGATTGACCATATTGGTATCAAACATAGTAGATTACAGAGCAAAGAATATTGTCAGAGATAGAGTAATTTCATAATGATAAAAGAGTCAATTCTTTCAGAGACAATCACACTCATTATGTAACAGTAGCAGAGCCTCAAAATATATAGAGCAAAAACTAATAGAACTACAAGAAAATATAGACATATTCACAATTACAGTCAGATTTCAATACTCATTATCAATAAATGATAGAATACAGAGACAGAAATAACTAAGAACATAGCAGACAAACACTATAAACCAACCTGACCTAATTCACATTTAGAGACCAACCACCTGACTCTACAACAGCAGAATACACATTTTCTTCAAGTGCACACTGAACATTTACCAAGGCAAAGAATATTCTGGGCCATAAAACATATTCCCACACAATTAAATTTTTAAAAATTTGAAATAATTCAAGTTGTACAAGGTATACTTTCTGACCACAAGGGAATTAAATAAGAAGTCAATAATAAAAGATATCCAAAAAATCCTCGGATATTTTCAAACCATATCACACACTTCTAAATAATCCATGGGTCAAAGAAGAAATAAAAAGGAGAGTTAGGAAGTATTTTGAGCTGACCAAAAATGAGAACATAACATAACAAACTTTGTGGGATGCAGCTAACACAGTATACAGAAAGAAATTTATAGCTCTAAATGCCTAAATGAAGTAGGTTCTCTAAACAATGACCTCAGCTTCTACCTTAAAAAACTAGGAAAGAAAAATAAACTAACCTCAGACTAAGGAGAAGAAAAATAATGATAAAAATCAGAGTGGACATCAATGAAATAGAAAAGAGAAAAATAATAGAGAAAAATCAATAAAATTAAGAGCTGGTTCTTTGACAATATCAATATAACTGATAAACCTCTAGCCAGACAGATCAGGGGGAGAAAAAAGAAGATACAAATTATGAGTAACAAGAATGAGAGATATTTCCTTACTACAGATTATAAAGATATCAAAAAGATAAAAAAGGGATATTATAAACAACTTTATGAAAGTGAATTCAGCAACTCAGATGAAATGGAACAATTCCTTGAAAGACACAAACCACCAGAGCTCACTTAAAAAGTCACTTAAAAAGAAATAAACTGAACAGCTCTATGTCTATTAAAGAAATTAAATTTGTAGTGAGAAACCTTCTCACACAAAAAAGTCCAGACCCAGATGGCTTCAGCAGTAAATTCTACTAAATATTTAAGAAATATTCTGTACAAAGTTTTCAAGAAAATTAAAGAGGAGTAAATATTTTCCAATTCATTCTATGAGGCCAACATTATTCTGATACCAAAACCAGGCAAAAACATTTCAAGAAAGAAAACGGATCAATATCCCTCATGAACATAGTTGTAAAAATTAAAGAATTAACTACTCAACTTTAAAAATATATAAAAAGTATATAAAAAGTATAATACATCATGATCAAATGCAGTTTATCCCAGGAATACACTTTTAACAATAGAAAACCAATCAATGTAACTCACCATTTTAACAGACCATTTAAGAAAAATTATATGATCATATCAATATATGCAGAAAAAACATTTGACAAAATCCAACATGCATTGCTGATAAAACTTGCAGCAAACTAGGAATTGGAGGAAATTTTCTCAATCTGATACAGGACATCTAAGAAGAATTTACAGGTGGCCTCTTAGCCCTTACTGCTGCTCCAAGTGTGGTCCACAGATGGGCTGCATTAGCATAACCTAGGAGCTTGCTAGAGATGCAGAATATCACACCCATCATAAACATGCTAAATCAGAATCACAGTTTTTAAAAACAAACAACAGCGAAAAAGAATTTTAGCAGGATCCTCAGGAGATTTGAATACACATTAATGATTGAGAATCACTGCACTGATTATCAATCACCTCCCTAAAGCACGCCAAGCACAGAATGTTGTGGACATTTTATTATATTCTAATTTGAACCTCCATTTCCCTAGATATATAATGGAGATTATATGTTCCATAGGTTGTTTTGAGAAATAAATTAAATAAGGTAACAAATATAAAATGTTTAGCATGGTGTATTTTGCTATTGTTATTTTAAGTGGATGATTAAAAGAAAATTTGTATCCTTACTAAAATGAATCCATACTTAATAAAACGAATTCATAGGAACTTATACCTAAAAAATCATCTAAATAACCATTTATTTGGTAAATAAAATTCTATTTGAATATTAAAGTGTTAGATTGTTTCTTTTTGATTAGTGTTTATAAGTAGCTCTTCACTGTTTCATATTATGACTAACAAACTGCTTCTTTATTATACAGCTTTATGCTGTATAATAGCTGTAAAATGATTAACAAATGATTTAGAAAACTGTTAACTAAAAAAGAATAAGCAATGAGAGAAAATTGAGTAGTTATAATTCAGAAAAGAAATTAAACTGATTTTTAAAGGGGTATTCCTAGAGGCTAAGCTCTTTTCTTTAAAGTGGATAATATATATGTATGTATAAGTCCATTCAAATAGTTTCCTGTCAATTAAACAATTGAATCAGATTTACTGTGTAGTATAATCAACTGATGGATTATGCAGAAATCCATGTATGAACCAGATTAAAAAAATGATTTGTTAAAAACAAAAATTGTTTCTGCTTTTTTATGTAAGTACACGCCCTCTTCTGCTGGCATACCGAAAGAATGTGCCATTCTCTGAAAGGGATATAATCCAAACAAACGAAGTGCAAATACTAGTGAACCCTAACCCTCCAAGACATTATTTTTTAAAAAGACAATAATCAGATCATTGCTCTGAAGTAAGAAAGCAAATGTCTTCACATACGAAGAAAGCTGATGTGTGAGAAAATTGGACATGATTTTCATTTTACTTCAGCAAGCCTAAACCCAGAACAGAGATGAAAATAAGACTGCTATTTTGGTCTAAAAGGCAAAGAAAGCATCTATTTTACTGATAGCTGGTACAGCTGAAAAGGCTTTTACAGCAGTATGATTTTTAAATAAGAATTAGGCATCAAATCTTTCCAGTTCCTCTTATAAGGAAAAGAGACAATGCTCTGGTCTGACTGCAGGTTTTTATTTAATTGTTGAAAATCCGTGATAAATTTTAGTAAGCAAGAATACGTCTTGATAAATGGTTCGATATTCTTTCATTTATATTGTCAGAGGTGAACTTTTCCAAAGCAATAGAACCATTAAAATCTAAGGGGAACCAGCCATGCAGAGGAGTAGTTAAAGCGGCAGTGACGTGTGCTGTGAGAGCAGACGGTGTGCTTCAGAGGCCCTGGCAGCCGAGGACGTGGATCGAGGAGCTAGGATGCTGTGCTCCACGAGGACTCTCCTCTGACCCTACCCCATTTGTTCTTCTTCCTCCTGGTCCCTTCCCACTTCTAGATTTTCTTGATAAGCCAAAGAGTTTTAAAAAAAAATGTGAAGAGGGGTGAGCCGCATCCAGACTGTTATTTAAGAACCTCCTATTGGGATGGAATATTCTCTTTAATGGAGTCCCCCAAAATTTTTGAAACAAAAGTGGTAAAAGAAAGAAACAAAAATGTCAAACAAAAATTGGAACCATTTCTACCATGAAAAATCTCCAAAAGACTGCCTGAACCTATTTATTCTTATCAGTCAATGTATGGGACATAGTATGCTCAATACATATTTTTAAATAAATGATGTGATGGATACAAACATGGGTAAGATATGATATGGGGGTGGGGAACAAACCTAAGCATAGCAAATATTTTTAGGCAGAAAGCGAACTTCATGCTCCATGGAGGCCTGTGCAAATACAAAGCTGATGTTATACACAAATACTTAAGGTCTCCTATTTGATTCTCCTCATTGTATATCTCAAGAAAATTCCCTGGAAACGATTGGACAAATAACCATAAGTTGAAAAATATGCAATTTAGTTCAACGCAGCTCCTTTTGTGATCTTCGAGTGTTCACAGGTTGCCTGAAATAGCTCCCAGACATAAGAAGGAAAGCTTTACTTAAAAGTTGTCAAAGGAACATTATAGAAAGACATGGCTTCAGGGATTATGGCTGATGACAAGTTTCTACCCAAAAAAGAAAAAGTTTAGATAGGATAAACAAGCCAGACATGACAGTGGAGGTGTTTCCAGAAAACCAAGTGTGAGTTTACTAAAATATTTTTTATAGCAAATGGCTATTTTTTTCTTCTACTTAAATATTAGTACCGTTAATAATAGCACTAATACTCATATTTGTTGCCTTATGAAGAAGTGAATTATTTAACTCTGATTATGTTACTTTGAAAGATCTTGAAACATTTCATTAATGCTTCAATTTTTAAAAAATCTCTTATAATATGGTCACTGTAAATTTCCACTTAGTATTTTCTGCAGACAAAAAATATGAAAATAAAACAAACCAATTTTCTCCTGAGCATGTAATTTCATATTGTATACATCTTATTCTTGCTGTTTTCTCTAGATACACTTGATATGGGATAAATTTTGCCCAATGCAGGGATATTTGCCTATTTAGAGATACTCCATATGGTACAAAGCAAAACTGAGTCTGCCCAGTTTATTATTTCTTTCTAAAAAATTAAAAATAAAACCAACCATCAGAAGAAGAAAAAGGAGCCATGAAGCAACACACATTCTGTGTATGGCTCATTCCCTTCCCATGTATCTCCCCAGGATGTGTCTGGGTTCCCAGTGCACGACAGATGCCACACTTATCCACAGGTTCCTCTGTGATAATCTGACTTTCTCTGTGGGTGATGATGCCACAAGCCATGTCTTGCCCAGCAACAACCCCTCTCTCCAAGCACGTGATCCATAAGAAACATCTGAACACCATGTTTATAAAAGCACACATTGGATTGACAGTCCACTTCTCTTACCCACAAGTGAGCTTTTCAATTTCTCCTATACTGGTATAAAACTGTCCCTTCTTGTTAGTGTTGGCATATGGCGCATGTCAACAGTTAGTACACCATACCCTCCCCCATCTCTTATCTTTTAGGAACTTTGTTTTCTCCCAACAAAGGGGAAGATGAGGGCTGGATTGTTCTTAAGCTGTGGCAAGTCAATGTGTCTCAGCAAAGAGGGTCTCTTTTCCCAGTGCCATAACACATGACCAAGAATATGCTGCCATTGGGAACTGGCTGTCATGTGGGCCTAGAGGGGAGTGGGCTCAGCCATATGTGTAATCAAATAGCTTTCTCATGGTTTGGCTGAAGGGCAGCAGAGGGGGGACAATAAAGCTTGATTGTAGTGGGCCTATAGGTGCCAGTGTTCCTGAACTTGCTGTCCCTTCCACCCTGGTATGGGGAAGGCTTCCTTTCAGTAGTGTGGCTTATTGAGTAGTGTGATCATGTTATTTAATTCCCAACTGGGGCATTTTTGGAGTGAAAGGAGGTGCTAGTAACAATCACCCTGGGATAAAAGGAATAATCAGGAATGTGTCAGGCAAAACAGGATGTATGCTAACCCTACTTAGCTAAAAGTATGTCAGCTCCTGTGGCAATCCATCCATCCATCTGCAGATCATTTTCTACTGTTTACAAAATCTTTACATCTGTTTTCATTCTTTAGTTCTTCAATAAACCAAGTCTATTTTTGAGGTTCTTTCCGCAGTGCAATGCAGTTGACGTCACGCGGTACAAATTTAAGGTCTGCTTTTGAGATTTTCAGGGCTGAAGAAGAGAGACCTGTGTCTCTAGGACCATGTACAGAGCAGAGCACTGCAACTGAGGTCTATGGGGTCTTCTAATGCCCGTTGCTCTGTTTTCTGCTGAGAGTTAAAAAAGAATACACAAAAAGAAAAACACAGAAAAAAAAATCCCCTTTCGAACCATTTAGTGCCTTGGCCATATCAGAAACACAGACCTAGCTGGTGCAGGTGCAGAATAGGAGCGCTGCTCCACTTGCTTCAAGGTGAGTAAAGCAGCAAAGCTCTTCCGAACCTCAGCGGCCAGCCAGGCTGACTGTGTGTTGCTGTGCCTGACTGCGTACCAGTGAGGCCTGCGTTCCAGTGAGGACTGCGTACCAGCGAGGACTGCGTACCAGTGAGGCCTGCGTTCCAGTGAGGACTGCGTACCAGTGAGGACTGCGTACCAGTGAGGCCTGCGGCAGATGCTGCTCTGGGAAAAGCATTTCCGGGACTGAGTATGTGGGGAAGGGGGTTATATGTGAGCTTGAATGATAATAGTCTTAAAGGTTTATTTCCAGACCTGGAAAAGACTTTGGAAGTTGTCTGTCCAGCGCTTGTATTTTACAGATGAAAAAGCTGAAGCCTAGGAAAGTGAAGAAATTTGCCTGTTGTAGCTGGGCCTAAACCCAAGTTTTCTGATTTCTTTTTTCAGGGCCTCTGCAGCAGTTCCAAGAGCATGTTCATATAGACTGCAGTGATGCAATTTAGGACATATACCACATGGGAAGTAGTCTTCATTAAATTCTGAGTTGGTTCAACCTTGGAATTTTGATTACCTCCTATTTGTCAATTTATAACACTGACTTGATCATTAGTTCTAATTCCAGTCCAGCTATTAACTACCAGTGAGAACTTGGGAAAACCATTTCACAGTTGGGAAAACCATTTCACAATGTCTTTTCTCCTCTGTAGAGACCAAATTCCAATTTGACCTGTAAGAATCCATCTGCTATGAAAGAGAATAATACAAACAGTTGTGGACCCTAAACTTTATCCACTTTAGCAACTATTGGATTTTTGTGAAAAAAAAGGAAAATAAAATACTTCTTAATGCTTAAATAGAGCTTTGAACTGAAAGCAACAACGAAATGCCCCACATTGTAGATTTTATTATTTTAACATGTACCACAAGAAAATGGAAGGGAAAATGCAAAAGGAGATCTTAATAGTGGTGATTTAAAAAGAATAACATATGTTTGTGTTTTCTTGTTACCTTTTTCTCCTTTCTCCTGTAAACACTTTATAGATAGTTTGCAACCCATGTTTTGCACCAGAAAACTATGATCCTACACTAGTACTTTCACCTAACTAGGATAACATCTCGCACAAATGTTGAGCAGCAACTCTCTTAACACAAAGAGAGCTTCTTTAATCTCTTATCTCCTAGAATTAGCTCCTCAGCATTCAGGGCTTCTAAGTGTATACAAAGAAACTCCTGTTTACTCTCAACATAGGTCAAAAGATTTGGTTTTTGGAGAAAGGCAGATTGTGTTAATTGCAGTTACTGAAAGGAGCGATATCTCTCGTTTTCCCTGTTGCTTTTGAATGCATAGATTTCTAATTATATGTAAAAACATCACTTTCTCCCTTTTTATTACGCTTTGAAAAACTAAAATATATAATACAAAAAATCCCTTAAGCCTTTCACTGGGAAAAAAATGGGAAGCATGAATTTGGCTGGACAAAAAAATGCTGTTCTCTAAAATAGACCCTAATCTCTTTATTTCCATCAACCCAATTAACCCTTTAAAAGGATGGAGTTATCATCTTGTTCATCAAGCCTAAACATTTAAAAAACTACTAGAAACTATTGCCAAATGGGAGCAGCACTAAATTCAATTGCGGGTGTAGAATTCTGATTAGTCTATGTACAATGCATAACTCTCAACTGAAGAACTGTGGTTGTAGATAATAAAAATAAAAAATAGATGAATTGGACTACATCAAAATTATAAATGTGAGTATCAAAGGACAGAATCAACAGAGTGAAAGGCAACCTAGAGAATGGAAGAAAATATTTGCAAATCATCTTTCTGACAAGGGGTTAATATCCAGAATATGTAAGGAACTCATGCAACTCAACAACACCAAAAACATCAAATAATTAAAAATGGGCAAAAGACCTGAACAGACATTTCTCTGAAGAAGATATACAAATGATCAATAAGCATATGAAAAGATGTTCAATATCACCGACAATGAGAGAAATGCAGATCAAAACCACAATGAAATATCAGCTCATACCCGTCATGATGACTACTATCAAAAAAACAGTAAATAACAAGAGTTGATGAGGATGTGGAGAAATTGGAACACTTGTGAACTGTTGGTGGGAATGCAAACTGGTACAACTGCCATGGAAAACAGCAGGGTATGGTGGTTCCTGAAAAAATTAAAAATAGAATTACCATATGATTCAGCAATTCCACATTCTCAAAAGAGTTAAAATCAGGGTCCCAAAGATATATTTGCATCTTGTGTTCACAGCAGCATTATTCACAATAGCCAAAAAGTGAGAACACCCAAGTGTCCATCAATGGATGAATGGGAAAACAAAATGTGGTATATACATACAGTGGATTATTATACAGTCTTAAAAGGAAAGAAATACTGACACATGCTACAACATGGATGAAACTTGAGAACATTATGCTAAGTGAAATAAGCCAGTCATGAAAACACAAATACTGTGTGATTCCACTTACATGTGGTCAAATTCATACAAACAGAAAGTAGAATGGTGGCTGCCAAGGGCTGGGTGAGAGAGAGGAATTGGGAAGCTGTTTAATGAGCCAAGATTGTTGGCACAACAATGTAAATATACTTCACACTACTGAACTGTATGCTTAATAAAGGTTAAAATGCTAAATTTTATATTATGTGTATTTTAATAACAATTTTTAAAGAAATTGGGATGATAACAATAACAACTAGTTACAAACTATAGTTCTTTAATAGACTACTAAGGACTTCCTTTATTTTTCTTTATAAGGTATAAGAAACTCATTCTAAGAAATATGTGCTCTCACATAAAATTTTACAGAGTAAAATGTGAATAAAGATGAAAGCTCAATGATAAAATACTCAACAGTCTCCTTTAGTCAGTGGGATAATAAAGGAAGCAAACCTGGTGAATGGAGCACAAAGTGACCTCTTCAACAGAAATGGTAATGAGCTACTTTCCAGAACATTAATATGTGACCTAAGCCAGCAGAGCATTAAACGCAATGTGGGCTCCTTTTATTTTCTTTCAGATATTTTATCATTAATATGAGCATTCAACAATTTTATAAAACCCTGATGAGAATAAATTCTTTTTATTCGGTACACCTGCCAACAAGCATTTTAAATGACAGCAAATTCTATTGGTAGCTGGGATCTTTTTGGAAAACACTTTCTATCTACTGTAGTTAATTCTTCCTTTTTAAGTCTCACCATAAGTGCTAAAGATCTAAAAAGTATGTGGAGGGTTGATGAATGGCAAGTGAGGGGCCTACTCTCTGCTACTATGATTCAGAGTTGCCCTTGAATTTGAACAACTCCTGGGCTATTAGTGCAGCTTTAGCGCTGGCCATGGCTGGAAAAGACACAAACACTAGCCTATACCCCACCCTTAAGAAAACCAAGGGCGACTGCCCTCTAGAAGGCTCTCGCTGTGAATCCTGGGATCCGCTCTCTTTTGTTTGAGGTTGGTTTATGCACCAAGTCCTGGAATTAGCAAATATTCTTCTTTCCATGGGCATCATGAGTATGTGTTTAAACATGTGACTTTCTAAACCCTGATATGCTTATCCAATGAGATGGAGTCTGACTCTTCCATGAATTTTTCAGCTCACTGGAACTGATTTGCCCAATCAGCCTTTAAAAAGTTTTTTGTTTGTTTAAATCTGAAGTTAAGAAGGGATGTGACTCCCCTATGCATTAGCTTGACCACGGTAGAGAGGGTTGTCCTTCCAGCCCTGGTCAGTGCTGTTCTCAGGGCTGAGGAGAAAGCAGGGCCACTATGAACTCAGACTGGCTGAGGAGAAAGCAGGGCCACTATGAACTCAGACTCAGGGACATAGCACAGAGGTGCCAGATTTTAAAATGTAGTTATAGTTGTGGTCTTGTTCTTCTTCATTCATTTGTATTTTGCTGGGTAAAACATTTAAATTCTAGAGTCCCATTCAAAGTTCCAACTACGTGCCATGTTTATGTGTTTGTTCACATTCTTGTTAAAAATGTTATTTGCATCTCAACCACAGAAAAATTCAATGGGGTTTTATTTTATTTAGTTAGAATTTCCTGGGTCCCCAAGGGAATTAGAATTAGGGTTGGCAGTTTAAACAATACATCCTGTATAAAAGTTATAGCACAATGAAAGCATCTATAGAGACTGAGTACGAACCTCTCCCAGGAAGGTCAGCACGTCTGTACCCAGAGCATCTTCAATGACCTTCCTCAAATATCTAGCTCTTTTCCTTTGAAGAAAATGCTTCACGAGGTAGTGATATCCCAGCGTCTCGAGCCATGTGTGAGTCGCTGTGGTAAGTGACTCCGTTCGGCTCTTATGGAACAAGTAACGCATTGTAACCCCAAACAGAAAACTCCAGCTGTCCCTTTACACACCAGTCTTTTTGGCAAATGTTCAAATTTTTTCCCCTTGAATAGTCATAATTCATAGAGAGAGCCAGACACACAGATTTCTTTTTTCAACTGACTTTGTGTTTCTTTGGCTATCTTATCCCTAATTGCTCTCTGCAAACCCACCCTCCATGCTGGTAAACTAGAAGGAACCAGTTTCATGAACCAGTAAATATAGTATTTAAAAATTCACTTTTTGAGACATATGCAACATTTATTGCCAGTTTTGATTCAAGTAGAGAGGAAAATTGCATAAATCGGTTATTAGGAGCTGCAGGTGTGCTGGGAAAGGGAGAAGCCTTCTTATTCAGGAACTACAGATAATCCCTCTTATAAAACTTCCCTGGCTGTAATTTTTTTCCTCATCCCTTGGGGAAATGCTGTAAGCAGGAAATCGCATATGTGCATTAAAAGCAAGGTGATAAGCCAATTTTACCAGACGTACTTTTACTTTCGGGAAATGATTGTGAATTTTGAAATTGTGTTGACTCTTCAAACATTTCTGATTTACTTGAGCTCAATTTTAACCAGTTCGTATGCTGTATGATTAACTCATTTTGTGCACCTGACTTTATACATGCCTGTGGATAAGCTTCTGCAAAATAATGTCATCGGAATTGGCAGAAAGTCTCTATTTCCTGTCCCCGAAGTATGCTGTGACTGAGGAGAACATCTGAGCAGGGGCCTCATCCTTTGTTTTTTTCCTTTTTCTTTTGTGTACTGAGCTCTGCTTTGTGAGAGAAGAGCTAAGTGAGGCCCATTCATGAGCATTTTTTCTTCTACGCAGCTGACCTGAAGTGGGTGAGGGTTTGAGGAGTAGGTGTGCTTGGGAAGGCTATTACGCACCAGGCCCTATGCTGGGAGTTATAAACACTGTTTATGGTTTCAACATCCACTGCAGATTTCCTAGATTAAATTCTCAGGAGGAAATATGTTTAGTCTAGCTCAACTTTTAGGACTAGACAATGTCATAAGTCACTGCCAGGAATTGGATGTTTCGGGGCCATGTATCCACCCCTGATCCAATCAACTGTGGTTGCCTGGGAGGGTTTGGGGAGATAAAACACGGCTCACCAGGTATAAGAGGCTGTACGTGTGGAAAATTTTCTTAAGTTGGGAGAGAAGGAGTATAATGTCAGTGCTAATGCTTCTAATACCTTCCCCCACCCCCCACCTGCAGCCCCTTGAAAGAAGAAACCCTGTAGTCTCCACAGAATCTAGCTTAGTACTTTGACAATCAATATTTGTTTAAATCCAAAAGCAGAAAGATTAAGTAGAAAAACGTTTCTTACCTCCTTCCTTTAGTACATTTTTGATCTTAGAGATGAATAACGATTTGAACAGGATTAGACAAATTCTGCTCTTGAGGTGTTAGCACTGAACTAAAGTCCAATTGATATGCAGTCAAACTTTCTCCCCAAACAGCAGTTGCTGATTCTTTACAACCTTAAGATCCTGCATGATGTACATTCCTGCACAAATGTCTTATTTTTGCCACCACTGAACCTTTTCCAAATTGCTTTTTACTTAACCTAATAGTATAAACCTTGATGTCAAACCTGATTCATAAACCGTGACTGAAACCATCTGAAGCAGCACAATCTGATCTAAAGTAAGGAAAGAGACTATTAATGCTAACAAAAATCACTTTCAAAACACACTTGTTGTGTTGAAATTGTTTAAATATTAAGTAGAAGGTTAACCATACATCCATAAGAGGTCAATTGAAAAGCATGTTTTATCAAAACTGCCATACATTTTAGAGTTTTGATTTATAGTTAAATCAGTGGTTCCCAGCTGGTGACAATTTCGCTTCTGGGGGAACATCTGGCAATGTCAGGAGACACTTTTTACTGCCACAATGGAAGGCGAGGGTTGGGAGGTGCTACCGGCATCTAGTGGGTAGAGACCAGCGTTGCTGCTAAACCTCCTGCAATGCACAGGACAGCCTCCACGACAAGGAATTATCCATTCCCAAATGTCATCAGTGCCAAAGTTGAGAAACCTGGAGTGAACCACAATAGGAATCTGAAGGTGCACCACAAATTGACCATCACCAAGAAACACCAGTCCTTTGGGTGACATCAGGCCTAAAGATTTGTGCATTTTTATAGCAGGCAACTGTCTTTCTTCATCAAGCTGCTGTATGAGTAGAGTTCTCATTCTTTAGAGGACTTCCTCTAATGAATCAGAAAATCACCTTTAAAAATACTGAATAATATATACATTTTGTCTTTGCTTTATTTATATATCTAATGGTATGGGGAAGACCACCAGGGATCCAACAAAATCCATTCTCCCCTTCTGCGTAGGGAAGGAGTTAGTTATTGCTGACCTCATGACTATGCAGCCAGATTCCGTATTTCCTAAGCTTCTTTGCATGTGACTTTTTCCAATAGCTGCTCCTCAGCTCCACTGTATTGATACTATACAAGGACACTGCAAAAAGTTCATGGAAAAATAGAATTAAAAGATAATACAAATCTTACCCTGAACTTTTTGAAGTACCACATATGGAAAACTAGATTCAGTTGCCAGTGTTTAAGAATGGCCTGAAATATGGATTTTTATGTGAATACTCTAAGATTTAAAATTTTGCAAGGTATGCAAAATACTTACTGAATTTTTTGGACTGGTAATCCAAGTAAATAATAATAAGTAAATCACAAACTGATTCAGTTCTAAGACATCTGGTCATATTAGTGGCTGTATGCAGAGGTCTATAGCGATGGAAAGGGCCATATCTAGAGATGAGTATAGATAGATAGAAAAAAATAAGAAATGCTTTTTGGTGGGGCAGAGTGGCAAGAGATCACATTGAGCATGATTTTTAAAAAACTTCAAATTTGTTCTCAAGATTTATTTTAGGATGATTATCCAAATAATCTATACTGCCAAGTCAATAGGAATTTTTATTTAAAAAGTTGTCTACAGAGTAAAATTATAAAATAGTATTACTACAACACCTTAGGAATACCATATGTACAGAGCCATAAAACCCTCTGAAATGTTTGTAGAAAACAAAGAAAGCCTTTAAAAATAGTAGTTGGATCTCAAAATACCCAATTTATGCCCTCGTGAACAATACATGAGCTTGTTTCAGCATTGTTGATTAAAAATATTTAAAATTTTTTTCTGATAGTCAACAGTAGTGTCCTGTTTTAATTTTAATTTCCATTTCCTTACTATGAGAGGGGTTAAGCATATTTTTATATCTTTTTAACCATTTGTCAACTGATATGTTTATTTTTATTTTGTGTTCCATTTAAAATTGGAATTTTAGACTTCAAGGAGATCCTTCTTACTGTGAGTCTGGCAGATTTAGGACACTGGCAGATTTAGGACAGTTGATTTTTAGCACGATTAAAGCCTCAAGCTAGTTTGGTGGTATGCAGAAAACCCAGAAACTTCTAGTTCACTAAATGCTAATTTGGCCCAGAGGATTGGTTCCCCTTAAGGTCACTTTGTAAAGGACATCTGCCTAAATCCAGGGATAACTGCTTGTTCAGAAGCTAACAAGGTGATTGTAGATATCTAAAGAGGACTATGGATAGATTACTGAAAACACTTTTTACGTTTCATCTAATTTTATGTTTCTTTCCAAACAACATTCCATGTCTTCAAAATTTCCAGAAATTATCTCTTACTATAACTTACCTATTAGGTACATAGAGACATAAAAAAAATAAATTCAACAAAAAGCAGCGATCATTCATATTAACTGCTAAGAGTCAGTTTGTAGGTAGCTAAAGCACTTTGTAGGTAAAAAGACTTTTAAAATTAAAAATGATAAACCAGGATTTGGATAAAAATTATGAATAAATATTTCCCAATAATACATTTTGGGAAAGTAAGCATTATATTTGCAACATGTTTTCCATTAAAAAGTTAATAGTGGTGGTCCTCAAACTTTCCCTTTTCCCTCACTACTAACTCACCAGAGAGCTAAGTGTACAACTGAAAAGTTTCCTAGACGTTTCTCATTCTCCCACCACTCCCCTGACCAGCTCCAGCCTCGAGTTGCTGAACCAAACTCTGATTCTTAATGGTGAAAATTAAACTATTTATTCCTGATTCTCCCTCCTCTTCCTGAACATAAATTATTAATAAATAAAAACAGGAGAGAGAACTAAGTGCCAGAGGAAGTAGACATTAGGAATATTTACATGATCTGCAGATACCAGGAAAAAGTTTATCTGACATAAACATGAATAAAACCCTAAGGCAGAAATACAGGGCCACACAAGGAAAGACTTAGGATATTTGTGCTAATTAACTCCAAGTTTGTAATCCTACCTTGGAGACAAGAGGTCTTGTATGCTACGAAGGGAAGCTCTCACTTCACACTAGAGGTGCTTTTCTATAGTGTTGGAAGGAGACTTAAGGTACTGCCTTTGGAATTGGATGGAACCTGAGTTGTAACCAATAATACTAGGGGAATGCTGAGCCCAGCTTGGAGAGTGTTGTATCTATCACATTGGTGGTTCCCGGCAAATTGCACTCCTGGTATTCATGCCCTTTTGTTGTCCCTCGAAGGGGGCAACATGTTCAAACCAGGACCCCAGGAGAAAGGACCCTATAACATCATGGTAAATACAGAGAGTAATAATTCCTCCATCCTTCCCCATTAGGTCCTGTGGAGATTTGCTCATGTAACTGTGTTCTAGGGAAAGGAGACAACTCAAATATTTTGAGGACTTCTAGACACAGGGTCCAAGTTAACATTGATACCAGGAGACCTGAAGCATCAAGATGGCAGGGTGTTAACAATGAGCCCCTTCTACATTGGAAAAAGCAACAAACCTGTTGAATATGGACTAGCTTTGTGAGTTGCTTTAACCAATGAAATGTAGCAGAAGTTACACTAACAGCTCTGGACCTAAGTCTAAGAAGACTTTGCAGGTTCTGCATGCTTGGAAACCCTAAGCCGTGAAGAAGGTGGATTACTGTGGACAATGATGAGTGGGGCCTCTCCTGCTTCTGCTCTTGACACCTGGAACCATGTACTGGCTCAATGGGGACAAAGCATCATATGGGTATAATAGGCATTGATTTGTGGCATACTCTATCCTGGATGATGGTAACCCCTCCTAGTAGGTATCTTCTCCAAACTAGTACCTCCACTGCCTCAACATAAGGACATTTCATTGTTTCATCAGGCTGGCAACCTCCAGGTGCTGCAATCTGTGACAGGAGCAGTGAACTCCATGGGGATGTGCCCACTGCTTCCCCTTTTCTATGTTAAAGTAGGTTCTTTGGTCTGATGGGTGATAGGTAGCATGTCATGTCAGTGGATCAAACACTCTGTAAACCTTGGAAAGATAAACTCTGTCTCAGAATTTGTGCCAACTCCATCCAAGACAAATCACTGCCCTTTCCAGGGGAGAAGGGGCTCGATGCAAATAAATTGCCATCTTGATGCCTTAGGTCCCTGGGTATCGACGTCAGCTTGGACCCCGTGTACCAGAGACCTCCAAATATTGGAACGTTCTCCTTTCCCCAGAATACATTTATGTAAGCAAATGACCTACTTTGGGGAGGGTTGGAGGAATTACTACTTTATATACTCACCATAATGTTTCAGCATCCTTCCTCTTGGGGACCTGTCTTCTCCTACAGTCAATGAGTTCTAGGCCTTAAAACTGCCTTAGTTCATAAAACTAGAAGAGGGACCCTGACGTTTTATTGGAGAGCTGCCTTTGGGCCATACAATCTTATCTATTGTACTTTGATAATGGATTATCCTCTAGGTCCTCTTGGCTCCATAGTTTCAGGGTCCTTGTTTTATCTGAATATCCAGAATTACCTGAGAAAACCATCAAACACTTAGTGCCATTCTTAATAACCTGTAATTATGAGTTAGAAAGTTCTAATTTAGTAGAAATAAACAATAAGAAAATAAATCAACTGTATGAGCAACTGGACCATCAATGAATACAATATCAAACATTTATTATTATAAAGCCATATGGTTACTATTATTAATTTAATAATGCTGTATTGTTTTAAGCCATATTATTGATGTATGTTAATTTGTTTTATAGGAAGCTTAATGGATATACACCAAAATTTTGATCGTCTTTTCTGGGTGCTTAGATTATAAGGGATTTTCGTTTCTTTTATTGTACTTACTATAAATTTATCCGAAATTTCTGATATAAATACTGATTAATTGTATACTAATTTTTTGTTTAAATTTTTTTCTTAAAGTTACATCAAGTGCCTATTTTCCACTAAAACCAATGTTCATTGATTATAGATTTCAAAGTTCTACAAATGTTAAATAAGTTTTGATGTGTTTTTTCAGCACCTGTATTTTGATATTATAAATGTCCTCATCTGCCAATTACCTTATTGTAGACTATTTCTCACAAATCTTCCATTCAGGTTCCTACTTATTTTTTTCATGAATTTTTCAAATTCTTTGTTAATCAAAACAACAAAAATAGTAATAACTAAAGAGTATGCAGCCTTAATATGAACTAGGTACTCTGCTAGCTTAAGGCTTTTTACATGTTATTTGTCACCACCCTATAATCTAGGTACTCCTACCCTTATTTTAACAGATGGGAAAATTGAGATCTAGAGAAGCCACTGTGGCTTGCCCAGAGTGACACAGATTTAAGTAGTGAAGCCACAGTTCGTGTGATTCCAGAGCCCCACCTCTCAGTCACCACGTGTACAACCCACCTTGCTTCTCAGCACAGGCCTCTCGTATCGTAAGGCTAGCATCATTGTTTATTCCAGCTTTTCTGGAATTGGAGACTGCTTTCTTTTAAACCAAACCAGTTACCTTCTTGCTGTTTGGATAATGTTGAACAGCAAGCTTACAGATCTGCTTTTGGGGTGTTTACATCAGTTTTTCAATTTAGTGGAAACTAAAGGATTAGCCAAGCAGGAGGATAGAGTGAGGACACCATATTCTTTCCATTTTTCACATACTCCATCCCTAAGGGGATACTTTCATTATTTTGCATGAAGGGTAGGCTTGGTACAGAGACCCCCCACAACAAAATGTCAATAAGAATATAACTCCAGTAATATCCCAAAATAAGTTACTTTTTTTTTTTTTTAAATTTTTATTTTTATTTATTTATTTATTTTTTAAATTTTATTTTGTCGATATACATTGTGGCTGATTATTGCTCCCCATCACCAAAACCTCCCTCCCTCCCTTCTCCCTCCCCCCCTCCCCCAACAATGTCCTTTCTGTTTGCTTGTCATATCAACTTCAAGTAGTTGTGGTTGTTATATCTTCTCCCCCCCCCCCCGGTTTCTTTGTGTGTGTGTGTGTGTGTGTGTGTGTGTGTGTGTGTGTGTGTGTGTGTGTGTGTGTATGTGTGTGTGTGTGAATTTATATATTAATTTTTTAGCTCCCACCAATAAGTGAGAACATGTGGTATTTCTCTTTCTGTGCCTGACTTGTTTCACTTAATATAATTCTCTCAAGGTCCATCCATGTTGTTGCAAATGGCAGTATTTCATTCGTTTTTATAGCTGAGTAGTATTCCACTGTGTAGATGTACCACATTTTCCGTATCCACTCATCTGATGATGGACATCTGGGCTGGTTCCAACTCTTGGCTATTGTAAAGAGTGCTGCGATGAACATTGGGGAACAGGTATACCTTCAACTTGATGATTTCCATTCCTCTGGGTATATTCCCAACAGTGGGATAGCTGGGTCGTATGGTAGATCTATCTGCAATTGTTTGAGGAAACTCCATACCATTTTCCATAGAGGCTGCACCATTTTGCAGTCCCACCAACAATGTATGAGAGTTCCTTTTTCTCCGCAACCTTGCCAGCATTTATTGTTCAGAGTCTTTTGGATTTTAGCCATCCTAACTGGGGTTAGATGGTATCTCAGTGTGGTTTTGATTTGCATTTCCCGGATGCTGAGTGATGTTGAGCATTTTTTCATATGTCTGTTGGCCATTTGTATATCTTCCTTAGAGAAATGCCTACTTAGCTCTTTTGCCCATTTGTTCATTGGGTTGCTTGTTTTCTTCTTGTAAAGTTGTTTGAGTTCCTTATATATTCTGGATATTAATCCTTTGTCAGATGTATATTTTGCAAATATTTTCTCCCACTCTGTTGGTTGTCTTTTAACTCTGTTAATTGTTTCTTTTGCTGTGCAGAAGCATTTTAGTTTGATATAATCCCATTTGTTTATTTTTCCTTTGGTTGCCCGTGCTTTTGGGGTCGTATTCATGAAGTCTGTGTCCAGTCCTATTTCCTGAAGTGTTTCTCCTATGTTTTCTTTAAGAAGTTTTATTGTTTCAGGGTGTATATTTAAATTCTTAATCCATTTTGAGTTGATTTTAGTATACGGCGAGAGGTATGGATCTAGTTTCATTCTCCTGCATATGAATATCCAGTTATCCCAACACCATTTGCTGAAGAGGCAGTCCCTTCCCCAGTGAATAGGCTTGGTGCGTTTGTCAAAGATCAGATGGAAGTAAGTGTGTGGGTTGATTTCTGGATTCTCTATTCTATTCCATTGGTCAGTGTGTCTGTTTTTATGCCAGTACCATACTGTTTTGTTATTATAGCTTTGTAGTATAGCTTAAAGTCAGGTAGTGTTATGCCTCCAGCTTTATTTTTTTTGCTCAGCATTGCTTTGGCTATGCGTGGTCTTTTATTGTTCCATATAAATGTCTGGATAGTTTTTCCATTTCTGAGAAAAATGTCTTTGGAATTTTGATGGGGATTGCATTGAATTTGTATATCACTTTGGGTTGTATGGACATTTTCACTATGTTGATTCTTCCAATCCAAGAGCATGGGATATCTTTCCATCTTCTTGTATCCTCTCTAATTTCTCTCAGCAGTGGTTTGTAGTTCTCATTATAGAGATTTTTCACATCCTTGGTTAACTCAATTCCTAAGTATTTTATTTTTTTGGTGGCTATTGTAAATGGGCAGGCTTTCTTGATTTCTCGTTCTGCATGTTCAGTATTGGAGAAAAGAAATGCTACTGATTTTTGTGTGTTGATTTTGTATCCTGCTACTGTGCTGAAATCATTTATCAATTCCAACAGTTTTTTTGTAGAGGTTTTAGGCTCTTCGATATATAGGATCATGTCATCTGCAAACAGGGACAGTTTGACTTCCTCTTTTCCAATCTGGATGCCCTTTATTTCCTTCTCTTCTCTGATTGCTCTGGCTAGTGCTTCCAACACTATGTTGAATAGGAGTGGTGAGAGTGGGCATCCTTGTCTAGTTCCTGTTCTTAAAGGAAAAGCTTTCAGCTTTTCCCCATTCAGGATGATATTGGCAGTGGGTTTGTCATATATGCCTTTAATTATGTTGAGATACTTTCCCTCTATACCTAACTTATAGAGGGTCTTTGTCATGAATGAGTGCTGAACTTTATCAAATGCTTTTTCAGCATCTATAGAGATGATCATATGGTCCTTGTGTTTGAGTTTATTAATATGGTGTACCACATTTATTGATTTGCGTATGTTGAACCAACCTTGCATCCCTGGGATGAATCCCACTTGATCGTGATGAATAATTTGTCGTATGTGTTGCTGTATTCTGTTTGCTAGTATTTTAGTGAGGATTTTTGCATCTATATTCATCAAGGAAATCGGCCTGTAGTTTTCTTTTTTGGTTATATCTTTACCTGGTTTTGGTATCAGGATGATGTTTGCTTCATAGAATGAGTTTGGGAGATTTGCGTCCGTTTCGATCTTTTGGAATAGTTTGTAAAGAATTGGTGTCAATTCCTCTTTGAATGTTTGGTAAAATTCTGCTGTGAATCCATCTGATCCTGGGCTTTTCTTTGTTGGGAGCCTTCAGATAACAGCTTCAATCTCCTTTATTGTTATTGGTCTGTTCAAATTTTCTACGTCTTCATGGTTCAGTTTTGGGAGCTTGTGTGTGTCCAGAAATTTATCCATTTCCTCCAGATTTTCAAATTAGTTGGCGTATAGTTGTTTATAGTAGTCTCGAATGGTTCCTTGTATTTCAGATGAATCAGTTGTAATATCGCCTTTTTCATTTCTAATTTTTGTTATTTGAGTCTTCTCTCTTCTTTTTTTTGTTAGCCATGCTAATGGTTTGTCAATTTTATTTATCTTTTCAAAAAACCAACTTTTTGATTCATTGATCTTTTGAATTGTTTTTTGGTTTTCAATTTCATTCAGTTCTGCTCTGATCATAATGATTTCTTTCCGTCTGCTAACTTTAGGTTTGGATTGTTCTTTTTTTTTTTTTTTTTTTTTTTTTTTTTTGTTTTTTTTTAAATTTTATTTTATCGATATACATTGTAGCTGATTAATGCTCCCCATCACCAAAACCTCCCTCCCTTCTCCCTCCCCCCTCCCCCCCAACCATGTCCTTTCTGTTTGTTTGTTGTATCAACTTCAAATAATTGTGGTTGTTATATCTTCTTACCCCCCCCCGTTTGTGTGTGTATGTGTGTATGTGTGTGTGTGAATTTATATATTAATTTTTAGCTCCCACCAATAAGTGAGAACATGTGGTATTTCTCTTTCTGTGCCTGACTTGTTTCACTTAATATAATTCTCTCGAGGTCCATCCATGTTGTTGCAAATGGCAGTATTTCATTCGTTTTTATAGCTGAGTAGTATTCCATTGTGTAGATGTACCACATTTTCCGTATCCACTCATCTGATGATGGGCATTTGGGCTGGTTCCAACTCTTGGCTATTGTAAAGAGTGCTGCGATGAACATTGGGGAACAGGTATACCTTCGACTTGATGATTTCCATTTCTCTGGGTATATTCCCAACAATGGGATGGCTGGGTCGTATGGTAGATCTATTTGCAATTGTTTAAGGAACCTCCATACCATTTTCCATAGAGGCTGCACCATTTTGCAGTCCCACCAACAATGTATGAGAGTTCCTTTTTCTCCGCAGCCTCGCCAGCATTTATCGTTCATAGTCTTTTGGATTTTAGCCATCCTAACTGGGGTTAGATGGTATCTCAATGTGGTTTTGATTTGCATTTCCCGGATGCTGAGTGATGTTGAGCATTTTTTCATATGTCTGTTGGCCATTTGGATATCTTCCTTAGAGAAATGCCTACTTAGCTCTTTTGCCCATTTTTTAATTGGGTTGCTTGTTTTCTTCTTGTAAAGTTGTTTGAGTTCCTTATATATTCTGGATATTAATCCTTTGTCAGATGTATATTTTGCAAATATTTTCTCCCACTCTGTTGGTTGTCTTTTAACTCTTTTAATTGTTTCTTTTGCTGTGCAGAAGCTTTTTAGTTTGATATAATCCCATTTGTTTATTTTTCCTTTGGTTGCCCGTGCTTTTGGGGTCGTATTCATGAAGTCTGTGCCCAGTCCTATTTCCTGAAGTGTTTCCCCTATGTTTTCTTTAAGAAGTTTTATTGTCTCAGGGTGTATATTTAAATCCTTAATCCATTTTGAGTTGATTTTAGTATATGGTGAGAGGTATGGATCTAGTTTCATTCTCCTGCATAACGATATCCAGTTATCCCAGCACCACTTGCTGAAGAGGCAGTCCCTTCCCCAGTGAATAGGCTTGGTGCCTTTGTCAAAGATCAGATGGCAGTAAGTGTGAGGGTTGATTTCTGGATTCTCTATTCTATTCCATTGGTCAGTGTGTCTGTTTTTATGCCAGTACCATACTGTTTTGGTTATTATAGCTTTGTAGTATAGCTTAAAGTCAGGTAGTGTTATGCCTCCAGCTTTATTTTTTTTGCTGAGCATTGCTTTGGCTATTCGTGGTCTTTTATTGTTCCATATAAATGTCTGAATAGTTTTTTCCATTTCTGAGAAAAATGTCTTTGGAATTTTGATGGGGATTGCATTGAATTTGTATATCACTTTGGGTAGTATGGACATTTTCACTATGTTGATTCTTCCAATCCAAGAGCATGGGATATCTTTCCATCTTCTTGTATCCTCTCTAATTTCTCTCAGCAGTGGTTTGTAGTTCTCATTATAGAGATTTTTCACCTCCTTGGTTAACTCAATTCCTAAGTATTTTATTTTTTTGGTGGCTATTGTAAATGGGCAGGCTTTCTTGATTTCTCCTTCTGCATGTTCACTATTGGAGAAAAGAAATGCTACTGATTTTTGTGTGTTGATTTTGTATCCTGCTACTGTGCTGAAATCATTTATCAATTCCAACAGTTTTTTTGTAGAGGTTTTAGGCTGTTCGATATATAGGATCATGTCATCTGCAAACAGGGACAGTTTGACTTCATCTTTTCCAATCTGGATGCCCTTTATTTCCTTCTCTTCTCTGATTGCTCTGGCTAGTACTTCCAACACTATGTTGAATAGGAGTGGTGAGAGTGGGCATCCTTGTCTAGTGCCTGTTCTTAAAGGAAAAGCTTTCAGCTTTTCCCCATTCAGGATGATATTGGCAGTGGGTTTGTCATATATGGCTTTAATTATGTTGAGATACTTTCCCTCTATACCTAACTTATAGAGGGTCTTTGTCATGATTGAGTGCTGAACTTTATCAAATGCTTTTTCAGCATCTATAGAGATGATCATATGGTCCTTGTGTTTGAGTTTATTAATATGGTGTATCACATTTATTGATTTGCGTATGTTGAACCAACCTTGCATCCCTGGGATGAATCCCACTTGATCGTGATGAATAATTTTTCGTATGTGTTGCTGTATTCTGTTTGCTAGTATTTTAGTGAGGATTTTTGCATCTATATTCATCAAGGATATCGGCCTGTAGTTTTCTTTTTTGGTTATATCTTTACCTGGTTTTGGTATCAGGATGATGTTTGCTTCATAGAATGAGTTTGGGAGATTTGCGTCCGTTTCAATCTTTTGGAATAGTTTGTAAAGAATCGGTGTCAATTCCTCTTTGAATGTTTGGTAAAATTCTGCTGTGAATCCATCTGGTCCTGGGCTTTTCTTTGTTGGGAGCCTTCTGATAACAGCTTCAATCTCCTTTATTGTTATTGGTCTGTTCAAATTTTCTACGTCTTCACGGTTCAGTTTTGGGAGCTTGTGTGTGTCCAGAAATTTATCCATTTCCTCCAGATTTTCAAATTTGTTGGCGTATAGTTGTTTATAGTAGTCTCGAATGATTCCTTGTATTTCAGATGAATCAGTTGTAATATCGCCTTTTTCATTTCTAATTTTTGTTATTTGAGTCTTCTCTCTTCTTTTTTTTGTTAGCCATGCTAATGGTTTGTCAATTTTATTTATCTTTTCAAAAAACCAACTTTTTGATTCATTGATCTTTTGAATTGTTTTTTGGTTTTCAATTTCATTCAGTTCTGCTCTGATCATAATGATTTCTTTCCGTCTGCTAACTTTAGGTTTGGATTGTTCTTGTTTTTCTAGTTCTTTAAGGTGAAGTGTTAGGTTGTTCACTTGCCCTCTTTCCATTCCTCTGAAGTGAGCATTTAATGCGATAAATTTTCCCCTCAGTACTGCTTTTGCAGTATCCCACAGGTTTTGGTACAATGTATCATTGTTTTCATTAGTTTCAAGAAATTTTTTGATTTCCTGCTTGATTTCTTCTTGGACCCATATGCCATTAAATAGAATGCTCTTTAATTTCCATGTGTTTGTACAGTTTCCAGAGTTTCGTTTGTTATTAATTTCTAGTTTTAATCCATTGTGGTCTGAAAAAATACATGGGATAATTCCAAATTTTTTGAATTTATTGAGACTTGATTTGTGACCTAATATGTGATCTATCCTGGAGAATGATCCATGTGCTGCTGAGAAGAATGAATATTCTGAGGTTGTTGGGTGGAATGTTCTATAGATATCTGCCAATTCCAATTGGTCTAGAGTCTTGTTTAGATCTTGTGTTTCTCTACTGATTCTTTGCCTAGATGATCTGTCTAATATTGACAGTGGGGTGTTCAGGTCCCCTGCTATTACGGTATTAGTGTCTATTTCCTTCTTTAGGTCTAATAGAGTTTGTTTTATAAATCTGGCTGCTCCAAAATTGGGTGCGTACATATTTATGATTGTTATGTCTTCTTGATGGATCAGTCCTTTTATCATTAAGTAGTGTCCCTCATTGTCTCTTTTTATGGTTTTTAGTTTAAAGTCTATTTTGTCAGATATAAGAATAGCTACTCCAGCTCGTTTTTCTTTTCTATTTGCATGGTAAATCTTTTTCCATCCTTTCACTCTTAGTCTGTGTGAATCTTTATTGGTGAGGTGGGTATTTTGTAGGCAGCATATAGTTGGGTCCTCCTTTTTGATCCAGTCAGCCAGTCTGTGTCTTTTGATTGGGGAATTTAAGCCTTTTACATTAAGAGTTGTTATTGAAAGATGTTAATTTATTCCTAGCATTTTATTGGTTGTTTGGTTGTCTTAGGTTTCTTTTGTTCCTTGCTTTCTGATTTACTGTTTGGTTTCTGTGTTTGTTAGTTCCTTAGGTTGTAGATAGTGTTTTTGTTTGCTTGTTTTCTCTTCATGGATGCCATTTTTATTATACTAGTGGGTATTAATTTTTCTTGGGTTTTTATGGCAGTGGTAGTTATTTTTCAGGAACGAAACCCAGTACTCCCTTGAGGATTTCTTGTAAGGGTGGTCGTGTGGTAGTGAACTCCCGCAGTTTTTGTTTGTCTGAGAAATATACTATTTCCCCTTCATTTCGGAAGGATACCCTTGCAGGGTAGAATATTCTTGGCTGGCAATCTTTGTCTTTTATTATTTTGAAAATATCATTCCATTCCTTTCTAGCTTTTAGGGTTTGTGATGAGAAGTCTGATGTTAGCCTGATGGGGGTTCCCTTATAAGTGATTTGACGCCTCTCTCTTGCAGCTTTTAAGATTCTCTCTTTGTCTCTGAGTTTTGCCAATTTGACTATGACATGTCTTGGAGAAGGCCTTTTGGGGTTGAATACATTTGGAGATCGTTGAGCTTCCTGGATCTGAAGATCTGTGACTTTTCCTATACCTGGGAAGTTTTCTGCCACTATTTTGTTGAATATGTTTTCAATGGAATCTCCATTTTCCTCCCCTTCTGGAATACCCATGACTTGGATATTTGAGTGCTTAAGGTTGTCTGATATCTCTCTCAGATTTTCTTCAATGTGTTTGATTCTTTTTTCTTTCTTTTTGTCTGCTTGTGTTATTTCAAACAGCCCATCTTCAAGTTCAGAGGTTCTCTCTTCAACTTCGACAAGCCTGCTGGTTAAACTCTCCATTGTGTTTTTTATTTCGCTGAATAACTTCTTCAGTTCAGCAAGTTCTGCTACATTTTTTTTCAGGACATTGATTTCCTTGTATATTTCCTCTTTCAGATCCTGTATACTTTTCCTCATTTCATCATGATGTCTAGCTGAGTTTTCTTGTATCTCATTCAGTTTCCTTAGAATTATCACTCGAAATTCCTTGTCAGTCATTTCAAGGGCTTCTTGTTCTATAGGATCTAGAGTTTGAGATTTATTAACTTTTGGTGGTGTACTTTCTTGATTTTTTGTATTTCTGGTATCTTTTTTTTTTGGTGTTTATTCATTGTGGCAGGGGGTTTCACAGACCACTGGTTTGGGACTAATGACTAACTAGGATGTCGCTGTGGTTGCCAATTTCGTATGGCTCCCTCTGTGACTGCTCAGTTGGCCTCTAGTGTCTTGTGTGTGTGGTTGCCTCGGGTCTTGGGCTTCTCCAGGGAGCCACCTTTCTGGTCAGCTTGGACTCTGCTGGGCTGGTGGATCACGTACCACAGGGTGTGTGATCTCTGTTGAGCTTTCACTTCCTGTGCAGGACTTCTCCCTGTTCTGTGTGCTCTGACCCAGGCTGTTGGATCGTGCAGTGGTGACCCCACCGGGTGTATGGTTTCTGTCGAGTCTCCGCCTCCCAGGCCACATGTCTCCCCACTCTGTGCGCACTGTGCTGGGCTGGGGCGTGTCTTCTGCGCCCCTCTTCTATCAGCTGGGCCTTCAAGACCCTGGTCGGCACCGCCTCGCCCAGGAAGTCTACCAGGTTTCTGGTAGGCACAGACGACCAGTCTCTCTGGGTGCCTTTGTAGCACTGTGTAGATCTTTCTCGGGTCTTGTTCACCTTTGTATCCCCCCGGCATAGACCGAATCTAGCGCCCACCTGCAGCCTGCTCTCCGGCAGGTTCAAGTGGACCTGGGAACTCTCCTACCATGCTATTTCCAACCAGACATTGGTTAGGCTTTTTTCCGAACTAGTGGCTGCAGAGATGGTATCTGCCTCCCAGTAACAGGAAGTTTACCGGGGCCGGAGTCCAGGGTGTGGGGGAGTGACAGTCAGCCTGCCCGTATTTCCTTGCCCTCCTGACACTGGCCGGGGACGCCCCCCGCCACCAGCCCTGCCAGAAAACCGGGGAGGGAGTGGGAGGGTAGGCCGGCCCGCAGGCTCCAGAAAGCCTGGCGCCGGGCCAAGCAAGTGGGAGGGCTCAGTGAGGGTGGAGCTGGGCGGAGCTGCCCGCACCTGGGAAATTGGAGGCCGCCCAGGGGCGGTGAGTGGCCTGGTGATGCAGGCGGGAGCCAGGTGTGTGTGTGTAATCCCCCCGAACAGAGCTGGACCAGGGGTCACTCACAGGGTTGTGCTAGGTCGGGTGTTCACTCTCTGTCTCTGGTTTGTCGCCTTCCCTGTTCTCGGCAGCTGCCGCCTCGGGCTGTTCAGTCGCGGCGCGGCTCGGGCGCTCCCAGGAATCTTCTTTAATGTCGGCCTGAAACCTCGAATCCTGAATAGGGCAGCTGGCCGCCTTCAGCGCGGCCCCAGCCTCCGGGATCCTGTCTGCATCCACAGCAGCCCTGGCGCCGTGTTCCCTGTTTCGAGACTCGCTTTTGCAGCTAAGAAGCAGTTCTTTTCCTCCTCCACACTTCAAAGCTGTTGCCTATAAATGAGGCAGCCTCTCCTGCCGGGGGAAAGTGGTGTTCAGCCCCCATGACCGGCCAGCAGCTGCGGTCCTCCCTTAAGAGATGGCAAGAGGAAGGTCCACAAGTTTCCCGGCTGCCTGAGGCCCAGTGGCCGCCTTTTCCACCTCAGCTACTCCGTGCCAGCTGCTGCAGCCACCGCCATCTTGAAACTCCCAATAAGTTACTTTTGGATGACCTACCATTTAGGAAAAAACCTTCAAGTACTCACTTTAGCACTTAGTGAATTAGAACGTTGGGGTCATTGAATAACATGGTCAACTAGAAAAGGGTATCTTTAATATACATAGTTCATAAATTAAGTCATGCTCCATGGTGAGATTGGCTCAGTTTATATATTGTTGTAGCTTCTCATTTTTAATTTCTATCATGGGTCTTACTAGATTCATCTGCCCCCCATCCCTTCACCTGCACCTGGAGCAGCTGGAGAAAACCATACAACCAGGATTGGTGCTCTAAACTTATCACAGCATCCTTAGCATGCCCAACATCCACATCCCCACCATATTTCACTTGTGTCGTCCTTCCCCCATCCTTCAGTGACTGCTTTAGTCTTTCCTCTACTCAGACATTGAACTTCCAACTCTCTGCACATATCTCCCTTCAGTCACCTCCTACTTTACTATGATCACGTTCCTTCCATGCCTGGTTGATGTCCTCTTATACCCCTCTCTCCCTCTTTGACTTCTGCTGACATTCTTGCTATTTTCTTCCAAAAAACACCCAACATGCTTCTAACTCAGGACCTTGGCATATGCTAATTTTCTGCCTGGAAAGCTTTTCCCTTGATTTCTGCATGGCTTGCTTCTTCACCTCACTCAAACCTCCACACAAATGTCACATTTTCAGGGAGATCTTTTTTGATTACCATATTTAAATAGCATTACCCCCCCCAACCACCCCTCGCTGCCACCATTTTCTATTGCCTTTTTCCTGTTTCAGTTTTCTTCATAGAACTTATCACCAACTAATATAGTTTATTTATGACATCTTTTGTCTGTTTTCTTGATTAGAATGTAAGCTCTATGAGAAAAGAGATCTTATTTTGTTCACTTCTAATCACCAGGGTTTACAATGGTATTTGGCATATACTGTTCCAAAATGAACATTTGTTGAATGAACTAATAAGTGAATGAATGAATGAGTGTCAAATTGGATTTGCTAACTGCTCTTTGTTCTTAGCCTCACTCCCTTCCAACATTCTTCAGAGTGCCAGAGTGAACTTTATTAAAAAAAAAAAGTGTGGCCTGTGAAACAGCAGCTTCAGAATCACCTAAGAGCTTATTAGAAATGCAAATTCTCAAGCTCCACTCCAGGCCTACTATTCATACTCTCCAGAAATAGGGATTAAGAAACTATTAATTTATAAAGCTCTCTGGGTGATTTTTATACATTCCCAGAAAGTTTGAGAAGCATTGCATAAAAGGAACATAGGACTATGTGATGGACTTGCTTTCACTCTTCCTGTTTCCCTGAAACAAAGTTTAAACTCTTTCCCTTAGATTCTAAATCCTGTGAACCCCAACCTATGTCCACCTGCCAAGCTTCACCCTGTTGGGAACCCCCTTTCCCCCTGAGCTCAGTTTGCTGAATCTTGTATGTGTTTTCACTGAATGGTGTTCTTTCCTGCGTCATCTGTCACCCCTGTTCTTTCTGCCTGTGCCCTCTCCCCTCCTCTTTGACGGTACCTTCACCTGGCTTATGCTCGTTCATCATTTAGGTTGATCATGTCCCCACAGTGTATTTGGTAGCCTCCTGCACTTTCCCTTATCACACTTTTTGGTGTGTGTTAATGCATTTAACTGACTGTTTTAGCCACTAGACCGTAGGCTCCAGGAGCTCATGGTTTTTACTTACCATTTTATCCATACTATCTGGCACCAAGTGGGCATTCATTAATATTTATGGAATAAATAAATGAATACAGAATTGGAAACACATCTTTTTTTTCTTATGAAATCCATGCTATAAATGATGGTTAGAGATAGATTCAATGGTTTCTCAGTTTCACAGCTCAGGGAGATAATTTATTAACTGGCTTTTTGGGCTCATCTGGATACATAACCATTTTGGAAATTCACTTCAATCTCAAAGACCTGATTTATGTGTTGTCTTTAAGAAGATTCCCAACTGGTAAATTTAGTACTGCCATTAGTAAGAGGGAGCAATACAAAGTGAGGAAAAGAAAAGCCGGTCCTAAGGGAAAGACCTGTGGAAGATTTGGGAAGCATGAGGTTTTGGAGAGAAGTGTTAGAAGACTGATTAAAAGGCTAAAAAAACACAGTGAATGCCAAAAGGCTAATTGTACAGACATATAGAAACATACAATTTGGGAGAGTTGTTCTATGACTCTGATCTATGAAAAGAGAGGAAGTTATTATGTTATGCCTTGAAGTGCCCAAACTGCTAGCTTATCATATGACCTGAGGCTCTACATTGACTTACAAGAGAAGTAATTGCAAATGAATGTTCATATGTGTTACTGCTCTACCTGCTTTTATGTTTCCACTCCAATAAAAGGAACTGGGGTAATTTCTTTCTTTTATATCTCATTTTCCCAGGCACATAGTAAAACGAAGCCTGCAATGTATGACATGTTGGAATGATTAGTTGATCAGTTCGTTCTTTAATGCAAGTGCTTTTCATATTCATCTTCAAATGCTTAGGATCACCAGGGATTCTATGGTTATTTGAGCTGCCTGGAAGAAATGAAATAAATGTGGAACATACAAGGTCATCCCCCTTTGCCTTTCCTTGGCTTTAAGTTTTTAGTTTACCGTTCTTTGTGCCGGCAATATCAATTCAACTTGAATAATAAAGAAGTAGTTTAGCGTTTTGAAAAGAACCTGGATTTTGCAGCCAACTGAAACCCAAATTCCAGCTCTGCCAACTAATAGCTGTGTGAACTCATGCTAATTACTAATTTATTTTATTCTTCATGCCCTTCTCTTCAGTAACAGGGATAAGGATAAGCACTTGTCAAAAAGTGAAAGTAAAAAAAAAAAAAAAGTGAAAGTAATATACTCTATGTAAAATGCATAACTCATGGTAGACTATGAAAAATATTAGTTCTGCTTATTCCACTCACCTCACCCTTTAAGTAAGGAAATAATTATTGATTATTTGTTAAGTTGACTAATGTAGCATTAGGTTTAGGATATGAATGATCAGGTCTAGGTGCTTTTATTATTATTAAACACCATAGCTAATTAATTTTTCAACCTAAATATAACTTAAGAATCAGTCTCACATCTTGTGGAAATCTTTCTAAATAAAAGTGCCCCACTTGGGAAGCAGCATGTGTGAGCACAAATTGTGTGCCTTAAAAGAATCGGATTTTGGAATAGCTTTACTAGAAAAGGGATTATAAACATCCGAGAGGTGGGGAAATGGAGGTATGATATTGTGATCACACTAATTTTTTTTAGACTGTTGTCCTATATGTGCATCTCACTGTTTTCCAAGTGTGAATATATGTGCATACTTCCTTTTGCACGCCAATATTCCATGTGGGGCCATAGCTTGGTTCTAATACATTGTGGTAGACAATGTCTCATGATCTATCCAAGCATCTTACAAATACCTTTATTATTCCCATATGATTAAGTTGGATCATCACTAAAAAACTACAAAAAGTGTATGCCCTACTGATGGTGGGTCAGAAGCATGATGGTATATACCTGGTGACCATATTTTCTGAACTAAAAATAGGGGCTGGTCAGGGCTCAGAAACTACTACCCCAATGTACTTTGAATTGAAGGAGATTGGGAAAGCCTGGGAAGTTAGAAAGTCACTCTGATTTTCCCACCTTTCTGTGTGAGGCATGATCATAAAGGAATTCTCTGACCTACCTTGCCTGAGAGTAGGTCATAAGACACTCATCCCAGAAGAGTTCTGCCCCATACCCAGGAAGAGGAAATGCTACAGAGAGCCAAGAAGAATATGAACAGACAAGCCTTGCTGGGATTCCCCCCACCCCTTAGTTTATTACCATTAGACAATATCCTTTTTGTCCAATTACATTTCTACATTCTGTCCATTCTTCATCAAGCCTAAGCATAAAAACATAGTTTTCCCTAGGTCTTTGGCCCTCATTTCTGAAAGCTCCCATGACATGTAAATCTTTGTTAAATAAATGGTAAGCTTTTATCATGTTATGCTGTCTTTTGTTATAAAAGTGCTGGCCATCACCCTTGTAATAGGTGAGGAAAAGGTATTACCTTTTCACCCCTACAGGCCTGTGGGTGTATGGCAGAAAAATATGCTAAATCTTTATGGGTTTGCACAGTTTCATAAATACCCATACTTTACGAAAATGCATTCAATATTGTAACGAGCAATTGGGAACTAACCACATGTGATATAAGATCTGTGTGTGTAATGCACACACATGCTCATGTGCAGAAGTGTGATCTAACGTCTCCAGGAGGGCAAGTAAATGGGTTAGCATAGCTATGACTAACAGCACTGGTGGAATCAATGTCCAATCAGTGTTCTTCGTGGAGTGAATGAAATGACATGGTTAAGGGCTGGATTTGATCCACCCTACAAAATGTTTTCACCAAACCAGAGTTTGAGCAAATACACCCACACAGAATGACGCTTCCTGCTGCTTAGGAGGGAGTGTGAAGGGTTAATTTAGAAACTCCTTTTCCCAAGTGGGGTGTCTGGAATTGTCAATGGACTGCATCTGCATGATAAATAATGTGGCAGACAGAAGGCCAGGCTTGCCCAATTTTCCAAGGTGTTGAGGATAAGTGGGTTAAGATGGGATGTTTGTGAGAAGACGGGATGTGAAAGGCTACCCTTGCTCTGGGCCTGGAAGACAGCCCTCAACACCTGATCAGGTTAAATCATATTTCAGGAGTGGGGAAATATTTAAAGTATTAGGTACTATACCTAAAAATGCATTTAGAAAGATCAGTTTTAAAAATCGATGGAAAACATAAGACTACTTTTTAACAATATTAAGACTCTACACACCTCTTACATTTTTAAGATTACTGAACATTTTTTCCTCTGGAAATGAGTCGAAGAACATCCTTTTAGCACCCTATGAAAAGATTCTCCAAAATAAACAGAGTTTTTAAAATCACAACTAACTAGAAGTTTTCCCACATTGATCCAGAACACAAAACAAAAATCCTTTGTTGGAATGCAAATACTCTCTCTTCTAATATTTTGAAGCTCTCCTGTGACTCTTAGCACATATTTTACCGAGTATTCCAGCTATTTGGGGCTTCTCTTTTTTCCTACAGATTATAAATTCCTAAAAACCAGGAACTCTATTATATTCCTTTTAAAAATACTTTTTTACTGAGACCAGCTTGGTGTGATCATATAGTAGAAAAGTAAAAAACAGTAAGCAGAATTAATTGAGTATATTGCAATAAGGTTAAAACTGTTTTGGGATGTGATGCAGAGACTCGAGTGTACAGAAATCCTGTTTTAATTATGTTCCATCAAGGTCTGGAGTTTGGTCACTGAGTCAACTGAATAACAAAGGATCATTATGTTCGAGCATTGCAACTTATGGGAAAGATCATAAATTATCTTGATGACTCATTTCCTCTGTCACTCTGGTACTTCCAATATGGGGAGAACTTTTCTGCTGCTTTTCCTTAAACTTGTGAGATAAATGAAGAGAAAAACACTGAAATTAAGGCTGTTCAATAACTGTTGTTTGATGTTTATATAAAGCTTAAACTGTTACAACAATATTAATAAACATTTGATTCCAAAGGCCATGTTTAAAGGTTACTTAGCTTTCTCTGTGCCATTTTGTAGAGGAGTAGCTTGTGACCCCAGGAAGTTACTTATTTCATTTTGTCACACACACACACACACACACACACACACACACACACACACACACACACACACACTCAGGATACCACCATATATAAGAAAGGCCCCCTGTTCTTAAGACGGAGATTGAAAAGAAAGTAGAGGGAAACATCTCTCTAATTTCTGAATAATTTTTACTATCAGATTCTCTAAAACGCAGTTCAAAACCTTAAAAGTTTATGTCATTTCTAGATTCTTCTACACCTATATCTAACTTGCCCACAAAATGTTTTTTATACACTTGCACATTTATGGGAGATAAATAGCTTGATTTTGCTGTTTGGCTTTTTGCCTATAAGTATAAAGTTTTAGATTTTTAAAAATTTTACTTGGGATAGTTGTAAACAAAATAAATGCTGAAAAAATATTTCCGAATTATCCCCGGCAAACTTCTCTTGGCAATTTGCCTGTGGGTTACTGCTCTGCGGCTGCTAATTGTTTCATTTCCTCGTCTTTGTTCTTCTTCCAGAATTCTTTGGCAGCTGCTTTGGTTCATTGTTCTCCCATTTTTCATTTTTCCACATAGGCCAGACTAATTAACTGCTGCATTGTAAGTAGCAAAGATATTAATTCTACGCAATGCTTTGAAATATACTTCATTTGATATTATATATTTATGGATAAAATTTTTCATCCTGTGCTTTTCTCCTTATTCCTGCCTTTGATGAGAGGAAGAGACACTAAGCTGAAAACATTAAACTATGGCTAACTCACCTCCTGGAAAATGCTTCCATGAATTTGCCTCTCTTATTGCTGAAATTTGGATGTTATGTTTCTCATTAGAAAGCCTCGTTTTTATTGTTGGTGAGTATTTCCTGTTTTCCCTTTTCTCAAATCCCACACCTTGCTTCAAGACTCCCCTCAAATGATGGATTTACAGAGGGGCCTGTTAACAGGGCAATAACCACAACCACCCCTCAGCTACTGCCTGTCAGCGCTCCCACCCACGTGGTGTGAGACCTCCAGTGTCCACGTGGCTCCTTTTCTCTTTATCACTCAGTGCCCTTTTCATGAACAGCTACATCTCATATGGGGACATCCTCAGTTCCCAAGTGCACCTCAGGGGACCCTGAAATTTGCCTCCTGCCTCTGAGATTTACCAAAATTAGAGAAAATGGAATTTCTATATACACGTCTCCTTAAATTTGGAATCCATGGGAATATTTTCTGCTGTTGCTAGAGATAAACTGAAGAGAATCTTACTTGGAACAAGTAGAGCTGTCTGAGGAATGTAGCGGGGTGTTGGATAACAAATAACTTTGGAAGTAAAGTCCAAGGACTCAGGACTGCCTTTCAGATCATTGGTTTTGTTAGAGGCAGATATGAAAATTTAACAGATAAGAGCTGGTGTTTGAGATTTTGTAAACAAGTTTGGCATTGATTCTTAGGAGTATTAGTGCTGGCTCAAATTCTGAATCCTTTAGCTCCCATTTCTTGCCTGTTCCTCCTTTCACTATAGTGATAGACTAATTCATTAATATGAACTGATTGCAGTCTGTCTGAGTATCTCTTTCTCTCTCATTCTCTCAATAGGCCTTAAATAATTAATTAAGAACATGGTGTAACAAGAAAGCTGCATTATCTTCCATAATTTCTCTTCAACCTTTTGTGGTAAGTTTTTAGTTTAGTAAAGAGTCATTAGGGCCAATTTCAACAGTAAATCATTACTTTCAATAATCAGGACACGATTTATTTGTTAAATATCCCTAAAGGCAAAATAAACTCATTCCCAAACCACCAGTTTCAACTCCCTGAGGCATGAAATTGACTATAAGGAAGATGCCGGCTGAGGAGAATCCTGTAGTAATACAAAATTGTTAATTCAGATGAACACGCTGACTGTGTTTAAAGATCAGCCCAGGCTCTCAAATGACATAAGAATTAGTAAGAAGGTTTTTTAAAAAATTTGATTGTTTGTCAAAAATTACAATGGCCTCTGGGAATTACAATCTGTATCTACCGTGAGGTCCTAAATACTTGATGGACATCTTGGGGGTATCTTTATGTTGATAAGTTTTTCTCACAAGTTGATTTTTCTAAAGGAAAGACATAATCTCTTTATATCCTTTGAAGAAGTCAAAATTTAGACCTATAACAGAAATCTTTAGATCTATAACGGTTTGTCAAGACAAACTGCAAGAAGAAATAGATTACTAATAATATAGGATTGAAGAGTGGCAATAATAGAACAAAGAGTTAGAAAGAATTTTTAAAATGAGACCTGTCCAAAAATGAAAAGTAGTGATATTTGTATAACTAAATATATTCTAGACAAAAGTAAGTGACTGTCAGGCATGGATGCTGAGCAGTGGATTCCCATGCTGGTCAGAAGACAGTAATAGGAGACATCTACTTGGTTTAAATCTATCTGACAAAGTTTACAAATTCTTTGCCATTTGAAACTTCTGGAAAAGCTAGGTCATTTTAAAATGCAATGTCCAGAGTTTAATATAATATTGCAGATATGGTCTGGTTAGGGAAGAATACAAAATGACCATTATTCATATAACCCTTTATAAATGTAGTCCAAAATTATGTTAGAATTTTTAATAGCCAAACCATACTTGCCAATTCTTAGTGACCGTATGATAAAGTAAAACCCCCATATTTTTTTCTCATAGGAATTCAAAGAAACCCAGTCTCTTTTATCTGGTTCTTGCATAATTGATTTTTAAACTCCAAATGTAAGTTTTTATATTTATTGCTGATGAAATCAGTATCATTGATTCTGTTGTCAAGATAATTTTTCATGCTGAATTAGCTTATTGCATTAAGTATCCCTACCAGCTTTTTCTGATTTCAAACAGTAGAAAAGACATCCTCTACATCTTCCAAATTGCTGATGGAGTTTGAATAGAACTAAATCTAGTGACCCTCTGATGATGGAGTCTTTCAAGAGGACTTTTTTTTTTTATCACTCCTCTCTATAAAGCAAATTTTCTGAAAACAATCTACAGTTTTTTAAAGAAAATGTTTTGCCTTTAATTCCTGAAATAACTCTTTATCCACCTTTCAGAGAGAACATTAAAAAATAGTAATATACCATTGATGTGAGCATTTCCTCTTGGGTGGTTTTTAAGTTATCTCACGCTAAAAAATATAAGAACTCAAATAGGGACCTCCTGGGTTAATCAACAGTCTTTGGTTTTGCAAAAAACATCTGTGACTTAAGAGTGAATGAAATACATTAGAAATGGCATGACCGAGTGACGGGAAGACTGCAAACTAGAGGTTACCGTCTCCTGCTTCCCTGGGCAATAGGAAAGCATTTTGGTCCCTTTGAAAGTCTTTCACATCTGGCTGGTGCTGAATGAATCTACTGTCAAACCAGGGCTGCTGTAGTACCTGGTTTCTTACGAATTAATTACACGTTCAGAACAGAGGACTTAGGGGTGTCTGGGGACCCATGGCAGAGTTCACACAGCCTCTTTTAAACAAAGGAGGCTCTGTGTTACCTTACACTTGTGTTCTTAACGAGGAAGTGAGTTTGATCACAGGCCACATTCGGGATCCCTTATGTAACAGAGTCAGTGGTGATTGGACCAACATTTTTCTAAATGGCATCTTATGCATTAGTTATAAGGGAGGTTAGCTTTGTTCTATTTGGCTTTTAAATATGGTTCTTATCACTGATTAACCTGAGAGAAAAGAAAATGGCAACTCTATGTTTCCAAGGAGGGGTGTGTGTGTGTGTGTGTGTGTGTGTGTGTGTGTGGTGTTAGTCACAAGATGTGGGTGAAGAAAGGCAGAGTTGCTCCCAAGACAAGAGAACTAGAGGCAAACTACCCAGTTTCAGAGGGTAAGGACTGTGTTTACATGCTGTTTTTACTTTCTGGCCAGGAATTTATATTTGAAACTTTTGGAGGAGGTTTAGTGCTCTCTGGAGGGACAACTCAAGCCAACAGTGGAACGCTATGATCACAGCACATCTTGGAGGTCCCACCCCAGAACCTGAGTCCCAGAAATCTAGAATTTTAAAAATAATTCATGTTATATATAAGTACCACAGTTCTAGAGTGACAATGGTTCTTCAGTCAAGTCCCTTTCTATAAATCATTTTAAAGTATCAAAATCACAAAAGAAAGTCAACACTACTGGATTCCATTTGAGACTTGGAATCAGATAGTCTTGCTTTTCAACACCATTAGCATGAACTGTGTCTGTCTAATCTATATCCATGCTTGTACTGGGCATGGTGTTAAAAAGCACAAAGGAAAATGGACACCCAAAAGACGACAAATTCATGATGTAAGTAAGAATAAGTAACACATCAACTGTAAACAGCTGGCTAAGTGAGGCCATTAATTTCTACAGGCACACAAGACTTACCAGTAGCTCTTCAGTTCCCAAGACTAGGTCAGAGAACTTTCCCTTATCCTCACCCATCAGCTGTCAGAAACTTGTCTCAGAGAAGAATTAGTGGTTAGGAAGAAAGAAAGGTTGTAAAATAATGGAGAAAACCTGCATCTTAAAGCTTCTTTCTTTACTAAAGTTAATTGTGCTGGCTGAGTTCTTTCTAGAAGTAAACTTGTATGTATTTTAACCCAGACATTCCGAATCATAGGGAGGAAGGAAATTTACCCAGACTTTGCTGCCCTGTCTATATTCTTCTTTCATGCTTGAAACTTATAAAAACCTCTAACTTTTCAAGGATCTCTGGTAAATTCTTGTAGCCACGTGCTAGTTAGAAAATCAACAAACAATAATTTTAAAAGCAGGCTCATAGATGGGTGTGTTTTCTGATCTGACTTCTGTGTGATGCTATGTTAGCTGTGCAGCTGGGTTCTTTGAGTCCACACATGAGGAGACCTGCCAAGGAACGGAGGATGAGTTAAAAGTCTTTTCCATTACCAGAGTCTAGAATTTTAAATTGAATTGGAGGTGAAATGAGTCTAAGCAACTTGGAAAAACAAAGAAAAGTAATCTAAAGCAAGTGGAAAGAGCAGCTTTCATGTGTTATTACTACTTTTAAATTTTGCATTGTTTCCTAAGTAACTAAACAAGTTCACTCTAACAGCTAAGCTTGTGGCTATGTGGCTTGGTGTCCACTTTTCTTGGGGTCACATTACTTCATTCACCTGACCTACTGAGATTCCTCTTTGCCAAAAGACCCTGAAAGCATTCTGGATCACACCCTAAAATTTAGTGGATCTGAGATTTTCTTCTTAGTTGCAAAGCAAACCTAATTACATGGAACTGGAAAGGGAGATAAGTAAGTACAAGGAGACTTCAAAAAGTTCATGGAAAGATTCATATTATTTTTTAATTCTGTTTTTCCACAAACTTTTCGAAATGCCCTCATATTGAGGGAGTGGTGCAATTTTTAAAATGGAATATATTCTTTTTTATCCTTTTTATAAAGACAAAATTGTTTATGTATATTAAAGCAGGTATTTAGAATACAATGCAGGAAACAATCTTTCTGGATTCTTTTTTTTAAATTGATCAAATTATAAGCTGCATATTAAGAAAAATAAAACCACAAGACAAGCATCAGCAAAGTAGAACGTCAGGGGCAAAGTAGTTGATTATTTTGGGGCTGGTCCATGATTCCGTATGAGGTTGGAAGGTTCATCTGATTACTCTACTCTTTTGGCTCCATAGTGAGAAAAACTATTTGGCATCTGTTCCAGTTCAGCATTGGAAACTGCACCTTCAAACATCTTTTGTATGTATGAGGTCATGTACTTGCTACTGTGAAAAGCAACTTAAGAAGACATGGTCCTTCATTTTGTGAATTTTACTGTGACTTACTATAATAACAATGTTGGGATTTTAGGGGGTCAATTCCTAGCACCATCTTCTTTACTACTTTAGTTCTGAACCAGTTGGGAAATAGAGCCAGGAGTCAGACAGATGAAGGTTAAAGCATCACTTTTATTACTGATAAACTGTACAATGTCACTTTAAAGTTGCAGCTGAAAGGGCTGGTAATCTTATACCCCAGCATCAGATGGACACCCCCAACAGTTCCTGACAAAACGGGGCTCCTGCAGATCTTCCTGGAGTGGCGGCTCCAGAGAGCCTGGCAGAGCACAAACTGGGTGGTCTGATGAGACAGCTCAGAAGCTCTGAGCCCCCTGTGTCTCATCCTTCCCACTCCCCTAGGCAGGAGGGAGGGAGGGACCGTGAGAGGTCAGCAGCATTAATCCTCAATTTCTCCACATGGAATTATGACCCTGGAGGAAAGGAGGTCCCACAACAGTACTAATACTCCTACTTCCATGGTGATTTCCCATTCCTATTTATTATCACAGTTGCAGAAAGAAAAGGGTCATACCTGGAAAAGACTGACTTCTGAGAGGACAACAGAAATGGCAGTTTGTCAGTATAGGACAGATTTACTTCTTTTCAAGGCCTAAATGTATCTCATTGTTATCTCACTAATTGTTTTTCCTAAGAAATGGCAGTTTTTGCATTCCTGTCTTAGGTCCTGACCATATTCCCTTTGTTTCTGTAATTGCCTTAAAATTAATAAAAATGATTTAAAATTTTTTTTCAGAAGTTATTATTGCAATTTTCAGTGATAATGTATTTGGTAATATTTGCACATATCTTCTTATCTACATCGTGAAAATAATAGATTGATTTTGTCTAATGTATAAATAAGACAGTTTGTCATATTCATGATATTCTTTCTTCTTAAATTCAGAAGCTCTAATTCCCTTTTCTCGTCCTTCCCATCTGAAGCATAAGGAGCCTAAAATATGGAATGATTTTTTTTTCTATAACTGAATATGCTAATAATACTGACTTGATCATCACATATTGTATGCAAATACTGATAGTCAACTCTCAACCCTAGAAATATGTATAATCAATTATGTTTCAATTAAAAAAAGAGAGCTGAAATTCAAATCCTTGGTTGTCAATATGTCAAGTCAAATAAGGACTAGTGGGAGACTAGGGTTCAGGGCTGCCAGTGGTGTCTTCTGCCTCCACAGGACAGGCTACAGCATGAGAGAGACAATGCAGCCTTCATGGGAGATGGGAGCAGAGCCACGGTACGGACAGAGAGGACCCCAGCAACATCATCTGTGTTCTAGATCTAGCTATGCATTAAACGAGCTACCTCCTTGATATTCTAGTCTCGTGAGCCAATAAATGGCCTTTATTACCTTAGGGGAATATGTGCTATTTTCTGTCACGTGCAACCCGGAAAGTCCTAGACAATACAAGCCTTATTGCCATTGCATATTGTCTGGGCTCAAAATAGAATACCCTGAAGTATGGCATCTTGGCATGCTAAATACTTTGAACTGAAGAAGATTGAAAGGGTCTCAGAAGCACGGTCTTTGTAACCATCTCTGCCCTCCTGTCTCCCACCCTTTTTTCTCCCCTGAAGTGTGTCAAAGAAACCAGAATTCCTCTTCCCCTTGGTGTGTCATAGAAACTAGAACTCCTCTCCGCCAAATCAAGCCATAAAACCTAGAAAGATCGTTCTCTCCTTTCTCCCTTCTTCCTTGTCTCCCTCATTCCAGAGGGAGCTGGGAGAAAGGAATGCTAACAGAGAGGCCAGGAAGAATCTGAATAGACAGGCCTTGCTGAATCTCCCTCTCAGTCCATTCATTTTAGCTCATGCCCATTTGTCCAGTCACATTTCTACATGGCTGTCCATTCTTCATTGAATCTAAGCACAAAAATAGACCGTTTTGTCTGGGTCTTTATATCTTCATTTCTGAAGTTTCCCAAGTCATATTAAAAAACTTGGATTAAATTAATTTGTTATGCTTTTCTCTTGTTCACTTGTCTTTTGTTATAGGAGTTGTGATGGTTAATCTTAGGTGTCGACTTGACCAAGATTAAGGAATACCTAGAAACCTGATAAAGCATTATTTTGGGGTGTGCCTGTGAAGGTGTTTCCAGAGGAGACTGGTATGTGAGTTTGAGTGGACTAGATGGGAAGATCCCCGCTCAATATTGGTGGGTACCATCCAATCTGCTGGAGGCCCCAGAAAGAACAAAAACAGAGAAAAAGGTGAATCTCTCTATCCGCTGGAGCTGGGATACGCTCTTCTCTCTTGTCCATGGACATCAGAACTCCAGGCTCCCAAGCCTTTGGATTCCAGGACTTACACCAGCAGCCCTCAGGTTCTCAGGCTTTGGCCTTAAAATGAGAATTATACCATTGGCTTCCCTGGTTTCAAGACTTTCAGACTTGGGCTGAGCCATGCTTCTAGCATCCCAGGGTCTCCAGCTGGCAGAAAGCCTCTCACAGGATATCTCGGCCTTCATAATGGTATGAGCCAATTCCTCTAATACATTCCCTCTCACATATCTCTATACATAGACTATTGGTTTTGTCTCTGAAGAACTCTAATACAGGAATGTTGGCCATGACCCTTATGATGGGTGAGGGAAGGTATATTAAGATTAATATTAGATATTTCACCCCAGAAATATCTAAGATTAATCTATAAACTTTAAAAAGACTTTAGCAAATTTTCCAAATTAATGGAAGAGAATTACAACACAGAGATACAAAACTGGCCCTCTACCCATAGAACCGATCCTGCAGCACAGACTGGCTGGTCCTAAGGAAAATCCCTGATGGAGCCTCCATGCCAGGCCACAGGCTCTTCTCTGTCCAGTTGCCTGGCTCTTGGTGAGGTCCTCTTCCCTCACTGTCTGGGAACTCCCTTGACTATCTCTTGTCCAGATCTGAGAAGACCCAGAGAAGCTTCTCTTTCTGAGCTTTTCTCCAGACTAATGTCTGGCAGATGCGAATATCTACTTTCCTCAGAGGAGATTTATCCTGATACTCACACGGGATGTGGCTTATGATCTCAGCAACCACATCAGAGTGGAATTCAAGGGTTGCCCATATGGTAGCAGAGGGTATTCCTTGCTCAGATTTCCTTCCCACCTATAAAGAGAAACATTGGCCCCCTTTCTTGTTATAATATGATCTTGGTTGACAAATTTCACCCAGGAATGCTTCCTCTTGCATGAAGAAAAGTGGAATAATAAGCAAAACTGGTAGTTAAGGGACAGAAATAGGTATTAAAGAATCAGAAAATTAATCTTATCTCATTATCTTGAGCCCACTTCTGAAGTCAGTGGCTCCTGGAGGATTCTTATGAATCCTCAATTTAAAGACTTCAGAAGAAATGGATGTTCAGTAGTCAGGAGAAAGTGGTATATATCTTTTAAGTTGGGGGAAAATGCAGTCTTGATTGAGCAGTGATAAATTTCACCCAGAATGCTTCCTCTGGCATGAAGTAAATACCATGTCTGTGTACTCTTCTACTTTTTGAGCTTTCAATCCTAATTTTTTGTGAGCAATTCTCAAATCAAAATAGCCCCCTCCACGGAAGAGAGCAAGAGTGTGCTGTTCAGCATGTCACAAATCTCTACCTGGAAAATACTTCTCTAAAGAAAATACAGGCTGTAGAAATGCAGCTTTGTTGACAGAATCATCTGAAAATTTTTTCTAGCACAGTTTCCTGAGCCCTACTCCAGACCCGCCAATAAATAGTTTTGGAATGAGGCTTGGAGATCTAGATATTTGAAAAGTTTCCCACATGATTCAGATACTATACTTCCGGATTTTTTTCTTCTACCAGCTATCTTGGTACAAAGGAAGCTTCTCCCACAGATGGCCTGGGCATGGGAGCTTGAAGGGAGGGCAAAGGTCTACTTTTTCCTTTAATATCTTGTTCTATCACTCCTTTTTCTTATGTGCTTGATCTCTGAGATATTTGCCAAATCCTTCTCAATGTACACTTAGGCTCTGCTAGAATAAAGCTGTTATTCTTGTATTAAAATTTTTAACAGTAACAATATATTACATAACAGAAAAACAAGAAAACAGAGCATAGGGTCAGAACAAGATAGGGAAGGTTGACTAGAAGGTACATGATATGGATTGAATTGTGTCACCTGAGAGCTTTGTGTATTAGAAGCTTGATCCCCACTGTGACTGTTAAGAGAGTGGGAAATCCTATTATGGTAATTGAAAGTGGAGCCTTGAAGAGGTAGACCATGCCCTAATGAAGGGTGGATTAATGATGGTGGTGATGGGTGTGGTTCTCAGGGATTTAAAAGGAGAGCACATGAGAGTCTCTCTCTCTCTCTGCTCTGCCATTCTCACCACGTGAGACCCTGCATCACCGAAATCACTACCAAAGAAGGCCCTTACTATAAGTGTTCTCAGGACTTTGAACTTCCCAGCCTCTGAAACTGTAAACAATAAATTTTTTCTTACAAATCACTCAGTTCCAGGTGTTGTGTTATAAGCAACAGAAATGGACTAATCTAGTAAAACTAAGGAAAGTACCAGTCCCAGAACCCAAGGTGGGAAGGAGTTTGTGCATGTTTTCAAGCAATCTTGGCTGAAATATGTGGTGTGGGCAATGATGGATGAGAGGATAGGAAGCCAAGAAGACCATTAAATTCAATAGAAGAGAAAAGCCCTTGGAGAGTCATGAGGACATCCACACTTACTATGGATTCAACAATATTTCTACTAATATCCAAATGGAATACCTTAACATTTCCTAAGATTTTAGCCTCCTGCATCTTTAAAACGACTGGTGGATGCCCTCTGTTAGAAATCCAAGATCAAGGATACTTGTGGCTAAATGTAATATTAGTCATAAAAGACAGAAGTATCTTTTGAATCAATTCTAACATAGCTGTCAAGAAGACATTGTTCAGTCGTTAGAATGATCCACTGCTGCCCAAAATGCTAATGGATTAGAAACATATAGTTTGTCCAATAGGATATAAATATGTTGCAGCACGACACCAATGGCATGAAGCCACTTTAAGAATTTCAGATGATAGCCAAAAATTGCCCTGAGGCCCACTCTACCGTGTTTTAAAAATAAAAATAAAAATAAAAATAAAAGATGACCATATTTTAAAAGTCAGATGATACAGAAAATACATTTTCAGACTTTATTGGTGCCATAGAATAATGGAAACTAGGGTATGTGTTTAAGGTAGAAATTCAGATGAATTAGCAGTATTCATAAATAAGTGTGTGTGTAAGTTTGTGTCATACCAACATTCTTATCTTTCTGGAAATGTTGCTTTTCTACTTTAGATCACTAGATAATTTCTTGGGAGTAGCTGGATAATCATAAAAATGTTGCTGGAATGCAGCGGATAGGTTGGTGGTTGCTATTATAGCTGTTTGCATCGTAACTCTAGTGGCTTTGTAAGGTGTCTACTTGGCTAGGCTGAACTATATATATTTTCCAGAATTCATTTTCCTGTACATTTCCTGTTAGGGTGAACCACACAACAGATTCAATGAGATGTGGAGACCAAAAGTGAAGTAGCAGCCACTTTGGAGCTCATACACATGAGGAAACTGCAAATGTTGCTCCTTCCCTGGACCCTCCTTCAGTCTGTCTGATTCCTGGGCCAGGTGTCCATATTTAGCTCCATGACAAATGGCCCCAGCACCTGTGGGACACCCACACCATCAAGGTCAGAGACAGAGTTCCAATGTGTCCTCATATGTTCCAACTTGTGCTTGTGACTTCCATCTTTTTTTGCCCTCTCTATTTTACATCCATCTTCCCTTCCTGTGGACTTCAGGCTCCATCATCAGATGAAAAGATAATAGCCTTACAGAGACTGCTTCACTCTCTCACAATTGTGCAGTCAGATCAGCATAAATATATAAGTCTATATCTACATCTATAATTATAGATGATATAGCTATGTATGTATGTATATATGATGTATGTGTATCTATCTATCTGCCTACCTATTTATCTACCATCTACCTTTCTATCTATATCCAATTGGTCCTATTTCTCTGATTGAATCCTGACTGATACCATAACTACAGGACTTCCATAACTTCTAGGTCGAGCTCTGTTAAGCCAGGCTTGTCTAAACACACAGACTCACAGATACACAGACACACAGACACACACACACACAAGTATCAATTCTTTTGAAAGGACTTTAGTTAAGATAAAGACCTTGAGAACTTACATGCTTCATATACTCTTTTGCCTGATTGAATGGGAAATGTAAATGCTGTATTTCATTGTGTTAATTTTTATATATCTAACATATCAAAAATTATATTTAGAAAAGTATCTATTAAACTAAACAATTCTTTTTTAAAAAATTTTATTTATTTATTTAAAAAAAAATTTTTTTTGTCGATATGCAATGTGGTTGATTATTGTAGCCCATTACCAAAACCTCCCCCCCCAACAATGTCCTTTCTGTTTGCTTGTCATGTCAACTTCAAGGAATTGTAATTGTTATGTCTTCTTTGACGCCATAATACAACTTCTGTTAATCTGTCCTACAGGGAAAAATAAGCACCCCCACACCCCACACACATACATACATCTATTCATATATATGTTCAATGTAGTGAACGGTCAGGTTGAATCAATTGTGGTACATTTCATACTTCAGCTTATTATGCAATTACTAGAAAGAACAGCTGCAAAACAATGAATATGTTATGGTCCTATCCTTGTAAAATAATAACGGGTGAAAATCCTACCTGTCTGTATGTATGTTTATAAATAGCATAGGAAAAGATGGATGAGACATTGCACTAGACTGATAACATTGTTTACTGGGATGAAGTGGGCTTGGTAGGAAAGGGAGATACTAACAGTTTCTTTATACAACATCTACGTATTGTTTGAATTATTACAAAGAGCATGCACTATTTTTGTAGTTTCCCCTATCCTCCCCAAAGTCCAACAAATTAACTTCAGAAAACAACAATAAATTTTTTTGTGGTTTTGTTCTTTCAAAAGAGAAAGGATGAAAATATCATTTTTGATTGCCCCCATGCTCCCTGCACCCAGTGAATTGGCTGATGTGCTGCATCTGTCAGAAAGGCTGTCTCAGACCCCAGTCTGACAATGACCCCTGATTTGGTCACCCACTGTCTTCTCTAGCCCTTGAGTTTGAATTTCTTCAATTCCTGGTCCAAGACCTACCTCTCAGTGTCAATTCAACCAAAGTACAGGAATGAATTATAGTACTTGGAATTCAGTCCAGGTGTAAAAATATTATTCTGGCTTATTCCTCATTCCTTGTGTATATGTACTGTTTAGACAGACTCAAAAAGTGTCTCATTTATTATTTAGAGAGAATTATCCTTGTATCATCTCAAGAGGTAACTTATTATCAACCAATAAATATCTTTTGAATGCCTAGTCAAATACCTATAGAAAAACACTAACATTATTGAGATATATATGATATATTGCTTACATATATGTATATATTTTCATATATATTTATATATGTATATGCACTCAGATTTGCCTTAAAATTGGTGTGACTTTATTTACTTTAGTAAATAACTATTTTGGAATCATTGTCTCACAGACTGTTCTATATATCCCAAACTATTTGAAGCAATATTAAAATAATCTGCAATAGAGTTGCAATGAATTAACACGTGAATCTCTCTCTAGATGGTGGTGAGAAATTATGTACTATGTGCTTCTGAAAAATAATATATTAATTGTCTAGTCCTGCTCCTTCTGCTCTACCTGCTTTGGAGGACAGCCTGGAGTTTTAAGGGTTTCCAACCTTCTTTCTTTCCTGAAGGAACTGGTTTTGGAAGGGCTTATTTCCTTGGACCAAAGAAAAAGTATCAGAAGACACAACTGGGAAGTGATGAGGGAGATTTCATGCTCCCAAGGGATGTGGCTTCCAAGTTGTTATGCAAGAAGACATTGTTCATTAAATGGTCTCATGATTGGCCAAAGGTCAGCTGATGCCCATTTGTTACCTACTGTAGAATTCCATATCACGAGTCAGAGAATTTCTTTATTGCTATTACAGAAAGAAGGTAAGTAAAGAGACCATCAGATTCTTAGGGAATCTATTAATTAAAAATGAGATGATTATTGCATAAATCATTTTGAGAATTGTATTCAGCCACCAACAGAAACCCACAAAACAGGGTTAACAATGAGTCTGAAGATACAGCCTAGGATAAGTGGGGCAGGATGTCAGCAGGAATTCAGGCTCCTTTGCTTCTTCCTCAGCTGTCCTTTCCTGTTCTCTTTTCCTTGTGGTTATAAGATGGTTCCATTTTCACCACTCCATTCAACCCCTCAAATCCTCCCACTCCAGCCCCCACCAGATATCAAGACGATGTTCCAGGCAGGAAATAGGAAAAAGAACAAGGGACATGCCAAGTGTGCTAGCTGAGCCAGCCGGGTGTAGGAAGAGCTTAACCCTCATCGGCCAAGGTGGTTACCTGCTCATCCCCTGCAACGAAGGAGGTAGAAACAGAATTCGGAATTCTGCCATTCCTGGCACCCCACCCTGCACCCCGAAAAGTAAAGTTCTAATAGTAAAGCCAAGAAGAGAATGGATGTTAGGTTGGCAATTCACAGTTTCCACCACAATAAGCAACCCAGAATGAAGCATTTTTTCTTAAAAATCAAACAGTTCCCCTCTAGGAATTTACCCCAAGAAAATAATCAAACAGGCAAACAAAGGTACAATTTCATTCATTTTAACATTATTTCTAATAGTAAAATCTGGTTGGTTACTGAAATGATCTGGCCCCTTACTATCTCTCTGAGCTCATCTCCCACCCGCACTCGTTCTGCAACCACGCTGTCACTGTCGTTGTCCCTGTTCTTCAACAATGTGAATGAAGCATGTTAATCTGCACCTTGTTCTGGCTCTGCCTGGAAAGCTCCACCCCAGGGATCCCCACAGCCCGCTCCCTCCCGTCAAGTCTCCGCTCAAAAGCTCTTCACTAGAGGAGACTTATCTTAGGTAAAACAGTGACTCTCCTTATACTTTCCCATTTTCACTTTTGTTACTCACCTCCACTTAACATTATATTTATTTATTTATATTTTATTTTCTGTCTCTCTCCTTCTGTCTTGCCACTTAAGAACTGGGACCTGGAAGAATGATTGGCATAAAATAGGTATGAAATACTTCATTTATGAATTAGTGAATAAATCTCTACTGATTTATTTAGGTTTCTTTTATGTCTCGCATCGCAAGAATACTTTGTAATTGTTCCATAATGATCTTGCACAGTTTTGTTAGGTTTGTTCCTAGGTATCTCACACCTTTTACTTTTGTTGTAAATGTTATATACCGTCACCTCAACCCCCATTTTACATTTTCTAGTTTTTTTTTTTTCTGGCCTGTAAGAATGCTATTAAATTTAAAATAAGTTTAACAACTGAGCTTATCTTTTTAATTAGTTTTAATACAATATCTCTAAGTTCTCTCATATTTCCTTGAAAGATAAATAAGTGGTCTACAAAAAATGGCAATTTTTTTTCTAATCTTTGAACTTCTTTCTTTTCTGTTCATTTTGGGTTTTTTAATAGTAAGTGAGGCCCTCCACTACATGCTGAATAGTGCCAAGCGGTGGATGGCATCACTGCCTAGTTTCCAATCCTTTGTTCTATAAATGAGGAAGAAGAGGCCTGGAGGTTTAGATGATGTAATGACATAGCACAGCTGCTTAGTGGCAGACTCTATATCAGACTCCATATCTTCTTGAAGTTTTGCTACTCCACATGCTAACACAGAACAGCACTTTATAATAAATTTTTTTTGGAATCTGGACCTACAAAATTTGTGCCAATTTATTTTCACTACATAAAGTCTTACAAGTGAGTTGATTTAGTATAAAACACTTAGAAGAGGGCCAAGCAAAGTAGATATTGAACAAATATCAGTTAAATTAACATAAACTTAACATTTAAGATAAATCTACCTACATTTAAGATTATTTGTGGTTTTTCATTCATATGTTATATAGGAGACATGTTTTACACCCTTTTATTGAGACAACTTAATTTCTATCATGCCACACAGATGTACTTAAATTTGTAGTTTAGTTTGTTCCAGTTTATCACTTAAGTGTGGAATATACTATAAAGCATATGAACTTCACTGGGCCTGGTTTTCCAAAGTCTTGCAGTTTCAAATATTGAACTTGCAGAGGACTGGAAATTCTCACCAGGCTATTGAGTCTCTGTTGCAAGATAATTGTGGCACAGCAATATTGCTGGCTCAAAGACAGATTAGTTACTGATTGATATCTAAGTTGCTGGAAAACTGCTAGAGGGAGAAGGAATGTTTGCTAAGATCAAGCTTTTGTTGATAGCTTTACTAGAATGTCATCTGACTTGTTTCACTGAAAGTTACTAGCCTATATTGTTAAACTATAACCCCACCTATGTCTCTTCCTATAACTTCCTGGTCTGGAAAATAAATGTGGGAAGAGAACCCCAATTTGGGGTTAATTTCCCAAGGAATGGTTGCCTCTTGTTGGAGGGTCCCAGTGAAGTTAACCACTTCAGAGCTTCTCACTGCTCAGAAGAGATGGGCTTTGAGTAATCCTTTGCATCTCCATCACCCAGAGGAAGTGGGGTGACAAATCCGTGGAGGGGCGAAGCAACACTTAAGTAGGAACAATCATCTTTAACTGTGAAGATTTTTCTCTCTTTTCTCATTTCTTACCCATAGTGTTCCCTTCCCCCCATAGCACACATAAATCCATGACCAATCCAGTGATATCATGATCTTCTTATGAATTTCTGGATTGCAAATTATGCACAAGTTACTGGAATATGGAATCACGTAGTTCTTTTGGAAAGTGAGTCCCTAGATGCATATGCTGTGGTCATTCAAGGGATGCATTAATGGTATCTTCTAATCCTTTAGGCTCAGAAGTAAATGAGCTTTGATGGAAGAATTTTCAATGCTATACCATATTATGAGCAGTGCATTTTGTTTTTACTTAGGCAGAACTAATGAGATTCTTTTTTATCTTTCTTAATTTTATGTAAAATATGAGTAAGGAACCAACTTAAGGAGCATAACTTACCCAGGATTTTGATATACTATTCTTCAACTTGGGCTAGATTGATCTATGAGCAAATTTTTCTTAAACGTGACAGTAAAAATCTTCAATTATTATCTGGGGACAAAATTTGAGTCACATTGCTTTCACATCCAACGTCATTTTAAAATGGACACTAAAGGATGTTGACAGCATACATGTTTTTAACATAAGACATTCTTCTTGACAGTATAGAAGATATTTGGCATTTTTCTCTCGTGAAAAATTATACTATGATATTATTACCTTGCATCCAAAACCTTGGCATCAGGTCAATTTCCTCATGTTTTGTATTTTATATTATTCCTAAACTCTCCCTTCCTCTTCTCTTCTCTTCACTCTTTCTTAAATTCTGTTCAGGCTCAACTATAGACATAATGTAAAATCATAGAAAATGAAAAGAGTATTCTATTTCTAACTGAATTGCTTATTGATTAGTTTTATTTAATAGAATTCTGTCTGATAACCATAGATTTTGGGTACTCTTAAAAACTGTCTTGTTGGAACCCTCTTACAGATGAGAAAACTGAGTTCAAAGTTTAGTGACCTAAACACCATTATACTCTCAGTTAAAAATAGAATCAGAAATATAACCCAGTTCTCCTGAAATCAGTTGGATTCTTTCCCCTCTGTCATGATGTCTCAGTTATTGAGACTAGAGGAAAAAGCTAATCAGGTCAATGACATGGGACTAATCCAGGAATTTACACCTACTTTGTGATACTAGGCTAGTCAAATGTCTTGTCAATGTGTACTACAGATTAATAGGAGAACCAGGCACTTGGCTATAAATGGATCAGTTTCATTATTCTTAAAATCTCAAAGATTAGTCATTGTTGTCACCTTTGTGTAAAAAGAAAATGCAATATTCATTCATTCTTCCACCCAACAAAAGATTGTTAAAGAAGCTATCCTTATTTTTAATTTAATAACTAAAATTTATAGAGGATTTCACCTTGTAAGCCAAGAGAAGAAAGTTTACTAGGAGAGAGAAAATTCTGTCAGTGAATTGGGGAAATGTTAAAAAGGCCAGAGGAAAGCCATATATAGTTTGGTACTGTTATGTGTAGTCCTGTTTATCTTGTAGTTAGTTAAGCCATTGTTCCTTCATTTGGGGTCCCAGATTCTGAAATGTTAAACCAGTATCTTGACTTCCACCCAGTGCTGCTTCCTTTCCCCAAGCAAATACATATGGAAATATTTTAGATCAAATCTAAAAGCACTCTTTGACAAAACACCTGACACTTTTAGAGTTAGGTCTTGAAACATTTTAAGACTTTAATTACATACAGGAAAATGTAAGGCCTCATGATACCAGTGTCTGCTCTCCCAGTTAATATGTATGATATGTGAACCCTTTTTTTGGGTATAGAACAAACAAAATTGCTAATTTAATCAGGGTATTCTGTGGTGAATCATTCAAAGGAAACTGACCAATAAAAGGCAAATGTTGAGGGATTGAAAGAGACGGAAATCTGAAAAATTAAAAAAAAGAAAAAAGGAAAGAAATAAAGAAGGAAACTCAGAATGTAGGAAGTGTGAACAACAAAAAAAAATGAGTAATGAAACATTTCTTTTCAACTTAACCAAACCAAGGGAAACAGTGAATTTTAAAATGAGACAATTTGTTCTATGATAATGGCCAGTTCAAAATGTTTCTGGGTGTGGGAAATTGTACACCAGAAGCTGACTACGTGGAGGCTCTTAGGGTGGAGCTGGGTGAGGATATGGGCTACCAAAGCTAAATGTGGGATAGCTGGAAGAGAAAGGGGCTGTTGAACTCAAAGGAAAGAAAAAGTAGTTATATGTCAGAGCTAAAGTGAGAAAACGTGTACACAACAGATTTTTCACATAGCCTAAGACAAGAATAAGAATTTTGAAAGAGGTGGTAGTTAGGTCCACAAGGTAAGTATCTCCAGAAAGAGAGAAGCTTCTGAGGTTCGATTCCTCTTAACAGCAGCCCGTGCCAGTAGGAACCAGAGCTCACTGACATGCAGTCTCCCTAAAAGATGCCAGCCCCTCCCTCAAGCTCTGACAGACAGAAGAACTTTGAAGTCTTCAGCCTGGCTATTCGTCTCCAGAGACACCCTCTTCTGCACTTATATGCACCACACCCTGTTGACCAAGGAAGACTCTCTGAGCCCAGTTGCCACCTCTAGACGGCAAGAGACATTGGAGGAAACAGAGATGAGAAGGGGCTCCCACAGAAACGAAAGGAATTCTGTTAATCAGTTGTGAATCACAGCTGTAGCCGCAGGTCGGCCCAGAATGTTTTGAGAAGCAGAGATGAAGAACCTAACTCAGTCTGGGTAATCGGAGGTGTGGGCTGAACAGAGAGAATATTCATGACCAGATAAGATTTTAAATGGCTTCAAAGATCCAGTTAGTAGAGTTGTGTCCTTCCTTCCCCAGTTGCAGAGGGTGGGAGGAGAAAGAAGCCATTCCAATTAGAGATGAAATAACATTTGTAAAATACTGTTGAGGAAATTCAGTGTTTCCAGAAGGCTGGGGAGAAAAGCTTAGACCAGATTGTAAAGGGTTTTAGATATCTTTCTAATGAGTGTGGGCTGAATATTGAAGCCATTAATAGGTTTCACTAAGTAATGTGTTAGTACTAGGAACTAGATACTTCCACCGCATTTCAAAAGGTGCTACCCAGGGCTACTCGCTCCCAGTGGTTTGACCTGAGGCAGTATGGGGGAGAATTAGGCGTGGGTTCGGGAGCCAAGATCAAATATCTCTTCTCTTAGATGAGTTACTTAACTTTCTTAGCTCCCATTTTCTTTTTGCAAATTAGGAATGGATACTACCTCATAGAGTTACTGTGGTCATTAAGTGAGATAATACATGAAAAATTATACAGCAGTGTCTGGCACACAGTGCCAAATAGCCAATGGCTGTTTTTATCAGGAAGTGCTGATGCCCACACAGAGTGAGGGACTGGAATTTCCCCAGAACTGACTCCTTGTGCTGTCATACAATTCCTATTCGGAGTGCTCATCATATTCAGCTAGAACAAGAAGGGGCACGAGCATCACACATAGACTGGACCCATCCTCCTTCCATGCTCATCTATAACTGCAGGTAGCCTAAGCCTCAGTTCTGTTGTGAGTGTGTGTGCAAGACACACACGAGAAAACACTGTGTCTACACTTGGGATCCCCCACCCTCCCCAAATGCACTAAGACATCTGAGGAACAAAGGAGCATCCATCAACAAATATCAATTACTCAGCATTTAGCTCAGTGCCTTTCTTACTCATAGTAAGTGCTTGGTAAATGTTGGTTGAAGGAATCAATCAGCAAATCATCCTTAACATCTACTACGTGGGGGTTCTAACAAATTAAACACATCATCGCTGTTAAACAAGCTGATTATTCTATTTGGAGAGAGCAAACACACACACATACAAAACAACTGGTGAACAAGTCTGAAGAGTAAGGGAAAGAAGAGTGAATCCACAGGGAAAGATTTGAGGAGGCTGACTGCTATTACGTGGCTCAGAAACAATGTGTAGAATCTTTTTCAAAGTGAGGACTTTGGAGCATTGCAGGAGAATGACCTGGGGGGCTTGTTTTAAAAAACTCATGGCCAAGCCCTAGTTCTGACTCACCATGTCTTACCCTAGGGGATTCTGATGCTCACTCAGGTTGCAGAACCACTGGGGTATAATTTTGTATATTTTGGAGGAGAGATTCCTTTCAGTCATACCCTAATCATCTGCCCTTACCTTCCACTCTCCCAGCTCCTGTTTTGGTGTTGAGATTGCAAAGATGAAAGTTCCTTTCTCTGCATAATTCTTCCTTCTCTCCATCCCCTGGAACACACAGAAGGAGCCCATAAGGACATGTGACTGACAGGATCACCCTGTTTCCAAACTTGGCTAATCGTAAGAATTACCTGATGAGTTGGTTTTACATTCAAACACCCAGACTGCAGCCCAGTGAAATTGAACCAGAATCTACAGAGGAGAGCCTTGGATTCTGCATTTTTAAGAATCAACCAAGGTAAATCTTATGATCAGTCAAGTTTTGGAAATAAATGCCTTCAACCATTTTGAGTTCATGCAGTGGTAACCAGTATAAAGAGAGTTATTTCAGGGTAACAATTTAAATCAAACTTTGATCATCACTATTTTATTTTGATCATGGAAACATTATTTTGGATATTGGTTGATGTTTGATTTTATTTCTTCTCACACTCTAAGATGTAAAATAATATGGTGGTTGAACTGCTTTTGTGAAGGTCATATTTTTGTAAATATTTTTAAAACTACATATTGATCAACTCAGCTAAAAATATGAGAAAGAAAAACACCTTCAGTGTTACTTACACATTATATTGAACAGTTGGTCTTCACTAGCATCTACCAACAATTTAAAACTGGAGTAGGTTTTTTCTACTTTGAAGAAGTGTTTATGTATTTTATTATCGTGGAAAGGAGAAAATATGTAATTTCAGTCTATTTTTTCTTTGAACTAATAGTTGTTTAATAGAGTGTAACTATTAAAAATTTACATATTGAAGGGTCTTTATAATGTGTTTTTAATTTCTAATTTATTGCCTTATGTTTAGGAGGTGCTATTCATATTATTTCTATTCTTTGGATTTTATTGGGTTTTTAATTTTTTTGGTGGCCCAGGTTCTCATACATGTTCCCTGTGTACCTAAAAATAAGATATATTCTCTACTACCAGTATATAAAATTTGATATATCTGTAAGATATATCTTCTTGATTGCATTTATTAGGCCTTCTGTATTCTTAACTTTTTGCTCATTTGATCTGTCTTGGATTGAGAATGATGCGTTAAAATTTTCTAGTGTGTTTTTTATTGCTCGTACCTATAGTATCTGTTTTATAAAAATTGTTGATGTGTTTTTGGGTACACAAATACTAATATCTATTATATATTTATTGTAAATTATAGCCTTTGGTATTACAAAGTTTTTCTTTTCATTCTTTTAATACATTTTGTTTTAAATCCTATCTTGTCAAATATTAAGATAACCTGCTTTCTTTTTCTTTGCCTTTGCCTAGTATATATTTTTGTATCCTTTTATTTTGTACTTTTCTGAATATTTGGGGTTTTGTTTCATTTTGCTTTGTGAGAAAATTTGAAAATGTTTTTCTTTTAACAGATAGGTTAAGCTCATTTATATTACTGATACCACTATGTAGTCTGTTCTCTCGCTATTTTTTTTTTTTTTTTGATATTTAGAATGATTTGTACTTTTAAGGCAATGTTTTCATTTAATACAACACCTTATATGTTATCCTTAATCCCTCCTTTTTGGGATACTGTCTACTAGTTTCTTCCCATAAAAAAATCTTTTGGTGAGCTTATATTCTTGTCTTCTCCTTGCTTCTCAATAAGTATTAAATTTTACATAACATTTTTTATTCTAGACAATATTTATAAGGCTATATCAGCAAAACTTTCCTGTTTTCACATACTCTCTGTCCATTTTGGCTACTTTTAACTGAATGCATATTGTCATAGAATATAGTATACAGTCGTTACACAATTTATTGCCTCCATTATATCTATCATTTTCTCCTAGTATATTTTCAGGCAAATATATTCAATGTTCACCAACCAGTTCTTGAAGTCTCTCCAGACTTTTGGTTGGTTCTTTGCAGATATTTCTCTAATACAGTCTTCAGGAAGGGTTCACAGAGACAATATTCCCTGAGTTCTTCTATGTTCATATTGGTTGTTCCAGAGTCTTGATATATAAAAGTCAATTTGGCTATTCATACAACCCTGGGCCTATAACTTTTTCCTTGGATATATTAAACATGCTATTCAATTCTCTTCTGGCATAAAGCCTTGCTCTGAAAAAAAGGCTAAAATCAATCTAATTTCTTCCCTTTATAAGTGATTTAATTATTTTTCTGGATTACTAAAGGATTTTTTTCTTTTTTTACAAAGTTTGATCATTTTTCTAGAGTATGTCCTTGTGTTGGCTGTTGTTGGTCAATTTTTACAGTTGCATAATATGCCCTTTCAATGTGTAACTACACATTTTAAAAAGAATTATTTTAGAAAAAGTTTTCTTGAATTATAGTTCAGGTATTGTTCTATTCCATTGCTTTCATTCTTTGAGGACTGCTATTATTTTTATGTTAGATCTTCTTTGCCTGCTCTGATCTGTCTCTGTCATTTGCTCTCAAGTTCATTTATATTTTTTCAATTCCATTTTGACTTTGTTTTTTCTCCTTTCACTTTCCATTTATATTATGGCATTATCTGTCATGTTTGTTTGCTTTGGTATTTCTTTGAGCTCTCTCTTCATTTTGAAATGCTTCCCCTCTCCTCATTTATTTCTAATTCTTTACTGAGTTCTATTAACTCTCATTGCAAATCATTACTTTATCTAATAGTATCATCCCTGAGTTCTTTTAACATTTTGCTTTATGTTGTGATTTTATAGATTCTTTTTTTCTTTTCCACTTGTTTTGAAGTATTAGGATGCAGTTGTAATCTGTTTTATACCCGTGTCTTTTGGGTATAAGTTTATTGTCTGTATAATGATATTCTATTCGTTTTTTTTTTTCCTCAGAGTAAACTTACATAATATTTGACCACAATCCTTTTCTTGTTGTTCATGATTGAGTAAGATGAATTTTCCTGAAATCTTAACAGGAGAGAAAGGGATGGGATAACTCTCCTTGTGTCATGGGTCTAGGGCCCTCTTTTTATTGACATCTCAAGTATTCAATAACATTGTCTTGAACTTTCAAATACCTGTTAGTCCTGTTCATTCTCTCTCTCTTTTTCTTCTTATTGGACCTTCTTTCCCCTTTGCTCATAATGTTTCTTCTTGCTCATTCATTGCATTTCCTCCTCAGTGAAAGGATTTGCACTGGAAGGAGGGTTCATTTGCTAGTTTTAAGATTTTATAAGTCAAGACAATCCCAGCACTGTCCAGCCTTACCATGGTCCCTTGGACTCAGCCACAAACTGCAGCCTGCAAAAGAAAGCCCCTACCTATTTCCGATGTTTTTCTCAGATTGGCCTGCAGTAATTTTCAATGAGTACCTGTTTGAGAATTTTGAGATCTTCAGTTTTTAGTGCCAACAGAAATCTTGTATTTCTTTCAACAAAAATACTGCTATCTTGGGGGTTTGTTCCTGTTTGCTCCTGTTTTCAGGATTGTCAAGCTGCACCAATTTTTGTTGCATGTGTTGTTCCATAAGGTTTTAATTTTAACATCCTAATTGCCTTGTCTTATGTGTGTGGGGGGGAAGTCAAGGAGATTCAAAGACTATGTTTCTGCCACCAATGCCATCCTACCCAGAATTATCTAACTCACGTTTTAAAAGGATAACTGTACTCTCATTGTTACGCAGAGAACAGACTGTAGGGAGAAAAGGGTTGAGGCAGTGGGAGAAGTCAGGAAGTGATTCTCTAGCAAGAAATATTGGAGATGGTGAAGGTAATGAGAAGAAGTGACAGGATTCTGGATATATTTTGTAGTCAAAACTGACAGGATTTTCTGTTGCCTGACTATTCGATGTGAGAGAAAGAGAGGAGTGAAAGAGGACACTAAATTTTTTGGCTTGAAGAATTAGATAAAAGAAGTAGTTATTCCCTAAAATTAGAAAAATTGTTGGGTGGCTGGTGGGGTAGCAGGTTTGGGTGAAGAAAGAGTTTGGGTTTTGACATGTTGATTTTGGCATGCCTTTTAAACAGGCAAGTGGTGAAATCAGGTAACTAGTGGAACACGTGAGTAAGAAGTACAGCAGAGATCTGGAATGGAAGTGAACATTTGGGAGTCGTAGAGAGGAGTTGAAGCATGAAATAGAATGAGATAACCTAGGCAGGAATTGTAGCTGGAGAATAGCTAGAGGTGGGAAGTAAAAAAACCCAAAACACAAAACCACAAAGAAGACTGCAAAGGACTGCCTGGTATGTTGCGAGTAACACCAGGAGAGGACTGGTGTCCCAGAGGGCAGGAGAAGAAAGTGCTCCACGGAAGAGAGCTCTGGTCACAGTGTTGCATTTGTTTGTATTTTTGTTCAAGTATTATTAGACTTAAGATCGTTTTCTATATTATTTCCTTATTATAGTCTCAAATATATTTTTATTTATTAAAATCTACTCTACCTAATTTCAAGTAAGATACCTGAGATATCTGGTAATAAAGACAAACTTAATCTAATTTTTATCATTTGTACCCACAGCTTTAACTATCTAATTTTGCTTATCTTGATTTTTACCCTGCAAATAAGCCTTAAAAATAAAGGTAATTTCTTTCCCAACTTAAAGTCTGAAAAAAAGCAGTTTTCTTCTGTGTTCAGACTCAGTTAAAGCAAGCCACACTGGGAACAGAAATAAGAGATTACTCAAATGTCCATAAGGATTCTTAGTGTTGGACAGCAGATGTTGGCTTTATCCCCTATTAAAACAGCAGAATGCAGGCATACCAGAGATTTTATGACCTGCGGACACAGTGGGTGATTCAACACAATCCTAGATTCCTATGATCCTCATAAGGCTGCACAAATTTACTTTCCAACTTTGTAATTTTTTCCAGTGACTTATCCACATAATATAGGTGGGCTCTGAACAAAACAAAAACATTTTAGTCTTGGACCTGGTATTAATTTAGTTAGAACCTCATTAAAAAATATAAAAGCAGATAATCATTAGCTCAATTTGCTCCTTTTTTTTCTTCCTTGCTATTGTGAAGATATGATTCTTTGCAAAGAATAAAAGATCAGGAAGCTCTTTTAAGTCCCCCAGAATTTGCAATAGAACTCTCGATGTCTTTTACTTTTCTTTGGTGAGCTAGTTAGCTAATTCTTGAAAGCCAGTTTAAGTAGATGCTGTGGTGTACCACCCAGGTTCCCCTGGAGGACAGAGATACTCTTCTCCCAGCTGCCAAGAATGTTGCCTGCATAAGCCTCACAGCTAAATCTTTCTCCAGAAAGGAATCAGCTCCTTTAGCTAAAGATTATACCAAGATTACACCCGAGATTATACCTCTCCCAGAGACAGCCCATTTTCAATTACTGGTCCATGTAGGGATATAAAGGCCCAGCCTACTTGCTCCATTTGGGCTATCTCTGAAGAGTCATCGCAGCTTCAAATCTCTCTATGGGACTGTCAGAGGCATCTATTTAAATTACTTTGCGGATTAACTTCTCTAAACAATTCCGCTTTCTGCACTCCCTTATAAGCTTTATTCCTAATAACATTCTTCAATATAACATCTACATTCAGCACTCCATCTCAGAGTCTATTTCCCTGAAAGCTTGACCCAGGAGAGTTAGTACAATAGTGGCCCATGGAAGCAGATCTTAAAGTGGATTTTGGAGCTGAATCCCCTGGTGGCTGGCTAGCAATGATTATAAGTGGAGTAGTATAGGCTCCAGCAGCTAGCTCTGAATTGTTAAAACTTTCACTGGCAGTGAACTGGTATGGGATCCCTAGTGAAAGGAAATGCATTAGCAGGTGCAATATCTCAGGCATGTGGGAAGTTCAAGGGAAGTGATCATTGGAAGGATACTGAATTGCATGATTTCTGCTAGGAACTACCAATAAATGAAAGAAAATTAAAAGCTCATTGCCTAAATAAGGAAAAGCATGAAAATCAGAATGCCACATATAAAAAGATCCTTATCAACTCAGCCAGAGGCAGAAAATACCAAAGTTCAGAATCTCTAGAGAACATTGAATTTTCAGCACCAGTAAGTCTGCCATGACAAGATCTGATTGGACAGAGTGAGATGCTGAGATTGAGGGTGAGGACATTTAGGTCAATGCTCTCTAAAGTCTTGAATTCCCAAATTCTCCTGAGCCCTTTTGGCTTGCAGAAGTGGCCCTCCCCCCCCCCCCCGATAGAGGCTAGCACTCTTTTCTCGCTTGAGCGATGAAAAGCCCTCTGCCTTGCAAGAAATACCCTATTAAGATCTATTTCCAACACTATATCTGGCCACCAGATTAATATATAAGATCAAGTCACAACATTACATGGGCTTGAAATGGAGGAATCCTCAAAAGAGGTTCAAGTCCTAGCTAATGTGGCCTTGTGGGAGCTGGAGCTTATGTGTGGACTGGATCCTGAGGGTTCTGGATTAAGATACATTAAATACAAAGTTGAATAGGAAAGAGTTTGTTGATATGAAAACATATACTCCTGTGATACAGCATTTAATATCCTTGTAAGGATCTCAGGAGATATTGCTAATTCACTGCTGGGCTGGTTCTTAGAAGCTTGGAAAAAGCAATAACTCAAACCAAGTGAAGCAGAAGTGTGAAAACCACCATGATAATGGAAGAAAAGAGGATCAAACAGCTCAGAAAAGTTGGAATGTTAGAGTGAATATACTGCATAAGGCCAGAAAATACACCAGCTGACTACGTTCATGGGAGGGTGTGGCGTACAAACCAGTTGCCAAAGTGATAAGGAATGCACTGATGAGAAGTTCAGGGGCATCTTTCTTCTATAGGTGAGGACTGATGTACAAAACATTAGTATAAAACAAAGTTTCTTGATAGCAATAGAAATGAAAAGATCCTGAATTAATAGGGACCATGTAGCAGCACCAAGCCATCAGCAAAAAAATAAACACAGTTATCATAAGTGACAAAGTCAGAGTGGTAGCCAGGATGTCCTGACCCATAGGGAAGTATAGATACATTTAGTAGAGGACAACTGTTCTTGGGGAGATATAGATTGGCGGTGAACAAACATATTGCTCAATCCGTATAATCAAAGGACATCAAGGAAGCTGAGGGACAATGCCCTCCACCCAAGAAAGTTAAAATTCCTTGCACAGTTTTTGGATATGAGCCAATTTCCAGAATCTATTGGCTGATGGAGAGGCTAGGTCCCCAGGAGAGAGGATTCTATAATCCCATGGTAAGTATATACATAATTCCCCCCAGTAATACTCCCAAATGACTTTAGCTATTTACCTGGTAACCATATACTGAAGAAAGAGAAATAAACATTTCAATAACTGTGGACAAAAGGATCAGGTCAATGTTAATACACTAAAACCTAAAGGACCATCCCTCTCCTTATTAGACTGGGTATATATGAGGGCTATGTAATAGAGTCCAGGCCCAAGTCTAGCTCACAGTGGTTCCTCTAGGACCATGGTCCTAGCCAGTGGTGTTCCCTAGATGACCAAGTTGTAATTGAAGTGGACATAGTTAGTAGTTGACAGAACCCTATATTGGTCCATTGGCCTGTGAAGTAAGAGTTATTGTATTGAGGAAGTCAAAGTAGAGACTTGAAATTTAAATTCACCCCTCCCCAAACTTAGATAATGTATTAGTCTGGTTTCTCCAGAGAAACAGAACCAAGAGAGTGTATTTGTATATGTGCGTATAAGCACATGCGCACACGTGTCTATGTGTGTATAGAGAGACAGAGTGAGACAGAGAGAGAAAAAGATTTATTGTAAAGAATTGGCTCAAGTGAGTATGAAGGCTGAAAAGTCCTAAGGTCTGTAGTCAGCAAGCTGGAGACCCAAGAGAGGTGATGGCACAGCTCCAGTTCAAGTCTAAAGGCAAGAGAAGACAGATGTCCCCATGCAAAGACAGGCAGAGAGAGAATTCTCTCTTACTCAGCCTTTCTGTTCTATTCATGCCTTCAATAGGTTGGATGAGGCTCACCCACACTGGGGAGGGCAATCTGCTTTCTTCAGTCTAAAAATTTTAAAATGCCCTCACAGACACACCACAATAATGTTTAAACAGATATCAGCACTCTGTGGCCCGGTCAAGTTTACACATAAAGTTAACCATTGCAGATAGTAAATCAAACACAATATTGCATCTACATGGTATAGACTAGTGTCATTCAAAAGGATGCAGTGTCCATGGATTCATATCTTCATCTTATTCACAAGTTTAGACCCAACAAAAACCAGAAAGATCTTGGAAATGACAGTGGACTCAAGAAAACACAAGTTCTGATTTCTGCTTCTGTAGTATCTTTGCTAGAGCAGATTAACACAGCCTTAGGCATGTGATCTGTGGTCACTGGCCTAGAGAACACATTCTTTTCCATCCCTATCAAGAGGGAGGCCCAGAAGCTACTCACTTTCATGAGAGATGGACAACAATACACATTTATGATTCTTATCAAGAAGTATTCTAAATAACAAACATCCTTACCAAGTCCCTTTCCAAAAAGTAGAAGAATTACTTTGAGTTTCGAATGAAAAGAGTAGTATTTGTACATTTACACGAGTCATGCTTTTTAAAACATTGACCAATAGTTTTAAACTGAAAACTGTAACATAAGACACTATTCCAAAACATCTATGGATCTTGGACAATGCTAGATTTTTCTAGGTCCACTTCTTTGTAAATCTTCATCCCCAACACCAAATTTTCACAAGAGGGGAAAGAAGGAAGGAAACAAGTTATAAGAGAAAGCTTTTGGGAACCAGACATTCGTGTTCATTTTCTATCACCAGGTATAAGTCACGATACTTAGAATCATTAGTGATTGCCCAATTTATTTTTAATGACAGTGAAAATGAATTATAAATATTAAATGTAGTATTCTTTTCTCATAAAGAGAGCAGTGTTTCAATTTTGTTCTGTTTACATGATGTACCTAATTTTGAAAGAAAATGATTTGGCTTGGTCAAATTTTCTTGTGGTAACTCAAATGTGGAAAAGATGATGTATTAGTCTGTTTCTGTTGCTTATAACAAAACACCTGGAACTGGGTGGTTTATAAGAAAACAAAATTTATTGCTTACAGTTTATGAGGCTGGGAAGTCCAAAGTCCAGGGATCATATTGGTGAGGGTCTTGGTGGTGGTGACAGTGACCCAGGGGTCTCACATTGCAGAAAATGGAGGAGTAGAGAGAGACTAACCTCTCATGTTCTCTTCTTTTACAGCCCTCAGAACCATGCATGCCCCTGACCACCATTATTAACCCATTAACGGCATGGTCCTACAATCTAGTCACCTCTCCAAGGCCCCACCTTTCAATTACCATAATAGGACTTCCTACCCTCTTTACATTGTCATAGTGGGGACAAGGTTTGGGGGGACATTAAACCCAAGGCAGATTGATTTTGCATCTAGGATATGGAAAGATACCTATTGTGACAGCAAGAAACAAACCATAAAATGTATTTAATGAATTATTCCTTATTGTCATTTTTGTTAGCAGATTATAGCTATCTCTAGAAGAGCAGTTGCTTGGCTGTACTTTGGAACCATCTGAAGAACTTTTTTAAAAAGCCCTGATGCCTTGGTTCCACTCCCAGAGATTGTTACGCGATTGTGCTGATGAACTAGTGGCACTCTCACGTGCTACTGAGATTGAGAACCTCTGCTTCAGAATGTGTGGTTTCAACCCCCCTCATCATGATCCAGCTATCTAACTGGGAAGTTATAAGGTATTTCATGATGCAAGCCACCACGTTTGTCTCAATTACCTTCAGCTCATATAGCAGACTAGAGCATTTCTGAGAGCATCCTGGAAAGTGAGCTCTAAACTATCAAGAATTTACAGAGCCAAGTTTATGCTGAAACTCTGTTAGTGTTCAGCCTGAATTCCAAGTTCATCATCTATCAAACACATGCACACATACATGCAAACACAAACACACTATAAGCACACATTTGATAAGAAATTGAAATGGATGGGCCGGCCCGTGGCTCACTCGGGAGAGTGCGGTGCTGATAACACCAAGGCCCTGGGTTCAGATCCCATATACAGATGGCCGGTTCGCTCACTGGCTGAGCGTGGTGCTGACAACACCAAGTCAAGGGTTAAGATCCCCTTACCAGTCATCTTTAAAAAAAAAGAAAAAAGAAAAAAAAAAGAAACTGAAATGGAAACTTGCACACTAGAAAGGAAAAAGGAAGATTAGTTAAGGGACAGAGGGGTGGAAAATCTTGAAACAGGATGTCTCTCATCTTTCCCTTCAGGTCACTCTGGAAGTGAATGTATTCATGTTTTCCTTGGCCTCCCAAAGGAAAGTGTGGATGGACATTTAAACAAAAAGATAAAGCAGATGCCAAGGGCAGCTGGTACAGGATGGAGCAGTGGTCATAAGGGCCCCCGTGGCACCTGAGAGGCCCTTCCCTGGTAGTAAGATCTTTGGGATGTGCAGAATCATGTCCCAGGGCTCTTGCTCCTGGCCAACTCACCTATCTTCTCTGGGTGCCACAGAGGGAAAGCTTTCTCCAGGGATGTGGTCCTGTCCCTGAGCTCACACTGGCCTGGGCTGTCAATGGGGAAAACTCTCTGAATCACACAAGACAGACATCACATCATTTTATGTCAACCCAATTAATATTAAGAAAAAGTGACAGAAAGAGGGCAGAAACCCAATGTACAACAGTTGGGATGGCTTTTGTATTAATATTAGGGAAGCTTGGATGTTTTTCCAGTACTCTTCTTGAGTAGGCAACACCCTTGTTATAAAGGGTCATGCCTCAAGTAAACTGACTTTGGAAGATAGATACAAGGGTACTTGAAAAAGTTCATGGAAAAATAGAATTAAAAAATAATATGAACTTTTTGAAATACCCTTGTACAGATTATACACATTCTTTCTACTACTAGTCTTCTAAAAATTGAATATGCAGAAGATCTCGCAAAAAAGAAAGTTGGCATTTTTCTAATTCCATGACCAATTTTCCCAATCGACCAGTATTTTCCTACTTGACCAATATTTCTGAAATCAGAATAACTGTGAATAAACATCATTGTAAGGTGCGATACTGATACAAAACCTGAAGAGAAACCCTTATTTCTCTTTGCATTAACAAGAACAAAATGAAAATTGTTATGTTTCTGACAGCAACATATATGTTTCATTTTTTTTAATATCATGATTTAATACTCAACAAATTCTTATTGAGCGTCTGTGTGCCACGCCCATTACTAACTCCTGGGATTACCATGATGAGTGAGATTTGATTCTTATGAAGAACTCACAGGGGAGTGGGAGGAATGGACACAGACACCACTGGACTGTGAGGTAGGGGCTATATTGAAGGTATGTGCAAAATCCTTTAGGGCACAGACTCAGAAGTGACAAAAACAAATTGGGGTGTGTGTGCACATATCCCCAAGCAATTGACACATTGGGAGAAAATCCCTACAATGAAATCTATCTATTTATCTCCTTATGAAATCTTAGCATCTCTTACTTTTATGGCCCATAGTTGCCCTGAAAGTTGGAAGTCTAACTACCAGCCTACTTTTTCAGCTCCACATAACGGCTGTTGGATGTGCTAACAAGCTCCTGTTAGGAATAACTATTCGGTTTGATCAATGAGAAGCATCAACATAGACATAGCTGGTTACTTTTTTGATTACTGGTAAACATTTAGCAGCTGGTAAATCTTGGCTGTGACATATATGCAAAATAGTGCACAACCTTATATACTCTCAAAATGCTGTTCCACTTTCCTGTTTTTGTCCATTTCTTAATCACTGGTCCTATCTTGGTTCCTCAAATGCCTGGGTACAAAAAGTACAAAAAACTTGAAAGAGATGCAAATTCATGTGGGATAAAGATGTAGTTTTGAAATAGTTTAAAGTCACAGAGCTCTTTTATTCAAGGAAAGTCTTAGGGGGAGATAACTATACAAAACAAATTGAAGCAGAACTTCTCTGTTTAAAGGGGAGAGAAGGGTTAAAGCCCCACTTTACAGTTTCCACCCCAACTCCCTGCCTGATTTTTTATCGCTCTCCCAGTTTCCCACCTGAGTCTCTGCCATAGAATCCCTTGGGTTCCTCAAGACACAGTCGGAGGACCACCCTGCTGAGGAGAACAGATTTTATGGAACATTCGCATAACTTCTTTTTGGTTGAACTTGCCTGGAGGGGAGTATCGGTCACTAACCCAGGTCACCAAAAGCTGCCCAGCTGCTCTTCTGTCACAAACCATGCCAAACTGTAGCAAGTCTCTCAAACTTTCTGGATATTCCTCATCTCTAGCATGGATGTCCTATGTGCCTTACGAATTAAAAACAAATGTAAAATTAATTTGCAAACCTTAAGCACTATTAAATACAGGGACTTCTGAAAATTTGTAGCATTTTCCCTTGATTTAACTGGAGTAGAGTAAAAATAATTTTAGACTCAGAAAGGTCTGCATTCCAATCTTGGCTCTGCAATTTACCAAATGTGTGACTTAACAACCAAGTTATTTCATTTTCTTGAATCCTCGGTTTCCTTATTTTAAAAAATGGAGATATTCATACCAAATAGGCTTATCATGAAAGTGAAATGACAGCAAGAAATTCCCACCCAGCCCAATGCCTGGTGCATTGTAGGCACTAGATAAATGTTCATCAAATTCAGATGCCTTTCTTTTTAAAAGAGCTACACCATTCCTCTTTAGTATGAATTTTACATCACAGTGATGCACTGTAGCAAATACATTACCAATTGTCTCACCTGAAAAATGGTGCTATATAAATGCAAATTTACTTACTGCAATCACACATACTCATCAGTATATGCCTCCTCACATCTTTCTTTCTTAAAAGTGATTACATCTACTCTGCTCTGTATAGCAACTGTCCTTAAAACTGAATGAGTAAAATAATTCATTTCTGAACTTTTTTTTTTTTTTTTTTGATAGAAAAAGCCCATTTGGTCAAAGGTAATTTGATGAAAGTTCACACTGAGATGAAAATGTAGAAATCATCAAATTCACTTCTTATTTAAAACTAAAAAAAAATTTGCTGCTTTTTTCTTAAATTATTATTTTTAAAAATATATATTTATATATCTTCTATCATATCTATGACATTTCTGTATTCTCTATATTTGATTGACATTGGACTGTCATGGAAATCTTACAATAAGAAACACAGAAACCAATGAAAGACCACCCTGTTATTTAGCTCTTCTTTTATTTGTTGGATGACTATTTCTGAAATCTTGAAATATGCAAGATACATATTTTTCCAAAACTTTGTATGTTTTGTCAGTTCCAATGGGAAATTAAATCTCACATCTGTTTCTATTTTGGGAATACATCACTTATTTTTTTTTTTTTTAACAGATATGTGAAAATCAGAAAGGGATCACAAATCTGCAGACAGTCTGAGCCTGTGTGTTGGGAGTGGCGGTGGGGAGTATCTGTGAATTCACAGCAGATCCTTGATCTTATACAGCTTTAGCTGATCCCAGCTACCTCTCACTGCCCCATTCAGGGAAATTTAGTTATAAAACTCTGAGTCTTTCCCAACTGAGAAACTCATTGACTCTTGCAAACCAGAGGAAACTTACTTAACAATTTGCTATCTCATGCCTCTAAAATAGTGTGGTCTTAATCCTAATTCAGTTAATCAGTGGCCATTTATTAAAAGCTTACATTATTAGTTCCACTTGGGAAAAAAGAAAATTTTTATTCCAACCTACTTGGCTAGAGAGGCTGGAATGATGAGATAAAATGTGAATTTAGTGTAATTCATAGTTTCTGGGGAACAACTCCAAGGATCATAATAAATCTAAAGTTGGGAAACAGCACACTAAATACCACAAAGTACACCAGCAAAAATAAAAATTGCTGTATGAAACTACAAAGGTGGTGTTGATTGATAATGCTAGTATCACATGTAGGAAAATAAGTATTTTCTTGGCAAGAACTTTACTATATATACATCACTGTCTTTGCAATGATGTTCAACAGAGTAGTCGTTCTTCAAAAGACCACAAATCCTTTATTCATTCTTTGAGGAGGTAGGGAAGCAAGCAGGCATCAGAATTATCTCTAGCCTTAAAAAAATAAATTTTCCTGAAGCCTGTCTCCTCTGCAGTAAGTGGTGGATGTGAGACTGAAATGTGTTTTTGGTCAAAACTCCCCAAGTGATGATAATGGTTCCTTTCCTCCCACCCTACCCTTCTCACTGAGGCTGCTCCACTGAGTTCTGCAGAGTAAGTATTCGTACTACTGTGTAAACATTCTTCTCTTTCGCCCCAGAACTTAGAATATTCTTCTATTTCTAATATCTGCCTTTTGGAGAAAAAGCAAAATATCATGATTCAACATGGTTTGTTCTAAGCTGAATTTTAGAGATAAAAAGAGACGACTACATACTGGTTGTTTTCATTGTTGGCTTCATTATGCTTCACAGCATCCTAAGTAACCAGTCAAGACCAGCGAGAACCAGTTTATCAATTCCGAATGCCCAGCATGGAGACTCCCACACCTGGATTTGGTCATGTGTCTGTCTGATACAACTGTGCGCAATTGCGGCTTGAGTGAGGGAGGTTCAACCCCATGGGCCTCACCATCCAGTCAATGTAAGAAGAGTAGTGGTTTGGGGAGATACTCTGAACACCATCAACTACGTGTTAAATTGTCTGCACAGGCTCTGCAGAGATCTGGAGGGCAGCATTATTATTTATTTATACTCTACCTCCTTCCAAAATGAATTTAAAATGGTATAGAAAATGATCATACAAGCAAAAAAAGACAATTAGAATCAGTGCTTTTAAATTAGATTTTTATGAAATAATAATGAAGTGTAAAGAGAAAGGAGATTACTCTTTTAAGCTCATAGGTAATAAGTTTGTTAATGCAATTATGTGCATAATTTACATCTGAGTTCCCAAGTAACCCAGATAACAGGGAAACCCTATAGATTATAGGGTTCTCTTGTACAGAAAATGAAGAATCAATAAAAGACAAGACAATTTTTTCCAGGCACTCAACTCTAGAAAGAATCCACAAATTAAATACTTACTAAAGAGATACCACATTAAATAACAGAAAATCACTTCTATTATGGTTTTGCAAATCATTATTCAAATTTCATTTAATCTTTCTGTGAAAGCTGAAGGAATAACATTAAATTTTAACTCAGAAAACTTATGTAGGTAAAAGATTAATGTGGTTCTGTCTGAGAACACTTCTGGGAACTCCTGATTTTTATATCAGAACTTGCTGTTGGGTCCCCACCAGACCTGAGCTAGTCTGGAAGGATAGCCTGAGAGATATACGGTATGCAGTAATTTTTAAACAAATAGAAATATATCTTCCAATTATTTTTAAATAACACTTTTATTATAGATGAAACATTTAAACATTGTAGGTAATTCCAAAAAAAAATAAAACTTTACATTGTCACCACCCACTATAAATTCTTAGGCATATCTTTCTACATATTTCTTCATATATTGTTTTTTTGTTTTGTTTTGTTTTTTGACAACTTGCTTTTTTCCCCCCAATCAATAACCTGCATCTTTCCATTTCAGTAAATTTTCATCTTATCTAATACTGAAACCATATTTAAATTTATCCAGTTGTCCCTTAAATACTTTTGTCCAAACAAGGATCTAGTTCAAGAAGATTCATTGCTTCTGGTTATTGGGTCCCATAGGTCTCTTTTGACCGAGAACAGTCTTTTTATTATCAACTTAATTTGTTGAAGGGACAGGGGCAGGAATCCTGTGGAATGTTCCACCTTCCTGACTTGTCTGGTTATTTTGATAATATAGTCAGGGGACAGGGAATGGAAAATCAAGGACCCAGATGCCATCTCCCACAGTCCTGTCCTAAGCCAGGGAGAGAACACTTATGTGTGCAGCCACTGATCAGGGCAACTTCTGGCAGGTGGAGCTGCAGAGCAATCTAAATCCCAGATGGGTTAATCCGGGCACTGGCTGGCAGAGAGGACCCCTCTCAGGAGTTTGTGATTAGGAAATTGCAGTCAGAGGAAAGAGGGTGGGGAGCGGGCAGTGGGCCAAGACTGTGGCAGGAACTAGGTGGAGAACCGTTTACTGGAGCATGCACATCTCTTAGAAAACATGAATCAGTGGCTGTCATGGTCAGGGTCTGGCTCTCTGCACTACTCTTAAATGGGAACAATTAGCCCATTTGTGTGACCAATTCACATTACAGCAGTCTTGGGAGAGGAAGAAACTCCCCCTCAACCTGTATTATGTTTGCATTTTAGAGTGGCCTTTTAGAAGGCCACAATTCATTCAAGGGTGATAACCTATTCATATCTGAATTTGCAGTATTTGGCACAGTCCCTGGGACAATTAAAAGGAAGACTTTTGGGGGTGGCTGACATCCCTAACATAGAATCAAGAGAAGCTATTTAGTACCATCCTGACCTGAGCAAGAGAGGACTCTTCTTTAAAGGGGTCTGAGCCGGCCTTCTTCAGTCATGCCTTACAATGGGGTAGGGCTTCTCTGGGCCAAGGAAGAGCATCCACCCAGGGCCCCTCCCGCACTTTACAGACCATTCTGTAGATACATGGACCCTGGAATCCACTTCCCGAATGGCTGCAAACACACTGAACTGACATCTCTGCAGGTTTAATCTCCTGGGGATTTTCCCTGAGCTGCCAGTGTATGCACCCCTAGGCCTGGAGGCTGGCTATGGAACCACTGTTTGCAGGAACTGTGGATAGAGCTGGCACCAGAACTCCACATGTGAACTCATGAGACACCCTGAGATTTGTGATGAAGCTGGGGGTGGAAAGAGACATGGGACAGGCTGCAGGCCAGGAGCCAGAGCCCAGACTGGCTCCCCCAGTTCTGTCACATTCCAGGTGGGAACTCCTAGGCACCTAAGAGTTCTAAATTCGAACCTGACCTTTCAACTTATTATCAAGGTGAATTTGTAAGGATAGGAAGCTAGGGCATTTTATTTAATGGCATTTTCTCTTGATTTATAATGTTTAACTATTTAGGGCCTCTATTTGTATTCTTGCCCCAGGCCTGCAGTCACTAGGGGTGAGCCTGCAGCTACTTCATATTGCTGAGGGAAGCACTCCTTAAGGAAAAGTTGTGGGGTTTTTTTTCACTTTTTTGCATAAAGTGCTTAGAGTCAACTAATCTGCTAAAGCCCATTGTTCCTGAGTGAGCAGATCATTGGCCCGAGAAGTCAACCAAATTCAGAGGAATGCTTCCCAGCTTCCATGTTCCTGTGTGACGCCATTGTTATACCGCCATTAGTGAATTAAACTTCAGTCTGAGAAATAGCTTGTAGATTACAGGAGCTCGGACTGCTTCTCCTTCTGCTCCATTTTTGGCCATTCCACTGCTTTCCCACCTCACCGGTGCAGTATCAGAGGAAATAGAAAGGAAATGGCCATCAATTTCACTGAATTAAAGTCCCTTTTAATAGACAAGTATCGAAAGTATGAAAAATGTTATTATTTTGTTGTTACTATTGCCACTGTTATGGATATATTTAGATGTTTTTGCTCTTCGTTAGAAGCTATAGCCAAAGACTAACTAAAGGCTGATTTTAGGAGATACAACAAATAGCTAAAACGAGTCAAATGAATATTTAGAAAATCATACACTAGAGAAATGCTCTTGCAAATGAGAAGAGGGGAAGTGAATATATTTCTAGCTTGTTAGCTATGCCTTTATTGAAACAGAAATGCTACATTAATAAGCAGCAGAATTTTTTTTAAAACCTGAATTACACATCTAAGCCATATCAGAAGCACTGCTTGTAATAATTTTGTAAGGAAAAAAAATCATGTGCCAGCAAAATTTAATCCTTAGTTTGAAATGCATTTACATATTATAGGTGAGGGACCAGAGGGAAAGTTTCCTTTGAAGTGTTCCAAGAACATGAGAAGCCCCGATGACCAGATCAAGTGTCGTATCTTCCTCTCCCTCGCTTTCTCTCTCCTCCTAGGACAAACTAGTGCAGCGGTCCTCAGAACAGTATTTCCTCAGAACAGTATTTCATAGGAAGCCTCATAAGTGAAAACATCCGAACCTTGGGAACCTGATCGCCATTACCAAATCTACATTTCCAAAAGGGCATTTAAAGACATCATTGTTTGTTCCTAGTGACTAGTTAATTGCATTTTGATTAGGTAATTGCAAACAGATTCCAGTCTCTCAGCTTTTCTACAAGAAAGTAGAGATACAGCTTTTCTACAAGAAAGTGGAGATACAGACTTTCAGCTGAATTCAGGGTATTCTGAGCAAGATGAAACCAATGATAAAAGTGAAGGGCGCTCTGCATAGCAACAAAAACAATGAACTACTGATGACATGCAACAAAATGGATGAATCTCACAGACATTATATTGATCAAAGAATCTAGACATAAAAGCTTACCTACTATATGATTCATTACATGAAGTTCAAGAGCAGGCAAAACTTATCTAGTATTGGAGTCAGATAGCGGTTATCTCGGGAGGTAGGGGTTAGACATGCCTGGGAAAGGCCATGAAGGAAACTTCTAGGGTATGGAAATGTTCTACAGCTTGATCTGAGTGGTGGTTACTCAGGTCTGCAAATAAGCGAAAAAAATCATTAAGTTGTATAATCCTAAAATTATAAAATTTGTGTGCTTCATAAATGTTTTATCTAACTTAAAAATGAAGAGACTAAGGGTTGGCTTCAGTCTTCTTTCTGTAGTTCATGCTTTATTTTATTTTGTTTAGTTTCTCTTTACTCTTTCATCTCTTTTCTCTCACCTTTTTCTCTTCATAGCTCAAATAAAAGGTGATGGGAGATTAAAGAATTTTAGTTGTTCAGAGAACAAACTGGATTTAAACCTTATATGATTGCCTTAAGAGAGAAATAATAAAATGAGCTAACATTTGCTTATCACTTTAAAGTTTACAAAGCCTTCTCATATTTAATCTCATTTGATCATGACAACAACACTATAAAATACATATTCATGCCCCCATTTTATAAATTAAAAAAAAAACTAAGCTCAGAAAATTTAAATGACTTAACAAAGTCACACAGTCAGTAAGTAGTAGAGCTCTTATTTAAACCCAGGTTTCTGATTCTAATTTGGGAGATCCATGAACAATTAGAAAAATCACTAAGTTTAACTAAATAAACTTAGTTTACTTCTAACTAAGCATTTTTTTAATTATAAATGTATGCAACAAACAAGTACTATTCATAGTACCTGTAACTTTGTCACCAATAGAAATAACAGGTATTTTTATATCACCTTCCAGTCCAAAAAGATATATTGAAAGATATATATTTATGCACATGACTACTTTAAAATCATTGCTGGATTGCATGTGATTGAAGCCTTCCTTCCCATAGAAGGTGAGAGGAACTATCTGGGCACCTGGTACTTTATAATTCAGCCCACACAGTGAAGCTGAGGGTTCCCACTCTGGTGACCCAGATGTCTAGGTTACTTTCCAGCACTTCATACCTCCAACTGTTGGTGGTCAAAATTTGGAAGAAGGTGAATTAAAGACCATCCCTATCTAATGTTCTTACACTAGCCTTCACACTGTATCTTTAAAAAACAGAACATTTAACTTTAGCTTTTTTATTTAAAATCTATCTAAATCTATCTAAAATATATTTTAAATATGTTGCTTAGGTAATGCACAAATAAAGGAACACAAACCGTTTCACAATATTTTTAAATATTTTAACTGTATTTTATTATAATTAGTTTTCTTTGTAGTGTGCATTTTATGTTATGCATTAAAAGCACTATTCTGAGAAGGCATCCATAGGTTACACTATACTGCTGAAGGAATCCATGGTACAAAAAAGCTAAAAACGTTTGTTTAAGACCTCTGCTTTTTTACTATGTGAACACTTTACTATGTTTAAGAATAACAGGAACAAACTTAGGAAAACTCTGCTTGAAAGAGAAGTAAAACTTCATGATTTGTAGCACTCATTTTCTCTAGCTATTGCCTAAAAACCAGGTGAAATATTTTAAATTTATTTCCCCCTAGGTCTCTACAACATAAAAACCAACCCAGGCCAAGCATATCCCATATTGCAACTTCCCTCCACAGTAGTTGGAGGTGCAGCCATTAAGGGTGTCTGAGTTGTATGTGTCTAATTGTCTAAGGTTAGTCAAGGTAGCTAACAAGTGAAAGTGGTATGCCCTGCTTTTATTAAGCCTAGCTCTTTTGCAAGCTGAATAGTATGTTGGTCCTGACTACCTACTAATGGCAAAGCAGTAGCATATCAGCCTAGGACTATAAACAGTGTGCATGAACAGTCTTGGCATCTAAACTGATGGGTACACCATCAACAGGTCCGTGTGTTATCAACACATTGAAGAATTGTGTGATTCCATAAGGTTCACCATCCACTACCAACTCTTATGTATTAACGTGACTAATAATAATAATAAAGTAATTATTCTGTATGTGTTATTGTAAGAGATGCAAAGCACTATTTTTTTCAAATGAAGCAAGTGCTGTTGCACCTAATATATATATATGGTGGAAAAGAAAACAAAAATGGTTAAGCTGCTAGTATAAAAATGTCTAAAAATGAAGGTGATGGAACTAGCAGCAGGTGTCAAAATGCCTCGCTCCACATTTTTTTCTCTTCAGCTTATTGAATTAAAAATCAATTATAAGTATTAGACACTTGCAAATGATTAAAATACATTTAAACTGAAATACTGCCTTAAAAATAGAAATAAAACCACAAGCATATTGCCAAATCCAGCACTTAATTATTTTCTTATTTTTCATGCTAATGAAGTGTGGTGGTTTAAAGTGTGGAGTTTCAAGCTTTACTAAATCCTAGCTTAACCACTTCCTAGCTTTGTGTTTCTGAACAAGTTTCTTAACCTCTCTGGGTCTCCGTTTTCTCATTGTAAATTAAGGGTAATGTTAATACCTCCCTCTTAGAACACTGGGCACAGTGAGCACTTAATGTCAGTTATTATAAACCACTCAGACCTTTAGAAAACAAGTGCAAATAAACACTGTGGTTTAATTTGGTTCCACCTATAAATCGAAAATTTTCTGTGGGCATTTATTTATTTATTAGTAATTCATCTTTCTAAATGGAGGACCAGATGGTTAACATTCAGTTCTTAATGCATTAGATAAAATATTTTAAATATTTGATTTATACAAGAAAAGTCATTTTTACAAAAATCTTTGAAAACTTTGTCATTCAAAATGTTATTTTCCATTACTGAAAACAAATTTTAGAGTGACAACCGATATATGATTCACTCTCTCTATCCATAAGAATCATTTGGCCATCTGGGCATTACAAGTATAATCATCTTACTCATTGAATTGATATTCTACAGCCATGAAAATGCTCATTGGAGACCAACCACAATTCTTCAGTGGCATACAACAACAAGCATCTATAGCTCACACATCTGCGGTCTGTGGCTAAGCATCTCTGCCATCTAGGCAAGGTTCAGTAGCATATCTGAGGGTTGGCTTGCTAATGGCTGATCTAGGATGGCTCTTGTTAGGTTGACTAGGATAACTCGGCTCTACTCCACATGAATCTTATCACCCAGGTTAGCTTAGACATGGTGACATGTTGATAGGGTGATGGTACAGGGTAAAAGCACAAGCAGAAATGTGCAAACACCTTTCTAAGCCTGGTCACATCTTCCACATCCTACAGACAAAGCAAGTCACATCACCAAGCTCACATTCAATAGGCAGGGAAATATACTTTCTTTGGGGGCAAGAGCTGAAAGGTCACATGGTAAGGGACATAGACCCAGGGAAGGGTGAAGAACTAAGACCATTACCACTACCAGTCTACCCCACCCCTGCTCATGTAGATCATTGCCACAGAGTCTATTGCGCTAATTTAATTGACAATGTGGACCAGTAACTTTCATGCCCCATAATATAATCATGTATGCATGTGTTGCTGTAGAGCTAGGGCTAGAGTCTGGAGCTCACAGACCCCTCAAACCCATTCACAAACCCTTCACATGCAGGTCTACGAGCTAGATAACTGGCAAAAAGACCCTTGGAGCCTTGGCCAAAGTAGGAATATCTTTACTGAGCACACACACATCTAAGAGTGAAACAGTCCAAAGGAGAAACTCAGAAACTCAACTGCTACCAGTGAAGTCCAAAGAGAAACTGAGCAGCTGCCAGAAGAGCAAACATGCTGTATTTTCAGACTCGAGCTCTGCTGGCCAGTGCTGCTTCACAAACTGAAGAACATACAATAGCAACAAAACTAAAAAGATACATTGGTGCACATGTGCACTAACTCCACCCACACAACTTGTTTACAAAGAATTAAGAATGTGCTGCTTGACACCCAACCAGACCTGAGCCAAGGGAGCCTGACTAAATTATCCTATTTTCCCTACAGTTGCCCTTGGAATGCCACCTTGTACCACATTCTCCCTTTTCTGTATTTATCACTTTTTCTAACAAGTTATCTTATCCGAATTACTGTTATCATTTCTTCTTTTCTTTTTCTAGAATAAACATAATTTTATTGCCAAGCAAAGAATGTAATACCTACATTTTTCTCAGTTTTCTTGTATGCCTCTGTTGACTGCAACTGATACATTTAAATTTTGCACAAGTAAAATTCAAGCATACCTAAAACCCAAATTTATAATAGGTATCAGGAGGACAAATATATCTTCTGTAGGTTTTCACTATTATCATGAAAAAGAGTCATGATTGATGGTTTTTACTAATCTGTCCTAGTCACAATTGTCCTTTACATTTATATTCTTCCATAAATTCCTCAAATCTGCCTAGAACCTTGTCCACAGATGATTTCTTTAACATCACTATGTGTCCTATGCAGTGATGACCTCACTGACGTTTTCACTTATAAATAATACAAGAATGATACATATCCATGTTCTCATGGCATATTTCCAGTCAGCAAGTTTTATTATTTCTCTCTACACAGGTTCTCTAAAGTGAGTCATGAATTTTCCTACTCTCTAAACCTTAGGTCATGGTTCTTTATACTTGGCATCTGTGATACCCTTCCTCAGTGACTTTATAATGAAAGTGCCCACAGTAAAATCCTCAAGAATGCATGTGGTAACTTCTTTGAACCTCATTCTTATGTTGAATTAATTATGAGAATGGGTTTGAGATTGGTCTTTTCCTCCACAATCTTTTTTCCCTCTTCTCTCCTTTGGACATTAGAGACCATTTAGACCTTTTATCTCAGTCCTTGGTACTTCATTAATCTGTCAGATCTCACTAAAACTATGTTTATCTGACTCCAAGAAACGTCTTTCAGAGGAAGGATGTTAATAGTAAAAGCCAGGTTTTCCTGAAATATCAAATGCATATGTTCACGTTATAAGCCTATAGGAAAAAATAGAAGCATCATAACACCTGGTTAGAGTTTAAAATGATACAAGCTAATGATGAGAAGTAAAATATGACATTTGACAACCTTTGTTCTTTTTTGCTTCCTCCATGTCTTCCACTCTGCTCTCTTCTGCTTGGCTTTCTGCAACGCGCACTTAGTATTTCATGTATTAATGCCAGGAGAAGGTAAGTCTAAAGTTTGTACCTACTCTCTTCCTTGTTAAACTAATTGTTTCTGTTTCCTCATATAGGCCTCCAATTCCTCCACTCCTCCTCTGTTCTGTACATGCTTTAATTCTCTGTTTCCTGTTCTTGGAGGAACTCTCTCATTTTTTTTAATCCCTTCTTTTTATTTTATTTTTTTCTTCTTTTTTTTCAGGCCAGCATGGGTAGCAGCTGTAGTGGTTTATATAAATTTAGGTCTTACCCTTTCTGTTCTGGAGAAACTTAATTCTAAGTTTTACTCTAAGCTAGAAAGACAAAAACAAAAATGAAAACGAATCTGTTTTATAAATGTGTGCATTAATTTCATTTCTCTCAAATTTAGTTTTGTTGTAAATTGGTCTGCCTGCTGTATGAAATTTTGTTAACAAAATGTGAGTTTGAAAGGCAATTAGGAGCAGTTACAGCCAGATCTAGTGACCTCTTTTGCTTTAACATGAAAGATTGCTCAGAAACTCAAAATGAAAGAAGAAATGGGAGCAGTAAGAATGGTGCTGATGTCTAAGGGGTGTTACCAGCTCTTTGCATTTTTTAGAGTCTGAAGGACCAAGTGATTTAGTCCAGAACACTGATTCCCGTAATAAATAACTAGAGAATGTAAGAAATTTTAAAATAAGCTAGGATACCAATACTGGGTTTTGTGGTGATGGAGGGATAAATTAGTACAGTGTAAACTTTTCGATCAGACTTCTAACAATTTCTCTGATATATATTATTTGTCCATGAAGGCTGTCCTAATGGTCCCAGATTTGTCTCTCCAGCCTTATTCTTCTTACAAATAATAAGTAATCTTTCACTTTTCTTAAAATAAATGTAATATATTATCATTTAGCTATCTGAGGTATTCCAAATATATTAAGAATAAAATAAAATAAAAATTAGCATAATTCTAACAACCAGAGACAATCACAATTTGTACTTTATTCACTTTCTTTTAGTCTCTTGTACATCTCTATATGACTCACAAGCACCTCAAACCCAACATAACCAAAATGAACTTGCTCTATGTTGAGTGCCTCTTAAATGTGAGGCATTAGTTTAAACAAAACTAAGTTCATTACCTACTGGCTCTTACAGTCTAATGCCAGAGTTCTAAGCAAGTTGATAAGAAAATCTATTTTTAAGTGTCACCTTTCCTCCCAAACCTATTCCTCTTCATTTTGGAGAGACACTTGAGAATGTTTCCTGTTTCTCATACTCTTCATTCAATCAGTCCTCAAGTTCAATAGATGTCATCCCCTTAACAGCTTCCACAGCTGCTACCTCTCTATCCCTTCTATTTTGGTTCAAACCTTACTGGCTCTTGCCTAAACTATTGCAATAATCTCCCAAATATGCTTCACACCTCCCAGAGTGTGTTTCCTGCAACACGAATCTAGTCTTATTACTGCCCTCCTCTAAATCAAGTTTCTCCATGTGTGTTTTTTAACTAGAAAATACTGCAGCTCTAGCACTTCTTAAATATTTGACTCTAAGACACAGATATGACAGAAGCAATATCTCTGCTATGGTTCTTTCTACTCCATAAAAAAAGGATAGGAAAAATGTGTGGGAATGTAGTGGATTTTTTCTTTTGGGTAGCTTTATCTTTTATTCTTGGTCCATTTTTTTCCTCTGTGTAAATTATCTAAAAAAATGTGAAGACAGAGATAAGATAATGAGTAAAAAAAGTATGTAGTTTAGAATAAATAAGAAGGAAAGATAACAAGAAATCAAAAAAAGTAAGACATAAGACCCAGGATTTAATATAGATAGAACAATTGCACGGTTTTAGACTAAGAAAATAATCTATGCTCTGGAAAAACAGATGAAATAACCATAATTTTCATAAAATGAAAGCTTAAAATTACGTATAGTAAAACCCCTGAGTGGAATATTCTTTTCCACTCACCCAAAATTTGTCACTCTTTATAATATGCAGCATAGCCTGTTAAGGATATCTACATATTCCCACTTAAGCAATAAGAAAGCTTTGCAAACGTGAAAACAGAGGAGCATGGGACTGGCTTTCCCACTCAAAGGCCAGGGCAAACTGGAGTCAGACAAACACGCGATCAAATCCTGACTCTGCCGCCTACCTGCTGCGAGGCTGCACAAGTTACTCACTCCCTCAGAGTACCAACACCTTTGTATGGAAAATGGGGACAGTAATATCTAACTTACAGGAATGCTACATGTGCTTGGCATGTCATGTGCTTAGCACAACTGCTTGGGACTTTTCTTAATAAAACGTACATGTTATGATAATTATGGGAGTCATTGAACATTCTAGAATCAAGGCAAAGTAATCCCATACCCAAACCAAAGCAATCATACGATATGGCCTAAATTACATTATTATGACTAAAGAAATGTTATCATAGAATTCTATGTAGAAATTATAATGTTCTGAAATACTTTAATTATTAAAGCCCTCACATAGTGGTGTTCTTTAGAGAGAAAATGTAATCTCTGGCATTTATTCTGTTAAATGCTACCACTTTTCTGCTTTGCATTGTTTGTGGAAGTAGGTTGCTGAGAGAAGCCCTGGAGAAAAGCACAGAGTATCTATTTCATGGGAGAATAGTCAAGACACTGTAATTGAAAGACCTCTGCTAAAGTGTTGAAAACATGGACTTGAGTGATTCATGTTTGGTGGGGCAGAACAGATCACTTACAAGTGTTTGCCAACCTGTGCCTTGGCATAACTATAACTTCCAACTTCATTCAAAACCCCAAATAAAAAATATATCCTAACAACAATAACAATAACAAAAAATAGAAAACATCTTTTGCAGTAAACACTGAAAAAACAGACCAGTATTTGTGAGAAAGCCACTAATGCATGGCTCATCCAGAAAGTGTGTGTCAGAACACCAGGTATTTAGTTTCCAAAACATGCTGTACTTGGCTTTTCCACCTTTAATAAATATCACGCAACAACCAGCCTGAAATCCAGGGGAAACACAACATGTGCACAGAACCATCAATTTTGCTTCAAACAGGCTGGAAGAGGAGAAGGTTAATTTGATGGGTTCTTTTAGGATAACTACAGAAGAGGCTCTTACCCTTTCCTCACTTAGGAAATGAGTTCTGTCTGGAAACAAAGCCCCATACTAGTTACACCAGCACACAACTCTAGTCCATGGGGGCCTGTGCCTGGCCAAGACTAACAATGTTGTTCCATATTCATGCCTCTTCCAGTGGCTTCAGTTACTCAACTCAGGATTGAAATTTGGGGACACACTGGAGGAAAAATAGAACCAGATAACTTGAAATCCTATTTTTCTAAATTTTAAGTGTTTATAAAGTTAGTTGGAACATATGAATACATAATCAGCTGCAAAATTTTAATCCAAATAAATTGTTTTTCCTTTTTATTTCACTTTGCTTTTTCACTAGGGACATCCAGATGAATGTTAGCCAATGTAAGAGTTCTTTTGTCAATGATATTTAGCATTTTGTTACTGGGATTCTACAAGCGGTTATTCTCCATGATCTATTATGTACCAAGTCATTGATAAAAATGCTAATCAGAATAATATTTCATACATAATGCTGCATCTCACAATGAAGGATTTCTCTAACAAGGACATATATTCACTAATCAGCCACTTCTTAATTTGGTTCAGTTATAAATGCACTAAACTCTCCATGATTTCAAATGTTTCCCAAAATTGTCCAATGAGACATTATGACAGGCTTTATAATATACCTTAACAAAGTCCAGATATACTAGGCTTATAGCATTTCTGGATCTAGTAGTTGTGTGACACCATCCATGAAAAAAGGGATTAGTCCAATTTGGCTTATTTTTAGTAAACTCAGTCTGGGTCCTCACGACCGCTGGTTTTCCTTCTAGCTGCTCAATAACTATTCACATTTAGTGCCTTTTTAAAAAGCAGCTTTATTGAAATATAATTTGCATATGATAAATTTCACCTTTTTAACAGGTATAATTCAATGTGTTTTTAGTATGTGTACAGTTATACAACCATCACCATAATCTAACTACAGAACATTTTTGTCATTCCAAAAAGAAATCTCATACCCATTAAAAGTTACTCCTCATCCCTTCCCATCCAGCTCCATACCCCTCTCTGCAGCCCCAGACAGCCCATCATCTACTTTCTGTCTCTCTAGATTTGCCTATTCTGGACATTTGCTATGAATAACATTATGTGATATGTGTTCTTTTGTGGCTGGCTTCTTTCATTTAGGATAGTATTTTTCAGGCTCATCCATGTACTTTATCGATTTTTTACTTCTTAGTAATATTCCATTGTATAGATACACCACATTTTATTTGTCCACTTATCAGATGATGCACATTTGGGTTGTTTTCCACTTTCTAGCTATTATGAATAATGCTACTGTGAACATTTGTTTTCATTCTCTTGGGTAGATACTTAAGAGTGGAATTGCTAGTCACTCTACATTTAACATTTTGTGGCACCTCAAAACTATCTTTCAAAGTGGCTGAACCATTTTACCTTCCCACCAGCAATGCATGAGAATTTCAGTTTCTCAACATCTTTGACAACACTTGTTATTGCCTGTCTTTTTTTATGCATATAGCCACTCTAGTGGGTGTGAAGTGGTATGAGGTGGTTTCAATTAGTATTTTTCTAATGACAAATGATGTTGAACACCTTTCCTGTGCTAATTAGCTGGCCCTATACTTTGAAGAAATGTCTATTTAAATCCTTTGTATATTTTAGAAATTTGGTTAGTTGTCTTTTTATTGTTGACTTTTGAGAGTCATTTTTATATGCTTACTACAAGCCCCTTCACAGAGTGATAATTTGTAAATGTTTTCCCCTATTCTGCTGGTTGTCTTTTCACTTTCTTTATGATGTCCTTTGGAGCACAAAAGTTTTTAATTTTGAAAAAGTCCAATTTATTGATCTTTTTAAATGTTAAATATTTAATTGATAAATAAAAAATTTCAAGGTGTACAATGAGATCACCTATGTATACATTATACAATGATTATCACAGTCAAAGTAATTAACATATCCATCACCACTCATTATTGCAATTTTGTGTGTATGAGGGGGTAAGGACAATTAAAATCTGCTCTCATCAAATTTCAAGTAAACAACACAGTAGTATTAACTATAGTAAGCATGATGCATAATACTCCCTTGTACACTGTTGGTAGAAATGTAAATTGGTACAGCTACTATAAAAAACAGTATGGGGGTTCCTTACAAAATTAAAAATAGAACTACTATATGATTCAGCAATCTCACTACTGGGTAAATAGGAAATGAAATTAGTATCTCAAAGAGATATCTGCACCCCATATTTATTGCAGCACTATTCACAGTAGTCAAATATGAAAACAAACTAAGTTTCCATCAATGGATAAATTAATAAAGAAAATGTGGTATGTATACACAATGAGATAATATTCAGTCACAGAAAGAAGGAAATCCTACCATTTGTAACAACATGGATGAATCTGGAGGACATTGTGCTAAGCAAAATAAGGCAGACACAGAAAGACAAATGCTGTATGATTCCACTTATATATGGAATCTAAAAAAGTTGAACTCATAGAATCAGAGAGTAGAATGGTGGCTGCGGTGGGGGGGGTGAGGATAGGGAGATGTTAGTTAGAGAGCACAAACTTTCACTTATAAGATGAATAAGTTCTGGAGATCTAATGTACAATGGGGTGACTATAGTTAATAATACTGTATTTTTAATCAATCTGTTAATCACTTGTGCTTTTGGTGTCATATGTAAGAAATCATTGATTAACCCAAGATCGTGAAGTTTTACTCCTGTGTTTTCTTATAACAGTTTTATAGTTTTAATTCTTTCCTTTGTGTATACAGTCCACTTTGAGTTAATGCTTATGCATGATGTGAGGTACGGGTCTAAATTAACTCTTTTGTATGTAGATAAAGAGTACCAGCACAGTCATTTGAAAAGATCTTTTTTTCCCTATTGAGTTGTCTTGATCTATTTAAAACCATTTGACCATAAATGTTAGAATTTATTTTAATGCCATTTTTTACTTCTAGTGTATTTAATAATATATTTTGGGATTTAAAAAAAAATTTTTAATATATATTTACACTACAGTTACAGACCACTTTAAAAAATCTTAGCCTTCTTTACATTCAAAGCCTAAGGATTCTTTTGAATCATTTTGGCCTTGCTATGATATTCTTCTTTTCAAAACCCATACTAATGGTCATGACCTCTTGTTACTTTTAGAATTGGCTGTTAATAAAATTTCAAAATATATCCTAAAGTTTTTGACAGGTAGAGGACATCCTATGGATTGGTCACACCCAAGTCTTTAAGCTTTTCAATTTCTACGATATATTCCAGAATATGTGACCATTCCTACCACTCATGATTTCATTCCTTTGTAATACATGTTCTATATGCCCCCAGAGCTTTTTATTCTGATGCTGCCTCATACACGTTTTTAAGATATTTCATATGACAAAAAAATAAGAGTCCAAATTTGAGTTCAAATCCAATAACATGTGTTAAATGTACATAATCTAATGAAAGAACATGTGGTAACTAATCATCACTAATGCAATTGGAGCCAGTAACAATTTATATTTGGTCTGGTGACTGGAGAGTATATTTTGTCATTGGTTATTAGACAACTCCCAGTTTTCAAAGTGTTAATGTGCTAAAAATAAAAATGAGACTTAAAATTATGAAAATAGAGTAATCTTTCTTAAAATCTAAAAGTGGTTCATGGAATATATTTTTCTCTCTTTGTATAATAGCAGAGTTATACCCGTGTATCCCTAGTCTCTCAGCAGTCCTCTGCATTCCAAGATTCTGAGGTTGCTGTTGCTCTCCTTTCAAGTTTTATTTGTACCTGAGGTTAAAGTAATTGCAGACATTAGGTAGACTCCTTTAGAACTGTTAGGAGCCCTCTTAGATTCATTTGTGTATATTGGGCTTATTTCCTCTTATCCACATACATCTCTTTATTTCCCATCTTAAGATCATTCTCTTTGACGGAAAAGAGAGAAGCAAGATAGAATGTGGAGTTTAGCTTTTTGTATCCTCCAAAATTGCACCATTGTCCTTGGGCAGCAAGTCTCTTCTTCCTTTGCTTTTATGGTTTCAAAAAATAACATAAAGCAAGTTTGTTTGTTTGTTTTTTCTGCCATCAACATTTTTACAATAGACTTTTTGAGATAATTCTAATAAAACTATGCCATCTACTTGCACTCATCCTTAAAGGAGAAACTATATGTGAAATGCTTTGTATGTTGCCTGGTGTATCACCAGGTACAGTAGTTATTTATCATCATCCTTATTGTCATCAGGGTTGTCATTGTTAACTGTTCTTTTTCCTCTTTTTGGAACTGGCCCCTTTAAAATCTGTAATCTTTGTGCAACTTTAAAGCCTTTTTTTAAAAAGTGCAACTCCTAATAACAGAAGAACCTCTTGACTCTAACCATCATCACTAATGCATCACTGTAAATTGCTTGTCTGTGTTCCCATAAGAAAACCAGATTTCTAATAAAGTCTTCGAAAGAGAAATACTATATTTTCAGCAAACAGGAGGAACAAATTAAAAGTTGGCTCCCGTTCCTAAAGTTTTAAGTGAGTGAACACTCTTGCTTTCAAAAGATTTTATATAAGATATTTAGACTGGAAAGTTGATCTCACAGGTGTGCACACTGGGTCTAGTCATGCTTGACAAAAGGAGCAGGGGTTGGGAGGGTGGCAGGGGTGGTCCTTCAAAACTGTCAGGTTTCAGTGCCCAGTCAGAACTGCAGGGTCACAATAAACAAACACAAATCCAAAGCTACAAAGTCATGATTAGAGGATTCTGCCACCAAAACGATCCATTTCTTTCTTTTTTTCTACCTGGCTTTCTCTCTTGTTCCTCGCCATTTTTTAAAGCTTCTCTACAGGTCAAAAATACTAGTTTTTGTATATGTGGGTGGGGGAGGGTATGGGAACTAATAGTACTTTCTGCTCAATTTCTCTGTAAAACTAAACTGCTATAAAAACAAAATAATAAAAATAAAGTTTTACCAATATTTACTGGTAATTTTTTTGCCATGTTTATACATTTCTGGGTTATATTAGTTAATAACAATGATAATATCAGTAACAATAACAATTATATATACTGGACTTAAGCCAATCCCCACTGATTTTTAACTAAGAGTTTAAAATTAATCATTTCTACGTTTCTCTCATACAATACAAAGAAAGACCACCAGATTTAGAACACTAATTCCTTGAGTCTCACTTCATCTTATATTTTATTGTTGTTTAGGTTTCTATACTGATTCACACTCTTGTTTTTTTTTTTTAATTATTACTCTTTTATATGCTCAATATTTTTTAGTACTTACCAACATGTTTAAATTTTCTTTCTTTATCTTTCCTTCTTGAATCTGAGTACTTACTGGGTTCAATCTTTTTTCTTGAAGCATGTCATTTCGAAGTTTCTGTAGCAAGAGTCCGTTAGTGGTCTACTTTTCTGTTCTGATTTGACTGAAAGTGGCCTACTTTGTTCTTTAGAAAAATGTATTCTAAGGTGACGGCTTTCTCTCAGCCATTTGAAGATTAGTCAGATATTGTCTCACTTCTGGGGGCTGCTTCATAATCTTTCATTTGGTTTGTGTGTTAAGCAGTTTCACATCATTTTGTGTAGGTATAGATTTTTTTGTTTATTCTTCTTGGGGTTTACTGAGATTCCTGAATCTTTGGATTGATGTTTTTCTTGAGTTCTAAAAGCTTCTTAACCATCTTAATACTGGCTCCCATCATTTCCTCTTTTCTCTTTTTGAAATTCCCATTAGACATATTTAGACTTTCTCATTCTATCCCACTCACCATGTTTCTTTAACTCACTTTCATACTTTCCCTCATTTTTTCTCCCTTTACTGCACATTCTGGATGATTTTTTCAGAACTGTCTTATAGTTTATTAATTCTTTCCTTAATTGTATTTGATTTACTATTTAACCAGTTCATTAAATTTTCATTTTTATTTCTATAAGTTCTTTTTCTAATTTGCATGTTCAATTTCTACAGTCACTTAGTCTCACTCTTTTTTTGTTATTGCTGTTAAAGATAATCATTTTCTGGTTCTCAAGTGATATTTCCAAAACTTGAGGTACTTAGAGGTTTAATTCTGCTGCTTATTTTTTCTACTGACTTGCAGGGCTTGTTTTGTTGTGTGTTTATAATTTGGGTTATACGCTCCTATTCTGATGATCTAAATCTGTGGGACTCATGAGGATCCTAATTTGAAGAGGGGTTCCTCCAGAGAAACTTTGCATTTGTTTCTTCCAGGGATCCTGAAATTTTACTAATTTGGAACCATTTTAAATTAGTTTCCTGCCAAGGGTTTCCTGGACTGCATAGGTAGTCTAAACTCAAAACTCTAAGTTGATGTGATGGAAGGCCTAGAGTTACAAATTCTCAAAAGAGAATTTCTTTTTTCCACCGTAAAGACAAATTAATTTGTTGTCTCCCTTTTCAGAAAGGCATATATTTTTCTTGCCCGCCTTGAAGCTTTCTTAGTTCCAGTTCTCACCTTGCACGGGCCTAAGATCTTGTTTTTGTCCTGTATGAGGATGTAAAAATTCATGGCTATATGTTTCTGGTGCTGGCAAACACTTTTTGGGCTGTCTTAGCATTTCAAAAGGTTTTAAGTTCGGACATCATTTTTGATTCTTGAGAATTCAAAAATATTCCAATTTTATTAATATGTAATTGATATTTATATTAATAGAAGTCAAAACTATATTCTTCATTTACCTATTGTTTAAGTTCCTTTTCTGCTTTATTTTTACTTACTTTTCACACACGATTCATTTTTATTTTTTTCTAATTACTACTCATCTTTGAACAAAGCTAACTTTTTGGTGAAGATAATGTTAGGAGTGTTCTTGAGGTGAGGCGGCAAATGCATTTGAGTCTGTGGAAGGTAACTACATGAAGACTGAGCTGTTTCTCCTCTTCACTGCTCTGTCACCAGCAGTGGCTCTGGCACAAAGTAGGGTCTCAATAAGTATTTTTTGAACGAATAGGTGGACAACTCTACAACCCAGGTTTGTTAACTTGAACACCATCTCATTGTCTGGTTTTTCCTCTTATCTGAGTGCCTATTTCTCTTCAAGTTTGGCATTCAAAAACCCAGCTATCTGCCAAAATATTTCCTCTCTTGTATGCCAGATTGCTTCCCTCTTTGCACTATTGTTTACCTAGGCTAGGAGGCTAGGTCACATATAGTTACCTGCCTGGCCATTCTGAGCTGTTTGAGCTAGGTGTCTACCAGGGTCCATCTTACTTCCAGGTTTGCTCGCAGTCTGGAGATCTTGTCTCTTTAATTAAAGGATCATTGGCTGGACGTTTCAGGGGTGTAACACTGACTTTTAAGGAAACTTGTATTCTGCTTGATGTCTGAAGAAGCTTGTGCAGGGACTCAGCTTCCTCCCATGCTCATTGCCATAGATTTCCCAGTGTTTGGAAGGTTTGCTTTGTAATTTGTGGTTTGAGGCTGTGGCTCTTTCATTCTTATGTTGAAAATGGAGATTTTTTTATTTTTCATGAATTTGTTATTTGTAATTGGGTTTGCAAAAGAATGTGAGTTGTAACTCATGGTGTCCTTCCTCTTCGAGTTTAATCTGTCCATGTACATCTCCCTCTTTTGATCCTTGTTGCTCTTATTTTCTTACTTCTAGAAAATTCTGTACCTTTTGAATGACAGCAGCCTCATGCTGAGAATTTTTCTCCATAACCAATTTTTATCCCACCATCTATGAGGTTATTAACTTTATATTGAAGAAAATCCCATGGTACTTTTCTCCCTGTAGTTTGTGTATCATCACATAATATTTCAGTATCTGAACTCTGGGACCAGTTACACAAAAATGAATCCTGTTTATAGCATGTCTAATGGGCAGCCTGATTGCATGGATGTCTAAGCTGAATTCCTTCACACTATCAATCTATGATCAATAGGGTTTTCAAGTGTTAACAGAGTTGAACTAATATATAATTTCAGAAATTTCTTTTGTGACCTGTAGAATGTACAGGAAGATGGCAGGTCTGGTTAGGTCCCCCATCTGTATCAACAGAAGCAGTTAACTAGGCCGTAGGAATCAAAATTATAACCTTTGTCTTACTAGCACTACGTTTCTACCTAAATGAATCAATAACCATAGATTCAATTTCCTGTTCCATAAATATCATGCTCTAATATTTAATATATGTACATTCTCATCTACCCCAATAAGTTTAATACTTTCAATATCAAAATATATGTAATACCTTATAAGTTCCTTAAAAAAAAACCAAAAGTGTCATTGTTTTGCACTATATATACTTTTTTCTCTCCCTTGTTTGTTAGGCTAGAATGAAAATAAGATAATTAGTGAAATAGAAAAAAAAGCATAAATATTTTGTGACTCTCTCTTTTCTAAAACTTTGGCAAATCTATGTATTTTTACTTCCTTTTTGCCTACATCTGATACCACTATAATGCTGTCTTTAATCAAAGTCTAGAAGGTTTTATTTATTAAATTTAATCAATTTCATTTCCTCTGGGGAAACAAAGAGAAACAGATCTTGCCAAATTTTTCACAAACTTTCCAGGTGTAGAAAGTAACTTGTGTAGGATCACCACAGTCAGAAGTCTCTGAAATCTTCAGTGGCATTACCTATTATTTGAAGTGAAATTTTCTTCTCTTTCCAGTAATTATCTAGGCATTGTGTCATTTGTGTATACTGAATATGCAATCAGTTCTGCTTTAATGCCTCTTTTATAAGATATAAATTTGTTTCAAAGCAATTAATATATTAGGTAAATTTGAGCATAACACAGATTTTGTGTTTGTTTATATGTGAGTTTGTCTGTGAGAAGCAATAGGTGAACACAGAAAACTGTGCTTAGCTCAGCAACAATATACAAAACACAAACACATACACATCTTACTTCTCAAACATCTACCAGCTACCTCAGTTCACTGTGGATATTATGAACCACACCAGTCCAATCTGGTATCACAAATTTCCATCCCATTTTAGATAATCCTCCTCCCACCATTTTATAGCAACTCAGAAGCTGAAGCCCTTGCAATGCCCACTTCCACAAGCAAACTCGGACATTTCCAAGAAAAAGTGTCATATTTAGTGAAGGATTTATGTGTTTCTCAACCATTTAACATGAGCAAATCTGTGTTACCAGTTTTATAAGGTTCTTATATTTTGATGTCATTAACAAAGTTTTTGAGTGCTGGCCCCAACATTTTTTGCACAATCCCTATAGTTTTTTGAATTAAACATTTTTATTTTGAGATCATTGTAAATTCACATGCAGTAGGAGAAATAATACAGACAGATCCAGTGTATCCATTATACAATTATTTTCTCTGATGATTACATTTTGCAAAACTATGTATAATATTACAACCAGGATATTGATATGGAGACTGTCAAGATACAGAACAATTCCATTTCCACAGGGATCCCCACTGTTGCTCACACTTCCCTCTTGATCCCCTTCCCTGTCTTTAACCCCCGGCAACTCCTAATCTGTTCTCCATTTCTATAGTCTTGTCATTTCAACAATTTTATATAAATGAAATCCACAGTATGTAATCTTTTGGGGACCAGCCTTTCTCACTCAGCATAATGCCCAGGAGATTCATTAGAGTTGTTGCATGCATTGTCAGTTGGTTCCTTTTTACTGCTGAGTAATATTCCACGGTATGCATGTACCAGTCTGTTCAACCATTCAGGGTTGGAGGACACCTCAGTTGTTCCCCGTTTGGGACTATTACAAATAAAGCTGGTATAAACAACCATGTACCGGTTTTTGTGTGAACATAAGTCTTAGTTTCTCTGGGATAAATGCCCAGAAATGCAGTTGCTGGACCTTATGGAAGTTGATTATTAAGAAATTGTTAAAGAGTGACTGTACCATCGTACATTCCCACCAGCAATGTATGAGCATGAGTGACCCAGTTTCTCCACATCCTTGCCAGCATTTGGTGTTGTCATTATTTTTTATTTCAGACATTCTCATAGGTGTGTAGAAATATCTCATTGCGATTTTAATTTGCATTTTTCTAATGACTAATGTTGTTGAACATTTTTTTACATGATTACTTGCCATCTGAAGAGCAGCAGTAAAATGTCTCTTCATGTCTTTTGCTCATCTTCTAACTGGACTGGATTGTTTGCCTTTTTACTATTACATTTTCAGAATTCTTTATATATTTTGTATACTAGTCCCTTGTCAGATATGTGGTTTGCAAAATTTTTTTCCAGTCTGTCATGTGTCTTCTCATCTACTCAACAGGGTCTTTCACAGGTGAAGACTTTTTCATTTTGATGAGGTCAAGTTTATTGGTTTTTTCTTCTGTGGCTTATGCTTTGGTGTCCATTGCATGATTTTGCATAGCATGGTAATTTTTAGTCCTGCATTTGTACATTACGGTAGAACTGACTATATTTTGGAGAAATCAAATTAAGAACCATTAAAGCAGCAAACTTCTCATCTTCAAATAAGCTTACATTGGCTTAATAAAATTATGGAAGCCTAGTTAAATCCTGGAGTGCCATCTAAAACATGTTTGGAAAACTGACTTTTCTGGTTGTGTACTTCACTAAGTTTTTTGAAGATTTGGCAATAAATTTGTCAGTGTTGATGAAACTCAAGGGAAGAGATCCACACAAGTTTAAATGTGAAAATTCATTCTGTTCACAGCAGCACACTTATATTTAGCCACTAGTCCCAATAATTAGTAGGAAAATATCTGTCAATGAGTTTAAGTACTCTTGTTAAAAGATCTTTTTATCTCAGTGATTTTCAATCATGTAAGACCGCTATTACAACAAAAAGTTGAATGTTTTCCAGCCAGCCCCTCAGGAAAGATACCGTTTTGGCTCTGAGAACCATTATGAAAATTTGACCTTTTTACCTTTTCCTGACCAGGGCTTTCCCAGATGCAAATTTAATGGTTTAAATGCTGAATACTACCAGCCTCATAAAGCATGAAACCTCATCCCGTTGAGGCAGCCATTGTAATTTAAGTGGGGAGGCTGCCACTGGGCAGTGGGCCCCAGCGTGTGCCTGCCAGTGAAGCCATCAGATCTGTCTTGCTTTTTCTTCAGTTTTCAGGGGTACTGAGAATTGACCCCGGGTTAGATCTCTTCCATGTAGAGGAAGTGGAGGGAGGAAAATAAATTATTACATAAAACAAAGACTATATTATTTGGTACATATGTTATGGTTTGCCCCATTTCATCCTCTGAACACGAGATGGTCTGCCTTCAACTTTTCCAGGCTTTTAAAATCCCTCTTTATAGTCTGTGCTGTCAACTTAATGAGGACCATTTGAGGAGCGTAAGTGAAATGATGTCATTTGGTCTCTCTTTCCCTCCCTCTCCCTCTCTAACTGCAGGATATTATCTACCCTGAATGGGACAAAAACAATGCACACAGTCTCAGAATTATTAAAGTGAAAGCTCTCACTTGCTTCAGAGAACCGAGTACGTGTATATTTGACAAATTCTTTACTGCCCCTCTACCATCCAAGACTGTCCTTCTGGATTTATTCAGAATTTATTGAGCACCAATGTTCCAGGCATTATACTAGACATTTTCGTTTTCTATGTACACTCACAACAACCTGCAATGCTAGCTCACACAGTTCTGGAAGATAAGTATTAGATTTGCCTTATTATATTACACCCAGTGGAGTGCTGGAGCTGGCGTATGTGGCTTGTGAGAGCCAGCTGTTTAATTTTCAGAAATTTTGTGAGCACTTATTCAACACAGCCATTATTAAAAATTACATTATATGAATGTACAATTAAATAAAAGATATTCAAAGCAAAGATAACAAATACTCAAATTTTTCATCACTTCCTAATTATTTTACTACATTTTACTAGTATCTGTGCCCTTCAGGTTATTTGCAACTATTATATCTGTGTGGTGGAAATACTATATGATGGTGTTCTGATGATCTCTTCCCAAGTCCACTTTCACTGATGTTACTTTGGTAGCTTAAAATTGACACTTGTGGGGATATTTACAGCATGTAAGTCAATAAATGCTATAAACCAGGTTTTTACCCTCCAGAAAGCTGGTTGCTGATAATTTATCAGCACACCAGTGGCTATACTTTTCCATGGCTCATACATTGTATTACAAATAATGTCATATTGACTACATGTTTTGTGAATAATAACAAATCAAAATAAATTAACTACATGACAAAAAAGCCTCTCTGTGTCTTGGTCTTTGATAGAGAATTTTTCTTCCCTTCAGCAGGATGCTAACTGGAACAGGAAACCCAACACAAGATGTAAAGCAGGAGAGGTCCTAGAAGCTGGACTAGTCTGACTCATCTATATCTGGAGTTGCGTAGAAGTCCCAGAGGACCTACTGCATCATGGAGGATCAGATGGGGAAGGGAGGGTTGAAAATTGAGAAAGCAAGGGTACCATGAGGTACCAGCAGACTAGCATCCTCAAGTGTGTGCTGGAGAAAATGGAAAACTCCATCTAGTGGCCAGGAGGATTGTTTGCATATGGAAACAAGCTCTAGGGATTTCTTGAACTAATTGGGAGAAATCTAAGAGGATTGAGTCTCCACATTTTTTTAGATGGAAGCTGAGCTGGGAAATACTGCTATGTTGCAGTTCTTCAGATCTAATTTACCCCCAGGTTGGATTGGCTGGACTGGGGCAAAACTGGTTTGTTATCAGTGGTTCCAATGGCTTACCCATGTTCTAGGATGAGAAAGCATAAAGCCAGAATTAGCATCATAAATTCTAAGTGGTTTTCCTGTATTATTCAATAATGACTGTGGATAGAAGTAACACCTAGTATGTATTTAAATAATTTTCCAATAAGAAGAATCTGGTACATTCTCTCTTGACACTTTCATCACTAAATATGTTGATGAGTGAATAAAACAGACTGCAGCAATTGCAGGCCCTCTGGTTTTAAAGAGCTGTTACAAACAGATTTGGGTTTTAGCCCCAGTTCTGCTCCCTCACAGAGTGACCTTTTTCAAGTCACCAAACTTCTGTGTGCCTCAGCTCACCATCTGCAATGGGAGGATTCTAACATTCTAGGATTCTTAGTGTGCCAGTCCAAAGGAAAACCATGCCCATAAAGAAATGTTTCAAGTAATTATTCAAGTGGCCAAAAAGTCAATCACAAGATAATCTTCTTTAGCAGAAATCTTCATAGCAATCTTTTAAAAACATCTGGCCTAGAGGACAGTGCTAATGACTCTTTTATGGTTTAATGTACCAAACCTCCTCTTCCATTTGCTTCATTGGCACAGGGCAGGGAACAGAAACCTTATTAATAATTCTCCAAGGTGTTTCCCTGAAGACATTTTGTGCCTTTCAGACTGTACAATTACATTTCATGTATGCATGTATGTGTGTGCATGAGATAAAATGATATAAATAGACAGAAAGACAGAGAGGCAGGTAGATCACAGCTTAGGTCTGAATTCTCTATGTGTGCCCTCCCCACTTCGTGATTTAGAATGTCAGGCAACCACAGAACATAATTCACGACTTTTAAAGAGGCTGTGTTCACTAAACCTGTTTTAGAGTACGTAAATAGTACCTCAGCATGCTTGACTGTTTATTATTTTATTATTTATCATAAAAGAGAGAACTTAACATGGCAATAATTATCAGATTAGTTGCCATTCAACTGCCGAACCAGGGTTAAAAAAAAAAAAGCTCCAGGGAAGCTATTGCCAGTAATGATGGCATTTTTCACACATTACTAGAAAGTGGAACAAATAAGAAGTCTGGTGCTTTTCAAACAGAGAAAAGCAACTTGAAACAAAAGTAAAAATTGCCCAATGGTTCTCACTCTCTGACAAAGATATTGGGTGTGGCTCATGGCTGAGCTACAGCTAAGTCTCACCAAAAGGAATCCATTTGCATATAGAGATTCTTCACTGATAACTAAATGGGAGGAAAAGAATGTGATGAAGTGCTTAAGAAAAGAGCACTTTTATCCTGAGAAAAGCAACAAGTCGTATTCCTTATTTTGGTTAAATATTGGCTACACACCCAACTCAGCTATCTTAAAAGAAATACTACTTTTGATGTAGTGTTCCTAAGTGTGCTGCCCATGGCCTTTCTGTGTAATATAGGTGACATTCACATTTACCAGTCCTGTGTGCTGAGAGGAAATCAAGCTGCGTAGCCCTGATAAAAATTAGAGAGGTAAGGAGGACACTGTTCACTGGGTCTCAGAGTCTTGATTATGAATCATTATTATTCATGTTAAGTAACAGAATAGATACTGACCCAGGAGTCCAGGAACCTAAAGTTCTGAATGTGTGTCTGCTACTCCTGGGTGAGGTCTCCCTCAGCAAGCCACCTAACCACTCAGAATTGGATTAGATAAAAACCATGATCCCTTCTAGTTCCACATTCTAGGATTCTTACAAGGAACCACAAAAATCTGTATCTTTTGTAGATAAATCATTTTTTACCTCACTAAATGAATGGCAATACTTGAATACTTTGGAATGAAGTTTTTCAGAGGGCAACTAAAATTAGGATGATTACCCCAAATCCCATATTAGGAGTCTTTGAACTGCTAAAACAAATGACTGATGGGCATTACATTTAGGGGTCGTTTTGTTGGAGAGAAGGAAGAAGAGTGTTCCACAACCCTCTAGGAGGACAATCTTGGTTGCTTAATCCTCTAGGTCCAGTCTTGATTTGAAAAGATACCCAGAATGCATAACACAGAATATCAGTAGATTATGTGCAGGGGAGCAAACAGACGTGAAGAACGGGAATTTATGTTGGGTCAATTTTCAGTGAGCTATGAATGGTTTAGACCAGTGCTGTCCAGTAAGGTGGGCTACTGACCAATTGAAATTTGGCTAGTATGAACTGAGAGGAGCTGCAAGTGCAAAGTACACTCGTACTCAGTATAAAAGTAGTAAGCCTTAGTATTAAAAATGTCAATGTAAGTAAAATACCTCAATCATTTTTATATCGATTGCATGTTGAAATGATTATATTTTGGATAAAATATATCGCTAACGTTAATTGCACTTGTTTCTTTTTACTTTTTTAAATGTGCCTACTGAAAAATTTAAGATCACATATGTGGCTCACATTATATTTCCACTGGGAAGTGCTGATTTAGGCATTTTGCTGAGTTTACATGGACTCTGAAGGACTTCTGTTTCATATTGCATAGCAAAGAAACAAGACTAAGATGGAAGGGTAGGGCTGGAAATAGAGGGAAGGGGGTGGCAGATTGGGAGCAAAAAAACTTCCAATTGTGCCTGGAGCTATTGGGTTTGTGCCAAAATGTGTACTTGTTTGCATCTATTTGTTTCTTTAACTGCATTGTAAGTTAAGCAAATATCAGATGTCATTTTTTGTCTTTGTTATCTAAACATCTCCTCTCCCTTACTCGGTTTACTTTTTTTTTCCAACTGAAGACAATTAGATTCATGAAAATTTGAAATATGAATATGTCTTTATCTCTTTTTCCTCCACACTTCCAGAGTAGAGAAACCAGCAAAACATGGAAAACCCACAGGGCCTACGACCACAAAGCAACGCGTCAGTAACTGACATGCTCTGATGACTGTAGCAGACACTGGGGATTACTGAAGAGTTTCTATCCTCCTTGCTTTCAGCAGTACACCAATTTTGGTCAGGTATCCAATCTACTGGATCATTTACTTTTTATTGTTGAATGTCTAAATCTATTCACAGAAGACAAAATCTAAATGACCAGTAAACATATGATAAGATGCTTAATATCAGGAATAGTCAGGGACATATAAATTAAACCCCAAAATGAGAGGCATATGAAATTCATCAAATTAAAATTATTTTAAAATTTGATAGTAGTGTCAGTAAGGATGTAGAGATGTGGATACATTCATAAGCTGCTGGTAGGAGCATACATTGGTACAAATTTGGTTGGAAATTCAGCCATATATAGTCTAGTTGACGCTATAGCTTTCAGTCTAACAAGTCCTCTTCTGGTCCAGCCTGAGGCAATGGTCAGGAGGTGCTCAGGAAAGCCTTCCTAGTGAAGCAGTCTCCTTAGTGGAGCTTCAAGTAATAAGAAAGAGTTAGGGAGGCAGAAGGAATGGAAGAAGTGAGCCTGAACCTTAAGGAAGAGGGCAAGAGAGCAGAAATCCCAACATGAGCAGAGACCCAGAGATGGAAGCAGCACAATTTCTGGGCAGAAACTATACATAGCCAGTTTACTGTTGCTGCAACCTGAAATGTGAACTGAGAAACTGGGCTGCGAATGGAGGTAAGAGGGGAGGCCGCTGAGGGTGAGGCTCTGGGTCCGTGAGGTGGAGGTCACATAGGGCCATGCAAGGATTTTGTTCTTCATTCAGTAGGCACTGGGAGGTCGGTGGCATATTTCCTCAGGGACCATGCCTGGTCAGACTTAGGTTTCACTGCTACAAGACAGAGAAGGGTTTGGAAAGGGGAGGAACTGAAGGCAGCCAGGTGAGTTTAGAAGTTGTGCAGCTCTAAATGACAACCTAAAGTAGATCAGTGACAACATGGGTGGATTAAAAGGAATGGGCTCAAAAAATATTTCAGGTGAATCAAAAGATTTCTGAAATGAATGGATGTTGGGGATTGATGACAAAGTGGGAGGAGTCAAGGCTGACTTCCAAGTTTCTCAGAATAAATCCCTGTCTTTGCAGAGACAGCTCTTAAGGAAGCCAAATGCAATCGTGCATCGTTCCAAAGTAGCCTCAGAATCAAGTGCTATAGCCCTTTTTCCACACACCCACCCTTAAACAAGCTCATGCTTTACAAAGAGTCACCAATACCCCTGGAATCTTTACCTCTACCTCAATCCTTTTTTGAACAATGAAGGTATATGTAAAACAGTATTTGCATGATGAAACTTTTTTACCAAAGACTTGTAATGAGTTTTATGGAAGACTCTGAATATAACTGATACAGTGTAGGGGGAAAGTAACTCAAGATATGGGGTAAATGAAGATCATTAAATATAAAAGTTATGGAAGTTTAATGTAGAGGGTTTTTCAAAGTGTCCTTAGCACACTCTACTTGAGTCTATCTTCAAGTCTCCTTGAAAGAGCTAATGAGAGAAAAATAATTTTAGAAGGGATGTAGTAAAATACTAACAGATATTAAGTTGTCACATAAATAAGTACATGTATTACCAACATGTACGTTTGTTTGTTTGATTCTTTACTAAAGAAAGGGTGGAAACATCTAACTTGGAAAATATTTAAGTGCAACATCCAAATCAAATATACTTTCTTTTGAGATTTTTAGTTTATTTATATAAAGTTTGATCAGTCTCTCAGAGTTGTGACTTACTAAAGGTTTTACCTTTAGAATCTGTGTGCCATAAAACCCTCCAAACCACTTTCTACCAGAGACATAATATTATACAGAGTAGTCTTGTGTTGATTTTTTTCCAACCATCATATACTTTGGGCCAAGAACCACACACTAGGAAAAGCATGACTCCCCAGTGCATCACCAGACTATTATTTTTTAATGTTCCACATAATATGAAAGAGAAAAATGTCTTCATTGTGACCAAACGCACATATGAGCCTACTGAATGGACAAACCTCAAGCAAATTCTACCAAGACTAGGAGGAACCTAAAAGAAGTGGCGCGAGCCCACCTACTCTAATTCGCCTTTCATTTCCCTTTCCCACACCCCCCTCCACCCCCTCCCAGTAACAGCAATAACAATTGCCTCTTCTGGCTTAAGACTTGAAGCTTGGCCTGTTTTGTCAGTAATGGAGAGACCTGTGAGAATGTGAATCCACTGCTGGAGAGAGAACTCCCTTTAAAATGTGAAGGCTTTATAAGCTAAGATGGTGAGGGAGACCCTAATCAAAATGAACCGATGAATCTCCAGAAGGTGAAAGGGCAAGGAAGTGCTTGAACTTTGGGTACTTAAAGCTCTCCCCTTATGAGCTAGCAGTTACTCATCTAGGAAAAAACCTAGGACCAAAATATTCATGGTACCTGCTCAGTGTTCAAACCACCCGAGGCCCTTTTCACTGCCCAGTGTATTTTGCCACCCAAGAAAATCAGGCAGTGTGAAGTTATGTATTTGCTTTATGCCTCTCAGCTCACTTACTCCTGTTTTGAGATAACCCTCTAAAGTGAACAGGGATGATGATGAACTGTTTGGACAGCAGGAGTCTCTCTCCTGTCTCTGGATGGACTATTCTGCATGAGCCCCTGGGTTCCAGCTTCTTTGTGTTTCCCAACAACTGAGCTACATCTCACGCCTGTGCAAACACTGGCCTCGGGCTTCATTCCTCACCCCAGCACGGAAGGCTAGAGAGGCTTACCTCTGGAGGAGAGTGGTTTGTTCCTTGAACCCTGGTGGAGTGCTAGGCTGCCACACTGCCACTCTGGATTCACTGCAAATGGCACTGTCAAAGTGTCTGAACAGAGGCCCCCGGATGCAGGGCCAGAAATCTCTGCACACAGAAAGCAGTGGATTGAGAACTAAGCAGTGGGCCTAGAACCTCATATCCCTTATTAAACAAAACACACAAGAAACAGGGACTTACAAGCCCCTCCTAAACCCATCCTCACAATTTCTGCATCATCTGTGCACACGACTCTTTGGTCCTATTTTCCAAAGTTAGATGCAGATGTGAGAAAGGGTAGAAGTGAGATGAATACTATAGTTACAAGGAAACTATATCTTCCCTAAAGTACTGCAACTAGGAAGCCCTGAGCATCCATCATACAGGCTTAGGCACTATTGTGAATGGCTGAGGCTTCACCTCTTGTCACCTACTTGGCAAGTACCCTGACTTTTTTTTTTTTTTTTTTTTTTTTTTTTTTTTATTTTTTATTTTTTTATTTTTTTATTTTTTTATTTTTTTTTTTTTTTATTTTTTTTTATTTATTTATTTTTTTTTTTAAATTTTATTTTGTCGATATACATTGTAGCTGATTAATGCTCCCCATCACCAAAACCTCCCTCCCTTCTCCCTCCCCCCTCCCCCCCAACAATGTCCTTTCTGTTTGCTTGTTGTATCAACTTCAAATAATTGTTGTTGTTATATCTTCTTCCCCCCCCCCGTTTGTGTGTGTGTGTGTGTATGTGTGTGTGTGTGAATTTATATATTAATTTTTAGCTCCCTCCAATAAGTGAGAACATGTGGTATTTCTCTTTCTGTGCCTGACTTGTTTCACTTAATATAATTCTCTCAAGGTCCATCCATGTTGTTGCAAATGGCAGTATTTCATTCGTTTTTATAGCTGAGTAGTATTCCATTGTGTAGATGTACCACATTTTCCGTATCCACTCATCTGATGATGGACATTTGGGCTGGTTCCAACTCTTGGCTATTGTAAAGAGTGCTGCGATGAACATTGGGGAACAGGTATACCTTCGACTTGATGATTTCCATTCCTCTGGGTATATTCCCAGCAGTGGGATGGCTGGGTCGTATGGTAGATCTATTTGCAATTGTTTAAGGAACCTCCATACCATTTTCCATAGAGGCTGCACCATTTTGCAGTCCCACCAACAATGTATGAGAGTTCCTTTTTCTCCGCAGCCTCGCCAGCATTTATCGTTCATAGTCTTTTGGATTTTAGCCATCCTAACTGGGGTTAGATGGTATCTCAATGTGGTTTTTATTTGCATTTCCCGGATGCTGAGTGATGTTGAGCATCTTTTCATATGTCTGTTGGCCATTTGGATATCTTCCTTAGAGAAATGCCTACTTAGCTCTTTTGCCCATTTTTTAATTGGGTTGCTTGTTTTCTTCTTGTAAAGTTGTTTGAGTTCCTTATATATTCTGGATATTAATCCTTTGTCAGATGTATATTTTGCAAATATTTTCTCCCACTCTGTTGGTTGTCTTTTAACTCTTTTAATTGTTTCTTTTGCTGTGCAGAAGCTTTTTAGTTTGATATAATCCCATTTGTTTATTTTTCCTTTGGTTGCCCGTGCTTTTGGGGTCGTATTCATGAAGTCCGTGCCCAGTCCTATTTCCTGAAGTGTTTCCCCTATGTTTTCTTTAAGAAGTTTTATTGTCTCAGGGTGTATATTTAAATCCTTAATCCATTTTGAGTTGATTTTAGTATACGGTGAGAGGTATGGATCTAGTTTCATTCTCCTGCATATCGATATCCAGTTATCCCAGCACCACTTGCTGAAGAGGCAGTCCCTTCCCCAGTGAATAGGCTTGGTGCCTTTGTCAAAGATCAGATGGCAGTAAGTGTGTGGGTTGATTTCTGGATTCTCTATTCTATTCCATTGGTCAGTGTGTCTGTTTTTATGCCAGTACCATACTGTTTTGGTTATTATAGCTTTGTAGTATAGCTTAAAGTCAGGTAGTGTTATGCCTCCAGCTTTATTTTTTTTGCTGAGCATTGCTTTGGCTATTCGTGGTCTTTTATTGTTCCATATAAATGTCTGAATAGTTTTTTCCATTTCTGAGAAAAATGTCTTTGGAATTTTGATGGGGATTGCATTGAATTTGTATATCACTTTGGGTAGTATGGACATTTTCACTATGTTGATTCTTCCAATCCAAGAGCATGGAATATCTTTCCATCTTCTTGTATCCTCTCTAATTTCTCTCAGCAGTGGTTTGTAGTTCTCATTATAGAGATTTTTCACCTCCTTGGTTAACTCAATTCCTAAGTATTTTATTTTTTTGGTGGCTATTGTAAATGGGCAGGCTTTCTTGATTTCTCCTTCTGCATGTTCACTATTGGAGAAAAGAAATGCTACTGATTTTTGTGTGTTGATTTTGTATCCTGCTACTGTGCTGAAATCATTTATCAATTCCAACAGTTTTTTTGTAGAGGTTTTAGGCTGTTCGATATATAGAATATAGCAACACATACGAAAAATTATTCATCACGATCAAGTGGGATTCATCCCAGGGATGCAAGGTTGGTTCAACATACGCAAATCAATAAATGTGATACACCATATTAATAAACTCAAACACAAGGACCATATGATCATCTCTATAGACGCTGAAAAAGCATTTGATAAAGTTCAGCACTCATTCATGACAAAGACCCTCTATAAGTTAGGTATAGAGGGAAAGTATCTCAACATAATTAAAGCCATATATGCCAAACCCACTGCCAATATCATCCTGAATGGGGAAAAGCTGAAAGCTTTTCCTTTAAGAACAGGCACTAGACAAGGATGCCCACTCTCACCACTCCTATTCAACATAGTGTTGGAAGTACTAGCCAGAGCAATCAGAGAAGAGAAGGAAATAAAGGGCATCCAGATTGGAAAAGATGAAGTCAAACTGTCCCTGTTTGCAAGTACCTGACTTTTCCCTGGACATTTATGCAGCCCCTCAGTAGCCCACGGCTCAATGCCAGCACCCTTCAGGGTCAGATTTCATGATTACAGATTGTATCACTGGAGCAGACCAGAGAAATGTGCTCTGTACCTGGCTTTTCCTTGTTGGTGCCTCTTTGGCAAATCTCATTGATCATTTGTGTGGTCTCTCAGTTCCTTGTTCTCTAGCCAAGTGGACAAGCTGATCAGGACTTAGTTTATAGCTAACAATAGCTTAAAATATTAGCTTTCTTTGGTGACACTTGCACTAGAAAACCTGCATTATTGTGTTTCTCGAAGGTGTGTAATGGTGTGTCTCCTGGTGGGGGGGGTGAGGTCAGGGGGTAGAGCACTTATGCTCTGTCTGCAGCAACCTGGTCCTTATGGATATAGTCAGAGTGTCCTAAACCAACTCTCCAATTTGATTTGAAGCAAGAGCTGGAAGGGGGAAACAGTCAGCTTACAGCGTTTGCTTATTTCTCTGCCTACCACCTGCAGACACTTCATGGTTCACCTTCATAGATGACCCCTCTTCCCTGAAGTTGTGCAATCCAGCCATTCCACTCACCTTGCTGCTGTCACCTATATGCCTCCCTGGTCCCCATCCCCCAGAGACCTCATTCATGGAATACACCGTCCCTAGGTCATGGTTCTCCCCTCCACTCCAAGTCCTGCTGTTGTCCTGGACAGCTTCCACACTCATGCAGATGGCTCATCCAGCCAGCCTCCTGCAGTTTCTCACTTCCCCAGGCCACCCTCACCTCCAGTCCACCCCAGCCACCACTCCCATGTACACATGCCATGCCCCATCATCACCCGGGGTTGCTCCATCTAGAAATCTCTGAGCATAGCTGGAGGCCCCAGCAATCCCACTCCTTCAGCTCCAACAGAACTGCTCTTTAATCTGAGACCTTAAAGCCTCCTCCTCCCTTCTCATTCTTCATAATCCTCCTCATGGCTGCATTTTCTTTTCTACCCCAGAGATCCCATAACATCACTTCAGCCAGAATGCTCAGGTCCTCTCCCATCCTTTCCTCCACTTTGCCTTAATTTTATTATTAGCCCTTTAGTTTCTGCACATAATAATAAGTATTATATATATATATAATATAGTCTTTTTCGTGACCGGTAAGGGGATCGCAACCCGCACCACACTCAGCCAGTGAGCACACCGGCCATCCCTATATAGGATCCGAACCCACGGTGGAAGCGCCGCTGCGTTCCCAGCGCCGCACTCTCCCGAGTGAGCCACGAGGTCGGCCCCTAAATATTATATATTAACACACAAACACACACAGGTACAAATTGAGTCCATGAGAAGTTTATTGTTTAAATTTATTTAAAATCACAAAAGTCTATAGTCCCTCTACACAGTCCTGGCCATCTTCCTCTGAACAACATTTCCCAAACCCCCGGCTGTCATCCATCTGCCACGTGTTTTATTCGTCCTATCCTTTTCCATCTTTTTCAAAACCAGGACTTTGCTCTCTCTCCTAAAATTTCATTCTTTTCATCTCCACTGTTTTCTTCCCCACATCACATAATCAAGTGCTTCACTGTATGACATATTTGTAAAATGCTCTCACTACTCTATGTCTACCTCCAGTTACTCCCCCCATTTCTCTGCCACCCTTTATAGCCAAGATCCTCCAAAACAATAGTCTAAAGAACCAACTTACCTCCCAACCACTCTTCAAAACACTGCCACCTGCCTTGTCTAGATAATAATATCACTGGAAGAACTCTGGAAAAAAGTAAAAAAAGCTTCCAAATTAAGGAATTCTTTTCCTGTCTCATCTGCAGCATTTGATAATGTCAGCTTTTCCTTCTTTATAAAAGTCTCTTGTTTACTAACAGCTTTGGTCTCCTCTTTCCAGTGTTCTTTACCAGTTCCCCTTCTGCTGCCCAGCTCTGAAGTAATGGTTTTTCTAAGGAAATAGCAAGGATTCAAGTTCCATCACTCCTTAGCTGTGTGAACTTGAATGAGTTTCTTAAATCACTCGGAGCTTTGCTTTTTCTCAGCTGTATAATGGGGAGAATAATGATACTTACCTCTGAGGGCTGTTTTGAAGGTGAAGTGAATTAGCACATGAAATGCTAAGCTTCATTCAGTAGGTGTTTATGGAGTGTTTACTGGCACATAGTAAGAACTCAGTAAGTGTTCGCTGTTGGTTGTTGTTGTTATCTTCATTGTCATTGTCGCTATTATTATGATGTACTTGGCCCTCTTCCCACCCCATAGCTCATGTAGGGAGGACTCAGTCCCACTACTTCCATGAGTATTTGTGTCTAGGTTTGCAGTCTTGGTTCTCTCTAATTTTTTGTAGCTGAGTGTTCTTTTGAAAATGCACAAAGAATCATTTCAAACCCAGCTGAAAGTGGTGGTGGCTCCCACTCTCTCCTTAGGGTGGCATGCAAGGACCTCCATGAACCTCCCTCTGTTTAGTTTCCAGCCCTTTGCCACTGCCCCTACAGGCCCCCTGCCCTCTCAACTACCTGCCGTCCCCACCAGACACTCCTTGATGTGGTTTACTTCCTTGCCTTTGTGCATGATGTTCGTTCTGGCTATGATGTCCTTGTCATCCAGCAATCATTTAAATTACTCACTAATTTTCTAATTTCAGCAAAAGCTGAATTTTATAAAGCCAGTTCTACCTTGTGCATACTAGCAGAGATGACCTCTCCTTCTTAGTGCCTCTGCTATTTACTTGTCTGCTTCTCTGTCCTCAACTCTGAGCTCCTTCGGGGCAAGAACTGTGCCTGAGCCCCCGGATCCATTGCAGTGCCTTGAACATAGTTCACGTGCAGCAGAGCAGGGATTCAAACCAGGTCTGACTTCAGAGTCTACTCTGTCCCCATAAAACTCTAGAACAAGAGTCTAGCCCACAGCAAACCCAAGGTTAATGATTTCACAAACTGGCTTTGATTCAGGACCCCCAACACACTCTTCCACAGCTTGTCTCACGCCATCAGCCATGCATGACTGTCATCCCATTCCTGCCCTATGGGAATCCATCTGCTACACCTCACTCAGTGCCATACCCCTTGAGGGCCTAATGCTACACTGGTGCCAGCAGTATGCTCTTAGTGACTGTGCTGCCTTACCTACGATAAGCTAAATGAGAGATCTGACATATTAACTTTAATTCCATATGTACCTGCTTGAGTACTTGCTATTCGAAAGGTACCATGCTCAAAGCTGTAGGTGTTGCACAAGGCAAGCAGGTATGGTCCTGGCTCTTAGCACATACAGTGAGTGGGGAAGGCAGACTCACACATGTAAGTAGGGTAGAAGGCAGAATGTGAACAGTACTTTATCAGGAACACGTGAATTTAGCAGGTCTTCCATGGGCCACCAAGCTGAAACTCTTTGATAATCATTAATTCTATGGTTTAATCCCTACCAGTGATATCAGTTTAACTCCCTGGCTCAGTGCTGGGAAAGTCTTAAGGGTATTTCAAGTTCTTTCCCCTCTCACATGGCTCTTGATGCCAGATCCCTGTCTCCATGTTAACCATCCCTGTGGATCTGAGTACGAGAACTTCCTGGAGAATCCAGACCTCGCTGCCCTTGTTACTGTATAGCTTGGAGCACATCTGAGTATCTGTGACATGCTCCTCTTCCCTTGAAAGTGGCCTGCTGTTTCCCCTCTCTCATCTCTCATCCCTAGCTCTGAACAGGATGAAAAGGAAGGTCTGTGCCTGTACCCCACTGATGGTGCACTCAGTTGTGAATCTGCAGAATAGGTCTAACAGCAGGATGCTTTACTCAGACACTCTGAGGGGCCCAGAAATTGTTTGGCTTGGTCTTCATTGCTGCTTTCATCTGACACTGATTGTGAGGGATCTGGGAAGAAGAAAATCTTAGCATCTCTGCCATGTTATAGATGCAATAGTCCATCACCTTTGGGATTCCCAAAGTCTGCCATCTAGGGATGAGCCCCAACTGCTATATTGGTAACTGGAGGGAGGGCCCTTTCTTCCCAGTAACTGCGGGGGCTGGCACTTTGCCACACCCATCATGGCCTTTGGTTCATATTCCCAGTGGATCCCCACCCACTGGCCTCCAGTCAGATCTGTAAAGTTCTGAATATGCAGCCTTGTTCAAAGACTAAGGAAGCATGGTGGACAAAGAATGCTCAGCTAAGCAGAGCAACCTAAAAATACAGAAGTGCAACTATTGGGAGGTTACCAGCAGAAATTTCAGCTGCTCTGTAATTTCAGGTGAGGAAAAGCAGGGCTACACTACCAAACAGTTTTGCAAAATTATACAATTTGAGGCAACGATCTGCAAGATTTCAAAGCAGTCCAGTCTTCTAAAATGTCTGGGTTTGCACAATGAAAGCATGCTTTTTTCCTTAGGTGGCATATATTATCATGTTCCACAGTGTGCTCCATAGAAAATTCCCCTGGAATTTTCTAGATAACAAAATTTCCAGATAACTTTTGGAAATATTGGGTTAAAGTTAAATAGGTTTTTTTTTCTTTTTTCCTTTTTAACAGCAATACTAATCAGATACTTTAATAAGCTAAGATACATTATGAATTTCTAAGGTGGCATAATGGAATCACCATTTTCCAAATGTCTTGGACCCTTTTTTCAAAGTGCATTTCATAGAACTGGTGTTCTGTAGTGGGAACACTTTGGGAAATGCTTATCTAAACACATCTCAAGCAGTTACTTTGCTAATGTAGATCAGTCTTTAAGAAAAATCCATATCTTCCTTCTTTTAAATTCTTATTACTTTATCAGCATTTTTGCTGACAATGCACAATCTAGTTAATTTGAATTCTTCCTGAAGACTATAAATCCATAGCCCAGAGTGCTGAGAATAGCAGTATTCCCATCTCTGTCTCTTATCTAATGTGGCCTTTAAACATGCTAACCCTTTTCTAATCCTGCTCTCTTTGGAAAGATCATATCATTAGGGAGTTAACAGTGCTGTCTAGCCTGAGACACAAATTTTGAAAACTTTTAGGCAAATCCTCACGATTTAAATAGTCAGATACCAATAATAGCTAAAATCTATCGGGCCCTTGTCTATCATCTCATTAAATAATCATAACAACTTTATGAAATAGGCGTGTTATTGTTCCCAATTTATAGGTAAGCAAACTGAGAGAGGTTAGTAACATGCCGAAGTTACACAAGTAGAAAGTGGCTGAGCTGGGATTCAAATCTTGTTCCAGAGTCTGTACCCTCATCCACTGTACTGTACTATTGCGTGAAAAGAAAATCTAATGAGGTTGGTAGGAATACATGTAAAGGTAGCCAGTTGATGGCATAGTCTCAGTAAATGCCCCATAGTTGTCAGTGAATAGTCTCTAATACATTGGCACCAAGAGTTTTCTCATCATGAACTTTCTTGATACAGTCTTAAGAAAATTAGCAATTATAACTTTGCATGGGTCAAAAGTAGTGACTTTTGAAAGACATCATAGGTGAGTGCCCATATGGTGTGATTTCAGGATGTCCTTGTCCCCACAAAGCTCTCTCTGAGAACTGTATGAAAAAAGGGCAGAAGAAAGGAATAGAAAGAGGGGGAGGAAATCCACATTTGTCCTGCCGCCCAGTGGCTGTTTGAGGCACTGACCACCTAGAAACATGGCCATGGTCACCCAAGGAAAACGAGGTGGAAGGGTTGATCCGAGAAGTTAGGAAAGCGATGCAGAATGGTAAAATAGGGATGCACCAAATCTGAAGTTCATGCCTTTGCAAGATTCCAGCAAAAGATGAGGCACTGCACATTTAGAATTTTGTGCAGTGTCTTTAAGACTCTGTAACAGCACAATGTAACTTCTGCGTTTAGCCCAGCATGAAGATGTTAGGAAATGCACATCTCCCGAGTGATGCCTGCAGATTCACGGCATGGCACTCAGTAAAGAACCATCTATCCGGTGTCACCTTCTTGTAAGTTGGCTTTCCGGCCATATAAACTAAGAAGCTAGAAACTCAATAGAATAAAATAGCACAGGGAGAAAAAACATGTTTTGTTATCCCAAAGAGCTCCATCAGAGAGAAGCTTCAGGGAAGGCAAGAGAGCAGTTCCTGCAGATCCATGGAAACCGGCCTGGGGGTGGTATTCTCAACACCACCAATCACTGTAGGACCCGGGCTAATGAGTGGCCTGCTGAAGGCAAAGAGCATGCAGAGAGGACTAGCTCATAGTCCCCCCAGTCCCCAACCTCCAGGGTGGGGCTGAGCAAAGCAGGGTGACCTGCTAAGATAATACTGGAGGAGGCCTACTTCAACCACATGTTCTCAACAAATACACTGAACTGACTAGCCCCATGTTTAGAGTTTGGCAGGACTCAGGACACACTGTGCCAAGCTTTCTTCTCTTTAATTGCTAAACCCATGTTTATTTGAAAGCAGAGTTAATCCATGTATTTCTGATTACCCATCAGAACTCATCAAAATGAGGCACTGAAAAAAGCCTGTTTGATGTTCAAAAAATAATCTGAAGCCATCACTCTTGTGAACAGGAAGGTAGACTTTGCCAAAAATAAACCTTTCCAAATTTTGAAAGACTTTAGTTTGGTCTGATACTTTATAAGATATTTGAACCTCTTCTCTGTACACTTGGCCCAAACTTCATCCCTCCCTCTGTCTTTTTTTAATCCATGCTTTTCGTTATTTAGAGTGTGATAGTGATTTCTGTGACCTGGGATGAGAACACTGCTAAAAATTATACCGTGTAACTGGTAGCAATAAAAATATGTTATTTCCGTCATATGCCAAGCCATGATTTCCTCTCTCATGATAGGTAATTCTTTTAGTCCCTTCTACTTCTTTAGGTGAATATTAATTTTTCATCATGGCTAAAAGCTATCAACTAGTCAATCAACAGTGCTGAAATTGTGTCATTTAAAAATTGAGAAAAAAATCTATTAACTTGAACTTAGCTTTCAACTCATATACACATACACATTACATATGCATATTTATTTCTGGACCCTGGTGTTGTTGTTTTATATACATATATACACGTATATGTAAAATTATCTACATGATCTCAAACATTGAGATCCAACTCCAAACTTCTCTGATTTAGTCATTAATTTTATAAGGTATTACAATAAAGTAATAAGACAAGTCACACCTGAAATTGCTTTCACATATAACATCACACAAATGTTCTATAGATGAAATGTACAGAATGGATTCAGCCCATTTATATGATAGGTTCAGAAATATGAAGTTTTGTATAAAAACCTTGAAAGGCTTACAGCATCCATAAATATCACACAAATGTATTCTTGTTCTTTCCTCATTAAGAAATGTACGTCAAAAGCTCTTGAGTACAGTATTCTACTTGCTCCTTGAGTGAGTATGACTTGTTTGATAGTTTAATTTAATTTAAGAAACATGAGAGTAGACAGAAGATAGTGCAGGTGTATTCATTTTCTTCCCTCACAGAATAAATGTTTCTTTTAGCTCAGTCATCTGTTCCATGGCATGGAAATAACTTAATTCTCTCTAACATCTGGATGTCTTTATCCTGATGGAAACTGCAATTAACGTTGCAACCCCAGCTCCTACTTTCACAGAGACCCGGGGATCCTATTTGCTTCCTGGTGGTGGCAACTGCTTAGCAGTCCTGGGCGGGCGTAGGGGGATGCGTGAGCTCAGAGGGGCTATAGAGACATAAAGGACGTCCTCTCTCAGCGTCGCCTCAGTGCCCTGGTGCCCCGCATGTCCCTCACAGTCATGAGGGCGTGGCTCTGGCACGAGAGAGAATAATAAGGTCAGGCAGGACTCTTCTCCTCCGAGGCCTCCTCTCTTATCAGGGAAACACGACTTACAAGTCACACTGAAAAAGTCCAGGCGGTGAGCAGGACTGGAAAGCGCCCAAGATCAAGACGTCTGGCGAGTAAGAACGAAAGGGCAAGGAGTGCCAGTTCAAATGTCTGTCATCAAAACAAAAATCCCCTCCAGGTTGAGAGCTCGGACTGCTGGAGCACTTTATGCAGCGAGGCTAAGCCCCTTGGTCTTGCTGGGTGAGCTGTGCGCACTGAAATAGACCAGGGCTCTGATCCTGAGACAAAATCTGAGGGTGTGCAACTCTCTCCGGCCTTTTTGTGTCAGAGAAAAGGCAGAAAATCATCTGATAAAGACATTTCTTTTCTTTTTCTTTTTTTTTTTTTAAACAGGAAAAACATTTTTTTTTTCCAGTTTTTACATGAAAGTAACATGTTTCTTAAAGTAAATCTCGTACATACAGAAAAATGTAAAGAGGAAAATAAAAATAATTCAGAGATAAACGTTGTTAATATTTTGGTGTATTTTCTTCCACCATATCTTCCTCATGCATTTATTTGACCAAATTGAAATTATGCTCTCGATAGAGTTCGGAGTTCTGCTTTTTCATTTACCGTAATATGAGCATTCCCCCCAGATTAGTAAATGGTCTTCAAAACAATTTGGGATGGCCACACAGTCATTTTCCTTAATGGACCAATGTTGTAATGTTCTGAGCTGGGTAAAATCATAGTTCTTTTCTAACAAGTACAAGTAGTTCTTAGATTTTGTTCTATGTATTCTATTTTCCATTAGGATTTTTCCTGGGGTGGGGTTGTGGTAGTCGAAGGATTCAGCAGGTTCATGGAAAAATAAGAGAAGCTGACCTGCAGCCTTTTGGAGATCAGAGCTCTGCCAGCCTCCAGTCATTGTCTCCTAGAAACAGCAAGCAAGGTACCCTGCCATTTCTCCTACCCTAACATGATTCTGAATTTCTGCTTACTTTTCAGGATGTTACAGAATGATGGCATGTACTGAAAAATGAAGCAATAAATAGAAGAGCAAGCAGAGAATTCACGAGAAATGAACATGCATTGCTATGGTAGAAATAATGACAAGCTTTGATTAAACTGGTGATTAAACATGCACCATGAAAAGATTAAACAAAGGGTTTCTGTACCAGGAATGTGAAAGTGACTAGAGAAAGAACATAAAACATCTTATAGGAGATGAGAAGAGAAAAATACAAAGATTGCACTGGTCAAGTTAAACCCAATGTATGCATACATAGCTGCTAAACCTATACATTAAAAAAATCCAAGTACTAATTAACACCACATTAAGGATAGAGGTTACCTTTTTAGAGGCAGGAGCTTATAATGAGGGAGAGTCCTGCAACAGGCTTTTTTTTTTTTTTAATTGAATCATAATTGATTATACATATTTTTGGGGTTCAACGTTAGTGCACGTTGATCAAATCAATATTATTAGCACATATATTATTATAAATCATACTTATTCTTTATGCCCCTTATCCAGTCTCTCCCCACCCCACCCTCCCACCTCTGATAACCCTAGATTTCTTCTCTCCTTCTGAAGAGTAATGGTTACCCTGTTGATTTATTGCCTAGATGATCTGTGCACTGCTAAGAAAGGTGTGTTCAGGTCCCCCGCTACTATCATAGAGCTTCTTCTATCACTCTGGAGTGGGCTTTGTGGAGAGAGACATCCTCTTCTTTTCTTTGGTCTCCACTGGTAACTCTCCTTGTGCTAATGCACTTGAAAGACTGGCAAATCATCTGCATGGTGGTTGTGGCATCTAGCCACTTTTGTGGCAGCTGTGGCTATTGTGGTGGCTGTGGTTGGCCACCCACAGAGAAGTGGTGATTTTGGTGGGCTCCTTGCCTCATTGTGGGAGGAGGGGTTGGTCCCTGGTTCCATCTGTTTTTACATTCTAAGTTGTTGTGGAGGAGTTTGGTGGGAGGGGGAGAGGGAAAAGGGAAAAGAAATAGGGTGGGAGGAAGGGGAAGGAGGGGGTGTGTGGCTGAGGCCTTTGGCCCCCCACTGTCCCAGCTTGGGAGCCCGGGGCACTTCCTGCAGTTGCTCAGTGGTCATTGCTGGGCTGGGTGCGGGTGTCAGGGGGCATGGCTGAGGTCCCCAGCTCTCTCCCCTCTCTGGCTTGGTGACCGGGGGACTTCTGGTCCTTCTAGGTTTTATAGGTGTTCTTTGGTGAAGTGATACCTTTACTAGTTAATATCAAACTTTGTCTCTGGTCTGCGGGTATTTTGTTTTTTCTTTCAGTTCTGTGTTGGATTATTTGCTGTTCCCACTACTTAAACTCTACACTGGAGTTAATTTGTTGTCCTTTGCTTACTTCTAAAATGCGGGAACTTCATGTGGGGACCAGTACTTGAGCTCTGTGGTTGAGCTAAATTGCTGTTTTGCTGCTGATTCCCTGGGTAAGGCTTTTCGTGCAGCTCAGGTTTTAATGGTTGACCTTGTAGGTACTTCTGGGTCTCTAGTACACCTGGGTTATGTAGAAACTCTGGCCTGGACCTGAGTCTTTTCAGCAGATTGCACCCCCTGCAGTTCTATATTCCTGACCAGTCTACACAGAGTGGTCCTGTGCTGATTGGGGGGCAGATCAGCTGTTCTTGCTGTGCCCCAGTGTTCCCCCAGTGGCCCATCTCCCCCACCACCCATGCTACAAACACTTCCCATGGGATGGGCCTAGTGCAGATTCCTTGTGATGACTCACTGGCCTCTGAGTGGCTCCTTTTTTCTGTTGCTGTGGCTCCTCTGTCCTGTGTGGGTCCACGGGAACCCTGTTAGTTGTCTTGCTGGCCTGGAGGCCACCAATGCCCTCCTCTCCCCTGCCACCTCAAAGTAACTTCATATGAAGGGCACAGCTGTGGCTTTTGCCAGCTCCTGCTCCTTGGGCTTACCAGCTCCAGCCTGGAAGCTGCCAGGATTTGAAACAACTGGAGCAGTTTTTTCTTTCTCTCTTTGTGACTTCTTCCACCTTCATGCACACCGTAGGCCTCTCCTCCTCTTCTCCTGAGCTCTAGTGGCCCCATCTTGGCTGTCATTGCTTTTTTATAGTTGTAAATTGGTTGATTTGTGGGAGAGAATGATGCTGGGGACCGTCTATTCTGCCATCTCGACTGGAACTCTCCAAGGGCTTTTAACAAGCTTAAAATATTTGATTTTTGGACCTGGGCAGCTTTATCATATGGCAATTAATCTGTGAAGGGTCATATGTTCATGTACTTTTTTGTATGATAAACTCACAAGACAAAAGAATCTAATGCTTTGCTACAGATACTTGCAAGAGTGTGGAATTTGTTTTTGTTTGGGCTGCAGGGGACTAACTGTTCAACAGAGAAATATACATATATATCCCCTTTTGTTTAAGGGTGAAAAATGGAAAGAGAACTCACATGTGGGAATGGGCATTGGCAAGAAAAAAAAGATGCTGCTAGTTTGCAGTAACTTAGATAAAAGAGTTTAATGAAGTTCTTCAGGGTGGGTAAATTAAATCCCTGGCAAAAGTCTTTAAGAAACACATAAGAAATGAGAAAGGAGCAAGACAATTAAGTAAGGACTACTGGTTATATGTGTGTATGTGTGTGTATATATATGAATATATGAATATATTAAAAACCAGCAGCTATCACCATTGCTCAATGCAATTCATCAATTGCAGAGGACTGGGAAGCAGCAAATCTGGGTTGCAGTTCTACTAAGTCACCATGTAATATTTTGCAAGTAATTTGTTTTTAAAATAAAGAAGTAGTATGGGGCAGCAGTTAATCTTTGGCCTTTACAGCCAGATACTGAGATCAAATTTCACTTTTGTACTTATGAATTATTTGACTCTGGGCAAGATTCTTAATCTATCTGTGCCTCAGTTTTCTGACTGTGGAGAGTAGAGTCCATATATAACAAGATTGTCATGAGGATTAAATGAAGTAATCCGTGTTATTTGCTTAAATGTTGGCTGTTATTATTTTTGTTACCAGTAACTTCTATAGGTCTCAGTTCTAAAATAAAGGCATTGGACTGTATACAATTACTAGGGCCCCTTCCTATTTGAAAATGATGGGCTTTCATTTGTATGGCTGTGACTTTGATGTTTAAACTGCTTGGGCTCTCAGAGAGCAGAGAGTAATCAGCTAAAATTGCATCCAACTGCAAAGAGTCGAAGAAATATGAGGTGAAAATCACTTCCACTATTCTGAGTCCGTGATGACATGTCCACTAGGAAGGACCAGAGATAGTGAAAGTCAACCTCCTTCCCCTGCTGACACCTCCAACGAACTGACTAAACTAATCTTTCAAAATAATCCCTGAGGCAATGGAATGCTTGATGTTCCCTTCCTTCAAGGGGTCTGCAAATAATTCTTTACAAATGTATTATTCAAGAGGAAAAAAGCATATACATTTTTAATCTGTTTTAGTTTAATAAAAAGTTCTGTTTTGAATATTGACATCGCCTATATTTCCTGATAACTGACCTTTACCCCAATGGACCGGGAAAATCCCAGGCCCTTTCAGCCATTGACTATCCATCATATGCTGTAATCACTGCCATGAAGCTCTTCATGGGTGGGTTAAAGACCAAACTGGAGATGTGTTTCTGTTTCTTACTCTCAGAAAATACTGTTGAACATTTTTGCGACAGTCAGGGGTATCTTATGTCTTATATTCAAACAGCTTGTTCAAATAGCCTTCCACCTAGCTTTTAGGGTAGTACAGGAAAGAAAGTGTTTAACCTCAATCGTGTACTCCAAATCTGTCCCTTCTAGCCCATGACACTCAGAAAGCCTCTTTCCATACCCTTATGTCTACAGTTCCTTTACATCCCAAACTAGGTCTGTGAAGACCATTAACTGATTTTGGGCTCGTGCTCAGTAGACTATGCATAATGCAGAGCTATTTTTAAAAGGTTATCACATATATCCGAATTATCAAAGGTCAAAAAAACATAAATGTGTTCAATTTTGTGAATACTATTTGTATTCCTTGTCACTCTCATAACAAGTGAGAAAGAAAAGAAATAGTAATAATTAATATGATTAAATATATTTCATGAGTGTTTTTTATTTTTGCAGAAAATATTACAAAATTTTCTTTAATGCAACAAAGTAAGATTTTTCAAAATGGTAGTACTTTTTTTAAAAAGGAAGATCATTTCTACTAAATTACTATTCAATCAGATAAGTTTAAATTGAATCTTGGTCATTATCCCAAACCAAAAATACCATATTTCATAAATGGAAGTGTTCATGAAATACAGTATATTCTATGAAAATAATTGCTTCAATGAAAATATTTGTAGAGGGTAATCTAGGGAGGCAGAACTGATATTCTGTAGGTGCTGGATAGAGATATTGAAGGTTGGTGGGCCGAAGTTAGTAAATTTCCATAAAATTTCAAAAGATCAATATTATTGAAACCTAACAGGGTGAAATGAGATGCCCCTGACAAAGGACAAGTGGCAGAGAAGGGCAAGGAGAGCTCTGAAATAAAATCACCATGAGAGAGGGGAATAAAGGTTGACCATGAACCCAGTAGGGGAGTCAAAGTGGAATGGAAGTTCCAAATTTATGAATTACTGGACCCTAGAACATGCTCCAGCATCCAAGAGGGAACCAGCTTGTATGTTGAGACAGTGGTTGTGTAATTAAATAAAAAAATGTTATGCCATAACCCTGGGCTGGTGGCATCATCTTGAACCACTGCCACCAAGAGAGGAATTTACACCAGCCTCAGTGGCAACCACTGGGACAGAAAGCCTAGCCCTAGGGTTAGCAGTTAGCAGGAAGCAGTCACACTCTTCAAAGCTGAGTGCTTACAGTGGTGAAAGGAGCACAACTCTGTGATTATTTGGGTCTGACCTGAGATTTGCTTTAGCAGCTCCTTCTGGAACAACTATCTTTAGAGATGGTGGTGGCATTCACCAGCCTCATGGGTTCAGTGACCTAGCTGAGCACCAAGGCAAGGTGGCCCTTTGTAATCCTGCATTTGCATGCTGAGGGATTCTTGGATATAGCAGGGATGCAGTGTGAGGGAAGCAGCCCGCCCTCCTAATAAAGGAAACCTCTGCAAAGCCTATTCACATCCTGGACTGTGAAAAAAGACCACAACATTATTCAAGGAACACTTAAAATAAAAATTATTTGTGAATTTACAATATGTTTGGTGTAACATTGGGAGTCATATTCATTGGGAAAGTTTTCCTAAAACCAGTTTTTTTTTAACTTCCTGCTCTCAAACCAATATGAACAGTACCCAAATTCTAGGTCCAAATATAAAACACCTGTTCTCATTTGAAGTGAAAATTTAATCACAAAATTTTTCAGATCAAAACAGTGGTTGACCGACAAGGTCATGTAAACATTTTAAGTTCATTTTATACTGCAAGATAAACATGTTTGTAGTGCAAAAAAAATTTTGACTAAAATTCATTTCAGTAAATCTATATGAAAATATAGTTTTTTTTATAACATTGCATCAAAAAATAGTAATGTGAAAGGGAACTGTAACTGAACTTCAATCAATCACTGTTACAGTTCATTACTATGTTCTAGTATACTAAAGTTCTTCTATTCCATCATGCCCCATTGTGTATTTGGCTTTTTACAAGAATAAATGTAACTACATATTATAATTTTATTTTATTATACATTTCACTTCAGTCTTTCAGTGGGCTCTCGGATTTCAAAACTCCAGTTATGCTTTCTCCAAAAGTTATCTTTCTCTCTAGCTCATGCTTCATTTCTCCTAAGGTTAACATTGTTTTCTGTTTTCAAATAAAATGTTCCTCCTTCATATAACTTGGGAAAGTTAGGGACTGCCCCTATTTTATTGTTCAAACATACACACATTTTACACCAACCCCCCGCAGTGATGATTCACGGGCAGCTAGCCCACGATGAGTTCGCGTAATGGATTTAAAGATGGAAAATGGGGAAGAAGGGCTCATTCAGTTCCAGTCCATCAAGTGCATAATAGGCAATTAAATATCTGTAATTAGATCTCCATTTACTCAGTGGACCAGAACGACATGTTCAAATTCAGTCTTCAGGGTAAGTAAGTAATAAGCTTTATAAAAACTACATTCATTAATTTTGATCATAAAGAATGTAACAAAAACAATAAAAAATAAATGTGTGCTTAAGAGATCTGGTGGCATTTTAGGTCTAGACAGGCTTAACTGGACTCCAAATTAATACGCACCTGCAGAAATAAAATAAACAACACTAAAAATTAATATGCATTTACTTCAGTACTGGATAAGGGTAGCAATTAATGTGGGCAAGAAAGGGGTTTAAGAATGAAACACCTGTGGGTATTAAAAGTGGTAACATGCCCCTTTAAAATGATTTCTGTTGCTGTGAACAATATTCAAGATATGTGAAAGGGGGAGATTTATAATATCATAAAAGTGTGATTGCTGGACTCTTGTAGCCTTCTTGGGTCTGAATAATACCCTTATTCTCATAAGACAAAATGGATTATACAACTTTCCATCAAAAATAATAAACTTGAAACAAAAACAGTTTCTAATTTGAGTGAAAGTGCTGCTGACAAATTCTAAGATTCTAAGAGTTACTGTATTAGGTTTATTGAGCACTTTATGGTTTCAGAAATCTAAATTAGAAACATGAGGTCCAGAACAAGTGAAAATATGACTCTGCTTTTCAGAAGCTTACCTTGTATCTGGAGATTCAAGACATACAAGAATCAAATAGAGAGCAATTGTAGAGATGCACATACAAATGCATTTGTAATGGATTATTTCACCAGCCCCATAATACTCTTATGATTTGGCAAGAGAGGAGAGCCAAATGGTTATGCAGATAACAATTTTTCAGAAGACAAAACTGAGGCAGTGTAGGCTTTTGGGTTTGACAAACCCCAGTTCTGCAACAAAATAAAGCAATTAAACATTTAGTAGGATCAGGCACTGAGATAAGCAGTTATGTGAAATGTCTGAGTTAAAACTCACAACAATCCTATGAGAGAAAAGTATAATTATATTCCCATTTTAGAAATAAGAAACATAAAGCTTATTAATAACTTGCCTTGGGACACACAGCCAATAAGTGACAGAGCCAGGGGAGAGGATTTGAACCTGTCTGTCTGACTCAGATCCCATGACCTTAACCATGACAGCAGCCCCCGCTCCTCCATTTACCCACCTGTGTGAATTTGGCAGGTTACTCAATATCCCTGAGTCGCATTTTTCTGGTGGATAACGTGCAGCTAACAGCACCAGTCTCTGCAAATATTGTGTGGATTAAATGGCATGACTTCTGTTAAATTCTTGCCCCCAGTAAATCACGTTAGGTAATAGATAAGAGCAAGCAGCTGCTGTTCTCAGCATCCCCTAGGCACTCATTTGAAAGGCTAGCTTCTCTGAGATACGGACCAACCACTGACCATTTTATGTTTTAAAAAAATCTGGGGAGGGGGTGACAGGGGTAAGATGTGCTAATTGAAATAAAATGATGTGTTCTATAAACAAAGGAAGTCCTGGAGATTAGTTATATATACTCATATTTGAGAGTATATCATTAAAACCCTAAGGCAACCTGCTGACAAACTGTTATTTCTAAAGGAGTGAAAGACTTCCATTGGCTTGACTTATTCATTGGGGCTCATTCTTCTTTGGATATTCCTTATAATGCTCTCAGAAGTGTTTTAGCATTGCCTAAGATTTGCATCAAATTGTTTAAGAAAGTGTAATTTATATGTTAAGCCTGTACAACAGCACAAAGATAGCCAAGTTCTCCATCAGGTAGTAGTAACTTGCTAACCAGCCCCACTGGCTAACAGACGTTAAGATGCAGTGAGTTATGTTTTGAAATGCATGAGTCGTGCCTTCATGTTTGAAGACCAGATAATGCAGGATCGTAATAATCACTTGTAAGAATAATCACTTGTAATCACAATAATCACTTGCAATAATGTTAATAACTAATATTGCACGGTGACAATTCTACCAGCTCTGACAGTAACTGAAAGCCATCCTCTTCTGCTGAGGAACAATAGAAACCAGAGGTGAAAACTCGCAGTGGATTTTTGAATTATTCATGAGATCATACATGTCATTTACATCTGTATGTTAAAAAAAAAAGCACGAGAGTGTAATAGCACATTAGTGATGCAAATTGCAAAAAGGCAGACTTTATGATGGTTTAGTAACGATTTTCATAATTCACTCCCAACAGCCTCCTTACCAACAGTGAAGTGCCTGCTTTTTATTCTTCACAGTTGCTAAGATTCATTTTGCTCAGCCAGGTCAACATGTTGGACATTTTTATTTCACTTCGCTCTTACTTATCCATTTTTTATCAGCTTCTAATGCACACCAGCAATGCTGATTAAATCGCTCTCATAATTTTTCTGCAATGTAGAGTGAGGTCGCATCATTTATACATTTAAAATATGTAAATTTAATAATACATGCACAAATGAGGGAAACACAATTTTTAAAAATATACTGCAAAAATACGTAAGAGAAACAGTAAAGAATAAAGTAAATGTGGTTAAAATGTTAACATCAAGGAATTTTGTGCTGTCCTTGCAAACTTTTTCAGTGTCTGAAATTGTCAAAATTAAAAATTAAAAAATTAAAAGTAAAAAATTAGCAACTCAGCCTGCCATTCCACTAAATGTGTGTAGGCTTTGGAATGAGAAAAGATGGGACATGAGACCCTTGGTTGGCCACAGTTAACATGTCCCTCATAGTCTGAGCATTGTGCCATGCTAAGTGTGATTCTAGTTTTTCAAACCATGCATTTATGTATCTATGGGATTAAACTATGTTTTCAAAATTTTTCATGTGCATTTTTATTACATGTGATCTATTGTATATTTATCTATACAAATTGTTAAACAGGGTTATAAACCCTGTACAGTACACTTTAAGGGTAATTTAAGGTTTTCAAGAGTGATTTTGCCTGTATGTGATTTTTGCTTTACATGCTAACTTTAGATCTTGTCCCTAAGAATGCTCTGCCTCCACTGAACTCTCACAGGATGAAGAAAGAAGTGACATGAATTAACATTACATAACATTACATGAGTTAACATTCTTGTCTTGATGGTTACTCTGTATTCATAATATCAAGACAATTAAAAAGTCTGTCTAGTTCAGCATTCTTTTCCTTTTGCTATGCTCTTTGCCCGTCTTTAGTACTCTGCCATCACTAGAAAGCTAAAGGGCTCTGATGTTCCTGGTCACCAAATGAAAGCATCTGATAAACTTAATGTTCAATATACAAATATTCAACTCTGTACCCCACAAATATGTATAATCAATTATGTTTTAATAACAATAATAATAATAAATTTGATGTGCTATATGTCCCAGGAATATTTTACTTGGGGGGAGGAAATGCTGTCTTGGAAAAGTAACTAAAAAAGGAAATCTCTGACAAATCTGAGTTATTAGTGGGGAAGAAGTCTTTGAGCAAGAGGAGTTCTTATAGTTCTGTGATTATTAATTATACTGCCATACTTATTCTATTTATTTTTTGCCCACTTTAACCTCTACCACCACTGAGTCCAAGTTACACTTATCCTAATGTGCTAAGCCTACTAGAGGTGCACTATGTACGTTAATACAGAACAAACTTGGCCAAGGACATTTTTACTTTGTACATCAGAGTATGCATCTTTTAGAGCTTTGGATGTTGTTGTAGCTGTTAAGTACTTGAAAAAAAAAAGTGTGAAATGTAGCCATAAGACCCTAAGACTAAGAGTGGAAGAACTAATACAAATTGCATGTTATTCACCTTATGTAATCTCTCTATGCTTCATTTTCATAAAAAACATGAAGATCACTCAGTGTTTTAATAATTACTTACGACCACAGTAACTCCCTTTGATAACAATAACGATATGTTTTACCTAGCCCACAGGTTTGTAGTGAGGAACAAAACAGATAATGTTTATGAAAGCATTTTATAATCTCTAAAGCATGAGGTACATACAAAGCAAGAGACTAGCAATAATAGTTAAATCTATGTGTCACCCTGATAGAGCAATGGAGTGCCCAGATACACAGTTAAATATTATTCTGGGTGCATCTGTGGGGACTTTCAGGATGAAATTGATAGATTGGGTAAAAAGATTGCCTTCTCCATTGTTGGTAGGCTTTATCCAATCCATTGAAGGCCTGAATAGAATAAAAGGCTGAGTAAGAGAGAATTCATGCACTCTATGTCTGACTGTCTTTGAACTAGGACTTCAGTCTTCTTCTGCCTTCAAACTATGACTCAAGCTAGAACTTACACCAACAGCTCTCCTGGTTCTCAGGCCTTCAAACTCAGACTGGAACTATATCGTTGGCTCTCTGGTTCTTCAGCTTGCTAACTATAAACCTTGGGACTTAGCCTTCAGAATCACATGAGCCAATTCTTTATAATCAATTTCTTTATACATGAGGGTACTTCAAAAGTTTATGGCAAGATTTGTATTATCTTATCATTCTATTTTATCACTAACTTTTTGAAGTATCTCTGTATATCCGATTGGTTCTGTTTCTCTGGAGAATCCCAACTAATAACAATAGCTATGAAAAATATTTATACCTTATACCTGTTATATAATTTAAAAGAATGACTAGTGGGCAGTTGTGTCAACCAACCAGTTTCATAATATCTATGCCCAATGATCAGTCTAAAAATTCTACATCCTTCTTCCCAGCATCCTAAAATCACTAGAAGGGCTGAAGATTCTGAGGTGGTGTAGGACACTACCAGGCAGAGCAATGCCTGGTTCATTTCTGTGACAACCCACTTTCACACAGCTTGTCATCTTGATTCTGGACTGCTTCATAGTCACACAAAAGAAAAGGAAATGACATTTCATAGTTTAAAAAATGAGAAATTATGAAGCACCATATTATGCATAAATTGGCATTATGGATTGGCATTATCTCACTTTGATATCTCATATATTTTATGTTCCTTTGGAGAGGTTTCTGTATGTTCCTGGTCATTACTATGTTCTCACAGTGTTACTTGTTTTCCAGTAACATGTAATAATTATATGCCATCCACTATTTTCACAGGCTTTTTATTCTTTTTGTTTTCCTTAAACCTTATCTAAAATAAGTACTTAAGATATTGAATGCCCTGACCACAAAGTTAAATAAAGAAAAGCCATTCAGGGCGCAATCCCCATCAATGGTGATGAAACAGTGTCACAACGTTATTCACTTGTAGGACTCTATTTCTATAACGCTTCATGACAAAGACAACGGATTAGATTCTCATTGGAAGAGAAAAAAAACAGGTCTAGGTTAGTCTGCCCTCTAGTGTAGCTTACTAATTCCTAAAATAAACTACAGAAACATGTCCTGGAAGCTGATTGCACAATTCTGTTAGAATGGCAGGTTGCCATCCTCAGCAGCCCCAGATTTTCACAGGCTCCCTCCTCTTTTGGAGCTACAGACTTTTCTAGCATTAGGTCATATTTCTAACCCAGTTTTTAAAAGATGCACAGGAGCCACACCCGTCTGAACCTATGCCTGCTTGAAGTCAGTGTTACATGGATATCCTAGACCACAGTCTGTCCACATAACAAAGCATGGCTGGCCCTGCTAGGAGTGAGCTTGCTGTTGTACGGATCTGATGCCGGACTCCAAGGGCCATGTTAGCAGGGAAAAAACATCCTTGTGTTCCCCGTTTTACACCTTCACTTGAATACCGCTTTAGAGTTAGAAACTAAAGTGCCTGAGGGAATAGTTTTTGAAAACTTTGAAGTTTATACTCAACTGAACAAACATTCCCTTGTTTTTTTACAAGAAAGTCTAGTTCATGCAAGTGGTGTGCTTGCATAGGTCTGCAAAGGCTAACTGTTATAGATCAATTCCAAAGTTATTTCAAACAACTACAATGTTAAATTACCTTCTTAATAATTTTTTAAGACCCTATGCATATGTGTAACTGAAGAACTCAAATTTCCTGGTAGATCACAGTCTAACCTACATTTCCCTGCTCTGTCTGTGGCCCTTGGTCCATGTCCCAAAGATATTTGGCTGAGTAGTGAGAGTCTTTTGTTTCTAGACCCCCAAACCACTGCCAATTTTGGGAAATACCAGATCCTGACCCTCACAAATAAAAAGAAATAAAGCAGATACCCTTTTATTAGTCATAGATTGTGTGTAATAATATATGGATATATGCATATACACAAAGCCAGCTGTTCTCAAAGCCAGTTGGGCTAAGTGTGATGGTCGAATGGCACGCCAGCCCCTAAGAACACTGTCACACACTATCTGATTGATCGTTGGTGTAAGCGCTTCCTGAAACCACCAAGTTGGGTTCCTTCTCCGTAGAAGTGTAAACACATCTTTAATCTATTTTCTAGTTGTTCTTCCCTGACAGTAATATAATACTATAATACATACACAGGACTTTAGGCTATACTGATACTTATTAAGCTGACTGGAAAGGAATTAAAAAGGAGAGGCAATATGAAGTAGCAGACAGAGCACTAGGAGTCAGGAGACCTAGATTCTAGTTGTGGTCCTGCTGCCAGTGAAGCTGTCAACTTTACTCTTCTGGAGCCTTTTTTTCCTCATCTGTGATAGGTGTGGGTTGGACCTGGATTAAATCAGAGGTATCTGAACTTTCATCACCAAACTGCCTGTTCTAATTATAAATGTGCCTTTATAGCCACATCTGTGTTCCAACGTGTTTAAGACTCAAAATGCAACAGATTTAAGTTTGCCAATTCAGGGACAGTGTTATCCAAATACCATGTTCTCACTGACTCTAGTTCCCAGTCTAATCCACACCCATGGCATGTTTGCCATTTGCTGTACTGATTTTCCAGCTTATTTTCTTTGCTCAAGCCTCTGAAAGACATGATGAGTTTAATCAAGGTCATAAGGAGAAAATGAAAGATTATAGGCTTTCTGAGTAGCTTTTTGCATATGTTTTTTCCTAGAATTTCTAGAGCACGTAAAACTCACTTGTCCCTATCAGCATTTCCTCTTACCCTTTTAGTTTGCTGACATGTGATTTTCAAGTCATTTTTGGAAATCTGAAACCTGTTAGAGATTGCAGATGTTAAGATCTGCATGACTGCTGTAGTTTTGGCAGGGTTTGCTCTTTGAGGACAACAAAGGCAGTAAATAGAAATCTGCTTTCCTCTGACTCAATTCTTTTCCAAAAGAAAAAAAATGTTTTTGTGGGGGCATGGTATTTAATAAGATTTCCAGACCATCTTGATTTAGACTGTTTTTATTCTTAGTTTTTACTCAATATAGCATTTAGGCTTTTCATATTGAGAAATGCAAGCTTTTTCCTGTTACCAGCTTCTCCTAAGAGCATAACTTCATACTCTCTTTAATGTCTGTGATTCTCTTTAATGAAATTAATCATCTAAGTGCCAACAGTTGGCAGCAGTAGAAATACGTTTCTGTCGATATGAACAGCTATTTGACTAATTTGATCCCTAACCCTGGCCAGATCCCTTGGTCTTCATGTCATTTAAGTCAGCTTCTATAGAACAAAACAAACAAACAAACAAAATCCTACAAAAGATTAAATAAGCATGGGAACGAGAAGGAGACATCTGACTTAAGGCTTGGAGAAATGGAGTAATTTGGGGTCTTCAAGATTGGGTAAAATTTTAATAGAGAGAAATGGGGGAGACAGAAATGGGGCAGAAATATTAAAAGCAAATGTGAAGAGATGAGAAAGGGATGGACATGTTGAAGAACAGCCAGAAGATCAGTTTTGCTATAGACTTAGTGTGTGTTAACACTACATACATACTGAGAGCTGGGTTGGAAAGGTGGTTTGTAGGTAGATTGGAAAGGCAGAAACAGTGGCCCGTACTTCATCAGTGAACAGTGGAGAGTCATTGAATATTTAAAGTAAAAGAGTAATTCCCAAACACTCAGAGGAGTTAGGCCTATGTGCTCAAGGAAGATGACAAGGGGCAGAAAAGATAACATTCACCCAGTTAGGAAAAGTGCTGCAAGGGGCTAAGGGAGAGGCAGTGGGAATGAAAATAAAGAAAAAAAAAAAATGCAGACTGGAGCCACTCCTGGGGTGTGAGGGGCCACAGACTTTTTTTTTTTTTTTTTTGCTGATCTCTTCTCTATATGTTTATCTGATTTTTGTTCAACCTGATTTTTTTTAAACTATTTTACAGAATTCATAGACCCATATGAAATATAGCTGTTTATTGAAGATTTAGAATAACAAATGGAGAAGAGGTACATATAAATTTGTTTATTGCCAATTCGATGCATATGGAGTTGTTTATAATGTCTAGAAAGCACCTCTTCGTTTTTTTTTTTATTGTCATATGCTCTGTTTCTGACTAATTTCTTGTCTCCTACCACAAGAAAAGGGTAGTAATACTGTCAATACAATGCCATTTCTTGTCACTGGTTTCCTAATGCCATTCATTTAATGCTATTACGTCATTATTCAAGACGCTGCACTATCCATTGTGTTTCCTGAGGACAATGGATTCCAGTGATGACAATCATTACTGTCCTTGGTTGATGGTATAAGTCTCAACCATAGCATGGGGAAAATGTGAGCAATAACCATGTTCTGGTCGTTTTAAATTTCCCATTTGGATTTTTATAGAGTAAACATAAAATTCTTTAGTTTACAACTATTACATTCCTAGAATGTGATTTCTTTTAACCTTTTTCACATCGACAGCAGCAGAAAGGACAGGTGAGGAGCCCCTGGGCAGAGTGACAATAGTTGTCCCATTTGTGCAAGAAATATACATCCGTCATCTGTCCCGGTTTAAGACTGACTCAGGAGAACATAATGTCTTCACATGGATCAGAAGCAAGAGAGGATATCAGTCAGAAGGGCCTGTTTGCATTGTGAAGCAGTAATCTTGGAAGCCCTCAGCTGTGTTAGGTACAGACATTCCAGAAGATCTCTGACATGGGGCACCATGTGGATGGGTAGAGTGACCACCCTGAGTGCCAGCAGTGGGGGGTACACACAGGGTAAAAGATGTCTGCCATCATTCCTGCCACAGCACCGTGATCATAACACGGATGGGTGAAAGCCAATGCATGGCTCAGAAACATGGTTGGTGATGGACCAGAGCCCAGATTTCATCCTGTGTATTACATTGAGCCAAAATCAGTTTATCAGTGCCATTTCTGCAGCCCAATCTTGTACTACCCTGTGATAGAAATTTCATGCTGACCTTCAGGAGAAATATCTTTCCCCAGGTGACTCCACAGGCACAAGTCCAGAAGTTCCTCAGAGGATTATGTTGACTCCATGCAAACGGTGAGGGTCAGAAAGTGCCCTGAAGAGAGAAACAGGAACCAGGTACCATAAAGACCCTCTTCTGGGTTTGGGTCACTCCCAGGAATAGCACTAATAGACCCAGGCAGATCCAGGAACCAGAGGAAGACTTAGAAATATTTGAGGGAAGCACTCCAAAGCGTAGGGTCCCTGAGGGGCCACCCAGAGCAGTGGCCCCACTTACCAGGCATAAGAGCAGTACTTTAAGGGATGTAATAAATGAGGAATAGGATCTGAAGAACACACACAAAGTAGAGAGAGAGGCATTGAAAATGGCACTAAAGTTCTAAGCCCATGAATGGAACTATGTGCAATACTATTAATCAGGGGTGCACCCTCCTTCCTAACAATGTTTTAGGCCATTTTTACCTCTGAGACCTTCCAACAAAATGAAAGAAAACAAATTTGGTTGTGGCAAATTACTTAACTTCTTTTTTTTTTTATCTGCAAAATGGAAATAATAAGGCTTTACATGTCTATTAAGGGCATTGAGTTAATATGTGTAAATCACTTAGATAGTCCCTGGCACAGATTAACTGCTGTTTAAGTGACTGTTAAAAATATAATATCTTGCTCTTTTAGAACTCTCCTTCACATATGAACGACATAAGCAAGAGAGCTTAAGAATCTCGCAGGTTACCAGATTATTAAAGCCTCGACAGGCAACCAATTTATCCTTATAGAAGCTCATTTTTTCTTCCCTTAGGAGGGAGAGCAAGGGGAAAATAAAATTTTGTTCTGTCTTAAATATTGGTCTTCATTGCACATTTCTATCACCTCCAATCAATGCTTTAGCTGACAGCCAAGCTCAAATGTATAGTATCTTTTGCTTCTAAAATTCCTGTTGTTACAATACAAATCTACAGATTTGGTGTGTCATTTGTGTCTGTAATGGAACATGGTGAGCTACAATTGAGTTTTTTCCTCTACCATGGCATCGATTCCATTTTACGCATATTTAGGCTTCTGTCCGCCTTGTTAGACTGTAAGCTCCTTGCGGTCTGGGGCTGTTTCATTTTCATCTTTCTATTCCTCAGTAGTGGCTAGCACAGTGTGTTTACACAAAGTGCATATTCACTGGCTCTCTGCTGAGCAAAACTGATCCAGGAAGCACACAAATGACATGTGTGTACAAACACTTTCCAGTAGATGAATAACAAATTTCCTTGTAAAAATCAGAAACAGTCTGAGTATATCTGGCTAGGCCCTTCCTCTGTAACAGTGTCTGAATTACCTGTTTTGTCTGAAGACTAAATGTTTAACCTCAGCCCCACATCACAGCCCGATGTAACAATGTAAATGAAGCCATGTGGTCAAGCAGTTCTAACAAACAGCAGTCCCATTTCTTCTGTTGTTTTAAACTCTTGAAGTTTCCCATGACTGCAGACTATTAGAATTATTTGAAATATGTTTCCAAAGTCTTGCCTCTGACTTCTTTAGAAATAAGTCACATCCAGCTGCAGTTCCTGCCACATCATAGTATAGATGAAACACATTTAACTTTGTATTCTATTAACACAGGAAACGTGAGTTCTGAATCCTGAAAAACTTCTATATCAGAAAGAGTTACAGCAGAAAAGACCTCAGAAATCAGCTAGGACAGTTCCTTGTTTTTCCTGATGAAGATCCGTAAACAAAGACGTCAGGTAACTAGCCTACTTATCCATACAGCCCATCAAATTACATTGCCAGAAAAGTGCAGATGACATGGAAAATGAATCTTTAATTCAGATGTTATATATAGAATTTTCATTGGGGGATAAAAGTGTTAATTTTTTATCACTTATTAAAAGTGTTAATTTTTGCCATCCCATTCACGCCTGGTCTTCCTCTAACTTTTTGGCCTCTTTTTCTGAGTTTGCATGTTCTTCCTCCTGATGTCCTGCAAATGCTGATGTTTCCCGAGACATGTCTGTCCTTTCTTCTTCCTCTACCTCCCTCTCTCAGTGAGCCAATCCACCCCCATGGCTTCACCAGCCACCGTACACTGATGTCTCCCAAACATCTATTTCCAATCTCAGAACTTCCTCCTAAGGCATAGACTCTCCTGTCTTGAAGAACTTCTCTACTTGAATATCTTCCAAAAACGTTACATTCAAGATAGAGTGAAATATCTTTAATGCATGGCATTGAGGATTCTTATAATTTGACCCCGGCCTTTCTCTACCTTCTAATTTACTTTCCTTCCCCTCAAATCTACCCAGTCATTTAAAACAAATGCTTTTATTTTCCTGACCCTCATATGCCCTCATTCCTTTGTACTTGGTGCACCTTCTGCCTGGAAGACTCGTGTGCTTCCTTGGCCAAGTAATTCCCATTCAACTTTCTAAGCACAGCTCCCTGTCTCCCAAATCTCTGTTGGTGTCTCTCTCATGTCTCACATGTTACCTTTGATCACTTGATGTATTAACCCATTTCTGTTGCTTATATCAGAAATACCCAGGACTTGGTAACTTACAAAGAAACAATATTTATTGCTTACAGTTTTGGAGGCTGGTAAGTCCAAACTCCAGGGAATGCATCTGGTGAGGGTCTTCCTTAGTGGTGGCTTCAGCAACAGAGGGTGTCACACTGGGAGATGGCAGAAGCAGAGAGAGAGTAACCTCCTCATTCACTCTCTTTTTAAAGCCACCAGAGCCACTCCCATTATTCCAGGAATGGATCAATCCATTCACGAGGGTACAGCCCTCACAATCCAATTACCTTTCCAAGGCCCCACCTTTCAACTGCCACAATAGGATTTCCCACCCTCTTAACACTGTCACAATGGGGACCAAGCGTCCAACACATTAAACTTTGGGGGGACACAATGAAACCCGTAATACTTGGTTAAGTTGGTATAGGCCAGTTTTCTCCATCGTATAGTTAATATTTTTCCCTGGAGGGCGATACTTTGAGACTAAGTAAACATCCTGACTGTTGTAAAACTTTAACCTACTGGTTTTACTGTCCACTGATGGTTTTCTAATGCCATCGTTCCTTTTATACTTTGGTGGCATTTAGATATAAGGAAGAGCTTTCTCTTTGCTCCCTTTTATTGTTCCATTGATTTATTTACAACACTATGGATTCGTTGATCCTTCCTTTATCCAATGAGTTATAAGCTATTATATCACTTATTCTGATGTTGAAATTGTCCCTGATCTGCTCAGTGGGAGCCCCTTCAAACTGGCCTCCTTGTCTTTTTGATATTCCCCCATTATTCTTAGAGCACTTTTTTATCTCCTGATACAAAAAGATATTCTAGGCTCATTCTGCACTTTCTCTTGCATAGCGCTGGTATTGGTTATTTCTCCAGGCTCTTTTCTTTTAAAAAGTCAGCCTTACTGAGGCATAATTTAGATTCAATAAAGTTTACCAATTTTAACTGTATAGTCCAATGGGTGTGCAGTTCTGTAGCCACTGCCAAAGTCAAATCATTTTTGTGACCTCAGAAATGTTCCTGCACCACTTTGCTACTAATGCTCTTCTTCACTCCTCGGTTCCTGGAAACAGCTGATCTGCTTTCTGTCACTATAATTTTACCATTTATAGAATTTTAGGTAAATGGTATCATATAGTACCCACTTTTATATCTGGCTTTTTAAAAATCTCTTATATCTTTTATATCTGGCTTCTTTCATTCAGCATGATGCTTTTGGTTCATAATGCTGTTGAGATTTAGCCATGTTGCTGCATTCATCAGAAACCTGTTCCTTTTTCTTGCTGAAGAGTATCCCATTGTATAAATATATCACAATTGGCTCAAAGTTATTATGAATAAAAATGCTATGAACATTCACATACAAGTCTTTAGGTGGATGTAGGTTTTCATGTCTCTTGGGAAAATGCATATGGTAAGTGTTTGTTCAACCTTCTAAGAAACGACCCAATTTTTTCCAAACTGATTGCCATTTTGCATTCCTACCATTTATGTGTGTGAGAGTTCCAGTTGCTCCATGTCCTAGCCAACAATAGGCTTAGTCTTTTAACTTTAGCTATTCTGCATGAGTAAAAGTATTTCATCATGTTTTTAATTTGTATTTTCCTAATGATTAATGATATTGAGCATCTTTTGATATGCTTATTTTCATTTGCATATCTTCTTTGAAGAAGTTTCTGTGCACATCTTTCTCTCTTTTTTTTTTTTTTTTTGGCAGCTGACCAAAAAACCCCATGACCTTCGTGTTACCAGCACCATGCTCTCCCAAGAGAGCCAAATGGCCAGCCCCTCCCCATTTTTTAATCGAGTTGTTTCTATCCTTTTTTTTCATCCCTGTATTTACATTGCATAATGATATCATTTCTTGTGGTCCTTTACCAATTTCTAGCTAACGTCCCTCCCCTCCCCTTTTGCAACCTCTGATGGCCTCAGTTCTTCTCTCCCCTTTTGAAGTTTCTGTTCTTATTATTGAGATAAACTATTTTTTATATATTCTGATACAAACCCTTTATCAGGTGTATTTTGAAAATATTGTCTCCCAGTCTATGGCTTACCCATCTATTTTCAAACCATATCTTTTGAAGGGAAAAAGTTTTAATTTTGATAAAGTTCAAATCATCCATTTTATTTATAGTTCATGAGTTTGTGTCCTAAGAAATCTGTCTCTCCTAGGTCACAGAGAATTCCCTGGCTTTCTTCTACAAGTTTTATATTTTTAGCTCTTAGATTTAGGACCATGATATATTTCAAGTTAATATTGGTATATGGTGTTAGTTGTTTTTTTGTTTTTTTTTTTCCATTTGGATATCTACTTGTTCTAACACCATTTCTCAAAAAAGTTATTCTTTCTCCATTAAATTATCTTAGCAATTTTGTCAAAATCAATTAACCATATATGTATATATCATTATCTGGATTCTATTCTATTCCATTAATCTACATATCTGTCCTTACAGTAATACTGCACTGTCTTGATTACTGTAGCTTTATAGTAATTCTGGAAATAAATAATGTAAATCCTCCAGCTTTGTTCTTCTTTTTCAAAATTATTTTGGGTATACTACATCATTTACATTTCTCTATACATTTTGGAAATAGCTTGTCAATATCACATGCAAATAAAGACTGCTGGGATTTTTGCTGGAATGCCTTGAATTTATACATAAATTTGGTAAGAATTGATATCTAAAAATTAGTCTTCTAATCCATGATCATGGTATACCTCTTCATTTGTTTGTGTTTTAAAATATTCTTTTCTTACAGAGTTTTACTTTTCAGTGTGGAGGTTTGTGCACAATTTGTTAAATTTATTACCACTTCAAAGTTTGATATTATTTACATGGTACTTTTAAATTTCAATTTCTGGTTGCTTGTGACTTGTGTATAAAAATAAAACTGAATTTTTTTGTAGATTGACAATATATTTTGTATATTTGACCTTGTTAAACTCACTTATTATTTCAAGTAGCTTTTTTGTAGCTTCTTCACTTACTGTCTATGAATAGAGACTTACCTCTTCCTTTTCAACTTGTGCATATATACATCTTATTTGTTTTCAATAAATTTCACAAGGACTTCCCTATAAAATTTTTACCAGAAATAGTGACAGCAAATAATTATGCTTTGTTCCTGATCTTAGGGGAGAAGCATTTAGGTTTTCACCACTGAATATTATGTAGCTGAAGGCTTTTTGGAGATTTTTTTTATCAAGTTGAGTAAATTCCTTTCTAATCCTAATTTTCTAAAAAAGCTTTTTATCCTGAATGGGTTTTGAAATCTGTCAAATCCTTTTTCTGCATCTGAGATTCTATACACACACATATATAGTAGATAAAATTGATTTACAAATGTAAATACCAAGCTTACATTGCTGGCTTAAAAATGTCTTGATCGTGTTCTATTATTCTTTTTACATGTTTCAAGACTTGATTTGCTAAAATGCTGTTAAGGTTTTTTTGTTTTGTTTTTAGTTTTTCTGTTTGCTTATAATCAGAGGGATATAGTTCTATAGTTTTCTTTCCTCATATTGCCTTTTTCTAGTTCTAGTATCAGAGTAATTCTGACCTCATAAAATGAGTTGAGAAATACTTTCTCCTCTTATTTTCTGGAAGTCTCATGCATAAATAGTATTTTTTCTTTATTAACTGGTAGAATTCACCAGTGAAGTCATCTGGGCTTTAAGATTTTTTTGATGTGAAGGTTTTTAACTATGAAATCAATTTATTTATAGATTATGGTACTATTTAGGTTATCCATGCCTTTCTTCTTGAATAGGCTCTGATAGTATTTTTCAAGAAAGTGGTTCATTTCATCTAAATGGTCAAATTTATTGGCATAAATTTTTTCTAATATTATTTTATTGTACTTTTAATTCAATTCTATAAATCTGTGGTGATGTCCTCTTTTTCATTCCTGATATCGATAATTTTGTCTTCTGTCTTTTTCTTCATCAGTCTGGACTGAAGTTTACCAATTTTATTGACATTCTAAAAAAACAGTTTTTTATAGTTTCTATTTCATTTATTCCATTCTTTATTATTTTCATTCTTCTACTCACTTTCCTCTTAATTTGCTCTTTTTTCCCCAGTTTCTGGAAATGAAAGCTTACATCATTGATTTGAAATGTTTTTTAATTGAAAAATAATTGATTATACATATTTGTGGGGTTCAGAAGTGAATATCAATACCTATGCATAATATGTAATGCTCAAATCAAAATAATTAGTATATTCATCATCACAAAATGCAGTCATTCTTTGTGTCCATTTACCAATTTCTTGCTACCATCCCTCCTCCTCTCCCTGTCCCACCTCTAGTAACCACAGTTCTGTTCTCTCCTTTTGAAAGTTCAATGTATTATTGTGACTATTGTGTCTTTTTTCCATTTCTATTTATTTATTTATTTGTTTGTTTGTTTATTTGTTTGTTTGTTTGCTCCCACTTATAAGTGAGGACATGTGGTATTTCTCTTTCTGTGCCTGCCTATTTCACTTAACATAATTTTCTCCAAGCTCATCCATGTTGCTTTGAATGGCAGAATTTTATTCTATTTTATGGCTGAGTAGTATTCCATTGTGTTTCTACACCACATTTTCATTATCCAGTTATCTGTCAATGGACATTTACGTTGGTTCCAACTCTTGGCTATTGTAAGTAGAACTGTGATAAACTTGGGAGTGCAGGTATCCCTTCAACATGATGATTCCCATTCTTTTAGGTATATACACAGTGGGATTGCTGGATTGTATGACTGCTCTATCTGTAGTTGTTTGAGAAATCTCCGTACTGTTTTCCATAATGGCTGCACTAATTTATAGTCCCACCAACAGTGTAGGAGGGTTCCCTTTTCTCCACATCTTCACCAGCATTTATTATTCTGTCTTTTTTATAGTAGCCAGTCTACCTGGTGTGAGATAATATCTCAATATGGTTTTGACTTGCTTTTCCCTGATGCTTAGCAGTGTTGAGCATTTTTTCATAAAAATGTTTCTATTTTCTAACAAGATCGTTTAATTCTATAAATTTCTTTCTAAGTAATTCTTTAGTTCTATTAAGCAAATTTTGATATGTTGGGTTTTTATAATTATTTAATTATAAATCCTCTGTGATTGATGTTTTGATCAATGAATTATTTAGAAATGTGTTGTTTAATTTCCAAATATTTGAAGTTTTTTTATATCTTTCTGTTAGTAATTTCTACTTAATTCCTTATAGTCATAGAATATAATCTATGTGATTTCATTCCTCTTAAATTTATTGAGATTTAGTTAATGAATCAGTATATGATCTATCTTGATGAATATTTCATGTGTACTGAAAAAGAATGTGCATTCTTCTCTTGTCAGGCAAAGTATTTCATAAACGTCAATTAGACCAATAGTTTTCTTCAAGTCTTCTCCTACCTTACTGAATTTTTCTTTGTGTTCTGTCTAATTACTAAGAAAGGAGTGTTGAAGTTTCCAATTACATTTGGGATTTGTATATTTATTTTTTCAGTTGTATCAGGTTTGGTGCATAAAATTTGATGTTCTTTCATTGGATGTACATAAACATAGGATTGATATTCCTTCTTGATAAATTGACCTTGCATAATATTTTTCCCATCCTTTTACTTTTAAACTACCTGTGTCTTTATATATAAAGTGGGATTCTTTTAGACAGCACATTGGGTTTTACTTTTTATCCAAAATGACAATCTCTGCCTTTTAATAGGGGATTGTGAACCATTTTCATTTAATAAAACTATCACGATGGTTAAATTTTAATCCACACCTTTGCTTTGATATTTATTTGTCCCATACATTTTTGGTTCCTTTTTTTCTCTTTCTCTGCCTTCCTTTGTATTAAGTATTTTAATGATACTATTTCATTTCTTTTTTTGACTGTTTTAGCTACAACTCTTTGTTGTGTTATTTTAGTGGTTTCTTTAAGGTTTATAGTATATATCTTTAGCTTATCAGTCTACATTACAATAATACCACATCAGTTTATATATACTGTGAGAAACTTCCAGCAGTATATTTCTATTTCCCCCTTCTTCTCTTTTGTGCTATTGTTGGCACATATTTCAACTCTACATATGCTATAAACCCTGTAAAACATGGTTATTATTTTTATTTTAAGTAGTTAATTACCTTTAAATAAGATAAAAAATAAGAACAACATATTTTCTATACATAAATACATAGTTACTATTTCTGCTGCTCTTTACTCCTTTATGAAAATCCAAATTTCCATCTGGTGTTATTTTCTTTCTCCCAGAAAAAAAACTTTTTAGAATTTTCTGTAGAGCAGATCTGCCAGCTATGATTCTCTCAGATTTGGTTGGCTTGAAAAAAATCTTTATTTTGCCATTTTTTTGAAAGATAATTTTGTTAGATATAGAATTCTAGGTTGAAAAGAGTTTACTTTAGTACTTTACAAATGTTGTTCCATTGTATTTTTGCCTGTATGTTTTCTGTAATTCTTCTACCCAATTCAACATTGGGTTTACCAGATTTGGTCATCAAGTGGTAGGGTAGTGGAGAATAGTATTTCAGAGATGGATGAAGAGTCCATGTCTGAAGAAACTGTAATGGTAAATATAGGAGTGAGGAGAAATTGGTTTATAAATCTGGGGACAGTGGAGTGGCTGAGATATACAAGTGTGCTTCCAACAGTTCTTGGGAAAAATAGAATTAAAACATAACGCAAATCTTTCCCCAAAATTTTTGAAGTACCCTCATATAGTGACTTTTCCAATGCAGTCTCAAGTCTTAAAGATTCTCTTTCTTAGGACAGGTCTTCTTGCTGAGTAACTAATACTTAAGTATAACTGCCAGTATACACTGGCTTTCATGATAAGAATGAGCCAAACATGGATCAAGGAAAACAGCCCACATTGATGTTTCTAATAGACATTGAAGAAGTACCAAAGAAAGGAGAAAGGGTAAAAATGTGGCTGTAGAAAAGTAAAATGAATGCATGGCATATTTATGTACAATGATCTCCACACATGCCTATGTGTCATATTAATTCTTTTTGAGAATTCAATTATTTGCAATCATCGGCTCTTTTAATAGTTGCTTATCTTTCCACTGCTTATATCTTAATACCTTATATTTAATACCCATATTTTTTAAATATGGGAAAGAATTTTTCTGCCTTCATAGGAAATGTGTAATAAATATAATGACCCTTCTTTAGAGATTTAAGATATTTATTTCTATTTATCACCACTTCCCAGTATTTGCAATGCCAGTAACTATTCTTACTGAAGTACTTCTAATCTAGATGGTTTAAGGTAATGGTTCTCAAACTTCAATGCACATAAAAATCACCCAGAGAATTTGTTTAAAATGCAGCTTGCCACCCCTCTCCAAAGATTCTGATTCAGTAAGATAGAGTGACACCAAAGAGCAGGTATCAACAAGCATTCCTATGAGGAATTGTACACAGGTGATTTGGAGAGCACACTTTGAGAAACAGTGTTGGGTTTCAACTGTCTAGAGGATACATGCAGAGATCCAGAGGATGCAAATTTGTTGGTCATTTACTTCTTCCCTCTAAAAGTAAGTTGAAGGCAGAATTTTGGAAAAAACATTTAAGTAAAGTTTAATTTTATCATCTTTTAACTATAGTAGACTTTCAAATGATTGGTTGTACTTGTGATTGGATGAAGTATCAGACTTTTCACATACATTATCTTTGAGGTAGGTAGTATTGACTCATTTTAATATGGCTGGGAGATGTGAAATCACTTGACCAAAGTTGCACAGCTAATAAACGTGAGAGCTGGAATTCAGCTCCAGGATTATGTGACCCAGATCTCATGCCTTTTCTGTAGCCTCTGCTTACCTTCCTAATGTTCCCTATGTGCTGTTTCCAGGTACAGCAATCAGAAACTTGTGATTACCACTTTTAAAGTAACTCACATGTTGTGTTAGTCTGTTTCTGTTGCTTATAACAGAAATACCTGAAACTGGGTAATTTATAAGAAAATGAAATTGTTGCTTACAGTCTCAGTGGCGGGGAAGTCCAAAGTGCAGAGAGCATGTCTGGTGAGGGCCTTTGATGGTGGCTTGGTGACACAGGGTATCACATGGAAGATGGCTTGAACAGTGAGAGGAAGATAGGGTTTCTCACATGCTCTTCTCTGAAAGCTATCAGAACCATGCCCATAACCACAATTAGACCACCAGATGGATTAATCCATTCACTAAGGCATGTTCTTTACAATCTAATTACCTCTTCAAGGTCTCACCTTTCAATTGTTATAAAGGATTTCCCACCCTGAACAGTTACAGTGGGGATTAAGCTTCGGTGAGTCTGGAGGGACATTCAATGCAGAGCATATATCTAGCAAGTCCTCTATTCTTATCTTGGAAAATATATGTTTTTAAAATAAATAAAATCAAGAAGGATAAGGTTGTTACTCTTTGAATCATTTAGGAAAGAAAGAAAAGCTTTACAGAACTGATCAGAACATGCTGATTAATACTTCTCTCCCACTACTAATCACTCCGTATTTTAATTTTCTGTTTAACATATCTTTACTTCCCACTAGAAAATGAGTTTCTGTAGTGTAGGGTACAGGTCTTATTTATCTCTATATCTACCCATCACTACCATAATCACATTGACAAGTTGCCCTGTGGCGGATGTCAATAACTTACAAGAAATGTCTTTACAAACTTCAGTATACCAGGAAATTTTTTGCTGTGCTTCAGAAGTTAGTATGCTTTCTCCTTATGGGCAATATAAATCACATAACTCAAAAAAAAAAAAAAATACTTTTTTAGCATTGCTTTGGTTTCTAGAAAGTCAAGAGCCAAATCTGTAGTTCAGCTTTATAACCGTGTATCCTGAATATTCCTGTTCTAAATCCCCATTGATCTTGAACTTATATCCTAATTTATATTGTCTCATTTCATTTATTTTTATTTCCATTTAAATGTATGTAATCTTGTAGGTTACCTCAAATGTTTCGTGAAACAAAGTAAATTATAAATAAACTCTCAGTGTCTAGCTGTATTGCTTAATATCACATTAACTTTTCTAACAGATAAACCCTCACAGCTTAACACGATAGAGTCATACTTCTTACTCACATTAATTTCCTTAACCAACAGCTTTCCACATGGTTATTCAGAGACTCAGGCTCCCTCTTTCAGGATCTTAGAGACATTTACATTTCACCAGTATGCGGAGTCGAGCCTAGAGAAAGATTCCTTCACTTCCACTTATATTTCACTGTCAAGAAACTAGACATTAGTCTCCACCTATGCCAGGAATTCAGGGAATGTAAATCTGGGTGGGCAGCAGCTTCCTAGCACCCAGCTCTATTCTATGGAGGAGACACAAATCTTTGTAAGTCACCTAACTAGCACTGTTCCCTAATTGAAAGATGTTCCAAAATGTTTTTTGCATGATTTAAAGGCATGCTTATACAGCTAGAACCTCCTTATTTGGCAAGAATGTCATTCTGTGTATACCTGCCCATGGACCTTGTATTAGTATTATTTAATCAACATGTACATAGTGCTTGCATGGCAGTGTCTATGACTTGAATTTTTTACGTAAAACATATTAAAGTCAACTGTCTTGTCTGACCTCAAACTGCCAGTTGCAGTTTCTTGGTCATGGTATGTAAGCCAACAGAAGGTGTTTGTTAATGACTGGCCTCAAATTGCTTAACAGAGAACTATGGCCAGTCGGCTGAGCAGATGGCTGAGGGGGTTTGGGCTATGTGGACCATGAACACAGTTGTCAGTGTGGTAGCAGGTGCTCTACAGAAAGTATCTTGATTCTTTCTAATCTTACAAAAAAAGGTGGCGGGGGATGGGGGAGCAAGGGATGCATAGAAGGCCCGAGGCTGATGAGCACAGTTAGGCCAAAAAGCTTCAAATTATGACACGAGAAGGACTGAGAGTCCTTGAGTCTTAATCTCCAGGGCTGTAACAATTTAACAGCAAAGTTAATTCCCCCAAATGTCAGACCTGTACATTTTAGGTCAGATTCCAAATATACACAGATGCAGGCTTGCCTAACTACACGACCGAGATCTTCAATATTTCCTAATACTTCCTTAACCACAGCCTGTCCTCACATTAAGTCCTACTTCTTAAAAATTACATTGATGTAAAGGAAAAGACTGTCAAAAATAGCCCATCCTCTTTTGGTTTCTTTAATATTCCCTTGAATGCTGTTTTGCCCAAATACGCAGTAAGTAGAAGAATGACTATACATCCCAGTTTTCCCAACAAAGTTTTTTTATGCCTGTTAGGCCAGTATAAGTATTAATATCACTCCCTTTTCTTCTCAAGATATCCCAGTTTGAACAGTACATTATTGTCAGTCGTGACTCCAGCTTAGTTATTCTGACTCCTCGTTTAGTGCTCTTTATGCAATGTCAAGTTATTTCTAATCTTAACCAAACGTCAACACCAAGAGGATTGGGTGTGGGGTGGGCACTCCCTCCCTCCTTTTGAGTTCCTAGACATTAGTAGAGGTGATTTAGTCAGAGCAGAATGGAGCCATAATTCTGCCTTTCTAAGAATTGGGATAAAGTAAGCAAATCTGGAAGACTGTCCCTTCTTTAACCTCAAGGTAAGCTTTAATGTTCATCTTAAATTTGGAAATCGTGTCATTTCAGTTCAGAATTGAGTTGAAAGAAAGTCCAGAGATTTTCTCCAGACTCAGGAATCCACTGCTATTATTCATCCTAGGCCTTTTTCTGCAGAGCTACATAATTGCTAGTCTCACACCACTTTTATCATCTATCAAGAAGGTCCAGTAGCAACACAATTTCCTTATTTTTCCCCTTTACATTGTATAAGACCAGAGCATGGCATATTTTTCTTGCCCCATACCGTCAGCCATAGTAGATCATTTAACATCAACTAATAACCAGGTCATTTGCTGCCATGTGCAGGAAAGGATGTAGCCAACAATATGAGAGTAAATATCAGAACCAGACTGGAATGAGCAGGAAGCTAAACCTAGGCAGGCTGGAACAAAGAGAAGAAATGTGCTCTACCTTTCAACATGTTTTCCTGCCATGTCTTTCTGCTTGCCACTGGGTAAATGTCCCAGTGTTCAATTCCTCTCTCCATCTGTGCACCTTTCAGGAGGAAGCAGCGAGGGAGACCATCTTAAACAAATGGCAATAAAAAGCCACTTCACATAGCCAGGATAGACTTCTGTCTGAAGGAAATGGCAGCTCTTGAACTTTTTATGAAAAGTAGCTTTGTTCTGATATATTTTCAAGGACAAAAACATATCTTCACACTTTTGTCATTATATTTATGAACTGTAAATCCTCATTTTATGGAAACACTCCAGGATTTCAAACTCCTAAATCAACCTGGTAAATCTCCAACCTCAGGAGTTCAATTCAAGGAGAACCTCTTCAAAAACACTGACATTTTATAGGGAACTTCAGGAAAAACAAACAATGAGAGTTTTCAACGTACATTTTTTTGTAACCCTAAAGGCTTGTCAGGGGAGACAGCTAACATGTAAAAAGAATAAAGACTTCTGCTGAGAATGCAGTTTCTAAGCCCCAGGTCAATATGACTTAAACAATAACAGTGAGATGGTCTCTTGGGAAATTTGGTCTGGGGCCCCCTAACAAACCACCATTGTTTCCTTGGAGGAATATTTTACTTTATATCAAGGTATCATGATCTAGGATATACAAGTAAACTTTTAAATAGGAGAAAACTGTTTCTTTAAAATATCCATTTGCAATTGCAAAGCACTTTATAAATATAAATACAGTAGGCTTGAGGTTTCACCTTCAGTCTTACAATATTTCCCATTATTTGCTGGACAAGTCCTGTCGTAGTGGTTGGTATCTCCGTGAACTGTCTGCCAACTTCTACTAATGACGGCACTTCAATACACCCAGCCTCACCAGTGTTTAGCCAGCTGGTAGCCCACATCAGCCAATCCAAATATTTTATTGTTGGATAAAATAGTTTCACAGGCAACCACAGGTCTTAGGCATGTGAATTTTATTAAGGCTTTTTCCACAAACTAGGACAAAACAAAACACAGAACAGTTCCCCCTGAGTTGCTGAGTGAGACTCATTGCAAATAATTTCCACCCATTCACTGAACAATGTCAAAAAATTATGGTCTTCATGGAATTTTGAGTCGTGGAGGTATGTATAAGTGCTTAGGGTCCTGAAAGCCAATAGAAACTGTCTTTTTCTGGTATGGGAAGGCCTTAGTTTCTGAAGTGCTTCACAGAAGTGGAGGCAAGTGTCTCTTAATCCCCTTAATAGAATGAACACAGAAGCTACATAGTGAAATATGTAGTCTTTTTCTCTCCAATATATAATGGTGACTGTGCCAAGCAGTAATGCTCTATTTCTGAAAATCTACAGCAAGCTTATTTAATGGCATTATTAGCAGGGGCCCTAACATTCACTCCTACATGTGCCATTTTCTGAGCTTTTGAATGAAAGCTTTCCCTTTCAGATGCCACTATGGAAACACATCATTTCCCGCAGCTTGCACTTCTCTAGGCTGTCATAACTGCTTTGGGGAATGTCTTTATTAGCCACTAGACACCCAACACTGGAAAAATAATTCCAGGGCTGTCCTTGGATCTACTTACTGAGGGGGCTTTAATGTGCTCTGTGGTGTCACCAACACATAAAAAGAGTCAAGCACTTTTCTCCATTCCTTTAGAAAAGGGGTGAAGAATGTCACAGGGAAATTGCACTCAGATTCAGCAAATTCAAAATCAGAAAGTGCACAGACCACATCAAAATGAATTACTGGTGTCAGCTAGGAGGGGAACAGTCACAGCAAGATTGCTCAAACAATAAAATTAGGTTTGAAAAATCAATGAGGTGTTGGCTACATAGAGAAACTCAGGCCAAGATTCAACTGTCAAAAACTATTTCTTTTTGTCTCTACTGATCTGCATGGTGGCTGGGCACCCTCAGCAGGGTTAACCATCCCTCACATCCACCCAGGATGATACCTTAGATTTGTGAAGTTGTATCTGTGAGGATTTATACCCTGTACTCTACTGTTCTCTGATTTTTAAAAATTTATTTATTTTTATTGGATACTGACAGATTGTAATTGTATAAATTTATGGGGTACAAAGAGATGCTATGATATATGTATACAATGTGGAATGATTGAATAAAGCTAATTAACCTATCCATTACCTAAAAAACTTCTCATTTATTCCTCCTGTCTGACTGAATCATTGACCAACATCTCCCCACTTGCTTACTCCCCAGCCTCTGGTAACTACCATTCTGCCCTCTGCTTTTATGTATTTGACTTTTTTAGCTTCCAAATATAAGTGAGAGCATGCAGTATTTGTCTTTCTGTGCCTGGCTTATTTTACTTACCTTATTGTCCTCCAGGTTCATCTATGTTGTTACAAATGACATAATTTTCCTCTTTTTTGAGGCTCAATTGTATTCCATGGTGTATAGGTATAACATTGTTTTTTATCCATTCATTGGTTGATGGGCATTTAGGTTGATTCCATAACCTGGCTACTGTGAGAAATACTACAATAAACATGGGAGTGCAGATATCTCTTAAATATGCTGATTTCAAATTCTTTGGATACAAATCCAGAAGTGGATTGCTAAATCATATAGTAACTCTAATTTGGGGTTTTTTTTTTTTTTTTTTTTTTTTTGAGGAACCTCCATATTGTTTTCCATAATGATTGTACTAATTTACATACTCAGCAATAATATACGAGTATTTGCTTTTCTCCACATCCTCGCCAACACTTGTTATTTTCATCTTTTTTATAATTGCCATTGTGACATGTGTGAGGTATCTCATACTGGTTTGAATTTGCATTTCCCTAGTGATTAGTGATATTGAGCATTTTTTCATGAAAAGGATAGTCACTTCAATATAGAGTGTTGGGAAAACTAGATTTACATGCAGAAGAATGAAATTGGACCCTTATCTCATAGCATATACAAAAATCAACTCAAAATTCATTAAAGACTTAAACGTAAGACCTGAAACTGTAAAACTACTAGAAGAAAACATAGGGGAAAAACTATATAACATTAGTCTGGGCAATAAATTTTTGGATTTAACCCCAAAAGTTTAGGCAATAAAAATAAAAATAGAAAAATGGGATTATGTCAAGCTAAAAAGCTTCTGCACAGCAAAGGAAACAATATAGAGTCAAGAGGCAACCTATAAAATGGGAAAAAAATATTGCAAGTCATGCATCTGGTAAGGGATTAATATCCAAACTCAATAATAAGAAAACAAATAACTTGATTAAAAATGAGTATAGGACCTGAATAGACATTTATCAATAAAAACGACATACAGTGGCCAACAGATATGCATACTCTGATCTTTATAATGTGTGCACAAAATCTTGTGTCCCCCCCCCCATTACAATCACTTTAAGGTTACAAACTATATAAAGTGTGCTCTTTGAATCCCTCCTGAAACTTTTCAGAACTGTGTTCCAAAGTGCCTGTACCATTTTGCATTTCCACTAGCAATGAATGAGAGTTCCTATTGTTCTGCATCCTTGTCAACACTTGGTGTTGTCAGTGTTTTGGATTTTGGCCAATCAAATAGGTATGTAGTGGTAGCTCATTGTTTTAATTTTCAATTCCCTTGTGATGCATCTGTATGATGTTTAACATGTTTTTGTATGCTTGTTTGCCATCTGTATGCCTTCTCTGATGAGGTGTTTGTTAAGGTGTGTGGCCCATTTTTTAATTGCAGTTTGTTTTCTCATTGCTGAGCTTTAAGAGTTCTTTGTATATTTTGAAAAACAGTCCTTTAAAAGATACGCATTTTTTTTTTTTTTTTTTTTTTTTTTTTTTTTTTTCGTTTTTTTGTGACCGGCACTCAGCCAGTGAGCGCACCGGTCAGTCCTATATAGGATCCGAACCCGCGGCGGGAGCGTTGCCGCGCTCCCAGCGCAGCACTCTACCAAGTGCGCCACGGGCTCGGCCCTAAAAGATACGCATTTTAAAAATATTTTTCTCCCAGTCTATAGCTTGTCTACTCATTCTCTTGACATTGTCTTTCACAGATAAGTTTTTAATTTTAATAAAGTTCACCTTATTAATTATTTATTTCATGGATTATGCCTTTGGTGTTGCATCTAAAAGGTCATTCCTATAACGAAGGTTATCTAGGTTTTCTCCTATGCTATCTTCCATGAGTTTTATAGTTTTGCATCATATCACATGTAGTTCTATGAAACGTTTTGAGTTAATTTTTGTGAAGAATATAAGGCCTGTGTCTTGGTTTTTGGTTTTTTGAGGGGTTTTGGGTTTTTATGTTTGTTTGTTTGTTTGTTTGTTTTTTGGCACATGAATGTCCAAGTATTCCAACACCATTTCTTGAAAAGACCGTCTTTGCTTTATTGCATTGCCTTTACTCCTTTGTCAAAGATCAGTCAGCAGTATTTATGTGGGTTTATTTCTGGGTCCTCTATTCTGTTCCACTGTCCTCTTTGTCCATTCTTTGGCCAATACCACACTGTCTTGATTACTGTAGCTTTATGGTGAGTCTTAAAGTCAATTAGTGTCAGCCCTCCAACTTTGTTCTTCTCATTCAATATTGAGTTGACTATTCTGGGTCTTTTGCCTTTCCATATAAACTTTAGAATCAGTTTCTTGATATTGACTAAATAACTTACAGGGATATTGATTGGGATAATATTAAATCTATAGATCAACTTGAAAAGAACTGACATGTTGATAGTAATAAGTTTTTCTATCCATAAGCATAGAATATCTCTCCATTCACTTAGTTTTCTTTGATATCTTTTGTTAGAATTTTATAGTTTTCTTCATCTAAATCTTAAACATAGTTTGTTAGATTTATACCTAAGTATTTGATTTTGGGGGGGTACTGATAGAAATGGTAATGTATTTTTAATCTCAAAGTCCATTTGTTCATTGCTGGTGTACAGGAAAGTGTCTAAGTTTTGCACATAAACCTTATATCCTGCAAACTTGCTATGATTGCTTATTAGTTCCAAGAGGTTTTCTTGTCAGTTCTTTCAGATTTTCTACATTAACAATCATGTCATCTGTGAATAAACACTTCCTTCCCAAAATATATATCCTTCATTTTCTTGTCTCATCTTATTTCATTAACTAGAACTTCCAGTATGATGTTGAAAAAAAGTGGTGAGAGGAGATATCCTTGCCTTCCTCCTGATCTTAGTGGGAAATCTTAAGGTTTCTCACCACTAATTATGATGTTAAAACTGTATGTTCTTTGTAGAAGTTCTTTATCAAGTTCAGGTAGTAACCCTCTATTCGTAATTTGCTGAGAGTTTTTATCACGAATGGGTATTGGACTTTTTCAAATGCTTTTTCTTCATTTATTGATATGATTATGTGATTTTTCTTCTTTAGCTTGTTGATGTGATTGATTATGTTAATTGATTTTCAAATGTTGAATTTTGCCTACCTGAGATATTTCCCACTTGCTATGGTTTGAATGTGTCCCCTCCAAAATTCAGGTGTTGTAAATGTGATAGTAACAGGTGAGCCTTTAAAAGGTGATTAGGCCATGAGGGTTCCACCTTGCAAATGGGATTGTCCTAGTCTGTTTCTGTTGCTTATACTAAAATACCTGGAACTGGGTGATTTATAAGAAAACAAAATTTATTGCTTACAGTTTCAGAGACTGAGAAGTTCAAAGTCCAGGGAGCACATATGGTGAAGGTCTTCTTTGGTGGTGGCTTTACAGCAACACAGGGATTTCACATGGCAGAAAATGGCACGGCAGAGAGAGGAACTCACATGCTCTCCTTTTAAAGCCCTCAGAAACGCACCTGTGATCACCATTATTAATCCATTCACTGTGGCATGGTTCTACAATCTAATCATCTCTTCAAGGCCCCACCTTTCAATTACCACAATAGTATTTCCCACCCTCAACAGTTACATTGCAAATTAACTTTCTAATATATGAACTTTGGGGGACACAATTCAATCATTCTGCAGCAGGGGTTAAGATACTTTTAAAAGGGGTTTCATGAAGCATTCATCTCTTGCTTGCCCTCCTGCCTTTCACCATGTGAGGACATGGCATTTCTTCCCTCAAAGGATACAGTAGCAGGGTGCCATCTTGGAAACAAAGAGCAGCCCTCACCAGAAAACTGAATGCACCAGTGCCTTGATCTTGGACTTTCCAGTTTCCAGATCTGTGGAAAAATTAATTTCTGTTATTTATTAATTACTAAATCTCAAGTATTTTGTTAGAGCAGCACAAATGCACTAAGACAGAAATTGGTACCAAGAGTGGGGTGTTACTATAATAAATACCTGAAAATGTGGAAGCAGCTTTGGAACTGAGTAATAGATAGAGGCAGGACCTGTTTCAAAATGAATGCTGGAAAAAGTCTGTATTGCCATGAATTGGGCAGTAATGGTGCTTCTGGCAAGAGCTCAGAAGAAGAGAATAATTGTAGGGAAAGCCTCAGTCTTCTTAGTGATTACCTAAGTGGTGGTGACCAGAACGCCAGTAGAAATATGGATCATAAAGACTATTAGGATGAGGTCTGAGAGAAAAATGAGGAAAAAAATATTGAAGACTAAAGGAAAGGACATTCTTGTTAAAAAGCGGCAAAGAATTTGGCTGACTTATGTTCATGTCCTAGATCTCCATGGAAAGCAGAAATTAAGAGGGAACTAAGATATTTGGTGGAAGAAATCTCTAAGCAGTGAAACATTAGGGTGCTGCATGGCTTCTTAACTGCTAGTGATAAAATATGAAAACAGAGACATATTCTAAAGACTGAATTTATAGTCAAAAAGGAAACAGAAAGTAAAGATTTGGAAAAATCTAAGCCAGGCCATGTAAAGAATAAAAAAGCACATTTAGAAGAAAAAAATCAAAAGTTTGGCCAAGTGACCTTTTGAGAAAAAGTTTAGTACAAATAGGAGGAAACCAGGTGCTATTTATCAAGACAATGGGAGAATGACCCTGAAGGCATTTCAGAGGACTTTGAGGCTGTCATGCCTATCACAGACCCAGAGTACCAGGGCCTTGAGGGCAAAACAGTTTCAAGTTAGAGGACCACAGTACTTGTAGGACCTTGGGGCCCACTGCCCAGTGCTGCCCCAGGTCTTTGCTCCCTGCATTTCAGTACAGTGCTCCTTCACCACCCAGCTATGGCTCAAGCAGGTCCAAGTGTTGCTTGGGCTACTGCTTCAAAAGACATGAGCTATAAACCTTTATGGCATCCATGTGATGCAAACTCTGCAGTCTCATAAAGTGCAAAAACTATGAAGGCATGGCTGCCTCCACCTAGATTTCAAGAAATGCCTCAGGGTCTCAGAGCCTAGGCAGAGAACTCTCACAGAAATGGGGGAGCTAAAGAGAGCCCCACTTGGGCAATGCTTAGTGGAGCTGTTGGGACAAGGCCACCCCTGAGACTCCAGATTTATAGAGCAACAAGCATGCCAATGCCAGCCTGAAAGAGCTGCAAGCACCTAATTCCAACCTATGAGAGCTGAAACATGGGATGCACCTGCAATGTCACAGGGGTGGGGTCACCAGAAACCTTGAGGACCCAACCCTCATCTCAGTGAGTCCAAAAAGTGAGACATGGAACCAAAGAAGATTATTTTTCAGCCTTAAGGCTTAATGTTGCTTGCCTCTTAGGACTTACGTGGAACCTGTTACTCTTTTCTTTTTTCCTATTTCTTTCCTTTGGAATGGTAATGTCTGACCTATGCCTGTCCCACCATTGTATTTTGGAAGCATATAACTAGCTTGATTTCATAGGTTCACAGATGGAGAGTGATTTGCCTTTGGATGAAACACACCTTTGAGTCTCACCGGTATCTAATTTAGATGATATATAAATGAGACTCTGAACTTTAGACTTTGAGTTGATGCTAGAACAAGTTAAGACTTTGGGGACTATTGGGATGAAATGAATGTGTTTTGCTTGTAAAAAGGACATACATTTTGGGGGACTGGGGGCAGAATGCTATGGTTTGAATGTGTCTCCTCCTAAATTCAGGTGTTGCCAATGTGATAGCATGAAGAGATGAGGCCTTTAAGAGGTAATTAGGACAGGAGGGCTTCTCCCTCCTGAATGGGATTAAGGCCTTTATCAAAGAGAATTTGTTTCTTGCTTGTCCTTCTGCCCTCCGCCATGGGAAGACTTGACATTTCTCATCTCCAGAAGATGCAACAGTGGGGCCCCATCTTGGAAGCAGAGAGCAGTCCTCACCGGAGAGCTCAGCCCACCAGCACCTTGACCTTGAACTTTCTAGCCTCTGGAACTATGAGAAAATAAGTATCTGTTTTTTATAAATTACCAGCATCAGCTATTTTGTTAGGGCAACACAAATGGACTAACACATCACTTGATTATGGTACACAGTTCTTTTAGGTTGTTGAATTAAATTTGCTGATATCAGATTGAGGATTTTTGCATCAACACTCATGAGAGATGTTGATCTGTAGTTTTCTTTTCTTGTAATGTCTTTGTCTGGTTTTGGTATTAGGGTAATGCTGGCCTCATCAAATGAGTTAGGAAGTACTCTGCCTGCTTCTGTCTTTGAGAGAGAATATAGAAAATTGGTATAATTTCTTCCTTAAATCTTTGGTACGGTTCACCAGTACCAATCTAGCTAGGCCTCGAGCTTTCTAATTTGGAAGGTTATTAATTATTGATTTAATTTCTTTAGTAGATAGAGGTTTATTCAGATTGTCTGTTTTTTCTTTTGTGTGTTTTGACAGATTGTGTCTTCCATAGAATTGGTTCTTTTCTTCTAGGTTATCAAATTTGTGGGCATAGAGTTGTTCATAATATTCCTTTATTATATGTTTAATGCCCATGAAGTCTGTAGTGATGTCCTCTCTTTCACTTCTTATGTTAGTAGTTTGTGTCTTCTCTCTTTATTCTTAGTTAGCCTTGCTAGAGGTTTATCAATTTTATTGATCTTTTTAGAGAACAGTTTTTTGTCTTGTTGATTTTTCTCCATAAATTTTTAGTTTTGAATTTCATTGATGTTTGCTCTAATTTTTATTCCTTCTTTTCATCTGCTTACTTTGGACAGAATATGCTTTTCCTCTAGTTTCCTAAGGTGGACACTTTGATTATTAATTTTAGATTTTTCTTCTCTTCTACCATACACATTTAATGCTATAAATTTTTCTCTAAGCACTGCTTTTGCTGCATCTTACAAATTTTAATAAATTATTTAATTTTCATTTAGTTTAAAACATTTTTAAAATTTCTCTTGAGATTTCTTTGACCCATATGTTACACAGAAGTATGGTGTTTAATTTCCATGTATTTGGGGATTGTCCAGTTATCTTTCTGTTACTGATTTCTATTTTCCTTCTACTGTGGTCTAAGAGAAGACATTGTATGATTTTTATCCTTTTAAATTTGTTAAAGTGTGTTTTATGGCCCCAAATGTGGTCTGTCTTAGTTAATGTGTCTTGTGAGTTTGAAAAGAATATGTAATTTGCTGTTGTTGGATGAAGTAAACTATAGATGTTGCTGTGGTTTGAATGTCCCCCCAAGCTCATGTTAGAACTTAACCCCCGATATAGTGGTGAAAGGTGAGGCTTTTAAGAGGTGATTGGATGGCAAGGAATGGGTCTTTGTGAATGGATTCATGGAGTTGATGGTTTAATGGGTTGTCATGAGTGTGGTTCTGATGGATTTATAAGGGACGTGAGGATATATTTATAAGGAGAGGAATAACCTCTTTCTCAGGCCATTCTTGTCATGTGATACCCTGGTCTCCATGGGACCCAGGAGAGTTCATACCCAGAATAAGGCCCTCATCAGATACACCCCCTGGAATGTGGACTTCCCAGTTTCCAGAACTGTAAGAAATCACTTTCACTGCTTTATACATTACCCAGTTTCAGTTCTTCTGTTTTAAGCAACAGAAAACAGACTAATACATATGTCAATTATATCCAGTTGATTAATGGTGTTGTTGAGTTCAACTATGTCCTTACTAATTTTCTGCCTGCTGAAAATCTAAGCATTTCTAATAGAGGGGTGTTAAAGTCTCCAACTATTATAGTAGATTAACCTATTTATCCTTGCAGTTCTATTAGTTTTTGTCTCACATATTTTGATGCTCTTTTGTAGGCACATATACATTAAGAATTGTTACATCTTCTTGGAATATTGACCCTTTATTATGATGTAATGCCCCTCTATTACTGACAAATTTCCTTGCTCTGAAGTCTGCTGCTTGAAATTATTTAGCTACTTCTGCTTTTGTTTGATTACTGTTAGCATTCTATAACTTTCTTTATTAATCTGTGTCTTTATATTTAAAATGGGTTTCTTGTGGACAACACATAGCTCAGTCTTATTTTTTGATTCACTATGAAAATCTCTTTTAATTGGTGTATTTAACCATTGATGTTTAAAGTGATTATTAATATAGATGGATTTATATTTACCATATTTGTTACTATTTTCTATTTGCTGCCATTGTTCTTTGTTCCTATTTTTGTCTTCCAAACTCTTCCTGCTTTTTATGCCTTAATTGAGCATTTTACATTATTTTATTTTATTTCCTTTGTTAGTATATCAATTATACTTTTTCTTTTTTTCCTTTTACCTTTTTTTGTGATTGCCCCAAAGTGTGTAATATACATTTACAACTAATTCAAGTCCACATTTAAATAACATTATACCATTTCACAGGTAGTAAAAGTACCTTATGATAACAAAATATTCCTAATTCCTCCCTTCAGTCTCTTACATTAATTTCACTTATATGTAAGCATACATAATCAAATACATCATTACTGTTATTATTTGAATAAACTTATCTGTTAGATCAATTAAGAATAAGAAAAACAAAAGTTTTTGTTTTATGTTCATTCATTTCTTCTTTGCTTTGTGTAGATTTGAGTTTCTGACCTATCTTACTTTCCTTCTCTCTGAAAAACTTCTTTCAATATTTCAATTTTTGTTTGTCTGAGGAAGTATTTGTCCTTCACTTTTAAAGAATAATTTCATAGAGTACAGAATTCTAGATTGGTGGATTTTTCTCTCAACACTTTAAATATTTCACTCTACCATCTTCTTGCTTGCATGGTTTTAGAAGAGAAGTAAGATGTAATTTCTATCTTTGCTTCTCTATAAGTAAAGTTTTTTGTCCTCTGTATTCTTTCAAAACTTATTTTTTTAATCTTTGATTTTCTGAAATTTGAATATGATGTGCCTAGGTGTGGGGTTTTGGGGTTTTTTGTTTTTGTATGGTATTCTTCTTACCTTTTTTGTTTTGTTTTGTTGCCATTTATCCTGCTTGTTGCTCTCTGAGCTTCCTGGATTGTGGCTTGGTGTGTGAGATTAATTTGGGGAAATTCTCAGTCATTTTTTTATTTTAACATTTCTTCTGTTTCTCTTTCTATTTTGTCCTTTTGGTATTCCCATTATATGTATGTTACAACTTTTGTAGTTGTCCCACAGTTTTTGAATATTCTTTTCTGTTTTTTTCTTTTTTTCTCCATCTTCTTTCTTTTTGGTTTTTAGTTTTGGATATTTCTATTGTTATATCTTCAACTCAGAAATTATTTCTTCAAGCTGTGTTCAATATACTCATGAGCCCATCAAAGGCATTCTTCATTTCTGTTCATGTTGTTAAGCTCCAGCATTTATTTTTGATTCTTTTTTTAAAATTTTCATCTCTGTGATTACATTATCTATCTGTTCTTGCATGTTGTCTTTTTCTTTCCATTAGAGTTCTTAGTATATTAATCACAATTTGTTTAAATTCCTGGTCTAAAAATTCCAACATTTCTGCCATATTTGATTCTGGTTCTTGTTCAGTCTCTTCAAACTATGTTTTTGCCATGTTATTTTTTGTTAAAAAGTGGACATGATATACTGGATAAAAGTAATTGCAGTAAGTAGGACTTTAGTAATGTAGTGGTAAGGTGTGAGGGAAGAAAAAGCATTTTATCATCATATGATTAGGTCTCAGTCTTTTGGTGAGCTCTGTGCTCTCAGATTGTGTACTTTACCAGTGCTTCTTAGTTTTTTTCTTTCCATCTTAGGTGTAATAAGATGTCTAGAGAGGACTGGAGTTGGGTATTTTCCTTCCACTAGGTATGTTAGGCTCTGATAAAACCCCAACAGGTTAGGCTCTCATTGAATAGTTTTTCCTAAGGGCAGACTTTGTTAAGAAGAACAGAATATTCTGGCATAATTCAGAATGGTTCCCTTCCCTCCCCCAACCCCTTGCCAGAAGCATAAGGCAATTTTTTTCTCCAATATTCACTGAGAACTTCATAGAGCTCCTGGAGGTGAAATTCACAAAGTGTGGTGTGGGATCCACCCTGTGACTGATTTGCTCTGGAGTTCTTAACTCTCAGACTTGTTCACACTAAGTCTCCACCAATTTATCAATTACATTTCAAGTTTTCCTACTGACACTAATTTCTGGGGAGGTTTCTGCTTATAGCTTTCTGCTTTAGTAAGTTGTGGTTCTCTGTATCTCTCTGTCTGTCTCTCCAGTTTGAGGGGCAGTAGTTTGCCCTGTGACCTCAATTCTCTGACAGATGTAACAGGAGTTGTTGATTTTTCTGGTTGTTCAGTTTTTTGTTTGTTGTTAGGATGGAGTGAGATTTTTAAGCTCCTTACATGCCAGACCAGAAACCAGAAGTCTATCGTTGTGGCCTTACTTTGCACTTCCCTAATGGCTAATGGTGTTGAATATCTCTTCACGTAATAAAGACAGTTTAAACCACATTAGCTTTTAGTGATAGATAACTTTTCTAACTAAAAAGATGACTGCATCATCAAAAACTCTTTACCTAAAAAAACTAAGCTGCTCAGAGACCTAGAGTCATGTGTCTGCTGGAAAGATGACCAGTAACATTTACTTGGTTATTGAGAGCTCCTTGATAGAGGGAATGATCTCTTCTTCATGAAGCACAGGACATTTACGGAGCTAAATTAATCTGTTGAATAGATGACTCGGAGCTTATTGTTACATATAAATTATTGTTACATGTATTGGGACATTGCAAGCAAAATAAGAACTCAAACTACTACAGATTTTAAAAGCTAAAAATTAGTACATAAGAAAAATATTTCTACTATCACAGCCTGAGCATTACATATAGCTTTCATTGAATATAAAGCTAGTATGGCAAATGTCACACTAATTACATCCCAGCAGTTCAGTGTTACTGATTCTAATGAACTATTTTCCATTTTACCTGGACTTCACATCTTAACAGTGAATTTTCAAGTCTGTGATATTGTTCTCTGACTCTTAGAAGTTAAATATTTTTATTCTTGTTGATATAAGCAACATGGAATTAGTGTTGGCTTTTTCATGGATATATACTCATTGGCTTAAACTCTAATAGCTTGAGAGAAACCCGATTACTCTACAGAGCTCAGTATTTTCAGCCTTCTTTACATACAAAAGCCAAGCTAACCCAAAACACATTTTTATGCTCTGAACATGTCCCCTTCAAAATTCACATTGAAACTTAATCCCCATTTTGGTGGTATGAAGAGATGAGGACTTTGGGGAAGTGATTAAACCATGAGGGTTCCATCCTCCTGAATAAATCAGTGCCTTATAAAAAGGCTGGAGAGAAATAGTATACACCTTTTGGGGCTTTCTGTCACTTCTGTCATGTGAGGAGACAGCGTTCATCCCTGCCAGAGAATGCAGCAACAAGGGTCCATCGTGGAAGCAGAGAGCAGCCCTCAGCAGATACCAAAACTGCCTTGATCTTGGACCCCCCAGTTTCAAGAACTGTAAGAAATAAATAATTTTTGGTTTTTATAAATTACCTAGTCTCAAGTATTTTGTTATAGCAGCACAAACAAACTGAAATACAAATATAATGCAAGGTCAAGTCTGAAGAAGCAGGGACAAAAGAGGCAAGTAATTGCAATTGTCCCCTCTAGCTCTAAGGAGATTTTTCAGGGCTCTGGTAGAACAATCTGTTGTGTATCCACATCAGTCATTCATTTCCCCCATACACATATTAGCTAATATATTGGATTCATTTGGTTCTCCTGCCAGTTTATTTTTAATTTGTGACTAAGAAACATATTTGGTCTTTCTCTTTCTCCACTGAAGTTCTGTCTATTTTTGTTATGTTTTTGAAGATAACAGAAGCTTATAAACATGGGCAATAGATTTTAGAAAGAAAACAAATATGTAAGAATAATGTAAAATGTGGAATGACTTTTAAGGACTCCTTTAAAATTCTAATCTCCTAGGAGGGTATAGATAGAAGAATTAATATCAACTAAGACTACATGGGGTGTCAGAAACATGAGTTGTATCTATTCTTTCTTTCTCTTCCTTTTTTTTTTAACACATAATTTATTCTCCTGCCTTTGTTGCAGTTTAAGGTGACAAATGAGATACTGAATGGCCCTGCTGGTAAAACATCTTTGCCACCTTGTTCTATTTCCTTCCTGCTACCTGCAAGGTGAAAAGTTTTGCAGGACCACTAGCAGCCCTCTTGGACTCATGAGGAGTAAGCAAAAAGAATCTTAGAGATCTCAGCCAAGACATCCTAGAGGTGTTAAACCAAGCCAGCAGATGCCTCCCTAGACATCTTACAACTCGAGAAAAATAAACTTGTGTGTGATGAAGCCACTCTCATTTGAATATTTTGTTATTGCCTAACAGAACCTATTTCCTGCTGATATTGTTGGTAATGGAAAGGGTTCTGAAAGTCAGCACATCCCACTGGCTGAATTTGAGGTGAAAGTTTAGCTCTCACTTAAAGCAACCAACAATAATTCCATTCTTATCCTCAATGGAGAAGAGTATTTCTGACTAATATACAAAGGTACAGTAGAGGTGCTATCTGATGACATGTACAAATTTACAAGTAGGAATAAGGATGAAGTTAGAATAAAAAAAACAGAGTGGGAGAAACATAAGATACATTTGAAATGATAGATTGATTTGGTGACTTGACCAGCTAGAAGAGAGTAATCTGTTGCAGGTTACATGTGTAACTTCTGTTCGAGGAGCTCAAACTAAAATCGTTCATGGTGTGATCCACAGAAACCAAAATGAGATTAAAATGTTAGGTTATGATGTTTATGAAATAGTCTCTATTGATTATGATTAACAACTGAGGGCACCTCATCACAGATGATTGATTGTAAAGAATCAAAAGTGATTCTTTACACTTTCATAGTAACTATTGGGAAATTATTTTTGCAATGTTAAAGATCTTTGTATCTTTTATTAAGATGTCTTCTTTTGGTTTTATCTAGTCTCTTTTTGAAGTGAAAGAACCAAAGCATTATGTTGAAAATTCACCAAAACAAAACAAAACTTTCATTCAATTATCTGGAGACAGTGGGAAAAGAAAAAGAATATAGGTCTGAATTATGCAGATTGTACCTCAATCTTCTGGGCTAATGTTTTCCTTATTAGACAATTTTCTTGTTATCTTTAAAAACTTCTAATATGAGATGAAAATAAGTTGAACCATCAAATTAGTTTAAAAAAAAAAAAAAAACTCCCATAGTTATATAGGAGGCAAAGTTAATTTTCTCCTGGATAACATTTTCGATGGGCTCTTTGTTTTTTGATATAACCAAAAATGTTAAATCTAAACAAGCAACTTTGCACCTTAATTACTATTATTACTTGTGTGGAACTAGAAAATTTAGGCTACATCATTAGCAATTAATTTGCTCAGCAAGATTTCATATCTGTAATGAAATACAGTTGCAACAGCAAGAATTTTGCTCTTTTTTTCTTATTGAGAAATTAAGAAGTGAGAAGGAAGATTGTGGATTATAAATAATTATTACCACCAAGAGTAGTTATCTTTTATTACACACATACTATGTTCCAGGTATTGTGTTAAGGGCTGTACTTTTTAAAAAAAATTTTTATTTCAACATTCTTAAAAGGTAGGCACTATTATTATTATCTCCATTTGACGATCAGGACAGGCAACTGAGGCTGAGAGAGGCTTTGCATTTTCCCAAAGTCACATGGTTAGTGGAAATGCCAGAGGGAGAGCCTGAGTCCAGGCTTTCTGACTCCATACCCATGAACAAATCACTACAGGATATTGCATAGACTTTGAGGGAATGCATGTTATAATGAAAAGCAGGTTTAAATTTTCCACAAATAGACATGATACCTACTTAAATTTTTTTAAAAAAAAGACTTATGGCTGAGTGTATACACTTCTTTAAACTTTAGACTAAAGGATGATGGAAAATTTGGTTTGTATTTTAAGGCCGTGTTGAATGAGCCAGGAGTTGCCAGGAGCTTTCTGGTCTCGCAAAGAAATACAGCACATTTCATCACAGATGATTGACAATGTCTACTTGGCAGACAAGATAATACAGAATATAAAATGTAGACAATTTTGCATTTCTCAGGAAGTTTAATCTTAAACTAGCTTCTTCCTCCCTCCCTCTCTCCCTCCTTTTCTTCCTTTCTTCCTCCCTTCCCTATTGCATCACTAAAACCTCAACAGAAATCATCCTACAACTGTCACTTAAACGACCATGAAACTGAGGTTTTATCTCCTAACTAATGGCAGTTCTGACAATCAATAATTGAATAAATGAAATGAAGGTCAATTTCTAATGACTTTGACCAATATAAATTTTTTTAAGGAATACTTATTTTTGCCATAAACTTTGGCACATTATTTTATCCTCTCTACAGCCTGTGAGTATATAAGATCACAACAAGACCATATTGAATGGTGCAGTAATCACACGGAGCTCTGTACAGATTTGGAGTTGGAATTTTAGTACTGGTTCCATACTAAGTAGTTTTTAAACCTTAAGAAAGTCATGTAATTTCTCTGACCCTCAGTTTTCTTACCTATAAAGTAAAGCCTTTGGACTTCATGAATTCTACCCCCTCCAGCAATGGGATTCTACTTTCTCTTTGAAATTTCATTTCAAAAAAAAATTTCAGATATTGGTGAGGGGTAAAAAAAGATTTCATCACACATTTTTCTCAATGTGGGCAGTCTGTTACCACCTGTCCTAATTATGCCTCCCAACACAAGCCCTATATGTATATCCAGCAATGCCCTTCCCAACCCCTTCAGACAACCATTGTCCAACCATCTTGTGTATAAGATCAGCTCTGGGACAAGACTAGTTTACGGTTTGGTGATCTAAGCAGCAACATAACTAGATGGAGGTGACTGAAGGCATTTTTAAGATTTCAGTGAGGTTGAAGTTTGGTGAGCAGAACTGCAGCAGGGTATTTACAGTCAACAAGTACATTATCTTACATAGTTGAAGATAATTTGCAGGAGAGCATGCAGAAAACAACCAGCACAGGTACTGAGAATTTCCAAGACAAGAAAAGAGAGTTAAGGATGCAAAAGTAGATGTTTTCATGCTTCAGGAGTAAGTTTAACTACCGCTCAGGATGCAGAGAAGGACTGTATCACTGAATGTCCATTGGGAAATATAATTCAACTCACATGTTAAAATAGACTTTAATAAAGGGACAATTTACAGCGGTGTAGGCAGAGCTAAAGGAGCCCAAAAAGATGTTGGAATTCCCCAGAAACTAGCAATATAGGAAGCCATTTTTATGCCCAGGCTTGAAGGGGCAGGGTGGGCATCAGCATTGATGAAGCCCAGTAAAAGAAAGAACCATGGAGGAGGGTCCATCTGGCAGGACCTCTAGTGGTGGACAGGTGCACCCAGTGCCAGAAAATGCATCCCAAAGCTGGCAGCATGCAGGGAAGAAATGCCCGTGCTCTCTCTCATGCCACCCTCCTGTCTCTTGTTGGTGCCTGTCATTGGCCAAGGCCATTGATCAAAGAGCCCAGGTGAAAGCATGCTTAGGGGTCAGTGTCTTGCAGCCCTAAGTACAGCAGAGAACACAGAGACTGGATCTGACTTAGGAAGGTGGCTGGTATGCAGAAAATAACCAGCACAGGTATTCAGATTTTCCAAGACAATTTTTAGTATAATTGGACTGTTTTTCATTCTCAATGGAGAGCTGAATAAAAAAATGATATGTTTTAGAAGATAGTCCATTTTTTCCCAGTGAATTTTTTAGGCATATCATTTCATTTTGGCTTATTTTCATTTTGAGTTTTCATTTTTACTGGCATTTAGCAGTTAATGAAGAATTGCTTCATTTCCCTGTAATTCTTGTTTTGTCTTGATTGCTACTTCTCCACATTGGGGTCTTGTTAACCACTGTCTAGCACTGGCAGCCACTGGCCAAATTAGACATTTTTCTTTACACTAGAAGTTCTGTTAAATCTTAAAATGTGAAACAAGGCTAACTGCCTTCTGTCCTTACATTTTGAGAAATCCTAAAAGTTAGCATATCTAATTTTAAGGTTTAAGTAAAAATCAATTTAGACTAACACAATGTCTACCTAACATTTAGGGTGGACACTAGTTCCGGGTTTCTATTTGCCATCTTTGAAGCATTTGTTATACCTTGAGGAGAAGTGCAGTTAAAACATGAACGCTCTTGTGTCACTTGGGAGATGTTATTTTCCAGTGAACCACTGCATAGATCATATTGCTCTTCTTAAGCATGATATTTTGGATTATTCTAAAACATGACATTGAAGTGTGAACAGACTAAGAATAAAACTGAGTCCAGTGTGTTCCAAGTTTAGGTGGTTTATAAACCCAGTGGAGCTTGCTGTTAACGTGGAGCTTGGCAAACTCTCTCCTGGTCGGAGCGGCAAATTGGGCTGTTTTCTATCTTTGTAGCCTTAAGGTTTTGGGATGGAACTAAAGCTGTCAGCTTGGTTTAGTGAAACAGAATCCAGCTCCCTTTTTTATGCCTTCAGTTTCTTACAAGGAAATTAGCTATAATTTAGGCTATATATATTTACATATACATATTCAGAATGGTTAAATGAAAAGAAATTTTTGAAACACGGCAAGACTTTAAAATCACCCTTGGATCACACACTAGACCTATTTGGTTTTATATTTTGTCATTTTCTCTCCTTTTCTCTCGTGTAAATTTACTTCCAGAAATATATTTCAAATTCTAGATAATATTTCAAAGAACAAAGACAATTTGAAAAGATAGAAAAATATTTACCCTTTTAAATTTAAGATTGTATGACCCCATCTTGTTTGTATCACTAGAGCTAAGTGGCTCTAAACATTGTATCACAGAAAAACATGTAATCATATAAACAAACATACAAACATCTGAATGTCTGTGCTCTCCAATTGCAGAGGAAATATTCAGAATAAATACAGGACTCCCTTGTTCACCATCTAGTAGGAGAGAGATGGAAGAGTTAAAACAACATGGGATAAGCGCTATAGAAGACATACTTCCAAGGAGGTCTGAGGATGAAGCTTGAGGAGTCAGAAGTGCTTCTTAGAGCTAGTGCCTTTTGGAATGGACTTTAAAGGATAAATAGGAGTTTAGTAAATGAGAGGGAAAAGGCATTTTAGAAAAAAGGAGTGACACCTTCAGATAATAGTTTTGGTGTCTAGAATGTGTGCAGAGAGGGAATTCTGAAAAGATAAGAGCAGGGATAGGTCGTGGCCAGATCGTGAAGTGTGTTTTATGCCTGGCTGAGAAGGTTGAAAATTTTTGTTAAACACTAGCTAGGCAACAGTTATTTTTGTCAATTCTATCTTTGTTCTGATTACATGAGTAATTCAGGACTTTAGAAAAAATCTCAAAAGTTTCAGAATATTTGAGAGAAAAGGTGAAAATCTATGTTATCATAACCTTCATTGTTTGCACTTTAGGGTATTCATCCATTATTTTAACTTGAAATGTGACCATCTTCTACATATTGTTTTGCAATATGCTTTATTTAGCACTGTATCACGGAGATCTTTCCAAGCGACCACATATAGATCTAACACATTCAATTTAATGGCTTAGAAAATTCCATTTAAAACAATTGTGAAGAAGAGGTGTGACATACTCACCTTTGCTTTGGAAAGGTGAAAGACTCTGTCCACAGCGTAGAAGCCTGGGACTCGAGTGAATGCAGATTGCTCAGATATCTGGTCTTATGATGGTTTTTGAACGCTCTATATTCTTTGTCCCTGATAACTGATATTCTTTTTGAAGAGCCAAATACTAGCTTAGTCTGTTGCTAGAAGCCCACCTGGAAACGATCTTGACTAAGATACTGTTTCTCCATGGATATTGTCTAAAGAAGTGAGGGGTAACTGGGTGAATCACAAAGAAAACTTCTGGCTAGACCTATGGTAAACCTTAAGTATAAGTAAATAAGTATGAAGAAAAATTTCATTATATTTCTGATACAGGAGACAAAACTTACATTAATGCTATAGTATCAATTTTAGAGGAAGTGTCTCATTTTCCTTCATCATGACTTACAACATAAATGTCTTGAGACTATTTTTAGGAACAGCTAGACTGAAAAAATTAGGAGATTAAGAGAGTAGAGATGGAGTAGGAGACTCTGTATTGCTATAAGTATGTGCCTTCCAGTGCTCCACCCTAGTGTATCATGTACTGGACTAGCAACAGCCCACAAGGCACTGAATGCTACTCACAACAACCATGTGAGTGAGCTTGGAAGCAGATATTTCCCAAGTAAGTCTTGAGATGATTGTACCTATGACTGAGATCTTGATTGTAACCTGTGAGAGAAGCAGAGGACTCAGCTAAGCCACACCTGGATTCCTGGCGTACAGAAATGGACATAATAAATGCTGTTGTCTCAAGCCATTAATTTTGGGCTAATTAGTTACACAGCAATAGATAACTCTAATGCACACTCCTAGTTCTCACCTAATATCCTCACAGTACACCTTTTATTCCAGCTGTTGCTGTGGCAATCACAGCTTCTCACAGGTAGAAGCTGACAGCATCTTACCTTAACTGTACATATTGTTTGTTTCTCACTTTGTGCCCAGAACTTTCTGACACTACAGGTATGGGACTCCTGTGAGAACTTGCTCAGCATTACACATGTGCAAACCTGGAAGTGCAAGAGTTACCACCCTGTGGGGCAACTCCTGACCAGCAAAGAATAGGAGCCAGTAGAATCTGTCACACAGGTAAATAATTCCGATCATATAGTCTACACAGAGCCTCAGGAGGCCCCAGTGCAATCAAGCACCAGTTACTCACAGCAGTGACCAACTCAATTTTGTATTATTCATTGCCTTTCCCTTTACCAGTTAACCTTTTCTCAGAGAAGTTTTTTTGCAAAATAAACTACTACTCAAGCCCTAGTCTCAGGCTCTGTTTTTGGTTGGGGGGAAGGACCCCAGGCGTATGTATTTTGCCTCCTTTTATCATGGTGTGACCATGTCAAGAATGTGTTAAGGTGTTGGTGGTTCTATGAATATTATATATCAAAGAAGGAAATTTCTAGCCTATTCCAGTAAACACATACTCTTTCTTTGGCTCGATTTTACACAATACCTCTCATCTCTTACTCATAGCATTTTCCAGCTCACAAGCACAAAACGTGTTCAGCCTAACATTGCCCTGACAGCATGGACATACAATCACAACTCAGATCCACTGTACACTTGGATCAAAATGGAATGGCCCATCTTGAAATGTTCGTGGTGCTTCAGCCTATCATATATGACAATTGAGAACCCATAGCTAATATATTTAAGTTAATTCCACGGTGTGGGTTTGGTTCTTAGTTAATCCTTTTGTTATTTTTACAAAAATATAAGTAAAAGAACACTTCTGATTATTGCTAGAATCAGATATCTGGACAACCGCATCTAGACTCCAAATTTCCCAAACAATACGTGTTCCTGTAAAACTTGTATAATGCCTGACAGCTCTCTGCAGAAGGAAGGCCAAATCCTAGCTGCCAACCTCATGGTCTTTGCCCCAGAATTCAGGTAATGATTTTTACAAAAGGCGTGTGTGTCTGTGTGTGTGTCTGTGTGTGTCTGTGTGTGTGTCTGTGTGTGTCTGTGTGTGTGTCTGTGTCTGCGTATGTGTGAGAAAGGAAGACAGAGAGAGCATTTTACAACCGACCTTCTAAGAAATTCCACAGAGCTATTTTTAAGAAGAAAAATGTAATGTTCTCTCAGTATTTCCTAATTTAGAAAGAGAATTAGTTTTCATTTAAAATCATTGGCAATTTTCAGCAACGATAAAAGAGATCCCCAAATACTATGTATTTATTCTTGGATTACATAGCTCTCTCTCTCTTTCCCTTCCTGATCTCATGCTGAGATAAAACTTCTAATTCTCTCTCAGCTCCGCTTTGTTTTTATCCCCCAAACCAAGTTGATTGGCTCTCAGCTCTACTTGGTTTTTATCCCACGACTAATGAGGGATGAAAGCAGAAGGGAGAATTGAGGAGATTTTCCAAACTAGCCTAAAGAGGCTATTCAAATTGCCTTAGCCTCTCAGGGCAACTTGAGGCCTTCTCAAGAATTTAAGTATAAATAAGCAATTTTCACATGGCAACAACTTTGCTGTGGAAACTAAATGAGTCACACAACAGCCTGCAGTCATGTATAAATTTGTTCATTTCTTATCTCTCTTTGTCCTTTGTCTGAAACAAAGGTCAGCAAACTCTTTCTTAAAGGGCCAGATACTAAATATGACTTGTGAATCATACAGTATCTGTCTCAATGGCTCAGCTCTGCCCATGAAACATGAAAATAGCCATAGACAATACGTAAACAAATGAGTGCAGCTGTGTTCCAATAAAACTTTATTTATAAAAGCAGGATCAGCCTGCCAGCTGTATCTTTTCAATCACTGTCTAGAACAAGAAACTTAAAGAACTATGGAATGTTTCTATGATATCCTTTCATCCCAATGACTCAACTGCTATATTTTGGTATATTTTAATATACGTGGCACGTATGGAAATGGGGACATAACTTTCAAAAACTCCCAGAACAGGAAGTAAAAATAAAAATAATGGGCTGTCTGCATTGATGGATTATCCAAGTTCAGCTTCACAGTGTGTCTGTTGTACTTTGGAAGTGCAAGAAAAATGCTGCTCTGTGTAACGGATAGCTCTGTCAAACACAGAAATAAATAAAAATGCAAGTCAATCACTGGCTCATGCAGATAATGGCTGAATTCAACTATTCCTCAAGTTAGTGTCTTCTTAACCAAAATAGATAAGTCTCAGTCTTACAGTAATCAATATGCTGTCACTTATTTCATAATACATGACACCACCCTGTATGTCTGACATGATTTAGTAGGCTGAGAGAACATTCAATAATTCCTTCCTCTCTACCTCATCTAAGGTTTTGTATAAGGTGTTTTTACAAGGTATGTGACCCTCTGAAATCATAAGTGAACAATGTTACACAAATTTTTCTCAGAAGAGCACCCATCACTACCAACAACTTCTCATAGAATTCCATGATCCTAAAGTTAAAAAAAAAAATTACACCATTAATGAATATATAAAGAAAAGAAACTGATCGCTAAACATACATTTTTAGTTCAGATTATATAATATGATTAGAAGAGAAGCAGAGAGGTAAAAAAAGAAAAATAAATACAAGTAAAAAGTATCCTCTCCATGGAAACCCCAAATGTCACCAGTATTTGATTCCTTTGTGTCCAGTTTTACATTTTCTTTCAACTCCTTTTTTAAATGCCTTTTGTTTTAAAATGTTCTTCAATCACAGAACTTTCTGTGATGGGACTTCACCCAAAAACAGAAAAAAAAAAAAATGGGACTTCCACTTCCATACTAGGATACAGAGAGCTCAAAGTAGAGTTGCCAAATTTAGCAAATAAAAATATAGAACACCCAGTTAAATTAAATGTTGTATGGGATATACTAATACTGAGAAATTATTTAATCTAAAATTCAAATTTAATTGGTGTCCTGTATTTTATCTGGCAACCTTACCTGGAAGGAATATCTCTTCCAGCCTTACAATAAAAAATGAGCTAAACTAGATCCAAATTCATGACATTTTCTAAACCCAGCAGAGAAATGAAGTTGCAAAACCAGTGTATTAGTTTGTTTTCTGTTGCTTGTAACAGAATACCTGAAACTGGATAATGTATAAAGAAAAAAAAAATTATTTCTTATAGTTTTAGAGGCTGGGGAGCCCATGGTCCAGGAGGCACATCTGGTAAGGGCTTTCTTCTTGGTGTGGGTCCTGTACAGTGTCCCATGTGTCGGGCCTTAAAAACTAACGCCACCTTAAGTGAAATTACAAGTGGCGCCATTATGGGCCCACAAGGGCGTATTAACGTGGCAGCCTAAGATGGCACCGGGAGGAAGTAGGGTGGGAGTGTCTGCGGGAAACTTGCCTTAGCCCTTATTGGCCAAATACGTGCTTCTGCGCTCATAAACACTGCGTGATTGCAATAGCTACACATTGAGACAGGATGCATGCTCTCATAACCTTTAAGCTGATTGGAGGATGTAAAAACCTCCCTTCCCCATTTGCCTTTAAAAGCAAGTGCTTGTGTGATAATAAACAGAACTGCTCGACAGAACCCCCCCGCGTCTGAGTGTCCTTTAACCAGGCTGGTTGGGGCTGGCGGCTGTGCTCACCTCTCTTTACGGCTCTCTTCCCCCGTCTTCTTCCAAAGGGGACCGGAGGGAAAGAGGAATCCGGGCCATTCACTTGCCCACCTAAAGGAATGAGGCTAGGGCTGTTCAGGTCGGCCAGAGGCGGACCGACACCCATGGTAACACAGGCAATCACAGGTGAGAATGGCATAAGCAAGATGGCTAACCTTCTGGGGCTGGCCAGTTAGCTTAGCTGTTTGGAGCATGGTGCTGATAACACCAAGGTCCAGGACTGGATCCCTGTACCAGCCAGACAGCCATAAACAAAAACAAAAAACAAAGAGTGCTTACTTTCTCACTCACTCTCCTTATAAAGCCATCTGAACCATGCCCATGACAACACATTAAACAATCACTCCATTACTCCATGAATGGATCAAGCTATTCACAAAGGCACAGTCCTTGCAATTTAATCACCTCTTAAAGGCCTCACCTTCCACCACCATATTGGGAGTTAAGTTCTAACTTGAGTTTGGGGGGACATTTAAACCACAGCAACCAATAACTGGCTCAAAATTTGAGGAGACACTGAGAGAGAGGATACATAAGCACTCACTTACCTAAGTTAAAAGCAACTGAACATCAGTAACATTTCAGCCAGAATAATTAATTGGTGAAGGCCAAGGCATGGCTGGAAAAATGGTACAAAACCCCTGGGAGCCACAGAAAGTGGGAGAGTCCATATACTCTTGCCTCTCATTCTCTTCAAATACTAGCAGCTGATCACAGAAACAGAAAAAGCCTTCATTATGGTGCAAACCTGGTGGAAAGGATAGCAGAAATAGAAAACCTCACCAGAGCTGTTTTGCCCATCTCCCCTACTGAACAGAAGTCTTTATTAGTATGGGTGAGGGAAGGGCAGGGAAGTGGATTGGGGGATTGGGAGAGGCAACAATCATTCTTGTCTTTAGGGTACAGGTAAAACTCTTTGTAGCTAGGCAAGAAAAAAAAAAAAAAAGCCTAATCCTGTGTTAAGGGCAGAAATAACACTGAGCTAGGGAAGGGACAGAAAAATTAAAAACGCCACACTCCTAAGACTCTACCTAAGACTGAGATTTAATCATCACAACAAAAAATGCTTCACTCCACAGTCCTCCACCACCAAGAAAATAAGTTCAAGTAACAAGTGACAAGAATAATGCAGGAAGAGGCACATCAGAGGTGCAAGAACATGCAAAAAGACCCCCTGCAAAGCAAAGTAGAAAGAAAAATTTAAAGTGCAGGACCAAATAAATGTTGCTCTGGCAAATGAACCCCCACCCTAAACACAGGTCATTGCTAATAAATGTGAAGCCTCTGGAGCATTGAGAGTAACCATAGCAAGAACAAATCTCAGATCCACCCCAATTCCTAACTAGATTAACTCAAGTCACTGCACTAAAGACTCAACAGAAAGAAAGGTGTGCCCATTTCCAGGCATAAAAACTATTTACCTCAGTATCCTCTATCCTATACAAGATATCCAGCTTTCAAAAAATATTATGAGGTATACAAAAAGAAAAAACACAAAACCAAGCAATTTCCAGACTTAGTTATGACACAGTTATAGGGACTATCTGACAAGGAAATTTAAAATAACAATGATTGACATGTTAAATATTCTAAAGAAAAAAGTGGGGAAATGCAAGATTAAATGAGTAATTTCATCAAACATATAAGAAAGAATCTAGTGAAAATGCTAATAATGAAAAACACAGAAACATAGCCAAGGAATGATTCTGGCAGGTTTATCAATAGACTGAATTCTACCAATGAAAAACAATGGTTAACTTGAAGATAAATCAATAGAAACTACCAATACTGAAACACAAAGGGAGGGAAAAAAAGAGTGAGAAAAAGAAAACTGAAATATTCAAGAGCTGTAGGACAAAAACATTTGTAACATACATACAGTTGGAACCCCACAAAAAGAAGAGAGAAAGAACAGGTAATAAAAAATATTTCAAGAACGATGGCCAATAATTTCCCAAAATTAATGGCAGATGCCAAACACAGATCCAAGACAGTCAGAGAAAACCAAGCAAGATAAATACTAAAACACACACAGACACCTTCAAGTGCTATATTCAAACTGCTGAAAACAAAAGACAATTTTTGAAAGCAACCAGGAAAAAAAATTAAAAGAAAGAAACATTACATACAGAGGAAGAAAGATAAGTATTGCAGCAGATTTCTCATCAGAAACCATGTATACCAGAAGACAATGGAATGACATCTTTTGAGAGCTGAGGGGTGGGGTGGGGAGAAGCATCAACCCTAGAATTCTGTAACCTGTGAAAATAATTTTCAAAACTGAGAGAGAAATACAAATAAACAAATAAACAAATAAAAACAGATAAAATTTACTGGCTGCGGATATACTTTATGAAAAATGTTATAGGCATTTCTTTGGACAGAAGGAATATGAAAGACTGAAACTTGGATACACAAAAAGAAATAAAAAGCATCACACACTGGGAGAAAATATCTAGAAATAATATATCTGATAATTGACTTATATCCAGAATATATAGAAAAATCTCAAAACTCAACAGTAAAAAAAACCAAACAACCCAATTTTTAAAAATGGGACATATTTCTGAACAGAAGCATCACAAAAACAGGAACATGGATGGAAAATAAGCAGATGAAAGTATGTTCAACAGCAGTAGTCACTAGAGAAATGTAAATTCAAACCTTAATGAGATAGCAATACACAGAATGGCTAAGATGAGGGAAATCTGGGTGAGGGACATAAAGAGACTCTGACTATCTTTGCAAATTTTTTGTAAATAAAATGATTGTAAAATAAGATGTTACAAAAAAGGCATGGGACCATTTTCTATTGTTGAGACCCCGGTAGCAAAAGATCGTGGTTACTAGCTGGGAAAGCATCAGAGGAGTGCTGAAGGCACACTTTGACCAGGGTCCTCTGGCACTGACCAGAAGAGCAGTTAGATCTTGTTAAGTGCCCTTCATAAACTCAAACATTTCCTAGTGACTCTTGCTGATAGCACAAGTGTGTTCAGGGTGACTATAAACCTGCATGCTTTGACCTCACACCTTACTCCCCATCTGTGATCTAATCTGGTGTGATGAATTTTCTCAGCTTGCATTCTATAACATCTCCAACATCAGGTGATGGAGTGTGAGAGGATGGAGAAGAAGGGAAGGAGTTTCTGAGGAAGTGAACTATCTGATAAACTTAAGTGATCTCACTGTTGCTTGGTTCTGTTTTATTACAGTGCTCAATAATGAAACACATTTACATTGAAAAGTGGTCTATTTTGGTGGTGATTGTGCCTGTCTTAATAACTACTTTCACTTGCAGTTATGGATAATTTTCCTTTTCATTTAAGACAATTCCAAGACCCCACCAGGAAGAAGTTGATTGGGGACTTCATGTAGATCCGGCTTCTCTGATTAGACCTTGATAATCTCACCTCCGAAACATTATTCTTCTTCAGTCTTAAGAGTCCTTTTAAGAAAAATTAAACATGTTAAAGAATAGTTTTGGATTCAGACTTTAACTAGTGTTTAAAATCCTTTTTCAGGTGTGCTCACATATAACCACATAACATCTGGTAGATTTCTCAGAAAACGTTGGGCTAAATAGCCTCAGAATTCACTTCATGATTCTATCACTTAAATTTGAAATAACCAAAAATACAACTTAGAATTTCCTCTACTTATCTCCACACACGACCACCTCTTAGGAAGCCAAATACAACTTTTTTTTGGCTGATTATCCATACATTTCTGTATATATATCAAATAGAGACCTATGTGTCTAGCAAGTGATCCAAATAATAATTCTCCACGTGAAATAAATATGTAGATAATCACTCTTGGCTTTGATGAACTGGCTAGGCTTTTTTGGAGGCCAAAATTGGCTGTATTTCCCTCTTTTCTGTATTTTAGTTACTGTAGCTCTGAAAATGAAAATGATACCCCAAGGGCCGGCCCTGTGGCTCACTCGGGAGAGTGTAGCGCTGGTAGCACCGAGGCCGCAGGTTCGGATCCTATATAGGGATGGCCAGTGCGCTCACTGGCTGATCGTGGTGCAGACCACACCGTGCAAAGAGTTGCGATCTCCTTACCGGTCAAAAAAGAAAAAGAAAAAGAAAATGATACCCCAAGAACTATGCTTCTCCTTTTATCACCCATTTTACTCTGCACTCAAGGAACAGAAAAACAAAATCTGTCTCAAAGTTCTCAGAGGTATTCCTTGTCCTTCTTATCCTATTTAATTGGCTTAAAATAAACGTGTCAGCGCTCCACCTGCACACCAGTGCTGACTGCAGCCACTGTCCAGCAGCTTTGCTGCTCCAGACAAGAAGTGCCTCCACCTTCTCCAATCACAGCTTCCTTCGTCCACGCCTTACCATGAGCCTGGAAGAGCATCTCACACACCAAGTCGTTCTCTTCTCTGACCCCCAAATACCCTTTCCATTTCCTTTCCCGTGGAAGCACACTCTCAGAGGCAGAGTCTGTCTTTGGGTGTTTCATTTTGGTGTGAGGTAGACATTTTCACTGAAATGAAGGAGTAATAGCCGACATCAAGAGCAGGGCCATACTTATACTACTGCATGGTGTTTGTGTATTTCCCTGTCTCTCCCTCTGTTTTATTATTTCTTTATTTTTAATTGACAAGTAATCATTGTACGTATTTATAGGATACAGATATTTCAATACGTGTAGACAATGGTAATGATCAAATCAGGCCCATTTAGCATATCCATCACCTCAAAAATGTATCATTTCCTTGTTGGAAACATTTAAAATTCTCTTTGAGCTATTTGAAAATATATGATAAATTATTATCCAGAGTCATGTTACAGTGCTACAGACCACTAGGACTTATTTTTCCTATCTATCTGTAATTTTATTTCCATTAACCAACATCTCCCTGTCCTCTTCCCAGCTTCTAATACCCACAATTCTACTCTCCACTTCTATGAGTTCAATTTTTTTAGCTCCCACCCATGAGTGAGAACACGTTATATTTGTCTTTGTGCCTGCCTGCCTCTCCCTTTACACTATGAGAATCTTGAGGGCAGGGACTACATCATTGTGTCACCATATATCTAACCCAGAATAAATGTTCAGTACATTTTAAAAATTACTTATCTAATTAATTAATCACAGTATTGTTTAATCTTTGCACCAAAACCAAAAAACAAACAAACAAAATACCAAAGACAAACTAATTGGAGTTTGGGACCTACTCTGGGGATTCTTAATAGCAGTCATTTTGGTTCTTTGGGAAAGAGTTCATTTAGATTACGAGATATGTTATCTATACACAAGGATCTAAAATCCACTAAATGGAAAAGAAGCAAGAAAACTAATATTGAGGGAGTTCTAATTTCTTATAAGCAAGAGAATTTTTAATGGGCTACATACCCTATAACGACTGGTTTTGCACAGATAATATATCTCTCTTTTCCAGCTTGCACTTTGGGCATAATGAGCTTTGCTTTTAGATTTGAAAAAAGGCAAGATTAACAGTCTCTGAAAAGTAATTGTCCACTTAAATTTGGGGATCTCTGGTCTTTGAAAAAGAGAAATGGACTCACAAGTCCTAACTAAGGTAGGAGCAGAGTGGAACGGTTTTATGTTTGGGGAGTAGGAAAAATAGAACCTGGAAGTTGAAGATCTCCATCTATAAATGAATATCATTGCCTTTACCTGAAAACCCACTACTCACCTATCAGAAACCTAGTGGACAAGTTAATATCTCTGTGATGTGTGCAGCTCCTTAAACAAACTGCCTATCATCCCAGAGAGGACACTTTCATGTGGCTTCTTTAGCAGACAATAAGAGAAGAAATAATACCAAAGACTTTACGGCTGCTTCTGCACGAGGCCAGGGTTTTCCATCCATACTGTAGTATTTGGCCCCCAAATCACTTTTTACAGCCCACAGTGCATGTCTATATAGCAAGGGAAAAAAGGGAGTTGGAAGCACATAGGGCCATATGAGAAATGGAATTGCTTCTCTTGGCAATCTACAAAGCTGCTCCCTGGGACATGCCATGAAGTTCTTTATTGACTTCAAGTGACCTTCACGCTGGAACAGCCAAAGTCGAGGTGGATGTTCTTAATATCTTAACACCTATGGTGCAGCCCTGGATTTGCCAACTGGCCTTGGAGGGAATGGTCTAGCACTCTGCTCACCCTTCCCCACAAGAGACACTAGAGGGATTATATAATGTAGTGGTTAATAGTTCTGAGGTCAGACTGACTTTAGTTTAAATATTAACTCTACTACTGTCTAACCAGTTCAGAAGCTTCTCTGAGACTTAGGTGTTTTTATCTGTAGAATGGAAATAATAATACTAACCTTGTAAGGTTATTGGGAGAAAGGTGAGGGGATTAAATGAGAGTAAATAAGCTAAAAAGCAAAGTCAGCACACAGTAAGCCCTCAGTGAATAGTCGCTGTTGTTACAATTCTCTCTTCTTTTCTCTCTTAGCATTCCCTCCCCTGTTCCTTCCCTTTCTCCTTCCTCTCCCCTTACATATCTACCCAGCCTCTGCCTTAGGCTTGCCAGTGACATCTGTGAAGACCCATAGTCCCTGCACAGGCAGCCCCTCTGCTAGAGACCCCACTGGCTTTTGTTGAAGACTGACAGCTTCTCCAGCACAGGATGTCTTAAGCGAACTTGTAAACACCACCCGTGTGCTTTTGCTTATTCAAAGGGCCTGCCTTACAGTTAATTAAAGTTTGCCTTCCAGCTGTAGTATTTTCTTACACAATTTGCTTACAATCAAGTGCAAATAATAGGATGCTTTGCACCACCCTCAAGGCCATCCAAATATTAGGTGCTAAAAATTAGAAATCCTTAACTTATGGGGTTGTTGAATTTAAAATTTTGTTTTTACTTTTTATTTAGAAATAATTTAACACTTGAGGAAAAGTTTCAAGAATAAGAATAGTACACAGAATACCTGCACATCCTTAGCCAGATCCACCTGTTGATAACATATTGCATTCTTTGCTCTATCATTGTCCTCTCTCTCTGTATATATGTATGTATCCATATACACATACACATATATGTGTGCTTGTGTTTATATGTATATATTTACATAAATTTACATATATAAAGATATGACATACTATTTAGAAAAAATATTGCTTCCATTTGAAAGATGGATGCAATATTTCTTCCATTTGCAGAAAAATGAGTGCAATATTTTTTCTATATCATTCGAAAGTAAATTACATACACGTGACTCTTTACTCCTAAATACTTTAGCATATATTTCCAAAGAATAAGGGTATATTCTCACATATTTACAGTATATTTATGAGCTGTACTGTAGTTACATATCATTGATGCAATCCTTTCATCTAATCTGCTGTTTTATTCCAGTTTTCTCAATTGACTCAATGTCCTTTATAGCATTTCTTTTTTCCAGGATGGGATCCAGTCTAGTATTTGATGTTGCCTTAGTTTTCCAATCTCTTTTCTCCTTTAATCTGGGACACTTCCTTAGCCAGAAAGCTTTCATTTTTATAGCAATGCATTCATCCCCCCACCTTAGGCCTCATAAACTTAGACTGCATGTTGGAGAACAATGTGACCTCAACCTCTCCCCAAACCTAAGACAATTTAACCAGTCATTTCAAACTGCATTAGACATGGGATTTTAATTCTAGGTTATATTTCCCTAAATTTTATCTATTTGGAGAGTGAAATAAAGAAAGAAAACCTAAAACTCCTCAATCCTATTGGTTTGTATTCCAGAGATAAGAATAACGGGCATATTTCAGGGAATCTGTGAACTTACTGACCTTCATTAGAAATTGCATCATTTAGCATATTTCTTGAAAAGTTTAAGGTTTTGGAAAACACTTATGCAATGTACATTATCCTTCAAAGGACCTTTTTAGGAAATTTCTTTGATTTGTGTCCATTTTGCTTTTCAACTCAAACAATAACAGGCACATTTATTAAAGAATTGCTGTGGTGAGTGACAAAAATTCAACTGCTAAAGAAATCAAAGATGTTGAAAACCAGTAGTACTGCTTTTACTTTCTAAGTAATAACAAGACAGTCTAAATAATTTATAAACAGCAGCCTTGTCAAGTCTTTTGCTGAAGGAAAGTCTTCTGATGAGGAATGTTTAGCATCTGTTCTCACCTCAACATCCAGCTCTTTCTCTCACACCTTCGTCCTCCCCCTCCCTAGGTGTGCAAAGAACACCTGAGCACAAGGTGTGCTGACACCTTGAGGCTGTAGCTTGCATACCTTTCCACGATGCACCTGGAAGACTCACACCCACGTCCTCTCATGATCACCCTGGAATTTGAGCTCTCTGAGTGGGCAACCCTTTATGAAGACTTGTCTGCTTGTTCTACTTAGCTGCTTGGACGAGAGCCTATGAGAAAGAGCTAATGGCTTATAAATGTGAGTGAAAACTTAAATAGGACAGTAAAACACAGAATACTTTCTCAGTCCCACCCAGATTACAAACTTTGGTTTAGAGTTTTCCACCAAAAGCAATATTTTGTCATGATCTAAGCTATTTGGCTGCCCTGGCCACACAAAAAAAGAGCAAGGGAGATGCCATTTCTGATATGTGGTGTCTAGCTGGGTGGATGTATTCTCTTACTGTAGTCTGTGGGTAATAGCCAACATTTATTAAATACTAACCTGTGTCAGCCACTAGTCTAAGGGCTTTTTATGTGTATTAACTCCCTCAGTGCTCACACACACACAAAAAAACCCTGTAAGGTGGATGATATTATTATCCCCATGCTGAAGATGAGGAAACTAAAGCAAAGAGTAGTTGAGTAACTTGCCCAAATTCACACAGCAATTAAGTTTAATATCTCAACTACTTTCAGTGGAAGGTGCTATGAACTGAATGTTTGTGTCATCCTCAAATTCTTATGTCGAAGCCCTAATATCCAGTGTGATGGTATTTGGAAATGGGGAATTTGGGAGGTAATTGTGTTTGAATGAGGTGGAGCTGCCATGATGGGATTGGTGCCCTTCTGAGGGATTGAAGGGACCAGAGCTCATACGCTGTCTTCCATGAAAGGACACAGTTCTGTAAACTAGGAAGAGGGCCCTCACCAGGAACCGAATTACGCTGGCTCTTTGATTATGATCTAAGGATTTCCAGCCTCTAAAACTACAAGAAATAAAGGCTAGGTGTTTAAGCCACTCAGTCTATGGTATCCTGTTGTAGCTGCTTGAACTGAGCAAGACAGAAAGTAAATATCAAAAAGTGCTGTTAGCTTGTCCAGTTACAGATTCAGGGGCCTGAAGGAACTCCTATGGGCTCAGAGACAGCAGGCTCTGAATAAGAGTCTTGATAAAAATTAACAATAATCTCCTACTGCATATAATTCTTATTGCTATTTTGAAGCCTTATGGATGTGATCAAAGGAAAGATTCAAGAACACTAGGCGTAGGTGAGACCCTCATTTGGCAAAAGGGATGTTGAAGACCACAGGGGCAAGCTGATATGCCTGGGAGCATTTGCTAAGTTTTATTTCAAACTTTCCTCTGAGAGAACCACATGGAATCATCATTGTTTTGCCACTGCATTCTTAACTAAACTTCTAGCATCCCTAAGAAATGCACCTAAATGAACTAAAAGGACAAGAATTATGACTGGAGAAACAGAAGGATAAGAAAACAGAAAGACCTATAATGGGGACTTTCATTGTTCCTAAATTAATTTCTTAATTACTGGAGTCAATAGCTTTTGTAATGTCATATGGCTTTTCTTTCACATTTTTGAGGTTTATAACTTGTGGGATTGAAGGTTTTCTAATTATAAGAACAGCAGTTGTTTATTAACACCTACAAGCATAAGCACTGAGCCAAGTACTGATTGGAGACTTAACAGAGACCTCAAACTTGCAGCCTAGATATGCCCAAAAACTGGTTTTTTTTGGTTTTCACAGTCACAGTCTCCCCATCCCCCAACTTGAGCCATTATTCCAGTGTCAGAGATTTTGTATAAATACTTAGATGTCTATTTTCTCATTAACAAACCCAGACTATGACAATACTAGAGTGACCTTATCACATGGTGACAATCAAGTTCAGCTGAGCATGGCTGTATCCACATAAAAAATTCCATTGTGTCATCAGAAGCACCAGCACTGCTGTTGAGCTGGGTGTGGGAGGCGGGAGGGGGAGGGGAGAGAGCAAACAGCCCCACAGGTTGTGATGGCCTGGGCAGCAGACTTTGGGGGTGGGTGAGCTCACAGAAGAAGGAATAAAAACAGCAATCAAACAGCATTTTGAACAAAACTTTAGGAAGTGTTCTCACGTACAGACAAGGAAAATAAAAGGTAAAGGAGACAAATACTGAACACTCAAGGAGAGCACAAAGATTTTTTCCCATTTCTGTGCAAATTGCTATGCAGCCAAATCTCTGCATATAAATGAGATTAAAAATAATGCCATATAAGATTGGGGACTAGTAAATAAATTGATTATGCATCTAGATCCCTTAAAAAGTACCTGACACATAGTAAGTATTCAATAACTGCTGACTATAACCATTACCATCATATTCTAACATGAAGACAACAAAAAATGAACAAATTGGGCATTCCACCATGTAGCTTTAGATCAACACATTTAATATGGCCTGTGTGTTTAGAAATTTTGCCAATTAGAATTTAGAAGCTGACAAGTTCTTAGTTTAATAATGCAATCTCCTATGGGTGTTTGGCAATATAAAGATACTCTGGGCTATTTACACACAATTTATGCTATTAAAATTGTAGTCTTTCTCTAGCTCACTAATTCTCTCCACAAACTATCCAGAAAAAAATAGTCAGAAAACCTAATAATGTAGTGAGAAACTTTTCTTCATGTAATATAAAGTATCCCCTATAACTGTGTCGTGCTGTATAAACGGTGGTTCTTGTCAGTAAATAGTACCTATTAACTGGAAACCATGTTTACATGCCTTGGTAAACAATGGATTGTTCTGAGGACCTGATTTCGTAAATACTGTGGTCTGTGGGATTTCAGTACAAAATTAAAGCAGCAAATAAAGAAGGAAATCTTTACAGGTTTTATTTAAATTTCAAGAAGAAGAGGGAATTAAAAGTCCTTTTGTAATGTATTTGATCAAGTTTTAGAAAATGGGAAAACATTTTTAAACAACATTTAAGGTAAGTAAAACTACTTGGCATGGCTTATTGTTTTAAAAACAGATTTAAACTAAGTAAGATGAAAATTGAGTTAGAGATTCTAGACAGGCATCTGACCAACACATTTAATTTCATATCAGTGATTAAAAGTAATAGATTATTTATCCAATAGTAATGACATTTTTTTTAGGCAAAACTCTATTCAAATGTGTCATTAATTTATCTACAATAAAATAGAATTCTATATCTATTTAAATGTAAACATTTTTATAGTTTTCTAACATCAATCTCTTAAAAAAACTGAAATGAAATTTGGAAGACACTTATTTTCAAGTGAGTTAAAACTTCAGCTTGGAATCCATAAGAGTTACTGATTTTCAGACTTGGAGATAGTCTTGAATAATTAAGTAAACTCTAATCAAAATGGACAGCCTCCAATGACAGCTAAGTGTTAAATCGACACATTTATAACCTTCTCTTCTTTTCCAAGGTAATTAGGACAGGGAATCGTGAGAAATGGAAACATGCACAGTTTCAGGCACATGCCTGCATGCATTTACAAGCTCAAAAACTGTGTTGTGGGGAAGATGGTTATACTGTACGTCCCTCTGGGGCTTATTAATGAAAACTTCTAAGACCCTTCAAAGAGGTCCCTTCTCAGATAAATTCTGTAGTTGCTTAAAATTGATAAGAACCTGTTGTAATATGAATATGAATTTGCTCTTGCTGTGAAAAGCTGTTGTATTAGCTTCTATATATCACCATAAGGATAGAGGAAGAAACTTGTAATCTGCTAAAAGAACACTATCAGGGCGTGATTGTTAAATGACCCCCTCAGTATTTTCCATTTCCCAGCACATCATTACATTGAGCAGCATTTTAGGTAATTGTCAGATACATGTAAAGCCTCTCAAAGTCTTCTTACAGAACTAACAGCAAAACACTACCTGTGGTCAGTCTGTCCCACCCTCCAACATAATCATGGGGAGCTTGCCCCAGAGCCACAAGGGCCATTCCTGGACCACAGTCAGGCTGGGAAGTGTATTCACCAATGATCCTAGAATCACATTGACTTGGGGAAAACTTTTCATGTTGTTTGTTGAGGTTCTTCATGGAAAGTACTAGATTTCATGGTGACCAGGAGATGAGGGAGAAAAGGTAGCAGGTCCTGGACGCGAAGGAGATATAAACCACTCTATGTGCTGTCCTATTCGTGGAGAGAAGCATCAGCTTTTATCCAGTTTGAATCGCTACCAGAAAAGGGGGTATCCCCTTGCCCCAGATTACACACATGTGCTCTTTCTGCTGCATTCACTAAGAACATCAGTGAGGAGGAAAGCCAGCCACACCAGGCCAAACGTTTCTGCCTAGATCCCACATGGCTGGGAGCTGTAGAAAGTACACATACGCCATGATTAGAAAAGAGGAAGGAGCTTGCTTCCCTTAAGTGAGCACCCAAAGGAAGTCTTTCTATGCATTTGTGACAACTAGCTCTTCCTATGGGACAGTGCCAAGCATTGTGAAGTTTCTACCAAGTTCCACTAAGGCATGTTAGGTGAAACCTAAACAAATTACTTAATCTGGTCACTGGGTCCAAAGGCCCCAATATACAGAACATGGAAACACATTTCTGCCTTTGTATAAACTAGAAAGAGAGAAAGAAAGAGAAAAAAAGAAAGAAATTCAGCACATGTCCATGACATTTCTGGCATTTCCATGATGCTTCTGGCACATGTTCTGTCAGACTGATCACTTTCATAAAAGCATTATTCTACTCATATACTGGTAGATAAAAGTACATTTCCCTATTTTTAACCTAATGACCACTGCTGAACAGTTAGAGATTATGTAACAACATGATTTCTTGACTTAATGAGTTACTTTAACTAAATTGGCCCTCAGCCCTTCTTTTACTAACTGAACTTTCATAGTGACCTAAACAAATTCAGTGGCAATTTATCCCAGGGTCCTTTCAAGAGTTAAGAACATATTTACAAACCTTTTCCAAAGTCTGAGAACATTCTACAAAGCAAACCAAATTTCTTAAAGCTGAGAACCTCAAAATCAATCACTCCACAATAACGCAAGTGCTAAGCAGAGGCACCTGACCTTTTAAATAAGCCAGAGCTGCCTAATCTCTAGTTAAAATATTACATGACCCTATGTAAGGACATATAACTCCCGCTAGTAAGATATAATCTCCCACAGCCTCAAAGTTCCTTAAAAGGTAGTGATGATGCTTGTGCTTTCCATGGCAAATAAGGAAAAATTAGCTTCCATGAGATTTAGTTTAGCTGACTTCCATATATGCGTGCCTCTGGCTATTTTCAGGAAGGAGAAAAATTATCTTATTCTAATATAAGTAGGATACTCCTTTTTGTGACGGTTTGAGACTTTAAACCATCAAAAATATCATTACCATATAGTAAAAGGAACAAAACCTGTCCAAGAGGCCCCAGTAATTGTTCTCTTACATTTGAATGAGCAAGAAAGATTGGATTTTCTATTTTGATCCCAGGGACTTGAATGAAGCCAATTATAGGGAGTCAGATCTGATCCTAAAATTAAAAAAAAAAAAAAATTCTAATAGCTAAAACTATTAAGCCCCTTTATATGTGTGTGTTCAACTGAAAATACACTTGGGATTGAGAGAGGGCAGATGTAGTATTTATACATTCATTGACCTTTTACGGAAAAACAGCTATGGGCCAATTACTGCCAGGACAAAGTGTGTGTGAGCCTCATTGTGCTGAAATTCTCAGAAAATACACTGTAAAAATTTCAGTGAATGCTTTTCCTTCTACAATTTCTATAGAAATTTACCCCAATTATTAGCAAATGCCTTAATAGATTAAGGTATTTACTTTAATTTCTATTAGGACCCACCAAAAAGGATCAATAATATCAGTCTAATTGAGTTGAAACTTGTGTATGTTCAATGAGCGTATTGCATCTCTTTCTCTCTCTCTTCCCCTGAAATTATATTTTTATATTAATGAATCAACCACGTTATAATAAACATACACTTCCTAAAAATTCCCATGTAATGATTACTTATAATTGTCTTTGTTTTGTTGTTTTAAATAAGATTTTCTGTACTAATATTTAGTGATTAGTCCTTTAATTGAGAAAATCAAAGAACTCAAATTTTCGATTAATCCTTAAGACAAATTTTAAAAGCAAATTTAAAACTAGAATCATGAACAAAAGCTATTCCAGATTTCCATTCTTTTGTTAATTTTTACTTAAATCTTGCTCATATTGAAAAGTCAATTTTCATTTTTAAAAGTTGTTCCTTGACTTGAGTAATACATTGAGGCTCCACACTATGGAAAACCTTTCAATCAATGTCCTCTTGTTGGATATTTTTATGAAACAAGGAGAATGCAAAACTAGAACTTATCCTAGACCAATTTATCATCTTGTATCACAGCCTGTGAGAACTTCTACTTTCAGGTTAACATCTCAGATCTTAGATCAGCCCCATAGAGTGAAAAATAGGCACTGTAAATTGTAAATAGGCACTGTAAAAATTTATATTTTCGGAACAATGACAATGGGTAAAGCTCTGGCACTTTGTCCTTGGGAAGGACAAAAATAGAGAATAATTTGAGTAATGTAACCTCTTTCTCAGCTACATGGCTGACAAAGTATATGATATGAAAAGTTTCTTAAACTCAATCTCCCCATTAAGTACTACATCAGAGTGTTATAGGACAGTGGTTCAAAAGTGCTTTGAAATAAAATATTTCATAGATTTCTGATTTAGATGTTTATAAAGAAAACCATTTTTAATCTTTATTTATTAAAGAATTGAAAGAATATTGAAACTAAAAATTAATAAGAAACTAAAATTATAAAGATAAGCAATAAAATCATTATAAACTATTCTGACATTAAGTATCAAACAGTCATAAAAAAATTTAAAATCATACCAAAAACAATAATTCATTAAGAAGAAGAGAGAAATGTCAAGTAGAAGTAATGAGCAGGTTCTTTGGCTGATAATCTAATTAGAGTGGGGAATAATATGAACATGTTGGAAAAATATTAAAATTTGTTGCGGATTTGACCCAAAATTCTCACATCAATGCATTTTATATAAAACTTCTAACATGCTACTACAATAAAGACATTATAGAAAACAGATTAGTATGTATTATCAATTTGAAGAGTGTTTAAGATTAGTCACTACACAAGAAGTCTTATAGCTTATTGAACAAATTTGAGTGGTTTTCCTAAATTTGATGATAATTCTGAACAATTTACATGACATTATTGGTAAATTATGAGGCAGAAATTTTTTAATCAAATACACTAGAGAAAAAATTGAATTATATTTCTATTCTCTTTGTAGTTAATGATGTCACAAAATATTTATTATGATCAAAGAGTGATTAAAGACTATCAAGCAGCAAAAAGTTATGTAGGTGTGTCAGGTAACACATTAATAAAAATATGTTATTTTTCTGGATTATGTAATACTTGTTATAACTTGTCAACTTTTTATATAGATCATTTGTTTTGATTTCTGTTCATATTATAAAAACTTATATTTTGTGTCTACTTTTGTATTCTTTTTTCTTAAAAACAGTCCCTCAAAATGTGAAAGCTTTGATCTCAGTCATATGGATCTGTCCCTGCTGGAGGTCAGGGAATGTTTTGGTGTGGGGCAGCAAATGACCTCTAACCTTAGACCATAAAGTTATGTAGGCATTCACTAGGAGAACAGAGAAGAATGGATGAGTGCTTTTGGCAGGAGGAATAGCAAGGGGGAAAGTTTGGAGGAGTGAGTAGACACGGCAAGTTGGAGAAACAACGTAATTCAATAAGACAGGGATATGGGGAGCATAAAATGTGGTTGGCAGTTCATAGCAGCACTATTCTCAATAGCCAAAAGGTGGAAACAACCCAAATGTTCATCACCGGATGGATGGATAAACAAAATGTGGTCTATCCATACAATGGAATATTACTCAGCCCATGCTGCAAGATGAATGAACTTGAAAGACATTATGCTAAGTGAAGGAAGCCAGACACAAAAGACTATAATTGTACAATCCCATTTTTATAAAATATCCATAACAGGAAAATTCATACAGACAGAAAGCAGATTAGTGGTCACCAGGGACTGGGGGAGGGAAGAGTGGGGAGTAACTGCCTAATATCTGTGTTTCCTTTTTGGGTGATGAGAATATATTGAAACTAGATAGTAGTGATGGTTGCACAATGCATGCTGTAGAATGGTTAAAGTGGAAAATTGCATATTATCTGTACTTTATTGCAGTTTAAAAACTTTACTGCAGCCTAGGTAGAGCCAGATGGCAGATGACCAGAGGGACAATTTTGGAGGCCATTGTATAGGCCTAGGGTGGTAGGGGGAATACCCCCCCCCACCACCAAAGATATCCACATCCTAATCTCTGGCACCTGCAAATATGTTATGTGGTAAAGGGGAATTCAAATGGAAAATGAAATTAAGTTTGCTAAGCAGATGACTTTAAAATAGAGAGATTATTGTATATTATCTGGGTGGGCTGTGGAAACAGGAGGCAGAAGAAAGTAAGTGTCAGAATGAGGTAGCATGAGAAAGCCTTGACTGGCCATTGGGACTTTGAAGATGAAGATGGGGTCACAAGCCAAGGAATGTGGGCAGCTACTAGGAGGTAGAAAAGGCAAGAAAAAGGATTGTCTTTTGCAGCCTCTAGAAGGAATACAGCCTGTAGACCCATTTCAGACTTCTGACCTTCAGAATTATAAGATAATAAATCTGTGTTTTGGGGGGGGGGGTTGTCTTTTTCGTGACCGGCACTCAGCCAGTGAGTGCACCGGCCATTCCTATATAGGATCCGAACCCGCAGCGGGAGCGTCGCTGCGCTCCCAGCGCCTCACTCTTCCGAGTGCGCCACAGGCTCAGCCCTAAATCTGTGTTTTTTTAAGCCACAAAGTTTGCGGTAATTTGTTATAGCAGCAATAGGAAACTAATACACCCACTAAGAGAAGACAGAAGCCTAGATCAGGGTGTGGGTAGTCATATGGAGAGTAGATTATTCAAGAGATCTTTATACAGTAAAATTCATCAGAATTGATTCTAGTTTTGAAATGGTGAATGAAAAAAGAAAAAAAGGGGCAAGTTAGTTGATGTTGACATCATGCCCTGAAAAAAGGACAGCTAAGTTTGAGCGGGGAAGTCCAAAAGTTCAGTTATACTCTTGCAAGATCTCTACCATGAGGTCAAGTAGAGAAGTCTACCATGCAGCCAAAAAATCACAAAATCTTGTCAGGAAATGTGGATCTGGGAACTGCGAGACTATAAATAGTAAATAAGGCCACATAGGCAGATGAGATTGACTCAGGTGTGTGTGTAAAATAAGAAGAGAAGAGAGTCCACAAAGAGCCCTGAGGAACCCAAACATTTAAGATCCAAGGAGGAAAGGCGAAGCTGAGGAGAGGAAGCCAAAGGACCTGGAAAATGTAACTTGGAAAAAGCAACTCAGGCCTTGGCGTCCTGGGCAAGAACAGTTGTGATAAAGCAGTGGAAGTAGAAGCTACACTGGGGTTGACTGAGGAATGAGTGGGAGGTGAGGACATAGTGAAGTGAAGACAACTGCTCAAGAAGACTGAACAGAAGTGGAGAAAAGGGCGGTGTTTCCAGGCAGCAGGCACAACATCAGCCATATTTTGGAGTAAATGACACAAATGGTGTGTGAGTGCAGCTGTGCAAAATGGGCCAGCTTAGAACAGTGTCTGTTTATGGGATGGGTTGAAAGGACGGATGTGAATGAGTTTGAATACCACAAATCCAATCCACATGCCCAGCACAAGTTAAGTCTGGGCTGTGTCATCACGCCTCGCACAACTGGGAGTGTGCTGATAACTTACTGATTTATTGGAAGGTAACGCTATTGTTAATAATCTGTCTGCCAGTCTGTCTGCCCATTCAGTGTGTTATTGACTAGGACTCTGGGCTTTGGTTTATGCACCTATTTGCTTTCTACACCTAGGGGGTGTAGAAAGCATAATCCCCAGGGCTCTCATGCCAGAATGGAAAACAACCTAAACAAGTAATACAGAAACTCATGCTATCCTGTGAAAAATTCTTTTGGTTTACATCCAATTAAATAGGAGTACCATAAAACCCCAAAACTGTTTCTCACTTATAAAAAGCCTACTATTGGCAGAAAAGCTCTGGGCTTCATGTTTTTTCTAAACAATGACATGATATTTCTGTTTTCTTTTTCCATCAGCACATGATTTAATATAACAGGTACCCCTGAAAGCTGCAACATTCATTTCACTGTAACAGCAAACAGTCTGCTGATTTGAGCCTTTGGGAAGGCATTCAGCAGAGCTGGAATTCGGCCTCCAATTCTATGGTTTGGAAGCACCCCTAAAATTAATCTTTACTCTACTTTCATTTCATATGCAGCACTGCCAAAATATTGTTCATCTGCTGGAGCTAAGTACTCAATGAAAGCCAGGGGTAAAATTGCAACCTGGAGAAATAATGAAAGAATTGAAGCAAGATACACATCTGTCTGGATTATGTTCTTCACTTTTCTCAGCTAGTCTGTCCAATTCATAATTGGCTCATCATTCACAACTGCTGAGTAGTGGAGAGTCAGTGAGAGGGCTGTGGCCATGGAATCAAGGAAATATGGATGGCACTGTCTGTTCCACTGTCCCTTCAACAAGTCATATCTGAAACTGGAAAAAAAGAAAAAATGATGGAGGATGGGGATTTCTGGCAGAATTTACTCACCACCAAGTCCAGGATTATTTTCTTGCATGTGTGAACAAAACTGTTTTCCAAATCATACTCTCAAAGAGACCAGTGTTTTACTGCAATGGTTAAATTCCTATTTATCCCAAGTTCTTTATTTTTTTTAATTCATCCAAGAATTGTTTCCTAGTGCAATTACATTGAACTCTGGCATGACCGTTTAATACAATGGGACACATTCATAGCCAAGAGCAGGAGGGTAAAAGAAATGGAGACACTTACCTTAAATAAGTCATAACTCTGCATTGAAGAGGGAGGGTGTGGGCCGGCCCGTGGCTCACTCGGGAGAGTGCGGTGCTGAAGAGGGAGGGTGAACTAAACAGTTGTCTTCAAATATTTTTTTTTTTTTTTGATCTTTTAAAAAGCTTTATTGAGGTATAAATGACCTACAGTAAGTGGCACATGTTTAAAGTGTACGATTTGATAAGTCTTGACAGATTTGATAAGTTTTGACAGATTTTATACCCATGAAACCATTACCACAATCAAGATATTGAACATATCCAACACCTCCAAAAATTTTCCTTAGGCCGCTTTGTAAATCACTACTCCTACCCTCAGGCAACCACTGATCTGCTTTCTGTCACAGTAGATTAGAATTTTATATAACTTGAATCATGCAGTACTAACACTTTTGTGTCTGACTTCTTTCACTATTCCATGATATGGATATAATACAATTTGTTTATTCATTCACTTTTACTGGGCATTTGGGCTGTTTCCAATTTTGACAATTGTAAATAAAGCTGCTAAGGACATTTGTGTAAAAATTTTTGTGTGGACACGTTTTCCTTTATCTCTAGGAGTGAAAAGGCTGGATCATATGGTAGGTATATGTTTAACTTTATAAGACACTGACAAAATTGTACCATTTTAAAATCCTACCAGCAATAAATCAGAGTTCCAGTTGCTCCACATCCTTGCCAAAACCCAAATGACTAATTTCATGTGTTTATGAGCCATTTTTATATCTTCTTTTGAAAAGTGGTTCTTCAAAATTTTTTGCCCATTTTTAATAATTGGTTTGTTTCAATAAGTTTTGTTATTGAGTTATGATAGCTCTTTATATATTCTGGATACAAGTCCTTTGTCAGATATATGATTTACAAATATTTTCTGTTTGTAGTTTGTCTTTTTGTTCTCTTAATAGTGTCTCTCACAGAGCAAGAGTTTTACATTTTTATGAAGTCCAGTTTACCAATTTTTCTCTTTTACGGATCAAGCTTTTGGTGCTATGTCTAAAAACTCTTTACCTAATCCAAGGTCACAAAAATTTTCTCTTAGGTCTTCTAAAAGTTTTACAGTTTTAGATTTCACATCAAATATTTGAACAGTTATATATATTAGCCTTGTTCTAGATGGACCCAAAGATAGGAACTTGCATGAATGCTATATAGAGTCTTTTGGAAGATGGATTTCAGATCATTGTGAAAAATGACTTCTTAAAAGTCAGAGTTGGGCAAAATTAAAACACCTTCATAATCCATAAGTTATCTATCAGAGAAAAATTTCTAAGTACTGTTACTTTTAACAGAGTACTTTTAGTAGAGAACAAGCAGAAAGTAATTCCATTCTTTCTCAGATACCTCCCCTTTGACCTGCTTTATCAACTGTTATATTCCCACCCCTGAATAAAATCTTGCATGGTTAATAAGACCCATCCAGTTGATTCCAAAGCTTTGATCTCTTATCCAATTAAAAATTCTTCCTCCTCAGCTCAAAAGCCTGCAGTGGGGGTAGAGGCGTGAACTTGACTGGCTTCTTTACTATTTTTGTATGGCTGCTCTTATAGTTCCTCTTGCACTCCGTATATTCCTTTGGCCCCTCCAAGGTTGTTGCTGGAAGGGAGTGGGGGTGTGAAATGCAGAGATCATTCTTGATTATCACAATTGTAATCTGGTGTCAAAGCTCTTTGTGTATCAAACAGCAAAACACTAGCTCTTTCTCTGATGGGACAATTCCGTGAGTACCATAAACACGCCCCCTTACCCACCCAGCTAGAGAGCTCAGTTCACTGGTGTGGGTGAGGCTTTCTGTGCTGGGTTCCTTACGATGCCCCCTCAGCCCTGGCTTTAAAGTCCCAGCTCCAGTCTCTTCCTACTGTCCGCTTAGGCAGAGGCCTTCTTAGGTTAGCTCGTGACTGGCTCCATTTCCTAAGGTCTAGCACCTGGAAACACAAACCTTGCATCCCTGCTAGTGGATGTGCAGCTCACTTTATAAGTCATCCCTCTGCTTTCTTACCAGGAGAGCTGAAAGTCAGCTCATCTTTAAACTGTTTTAGAAATGAGTCAGAGTTCATATTCCCCAACCTTGAGAGGATAAATACCATGCTCTCCAAGTTGTTCTCTGAAGCCCCTCTCATTTGGATTACAGTTAAGGGAAGCAGACCACTCACTACCCCCACCCACTGCAAAACGGGGCAATGATTTACAACCCACAGCCCACCCACAACTCTCTCCAACAAGTCATCTCTGATGGCCTCTACTGCATCTTTTTTAACCCTCAAGATAAATTTTGAGTCAAGGGTGAAAGCATCACAACCTTGTACATTCCAAATGGGGGTGACTGACATTTTTTATTCTAAGCCATTGAGATCTCCCAGACAATAGAAAAGGTTGTGTTTAGCAGTTGCATTTAACTCGTTGTTTCACAGTATAGATGGGACAAGATGTTGAAAGAGATTGCAATCTTAAAATAATACTGTGATGCCTTAGGGAATAATGAAATTTCACATTTACTGACAGCGCCCTCTAGCAAATTCATCTGAGGTCATTTATTGAATGACCTGACTCTGTATGGTTAACTACTTCTGTGTCTCTGAGATATGCTTTAAAGCAAGTACAAAAGTTAAACAAAATTTAAATCCAGATCATCCATGAGTCCTGTACAGATTTTTTTAATCACTTTCTCTGAAGAGATCAAGATGCACACAGTATCTGCTCATGGAAGATGAGATCTTATTTATACACAATTAGCAAAACATTGAAGATCCTCATATACTACCAAGCATTTTAGAAAGTGAGCCTAAGTACCTAAACATGTGTGTGTGTATACTATCTATTTAAAAAAAAGAAAAAGAAAAATGAAGCCACTTTTAGCACTCATTGGAACTAATGTCAAGAAACAGAACCAAATGTGTGTTTTTAATAATCAAAATGGTTTGGTGATTTTGTGGGCCAAAGAGTGGAATTTTATAATGGAAGTCCATAGTGGCAACATAGCTAATTGATTTAAAGTTGTTTCAATTATGCAGTTAAACAAATTTCTGCTATTAAGGCAAATTTATACCATTTTTAGAAAATAAAACAGTTACTCTTTGAGCTGACCAAGTCATAATTACAATTTGGGGAAAAAAAGTATTGAAAATTCTTCTAGCAGTTTATGATCATAATCATTATCCATTTAAGAAATTTAAGTCCATTAAGGAGATGTAGGAGATGTTAAGCTCATAAGGCAGCTACATGCTTCACAAGGCAACAAAGGTCTCAGGCACACAAAGCTCTATTTGTAAGCAGCATCTTCTTAGCACTTTACGTAGATATTTTTTAAGTCTAGGAAATCGTAGTGTCCTCAAATTTATAACACTATGAATGTGTGTGTGTGTGCGCACATGTGTGAATAATCAAAATGTACTAAAGCGATTAAGAAAATCAAAACAAAAATTTAAAAAAAAACAAAGTGTTCGAATGAGTTGCATGGATGGCTTTTTAGGAATATACACCATTTATCAAAACAAAATTTGAATTAAACAATTTCTGATGGAAAACCAATTTGTATCATTTATACCTGACATATGGTAGAGAAAAAAAAAACAGCACATATGAACTACTTGATTTACACTTATTTTTACGTCTTCATTGCAGCAGGTAGGAATGGTCAGGCCTTAGCCTACATCTATATTGGCCACTACTGCCCTGCACAAATCCTTTATTACAACTAAATGCATTTACTCATGATACTCTGAGTACACCAAGTTTTCCAGCCTCATATCATTGGCCCAACATTCCTCTGTTGTCTTCTCTTATCTAATTTCTGTCTCCTTTAAGGCCTGGATCCAGCCTCATTTGTTCTGTAAACTTTCTCCCATCCCCTTTAATCCAAAATGGTTTCTTCTACCTGAGAATGTCTTTCCTGACACCCTCTTGAAAATGGCCTACATACTGAAAAGCACTTATTTTAACCTGATATACTCTTGTCTTCTTATTTGTCTATTTCTTAGATTGCTTATGTCCCGCATTAAAACTAGGGCCAAAGACCATTTTCACTACATTCACCACTGTATACTGAGATTCCATTGCAGTGCCTGACACAGAATGTGTGTTCAACAAATATTTGTGGAATGAATAAATGAATGAGTCCTTTGTCTAAAATTTATTATTTGGCTTCAGTCTACAGCCCTGTTTGATAGTCTGTTTCTTCTTCCACCTCTTCCTTCTTCATTCTTCATTTCTTAACATTGGAAAGATTCCTCCGTAAAAATTCTCTGTATGTCTACTGGCTATTTTTCAACAGTTAAGCTATGATTTCTGGCTTTTCTTTGCTCTTTTTATGGCCTTAAGCTAAGCGTTAGTCTTATAGATTTTCTTCTGTTCCTCTTACTGGCAGTGTACCTTCATCTTTTCTTAGACAGTGAAGATTCGGTCATCTTGTCATCTGTTCTCCAGACATGTCTCAGTCAAGAAAGCCAGGCCTCAGTGAATAGGTTTCTAAGGTTACTAAATAACTGTGCTGTATATTACCATGCTACAAATCCTGCCCTGCCTTCCAAGAGGCAGTTGTGGCCTGGAGGAGAGGCTCAAGAGTCCAGATTGCAGGACTGGTTCTGCTCTAGAGGATTTCCACTGGGTCTGGAGTTTAAAGCTGCCTTGCTGTCCTTTAACCAAATCAATCCCTCAAAAACTGTAGCTCAGTTTTTTACTTCAGAAAACCAAATTCAAGGACAGCTTCTTGGTTTCTAATCCATGATGGTCAATCTTAGAGGGCATTCTACAGATGAAAAACACAGATCTGAGAAAGCTAGTTAGTGGCAAAGTCACCAGACTGGAACCTATGTCTTCTGTCTCCCAGACCAGAGAGAGATCTTCCTGCCATTACGGCAATTCTGTACTGTATGCAAATGCTCTTGGTAGCATTGAGGACAAGAGTCACTGTAAAATCCCATCTGAGCAAGAACTCTAGAGTTCCAAGGTTGATTCTTGACATTTATTGGTGCTTTCCACTAACAAATTTAGATTCAACCAGGAATATGTTCTAACCTCAGAGAATAAACTCAGGTTACTTCTTTTACTAAACAGACCAGACAATCTACCAAGCAGTCCTAGATTTCTGATCACCCTGTTATTTCAATGTTTTCTTCTCTTTTTTCCCCTTCTCACTTGGTTATTTCCTCCAGACACAAGGATTTCAACATCAGTTATATGCTGATGATTCCCAAACGTATACCTCTAGCCCAAATTTCTGCACTGAACTCTAGACTAAAATATCCAATAGTTTAGCTGACATCACCACTTGGATCTCCAAAAGACAATTCACACATAGAAGGCCTAAAACAAAATTCTTTCACCCCCCAAAACCTGTTCTCTTCCAGTTCACTCTACCTCAGTCAAAAAAAAAAAGAAAAGAAAAACATCATTCACCCTTCTCATGCACACAAAAAGTAGACTGTGAAAGCAACCATTGAAATCTTATTTCTTCTGCCATCTCTGTACTCGAAGTACTTGCTTTATAAACCCAAACTATGTTCTGAAGAAAGCAGGCAATTTCACCTTGGATATTCCTGTTCTTGGACCAAAAAACATAAATTAACAAGCTTTCTTTAAGAAAGGAAATACAGGCATACATGTGATATTGCACCTCACTTTATTGTGCTTCACAGACATTGCTTTTTTTTTACAAATTGAAGGTTTGTGCCAGTCTAGCATTGAGCAAATCTATTGGCACCATTTTTCTAATACCATCTTCGGACTTCATTCCTCTGTGGGACATTTTGGTAATTCTCACAATATTTCAAACTTTTTTGTTATCATTATATCTGTTATGGTGATTTGTGATCAGTAAACTTTGTTGTTATTTTTTCTTATTTTGGCCATAAAACAAGTCTTAATACATTTAAAAAGACTAAGATCATAGAAAATATGTTCCCTGACCACAATAACAAGGAAATTTAGAGAATTCCTAAGTGTGCAAAAATTAAACAACATTCTCCTAAAAAAAAAATGGGTAAAAATAAAAATCACAGGGAAATTAGAGTGTACTTTGAGATAAAAATCAAAGTGCAACATATCAAAATGTATAGGATGCAGGGCTCATGCCATGCTTAGAGGAAAATTTATACTTGTAACCATCTATATAAAAAATGTGAAAAATCTCATATCAGTAATGTGAACTTCTACTTTAACAAAATAGAAAAAGAAGAGCAAACTAAACCAAAAGCAAATATAAGTAGGAAATAACAAAGATTTTAACAGAAATATATGAAATAGGGAATTAAAAAACAGTAGAGAAAATCAACAAAACCAAAAGCTGATTCCTTAAAAAGATCAACATAATTTACAAACCTTTTTCTAGATTGACCAAGAAAAACAGAAAGACAAAAATTACTAAAATCAGAAATAAAACAGGGAAATTATTACATTGTCATTATGGTTTTTTTGTGGTGGTAAGATTTAGTTTCTTTCTGTTTCTCATTTGCATTTTTGTTCTACCAGTGGGTTTTGTTCTTTTTTATGTATTCATGGTAGTGATTATCATTTTTCAGATTCCAGATGCAAGACTTCCTTGAAGATTTCTTGTAGGGCTGGTTGTGTGGTGCTGAACTCCCACAGTTTTTGTCTGTCTGGAAAATATGCGATTTTCCTCTCATTTCTGAAGTGTAGTCTTGCTGGGTATAGTATTCTTGGCTGGCAGGTTTTTTTCTTTTAGTATTTTGAATATATCATCCCATTTTCTTCTGGCCTGCAGAGTTTCTGTTGAGAAGTCTGCTGTTAGTCCATTGGGGGCTCCCTTATAGATGACTTGACACTTTTCTCTTGCTTCTTTTAAGATTTTCTCTTTATCTTTGAGCTTTGCCAGTTGGATTATAATGTGTCTTAGAAAGGATCTTTTTGGGTTGAATCTGTTTGGGGATCTTTGAGTCTCCTGGATCTAAAGGTCCATGTCTCTCTCTATACTTGGGCAATTTTCCATTATTTTTTCTTTGAATAGATTTTTCATGCCTTTTCCTTTTTCCTCCACTTCTGAGGCACTCATGATTCAAATGTTTGTGTGCTTAAGATTGTCTGCTAGCTGTCTTAGATTTCTTCATTTTTTAAAATTCTTTTTTCCTTTTTAAAAATTTTGTCCACTTGGGTTATTTCTAAAAGACTGTCTTCAAGATCAGAAATTCTTTGTTCTGCTTGGTCTAGCCTGCTGCTTAAGCTATTGGTTGTGTATTTTATTTTCTTGAGTGAATGTTTAAGTTCTGTGAGTTCTGTTAAATTCTTTTTTAAGGTATTAATCTCTTTGTAAATTTCCTCCTTAATATACTGGATTTTTTTTCTCATGTCATTATGTTGTCTAACTGAGTCTTCTTGTATCTCAGTGAGTTTCTTTAACATTGTTACTTGGAATTCTTTTTCAGTCATTTCAAGGGTTTCCTGCTCTATCGGGTCTGGTATTTGAGAATTACAGTATCCTTTTGGTAGTGTCACATTTTCTTGGGTTTTCATATTTCTAGTGTGTCTACATTGATGTCTGGTCATCTGGCAGAGCAGCTGCTTCTTCTATTACTCAGGAGTGGGCTTTGAGGAGAGATGGCTTCTTCTTTTTCCAGTCTCTGCTGGTGACTCTCTTGTGTCAATACAGTCAAGTGTCTGGCAGGCTGCCTGCAAAGTGGCTGTGGTTACTGTTTTGACATCAAGCCACTTTTGCAGCAGCGGTAGCTGTGGTAAGCCACCCATATGGAAGTGGTGCTTTTGGTGTGTTCTCTTGCCTGCTTCCAGGAAGAGGGAGCTGCCCTTGGCTCCCACCTAGGACCCTGGGCATGCTCTGTTTCTTGCCTGCTTCTGGGTGGAGGGGGCTACTCTCAGATCCTGCCTGTGACCTCTTGATGTTACTATTATAATTGTTTGGGGGTTCCACAAAGTGCCCATACAAGACAGCAAACAACTGATACATTGTGTGTGTTCTGACTGCTCCACTGACTGGTTGTTCCCCCATCTCTTTCCCTCTCCTCAGGCATCCTATTCCCCGAGACACAATAGTAATTGAAATTAAGCCAGTTAATAACCCTACAATGGCCTCTACATGTTGAACTAAAAGCAAGAGTCACACATCTCACATTTAAAATCAAAAGCTAGAAATAATTAAGCTTAGTGGGGAAGGGCATGTCAAAAGCCAAGATATGCCAAAAGCTAGGCCTCTTGCACCAAACAGTTAGCTAAGTTGTGAATGCAAAGGAAAAGCTCTTGAAGAAAATTAAAAGTGCTGCTCCAAAGAACACTCTAATGATAAAAACGTGAAATAGCCTTATTACTGATATAAAGAAAGTTTTAGTGGTTTGGATAGAAAATCAAACAAGCCACAACATCCCCTTAAGCCTAATCCAGAACAGGGCTCTTTCTTCAATTCCATGAAAGCTGAGAGGTGAGGAAGCTGCAAAAGAAAAGTTTGAAGCTAGCAGAGGTTGGTTCATGAAGTTAAGGAAGGAAACCATCTCCATAACAGAAAGATGCAAGACAAAGCAGCAAATTCTGATGTAGAAACTGCAGCAAGGTATCCAGTGTATTTAGCTAAGATCATTGATGAAGGTGGCTACACTAAACCACAGATTTTCAATGTAGACAAAAGAGCCTTTTATTGGAAGAAGATGCCTTCTAGGACACTCATAGCTAGAGAGGAGAAGTCAATGCCTGTCTTCAAAACTTCAAAGGACAGCCTGACTCTCTTGTAAGGGTCTACTGTAGCTGATGACTTTTAAGTTGAAGCTAATATTCATGTACAATTCCAAAAATCCTAAGGACCTTAAGAATATGTTAGATCCACTCTTCCTATGCTCTATCCATGGAACAACAATGCCTGGATGACAGCACATCGGCTTACAGCATGGTTTACTAAATATTTTAAGCCCCTTGTTGAACTGAGAACTTCTCCTCAGAAAAAAGATTCCTTTGAAAATATTACTGCTTATGGTACCGCTTGAGAAACCAAACTCATCCACAACCAGGCCCCCACTGGGATCATGAGGCATGGAGCCAGGGGAAGCCAAACCCAGCCACAACTAGGTAAAAAGTATACCAAAAGCACCATTTTCACATGGGTAGCTCACCATAACCACTGCAATTGCCATGGCTGCTGCAAAAGCAGCTAGTGGCTATAGCAATAGTCACAGATGGCACACCATACACTAGACTGTACTGGCACAAGGAGAGTCACCAGCAGAGACCAAAAATAAAAAAGAAGAGAGGTCCTCTCTCTCCACAAATCACATTCCAGAGTAACAGAAGAAGTACCTGCTATGTGATAATAGTGAGGGGTCTAAACACATCTATCTCAGTACTGGACAGATCATCTAGGCAACAAATCAACAGAGAAATAGTTAATCTATATGAAGGAGAGAACAAAACTATGGTTATTAAAGGGGGCGGGGGAGGGGATCGGGAGAGATTGGATAAGGGACATAAAGCATAAGTCTGATTTGTAATAATGAATATGCTAATAAAATTTTTTTTAAAGTATTACTGCTCGGTAACAATGCACCTAGTCACCCAAGAGCTCTGACAGATATGTGCAAAATTAATGCTTTCATGCTTACTAACACAACACCCATTCTGCAGCCCATGGATCAAGGGAGTAATTTTAACTTTCAAGTCTTATTATATAAGAAATACATTTCATAAGGCTATAGCTGCCATAGACAATGATTCCTCTGATGGATCTGGGCAAAATAAAGTAAAAGCCTTCTGGAAAGCATTCATCATTCTGGATGCCATTAAGAAACATTTGTGATTCATGGGAGGAGGTCAAATATCAACATTAATAGGAGTTTATAAGAAGTTAATTCCAAACTTATGGATGACTTTGAAGGGTTCAAGACTTCAGTGGAGAAAGTAATTGCAGATGTGGTGGAACTAGCAAGAGAACTAGAATTAAAAGTGCAGCCTGATGATGTGACCAAATTTCTGCAATCTGGTGATAAATCTTTAATGGATGAAGAGTTACTTCTTAGGGATGAGCAAAAAAAGTAGTTTCTTGAGACAGAATCTACTCTTGGCCAAGATGCTATGAACATTGTTGAAATGACAACAAAGGATTTAGAATATCATATCAATTTAATTGATAAAGCAGGGTCTGACAGGATTTACTACAATTTTGAAAGAAGTTCAATTGTGTTTAAATTGCTATCAGAAGCATCACATGCTACAGAGAATCTTTCATGAAAGGATGGGTCAATTGATGTGGCAAACTTCATTGTTGTCTTATTTTTAGAAATTGCCACAACCACGTCAATCTTTAGTTACCCCCACACTGATCAATCAGCAACCATCAACATCGAGGTAAGATTCTCCATCAGCAGAAAGATTGCAACTCGCTGAAGTCTCAAATGATTGTTATTATTTTTCAGCAATAAAGCATTTTTAATTAAGTATGTACTTTACTTAGACACAATGCTATTACACACTTCATAGACTACAGTGTAGTATAAACATAACTTTTGTATGCACTGGGAAACCAAGAAATACATGTGACCTTCTTTATCACAATATTCTCTTTACTGAGGTGGTCTAGAAATAACCCCACAATATCTCCAAGGTATGCCTCTTTTTAAATTTTCCATAGAATATTTTTTCAATGTATGTTAGTAAACATATTCTCCCTAAAGAAAAGTAGAAAAAAGAATAAAATCACACACATCATAAACCTTTGAGACCCAGGGAAAATTATTGTTAATATTTTGGGGAAAGTCTTATCAATGTGCATGGGTGGGTTTGTGTGTGTGTATATGTAAATATCCATATATATATATATGTATGTATTCTCAATATTTATGGTATATCCTTCCAAATTGTGTGTGTTTATATGTGCATGTGTGTCTGTGTGTGTATATGAAGGCACTTCAAAAAGTTCATGGAAAAACAGAAAATATGAATCTTTCCATGAACTTTTTGAAGTACTCTGGTATATGTACATATTTTTTACCAAAATGTGATCACATAATACACACTAGTCTATAACCTGTTTTTTTGCACTTAATATCATAAACATCTTTCATGTCAAAACATATGTATGTACATATTCATTTTTAAGGAATGTACAATAATAAATTCTATGAACTCTATTTTATTCTACTAGTCCTCTAGTGTTGACCATTTTGTTTATTTCACTTTTTAGTATTAAAAATATCAGTGTGATTAAGACCTTTGTACATTTGGGTTTGCTCTACTATGTTTTTAATATTTTTCAAGATAAAATTGTGAGATTGCCCTATAAAGAATGATATAGTTCTGATAATTAAATACCTTTAGCATTTGCTGACTCAAGAGTCTTAGATGAAAATAGAATATTATTTAAAGAGGAAATTTAGCCTATTAGAAATGTACCAAAAATAATGTTTGCTGACATTATATTTGCTTTGTCTAACTTACTGTCATTATCTAAATTGGGTTGTGATATATTAAAATAAAGTTTATGAAATATTTTTCATAAATACCCACAACATATGAACACGTTTTTAGAGTTTTATTACATATTTCAAGTTTGACCACCATTTTAAAAAAATTTTCAGTATGCTGTGTGTCTAGGAAATATCGACATTTTGCCTTATTATAAAATTCTCCTTCTATATATTTCAAGAGAATCTTGCTCCCTTCCTGTGAGAAACAATTTTAAACTATGGAAAATCAATTCTCTCACCCACTGCATGTTCCTGACACCAACACACATAACACGGATAACTCCTAAGAATACCCTCTACCATGTTCCCATATAGCTTCCATTTGAGTATTACTCTAAGAAAGCAACACAACTGATAGACATGCTCTTATAGACAGTATAAAACATTTTAACCAAAGACTCTGCTCATAAAAACATTCAATTTAGGTAAAATAGTCATTGATGCAAGACTTTATACAGAATTAGAGGGCATTAATTGTGTAGGAATCCTTATTTAAGTAAATGTCTCTCAGCTCAAAATCAGATTTGTTCTTGATGCCACCACTACACAGAGGAGTTTAATCCTATCTTTCAAATGCCCCCAAATTTACAGGAATATATAATAGTTGATATATGAAAAGGAAACCCATCAATCTATGTAAAATGATGATTTCAGAGACTAAATATAAAAAAAAAATGAGCAGCAAGTCTCAAGTTCAGTTCTGATGAAGATTCATGATATGATATTGGAAAAGTTGCTTTGCCTCTGTGGACCTCAGAAAGCTCATGTACAAAAGCGAGTTAGCAACATCCACAAGACAGTGGAATAGGAAGCCCTGGGCCCCGCTTTCTTCTATAGAAAAACTGATTCAACAGCAATACATGAGTCAATACCTTTTGTGAGAAATCCACAGACTAGTTGTGAGACTCCTGTACCCCAGTCAACAGAGGAAACCAGACACATCAAAACAAGTATGAAAACTGTAGTTAACCCTCTTGCCATATTCCCACCCCTGATATAGAACCATAAGATTGAGAAGAAGCTTCCAGCTCCAGCTTCACCCTGAAGAAAGAAAAAGTTGGACCACACATACAACATCCCAACTTTCTGGGGTGTTTTCAAAAGTAATGGCTTTTATCTTACCTGTCTCAGAGTGCTGACAAAACCTACCATATTCTAGATCTCTGGGGTCCACTGAGAGTAAAGGAGGCAGTTTTAACTAGGGAACAAGCACTTACCACTGCCATGCCCCTGGGCCAGCACAGAGAGAGCAAGTGAAAATCTTCAGATGGAGTTGAGCCACACATCCAATATTCCAACTTCTCCAGGTGCTACCCAAAGGATTGTCTGCTATCTTGCCTGTCTTGGAGCACTAATGACACCTAGCATATTCTAGATGTCTGGGGACCAGTAAAAACAAAGACAGTAGTTTTGATTAGCACAAAAGCTTGAGAGGCCCAAATAAGCTCTACCTAAGTTGATTGGTGAAGTTCTTTTTCTGTATAAGGCCAGTCCATGAAGACTGGGAGAAATGGTGGTTTTTTTAAGTGTGTAGATTCTAAAACAAAGAATCAAGGAAAATGAAAAAACAGGGAAACACAATCCAAACAGAGGACAAAATAAAACTCCAGAATCTGACTCTAATGAAATGGAGATATATGAATTATCTGATTAAGAATAAAAAATAACAGTCATAAAAATACTCAACAAGCTCAAGAGAATAATTCATGTACAAAGTGAGAATTTCAACGAGATAAAAAAATCAAAAACAATCAAACAGAAATATTGGAGCTAAAGAATACAATAACTAAACTGAAAAATTCAATAGAGGAGTTCAACAGCAGACTAGAGCAAGCATAAGAAAGAAATGGAAAACACAAAGAAAAGTCATTTGAAATTATCCAGTCAGAGGAGCACAAAGAAAAAAAGAATGAGAGTTAGGAAAACTTAAGGAACTTATCAGACACCATCCATCAGACTGATATATATGCATTACTGGAGGCCCAGAATGAGAAGAGAGAGAGAAAGAAACAGAAAACTTATCCAAAGAAATAATGGTTAAAATTTTTCCAAATCTGGGGAAGGAAATGGACATCCAGATCTAGGAAGCTCAAAGAATCCCAAATGAGATTAAATCAAAGAAATCTACTCCAAGTCACCGTATAATCAAATTGTCAAAAGTGAAGGACAAAGAGAATTTTGAAAGCAGCAAGAGAAAAACAACTGTTACCTACAAGGGAACTCTCAAAAGACTATCCAGTGGTTCTATCAGTGGATTTTTCAGCAGAAACCTTGCAAGCCAGAATAATATATCCAAAGTGCTAAAAGAAAAAAAACTGTCAGTCAAGAATACTATTCCTGGCAAAACTGTCCTTCCTAAATAAAAGAGGGATAAAGACTTTTCCAAACAAACAGAAACTGGGGGAGTTAAACACAACTAAAACTGCCTTTCAAGAAATGCTAAAGGGAGTTATTTGACTTGAAACAAAAGGGTGCTAAACAGCAATACAATAGCATAAGAAAGTATTAAATGCATTGATAAATATATAGATAAATATAGAATACTGTATTACTATAACAGTGGTAGGTAAATCACTTTTAATTCTAGCACAAAAGTTAAAAGACAACTATTAAAAATAACTACAGCAAAAAATATTAATGGATATATAATATAAATAGATGAAAATTTTTACATTAATATCATAAAGTGTGGAGGCAGAGTTAAATTGTGGAGTTTTTGTATGCGATTGAATTTAAATTTTTATCAGGTCAAAATAAACTATTATAAGATATTTTATGTAAGCCCCACAATAACCACAAAGAAAATACCTATGGAAGTTACACAAAAGAAAAAGAGAAAGGAATCAAGCATATTCATGTAAAAATTCAATGCAAAACAACAGGAAGAGAGAAAATGAAGAACAAGAGAACTACAAGACAAACAGAAAACAATTAACAAAAAAGCAATAGTAAATTCTTTCCTATCAATAATTAATTTTAATGGAAATGGATTAAACTCTCCATCAAAAGACATAAAGTAGCTGAATGGATTTTTTAAAAAACCATATGCTGTCTACAAGAGGTTCACTTTAGTTTTAAGGATACACATAAGCAGAAAGTGAGGAAATGGATATAGAAATTCCATGCAAACAGTAATCAGAGTAGGGGTGGTGAGACATATGAGAAAAATTAGATTTTAGGTCAAAATCTATCACAAGAGAAATGAACATTACACATGAGAAAATGGTCAATTCACCAGGAATACATAACAATTATAAAGATATATGCACACTATATCAGAACACCTAGATATATAAAGCAAACACTGACCGAACTGAAAGTAGAAATAGAAAGAAATGTAGTAGTAGACTTCAATACCACACTTTCAATAATCAACAGAACATCCAAACAGAAGATCAGTAAGGAAACAAGACTTAAACAACACTACAGACAAAATGGACCTAACAGAAATACAGAAAACATTCCACCTAACAGCAGCAGAATACACATTCTCCTCAAATGTACATGGACATTTGTTCAGGATAGGTCACATGTTAGGTCACAAAACAAGTCTTAAATTTAAGAAAGTAGAAATCATACCAAGTATCCTTTCCAACCACAATGAGATGAAAGCAGAAATTAATAAGACAAAGAAACTGAAAGATTCACAAATATGTGGAAATAAACAGCATACTTTTGAACAACCAATGAGTGAAAGAAGAAATCAAAGTGTAAATTATTAAATATTTTTAGACAAATAAAAATAAAACCACAATATACCAAATCTTATGAGATACAGCAACAGCAGTTCTAAGAGGAAATTTTATAGTGATAAATGCCTACATTAAAAAAGAAAGATCTAAAATAAACAACCTAATGTTACACCTCAGGAACTAGAAAAACAAGAATAAACTAAGTCCAAAGTTAGCAGAGGAAGAAAATAATAAAGATTAGACTATAAACAAAATAGAGAATAGAAAAAATCAGCAAAACTGAGAGTTGATTTTTTGAAAGTAAAAACAAAATTGACAAACCTTTCACTGGACCAAATAAGAAAAAAAGAGAACATTCAAATAAAATTAGAAATGAAAGAGGAGACATTACAACTGATGCCAACAAACTAGATAACCTAGAAGAAAGGGATAAATTCCTAGAAACATACAACCTAACAAGACTGACTTATGAAGAAATAGAAAGTGTGAACAGGCCTATAACTAGTCGGTTTATTGAATCACAAAACAAAAATCTCCCAACAAAGAAAAGCCCAGGACCAGCTGGCTTCACCAACTGGTGAATTCTACCAAATATTTAAAGAATTACACCATTCCTTCTCAAAATCTTCCAAAAAATTGAAGAAGGAACACTTTCAAACTCATTTTATGAGGCCAGCAGTACTCTCATACCAAAGTCAGACAAAGAGACCACAAGAAAGAAAAACTATAGGCCAATATCCTTGATGCAACAATATAGATACAACAATATAGAAGCAAAGATATAGATGTAGGGGCTGGCCAATTAGCTCAGCTGGTAGAATGCAGTGCTGATAACACAAAGGTCAACTAGGAACAGAGGGAAATTTTCTCACTGTAATGAAGGTTATTTGAGAAAAGCCCACAACTAACATACTACTCAATGGTAAAAAACAATACTTTTTCTCTAAGATCAGAAACAAGGCTAGGATGCCTACTCTTGCCATTTCTATTCAACATAGCACTGGAAGTCCTAGCCAGAGTAATTAGGCAAGAAAAAGAAAGGAAGAAGTAACATTATCCCTCTTTGCAGATGACACTATTGTATACAGAAAAACCCTAAACATATCCCCCAAAAGCTATTAGAACTAATAAATAAATTTGGTAAAGTTGTAGGGTACAAAATCAACACACAAAAATTAATTGTGTTTCTATGCACTGATGACAAACTATCTGAAAAGGAAATTAGAAAAAAATCCCATTTAGAAACAAAAAGAACAAAATACTTAGAAATAAACTTAAACTAAGGAAGTAAAAGACTCCTATGATGAAAACTACAAAATATTGATGAAAAAAATTTAAGAATACACAAACAAATGTAAAGACATCACACATCTCAAGTTCATGAATTGAAAGACCATATTGTTAAAATGTCAGTACTGCCCAAAGCGGTTTACAGGTTTGATGCAATCCCTATCAAAATCTCAATGGCATTTCTTACAGATATGAAAAAAATATTTCTAATATTCATATGGAGCCACAAAGGACCCCAAATAGCCAAAACAATCTCAAGAAAGAACAAACATGGAGGCATCATACCTCCTGCTTTTAAAGTATAGTGCAAAGCTACAGTAATTAAACAGTATGGCTCTGGGATAAAGGCAGACATATAGACCAATGGAACAGAATAGAGGGCTCATAATTAAGTCCACACATGTACAATCAACTGATCTTCAACAAGGTTGTCAAGAATACACAGTGAAGAAAGGATAGTCTCTTCAACAAAGAGTGCTGGGAAAACTGGATATCTATATGCAAAAGAATGAAACTGGACCCTTATTTTACACTCTACACAAAAATCAAAATGAGTTAAAACTTAAACATAAGATCTGAAACTGAAAAACTCCTGGTGGAAAACATAGGGATAAAGTTTCATGACACTGGTCTTGGCAATGATTTCATGGGTATGACATTGAAAACACAGACAACAGAGCCAAAAATAGATAAGTGGGACTACATCAAACTAAAAAGCTTTTGCACAGCAAAGGAAACATTAGGGTGAAAATGCAACCTAAGGAATAGGAGAAAATATTTTCAAACCATAAGTCTGATGAGTTAATTTACAATATATACAAGGAACTCCTACAACTTAATAGCAAAAACAAAAAAACAAACCTAAAAACTGAAACCTTATTTAAAAACTAGACTAGGGACTTGAATAGACAGTTCTTCAAAGAAGACACACAAATGGCCAAGGGGTATATGAAAAGATACTCAATGTGACTAATCATCAGGGAAATGTAAATCAAAACCACAATGAGATATTGTTAAGACGGCTGTTATCAAAAACTCAAAGGACAAGTGTTAGTGAGAATATGGAGAAATTGGAACCCTGGAACATTGTTGATGGGAATGAAAAATGGTGCAGCCACTATGCAAAACAGTATGGAGGTTTCTCAAAAACTAAAAATAGAACTACCATATGGTCCAGCATTCCCATTGCTAGGTATTTATCCAAAAGAATTGAAATCAGGATCTCCAAGAGATATTAGCATTCCCATCTTCTTTGCAGCACTATTCACAATAGCCAAGATGTGGAAATAATGTAAACCTCCATCAACAAGTAAAAGGATAAAGAAAATGTGGTATATACATGCAATGAAATATTATTCAGCCTTAATAAATAAATAAATCCTGCAATATGCAACAACATGGATGAAACTCGAGGACATTATGCTAAGGGAAATAAACAGAAGGACAAATATTACATGAGGTGTCTAAAATAATCAGACTCCTAGAAGCAAAGAGTAGAATGGTGGTTGCCAGGGCTGGGGGGAGGGAAAAATGAGGCATTGCTAATCAACAGGTATATAGTTTCAGTTATGTAAATAAATAAGTTTTAGAGATCTGCCATATATTGTGCCTATAGTGAACAATACTGTATTGTACACTTTAAAACGTTAAGAGAGTAAATTTTAAAAGTGTTTTTACCACAATAAAATAAATTTTTCTTAGAAAAGCAAGAGTTGGGCAGTAGTTCCTAAAGACCTTTCCAGCTATAACACTGGACAACTCCAGAGGTAAGAGTGAATTTTCTGTACCATTACCAATCGGGAAAGACTCCAGGAAGGATATATACTGGGTAGGAGAGGTAGAAAAAAGCTGAACATAATTGTATAGATTGGCCCTAGAAAAGGCATTCTCCTTTGTGATGTCTAGACAAATGAGACTTTTATTTGAAAACGCCTAAATCCCTCCAATTCCATGGTCAGTCTCAGGCTAGAGTTTTTCTTTCAAGTGTAGCTGAAATTCTTAAATTTTGTATTCTTTGACTAAGATTCAGATATCTTTTTGCCAGACTTTTTTTTTTTTTTTTTTTTTTTTTTTGGTGGCTGGCCGGTATGGGGATACAAACCCTTGACCTTGGTATTATCAGCACCATGTTCTCCCAATTGAGTTTAGTGGCCAGCCCTTATTTTTAAAATTTTTTATTTTTTTGCCAGGTGGCCATCTTTTTACCAGACATTTCTAAGAATATGGACAAAATGGTGATTTAAAAACAAAAAACAAAAAACTTCTACTCTAGAAGACTGCCCCCAAATAAAAAATGTCTTGATTTTAATTAAAGACAAAAATGTGTGCAGATTATTTACTTTCACTTAAAATAATGTCTTTCTACCATAAATGAATAAGCAAGACTGAGCTAAGCAATGTAAAATATGAACAGAAAATTAACTTGTGAAAAAATTACTTATTTTTGTCTTTGGTGATCAAGTCATAGTCAGTAGTCTCTATTAATATATACCATATTCTTAATCAGTTGAGTATAATATATGCCCCTCTTATTATAACCCTTCTTATTGTAGGAGACCTACAGTTTTAAAATAGCAAAAGGAATTTAACATAGAAAGATAGCAACAATTGTTTTCCACGTTTTCTTAAGTGACACTAAGAGTAAGTAGAGACTGGCCAAGCTATATAGAATCTGGTCAAGAAATAGAGTGGGTTGTTGTGAAAATGAGTCTTTGTAATAATTATCAGGAAAGAGAGCATAATCTGATGCTCTGGTTATGTTTAGGAATTAGAAAACTATATGAAATGGGTCAGGTGCAACACCATCTGGAGACAAAAATATTTAAACATGAATTTGCTTTTATTGCTTAAAGATTCAATCTGGGATAAAATTCAAACATGAAATAAAGCAACTGAATTTTCTTTTCTCCCAAAGCACAGATTCTTGAGCCCCCTTCCTACAAGTCAGAGGTGAAAAAATGACACATTTTCCAGTTCACTAACTGACCAAAAGATGCCTCTCCCTCCAGCTCTACACTGCTTGCCAGATGCTCAAAGGCATGTAAAGAATAACGGGGCTAATGAAAAAGAAAATGATTTATTTTAATATATTTGACTGCTAACAGATCCCACACTGATATTTCTTTTTCAAAAAATAATTTAAAAGGAAATCAGATAGCATCAAAAAACATTTTTAGTACATGATCTCCTCTGTATCACCTTTCCTCAGCTCCCTCTCTTGCCCCCACTGTCTCAGACCCCTCAAATACACACCCAAAATCAAAACCACTGGCGCCTTTGCACAGAAGGGGAAATGTGTATGCTGCACAGATGTATTGCTGCCTTTGGGACTTGAATCACCCAAACAATCCAAGTTAATTACATCAACTGATGTAACCTAATTCCTTTAAAAGGGATGTCTGGCTGTGAAGAATTTTGAATGGATATTTAAAGCTTTCCTTAGCCCCCTGGAGAGGGTTTGAAATTAGGAGGATATTTTTACCTAAGGAAAGCAGTCCATCCTTGTAAATTCAATATTTCAATGCTCATTCCTCACTCATACGTTTCTTCATTCTTTTACAAAGTTAAACTTCTTACAGAACCCCCTAATAATGTAGGTATAAACTTTCACTAAAAAGAGAATGGAAGATAGTACTTAGCCAGTAAGGCAGCAGTAAGTCATATTGTGTAAACAAAAATAAGCATCATCTTAAAAGCATGTCCTCCACCAGGCAAAGTCAGTTCTGTATAGCCATTTTTTTGCAGTTATTTTCCCACAAAGTGTAGGTGATGTCAGTGGTTTGCCGAGCTCTTCTCTGCTGGCGGTGCCCGAAGGTTGTTATCAGCCCCTTGAATCTGTTTTCTGCTGCACAGATGGTAGGAGTGATTGTTTTGAAAACAATTTCTTGCATGGCCACCCCTCTGAAACCACCAAAAGCAAAATCTATCCCACACTTCTGTATTTACACACTGAGAAAAATCTCCAGAGTTACAAGGGTTTATGATATTAGCAGCATGTTTTCACATGGTGGAGTCAAGCCATCCTAAATACTGCCTAAAACATTTTAGCCATGACCAGACTGGAAAATTATAGCAATGGCCTGGACACCAAACAAAGAAAATAGAATCATTAAAATACAGTAATTTGTAATTCTGTCCACTAAAACAAATGCATTTTTATGGTACTCAAAATGAAAATTTGCTATGTTGGCAAAGGAATTGGTGAAAGTGAACATGAGCATAAACACATATCTAGTAAAGATAACAATAAGACTCATTTTTTAAAAATAATTCCAGTTGTAGAACAGGGTTAATCATAAAAACATCTCAGGAAAATCAATTAAAGCTGACAGCATATAGTGCATCCTTAATTTATGTGCTTGGAATAAAAAGGGCACAGTTCAGTGAGCTAAGAGGAAGAATGTCAGGTTTAACTTAGTATTCCATGTTCATAATACTCTATTAGACTAAAAATTTCAAGAGCATTTTTCTTTAAAAAGAACAGTGAGTGGGAAAAGAGGATTCTGGAGAGTGTTACCGAAAAGCATAATGCATTTAGAAATAATTCACTAATACAAGAAATATAGTATCTGCTAGTACCTAAGAGCCATGAAACAGTATGTCAAGAAAAAGGAAAAAAATGTCCCACCCAAGCAATATGACCAGAAAATGGTCAAAGGCTAACAGGTGCCCAAGGAGCCCTTGACTGGGTTATGATGTGTATGCATTTATACTGAGGGACTTTCAGGGTACCACCACTGAGAATATCGGGGTATCTGGTATTTCTGAAAGCTTCAGGTCATACTGACTTCAGTCACCACCTTCTGCAAGCAATGCAAAGGTGAGATCATTGGGAAATCCTAAGTGATGGTTTGGTGATAACAGTTTTAGAACTCTGAATAAATATAATATCTTGCCAACACAATCATTCAAATGAAATAGGTATCTCAGTGTCTGCTTACTCTGAAGCATGGAGGTTGAGGGGATATTAGCACAGTTTTGGTCACAAGTGACAAAATGTAGCTCAAACTGAACTTAGGCAAAGAAAAAGTCAGTTCATTAGCTCATGGAACTGGAATACCAAGAGACAGAGCTGGAATTAGGCAAAACTATATACAGAGAGTTTCTCCCTCAGTATCTCAACTCCAATTCTCTTTACTTGACTTTATTCATTTATTCATTTATTTATTTATGCGGGCTCTCCCCACCTGAAACAAGATGACTGCTGACAGATGAAGTCTCAAAACTTTCTAATTTGGCAGTAGCTTCATCCTGCATAAAGTGAGAGAGGTATATTTTAGCATTAGCTTCCCCTAATTTTGCATAGCTTTCCCTGTCCTCCTGCATAAAGCAAGAAAAGTATAACTCTCCATCAAGGGAGTGCTGGCAGATGAAAACAGCAGGTCCTCTGCAATAGGCCTTTACGAGCCACATTTGAACCCCTATCAATATTTCTTCAGAAGAGATCCCCCAAACAATGCCCCAAACACACACACACACACACACACACACACACACACATTCACCAGACTGGGAAACGTTTTCTATGACCAAGTAAGCTAAAGTGGACTGTGACTCTCAACAAGTGACTCCTCTTCCCTCCTACTCCACCTATGAATTTCAGTCCCAGCAAGAAGGGAAAGGTGACAAGCAGCCCCGCCATCATCCCAATTTTCCCACAATAAGCTTTGTGTTTTCAGGGCAAAGTAGAATTCTAAGATTCAATCACAATAAGAGTAATGGCTGCCTATCGGTTATTAAGAAGAAAAGTAAAAATGATAACCTAGAAGACAACTATCAAAATTGGAATTCACCCCTACAAAACAGAAGGGTCTGTTCTACAGACTCTGGTCTGCCCTTACTCTAAATGTGAGCCAGAACTTTAGGGAGGACAAGGTCCCAGCAGCACTGCTCCACATTTCCAGTTTCCTTTGGGACCAAATTCTTCCATGCCTTTTCTTGGCCATGATATAACTACCAGAAGCTTTAGCAACACCTGTTAACCCAAACAAAGCCATTTTTCACCAGTGACATGAACCAACATGTTTACCAGCCAGTCCAGACAAGAATTCAGATTTGGACTATTTACTTTGAAGCTCATCCAATCCAACTAAATGCCATCAAATTTGACTTGGAAATGTCCCTAGCAAATTTGATCCCAGGAAAGTTCTATCTAGCTGAAGATTGGAAATACCCTGGAAATAGTGCATCTCAAATCAGCACATGGAAACATCTCCTTTCTGTCTGTCCCAGTTCATGACCACAATGGATGCCTTCAACATTTACTAGTTCCTAGAGTTTTAAGTTAGTGCAAATTCAGATTAGAGCTATGTTCATGTTTATTTTATTTTGTCTAAAATAATTTCTATTCATGTATCTTCTATCTCACTCACCTCTTAAATGTCACTACACACCAACTGATTTACTGAAAGGAATATTCCAAATTAGTTTTCTTTTCATTCAGTGGTAATATGTGCAAGCTGTGCCTGTACTAATAGGAGAGTGTGTGTAAATATATGTACATATAATATTTTATATATTATCAATATAATATATATGTTATATATGTGTGTTATAGACATATATAATCACCATTGCCAATTTGGCTTATGACATCCTACACAACTATTGTGAGACAGAGAGGACTTTTTCTGTGGGAATTTGTGAAGATTAGAACTGAGTTGATGATCTAATCCTGGGATTCAGTGAAGCATAATGGAAAGTTTCCCACTTTGGAGTAAGGCAATCCTGGATTTAAAACCCAGTTATAACTCATATAAGCCACACATGCTCAGAAAGTTACTTAAACTCTCTGAACTTTAGCATCTTCATCTGAAAAACAGTGATAATGCTTATCTGATGATGTTGCAAAGAGTAAGTAATGCCTTTATGGTGATTAACATATTTTTAAAAATTGTTACCATTATTTAGAATCTCAGGGTTGGCAGAGCATTCATTCATTTCATTTAGTCCAACTTTGGACACAATGACTTGTATAAAAATTTACTGACAGATGATCCTATAGCCTCAGGTGAAGGAAAGCTCAGTATCTCACATGTAGCCATCCCATGTTTATAAATATTTTCCTTACAATAAACCCCCAAGCCACCTCCCCGTAACTTATATCCATATCCTTAATTCAATTCTCCAATATTAAATAAATAGTACATTTAATTCCTTCCCTATATAATAGATCTTAAAATATTTGAAGACTATCAAATTGAAAAAAATTATTAGAGCATTAATTCCTCCAACGAAAAAGACTTTTCTTATAAAAACTATATATTTTTATGCCTGTAACCACTGTTTCCAGACCCTTGGACATTCTGGTTACTTCCTTAGACGTATTCTAGTTGATAAAGTTATTTTATATTTGTAATTCAATTATTTTCTCTGTAACAGAGTAATTGTTATACACACTTTGTTTTAGTAATTACATGTAAAAATTTTTAACCTTCATAATTCATTTAATACAGACTAAAGTTAATGAAAATTTTCATCCACCTTGAAAAACCACAGGTAAATCTTACAGCGTTTTAGCCCAAATGATCTCCCTCCCAAGGTACATGCTTTTGGTTATCTGTATTTTATCTGTATTTTCGTTTATCTTTTTTTTAAGTTCACATTTTTCAGATTATCTGGTCCTGCTTTATATTTATAAATGACAGATATTTTAAATTTCAGTTTTAGTATCCAGTGTATCAGCTATCTTTACCATATTTGCCACATTTATTAATGTCTTCCCCTAGAGCATAGGCAAAAATGTGAGGCTTCTCTTCTGTTCTAGGCCAACATCACTACCTTCCTATTTGGCCCCATTCCCTCTCACCTACCAAGAACATTCCTCCAAGCATTATCCTTTCTATAAATCACATCAATAATCTTTTTCTCTTCTACTGAATCATTCCCATAAAATATCAATAGGCTATTATTTTGGGAGCCATAAAAAAATACAAAAACAGGTCATAAGAGATCTCATGCCCCATTTCTCTCCCTTCCTCTGTAGCAAAAGTCTGTGAAAATATTGCCTATACCTATTGCCCCCAACTTATTTACTCCCATTCTATCTTAAACTTATTTCAATAGTTTTTCCCTCACCACTCCATGAAATCCGCTTTTATGAAGATCATCACTCCTATGTGACTGACCACCAATAAAAACCCGAGACACCAAAGCTTGAGTGAGCATCCCTGGTCGACACCACTTTGCACACACTGTCACACATCACTGCTTGAAGAACTAAGCGCTATTGAGATGATTCCATTGGAAGACTGGAAGCTTGTGCCTTCTTTCTCCTGGACTTCTCCCTATGCACCTTTTTTCTTTGCTGATTTTAATCTGTATTATTTCAAAATAATTCAGATAACTGCAAGTAGAACAACAAGAAAAAGGTCATCAATAACCTCCACCTTACTAAGGCTTCGTTAGTTGATCTATCAATTGTACTGACAGATTATCACTTATCCTTGGATGCCACTGTGGCCTGGTTTTCTCTATCTCCCTGGATGTTCCTGTTCAGCCTCTTTGTCTGCCACTTCTGCGTCTCCCTGACCTCTAATGTTGGACTTAAAAGTTTTTCACATACTTTATTGCATGTACTTTTCATAGGAACCCAGCAAACTAGATACTATCAAGCCAATTAATAAGTTGTAGTAGATGATGTTGGAGTCCTTTTGGAAGCATATGGTTATCGATTTATCAATAATAAGTTTTTCCAGGCAAATCTAATCTCCTTTATTGCTAGGTGTGTTTTATTTGTAGATCAGAGAAATCCAGACACAATTAATTGTGTTCTCACCAAGTCTTCAAATACTGTCATTTCCTGATGTTTTTGGAGGAGAGATGATAAAATGTCTAGGAATTTGAAAAATCAAATGCAATAAATACTTATTAATGTGTCCACAAGAAAAACAGGGCTTCTCTAGTGCCTTTCTGCAGTTACATCCTTGCTCCAATTGCTTCACTCATTAATTGATTAATTAAACACATATTTTTTGTCAGTTTTTTTTCTTTTTTTAAATTCAAAACATTTTAACATTTATTTGTACATATTTGTGGGTTACTGTACGTTGTTTCAATACATGGATATACTGCATCAACTTTTACTTAGAGAAGATAGCTTAGTTTAAACAAATATTTATGAGTGCCTATTTTCAGGTACTTTTTTAGGTGCTGGATATATAGCTGTGAACACACAAAAAATAAAATTCCTAGCTTCATGAAGCTTACATTACAGTGAGGAAGACAGATAGAAAATAAATTAAAATGCCATATAGTAGATATTAATAAAGGCCAAGGATAATTAAAGAAGGGAGAGGTGGTAATAAATATGTGGGAGAAGGAGTAACTATGAATGGGATGCAGGACAGGACTTACTGTTATACATGTAAGTAAAGAATTGAGGGAGAGAGAGGGAGCCCTCTGTTGCTTTCCTCACAATTGAAACACACCACTTAACATAAAGGCTGGCAGAAGCTGGTGCTCAATAACATTTTTATATAAATGAACAAGTAAGTAAATAGATGAAGGCTGATTATCTGCAAAGGCCTTCATCTTACTAACCACAGCAGAATCATAAGCATTTCCTATAGAACAAAGTCAGCTGGCTTTGATTTTTCACTTGTACTTTTTAAATGATGCAACAGAGCCACAAAATGAAGGAAGCAATAATTCTCCAGCCACCACAGCTGCTGTTGGAATGTCACCTGTTGCTGTTTTCATTATCTCAAAGACGGTGTGATAAAGGACTCTGTGTGCTTTGTTAAGAGCATGTGCTAGCTGTGGGTGAAGGGTGTGATAGATCAGGGAGCGTGGTTTAACATTAGTGCTTTATTCCTTTTGAGATTCTTGTAGCTATAGTCTGTAGTGGTTTGAATTTCAGTCCGTCATGAGGGGTTTTTGTAGGGAGCAAGGAAGGATGAGAGAGGTTCTATTGGCCCTACACAGAAAATAGAATCAAGCTAATAAAGTCCTTTATAAAAGGATGAAATAAATACCTCCAACAAGTTTCAGGATGTCCTTTAACATCAATAAGCTTTTTCCTCAATGATTGCACCAAGTTTTCTCAAGTTCATGGGTTTTTAAAACAGCCTGGGTTTCCCAGGAGAAACTGGCAAATGTATCATTCGTGTTCTTTGTCTCAGTCTCTAGCTTTCTTCTTTGGATTGTCTGAAATGGCGAAAAATGGAAAATATTAAGAAAACTACTATGACTACCTCTATAATAGCATCAGCCATTAAGGAATTATCTTCCATTTCTTTTAATTAAATTGCTTGTAATTTTCACTTTTTTTTTTTATGAGTGTAAATCAATCTAACTTGTCAAAGCAAATCCAACAAAGCTAAATTTTCCTAAGAGACTAAGGATGAAAAGTCAGCAGTCTCAAAACAGGACAAAAGTGACTGGTTTGGCCATGTTGTTTTCCAGAGCTTTATCCTGACCAGCAGGGTTAAGTTGTTCCTGAACTGGAGAGGAGATGAATCATAGAAGTACTAAATATCAATTTATAGGGCACACTTCTTCCTGCATTTTAACATATGTCATAGAGTCAAGGAACATAAAGGGCTGCTTTTCCTTTAAAATATCTACATTCTAATAATAAATGGCCCTTGCCATATTTTATTTCTCAGGTTTCTATTCCAAACTCCTGAAGAATTAAATGAAAAATAATGGGAACAGCAGGGTGTGGTCTCCTGCCTAAGGCAGTTGTTAGTCTAAGAATTCGTTTTCAGTGAACACCACCCTTCCCCTTCCCCTCAGTCCTGAGGTTCAGATTCCCATCAGCAAAATATAGTCAATAGATAATACTTATGCTCACCTAATCATGGTAAAACATGTTGAGATCTTTCAGAGAAATACATGATATTAAAGCCAAAATATTCAAATCTATATAAACCTTTATGTCTGACTATATACTAACTAAGAATTGCTATTCATTAGAAAGAGGTCTGGAATAAGGTTTAGTTTTATATTATCCCCATTTCTGGATAATTTATATGCACTCCAAAAACACAATTTATGAAGACAAAAAATTAATATGCTAAGTAGTATATTAATTATATACTCATAATAGGTCTTAGAAACTCCATTAGATAAATATATTGTTGGCCTGGTTCTATTTGCTTTATTTACTTGAATTGCATACAATGAATTGTGCTTCTTTGTTCTATAAATTGTTTCTTTTTATGAACTTGGGTATCTCTCTCAAATATGTGAAAGTTTTTGGTTTAACGTTAATATTAATATTTCCTTCCTCCATTGAAATAGTCAGGGGTATACTGTCCAATTTCATAGAGAAGTCAAAGAGCCTAAAATCAACATTAACAATACCGATGTTCCTTGATTTATGATGGGGTTACGCCGTGATCAACCCATCCTAAATTGAAAACATCTAAGTGAAAATGCTTTTAATACACCTTACCAACCAAATACCATAGCTTAGCTTGTCTACCATAAACATGCTCTGAACACTTACATTAGCCTACAGTTGAGCAAAATCATCTTAACACAAAGCCTATTTTATATTAGTGTTGAATATTTCATGTAACTTATTGTATGCTGCACTCAAAGTGAAAAACAGAATGTTGTATAGGTACTTGAAGTATGGTTTCTAGTGTGCAGCTTTTGCACCACCATAAAGTCAAAAAAGCCTGATGGAGTTTGGATGTCTTGTCCCCTCCAAAACTCATGTGGAAATTTGATCCCCAACGTGGCAGTGTTGAAAACTGATTGAGTCGTGGGAGCAGACCCCTCATGAATGAATTAATGCTCTCCCTGGGGGACAGTGGATTAATGAGTGAATTCTCGCTCTATTAGTTCCAACGAGAGTTGGTTGTTTAAAAGACCCTGGCCCCTCCCCTCTCTCTCTTGCTTCCTCTCGCCATGTGATCTGCTTGTACACATCGGCTGCCTGCCACTTTCTGCCATGAGTAGAAGCAGCCTGAAGCCTGCACCAGATGCAGCTGTCCCAGAATCGTAAGCCAAATAAACCTCTCTTCTTTATAAATTACCCAGTCCCAGGTATTTCTGTTGTAGCAACACAAATGGGCTAATACAAAGCCTAAGTTGAACTTTCACAAGTCAGGGATCATCTGCAGTATCAAAATTTGGATAAAATTATTTTTATTTCACAAACTAGATGAGGTGAATATTTTAAAACCTTTCAGAACACTGAATTATTCATTTCCTGCTTAATTGGTTTTCTAATCATGATTTTAATATATTTATTTGGAATTTAAACTCTGCTCTTTACCAAAGAAAATGTAAGTAGAGGAGAATGTGGGAGCAAATATTTTACAGATAATTTGTCAGAACCATGTCATCACTCTTTGAGTGGGTCTACCTGATTTCTCCCAGTTCTGCCATTAACTGTCTCTGTGATCTTGGCCAGGACATTTGTTCATGAGATTCCAGATCTTTAAAATATGAAGGTTCATCTAAATACTATGCAAAGTTGCTTTCAGCTTCAATGGAAGCTAAATTCTTCCTGGTTATTCTTTAATTAGTTGACACTGGAAGAATTTACAGAACTGAATAAGCCAGATTTCTGATTCTACCCTGTCCGAACAAGCCAAGGTTCTGAATCACTGCCATGTGCATGTCTCCTTCTGAGGGAAAATTTCTGTTCAGAGGTCTCCAGGGTCAGCCTCATAGAAGCCAACATGACTGAATCCAAATGGTCATTTGGCCCACAGGTAGGAATCCAGACACTGGCCATGTCCTGCTGCAACTAAATGAGCACCAGAAATGAGATTCTCTGAATGCCTGGAAATTTTGAATTAGAGAAGAAAATAAGTCAATTACTCATAGAACTTGGAGGTATAGAGTCATTCATTACAAGCAGAGAAGCTGGAGAGGCCTTGGTGGATTATATGCAAACTCAAGAACATTAGAACAATGTCATCCAAGGATTAGGGATGTGGCCCTTCATGACTGGTACCATGATAATTATATTTTTTGCTATAAGCTAAGAAATAAAAGGTTTGGAACTCTTTGAGAGAGACATCATTTAGATTATTTCAAAAAGGCCCCTTTGTTTTCTATACAAGATACTATCAAAAAATAATGAGTTATTAGTCACAAGAGTTGTGATTAGTCACAGTCCTCTGTGGTGAGATTTCCTTCCATAACCATTTCAGAATTGTGAGTACAGACTGGAGACTTCCTTGTCTTAGGACGGCTGAGCTTGGACCTGTCAGGGGTTCCCTTATTCGAAATGACCTGCCTCCCTCTTGCGCACATGAGGGACGAACAGAAGTTATGTCAATGACAACTTCTCTTCTCTCAGTTGAGGCAGGAAGAGGTGACCTTCCTCACTCTCCAGCAGAAAAATGATAGAGTAACAATGCAAAAATTCTCATGACGAGATATAAAATCGGTCTTTACCATAAACCCTCATTTCCTAAGGTAATCTGAATGATTTTCTGATCAAACTCTCAAATCACAAGAGACTAGTTAAAACAACTCTAAAATCAATAATCTAGGGGCACTTTAATGAGGGAAAATCAGAGAATTACAGAATTAGATGGTCATTAAAAAAGCAAACGAATTGAACCCTTTGTCTGCACACTTGCACCACACACATGGATGATGACTCTATTTTGAGAGCTCTCTGATGTGGCTAATCCAAGTGAATGTAAAAACTCCCAAAACTGTGATTATTGAAAGTGGTCTGGAAGGTCATTGACCTTCTAATTTCCACAGGCCAGGCTTCCTCCTGTCTAATACTAAGATGTCAGTCAAATTAATCTTGGAGGGGTCAGACTTATCTATCGCAACTCCAAGGCTTTTGTCCCAGTGACAGTTAAGAACACAAGGTTCTGGGCCAACCCCGTGGCGCACTCGGGAGAGTGCGGTGCTGGGAGGGCAGCAGCGCTCCCGCCGCGGGTTCGGATCCTATATATGGATGGCCGGGGCGCTCACTGGCTGAGCGCTGTGCAGCCGGTCACAAAAACGACAAAAAAAAAAAAAAAAAGAACACAAAGTTCTAAGGCAGCTCCCAGAAGTACCCTTTATGGGCAGAGCATTTCCTTCACAGCTTCCTTGATTCACTCAGTCAACATTCGATGGCGAAATGCTTGTAACATTCCAAACATCACTATGGGCCCAGGGGATATGAGACAGTAACAAGATCTCTGCTGTTACTGCTCTTACATTCAATATGTGGAGAGAAAAAGAAAACCAATTAAACAAATGAGGAAAGGAGAACATGCAGAGACTAGCACTTACAAGGGCTTGGGGGTCTTTTCTGATTACAAGGCTGACCTCAAAAGAAGACCAGAGCTGACATGATGAAAAAGACAGCCAAGAAAGCTTTCAAATACGTATTTTTGCCTTTTGCAGACCTTGGCCACACCATCTACTTCTAGAGCACCACCTGAGAGCTCTAGAACAGGTAAGGCCAGCAGGCCAGCCTCACCCCCAGCAGACACAAATCTGCACATGTTACTAAGAACACCCCCAGTTGCTGTAGGTCCCAGAGGACTGGGGTGTGGGGATGATGGCTGTACACTCAATGCCCTAAAAAGTCTGAATCTAGGCTGCTGAGGAAAAGGGAATAAAATAGCACCTTCATCCACTGGGAACAGAGAGAATATAGGATACCTCTCCAGTTTCCACCTCGAAAAAAGTAAGGTACCCAGAGGATGAAAAGTGGTCCCTTCATTTTCGAGGGTAATCATTTATAATCCCTCATATTAAGAACCCTACTTTATTATTCCACAACTAAGTTAATTTCAAAATCTTTTCTCCACAGTGCTCCTAATATGAAGCAGATGTGGGAACCACCTCAGAACCAGGAGAAGCCCCCTCTCCTATCTCTCCCAACCTCTGTCTGTTGCAAATAAGCAAAATTTAAACCAGCAATCATGCATGTTTCCAATCAGCACTCCAGCTTTCTCCCCACAGAAGTAACTCTTTGGCTTGCACAAGGGAAGGAAATGTTTCCTTCAAAAAAGCAGTGCCAGGACAGGGAGCAACTTATTCTCACGATACTTAATATGCTAACCAGCCAGTGCAGTGAGAAAATCAACACAGGAGCAGCCAGGGAAAGGCAGGAGAGGCCCTAAGCCAGCAGAAACAATGGGAAAGACAGAGGAGGCTTGGAGAAAACATTTATAAAGGTTGAGAACATGAGGCTCATCTTCCTAAAAGCCCCACTGTGTGTGGATTCATAAGGAAGTGTGGTTCACATTGAGAACGCTTTCTCTATCTCACAGTCCCCTGATCATAAACTACATGAATGGAAGTGCTGTCCCGAAATCTGTGGCAAAGTGGGGGCTAGCTCTTGTGCCACGTGGAAGGAGGGCAATAAGCTAGTGCAGCTAAAAACCAAAATGTTTTTAACGTGTTTTATGACAATGCTTCCTATTCTGCAGTAAGAAAACTTTAATATTTTGCCATATCATGAAACATAAGAAAATGTCATGGTTGCCCAAAGAAGAGGTCCCCATGAACAAAACCTGTTTGGGAGGAAGGACATATAAAAATGTAAAAAATGGTCATTCTTCCTTTCAGCCCCACTGACACTTTTCTGGATCTGCCCCCTCAAATGCTTCTCACCCATTCTTAGAAAATTTTATGAACGCGGTAGTGAAAAACAAGCTATCTGAAGCTTTTGGATATTTTGTTGACACTTTTGTTTGGAGTTTAAAATGTACGCCCAGAGAAAGATTACTTATGAGAATGTTAGAGGCAGTTTCACTGTCTGCATAGTCTTTATCAAAAGTAGCCCCTAGTAGTTCCCTTTAAACATCTTTTCACTGGAGAAACCACTGGTTCTGTTGTGTGCGCTTGTCTTTTTCTGACAGCAGTTCTCAAAGCACACCAAAGCAGCAGCATCCATAGTAACAAAACACAGAAAGGCTGGTGGTTAAGTCAATAAAACTCTTGAGCACACAAATAATTGATAATGTCTAATTGACTGAACAGATAGTGAGTAGCTGACAGTTCTGGGAATTACACTGGATATTTATTTTAATCTGTTTAATTTAAAATTGGAACAACATTTTATTGTACAGTAAGTTTATATAAATTTTTTAATGGTTGGTTAAGTTACATGCTTGTTTTTAAATGGCAATTTTAAAACATTTATCACATGTAGCTTTTAAAGATATTTTCAATTTTCCCAGAGCACTGCAGAAAAGAGTTTAACTCAATAAACATAAAAAGTCAACGGACCATCACACTATGTTTAAAAAAGCCTTCCCAGCATCAAGCAACCTGCATTTAAATCTTGCTTCTGCCACCTTCTGGCTATGTGAGTTTGGGCAAGTTTCTCTCTAAGCCTCACTACAACCATCAAAATAATTCTGAACTCACAGGGTTATTGTGAATATTAATAAAAGGCAAGTAGAGAAATTAATAGAATGCCTGGCCCATAGTCAGTGCTCAGTTATTATTACTCACTCTCTTCTGCAGCTTGGCATCAGTGAATTAATCTACATATTTGCCCTGAAGAGCTCACAAACCCCAGCTCAGGAGCCACACTGCTCATCAGAAACCTATTAGCACATATTAGTCCATTTCTGTTGCTTATAACAGAATACCTGAAACTGGATAATTTATATATAAATAGAATTTATTTCTTACAGTTTTGGAGGCTGGAAAGCCCACCTTGGGAACTCTCTACAGAGTCCTGTGGCAGCCAGGGTATCATGTGATGAGAATGATTGAAGAAAAAGAGAACTAACCTGCTCACTCACTCTCCTTGTAAAGCCATCAGAACCATGCCAATGACCACCCATTAAACCATCAATGGATTAATCCATTCATGAGGGTACAGTCTTCATAATCTAATCACCTTCTAAAGGCCCCAAATTTCAATCACCATAATACTGTTTCCCACAGTGTTGACACTGTGGAGAATTAGGAGGTTAAACTTCTAATACATGAACTTTTGGGGGACACATTTAAACCACAGCAATAGGGATTATTAAAGAGCAGATGGCTCTTTTTGTTTACCAAAATCCAAAATACAGAACCACAGTTATCAACAAAGAAACACTCCAGCAAGGGCTACTAGTGAAAGAACACATTTCAGAACACATGTTATTTGTATTCTATGCAAAGAGAGCTGCTCATCATAGAGCCATAGAATGCTGAGCATAGGTCTCAGGCTAGTAAACACCCAACATCCACCAACTCTCCACCACCCCAAATTCCATCACCTCATTTTGTAAAAGAAAAAAACCCAGTAAATTGTTATGGTTTATCCCCATTCATCCAAGTTTAGAAGCAATCTAGAACCAAATCTGGGGTCTACCAATATGGGATTAAATTATTTTTTGGTTTCCCTAAATATGGGATTCTTACACATAAATTTGCTCACTGGCTTTACTAGATGAACGTGTGCCAGAAGCCACATGGCAACCATGACACTGATGTGTCAGTCAGAGCTCCCTGACAATGTTGTCTCAAGTTTCTTTATCAGAGAAATGGCAATCACTCCAGGTCAGGATTTGGATTCCAGTTTGGTGGCCAAGGCAGCCTCGTGGGTATGCCCTCTAGGGAACACAATTCATTGGACATCCTGTTCCTCTGCCCACATTATAGCAGAGATGCCCTTGGACAAGTGAACCAGGTTTCTTTCATTAAAGTCCTACCCAGAAACCTGTAGAAATGTCTCTTCTTGGCAGCTCAGGATGGCCACTTTCAACTACTCTGGCCAGAGTAAAAGTTTAAAAGGAGATTCTCCTGGCTGCAATGGAAACCACTAAAGTTACTTACACTGACTTGAAATAATACACTCTTTCAGTGAAACTTTGTCTATTAACTTGTGAAATTATAAGAAAGAGAGTCTTTCCAGACCAGGAACCGTAATGCAGAGATAACCTGTGTTGCTGTTGCTTTCTGCAGGGCAGTCTGCTCAGAACTCTGACATCACAGTGTTTAAGGGTCTTCCAGCCTTTCTGGGCACCCACAGCCCTACCTAAGCTTGCCAGATTTGAGGAGAATGTACCTTTCTCTTTACCTCCTGAATTGGCAAATACTAATGGCTCATCTACTTAGACCTTCACCTTTAATATAGTTAACTAGAGAGTCTCTCCAGAGAAGCTTCATTCCCTCTGTTCATCTCAGGAGCCTCTGTAAGAACAAAGACTCATTCAGAATATGGGGCTTTTGTCTCCTCACTGAGGACATGTTCTCTAATCTCTTCTTTACAACACTTCTGCTGTCCTTGCTACTGACACCCAGCAGGACAGATCCTGAACCTCCTTCCTATCTCTCCACAGTGGGGACTGACAACCTTTCTTCAAGGAACTACTGTGAAGCCACATCATACGTGTATAAATTTCACAAAGTCAGGCATGCAAATTTGGGAATTGAGTTTGCAATTGAGATTGAGATTGAGGGCAATCTTGCCTGCCTTTTGTTCAATGAAAAAAAAATTCCCAAGATGGGAAGGAGAATCTGCTTTTCCCTTAAGTGTGATCATAGTATTTAAAAATACATATTTTTGAAATAGCATGGCCCCCAAATACAAGCCAACCTCTTCATATGGTGCTCATCTGCTTGAAAATTAGAGGAAAAGCTGGCGCTCTCTTGGTTTCTAACAGAGCATCTTCCTGAAAGCTTTCCAAGAATTATTCTGTCTCTATGTGATTTTTCACTTACTCACTGCCTTTGGAATCTAATCCCCCCTCTAACATGTGACTTTAGCATAGTTCATTCTTGAGTAGGGTTTGATAAATCATTGTGATTTGTCTCCCAGTATATTGTCTTGAAGCAACAAATAAAAACCAGCCACATCAGGAAAACCAACACTTCTCCTGTCTCAGACTCTCCCTGTAAACTCCTGGTGAGTCTGGGGTGTGAGCCACCTAATGGAGATTTAGAAATGTGGGTAAAGAACAGTGAAAAAAGGTTGTTTGAAAATGACACACTATCTCCTTAGTGAAAGAAAGATATCACCTCCACTCAGCCGTGGAGTAGCTTTATAACATTTCATAAGAATTATGAATTCCCTGCCTTTAAAGCACCGCATCAGTGCCATTCCTGAACAGCAGCTCTTAAAAGAGACAGAGTTTAGGTGGTTCCAAAATACCATAACTTTAGTTCCCTGCTACTCTACTAAATGTGGATACTAGGGTGACCCACAGTATTCATTTGAGATTTGCTTTTGTTGTCACCCTCCAAAAACACAGCAGATGGGACCTCAGATTTCACTTACTGTGGAGAGTCAGTTGAGTGTGGGCAGGATGAAGACTATAACGAAGGCAGGGCAGCCACATGTGAGGGAGCTGTATCTGGATTCTGACAGAGACAACTAAGATGTTAAAAGATTAAGAAAGAGACAGCAAATGCTGGTGTGGTAAACCTCAACACAAACAAGGCAATGAAGTCAAAAGCTCATGCTGCTGAGGTTGCACGGACCCATCATCATGGCAGACGAGACATCCCTTGAGAAGTGAGGCTAAAACGATTAGAGGAAAAACTATTACAGAAAAAAGACCTAACCTGCCTAAGGGGGGAAAAAAAAAATCTAGAAGTAGAACTTTCCAATTTGAGAGGAGGAGAGAGCTTTAATCAATAGAAATAATTAAGGAAGAACTTAATGGCAAGGAAGAAAAAAACACACAAAATGTTGCCTGTAATTTTCTGAACATCTTCAACCCAGAAAAATGTGGTAGGTGCATCTGGCATTCTTGCCATCTGCATGTTTCTTGGAGCATGACACGGAGCGTGGAGGCTGAGAGAGGCAGGCAGCCTTCTGTCAAACACATAGGAGTGTCCCAGCCAAGTGGCCCAGGAAATGCTGGGAGCAACGTTGCAAGCTTCCTTTACAGTGATCTAAATTTTTTTTATCCTTGTATTTGTACAGAAATTCAGAGAATAGCATCTACTTTACCACGGAAATCACTAAGAAAGAAAAGAAGCTAGTGCCCAAGCCAGAACTACCCATTATAGATCACAGTAGCATCTCTCATTAAATAGCAGCTCTATCATCCAAGCCATTTCAAGATGGAAAAGTGGTTTCTGCGATGTTGCATCACATGTAAAACATGAGCTTTCACTGGGCTATCTATGGAATGTAGATAGAATTACATTGTAATGTAGAGAATTACAGTATCTATAATAGAACCGCAGTTATTACCTATGAGCTAAGACAGCAACTAATTTTGTTCCTCAATACTCAACAATCTAAATATTTGCATAAGCTTGACCATTGACTGAAGGTTCTCAAAGACTATATTGTGATGCAGAAACAAATTTCAGATTTGTAGGCAAGACTTTTCTTCAAATAACAAGTCTATTTCTGCAAGGTTGGTTCATAGAGCATACATCCTGAGAATGAGAAAAAAATTCTCCCTGTATTCTTCAGAACATTACTGGCTATGCTGCAGTAATAAATAAACCCTAAAATCTCAGTGGATTAACAAAACAAAAGTGCTTTTCTCTCTCAGGTAAAGCCTGATATGGGTGGGGCAAATTTTTCAGGATAGCTCTCCTTCATGCAGTAATTCAGGGATCCAAATTTCCTTCACCTTTCCTTAAGTGGAGCATAAGAGATGTGGAATAATACTGACTTTTAGCTTCTACTCATAGTCCATTGGCCAAACTGGCCATGTGGCCTTAACTTAACTTCAGGGAGAAGGAGATTCAGAAAAGCACAGGAAATATTTAGCTTGTACTAATAGTCTTTGCCACATTCACATTCCACACGTCTTCATTTCTGAAGCTGGGTGAGATTAGGCTCCATGGAGCTTCAAGGAGGGTCCAGGGACTGGCTGTCCATGTGAGCGATGTAGGTCACCACATGGGATGAGATGGGGTCAAGGGAGGAGGGAGCCAGAAGTCTGCCTAACAAAAGTGCTCTCTCCCTTGCCCTCTGCCTGAAATTCCTACGTTTCTATCCCTTGGGTTAAGACATTTAAGGCTACTTTTAAAATACAAATATCATCTGAGAGGAATGTACCTTCAGCTAGGATGTTTAACAGATAAGGACTCTGGAAGAGGCAAGTGAGAAGAAAGCATTTCTCCCTGGGTGAAGGGCCATAGGCTCACCTCCTGAGATCAAGGACATGACGTGGCTACCTGCCTCGACCATCTGAGGGCGAGGACAGCTGACCTCAGGAGGGAGAACTATTTGCAGACAAATGGTGGTCTGTCTCCTTGTTCCCACTGACTTGACATCAGCCATTATCGTCTTATCTGGAGCTGGTTTATGAGTTGATCTTACCAGACTTTTTGCTGGCCTGCAAAGAAGTAGAAAAAACAAACTAGTAAATTAGACTGGGAAGCAGCATGTCACAGTGGTAAAAATATTAGCTGTCACTCAAAAAGACCTGGGTTCATATCAATAGTTCTATTAATTACTAGTGATGTGAGTTGGGCAGTTTGCTTAATGTAAATGAACCTTGAGTACAAAATGGGAACGATGTCCTCTGACACTTCTTTGAGGTTGTTGAGATGATAAAATAATGTCAAGCATCTGACTCAGAGGTATTCAATGGATGTAAGATTACTGTTGGACAGAAGGAGATGGGAAAGTTGAGCATAAACCAAGGTAAGACTTGAAGTGGGGGAATGCTGGGCCAACTTATATAACTGGGTAACTGGTTGCAGTGGGAAGGGACTGCAGGAAAAGGGGAAGGAGGGAACTCAAGACAAACTCTCTGTTTTTACCAGACCAGTCCTGCACTTCTGTCTGAATCTCATCCTCGTTCATTGTGCTTTCTCATTTGGTGAGAACTGGTAGAAATGATGATAAATTTACCTAAAGAAAACTCTGATGTTTCCTAAAACATTTAGAGAGATTTTGGTTCTGTATTCACATACATATGACTTTAATGTCCCACATAGAGTGATGACTCTGGAGCACACCTCTGGGTGTCACTAGGGAAAAAAGAGGGCAGTTTGACCACCAAAATGAGTCTGCTCAAGAGGAAATACTTTACTTCCCAGACTTAAAGATCCCATTTTTCTTGCAGTGTCTTAAATTATGCAAACATAGGGAAAGACTCTTAATCAAACAGTACAATTGGTTTAGTTTTCAAATCACAATTTTATGAAGTTTTTCAGGAACTATCTCCAAAGCCCTTTAAATAAAAATTGAAATAAAATTATCCTGGTCTATGATGCTACTTTTGCTAAACATTGTAAAAATCAGAGAATTGTTAAAATAAATTATCCTGTTTTTTAGATACTTCATTATATGATAATACACTAGCTCCAGAGAAATCAGCCTAAAACACACTGCTCATATGGACAAAAAAAAAAAAAAAAAAAAAATTATGGGGCTTCAAGTTGCCTGCATTTAGGCACACTGGATTTCATCTACAGTTAAATCTGACAGCCTTTTGGACTAGAGCTGGATTTTTTTTTTCATTGATTAGTTCAAAAACTAATTTATGATTGCGTTTCTTATAGGAATCTGTTCTGCTGCTAAGTATGTACAGGAACGTGTAGAAGGCAAACAGAAAAAAAGGTTCCCTAAAACATAGATTGAAAGTAGCCACAAAGTCGATTCTCCATTGAAAAAAATATTTATCTTAGTGCACATAGTTTTGCATACGCTTCTCACTGGTCATAGTGTCCTGAAGCAACCTAAGTCCCTCATCACTGCTCAAAGGCCAGGATGGAATCTCTGAGGTGCTTCTCAAAAACAAAGATAAAAGGAAAAAAAAAAAAAAAAACCCTGCTGCAGAAACAATGGATTCATGATCAAATTTAATAATTTGACTGCATCATTAACTAGCTACATAACACTAGAAAATTAACTTTTTTGATTCTCGTGTTTCTTATCAGTAAAACAAAAATTATAATGCCTCCTTCACAGGACTGTTGTAAGGATAAAGTGTGACAATGTGAAATTCTCCACCACTGCCTTGAGAATACAGTAGACATTCAGCTACTCTTTGCTGCGTATTAATCCATCCTGTCATTTTTATTGAAACCGAACTTTCAGATATGGTCTTTAACCACTGTCATCTGGGTCCTTTTACTGATGAAATCTACATGAATAAAAACACGGTCATTACATCCTGTGAAAACCACTGGGTAAATAGTATGTCTGAGATGGTCTGACTTAAATTATAAGCTACATGGTATTTAAGAAATTCACTTTGGAGGGCCTGGGGATGGGACTTTAGAGGAATGACTCCACATTTTCCAGAAAACCTGAAACTGGAGTGCTAGGGACCAGCAGGTCTATTGATTACAAGACACCTTAAGGCTTTAAGATTTTATGAACCCCAATCAAAGTCACAAGGGTAGTCTCTGGGAATCTGTAATCAAGAGGCTTCTCACACCAGCAACTGTATGTTTAACACAGTTAAAAATTTTAACAGAGTTTAAAACATAATGTTTGCCGATCTCTTGGATTCTATGTGTAAATTACTTTTGCTCATAAATTTCAAATGGAAACCTTACACATCCTAGCAAAACTTTGCTATAAAGAACTAGTCAACTTTGGGATTGAGATTACTCCAAATAAGGACCCTGTTAGAATCATAGAGGCGGGTGGTAATAAAAAAGAATGAGCCTCCCTCCCTAGTCTTTACAGGAATATACTACAGTTACTCAATAAGCATTGCTGGTTTCTCTTGGGTGCCCAGGGTGAGGGCACCAGATGCACGTGTAGTCAGAGTCCCAGATGGTGGCTGTCTATAATTGAAGGCATCAGAGAGATCTTTTTAATTCTGTGTCATCCAGGGAGCAGCAACTTCAAACTACTTCTTATTTACTTGGATTTTCTGGCATTGAATAAGGCAGTTATTGATGGTTTAGTTGGTTGCTGGTGATCGGTTGATTTTTCTTTGTTTTGGTTTGAGGTTTTTTTGTGCTGAAGAGGGTAAATGCACTGCATATTCATCATAGCTCAAAACTCATCCCAATAAGAAAGTACCATGAACCTTTTATTTTTATTGATTACCCATTATTGTCTGCCCTTACTGGTGCTGGATCTTGGAAATCATCCATTAATCCCAACCATCCATTCTCTCCTTCATTGGATTTTCCTTGGAAAAGTCAAAATAATTTATATGGAAAAAGGCAACAAGCCTCAGTGGACAAAGTGGTGGACTAGAAAGGCTTATCTAAAAGCTGATGTACCATATTTCTTTCAGTAAGTTTCCCTCACTGGCTCACAGCCTTTGAAAGCTGGTGTTCAAGTCAGTATGCTCTGAATCTTTCTCTCTAGTGTGAGGGATAAGACACATTCATAAATAATCACAACATAATATTCATAATGCCTTCTGCTTTGTAATAAATTGCAGTACTCAAGTATTTCATAATCTCCTTGAACTTTACAAATATCCTGGGAGGAAACTATGGTATTATTCTCAATTTATAGATGAAAAAATAGAAACTCCAAGGAGTTAAGGATTTTGGCCAAGGTCAGCCAACTAAGAAATTCAAAGAGAATTAGATCTTCCACTTGTCATCCTGTGCTGACAAACATCCCATCCAGGCTACCCAGTGATCCATCCTGAGGAAAACAAACTGACACAAGGTAAGAGAGAAATAAATGACTTCCAGTTTGAGAAAGTGAACAAGCCCTGTGTATTCACTGTTGTGTAAATAAGTGTCCCATGCCGCAGCCCAGACTCTCAGTCTGTGGGGCAGCACTAGCTCTCAGTAATAACAGCATGGTAGTTATTTGTTGAGAACTAATTAATACCAGACATACTGCAAGGTAAAATATATAAACACACACATACAACCTTATGTAATTTTCACAATTACCCTGTGAGGTAGGGATTATCTCACCCATTTTACAAATGATGGAACTGAGGTACAGAGAAATTAAATAATTTGCATGGGTTATATCACTGCAAGTGACTGACCCCAAATGTCATCATCATGGCCCCCACTAGCTACACTCACCACTGCATAATGACACCCTAGTACACATGGCAGATTGCACAAGTACTTGACCAAAGCACAGGGCTGGGCCTGTCCAATCTAAGACGTGGGTAGCTTAATGCACAATGCTGTGTTTCACTCACATACAAAGTTCATTCATTTGCAGAGAGGTACTCTAGAAATCATTGTCCATTTTTACGTTGTAAAAGCAAGATGAATAGTGTACAATTTAGGGTAAAGAAAAGGTGGGAAGAAGAAAGACCCTGTTGTTCTTCAGCAGTGACACAGGACATGGTGAAGGGCAGAGCCATTTCCCATTGGCACCACGTGGCCTTTCTCTCTTCCCCCCAGGTGGCTCATGAGCACTTTGGTGGTCACCCCAACCTACTTCTCAGTGCTCCAAGAGTGCTGGCAGAATGTGGAGTACAGGATGGAGATTTGGGCTAGAAGAGTTTTAAGTACTCAGTTTCTAAGAAACGCTATAAATCACATTCCCTTATTTCAAATAGGACAAATTCTATCTCTATTGTCACATTGGTTTCATTAGGTACATTGCTGTGCTGGCCCTGCACAGGCCTCCGATTTATTGTACATGTAAGCCAAATGCCGGAATTCAATACTGCTAGTTCTTACGCTTTGCCAAGTGGTATAGGCCTGTGCATCTGTGGTTTAACTCAGTCTTCTGTTTATTGCCACTATTGGCACTACTTATATGGTTACATTAGCATTCAGATTTAGAGGGAAGGCAAATTAACATCATCTTTATAGTTCATGACTACCATTGTGCCCTTCTTTCAGATATTTCTGGCAATGAGAAGAGTGATTCTTTTCTAGTCTTCCTCCAAAAAATTGATACTGTAATTGACGGCCTGGCTAATAGTAACTGTTGGTGCAGAAGCTGGGCTTTGTGCAGGGTCAGTATTTGGTCAGCCTCCTGCTCAACAGAAGAAGACCCCAATCTGGTGGCTGCCTACCTAGCTTGTGTGGTACCATGCTGCCACGGATGGAGGGCTGAGAGACAGGAGTTTCCAAAGTATAGCTTTCCTGAAAGACAGGAAAAGAGACTAAATCTGTATAGGATTGTAAAGTATATAGCTACAAATTGATCTTCATGTATTGTCATATACAGTACTCAGAACAATCCCATAGATAATAGATAACAAAACCCAAGAGTATTTCCATCACCTCTTTTTGACACAAAGCCCCTTAAAAAGAAGGCTTGAGGACTTCCCACTGGTATGCAGAGGTTCTGCACACTTGCTCCATTCCCAAGGTGAGAGGCAAGTTTTAGACAATTACATGAATTGGAGAAGTCATTGCCCACATTGAAAAATAGTCTGGAGTCATTCCACAAGAACTGAGAGACCAGGAGTTACTCTGCAGAGAGACAGTCAGCACTCAAGAAATTTAAGTGGGAGGGAGGGAGAACAGAAGGATCCATATCAGAGGATTTGAAAAATGTAATAAATTAATACATGAAAGATGCTTAAAACACTGCATGGAGGAATATTCAATAAATGTTAGCTATTATTACTGGTATCATGATTTCACAAGGATCCATTTAGCCAATGAAGAAACTGAGATGTTAAGAAGGCAAACACCCAGAATTTTAGTTGTTTTCTGTCTCCATAATGTACTTCTGGAGAACTGAGACAGAGCCTAAACTCTGAACCCCTGGTGCCTCCCTGTCTTTTTAGTAGCTAATCCGAGAATAAAGAGCCACTCCTATCGTCCCCACCTACTTTTACTGATTGACAGACTCCTGGATCCCTGTTCTTATAGGACTTGTGTAATTTTTTCCTGAAATCCATCTGACTGGTTATAAAAAGAACATACAAATGACTCGTAATTTAGAGACCTGTTGCTATTACTAAGGTCTTCAGTCTGTTTTGGTATTTGAAATCACACGGCAGGTTAAAAATTAGAAAAACAAATTTATATAAGATGTATAGAAAAATTTTATATCTGTATAAATCTTCCCTGTAAAAAATCAGTCAATAGAGTCAAAAGAAAGATTTGTGAAGCATTTGAATAAATTTCAATGGAGCTTTTTAAAAAAGAGAAAGAGAGAAAGAGAGAGAAGTAAAACACCAAAGCAAGATTTGATTTCTGGGAAGTTCCTAACTAATTAGTGTCCACAAAACTGGAACAACTCTGACTGAAAGAGCAATGATTGATCTCTCCCAAATTTGAACAGTTCCACTCCAATTCATCATGGAAGTCTGGGGGCCTCTGACTTCCTTTGGGGAATCCTGAGGAAATGTCACCAAATAATGCAAAGGCTGCCCTTGGCAGAATATTAACGTTCTATTTACATCACAAAGGCCCACGAGCTAATCCCAATCCAACCAGCAACTACTCACAACCCCAAGAAAGCCAGAAAACAAAAGAATTTGAAAAAGCCAATGTCTAGGCAGCATTTCCTAGAAAAGCTGCAAAGATTAAATGCTTTCAACCCATTGAAAACCAGCCTGTTCCCAGACTGGATCTCTTTGACTAGATTTTCAAAATCACCATGTGTGTATCTTTCTTCAGATTAGGAATTTGTTTTAACTTTCTACAGCCTTGGGCTTGATTACAAAGACAAGGTTAAAGAAAGGGATAAATTAGGATTGCTTTTTATTTTTCTTTTTTGATGAGAGTATTTTTCTCTTCCCTTTAGGAGTATGGCTTCTGGGGTCCTTGTCACACTCTCATCTTTCCAGTTCAAGGAACATGAACTCACAGTTTCATTTTTAAAAAAAAAGATGCTGGCATTCAGATTGGCTATAGTGAGGAAATTACACAGCCTGAAGACCAGTTTTAGATGCAGGAGGTTTTCTAGGAGGGAAATGTATCCACTCGTGATTTATAAACAAATAAGGTCTAAAAATTCTCTTCTGTCACCAGTAATTGTTCACTGTTATTCAGTCACCGCATTGCCAATGTAGTGTAGGTAAAGACTGTCCCACGATGTCAAAGACCTGTCAGTGGCACCGAGGTAAAATAAAGACTCATCCAAATAGCAGCGGCCGCCCTTTTCACTACTTACGCTCTTACATACGGTTCGTTTCCTTCCACGGGCCAAGGTGCCAGAGTCAATTTTCCCAGCTCGCCTGCATCAGATCACAAGCTCTCTTTTGTCTCCTTTCTGGCTCCACTGAGCTCCGTCAGAGAAATCGATTCTCAAATTACTCCAGTGATAAAATCTTTTTTTCTGCTATTAATTCTGGTCAAGTCTCCCATTTGTTGTCAGTGTTTTTGCACGTGTGGTTTTCAGTAACCTATTCCTGTATTTCTTTATTGGAAAGAACATTTATTTTTCTGTGCTTTTCTTCTCTTCCCCAACTCCACCCCCCTCCCCATACCTTTTTTCTGTGAGAGTCCTTATGTTATGTATTTAAACAAGGGAATTTAATAAAAGAAATTTTGTTACTCAGTGATGGAATAATTTAGAAGCTGAAAGTTTGAGCAAAGAAAAATTCATTATCAGGCAGCTCTCAGAAGCAGAAGAGCTTCAGTCTACGACATGGGTAGTGAGTACTTACAGATAGGAAAAGGCCAAAGAAAGCAGAAACAAGGAATAAAAAGCAGATTGGTCATTTCAATGTGACTTTCCTTTTAAAGGTTAAAGCAGACGGAATTTCCTTACCATACCAGCTAAAACTGGACTCTTTGGGGATTTGGCTATGATCTCTCTCTCCTGATATGTGGGAAGCAGAAAACCAACTTAGTTTTGGCTTGATAACATGGAACTTTAGCATGAGTGACTCCATTTTGGTTTGGCCTGTTGGGGCCTAGCACAGAAGCTCAGTCCAGATCAGTGGCCTCCTATAAATTTTATTTAACAAAAGCCAGATAAGGATCCAACCCAGAGATTAGCAACACAGAAAATCACTACCACCTCAGGATGGACATAGGACTACTAGAGCCCAGAAGCCAGTAAAGCTGGAACCACGGCAGCCTGTCCAGCAGCCACTGCTGGAATCATCAGAGGAAGGGCAAAATACCCTGGTTTCCCTCTCCTACCTTGCAATCTCTCATCTAGAAGCCTGAGAAGTGAGTTTACAGAGGTCAGCCTCCCTGACCTTCACTGAGAAGGGCAAGGAAGGCATGTGAGAGCAAGGGGCTGAGGACTGGTCGTCCTAGTCCCTAAAGCTCCACCTACCTAGTCCACATGAAGAACATGCCTCAAATGCCTGCTCACATGATCACTCTGAACACTTAACTAATGAAGAGACCTTGAAGTCAGGCTAGGCTCCTTCCCACTCTAACATTCTATGATTTTTCATTTCTATGACGTGAAGAAGTAGCCCTTGTTGCTCTCAAGGGCACCATTCACTAGGCACATTGACTGTTCTGTGCCAATCAAATATTCTTTCAAAAAAATTGTTTTAATAATCTGCTAAACACAGTGCTAGGTACTGCAGGAAATACAGAAAATGGTAAAGCCCCTAAAATGTCACTGGGGAGATTAAATAGCCCAAATAAATACAAGCATAGGGTAGTGGTTCACAAGGGATCAAAGGCAGTAGATGAGAAAACCCAGATGAGCAGAACATACCAGCAGTGGGCAAGCCTGCAGGAGAAGTTTTGGGAGAAGCGGGGTTTCTGCTGGTTGTGGAGAAAGGGTGGGATTTAGCCTGGCAGTGGGCAGCAGTTGAGGAAGAACTATGGGCACCAAGATTCAGAGGCAGAAACACACATGTAATTCAACATGAAAAGTATCATTAAAAGGTTCAGAATGGGGGAAGAACTGATCAGGACTCTTCTCTCTGGCCAGAATGCTTTTGGCAGGATAATTATGATGTATTTTCAGTTGAGGTATTATTTGGTAACTTTTTTTTTTTTTATTAAAGCAAGCATCCCACAAGATTTTTAAGAAAAATAGTCATTTTATGGGCAAATAGTATAAGATTTCAGTAGTTCCAATTGTGCTTAATTTGGAAGAATTTAGTAGTTTTCTGGTTTTTTTTTTTTTAAGTTAGACTCACTGTTCTGTTATTCAGATGACACTGATTAATGTGATATTTTAGAAAATTTTGCCCACAAATTTATTTTATGTTTTTATTTCATTATTTTCTCCTTCTTTAAAAATCAACATGCTTCCAGATGTTAACATCACAATACCCAGGGTTGTGCTATGCTTTTGACTCATGACAAGTGCCTGGCAATATAATGGTGATTTAAGTTCAGTGTTACTAGAAGAACATGGGAGTATTCACATCCCAGGGAAAATAGTCCTCTATGGTGGTGAATATTTTGTGTCACTGTTTTCTTTACACATTTATTTTATCCCTGCTGTGCAACACATAGTCATCCAAGAATATTTACTGGGCAGATTAAATGGATATGAAATAATGCCAAATCCAATGGACACTATCCCATACGCATTTTATTTGATAATTTTATAGCATTTGATGCTGTTGACCTTTCTCCTCTAAAGATGCTTCCTTCTTGGCTTCCTTGACACCATGTCCTCAGGATTTCTCCCCCCAGGTCCAGCTATTTGTTCTCAGCCTCCCTCAAGGGCTCTTGTCCCTCTATTTGTTGATAAATTTACTCCTCAGATATCTGGTTTCAGGACTCTTTTCATCTCATGCTACACACCTCATTTCAAGTCAACTCATTTCTATAGTTTATGTAGGGGTAGACCTTAGCTACCCCTACACACACCTATGACCCCCCAGATTCATAGCTCGAGCCCCACCTTCTCTCCTGAGATCCTTACCCAAATAGGCAAGTTGTTAATAGGGTACCTAAAGCTGAATGGTAGTTGGATGTCACAGATAAGCCCTGTAGACTGTACAACCTAAATATCTCTCCAACCCACCTCTTCTCTTTATTTCCACAATCATCGTATCAATGAATAATTATTTCCTGTCTAGATTCCCTGCTATTTCTGTCCTTCTTCCAACCTTAACCTTTGTTAATCTCACTGCTGCCTGATCTTTCTGAAATTCAAAGATGATCACCTTATTCCTGTACCAAATAACGCTTTGAAACCCCATGTAGCCAGCCCCCCAACCATCTACTCCAACATTTGCGGAGTTTGGAGTAAGAGAAGAAATGGAGGCTCACATACCATGTACCCAGACATTTGAAATCTAGAAATCGAGGTAACAAGCTGCTAAATATGTTCTGTTTTCTTATGTTGACACATACACTTTCATAACTTGGAATATCTGGCTCAAATTTAAACTTCTCGTTGGCTGGTTTACTCAGCTGGTTAAAGTGCAGTGTAGTAACACCAAAGTTAAGGGATCGAATCCCCATACAAGCCTAAATTTGGCCAAAAAAAAAGAGCCAAAAACAAAAAACAAATTTAGACTTCTCAGACGCTGCAACATTCCCTGACAGTGCTTGGCTGCGCACAGAGCCATCCCTGACCAGGGTTCTCCTTCTTTCTCTTCTCACCCTGACTTCATCCAGCATAGTAGGTGCCTCATATACATATGTGGACACTCCAGTCTGCAGTCTGAACACAGAATGTCCACATTCCCCACAAACAGATATCCTTTAGCAACACTGCAGACCTAGCAGATGTGTGCAAATGTCCTCAGAAGGTCAAGCCCAGGGAAGATACTGTGTGCAGCTGGAATTCCAGGATGCCATGTATATTAGTACATTTCTGTTGCTTATAACAAAATACACAGAACTAGGTATTCTATAAAGAAAATGAAATTTAATACTTACAGTTTCAGAGGCTCAGAAGTCCAAAGTCTGAGGAACACATCTGGTGGTGGTGACAGTGACCCAGGGGTCCCATATTACAAGATGGTAGAAGCAGAGAGAGCAGAGCAGACTAATCTCCTTATTCACTCTTTTAAAGCCCTCGGAACCACGCCCCTGACCACCATTTTTAAGCCACCATTGCACGGTCCTATAATCTAATCACCTCTTCAAAGACCCATTTTTCAATTACCATAACAGGATTTCTCACCCTCCTAATAGTCAAAGTGGGGGCCAAGTTTCTAATACATAAAACTTGGGGACTTAATTCAATCTTCATTGAGTTTTAGGGGTACATTCAATCCTCTACACCAGGTGTCCTGACCATGGTCCAAAAGGGAGGATGACATGCTGTGGATGAGTACATCTTCTTAACCTTGCAAACTCCTTACCCTGTGAAGGGACATGACTAGACTCCATAACATGATTCATACCATATTCTAGTTGTCTGTTTATTTAGCTATCCCTTCCATTACACCATGAGCTACCTACAAGACTGTGTCTTTCTTCATTTCCATTGGTGGTCTCCAAGCTAGATTATACGTATCTCTGGGGGCACACAGAGATTTTCTAAGGGAAATGCAAGCACTGCATCATAATTTCATGGGAACCAATTTCCAGGTTTTCGATTTTCACATGTATATTTATCCTAAAATTAATCTGCCTGAGAATTTACCAATGTTTTTCTTTTCCAGTTTTCCTTCCACACGTGCCTTTCTCTCTCTTTACCAGATAGAAGTTTATCTCTCCCTCCATCCCAAGCCTTCTTATCATGCATTACACCAAGGAATGGTGGTATATTATTCCAGGGAGCCAGCCAGTGTGGCAATTGCCATAGTGTAAATATTCCCATGATTTCATGCTACCATCATGCTATGTGTTCCCCCAAAATTCACAAGTTAAAGCCTTAACTCTGAATATGATGGGGTCTTTGGGAGGTAATTAGGTAACTAGATGAGGTCATGAGGGTGGGGCCCTCATGATTGGATTTAGTGGCCTTATAAGAAGTGATATCTTCTTTCTGCCATGTGAGGACACAGCAAGAAGTTGGCTGTCCACAAGTCAGAAAAAGAGCCCTCACCAGGAACCAGAATTGATTTACACCTTGATCTTGAACTTCTCAGCCTCCAGAACTGTGATAAATAAGTGTGTGTCATTTAAGCCACGCAGACTATGGTATTTTGTTAAAGTAGCCTGAGCAGACTAAGTCACACCACGTTGGCTGATTTCAATCTACCAACATGATACCACTGAACTCAGAGTTGGGAAGAGATGAGCATAATTAATTCCTGCCAATTAACATGTCACTGGCTATATTAAAACAAACTATGAAAATTTTCACTCATCTCAAGTACCCCATGACACAATGGGGAGGGCAGAGATTCTTTGGTACCCCAGCTCTGTCACTTGTGAGCCCTGTGCCTTAAGCAGCTTCCTTTCTGGATTTCTATCAAAGTATATTATGCTTAATAATATTTATGTTGCAGTATTATTTTGTACAATAAAAAAGGTTAAGTATGTGAAAATGCTTAGCACAATACCTGATACAGGGTATCAGTAAATGTCAGTGGCCTTTCTCCTCTGTTTTCTCCCCTTCAAACAGCTGCCTGAGAAGCTGGACTAAACTGATGATGAAACAGAAAGTCTACCTGTTCTTCCCCTTCTTCCCTATCCTTCCCCCTCCTTCAGTCCCCTGCTCTATTGCCTTATCCTGCACTAGCTTCCCAGGCCTTTCTGCAGAATCGCAACTACCATGGCATATCTATTCCATGGTACTGCCCACAAGGCTTAAGGTTTGCATAGTCCTATCTCCCTCCTCTCAGCCAAAAGTCTGAAGCCTGTTACCATTTCTTCAGCATTGTCACATGGTTAAGAGATACTGTGAAAAATAAGATTACTCATTGCTATTTATTAAGGCAGGTTGGCATGGGTGGAAACACACAAGGGAAGTTGGATATGCACACACCATAATTCCTCAGCTGGTTTGGGTGGTCTTGCTGCATGAGAGGAAAGCACAAGACTAGACATTGGATTTCCCTTACATAACATAACGAGCTGGTCATGGTGAAATGTTACAATACAATCTGTTGCATTGATTTCCTATTGAGCCACCAGTTGGCAAAATTAGAGAGCTATGTGTAAAAGAGCTGATAATAAACTTTGAAATTGGTCCTACATTCCATAAATCATAAAGTTTTAAACAATAAAGGTATATCAGTGTCCTGAGATTATAACTGTTTATCTAGATTAGGTGACATTTAGCCCTCTCAAAATGGAGATTAAATTTTTCCCCAGAGTATAGTAACTGAGAAAAGATAAATCCTAGAATCACTGCTCACTGGCCATATAAACTTAGGCAAACTACTTTCTACTATAAATAGTTATATGTGAAATAGAGGTAATAATAGTATGCACAATAAAAGCTAATATTTATCAGGTGTCAGGCACTATTCTAAGGACTTTATATGCATTAAGTAATGCCATGGATTGAATGCCCCCCAAAAACTTATTGAAGCTTGAATTATGTACCCCAAGTTTTATGTATTAGAAACTTGGCCCCTACTGTGACTATTAAGAGGGTGGGAAATCCTATTATGGCAATTGAAAGGTGGGGCCTTGGAGAGGTGATTAGATTATAGGATGGTGCAGTAGTGAATGGATTAAAAATGGTGGTAAGGGGTGTGGTTCTGAGGGCTTTAATAGGAGGGTGCATGAGGAGCTAGCTTTCTCTGCTCCACCATTTTCTACCATGTGAGACACCTGGGTCACTGTCACCCCCACCAAGGCCTTCACCAAATGTGTTCCCTGGACTTTGGACTTTTCAGATTCTGAAACTACAAGCAATTAATTTTATTTTATTTATAAATTACCCAGTTCCAGATATTTTAAGCAACAGAAATGGACTAATACAAGTAACTTACCCTCCTACAATTCAGTGAGATAGATGACTATTTTTAGACCCATTTTTTAGATGAAGAAACTGAGGCACTCAGAACTTAAACAACTTTGCCAGGATCACACTATTGGGAACAGAGCCAAGATTTTAACACAAACTTTGTGTCTTCAGAAACAACATTATTACTAAGCCATACTGCCTCTCTTAATCCCAATTAAGGTTTTCTAAGTGATTAAATGAGAAAATCCTTAGAAAGTAATTCGCATCATGCTTGTAACCCTATTCTCCAGAGTCTCCACTTTGCCAAACCCCAGGGGACATCATTCACGCTGCGTTCTCAGGAGAATTGTACATATAAAATGGAAATCCAGGATGGCATCATGCAAAGCAGCTGCCACTCCCCGAGAAATGATACTGAGTAATAATGATTTAATCAGATAACACAGTCATGTCACTGTGTTTGCTCAAGTGCCATTCCTCCCCAACAAAGCACATTGCATGTATAAATCACCTAAAAGAACTTTTAAGGACACATGCAACTTGAGTAAGAAAACGGGGCTTGAGGATACCAATTAATAAGGGATACCAAAGTGCCAGACACTGTGTCATTACAAGGTTATCAAATGACGTCCTGGCTCAGGGCACCACAGTAAAGTCAGAGGAACTCTGGGGTATATTTTCATTATAAGGGAAACCATGATACCCTCCATCTATAAAACACCACGGGAACGACTAACTGGAGTTAGTTCACAGTTGGAACATTAGATCACACTACATTCTTTTTGGTGACATTAAATCTTTGTGAAGCTGGGTGTTCCACAAGTACTGTGATAAAAAGCAAGTAGCACTGGAAAATCAACATAGAACAGGAAATGAGAATGGCAACGTCCAATCTGATTTCAAAGTCTGAGAGATGTAACAGTGTTCAACAGACACATATTCCACATCTTAAGAAATCGTGGTTAAAAACGAAAAATATACTTTTTCTTCCAATGTACATGGCTTACATTTTAAAGCGGCCACTAAGTTGTTAGGACATAAATATGGATTAAGTTACATGGACTTAACTACTTAACAAATGGAACTCTCAGATATTTCTTTTGGCTTGGGAGCACCGTGAAAAACTACTGAGACCCTGAGAGCCCCATGGACTGAGAACATTTGGTGACATCTGCTGTAATCCCTTTATATTGTCTTTTTTAATCCTTGTAGGAACCTGATGAGTCAGGTGCTGTTAGTGTTCCCAATTTACAGATGTGGGAACTGAGGACTTCAGCAGTAACAAGGCTAGGCTGAGATCCCAAAATGCCTAAGTTGTTTGAACGAAGCTTTCAGACTCTGAAACTAACCCTCTTAACTACTATACCCTACCTAAAGCCAATTCCAGGTAATCTTGTCCAGACAGACCTTTGGACAAGGATGGCTATTTCCTCACAGAGCCGAATCTTCCTCACAAAACTGAGTACAACAACGAGAGTCTGTTTCCCTGCTATCTTGTTACAAGACATACTAGCTCAGGCTTTCAAAGCTATTTTGCTGGAATCAAAGCCTCTAAAGCTCCCGAAAATTGTGTGTGACCTTCTAGATGAAAGTCACCTTGTATCCAAGCAAACAGAAAATCGAAGACTGTCTCAAGTGGCAGCTTGAGTTCATCAACTCTATCAACTTGCTCGCAAACATTACCCAGTACACAGGCCTCTGTTTGAAGGAGTCTCTATGGAAATCCCAGATAAAATAGCAGAATTTTAAAGTGTTCCAAAAGCAACATGACCCATTCATTTCTGACATGTCTTTAAAATCTGAAATAGTCAAGCCATTGCAAACGAAAGCAGTAAAGGAGCAAAAGCCATAAAAAATCTCTAGAAAGCTAACAGCTGAAGCAGAGGTCAGCAACCTGTGGGGTGGAAGATTTTTGAATTGGGCCTCTGCCAGTCTTGGAGAGCCACAGATAGACCCAGATTGAAGCTCCTCTAGTGGCCTTGAGATAAAAAGGACCCTTATTATTCTCCCTATCTGAGTCTCTGCAGTTACAGGTTGTAACTTCCTCTAGAGGAAAGCAAAAGTAGTCATAACACTGAGGAACTGACCTGTGATAAACCAGCGCCAACTCTATTCATTCCCACCTTCATCACCCCTGGTTAACATCAGCTTCTATCTTGACCCATCACGCCAAAGTCCTTGTTGGATACTCTTTAACTGCGAATGTGTACAACAGTCAAGAGTGCAAGGCACATATGGCAAATCATCTCCAAGAGAAACTGCAAAGCTTCAAAAGACTTAAGATTGAATGAAGCCATTGACTGTGATGTTGAAGAAAAAATCAAATATTGAGGCATTGACAAATGAGAATCTGGAATTTAAACTGGTTAGTAATTGATAGATCAGGTAAGTGGCATTTTCCCACCACTAATTATCAGGTATTAACAAAGACCTCTAGGCAACAGGCCATCCTACCCACCAGACCCCCCAAGAAACTTTTATCCTTTTTCTCTGAAGCTGTAATGGCTACTGTATTAGTCAGAGTTCTCAAAAAAAACAGAACGAACAGAATGTGTGTGTGTGTGTGTGTGTGTGTGTGTGTGTGTGTGTGTGTGTACATCTCTCTCTTTCAATAGATAGACAGATAGATAGAGATTTATTTTAAGGAATTGGCACACACAATTGTGGAGGCTTGGCGAGTTCAAAATGTGATGGGGGAGGCCAGCAGGCTGGAGACTTAGGAAAGAGCTGCAGTTTGAGTCCAAGGGCCGTCTGCTGAGGAATTCCTTCTTGCTTTAGAGGTGGAAGAGGTCAGCCTTTTGTTCTATTCAGATCTTCAGCTGATTGGATGAGGCCCACCAAATGATGAACAGCAATGTGCTTTATTCAAAGTCCACAAATTGAAATGTCAATCTCATCCAAAAACACCCTCACAGAAACATCCAGAATAATGTTTGTACAAATATCTGGGCACAAATGTTCAGATAAGTTGACATATAAAATTAACCATCATGGCTGCTATAGACTAGAAGAGACAAGAACAAATTAATAACCCTAAGTAGATTCTGCAAATCCCAGGGAAGGACCTGCAAAGAAGTTTTGAGAACCAGATCCAAGTGTAGCCCCTCCCCAAGCCGATACTCCCTGGCAAATACACCAGTTGTAGGTAAGTGAGGGAGATTATTAACAACGTCAGGAGGCAGGCTGTTGACTTTAAATAAACTCATAAGAAAAGCATGCAGCAGTAGACAGTGAGCACATCACACACTTCTTGTGCACCGCTTCAAAGCCCTCTCAACCTGTCCTACCTCTTAGTCGAGCTGCTGCTATGTTGACCAGGCAGCACAGTTTTTGACCAGCTTCAACAGGAGAACTGCACAGAGAAACTCCTTGAGCCTATACAGCATACCTCTTCTTCCTGCCTGGGATTTCTCTGGCATCCCAGGGTGGGCTACCCAAGAAAACCCACTTGGAATTTATATACATGCACATGAGAACTGAGAGAAAATTAATGCCCCCGGGGCCAGCCTTGGTCAGTGAGGGAAAGGCTCCAAGACATGTTTCATAAGGGTCCCTAGAAGGGAGAGTGTCCTGCAGCAGTGGTCACGATTTTGTCCTTTGTTATTTCACTCTCCCTTCCCTGCACTCCTGCTCCCTAAGATTTCATTCCCAAGTAAGCCACCTGCCCTGCCATTCTTAATTTCAGGCTCTATTCTACTTCTTTGCATTTGTAAGTGCTGTGGATTGAATGTTTCCCCAAACTCATTAACCACCACTGTGACAGTTAAGAGGGTGGGAAATCCTATTACGGTAATTGAAAGGTGGGGCCTAGGAGAGGTGATTAGATTGTGAGGATCATGCCCTAGTGAATAGATTCATCCATTGATGGTTTAATGGTGGTCATGGCCATGGTTCTCATGGCTTTAAAAGGAGAGCGCATGAGAATCTCTTTCTTTCTCTCTTGCTTCTTCTTGCCACATGATCTCCTTTTACCCTCTGCAGGCTGCCTGCCATTTCTTCCACCATGAATGGAAGCAGCCTGAGGCCCTTGCCAGACACAGCTGTCCCAGAATCATCAGCCAAATAAAGATTTTTTTCTTTACAAATTACCCAGTCTTGGTATTCTGTTGTAGCAACACAAAAACAGACTAATACAGAAAGGAAGGATTTAAGTTAAGTGTTACCGTCTGTTGATTACCAAATAACAGGTTGAACATTGTTTTATCTCATGCCACAAAACTATAAAATTGAACAAAGAGTACATGGAGAATTGGGTGGAATTCAAATGTAAACAAGTTCAAAGTCCATTGTTTCTGAACTACATCGAACTACATTGGCCTCTTTATTTGGCCAAATTGCTGCCTTGATTTAGATTTCTAGGAACTCGGTGATGGTCCTAATTATTAATTGGTTGCTACAAGCCATATTAGAAACAATTGATTCTTCATTTCCATAAAAGCCATAATTATGGCTATTTATTATTGATCCAGAAAAAAATAGATTTTAAAACACATTTTAAAGCCTAGGAAGACAGATAACAGACAGCCTAAAATATCAGAACAAGGAAGAGAGTCGGAGACTGCCAAGTGGTCCCCACTTGGTCACTCACTCCTCCATTCAGTGCTGCCCAGCGCTGTGCAGCACACGGAGGGAGACCGGGGGCCCTCCCGGGAACCCAGGAAAGAGTTGAAGAGTCTCCCATTTTAATATGATTTTTGTGGAGCTGCCAATCACAAAACCCCATTCTCTGATCACAGGGGATGCGCCAGCCTGACCGTTTCTCTGGCCAAGGAATTGGTTCAGAGGCGGACATGTAGCAAGTTGAGTAATCGGCATCTCCTCAGGGTTTTCCAGGTTAAGGCACAGAAGAGGGGACTGGACTCTTGTGCCACAGAGTTGGCAGGTCTGCCAGTGGCCTTCCTCCTAGCTGTGCAGAGAAAATTTTTTGCAGCAGGAGAAAATGAACATGAACAAAAAAGACAAGCAGGCTTTGTTCATGTTCATGATGAGAGAGAGAGGGAGATACTTTTTCCTTTTAAAATACATGTGCCTTTTATGCCTGAGGACAACTACCCCTATGTTTCCCAGTTAAGAGTTTAAAATTTCATTTCATACTTATGCTAAAATTTGTTTTCTGTCACCTCCAGTTGAAAGGCACCTAGCAGTGTCTTATGGGAAACATTAGTTGTCGTGAGGAGAAACTTACCACTACTCCTGTGGTCTCTACCATGGGGCATTTTTCTCAAACACTCCTGGCCCCCTCTTGCCCTTAGTCACTTCATCTCAGAGGATCTAGAGAACTTCTGCAAATTCAAGAGGACTGGACAGGGCTTGCTCAGTTCAGCCACTTTCTTGTGTTCTCTTGGGAGCAAGCTCCTACAGCGAGGAGAGTTCTCCGAGCCTCTCTGCTGCAAGTTTTGCCTGAGCAGGCTCTCCGTGGCACAGGCCTGCCTGGTCCAGGCAGGACTTGGTTGGAGACAGGAGTGGGAGGGGATTAATTCTAGGGTTCTTACCAAGAGAACAATGTCCTCCAATCTATTCTCTGAAATAATAACAATAATAATCATGGAAACAGATAATGCTTACATACTGCTTACTATGTTCCATGCATTTTTTTTTTCTCAGCAATTAAAGTCTTTTATGTATGTAACTGTATTTAATCCTTACGGCAACCCTCTGTGGTAGGTCTACTCCTGTTATCCCCTTTCCATACCTAAGAAATGAGTCCCTGGAGTGCATGCTCTAACCCCTATCCCGTGTATCACATGCACTAAAGCAGCTGCGTTTGCCAGGCTCCTTAGTCTTCCATTCGCCTTTCTCTTTTATCTTAAATCTCCATTTGTTCAAAGGATACTCTTTATAGAGGCCCCTTAAAATTTCCAATGTTGATCTAATCAAAGGCTGGGGATAATTCCTACACTGAAGCTATACCTGAAGTAAAAGCTGTGCCTAATATTAAAGTACAGTGAATACTAACCATCATCCATTTAACATATGTCATATTTATAGTACAGTGAACCTATACTAGCTGGGAAAATTCAGCCACAAATTCTTTTCTCTTGATCAACAGAAAAGTTAACTCTGCAGTTTTCTTTAGTGGGCTTTACATTTTCACTGCTGATTTTTATAACGCCCATCATAAAGTTTTGAATACTTGAACATATATGGGTACAGTGTGATAATACGCATGTACCAGTTAGTTGAGCTTCAATCTGAAGCAGTTAGTTGCCCTAATGGAGAATGAGCAGTCTAGGGGTAGCTGTGTAGGAATATATGGAACGGCCACCTCTAGACTGTCCATTCTCCATTGGGGCAAAATGGACATTTTCTTTGGTCCTCAAATGAATCTGTCACTTGTAAAGAAGTTGTAAATCCCTGAAAGCACTACACTAATATGAAGGTTGGGGAAGACTTCCTTCCCTCATCCCAGGAAGAGACACCTGACTCACTATGTAGACTGGTCTTCCCATGGAAACTTGACTTAACACCTGTAGAAGGGAATTGTCTTACAATGTGAGCTTTTCCTAAGACCAGAACCTGAGATATTCTGGAACATCATAAAGAGTTCCAGTTGGTGGAACAGCTGACAAATTCTCTAATTCAAAGCTGTGTTCAGATGGAATTCTTGCAGATCTATGACTATCCTCACCCTACTAGTGACACCTTCTTACTTCATTCAATAACAAACATCAGGAGAGGATGTGAGAATCCTTAAAATGTAGTTAGCTGGAAGCTTTATCTGCTGCCCTGAGACAAAAGCAGAGTCATAATGTGCCTAAGCAATTTCTTTGAATTAAACGGTGTGTGGTAGGGAGAATAATGGTCCCCTCCCAAATATGTCTACACCTTAATCCCCCAAATCTGTGAATATGTTGGGTTGCATGGTAAAAGAAAATTTAAGGTTGCAGATGTAATTCTTTGTTAATCTAATGACTTTGAGATACAGAGGCTATTCTGAATTATCCAGGTGGACCCAGTGTAATCCCAAGGGTTCTTAAAACCGGAATAGGCAGAAGAGGGAGAACCAGAGACACGGACAGTCTGAGGTCTCAGCCTGATGTCACTGGCTTTGAAGATGGAGGAATAGGTCTATGAGCCAAGGAACGCACACAGCCTCCAGAAGCTGGAAAAGGCACAGATTCTCCCCTACAGTCCTCAGAAGAAACAAAGCTCTGCTGTGATTTTAGCCATATGAGACCAATTTCAGAGTCCTGACCTCAAGACCTATGAGATAATAAATTTATGTTGTTCTAAGCCACTACATTTGTGGTAGTTTCTTACTTGAGCAACAGAAAACTAATACATAGGGCAAAAAGAAATGAGGAAATATGACATGTTGGTTATTCCACACCAACCCCCAACAGCTGTGCACCATGTTTTCCACCCCGTTATATATCCTGGAAGCTGACCGCCATGACTGCATCACCCAGGCCCCCTTGCCTCCGGCTTCTGGGATATCAAACAGCAGTGAGTGGAGAGAGGTGTCAGGACATTTCTTCCCTCACTCTCTATTATGATGCCATGATCCTTGCAGGGGCTTTCCCCTGCCCCCCAATACTGCAGTTCTTGCTGGGCAGTCCTCTCCACAGTGCAGCCACCAGGCTCTGGTCACACTATTTCCTCCCTGTGCTCCTCCAAATTTGGAGTTGGAGTTGACTTCAAGTTACCCAAGAAACTAAATATTTTGTGTTAGCTCCCTAAGTCTGCCAATAAATACCTCTGTTAAAAAAATAAATAAATAAAAATAAAGTTCTTTATTAAATTCTTTTCAGTTAAACTCCTTTTTTAGGATGCAACGTTCTAAAGAGAATATATCACCACACACCTAATATGTGTGTGGTGATATATTCCCTCTAGATTGTTGAATTATTTCCTTAGAGGTTTTTGTTACTATTACTCTTGCCTCTCTAACAAGAGTACAGGTGACTCAAAGACCAGGCCATCTATTTCTCTGTGATTTCCCGTAGCCTAGCACAAGACTGGAAGTTGCCTTGTGCTTATCAAATGCTGAATTAATTAATAATATGATTAAAAGTCAAGTAAAATATTTGAATGGTAAACTGGGAAAAGTTTAGAAGCAGGGATATTTGTTTTCTATCAAAAATGGCAAGATATTCAGAGGCAAATAAATAAATATAAAGTTATATACATATGTATATATATGTACACACACACATGAGTACATACACGCACAAATGGCCTATGTGGAAAATAAAGCACCACAGTTCTAGGAAGGAAGGAAGGGGTGGGGGATTGGGAGGGAGGGGAAGAAAGAGAGAAAGAAAAGAAAGAAAGAGAGAAAGAAGAAAGAGAGAGAGGGAGGGAGGAAGAAAGAAAAAGAAACAAAGAGGAAGGAAGGAAGGAAGGAAAGAAAACTGTTGAATTTTACCTCTTAGCAATAACACACTTAACCCAAAGGCATTTGAGGGGTCAGTGATGAATCTGACCACGTAAGTGATCTGCAAGTCTGAACTCCTGCCCTTTCTATTCATTGCATGAGATCCCTTCTCAAAAGAAAAATTAAGCCTTTCCTGGAAAGTGCTGTAACCTCGCATCAATTTGTGGCAATTCCCAGCTGTTTAATTAGCCTTAGGGCACAGCAATAGTTAATATTAAATCCCTTCTCTTGTTTCTGTCTTTAAAAAAATTAGCTTAACACCTCTAGTCATAAAACTTCACAAGCTACAGAAATAAAAATAAAGAGGGATTATGCCTTCTTCCTTGCATAGGGAATGCCAGGGGAGGTTTTATGTAAAAGAAACTAATGTGAACGTGAGAATTATTATCAAAGAAATCTTTACTGCTTTAAAATTTCTCTTCTTTTAAGTACTTTCTAGCTGCTTTTAAACTTTTATTTTGGTTTTTGCACAAAATACAATGTTTTGGTTAGTTGAACTTCACTACATAAATGTGCACAGTGGAACTAATAGAAAAGGGCATTCACGGTTTGTTGTGTATTTTATTAAACCAATTAAAGAATTTATGGAAAGAAGAAATCAAGTTAACTACCATAGGAAAGAAAAAGGAAAACAAAGTCTTTTGTACTTGAGCCAACTTCTGCACAGTTTCACAGGTGCCCCACAAATGTGATGTCATTTAGATTGGAGCAACTTTTCTCTCATGAAGACAAATGAAAGAACTCCTTTTAAAATAACCCTTGCACCTCACACAGGTGGTCACATCTAAAATAAACCTCCAGACTGCACCTCAGAAATAGTTTCCTAAAGAAATGTTCTGCCCAAAAAGAAAAAAAAAAAAAAAAAAAAAGCGAGTCTGAATGTGCTGACTGCTCTTTTGAAGAAAAATGAAGAATATGGGTTTTCTGCTCTGATTAGAGTCAAAGGCATGTTCCTTGACTAGTGGTTTTATAATGTAATTACGGAACATGAATAAACCTTTTCTTGACTTCTTTAAAACTGATTTTCAGTGGGTTCTGAGTCCCCAAACTGGCTTATGTCCAGAAGCTGAGGAAGGGATCATGACTTTTGGGGAACTGCCCTCAGCCTCGGATCGTCTGTCTTTGATTTCTTTTGAAAGTACAGACTCCTAAATGTCCTTGATCGCTGCTTCTCTCTTTAGCCCCGAGGGATGTCATGTTCTATTAAGAGTCTTCCAAACTCTCTGTGAGTCAGGCTTCTTCAACCTTGCTACTCGTTACAATATTCCAGTCTACAAAAACATATATTGCTGCCTGCATTTGTTGTTTTGAGGTTCTGCTGTATCTGGTCTGCTTTGGTTGGCTGTTTAACCCACTTTGAGCTCTAGTACTTTCCTGACTGGATGTTGGGCTTTCTCTGCCTTTCTACGGCAGGAGTTGAGCATGGCTTTGTATGCTACCAAGGACACCCTCTGGCTTTCACACTTAGCTTTTAATTGCCAATTAAATGTTCTGAGCTTTTTGTTATCTTTTTGCAGATTATCAATTGAGTTTAGCAATGGCCATCCAATTCCATTGACCTTATAGTTACTATTTTCCCATAATTCTCAAGTGCTGGAAACATCACATGAACTAACACATTTCCTTCTTCTGGTGTACCATCCCAATTCACCACCAGAAAAAGTTCTAATAATTGCACTCCTTGCTATTTTATGCCAGGAGCTATCTGTGCTCCACCTACACTAAGTTTTCAAGTCTCCAGGACCAGCTGAGAGTGACTGATACAGCTCCAAAATCCCATCCTTAACCTTGCTCTTGGGCCACCCTGGTACCATCTGTTGCAGGTTGGATTTCCCAGGAAGCCAGCTCTGAGGCAGAAATTAAAATGCAGAACATTTATTAGGGAATTCTGTGGCATTTAACACAAGAGAAGGGGGGAAAGCAAGACTGGCCACAGGGAGAAGTCAGAATGTGACACGGTCACAATGGAATGCCTCAGTTGACCATGTGGGGAGTTCTGCAGATGGATTGACGCTTCATAATGTCTCATGTTGGTCTCTCAGTCATTTCTTTTGAGCTTCCCTGAAAAGGGGGTATGAAGTTGATTGAGAAGGCTCCCATCTCCTTAAGGGACTGACAGCTGAGGGACATCTGCTGGTGGCACTCCTAGCAACTGAAGTGATTATGTCCTTTAATCCTAAAAGGGGATATGGGTAGCACATCACAATCCTCTTCCCAGTGATTTAAAACTTTTATCATTATATAATGACCTCATAACTCTTATAATGCATTTCCCTCAAAGTCTGCTTCCTCTTGTGTAATATAACTATCCAACTTTCTTTTGGTTTGTATATCATTGGAGCATCATTCTATATCTCTTTACTTAAACCTTCTTTGGTCCTTATATTTTAGATATGATCTTGTAAACAACATATAGTTGATTCTTTTAATCCAATCTTCATAATATATACCTTTTACTAGAGAACTCACTCCATTTACAATTATTATTATTGATATATTCAGATTTATTACTACCAATTTAGTAGTCTTTTTGACTCAATTTTTCTGCATTCATTTTTCTTTCCTTGGTTTCTTGCCTTATATTCTGCCTTTTACAATACGTTACATTTTTTCTATTGTTTAGAAGACACATACCCTATTTCTATTCATTTAGTTAATACCTTTGTGAATTTTAATATATGTATTTAATGTAATCTACATGTAGCAAATAACTTTTCCCATCTTCCAAATAATACAAGGGATTTAGTATGTTTTAGACCTAATTCCTCCTCCCGGTGTACAAGATTAATTTTCTTCAGTATTTTAACTCTCTTGTTTTTTTCTTTAACTCCACAAATTAAATCTTAATGTTATTGTTTTATACAGACAATGTATGTCATTTATCTTTTATATCTTTTAAGATCTTTGTCCTAGATGTTATGCAGTTTCACTAAACTGCGTCTAGATAAATGTGTTGTTTTATATTTCTTGAATCTGTGGGTTCATGCCTTTCATCAATTTTTTTTCTAATTATCAGGTATATTTTTTGCATATTTTCTCTTAATCATTTTTAAAAATTTTCTGTTTCGAATATCAATTAAATGTATGGCAGAACTCCTCTTTCTATCCTCCATGTCACTTAATATCTCTTCCACAGTACTACTTCTTTTTTTTTTTTTTAAATTTTATTTATTTTGTCGATATACATTGTGGCTGAATATTGCTCTCCATCACCAAAACCTCCCTCCCTTCTCCCTCTCCCCTCCCCCCCAACAATGTCCTTTCTGTTTGCTTGTCGTATCAACTTCGAGTAATTGTGGTTGTTATATCTAATTCCACCCCCCTGTTTTTGTGTGTGTGTGTGTGTGTGTGTGTGTGTGTGTGTGTGTGTGTGGGTGTGTGTGATTTCATATATTAATTTTTAGCTCCCACCAATAAGTGAGAACATGTGGTATTTCTCTTTCTGTGCCTGACTTTTTGCACTTAATATACTTCTCTCAAGGTCCATCCATGTTGTTGCAAATGGCAGTATTTCATTCCTTTTTATAGCTGAGTAGTATTCCATTGTGTAGATATACCACATTTTCCATATCCACTCATCTGATGATGGGCATTTGGGCTGGTTCCAACTCTTGGCTATTGTAAAGAGTGCTGCGATGAACATTGGGGAACAGGTATACCTTCGACTTGATGATTTCCATTCCTCTGGGTATATTCCCAACAGTGGGATAGCTGGGTCGTATGGGAGATCTATCTGCAATTGTTTGAGGAACCTCCATACCATTTTCCATAGAGGCTGCACCATTTTGCAGTCCCACCAACAATGTATGAGAGTTCCTTTTTCTCCGCAACCTCGCCAGCATTTATCGTTCAGAGTCTTTTGGATTTTAGCCATCCTAACTGGGGTTAGATGGTATCTCAGTGTGGTTTTGATTTGCATTTCCCGGATGCTGAGTGATGTTGAGCATTTTTTCATATGTCTGTTGGCCCTTTGTATATCTTCCTTAGAGAAATGCCTACTTAGCTCTTTTGCCCATTTTTTAATTGGGTTGCTTGTTTTCTTCTTGTAAAGTTGTTTGAGTTCCTTATATATTCTGGATATTAATCCTTTGTCAGATGTATATTTTGCAAATACTTTCTCCCACTCTGTTGGTTGTCTTTTAACTCTGTTAATTGTTTCTTTTGATGTGCAGAAGCTTTTTAGTTTGATATAATCCCATTTGTTTATTTTTCCTTTGGTTGACCATGCTTTGGGGTCGTATTCATGAAGTCTGTGTCCAGTCCTATTTCCTGAAGTGTTTCTCCTATGTTTTCTTTAAGAAGTTTTATTGTTTCAGGGTGTATATTTAAATCCTTAATCCATTTTGAGTTGATTTTAGTATACGGTGAGAGGTATGGATCTAGTTTCATTCTCCTGCATATGGATATCCAGTTATCCCAGCACCATTTGCTGAAGAGGCAGTCCCTTCCCCAGTGAATAGGCTTGGTGCCTTTGTCAAAGATCAGATGGCAGTAAGTGTGTGGGTTGATTTCTGGATTCTCTACTCTATTCCATTGGTCAGTGTGTCTGTTTTTATGCCAGTACCATGCTGTTTTGGTTATTATAGCTTTGTAGTATAGCTTAAAGTCAGGTAGTGTTATGCCTCCAGCTTTATTTTTTTTGCTCAGCATTGCTTTGGCTATGCGTGGTCTTTTATTGTTCCATATAAATGACTGGATAGTTTTTTCCATTTCTGAGAAAAATGTCTTTGGAATTTTGATGGGGATTGCATTGAATTTGTATATCACTTTGGGTAGTATGGACATTTTCACTATGTTGATTCTTCCAATCCAAGAGCATGGCATATCTTTCCATCTTCTTGTATCCTCCCTAATTTCTCTCAGCAGTGGTTTGTAGTTCTCATTATAGAGATTTTTCACCTCCTTGGTTAACTCAATTCCTAAGTATTTTATTTTTTTGGTGGCTATTGTAAATGGGCAGGCTTTCTTGATTTCTCCTTCTGCATGTTCACTATTGGAGAAAAGAAATGCTACTGATTTTTGTGTGTTGATTTTGTATCCTGCTACAGTGCTGAAAACATTTATCAATTCCAACAGTTTTTTTGTAGAGGTTTTAGGCTGTTCGATATATAGGATCATGTCATCTGCAAACAAGGACAGTTTGACTTCATCTTTTCCGATCTGGATGCCCTTTATTTCCTTCTCTTCTCTGATTGCTCTGGCTCATACTTCCAACACTATGTTCAATAGGAGTGGTGAGAGTGGGTATCCTTGTCTAGTTCCTGTTCTTAAACGAAAAGCTTTCAGCTTTTCCCCATTCAGGATGATATTGGCAGTGGGTTTGGCATATACGGCTTTAATTATGTTGAGATACTTTCCCTCTATACCTAACTTATAGAGGGTCTTTGTCATGAATGAGTGCTGAACTTTATCAAATGCTTTTTCAGCATCTATAGATATGATCATATGGTCCTTGTGTTTGAGTTTATTAATATGGTGTATCACATTTATTGATTTGCGTATGTTGAACCAACCTTGCATCTCTGGGATGAATCCCACTTGATCGTGATGAATAATTTTTCGTATGTGTTGCTGTATTCTGTTTGCTAGTATTTTAGTGAGGATTTTTGCATCTATATTCATCAAGGATATCGGCCTGTAGTTTTCTTTTTTGGTTGTATCTTTACCTGGTTTTGGTATCAGGATGATGTTTGCTTCATAGAATGAGTTTGGGAGATTTGCGTCCGTTTCAATCTTTTGGAATAGTTTGTAAAGAATTGGTGTCAATTCCTCTTTGAATGTTTGGTAAAATGCTGCTGTGAATCCATCTGGTCCTGGGCTTTTCTTTGTTGGGAGCCTTCAGATAACAGCTTCAATCTCCTTTATTGTTACTGGTCTGGTCAAATTTTCTACGTGTTCATTGTTCAGTTTTGGGAGCTTGTGTGTGTCCAGAAATTTATCCATTTCCTCCAGATTTTCAAATTTGTTGGCATATAGTTGTTTATAGTAGTCTCGAATGATTCCTTGTATTTCAGATGAATCAGTTGTAATTTCACCTTTTTCATTTCTAATTTTTGTTATTTGAATCATCTCTCTTCTTCTTTTTTGTTAGCCATGCTAATGGTTTGTCAATTTTATTTATCTTTTCAAAAAACCAACTTTTTGATTCATTGATCTTTTGAACTGTTTTTTGATTTTCAATTTCATTGAGTTCTGCTCTGTTCTTAATGATTTCTTTCCGTCTGCTAACTTTAGGTTTGGATTGTTCTTGTTTTTCTAGTTGTTTAAGGTGAAGTGTTAGGTTGTTCACTTCCTATCTTTTCATTCTTCTGCAGTGAGCGTTTAATGCAATAAATTTCCCCCTCAATACTGCTTTTGCAGTATCCCACAGGTTTTGGTATGATGTATCATTGTTTTCATTCGTTTCAATAAATTTTTTGATTTCCTCCTTGATTTCTTCTTGGACCCATATGTCATTAAGTAAAATGCTGTTTAATTTCCATGTGTTTGTATAGTTTCCAGAGTTTCGTTTGTTATTAATTTCTAGTATTAATCCATTGTGGTCTGAGAAGATACATGGGATAATTCCAATTTTTTTTAATTTATTGAGACTTGATTTGTGACCTAATATGTGATCTATCGTGGAGAATGATCCATGTGCTGATGAGAAGAAGGAATATTCTGAGGTTGTTGAATGGAATGTTCTGTAGATATCTGCCAATTCCAATTGGTCTAGAGTCTTGTTTAGATCTTGTGTTTCTCTACTGATTCTTTGCCTAGATGATCTGTCTAATATTGACAGTGGGGTGTTCAGGTCCGCTGCTATTATGGTTTTAGTTTCTATTTCCTTCTTTAGGTCTAATAGAGTTTGTTTTATAAACATGGCTGCTCCAACATTGGGTGCATACATATTTATGATTGTTATGTCTTCTTTTTTTTTTTTTTTTTTTTTATTGTTAAAGCATTTATTGACCATACAGTCTGAGATAGTTCATTAAGATGAATGTAAACCAAGTGGTTTTGGTTTTGTGTGTGTGATTTAACCACTGATTTTTGTCATACAAAAGTTTTTTTTTTAATTTTATTTTGTCGATATGCATTGTGGCTGATTATTGCTCCCCATCACCAAAACCTCCCTCCCTTCTCCCTCCCCCCCTCCCCCCCAACAATGTCCTTTCTGTTTGCTTGTTGTATCAACTTCAAGTAATTGTGCTTGTTATATCTTCTTCCCCCCCCCCCCCGGTTTTGTGTGTGTGTGTGTGTGTGTGTGTGTGTGAATTCATATATTAATATTTAGCGCCCACCAATAAGTGAGAACATGTGGTATTTCTCTTTCTGTGCCTGACTTGTTTCACTTAATATAATTCTCTCGAGGTCCATCCATGTTGTTGCAAATGGCAGTATTTCATTCGTTTTTATACCTGAGTAGTATTCCATTGTGTAGATGTACCACATTTTCCATATCCACTCACCTGATGATGGACATTTGGGCTGGTTCCAGCTCTTGGCTATTGTAAAGAGTGCTGCGATGAACATTGGGGAACAGGTATACCTTCGACTTGATGATTTCCATTCCTCTGGGTATATTCCCAACAGTGGGATAGCTGGGTCATATGGGAGATCTATCTGCAATTGTTTGAGGAACCTCCATACCATTTTCCATAGAGGCTGCACCATTTTGCAGTCCCACCAACAATGTATGAGAGTTCCTTTTTCTCCGCAACCTCGCCAGCATTTATCGTTCAGAGTCTTGGATTTTAGCCATCCTAACTGGGGTTAGATGGTATCTCAGTGTGGTTTTGATTTGCATTTCCCGGATGCTGAGTGATGTTGAGCATTTTTCATATGTCTGTTGGCCCTTTGTATATCTTCCTTAGAGAAATGCCTACTTAGCTCTTTTGCCCATTTTTTAATTGGGTTGCTTGTTTTCTTCTTGTAAAGTTGTTTGAGTTCCTTATATATTCTGGATATTAATCCTTTGTCAGATATATATTTTGCAAATATTTTCTCCCACTCTGTTGGTTGTCTTTTAACTCTGTTAATTGTTTCTTTTGATGTGCAGAAGATTTTTAGTTTGATATAATCCCATTTGTTTATTTTTCCTTTGGTTGCCCGTGCTTTTGGGGTCGTATTCATGAAGTCTGTGTCCAGTCCTATTTCCTGAAGTGTTTCTCCTATGTTTTCTTTAAGAAGTTTTATTGTCTCAGGGTGTATATTTAAATCCTTAATCCATTTTGAGTTGATTTTAGTATACGGTGAGAGGTATGGATCTAGTTTCATTCTCCTGCATATGGATATCCAGTTATCCCAGCACCATTTGCTGAAGAGGCAGTCCCTTCCCCAGTGAATAGGCTTGGTGCCTTTGTCAAAGATCAGATGGCAGTAAGTGTGTGGGTTGATTTCTGGATTCTCTACTCTATTCCATTGGTCAGTGTGTCTGTTTTCATGCCAGTACCATGCTGTTTTGGTTATTATAGCTTTGTAGTATAGCTTAAAGTCAGGTAGTGTTATGCCTCCAGCTTTATTTTTTTTTGCTCAGCATTGCTTTGGCTATGCGTGGTCTTTTATTGTTCCATATAAATGACTGGATAGTTTTTTCCATTTCTGAGAAAAATGTCTTTGGAATTTTGATGGGGATTGCATTGAATTTTTATATCACTTTGGGTAGTATGGACATTTTCACTATGTTGATTCTTCCAATCCAAGAGCATGGGATATCTTTCCCTCTTCTTGTATCCTCCCTAATTTCTCTCAGCAGTGGTTTGTAGTTCTCATTATAGAGATTTTTCACCTCCTTGGTTAACTCAATTCCTAAGTATTTTATTTTTTTGGTGGCTATTGTAAATGGGCAGGCTTTCTTGATTTCTCCTTCTGCATGTTCACTATTGGAGAAAAGAAATGCTACTGATTTTTGTGTGTTGATTTTGTATCCTGCTACTGTGCTGAAATCATTTATCAATTCCAACAGTTTTTTTGTAGAGGTTTTAGGCTGTTCGATATATAGGATCATGTCATCTGCAAACAAGGACAGTTTGACTTCATCTTTTCCAATCTGGATGCCCTTTATTTCCTTCTCTTCTCTGACTGCTCTGGCTCATACTTCCAACACTATGTTGAATAGGAGTGGTGAGAGTGGGCATCCTTGTCTCGTTCCTGTTCTTAAAGGAAAAGCTTTCAGCTTTTCCCCATTCAGGATGATATTGGCAGTGGGTTTGGCATATATGGCTTTAATTATCTTGAGATACTTTCCCTCTAAACCTAACTTATAGAGGGTCTTTGTCATGAATGAGTGCTGAACTTTATCAAATGCTTTTTCAGCATCTATAGAGATGATCATATGGTCCTTGTGTTTGAGTTTATTAATATGGTGTATCACATTTATTGATTTGCGTATGTTGAACCAACCTTGCATCTCTGGGATGAATCCCACTTGATCGTGATGAATAACTTTTCGTATGTGTTGCTGTATTCTGTTTGCTAGTATTTTAGTGAGGATCTTTGCATCTATATTCATCAAGGATATCGGCCTGTAGTTTTCTTTTTTGGTTGTATCTTTACCTGGTTTTGGTATCAGGATGATGTTTGCTTCATAGAATGAGTTTGGGAGATTTGCGTCTGTTTCAATCTTTTGGAATAGTTTGTAAAGAATCGGTGTCAATTCCTCTTTGAATGTTTGGTAAAATTCTGCTGTGAATCCATCTGGTCCTGGGCTTTTCTTTGTTGGGAGCCTTCAGATAACAGCTTCAATCTCCTTTATTGTTATTGGTCTGTTCAAATTTTCTACGTGTTCATTGTTCAGTTTTGGGAGCTTGTGTGTGTCCAGAAATTTATCCGTTTCCTCCAGATTTTCAAATTTGTTGGCATATAGTTGTTTATAGTAGTCTCGAATGATTCCTTGTATTTCAGATGAATCAGTTGTAATTTCGCCTTTTTCATTTCTAATTTTTGTTATTTGAGTCTTCTCTCTTCTTTTTTTTGTTAGCCATGCTAAAGGTTTATCAATTTTATTTATCTTTTCAAAAAACCAACTTTTTGATTCGTTGATCTTTTGAATTGTTTTTTGGTTTTCAATTTCATTCAGTTCTGCTCTGTTCTTAATGATTTCTTTCCTTCTGCTAACTTTAGGTTTGGATTGTTCTTGTTTTTCTTGTTCTTTAAGGTGAAGTCTTAGGTTGTTCACTTGCCATCTTTCTATGCTTCTGAAGTGAGCGTTTAATGCAATAAATTTCCCCCTCAATACTGCTTTTGCAGTATGCCACAGGTTTTGGTATGATGTATCATTGTTTTCATTCGTTTCAATAAATTTTTTGATTCCCTGCTTGATTTCTTCTTGGACCCATATGTCATTAAGTAGAATGCTGTTTAATTTCCATGTCTTTGTATAGTTTCCAGAGTTTCGTTTGTTATTAATTTCTAGTTTTAATCCATTGTGGTCTGAGAAGATACATGGGATAATTCTAATTTTTTTGAATTTATTGAGACTTGATTTGTGACCTAATATGTGATCTATCCTGGAGAAAGATCCATGAGCTGATGAGAAGAATGTATATTCTGAAGTTGTTGGGTGGAATGTTCTGTAGATATCTGCCAATTCCAATTGGTCTAGAGTCTTGTTTAGATCTTGTGTTTCTCTGCTGATTCTTTGCGTAGATGATCTGTCTAATATTGACAGTGGGGTGTTCAGGTCCCCTGCTATGATGGTATTAGTGTCTATTTCCTTCTTTAGGTCTAATAGAGTTTGTTTTATAAATCTGGCTGCTCCAACATTGGGTGCGTACATATTTATGATTGTTATGTCTTCTTGATGGATCAGTCGTTTTATCATTAAGTAGTGTCCCTCATTGTCTCTTTTTATGGTTTTTAGTTTAAAGTCTATTTTGTCAGATATAAGAATAGCTACTCTAGTTCGTTTTTCTTTTCTGTTTGCATGGTAAATCTTTTTCCATCCTTTCACGCTTAGTCTGTGTGAATCTTTATGGGTGAGGTGGGTGTCTTGTAGGCAGCATATAGTTGGGTCCTCCTTTTTGATCCAGTCAGCCAGTCTGTGTCTTTTGATTGGGGAATTTAAGCCTTTTTCATTAAGAGTTGTTATTGAAAGGTGTTGATTTATTCCTAGCATTTTATTGGTTGTTTGGTTGTCTTAGGTGTCTTTTGTTCCTTGCTTTCTGATTTACTGTTTGGTTTCTGTGTTTGTTGGGTCCTTAGGTTGTAGATAGCGTTTTTGTTTGCATGTTTTCTCTTCATGAATGCCATTTTTATTATACTAGTGGGTATTGATTTTTCTTGGGTTTTTATGGCAGTGGTAGTTATTTTTCAGGAACCAAACGCAGTACTCCCTTGAGGATTTCTTGTAAGGGTGGTCGTGTGGTAGTGAACTCCCGCAGTTAGGTGATTTGACGCTTCTCTCTTGCAGCTTTTAAGATTCTCTTTGTCTCTGAGTTTTGCCAATTTGACTATGACATGTCTTGGAAAAGGCCTTTTTGGGTTGAATACGTTTGGAGATCGTTGAGCTTCCTGGATCTGAAGATCTGTGATTTTTCCTATACCTGGGAAGTTTTCTGCCACTATTTTGTTGAATATGTTTTCAATGCAATCTCCATTTTCCTCCCCTTCTGGAATACCCATGACTCGGATATTTGAGTGCTTAAGGTTGTCTGATATCTCTCTCAGATTTTCTTCAATGTCCTTGATTCTTCTTTCTTTCTTTTTGTCTGCTTGTGTTATTTCAAACAGCCCATCTTCAAGTTCAGAGGTTCTCTCTTCAACTTCGAAAAGCCTGCTGGTTAAACTCTCCATTGTGTTTTTGATTTCGCTGAATAACTTCTTCAGTTCAGCAAGTTCTGCTACATTTTTTTTCAGGACATTGATTTCCTTGTACATTTCCCCTTTCAGATCCTGTATACTTTTCCTCATTTCATCATGATGTCTAGCTGAGTTTTCTTGTGTCTCATTCAGTTTCCTTAGAATTATCACTCGAATTTCCTTGTCAGTTATTTCAAGGGCTTCTTGTTCTATAGGATCTAGAGTATGAGATTTATTAACTTTTGGTGGTGTACTTTCTTGATGTTTTGTATTTCTGGTATCTTTTTTTTGATGTTTATTCATTGTGGCAGGGGGTTTCACAGTCCACCGGTTTGAGACTAATGACTAACTAGGATGTTGCTGTGGTTGCCAATTTCGTATGGCTCCCTCCGTGACTGCTCAGTTGGCCTTTAGTGCCTTGTGTGTGTTGTTGCCTCGTGTCCTGGGCTTCTCCGGGGAGCCACCTTTCTGGTCAGCTTGGACTCTGCTGGGCTGGTGGATCCCGTACCACAGGGTGTGTGATCTCTGTTGAGCTTTCACTTCCTGTCCAGGATTTCTCCCTGTTCTGTGTGCTCTGGCCCAGGCTGTTGGATCGTGCAGTGGCGACCCCACAGGGTGTGTGGTTTCTGTCGAGTCTCCGCCTCCCAGGTCGCACATCTCCCCACTCTGTGCGCACTGTGCTGGTCTGGGGTGTGTCTTCTGCGCCCCTCTTCTATCAGCTGGGCCTTCAAGACCCTGCTCGGCACTGCCTCACCCCGGAAGTCTACCAGGTTTCTGGTAGGCACAGATGACCGGTCGCTCTGGGTGCCTTTGTAGCACTGTGTAGATCTTTCTCGGGTCTTGTTCACCTTTGTATCCCCCCAGCGTAGACCGAATCAAGCGCCCACCTGCAGCCAGCTCTCCGGCAGGTTCAAGCGGACCTGGGAACTCTCCTATCACACTACTCCCAACCAGAAATTGGTTAGGCTTTTTTCTGAACTGGTGGCCGCAGAGATGGTATCTGCCTCCCAGTAACAGGAAGTTTACCGGGGGCGGAGTCCAGGGTGTGGTGGAGTGACAGTCAGCCCCGCCCGTACTTCCTTGCCCTCCTGACACTGGCCGGGGTCGCCCCACGCCACCAGCCCCACCAGAGAACTGCAGAGGGAGTGGGAGGGGAGGCCGGCCCGCAGGCTCCGGAAAGCCCCGCGCCAGGCCAAGCAAGTGGGAAGGCTCAGTGATGGTCGAGCCGGGCGGAGCTGCCAGCACCTGGGAAAATGGAGGTAGCCCCGGGGCGGTGAGTGAACCGGTGATGCAGGCAGGAGCCAGGTGGGCATCAGCCCCCCGAGCAGAGCCGGGCCAGGGGTCACTCACAGTGCTGTGCCAGGTCGGGTGCTCACTCTCTGCCTCTCGTTTGTCTCCTTCCCCGTTCTCGGCCGCTGCCGCCTCGGGCTGTTCAGTCGTGGCGCAGCTCGGGCGCTCCCAGGAATCTTCTTTAATACCAGCCTGAAACCTCGAATCCTGAATAGGGCAGCTGGCCGCCTTCAGCACAGCCCTGGCCTCCGGGATCCTGTCTGCATCCACAGCAGCCCTGGCGCCATGTTCCCTGTTTCGAGACTCGCCTTTGCAGCTACGAAACAGTTCTTTTCCTGCTCCACACTTCAAAGCTCTTGCCTGTAAATGAGGCAGCCTCTCCTGCCGGGGGCAAAGTGGCGGCCAGCCCCCACGACCGGCCAGCAGCTGCAGTCCTCCCTTAAGAGGTGGCAAGAGGAAGGTCCACAAGTTTCCCGGCTGCCTGAGGCCCAGTGGCTGCCTTTTCCACCTCAGCTACTCTGCGCCAACCGCTGCAGCCACTGCCATTGTGAAACCGCCCCGGTGGAATCCACAGTTCTACTTCTTTTATTTCTTGTTGTGAATTCTAGCAGAGTTTTTACAGATTTATCTTCCATATTCCTAATTCTCTATTTAGTTGTATCTGATATGTCTATTGAGCTTCTAGTTTCAATTCTTTTTTATTTCTAAGCATTCTATTTTTTTTTTTCAAATTTGTTTGGTAATTTTTGATAATCTCTTATTCTTTGCTACTGTTTTCAATTCCATGTTTTATTTATTTAAACACATTATGCTTTTTTAATACATCTGAGTCTTAGATAGCCAATATCTATAGTATTTTTATGCCTGACCCCATACTTTGTTGTTTCTGATGGCTCTAGCTTATGGTGGCTTATTTCTTTAGATGTTATGTAATTTTTAAAATTATGGACTTATGTTCTTTGGACCTTTTTCTCTATGAATTCTTTGAAACGTTTTTTCAGAGTTTAGTTGTATTTGCATGAGCCAAACTTGGGAGGGGGAAAAGAGTACATTCCCAGCTGAGCATTACTTTAAATTTTTAGCATGGAGTTTTTTGTGCTACTTGGGGATAGCATAAATTTTTTTCTCCAAGTATGCAGGAGGGTGGGCGTATAATTAGGAATTCTCAAGAGGAGACATTATCGCACATTATTTAGAACCAAAGCCAAGAAGGCAAGTTTCTTTTTTATGGTTTTTTGTGGTGTAGGATTTGTTTTAAATTGACCCTCTAAAGGGATTGTCTTTTAGTGGTTTTAGTTTTGTGCATGCATCTCTGATTTACTCTCCCACCTTGAATCAGCAATAGGCTGAAATAGATGTTCCCCCAAACTCAAAACCCCATTCCACCAAAGACCTACATCTGCCCAAAACAATTTGCTGACATCTCTGGATCATACTTCCTTGTCCATTTTATGTCTGAGGATTTTACTTTCTTACCAATTCAGTCATGTAATTATAAACCTTTTAAAAAATTAGTTTACCTATCATTTTTTCATTTCTTTTTTTAATGGGAGGGGTTTACTTTTATTTTGTCTACTGTATTGTCAGAAACAGAAGTCCTACTTTACTTTCAAACCCATTCAAATCTGATTTATAGCCTTATTACTTAATTAAAACTGTTCTTGTTTTGGAATTTTTTTTTTATCTTGTAACTATTGTCTCATGTAGCTCTGCCACAATACTCCATCACTTCCCCTCCCTCCTTTTTTTTAAATTCCCTACCTTGGTAACCACTTATTCTCTTTTGGTATCATCTTTTTTCCCCATCACCTCTACATAGGTCTTCAGAGTTCTGTCTTAGGCCATCCTTTCTACTTCTCTTTCTTCCTCCTCTTAGGTGATCCCATTAATTTTCATGACATTAAATATCAGCCATATGTTCACCACCCTTTAATTTATATCTGTAGCCCAGACCTCTACTTTGGGTCCAGACTCATCCAGCCAGTTGCAACATTAATCTTCCCTGGATGTCTGGAGGTTTCTTGAACTTAAACTGAAACTCCTAGTTTTTCTCCTGAGACATCAGTCTTCTTCACTTTTCCTTCTTAAAAGTAAAGGGGAGTTCTATTCACCCAGTTTCCAACCCAAAAACCAAGGGGTCATCTCTTACTACTAAATTGAAATTATTAAGTCCTGAATTTCCTACCGTAAAAATCTTATCTCGTGCTCTCCACCTCTCTGCTTCATTACTACCACTACCTTAGTTCAGACTGTAGTCATCTCTAGTTTGGACTTCTGCACACTCTCGCCTCTCTCCCACCAACATCTTTGCACTTTCTATTCCCTCTGCCTAGAACACTTTCCCTGTGCTTGTCACGTGATTGATTCCATTTTGTCCTTCAGGTCTCAGCTTAAATTCTACTTCTTCAGAGAGGCTCTCTCTCATTACTCACTCTGTCCCTGCATTCTGTTTTCTTCCCACCCTATTCATGATCTTAATTATTTTATTGATTTATTTGTTTATTAGTGATTATGCACTTCCAACCTCCTCCAGTGTAAGCTCCTTTAGGGCAGCAATCTTGTCTGTCTTATTTACTTTGCATCTAGTACATTATCAGGAACAAAAGAGATACTCAATAGCACATATTATTTGTCTACGAATTACCTAAAAAGGATGAGCCTAATAACAATACCATTTCAGTGAAGTGGGTCTCTTGTAGGGAGCAGGAGTTATTTTTAGGTCTTTAAATTCAAACTATGTTGATAACTTCCATTTTTAGAAATCATGCAGATCCAGAGCATATGGGTAATTCTATCTCAGATGCCTCTCTGAAATACAGTCCAGGCAGTTTCATCAGTACTATAACTTCTCTAAGGAAGATGAATGCTTTGTAAAAATTAATGTAAGAATACAACAAAATGTTAAGCCCCCTGAGGCCAAGGGTGACCAGGTCCCTGAGTGTGCTTAGCACCTAACACTGAAAATAATGTGTTTAAAAAAGAATGAATAAATGAATGAATGAATAAAAAATGAATTCTTTGTAAAGATTCTTAACACATTTTATTTACATCCAACCTCCGCTTCGTATCTAAATTTTGCAAGTTTCTGCTAGTACCATAAAATTTGATTGAAAGGACTCCAAGAGACCAATGATGTGTTACATCATGAGCTGCCTATTGCTCGTTAATTCTATAAATAATAAACTCCTGAAACCTAATGCTATAAATGGAATTGTGTCTCCCCCTCAAATTCTTTTGAAGCTCTAACCTTCAATGTGATGATATTTGGAAATGAGGCCTTTGGGAGGTAATTAGGGTTAGATGAGGTCATGAGGGTAGGGCTCTTATGACTGGATTAGTTGCCTTATACAAAGAGAAAGAGAGATGGCTCTGTCTTCCTCTGTGCCATATGTGGATGAAGTGAGAAGATGGCCATTTGCAAGCTAGGAAGAAGGTCCTCACCAGGAACCAAAAACAGCTAGCACCTCGATCTTGGACTTCCCAGTCTCCATAACTGTGAGAAATAATTGTCTGTTGTTAAACTATCCACTATATCATATTTTTAAGTAGCAGCCTGAGCAGACTAACATACCTAGTTTATCACATCGGCTGGTAAAATCAGAGTAGTTCTTTTTAACCTTTCACAACAGGGAGAAGACATTTCAGAGATGTCTTCTGTCAGTCTACTTGGCAGAATGGAAGTGACAGCTTTGGGAATCCCCAAAGTTAGAGTAACACTGGCCACTCTGCATTGGACAAACCAAGTAAAATGACTAGTCAAATCTAATGACTAGAATGAGATTTTTTCATGTAAGAATGAAAAACTTTAGTCCATTTTACCAATTCGAAAAAATGACTTGCTCAAATGCCCAGTGAGTCTATCTTCTGAAATCTACTCAGTCAGAAAAGCAAATTTTGAAATAGCAAATAAACAACTGTAACTAAATTTAGATTCATTTCATTATAGGCCCCTGTAAACAATGAAAAGAGATTGCATAATTTGGAAGAAAATGTTATTGAATACAGGGGAAATAAATCATATTTGGATTTAGAAAGCCAGTCATTTATACGGACAAAAGATCAAAACTTTATTAGGTATTTATTGCATTATTGATATTACTTGAAGGTTAAGGATTTCTTTTGTATAAAATTAGTTAGCATAAGATGTTTTCAATTGCCTAATTTGGTTATAATCCCCACTCAGCACTGCCATTTATCAACTGTGTGAACTTGGGCAATTAAATTTCCTATGTCTCATCTTAAAATGAAAATAATAGAAATCTACGTCATATTTTACTTATTGATTTATATGATGCCATGTGCCAGGCTTATAGGCACACTACAAATATTAATACATTTAGTCCTGGGAGTAATTTTCTGAGCTGGGTAACATTTTTATCTCCTCTTTAGAAATGAAGAAACTGGGGCAAAGAGAAACTGGGTTATCTTGCTCAAGATCACACAGCTAGTCAGGAGTGAAGCAGAATTTCCTTCCCAGGCTGTCTGGCTCTGAGATCATGAAGTAATTGCCTCACTATGTGCAGTGGAAAGAACGGTGAGCATAGAAAACAGTGCCACACATGTAGTAGTGCTCAATCAATGGTGGTTATTACTGTGATTGTCATCTTGGCACTCACAGGACAGGATTGTAATTGCAAATGCCTCCCTAAAGAGGTAAGGAGGACAAGAAATAGAACCTGTCCATGGAGTAGGACATGTTGTGGGGGCTCATGAAGTGTTATTTAATCCCATTGTCACTCTCTGAGAGAGCAGCAGCATGCTTGGGAGCTATCAGCTCAGGCTCCTGAGGAACCAGATGACCATCAAGAAAATCAATGTCTTCAAGGTAGCCCTGGTCCCTGCTGTGACCTCATCTAGTACCTGGAGTGCAGTTCAGCTGCATTTATCTCACTCCCTTCAATGTTTCCCACAAGCACTCCCCAACTGGAGGAAGGGCAGCTACACCAGCTTAGGGGGAAAATTTAAACCTGGGCCTGTTTTCTCATCCATGACTCAAACATATGTAAGGAGCAAAGAGTGAAAGAATCTTTTCTCCTATCTTTTTGTTCATTCAACCAAAAACTGTTTACTGAAGGTCAGAATCTAAGGACTAGATGTATATCATGGAGAACAAAATTGCTTCCCACTTCAACTGAGATTATGGGCTAATGCATAACACATCACAAAAGTAAACAAAGTAACAAATTTGTAATTAAAAATTAGAATAACTGCTATGAAGTGAAAGAATTGTGACTATGAGTAGCGTAGCTCCGTAATTCTTCATCCAAACTAGACAACTCTTGAGAGTGAAAGGATTTATTATTAATTATTATGTCAGAACAACAGGTGAAAATCACATCTATGCCAAGCTAGTTGGGATGTGTCGTCACCATAAAGGGAATCATTTGACTATTCAAAAAAGAGGGACTCAAAGGATCAGAAGAACCCAGCCTTCCAAAGAGAAATGGAAAATCTGATGCAAGAAAGTTTTGTGCACCTGAGAGTTGAAAGAGGAAGTGTTTGGAGCAAAATGATTAAGGCATAGAGTGGTGTCAGGTAAGGCTGAAACCAGATAACTCAGGGCAATGTAGGTCAGGTTATGAGGCTTGGATTTTTGGTTTTTTTTTTCTAAATGCAATATTCATCAGTTAAATATTTGATTAAGAAGGGGAGGTGATAAAATAGACAGCCTGGTTTTAAAGGATCATTGTGCTTATTGATATAGGATGACATTCACAGTTCATTAAATGAGAAAAATTAGATTGCAAAGTTGCCCGCATAATATGCACACTAGTGTGTTTGTGCATGTGTCAACATATACATAGCAAACATATAGCAAATGGCCTGGGCAGATACATTGGATAATGAGATTACCCATGCTTTAAAAAAGTTTTGTTTATCTGTATTTTCTAAGTTTTGTTCATGGAGAATGAATTGTATTTGTGATAATAATTCTAAACTAGGGCCGGCCGGTTACTTAGCTAGTTAGAGCATGCAGTGTTGTAACACCAAGGTCAAGGGTTCAGATCCCCATACCAGCCAGTCACAGAAAAAAAAGAAAAAATCCTAAACCATATAAAAACAAAACCAAGTTTACTTTGAGTGCTTCATGGAAAATAGCCTGAAGGGAAGTCCTGGATCTCACAGCTCTCCTAGGATGTTGCATCTGGCTAGCTGAGGGCAGGGGAGACCAGACTGTACGCCATCATCCTGACTGGGGACCCTTACATATTTGACAAAGGCAGCTGGAACCCTGAATCCCAAGACACACTTCCCACCTCTGGTCAGTTCAAGCTAAGGTAGGGGCCTGGACAGCTCCAGCCAATCAATGGCCCTCACTGGCCCCACTTTCCTGACGTGGAAAGAAGGGGTGGTCCCGTGGCTTTGAAGGCATGCCAGCCCTTTCCCCCACTCAAACCTCCTCCCCAGAGGTTCCCCGCTGGCAGCAGGACTTGGCCACTCAGAGCTCAAGCTTTGGCCTCTGATTTTTATTATTTTTCTTTAACAATAATATTCTTTAAAAGAAAGCAAAATGCAGTTCTCTCCTTGCATTTCATCCCTCTATCCTTTTTTAGTCTCCTTTGAAGCTGAGGGTTTTTTTCAGTTTCCATAAAAATTATTTATAAGTTTGAACATTACAAATGTTTTATTTGAGAAAATGGCTCAACTAATTGACTAACAGTAAATGTAAATATATATGAAATGAGTCTTCAAAAGCTTAAGTGCTTTTATTAGCACCTGTGTTTTAATATAATTTATTATAGATGTTGGGTTTTCTTTGCTTTTTGGTTTAGTTTTGATTATCTGCAATTAACTGTAAGGGGCTCCATGTGAGATTTATCATTTAAAATCAAAACTAGTCATAACTTATTTTGCTTTGCTTTTCTTGTGCACAAAAATCTTGCAAATTCCATGTATCAAAATTAGCTACAAACCAAGAAATTATTCATTTCCTTTAAAAAATCTGACTACTATTCTTTAATTCAGATAGAAAGTATTGGAACATCTGAACCAACAAAATGAACTAAATACTGTAAGGATCTAAAAATACTTTAAAGATATTTCAATAATCAAAGATATTTCTATATTTTGCATACATTTTTATTTTCTAATGATTCACACTCTATGAAATGAATACTTTTTAAATTTTATTCAATAAATTCAATGTCAATATTTAGGTATTTAGTAATATTTTAGTATTTATCATAATTAGTTTAGTTTAATAGTTTTTTTTTTTTAATAATTCATCTGGAAGCTAGCATTTTAGAAGAAAAGTTTTAAAAGATACTTGAAATAAGTCCAATTCAAAAGGCATCTTGAAATAAGCTTAGTCCATCAAAAGGCATTAACTGTAGGTGCCAAGCCTTTCATCCGGTGTTAAGTGGACATACAGCATAGAGGATGCATATCAGACAGGAAAGCATTCCCTGTCTCACTGTCCCCACACCCTTGCCTGCTTGGAAGCCTTCATTCCCTTGTCAATGCAGGCCTGAAATGGTCAGCCTGGTCCTTCTACCTACCTCCGAGCCCTACTGTCACCTCCCAGCCACACCCCATGTGGCCTTCAGCACATACTGCCTGAAATATTCCTTTCACTGCATTTTTCTTCTTCCAAAAAAATTTAAGACATAGTCCAAGCTCCTCAGCTTTTTGTAGAGGGAGAAATACCAGTTGTAGAATCAGAGCCAGGCTTGCTTCCTGATTTAGATATTTATCATCTGTGTGACTTGAGTAAGTTGCTTGATGTCATATGTAAAATGGGTTTAATCATTTGTAAAATGGGTGAGAAGAGGAATAAATAAATAGTGTGTGGAAAGCCTAAGCAAACACCAAATGCTGACAAGTTTGTTGTCTTCCCTCACTTCACCAGCTTTTGGATATCTTTTGTTAACTGACCCCATCTTTCTTTCTAATTTGCCTTTCCCCACTTTCAACACTCTTTGCCATATTTTTTATGTATACATAACCTCTGAATATGCTTTTAATTTTCCCACTTCCATGCCTTGGTTCATAACTTCAGAAAAAAAAAACTAACATATATTATTTGTGTGCTATTATTTTGTTAAGGTGATATGTTTTCATATTTAATACTAATAAATAATGTATTATTATCCCCATTTTACAGGTGAGGGAGCTGAAGTTTCAAAAGGTTGAGAAAATCATTCAAGTTCTCATATCTTGTAGAAGGACTCAAACCCAGACAACGTGAGCCCAGGCTCTTAACTCTAACTTTGAATGAATTAGTATCCATCCTATGAGTATGGTACTCTTATTTTTCCCATTTACGCTTAGGGAATCTTAAAGAGGTTAAAAAGTGATGAGTGGTGGATTCAAATCTAGGTCAACTTGCTTTAATAATGAAAGATTGATTGTCCCTTAATTTCCAGGAAAAAACAAGTAGTAGATATAACAGTAGTTTATAAATGAAACAAGACAATCTTGAAGATAAAATGAGGATCTTATTCTACCAAATATCAAGGGTAAAATATAATATAAAGCTGTAGTAATTTAGATGATGTGGTATTGGCACAGAGATAGGAAATAGACCAATGGAACAAAATACAGAGTTCAGAAAATGGAGCCATGCACATAGAGAAATGTAGTATATGATATCTGCATCTATATCTATCTATCTCCAGGCCCCTGGGGAAAAGGATGGCCCCTACCACAAATGGTGTCAGGGGGAAAAGGAAATTAGATCTCTACTTCTCCACACTCAAAATGCAAAAATAAATTTCAAGTGGATTAAAGATCTAAATGTAAAAAACAAAACTGAAAATGTTTGGAACAAAATATAGAATATCTTTTTGATCCCAGAGTAAAAAAATGATTTCTTAAACAATGCCAAAAAGCAAAAAACACTGAGGGGAAAAAAGGCACTAAATTTGTCCACACTGCAAAACTACCCATTTAAAATAAAATACAAAATACAATTTTTTACCTAACATAAAATGATGCAAGAACACATTATAATGCTGGTTTGTGGAAGTTTTCATAAATCGCTCAACTTAAACATTATAAAATTTTCATAACTGACCCTTTTAAATCCATCACACTTTCTGATAGGTATGTTAGTAGCCCATCGATATTCCCTATCCAGTAAAGGAAGATACAGAGTAAGACAAATAATAAGATAATTCTTTGATGCCTTATGACCTGGATACTTTTCTTTTTCCTGTGAGGTGAATGTGTGAAAGGGCACTTATTTCCAATGGAGACGAATGTCCTTTCATGAAAATCTGATCTCACAGAAGAAGCTGGCAGCCAAAGAAACAGCTGCACACCAAACCTAAGGCTGGGAAAGTGAGGGGTCCTCTTGCATGTCTAGAACATGTGGTGGTTCCCCTTGAATTCCCACCCAAAGACTCTACCAAAAAACTCTTAAAGCTGATAAACTATTTCAGTAAAGTTGCAGGATACAAAATCAACACATAAAATTCAGCAGCATTTTAATACTCCAATAATGAACCAGCAGAAAAAGAAATCAATAAAGCAAGCCCATTTACAATAGTCACGAAAAAAATATAACACCTAGGAATCAATTTAACTAAAGAGGTGAAAAATCTCTATAATGAGAACTACAAATCACTGCTGAAAGAAATTAAAGAAGACTCAAAAAGATGGAAAGACATTCCATGCTCTTGGATTGCAAGAATTAACATTGTGAAAATGTCCATACTACCCAAAGTAATCTACAGATTCAATGTGATCCCTATCAAAATACCAATGACATTCTTCACAGAAATTGCAAAATTAATCCTAACATTCATATGGGACAACAAGAGACCCCGAATAGCCAAAGCAATCATGAGCAAAAAAATAAAATAAAATAAAATAAAGCCAGAGGAATTACAGTGCAGTAATGGCATAAAAACAGACACATGGACCAATGGAACAGAATAGAGAATGCAGAAAGCAACCCATGCGCTTTCAGCCAACTGATCTTTGACAAAGGCATCAAGAACATACACTAGAAAAGACTGCTCTTCAGCAAATGGTGCTGGGAAAACTGGATATCCATGTGTAGAAGAATGAAACTAGACCCATACATCTCACCACTTACCAAAATCAACTCAAAATGGTTTAAAGATTTAAATATAAGACCAAAACTCTCTTAAAAGAAAACACAGGGAAACACTTCAGGATGTCAGACTGGGCAAAGACTTTATGAATAAGGCCTTAAAAGCACAGGTTGCAAAAGAAAAAAAATAAACAAATGGGATTCTACAAAACTAAAAATCTTCTGAACAGCAAAGGAAACAATCAACAGAGTGAAAAGACAACCTACAGAATGGGAGAAAATATTTGCAAACTATACATCCAACAAGGGATTATATATCCAGAATATACAAGGAACTCAAACTTAGTGGTAAAAAAATGAACAATCCAATTAAAAAATGGGCAAATGAGCTGAATAGATATTTCTCAAAGGAAGACATACAAATGACCAACAGACACATGAAAAAATGCTCAACATCACTAAGCATCAGGGAAATTCAAATCAAAACCACATGGAGATATCTTACCCCAGTTAGACTGGCTATTATCAAAAAGACAGAGAATAACAAAAGCTAGTGAGGATGCAGAGAAAGGGGACCCCCTCCTACACTATTGGTGGGACTGTAAATTAGTGCAGCCATTGTGGAAAACAGTATGGAGGTTTCTCAAACAACTACAGATAGAATTGTCAAAGGGTCCAGCAATCCCATTGCTGGGTATATAACCAAAGGAATGGAAACCATCATGTTAGAGGGATACTTGCACTCCCATGTTTATTGCAGCTCTGTTTACAATAGCCAAGACATAGAATCAACCTAAATGTCCATGGACGGATGACTGGATGAGGAAAATGTAGTATATATACACAATGGAGTACTACTCTGCCAGAAAAAAAGAATGAAATATTGTCATTTGCAGCCACATGGATGACCCTGGAAAAAATTGTAAATGAAACAAGTCAGACAGAGAAAGACAAATACTGCATATCCTCACTGATAAATGGGAGGGAAAGAGAGATGGGGGGGGGAGGGGGGAAGGGAGGGAGGGAGAACGTAAGAAAAAAAGAAAGGACATTGATAACAGTGCATTTCACTTTCAGAAGGAGAGAACAGAGCTGCGGTTACTAGAGGTAGGAAATGGGAGTGGGAGGGGGGTTAGCAAGAAATTGTTTAATGGACTCAGGGAATAGTTACATTTTGTAATGATGAACATGCTAGTTGTCCTGGTTTGATCATCACACGTTGTACACAGGTATTGATATTCAACTCCGCCCCACAAACATGTATAATCACTTATTTTTCATAAAATGGGTGTAAGAAACACTGAACAAAAAGGGATCTTAAAGTTTACAGGGAGGATAAAACACTTCAGAATAGCCAATAAACTTAAATTGTTTTTAAAAACAAGAGTATAGTTAGTAGCAATCAATTTTTAAAACAAAAGTTCAGAATTTTTTTAAAATGTCAATCTTTAGGGGAAGATATGGGGAGAAATGTCTTCTATGAAGAAAACACAAATCCTGCTTTCTACCCCCTCTCTATTCCCTCCTAAACCTGCCGCTCTCTCTGATTTCTCCAACCCAGTTAAAGATGGCACCATCCACCCACACATAACCCAAACATAACTCAAATTCATGATTTTCTTTCAACTCTCAATATCACCACCTTGTCTAAACCACTTTCATTTCCCAATCTTCTATGTGTCTTGTAGCTTTCTTTCTTGCCCCCTCCACTCCTTTCTCCTCCCAGCAAAGTGGTATTTCAAAAACCTCAAGTGGTTTCCCATAGCACTCAGATCAAAATCCGAATCTCCATTTTCCCAAAGTCCTACAAAGTCTGGTTCCAGCTCTATCGCTAAACTTCTCATTTTATACCACTCTTTCTCTCACCCTTTGTGCCTCAGCAGAAACGTCCTGCTTTCAGCTCTTCAAACACACGAAGCTTTTTCCAGCTGCAGAAACCTCTCCCCTGCTGGGCTCCTTGCCTGCCATGCTGTTCCCCTGATTGGTGTGCTTAAGACATCCCTTGGCCACCTTTCACATCATCTTGTTTTAATTATCGGCATAGCACTAACTGTTGTTGGATCTTTCTTTTGTGTATTTATTTGTTTGCTCTATGTTTATTTCCACATGAGAATATAAGCTCCAAGAATAAGCAACTTGTCTGTCTGATCTCGTCAGCATTAGGCACAGCGCCTGATACAGAGCAGGCACTCAATAAATATTTGTTAAATCAAAGAATTAATGCTTGACCAATGTTTTATTTCTGAGAGTGTTTTCCTAAGAAAATGTTGAACCTCCAGAAACAGGTTTGCTTTTAAAGGTCATTGAAGGAATGCGCTGTGAATATCATATAAACAGGGCTTTATTATTTCAAAAAAAAGGCATCTTCATAGTTTAACTTTGGGAATATTTTAAAAATCTAGAGAAAAGCACAAAAGCTTTGCCTTATATTTTCAAAGTAATCATCTTCAGGTATAGATTGACTGCCTTCGTGTTCCATATGTCAAAAGACTGATTAGCAGCATCTAACATCTTGGCTGTGGGAGACCTTGACGTATATGCTCAGTGGGCTATAATGATTCATATTAAATTAGCTGCCACACATTCTAATGGAGACATTAATTTCCCCCCTCCTTTTTCTAAAATGAATTACTAAACCCCAAACTCACCCTCAATGAGGTGATCAGTCACCCACAAAGCTTGGTGTCAATGAAAAGACCTCATTTGAAATTGACATATGTCCCTGGCTTGGGACAAATAGGAGAGAAGTGACATGATGAACTGGATGAATGGCTTTGGACACTTTGAGTGGTTACTCTAGAATGCTCACCACTGAGATGGCCACTTGATGAGCTTCCTTTTCTTCTTCCTGACTAATAGGTGTCAGGAATAAGTGGAGATTTCCAATTCACACAGAATTTCTCTAACCCTGAAGGTTTTCCTGAACATTTTGGAGGCTGCCTGGCCTCCGTCCCCCACATGAGTAAAGTTATCCTCCGGGCTTCGGTTTGTAAGATAACAAGCATGACTAGTTGCTACTCCTGAACGAGGTTAGACCTGACTGACACAGTCCTGGAAGCCATTTGTATGACTGCAAGGGTATGCCAAAAACAGACTGGTCTTTGTTATGGACTGATGTGTCTCCCCCAAATCCATATGTTGAGTCCCCAACCCCCAGTGTGACCACATTTGGAGACAGGGTCTTTAAGGAAGCAATTAAGGTTAAATGACGTAGCAAAGGTGGGGCCCTAATCCAATAGGACTATGAGTGTCCTTTTAAAAAAAGGAAGAGACACCAGAGATCTCTCTCTCTTAGTACACACAGAGGAAAGGCCATGTGAGGACACAGTGTAGAAGGCAGCTGTCTGCAAGTCAGGAAGAGAGACCTCACCAGAAAACAACCCTGTTGGCACCTTGATCTTGGACTTCTAGTCTCCAGAACTGTGACAAACAAATTTCTGTTGTTTAAGCCACCCAGTCTATGGTATTCTTTTATGACAGCTCTAACAGACTAATAGAGTCCTTCTCGACCACACCCATCCAGCACTCCAACACCTACCCCCTCACACCCCACATCCCTCTTGTCCCAGTCCCTTACCTTGCCTCACACCCAAGTTACATTTGACTTTATTAGGACTGCCACTGCTACGAGGTATCTGCCAACTGCAGGCAGCAAGGCACAAGTAGCTCAAATGGAGACTCTTTTCAATGCTGTCCTGAAAATAAAACCTGAATGACAATGTACTCAATAACTGCACAAAGCTGTCTTCTTCCAGTAGCATCTGCTTTAAAGCAATGCTGCAGTTTCTTTAATACATAACTTCAAAAAAAAAGTTGTAGAATAATTCTCTAGTGCCTTAACTAGACTAAAAACAAACCTGATCTAATTAGCTGCTGACAATATGCCAAGAAACAGTCTCCTTTCTCCAGTGAGAGCCATCCAGGGTCTTCCAACAGCATAAAGTGTGGATACAAGGGATGGGGGACCAAGATTTTTTCTGTCTAATAGATCAAACCTAGAGAAAGGAAGGAGCTAAAACAATGAAAGACATTAGCTACAAAAAATCAATGACAGGAAAATACAAAACCACAATTTGAAAATAAAGAACATGTTCTTCTCTTTAATTGGGCTTAAAAATTTGCTTTTGTGAATAATGTAAAACACTAATCAGTAACCTTGGGAACAGAAAAACAGGCCCAACTTTGATGTTTCCATCTCCATCATGTAATTCAACCATTAACCAAGGAACAAAGCATATTTACTCTTTCGGAATATGAGGGGAAAAGACAATGACAGTTTCCAGTGCTTTGTCATCTCAAGGGCCAAAGATATTCAGATACAAGAGAAGACCATTTTCCAAAGGACCAGTGGAATCAGAATCTCTTCCTTCCCTATGAGGCCCAGGAGACGAGGAGCCCAGCCCTCCACAGGCTACTGTGCCTGGGATCAAAGTCAGAGTCATCCGGAAGTTTGCCTGGGATGAGCTGGGTCCTTCAGTCGGTCAGGGAGCCCCAGCATGTCAGCACTCATGCCCTACTTGACTGATGAGAAAACATCCTGGAGGGAGGAGTGATGTGACTTGAACAAGGTTAGACAGGGAATTTGGTGCCAAGGACAGAATGAAGGACTGTATCCCACTCTCTCTTCTAAGTAACCCAGACCATCTCAAACACTAAGTGATGTCCAGAAAGAGAGGCTAAAAGCATCAGAAAATCTGGTAAACACTAGTCTCTTGGTCCTTCATGAATTCAATTTTGATTTTAAAAAGGAAAATCCATGGATATTGGAACTCGAATAAACAAAGTAATATATACACAACTACCATATCTGACTGAAAACTTTCTCAAAAAAGCTAAACAGCTGCTCATTTTTTTTGTTTCTTCTATCTGGTTGATCCATAATCTACCTGATTACTATATAATGAAATTTGAAGGCTGAGAGGAAGCTAATATCATGGAAAAATGAAAAGTCCAGTTATCCATGTTTGGAAAATAAAACCCACCAGCTCAGTCACCCTAAGTGACGATCATTTGCTCCAACCTTCTATAAACCTAAGAAATAAATAAAAATTCTCTACATGTTCACCTAGTTGTATCTGGATGTTTTTCAACTTGTAAAATGTTCACCTGGCTGTATCTAGGTGTTTTTCAACTTGTAAAAATCTGGCAAATTATTATTCACATTTAAGGTTTATTGAAGACTCACTTTCCAATTAAAGTTCTAAATTATTAAGCAACAGTGCCTGGCCGCTTGTGTTTTACAAGCCATTACTAGCAGCTTTATCTGCCTCGAGAGGTACAAGGATGAAGGTCAAGTGACCCCAGGGATCCTCAAGGCACATTAATAACCTGGTCTGACAAATGGCCTTGAGGTCTTCCTGGAACCTCATAGCTGGAACATTTGGCTGTGGGGGGTTGGGGGGGGTCGAAGCCACAGCATCGGTAGCAGCAGAGGCCTCACCCTCCCAGCCCCAGGCCTTTCCACTTGGTATGACAGCTGCAGGCTGGCCAGAAGCCAGGTGACAGGCAGGACACAGTCCTCCTGCCTTGGGAGCCTACTGACCACTGGGCAGCCGCAGGCAGCAGTAGCAGCAGCAGGTTACAGAGGAAGGTAGATAAGGTCTGGCTGGCTGACTCCAACCTCCTCACAGTGGTATTTGGTGAGGGCTGGAGGGCCTGGACTGTTAGGTGGGGGCATCGGAGTGGCTCAGTTGGCTGTGAAGATGGAACTGGAAATGTCATCAAGAGCCAGTCACTGTCAGACAATGCTCTCTCTCCTGTGACGGTGCTACAGCCGAATGCACCAGTGGTGGCTGCGGGTGGGGTCCAGCTCCAGGAGCTCGCAAAAAGAATTACAGGACAGGGCTCCAGGCAGGTCCTGCTTGTTGGTAAAGATGAGGAGGGTCGGCGCTGCCCGCCACCCAGGTGAGATCACTAGGACCGCACTAGGTCCGCAAGGACTTCTAGCTTCCCACATCTCAGATGTTCAGCTCAAATCGCTGGTGCCCTAGGGCCTTGCTGTTGAAGCCCAGCGTTGGGGTGATGATGTCGAAGTCTTCCCCACTGAACCTCTTGAAGATGGTTGTTTTGCTGGCGTCATCCAGGCTGAGCATGAATAGTCCCAGCTTCTGCTATTTCTGCTTCATCTTCCCCAAAACTATCAGAATCCCCATGGCCCACAGCTGGAACATTTTTAACAATGAGATATTACTAGATTTTAAATCATTTTTTATTAACTATACATTCTTGATTGTGAAATAAGAAATTGTACAGGAAATGGAAAACAGTATAATGTAGTGTTTTAAAAAACCACTTATATGGAAGCTGGGACACTTGTATCCATTATTTCTATGTCTTCTTACTACTCGTACGAGCTATGTCAAGCCATTTTACTTCTCTGGGTCTCAGACTCCTCAGCTGTTCAGTGAGAGGCTGGACCAGGTGACCTGAAGCTTGACTAACCCAAGAATTTCCATTTGCTCTCATAATTCGACTTTTTCCCTTTGCTCAAGGGCTCTAGGTGTGGTTTTTGTACTTTTCCTTCTGTATGTTCTTGTAGGAGAACTGTAAATGACAGGATATACTACAAACAACAAGAGGTACTAATAGAAAGGAGACTTTTACATGAATAAAGCTAATTTGGGTCATTTTCAGGAAATTTTTATTTTTTAAAATATGTTGAGTCCTTCTTACAAATTGGTCTTTGAAATTCAGAAGTCAAAGGCTATGTTTAAAATGGCCCATTTTGTATTCACTTGACTTTCTCATCCATCCCCTTCTAACTTGACTTCCTTTTCTTGTTCTATTCTTGGGAAAACAAGGTCCATCCCTTTCGATGACTGCATATATGAGAAAGCAATGTGCAGTCTTAGGTCAATCCTCTCTGAATAATTTCTGGAAGAGCTGCAACAGCTTCAAAGGAGTGAGCAAGTGTTCCGAAAGTATTTATTGAGCACCTGACAGTGCTCAGCCCTGTGGACCATATGAAGGAGGAGGGGAGAAACATGACCATTGTTGGATTACTGTCAAAGTGCCTGTGGTCCAACGTGAGAGATGGAAACAGCACGTGAAACCCAAGTAAACAACAGTGTCTAGCACAAGGCTTAACAAAGAAAGGGGTCGGCAAAGGCCTGTTGAGCTGCCCTGGACGGTACAAATTTTAAGAGGAATAGTAATGCCAGGGTCTGTCCTGCTCCAACTCTGACTAGAATAGTTTCCTTAGTTTGGGGTACCACTCTTTACAGATGTCATTTAAATGAGAGAGAAGTAGAGAGAGAGAATCTAGAGGAAGAAGACAGGGACGGTGAAGACTCTGGAAATCACGACCTGCAAAGATTAGTTAAAGAAGCTGGAGCGGTTGAACCTGGAAAGGGGTCTTGGAAATAGAACACTGATAAATAGAACCAGTGTTAAAATATAACATCGGACTTAGTTGAGTATCAGAGCGGGTAGTAACAAGGAAGAGTGGAGCGTGGAAAGGGTATGACTCCACCATCACCACTGGCTGCTCACAATAGCCCCGTGAACTATGTTAATTTGCCAAAGGAAATACAATGTTACTACATTAAATGAATCGTACAAATTGTAAAATATACATCACAGATTTATTTGTTCTGTGATAGTGGGTAAATAACACTATCATAAAGATAACAACTTAAAACAAAAAAAACTTAAGTGCTCCATTGCATAGATCATATTTGGCCTGGCACCCCTCTATGTATTCTTACCCAATTTTATTTACCCAAAGTCTCTGGGAAAGAAGTTATTGATGAGCCACCACTAAAGGAGTATTAAAGCAGAAAGTGAGAATATTATCAATTAAGCTTATGCATCTCTTTGTTAGAGATGCTCTCTAAGTCCTAAATCTGACACTCTATCATTGTAAGTGTGTATCGCTATAGGTGATTACAAGAGAGGACAGTAAGTCAAGAAAGGAAGTCAAGGGAGTCTTCATTTAGGAACTTGGTTGATGTAAAGGAACTTAGAAAAGAAGGGAGAAAATCACTTCACATAAATCAAATGAAAGAACATTGCAAAATGCACAGCAATAGGAATAAACACCAAGCCGCCTATAACCTCATGAAGGGAGTCAACAAAGCCGATCTGGTTAGCTGTTGTAGGGCAGTTAGCAATGGGTCTGGGAGGTCAGGTGGAAACCATGATAGGAAAAAAACAGAAGCAGACAAATATGGCAAAAATCTAGTTCAAGAAAGGGTAAATATACATATGTAATAAAACCAAGACTTCTATTAACAAACTAACAAAAGGAATGACCAGTGAATTCACATGGGGAAAAATACAAGGAAAAAACAAACATATGGAAACACACTGAACCTTACAACTTGCAATTAAGAAATAGAACTGCAAATGAAAACCATTATACAACCATTAAATTAACCAAAATTTTACAAAGGAAGAAACCTTATCTAGGAGGTTTCAAGAGAAATTATAGTGTTTATACATAGTTTATAGTATAAAAGCCTTTTGGAGGGGAATTTTGTAATACACTCAAATATACACACACACATATCTATAAATTGATTCATAACCTTTGGCCCATTAATTCTATGACTTGGAATTTTCCCAGAAGAAATAGTTGAAAAGAAAAAAAGCCATTTGTGTAACATTCATAGTCATGTCATAGTGAGAAAAAAACTGGAAATAGTCTAACCGTGCTCCTGTTATTGGACATTTAATTATGGCATATAATCAATAGAAAATTATGGGGCCATAACAAACAAATTAGGAAAACTAGGGAGTAACATAAAACTGTTCATGAAATGTTAAGTAAAAATGTAGAAAACAAAATTGTTTAGTTACTTATTATAGCCCTGTAAAAACACATCATGTGTGGATAGATTGGGACATAAATATTATGAAAGAAAAGACAATCCTATTAGGATGTTGGTTAAGTCTGATCTCTTTTCTTTGTTCTTTTTAATGTTTTAAAAATTCTAACAGTGTTTTTAAAAATTCCTTTTTTGTTAAGGAATTGCAGAATTTTAAAAGTTTTTTTTTTTTTAATAAGGAATAAATATGATAAAAACAGGATCATCTGAAAGATTAACAGCCTAAAGTCATGCAATCCAAGTAAAAGGCTGGTGATGTATTCCGCAATAGAACTGACAAAGGACTGGATCAGGTACAGAGTGAGACTAGAAAATAAAGAAAGATAACGGAGATATTTTTAAAAGAATGCAACAGGGTTGTTTGGTTCTGGCTGAAAAATGAGCAAACCTGTCTTTGTAGCCTTGCTGAATAATGACTAGCTTAGATGCTGCAAGTTTATTCATTTACTCAGCAAACATTCACCAAGCATCTACTATGTGCCAAGCTCATAGTTCTAGGCACTGAGCCTTAAACACAGACTCATGCTTATGTGTAGTTTACAGTTCATTCCTGTGGAGGAAGAAAGACAATAAGTAGATACACGATAGATTAGTTACATATATACATACATATATACATAGACAAAATATATCATATGGCGTTAATTGCTATGCAAAAGATTAAAATAGAATGATTTGTCTGAGAATGACTTGATGACTACTTTAGACTGAGTGCTCAGAGGAAGACTTCTGGGGCTGTATCATTTGACACAAGATCTGAACGGCAAGAAGGGGCTAGCTATGCAAGAAATATTCAGGGAGAGGAAAGGATGAGGAAAGCAGAGGGATATTCCCTTGTAGAGAGAAACCCATCCACACAGATATAGATTTAAGTCTAATGTTTTTGAGGAGTCAAAAAAAAAAAAAAAAAAGGATCAGACTGGCTGGAGCTCAGTGGTTCAAGAGGAAAGAAGCACAGATTGAGGTAGAATATAAATCATGCAGGGTTAAGGAATTTGACTTTTAAGTTAAGTGGGGTGAGAAGCAGGAGAGAGATATAACTTAATGTACATTTTTTTAAAAAATGACTAGTGCCATATGAAGAATAGATTACAGGGGACGAGAATGGAAGCAGAGATTCCAGTTAGGAAGTGACAGCAGTGATTCAGGGGAGAAACAAGGGTGAACACCCTTGTCATGAACAGAGATGATGATAGTGAAAACAGAGATGAGTTAACCAGTCAGAATCTAGAGCTTCTGATGGACTAAACAGTGGAACCTCTGGAAGGGGATGGGTCCTGGGGAGTAGGGAAAGTGGAGAAAGAAGACTCCGGTATAACTCCAATTGGAGAGAAAGTGCATGAAGGAAATGCTTCTAGAGTTGATGCTTCCAGAGTCAGCACTGGTAGCAGCAAGTGAAGGACGATCAAGATTGGGCAGACCCTATTGTTCAGAGCATCTACCCAAGCTGGTCATTCCAGAGTGCCTCCTCACTGAGAAATGGAAAAGCACAATTTTCCACAAGAGAGAGTTAATTAGAGAGACCTTGTATTGTAACCAGACTACAGCTACTGGGGAAGGATATGCCTGGTTTATGTAATGTTTGAAGCAACAAAGCCTAGGAATTCATCAGCTTTTTACACATGACCTCATTGATCCCTACAAAAATCTATCAAGCTTCTGATATCCATATTGACAAGCCTTAGGAAATAAGTCTTCTCATGTTTGTTTTTTCTTTATTCCCATAGGAAATGTTCAGGCAAAAGGGAAAATACTTGAAGACCACCATCACACTCGTTTTCTCTTACTTCCATGTTTAGAAGGACATTGATATTTCACAGTGACCTGAGATTCTCAGTAAATTTCACTGAAGCTATTTCATGCTTCCTTTGGAAAACTTAGTTCCCTGCACAACAAACTTTTAATTGTTTTAGAGAACAATAAATAAAATATTAGGACTAAAAGAATCCATCCCTCCTGCCACTTTATATAACATGTGGAAAGTCATTCTTGATTCCTACCAAGAAACTTGCTTTTAAAAACTTTTCTAAAACATCAGGGGTTAAAGGACTCTTAATAAAGTTGCTCTATAAATTGATTTTATATTGGACACACAATCTAACGATCAAGACAACCCACAGAGGTGTTTGTAAGACTGTTTTTCAACTTTGAGATTTTAACTAGGCAAATGAATGGATCAAGAGACTGAAAAAAAGCGATTTCGCTGCAAAGGTCATTGTTTCAAACCCAATCCAACTCAGCCAGAAAGCAATTGCCATCTGCTGATCTCTATGAAATGTACTAGTGGGCTAAATTCAATTTCTAGCAAGGAAAATAAACACCTACAATTATTGGAAGCCTAAACGAGGGGCCAAGGATTAACTTAGGTGTTTCATGTCAGGATTGACACACATGAGAAATGCTAGGTTGCAGGACTGACTGAGAACTTTCATAAATAACACACAAGAGTACAAAAAAAAAGGAAATCTACATGTATGTATATATGTACATCTATGTGTGTATATGTATGTAAAATATATATGGATATATACACATTTATTTTGAAATGTGACAGATCTTAATATTGGTGAGCAACCTTAAAGATTTATGACATACAGCTCTGTAGTTCCTTACCACTCACAGAGAATACATCCCTAGACATTCAAAAATCCCATATTCACCAATGCACCACTTGCATATAATTTCTCTCAAAAGCACTATAATATAAATGAAAAAACATTGAAATGACTTTATTAGGCCCTTCACAGAAATGTTTGTGTGTGCTCCTCCTGGTTTTTCCACATTCCATTTCCATTGAGAGGCATGTGTTTCCTAGGCATATCCTCACACCACAATTAACTGCCTTTTCCACTTTCACTGAAGTTTAATTCCTCCCCTGTTGAACAATTCTTGCCCTGGCTAGAGTATTGGCTGGAGACATTTCATGAAATTCTTTTGTCTTGTTGGCCTGGCAAAATTAATAAATTTCATGGAACTTCAGGGTCACAGTACTTGGCCAAGCCCAGAAAGTTAAATCTGCAAGGGTCCCCTGTAATGAACCATTTCGCTAAATTGGTAACTTAACTCAGGCACATTATGTTTGAAGGAACTGTTTAGCCAGTGACTGAGACCAGCTGATTGCACAACCCTTTTCCCTCAGTGCAACTTTTATTTTCTCTAATTGTCTTTGGTAGCATAAAGTTAAAGTTTGCTCCATTTTATGGGTCAAAAATATATTATAGTATATTTGAAAATCTACAGGTTCTGGAAGTGTTAGGGATCTATTCCTAGCAAACAAAAGTCAAGGATCTTCAGATGTAAGCACATTCTAGTCTCCTAACAACTGGCTGGAAGTTGGCTTAGAAGGAGATGGCCAGGACAATGCCTAGATTTCCAAACCTGAGTGATTGGAGGAATGGAGATGCTATTACCAAGAAGAGAGAAATTCGTGGGAGGAAATGAAAATTTCCCAGTTTTAGACATCTTAATTTGAAGGTCTGTTGTGACAGCTAGATGAAAGATACACAACAGAAATGCAAATGGATCTTGAGAGAAAGGCTAAGAAATGAACTGCAAATGTGGATATCGCCCATATAAAGGTAAAGGCTGAACTCGAGTGGAGGGTATAGAAAAGGGAATTCCAAAGTCGGCCAAACCATACAAACCCTTTAATGAACCTCATGGTAATGAGTGTGAGAATTCACAGACTTAGTCGCACTTCAAGATGCCAAATTTCTATTTACTACTTTTCTTTGTGTTACATGTTTTTTCCTGAGGATATTTGAACTGCATCTTCACACGCTAAAGTGACCACATCAAAAAGAACCTTCCAGTTGATCATTATAGCCATGTGAAAGCTAAGACTGGAACAAGTCCATCTTTGGAGGTGTCACAGTCAGAGTCTCCCGTTCAGGGAAGTGTTCACATCTCCATTTAGCCACAATGACAGGCACCTTCATTTTGCTCCAGAGTTTAACAGAATTTGATTTAACTGCCAAAACATACAAACCAGTTTCTGAAAGCAAAACATTAATTCATTGTCATGTCCTATTTCCTTTTCTTTATGGGAAGGTTTTTCATTACAAATTTAATTTCTTTAATAGATATAGGACTGTTTAGATTTTTCTACTCTGTTTTCTTTTATTGAGGGTGGGAACACAATGATATCAACTTGAGGAAAAGCCTATATTTTTATAATATCTAACAATGAACGAGAAAAGGCTTTCCTTACAAGAAATCTTTTGTTGAAATCTCCCCTTTCTGTTGAAAATTAAGCCACCATGAATGTGAAGCACAAAAATGCTGCTCTTTTCTTCTAACACAACACAGATGGATGACGTGCCTCTCTGAGGCCACACAGGGGAGCAGCATTTCAGCACTAGAAAGGTCACATCAAAATTAAGTTGGTTTCAGTAAAATGAAACCAAATGAAAACTTTATGTGCATCCCCCCAAAACCAATTTTTAAGTTCTTCTATGAAGACAGAGTCAGGCATGGAATTGGTGCAGTGTTACCTACCACAGGCTCTGCTGATCATAATCTGGAAAGATGCACTGATTCCCTGCCCAGAAAATTCCACCACTAGGCACCTTTGCTTCTCCCACTAGACACCCTGTGCCTTACTTTCTAGAATGCTCTGTGAATGTTGATGGAATAAATTAATCCATTAAATTACTATTATGCTTTTCCTGCTTGCTGATTCTCCCAAAAAGGTTTAAAGTTTCAAAGTTTTAATAATTAATAAAAGCTTTTTGCTCTGTATCTAATTTAGCATGAAATATGTCAGTCATGAACAATTCTTCGTACCTATGTAAGTTGGGAGCACCAACTTCTGCTGTAAAAAATTCGAGTGGATGTGATGTGGGGTAAATCAACCCCATGTTATGTCCATCACACAAAGGGTTCAGAGAGAATTAATTTTGCCCTTGAAGTGTCTTGATGTGAAGCCATGGCATTTATGGAATTTCTTTAAAATTTATCATTTGGGAAATTGACTTATAGTTTCAGCATCTTCCATATTTATAGGTAAACAGATAGTAATACTTCCTATTATTTATCCTAAAATAATGATCTCTCCCTTTTATTTAGTCGTTCCAGAATTTATATAAATCCATTCATGTTCAGCTTATCTAGGCTCTGATTCTATATTGTCATCAACTGTTATAATAAAAGGTAGAAGACTTGAAGTCAGGACTGAGCTTTCCCACTTAGTAACTGTGGATTCTTGTTCAGTTATTTCATGAGTCTGAGTCTCAGAGTTCTCATCTGTAAAATAGACTTAATATGACCTACACCTCATAGGGGTGATGGGAGTTGCAGGGACCCAGAGACTGGGCGTACCAATGTCAAGACTGTAAACTGTAAAACCCTCCACAAGCTGAGCCCTCTGTACTTCCCACAGCTCTGGAACACCCTCTTTGGGTTTCACCCACCAGAACTAGGCACTCTGGAAGACTCACTATTGGAAGATAATGTCTTTTTGTTTATAGTTCCTGTTTGATGATAATAATGATAGTAATGGCTAATACTATATACTTGTAGTGTTTACTATGTATCAGATGTCATTCTAACCACTTTATAGAAATTAGCTCATTCAACCCTCATAACAACTTTCTAAGTATTTTACAGATATGGAAACTGAGGTACATAAAAGTTGGTGTGACACTTCTAGATCACACAGGGAGGGTTGGAGTCAGAATGTACAAGCAGACCAAAACATTAGGGACCAATAAAGAGAAGGAAGCAAGCAAGGAAGGAAGGGAGGAGAAAAGAGAGGAAAAGAAAAAAGAAAACAAAAGATAAAGCAATACAGAAGAACTTTTAGCAACAAGCTTAACTGTGTAATCAACCCAAGATGTTTCTCCTGCAGGGCTAGATAAGCAGCAAAAAGTCATGACTAACAGCAAGGTAGGAAGGACAGGGTTCAAGAACAGACAAGTGAATCACTCGAAATGACTCAGGTAGGAAATTCCGTAAAAGTAAACACAGGAGGAAAAAAGCATAAACCTAGTTCCCGCAGGTCTGAGGGTCTCTATCAGTTCAGTGTCCAGTCAGAAACATAGAAAAACACTTTAGATTTCAGGCAGAGGGAATTTAATACAGGAATTGATTACCAAAGTGCTGAAAGGAATGGAAGGGCACAAATGGAAGAGATAAAGTTATCCAGAGAACAGTTACCCAAAAAAAGCTTTAATAACCCATCGGGCCAGAGAAACAAAAGGAAAAGGGCTGGTAGCCAGAGCCCTTGCTTGCTTTGCCCTGAGGCTGCTAGGACAGAGCAAGAGCCAGAGCTGTGGATGCTACCATTTCTCAGAAAGTCAGGAGCCCACCACTTCAACGTGGTAGAAGCCCAGAGGCTCAAAGCTGCCCACTACTGTTACCGCTGCTGCTGGAGCCAGAGCCCACAGACACATGCCTCGGAGGCTGCTGGAGTGACTACCATTGCTGCTGCTGCCCAGGTGGGGCCTGAGCACAAACCCAGATTCTCCAGCTGTTGGTAATGCCAATGCCAGACAAAATGCTGGAAACTGGGATATGGCTCTTATCTTCTCCTTGCCTCCTGATTTTCTGCCATGTCATCCATTGGTAGAACCTACTCATAGCCAACTGGCAAAGGAGTCATAATGCACAAGCTTCCAGTCCCTGCGATACTGAAGTGGAACCAAAAGCCAAAAACAACAACAAAACAGCACTGGTACTAAGGTCAGAGCAGCAATAGCCTAGAGGCTAAATTGATGCTGATTTCGGGAGTTACTGCCCCTAATCCTCCTGAGCCCCTTGCTCTCTAAGACTTGGGTGAGGCTAAGATGGGACCTACATAGTATCAGATGTCAACATTAGAAGGATGCAAGGATAGAAATACTTATCCAAGCATTTAATCCACAAAAGGTTTTCTACCATTTAATCTCTACTTGGCATTTTGCTATTTACAAATGTTAAGTGTCATCCTTTGCAAATCTGAAGATAGAATTCACTCTGGACTCCCAACATTCCAGTCCCAACTCAGGCTCAGTACTGGTTCACCTTTCTTACCATTTAAGACTATTTATTAAGGTTTTATAATTTTGTCTGGAATGAGCAAAGATGCAGGCTGCTTTTTTTGTAAGTCTGTGAGTTGATCACATGCTTTGTTTTGTTTTCTCTTCATTGTTCACAAAGTTAGTATTTGTGATGTTGTTAAACAGTAAATGAGAGAGAGCAGCTTAGGTTGGCCTCATAATTTCTGTTTACTATGGTGATAGTGAATGTTTTAAGCAAGCAAAGCTGCCAGGTGCAATTATGGACATATAAATAAATGGCTTACTTTTAAAATTAATTTTCAGGATGAGATAATGAGAGATTGAGGCAGAAAATTGTTGAGCCAATTTTACAGGTGAAAAAGCTGTAATACACACATAAATACACAGAAATAACTGTATGGGATGAATTTTAGCTCCCTGGAAACCAACTTGGCTGCAACTTAGAGTCCAGCTCTGCCTCTCTAGAGGGTCTGCTTCCTTCAGGACACCTGGAGAGGCATTTCTCCCAGGCCCTTCAGAACGACCTTGGCACAGAGTTACTAAACCTGGAGACGGAGAAATTGAATGATGTTTTCATAGGCTGGTAGGGATGGAAGTGCCCTCTAGAGATCACGTTGCTCAGTACTTACCAGCTTTTTCCTTTCTGGGACTCACTGGAGAGCTTTTCTGGAGAGAATTATAAGAGAAGGACTCTATCCCCACCACCCACCCCCAGTCCAGACTTATAACCAGCCAGCCCCTGTTTTTCTGGGTCTTCATCACACCCCAAACTCAAGAGAAAACATAAAGTAGTATAGAAGGCCACACTAATAGCCAAGAAATCTACTCAAATTCAGCTTCAGTCTGTAGTGCCTCAAACTTTCTCATCTATACAATGGGATTATTATGAGAAGCCTAATCCTCTGCCCTTCCCTAGTATTTAAGTGCTTCTTCCTGTGTCTGTATCCCCTCACACCCCCAGCCTCCACACATACACGTACTAGGCCAAGAGGGCCAGGTCAGTGTCCCTAGTGCCTTGCACACTCCCTGGTGCATGGCCAACTCTCAATAGATATTTGTCGAATAAAAAAGAGAGACCAACATCTCCCCATCCACCCCTCTCCCCTAACCACCTCTGGTAATTACCATTCTTCTCTCTACTTCTATGAGGTCAACTTTTTTAGATTCCTCCTATGAGTGCGATCACGCAGTATTCATCTCTCTGTGCCGGGTTTATTTCACTTAACGTAATTTCACTTCACTTAATGTCCTCCCAATTCATCCATGTTGTCACAAACGGCAAGACTTCATTCTCTTTTTATGGCTGCATAACATTCCTGTGCAGCAAGGTGATTATAGCTAATGATGATATATTGTGTTTTTGAAAAATGTAAAGAGAGTGGATGTTATGTCCTCTCACCCCATAAATGACAACTATCTGAGGTAAGGCATTTGTTAGTTAGCTAGATTTAACCATTCCACAATGTACGTATATTTCAAAACATCATGTTGTACACAATAAAAATGAACAGTGTTATCTACCAACTTAAAATAATAAAAGAAAAAATACTAAAACTAAAAAAGAGAGAGAGAGAAAGTAAAGCATGGTAAATATAGGAAGGGCTGAAATATAAGTCCTTATGTTTAAATGGAACTTCACAGTTTGTAAAGTATATATACATGTACACATACTGTTTTAATTATCAAAGGCTCAGCAAATATTATTATCCTCATTTTATCAGATAAAAACAAAGTTCAAGGAGATTAAAAGATCTGCCTAAGCCCCCAGTGAGTAACCTCCTATTCTGCGCAAATGTAAAGTGTTTTCATTTGCTCAGATTGAACATTTTCCTATCTTGAGCTTGCATTTGATTGTTTTCCAAAGCAAACTAAGGAAATAAGAAGACCCCTCTGTCACAATTTATAAAGCGCATTTACCCAGCGTTATCTTCTACCTTACCTCCCTGCATCCCGGTCTTCCTTGTGAAAGACTGGAGTTTCCAGAGTCTGTCTGGGAAAGAGTAGGCGTGGGCCATCCTCTGCCTTTGTAAAATGGTCCTTTACACTTCTGGGTGGTGTTTATCTAGGAAGAAAGGCTCCACCATCTCTCATAATCTCTTACATAGTTCTTAATAAACTAGAGGTAATACAGCCTAGGGAATAGAGCATTTAAAGAAGTAACAGTAAGGTACTGAAATATATGGTGGTACTTAAGGACCACAAATCAGTCACAATCAATGAACGGAAGATTTTATTTGCCAGCCTAACTCTAATTGTGTCATAGGAAGTAATCTCTGTCTTTTACCTGCAAAACTGAGCCCTGGAAATACTAGAGGGGCTGCCATTTAAGCCCCTTTATGAGATAGAGGCATCATAAAGACGTAAGAGGGTGAATAGGGGAGAGAGGCAGGGACGGAATGAGGGACGAAGGGAGGAACAGGATGGGGAGGAATGGGTTTCAACACTGTGTGGCTTCATAAACTAGTGGAGTTCCCTGCCTACAAGCTTAGACGCGGGACCTCGAGACAACAGTTGCTATATGATCCTGGAAAGGAAGGCAGAGGCCACTGCCGATCAGCTGCAGGGCAGGTGAGGTCATTCAAACGCAAGATACAGTAATCCAGAGCAAAGGATGAAAATCCGTGACTGACTGGTGGAAATTCTGAGAAAAAGGAGGCTTTGGGGAAATGGCTATTGCTACCCAAATGAGCAAGAGATTTCAAACTTATGTGCTGAATCATAATTCTGATAGCGATCCCCGTACTGAACATATCTTATGTGAAAATGATTTTAATAACAACAACAAACTCTTATTATGTCCAGGCTTCTAAGTATGCTACATATATCATCGTATTCATTCTTTACAATAAACCTAAGAAGTAAGTTCTATTTTCACCATTTCACAGAAGAGAAAGGAAGGCAAGGCAGGATCAGGTGACTTGGCCAAGATCCCCAGTTTGTAAGCATTCGAGGCAGGACTGGAAGCTGGACAAGTTGATTCCACAGTCCATGTTCCTCCCCCTTCTCTATCCATTCTCTCTCTCTCTCTCTCCCTCATTATCTCACTTAATCCCCACAATGACGCAGCTAAGAGGTATTATGACCCCTATTTTGCAGATGAGGAAACTGAGGCTGAGAGGGTTAGTGCCTGCTCAACATCAGACCTAAGTGATGGGGTCAGGATTCAGACCAGACCTTCCATAATCAAAAGCCCATAAACTTTGCCTCCGACATATCACCTGCCTAGGGGAAAAGACTATAGATCCCATAAAGCAAATGGGTAAGGAAAAGTGAAGGAATGTAGTCTACTTTTTACGTTTCTGTCTTCTCAGAGCCAGGTTCAATGTGATTCTCTGGCTGGAAAAAAAAAAAAAAAAAAAAAAGTCTATGTTCCCAAATCCCCATTCAGAAACTAGGCATTTGCTATGTGGAATGTCCATCAGGATTTCCAGGAATCAAAGAAAACCTAACGACCTTCCCTCTGTTAAAAGGGCAAAGGGAGGGGACCCTAGGAGTTTCTGAGCAGCTGGGGGAGAATATCTGTGCAAGAAGAGATGCTGTTTTCTGTAAAGCCAAACAGAGTAAGATTTATTTCAACAGAACAACATTCCCAGAAGTCCCCTTTTTAATAAGTTGCAAAACTGCCGTTCCCTAAGCTCACTCTTGGATGCTTCCAACCTCATCTTTCCTTATATTTCAAGTCAGAAAAATTTAGTTGGAGAATTGCAACAAGTGGAAAACCCAGAAATGAATAAAGGTCCCCTTGAGAAAAATTTCTTTACTGGTACCGGTTTATTTCCCTCAGGACTTTACTCTTTCATCTGAGTGCTGACCTCCGATGGTCGGGACTGGCCTAGACAAAACTGTAAATATAAATTGAGAAAACTGTTTTTCCATGCCGTCCTCCACCCTCAACACACACGTGCCTCCTTCCAGGGCCATCAGACATTGGGTGTCCTTGTGCTGCCTGGAGCTCCTGCAGGCTCTATACAGCCTGTAATATAGCTGTACACACACCAAAAAAGCAACAGCAGCACAGATGACTGCGGAACACAGTTTTAATTATATGAGATTATATGGCACACTGCCTAGGTGATGGACACCTGATTACCTTGTCACCCACTTACACCAAGACCAGTCCTACAGAGCTCACAGCTCACAGGGGGTCAATGACCAGCTCGGTCTCCAGCCACCTAGAGTGCGGCTTCAACTTGCATATAAATGAAACTGCCTATATATACATGGACTATGCCTATAGCCTAAATATACATGGACTCTGACCATGACTGCGTCTCAGTCCACTCTGTCCCATCCTCCCAATGACCTCTGCTTTTTTCATGTCCACTCCCTCACCCACCATCTTGCCTTCAAGCAGCCTTGTCAGAGGACATGATCCCTTGGACTCTGGAGCAGCAAGCCTCTGCGCTCCCTGTGATTATACCCAGAATACTGTCAGCAGTAGCCTTTACACTCCCATCTCAAAAAAGAGCCCTGTGTTATGCTCTTCCACTGCCTGTCTTTCCATTCAGAGTGGCCCATTAGATCTTTTTGTGTGTGTGACCCAATCAGTGGACAGTGAAGGAAGTCCTGGAGTCATTAATGTTTCCCAGACAACTCTGGATAGATTCGTTCACATACAGCAAATCTCCCTGTCTTCCTAGTGCTAAGATGTCATCTTGGAAAACTTAGTGTATACAGTCGGAAGAAGCCAAGAGTAAGTTCATCAGAAGCAAATGCTTTGTTTGACATGGAAACTCCTCGAGCATTATCCCAGAGAACCATCTTCCCTAAATTGAAAGCCAAAACTCTTCTAATTAGCTCTGTCTCATATAAAACCACTGGCTACAAAGAAAATATTTTTATTTAAGTCAAGCTATGCCTTCTTGGGAGAGGATGATTGTTTTAGTGCTTTGGGCTTTTATAGACATGAATTCAAGAAAATTGTCATTCTCCAATTCCTATTCCATATTTAATCTATACCAAGCCGTGGCCTTAAGGAGCATCAGTAAATTTTAGTTGAGGTCTCTCTTGGTGCAAGTCCCTATGTTAGGGACTAAGAGGATGGGAAGGTGTTTACTTCAAATAAGCAGCCAAGGAAAGAATTCAGGCAAGTGTTGATAATTCTGATCCAAGACTAAAACTTTCAGACAATTGAAGGAAGAATGGGAGACTGGTTAATGTTAAAAAAATTCCAGATAAAAATGCCAATTCTATATCTACAAAGCCAAAAGTAAAGTGTTAGTTATTCAATTGTTTGGCCCATGCAGATAATAAATCCAGGCACCAGGAAATCATAAAAGTAAAATGGATCAAAATAAGTAGAAGTGAATGGCAAAGCTATATATATATCAGCCCCCACCCTACCCACCCCCACCTCCTCAACACATACACCTCCATTGTTCTACTCTTTCCCCATAAAACCTCTCCCTTTTCCCAATAGTAATACCTTAGTGTGGTTTTTCTATTAGTTATACCTGTAGGACATTTACGTTTGCTTTGTCCACCCACACTGAATGGGGGGTGCGGGTGGGGGGGATAATTAAACTTAAAAGCCATCTGACTAGGCAGTCACATGAAGATGGCCTTCTGTGCCTGCCTGCATTTGCTACAAAGTCCTCATCTTTGTTTGGCAGCCCCTCTGTGTAAGAAAACCCCTGCTGGACAAAGTGAAATTTCCCATCACTATTGGAGCAGATCTGTATCAAAAGCATGCAACAGAAGGAGTCAAGAATGTAGACATGCCAGCTCCACAGCCCCCAGGGACTTCTGGTGTGAGCTCCTTTTTTATCTACACTCACTCCCAGATGATCTCATCTATTCTATGACTTTTATTATCAAATTATTTCCAAATTTGTGTCTCCAGCCAGGGTTATCCCTAGGGTGTTTGGGGCCTGGGCAAATGGATTTTGTCTGTCCCCGTCTATAGAAACCATTTGAGTCACCCAAAATCAGCCTGTTGGAATGATTCTGATGGCCCAATTTCATGCAATTCTAAAGAAGAAAGACCCTGCTGGACAACAGAGTGGTCTACTTGGAATGATCCATCAATGGGTACTGCCAGTTCCAGCTGTCCCAGGCACCAAAGGGGCACTTAGAGAAGCTGGAGAAAGTGAATGCAAAACCCAGGGTGTCTGAAGTACAGGGCTAGGCTAGAAGCCCACTTGTCCTGGCTGAGGGGACACTATCTCTAGCCCCAACCTCTGCTCCAAATTTCAAGCATGTCAGAAGTCACCCACTTCCCAGTATGCAACTGTTTACCAATCCAACCACTAGCACATGTGTATGTTTTCATTCCTCAGTCACATATATCGGTATGTATGTGCATACCGTATGTCTGTCTGTCTCCTCTCTGCAGCGGGTTACCACTGCAAAATTCTGTGATGAAGCCCCTTATAAGGCCAAGACCATCCTTATCATGACAGGGGGAATACAGGGTACTTTACCAAGTGCCACATTCTCAGCAATCTCATCTAAAAATACAAATTTAGCTGACCTCATTTTGCCCAAAATTGTGGCTGAGACAAGGGAAGGAAGCCATGAGCTCAAAAGAAGAATATAGGCCATGGAAAGAAAATTTTCTTTCCTCTGTGCCCAGAATGCAGACACAGCTAATGCTTTACTGAACCAAATGAGAAAAATCAACCTCAATCAGAGAGTCATATTAAAAGGAACACAAAGCTGAAGAAAAGTTAAGTCTTCTTTCCCCATGTCCTCTGATGCCCCAATTGTGCCCCATTTATCAGAAAAGCTACTGATAGAGATGAATTACAGCTGAGAACTGCACCACAGACCTCTGGGGACATGTCCACTGCTCCCTGAAAGTTAAAGAGGGCTCCCCAGGGCACAGTGGGGCATCTCATGTTGCAGCGCTTGCCCCTGTGACTAGTATTGAGCTTTTCCAGGAACTTTGAGGACGTGTAAATCTCTAAAGAGAAAAGCAGCTGCCACAGTCCAAAGAACTTCATTATTATGAGTTCAGTTAAAATCTCAACTAAATTGAGACCTCTAATGTTTTACTCCCTTGTACAAAACTTGTGCCCCCTTTGCAGTCTTCAGTGTCATACCTCCCACTTCTGTTAGCTAGACAACAAGTAGGGCTCCTTTTGTTTTACTAAATGCTATGACCCTTTCTAAATATAGATTATCAGTTTCCCCTTTCTGATAGTTTTTAAAGTTTGCCAATTTGTGACTTCAGGTTTAGTTTACATGCCCCTGTTGAATGTCACAAGGTCCCTCCTCTTCTGCTGACCATAAAACCATTTTGGGGTGGAGGAACATTCTTAGGTTGTATTCATGTATAAAAATAGCCAGTGATTGAATGTATGAAGAACAGCAGGTTGATCATTCAAAGCAACTTCCTCCTGTGTGCAGTTGTTCAGAAAACAACCAAAGCCATGTTTCAAAATTCTAAGTCTAGGGACTTTTCTTCTGCTGAAAAAAATCCAGTGGTGTTTTCTTATTTAATACCAGCTAACATGCATCAAAAATGTTCTTGACTCACCTTGTACTTCTACCATGATTGTATCACAGGCAGAATTTTCCCTGAATATATTCACACAGATCTTCATGACCAGTGACCCAAATTAAACACATTTCTATTATTTATGCTGCACATCCATCCTGTTCATTGATTTTTTATATCTCATGTAACATCAAGTGATATTCCAAAAGTGCCCACCCTTCATACCTCAAGGAAACCTATTTAGCAAATTATTACACTGTGCAGAATTGTGACCTCCTCATTTATTTCCAACCCAAAATAAGACACATGATTGATCTGTTCTTGGAGGAAAAGGAGACAATCTTGAAATTAAGTGTTTAACTAACACCTTGGTGTATGAGCTCATAAACTAATATCAGTAATGTTGAACACTAAATTAAGACAGGCAATAAAAACCTTTCCACTTCCCCTCCAAATACCATGGATAGAGGCATGTATAAGGTCACATTGTAGTCCTCACTTCTTAAAAGGATAAAGACATTGAGAAACTTTGCTACAGTTTATTGAAGAGTTCACAACACACAGTAAAGAAGGGTTGGCCTTTTGGGGTCCTGGGGCATGGATCTGGGGACCGGACCCTCCTCCCACCACCAGGCACACTGCTGCCGACATCAGCAACTAGGTAAGGAGCATGCCAAAAACATCATCTCCATGTGGGTGGCCCACCACAGCTACCACAGTAAACACGGCTACTGAAAAAGTGGCTAGACATCACAACCACCACGCAAATGGTCCATCAGCCACTAGAGCGCATTGACACAGGGAGAGTCACCAGCAGAGACCAAAGAAAAGAAGAGGATGTCTCTCTCCACAAAGCCCATTCCAGAGTGACAGAAGAAGCATCTGCTCTAAGATAATATTGGGGGACCTGAACACACCTCTCAGCATTGGACAGATCGTCTAGGCAACAAATCAACAGAATCAAATCAGATTCTTTCAGAAGGAGAGAAGAAATCTAGGGTTATCAGTGGTGGGAGTGGGGAGGGAGGAGGGGATAGGGAGAGATTGGACAAGGGGCATAAAGAATAACTACAATTTGTAACAATATACATACTAGTAATATTGATTTAACATATGTCAACATTGAACCCCCAAAATATGTATAACCAATTTTGATTCAATAAAAATTAGTTAATTAATTTTTAAAAACTCAAACACCTTAGCATGGCATACAAAGCCTCTGTCTTGCGCTATTTCCCCCCACCCCCCAGCTTTTACCCCATGCTCCCATCATAATGAATCATTGCAGCTCCCAAAATTCTCCATGCTCTCTCCGGCTGCCATGGCTTTGCTTATGCTGTCCCCTCCACCTGGAGCTCGCTTCCTTCCACTGATTGCTTGGGTACGTCTCCTGGGTAAACTTATTTAATCCTCAAGCTGAGCTGCTTCTCCAGAAAGCTTTCCTAGCCTCACCAATCTGGGCTGGGGTCCCCTCCTCTCTGCTCCTGCAGCATTGGTTCATACTTGTATTTAGACCTTATCACACCATACCATACCTACCTACCTATAGAAAATGAAGTTAGACCTAATTTCTTTCATATAGAATTTTATAAGAGGAAATAGTATATGAAAGTATGTAAAAAATACTAAAAAGTACGTAAATATAATCAAAAGACTCTGTAAAACCCTTTCCCCTCCTGTACAGCCCCTGAGACTTTCTTTTCTCTTTTCCCCATGGTCTCTTGCAAGACCTTTGGGCATACCCTTTGTGTCTAGGACCCCTCTAAGATAATGAACCAGAGGTTCTGGCATCACCTCTGCTCACACCGCATTGGCCACACCCAGCTGCAAAAGAGACGGGAAATGTAGTCTCTGGTTACATGGCCACATGCCAAGCTACACTCAAGGGTCCTCACACTAAAAGAAGAAAAAGGAAGAGGAGAAAGAGAAGGGAAGAGTAGATACTGGAGGATACTAACAGTGAGTAACTTAAATAGTGAGAAAAGGCTAATGGATGTAGAGAGGAAATACAGAAGTTTACAAAACCAGAAACCAAGAAATATTTTGAACAAAATTTCCAGTCATCTACTATAGGAAGAAGGGACTGGAGAATTGGAAAAATGAGGAATCAGAACTCAACTATGTTAAATATGCTCCTATTTTATAGGAACTGATAACTTATCTCTCAAATTTAAAACATGAGCTTTAGACATAACAGTCTCTGAGCTTTTAAACCTCTTGGCTATAAATTAGTAGATATGCATCTGCTCCGCTTGTGAAACTTTTCTCTTGGCAGGCAGAAGAAGAGCTCGGCACATACAAAGTAGTTTCCTGAGGTTAGAGGCAGTAAAAGTAACGATTGCAACAGAACTACATACTCTGCCAAAACTTAGTAAATTCACTAATTTCCCCGATGGCTTCTGTACTTGCTCAGTTTCTGAACAGCATGATCCTAAAAGAAGTCATATATTACTTACAAATGAACCTTGAGGATCACATATAAATATATTTTACAACAACTGACCTAAACTTTGATTTCTAAAGTACCTGGGCCTTTGGTTTTCGCTTGCCTATTCATGTCAAAAAGCATTTCCTTGTTACTCTATGTGCTGTTTACTGGCATGGCTCTCAATTGGTCACAGTTGCTGGCCTCTATAAACTTAAGGCAGGTCATCCTTAGGAGTGTGTGCAACTCACCTTCAGAAATCACAGGAAAGAGAAAGAGCAGGAGAAAGGCTGGTATGGCAGAAATCAACTTTAAGATCTACTAGGAGAACTTCGTAGATGTTTCCAAGAAAGTATTTTTTTGTTTGGGATTACCATTTGAGTTATGCGAATTGCCCTCTGTAATGTGGCTGGGCTCCATACAATTAGTTGAAGACCTTAAGAAAAAGACTGACCTCCCCCAAGGAAGAAATTCTGCCAGCAGACTGCCCTCAACTCAAACTGGAACTTGTCCCTGGATCTCCAGCTTGCCAGCCTACCCTACACATTTTGGACTTGCCAGCCTCCATAGTCATGTGAGCCAATTTCTCAAAATAAACCTCTCTCTTTACACACACACACACACACACACACACACACACACACACACACACACACACACACACACACACACACACACATCCTATTGGTCCTGTTTCTCTGAAGAACCCTAACTAATAACGTAATAGAAAAACAAGGTGGTACTAAAATACTAGACAACAATAACTTATAATAAAAAGGGGCCTAAACTTATAAGGTTGATGTAACATTCATGAGAAGTGTAGATATATTGAGCAGCTTTAGATTTTATCACATGAATGCATTTAGATTTTTTCAGGTAATTATTAAAAAGAATAGGACTAGAGTGCATAACTTTTAAACTAGCAGAAGTAATCAAGAAAAGTCAATCAATATAATGGAAGACAGGAAGAAAAAACAACAAAAAGGCAGGAAAAAGAGAAAGCAAAAAAGATCAAAATCTATCATACTTAGCAGGCTAAACTTTCCCATTAAAAATGATTGCTAGATTGGATTAAAAGAGAAAAGTCATTCTCTATGCTCTTTAGAAGAGACACATTTAGAAGATCAGAACAAAGAAATGTTGAAATCAAAAGGATGAAGAAAAATATACTGGGAAAATCTAAATCAAAAGAAACCTGGTATAGCTATATTAATATCAAAACAGAGTTTAAGGCAAAAAAATATTGTTAAGAATAAAGACAGTTATCACACTATCATGAAAGGAATAGTGCAGCAGGGAGACATAGCAATTCTAAACTTGCATGCACAGGGACATAGTCTCAGACTATAGAGTTTAAAAAGCAGTGAGACTCCTGTAGATGCCATATCCACACACAGCTAATAATAGGATTCGAAGCATTGTAGCATTGAGATGCTTCTGGAAGACCAATTACTCTTGCTACAGGAAGACTGAGCACAGACATCCACAGAAGCAAATAGTTTAAGATGGGAACCATGCAGCTCCACCAATATTGGCTTCAGAGTCACAGCAAGGCGAGCATCAACTGGCTCTGTGAAGACATAAACCTTCATTTTTATTAGAGTTCTGAGGCAGGAGTTAGAAACTTGGAACACAAAGGTCTCCCATCTTCCCAGTCTCCACTTCCTTGCTGGCAGTAAATTAGACACAAAGGTAGGTCCTACATCCCTTTGGCAGCAGTAAGGTGGCCCCATGACACACCTAACTCATGTATGGAATACAGACTCCACCCAGGGAGACTCTGCTTCAGTGCTTCTTAACATGAAATATACTGGCAATGATTTGAGAGTCCTAAGTCCATTACAAAGGAAGCTTCTTGGTTCCTTCCTTCAACTAAGCTTATACAATGTGACTTCAGAGGTAGCATTTCATGGTAGTTGAAAGCCCAGGCCTGGCCATCAAGTGGTCATGGGTTCAAACTCTACCTAGAAGTGAGCTATACGGTAACTTGGATTTAAACTCAATATGCCTCAGTTTCTACACTTATCAAAAGTGAAATAATATGTATAAAACCCTTATGATTGATTATGATCATAAAATGATCATAATCAAATTAAAAATGATTATGATCATAAAAACAATGATAATGATAAAAGTTTGATGAATCTCAAGCCCACTAGTAATTTAGATCCAAATGGAATTCTTTGGTCCTTCACTAGCTGGGGACTGAGTTTTCTGCCAACACTGTCTTCCTTTTACACACAACTAGGGTGAGTGTTTTATACCAAGTCAGCTCTTTCTCCTGTCCTCATGATCTCTCTGTTCCACTACTGGGCAGTGCTCTCTGCCACTGACTGAAGATGAGGAAGGGCATAGAATGATCAATGAGAGTCACCACCATGCTCCTTCACTGGACAAGTTTCTTCCCTGCAGAGTCCACGGGAGTTCTGGGTACTATGCTATGCCTTTGCCAACAGCACTATCTGAAACTCCGCTGCCTTTATGACAACATTTACAGGAAGAAAACACTCATACACTTCTCTCTTTTGTAGGCAGAACTGCGGACAACAACCTGTCCATGGGATGAGCTCTTGGTTCTGGCCTACTTTCCCTGCTTCTATCTCTTGTCAGCAGAGCAAAAAGGGGCTCTTTGAATCACAACTGCATAGGCACCAATTCTTGTTCTGATTCACAGCGTGCCACAAGAGAAACGGGGTCGACCCAAGAAGATGGGGCAACTGCTCTGCAGATAACTTTCAATATCTAACCCCCTTGCCACTCCCATTCCTTACTCCAAGAACAGCCTTCCAGTAGGGGTGGAGGGAATCAGTTTCCCCTGCACTACCTCAGTGCCTATGATTCCAGCTTCTCATGGCACATGCAGCCAATTAAGGCAATGTGTCAAGTCTCCCCCATGCCCGAGTAGCCACTACCTTAAATGCTCTTATGGAGAAGCTCACAGTTTAAAGAAGCAAAGGGGAAGGACAAGGAGCAACTCTCCCCTAGAGAGAAAAGAGCAAATATCTCTTCTACAGAATCACATTTAAATGTATTGAAAAAGAACATTCATGGTGTAAGAAGGAAAATAAATCTATCCTGGCACATCCGTATCCCTTTGTGGATTTGCAATAAACCTGTGAATTCTTTAGTTTCTGGTTCCTACCTTTCTTTCCATTATTTTTGTTTGTTTGTTTTCAACATTTGTTATTCAAGATATTTATATGGTTGACTAGAGAGCAAATCATACCAGAAACAAAATCAACCATAGGCAATTGATTGGTCTCCTATAAACACTACTCATCTGGCTGCACCATTTGCAGTACAGCCTGTAAGCAAAAAAGCCAATATAGTTTCAATCCGTCTGATACTTTTTATTCCTGTCTTCAGTAAAATATGAGAACAAGAGAACCTGCTTTCATTTCTTTCCTGCTTGAAGTCACATAAATAGATTCCACATCCTTCCAGCTTTAGGAAGCGTCCACTTCTGTTTGTGTGTTTCTGACTTCCTCTTGCTTGCGTGTGGCTCGTGAATCTATTCCCATGACCACTGGTTTATTAACAGTCATTTTGAGGTCCTGTAATGAGAACATCCTTCCTGAAACTACTGGGACTTCTCAGATTTTAACATGTATGCAAATAATTGTTTGATTTTTTTTGGTCAACTGGCTGCTGCTCCCCTCTGTGGGGATACTGTGGGGCTGAACAGATGGAAAGCTGGAACAGGCACCTTCCTTGTACAGCCTGGCCTCTCAGATCAGAGAGCAAGGTTGTCCATTTGCAGCCCTAACAATCTGAAACTGAAATTCAGCATACTTCAAATCCCAAAGTGGCAAGGCCAAGTGAACAGGAAAAACAGCAGGAGCAGCAGTCTTGAGCTTTCTGCTCTGCACACTGCTGATATTGGCAGCAAGGCCTCTGATGAGCCAGAGGAGAAAAGGCATGAGACAAAGAAACAGGAAGAGCCTGCTCAATGCTTCCCTCCTCATCCAGCGGTGCCTTTCCAGGCACCCACAGAACTCCAGGGATAAATGGCCCACAAAACAGATCGAAAGGCATGGCTCCTCTCTGCCTGGAAGCCAACAAGAAGTCTGTAACCCCCTGAGTTTTGTCCAAATGTGTTAAATCTGATTCCCTGTTTTGTGTCCAGCGAGACAGCAGGCAAGTCCCAGGAGGCTATGGTCAATTGCTCTGGCAGAAACCCCTCAATTCAAGCACTCGATCCTAATACATGACCCCCCTTCTAAGTGACAGCTGGGCCCTACTCTCAGAACCCACCTGCAAATCTCCACCTACACAAGCAGCTGAAAGGGGCAGTGCTGGAGTGTGCTAGCACACCCAAGGAGCAGTACAGAGGGCCTTCAAGTGGAAAGAGCTCCCAGGGGCGCCCGTACTGCTTTCTCCTCTGCCCAGTGAGAATGGAGAAATGTTGGAGGCTAGCCTTGTGACTTCCATGTCCAAAAAAGCTGAGATTTATCAGTACTATAATAACCAAAGTTTTTAGTTAAATAAAAATAAGCCAGCTAATCAGCTTGAGAATAGCATGGCACCAAATGAATCATTGTTTTGATTAACTAACATTTGTATAGCACTGTGTAGTTGATAAGGCCCTTCTCACATAGTATCACAGTTAACCTTTGCAGCACTTCTGAGGTGTAATGATTATCATGCATAATTGAGGCCTCAGAGACCCCGCTAGACTAAAGCCCAAGATCAAACAATTAGTACCTGGCAAAGCTCAAACTAGAATCCTGGTCTTTGAGCTCTGAGCTCACTGTTTTTCCACTTGGCCTCAGTTCCTTCACACAGGAAGTTGTTACATTTACTTCCAAAGTTCCCAATGTATTTTACCTCATTTTACTCTCACTCAATTCTGTGAGACGTGCACTGTATTATTATGCTCATTTTTATAGATGAGCATACAGAAAGATCATGGGATTTGCCCCAAATCCTTCAACCAATTAATGGCCATGACCTAGGTCTCCTGAGGTCCCAATCGAATGTTCTTTAGGCATTGTATTAGTCCATTTCTGTTGCTTATAACAAAAATACATGGAACTGGGTGTTTTATAAAGAAAATAAAGTTTGTGGCTTACAGTTTCAGAGGCTGGGAAGTCCAAAGTCCAGGGAACACATCTGGCAAGGGTCTTGGTGGTGACAGTGACCCAGGGGTCTCACATGGAAGAAAAATGGCAGAGCAGAGAGAAAGGCTCCTCACGCACTCTTCTTTTAAAGCCCTCAGAACTGCACCCATGACCACCATTTTTAATCATTCACTATGGCATGGTCCTACAATCTAATCACCTCCCCAAAGCCCCACCTTTCAATTATGATAATAGGATTTTGCAGCCTTCCAAAAGTCACAGTGGGGGCCAAGTTTCTAATACATAAAACTTGGGGGACACAATTCAAGCTTCAATGAGTTGGGGGGATTCAATCCACTACAGGCATTGTGACAATGGCCACCAGACTGTGACCCCTTAACAAGGATGGGCAACAAAATCAGGCAATGGCTGGAGCAAGGCCACGCAGAAAGACCACAGTCCATCTTTGGTATCAGCACACTAGACTTGGAGTGATGGTATTGACACAGTGCTGGCTGCGTTTTCAATTTCCAGTGGTGCTATTCTTCAGATTAAGCTAACTGCCCTTAACCCTCCACTGCTAGAGACTGCCACCCTGCCTTGCCTGGACAATGGTTTGTATTTCATACCTTACATCCACCAGCCTATAGCCTCAACTCCCCAAAATACTTGAGAGCTAGGGTGATAGAAAGAGGGTGCCTTGAGATTCTCTTCCAGAACCTGGGAGCTGGACAGAATGACACATTGTTTAGGAAGTACAGATTTCCACGCCCTATTTCATGTAATGCATACACCTAAAACAGGAAACTGCTTGTCCAGTGACATATTTAGAATCAGCCCCCCCTCGGTAAGAAAAAGGAAAGTGCCTTCTTGGCACCAGGGAATGTCCAACCCCCAAGGACCAAACAAAACAGCAACTGGTTGCTCCAAATCCCAGGCGACCCCAGCTTTGGACGGATGTAAGGTGCAGGTGCAGGTTTAAAAAGGAGCAGGGACTGGCTGAGAAGTCAGCCATGCAGCACCTCCCTTTTCTCTGCAGCCTGAGTTACTTCCCTTTGGCAGAACACCTGCTTCACCGCAGGCCAGATGGCAAGTGCTCCAAGTCAGCATCCTGACTGGAGCTTGGGGTACAAGCTGTCTAAGTACTGGGGACTCTGGTCTTGGGAAGGAAATGCATTTCTATCTTCATTGGCCTTTTACTATATTTCTTTTCTGCTGGATGATATCCCAGCTATTAACTCTAGCTGAATAAAGCTGGGTGGTGGAGGGTGACAGGATGATATGAAAAAGATTTGAGGGGCGGGGAGATGTTAGAGCAGGCAGAGAAAACTGGCTTCTGTTTTAAAACCCAAATGGACCCCAGGAACTTGCAGTTTTGGAAGCTACACCCACCTCACATGACAACAAATGCTTTAGAAAGCAGCCACACCCCACATGAAAACAAACTTATATATAACTGTGAAAGAAGACTTAAGGACTTTAATTCAAGATTTATCAATTTTTATTAAGGGTTTTTGATTAGTTGTGTTTTGTATTTTGGCAACAACAAGATTTTTTTCATAACTTAATCTTCACTGTAAGCGTATGAAAACCCCCGGGGTCCTCAGCACTGCCCCCTGGTGCCTCTGGGTGCAGGGCCCTGGCTCAGAGAAGACGGTGAGTGAGACAAGCCATGGAGGCCAATGCGGGGCAGCGAACAGCCGCAAGAGAGAACCGGGGTAGTGGCCGCAAGTCTGACGTCAGCCAGCTCGTGGTACCCATGGAGAAAGGACTTTGAAGTGGGTCTAAGAGTCGATGGTGTCCTCAGTATATTGCAGCTAAGGAGCTAGAAGCTGAGGTTTTTAGTGGGAGAAAAAGAAGACAGAAAAAGTGCTCTCCTCTCCCACACTGTGCATTCCCTCCCTTTTTCCACCTCTCCCCTTTCCTCTTTTCCATGCAGAAGGAACAAGCAGAAGGGCCAGGCCTCCTCCCTCAAAGGAGAGCCCCCCACCCCTTGGAAGACTGGAAACATTTAGGATAAGGCTCCAAATCAAGAGGTAGAGGTAACCTTGTGATCCCTCACCAGCCCATGACTAGGAAATGAGGTTGCATTTCTTTTTTATTCCCAAATCACTATGACGTAAGTTCCCAGTATCCCAGTTCCTGGAATCTAAGCCTAGATCTACTTAACAGTTTCCAAGAATGCTCATTAATTTCTGCCCTAGCAAGTTCCCAGCTTCCTCCACTGGGGCCTCCTCGCTGTCCTCACACGCTGCTGCCTTTCCTAACCACATCCCAAACTGAGGCTCCACCGCTGAGCGCAACTGTCCCTTCCCGTGTCCCCTTCTGGCTTCGGGAAGGGCAAAGTGCTCTTCCATTTGTTAGTCCTTCCGAAACATGGACCAAGACTCCCCAGTCTCCAGAGATCAGCTGGTAACTTTTAATAAGACTTTGATGATGGTTAGGGAAAAACTGAGAATGAGAATAATTCTTGGTAAAATTAGCTACACTAAGAGTCCATAGTCCCAAATATGATCAGAAAGACCAGATCCCTGTCTGGCTCCTGCCCTGTCTCCCCGTTCAATAATCCTCATGCCTCAAAGTTAGGGCCCAACTTTTCACTGGCCCTAGAAGAAAAACAGCATCCTTTTATCACCTGAATCCAAGGCTGCCTCATTTTTTTCCAGAAGTAACCTTTTTCTAGGGTGTTTGGCTTTGAGAATAGCCATTCTTTTGGGGTTGTATATCTACTCAAGCATTTAATTTGACACCAATGACCATGCCAGAAACTCTACAGGAGTCTATAAGTTGGAGGACATATTTTTCAAAGTGTGGTTTTGTCAAACTGAGATAACACCATATGTGGGACACCAGCAATCCAGCCCAGAATGTCTTTTACCAGCTTAGTCAAACTCTTGATCTTACCTGCAATATTAGGTAAGAGGAACAAGCCCGTATGTCACTCCTGCTATAATCAGGTTCCTGTAAGCAAGTGATTGAATAAGAACACACATACAATGAAACACAAACTCACATACACACACACCTGCATTATTAAAAACAAATGATAATTTCAAGTATAGGGTAGTCTAATTCCAAATTTAGGGGGGAAACATCTAAATTTGCAGAAGCAAAATTCTGCTAATTGCTAAAGAAGACATTTGACAACTGAAGCATCTGCTTTTGTATTAAGTGAAAGTATTCAAGTATTTTCCCCAAAATTTAAAAAAAAAAGGCATTTGCCATTTGCCTAAGTAAAAAAGCTAACTTAAGCAGCTTTACCCAAATCAAAAGGTGGAGCTTCTTCAAAAATAACGCACAATCTCTAGTCTAAAAAGCATACATGTTTGTAAATTTTTGGATGACATTTTTCTACCTTCCAAGGAAAAAATTTTTGATGTCAACCTTCTACCAGGAACTTCGTTATCATGAAGTAGGCCACTTAGTCCGGCTCCATTCTAGGTATTAAGGTGAAATTCCCCATTTGAACTCACCTTTTCTACACTTTCTCTTAATGGGAATGGTAGTGTTCAGAGGGCTAAGATAAGAAGTGACTCTCAAAGACAGGGACTGAGAAGGGACCTTAGTCTAGAGGAAAAGGAGTCTGCTTAACACATGGTCCTGCCGAGGACCCCAGCTCAGCAGGTCATAGAGCTATCCTGGGACACACCTCTAACTCGCTACATAGAAATTGCTCTGGTATAATACTTGGTGGATGAACCTCTCAGGGACGTGAACCAAAGACTGGTGAATGGGTTAGTGACTTGGGATCCTGGCCAAATGTCTCTCTTTGGATACTCAGCTAATAGGTGGGTAGCATGAATAGGCACAGAGGCAGTAGACATTCAACAACCAGCCCTTTATTGAGGTGGTGACTACGTCCCGCTTTACACCAGTCTTGTGTACACCACTGGAGCTCACAAGCCACACAAGCACTTTGAATCCAATAGTGAATGACTCAGGCAGCTAGGGAAGGCTATGTTTTATTATCATATATCAGTTGGCTCAGACAAAGCTGTTGATACTAGTACAGCATTTTCAATAACTAGTGAAGTGTATTTCTATCATCTCATAAATATGGTTACTGTTCAGGGGGTAAAACCAAAAACATCACTGTCAGAAGATTTCTCTTGTCAAGTCTACATATAAGGAAATAATTCACTGCGTGTCTACAATAACATCATCCTGAAAGGCCTACTACTGACATATTTTAAATAAGGTCTTTTGCAGCAAGATGCTTTCCTCTGTAAGAACAGTAAGTAGCTGACGGCTGATAGAGACACTCTTTAAGCAGTCTCCCTAAGGTCTCACCATGCCATCAAACTGCAAGGTTGAAATTGTGAATGGAAGACTATCATGCAAAGACCCCACCATGAGGCAGCAAAGGATCTAAATGAATCTTCCTTTTAGCTCTTGAATGCATAGGCTGTTCAGGTGTTAATTTTCTTTATATGCTTTGGAATTTTAGTTTGCGGATTCATCACGTTGAATGAGAGGTTCTCTCTCTGAATCTCTGTCAATTTCCCTCCCTTCCTTCTTCCCTCCCTCTCCCCGCACTCCCTCCCTCTCATAGAGCAGTTTTTCAGTGGCCTCCACCCAGCTCCTCAGACCTCCTAGTCTACAACCTAGAGACTTAGTGACTTAAGGCTTGGAAGCTCTTGTCCCACAATGGCTTTGGAGAATCAGAGTATTTTGGTTCAAGTCCTAATTGCAAGGCAATGTTTGTGTCCTTCCATCTCCCACTCACCAGGCATGCAATAATTAGCACTAGGTAGTAGCTGGTAACAGCTTCTGTGAGCAGCCTCCATCCACAAATGGGTGAATCACTTTAGCCCCTGGCTTCAAGCAGTGAGCCTGGCTCTGGTCCCTATCTGGGTGAGCTGGGAAGGGCATTTTTATCTCCTGTAACCTCTTCAAATGTCGTATTCATGGTCATTACCTTTGCCTACTACCTGACTTGACACTCAGCAGACATATGGCTTTAGCCCTTCAGACTATTTTGCAAATCTATTGAAATATTTACCTTGTTTTTAAATATGGCTATGTATTTTTAGTTTACTCTTGCTCTATTTTATTTTATCATCTTATGTGTTTGGAGTAGTATTTTAGTTTGCTAGGGCTGCCACAACAAAGTACCACAGTCTGGGTGGCTTAAACAACAGAAATCTATTTTCTTACCATCGTGGAGGCTAGAAGTTCAAGATCAAGACATCAGCTGCCTTGGTCTCATCTGAGGCCTCTCTCCCTGGCTTGTAGATGGCAGTCTTCTCCCTGCGTCTTCACATGGTCTTCTCTATACATGTCTGTGTCCAGATTTCCTCTTCTTCTAAGGACACAAGTCATATCGGATTAGGGACCACCCTAATGATCTCCTTTTAACTTAATTACCTCTTTCAAGACCATATCTCCAAATACAGTCACATTCTGAGGTACTGCAGGTTAGGACTTCAATATATGAATTTGGGGAGGACACAATTCAGCCCATAATGCCGGGGTCGGGGATGGAGCACAGATTAAATTGCAAACTTAAAATACCTTCTCTCTCAGCCCTCCTGGGACAAGATTTTGCACCATCCCCTAACTCTCAGGGTAGGATCATCCCTCTGCCTCACAACCCCATTGCCTCCCGCAGCTGCTACACATGTCCTTGGAGATGCAATCACTGTAGTGGTGTTAGCAGAGGACCTTGTGTGAAAATGATGCTGATAATCTCTCTGCTTGTTCAGACTCCATTACAACCAGAACTAAACTACCTTTGACCTGGAGGGGCTTAGAGCCCAGTTGAGATGGCTGCAAACACTGTGCTCATCCAGCACTCAGAATGAAGCACCTTGACTAGGTTTTATGGTCTGCATTTGCTTGTCATTTCAGATCGCTACTGCTGCATACCACATAATGAGACCTTTGGTAACAGCGTCTGAGATTTAGTCAAGTCAGGTCATCTTTGAATAACACTTTCTCAAAGTGGCCCAGACTCTGATTTCAACATCATTGAATCTAAGCCAAGCCTTCTATTTCTGAAAGAATCTGAAAATATTCTGGAACAAGCATCTCTTGTCATGGGTTGACCTTGTCTAGAGTACTGTACTCTGCCTGTTCTCTAAGAATAGAGTTTACATTAGCAATTATTGTCTTTATTTCTACAAGACATGGGATGTGAAAGTGACAGAGCAGATCACAGCTGAGATATTAACCTCGTTTTCCTTGTGCACATCCCGCCTCCTCTGCTCTTTGCCAGGTACTCAGAAGACTGTATTCCTCCTCCACAAAAGCCAGAACAAACATTCAAGGAATCCACTGCCCAAGGGCAAGGTCTCTTGTTCTTTCTTGAAAAGCCAGTTTCCCTGTTCCAGAAACTAGATAAACCTGGGGAAGGGTAGGGATAAGGCAGAGCAGTGACTCAAAAAGCAGAGAAGCAGACAGAAGAGAAGAGATGTCCCCAGAGGAAAGAGACTCTGCCACGAGGAAGGAAGGAGGTGGGGTAGAAAGTGTTCTCCAGTGAGCCCCATGACACCTCTTCAGGGGTCTTGGACACATGTGTGCTCCATGGAGAGAAAGTAAAAGACTTAATGCCTTGTGTAGAAATGGAGGATTGAGGGACAAATTTCATCCCAACAAGAAGGAAAAGAAAAGAACCAACTAGTCATTCCTCAATAGGCAGGGCCATATTCAAATCACTGTTACATTTAGATCCTTCATGAGAAACTACTGGAAATATTGTTCTTCGATACCACACACAAGTTGTGTCAGGTCCGCAATTTCATTTTACCCTATTTACAATCTAACAGTTTAGCCTGTTACAGTTTTCTTGATGCTGGAAGACGACACAAGACAGCTAGGTCAGAAACAAAAGGTTTTATTATTCACAGCACAGCAAATGTCATAATTGTGTTAGCGCTTCTTGACCCCCAAGTCCTACAGTGGTGACATCAAGGGCAGTGAATTGTGCTGTAGGAAGGAACACTACTATGGACTGAATTGTGTCCTCCCAAACTTCATGTGTTGAAGACCTAACCCCTAGTACCCGCAATGTGATTGTATTTGGAGATAGGGTCTTGAAAGAGGTAATTAAGTTAATATGAGGTTATTAGGGGGGGTCCTAATCTGATATGACTGGTGTCCTTAGAAGAAGAGGAAATCTGCACAAAGACATGTACAGAGAGAGGCCTATGTGAAAACACAGAGAAGACAGCCATCTACAAGTCAAGGAGAGAGACCTCAGAAGATGCCAACCCTGCTGACACCTTGATCTTGGACTTCTAGCCTCCAGGGCTATGAGAAAATAAATTTCTGCTGTGTAAGCCATCCAGTCTGTGGTCCTTTGTTGTGACAGCCCTAGGAAATTAGTACAAACACTAATCTTGGGAATCCACTATGTTTGTAGCAGCCTTCTCTTTGTCACAGAGGGAGAGATTACTTCATCTCTTCAGGTTGCTGGCTGCAAACGCAACCCTGAGAAATGGCACAGGCAGAGAGTGACCAGGGCCTTGCACTCTTGGCATAGCCAGTAAGACAGATAGGAGCACAGAGGCCCATACAGTGCTGTCTCCTCCTACGAGGTGCTCCACATGCATCTTGCAACATCCTATCTGAGAAATCTCCAAGACTACATTGTTAAGAGGAGAAATTCAATCAGACAGATATCCTCATCAGCCTGTGTAGTACAATTATAAAGTTTAAACCTCTCAGTTATAAAGGATTGACACAGGTGACATAAGCTGTAAGCCTTCAACATCAGAAGACAGTGGCTGGGAAACACCAGTGGCAATGCCATAATGTGGCATGTGTCTGTGCCTGACAGACTGCCAGGAAAAGAACAAGGCTGTGTTCATAGCCCTCTATTTTATTTGCCTCAACACATAATGATAGCCCCTTGAAAAAAGTGCAGGAGGTAGGCAGGGTGCATGGTGTGATGACTTTGTCACGTGTCAGCGTGGCCAGGCTGAACTGCATCTCCCATGACGCCCTTCCTGGGTGCAGGCCTGGCTTGATGGACACGCTAGCAGTGCCGTTGCCCTGCCCAGGGACCTGTTCTCAGATGGGGTCCTTGTGCTTGGGGTTTCATGCTCAGTGATGAAATTCTTATTAATTTTATCTTTGCATTAGTGTTTTGGAAGCGGGATAGTCTTCCTTCCTGTCTGCTTGTCTGCTTTTTGAGTCGCTACTCTGCCTCATCTCCATCCTTCCCCAGTTTTATCTAGTGGGATACTGGAGCGTGTTCTGGAGGCTTGAAGCCTTGACTCACGTGTGGTCCCACCTCTTTCTAATTCTCTGCCTCCCTGGGACAGGGTTTCAACCACCCCTTCCCCTTCCACCCATACTGACTGTTACCACCCTCTCCTCCTTCTGCCACCTGTGGGGTCCTGGGCATGGGACAGAGAGGGATGGAGACAGATGGGCACATGCTCCCCAAGTGTTGAGTGACGGGACAAGGCCCACAGTGCCTGTGAGGGTCTGCATTCACCCCACGAGTGTCCCACGCATTGGGGAGTGTGACATTAAATAACAAATAATAAACACCATAATAGGTCCAGAGAGAGACCACAGAACAAAGAGCAGTTCTCCTGCTTTTTGAACAAAGGGCTCTATATTTTTATTTTGCACTGGCCCCACCAATGATGTAGCCACTCTGCCTGTATGTTCCATGTGTCAGGATGTACCGCGAGAGACATATTTGCACAAGACTTAGAGTGTGGAGTGAAGCCACAGCCATATTGATTTTATCTTCAAAACGTAGAGGCAGGTGGTACTGTAGCCCATGCACAGTGTCACTTATCTGCTGGCTTAATGCACTGGCATGGGCAGCAGCTGGGCCCGCAGATCCTCCACCTCCCCTCAGCTTCTCCAATTTCTGGGCCAGTGATGTGTTTAGCTCCATCATGAGGGACACAGCTTTTCCCACATGACACACACATCCTGGTGGGAGACGGCAAGCACAATGTGAGTTCCAGTATGCGCTATGGCTTCCAGTTTGTTCTTGCTCTCCTCTGCTTTATATCCATCTTCCCTTCCACACTGCCTGCTTTCTGGACTTCAATCTCTAGCAGCAGATGCAAAGACAACTTCCTAACCAGCACTTTTTAACCTGAAGTTAAAAGTGTAAAGTTAGTGCCTGTGACAACAAAGCTCACGTATTATATCTTCTTAGTAGTTCTGCCTCCCTAATTGAACCCCAACTAATAAGTATGGCCAATTTTTTAAATCTTAGAATACTTATAATTCACTTCAGAAAATAGGACTATATGTTTAAAAAAGAAAAAAGAAAAACCATAAAATTACATGATACAGTGAAATATCTTACATTTGCACAATCCTTTGCTGTTTTCCCACATTGTCTTATTTAGCCATCACCACAAATCCCATGAGGCAAGTTAGGACAGCTATTACAACTCCCATTTTTCTTATGGAAGTAATATGCAGGGAGTTAAATGTCTTGGCCAATGTCACATAAATAGAAAGTGGCAGAGTTGGAACTGGTCTTCTAATGGTTATTCCAGTGCACTCCCATTAACCTAGAGAGCCTCTCCCAAATATGAAAAGGTAGGATAGACTATGAAGCTCAAATCTTTGGTAGAATGAGATCCCTTTTAACCAGGAATTAAGGTCTCTGTCTCTTTTTTTTTTTTTTTTTGGTTGGGGGGAGGGGGCCAGCTAACCAGTACAGGGATCCGAACCCTTGACCTTGCTGTTGTCAACCCTGCACTCCAACCAGCTCGGCTAACTGGCCAGCCCCTGGGAGGTGAGATCTCTGGTCCTCAGTTATGTAATTATATTTTTGCTCTCTGAACATTAAATCTGCCAAGCGTGAATCATTCCATTGACACCTTTACAACCATCTCCATTTCCCAGGCCCTCACCCTGGAGCACAAAGCACTAAAAATTCATGCTCAGCACTCAACAGTCAGACTTCCAATCTCAGAAAATGAAAAGGACACCCAAAATAATTGCACGTGTCTGTAAAACTGGAGTTCCTCACTGGTACATCTTAATGCTTATAGACACATAAGCAGTTCTCATCATTATAATTCATGCATCTGATACATTGACGTGAGGTTTGGCAGTTGTTTCACGGTTCTGAAAAAAAATCAGCTTCACTTAAAACAAATAGAAATTCCACAATAGACTACAAAGTAAGTGAGACTTTTGCTTTTCTATTTCTACTAACCACAGGAATGAGAAATAAGACACTCTCTTAAAGCCTCCAAGCTATATCCATATAAAGTCATGAATACGCTAGCACTGTGCAAAATCCAAAGAAAATGCTAATTTGCATCATTTGCCAACGATTGTAGAATCAGCCCTAATAAGGTTTTAGATTATTATAGTCTTACCTTATGGGAAAAAGCAACAGTTGAGATTTCAGGACCAAAGTTGCTTCTAATGAATTTCTGCTCCTCTGGACAGGTCTCATAAACACGTAAATCATGACCGTGTTCTCCATAACCACCAACGAGCATGTGCCAATGAGAACCAGCCCCACTGCTCCTGCAACTCGTGATACTTCCACTCATATTGCATGTTCCCCAGATTCAGGCATGGGAGTCCCCCAGGCCAGGGCTTTAGGAAGTCCTGAAACTGCCTGGTCTGCTGCTCTGACTCACGCTAGATCATGTTTGAGTGCCAGCCTCCTTAGACGATGAGGGGAGCTCCATTCTTTGGATGTCAAGCAGAAGAAGCACAAGCGTGCTCCAAGGGGCCCTCGTCTATTCATTGGAACAAACATTTATGGAGAGTTTACTGCATGAGAGACATCGTGCTTGGCCTGAAAACACAATGGTGAAAAAGGCAGATGTGTCTTCCCTCATGGGGTTTACTTCGCAACAGACATCATGCTTGGCCTGGAAACACAATGGTGAAAAAAGCAGATGTGTCTTCCCTCGTGGGGTTTACAGTCTAGGGTAGGAAGTAGATGTTAACCACCAACCACAAAAAAGTGTCACTGGCAAGTGAGGTGGGCGCTGGGAGGCTAGGATCATGCCACGGGGACACCTGGGATAGAGGGCCTCCCTCAAAGTGCCATTGCATGGATTCTGAAGGAACGACAGACAAAGGAGTGAAGCTCGGCATGACTAAAAGAGAAAACACAAGCCTGAATCCGGGTCCCCAGAGGGAGCCCTGATCCTGGCCAAGTAGGAGGACTGGTAGGTTCTGGACTAAGGAGATCAGGCCTGGGTGCAGCAGATGGGGACCTGAGGAAGCAATGCGAAAGGCAGCTAAAAAAACATGAGGTTGAGGAGGGTGACTTTCATCTCCAGCACGATTGTGCCTCAGGCCAGCCCTGCCCCCACAAGTAATTAACAGGGGGAGGGGAGTTTAAGTTCTGTCCCCCTCAGCCACAACAAGGCTCCACTCCACAGGGCCCCAAACAGTATCGCAAGCAACATGTTTATCCTTCTGCCTCCTTTAAACACTCCCTTCCAGGTCCCTGGCACTGTGTCTCTCCTTCCCCACTGCCCCTGGAGCCCTTCAGCACCCTCTGCTGCCGCGGCCCGCCCTTCTCGCCCCATCACCTGCACACACACACACCTATCCGCCTCCAGCTGGGGACCAGAAGGGAAAATGTGATTCTCGGATTTAAGCATCAAACTTGGAGGTGTGAGTGGCTAATGGGTATGTTTCCCAGAAATTGTGTATTCCTTAAAGTGCCTACCAAGGCTAATGAATCTCCTGAAGGAGCACTAAATTTCTGAGCAGAGGAAGCTTCGCATGTGTTTGAAGAACTGAGACCAGCAAGTTTTTATTGACCTTCAGGAAGATGACCTTCCTCACCTCCATATTAATAAACTGAGACTTCAGGGGGGAAAGGGGCAGGAGAGAGAGACAGAAGGAGCAAAATTCAGTCCCCAGGAGTGGTCCCTGCCTCTTCCTCCAGTGATGGCGTCCGGATGGAGAGCAGGGAAGGCCTACCGCTCTGGCGGGCAACTCCGAAGTGCTGAAAAGGGATGGGAAACACACCACCCCTTCTCAGAGTAGGCACTCGCAGCTCCAAAGCTTTTCCCTCTGTCCCGGTATTAAATCAACACAGTGAGTATATAAAGAAGAAAAGTTGTGTGTGTGTGTGCAGATTTATTCCTGAGCTGCTAAATTTTTAGAAAATCAGTATGATTCCAAAGCATCTTATCTAATAAACACTACGTGCCAAAACTATCATAAGTAAAAATCTTTTTTGATCCTCCAAAAATTCCATGAGGTAGTGATGTCAGAGGTAGGGTCCGGGGGGCCCGGTAGTCAGCCTCAACCCACACAGTCCTCTTACCAGGTTGACTCCACCACTGGAAAGAATTCAAGGGCACAGGCACAGTGGAAAGTGAGAACAAGTTTAATATAATAGATAAGAAATACAGGTTGCACGGAGAGAGTGCAGCATGCTCCAGAGACTGAGCAGGGCCCACACCAAGTTTAACACAAAAGTAAGTTCACTATAGATATCAAGTCTAACACAAAAGAAAGAAAAACATTCTTAAAGTTCAGTACAAAGTGTGGCTCAAGAGAATGAGCAGCCGCTTACTGAAAGTATGTTTGATACAAAGTGAAGTCTACCCACCTCAGGCAGTGAAGTGTGGGTTGCCTTCAGGAAAGCGAGCAACAACCCTGCCTTCTGCTGGGATTCAGCTTGTATAGTTTCTCTAATTAAAATTCAGTCAAGGGAGTGGTTCCCAGTTATATGCACCAGAATGTTCTGTGCTCTCTATTGAGCATGCCCAAACACTGGATTGCTTAAGCCAGTCCCCTGTGCTCTCATTTTCCCCAGTTGGTGCTAAAAATAGGTCTGACCTGCAACAGTAACTCTCCTCCAGGGAAGATCTCAGAGGAGGGGGCCTGAGGCTTAGCAGGGTGGCTGGAAACCCAGAGCATGTCCTGAAACCCAAGCCCAGGATAACTGAGCACATCCTGTATCAGTAGGCCCCATTATTATCTCCTGTTTTAGAGGGGAAATCAAGGCAGAGAAATGTTCAGTAATTTCTCCCAAGACTAAAAAGTTTTATGATTAAACATCCAAAGGAAGATTTTTGTCCCTTGCTTTAAAAGTTCAAAAAATATTTGAAACATTTTACATGACTGCCTATTTTGTAAAAAATCAGGTAGAAATCAGGAAATACATATTAATCCAAACTTAGGTGTTATTTTTAAACCATCAAATAAGCCATTATTATTTGATTTTTTAAAATATACTATATAAAATTTTTTTTAAAGTAATTGATGTAAGTGTTCCGAGCCTTTGAGGAATAGGTGGGCTGCCTTTTACTAGTGGGGAGTGATACCGCATTAGAGGCTGCCGTAGTTTGCTAGGGCTTCTGCAATGAAGTACCACAGACAAGGTGGTTTAAACAACAGAAATTAATTTTTTCACAGTTTTGGAGGTTAGAAGTCCCAGATGAAGGTGTCGGCAGGGCTGGTACCTACCAAGCCCTCTCTCCTTGCCTTGTAGATGGCTGTCTTCCTCCTGTGTCTTCACATGGCCTTTCGGATTTGTATTATATCTATGTCCTGATGACCTCTACTTATAAAGGCACCAGTCATATCGGATTAGGGCTCACCCTAATGACCTATTTTGAAGTCAATTGCTCTTTAAAGACCCTATCTCCAAATATGCTCATATTTGGAGTACTGAGGGTTAGGATTTCAAAATATGAATTTGTGGGGGATACAATTCAGCCCAGGGGCAATGGCCCATGAATTAAGAAAATGTCACATAAATGGACAGAAATATGCCAAAGCAGCTAGGAAAGTAACCTGGGTTAGAAATGCACCACTAGATGGCTGTCCCTGAATGGACTGAGCTCAGACAGAGGTGGGAGAAGATTCTCAGAATAGTCACCCAGCGTCACTGCTCTCCAAATGGGAAAATATGCTTCATAGCTACAGCTAGTGTACACTCAAGAGGATAAAATTTAGCTGAAACATGTTTCCTTCCCCCAATTGTGGCCTTAGATGATTCTTTGATCCTCTTAAATTAGGCGAGAGTTCAAACAGGAACATACATGCAGCAGATTTGATGTTGGAAATTCATGAGCCCAATTCTACCTTTTGGCCTGTTAAAGGATATTGCTTAATTATGTGAGCAGAAGCCAATGCCAGTGATATTTCCTGAATGTTAATGTTTCTCTTCAGAAAGGACATCATGCTTTGTCTAACAAAAGTAAAATGCAGATTAATTCTGAAAGTTAGAAATCTGTGGGTTGTTTCATTTGCTTTTTAAATTAACTAGTCATTTTAACTTTCACTGCTCAGTTTTTCTTTCTTTAAAAATATTTACCAATTCACATCACATGAATAGCTTCATACTTTTATAATTAAGAAAACTCTTAAATGATTACCACATACTTTTAAAATTTCCTTTTATAGAAAAAACAGTTTTTAGTTTTTGTTTTTTAATTTGTCCAGTGATTTTTGCTTCCCCTAATTAAATAAGTATGATCCTAAACAGGGTAAAATAAAGTTTGGGAGAGTGAATCACATATTCTCATTATAACTTTAGAGGGGTGTCTATAAAGGGAATTATTTGAGGGCCACAGGCAACATGAATTTCTTTCTGCAAATGTCCCTCCTTTTGCCAGTTGCAAAGAAACTAATTGGGAGGAGGAAGGCATCCCAATAAATACAATATATAAGATATAATTGGCATGAGACAGGCACCCAAACCCCAAGGCCATCTCACTGAGAAAATTTACTTTCAAATATCTGGTAGTTTTCCATACAATGGGGAAAAAAATATGTTTGCTGTACATGCACTTATCTAAGAAAGACCTAGTGTCTCTAAATATGAAGAACTTCTAAAACCAGTAATAAGAAGACTAACAACCCAGTAAATAATGAACAAGTGCCTTGAGCAGTCAGTTCACAAAAGAAAATACAGTATGAGTGGCCAATAAGCACATAAAAATATATTTAATTAACATTATCACCATCAAGTAAATACAAACAAAGTGATCTATCATTCATTTATCAGTTCATACCCACCAGAACAGCTAAAATTAAGAGGACTGACAACACCTGATTGTCAAGCATATAGAACAACTAAAACTATCAGATACTGACAGTGTGAAATGTGTAAAACCACTGTGGAAAACTGTTTGGTAGCTTCTTATTAACTAAATATACCCAGCAATTCCAGCCCTAGGTGTTTGCCCAGAACAGATGAAAAATTTCATTCATGAAAGATTTGTACAATAATGTTTATAGCAGCTTTATCCAATAGGTCCAAACTGGAAGCAATTCAACTATCCAACAGCAGGAGAATGAAAAAATAAACTGTGGTGTATTCAGACAATGCAACTACACAGAATAATAAAGAATCAACTATTGATACACATGACAATTTGGATCTATCTTAAAGACAGTGCACTGTACAAAAGAAGCCAGGCATAGAACAGTGCATCCTGTCTGATCCCATTTATATAAAGCTCAAGAATTAGCAAAGCTAAACTATGGAGAGAGAAAAATCAAAACAGCGGCTCTTACCGGCTGAGGTTTAACTGGAAGAGGCCCAGAAACTTTCCGGGGTGGCGTAGATGAGGCTGTGCAATTCTTACCAAAATACATTCAATTGAACACTTAAGATCTGTGATTTTCATGGTATAGAAATTTTACTTTCATAAAAATGTTACACATGTTTGTTATACAAAACTGGCTCTGTGGTTTTCCAATATTTCATGTACACCCCATTCTATCATTTTCTCTTGTCACTTAGCTGACTTGCCTGGCTTGCTGCCGGCTGCTCACGTGTTCCCAGCGCATGGTGACACAAGCCCTCCAGGGAGGTCAAGTGCACTGGTGAGCCCTTCCTGTTCATCAGACCTCACAGGACATGGCATGTCACAAGGAGGTGAAAGCCTACAAGACTCTCTTTGAGAGTCACTAGCAGGGGTAGGCCCCGAACCAGGAGCGAACTCCCCTAACTCTCTCAAGCCCTCCCCTCACCCAGCTCGAGTGTGAGGAGAACCCCGGGCGGGCCCATGGACTGTCTGGAGCCTGGTCCAGCCTGGCTGGTGCATGAGGACTGGGGCCCTAGCCCAGTGCCAGGATGACCCAGCAGCAGTTGACCTGCTGGCAGAAGGCCCTGATGCTGGAGCTGATATCCTGCAGGAGGAACCGGTGGGGGGCTTCCTGATCACCCTGGTGGATGAGTCCGACCTCTGCAACTGGGAGGTGGCCCTCTTCAGACTCCCCAACACCCTCTACGAAGGCAGCTACTTCAAGGCACATATTCGATTTCCTATTGACTACCCATATTCACCACCTACTTTCAGATTCTTGACCAAAATGTGGCACCCCAACATTTATGAGAATGGAGATGTGTGCATTTCAATTCTTCATTGGCCTGTTGATGACCCACAGAGTGGAGAACTGCCCTCTGAAAGGTGGAATCCTACTCAGAACGTGAGGACTGTCCTGTCAAGTGTAATCTCACTGCTTAATGAGCCCAACACCTTCTCCCCAGCCAATGTGGATGCTTCGGTTGTGTTCAGGACATGGAGGGAGACTAAAGGAAAAGACAAGGAATATGCTCAAATCATTAGGTAACAGGTTTCAGCCACTAAGGCAGAAGCAGAAAAGGATGGAGGGAAGGTCCTCACAACCCTGGCAGAATACTGCACCAAAATTAAAGTGCCTTCCAATGACAATAGCTCAGATTTGCTTAATGATGACTTGTACGACAATAACATTGATGATGGAGATGAAGAGAGGAGGATGCTGACTGTATGATGATGATGATTCTGGGAATGAGGATTCAGTGCCCCTGAGCTACTGCCTCAGGCTGAAGGCAGGGGAGCAAGTGGGGACCTAGCAGTGGCCCCTCAGCAAAACCCTATTCACAGGGGGTGGGAAAACAAACACAGCTCCTGTGACTCCCCGTATAGATCTCAGTTTGCTCCTCTTATGGACCTTTAATGGACAGAAAGTAACCATCCACAGAATGTCTGAACTCTTGCATTCTTTACCCTTCCATCGCTGTACTGATTCTTTTTATAAAACAGACAAAACAACAACTCAAACTCCCGTCTCACTTTGTCTATACAGAATGTTCACAGCAAAACATGTTTGGTCTATTTTTAGATTCTTGAAGAATTAAATAGTCTTTCAAGACGTTTAATATGTTTAAAGCTGGGAACCCATTGGGAGTTCACAAGTGCTGCATATACTCGGTAGCAAAAGAAAATGGAAAAAAAAATCCACAAAACAAACTTAAAAAAAATAAAAGCAAATTTGCAAAGGTTTAACTGCTCATTTACATTAGTGTGTGCACAATTTGGTGAATTTTGTTTCTTCCCCTTCTTAAGGCTGGGACACAGTGGGCGTTAGGGACTTTGTGCTAAGCCTGATGAAATGTGCTCCCTCAGCCTCCATGAAATCATCCTAAGAAGGAGGCCTCAGCTACTTTGAGGAGAGAAATCAGATTTTGTTTTTTGAAATTGATTGGGATCTAAAGCCTGAAGTAAATATTGATACTTTACATGGAAAAAAAAAAGAGCCACTAGTTCTGAGTGCCCTTAGCAAGAGCTAATGTGGTCAAGAGAAAAGAGCACAGGAAATGGAGCCACCCAGAGCAGAGTTTCAGTCCAGTTCGGCCATCTACCAGCTTTAAACTAGTGACAAGCTTTGAGCAGCTTATTTAATATCTTTGAGCTTCTGTTCCTTCATTTGTAGAAGTGATTGTCGTGAGTAACAGAGATCATGTTAATAACGTATCTAGATTAAAGCCTTGCACATAGTAGGCCCTCAGTAATGTATAGCTACCACAGGCCAATCAGCTCTCTAAAAGTAGAGGCCGATGACAGTTTAACACATAGTATGGGTTCAATAAATATTTTATAAATAAGTGAATAACCTGTAAAATATCTATTTTTCTTAAATTTCTATGAGAAAACAAGAGACATAACCAAATAGGATGGGTAATAAGTAGCAAGTATTTCTGCCAGACTATTTTTCTATCATCTCAGCATATATCCAGTCTTTTATCTGAAACCCTTGAGGTCAGATGTGTTTCAGAATTCAGAGCTTCTAATTTTGGAAATGTAATGTGGTGCATATATCATGCATATATAACCCATCTCGTAGACTGGAACAGCACTCCACATCAAACACATGACTATTTCTAAAGCAAAATTTACAAATATTCACATTAAATGGAATAAATAAAAACAAAAAAAATCTCATCAGTTCTGATTAGTTTTGCCACCAAATAAATTATTTTAAAAATAACAAAATAACCATCGTTTGATTTCAAAGCTGTTGGGATTACAGAATAGTTCGAGAACCTATAACAGCTAACATTCAGGTAGCACCTACAATGCACTAGGCAATTTGGACTAAACACTTTGTATTTACTGTTCACAAAACCCTACAAGGTAGGTACTATTATTTCCATTTTACAGATAAGAGAACTGAGGCACAGACAGGATAAGTAATTTGCACAAGGTCACACATTTAACTCTAGAGTCTGTACCCTTAAATCGTTCTACATACACTGCCTTGGTCTCTCCTGTTGTTGGTATTGCAATGGTGGGCTCTGAGGAAGTATCTTCCCCCATTCTCCACCCTTCTCCCCACCCCCCCCCAATTAAAAATAACTAAAGAAATGTGATACTGGTCTTTCCACTCTTTTTAATGTTTCTTCCACTTTGAAAGCTCTGAAGCTTGCTGGAAGGAGTGAATTTAAAAATCTGCCCTCCTTAACAGACTCATAGAAGATATTGTAATTTGCCTGAGACAATTAAATTCAACCACAAACAAGAAACCCAAGCCACACGCACAAAAATAAGACAAAAAGCTTTTTCTTTTTCCTAACAGAAAGTCACGTTCAGAAAAGTTTAGTGTGAGTTGAAGAAGAAAAAAACCAGAATCCTACAAAGCAGAACAATGCTCTTTCAGCAACCACCAGGTCATTAAAAAATACATTCAAATTTCTGGGTAACCCAGCCACCTTATCAAAGGAAAGCAACATGAAAAAGCTCACAGCTCTGAGGGGAAAGAGTAGAGCCCACTCCACAGAAGAGAGGAAAGCGCGTGCATCAATCATGTCGCTGGCCAGTGTTAACACCTTCTAAACAGTGAAGGTGAAAGAACATTTGTTCACCAAAAGGTCACTTTCCCCATCCGAGGGGGAAGGTTCAGGAACATGTTGGAAAATTTGCCTCAGTGTGCATGTTATTTTACCCTTGGGTCCAGTTTGCCCGTGAAACAAGGTTGGTGGTGGTGAGCAATTAATCTGGCAGCTAATCTGTGTCATTGTGCTGAAACCTTTCAGGAAAGCATCCCAACTTAAAGGACTGATGCTGCAATAGGAGATCTTCTCACGGAAAATACTGAACACTGAGGAAACGTCCGTGGGAATATACAGCCCCCTCAGGCAGCCAGAATTTACTGAGCATCTATAAGGTGCTTAGTCCTACAATATGTGCTTGGGAGCCCTTGTTAAAAGAAACCCAGTTTCTTCCCTACGAATGGTTTAAAATCTAGTTGTGGAAATAAAAAACATCAGGGTCAGAAAATATGTACGAATGCAAGAGTTAGCAAAATGCTTTGACTTGTATTTTTCTTTTTCTCTTCCTCTGTTTTATACACAACTCAAGGTCTTCATCCAATCTCGCTAAACTCTCAGAAAATAACTGACCCACTCAGGTCAAGTATTTCCAAACAGTAATGCTTGTCTAAACCCATTTTTCTACTCCTCACACTACCTCAACACAGAATCGAGAGCAATTCATACACATGGGGCAGAGCGAATAGAAACACTGGTCTTGCTCAACAACTATTTTGGAATTATATTGAAATCCTGTCCAACTATACCCAAACCTAGAGGGTTTTACTGATTAATTTGACTGAGAATAATTCACTAACCACCAGTGACTTGTGCTTATGTATTTTAGAGAAACATTCTCCTCAACATAACTTGCATTCATTCCTGCGGGAAGGCTTCTGACTACACAGCCATAACTTCCTAAGGAAACCTTGCATGCTCACAAGATGCTAAGGTTTTTAGGGTTGCCCTGCCCTACACGTACTGCCACCCCAAGATTCTCTGTTGTCTCATACATGTTTTGAGGTGGAGGACGGAAAGGCGGTGAGACATGAAGAGAAATAAAGTGAATAAGAAAATAAACCTGAGTTGAGCAGAGCAGGGGAAGCAGCCAGGCCACACCCCAGCCCCGCCCCACACAGGGAGGGCAACTTCCACCTTCAGGAGGTCACACCTCACAGTTCCAGCTGACTGGAGTAAAGGTTTTCTTATATTACTCTGAGGTGACCCAGCCCTCCTTAATTGTCTTACATGCAAAGCCAACCAAGTATGAATTGGTGTGAAGTTTCAGGTCATGAACGTCATGTTCTCACAATGTGGAGAATTGTTACTGAAATTTGTACCTGTTCAGTACAAATAAGCAATTTAAAAGTAGTAAATGTATTGTTAATACTCATAAACTATAACCAAATTCTTATCACATTTAACCTCTTTCTAACACAGATATGAGCTGAAGTCTGACAAACCTTCAATGGGTAAGTAGAAAGGGCCCAAGATTCCATCTTGTGTTCAGGAAGAAAAAAAAATTTTTTTTTAATTCCTCTCACCTCTCTGCTTATCCTTTCTAGAGTCCTCTTCCCTTGGGTTCCTCTACTTCCCTAAATTGATTACCATTATAATGCAACAAGCTTTTACAGGGAGCCTATTATATGCCTGTTGGACAGTGGAGGTGTTATATGAACAAAACAGATGTGGCTACTCCCTCCTGAAATGTTGGGTCTGGTGAGGAAGACAGACTTTAAAAACAGGGAAGCTCACACCCTCTGGGGTTTTGTTACTACAGTAACAAACAAGAACTGGCAGAGGCTCAAAATCCATTCCTTTAAGAAAAAGAAAGTTGTAGTACATTATTTTCCCATTGGAAGGAATTATGCCATTCACCTGGGTATCAAAGTGGTTTCTAATAAACAAATAGCAATGGGCCACATCAAAGGCAGGATGCCAAAAGCAGTGCTCTGGCAACAACAGCAAACAACTAAATTGACATCAGTGGGAGCAATGTTGGAGTAAAATACTTATTATGTGAATAACCTCATCTGTGAAGAGCTGCTACATTATGACCCTGTAATGCAAAACCTTTTAGAACTGAAAGAGACTGCTCATTCATGACCAATGTATACTATTTTTTACAGTGTTCTAGCAAGTTTGGATATCTAGTATTGTTTTCTAACTTTTTTTACAATATGGACCATAAAGAGAATGATCATATTTTATTGCACTCTGGGTAAACTGGCAAGGCTAGTCTGAAAGCTCTGGCTACCCGCGCTCCTCCTGAGTACCCTGAGGACGGAGGGATCAGTATCAACTCCCACATGTAATTTACATGCTTCCACCATGTCTGTGCGCCTGTTTCCTCTGTTTTCTTTACTATAGCCAGAAAGTCATGGAGAGGTGGCTGTTTTCCCCATTCAACATCGTCAACACATTGTTTCATTGTGGTAACATTTGTAAATACTTTGATTCCATTGGCATCTGGTCAATGGAGGCCAGTGACGCTGCTAAATATCTAGCAATGCACAGGACAGCCCCCTGCTTCGTTATGACCTCTAGTTAGGACCCTTCTTTTCCCTAAAGGGATTTTTCCCAGCCTATCACTATGCTTTTGTTTTAATATTAGTTAACTCAAAGCAGGCTCTGTTTGCTACAAGAATATCACAAACCAGTTGAGGAGGAAGCTGCTACAGAGAAATTTGCCTGGATATTTAGTGAATAGATTCTAAATGACCTGGCATACTTCTTGTCACCTAAGCTGCCTAGTAGTCTTTTCAAAACCTGGGGGGAAGAAAGAATATGAGAGTGAGAAAGAAAAGAAGAGAAGGAGGATAAGGGCCAAGACTAAGTATGAAATGTAAGAGCAGGAGATGAGAGTATCTTTAAAATAGGACAGGAATAACTCTTCATTATGGGAGACTGCAAACCATCCCAACATTGCAACTGTCCCACCAGTAATTTACTAGCGTTCTTTCAGTTCCTCCAAAATGCCTGCCTTCCTCCTTCCCATCACGGGGCCTTGCGTGTGCTCTTCACTCTACATGGAACATTCTCACTGCTTTTCCACCAGTGGTTCTCCTCCAGGGTGGTTTTGACCCCCAGGGGACATTTAACAATGTCTGGAGAGGGGTGCTACAGGCAACTATTTGGTAGAGAACAGGGATGTTGATCAACACCCTATAGTGCATCAGACAATCCTCCACAACAAAGAATTATTCAGTTCAAGTGTCAGTACTATGGAGGAACCCTGCCCTACCCATGTATCTCTTCACCTACCACTTGGCTTAAATGGCAATTACTCAAGAAAGTCTTCCCTGACTCCTCCAAGATGAACTTTCATCACAGCCTGGGCTTTTATTTTTTTACTGCATGTGTCACAAATGTAATGAAAATCCACAGTTTGTTGTTACATCTGTGCTCACTGCTACACTGGGAGCCCCATGAGGGCCAGACTCATGCCTGTCTTGCACCATATGAAATGCAATTTAAAGCTTATTTGGTGTTTAACACAGGGCCTAACATTTTTGTATGAAATAAAAGACTTTAGGGATTCCCAAGGGAAGGCAGCCTTCAAAACAATTCAAAAGCCACATATTAGACCAGTTTCAACACTTACACTCATACCCGATTTTTATTAGAAATGGTTCTTCCCAACATGACTTCACTAGATTGCCTTCCAAATTCCTTTGGCTGTTTTAAAGAACAAATCCCTCCTCAAAGAACAAAGAGTTGCCACATTAAGGGCATTCGAGAGACTGAGAGACAGGCCTGTGAACAAAATATTTAGCAATAGAGAACACAACTTCCCAAGATGACCACTTCCAAACAGACAACACAAGCTTTAAGATACTTGTTTAGATGTCAGTTTCATACTTGATAGTCATTATACCATCCTTTGTTTTTATCCTAAGGAAGTGCACAAAATAGGATGCCAGACAATTTTGTGAGTGAAAAAAATAAGAAGTGAAAAGGCCTGAATTAAAGGGATATTTTAGAGGTTTCCACAGTGTACTGAACTCTGGAAATCACATAGGGCTGGGTTCAGACTTTGGCTCTGACTCTTACTAAGTGTGTGACCTTAGGCAATTTTGTTAAATTATTTGAGCATCAGTTTATTAATCTAAAATGGAAATGGAAAACACCTCTTGGACTCATGGTGAGAATTAGTGGAGCAATTCATTTAAAGTATTAGCAAAATACCTAACTCTATCCTTAGAAGAAGTTTTATATAATAAGGATCTACTTCCCATAAAAGAATTAGAACATCATTCTAACCCCAAGTATAATATAACCTGAGAAGGTAAGCAAAGAATATTCCTCCATTCATTTAGTGAATATTCAGTGAGCACCGGTTCCTGTACTCAGGGTACAACAGTAAACAAGGGTGGGAATCTCACCACAATGGAAGTCCTCACAATATGTATTGCTCATTGATACCTATAGTAGATAGGATAGTATGATATTAGGTGCAAAAAATAACATATTTCAGACTCATAGCGCTGTTTTCTCACCTTGAAAAGTTAGCCTTACTCATATCCATATAATTAATATTTATATCATTTTTCATTCTTTGTTTGCAAGAAACAGCACCCTACTCTGAGTAATTTGAGTAAATAAATAGTAATTCATTGCAAAGATGATGTGTGGCTCAGGGAACCAAAGACCTGAGGAAGCAAATTGAGGAAGAGTAGGGACCAGAGCCACTTCTAAGTTCTCCCTTTTCATCAGAGCTGCCACATGGGGGAATCTGCTCCAGCCGTTTCGCGTTTGTTTAGCCTCCTTCCTTGCATCTTTCCTCTCAGACATCAAAGTCCCAGAATGGAGTCTAATGGCTTATCTTAGGACATGTACCCACCCCTCAGCTAAGGAAGGTCAAATCACTTTTAATGCTAATCCCAGCAAGAATGCCCACAATAGCAAAGAGGTCATTCTCCAAAAGGAAACCAGGGTAGTGTCACCAAAAGAAAAAGAATAGATTGATGGTGGCTAAGATACAATAAAGATCAACAATAACAATAAAAACAATAATAATAATAACAGTGGGAGCTGGGGGGGCGGGGGAGTGCTTCATTTTTTTGAAGATGACCAGTAAGGGGATCTTAACCTTTGACTTGATGTTGTCAGCACCACGCTCTCCCAAGTGAGCTAACCGGACATCCTTATATGGGATCTGAACCCGTGGCCTTGTTTTTTTTTTTTTTTTTTTTTTTTAAATTTTATTTTGTCGATATACATTGTAGTTGATTAATGCTCCCCATCACCAAAACCTCCCTCCCTTCTCCCTCCCCCCCTCCCCCCCAACCATGTCCTTTCTGTTTGTTTGTTGTATCAACTTCAAATAATTGTGGTTGTTATATCTTCTTCCCCCCCCCCCGTTTGTGTGTGAATGTGTGTATGTGTGTGTGTGAATTTATATATTAATTTTTAGCTCCCACCAATAAGTGAGAACATGTGGTATTTCTCTTTCTGTGCCTGACTTGTTTCACTTAATATAATTCTCTCGAGGTCCATCCATGTTGTTGCAAATGGCAGTATTTCATTCGTTTTTACAGCTGAGTAGTATTCCATTGTGTAGATGTACCACATTTTCCGTATCCACTCATCTGATGATGGGCATTTGGGCTGGTTCCAACTCTTGGCTATTGTAAAGAGTGCTGCGATGAACATTGGGGAACAGGTATACCTTCGACTTGATGATTTCCATTCCTCTGGGTATATTCCCAACAGTGGGATGGCTGGGTCGTATGGTAGATCTATTTGCAATTGTTTAAGGAACCTCCATACCATTTTCCATAGAGGCTGCACCATTTTGCAGTCCCACCAACAATGTATGAGAGTTCCTTTTTCTCCGCAGCCTCGCCAGCATTTATCGTTCATAGTCTTTTGGATTTTAGCCATCCTAACTGGGGTTAGATGGTATCTCAATGTGGTTTTGATTTGCATTTCCCGGATGCTGAGTGATGTTGAGCATTTTTTCATATGTCTGTTGGCCATTTGGATATCTTCCTTAGAGAAATGCCTACTTAGCTCTTTTGCCCATTTTTTAATTGGGTTGCTTGTTTTCTTCTTGTAAAGTTGTTTGAGTTCCTTATATATTCTGGATATTAATCCTTTGTCAGATGTATATTTTGCAAATATTTTCTCCCACTCTGTTGGTTGTCTTTTAACTCTTTTAATTGTTTCTTTTGCTGTGCAGAAGCTTTTTAGTTTGATATAATCCCATTTGTTTATTTTTCCTTTGGTTGCCCGTGCTTTTGGGGTCGTATTCATGAAGTCTGTGCCCAGTCCTATTTCCTGAAGTGTTTCCCCTATGTTTTCTTTAAGAAGTTTTATTGTCTCAGGGTGTATATTTAAATCCTTAATCCATTTTGAGTTGATTTTAGTATACGGTGAGAGGTATGGATCTAGTTTCATTCTCCTGCATATCAATATCCAGTTATCCCAGCACCACTTGCTGAAGAGGCAGTCCCTTCCCCAGTGAATAGGCTTGGTGCCTTTGTCAAAGATCAGATGGCAGTAAGTGTGTGGGTTGATTTCTGGATTCTCTATTCTATTCCATTGGTCAGTGTGTCTGTTTTTATGCCAGTACCATACTGTTTTGGTTATTATAGCTTTGTAGTATAGCTTAAAGTCAGGTAGTGTTATGCCTCCAGCTTTATTTTTTTTGCTGAGCATTGCTTTGGTGATGCGTGGTCTTTTATTGTTCCATATAAATGTCTGAATAGTTTTTTCCATTTCTGAGAAAAATGTCTTTGGAATTTTGATGGGGATTGCATTGAATTTGTATATCACTTTGGGTAGTATGGACATTTTCACTATGTTGATTCTTCCACACACAAAAATCAGTAGCATTTCTTTTCTCCAATAGTGAACATGCAGAAGGAGAAATCAAGAAAGCCTGCCCATTTACAATAGCCACCAAAAAAATAAAATACTTAGGAATTGAGCTAACCAAGGAGGTGAAAAATCTCTATAATGAGAACTACAAACCACTGCTGAGAGAAATTAGAGAGGATACAAGAAGATGGAAAGATATTCCATGCTCTTGGATTGGAAGAATCAACATAGTGAAAATGCCCGTGGCCTTGTTGTTATCAGCATTGCACTCTCCCGAGTGAGCCACGGGCCAGCCCTCGGAGCTGGTTTTTAATGAGTGCTTACTATGTATTAGATGCAGTGTTGAGCACTTTACATCTCTTATCTCATTGAACTATTACCACAATCCTATGAACTAGAAGGCATTATTATTCCCATTTAAAAATTAATAAATTGAGCTCAGATATGTTTAATAACATACCCTGCGTCACACAGCCAGAAATCGGAAACGTGATCTGATACCAAAAGTTTGTTTAACTACTGTTATCCTGCTTCTCTTATTAACATTAAATAACCAAGTTCTCAACGCTCCAAACTTCAATGTTAAAAAGAAAACTGTAAAACATCCTATCTACATGTATATCTGGTGTCAGCTATAGTAAATGATAATCTAGTTAAAGAATAGCAGGCGGCAGCAACCACAGAGCTAATAAATGAAACATAGAAAGCCAGAATAATGGTTTTTCAAAAAGGGAAGTATGTTAACTTATTGACTACAAATGTTTTCCTCACCTCTCTGTAGCTTAGAAACCATTAACCTTGGCAGTGAACAACTGACTTACTGCAAATTGGATTCCAACCATCAGCACGAGCAAGTTTTCAATCTAAGAAAACTAAGAATATACAAATATTGTCTATCATCATGTTAACTTTATCTTTAAAATAAATTCTCTGTTGCTGAATTGATAGGAGAGAGCTGAAGTTTCCTCTATCTACATGCAAAATTTGGCATGAACTAATAAATATTTCTAATTATGTTGTACTTTTCAAAATTTTAAATAATCTCATATATAACTTCAGTGGTACTAATAAATAAGTCAGTGTGCAGAACTAGGGAACCAGCCACCTCTCCCAGTGTCCGTCCATCAAGAGCACACTGCTTGTGCCATCAGCCAGGTACAGTCCAACCCTGGATGCAGTATGTGTGGTGGGGAAGAGCTTTGGCACAGAGTCAGACTGCCTCCGCGTGAATCTCGGTTCATTACCGTGTGACTTGACTTCTCTGTGCCTCAGTTTTCTCATCTATATGTGGCTATCACCAGAGTTACTCTGAGGACTAAACAGACAGTGCTATTGAGTTGCTTGGAACCATACTGTCTTAGGATGAATACCCTAGAAACAGAGACTGAGGGATAGGGATTCTTGTGACCGTGATTTTTTTTGAGGGAGTAAGAGAAGCAGAAGAAGACAGGGAGAGAAAGCTGAGAGGATGTGGCCTTAGCTGGAGACCAGCTTCAACCTGATCCCAGGGGGAGCTCTAGAGCATCAACCGTAATACAGGTTGGTCCCATCTTGAGGCAGGTGGATGGGCTTTGTGTTCTGGAGTCAGTTGGCTGTGGCCACTGGTTAGAGGTTTAGGGGAAGGGAAGGACAGAAGAGCCAGATGGTAATTTCATAGAGAAGAGGGTAGCTGTGAGCATTAACAATCAATCCTTAAAGCAGGTAAGAAGATATGATCAGAGCACCAATGGCATCTGCTACACGTGCATGTGTGGCACATCATAAGTGCTTGATAAATACGAGCTCTTTATTTTACCCTCAACTTAGCAAATATTTATTGATCCCAGGACCCTTGTTTGGCAATGAAGATATATAATCAATAATGTGTAGTTCCTGTCCTAGAAGTATTCACAGTCCAGCTGGAAAGATGGGTGCACAATGGACCGCTAATTCAACAGGAAACTGGAGCAATTATTGCAGGTACCCTTCTTCTCACATCCCCGTCTTTGAATGCCCCCTTTTACCAAGTTCAGGGAACTGGGGTATTTTTTTGCTGACCATCACTCCCCTGGCAACACCCAATGTCCAGACCTATATTTCAGAATTCTTTTTTTTCTTCTCAATACCTAGTACAGATACATGTGTGATAATGGCAATAGATTAATCAATAAACCAAGCCAATGGTTTTCGAACTACATTAGCGAGTCATGAAATCAATGAAGTGGGTCCTAACAACCTGTATTTTTTGAAAACAGAAATAGAATAAAACAGAATAGAGAAGAAAATATTATACTATATCACAGCAGTAAATAAGGCTAAGGGTAGGGGTAAGTATAGTTTCTCAAACAATCAAAAAAGTTTGAGAAGGACTGAACCAAACTAAACCTGGCTGTGTTAGCTTATTAGTATATTATTCTACTCAGATAATATATGGTCCCAAATGGGTCACAATATAATTACAAAACGAAAACATAAGGACTGGCTGGTTACCTCAGTTGCTTAGAGTGTGGTACTGATAACACCAAGGTCCAGGGCTCGATCCCTGTACTGGCCAGCTCTCAAAAAAACAAAGCAAAATGAAAGTATAAGTCTGAGATAGCAATTTCAAATGTTTTTACAGAACAAAAAGGTAGATATTTTGGTTAGCTGGGTCTTTCATTATCCTCTATATTAATAAACGTGCTTTGTCAATAAGGTTTTTAAATGCCTTCCCAAGTGCAATGCTGTGTGCTGAGAATATAATAAATAAAAAACATAGTCCATCGAGCCATTTAAAAGTTTATAATTTCTCAAGGTCACAAACACAGGAAGTCATTTTAATAAAGTGTGGTAAATACTGTATAATATAGGCATTCTGGGGCTAGAGTACAACATGAATTACAAACCTACTCTGCACAAGGCATTCTTTTCAGGTTGACCTGGGGGACACCTGGTACCTGCCTCAGGGACCTTACAATCTCATTTGGAAGATTAAATGTATTCAAAGAGATTAAAAAAAAAAAAAAAGAAAAGTAACACACAAGCATTTTTTTGAAGGGGGAAGTGATTAAGCTTTTGTTTCTTGTTCTGTTTTTTTGTTTGTTTGTTTTTTAACTCCAGGAAGACAAATGAGAAGTATAAAACCAGACTAGTCTGATTTAAGAAAACAAGCCTCGGCCATGGATTAACAAACTAGGGCCAGAGAAATGCAAATTAAGCACATTTACTGGTGTTTAGCCTGGCACGCAGTAGGCATTTAGTAATTGTGGAATGAATAATACATGAAAATATCTGATTATTGATGAGTGTGTTGTTTCTCTGACCAGCAAGAGAACAATCTAACAAAGTTTCACCTCATGCTAGTTTTTAGTCTTAATCTCTCCAAGACAAAGAAGCACAAATCCAGAGAAGCTGTCCAGACCCTGACACCCTATTACCTATGACCAGCATTGGGTGGTGATATTAAGACTGTAATACCCAAGGAGCACAGGGAAGAAAAAATCTGGGGTAGTTTGGAGGATAACAATGCTAAGATATTGCAGGAAAATTTCAGATTTGGGTAATTTTTACTTAGCACTATGTTTCTTTTTAGCTTAATTGAGGTATTATTCGTATACATCAAAATTCACCAACTTTGGCAGGTGAGCCCCCCCCCCCACGCCAGCCAGCCAGTGGAACCATGTGGCTCCACATGGCCCCCCTACCCCACTGCCTTGGACTCAGGCAGGGGGGGAGCTCCAGGCCCTGACCCACCGCCCCGAACTGGCACCACACAGGTGAGCCTGCCAATGCCAGCCAGCCAGTGGAATCACGTGGCTCCACATGGCCCCTCATCCTGCCTCAGACCCAGGGTGTAGCACCAGCCTACAGATCTGACCCACCAAGTTTGGCCCAGCAGAACTCCATGCATTAGGGGCTCATTCTACAACCACAGAATCTAGAATGTGAACCAAGTTGATTTAACATAACCACTACCACACCTACTGTCAAGTAAGACAGTTCACCCCCCACAGTAGCAACCAAGGCCACTCCATAGCCAACCTCAGTGTAATAGAAGAAGCAAACCCCCTACCAAATGACCGAGCGTCAGCGAAAAAACACTAGAAGTACAAACAATAAAGAAGAAATGACACCACTGAAAGGATACAGTAATGCCCCCAAAGTCAGACTCCATGGAACAGGGAATCCTTGAAATGTCTGAAAAAGAATTTCAAGTAATGATCTTAAGAAAACATGATGAAATAAAGGAAGACTCAATTACAGAACACAATGAAACAAGAAAAAACATCCAGAATATGAAGGAGGAAATCTACAAAGAGATTAATACCATAAAAAAGAGTATAGCTGAACTTCTATAAATGAAAGACTCACTCAATGAAATAAAAAACACAACTGAGAGCTTGAGCAGCAGGGTATAACAAGCAGAAGAAAGAATTTCAGAGCTTGAAGATGGTCTTTATGAAATAACTCAGGCAGACCAAAAAAAAGGAAAAAAGAATTAAAAATAATGAGGAAAACCTAAGAGAGATAGCAGACAATCTCAAGTGCTCTAACATCAAAATTGTGGGTATTCCTGAAGGGCAGGAGAAGAGAAAAGGTACCAAAAACCTACTCAAGGAAATAGTAACAGAAAACTTCCTAGGTGAAGGACGAGATACAGACCTTCAGATCCAGGAAGCTCGAAAGTCCCCAAACAGATTCAAACCAAAAAGATCCTCCCAAGACATATTATAGTTAAATTTGCAAAGCTCAAAGACAAAGAGGGAATTCTACAAGCAGCAAGAGAAAAGTGTCAGGTCACTTATAGGGAAACCCCATCAAACTTGCAGCAGACTTCTCAACCCAAACTCTATAGGCCAGAAGAAAATGTAATGATATATTCAAAATACTAAAAGAAAAAAACTGCCAGCCAAGAATTCTTTACCCAGAAAGACTCTCTTTCAGAAATGAGGGAGAAATAGTGTATTTCCAATACAAACAAAACTTGTGGGAGTTCACCACCACATGACCAGCCCTGCAAGAAATTCTCAAGGGAGTCATTAATCTGGATTCTGAATAATGGTGACCATCATCACGAATACACAAGGTAGAGCAAAAGCCACAGTTAAAACAAAAATGCCAGCAAGAAAGAGAAAGAAGCTAAACCATTCTGCCTTAAATCCCCAACTCACATTGAAGAAGAGAAACAAAAGGGGAAATAATGATCAAAAGATATTTAAACCACCTAAATAGCAATTAAATGACAGGAATTAAACAACACTTCTCAATAACTACTCTAAATGTGAATGGACTAGACTCCCCATTCAAAAGACACAGACTAACTGACTGGGTTAAAAAGATAGACCCAAGTATATGCTGTCTTCAAGAGACCCACCTCACCGGTAAAGACACTCATAGACTAAAAGTGAAGGGATGGAAAAAGATATACCATGCAAATGGAAACCAAAAATGAGCAGGAGTAGCTATTCTTATACCAGACAAAATAGACTTTAAACCAAAAAAACATTAAAAAAGACAAAGAAGGCCATTATATAATGATAAGGGGAACTATCCAGCAAGAAGACATAGCAATCATAAACATGTATGCACCCAATACTGGAGCACCCAGATATATCAAGCAAACATTCTTAGACATAAAGAAGGAGATAGGACCTAATACATTAATAGTAGGTGATCTGAATACCCCTCTCTCAGTATGGGACAGGACTTCCAGGCAACAAGTCAACAAAGAGACACAGGATTTAATCTACACCCTAGACCAACTGGACTTGGCAGATATATATAGAACATTTCACCCAACAGCTAAAGAATACACTTTCTTCTCATCAGCTCATGGTACATTCTCCAGGATAGACCACATATTAGGTCACAAAACTAGTCTCAGCAAATTTTTAAAAATTGAAATCATTCCAACAATCTCTTCAGACCACGATGGACTAAAACTGTAGATAAACAATAAGCAAATCACTGAAAGATGTACAGATACATGGAAAATAAATAATAAGCTCCTGAATGACCTATGGGTCCAAGAAGAAATTGAACAGGAAATCAAAAAATCTCTAGAAACTAATGAAAAGAAAGATACATCATACCAAAATTTGTGGGATACTACAAAAGCAGTACTAAGAGGGAAATTTATTGCAGTAAATGCTTATATCAAAAAAATGTAAAGACTCCAAATAAAAGACCTCATGCTACACCTCAAAGAACTTGAAAAACAATAACAATCCAAATCTAAAGGCAGTAGACAGAAAGAAATAATTAAGATCAGAGCAGAACTAAATGAAATAAAGACCCAAAAAAACAATAGAAATAAATAACAAAACTAAAAGTTGGTTTTTCGAGAAGATAAACAAAATAGACACACCATTAGCTAGATTAGCAAAAAAAGAAGAGAGAAGACCCAAATAACAAAAATCAGAAATGAAAAGGGAGACATTACAACTGATACCATAGAAATACAAAGAATCATTAGAGACTACTATAAACAACTATATGACAACAAATTTGAAAATCTGGAAGATATGGATAAGTTTCTAGTCACATATAAATTACCAAGACTGAACCAAGAAAAGATAGAAAACCTGAACAGACCAATAACAAGCAAGGAGATTGAAGTGGTCATTAGCAATCTTCCAACAAAAAGAAGCCCGGGTCTAGATGTCTTTACAGCTGAATTCTATCAAACTTTTAAAGAAGAGTTAATACCAATTCTTATGAAACTGTTCCAAACAATTGATACAGACTCTACTCTCCCAAACTCATTCTATGAAGCCAGCATAACTTTGATACCAAAACCAGATAAAGACACAACAAAAAAAGAAAATTACAGGCCAATATCTTTGATGAACCTAGATGCTAAAGTCCTCAACAAAATATTAGCAATTAGAATACAGGAACATATTAAAAAAATTATATACTATGATCAAGTGGGATTCATCCCAGGGATGCAAGGATGGTTCAACATACAAAAGTCAATAAATGTGATACATCACATCAACAAGCTCAAGACCATATGATTATCTCAATAGATGCTGAAAAAGCATTTGACAAAATTCAACATTCCTTCATGATAAAGACTCTCAACAAATTAGGTATAGAAGGAAAATATCTTAACACAATATAAGCCATTTATGACAAGCCCACCACCAGTATTACCCTGAAAGGGGAAAAATTGTAGGCCTTCCCCTTAAGGACAGGAACAAGACAAGGATGTCCATTCTCACCACTTTTATTCAACATAGTGCTGGAGGTACTAGCCAGAGCAATCAGGCAAGAGAAAGAAATAAAGGGAATCCAGATTGGAGAAGATGAAGTCAAACTTTCCCTATTTGCAGATGACATGATACTGTATATAGAAAAACCCAAAGACTCTATCAAAAAACTCCTAGAGCTGTTTAATAACTTCAGTAATGCTGCAGGATACAAAATAAATGCCCAGAAATCAGTAGCATTTATATACTCAAATAATGAATTAACAGAAAGAGAAATAAAGAAAGTAAGCCCATTTACAATTGTCACCAAAAAAATACAATACCTAGTGATTGATTTAACCGAGGAGATTAAAGACCTCTACAATGAGAATTACAAACCACTTCTGAAAGAAATTAAAGAAGATGCAAAAAGATGGAAAGATATTCCATGCTCTTGAATTGGAAGAATTAACATTGTGAAATGTCTATACTACCCAAAGCGATCTACAGATTCAATGCAATCCCCATCAAAGTACCAATGACATTCTTCACAAAAATGGAAAAAACAATCTTACCTTTCATATAGAAAAACGATAGACCCCAAATAGCCAAAGCAATCCTGAGCAAAAAAACAAAGCTGGACGCATAACTCTGCCTAACTTCAAATTATACTACATAGCTGTTGTAACCAAAACAGCATGGTACTGGTATAAAAATAGACTTTCAGACCAGTGGAGTAGAACTGAGAACCCAGAAATCACTTGTCAGGCTTATAGCCATCTGATATTACACAAAGGCAACAAAAGTCTACATTGGGGAAAAGATTGCCTCTTCAACAAGTAGTGCTGGGAAAACTGGATATCCATATACAGAAGAATGAAACTAGATATGCATCTCTCACCATACACTAAAATCAACTCAAAATGGATTAAAGACCTAGGTATAAGACCCTAAACTATAAAATTACTATGGGAACATATTGGTGAAACACTTCAGCAGTTAGGTCAGGGCACAGGCTTTATGAACATGAGCCCAAAAGCACAAGCAGCAAAAGAAAAAATAAACAAATGGGACTATATCAAACTAAAAAGTTTCTGCACAGCAAAAGAAACCATCAACAGAGTGAAACGACAACCTATAGAGTGGGAGAAAATTTTTGCCAACTATGCAAAGAGACAATCTGACAAGGGACTAATATCCAGAATGTACATAGAACTCAAGCAATTATACAGTAAAAAAAAAAAAATGACCCAATTAAAAAATGGGCAAAGGAGCTGAATAGACGTTTTTCAAAGGAAGACACACAATGGCCAACAGATACATGAAAAAATGCTCAACATCACTAGTCATCAGGGAAATGCAAATTAAAACCACATTGAGATACCACCTCACTCTAGTCAGACTGGCTATGATCAAAAAGACAACAAATAACAAATGCTGGCAAGGGTGTGAAGAGAAGGGAACACTACTGCACTGTTGGTGGGAATGTAAATTAGTACAACCACTTTGGAAAACAATTTGGAGGTTTCTCAAACAACTACAGATAGATCTTCCATATTATCCAGCAATCCCTCTTCTGGGTATATATCCAGATGAATGGAAATCATCATGTCAAAGAGATACCTGCACTCCCATGTTTATTGCAGCTCTGTTTACAATAGCCAAGATATGGAACCAACTTAAATGTCCATTAATAGATGATTGGATAAGGAAACTGTGGTATATATATACTATAGAATACTACTCTGCCATAAAAAGGAATGAAATACTCCCATTTGCAACAACATGGATGAACCTGGAGAAACTTATATTGAGTGAAACAAACAAAGCACAGAGGGATACATACTGCATGTGCTCACTCAATTGTGGGAGCTAAGAGAGAAAGGAAGACAGGAAAGAAAGACCACAGTAGTCTCATGATCCAACAGAGGGAGAGAACAATCCTAGGACTACAAATTGGAGTTGAGGGGAGAGGGGGAAGTGGAGGGAGGTTGGGGGATAATTGGGAGGGGACACAAGGTACAAAAGTAATTTCTGGTAATGGATATGCCCCCAGTATGAATCTGACCCCCACATCATGGGCAGGAGGGGGGACAATCAGCTTTGTATATCATGAATATTAGAAATAAATAAATAAATTTTTTAAAAATCACCAATTTTATTTATTTATTTAATTGAAACATATTGATTGTACATATTTATGGGGTACAGAATTGTATTTAAATACGTGTATACAATGCGCAGTGATCATATAAGGGTAGTTCACAGATTCACCATCATGAAATTTTATCATTTTTTTGGTGAGAACGCTTAAGCTTCTCTCTTCTAGACATCTGAGACCATACAATAAATTATTGTTCATTATAGATGCCTAACACTACTGTATACCAGTAGAACTTATCTTTCCTATCTAGCTATAATTCCGTGTCCATTAATCAATCTCACACTAACCCCTCACTTCACTCCCCTTCCCAGCCTCTAGCAGCCATAGTTCTACTCTCTACTTCTAAAAGTTAAACTTTTTTTTTTTAGCCCACATATGTGAGTGAGAACATGAGGTATTTATCTTTCTGTGCCTGACTTATTTCACTTAACATAATGTCTTCCAAGCTCATCCATGTTGCCACAAATGACAGGATTTCATTATTTTTCATGGCTCAGTAATATTCCATTGTGTATATATACCATATTTTCTATATCCATTCATCTGTTGACAGATACCTAGAGTTGATTCCATATCTTGGTTGTTGAAAATTCACCAATTTTAAGCATACAATTTGATGGGTTTTGGCAAAGTATACAGTACTGTAACCATCAACACATAGGACATGTTCATCACATCAGAAAGTTCCACATGCCCCTTTCACCTGGTATTGTTTTAAAGCAAGCTCTGAGGTTGATAGATTTAGCCACTAATGTTAAAATCAAGGAAGCAAAAGGCAAACTCTGTTGCCTGCGATTGTGATCACTTAAATTAATCCCTCAAAGGTATTTGAGACAAATTTTGAAAAATCAAGTGATGATACTTATCATTGTTGTCAAGTATCTATGCTTTTGTAAGCATAGACTATAAAAAGCCAAACTGTCTTCAGAAAAACGATCTACCGTTTAACTAGTGTAGGTCTTACTTTCATCTGTATCATTTTGATCAGAGCACCTAGGCCACTATGTCATTTTCAGAGATGATAAATATTGGGAGGTGGGGGGACAAACTCTCTGTTCTCCAAGGTGACTTTTGAACAGGTCCCAATCAGAGAGACTAAAGAAGAAAACAACCTGAACATTCTCGAGGCATCTAAAGAGTTACATAAAACCTGCAGCTAATTTCTTCTGTTTTTCACATAAGGAGTTAACATGGACCCCAATTCCACACAGAAGAGAAACATTACTCTAAATAACCAAGTGGTCACGAGGATGACTATACTGTATAAGTTTCAGACAGATGTTTTGTTGTTTTTTTTAAAAAAAGAAAAGAAAGAAGCCAGATGGGAGTATTAAAGGCAGGAACCAAATTAAGCCCAAGATTACCCAGGAAGATAAGACAACACTAGGAGAGTAGCAGCCAGTGCTGACCAGAGTCAGAGCGCGGCCGGCCAGCCCCGAGCAGACGGACGTGGCTCAGACTTGGCTCAAACCCAAAACAAGCACAAACGTACCCATAACCAGAGCCGCCAGGGAGTGAACTGTGTGCGGAGCAACAGAATCATCACAGGTTACAACGTCTACGGTCCATTCTGAGGAAGAATGTTTTGAGAATAAAAAGAAATCTCATATTGTTGGGCAAGATGAACCCCGCCTACTTTTGCCCAGGGATAAGAGAGAAGCAACAATGAAGAAAATACAACTTTGACATACACACACGCCCCAGACTGTTTTCAATCAAATTTCAAAGGAAGCAAAATACGTAAAGAAAACACAAATTCAAATTTTCACCCTGAAAAAAACTAGATCAAAGGGTTCGAAAGAGTACTATTTCATAGTTTCATAAGTATGTGTCTCACTGAAACATTTTCTGGCCTGCATAAACCTTTCCCTTAATAATCAGTGTCCTAGAAATCATGCCTGGGATACTTACGAGTGCACCAGCGACCAAGAACCCCTCGGCTATGAACTTGAATTGTATTTGCTCACAGCTTGTTTTCTCTTCAGGCTGGGACCTAAAACAAGTGCTAATGTACCTAATGACTTACTTGCTGTATGCAATGCCCGAAAGCACCACAAAATCCCACAAATCCTGCTAAACATTCACATACCTGATTCTGATCAATACCTAATACATTCTGGGTGGTGAACTAGGGAGGACCCAGCTGAACAGGGTCCCCCAGGTCCCTGCTACTGCTCTCATGAGGATGTTCATCTTCACTCATTCCAGGTTATCTGTCATCCTGCAAAGTCCTCAGGAGTCTTAAGGGCCTCCTTCCTTTGATTCTGACTCAAGATAAACCTGAAAAAGTGATGGTTAATATCTACTTAAATGTTAGTGAAAAGACTAAAGCCTCTTCGGGAAGAAGGGAGACGGTGATGAGAAGTCACTGCTATCGACTCTGAGTGAATTGCTTTAATTAAGAGCAGCTAGATGGTGTTTTGCAAAAAATAAGGTCCCCAGAACAATGGTAAGATCACCTAGCCCACGGCTTCTTAAATCACCTGGAGATCTTATGAAAATATATATTCTGATTCAGTAGGTCTGGGGTGGGCCCAAGATTCTGCATTTCTAACAAGCTCCCAGAAGATGCCAACCTTGCTGGTCCATGGGCCACACTGGAGTAGCAAGTTCTTAGGGTGTTTGTTTAAAAACTCAGATTTCTAGTACCACATGTTCTCAATCATACTGTGAGCTAAAAAAAAAAAGAGAGAGAGAGAGAGAACAAAACAAGCAAACAAAAATAAATAAATAATATAAGTGGAACTGTTGAAAGGAGAGAGAACAACTATGATTTCTAGATGTGGGAAAGGGGAAGGGGTGGAGGGATAGTGAAAGGCTAATTAATGAGCACAACAGTACAGCGAGATAGGAAAAATAAGCCCTATTGGTGTACAGTCGACCCAGAATTCTATAATCAATAATGTTTTACTGCATGTAACCAAACGTCTAGAAAAGAGGAGCTCAAATGCACACATCATAAAGAAATGATCAAGTTTTGCAATGATGAATAGGCTAATTACCTTGAATAGATTAAAACACATTGTATACATGTACTGAAATACAACTCTGTACCCCATAAATATGTATAATCAATATGTTTCAAAAAAAAAAAGAAAAAAAAAGGAGAGAGGAGATGACATATCTTCGATCTGGTAGGGCTTCTTGGAAGAGGTGGTCTTTTAACATCCAGGTCTTGCTGGTACCTCCTTCCCCATCCTATGAATCTGGGAGAACAAGACAAAAGGGAGGAGAAACACCATCAAGGTCCTAGCAGGACACAGACGGCCTTCTCATGTTAGGATAGTGCAAACATGGTTTGGTAGTGGGACCATTTATGAAGGTGTGGGTAGAGGGCAGGAATCATACAGCATGCAGCAACCTGGGGCTGGTGACAGCTGAACTGTTATCACCCCTAGGCCCAAAGGAATGAGGACAGGGAGTGGTCACCAGGCCCAGATGAGAGTCTTAGATAAGAGGACCACCTTGAGAGGGACTGTGACCTGAAGTTAGGGACTCAGTCAGCCTGAGGCTACTCTACGAGGAGGAGATAATAAATATATGACCTCACTCTTTACCTCCCTTTGAGCTCCTCCAGGGGCTCCCCATGGTCAAACTCAACAGAGCCAGAGGTCACAGGAGTCCTCTGAGGGGCCACATACAGGTGAGCCTCTTGGGGCTGAGAACAGGAGAGGAAGGATGGAGAGGGATCTGAGGGTAAAATGAATGCTATCCAGCCTTCCCCTCGTCCAGATGATCAGAGAGTCTTGAGGACCCCGGATGAGGAGAACGAAGGAAGGTAAACGCTGCTGGCCGAGCCCACCGTGTACAGGGCAGGGGGGTGTGTTCCTCCAGACAGATCACGTCATCACATTCCCAGGACAACCTTGGAAGAGGAATTATTGTTTACACTTCGCAGTCAAATAAAGTGAGGCTCAGAGAGGTGAAGAAAAAAATTAAAATAAAAATTAATTAATTAAATAAAAACAAAGATTCCGATTTCCAGGCCCCAGGTCTGACTAACCGAAGCTATGGAATTCAGCACTTTTTGAGCAGCTCCGCAGAGGATTCTCACACACACTAAATATTGAGAAGCATTTAATGCACGGCACCACTGCTGCAGTAGTGACACCTGAGTCTACATTAACCAGTTACTCTGGTGACAGAGGAGTAACAATGGATGCGGGGTGGGAGGAGGTGTACTCCACATGGAGGAAGCTGGCAGAGCAGCTTGGGAGTACCACTGGTAAACGAGCCACTCTACCTCTTGTAACTACTGCTGTCTGCCCCTCTGCTGCTGGAAGTGATTGTTACCTGGCGGTGCAGGTGGAGGTGGGAGTTTATTTCATTTGCTGCCTCAAGGAAGGAAGCAAAAATATTGCAGGTGGCAAAGGCCACACACTAAATAGGTTGACTCTTCTTTATATGTTGCTCTGATCTTCTACAAGAACATCTGTTAACTTTTATAATCAGAAAAAGAAAACTTTTTAAGTTGTTAAACTGGGAGCTACCATGTCCTTAAGAAACTACCACAGAATGCAATACTTCCTAAAGCAGCAAACTACCTAAAAATGGCTTTCCCTTGAAGTTTAGCCTTGATCTATACTTTAACTCAATTTTCTGATTCTCAAACTTTACCTCTGGGTTTCATTTACTAGAAATTTTGCCTGCTCTCTGTTTTATCAGTCCCTGCCGACTGAACAGGCAGATTTCAGTCTTGCAAATATATCTTTTTCTCATAAGAAACTTTTCAGACCTATCTACTATTGCATATGCCTAGTATTTTCTCTTTGTGTGTGTGTGTGTGTGTGTGTGTGTGTGTGTGTGTGTGTTTTGTTTTTTAGTTGTTTAGCTTTACTAAACTGCACTATTCATTAAGTAAATTAAATGGCCCACACCGTCTATTCCCTGGAGGCAAGCACTTCTAACCATAGCATTCTGATTTTATTTCCTCTGTTTACCTCCTCCTTTTTTAACTTATCACAGATAAGCTTGTGAAAGATGAGCATTAATTTCACTTAATTCATCCCTACCCCATCCTCTCTATATGTCATAGTTGTTATTATTATTAATTACCCTATTTGTCACATACAAAAATTTTAAATATTTTAAAACATCTCTTCTTTATTCTGTGAACGTTTGACATGATCTAGTGACTTCCCACTGTGTCAGGAGAGGAAGATATTCGCACCCCTACCATTCGCTTTTCCTTCCTCCTCTCTTCTACATTCTGTTACCTAAAGTTTTAACTTTATAACTTAAGGATGACTAGTTAGCTCAGTCGGTTAGAGCATTGTGCTGGTAACACCAGGGTCCAGGGTTCAATCCCTGTACTGGCTGGTAAAAAAACAAAAAACAACAACACGATTTATATCCTGTACTATAACCACAATTATCTTTAATGTTTGGTGTATAAATTGATTCAAAAGATTAAACAACCAATAAACAGAATTGATCTCATTATGACCACCTCAATGTGACTCACAAAGCCAATAAATATGCTGGTTAACCTTTACTCCTCCGCAGTCCCTTGTCACCACACTGGGCAGCCCCAAGGACGGCACTCCTGTCATTCAGTCAAATGGATTCTCTTGTATCTTGTGGCCTCAGTTGTCCCAAATCCTGTCATATTTTTGTCTGCTTCATATTCGGACCATGACTTTTTGGTATTTTTTGTGTTTGGTTTGGTTTCGAGGGCAGAGGAGAGGAGACATTTAATTATTATGTTTTCCCTTGTAAACAGAAGAAACAAAGGCTTCTACTACATCCTGAAACTTACTCTCAAACATATAACAAAATCTGCTTATTCGCAGAGCCACTTCTGCCCCAGGCCGAGGTCCTCCTCCACCCGCAGGACTGATGGCTCTCCGGGCCCCTGCCCCACACCTACCCACAGCTCCCATCCAGGGCTCTCTGCACTGCACATCTGGATCGGGCACCAGGACTTCTTCCTTGGTTTTCTCTCTCGTTTTGCTGTCATTGATAAATGTCTTCAAAAAGGGTACAGGTAGAAAATTTTTCTGAGCCCTTGCATGTCTGACAATGTCTTTATTCTTCTCTAATACTTAATTAATAGATTATCTGTGGAACTTCTGTATCAAAATAACTTTTCCTCAGAACTTTAAAGGCATTACTCGGCTGTATTCTAACATCCAGTGTGGCTGATGAGATGACTAAAACCAGTCTGATTCTCCTTCCTTTTTAGGGAAAACCTTTTTCTTCCTGAAAACTTCCTAGGATCCTATCTGTATCCCTAGTGTTCTGAAATTTTATATGAATGTATCTCTGTATGGGGGTATTTTGGGTCATCCTTTACACCACTTGATTAGCACTGCTAATCTTAAATTCAACTCTGGGAAACTTTTTACTACTATTTTGTTAATTTCTTCCCCTCTCTTTACTCTGCTTTCCATTTCTGGGATTCCTATTAATCTGATTTTCAGATCTTCCAGATTTGTCATACCTTGTCTTTCATATTTTCATAAGACTTTTTTTTAAATCTAATGTTCTTGAAGTTTTACTTCTCAGTAATCGTTTGTAATTTATAAGAGTAATCTCTCATTTTGCATATTCCTTTTTCATGGAATCCTGCTTTTGTTTTACGGATATGATATTTTCTTAAATGCGAATGTCAATACTTACAGAATAGAGTTTTTAAAGTTCTGTTCTCTGAACTATCTCTACTTCCTCTTAGGTCAATATGTGTTTTTATATTTTTTTTTTATGTATATCTTGACTTTTTTTCTTACTACTGTCTTTGTAGTGTCTTGTATCTTGGATATCCATCCACATTTAAGAATGATGTTCTGGGTATAATATTCTGGATATCTGGTAGTGGTTTCCTCCGCATTATTTTTAGGTAGGCTCTTCCTAGAGTGAGAAGAAATGTTTAATTATTTAAACATTTAATTAAACATTATGTAATGTTTATGGTCATTGGCAGGAGTATGGGCTGGGAGGATTTTAAATACTGAGTGGGCATTCTGGCTGCCAGAATGAGGACAGCGGTTCTCTAGAAGCCTCAGTTTTCCCCAGACAGTTTAAGTTCTTCAGAGCACTGTTTGCCAAACTCTTTTGCACATGAAATATTTCAGAAGCGATGTTTTTATCGGGGCACTTTGACTGTTCCCAGCGGCTCTAGGTGCCCCGGGCCCCCTCAGGCCTCTTAGCAGCTCTGCACACAGAGGTAGGGAAGGATGCACCTGTGACATTGCCCGGACCCACCTTCGACCCATCATTTCAGTTTCCTGTGCTTCACATCTGCCAGCGTGAGCCTGGATCACCTTCCCTTCCATTCCCCACATGCCACCAGTCAGCAACCTCCTCCATCCTGTGTCCCTTCTCATGGTTCTCTGTGTTCTATCTTTCAGGAATTTGTTAGACTCTCATCTGCTGGTGACCTCAGCCACCTTCTCTGTTGGTTGTCATGAATTTTTAGTCTGACTATGTTACTGTGCTTTCAACGGGATTAGAGACGGGGCAGGTACGTAAGCATGCTTGGATGCCATCTTGACATCTGGAATGCACTGTTTTCCAGGCAACCAGAAGAACTCTTCTACTCTGCTTTCTCCATGTTTTATTTAATTTAAGAAAGACATAATCCTTTAGTTAAAGATTTAAATCATGAAATTATCCTTAATTCCTCCTTAACCTTGATCCCCTACTATATCGTGCAAAAGTTTTGAAATCTGTTTCCTGTTTAACGTTCCCGTTGCCCATGTGGAAAGTGTAACTGATGACAAACTAATGAAGAACTTGATAGTTCTGATCCTCATAGACCCACCTGTACTAGTGTGAAAGCTACCAGAGTTCTTCCTGCCTGGAACTTCCCCCATTCTAATTCAGCCCACTCACTCTTCACCTTCTCTACTAATTCCTGAAAGTGCAGTTCCATTTGCCCTGTGCATAGCAGTGACCAGAATGCGAATCCTGCAGGTGCTTATGAGAACTCTGGGGAAGGTCTTTTCAAGGCTCAAGCTTCTTAGCTTGGCAATAAAGCCCCTCTTTCCAAGCCTCATTCTGCACTTCTGGCCTTACCTCCCACTACTCTTCCTTAAATGCTTTGGGTTCTAGCCAAGCTAAACCACTTTCTAGGCCTTTAATTTGTTCTGCAATTTCCTACCCCTCTGTCCTTGGTTTTCCTATTTAAAAGGCATGTTCCCCTCATGGAGAGAAGGTGTTGTCCAAATTTCCCCCACCTTTCAAGGACTAACTTAAATGCCTATTCATTCCTCAAGTGTTCTTGATCCTCCCAGCTGGAACTAATTTCTTTTTCCTGTGTTTTATCTCAAAACTTGGTTTATGCTTTTCTTATAACTCTTGCCGTATTCTGACTTATTCAATAGTCATCTGTGTGTACATATTCTCCAATGTAAACTATATGCATCCAATATAGACTGTAAACTACTCAACAGCAGAAGTCATGATTGTTGATTTTTTTTATTTCCTCATAACACTTAGCACAGTTTCTCTTGCAGGTAGCTGATACTCGATAAGTGTACTTTGAGTATAGGTAGATAAACCTTGTGGTGAGAATGACCATTGTAACTTTCAATAACTTTTCATTGTTCAACTTTATTACCCTAACATTCAAAGTTCTCCACATTATAGCACTAATTTACCTTCCTACTCTCTCCCTACAGGAACTTTAATTCATGCTAAAATGTTCTACTAACAGACTGCCAAAGTGGTCACCATACTGTGTCCACCCCGTCTACCTGACCACATTGACAACCTTTGAATGAATTATAGCCATTCAACCTACAATGCTCTTTACATCTTCTGATTGCATTTGGCAATGTTCACATTAACCGCAATTTTTCTTGTTACTTAAATTTAATTATTATTAAATACCTTCCTAGCTAAATTACATTTTTTTTTATTTGTCGCAGTAGTTTGCACATAGCCAGCCTTAGGAAATATTTAATTTATTGAAGATTTTATCATTCATTCAAATTAATCAGTGGTGATATTTCAATATATCCAACAATATTAATCACATAATTTTTAAATATGCTTTAGTATTTCAACTATAGTTTATTAACATGAACTATATAATGAAGAATAATACATAAATATATATGTTAATTGATTATTTAATGTATTTAAAATGTCTTTTAAATGGATTAAATTATATGTCATGTTTATATTACACATGTGCTTTGCATGTATACCAAAATTCATTTTAGATATATCCAAATTATCATTGATTTCAAATTACTAGCTTCTGATGTAAGTAAAGCTAGCTGTAGAATAAATAGTAGAGAACAATCTCTTCTCTTTTCAATACATTTCTAAAGATTTTTCTAGGAATAATTTTAAAACTAATCTGAATTCATTCTGACAGGAAGATTTCCTACAGAGGAACAAACTTTACTGCAAAATTAAGATGTGTTGCTTCATACTTTCAATACACCCAGAAATCTTATCTCATCAAAAACAAGCTACTTATTCTTGCTTATTTATTTTCTAGAATTGCATTTTCCATCTTTCAAATGTATTCCTATCTTAATTATCTTTTGTTCACAATTTCCTACCACATTTCATTTTCTGTCCATTTATAGTTTGACAGCTTGCTCTGTGCTTATTCTGTTTTATACTGAGCTTTGTTTCTGCCTCTGTTGAATCTCAAGCCTATTGTCTTTATCCCTGATTCACTTCTTTGAATGGGGTGTCTAAGTACACTGAGAAATCCAAATCATGATCGTGTCTTCAAATTACTTAGATCTAGTGGGAAAATACATTCATATATCATTTAAATTATATTTTAAAACATGATGTTATGAAATACTAATTAGGTGATATGATTAAATAGAGAACATGATCAAGATCTCTGGGTTGGAGATATCAGATAGAGGAAGGTGGATATAATAGAACTTGATATTTAGTTATGTATAAGTTGAGGTAAAAAGTTCAGCATGGTAATGGAAATACTGTGACTTTAATGCTGGACAAAACTAGATCTGTCACAGAGGTTTTCCACTAACTAGCTGTGTGATCTTTGGGAAACCACTTTACCTCTTAAGCCTTAGTTTTATATAAAATAGAAATCTATCAAATGGGGGTACTAATTCTTATCTCACAGGGTTGTCGGATGGACAGAGAGTATATAAAGCACTCAGAATAGTACCTGACAAAGAGTCAACATGCAATAAATTGCTTCTTAAAGGACAGGGCAATCTAGGTGAAGAATACCCAGGGCCCGTGCATATTCAAGTCAACTACTGCCGCAGCAAAACTGAGGGGAACAGCTACCTGTGGCCCCTCCAAGCAGAAGGGGGACTTCTTCTCAACTGAAATGCCCCTCTCTTCTCCTACTGCCCTTTCCTCTCCTAATCAGAATTTCCTCCAGCCAATTATAAACCCAGAATCTAATCCACAGGTCAGATAACGTAGCTAAGTTTTTCTTTTGGGGGAGGGGAGTCATGGAAGCAAAAGGAAAAATATAGCTCTGTTGCTGCCCCAGACAATGTTTTCAGGCAAAGAAACTGACTCACCAGCGGACAACTTCCAGAAAGAAAATTTCCATTAAGCAGCAATGACGCCACAGAATTTTTAAAAAAAGAAAAAAGAGAGAGAGAAAGAAAAAGTTATGACCTGGAATTTCATAACTATGTCTCTGCTGCCTAATATTTCTGTGAACGTAGTGACTCATTTGACTGTCAGATCTAGTGTTTTAATCACTTTGTGAAGGAGCACATGGACGGCACAGCCTCGCCTAAAATGATGACTTCCCAGACAGCTTCCCAGAGTGTACCCAATGTCCCCAAGCCTTTCTCTGCCTCTGTCCCTCAAAGCAAACAGATGGGCTTGTCCACTCCTTGTCCTGGGGCGAGGAGTACAATCTACAGAGGGAAAGTTACTGGATCCTCACATCTGGCACAGGCAGCACTTCACAAATGGTAATGCTGAAGTCATAGTAGTGTGGCCTGAGAAGAAGCAAAAAAAAAATAGCCGAAAAGGATCCTGAAACATCATGACTGATAAATGGGGAGATAATAAGAAAGCACCCATCAGGCCCGCAAGCACAAATAGACAGCTCCAGTTAGGGTGAAAGGCTCCAGCTGGAAAAGGTCAGAGGTTAAGAGTCCTGGACTCATAGAGCGCTGGGTGTGCGGGGGTGAAGGGAGCGTCCACAAGAAGGGGATGGGTGCACAGCTTGGCAGACAACAGGAACTGGGAGGAAGCCATCAGGGAGAGGAAGGAAGCGCTCAGGGGAATGGAGGCCTGGCCTGGGGGTGACCACACACTCGGTCAGACAGGTTGCCTGGGACAGCCAGTGGGATGGGATTGAGGCCCAGTCCTGGAAACCCTGAATGAAGCCAAAGTGGATGAGGTAACAGGAGGAGCTGCCATGGACCAAGGAGAGAATGTGAAAGATAAATGCAGTCAGAGAGGCAAATAACGTTTATAAGAGCATTCCAGAATGAGCAGCTGAGAAGAGCTGTTCAAGCAAGGAGGGAAATATCTGTTTATTTTCATGGGCAATTGTAGGCTTAAAAGGCTATCTTGGAGATTTTTAGCCTTAAATAGATAAATGATATACTATTTTCTAGCCAGCCACTGGATATAACCTGGTATCTGGAATATAATTTAATATGCCATTCTCAGAGTAAATTATATCAACCTAGCTACATATTTCCAGCCTTGTAAAAGGCTGTGTGTTTTCCTCTCCCAGAAATGCACCAGAAGTTTTCCTACTCACAGCCTCCAGCTTCTTGCCACTCTGTGCACTGTCAGGTGACGTCTCTGACAGTCCTCAGCATGGATCTCCAAGCTCCAGCATTTGGGCTCATCTCTCTGCTTTCATGGCAAGTGCTGCCTTTTCCCCTAGAAGGCATTCTTTCAGGTCTGGCTCTCATCCTGGGGGGCCGATGGAGCATAGCTAGTTTTCTTAGCACCTAATGGAAACTAAACCATCTTCGAAAAACAAACCCAAGTAGAGAGGAATCCCATGTGCAGTCCACACACAGTTGACACATAGTTGAAACATGAAAAAAGCTCTCCCAATTTCACAGCCTTCATTTAGTCTTATGCTATTATGTACCTCAATTCGATCTGAAGAAAAAATACTAGTAAAAAACTTCCCACTTCAAAAACCAACAAATTACTTTGATGCTACTTCAAACTTTTGTGTTTTCAGTTCTCCCACATTTTTGCCTTGATCCCTGGATAAGAAACCAATATATCAAAGTGGATACCTTGTTTGTGTTTATCATTGTTATCTTTATGTGAAGACATTAACCCTTGCCCTTTGAGATAACAGAATCGGTCATCCTCAGATCAAACAAACTGAACTAAGAATGTCTGAGACTCGAGAAGTTTGTCCCTGTGATGCTGGTATTCAGTGGTCCTATCCAGCTTTACAAAACTCACCCCCAATCCCCAACCCCAAGGTATTCAGAAATAATTTTATTTGCTCTTATTCATCAGCAAAAGAAAAGTAGAAAACCCCAGAGCCAATGACTATTCATCCCACACTGTGATAACCCTGACCCTAGTAAAGCCAACATCTGTCTTGTGTTTGAGGTGGCTGACAGCCAACTGGGGATCAGAAAACAACAATTTCCCTGGTCAGATGTAAACCTTGCTCAGCATGTTGACTTTATAAACCACCCTGTAAGCTCAGTAAATTTAATTGGTAGATAGGGTTGTCTTTCCTTGGCTCATTTCCCACCAATTAATATTACCAGCATGAGTACCCGTATGATCAGACATGCACTAACAAGGCTCTGTCTAGACAGCCAGAAAAGGTTCTTTTTTTTCCTCCTTTTATTTTTTTCCAGAATTAGGCATGAATGTGCTATTCATGAATGGAAGAAATGTTTGCATAAATCCATACTGGGAGAAGAAATACTGCTCTCAAATACTGGAGACAGTTTCAACAGGATTAGTTAGGTATAGGAGATACTATTTTAGTTCAGTCCCCGTGTACTTCGAAGTTGTAAGAGCCAACGAGAGGGAATGCACTGCAGTGTGTAAGAAATGTGAGTAGCAAGATTATAAATCAGTACTTTTGACAGGTTGATTCCAGCTAGTGTTGCTTTAACCAACACTCGACCTTAATTTATGATGGTGAGGAGATATCAGGCATGGTTAATAGTGTTGAAAATGACACTGGCCATCCCTATAATGTAGTATGAAAAATTATAAAAGTCACCTTTAAAAGTTTCTTTGAAAATATTAAGTGACATATACAATGTAGAAATTTCTGTTATCCAAAATCTAAGATTCTCTTGTTTTCCAAAAAGATCTTTTTAAAAGCAGCCCCTTACAAAAAAAAAAGCAAAAAAAACACAACTGAGTTCTAAGACATAAATAAAACCGCAAACTTACTTTCTCTCAACCACTCAACTCACACACGACCTCCCCCAACCCCTTTTCAATGTTTGCTTATACTGAACAAATTATGAAACTAAATCTGCTAGGGAAGACTAAATTCATAAGCTCTTGGCTGAGTAACCCCAGCACCATCATTGATTAAATATAATGAATCCATCCATCATCACAAATGATCCAACCAAGTCAATTCTTAGCTCATTTTCAAAACTCTCCTAAGCAATAACAGAGGATACAGAAGTCATAAAATATGGTCCCTGCCCTCAAGGAGTTTATAATCAGATTATCCACACTTTAATTTTTAAGGTTACTGCTCTAGGAAACTGAAGTTCAACAGACAACTTCATGATAGTTTTCAGTTGAAGAGAAAGGTTTTCATCAGTTGAATGGACAATAACATTTCCCTTTTGGAGAAAGGAACTTTTAAACACGAGGTTCTATCGGGGCCGCCAATCATAGTACCCATTTCCTCCAGGCCACACAGGGAATCAGGTGACCCAAATTGGTTCAGTCAGAGTCCCGCCCTTGGGTGTTTTTGATATGGAACTAAAGGGAGCTGCTGCTTCTCAGGGGGAAAGCTTAGGGAGGTGTGAGACTGGAGCTGCTGGTGACTGTTGTCAGCTGCTCGTGGAGGAGCCAGGCTGCGAGAGTAGAGCCAACACGCCACACTGGGAGAGCAGAGAGAAGGGAGGCAGCAAAGTACGGGAGGCTCTGGCTCCAGCCCCCTGCAGTTAACCATCCCCCTGCCCCTCTCACAGTTTGGTTATGTTTGCAAAAAAGTTCCATCCTTGGAGAGTCAGGCAGAGTTGGGCTTCTATCACTCAGAACCAAAACACATCTTGACATCACTTATTCTCCATCTCCAGGGCCCCTAACAAGAGGAATAAGGTCTCAGACTTCAGCAAAAGTTACATGATGGATGCAACCGTTATATATGAATTTTGACTGTAAAGGGGCTCAAACATGACACTTGCTACAAGGTGTGCAGGTGGAACCTATCCTTGATCTTCAAATGATCTCAGATGTCTGTCTTGAATAACTTTACACACAGAACGGAGCTTAGACTAGACGAGTAATTCTCAAACCATTTGTTCTACAAACCTGGGACCTGCTGAAATGGTCCAAAGACCACCGACCCCATTCAGCCAGGCAACTTCCTGTTCCGGCCTTCAAATTCCAAGCACCCTCCACTCGCTGTCATTGCGCCACTTCTGCACCTCCACACACGCAAACATCAGCACATGTCTCACACATCCAACGTGATCATTCACAAGCACATTCTAGCGTCACCAACACCCGCTCTGCCTTTTCATCAAAGCCTCAGTTGAACCCTCTTCCTCCTCCTGGCCATCGTCAGCTAAATCAGCTGGACCTCCAGTCCTCCTTTCTTTGGTTCCTCCCAACTCAGAGAAGCCCTAGTGTCCCCATGAGGACCACGTTTTGAGAACCATTAGACAAGAGGACTTCCTAAGATTCCTATAGCATAATCGTTTCTTCCTCTGCATGTTCTGTGTCTTTTTTGGCAATTAAAGGGGCAAATTTTGGAAGTTCTCTCTCCTTCCAACCCTATAGTCACATAAAACAAAAAACGGGCAGTACATGAACCTCCACCAAGAATACTATTTTTTCAGCTGCTTTTCTTTAACTTTGGGATTCCTGAATTGAAATGTGAGGGAGGGAGAATAATTAGGTATGATGCTTGAGAAATTGATTCCTAATAGTTTGTGAGGTTTAGGGTATTCGTCATTTCACCCACTATTCAAGTGTTTCTTCATGGTTTGCTCCACAAAGAAAAGGGTTCTTAGGAGGCAAATCTGTTTGAAATTATTCAGCTCAAAGACCAACACTGTAAAATTAGAAAGAAAGAGGTCAAATAACCTTATGGCAAAAGGATCGGTAGATGTGCAAAGTATGCTCCAGCATCATGCAGAGGTTTTCAGACGGCCACAGCCACTGAAGAGACAAAAAGAATTTCCCAAAAAAGAAGAATTTTTCTTACAATAAAAGAGATCCATGTCTTACCCACACTTTTTTTTTTCTTTTTTTGCCTTGACCCTCAGCTGCTAACACAGCATCTAAATTACTGCAGACATAGTGCAGTTTGGGATTTCCATTAATATTTACGTCGCTTGCCACCCAGGCTATGACCCACCCTGCTGTTTCAGAGTGATAAACTCATCTGTTTCCACTGAGTCCCGGGAAGTCTTGTTTCACTGGGGAATAAGCATAATTTCTGCCATACACATGATGTAATTATCATGTCTGGTTTATTAGTCTGCCTATCTCCTGAGGCTATTTCACAGTAAAAATGCATTCAATAAAACTTTGGGATGACTAGGATAATATCACTTTCTCCAAAAGTCGTATTTCCTTGGTAGCTGTTAACACCACTAAAGTGCAAGTAGGCACAAGGCCAAAGGGCACAGGTAACGTTCTGCAAATGTGCCGTGAGGCGTGGGCCCCTGGAAATGAGGAGCAGCTCAGCAGTAGCTGGAGGCAGAAATGCATTTGCTCCCAGTCGCTCTCCATTCCAACAGCGAGCTTGCTTTGTCCTTCACTGGGAAAAAAACGAGGTGACAATATTTGCTGTTTTAATTATTCTGTTTAAAAATAATTTAAAATCCACCTTGGTTTTAAGAACCAAAGTCTGCAAGGAAGTTAGACCACATGATTTCCAAGGTCTCATCCAGATCTAAAATTCAAAATAGCGTACCATGAGGAGACGAGCCTCTGTGTGCTATAGATGAGTGTGACAGGGATTCAGAAAAGGGGGACAGAGTATGGCAAGATGCAGTCAAATGTGGCAGACGTGTGCTGCTCACCAGTGTTTTGGTTTCTCCTTCTGGGAACATGGTAGGCTGGCACGTTCGTTCTCCTTGAAGTTAGATGTAGCCAGGTGGCCAATTCTGACCAAAATACCTTAAGCAAATGTGACACTCTGTCACTTCTGGGCTAGAGCATTTAATTGCCAGTATTAGATGTTCCTGTGCTGTCTTCCCCTCACATGGCAACCAACAACATTCCAGAGAAAGAAACTGCTACCAGCCTGGATTGTGGACTGAAGTTTCAGGGCACAGAGCCCCCCACTAATGTGGGATGGACATGTCATACAAGAAAACATTGACCTTTGTTCTTCTAAGCCGCTGAGCTTTGGGAATTGGTACTGCAGCATAAGCTCAGCTCACCAAACTGACCAATCAATCTTTGTAGAGAAGGCGAGACTTGATTGTACTCATACAGGGGAGAGGAGAGAGAAGAAAGGGGTTGGGAGAGCCCAGAAGAGGGATCTAGTCCAGAGAGTATCAACATATAAGGCCAAATAAAAAAGAATATCCCAGGATAGGAGCGGGCATCAGGAATTTTCAAAAGCTTCTCAGGTGACTCTAAAGTTCATCCACATTCAATTATAAGTTATCAATTTACAATAATATAAAAAATATTTTAAATAAAATAAAGTACATCCAGCACTGAGAACCACTGATCTAAATAGGAAACATGGGAATAAAATGAGTGACAAGATAGTACATGAATAGGGCACAAGGAGTTTTTTCAATTTCTGTACATTCAAGAATCCCACTAGGGTTTCCAGGTAACCTCAACAAAGACAGAAAACATACTTGGTAAAATTTTGTACAACTGAAAAAAAGAAAATTACCTGACATAGATGGCTATAATTGTTATAACTGTCATTTAGCAGTGTAGGTTTTTCAAAAAACTCATATTTTTCCTTCAAAGAGAGAGGAAGATTTAAAACCCCATACAAAGTTAACCCCTTAGTGACTCAAGTGTTAGTCTATCCAATGCACTAATAAAACTGTTAGTAATAATATTAGCAGTTAATATTTATTGAGTATTTACTATAAGCAAGGCGTTGTGCCAGGTAATTTGCAATCATAACCTCACTTAGTTCCATCAAAAATGCTGTTGGATAGTTACTATTATTATTCACATTTTGCAGAAGAAGAAACCGAGGCTCATAAAGATGAATTTACCCTTCCCCAGTGAATAGGCTTGGTGCCTTTGTCAAAGATCAGATGGCAGTAAGTGTGTGGGTTGATTTCTGGATTCTCTATTCTATTCCATTGGTCAGTGTGTCTGTTTTTATGCCAGTACCATACTGTTTTGGTTATTATAGCTTTGTAGTATAGCTTAAAGTCAGGTAGTGTTATGCCTCCAGCTTTATTTTTTTTGCTGAGCATTGCTTTGGCTATTCGTGGTCTTTTATTGCTCCATATAAATGTCTGAATAGTTTTTTCCATTTCTGAGAAAAATGTCTTTGGAATTTTGATGGGGATTGCGTTGAATTTGTATATCACTTTGGGTAGTATGGACATTTTCACTATGTTGATTCTTCCAATCCAAGAGCATGGAATATCTTTCCATCTTCTTGTATCCTCCCTAATTTCTCTCAGCAGTGGTTTGTAGTTCTCATTATAGAGATTTTTCACATCCTTGGTTAACTCAATTCCTAAGTATTTTATTTTTTTGGTGGCTATTGTAAATGGGCAGGCTTTCTTGATTTCTCCTTCTGCATGTTCACTATTGGAGAAAAGAAATGCTACTGATTTTTGTGTGTTGATTTTGTATCCTGCTACTGTGTTGAAATCATTTATCAATTCCAACAGTTTTTTTGTAGAGGTTTTAGGCTGTTCGATATATAGGATCATGTCATCTGCAAACAGGGACAGTTTGACTTCATCTTTTCCAATCTGGATGCCCTTTATTTCCTTCTCTTCTCTGATTGCTCTGGCTAGTACTTCCAACACTATGTTGACTAGGAGTGGTGAGAGTGGGCATCCTTGTCTAGTTCCTGTTCTTAAAGGAAAAGCTTTCAGCTTTTGCCCAATCAGGATGATATTGGCACTGGGTTTGGCATATATGGCTTTAATTATGTTGAGATACTTTCCCTCTATACCTAACTTATAGAGGGTCTTTGTCATGAATGAGTGCTGAACTTTATCAAACGCTTTTTCAGCATCTATGGAGATGATCATATGGTCCTTGTGTTTGAGTTTATTAATATCGTGTATCACATTTATTGATTTGCGTATGTTGAACCAACCTTGCATCCCTGGGATGAATCCCACTTGATCGTGGTGAATAATTTTTCGTATGTGTTGCTGTATTCTGTTTGCTAGTATTTTAGTGAGGATTTTTGCATCTATATTCATCAAGAATATCGGACTGTAGTTTTCTTTTTTGGTTACATCTTTACCTGGTTTTGGTATCAGGATGATGTTTGCTTCATAGAATGAGTTTGGGAGATTTGCGTCCGTTTCAATCTTTTGGAATAGTTTGTAAAGAATCGGTGTCGATTCCTCTTTGAATGTTTGGTAAAATTCTGCTGTGAATCCATCTGGTCCTGGGCTTTTCTTTGTTGGGAGCCTTCTGATAACAGCTTCAATCTCCTTTATTGTTATTGGTCTGTTCAAATTTTCTACGTCTTCACGGTTCAGTTTTGGGAGCTTGTGTGTGTCCAGAAATTTATCCATTTCCTCCAGATTTTCAAATTTGTTGGCGTATAGTTGTTTATAGTAGTCTCGAATGATTCCTTGTATTTCAGATGAATCAGTTGTGATATAGCCTTTTTTATTTCTAATTTTGGTTATTTGAGTCTTCTCTCTTCTTTTTTTTGTTAGCCATGCTAATGGTTTGTCAATTTTATTTATCTTTTCAAAAAACCAACTTTTTGATTCGTTGATCTTTTGAATTGTTTTTTGGTTTTCAATTTCATTCAGTTCTGCTCTGATCTTAATGATTTCTTTCTGTCTGCTAAATTTAGGTTTGGATTGTTCTTGTTTTTCTAGTTCTTTAAGGTGAAGTGTTAGGTTGTTCACTTGCCATCTTTCCAGTCTTCTGAAGTGAGCGTTTAATGCAATAAATTTCCCCCTAAATACTGCTTTTGCAGTATCCCACAGGTTTTGGTATGATGTATCATTGTTTTCATTAGTTTCAATAAATTTTTTGATTTCCTGCTTGATTTCTTCTTGGACCCATATGTCATTAAGTAGAATGCTGTTTAATTTCCATGTGTTTGTACAGTTTCCAGAGTCTCATTTGTTATTAATTTCTAGTTTTAATCCATTGTGGTCTGAGAAGATACATGGGATAATTCCAATTTTTTTGAATTTATTGAGACTTGATTTGTGACCTAATATGTGATCTATCCTGGAGAATGATCCATGTGCTGATGAGAAGAATGAATATTCTGAGGTTGTTGGGTGGAATGTTCTGTAGATATCTGCCAATTCCAATTGGCCTAGAGTCTTGTTTAGATCTTGTGTTTCTCTACTGATTCTTTGCCTAGATGATCTGTCTAATATTGACAGTGGAGTGTTCAGGTCCCCTGCTATTATGGTATTAGTGTCTATTTCCTTCTTTAGGTCTAATAGAGTTTGTTTTATAAATCTGGCTGCTCCAACATTGGGTGCGCACATATTTATGATTGTTATGTCTTCTTGATGGATCAGTCCTTTTATCATTAAGTATTGTCCCTCATTGTCTCTTTTTATGGTTTTTAGTTTAAAGTCTATTTTGTCAGATATAAGAATAGCTACTCCAGCTCGTTTTTCTTTTCTGTTTGCATGGTAAATCTTTTTCCATCCTTTCACTCTTAGTCTATGTGAATCTTTATGGGTGAGGTGGGTCTCTTGTAGGCAGCATATAGTTGGGTCCTCCTTTTTGATCCAGTCAGCCAGTCTGTGTCTTTTGATTGGGGAATTTAAGCCTTTTACATTAAGAGTTGTTATTGAAAGGTGTTGATTTATTCCTATCATTTTATTGGTTGTTTGGTTGTCTTAGGTGTCTTTTGTTCCTTGCTTTCTGATTTACTGTTTGGTTTCTGTGTTTGTTGGGTCCTTAGGTTGTAGATAGTGTTTTTGTGAGCTTGTTTTCTCTTCATGAATGCCATTTTTATTGTACTAGCAGGTTTAGGTTTTTCTTGGGTTTTTATGGCAGTGGTAGTTATTTTTCAGGAACCAAACCCAGTACTCCCTTGAGGATTTCTTGTAAGGGTGGTCCTGTGCTAGTGAACTCCCGCAGTTTTTGTTTGTCTGAGAAATATACTATTTGCCCTTCATTTCGGAAGGATAGCCTTGCAGGGTAGAGTATTCTTGGCTGGCAATCTTTGTCTTTTAGTATTTTGAAAATATCATCCCATTCCTTTCTAGCTTTTAGGGTTTGTGATGAAAAGTCTGATGTTAGCCTGATTGGGGCTCCCTTATAGGTGATTTGACACTTCTCTCTTGCAGCTTTTAAGATTCTCTCTTTGTCTCTGAGTTTTGCCAGTTTGACTATAACATGTCTTGGAGAAGGCCTTTTTGGGTTGAATATGTTTGGAGATCATTGAGCTTCCTGGATCTGAATATCTGTGATTTTTCCTATACCTGGGAAGTTTTCTGTCACTATTTTGTTGAATATGTTTTCAATGCAATCTCCATTTTCCTCCCCTTCTGGAATACCCATGACTCGGATATTTGAGCGCTTGAGGTTGTCTGATATCTCTCTCAGATTTTCTTCAATGTCTTTGATTCTTTTTTCTTTCTTTTTGTCTGCTTGTGTTATTTCAAACAGCCCATCTTCAAGTTCAGAGGTTCTCTCTTCAACTTCGACAAGCCTGCTAGTTAAACTCTCCGTTGTGTTTTTTATTTCACTGAATAACTTCTTCAGTTCAGCAAGTTCTGCTACATTTTTTTTCAGGACATTGATTTCCTTGTATATTTCCTCTTTCAGATCCTGTATACTTTTCCTCATTTCATCATGATGTCTAGCTGAGTTTTCTTGTATCTCATTCAGTTTCCTTAGAATTATCACTTGAAATTCCTTGTCAGTTATTTCAAGGGCTTCTTGTTCTATAGGATCTAGAGTTTGAGATTTATTAACTTTTGGTGGTGTACTTTCTTGATTTTTTGTATTTCTGGTATCTTTTTTTTGATGTTTATTCATTGTGGCAGGGGGTTTCACAGTCCACCGGTTTGAGACTATTGACTAACTAAGATGTTGCTGTGGTTGCCAATTTGGTATGGCTACCTCCGTGACTGCTCAGTTGGCCTCTAGTGCCTTGTGTGTATGGTTGCCTCAGGTCTTGGGCCTCTCCGGGGAGCCGCCTTTCTGGTCTGCTTGGACTCTGCTGGGCTGCTGGATCACGTACCAAAGGGTGTGTGATCTCTGTTGAGCTTTCACTTCCCGTGCAGGACTTCTCCCTGTTCCATGTGCTCTGGCCCAGGCTGTTGGATCGTGCAGTGGCGACCCCACAGGGTGTGTGATTTCTGTCGAGTCTCCGCCTCCCTGGCCTCACGTCTCCCCACTCTGTGTGTACTGGGCTGTGCTGGGACGTGTCTTCTGCAACCCTCATCTATCAGCTGGGCCTTCAAGACCCTGCTCGGCACCACCTCGCCCAAGAAGTCTACCAGGTTTCTGCTAGGCACAGACGACCGGTCGCTCTGGGTGCCTTTGTAGCACTGTGTAGATCTTTCTCGTGACTTGTTCACCTTTGTATCCCCCCAGCATGGACCGAGTCTAGCACCCGCCTGCAATCAGCTCTCTGGCAGGTTCAAGCGGACTTGGGAACTCTCCTACCACACTATTCCCAACCAGAAATTGGTTAGGCATTTTTCCGAACTGGTGGCCGCAGACATGGTATCTGCCTCCCAGTAACAGGAAGTTTACCGGGGGCCAGAGTCCAGAGTGTGGTGGAGTGACAGTCGGCCTCACCTGTACTTCCTTGCCCTCCCAACACTGGCCAGGGATGCCCCACACCACCAGCCCCGCAGAGAACCACGGAGGGAGTGGGAGGGGAGGTCAGCCCTCAGGCCCTGGGAAGCCCCACGCCAGGGCAAGCAAGTGGGAAGGCTCAGTGAGGAGCCAAGCTGGGCGGAGCTGCCACCACCTGGGAAAATGGAGGCAGCCCTGGGGCAGTGAGTGGCCCGGTGATGCAGGCGGAAGTTGGGTGGGCGTCAGCCCCCCCCCCCCCCCCCCCCCCCCCCCCCCGAGCAGGGCCGGGCCAGGTGTCACTCACAGGGCTGTGTCAGGTCAGGCGCTCACTCTCTGCCTCTCGTTTGTCGCCTTCCCAGTTCTCCGCCGCCGCCGCCTCGGGCTGCTTGCTCGGTCCCGCGGCGCAGCTCGGGCACTCCCAGGAATCTTCTTTTATGCCGGCCTGAAACCTCGAATCCTGAATAGGGCAGCTGGCCGCCTTCAGCGCAGCCCCGGCCTCTGGGATCCTGTCTGCATCCACAGCAGCCCTGGCGCCGTGTTCCCTGTTTACAGACTCGCTTTTGCAGCTAAGAAACAGTTCTTTTCCTGCTCCATTTTTCAAAGCTGTTGCCTGTAAATGAGGCAGCCTCTCCTGCCGAGGGCAAATTGGCGGTCACCCCCTACGACCGGCCAGCAGCAGCGGTCCTCCCTTAAGAGATGGCCAGAGGAAGGTCCACAAGTTTCCCGGCTGCCTGAGGCCCAGTGGCTGCCTTTTCCACCTCAGCTACTCCGCGCCAACCGCCGCAGCCTCCGCCATCTTGAAATCCCCCCATTATTCTTATAAAAAGAATTTGCAGAGAGGGAAAAAGAAATTTTTCTCCTCCCCTATCCCCCACAGTGACAACATAGCAATTTGAATTAGTTCACAATTAGCCCAACTCAAAGTCAGCTGTTGTTTAGTGTTGAAATCAATTTATAGGCAATATTAACCCGTTTTTCTGCAGTGCAGAATATTTATATTAATAATATTATACTAATTATATTAATAATACTTAGGTTTTTTAATATTTGGAATTGAATAAAATTGGGGAATTCTTTATTCAAGGTGAGTGATCTTTTTTGGGGAAAGTGCCAAATAGCCCTGATATTAAAAAAGCCCTTGATAAAATATAACACACATATCTAATATGCCTATAGAGTTGTGCCCTTCTTGGTCAACAGATAAAGCTTGTGAAAAATCAGAACGTTGCCAATGGTCTTGCTGTACAGAACTCCACAGAGACATCTGAATTGATATGCTGGTAAAGATCACATACTCTTTTCCAAGGTACAAGTAGGCACTAGAGGATGCAAATAACATAGCAAGTAACATAGGCCTAGAGAATGAGGAGACTATTCACAAACTAGTTATTAACAGCAGTAATTCACTTCAAACTCTTCACAGGTCTGCCACCAAATTTTAATTAATATGTGTATAATCTATAAAATCCAGGGGATCTATGTAGCCCAACCTTAGAGTAAGAGTATATTCAAGAAAACAAAGTCCAAAAAGCAAAGTAATTTCAAAAGTAACAAAATAAATTACTTGCATTTCTGTAAGACCCCATTCATAATATGCAACATTAAATTTTATACTTATTTCTTCTTTCCCAATTCTCTAGGGCACAGAACTTCTCCCAGAGACTAAGAATTACTAAATTTTTCAAAACCCTCTATTGAAACATAGCCATTAATAGTAGGTTATGTTATTGATACACTTTCTCCTTTCTGACCCTTTCTCTGTGGGAAGAATATATTTCCCATCTTATTAATATTGGCCTTGGCCATATGACTTGCTTTGACCATGCACTGAGAGTAGACATAACATATCCTGCATGCCACAACCAAGCAGGCATTTTAAATGTATAGTTTGATTTGGTCTCTTGTGCTCACTTCTACCTGCCTTCTACCATAACAGAAAGCCCTTAGTGATCCTAAAATGAGAGACACATGGAAAAGACATGAACTTAACCCAGAGCCTGAAAAAAACCACCGGAGCTTACCACAAACCTGTGAGTGAGAAGTTAATGTTTGATTTTGTAAGGCACTGAGATTTGGTATTGTTTCTTACACAGCATGCTGCAGCAAAAGCTAACACACAATGCGACTTTCCTCCTTTCCTTCTGCTTCCCCTCTCTCTATCCCAGCAAGCAAGAACCCTGCCTCTTCAGGAGGGGAGAGGAGAGATAAATTGGAATAGGCAATGCAATACAAAATTAATTCGGCTGGGAGAAGAAAAAGGTATTACCTAGGTAACGGTGGGAAAAGTTACAAGATGCCACATCAAAGAAGGCAGACTCTTAAGACTGAGGCATAAAATCAGGGAGCCAGAGCCCTAAAGTCAGCAAGGAGAACAGCAGAGGATGAACCTAACTAAGGTCCAGTTGGAAGACTATAATCATCTCAAGTGAAAATATAAGCCCCTTTAGCTTACTTGCTTGCAAGGAAGGGACATTTGGTTTCTGGTGTGAGAAATTACACTGGTAGGAACTTAACTTAGACATCCTGTGACTACCGGCCATATCTAGTTGATTGTTCTTTAATCTGTATTGACCTGAGGCACTATGGCCGATGACCATAGCCTTAAAAATAAATATTGATGTTATGTCCTGTATGAAACTAAATACATAATTTAAAGCTTGTTCTTTATTACCTAAGCCAATTCATTTGTTACACCAATTGCCTCTGTACTATCCATCCTGCTATGTGGCAAACAAGGGACTCAGTGTTAAGACAGGCTTTGGCCCATGAGCGGTCTAGCCCTTGGCACCTGTGGTTCCTTTGGCAAATACTATTTGATGGTGAAATAATGTAACTGAATTACCAGTTGGGATGTTCTTAGAAATGACCAGAAGCTGGGAACTTCTCTGCTTCCAATCAGATTTAAAATCATAAACTTTGATGAGTAAATGAGCTACCTTAAGGCCTACAGCATCGTCACTGATCAGGTGTCATGACACTCAGTCAAGAGGAGTTCTGAGAAATGACACACTTTAATCCAATCCAACATTTAGCCTGGATTTTTCTCAGGTTCCTGAAGATCAGAGTCAATATGGCCCCACGATAAGAGTGCCCTTGCTGTCTCAGAAAAGTATAAAATCTTCGACAGCCTTCTCTTTATTACTGTTCATCATGCTAATGCCACCAAAGAACTTGAAGCAATAAAAAATTAAAAGTTTTGATATTTTTCAAGCACCATGTCTCCCTCCTGCTGTCTAAAGGAGCCCTGTGTAAATGCTTTTTCTTTGTTTTTCCTTAGTCCTTTCTTCTTCAAAAAACACTACTTTTTTCTAACAAATTAATACAGCAAGCCATTTTTCACCCAGTTACAAGTACTAATATAGGAAAATCCATTGTAAAGAGCTGATGAGGCAATTGTAAGGGATGAGGGATGAATGCTAACATTTCAGCCCTGCCTGCGAGACTAAGATTTATAACTGTAAACCTGCAAATCTCTGGCTTATGTATGCAAATGTGGGGCCAATTAGTGACTCACCTGCAACTGCTAATTAAAAGGCCTGGGTGATGAATTGCCTCAAAGCGGCAGACAGGGGCCTGGCTGTCCAGCATCATCTATCCCCACACAAAGGACAGCCTATGGAGAGAATCTCTGAAGAGTGGCTCCCAGAAGAGACATCAGAATTTTATATCTACTAATTTGGAAGAAAAAAAATAACTCGTGTGGGAAAATGTAATTATAATGCAGCTAGAAAATAAAAACAGGCATAGCAAACCAAGCACTGTTGCATCATTAAAGGAGAAAATAACCCTTCTGGGTAATTTTCCCATGGAATTCAGAACAAAAAAAAAAAAAAAAAGAATTGGAAAAATGGTTTGGAAGAAACCACATGTGATTCTTTTCCCTCCAATTACAACAAATTTCCACAGTTTTCAACTCAGCAAAATGCCTGAACCAAAGCTTGGCAAATAGCAGAGAATAAAGTTGTTAATAAAATAAAATTCTTCAGTCCATGGCTTCCAGACAGAGCTAGGGTGAATAGGTTCTCATATTACTTAAGCTAAGTTTTGAGATATTTATTCAATTTTGACTTCCAGTTTCAGCTAAAACAATCTAATTGAAATTCAGATTAGGAAAAAAAAAAACCTGCTTCTCTCAGCTCCCAAGTAGCAGTATCTATAGATCTCCAGTCCTCTCTGGTATGAAGTGTGAGGATATCTCTTCCTTTGTCAGCCCTTTTGGCTCAGTCACAGATACATAAATTACCAAACTACCACCGTAGCTGCAGAGCATTAGATCTACTGTCCCTCAAACCCACACCTCTCCATAATTCTCATGCCTCAGCCCACAGGACAACCATGGCATCGGCTATTTGGACCAAGGTCCAGGCCTGGAGCCACAAAGACCTCTCCTTCAAAGGCTGCTCAATACAGGGTCCTGCTGAGTTAGGAGCGGTTGTCCCAGGGAGCCCCATCGCATTTGGGGTGCACAGGGATCCTGTTGAATGGGTTCACATAAAAATGTGAATAGGTGTCACATAAAAAATATTCCTTAATGTATATGGACAAAATAAAACTTAAAAAAAATAAAAATAAAAAATAAATGAACTCAGAGGGGAAACAGCAGGTGGGCAATGTCATTGTGCTACTGACAGGACAATCTAGTAGATGCTCATTAGGTTTACCTCAGTAAATATCACTGTCTTGGAGAAAGAAGAAATAAATAAATAACACTTCGCCAAGGTAAGTCAACACGCTGGAATTGTAGTTTACACAACCACGTCACCCAAAGTGTCCTAGTTGCTCCACTTTATTTATAGTCCCTTATGTTAAGCTTGTACACTAACTAGTTTTACTATTTGTATTGACAGTAAAAATACACCACATCTTCCTAGACGAAGCATAGTTGAATATCTTTTGAGTGCCTGCTACGTGCCAGGTGTTTCTGGTTGTATTAGCTGCAGAATTAGCCGAGGCTGTGACTTGCCCAAAGGCATTAAGTTATCAAGGGGCAGAGCAGGCATTCAGGCTCAATGCCAGCTCTTTCCTTTCCAGCACAGCTGCCACCCACTCTTTGAAGAACCCATTTTCTCTCCAGGCTCTGTCTTCTACTACGTTTTATTTGAATGTCCTCCCTATTCTTTTTGGAATCATCTTTATGGGCTTTTACCCACTGATCCCCGCTCTCCTCATGCTTCTGTTTTCTATATTTTCCTAATTCTCTATACTTCTTTCTTTATATCCTTAATTTTTTACCCTTCCCTTTCCAGTCACTTTCCCCTTTACACTGGGCACCCCAGATCCTCACATTAGCAATAATATCAGGTACGGACACATGGGCTGTCCATACCACCATCCCCATCTCCATCTTAAAAAACAAGTATGGGGAAAGTTGGGCAACAAATCTGAGGCCCCACTGCCAGTAGGAAGTCGGACTCTTGAAATAATTATTTGGGAGGCCAATGGCTGAGATGGCTCCAGCACTGTGTTCCTATGCCAGCAAACTGAAAGCCAACTCAATGTAAACAGTAAAATGAAGTTTAAGCTTGACCAATCAGAAACAGCCAATTAACATCTAACTAGAGACTAGCAGTCACAAACCACCAACTAACTGTGGACTTTATCAATCAGAAACAACCAAGTTACCCTTAAGTAGGGACTTTATCAATCAGGAACTGCCAACTAAGCTCTAAGTAAGGACTTTCCACTTTAACCAATCAAATATTTTCATTCTCTTCCTTCCACAAACACCTTATAAAAGTTTTCCCTTTGTGCCCCGTCTGTGGAACCCTGAACCACTTAAGGTTTGGTGCTGCCCAGTTCATGAATTGCCATTTGCCCAAATAAACTCATTAAAATGTTAATGTGCCTAAGTTTATCTCGTAACAACTCAGTCTAGAAACTAAATTTTAATTCTTACTTTAACATTATTTCTACCTCTGCAACTTTCCTCTCATGCCCCTTAACAATAATCATAGAGTACAAGTCCATTTTTTCTCAGAGCAGTTTTTCTGGAGATCTCAAACTCCACCTGGGCTGTAGTGTACATTTTTAACACATGTGCATCGATCTGAGCTTCCTGAGGACACAGACCTTGGTTAATTGCCTTTGTATCTGTAGCTCTTGGCACTGACTTGGAGCTCCATAAATGACTGTTGAATGAATGAATGAATACTGTTTGTTCTAGATTTTTTTCACAGGTCCCAGCACACACATTCTTTATTCCTACCTACGTTGTCTTAAAGTTCTCCCTGCCTGAAACACTTTACCCTACTCCTAACATTCTTCTAGTTTATTCCATCCATGTTTCAAAGACAAACTCAAGTCCTTTCTTTTCCATGGAGCATTTGCTAAACACTTCAACTTATCTGGAATTTTCTCATCCCTGGTCTCCTGTAGAAATTGTCATCCATTTAACTCATTTTAGAATTTGATTATATGCTGTTTTGCTTCATCAATTCTTATATAGAAATAATAATTTACATTTAACTGGAGCTTTGTATCTCACAAAGTACTTTTTCACACAATGTTAACACCTTCCATCCTCTCTGCACGCCCATGGAGTAGGGATTGGACACACCTGCTGTCGCTCCAGGTCCGCCCCTTCTGGTTTTGTGAGCCCCAGGGCCAGTGCTCTTCTTTCACCATGTCACCACTCTGTCATCTGGGATTAGCACTAATGCCCTTGTCAATGGACCAAAGGACTGATACGTACATTCAGTAGCAGTTCACATTTTCTCTTTAACCATATGCCTTTTGAAATTTATAACCCACCACATTCCTAATCTACATTTTTCTATCTTTCATTTAATCTTAATCCTCTATTTCCCCTTCATCCCTGTCACAACAAGCTAAGTGCATAATTAGGGGTCTGAGATACTTTAACTTCTCCTGTAGGTCATAAACTCAAAACACAGTTACATTTTAGTGTGGCTAAGGCCATTGCCACATACCTACTGTCAAATAGGTTTAGTGTTTGGTCACTTAAGTTACGTGAGATTATCCTAGCACCACTTGAGAAAATTCAAGTTACTGGTGCTTGTCCCACCAGAAAGATAAATGAATATGAATTGGGTTGATTGGAACTCATTCCCAGGTGAGTATGTTTTCTAATTTTTTTTTTTTTTTTTTTGTCGATATACATTGTGGCTGATTATTGCTCCCCATCACCAAAAGCTCCCTCCCTTCTCCCTCCCCCCCTCCCCCCCAACAATGTCCTTTCTGTTTGCTTGTTGTATCAACTTCAAATAATTGTGGTTGTTATATCTTCTTCCCCCCCCCCCGGTTTGTGTGTCTGTGTGTGTGTGTGTGTGTGTGTGTGTGTGTGTGTGTGTGTGTGTGTGTGTAAATTTATATAAGGAGCTTGTGTTACAGAAATTCAAAAGAAACTCGAAGGAGGTTCTTGTAAATGAGTTTTTGAAGATGTGTTTTCTGTTGTCTTTGACTGGGAATCAATGCCCAACAATGATCCTGAATTTAAGAAGCATTCCACTTGAACTGATAAAATACACACTGACATCTCATTCTTCCAGTGAATTTTGTTGTTTTGGGTGACAGCTTTGTATTCCAAAATTCTTTTTCCCCTTTTTCACAAGTATATTCTCTTACAAAAACTTTTGGTCAAATAGCACTTTTTATAACATGCACTTATATACATATTATAACATGCAGTCCCTATGAATACTGCTTGGTTTGGGTACAGATTAGGGGCAATCTAAGAAAATAAAGGTTATATAAGAATTAGGTTTTTTAAAATGAAATTCTGAAATTATTCTGTATGACACTATAATAGTAGACACACGTCATTACACATTTGTCAAAACTCATAGAATGTACAACACCAAGAGTGAACCCTAATGTAAATTATGGACTTTGGGTGATAATGACGTGTCAACATAGGTTTATCAATTGCAACAAATGTTCCATTCTGGTGGGGGATGTTGATAATGAAGTAGGCTATGCGTGGGGGGGGGTATATGGGAGATCTGTACCTTCCTCTCAGTTTTGCTGTGAAACTAATATTGCCCTAAAAAATTGTCTTTAAAGAAAGTCTATTTAAAAAATCAAATTTAACTTCTGTTAGTATACACACACACATACACATGTCCTATAAAACTTATATTTTTTGTTTGTTAAGATGTCAGAAATATTCATGTACCTTGATTGCAAATGGTTTTTACTTTGCCACCATGACATTTTGATAAAAGAGAAACAATGACATGTGGGCTCCAATAAAGAAGCCTAGAAAGCCACTGAAAGAATTAAGTCTGATTCCCAATAACTGTGGAAAAAACTCAACAGAAATTCATCTAGCTTATGGTCAATTTTTAATTTAACAAATGCATCTTCAACATTTACTAGCTAGAAGAGATTAGTTGTAGGAAGTGATACTGGCACAGCCTTTTCCAATCTTCGCTCATAACCATCCCTTAGGAAAGAATGCTTTCTTTTATTTTCTGCCTTCATTCCAAACTGGCCCAGACCTACAACCTGTCAACAACCTCTTCCATGCAACCAGCAAGTGAAAACCCTCTGTCAATAAACAGCTCACACACTTGTCTACAGCATCAGAGCAGCTTCTTTCTGAGGTTCTTCACATGCACAAAGGACAGGACTTTATCTTGGGCAGTTCCAATAAAGTAGCTGCAGCCGATTTATTAGAAAATACCTAGACAGTAATTTTTTTCTCCACTGTTGTTATATCTACTCTTCCTTCAGCACTGGCTTTCTGAAGCTCCCAACGGTCTAATTTTTCAAGTCATCTGTACACTTCTGACTAACCTTGGTAGGAGGTTCTAGTGATAAATATATAATGACTGAACCAAGTCTTCACATTTATCCATTCATACTGAATTAATTATTAATTTTTAAACATGCTCTTTCTGGGCCCCATTACTTATTCTTTCAACCCCAGATTGTCAGGAGCTGACATGTGCATTATTTTTGGAATTGCAACCACTAAGAGGGAAAACAGAATGGCCAGAAAGCAGAGAGAAAGAAACCTGTTATTCTTAGAAAAAAGTCAGAGGCCATTCCTTATCCCAAATCTGCAAAGACTGTGAAAGGAAAAGAAAAAGAAAAAGTATATCTGCCATAATCCATCACTGTAAGTACAGTAAACCTATCACAAAAAGGTCCAAGCTTGCTTCTGTTTTCTAATTAAATTTCTTTGCCCATCAGAGTCAAGATTCTTATCTCGTTATGGCGGTGATAAGCCTGGAACATCATTTAGAATTTGTACTCAGAAATTGTCGTGATCTTTTGCTCTTGTATATCTGAACAGAAAGAGAAAGCCTAGGGGAAAGGCAGTATTTAGAGAGCAAGGAAGTATCGAGCTCCTTTTATAGGAATCCTATAACTGTTTTCTTCTTTTCTTTCCATCACTGGTTATTCATTTTAGGAAGAACTGGAGATAAAAAATCATGGGCTTAATCATAATACAGGTCCCATGTAATGCATTTCATGTGTCTTCTACTGATTCCTACTAGATCCTAACATGTTCGGGAAGGTGGTACATTAGCTGCTGTGCCTGCTGTCTGTCAAAAACCTTTCCCCAGTTTTTGGTGAATTTCCCCCAAATTGGCTTTTTTCCTAGGCCACATTCGACTTTTACCCAATTAGCTAAGTCTTTAAAACTTCCCCTACTCCCAAGGGGAAAGTGGGTAAAGATATAAATAAAACAAGATTGGCCATAAGTTAATAACTGTTGAATCTGAGTGATGAGTATGTGAAAGTTTACATTATTCATTAGATATAGAAACACTTTTGTATATATTTGAAATTTTTCCTGATAAATTTTCCATAATAAAAAGTTTAACTCTCCATTTTCTTAGTCAAATGTGAAGTTTTAAATGATAAATTCTGGAAAAAAAATCTTGCAAAAAATACTATAGTGCCATAGCTATCCTAAATTCTGCCCCTAAGCAATGCAGCAGAGTCCTTCCTTGTCCTTGACTGTAGGTCATCCAGTTTACACACTTTCCTCACCTCTCTATCCTTCTCTTGCACTTAAAAAACATAATCAGTTGTTCTGACTGGAGTGTTGTGAATTACTAGTTCTATGCCTCTCAATACTGTGTGCATTTTGAAAGAGGCTAGGAAAGGCAAACCCTAAAGGAACGGCTTGCCAACTGCCATGCAGTTTGGGAGATCATTTGGGGGCAGGTCTTCTATAACTCCTGTGTAGTAGATGCTGCTGGTACCCTGCCCAGATCCCCCTCAGCCAGGTCGCCATCCCCCAGCTGCCGAGAGTGTCGGCCAGGCTTGTGCTAGGAAATGTCATGAATCAGATCACATTCCTTGAAACCACATCATTGTTCAGCATTTTTTCCCTTTTCTATCCTGCTTCCTCAGTTATTAGGTTTTTCCCCCCTAAAGCGCATCCCCTCAGTAAATTTCATGCTTGCCTCAGGCTCTGCTTGTAGAGAACCCAACCTAGGACACATTCAAAACACACCTCAAGGGTTGAGCTACTCCAAGCTTTCTCTCCAATGCATCCCCAATGAAATGAAGAAATAATTCTAATCCCAGGAGATCTAGGAGAAATACATCCCCAAACATCCAACTACAAATCCCACATTTTTGAAGTTTTGTATTTCACAATAAAATGCACATAAAATTTTAAGCTATGTTTCATAATATCTCTGTTAACCATTAAAAAAAAAAGTCATCCTTTTCTCCAGAAGTCTTGAGTAGAATCAATTCTCCAAGGTGCCGAATTACATTGGCCCCATGGCTGTTCAAATTCTGAAGGTATGCATGCTGCATTCTGGAAGACTGAATGAAGTGGGGGACAGTGCAGACAGGTCTCCACTCAAACCCTGGTGCCCAGCTTTCAACTCTACAATGAGTAGTGTGATTTGCCAGTCCTTTAGAGACAGTGTCTTCAGCACAAGCTCATAGCAGGCCTATTCAAACACAGTGTCAGTATATCCCAGTTTCTCCTTTAGTTTAATTGGGAAGGACAAAAGGTGGCGGGGTGGGGGGAGAGAGAGAGGAGAAAGGAAGGAATTCAACCACTGATAGTTGGACTTTAAAGCAGTCTTCAAGTATTCTTTCTAATCTTCCTTTTACAGATGAGAAAACTGAAATTTGGGGCATGAAGTAATTTGCTGATGATCAAGGAAGCAGATAATGCTGGAAACGAATCCCCACATCTCTAGATTCCCAGGCCAGATGTCTCTCTCTGCTTGCCCATGTTGCCTGCCCAGCTTTTGAGGATAACACTGGTATCAGCACAGGAGCAGAAAGGTTTGAAGTCTGTGGTCACTCAGTAAAATGTCTCTGCTGATAACCCAGGGTTGGGTGGTGGTTCATTCAGCACAGCAGCGTTCCGACTCCAGTTTTCTCCAAGTGTGTGTTAGAAACCATCACTTCATCCAAAGGAGGCCAACGTGGAGAAGTGTTTTGTACTTCCCAGTCGTAGACCCTTGATAGTAGATGGACCAAGAATGCCCTCTGGTGCCTTCCTCCTGCGTGTTCAAGCACTTTAGAGGCAGGAGGTGGCTCTGGAAAAGGAGGAAGAGAAACTGGACTCCTAGAAATGGTTTTTCTCTCTCAACAAATGTGGCATGGGTGTTCTGTCAGCAAATTAAGGCAGGATCCAACAAAGAAGTTGAATAAAAACACAATACATGGTTATGCCTCCATTGCATTTACACTTTGTTCTCTAATAATGACTATAATTCTTTTTAATTCGACAATTATTTTGATACTTACTCAACTCATATCATATTTAATACAAGGGATCGAAACAATAACAATGGTAGGCATAAAAATCTCTAAGAAAATTTTAATTTAGGCATATCCTTCTCTGGTTTTCTGCATAATGTGATCACCATTCCCCAAGAAAATGAACAAAAACATACCCCTGGGTCCTCAGAATGGAGCCCACCTTCTCAAGCCCACTGCCAATTTAATTTTGGTGATGTGTATTTGAGAAAAAGAAGACTGAAACTTGTGCCCCAAGATACACCCTGAAAGAAGTTGAAAGGAGCATTAAGTAGAAGCAAATGGAAGAATGCAATTAAAGGCTTTCTGGGGCTATGACCTATATATGTTTGTCCCTTTTAAGCCTCATATTGATCAGAAATATAAAATGTAAAATCTGGAAAGGAGAGCACCTATTTCAGCCCTCCCTGACATCGGGACTAGTAATAGTAATAACTGTCATTGATTGAATATTTACTAGGTGCCAGGTAATGTGCTAAGCATCTCACATGGATTATTTAGTTTAAATCCTCACAACAACCATAGTAGAAAGGAGATATTATTTTCTGTTTTATAAAGATGAGAACCCTGAAGCATGGAGATATTAAATGAATTGCCCGAGGTTAAACAGCTGCTAGTGAGGCCAAAACTCAAGCATCAACCTGTCCAACAGCCAAGCCCAGGCACTTAGCCATCCTGATACATGGCGTCCACAACTTTCCTAAACAGCCTTCCTATCTCCTCTCCTTGAATTCATCCAACAACGAGCATATCATTCTATTCTCTAACATCTCTCATTGCTTAAAGAACTCCTGTGACCCGTGTTTTGTACCCTTTAGTCCTAATTCTGTCTACTGGAGCAATGCAGAAGTTTAATCTCTATTCTACTTGACATTCCTTTCAATATTTGAAACCAGATACCAGGTACTGGCCCCCTTTCCCAGCCTTCTTTTCTCTCAGCTAAACAGCCCCAAGGTCCTTTGACTGCTCCTGTATGAGCCAGTTTCCAGGTTTTTCACTTCCCAAGGTCACTCCAGCTTGTGTGTCTATATCCTCTCTCCCCCAAATCAAAATGCAATATCCAGTACTCCAAATGTAGTCTGACTATAGCAGGACGTAGCGGGACTATTGCCTCTTGTTATCAAAGCTGTGTTTCTAATTAGGAGACTTCAGTTCTCACAGCAGCTGCATCGCGTTGACCATTGATATGGGGCTCACAGCCAACAAAAACCCTCAGCCTTTGTTTCTTTCACACAGAAAGTGAGACCTTACCCCAGCCTACAAATGCACACTAAATGCTTTAACTGAAATGAAGGATTTATTTATTTTAAACTTCCTATACTTCTTTGCTCTGATTTTAAATATTTCTTCTCCAGTGATATTATCCAAATTTCAGGTCAAGATGTCAAAGAGGTGGGATCCACAAACAGAGCCCTGAAGCCTCCCTCCCAAGCAGCACCCAGGAATTCAGTGCCCTTGTGTTATCATTTTCCAACTGGCCGTGAATCCTCCTCGTTTAACTGTCACCCAACTCATGTATCTTCAATTTTCCCACAAGGACGTCATAAGAGACTCTATCAAACGTCTTCCTGAAATCCAGACACATTTTGTCTGTGGCATTTCCCCTCCCCACCAGCCTCCCCACTCTATCAAAAAAGGAAATGAAGTTAGCTGGGCATATCTTGTTTTTAAGCAAGCCCACATTTAGTGAATCCATATTTGTATGTACCAACAGGCTCAATGGGATGTTTATTTCAGAAAATGAAAGTTCTCCCAAGAAACCTAATTTTGAACAGACTAAAGAATTCACATTTTAGTACATTTTTTCACTTTTAAAAAGCACTTGAAAAAGATATACTTTCAGAACCATCAAAACCACCAGAGCTCAGCATTTATAATAGTGCAAACACCACTTAAATACTACATTTCCGAAATATAATTAAACTTTGACTACAACTGCATTAACCAGGATTGGAACATTTTTGCACCATATCTTAACCAGAGAGATAAATTTTACCAAAACAATTTGATACCTGGATTGAGTCTGTATTCAATACACATAAAGTTCTACTTTCTAGAACTTTTAGAACTGCCATTCTGGACGATGAAAATTGAGCTGGCATTGAAAGACTCCTAAATCACAAAGATTTCATCCCATAAGCATACCATACATACCAAAATCAAAAATTAGATGAAGACATTTTTTAAAGATATTATTTATCAAAAGTACTATAGCACTTAGAATGTGTCAGGATATTCTGACAGCTTTACAAATGTTAACTCATTTAATCCTCATAAAAACCTTTTGTAATGGTTACTTTTAGTTTCTTCATTTTCATAGAAGGAAAAGCAAAGGCACAGAGAGGTTAAGTGACTTGCTCAAGGACACACAGCTAGGAAGCGGCATGGAGTCTCAGCATGAAAATTGTTAAGTTTTATGCTCAAAAATCAAAAAGAATCATAGAGACTTTCCATTCCCTCCTTGTACATTCCCAAAAAGGTCCTAAATACTTTAATATTTCTCCTCACATCAATTGGCAATGTTATGTTTATCTTCATAAAAGTAAGATAAAAAGGTAGAGAATAAGATAAATAAGCAATGGTAAGAGTCACAATGGCTGGTTTGAGTTTAACATCCTTGGATCTCTGAGTTTCAGTTCACAGACTTCTTTTCAACTGCTCCTTATGGCAGACCCAATGTTTACTATTCTGCCTGGCCTTGGTTGGTACTGAATAAATCTTCATTGAATTCAATAAAATTGATTTGGTTTTGAGGCATATCCAAGCTGCCTCATATAAAGGTAGTAGTAACAGCCCCACATTTATCTCAAAATACTTTCCAAGTCCTGTTAGATGACCCTCTTGCTTACAAAATATCTGGACCCATATTTCTACAAATAGGATTAAGGACCCTTGGTCCCATGAATTAGGTTATACTTTTAAAAAATTGTAAGATTTAGCAGACATAAACGCCAATAGAATATTCTAATGTGGTTATATTTTATGCAAGTTTGAAACAGTGTAATACAAAAAAATTGATAAAGTCTCTTCATGCCCACAATTTGAAGTAATGTAAATCCCTCAAATGTAAGTTCTTTTTAAGGATCACATAATTTCTGAGCTGGTAAACCAAATGAATTGCAAAACTGAATTCAGGCTATTGCCTGAATTACGCAAGTTTTGAATTATGCAGCCTTGAGGGCTACATCCTGTTCATAAATGCCACCAGCCTCTACATGTCACCAAGGGACAACACAAATGAAACACCACTTTACAAGAACTTGATGACTGAAGCCTTGGAGGCCAAACAGGCTCAGAAGCCTCAAGCCAAAGGAACTGTCCTCAGGCTCTCAAAAATCTATGGAACTACAGAGAAAATGCTGGACACCAATGGGAAGATGAAAATTAAAGTGATGAGATCCATGACCAAATTGTACCCACATGTCCGGATGTTGATGGTGACGGTCCTGAAACAGCAGGCTCTGGGAGCTCAGAGAACCGATTACCCACCTCCCCTCCCACTCTCCAGCCCTTACAGAACCATAGGCTCTTGGACTTCATGTGAACAACAAACCACAGCCCTCTCAGAAGCCACATCAACTGAGGACAAGAGATGCTGAAAGATAAACAAATTAGCAAACGGCAAAGTGAGCTCAGCCTGTTGTGCCCTGGAAGCAATGACTGGAAATGGCTGCGACCAGTTCCACACAGACAGGCAGACACTCACACTGAGAGAGAGGATAAGTAACAGTCTGTCATTGCCTTTCCTCCATTGTACGCTCAGTGAAATTGTCCATGCTATTTAAGAAAGCAGGAACAGAATAAAAACCTAAGAAAAGAAAGGAACTCGGGCAAAGATTGGAGGCAACAATGAAAGTAATGGGGCTGGAAGTCTGTTGCAAGCACCCATGAATCTGAAGCAAGAAGCTGCCCCTGTTCTCAGGTTTCATCCTTCCAGCGGCCTTCCTAATAGGGGAAAACTAAAGCCAGTCACTTTTGGTGGCTGTATCAAACTTGTAAGACACTCTAAATTCTCCTTGTAGTGCATGGCTGTCAGCCTCTCTCACTCATCTGGAGTGATTTTTCCAATTAAGCATGGCAGGCCTCTCACTCAAGCCGCTGTGCAAACTCAGAGCCCAGGCTCTGAAGAATGAGGCTTCAGGTGGCTGCTGACACTCCTTTTGTCACACGAGCTTCTCTAGACAAACAATATTGACTACAAATTTGTCAGGCCTTTCTATGGCCATCAGTCTTCCCTGCCCTTTTGCCTTCGGGTGCACCTCTGTATTTCTTCTCACTCCCTTCCTTAAAACAAAACAAAATAAAACAAAAATTAAAATCCTCGAAGTGAGAGTCAGTATAAGTCTTGGGGCATCTGGAATGTGAATATTCATTGGCTACAACTAACGTTCTGCTTACTAGGGAAATTAAAAGCTATAAATATTAAGAGACATGAACACTAGAGTCTCATGTGAGGACGCTTTGGGATTTGCTTTTGATTTTTTTTTTTTTTTTTTTTTCCAGTCTTACACAAGATCTCAGAAAGGGTAGGCAGACAAAGGTTTTAGCAACAGGTCCCAAACCCCAATGTCTTCGGTGACCAGACATTATAAATTATAAAAGTCCTAGGTATAGGACCCAGGGAAAACTTTTTTCAGACACTGTGCTTGCAGACCGAATACAAAGGCCAAATTCACACATGGCACGGGCACCAGTTTGCAATCCCTGGTTTCATGCACATGTACACACACATAGACACATACCCAGTACTATAATACCTCCCTTCTCTCCTAAAGACACGTGTGTACAGTTTTTTCAGATGAAGCCAAATTGAAGAAGAAAGAGCAAGAAAAAAGTCACAGACCCTCAGCTCACATGTCATTCATACAGGCAGGATTCACAGGCTTCAGCTTCTGCCAAAAGAAAAAGACCTCCTGCACCCCCATTCCTTGGTAATAAATCAGGATTCCTACAGTAGCAGATGCTTTTAATTCTGCTCCCATCTCTACTCTGTCAGCCCTGAAGCAATTCTAGCATCCAGAACCGCAACCCTGCCTACCTAACCCTCAAGCAGCAGAGATGTAGTCACTCCTGCTCAACAAAGGCTACAACCACTTCTAAGAGCTCCATTGGGACCTGCATTAGGGTTGGGGCCACCACATGGGGTGCTCTAAGGTGTGCTGGTCCAAGTCTGCTGATCAAAATGGCTGATACTAGCACCAGAACTTCCACCTGTGAGGAAGCTTTCTTTTCACTCTTGAATGAGAAGGAACTGGGATTTTCAATCAGTTTCAAAATCTCTTCACTCTCATCAAGGTCTTACTGGCCAGCATTCTGATTATCTGTCAGTTCAGATGACAGAGATTAGCAGGAATGGGAAACAAATGTCCCTCTTACTTGTCTCCTCTTGCACCTTTGCTACTTGTAGGCACAAACTATCCTCAAATGATGAAATACCAGCTGCTTCCCCAGCATTTTTTGGGGGTGCATATACAGTTGCAATGCTGCGTTTGTAAGTGTGGTTTATAACAAATGCTAACGTCAAAAGGATTAAACAGAAAGCAGAAATTTCAGAGCCTATCTAATTAACATAAAAGCTACTTTATCTTTTTTTTCTTTTTCCTGACTTCTGAAACTACTAGTCATGAACTGAGATAGATGCAAAGCTTGGGGGATGGGTTCAGGATCTGGCCCTTTTGGAGTGGCTGTCTGCACCACAAGGACAAGGGATCTGCCCTGAAGGCCGTGGTAGAATCATCATAACAGATACCACAACCGATTTGTTTAATGTGGGAGGAGGAGTTAGGCGATCTACTAAACACCACAGGCCTGACCTATATTTTTCAACCCTCAAGCTCCATGAGACTCAGTCCCTGCCCTGCTTCTACTTCAGATATGAGCAATGGTGCTCAAACTGCACAACTTTCAAAATAACCAAGAAAGAAAGCTTTCTTTAAAAAATAAAGATTCTCTATCCTCCTCCCAGGTCTCACCCATGGCCTACCAAACTGGAAATCTGTATGGTGGGGCATTTTTACCAGCTGAATCTAAATGATCAACCGGTTTTAGAAATCACTAGGCTAGAGTAGAAAGAGCATACATATGGTAGAAGAACCACTTTTCCTACTCCTCTGTCCATGGCAGACATTAGTAATCAATACCAGCACTCTTTCCTACTGAACCCAGCCAAAGTGCAGAATCCTTCTCCATGTGGAGCTCCAGGCAGCCACTGCCAGACAATGAGGGCTGGCTCACAAACTGAAACCTGTCTGCCATCCCTGAGTGAGAATCAAGCAGTCCACCAACACTCTGTGCTCAGTTGTACCTCTAACCCAGCATCTAGAATAGCTCATTGTATAATCCTTTTAGGTTTACAAAATCTTTTCAAATACCTGATCTTCTTTGAGCCTTCTGGAAACCTTGTGAGGTGAGAAGGGCATGTACTATTATGCCCATTTTACAGATGAGGAAACTAGAGGACACAGAAGCTCTTAGTCTTGCCCAGAGTCAGAGAGCTAATGAAAAGTAAAGACGAAATCAGTCCTGATCTCCTGTCTCCCAGACCAGCATTCCTCCTTTGATCTGGAGCTGAGAATGGAGTATTGGGGGCAACATGGCAACCCGAGCACAGCAAGAAACAGACAATGTAAGAAACAGTGAAGAAAAGGATAGGAAGGCTGGTGAGGTTTTTAGTAAGTTGACCAAGATCACAAAGCCTTACAACTGGAAAGCCAGAACTCTAACCAGTCTGTCTGACTCTAGGTTCTGTTTTATTCCTGCTCAGATCACATGGCCTCCCAGATGAGCACAGACCAGGAAAGACCCGTTCTGTCCTCTGCCCCTGCTCGCCCTCCCACACCGGCTCCTCTGGCCCTCCTCTCAGCATCTTTCCCTTCTTTCCTCCAGCATCATCCGCTCAGCCACACTCACCTCTCCACACCCCCCACCCCCTTGCTCTTGTAACTTCCTTTCAAATGCAGAAGGAAACTGCCCAGCTTTCTCAGAGCAGCCCCAGCCAACTGACTTCAGATAAGACAAGCACCTTGGCAGGGAGATGCAAATATAAAATAGCAAACAGCTTTTGAAGTTGCAGATCCATAATCTTCTAAGCCAAAGAGGAGAGGTTTGCCTCTTCTCCCCCTCGTCTAAATCAACACTCCAAAGGACTGAAATGAGTCCAGCCAGCCTTCGGATGTGATCTCACAAGCCTGCCTGCCACACACATGCATTTCCAGCCTGTTGCCTGAGCAAAACTCCCATGCAGCTTGTCACCACTTGATACAGGGGACGTGTTTCTACTGAAATCAAAGCAAAAGGACGTGCTTTGCTGCCCTTTCATGTCAAATACATCCTGACTGACCTGGCTGTGCCCTTATCTCTTTAAACGTAGCACTTTCAAGTTTAGGAGGTAGTAGACTGGGGGGTTTAGAATACAGGGGCTGGCTCATCTCTCCCATGTACTGGTGTATAAACTTGGCCAAGCTATTAATCCCTCTCACCTCAATTTTTCCATCTGTAAAATAGGAACCTAACAATTGTACTTTCCTATAAGGTTGGTATAAGTCTAAAATAGTTGACCCATGTGAAGAATTTAGTGCAATGGCAGATTCAAAGCAATAGATACTAACCATTACTGTTCATTTTATAAAGAAATAGAATATGCAGGACACATGCCACATAACCTTTGGATTTTAGATGGCATCTCAATAGGTCCCTATAGCATTTTAGGATCATACTAAATAGGTTAGATGGTCAAGCATCAAACTCTGATGTTTATGTTATTATCATCAATAAAATGATTTACATGTGTAGGAATTAATAAAGAATTAACAAGAATTAACAATATTCCTTTTAGAATTGTCAACTCAAAATAATAGTGCTTGCTGAGACTACACATGATTTTCTAGCTTCTTTATAGTATACATTTCTGTACTTTCCAAATTTTCTACAAAAAGCATGTATTATCATATAGTCAGAAAAATTAAAACAAAAATACATATATAATGAAATCAAGTACAGTATGTCTTATAATGTGTACACATGGACGTCTAAAGAAAATGACAAAGAATAAGCAAGTGCACTAAGATTGCATAATGGCTTCCCCTACTGGCCCAATTGGACATTTCTTTTGTATAGTTTTAGAGACTTTCCAAACGGAAATGGGCCCCAAATATTCCTCAGATATTACTGGCAGTACTTTCAGCCCAAAGAAAAGCAAAACAAAGAATTTTTTGCAATTCTTTAAGGTGGAAGCCACCACCTTAGCTAGTTCTTTTTGTGCATGCATAGGCCTCAGCCACACCAGGCCTGTTTAATGTTGATCTGCCAACTGCCCAAAGACAGACACACAAATGCGCACATGTGTGCGCACACACGCACATGCACACACACAGCCCAAACACTGAGTTTTATTTCCACTGCTGTGCCCCCAGGTAGTTAGAAACGACTCCTAGTAGATGTTGGCAGACTGCATTTTACTTTTTCCTTAGTATGCTCTGGGAATTTTAGCCTCCCCCCCCCCACCCCCAATTTAAATAGCTAGAAATATCCTGGATCAGTGTACTTTTTTAACTAGTAAAATATTAATTCTCATAAGTCAAAAAAGCTAGCATCCTGTAAGCATATAGAGCACAGTTTAAAAGTGATGTTAAAAAACCCGACTTTGAAGTACTGATATGAGAAAGATCAGGAACTGTAGTGAATCTAATCTGTTCTTAGAATCTATGAGCAGAGGGACCAGCTGGGTCGTTTGGCATGGGACAAAAGCCCAGGGGACCTTGAATCTTGGCTGCTGTTTGTTGGTAAATTCAAAACCTCTCAGACACTAAGAGAGGTCTGAGCCAATTCCATATTTGGAAGTTTCCAATATATTAAAAAATGAATAAGTGCCAAAATAGTGCTATAAAAATTATGATACTTTTCGTATGTTTACATTTAGCAAATGAATAATTTTGACCCAAGTTTTAATAACCATATGTATACTTTCTTTTGGAGATAGCTTCAGAAGTCAAACCCTGAGGCCCTTCATCAATGCGAGGCCCGAGACAACAGCCCTCTATCCCCACTCCTGAGGAACCAGAGTAAATCTGAGCAGGGGACAGTGTGAGAAGAGCATGTCTTCAAATGCTGATCTAAACTCCACTCCATCACCCTCGGTCCTGGCTGCATCAGAGGTATGGGAGACCAAAGACAGGAGGAGGACTTCAAATCAAGGGCTGCCCATGCCTCACGCGGCCCTCGAGCCACTTTCCAGAATGTGCATCCAGATACTTACAGATAGTTTGGTCAACATCAAACTGTATTAACAGATACTAGAACATGCCTCTTCCCTTTACTTTCCTGTTGTAAGAACATTGTTTCCTGTTGTTTCACTTTGTGGTTTGGAGGTTTGAAAAAAAATTTTTTTTTCCAGGAAGAGTATGGGAGAAAAGAAAATACAGAATGACAGACCTATTTAATTAAAGAAAGAGCAAACATGATTCTCCAAAAAAAAGGAGAGAACAGAACTGAAACTACCAGAGGTGGGAAAGGGGAGTGAGAGGGGAGTTTAGGGAGAAATTGGTAAAGGGCCACAGAAAATGATTACATTGTACAATGTCGAATACACTAATTATCCTGATTTGAGCATCACATATTGTACACAGGTATGGATATTCAACGTTGTACCCCACAGACATGTACAATCAATTATGTTCCAATTTTTAAAAAAAGAAAGAAAAAAGGAGAATCTGGCATCAATAGAAGTCTATGCCCACCTAAACATAAAAAGCCAAATAGATTAGTTCATTATAAATACAGGTATGCTTTTGCACAAGACACAAGGAAGCGATGAGATTTGCTCTCCACACTTTCACGTTACAAGAACTGAGTACAAATGCTATTTGGGTCAGAATAAAACAAGTCCATAGCACGTTGCAGGAAACCGTCCTCAGCAGAAGAGGTGGCCTCCTGAGAACACTGGACCGGGGAGCGGGGCAGCTTCCGCCCCACCTCTCTGCTCAAAAGAGTTTATTCTCTGCTGTTCAGTAGATGCCCATTTCCAAATCTCAGCCACTCACCTAACTGTCCGTTTTGTAAGCAAGTCTTCCAAAGAAGGATAGGTTGCTGAGAGATTGCCACATTCTTTGAAAAATAGCAGAAATAAAGAACATATGCACTTCGGAACATTCTCTTCAGTAGAGAATTTTCTGTGTTCCAGCAGTACCGACCCCAGGCGTGCCAGGATCCAGCTGCTGTGAAAGCACAGGCAGCCCCACCGGTCACTGGTCTCCCTCTGCGTAGGTGAGAGGTCACGTCTGCAGAACAGGTTACACCAGCAAGCTCTGGCCACATGGCTCTTCCTACACTCAAGCCTTCAGCCCTGTGAAAAGTGCCTTTTAAAACAGCTACAAGCAATTTTAAAATGTATCAAAGACATCAAGGTGAACAGAAAGGCTACTGTTCCCTGATTAAAAAACAGAAGTGAGAACAACAAATGTTGCTTTCAAACCAGCTGAGAAAAAAAAGAACGTTACTTTTCTAGACATTTCCCCCCCAGGATCCCAGCACACTGTGTACTTTCCTGATCACCATGCATTTTGTACCTGCCTGTGCACAAGTCTCTCCCACTGGCTGATGGACTTCTTGACAGTCCTGCCTCATTCTTATTCCTCTCCATACTCAGAGAGCCCTCAGGATACGTGGCAATTAACAGATTCCCAATAAATGTTTGATGGACCGAGAAATGTAGGTGAAAATAATGCACACCAGAGTGCACAGGAAATAATATCCCAAATTCTTGAGATAAAAATGAGAGATTATCAAAGTAAAAAATTCCCACAGCTAACCAGCCACACATTAGAGAGGATTGCATTGTTCTCCAGATTTCATCAGTGATTCATTACAAATAATTACACGCATATTCTAAATAACAGAATGTTGAAATGTACCCTTGTCATCACCAGCACTATCAAAATGTCGGACACGCCCAAAATAGCTACAGTTCATGTGACCAGGAAGAGTCATGCTAAGGACTCCAGAGGTGATAGTGTCAGTGTCCCAGGAAGGTCTGGAAGTCATCGTCTTGAACAGAAGGGCTTAAGGAAGCTGAGGGGCAGTTTGTTCTCTTGACCCCAGAGTTGGGTTACATACCCGCAGCACTTACTGAAGGGCAGGAAGTCAGAAGAGGACCCCGGGTCAGAGTTCTGCAATGGTGTGAAGTAGATGAAATTTGTCTTCACCTCCTCTTGTGCAGTGCCCCACTCCTCGTCTCCCCAGTGGCCCCCATCTGTCCTTAGTAATCACACTGGAGAAGTCCCAAGAGAGTAACTCATACTAAGCTATAAGTAACTTACAATGATTGTATAAATTTGTCCCCCAAGAGCATTTGCCTTTTTAGTAGAAATAGTGCTGTTACTCCATGAAATAGTGGAGTTTCTACGTTAATATAGCAAGAGACGTATTTGAGGGGTGGTGGTCAGTACTACCCTATGACATTGAGTAGGCAGCTCCCCACGAAGTAGCTATATTTATTTGTTAATCTTTGAAATTTTAAGATTCAGGCCTTGGATCTCCATGAATATGTTACTATTTCTGTTTGGAAAATAGGCATTTCCACCTCCTAGGGTGGGTGATACCACGAGGCTATCAGGTTTCAGACATTGATGAGTGATTCTCTACAGCCCTCTAGTGGTCAAAAGAGGAACTCGTTTTGTCATGAACAGAAAGAAGCAGCATGAAGGGATGTTTGCTGGGGCCAAATGAAGACCTGCAATCCGGTCATCTCCGTTAAGGAAACATTTGGAACTTTCAGTAGTGAAAAGTTTGCGTCATTTGCTTTTCCATCTACCTTTTGTCTGTCTCTTTTTTCTCTTCTTTATCCGTGCTACCATCCCATTCCCATTTGCCTTAAGTTCCTTTGAGAGAGCTTGTCTTTACTGGGCCCTTGTTATCCATTTTCATTGCTTTACCTGGGTTGTCCACACAGCAAAAACCACCTTGCCCTTCAGAGGGTCCATATTCTGTCACGCATTCTACGGGCTCCTATATCTTGTTTCACCCTTGACATTTACTTGGTCTTTTGTTACTTGCATGAACTTGAGTTCACCTGCATGAACTCCCAGATAAGTACAGAATATGCTAACACTGTTTTTGATTTCCACCCTTAACCTGCCAGAAAAGTTTCTTCAGGGGCATTGAGGTGGGTCATCCCAAGGGATTAAATTTTAAGATCTGGATTCTAGTTTCTGCTGGTTTGTTGGTTCACGGCGAAGCTCAGGAAACAGAAACAGCTGTTTTCGATGTATATATTTAAAAGAAGAAGAATCAAAAAAAGATAAAGAATGCCAAACTTTACAGGAAATTCAGAGATGACCCTTCCCAACAAATAAAAATCATTCTCATAAATTGGTGGTAGAGGCAATATAAGTGTCTATTATAGCCTGAAGCCTCGTTATGTATACTTTTCACTCAGTAATTTTCTTTGTTTTCCTTGCCCAAATTTTCTTATACAACTACTAAAATTATATATATATATATCATATATTAAAATATATGCTCACCAATATGTACTAGAAGGATATTCCTCTAAATTTTTATTGTAATTCCTCTTGCTTTGAATTAATCACATCTCAGTAATAGAAAGAAGTGGAACACATTGACAGGAATGTGGTAGGGGCTGCACATACATCGTCTATAAATCTTATCTGAGCTCCTGCTCTGCCTTGAAGTTCTATTCCAAGATCATAAACAGGTCTCTCTGATTCATTTAAAAAAAAATCCCCACTGCAGATGAATCCTTTTCTTTTTCTGAGAGGTCTGGATTTGAGACTGAGAGTAAGGCAGGCCCATGAGAGAAATATCAGGCCCAGAAGGATCTACTTAATCTGAACCCACATTTGAGCAGTTTCCTCCCATTGATGGGAGCATAGGGTTTCCCAGAAACGCTATTAAATTAATGGTTAGCCCACAAAATACTCAGATATATAGCTATACGTGGCCGATTAGTGGGAGTTGTGTCCTAATGGTTTATAGCATCAGAGAGCTTATCAATCAAAGGGTTAAGGGAATCCTTTCCTTTGATCTGCTGCTTTAGCTCAACCCAACTTGGAAAGAGCAAAGACCACTGAACAATGCTTTCCAATTGCATTATCAAAATCTAGGACCATGGCCCTAGTGTAAAGGCAAGCCAGTTTCTCTGACACAAATATTCAGTCCATAACAGGGTGGGATGCATGATAAAACCCAACATTTGTTAATCCCTAAAATATTTACTCAATAAATATTTTACATAGAGTTTACAATATTTTATATTACACTGAGTTTACAAAAATTTTGGTTCTATTTTGCTTCTATTTTTCAGAATTAGAAGAGTGTTAGCTCTGTAACTTTTAAGAACAAAAAGGGTCAAAAATAAGATGATTTGAAAACAAGAACTGAAAAGTCAGAAATGCTCATATCTCTGCAAAGAATCCTCTTCTAACTCCCCACCCATCCACCCAAGCCCAGCTCTGTCTGGTGAGTGGAGTCTACAGGGAGCCCCCTGGAGTCTTCTGTGTGCCGCCTACAGGGCCATTCATAGAGACCATTGTTTCTGATGCCCCAAAGTGCTTTCAGGCCCTGCCAACCCAGCCCATGACAATTGCTCAAGCCTTTATAAATGCATAAAAGAAATAAGTAATTTGGTAAATTAGTAAATTCGGTAAGTTCAGCAAATTGGTCATTCAACAATTGTCAACTTGGTTTTTGGCAAATTGGACAGACAGAACCCTAGAGCTAGGAGAATGGAATCATTTCCAGGCAGAGAAACCTACTCTCCCCTACTCCACTGCTGAAGGGGAAACCACATTGCTCCTCTGGGTGACGCTCTTCCCGCACGTGCAGGGCTCAGCTCTGAGGTGTGGCCAGCTCACAGGACTGGACTGTCCTGAGCAGAACTGGGACCTACCAGGAAAACAGGGCACACCGGGGGAGGGGGGGGCAGCAGCATCTGCTCTTCTTACCTTATTCAGTCCCCTTATAACCATCTCTCTCCTTCACCAAGAAAGATAGAAGAAAGCTAAATATACACCGAAGAGAGGTTTTATTGCAATGAGCAGTAAAACTCCCGCTGGGAGCATCAACATCACACAAACGCACACAGAGCACGTGACACCCCTTTTGCAGCCTCAAGCACTGGACCAGCCAAAACCCTGCATCTTGAGAACCAAAGACACTTCTGCAGAAATGCACTGTACTGGCAGCACTGGAGTCCCACGCTGGGGAAAAGGGAGGAGGGGGTCGTGCGGCTCCCCCGTCACTTCACCACAGACCCTGAGGTCCTGCCTAGCACCACGCCAAGGAGGGGGCTCTGAGCCTGTGTCCATCCAGGAGGAGGCTGTGGGGTGATCAGTGTACCCGACATCGAACCTGGGACCCTCCTGCTGTGGGCCATCTGAGCAGTAGGAAGGGTCATGTGAGGCTGGCCTCTGCACAGAGGCTTATGTGAGTGAGGGTCCAGCAGCTCTATTCTCAAGCGTAAAAAGTGGTGTTTTCCTGAAGAAACACAGGCCCCCTCCAGCCCTCTAATCAGATTTGGGAGAGGTGGATTTGTACAACTGAACAAACATGGAACTTAAAGCACAGGCCAGAAGACGAGTGCACGGCTCGCAGTCTCCAGCAGTCCTTGGAGAGACACACGTCTTGTTAATAACCCTCCCCGGTTTGCTCGGGAGTGGCGCCAGCACGCGGGCTGCCGGGCCCAATGCTCCACGTGGAGCCCTGACGGACCCCAGCAGCGGCATCTGCAGCTGCATGTGCACTTTTCAGAAACCACTAAATTCAACACCCCAAACAGCCAGAGCTGAATCTTCTGGGAGAGGCCAATTCAGCCTGCCTTTAGTCATGACAAGTTGCTCTGAATTTGAGAGGAGATCTGACATTCCTCACACTGAGTGGGTTAGGGTCAGTCTGACAGGGGTCAGCAGAAAAAGACCCTTGGGCATGTGAGAAGCCTGCCAGAAACAGCTTGCTCCACTGTCTCCCCAGACCTCCACCCATTCTGCTTCCTGGGCTTAGATGAGAACAAGGCAAGGAAACAGAAATGGTTCATATTTCATCCTCCAGCCCCTGAGCTACAAAAGCCCTCAGTTATGCGGCTTCCTCCTGGAGTTCACAGAGCACGGTGGCCCCCAGATGGGCATGAATCACCACTCTGTCGTCCCTGGCCGGGCCTGCTGTGGCGTGCAGTGAGAGTTCACACTATCACCCTTGTTGTGAAGACAGGCCAGCACAGAGTGCTTCTGTCCTGATGGCACATTTAATTTCAGACCAGTCACATAGCTGAAAGTGACCTCTTCCCCGGGAAATAAGAGTGTGAGTCTGAGAGGGAATTTGGCTCCCCACTGGGGACTTGTCTCTCTGCACTGGAAGAGACTTTCAAATGTCTTCAGACGAAGATCACCGCAACACTTTTCTAAGGGATTCCCTCTTTGACCACCACAGCCCCAAACATCCTTGCTATTCATCTGAGGATCCCCCGGGTTGCTATTTCCCAAGCACTCCTGGGAGTCAGGCTGCAGAGTTTGTCAAGGAAAGGACAGTAATTGTGGCAGACTGAGTTCCAGAACTCTCTCGCCTCCCCACTGGGAAAACCCTCGCAGAGCCTGAAAGTCCAAAACCACGGAGAAGGCACGCAGAGAGCTGGCACGGACGAGAGTTGTTCCTGCCCCCACGGCTGGGCAGGCAGCAGAAAGGGCAGGAGAGTGGAAGGAATAAAGGAGGTGAGTTCATCTCCTCTTAGCCAAGCAGTGTCAGGTGGGAGCCAAGACCAAGGAGCTGGGCCCCTTCCACAGGAAGGTAAGTTCCTGTGATGCCAGTAAATCAACCAGCAAACCAACTCGTATTTGCTGATCACCTCTGATGTCCCTCACTGAGTTAAGCCCTGTGAAGAAGACAGAAGCACAAGATGTGGTCTTCGAGGAGATGGCATCTGCCAGCAGGCAGCACGGGCGGGCAGTGTGGGGTAGGGGCGGGTGCGTGGCCTCCAGACCCAGTCTGTTCGGGTTTAAATCCAGATTCCACCACACAGGTGGAATGTGGGGCAGGTTGTTTATGCTGCCGTTTCCCATTTGCAAAATAAAGGTACCAATAGGGCCAACCTGGTAAGAATCAATGTGAGAATTAAATGAGCCCATGTACGTAAGACACTAACTTATATAAATGTCAGCTGTTAATGACATAAGAAAAACAAAAACATCAAATATAAAGTCAAAAAAAGATATTATGACCAACGTGGATCTTAGTCCACAAAGCTAGGTGGGTAAGAAGGATCACTTTTTCCATTTTCTTTAAATCGATTTAAACATAACTCAAGCACCCAGGAAATTCAGTCACAGCCCCGGTTGGGGCTCCCTGCCTCCCGGGGCGGATCCCTACGTGTCCCTAGGACACCAGGAAGGCCTTCTCCATCCATCAGCTGCCACTGCTCTGGTTTCTGCTGAGGGACCTGATGTCCCAGACCATGTGGTCCCTTCAGGGCCAGCAGCTCTGCCACCTTCTTGCCTCTCCTGAAGATCAGGAGCCTTTGGCAAGGCTGGAGACCCTAGGAAAGGGCCCAGCATCCCTCGACACACCAGGGGGCCATCTCTGAAGTATTTCCGCAGGCCCGGAATCCTCCCATATTTACCACCCATATTTACTCTACGTCCTTTTCTCCTCCTGGGAGTCTCTCTTTTCTCTTCCCGCTTGTTCACAACGGTCCTCCCCAGAGCCCTACCCCTTTTTCTCTGTCCCACCCAGGACACTTCACATAGCCTCTTCACAAAATATGGGAAGACTTTATTCTAAGCAGTTTCTGTTTTCCCCCTAGAGCAGAGTCAAAGGCTCTGCTTAAATGGGGAAATGGAAACATGCAGCAAGCCCAACACAAATTAACATCCCAAAATAACATTCCACTGCTGGAACACATCAGGACATAAATGTTAAATTGTGCCAGGTTGATGCGGGGTCACCAGCAAGCAGGACTTTTAAAACAAAACTGTGCTCTACGCCGTCTCACCTCGTGCAAGCTTGGGGCAGGGTCGTGCTGTGGTCTGTTCACTTCAGCAGATGTGGGGGTCAGCGAGGCTCGAGTCCCAGCTGGGGGAAGAGAGAGGGCATTGGAGAGGCTTCCTCTACTGGAATGACTCCTCAGCTGAGCGCTGGCACCGGCAGTGGAGTAACCTGGAGAAGGGGAAGAGGGAGGACACTTCAGCCAGGAGCCAGAGCAAGGGCCAGGGATGAGGGTAACAGTGACGGAGCGGGAGAGAGAGAGAGATGCAATGGCAGCTGGGCTTTTCTGGAACCCAGAGTACTAGGCTGGGGAGGACCCAGAGATGAGCAGGCCATTGAAAGGCAGCGTAACCTGTGCTAAGCAGCTTGACCATTAACCCCTGGCTCTGGCTTCTGAGGCAAAGCAGTGAATGCAGCAGGTGGTGCGGCAAAGCCTCAGGATAAAGGGACATCCTTTTAACTCTATTTTTCCAAGACCTTTTTGAAATACCCTTGTATTTCTGTAGCAAGTTTTGAGAAGTACTTTATATCAATAGATTTTTTTAAGAAATCAGGATTCCCAGTAATAAAAAAAATTCATTTTTATAGCCACCTAAACACACACACTCTAAACACACACACACACACACACACACACACACACACACCCCTGCAACAAAAGTTACTTACTCTCACCACGTAAGAATCATCTGTTTTTTAACCTATTCCTAATCTATCCTATTTAACTTTCTTTAAAACTCTGGTTACAAATGACTGAACTGACTTTATCATCCACTGTTGGGTCCCTACTAGCAGTAGAAAAATTGATGCCACAGTTGGTGTGGAGCCATTGATGGATATCAACAAAGAAGTGCCCTGGTGGGATCTGTGACTTTAGTAAATTATTCTCTGTGCTGTGTAGAGTTTGACTTTGAGGAGGATAAATGGAAGGGAGCCGATTATGCAGGAGGTTCCTTTGATTCTCAGGGTGATCTGCAATGGGGGTCCACCCTCTGGCAGAAATAATAGTGATAAAAAGGAGGCGATAGTCACACGTATTTAGGAGCCAGCATCAGTAGGACTTGATACTGGATTGGACATGAATCTGAAAGAGCAGGAATAGTCTGGAATGGCTCCCTAGTTACTGCCTCAGCACTGGGTACACCATTAACTGAAAAGACACAAGTTGTCATGGGCAATGGATGGATCACCTTGGGTCACCTTGGATTTGAGGTTCCTGAGGGACATCCACTTAGAGACACCCAGTAGTCATTTATATATACAAGTCTGAAGCTGTAGGGAAAAATCAGAATTATATTAATATTTTGGAATCATCCGTATTTGAGTAGTGATTAAAATTTTGAGAGTAGATATGATCTTCCAAGGAGACTTCCATAGTGCCCGGCACATAGAAGATTGTTTCATCCTGTCATTGTGTATGTGGCTATATGTATATAGTATTTTACATACAGAGTTAATTAACTGCTATAATATTTTATCCACTCCCCCCACCACACACACACAACCTGGAAGCAAAATTAGCAAGATAATCCCAGACCTCACAGCAGAACTAAGAGGGGGAAGATACAAGACTGTCATCTGGCTCATTAAACTAATGCACTCCTTTGGTATGTGGCCGTAGCTCCATGAGGCTGGAGACACATCCGCCAGCTTATGGCCACACCCACACATCCAGTCCTGTGCCCAGCGTGGTGCCTGGTACAAAGTAGGCACTCAGGGAGAATTATAGAGTGAATGAAGCAGTCATCCTGCCTCCACATTTAACCATCACATCCACACACCACATACTCTGAGGCCAGGATTTATGTGTGGCGATAAAAGGGAAACCTTTTTATAATAGAAAAAAAAGCTCAAATTATGAGTAAATAATGTGGCTTGCTTGGAAACGTGGCCATTTTTTTTTTTTGCCAAGATATGACAGAAATTACTTCTGTATCTAAAATCGCAGCATATAATGACAATAAAATAATTCTCTACTCAGAATACAATTACTATATTCCTAACAAATGTAAAGAGTCATGCTTGAATGAGTCAGATGAATAATTCCCCTGCTGTGACTAACATGCATTTTCTTATATAAATACATGATTTCAAAAAGGTGTCACATTATGTAATTTTTTAAACTATCAAAATGACTTTTTCAAAATATTTTAAGACTTTAAAAATACCTATGTTAACTATATAGTGAATAATACACTGATTACATCAATAAATTAGTTCGTTTTTAAAAGTGTTATTTCCATTTTTCATTTAAAATAAGCATATTAAAAACAGCAGATGCCTGAGAACATTGTATATATTGTTTCAAGTTAAGGTAAAAGAACCATGCAAAACCTTCTAATCTGTGCTAGAAAAATGTTTGTTTGCTATTTTATTCCTTTATGTACATGTAAAAGGAGCCTAATTATAACTTTATTGATAGAAACAGAGACTATCAGTTCTCCATACTGTGTTACAGTGTATTTAATTCATTCTAGAACATTTCCATATAAACAGGGTGATATATTTGTGTGTGAATCTTAACTTAACCTTAGCTACTATCATTTACAAAGCCCTAATCAGGAATTATCCCAGAGAAGCCTACTGCAAGCAGCTTTAAATATTGCTTTCCAAATCTCTGCCAGAAGATGTAATTAGCATCTTAGATAAATAGATAAATTTTCACTGGTAAAATAAGGAGTGTTATAGATATGTGGTCAGATGAAAATTGTATGCAGGGCCTTCAACACGTACGTGAAAAAGTATAAAAATTTGTCATCTTCATTTTCAGTGTGAGGCCCTAGGTTTGGTCCAGTCTTCTGCCACAGACTGTAGGACTTTCCTGCCAAAACTAGAAAGATCTGGGTTTTTTCCTTCCAAAAATACTGTTCTCTCTGCCTTGAAGTAAACTTTCAATACTGTCCTATTTGCCTTGAAGTGAACTTTCATGCAAGGTATTTGTCCAAGGGCCTAGAAGGACAAAGACCTCATCAAACTTTACAGGAGCAGTCAGCGTGACTGCTTGCTGACAAATATCAGATTATGAGTAGAATTGCACCTGAGACTTGCTTTCACTGCTACTGAGCACGTGGTGACAGAGGTGTGGAGGAGATATCCACTTCCCACTTAACCGTTGGAGGTTACCAGGAATTACCAAGCACAGCTGACCAAATTGGCTCTTTTAAGTTCTTGTAACTGTAGTAGACAGACCAGCAGGGATACCCAGAAATAGCCTTGCTGCGTCCCTCTCCCAAACAGCTGGAAGCCTGGTCCTTTCTTTTTTTCCTCTTTTTTTTCTTTTTTTTAAAAAAGGTGACCGGTAAGGGGATCATAACCCTTGACTTGGTGTTGTCAGCACCACACTCTCCCGAGTGAGCCACGGGCCGGCCCTCCGATCCTTTCTAAAGTCTGAATACCCTCAGAAAAAAGTGACATATAAGATGCATGTTACAGAACAGCTGAACTAGTCTAACCCCCACATTATAGAGGCGAGACCTTCGACCCAGAAAGAAGAGACCAGACTCTCTGAGGATGTGAGTGGTGACCCCACAGCTGGCCTCAACACAAGCCTGAGGCAGTCAGCAGAGCAGGCTCCACTTCATTCTGTCCTGAGTGTAGGAGCAGCTTTGACTTCCCTCCGGTGATTGCAGGGTAGTGGCAAGACTTCCACTCAAAAGCATTGCCCCAGGGGCTGCCATTAGTTGGTGTATGTTCTGATGTAGATTTGGGGGTGGCATGGGTGAAACCACTAGAAGAAATGCAAGGATGTTTGTTGAGATTAGATCTAAAGCTGAAATTTCACAGTTAGGGCTCAGCTGTTTGCACTTAGCATGACTCTGTCATGTACAAAGACACCACATTTAGTTGGCAAACATTACTTGAGCACCACTTATCCACCAGTCGCTGTACTAGGCAACAGGGACACAGCAATGAAAGAGACATAATCCCTGCCTCAAGTTGTCACCAATCCTGGGAGAGTTGCAAGTTCTCGGTAACAACTTTATAGGACCTAATTTATCTCCTCTTTTTCTCGATGACAGGAAGGCCTGGGATGGTTTCTCAGCAGAGATGACTAAGGGAAGGAGTTCAGGAAGAGCATCAAAAGGGAAAACGAGGGGAGATACTGAAAGAGATTCCTTCTGGAGGCAGCCTTAGCTGCACCCCCACAGTGCCCTGGGACCAGCCCTAACCCTAACCAAGGTCACTGAAGTTATGAGTAAAGGGAGGGATGAAGGTAAGATGCGGATCCACCAGTGACAGTGTAGCTCTTGTCTTGGAAAGAACAGAATGTAGCACTTCTTGTCTGAGCATTCATGTTCTTTAATATGTTTGCCCCACATCCTTTCGATGAAGAGAGGCTTCTTCCCTCCCATTTCCATCAACCATATGAACTCGGAATTGTCTGGTGTTTGCACCACACAATGAATGTCTCCAGTGAAGCAGAGGTAGATGAAAGTAAAATACATCCTGTCCCTCCTGCCAAGTTAGAAAACAGGCCCAGATCGGGGCCAAATGTGTAAATCATGCTGTATCGTACTTTACCCTTCCAGAGCTCTGCTCCTCCAAGGCGCTAAGAAACGAGGTCAGGCAAATGCTGACTTGCTAAGGAAATTTTCCCTGAGATGGAGGCCAGGGTGTTAGACTCAAGGAGAAAACCTGAACTTTCTGGTGCTGTGGATTAGGCTTGACCTTGGCAAAGTACTTAGAACTGCTTGGAAAAAGTCAAAAGACTTGTTAGACATCAGAAACTCAGAACAATGCTTTAATGATTTAAGTGTAAATGAATCTTTGACACATGTGGATTAAATTTCCCTTGCAGGGCACATGCTGAAACGCTAAAGAAAAATGTTTCTGACAAGTCACGTGTTCAGTTTACCAAGCGAGTGCAAACTTGCTATAGATAATCTGTGCGGTCCAATTGCATGCCATCCGACCAGACACATGTGTCTCAGGCTCTGACCCAAGCTCCTCCAGCAGGGACCTCAGCGTGGGCAGGGGGGGCACAAAAGCATTGACCACTCGGGAGTCCTGCCCCTTGTCCTCCTTGTCCCCACCTTCCCCCAGTACTGAAATCTAGGTCTCTGGCTACAATACCAAATGTATTGGATGGAATAAACTGAGACCATAACATACATCAAATTGAAATTAAAAATGAATCAGACAAGTATAATAAAATATTAGATCATGTTTAAGCCCTCAGAGCCTGTAAACAACTCACAGGAGTTGCACTTACGTTGGAGAGACTAAGTTCTGGGTTTGTACACTTTCCTATTTTTTTTCTTATTTTTTTTAATTGATTATGCATATTCATGGGGTACAAAGCTAACCACCACAACTTGTGCCCAAGATGTGATGGCCAGATCAATATTATCAGCATGCCCGTTACCGCAAATTGTGATTATTCCCCGTGTCCCCCACCCAGTTAATCCCCGGCCTCCCTCCTCCGTCCCCCCTCCCTATATGCTTTTCTAAACATATTGATGGTCAGTGAAGACAAGAAGTAGTTGAAACTGTCCCCTGGTGTTTCCTTCATGACAGGTACTGCTTGTTGTGACTGGCACAAGTTCTGCACTCCCCAGAGTACACATGTAACACTGGTGACACCAGACAGTCAGTAAAGCCAGAGGAAGCTGGACAGACTTCACTGCAAGTACAGCCGTGCCTCGTCTTTGCCACAGTTGGCTTTGCTAACCTTTCTACTCAAGAAAGCCCCGATGACAACACCTTGGAAATCTGCAGGACACCAGCCAGCTCTGCATCTGCTGGGAAAGGGTTGGCAACATAATCTCCTAACTTGGGATTCTCTTCAAGGATTTCACATCCAGAGGCTTCACAACTTTTCCCAGATCCTGGGAAACTGCTGACAACAGCAGAGGAAGGAGCTGTATCTGCAAGGTCATACCGAGGTGTGCAAACCAGAACTGGCTTGCAGGGTTTGGTTTTACAGAAGGTTGCCTGGTCTTACAAGAAGCTATGTGGCAGACATATACAGATTTTTATGGGGATAAAAAAAAAATGCAAAACCATCTTCTTCATGACACAAGCAAGAATGAAAAGAGCTAATGAAAATTGAGCAAACTTGCAGATAACACGAGGCTCTGAAAGATAATTATTTTTAACATATTGGCAAGATTATGTAAATCTTTGTCCATTGGAAAAAATCAAGGGTCTAATAGGGTGAAAAATAAAATAACAGGCTCTGAACCATAAACTTGTTAATCCTCATGTTGGTTCACTGAGTCCTAGCATGATCTCCTTGATGAGAAAAAACTCAACATTTTGAAAGCTGAATTGTCTAGGTTCCATCTGGTACAAAAGCTAATACTGTCTTACTGAAAAAATACTGATACATCCTAAGGGCTGCCACATAAGTTTAAAACCCATAACTGTGTGACATTGTAATTTGTGCACACAAAGAGAAGGTCTACCAGAAATACCTGAGTCCAAAAAAATCAGAACAGAATTTTTCTGGGGAAAAATAATTAAATTAAAGTTTTATGTTTGTGTGAATCTACAGTAACCCACAGTAGATAAGACAGTCATAACATTAGAAAGTAAAAAAATAAGGTTTCTTTTAAAAAGTAGCAATAAAGCTGACATACTCCAAAACTGAATGAGTGACTAAATCCATTAATCTGAATCTGGGCGAGGGTGTGAAATGCAGCGCATGAGGTTTGTGGACCATCTAGGAGCTAGAACAGCTGTGCAATTGTCCTGACTGTTAGTCCCTGGATTGACTGTCCATGACACTTCTCCAACCACATATAAAAGCTCTGAAAATGCAATAAGAAAAAAAGTCTAATCATTACTGTCTCATCTTTGGATGTAGCCTGATTTTTATTTTTCGATCTTTTAGAAAAAGTAATTGTAAGTATTACTAATCCCTGACAGCCTACCCTAAGAATTTCTGTGATAGTTTGTATGAAGAAAGGAAGGAAGGAAAGGAGGGAGGAAAGGAGAAAAGAAAGAAGGAAGAACAGACTAGCAACACACCAGGTTTAGGGCATTCAAAGAACTATAAGTTATTGGACTGGATATAGGGGTTTATCATTAGACTGTGTGCTTGAAAATCAGAAGTAAGATGACAAATATAGGGGAAATCTGAGTAAAAACTTATAAAAAGCAAATAAGAATAATTTAGTTTAGGATAAAATGAACTGGAAAGAACTGAAAGAGAACTTTAGATAGAAAAAAGGGTAGTGAGATCCCAGCTAATTAATTTTGACTTTTTCTTTTATTGTACAGTTTCCACACTAAATTTTAAACAAATTTTGAACTGCCCACACTATTCCCAAACTATTTGATTTCATGTCTCATCATTTGGTAAGTTTAAACATTTCCGTAAAGGAAGCAACAAACAGTGGCCAAATGAAAATACAAACCTCAAGAGTTTGGGGATCATTAGTGTGAGCAGCACAGCTGCTTCTCGGGAAAACTGCTCAGCTGCGGGCTCTGGACAGAGTGGGGGTCCCCTCCGAACTTGGGTGACTTTAAGTCAAGAAGGAAAAGTGGCTAATAGGACAAGGCAGATGAAAAAGGACAAGCTCTCCCTGACTGCTCAGCCAAGGCTTTTCTAGGAAGCAGCAATAAGGGTTTCATGTATTTCACACTTTTCGCTAGAATGAGCTTTACCAAATTTTAGTAAAGACACATGGAAAGATTTCTTTCTGGGCATTAACTTAAATCTCTTTTTCAATTCTTATTTTTAGACGCCGAGTCCTGTGGTTGGCATTACAGAAGTGTTTCTGGAGGATGGCCATGTTGCCGATGATTTTTAATGGTTGCCAAAGGGAAAAAAAAATCTAATTTGGAAGGAATAATTTAGGCCACAGAAGAAAGCACAAGACGGTCTAAACGCAAACCATTTATGTTAAACAAATGCAGCCATGCTGAAACAATAGAGTTAGTGCCTCAGAAAAAGAATATTGTGATATTCTTATGGTTACGGGGAATCACATAAGAAATACTTTAGAAATAATCCTTTTTGTTGCTGGGGAAAATTAGGATATTAGCTCAAACATTGTGCTGTGTGTTGAGACCCATTTCTAGCTCCGGAGGCTTTTTTCCTAGCCAAACTAGAACAGATATATGAGGAAAAGCAGCTTGGGGGACCAGGCCTTGGACGTTTGGGCATGTGGATAGAGGTGGTGTGAAGTAATGGAAACATGACAAGCAGAAGTCCAAAGACCTGGGATCTAGTTCCAGATCTGTCATTTACTATTTACTATTTATGAACCATGAGTAGGTATTCATCTGAGCTTCTATTTCTCATTAATAAAAATGGAATGAGTTTTATTCTTGATCTGTCATATCAATGGCAAGGTGATAGTGATTTGGGGGATGAATAATAAGTCCTATAAATTGAGCCTTTTAAGAAGAAAATATGTCTTTCTGGCTTAAAGAAGCAAGACAGAGCTTCATTTTTCCAACAAATTTTAGTACAATAAGAGGGAGAGATATCAGAGAGTACTAACTAATATTTAAGAACTGAAATATATTGAGTAAATTTCTAACTTAATTGTTGGTCAGAGTTAATATATGTCTTTTTGGTGCCCAAGACACTAACAGTTCAGCAGCCCAGCATGCCACCGTTAGTCTAACAGAGCATCGCTCACTGCCGTCTTGCAGATGAGGTAGGAAGTCATGTTAGACTCTCACTCAGCCTGGATTTTTCTCAGGCACCATCCCCCTCCGTCTCACTTAGACAAAGCTCTCAAAAAATAAAAAAAGTTCAGCTTATCTGCCTCCAACATGGTGTTGAGTTTCTTGTGTCAGAGCTCTAGAAATAAGACACTCTTCTTAGCTGGGTTTACTTGCAAAATATTTAGCAGTGGTTGTTAGCTATTCTAGGAATGAGACTGATTTTGGATGGGATCTGGTTGGTGCCTCCACTGGAAGAATGTCTGCTCTTGTGAGAAAGGGAACATGGGACTGAAACTTCCCTTTGAATGTTTTAAACCATCCTGTGGGTAAATAGAAGTTCCTGTAGCGCAATTCCTCAGCATAACTCACCCATGGCTCTGAGTTTATTAATGAAAGGTGAGGGGTACATTCAATTAGCATGTCCCTGACCACCATGTGAGTTGGTTAATTCACTACATCTTCCACTGATGAAAGACAAAAGCCTTAGATGATGAAAGACGAAAACCTTAGATGCAAGGAGAGTCATTGGACATCCTCCCGGAACAGACCCCAAACATCTCCATGAGCAGCTACCATAATTCCTGGCACCCAGTACCGGCATCAGTCCATGGCCTTCTCCAGTGTCTTAGAAGTCACACATAGATAAACCCAATCAGAAAACCAGAGTGAGAGACTTTAGAAATCAAAAACAACCTTAGATCTCAGTTGCCATTTGACGGCAGGATAATAAACATAGGTAAACTTTGCCTAGCTGACAAGTTCCCATGGCAGGGGTGGGGCGGCTCTAGACATGAAAAATAGTATACTATAGTTCATTTCTAGGCTTTTACATATTCATAGCTCACCAACCTTTTATATTCCCTGTGTTCAAGAAGAGTTATCTGTAAAAGTCCCTCATAAATGCACTTCCAATCATCAGGTCATTAAATCTAGGTGAGTATAGGGGTTATTATCTGTATAAAGCACTTAGAAAAATCCCTCTCCATAGTAGTCTCTGTATAAATGTTTGTTAAACACAATATTTAAGAATTTAGTACATCTATTCTTTAAACAAGTTGACATAATTACATTCCTTGGAGCATTAAAATTCCCTGCAGTTCTATCTGAGTTCTGGGAACATACTAGCCACGTGACAACATTAATTTCTGACTGATTTATCCCAACTATTTACTGAATACCTGTAGAGTTATTCAAGAAGAATCGAGTACTTTTAAATTTATTATTCAGTCCCTAAATTGAACATGAACATGTGGTCAAAGGCAGTTTATAAAGGAGCCGCACGGTTTTCTCTTTCCTCTCACAATGCTCACGACACACCCTGCTTGTCACCTGGCAGACCTCAACCCGGCATTTAACTCATCCCAGACCCTCAACGGTGGAAATGGCGGCCTCCATGTGGACCTTCATATTCTCAGATCTGAGAGGATGAGGTGGTCAGAATCCAAGGTTCTCGGCACACCCCCAAGAGAAGAAGCCACACAGCCCACAATCTGGGGGTCAGAGGGCCATCGCCCCCAAGGTCAGCAGGGGCAAGGTTCTGAACTCAGGGCCACACAGTGGATTCATCAAGCCCTGGGGGTGTTAGTTATTACATGATCTAAAATATCCCTCCTCCTCCTCTCCCAGGAACTTTTCTTTAAGACTTCAACGTTATTTCTCTTTCTCTTTCTCAGCACACTTACCCTAAAATAGAATTCTATGATATGTATAATATGGATATATATAGGTATATGTGTGCATATGCATGAATGTGTGTGTGTGTGTATGAGAGTACTTTGAAAAGTTCATGGAAAAATAGAATTAAAAGATAATGCAAATCTTTCCATGAACTTTTCGAAGTACCCTCATGCGTGAGGATGCATATATTTATATAATGTGTATAAATATAAATATACACATCATAGATTAAGGTAGATAATAGCTCATGAGCTTCTTACGCTCACTTTTTTTTTCTTAAGCTCACATTTAATTCTTGTACTTATTTCTTTCAAACATTTCTCACTTTCCCATGTAAATTGCTCTTTTCTAGAAATTTGTTCTGTTCATCTGCCTTTCTCGAGAATCAGCATTCAGGATAAAAGAGTCATTTTCCCAGTACATATAGCTTGCCATTCATTAGTGTCCACATGAGCATCACTTTTCATCCTGTTCATCAAATTTTAACCTCTTTGCCCTCTTTCTTGAATGAGAAAAGCTTTCCAAACGTTCTCTCCTAAGCTTCAGACTTGGCTGTCTCCCTGCGCTCACTGGCATGGGAAGGCTCTCCTGATACACCTCTGGCCTCAGTTTCAGTTACATGTTATTGACTCCTTTGAGCAAAATATTTTCAAAGATGTTAAATAAGCCTGAACCTCACAACCTCTTTTTGCCTGTAACATCGCCTCACAGTTTGAAAACATCTGTATAACCTCAGCCCTTGATTCTGGATGGGTCAGAAAACCCATACAGTCCAGCACATCTATAATTAGCTTCATAGGCCATATTCCATCAAACCCTGAAAAGAATGCTGCACTTAAATCTTGTTGAATAATCTATCATTATTCTCTTCGGTCCCCTAAGAAATCTGTTGTGCAAGAGGGTGCTTAGCTCGTTCAGATGAGGTGCTCATTCTGAGACACAGCTGCGGTCAGGCTTGTTATCCACTCGATTAGTGGCGTGCCCAAGAAATTGCAGCGATGAGAGAGGGGCTGGCACAGGAATTCCCTTCAGAAAAGTGACTTTTTACAAATTTTATTGGCCTCAAGTTATCTCTTTCACTCCTCATTCCACTCAATGAACATCTCAGAGGAGACGCACTTTTTAAGCAAATGAAGAAATAGAAAGACCTAAAAACAAAAGAAGACCCCAGAGATACTTCTCTAAAGTGGGTTTGTACTTATTTCCCAGGTTAATGCTGACTTTCCTCCAGTAGCTGAAAAACCAAGAGACTTGGTTTTATTTTTCCTAATTCTGGATAAAATCATCACCTTCAAAGTTCCCCTCACACACACAGCTCCCCTCACCCTTCAACAAAAATAAGGCCCTTCCTACCATGCCCTTCCCAGATGCATACTGTCCCTTAACAGTCCCTCATGTCCCCATTCCCAGCCTGCTGCCCTCCAGGTCCAAGGACATGAGGGAGAAACAAACAGGAAGGCTGTTACTTTCATCACTCTGACTTCTACCAGGATTGCAGATTTGGTAACATAATCGAATGGTTAATAGATTCATGGAATTTCAGAATTCCAAAGGCAACTGTAGATGTGATGTTCAATGTTAGTTATTATTCCACCAGACACTGAGCAAAATCTGCATCCGAATTTTCTCACCAACGTTTCTTGGCACCTACCAGAGTACCTAACACATAGTAAGTGCTTGATATCTATTTGTTGAATAAAGGAACAAATAAATGAGTGAGTGAATGAATGAATGAATGAATTAGAGATCACTTATTCCCAAACATCTATTTTAAGGATGACAAATGCTATATAGCATTAATAATAGACACTTCATACTTGCTTTCTGTCTTATAGCATTTGCAGTCTTAAATAATATAAAATTAATTTAAATTATTTGCCCAGTTTCTCACACTCTGCTATTAACTGTTTAGTGCTCCTAAGCTCCAAAAAATGCTGAGTTTGGGAAATCATCTCCAACAAGAAGTTATTAAATATAATAATAGGGGCATGGGAATTTGTATGAGCTTATAGGCACATAGCCTGTAAACAAGACTACGTATGATATGTTAATAAAATATATGAACATTAATAAAATGTGTATGATAATTTAATTTAATATATTCACTGCAATTTAGATGCTATTATGCTACTCAGGCATTTGATATTCCCTGACTGTATAATCAATATCACTTTGACATTAACAAGAGAATTCCCAGCTTATGACAAATTTCTAGTTGGTTAATGTTTGCATATTAATCATTTGTTTAAATTAGCTGTAAAAGCAATATGTCATATGTGAAAAATAGAAACTTTTAATTAATAAAAAACAGAAATAGGGTGTTTTTCTATCCACAAGTGAAATCCATATCTCTATTTCAAAATTTCAGATTTGAGTTCTACATTCACTAAAGAGATAAGTGGAGAATTTCAACAATTATCCATGTATTTCAAAAAGGGAAAGATATTTTGCTTATTCCACTAAATATTTTATACAAAACTAAGGGATGATATGTTTCACATGATCTGGGAAATTTTTCTCCTAAAAATCTGTAGTTAAATGTAATAAGTAGTCTTTATTCCATCGGGAAACAGTTTTAGTGTGAATCATTGGTCAACTATGAATAACATTTATTATAAATGGATTTCATTTTATTTTATTACAAATTTAAAACAAAAGAGCATATAAAATGAAAATGTTTATCTAGAAAGAGGGAAGAAAAAGCATTTTTATTTACCCAAATATTAAATAATCAACGTGTCTTTGACTCTAAGTACAAGTAAATTTGACTAAATACAATATGTCTCTACTCATGGTAACCGTCACATGGATTTTGAGAAATCCGGCATCTGTGTCTTGTGGGATAAGGCCTGCTTCATCCTGTTCTAAATCAAGTACCAGCTGATGGAAAAGCAATGAATTAGTTGCAATGCACTTAGCAATGAACTGAGTTTTCTCTGAGAGAGGAAGAAACAGATTGTGTGTGTTAATCTATCTACTTAAAATGGAAATATTTAGAAGATTTTAAAAAGGAAACTTGGATCCCCTAAACAAATAAATGCAGATTTGGGGGAATAGTTTATAGGAAAATACTGGGTGTGTCTACATTTTCCTTACTGATGACTGCAGCCAATTAAGTAATTTAATGGATAAAACTTGTTAGTGAAACAGAACTGGAAATATTTTGTTTTTTCTGACAAGTTTTCTATTAGAGATATGAAGGAACAACTGATGTTTCTTGGAAAAGACTAAAGACAACACCCTCCTTGGCAATCAGCTGTGGGTTTTCCTTGATTTGGTTTTCCCTGGTTTTCCATGGCAGATGGAATTTGCCTGCCCCTGATTTGCCTGGCTATTCCCCATGAGAATCAGAGCTCTTTACTTGGTCATGAGTCTGGTTCCCCCACAAGATATGGGGATGATACCCGGAGACCTAACAGACTTGTTCTCCAAGGGCAGTGAGCATCCCAAATCATAGAAAGGGAAAAATACTTTCCATTACCAAAAGCAAAAGCAGAAAACCAGGAGGAAAGAGAAACCCTTGGTTCTGAGTTTGTAGAAGCTGGTTCATTAGTTGATTTGTGAAAAATATACTATGAAGAACACAATCTTTTTGTCTCAATGGGCAGCTCACAAAGCCTACACAGCAAGGCCCCAAAGAAACTGTGAGAACGAGGAAACAGTGCAGGAGCCTAAATCGTTTTCTATTTCGACATTCAAACAAAAAAATGTGGCTGTTTGGGAAAACGCTCCTGACTACAAAGGAACCATCTGGGACTAATTATGATATCCAGCCTCATTTAAAACCATCATTTCATTTTGTATTTTGAGTTTCCTTAATGTAGTTGATTAAGGTTTCCCCTCTGTCCACCATAACCCTATGTAGATTATGGGATACATATATATCCAAAGCTCTTGCAGAGTTGGGTCAAGATTACTGCGATGAGTGGCAGAGAGTTACAAAGTTCTCCAGGACTTTTTTAAACTGAAAGTCATCTTCCAAGTCTTCTTCAACAGATAACAGTAGTAGTTTCAGAACAAATGAGTGGCTTTTATCACCGGAGCATCACAGCTGGACACAACGGAAGCAGTGCACTCTTGTCCCCGTAAGCCTGTGAGTTGTTTGCATTCTAGAAACATTCCAGATCCAGAATAACTGAGGCCCTGGTCTATTGCCAAACCCCATGGGAGCCATGAGGCCATAAAGAGCTTGTGTATCATCTCCATCTCCCAAAGCGTTACAGTCCGAACTACATTAAATAAACGCTTTGTCTTGCAGGCTACTGGCTAGAGGCAGACAGCTCTGTGGTGGCACCTTTCCTATTTACCTATATTTCAGATCTTCCCTTTTTGAGAGAATAGCTTTAAAGAGGCTTCAGAATCTTCTGAAATTCTCCTTTTTTTTCCAGTTACTAATTAAAAACTGAATCTGGGAAGGAAGTAACGTGAGTTTTGGTCGATGATCATCCCTTAAGTTCTAAGGCAAGACAAGACACCTCACTGAAAGAGTGGGAAGACTATTAGCTTCTTCCACTACAGAGTAAAACAGGAAGCCTTCTGGGAAAAGCTTCCTTTTCCACAAACAGCTATAGCCAACATGTTGAGAAAAGTCTCATGACATGGCATTTGTGAATAAGTCATTTGATTCTGTCCTTCTTTGCTGCTGGCCATCACCCTACCTCAGAATCTGGCAGAGCCAAGCAAAGGAGAGAGAAGAGCAACGTGACCACTTGTGGACTCTCCGGCAAAAGGTTTAGTGAAGGACGAGGTTCGACCTAATTTTTAAAATAAATTTTTCTAATATTATTAGTACAAACTCAGTCTGTTCCCCATTACCACAGATACCAGGAGTTAACTATAATTTTGCCTCTATTTGATTCCCTGTGAGGAAAAAACCACATTTTTAATGCCAACACATGCACATTCTAACATTACAGTAAACGTTCCTCTGACGCATTTACAGACTTGCAAAAAAAAAAAAAAGAGAGAGAGATAAACTGAAACATTTGGCAAAGGCTCAGTTACTACACTGAGAATCAGTAATATCTCAGAAAGTGGTACTATATAGAAATTACTAAATCTGTTCCTTAAAGACCCTTAGGTTAGAGTCTGAATTACTAGAAAAAGAAAGAAATGCAAATTGTTTATTATTTTCACATGTACAGTAAATTCAAAAAATCGTACTTCTTTCAAGAACCATATGGGACAGACTTTCTTTTCATCAGGAGTGGTTTTGCTTGTTGTGCCAAGAGCTAAAAAGATGTTTTTAATAACCAAAGCCAGTTTGTTATACAATCTGTCTGGATCCAGCTTGTAAGAGAGATGAGGAACCCTGGGGTAGGAAATAGAGGGTGATGAGGAAATTGTCTGAGATGATAGAAAACTTGTGCAAAAAAACACAAAGATGGTGATCAAAGATGATTCTGAAGGGGATCACCTTTAACTCACTGTTGGTAGAACCCATTTGCACAGTTCACTGAAGACCGTGGGAGGTTACCAGGGGTCCTTTGTAAATGCAATTATGTGCTTTATGAGGAGTGATGTGAAAATGAATTGGGTACTGCAGCCATGTCTCCTAAATACCTGCATTTGGTGCAGGTGAGGAATTCAGCCACAAACAGCCTGAGAGGATCCCAGAGAACATGACTGCTCTTTGAACATGACTTTGAACCAAAGAAAGGCCGGCACCCTGCCACAGAGGCTAGAAGAAAACAGTTCTAAAGAGTGAGAATGATCTTGAGAGGATCACCTGGGTGTGTTTCACTAGACCAGTGTTTCAAAAAAAGATACATCAAAAACTAGTGCTATACCATGACGAAGTTTTCACAGTCCATGATGGCATGAGAAAATTAATAAAAGCATAGTGCCGTTTTCATAAAGTTAAACAAATTTATTTTAAGGGCCAGTCCTTTATTGTAAGATTATATCCTTCCTATATTTCTAAGTTAAAATATGCTTTAATATATTAGGCTGAGCCACAGGAAATTGCCAATATTCAACTGTTTTTGACCTACAGAAACAGCAATTTCCTTGGGTTCAACCTAACATTAAATGATGATTGGATATGGGAACTTCCAATGGCCTTATGTGGCAAAATATAGAGCTGGTAACCATATGTCAGTACCTAGATTTGTTTTTGAAAATTTTTTAGTTCATAAAATCCAGAAGAATAGTCATATAACCATAGATTGCCACTAGAGGGCATCTTAACCAGCAGCATTCTAAATTCTGACTGCTGTAAAATAAAACAAAACCGAAAAAAAAAAAATGAGAGACAGGCCCAGATGCTAAATAGAATGTTATGGACATAGGGAATTAATTCTATAAGGAGAGACTGAAATTCCTGAGTCTTGGGACACCAGGAGCACCATAAAGACACATGAAACAGAACACTTGGCTAAGAAAGTCTTCCCAATCCCCTGTCCCAGCCTGTCAGCTCAAGGGAAAAGGAACTTGCCAATCACCCTCACTCATTTTTCTCCAGTGGAGGGGTATAGAAGTTGATCCTCCACCAGACAGCAAAGGTAAAAATCTACTGGTAACTTGACAGGGTAGTAGATCCAGAACTCAGGGTGGTGGCTCCTGCCAGCAGTAGACATTAAGAAGAAAAATTCAGTCATCTGGTTCTTACAAAAGAGGCCTATCCAATGCCAAGAAAAGAATACTTTTATTGACCTTGCCACCACTGCTTAAGCACACCTGACTGTGCCACCATGGACCAATCACATTTTCTCTGCTTGGGAATTTGGATATGTGGAAGGTGATCTGGAAGGTCATGCAGAGACTGAGGCTGCCATTTTGGACTGGGCACAATGAAGCTATGTGCAAGCAGAGAACTGGAGAGAGAAATAAAGCAAACATGCAGAAGGGATGAGAGATCTCATACCAAACGGAAAGAAATGGAAAAACAGCAAGGCAGAGAAAGTAGTTCCCTTGGTTCCAGACTTTTTTCTAGTTCCAGGTTCAGTTACTCAAGAAGGCCTAGCTGGATCTTGGAATCTAGACCCTTGGAATCCATGCTGGGGGGAGGTTTAAGTCTCATAGCAAAAGATACTTGCTGAGCTGTAAGTGATCTATTTAGTGGGAGAAGAAATGAGGTTATAACCAGTTCTGGCTAAGGGTAATAGCAACCCTACTCTATATTCCTTCTTTTATATCCTTCTCTTCTATATTGTTCATTCTCTGCTCTTTCTTTCTTTCATATAGCAGAAGAGATAACTCAGACAAGGAAATAACCTCGAATTTGGAAATACTTCTAACCTTGTTGGAAAATTGGTGAGCTTTGGCTACATAACAAACCACTCCAAAACATAGTGGCTTAAAACAAGAACCTTTTATTTAGCTCACAATTCTGCAGATGGGCAATTAGGCTGACTTCAGCTTCGCTATTCTTCAGGTCCCAACTAGCCTCACTTAGACATCTGTGGTCAGCTTCCAGGTCAGCTGTGCACAAGCAAGTCTAGAACGGGTTCAGCTCAGATGGCTTATCTCTGCTCCAGGTGGTCTCTCATCCTCTCACAGCTGCTGAGCCTGGTTCCAAGAAAACAAGCAAATGCTTAGGCTCAGAACTGGCCCAGCATCACTTCTGCTGCATTCTGTTGGCCAAAGCATATCATAAGGCCACCCCAAATTCAAACACTGGGGAAATGCATTCCACCTGTTAGGGGAAGAACTACATAGTTACATCACAGGGGGTGTGGATACAACAAGGGGAATAATTGTGGCCATTTTGTAAAATGTCTACCACAAGTAGCCTCCCAGTCCCAGGGTAGTGTCTATCACCAAAAGAGACATAGAATCATGGCTTAGTTCATCTCTGCTCCACGGCCCAGGGAGAAGAGCTCTCTTCCATTTCTCTACTGACTTCCTTTTTTATATCCAGAGTCATTGAACACAGAGGACCAAGCAAAGAACACGGGTCCACAAGCCTGATCTGTGCACTGGGAAAACTGCAACACTAGAAGCTAGAAGCTAGAAAAACAGGGCAGCTGGTTTTAATAGTCTAAGAAGAGACTCCATCCAAAGAACAGCAGTTCAAACAGTGTCAGCTACATTTTGACCATGTCTCTTCTGTGTGCTATTTCAACTCACATTCATCGGCTAGAAAGATGCAAGTTCCTCTTCCTTGTGTTCCTCTCACTCCTATATATACTCATGGCCCTTTCCAAACCACTAACACAAACTGTACTATCCAGGCCACCAGTCCTGAAGGCACCAGCAACATGGAGTCGAGTGACACAGAGGAAGGAGCAGCAGAAAATGTCTTAGTGTGAAGTCTACAGACCCTCAGAGTAAAAGTTTAGACAGCAGAACTTAGTTATTTCAATGGGTGATGGGTCCTCAATATCAGCCCAAACGCATGTTTACACTTGAACCACAAAAACCTTTGGGATTTTTATGATTCACCAGACCCAACAACAAGAAGCACTGATGGGCAATCAGGGATAAGCAATTAGGTGTCAGAAAATGTCCTGCATGTAGAGTAGACTGGCACTTACCTGATGTAGTTTAAGAGGCTCCAGGATTCCCAGTATTCACCTGCCTCAATGCTTGAAATTTCCACCATTAGAATGATTCCTTCTGTGGCTAAGAAGCAGTCTGCAAAAACATAATTATGAAAATATGTGTTTCAGATATATTTGAAAATATAGCACACTGATTTATTAGCAATTTATCTTTTTTCCATCAGAGTTCAAACTCTGGGCAAAAGAAGAATTAAAAAGGAAGATGCTAAGTGAAAAATTGACAGGCAGAGTGTAGCCAGGGCTTTACATGAGGACACAGGGCACAAAGGCAGAAGGCTCAGTCTTACCCTGAGGTGCCACTTGGCGTCCTTCATAAGTTTGCCTGAAGCAACCTCGTGGAGAATGGTGGAGACTGGGGGGGACATGCAAGGCAAGGGACAGGGCTCAGCCCAGCCACTGGTCACCTCCTTTTAGGTCCAGTTTCACATTGGGGTTTCCTATTGCTACTATGACCAATAACCATACATCAAGGGGCTTCAAAGAACACAAGTTTATTACCTTGTAGTCAGAATTCCTAAAACCAAGGTGTGAGTAGTTCCTGCTGTAGGCTCTAGGGGAGGATTTGTTTCTTTGCCTTTTCCAGCTTCTAGAGGCCACCTGCATTCTGTGGCTCACAACTCCCTCCCTGTGTTATTCCAATTTCTGCTTCCATTGCCACGTCCACCTCCTACTCTCTGGTTCTGCTGCTCCTGTCTCCCATTTTCCCTATAAGGACTCTTGTGGTTACACTGGGTCCATGTGAATAACATAGATAATCTCCCCATCTCAAGACTCTCAATCACATCTGTAAAGCCCCTTTTGCCATGTAAACTAACATTTTTACAGGTTCCAGGAGTTAGAACACAGACAACTTTGAGAGCTGGGAGAGAGATATTCTGATTACCACAGGGTCCATACTCAGCACACACACCAAGAGTTTAAGGATTATACTTGTATATCCTTCCCCTAGAACAAAATATAATTAGTACTAACAAGGAAAAAAACTGAAATCCTATGAGGTTGTGCAGAAGGAGAACAGCTTGACGTGTCAGTCATGGACAGGGATGTTGTATGGAACCCTAGGAAAGCCCCTATTGGTGAAGCACAAAATCCCTAAGCACAAAAAGCCTCCAAAACCCTCAGGATTTTGGAGTAGAGCCATGCCATTCTATGCAGAGAACTGCTCTTCTTTTAAGAAACAGCTTTTGGCTTTCTACTTGACCTTAGTAGAGATGGAACATTTGACCATGGGCCACTAAGTTCCTGTGTTGCCTGAGGCTCCCATCATGAAGTAGGCATGTCCGACTCACCAAGCTCCTACAGGTAGGCACGCAGAGCAGCATCACTCCATCACCAAATAAAAGGGAAATACAGAAAGCTGGCATGAGCAGGTCTTGGAGCCACAAGTAAATTGCAGGAGAAAGTAGCCTAGCTGCCCATGCTCCCACTCCTGCTAATCTTCTCTCTCAAACCATACATGGCCTCATGGGGAGTTTTCTTTGAGCAGTTGACTGAGGAAGAAAAAACTTAGGCTTGCTTTACAGATGGTCTTGCTTACTATACAGAGGCAAAGCCTGAAAGTAGATGGCAATAGCACTACAGCCCCATGCCAGGGTTGCCTTTGTGTGTAGTGGTAACGGGAAATCCTCCCTGTTGACAGAACTTTGAGTGATGTGCCTGGTTGTTCCTTTTGCCTGGAAGGAAAAATAGCCAGAAGTAGGGTCTACAGTAATTCTTGAAGTGTGGCTAACGGTTTACCTGAATGGTCAGGAACTTAGAAGAAACACAATTGGAAAATAGGTAACAGAAAGGACTGGAGAAGAGCTATTTGGATAAACCTCCCTGAATGGGCCAGGAATGTGAAAATACTTGTGTCCCATGTGAATGCTCACCGTGACCTCAACAGAGGATAACATTATTTTATCAAAGAAGTTTATTTGCATTTAAATAGAGGATGATTTTCATAATAGAGCAGACAAGTTGACCTGTTCTGTAACTGTCAGTTAACCTCTTTCTCTATGACATGTCATTGGTAAATGGACTCGAATAAAATGGCCATAGTGACAGGGATTGAGGTAATGTATGGACTTCTACTCATCAAGGCTTATCTGGCTACAGCAGTGTTGAGTGCCGAACCTGTCAGCAGCAGAGACCAACACTGAGCCCCTGAAATAGCACCATTCTCTAAGGAGGCTCAGCCAGCTCTCTGCTGGTGGTTTAATTACATTGGACCACTTCCATCATGGAAGGGGAAGCACTTTGTTCTCATTGGATAATCATTTGCCATAGACACAGATTTGTCTTCCTTGACCACAATGTTTCTCCCTAAAACACTATCTGTGTATTTACAGAATGCCTTTTCCTACATCTTGGTATTTCACAGCATTGTTTCTGGCCAAGGAATTCATTTCACAGAAAATGAAGAGCAGCCAATGGGCCCATGCTCATGGAATTCACTGGTCTTACTATGGTGCCCATCATCCTGTAGTAGGTAACTTAATAGAACAATGGGTGGCTTTTTGAAGACTCAGTTATGGTGCCAGCTGGATGACAACACCTTTCAGGGCTGGGGTAATATCAATCAGAATGTAGTATATACCTTAAATTAAACTACCACATAGTCTTGTTTCTTTCTTAACCAGGATTAATGGATTTAGGAATCAAGGGACAGAAATAGGAGCAACTCCTCCTCTCACTACTAACTCTACTGATTCCCTAGCAAAGTTTTTGCTTCCCATGCCTGCAAAAACTTTAGGTTCAGCTGGTTTGGATTTCTTAGTTCCAAAGGAAGAAATGCTTCTACCAAAAGACAAAACAATGATTCCATTCATTTGAAATTGAGACAGCCACATAGCCACTTTAGGGTCTGTGAATTGACAGGCAAAGAAAGGAGTTACTCCAGTGATTCTTGATTGCAGGTGACTTTGTCCACCAGCGGATGCTTGCAATATCAGGAGACATTTTTGGTTGTCACAACTGGGGGAGGGCAGTGCTGTTGGATACTGTGTACCTAGTGGACAGAGGTCAAGGCTGCTGCTAAACACCCTATGATGCACAGGACAGTTCCCCACAACAAAGCATTATCTAGTTTAAAATGTCAATAGCGTGGGGATTGAGAAACCCTGGAGTACTCTGGTAGTAGTGTTGATTGATCCTCACTTTCAAGAGGAAATTGGATTGCTGCTGCATGATGGGAACAGAAAGGAATCCTGGGGTGCCTCTTAGTACTCTCATGTTTGATGATTAAAATCAATAGAAAATTACAACAACCTAATTTGGGCAAGATGGATAATGGCCCAGAAAGTTCAGGAATAAATGTTTAGGTCACCCCGCCAGGCAGGGAAACCCAACTAGCTGAGGAAGGCAATTATAAATACCAGGTAGACCAGGTGACCAGTTGCAGAAATGAAGACTATAGTAGTTATGAGTATTTTTCCCTTAATTTGATATAAGCATGTTTGTATATATATTGACCAAATATTTTTTCTTTCCCTCTCCCTTTCCCCTACAGTCTAACATAAGAGGTATTGATAGCTGTTAACCTATATCTCAGTATTTAAGTTACAGGATATCAAAGAGGGAGGGGGTTGAAATAACCTAAGAGAAGGATGAACATGACCAAAGACCCAAGGAATTAATACCTACTTTGGAAAAGGCTTAGCATATTTTCAATTGTACACAGGGTAGCTGTATCATTTTAGGCAGAGGTATAACTCTTAATTTATTCATTTTACAAATAAGTATGGTGAGATGAACATGGGTGCTGAGTTGACAGTGGACAGACTGGTGGTTTTGTATGAATCAATATAGCTGGGCTGAAATACATGTCCCAGAGTCACTTCCCTGTATATTTCTGGTGAAGATGGACGGTATTTGAGAGGCATGTTTGTAGGAAATTTACAAGGCGGAAGTGAAGCCACAGCCGTACTGATTTTAACCTTCAAAAGGTAGGCGCAGGTATTTTTGTAACTCCTGTGCGTTATCACTTATCTGCTGGCTCACCTTGCTGGCACGGGGCAGCCTCCAGGTCTACGGCTGCTCTGCCTCCCCCTGGATCCTCCTCAACGTCTTCAATTCCTGGGCCGAGTATGCATTTAGTTCTGTGATGAACAGCACCACTTCATCAATGTGGGAGGTAGTGAGAAGGACACGGGTTCCAGCTCCTTTTCCTGGGTCCCAGATTGTCTTTGTCCTCCTCTGCTTTCCCCACACCTTCCCTTCCCCATGCCGGCCCTGCAGTCTTCAAGTTCTAGCTTCAGACCTGGAGACAACAGGCTCACACAGACCACTTAACCAGCTTCCACCATTGTGCATCATGTCAAATCTCTACAAAAATCAATACGTATACACATATGTACATACATACACATATATATAAATGTATACACTCATACATACACTTATACAGTCTCCTTCTAAGGCCCTGGAAGTGTCCCTAGCATTGTGTTCTCATAATTATATGTTTTTGTAAAACTTGTAATACAAAGTTACTTTGAACACAGTCAAATTTGAAATTTTTAATTAGTTGTGATTTGCTCTCTCTTTTAATAGAGAATCACTTTCATGTCTAGTTTGTACTTGTAATTTTATTCTCAATTTCCAAAAGAGGGCCTTCTAAGTAGTATGTGCGTCAAAATCTGCATCTGTCCCTGCAGAGCTCTTCCTGCACTTGAGGTCAGCCCAGAGTTGATTTCCCTGAAAACCAATCGTACAACCCTCTTGCAGCTGGAGGATGAAGTACATGCAAATACAAATGAATGGAGAAGGTCAGCAAGTCTCAGGTTCTAACCACAAGGCATTAAAACATCAAGTGAGTTCAGCCAATTTAGTCTTTACTGTAGCTTGTGTTAAGAAAACATCACTGTTAGAAGAAGGCGTGTACTGGGAAATCAGGCTCCATCTCAGAACACGCACATCTTCAAGAAGAGGGATAAAGCCAAGGGCACAGGAGTTGAAGAAAGGAGGTGAGGTCTAATTAAGATTAAAACAATTATCAGAATCTCCATAACCGTATTTTCCTGGACCCTCCCAAAGAACAGAAAAACTAATAGCAGATAAAGGGATTCCAGATTTCATTGGAATGATTTATTGAGGTGGGAACGGGAATGTGCCTTATTTGAGGAGAATTTGAGACTATTGAATAGGTTTCTAAGTCCAATGCCTAACATAAATGTGACAACAAATTTTTAAGGCTGGAGATGAGTTTTTCTCACAGTGATGCCATTGCTGGATAAAGATGAACATTTTGGGAAATACTTTGTCACTGTAATATAACTGAAAATAAAATTTTTCTTCTTAACCAAAAAACTGTAATAATATGTATTCTACAGCCAAGTATTTTGCAAAGAGCAAAAAAATTATTTTCTTCACATTTCTAAGCTTTTCTGTGATAACTTTTACATTGGAGAGCTAATACGCATCTTTCATGACCTAAATTTATAGACTTTTAAACTGCATTTTATGCTTTTTAATGTTGTAAAACCATATTCATCTTACTTTTATAACAGGATGGATGGATAGCTGGATAGGATGGATAAATGAATGGATGGATGGATGGATAGATGGATATGGGGGTGAGGGAGAAAGAGAGAGATGGATCAATAGATGAAGAGCTGTTTCGCTAAACCTGGCTGCAGTTTGAGCTAGGTTGCTTTAAAAAAAAGAAAGGGAAAAAAAAGAATTCTTATGAAAAAGAAAGGCTTTTTACTTTAAGAGTAATACCATACTGAGCATGTTGGTTATGAAAGGTGAATTTCTCAGGGCCAAACCTCCATCAGAGAGTTCCAATAAAGAAGAATCAAATTGTTCTACATAATAAAGAAAGAAGAATTTAAAGCCTCTCATTGTGGGATGGGAAGAGAAGAGTTTGTAAGTCCCTGAGATTGGGGAAATACATAAAAAATTGGGGGGGAAGAATAAGGGAGGTCCCAAAACGGTGAAAATTCAGGGCCAAAAGAGAAATATGGCCAGTGAAAAATTCCCTTTGATAGGAAATATGCATTAAACTTCAACGAACAGAGAATTTGGAATTATTTCCCACTCTCTGCTATAGTCATCCTATTATTCCCCAACTTTTGGTAAAAGTGTCTGATACTCATACCCACATCAGACAGCAGCTCCAGGCACTGAGAGCAAGGAGAGAAGGTGCGGCCACCAGAGGACGACTGAGAGTCAACAGAGGCAGGAAATCAGAACTACAAGAAGCAACGAGCACGTGAGGCACAGCCACTCGTCCACACTCCTGCTGAACTCTCACCTATGCTGGGAGCAGACTTATTTCTCACATTAAAGGGATTCAAGTCACTTTATTAGGCGAGTAAACTAAAGACTGACCCCGGAAAGCAGAGGATGTGGGGACATCCAGGTGGCCAGCATCAGAGTTACATGTGTTGGAAATTTTGTAACAACTAAATTTGACCACCTACATCTGCCCTATTTTTCCTTAATAAAAGTATCACAAGGCCCAAACCACATTGTAAATTCTGTTTCTTGGAACTAGAGGTTTTACTCCAATACCATTTGGTTCTTATAAAATGCTGTTGATCTCAGAAGCTAAAAGTATCATGCAGCAAATATTGCAGGTTCTATTATACAGAGAGAAATCTGAAATAAAGGCAGGTTGTCTCAAAGAGTCACATAAAAAACCTGGGTCGATTCATTTCCTTAATCATCTTTCCAACCCCTGAGGTGTGAGGGCTTGGAAGGCATGAGCAGGGATAGAGGAAGAAGGGACAGCTGTTCAGTATTCTGCCCACAAGGTTGTGTCCCTTCTCCGTGTTTCCTCCGAGGAAGGGCATGTGGCTTCTCTCCCCAGACCATCAGCAGGGAATCCAGTAACACTACAATTTCTCTGAGAACCTAGCTTCACCAATTCTCTCCCCTCTCTGCTATACATTTTTTCAACCTTTTTCTGCACTCTGGTTTCTTCCTCCTGGCCCAGGCGCGTCAAATCGCAGATGCAATCAACTTGGTGGAGAGCTCATGCAGCTAGTTAGCGGTGGTTTTTATGCTGTTTACATAAATTAGAGCACATTCAAGAGCTGCTCTATAATACTACTACTCTCACATTCCAATGTGCTTTTTTGAGAGAGAAAGCCCCAGTTTGCTGCCGGGAGTGATCTGTAGCCTGCAGCTGATTTCAGCTACCCATGGACCTTTATGCAGCAGGGATCTCAAAGGAAGACAGGGTTGTAGAGCCCTGAAAATTGGGACCCAGGGTAACAATATGTGGGCATTTCTAAGAGAGTATATAACACATGAGAACATCATTGTTTATAATGCTGCAGCAAACAGAACAAAAAATTCAGAGAACACCGCTTTGCCTTACAACATGCTCATGTTTCTTTCATTTTATTAAAATCATATTAAAATGGTTGCCTTAAGTTCTTTCTGAAAAACCATAAAACTACTAGATAAAAAAACAAAGCAACAAATAAATTTTAATTTGTCTAAACCTCTGTGTATAAGTCTCAATCGGAAACAGATGGCACCCTCAAATTAGGAGAATTTAATGAGGGTTTATGTAAAAAGGGATCACGTATAAAGGCCCCGGAAGGATATAGCAGAACCACCAGGGACAGTGCAATAACCTGGGGCTAGAAGAATGGAGTTACCATCCCTGTGCCCAAAGTGACCAAGGAAGAAGAGGCCACTGAAGCAGAAAGGAGAGAGTCATGTGGAAGAGGCTGTATGAGAGGAACATGAACTTCAGAGAAGGGATGCAACCAGTCCAAGGTGTTCCCTCTGGGAGAAATCCAGGGTCATAAAGACTCTGAGCTATCTCTACTCCTTCTTTTCCACGGATCTGATGTTCATCGATGACTTCCTATTGGCCAAATCCCAGAAATAAACACTTCTCAGTTCTTTTCTTACTTGTTCTCTCTCCAGCGTGTGGCATGGTTGACTACTCCCTTCATCCTGAAAGTCATTTTTTTTTTCTTTTGATTTCCGGGACACTCTTATTTCTTGGTTTGTCTCCTTCCTCTCTAACTACTCCTACTCCAGCTTCTTCACAGATGTGTCTGCCTCATCCTACTAAATGAATGATGGTGCTCCCAGGGGCCTGTTATCAGCCTGTCCTTTCTTCTTAGGTGATCACATTTATTTCTCCATCACCACTACCACCTAGTTTTCAACTTTCCCCACATCCCCGTTACTACTTGTCTTAGTCTGGGTTTCCTGAGATGCAGATCCAGAGACAGGGATCTAAATACAAGTTAGTTTATTTTGGAGGAGATGTCAGAAAACGCTATTAGGGGAATAGCGAAGTGACACAGGGCAAAGAAGGGAGCCAATAAAGTGAGCATTATCGAGCAAGATTCCACAATGGGCAAAAGAGCTTTGTCCTGCTGGGGGACTCCAGGAAAGGGTGTACAACACACTCTAGAGTTATCCCAGTCAAGGCGCAAATGAGCTAGGGTATTTAAACGCAACTCCTGAGAGTCACTGATTGAGGGCTACTTTCAGGCGGCATTAATTCCTCAGCACTTCCGCCACGAACAAAGGTAGTGCAGCCCCTGAGGACAGTTATTGGCAGTGAAAAAATGGGTCAGAATGCACTGAAATGGTAAGGGCCAAAGGACTTGGGTGAGACCCTGACAGCATCTGCTACATTTCTAAATTTTTATTTCTCGTCCAGACCTTTCTATTTTGTCCCAGAACCATACATCCAACTACCTACCTGGACCTCTATTTTAGAAGTGCCTACGGGATCGTCCCACTCCCACCCTCAACTGTATTCTTCCTGATTGCAGCGACTGGCACCACTATCCTCACAGCAGCCCAAATCAGACACCTACCAGTCATTTGTGACTTGCCAACTGGCTGCCAACCTCCTAGCACCTCTTGTGGATCCTACCTCCCACTCTACTGTCTCAGTTCAGGTCTATTATTTTTGTCTACGATAGTGCAATAATCTCCTAATTGGCATTTATGTCTCTATTTTTTTCACACTTACAAACCATGTGATCATTGCTCTAAATGCTCCAAAATCCTCCCGTGGGCCTCTTCATTTCCTAAAGCCATGATTCTAAGTCTTTAGTTAGTCCAATGATCTGGTCCCTCTCTTCACCTCCAGCTTCTCCTTCTTCACTCCTCTAAATACATTCTCCATGCCTGCCCACATACATGTATTCATATTTCCCCATACATGATAGAGCCCAGTCTTTGCATGTGTGTTTTCTTCTGCCATATTTTTCCTTCTCCATCTTACCTACCTGGTCAACCCCTTCTCGTGTCAAACATCACTTTCTTTGCCATATTATTCCAGACCTCCCAGGGAGACAGATACCTTTTAGGCTATGCTTCTGCTGCACTGACAATCACAGAGTAATAACTACGTGTCTGTTGGGCTAACAGTAAATATATCCACAGGAATAATGCAGGTCCTTTATCTGAAGATCAGAACATACCAGAAGATCAGAACATACCAGAACAGCACAGATAACTGATGGACAAGCATAAAATTGCTCATTATAATGCTCAATTACACATAAAAACCAAGGACCCTTTTTAAAGGGTCTCTTCTTCATTCAAGGAGTCTGAGTTACAAAGAGATTCAGCTCTGGGAATCCACCCAGACAGCTCCAGGAAGGCTTAACACCAGATCTAGATTTTTATCATTATCTTCATTATTATTGTTCTTAGTAGCAGTAATAGTAATAGTAGTATATAGATCAAATAATACTCCAGTGGACTGTTCAGCCACATCTGTCATAGATCAATTTACCATTAACAAATATAATCTGATTAACAGTCCCACCTTTCAGCCCTTTTTAGGTTACTTTGCTGCTACTTGACCTCTGCCACTCAGGATTTCAGCATCTCTATTGAGACTAAGGGTTCCATTTCAAGGATACCATTTCCTATCTTCACACACAGCCTACAGAAGATAGTCACTAGAGCACTTTTCAGAAATGGTGATACTACGTTCCCAATGTATTTCTCGGTGCAATGACAAAGGGATGTCCTTGGGACCTTCACAGAGGAAAATAATTATAGGAGGGAAACCAATTCACACATGATAAATCCATTCCTACTTCCCAATTCTCTAAGTTATTGCACTTCTTTTCTTTCTCTATATAATACCAAGGAATTTCTGATCTTTCTACTTCATTTAGTGTGTGCCACTGTTGACTCTAGGTTATAATCAACAAATTGAGCAAACTGTTAGAAACACTCACAGCTGCTCAAACCAGCATGTTTAATCCAGAATCTCTGGTAAGAGAACCCATAACAAAAAATTTAGGCCAATCTAAAATTACGCATCTCACTCCTTGGGCTAGCACCTCCAGAATTTATTCCCACATATATTCCCCCACTCCTTTTGTTGTATAAGTTAGCAAAACTATTTTTGCAATTCTCTTCTCCCACTTATGACTTTGCAACTGGTTCTCTGGTATATGCTAGAATGTGACTCTAATTGCCTAGAGGCAATGAGGAAAATCAGTCCCGTCCCCCCGCCCCCACAAGTAACTATTCCTGGCAATGTCATCACAGGGTCTTCAAGCAAGTCAGGAATAGCTTCATCTCACAAGGGTTGCTTCTACTAGCAAGACAAACAATGAGTTTGGAAGTTTGATATTCTTAAAGTTGTCTAAATCCCCCCAAAAGTTGCCATTCCAATTCTCAGTGTTTTTTTCTTTTGTAATCAATATTCTCACATTCATGTAAAAGACCTGGCAAGGCTGCAAATTCCACCTGCAACACAGGTTAGTACTTTGCAGGATCAGATCTATGTCTGATTTTCAACTATATCAGCCCTTTGACAACAGGTAAGGGATCCCTTTGGGTCAATCACAAAAACTCCCCAAATCTTTGATCATGCCTTGAGATGTGAATTTAAAATCTTGAGCTATTATTTTCTTTCTGTAAGCCATTCAGTTCTGTTAGAAAAAATCAGCCTAGCCTACAGGGTATCACCCATACTTAGGGTGGCTATGTATTCCAATTTGCCTGGCACCACTCTGTTTTTGTTTTCTCTTTTGGAGTTGTTAATGATACTCCCTTTGACTTACCAAAGTGTCCAATAAATTATGTTTACCTTTTATATACCTGTAGCCATTTATACCACCAATTGACACTCAAGGCAATCACAATGAAAATCTACCCTGTTTCATTACTAAATGGCATGGGCTATCAGTTTACCATTCTCTAATGCTAACAGAGTTTCCACTGGTTTGAAGCCAAATGAAGTCAGATAATTAATCCTAGATTATTTTCTTAAGAGTTTGTTCCCTGCAATCATCTTAGTACTAAGAGCTACATAAGTCAGTATTCTTAGTTGCAGACTACAGAATCTAGTCCAGATATTAAAATAAAAAAGAATTTACTATAAAGTACTGGAATCCTACAGAATTCTGAGAAGGTTGTAACCAAACCTATATTCACAGCCAAGAATAGTGCAGCAAGAAGAAATGCCCAACATGACACTGTACTATCAGAAACTCACTGTCATTATCATCCCATTTGCCACCTAAGATGAGGCTAGACAGAAGACCATCACAACAGCTGACCAGGAGATTCCATTTCTCCATGCATGACCCACCACCCCACATTGTTCCCATCTGCATTCTAAGTTTTGTGCGGGGGATCTTCTTAGTAGAGCCTAGAGTAGAACCTAGGTCATGTATAGAACCCTAGAAAGGAAAATGCAATGTACTTTTTACATTTAAGATCTCTTTAACACAGAAGGCATATTAGAGAAGCCTTGGTGAGGATGGAGAGTGAACCAATCTTCACTGTCTGTCAAGATTACGGGAAAGGATTACGGGAAAATCCATATGGAAAAAAGTGGTGGTAAAAAACAAAGGTTATGGCTTCAGAATTTTTATGAAGAAAGAGTTTAAGGGACACTATCTCATTGGAAGGGGAATTAAGGGATTTATCTTGAAGCTGTGTTTGCATAGCAAGCACTTTCTCTTACTTAGCTCAATTGTTTATTTCAAGTGTACCTAGGAGAGCTTATGGGTGTCTAAATCAGACAAATGAGACAAACCTTGGTAAGGTGACCAGAGAGGAAAGGTAAGACACAGCCAAGACTATCACCCCTACTACAGATTGACCTGAGCTGCTTCTGAGCAGCAAAGTAAATGACAAGAAGGCCTTTAAGTAAAGGCTCTACCATATTGATAGGCGTCTTCCCTAAACAGTTCTGTAAAAGAGAAAAAAAAAAAAGGCTATTTTTTTAAACAAAATTGGGATATAACTTCTGAAAACTGCAAATCATGTTACAAAATAGTTTAAATTCTGAACTTCCAGACAACCCTGGGTTTATTATTTCCATACATATCACATCTGAACTGGCACAGGCCTGGAGGACTAAGCATACTTTCCCTTCTCTATATTGCATCATTCTCTCTCTCTCTCCCTCTCTCTCTCTCTTTTTTTTTTGTCTCTCTAACTTGAAACATCCGTTTACTTTTACTTTCAAGGTAGCTTTGGGGCAACAGTCATGTTTATCTCTGTGTGATCCCTGAGATACCTTTCTCATTGCCCCAAGTCTATCTAAGTAGGCCAGTGAATGCTTCAAAAATGATCCATTCTGTATTTCCTTTTTCTTTTTTGAATCAAGCTATTTGGTGAAAACCTCTAATTCACAAGTCAAAGAGCACAGAACAGAAGCAACTCCTTTCGGAGCCCACTGTGGATGTCGTGAGGGCGAGGGAGGCCTGTGCCACTAGACATAAATGTCGCCCATCCGCTGGCTTCTCAGTTCATGGCATTCCACGCCCTGGCCCCTCAGCAGCTCCTTCTCTTCCGCTGCGTCCCACGCTCTCAACTGTGGGAAGTGGGCAGGCGAGGCCATGAAGTCGTAGTGCCGGTCCAGGTACCGCAGGTAGATGAGCATGTGCAGGGCATAGGCCAGCACCAGCAACAGGACCAGGGACATCGCCAGGCCGATCAGAACTGCTGGCGAGGAGGAAGCAGCACAGTCTCGGGCCTTGGCAAACTGTCTCCCCTTGATGGTAAAGCCTTGGATCTGTCAGAAGAAGGAAAAGAGATGAAGTAACATGTTCCTTCTCTCCTAAGATCTACTTCCCAGTTGGGTTGGTGGTTTGGGGCCTCTGATTAGCCAAATTTAATATACTGTCACTGTATTTGCTGAAAAAATTTAAACACAATCTAATAAATGTGACTGTGCTTATAGGAACAGTGAAACTTAATTTTAAATCAGGACTGACCCAGAAACTCTGGGATGTATGATTGTCCTAATTAAGAGGCTCATAAAATTCAAGGCTCTGAAATAAAACTTCTTTTAATCCAATCCTTAGGAATATGTTAGTTCATGTAAAGCCACACTGCTGTGGTGCTTCTAAAATTCAAAGCACACTCAATTTTGTAACTGTTAGTATAAATTTCACAAAGACTTTAAGTCTCAGTTCTTCTGCCTTTGATTCTATCGACAGGAATTAGACAGGAAGAGTCTTATCAGGGAGGATATAATGATTTTCAATGAGGTATAACATAAGCAATAAAATCGAACACTTACTGAAGGTTTTTTATGTGTCAAGACACTGACTTAACTCATTTTGTACTTGCAAGAGCCAATGAGTAAGTTACTATGTTATCCCTGTTTTATGAAGAAACTGAGGCACAGAAAAGTTAACTTGCCCAGAGTCACAGAACAGTATGTGTTGTGAAGATATAATTCATACCCAGGCAGTCTGTCTTCAGACTCAGACTCAGTTCATGACCCTGTAGCTCCTAGTGTCTTTGTCTCTTCTGCCTCCCATTACTACCTTTCTCTCTTTATTAGTTGTACCATAGAAACTTAGTACTATTTTTGGAAGAGCTGTATACCAGCCCTTCCATGCATCCTGCCCAGAGAATAAAAGAAAACCTTTCTCATATGTACAAACAAAGTGGTTTAATTACTCGGAAATAAGAAAGCTTCAAATTAACAACTGGTCCTGATATCTCAATACTGTCAAAATGAAAGAAACAGGGCAACAGAGCAACTATTCTAACACAGGAGTGGTCATTTGTGGAAGGCAGCCCCCCATTTAGCTGGCTTTTAGAATATAACCCTACAGAGTCATCTCATTCAGTAATTTACTTGGTTTTAAAAGGATACATCAGAAAATTGAATTATGCATGAGTGCTTTACAGAGAATTCATTTTTATGGCTTATGCAGGTATTTTAGCATTTTCCTGCACTAAAATTATTCTGGCCACCAATGATGGCATAGATCTTGGGGGCCTTGCTCACCCAATTGTCTGTGCTCCAGACTAAACCCAAAGCAACTTTGGAAGGAGATTCGTGGCACAGCTTCTGGAATCCTTGGCCTGCCCCTCCTGTGTAGAGGCAGAGTAGGCTTCTCTTCAGATTAGTGCCTGAGAAGTCAAGTTCCTCAAAGACAAAAGATGATTCCACTTGATTCTGCAAGTCCAGCCAAAGAGAATGCCCTCAGATTGCCACTTAATTCTTAGCACTTGGATAAGAACACTATGTGTGGAGAGTGCCTGAAGGATATGTTGTCCACCCATGTTCTGAACTAGTGGTTAAAAACATGCTGCATCTAGCCCACTGGTGAGTTTGGTTTATCCCAAACTCAGTTCTGTAAATCCTGAAAATTTCCCATAAGAATCCAGACTTACAGCTTCTTTTGAAAATTCAGAAGATTCGGCAGCACCAGCCTACAAAGCAAAAATTAGCCAGAGTTGAATTTTTTTTAATGCCTCTTGTGATGCTGGCTACACTTTGCCACAGTCCCCAGTTGGCACACCTCACCTCCTCTACCCAAGGCATCTGTTTGCCATGCATGCAACATTACTCCTTACTGTATTCATAGAACAAGCCAGACCAGCAAAGCTGCATATGTAAAAATTAACCTTTTGTATATAGAGCTTAACCACCATCACCACCACAACCTCTCCCCTGGATTAAGCTTGCATTCTGCCATCTGTTTACCTTAAAGGTGTTTTAAGAAGGCCCATCTGTGATACCCAATGAGGTGTTCACTGCAAGGATGCTATTGAGAATGTGCACATTGCACAACCCCAGGGATAAATGTACTCCTCACAGACAAATTTCCCGTAGTCTTAGGGACCCTGTGAACATGTAATGAGTGCTTCTTTCTTTTGGCTGCTCCAAAGCTTCAGAGCCAAATTACTGTACCGCCTCCAGCCAGTGCACACAGATGACCCTGTGGTTTTGTTTACTGACCTCACTGGTGGCTCTAACTGATCTTTTCTTCCTTTGTTTTTCTTCACCCCCTTGTCTTTGCCCATTTTTTCATTTACTTTTTTATTGTAAAATATATATAATATAAAATTGACCATCTTCATCATTCTTAGGTGTACAGTTGAGTGGTATTAAGTACATTCACACTGCTATGCTGCCATCAGTGCCATCCATCTCTAGAACTCTTTTCATCTTGCAAAACTGAAACTGCATACCCATTAAACATGAACTCCCAATTTCCTCTCTCCCCTCAGCCTCTGGCAACTACTATTCTACTTTCTGCCTCTGAGTCTGACTACTCTAAGTACTTTGTATAAGTGGAATCATACAATATTTGTCCTTTTGTGTCTGGCTTATTTCACTTAGTGTAATGTCTTCAAGGTTCATTCATATTGTAGCATGTATCCAGATTTCCTTCCTCTTTAAAGCTAAATAGTATTCTGTTGCATGTATATACTTGATTTAGTTTATCCATTCATCCATTGATAGACATCTGGGTTGTTTCTACCTTTTGGCTTTTGTAAATAATGCTGCTATGAACATGGGTGTACAGATATTTGTTCTAGTCCCTGCTTTCAATTATTTGGGGAATATATCCAGAAGCAGAATTACTGAATCACTTGGTAATTCTATGTTTAATTTTTTGAAGAACCATCTAACAGTTTTCCACAGCATTTGCACCATTTTACATTCCCACCAGCAATGCACAAGGGTTCTAATTTCTCCGCATCCCAGCCAATACTTGTTATTTTCTGTCTGTTTGTTGTTGCTTCTAATAATAGCCATCCTAATGGGGGTGAAGTGGTTTGCCCATTTTTTTGGTTTTTTTTTTTTTTTTTTTTTGTACTATTTCTATAAGTCACCTGAAGTCATTTCTGGAGCAAGGTAGAGGTATAAATCAATTACATCCCCTGTTCTAATTAGTCGAGATTATGTGCAAATTATTCGTTTTTATTATCGACTCCTCACTGCCCTTTCTGCTTGCACTCTTTTTTTAAAGGGCAAGGTAAATATACATACATACATAAACACACAGCAAATATATATTTACATATTTATAACATTTAAGTATTATATGAACATATATATAAATGTATCCTTGGAGCCAAACAGTCCAGAATTAAAATTCTGCCTCTACCATTTACAAATTATATCATTTTGAAAAATTATGTAATGGTCAGAGCTTCTGCCACCTCATTTGTAAAACAGGGATTATAACAGCTTTCTGGCAGCAGTATGATAAGTTTTGGAGATGACTATTTAAAATAACTAAAACAGTACCAACACAGAGGGAATTCATAAGTACTAGCCATTGTTAATCCATGCCTAACCCAGTCCTGGATGTTTTCACAAATATTAGGCTATGTATTCTTCACATTCATAAAGATAGATCAGAAATAGAGAGAGGTTAAATAACTTGCTCACGTGGCTGAATAGTAAATTAAAACCAGATCTGTCTGTCTCCAAAATGCAAGCTCCTTCCCTACCCCAGACTACCTCTAATCAGCATCACCCCTCTCCAAGCTTGGGGGAAGGCGGATTACATACGTATGAATTTCCACATATATATGATAAAAGGAAGCCATGCCTGCTGTTTCAGTGAGTTGGAAGAACAAGCTGCTTTCTTCACAGGTAAACAGTGCAGAGGAACTTGACAGACTGTCTCTCAGCCTGAGATTCTGGTGGTGAAAAGGAACTGCTTACACCTCCTCGCCTTACCCCAAATACTTCCAAGATCTTTGGGATATTTTTGACTTTCTGGCTGGCAATTCCATTCCTATGCCAAAGCTGTCACTCTCACTACAGATGTACTTCTTATCTGCCATGATAAGATCAGTGCTCCACTCCCTGAAGGAAATAAAATAATTGTCTGACAATGCCTCTCCCCAGAAGGGCCTCTCAGTCCAGGAAGTGTCAGTCACCCGGCTTCACACCACAGCTCCACTAGGGCTTAGATGACTGGCATTCCTCACTGGTTATTATTAGTGACCGGATAAACCTGCCAAGGAGGGGGAGGCCGCAGAGGGAGGAAGTACTCTATCCTACTCCACTTCGTACCTTAGAAGATAAAGAAAACACCAATACTATTTTAAAGATATCCACTCCTCTCTTTTCCTTAAACGACTATGTTTGTTTCAGGTGTTTTCAAACACATGTTAAATTTCTTTGGTACCTAATATACAGGTGCACTGAGTATATGTTTTAGTTTATTACCTGGAAATCAAGAAAAGTGACCTCCCACAAGCTTGCCATATCGTCCCAGTTGTCCCAGTCGCTGGGCAGCAAGAGGGTGTCATACTGCTTCAGGCTGCTGACACGCTGGCAGTGGTAGGAGTAACCCAATGGAGCGTATATGCCAGATGCATTAAAAGTTGCTTGGATTGAGTTGTTCAGAATAATCTCGACTCGGTGCAAGCTAAACCAACTATGGATGGACAACTTGTTGTAACTGGTAAGGATGAATCTGAAAATGATTATAGAACAGCATTACCCCCAAAGCACTGTGATTCCATTCACCGGCGCAGGACGTCTATGAACAGTACAATGGCGCCCTCTTTTGTCAGGTGGCAGAACTAGGGAAGAGGTTTTCACTTTGGTTCCAAACAAGAGCCTCCTCCAGGTGGGAGGGAAAGAAAGCAAATAACAGGAAAGCCCTAGAAGTGAGCAATACAGATGCCTATAAAAGAAAAAACACAAAACTCTTGTATTTTCCTTCTTATAAGCAACGTTTGATTATGTGTGTATTATTGCAAAAAAATAAGTGAAGAAAAACTGAAATGGACATCAATATAGAATTAGCCAAATTACAGTTTAAAGTAATAATAACAGGAGCTGGCTAGTTAGCTCAGTTCATGAGAGCACCACCTTATAACACCGTGGTTAAGGGTTCGGATGTCTGTGCTAGCCAGCCACCAAAAACCAACCAAAAAATTAAAATAAAATAATAGTAATAGCTTTCTTACTACGTGTCACTCATCCTGCTATGTCATTTGTGTGTATTTTATTTAATCTTCCCTACAACACCATGAGACAGATAATATCATTATCTTCATTTCACAGATGAGGAGTCTAAGACACAGAGAGGTTACATGACTCACGCGAGCTCGCTCAGAGTCAGTATTGGAGCTGGGCTTCAAATCCAATCTGAGACCAGAGCCCTTACTATTAACCACTTGGGAATAAAATATTCTCCAGCCATGAAAAAGTTATAATGTATTTATGTCATGATCACTTTTTTTTCATTTAAAAAAATGAAATGTGAGACTGCATAGAAAAAAAAGAGTCTGAAAGGGAAGAGATGAAAACATTAATAGTGATTACAAATGGTGCTTGGATTATTGGTTATTTTCATTTTCTTTTTATACCTCAATATTTTCTAATTATTCTGTTTTCAATGATTTTTCTTGTCTTAGTTTGGACTCCTTTGGAAGCAGACCCTGAAACAAGGATGTGAATACAAGAAATATTTTGGAGAATTTAGTCATTTGAAATATGTAGAGTAGAAAAAAGACAAACCACAGAGAAGGCAAGGAAGCCAAAAATTGTGCATTATTAAGCAAGTTACCACTGTGGACAAGTGGGGCTTAATACCCAGGGGGAACCTGGGAGCCAGGGTAGAACACAATCTTCTGAGTTATCTCACCCACGGGAGAGGGAGCTGGGGTGTTTATACAATTCCTTCAGTCACTGGTTGAGGGCTGCTGGGCTAGGGATGACAGGCAGTAGCCCCTGTGGCCAGAGAAAACTTTTAGGAAAAGGGAGGCTGGCAGGTGAAAGTTGAGTAGGTGGTCTATAGTGCTCTCAATGGAAAAGCCCAAGTAGATAGAGATGGAGCACATATCTTTATTGTCAGAAAATAATAATGATAATAATAAAGCTATTTTCCATCTGGGAAAAAAAGTGCTATTACAGATCAAAAATATTGCCCATTTCTAGATCAAATAGATACATGTACATATTTGTTCACCTCATGGGATTCTATTTCCTTATGAAGTTATTCTGAAAGATGAGGGCATGAATTTTCTAAATTATGATCAGTGATACACTAGTGGCCCATGATATGTATGCAAGTGTTACGAGAAAGAAATCTTTCTAAGGTTAAACATAGGAAACACTAGGTTAATCAAAGTTAAAAGTTGAACAGTCTTCCTTAAGAGCATATCATCTCAGAAACCTTAATATACAAATTTACATCATAAATCTCCAAGAGGAAGACATGGTGTATAGTTGTTCCCCAACACAATTAACCTCAGATCCCCTTTTCTGCAGAATCTTATAAATATTTTCACAGAGCAGAGTGTTCCACAAAGCACAGCTTAGGAAAGACTACTCTAGCATATCTGCTGGTTTTCCAGCTATGTTAAAGATGCGACCACTCATCTCCACAAAAAGGTTTGTCCTATAGGAAGGGAAACATTATATTTTTATAAGAAAAAAATGTAATGCCTTCAAACTGTCTTTTTCCCCAGGAGCTGTTTCCACCTGCTTGGGTAAACCATTGTTGGCAGATGCATCCTTCCATACATAAACACAGAAAAATGTAGGGCTGTTTATTTTCTGCTGGAGAATTCAGATAACAGACACTCATTGTAGTTAAATGATAAGTGTGTTTCATTGTAAGGAGCTATAGAAAATAACTTCAAACCAGAGCCTCAGCCCTTGGAGCTTAATTTATATTTTATTCCTTGTTCAGAGGAAAAGAGTATCACATTTTCAGGTTTATGTGTCCTCTAAGTCTGTAATGGGAGGGTGGGGGTGGGGTGGGACATGGATTATAGGTGTTTGGGTAGAAACTAAAGAAAGCATTACTACCGGATCCCATCACATAACACCACTGACTTTTCAGTGTAATTAGGTAGACATCGAATTTGATGTGTCTAAGTGCTTGGGACATAGCAAGCCCTTGATACTCACATGTGGAATAGATAAATTATATAGAGCCAATCTGAACTGCTGAAACTGTGATACTCCAAAGTGGTCCTACCTACCTTATACAAAGACCTTTGGAATTTTCAGTATCACCAAACTTCAGAGACAACCTAAGAAAACAGAAACAACACAGTACATCAAAATAGAAATGACCTTTACTTCATATTATACTCAAAAAATCACCACAAAATGGATCATAGACTTAAATGTAACACTTGTATGGAAGAAACATATAAGAACACTTTTTCGATCTTGGGGGAAACAATGGTTTCTTGATAAAACTACAAAAGCATGGACCATAAGAGAAAAAAATGATAAACTGGAACCTTACTAAAATAAAAAAACTTTCGTTCTTCAAAAGACACTATTTAGAAAACAAAAAAGCAAGCCAAAGAACAAGAGAAAATGTTCACAACATACATACACAAAGGACTTTTATCGAGAATATGATAAGTAACACTATCAACTCTATAAGAAGATAACCCAACTTAAAAATAGTCAGAAGTCTGGAACAGACACTTTATAAAGGAAGATATTCAAATATCCATTGAGTACATGACAAGATAGCATCATTAGTAATTAGGAAAATATAAAATAAAACCACAATAAGATACCACAGTACAGCAGTCAGAATAGTTCAAACTTTTTTAAAAAACTGACTCAAACTTTTAATGCCTATATTTATTCAGATTTTCCTGAAAGTAAAATTTCAAGATTTCCTGGAACAGAGACAGATTATCACTTACTCATAGGAATAATCATATTGGTTCCACTTTTAACACAATTCTTCCCCCAGGAAACCTGATGAGAGCCAGATGTCATCCTACACTTACTGGGATTTGTTACACAAGTGAGGAACACCAAAATTATGAATCTGGTAGTTTCTACAGGAGAGAGATGCAGTTTCCTCCTCACCTCCTGAGAGAGGGAGAGAAACATTTACTTGCTTAGTGTCAATACCCTTTTGGAAAAGAAGAGGGGAGATCCTGGGTACATACCCAGAAATGGAAGTGGAATAGTTTAATTAGCCTTTAGGTGGGAGCAAATATCTCACCATGAAGGAGACAAATGGCTGTAGAGCTAATATCCACGGTGTGTAAATAGATGTCTCCAAGGCAAAACGTAAGACAAGCTTCTCTGGGTTTTCAACCCCTGGAACATCTCTATGGTCTTGAATTTCATTACCCCTTGACATGTAAACACATTCCTTTGAAGAGGTAAATCTCTTACTAACTCAGAGGCTTATCTTTTAACCCAGGCTCCAGTAAAATTTGGTCTGAAATTACTAATCATGCAGAAACATAAAAATATTTTCTCTATGGTCTTACACTGACTATACGAAGCATTGGTTAAAATGTGAAGCAGCTAGAAATCTCATACAATGCCGGTGAAAAGGTAAAATGGTGCAACCACTGTAAAAAACAGCTTGACATTTTCTTAGAAAGTTAAACATATGCATACCATATAATCCAGCCATTGTATTCTTAGGTGGAATGACCCCTAAGTAAAAATATATGCTGCTACGAAGACTTGTACATGAATGTTCATAGTGACTTTATTTTGAAAGTTATGTAAAAACTGGAGGAAGAAACAAATTTCCATCAACAAGTAAATGAATAAACAAGTTGCAATACATCCATACAATGGGGTACTCAGCCATGAAAAGGAACATGCCATTGATACATGCAATGATGGAGAAGATTATCAGAATCATTACACTAAGTGAAAAAGGCCAGATTAAAAACGAGTGCACACTACGTTAGTAAGGAGTGACCTGAGGGATGAATTACAAGGGGGCACAAGGAAACTTTTGGGCATGATGAAAATGTTTGTTGTTTTGATTGTGGTGATGGTTTCATGGGTGTACACATACATCAAAAGTGATCAAATTGTACACTTAAATTATGTGCAGTTTATTGTACTTTGGTCATATTTCAATAAGGTTGAAAAATAGGAATAAGAAGCTAAATAAATAGTTGTAGTAGCAAAACATGAGAAATTTAAATACACAAAGAAGGACGCAGCTGTTTCAAAATAATGCCTAGAAGTTCTAACACCTTGATATGCATTATTAAAAAAAAGAAAAAGATAGTTACAAAATGTCCAATAACAAGCTTGAAAAATACCACACACATATATAATCTCATTAATTTGGTCCCACTTGTCAAGAAATAGAAATATCAGTGACTGGGCTAAAGCTTGTCTTAATACTATTTATGAGAAAGGGGTGGTATTTACAAATAAACCATATAAATAAGATTGCTAAGAGAAATGTTTTTATTTCCTAACATCACCAACTTAGACACCTTAGAAGACACCATTCACAAACACTTCATAGCCTCGTTAACTCAGTAAATCAAGTCTTCAAGAGGACCCTTCCCTAATAATATGTTGATAGCTACAAATGATGGGGAATAAAATAATAAAATGAATTTCTTTAACAACATTTTATGAATTTGACTAGTCATTTATTCTAACAGAAATTTCCCTAGTTCTTTCAAGTGTTGACCTAAAAAGAAACTGAGGCCAAATACATATAGCAAGGATTTATTGAACAAGTATGGTGACTGCAACAGGGAAATGCACAGGTCAGGTCACCCTGAGAAATGCGTTCCAAAGAGGGCCAGCAGAGCTTACCATTATCATCACAAGAATAGGGAAGGATCAAAGGAGAGGGAGAGAAGGATAGCCCCACATAATTACTTCATCAGGTTTTCTATTGGTTGTACCTGACCTATAGATTTGGGACTGTTACTGAGTTACATCCTATATGCAGGGATCTAGAGTAAGGGTTATAAGAAGCATTCTAGGTTATTGTATGGTTGGTACCATTAAGTCTGCTTCTAAATAAAAATGGCCTTATGATAACATTTTTCAGGACAGGTGGACATGACTACTATCAAATGAGGAAATGTATGTGCCCACATCTCCCAAGGCTGACCTGGTCAGAGCAGACTTTTGGTTATCACAAACAATCAGAACAGCTTGGTTATCCATAAACTGGCTGTACAGCATAATGAACTGGACCTCAAAGCAAAGCCCTCTTGAGTCCCCATCTCCTGCTGGAGCAGCCTGGCAGTCTCCAAGCTTCTGACCCTCAAAGAGCTTTTCTCCAGCAGTCCTGGTTTCAGTGGAAGCTTGTTAATAAGCTCCGCTTTGGAGTAAAGAACATGAGGCCTGATTTCAACAAAGTAAATACAGCAATCACTCAGCAAGGATCTTGTAAGTGCCAGACACTGTGCCAACACCAGGAACACAAAGGAGAAACACAACCTGGAGTGAGCGCTGCTCAATAAGGAACTCTTGTTTACTCTGTCAAGGGCCCTCCTCTCACATGTTTTAAACAAATTCTGAGTTCTTCAGTCTCAAATTGTCTAAATTCAAAATATACACAGATGCTGGGATTACGCCCCATTTGCAGGGCTTTCACTATTTAAAAAGACTTCTGTAGCAAATCTGTCTGCCAACAATTTGCCTCTCCCTGAACATTTTGTTTCCATGGTCATCTTTTTGTAATCATGCTTTTGACCTTACATGGTTATGTCTTCGTTTGGGTGTATTCTTTCAGCAACTCCCACTCTGGTTCTTGAGAACAAAAGATTTCCTTGCCAGCACAGCAAAGGCACCTCGCTGATTCACAGGACTAAATCTTAGCATCTTGTCCTTGACCTCACCTCCAGGGAAGCTTCCTGCTCACCCTCTTAGGATGGGCTGTCTGGGATGCTTGCACACTCACCTGAGCTGGACCCCAGGTGGCAGATGCATACACTCAGGGCTCCCACCTGAGTAGAATTCTAAGGCGGTGACCAAGAAGACAAAAAGTCAGGTCAGCCCCAATCTTTAATTTGTGTACTGTGAAAACCAAAGCTTGTAAGGCCTCTCCACTAAGTGATTAGACACTATTTCTCTCTAGTTGTCACTAGTATGTTAGGAAGGAAGAGAATACTACTTCTTTGAATAGCACTTGACAGGTTTTCAAAGTGCTTACACATACATTTCCTCATTTGATTTTCACTACCCTGTGAGATAGGGCCAAGAAGGAAGAGGTAAAATGTCATTTTTATAGACATTTTAGAGCCCAGCTCTATTAACATACAAGCTGCCTGACATAGGAAGTTTCCTAACCTCTTTGAGCCTTGATTTCCTGGAACGCCTGGAACAGGGATGATAACAGTCCCAGTGACTCAGAGAGTTCTCGTGAAGAGTAACTGATACAGGGTCTGGAAGACCTTGCCCGGTGCCTGGCCCATGGTAAATACTTAGGCCTGTTAGCTACAATGAATAGATGCCATCATCTCCATCTGACACATGATGACCCTACAGGTCCTGTGTGTAAAGTCCCCAAGTTCACTGGCAGAAGTGGGCCTGGGAGCCAGGTTTTCATTCTTTCCATCTCTAGGTTCCTGGTGATCACTAAGGTCTCTGAAACCCAGCAAAAAGTAGTAGTACTCTGATTTTCCCCACAAATACTCTAGAGCCAGGATAAATGGAATCGAGGTGGGCCAGTCAGCCACAGACAGGTGAGATTATCCCAAGGCAATCAGCCTCTCTCCATACAACTGACCACAAATAAAGAGCCCTGTAGGGAATTCATTAGAGCACAAAGAAAAAGTCCTGAATGCTCAGCAGTTCTGGAGTCTCTTCGCAGTTGTTGATAGCCATGCTATAACAGGATAAACAAACCTGGGAGGACTCTGGATGCTGACACTTAAAATTCCCTAAATCCCTAACAAGAGATAGTCATTTTGAATGGCAAGATACTTATTAAGACTTGTAACATGACTTTTAAGTGTATATTGATATAATCCATTTTTACCCATCATCAGGAATTTTTAAATGAGGAGTAAAGTTCAGGAATAGAAAAATGTTTCTAGCCAAAGTATATAAAGTGTAAAAAGAGTACACACACACACACAATATGTTACGGCTTATACAAAGCATCCTACCCACCTAAGCCAGCCCAGAACAAATGCAGAAAATCTTCCAAAAGCATCCATTATACCAGCAAATGTTGAAAAGGTTTACAGAAAGCAAGTGGGACATGCCAGATTTCTTCCACAGACCAAAACAAATAAAAGCCAAAAATTTTTGCTTGGATGACTAAAAAGCAGAGAAAGGCATTGGAAATCGATTTGCTCTTTGAAAGAGATATTTGTTTAATCTGCTTGTTTCAAATCAAAACTCACTATTCTAATCATTTTGAAATGTTCCAAAGAATTCTCTGAAATTTGGCCATTCAAAGGTACATTTCACATTTGCAAACAGGCAGTGTTCCACAATTTCAGAAATACACCTCCCTCCCCCAAATCAAGCACCTGTCTTGGCTAGTGTTTCACCCTCTAGGATATATATGACTCACTGGGATATGTAACTTCTTCCCTGGTGGGACAAATGTAGTTTGACACCTAACATTGGGAGTTGAGACCAAGCTTGGAATCCTTTTCTCTCCTTTCAGTATGTCTTTAGGAATCCTCATTTTCATAATCCTTATTTTTCACTAGTTATTGTGACAATTAGCTAAGGATTCAGAAGAAAATTTCCAGGAGAAAAGAGTAACAGTTTTTCAAAGTTAATTTCTGACATGTTCTTTCATTTCAAACATTAAACATTTCCTCAAATATGTATGTCAGAATCATATACAAAGAGCTTACTTTTCTTTCCTGAAATGACAAAAAACTGGATCTGCACAGTTAACAGGCTGCAATAGCCCTAAGGGCTTTCTCATGCAAGAGAGATCAACTTACATGGAGCTCTCTTCACCGCAATTTGACTTGCCAGTGTCCACTGTTGTCTTCCAGCCAAATGCTTCATCTGTAAGGTCCAGCCAGGTCTGATTCTTAAATTTAATTGTGATCCTTTTGGCCCAAAAGAGAATGCAGGGAATGCCATTGATGGAGACGTTAACTGGGCTCTGATGGCTATATACATTCCAAGGTTCTTTTTCTAAATGTTCTTCTTTGCTCATATTGTAGTTGAGAGCCTAATTAAAAATAAATACAAGAAATTTAAGAGATGAATTTGTGTCCATGGTAGAAAAGGCTTCCTAGACGTAAAAAGGCTAATTCACATCCTGTAATAGCAGATACATATCATTATACATTTATTAAAACCCATAAAATGTAGAACACAGGAGTGAACTTTTTGTGTACAACACAAAGAGTAATTACTCCAGCATAAACACAGATAAAAGAAAAGTTAGTTAACAGGGAGCAGCAACCCAAGCTCACCGATAACCAAAGATAAACTGTTACTATAGTGATCCTGTCCCGAAAGCAACAAAAGTAAATCTGAACATTGTAATAAAAGTATGAGAACAAGTAATATTAAGTACCGTAGGTTTTCCTCAACTATAAGATTACCATAATACCTTGCCCACCCAAAGTTCAAGCAATGATATGTTCATCACTAATAGAATTATTATTTATATTTTCACAGTAGCTCTGACATAACTAAAATGTGTTTAAATTTTTTTTAATAGATTACAATCTAGTTTTCTGACATATCCATACCTGTGTGATTGGTATTGTTGTGAAATTCTGGACTGGTTTCATATCTTCATTGTTCTGTTGATCTGTCAAATAAATAATGATGTAAGTTCCAAGGCTAAATGGCATCAATTTATTAATATAATTGAGTGACAATAATATGCTAAGCACTGTGAAATATATCAGGCTTCAGTGTCTTTTGGCTCATAATTTGCAATATACAAGTTTAAAAGATTTTTCCATGAGGGACTCCTGGTACAAGACCAGTGGTCAGGGAAATCGATCACAGATAAAGCCCTTCTTCAAATCCCCCCCGCCCCCACCACCAAAATCATAAGGGCAATTACAAGTCTTACCACTCTTTATAACCAGTTCTTTATTGGAAGATGTTGGAGAACTGAAATTGGAAAACAACAACAAAAAAATAAAAAGATGTCAAACAAATATCTACAATCAGACTTTACGTGAAGCTTAAAGAAGTGTATTTCAGTTAATTACATCTCACAGTGGAGAAACAGAACCTTAGTCTGTCAAAACTGCCCATTTTTTAATAGTAATTTTCCAATTCAAAAAGTATATGTTTTTCAGAGAAAATATGGAAAATATAGAAAAATTTCCTGATCCTTATCTATTGAATAATATTATGGAGAGCCTACTATCTGCTAAGCAGTGTGCTAGACACTGAGGTTTAACCAATAATAAATAACCAAATAATAAAACATAATAGAATATTTTAAAGTAAAATTTAATACTACATTGCATTATTAAAGCAAAAATATCCAACCCTTATTATTACAAAAAAAAACCACTCAATTGCCAAAAAGGTATTTCTGAAAATTATGAGAATATAAATTATGATATATATACTCTCAGTCTCTGTATACACACACAAACACAAATACACATACACCACATACATAATTTACTTTTTATAAAATTTAAAAACAGATTTTTGTGAAAATACTGCAATTTTTTTTTACTTAAAAACATATCACAAATATTTTCCCATTATTATATATTTTCTAACACAATATTGAATGCCATGTGATATTACATCATAAAAATGTACCATAATGTATTTAACCAAATTCCTATTCTTAAGTATTTAAGTTGTTTCCAATTTCGTGATATTATAAGAATACTGCATTGAATGTTATTGTGGAATGTTTCTTAAGATAAATTCCTAGAAGTGAACTGGCTAAATTAGAAGATATATATTTTTAATCACAAAAATTTCAGGCATACACAGATATAAACAGAAAAATATAACAAGCCCTCCATATATCTGTACCCATCACTGAGCTTTAGTAACTATTAAGTCATAATCAATCTTGTTTCACCTAAAAGATCACCTACTTACCCCCTCTGACATTATTTTGAAGAAAATATCAGGTTTCACATTATTTCAGTATGTATCTCTAAAATATAAAGACCTTTAAATAACAGAAAATATTGATAATTATTTAACATTAAATATTGTGTCAGTGTTTAAATCTCCAATTGTGTCATAAATGTCCTAAATATTTTAACGGTTTGCTCGTAGCACATTTTAAGTTTTTTATAAGTTGTATCTGTAGTATACAAGAATGTAAATCATGCTCTATACTCAACAATTCCTATCTAAAGCCTATATGTATCACTATCGTATAAACTCAACATTTTTACAATTAGAGTAAGATACATATTATATATCATGATATGTATGCAGAACATAATTATAGCTAAAGAGTTACTAAGTCTATATCATATTAAAGTGCTTTAGAATTAATGATATGGAACTAATTACAAATTAAATGCACTGTGTTCTTTGTAATACGATTTCCATTATCTAATGAGAATTTCTGAAGATGACAAATTGATGACTATGATGTCTACTAGTTGCTATTAATAAATTCATGCATGTGTGAAATTATTCATTCATTTTTATACATTTTACTGAGATATAGTTTATGTACAGCAAATTTCATCCACGCAAAGTAAACAATTCTTTTGGCACAGGCACAAACCCATGACACCACTACCACAATAAAGATACAGAATATTTATATCTCCCACAAAAGTTTCCCCATGCGTTTTTCAGTAGAGAAGTGTTCCCTCCACCCTCAGCCCCAGTCGGCTACTGACTTGCTTTCTGTCAATTTACAATAGTTTGAATTTTCTAGAATTGTATATAAATAAAATCATATAACATATATCATTTAATGTTTGGCTTCTTTCAGTCTTAATATAATGGCTTTGAAATTCATGTATGTTGTTGTATGCATAATAGTTCATTTTATTGCTAAGGAATATTTCATTGTATAACTATACCACATTTTATTTGTCTATGTACACATTTACGGACATTTAGGGTGTTTCCAGTTTGGGGCTACTATAAAAAAAAATTTGAGAACATTCGTGTATAGGAGGAGTTTGTGTGGAATGTTTTTGTTTCTCTTGAATAAATACCCAGGTATGGAATGACCAAGTCATATAATGGAAGTATGTTTAACTTCTTTAAAAACTGCCAATGCATTTCAGTGTATGAGTTTTCCTGTTGTTCAACATTCTTGCTAACATTTGGTATTATCAATCTAAGTTTAGCCATAATAATGAGTATGGGTTACTATCTCATTGTGATTTCAATTTTCATTTCCCTGATGACTAATAATGTTGAGCTCTTTTCTTGTGCCTATTGACCATTCATATATTTTCTTTTGTGAAGTGTATGTTTAAATCTTTTTCTCACTTTAAAAATTAAATTCAGTGACCTCTTTTGATTGAGCTGTAAGAGTTCTTTATATGTTCTGGATACACATCCTTTGTCAGCTATATGCATTGGAAATATTTTCTTCCATTCTTTGTCTTGCTTTTTCATTTTCTTAATGGTGGTTTTCAAAAAGCAAAAGTTCTAACTTTCATAAAATCTAGTGTATTTGTTTTTTTCTCTTATGGTCTACACTTTTTGTGTCTAAAAGAAATATTTGCCTAACACCAAATCACGAAGATTTTTCTCTTGTGTTTTTCTAAAAGTTTTAAAATTTTAGCTTTTACGTTTAGGTCTATGATCCATTTTGAGTTGATTTTTGTGATCTAAGGTACTTATAACATTTTGGAGTCAAGGATAAAGAAAATATCCAATTAGCTTCCAGAAATAAAAATAAAACAAGAATCATGCAAGGATTCAGAAAATATAACTCCCACACCCTTTCACAGAAGCTAATGGAAGACATGCTCCTGAAAAATACGGGAGAAAACTAAGAAAGAGGAAAGCATACGCTCTAATAAATAGTAGACCTAACTCAGAAAAGTGATGAAGAAAAACCTAAGAATGACCGTTGTACACCAGACCTAGAGAGAATCAATCCAGACTGGAGCAAGAGGACAAAAGGAAGATCTAGAAGGAGACCTAAATTTAGCTAACAGGGGAATATGAGAGACTACACTACCTGTTAGATGAGGGGATATGTGAAAAGAATTAATAATATACATATTTTTAAAATTGCAAGTAAAAAGGCAATTTTTAACTCAAGAGAAAAGACTTGTACAAAAAAGAAACATAATTACAGTATACTAACTGGCTTGTCAAGTAGTCAAACTGATGCAACCATGGATTTAACTGAAAGTAGTAATGTAGCTATATTGGAGGGGTGAGGAATGAAGGAAAGAAAAGTGACAACATTGTTGGAGAAACTTTGTCATAATAAAAGAAACTTGTTAGACAATGTCTAAAATGTACAAATTGAGAAAGTGACTATGCTTATTATTTAGATATTATGGCAGTGTGGTCGATTGTATAATTGTTCTCAACTCTTTGTTGCCTTCTCAATAGGATTTTGCCTCCCCCTTGACCATATGACTTGCAGTTCCTCCTTGTAGGTGGAGAATACTTCCTGCCCCATTGTCAGGCTTTGTTATATGTCTTAATTGGGCCAATGAAATATAAGCAGAAGCAATAGTGCGCCAGTTCTGCTCAGAAGCGTTGCAACGTGTCTGCATGTGTTTGCCATCACTTGCCTTCTTTCCTCTGTCTTCAGAATGGCATGCCCAAATTGGGGCTGCCCTTCAGTCTAAGTGGGTCTCAGAATGAGAAAACATGGGAAACAGAGTCACAGCAGGGTCATAGTAGCCCACCTACAGCTGTCAACATGTAACATGAGCAAGAAATAAATGTTTGAGGCTGTAAGATTCTGTAATGTGAGGACTATTCGTTAGTAGAGAAAATCTGACTTATACAAGTAGTAACCAACAGAAGAAACAAGTAAAAATTTGAAAATGGTTGCTTACAGAAGTAGAAGACAGTTTTTTAAAAATGTAATATTTCTTGTTACTTTTTATTTTGTAGAAACCACGTTCATGTATTACTTCGATATAAATTTTTTTAATTTAATCTTTTTTTTAAAAGCTGCCTTCTTTTAATAATTTATAAATCAGCATTCTGGTTTATATTAAGTCTCTTCTGAGTGAAGTTAGCATGAATCAGTCCTCTGAGCACAATCAGAGGACAAAGAAATGTAACTTCCTGAGCAGCAAAAGTGAGGCTCCCATCAAAGAAATCATGAAACTACAACAAAGATGTACTTTAGCCAAAACATCTCTACCTACCTAAATTCCAAACTCTGTAATGCATGTTAAAATGTAATTGAATATATAAAAGAAGCTCTGATACCTGGACAATACTTCCTGAAGGGCTCCAAGCTTTCTAATAGTATAACTACATAAATAGATTTTTAAGATTTCCTTGATTTGCCCCCTCCACCCAGAAAAACAGGAAAGAGAGGATACCCAGGGTCCTGGGCAAGGAACCGTGGGTCATAGCCCCCTCCACCCAAAAGCAGGCAAGAGTGCACAACAAAAACACCACTTCCATGTAGGTGGCCCATCACAGCCACTGCCACAGCCATGACTGCCAAAAACAAGACCCAATGCCACAGCAGCAGCCACAGCCACTGTGCAGGTGGCCCGCCAGACACTCAACTGCATTGACACAGGAAAGTCACCAGCAGAGACTAGAAAAAGAACAGGAAATCTCTTTTCTCAAAACCCACTCCAGAGTCATAGAAGAAGCAACTGACCTACCAGATGATCAGACATCAATGTAGAGATACTAGTAATATGAAAACCCAATAAAATATGACACCACCAAAAGAATACAGTAATTCTCAAATACCAGACCCTTTAGAGCAGGAAACTCTTGAAATGACTGAGAAGGAATTCTGAGCAACAATGTTAAGGAAACTCAATGAGATATAAGAAGACTCAGTTAGACAACATAATAAAATGAGAAAAAAAAAAATCCAGGATATGAAGAGGAAATTAACAAAGAGATTAATATCTTTAAAAAGAATGTAGCAGAACTCATGGAACTGAAACATTCACTCAGCAAAATAAAAAATACAACTAATAGCTTAAGCAGCAGGCTGGAGCAAGCAGAAGAAAAAAATTATAATGTTGAAGATAGTCTTTTCAAAATAACCCAGGTGGATAGAAAAAAAAGGAAAAATTTTTAAAATATAAGAGAGCTAGCAGGCAACCTTACACACAAACATTTGAATCATGGTTGTTCCAGAAGGGGAAGAGAAAGGAAAAGGCATTGAAAACCTATTCAATGAAACAATAAAGGAAAACTTCCCAGTTATCACAAGAGACATGGACCTTCAGCTCCAGGAGACTCAAAGATCCCCAAACAGATTCAATCAAAAAAGATCCTCTCCAAGACACATTACCGTCAAACTGGCAAAGCTCAAGGACAAAGAAAGAATCTTAAAAGAAGCAAGAGAAAAGCATCAGGTCACCTATAAGGGAGCCCCTATCAGACTAACAGCAGACTTCTCAAAAGAAATTCTACAGGCCAGAAGCAAATGGGATAATATATTCAAAATACTAAAAGAAAAAAACTGCCAGCTAAAAATACTATACCCAGCAAGGCTATCCTTCAGAAATGAGGGGAAAATAGTGTATTTTCCAGATAAACAAAACCTGAAGGAGTTCACCACCACACAACCAGCCCTGCAAGAAATCCTCAAGTGAGTCCTGCATCTAGAATCTGAAAAACAATGATAACTACCATGAATACACAACATAAAACAAAATCCACTGGTAGAATAATAATGTAAATGAGAAAGAGAAAGAAACTTAATCTTACCACCACAAAAAGCCATAGATGACAATGTAATAATGCCCCTACTTTATTTCTGATTTTAGTAATTTCAGTCTTCTCTCTTTTTTCTTTGTCAGTCTATATAGAGGTTTGCAAATTTTTTGACCTTTTTAAAGAATCAACTCTTAGTTTTGTTGATTTTCTCTATTGTTTTTAATTTCCTGTTTCATATATTTCTGTTATAATCTTTGTTATTTCCTACTTATATTTGCTTTTGGTTTAGTTTGCTCTACTTTTTCTATTTACTTAAAATAGAAGTTTGCATTACTAATTTGAGATTTTTCTTATTTTTAATATAGCACTTACAAGTATAAGTTTTCCTTTAAGCACTGCATGAGACCTGCTTCCTATAAATTTTGATATGTTGCACTTTGAACTTTATCTCAAAGTACTCTCTAATTTCCTCGTGATTTTTCTTTTAACCCATTATTTATTTAGGAGAGTGTTGTTTAATTTCCACACATTTGTGAGTTTTCTAAATTTTCTTCTGTTATTGTGGACAGAGAATATATTTTCTATGATCTTATTCTTCAAAAAAAAAAAGAAAGAAAAAGAAAAATTTAAACAAAAAAAAATGGTCATGGAAAGATTTCCATTCTTTCAATTCTATTTTTCCACAAATTTTTCGAACCTTTGTGTTTATATCCTATTTTATTGATTTTTTAATGCAATTTATCTTGCAAAACTTAGATATTTCATTTCTGTTCTTGATTTCTTTTTATTAAGTGGACTTATTGAAATGCTTAAAATTTTATTTGACTTTGAAAAGCTTATTCATCTCCCGAGGGATCCAATCAAGATGGCGGAATAGACGGTTCCCAGCATCACTCTCTCCCATAAATCAACCAATCTACAACTATAAAAACGTAACATCAGCCAAGCCAGGGTAGTTGGAGCTCAGGGGAAGAGGAGGAGAGAACTATGGAGTTCATGAAGGCAGGAGAAACTGTAATGAGAGAAAGAGAAAGCTACTCTGAGCATTTTGGGCCGTGGCTACTTTAAGGCTGGAGCTGATGAGCGCATGGAGCAGGAGCTGGCAGAAGCCGCAGCTGTGCCCTTCAGATGGAGTTGCTTGGAGGCGGCAGGGGAGAAGAGGGCCTTGGCGGCCCCCAGGACAGCAAGACTGCTAATAGGGTTCCCATGGACCCACGCAGGAGCGAGGAGCCAGAACAACTGAAAAAAGGGAGCTGCTCAGAGGCCGGTGAGCCATTGCAAGGGACCCGTGCAGGGCCCGTCCCATGGGAAGTGCTTGCAGCAGGGGCAGTGGGGGAGACGAGCCCACCGGGAGAACACTGGGACACAGCAAGGACAGCTGATCTGCCCCCCAGTCAGCACAGGACCACTCAGAAGAGACTGGTTGGGAATGCAGAATTGCATGGGGTGCAGTTTGATGAAAAAACTCAGGCCCAGATCAGAGATTTTACAGAACACAGATCCACCAGGTCTCTGGAGAGCCGGAAGTACCTATAAGGTCAACCATTAAACCCAGAGCTGCACAAAAAGCCTTTCCTAGGGAAACAGCAGCAAAGTAGCAATTTAAACAACCACACAACTCAAATACAGGTTCCCAGAGGAAATTCCCCTATTTTAGAAGCAAGCAAAGGACAAAAAATTAGTTCTGGCCCAGGCACGACACCAGCACTTTGGGGCCTGCCTGGGAACTGAAGGCTTGGATCTGGGGACTGGACCCTACTCCCACTTCCAGGCAAACTGCACCAGTGCCTTGAGGCCAGCCTGGGGACCTGAAGCATGGAGAAGGGGACTGGACCCCCCTCCCACAACCAGGCACACCATGCCAGCACCTTGGGGCCTGCCCAGGGACCTGGGACAAGGAGAAGGGGAACGGTCCTCTCTCCCACAACCAGGCACACCACGCCAGAGATTCAGGGCCCACCTAGGGACCCGAGGCATGGAGAAGGGGAACGGACCTCTCTCCCACAACCAGGCACACTGAGCCAGTGCTTCAGGGCCCACCTGGGGAACTGAGGCGTGGAGAAGGGGACTGGACCTCTCTCCCACAACCAAGCACACCGAGCCAGCACCTTGGGGCCCACCCAGGGACCTGGGGTATGTTGTCGGGGACCGGATCTCTCTCCCACAACCAGACACAACATGCCAGTAACTTGGAGCCCACCCAGGGACCTGGGGCAAGAAGAAGGGGACTGGACTCCCCTCCCACAACCAGGCACACCACACCAGCACCTTGGGGCCTGCCCGGAGACCCGAGGCAAGGAGAAGGGGAATGGTCCTCTCTCCCACAACCAGGCACACTTGCCAGTGCTTCAGGGCCCACCCAGGGATCTGAGGCAGGGAGAAGGGGACTGGGCCTCTCTCCCACAACCAGGCACACCATGCTAGCACTTTGGGCCCCACCCAGGGACCCAGGGCATGGAGAAGGGAACTGGATGATTCTCCCACAACCAGGCACACTGAGCCAGCACCTTGGGGCCCACCCAGGGACCCAGGGTATGGAGTCAGGGACCAGACTACCCTCCCACAACCAGGTACAACATGCCAGTACCTTGGAACCCACCTGGGGACCCGAGGCATGGAGAGGGGGACTGGACCCCTCTCCCACAACTAGGCACATGGCACCAGTACCTTGGGGCCTGCCCAGGGACCAGAGGCATGGAGAAGGGGACCAAACACACCCCACAACCAAGCATACCGCCAGTGCCAAGGAGCATACCAAAAACAGCACCTCCATGTGGGTGGCCCACCACAGCCACCACAATAACCATGGCTGCCGCAGAAGCGGCTAGACACCACAACAACCACGCAGATGGTCTGCCAACCACTGAAGTGCATTGACACAAGGAGAGTCACCAGCAGAGACAAAGAAAAGAAGAGGATGTCTCTTTCCACAAAACCATTTCAGAGTGACAGAAGAAGCATCTGCTCTATGATAATATTGGGGGACCCGATCACATCTCTCAGCATTGGACAGATAATCTAGGCAACAAATTAACAGAGTAACCATCATTCTTTCAAAAGGAGAGAAGAAATGTAGAGCAATTAGAGGGGGGAGGGGGAGGGAATGGCGGAAGGGGAGAGATTGGACAAGGGGCATAAAGAATAATTATAATTTGTAACAATATATATGCTAGTAATATTGATTTAATCAACATATCTCAATGTTCAACCCCCAAAATATGTATAATCAATTTTGATTCAATAAATGAAATAAATTTTTAAAAAATTTTTTAAATAAAAATAAAATAAAAAAAGAAATAATTTTCCAGAGACTGAAAAGAAAGTTTATTCATCTCCCTCTGTTGAAATTACTTTGATATTTCATGCTTTTGGAAGACTTTAGGAAGCTATTTCGAATAATTGTAGAGATTATAAAATGAAATATGCAAATTTTAATGTTTTACATCTCCGGTTTTTGTGAAAAATTGAAGCCCTACTTTCTACAGAGTATTTTGTTATTCATCTATTATTTAGTTTATGTATTTGTTACTTGAACAAATAAACGTTCATATCCTTAAAAAAAAATTTCCTTAATTGAACTTTATTCAAAAATCATATTTCATAACACAGGGTTATATGTTCAATTTTTAAATATCTTAATGAACAAAAACAGAAAACTATGAGATTATATTTTACCTAAATAAGATAAAATGTATCAAACCAATTAGATATATATAGATAGTAGGGGAGTTTAATAAATGTTTATTGAATAAAAGTATATGAATGAATGATGAATGAGCTGCAGTATTATTAATATGCTTGCCTTGAGGCTTTGCTCAGCTAGTTAAAAATTTCCATGCGTTCACTAATGAAAGACTTGTAGTAGACAACACAGGTTTATTGTCATTTCAATGAGCCCCTGGTCTGAACATAACAATAATGCTGCTATATTTCTTTTTTAAATAAACTGTAATTCACATAGGCCTTGCCCATACCCATAAGCCCAAACTAATGAGGTTTTATGGAGAGCCATATCTCAACAAAAGACAAAATGCATACACATTTCCCCATCATTTCATACTCTCTGTACTAAAGTAGGAACTAAAAAATTTTCTGGTTAAAAATTATCTGTGTACCCTAAGTGAATCATCGTGCAGTATATGCACGTATTGAAACAATGCACCATACCCTACAAACATGTATATGTAAATGTTAACATTAAATATATGTATATACATAATATGTGAATAAACTGAGAAACACTGGTTTAAGAAAATTAAACCTACATTGTCACTAAAATATTGAGACCCTTTTCCAGTAAAAGGGATCTCTGCAATACCTGAAAGGCAATCAAGAGCCTTAGGTTTGTAGTAACTGGTACCATATTCCTTCATGAAGATGAATGTGATGGTGAAGCAGTTCCTTCACAGTACTATTTAGAACAAAGACCACATTCCCACCAGGGCCTACAAGGCCCTGGAAGACCTCAGCCCACGAACTCTGCTTGCCTCATTTCACCTCTTCCCTCTTCTCCAGCTACCAGCATTCTTCAATTCCCCGAAATCTTCATGTTCCTTTCTTCCTTCATAAGAGTCTTAGCACATGCTGTTCCCTCTACCTGGAGTGTTCTCCATCCTCCTTGTTATTTTCTACATATCCTCTCAATTTCAGCTCAAATATCACTTCTTCAGGAGCATGGTCCCTAACTTCTCGGACTAGTTCAGATCTTTCTATTAAATGTGCTCATTGTCCAGGGTTCAAACCCTGTACCAGCCAACCACCCCAAAAAAAGAAAAACAAAACAAACAAAAAATGTGCTCGTTGCCTTCTATACTTTTCTTTTACAACATGTTTCAGTTTTTTTGTCATAATATTTATCATTTTATTAATGAGCACCTCCTCACTAGATTTAGTTCCCTCTAGTTTATGAGGGCAGGGACTATGCCTAGTTTGTAGACCCAACACCTAGCACAGTCCCTAGCTATTTAAAAGACCAAGTATTTTAAAAATGTGTTACATGCATGAATGAACTAACAAATTATAGAACCAACTCTGAGGGCCGACCCTGTGGCGCACTCGGGAGAGTGCGGCGCTGGGAGCATAGCAGCGCTCCCGCCACGGTTCCACGGTTCAGATCCTATATGGGGATGGCCGGTGTGCTCACTGGCTGAGCGTGGTATGGCTGGTCACAAAAAAATAAAAATAAAAAAAATAAAGAACCAACTCTGAAATCAAAATGGAAAATGAAAATCATACCATGTACAATTTTTGGTGTACATTTTACCAGGGTAATATGTTGTCAGTCATTTCTTTATAAGCCAGGTGGGAAAACATTACTAAGCTTTAATTACCTAAGGTATATAAGTCACTTACTATTTAAAAATGAACCTGAAGGAAAGCACCAATTTGTTTGGGAACAATGGAAGAAAAACATTTTAAATGCCTGTACTTATAGCTTTTATCAGCCGGTAACTTAGGATTCTTTCTCACAAGTTTCACCAGATCATCCTGCTTGTGGCTGTCCTTTGTGTTCACACTAAATGCCCTGATGCATTTGTTGAGAAACACTGCACATAATGAGTAATTAAGAGACATGACATAAATTTATTGCTGTTCATATTCTGAATATCCTTTTTCACAGATAAATCTCTGTATGTTCCTTATGTGGTATGAAAAGAAGCCAAAGGGACAATGGAAATGAAATCGAAATTTTGCTTATTAATTTCAAATATTGTATATCACACACAATTACCATTTCCTACCAGTTAAAATTATTTAACACCTTTTGTTTGGGAGACAAGTTATATATTTCTAGCGTTTAAAATGTTTTTCTTACTCTCTTCATACGTAATGGCAGAAGAAACTGTGAAATTAACATTTACTTGTAAGTATGTATAAAAAAATCTGAACAGACATTTGAGGAGTCATTTTCTCACAGATATATACTTTGATACATAATACAAATGTTTCTTGGGCATTTTGAACAAATAATCCTTGCCTCTTATAATACAGACTATATTTTTAACTCTTAAAATCCAGTCAAATAATTGCACTATCTAATTGTGTGATCTACTATTGTCTATCCATTTTGAATCATAGACAAATGTAGATATACAACAATATAAAGAAATTACAGGACCACCTAATTTCTTATTTGCACTGAAGTCCACAAATGCATTGCATGAAAAGATGTGCAATTACTCACCCTACATACTTCCTGGCAAATATCTGGTCCAAAGTTAGTGAAAATCCCATACAAAAAAAAATAAGAGAAAAACTAAACAAGATTTTTTTTCCCATCAAGAAATGAATCAGTTTCTTCAAACCAAGCACATCTACTAATTCAAAAGTGCAAACAGAGCAGAGGCAGTACTTTTCATGCCATGTGACTGACAGCATAGTCGACCAATAAAAAGACAGCATTCCTAGGATGTATTATGTAGGGGAGTAGAAGGGAGGGGCCTGACAGTGCTTGATTTAGAGTATAGAGTGAAACCAATATTTAGTTTTTTAACTATCTAGCTCACTGAAAGATTACTAGGGAGCAGATTTTTAAGGAAAATATATTTACCAGTTAAGCTCTCTTTACAAACTTACATTGTTTTGGTACTGTCATGTAACTCATAATAACATTTTCATAGCACGTTTCAGGAAGCTATTAAATTCTCCCCCAAATCTACGAAGTATATATGTTACATGCATTTTTTAGGTGGGTAAATAAATAGAAATCTCTGGAACATACTTAAACTTATATGTACGTCCTAGCTGACATTTTCGTGTTGAATTCAAGACTCTCCATTTGCTGAGAGATGCGGAATTGTAATGGTCAAGAGCACTAGCTTTGGGGTCAGACAAGACTCAAATGCATGCCCAGCTCCAGCCCTCACCAGCTGGCTGTAATTTTCCCTCCTGAGCCTTTTTTCCCTCATCTCAAGAGTGGGGACAAAAGTACTTCAAGAATTGGTATGAAGATTAAATGATCGCAGATGAAAAGATTCTTCGTATTTCAGTGCTTAGCTAAATAAAAAAATACCTATTGTTATTCCTTCTTTAACAGCTTCTACTCCCACCTCGCTCCCCCCGAAAAACAAAACAAACAACAAAATCCCTAAGAGTTGTTTTACATTAAAAATAATAATAATAATAATGCCATATTAGGGCTGGCCAGTTAGCTCAGTTGGTTAGAGCATGGTCACCAAGGTCCAGGTTCAATCCCTGTGGCCAGACACAAAAAACTAAAATAAAATAAAATTCTACGATAAAGAAAATCCTCCAAAATGAGAGTGTCACCATTTGGGGCACTTAGAAACCTCTCTTTACTAGCAATCTACTGGTAGCTGAAAAGGACTATTTGTTAAGTGATATTTCAGAGAGATGATGGATTACAGGAAGGCTGGGGACTCGGCTCTGAGGATACTGTCCCCTTCCTCACCACCTGCTTTGAACGCACACACCACTTTCTCCAAACGTGGCGCTAGAGACCCCTATAGAAAACGAGGAGAGGAGAATAAAGCACTATGACTGCTGGAAGTGGGGGGACGAAAAAATAAGGAAGAAGGTTACTAATAAAAATTATAAAATAAAGGTCATTGGCCTTAAATGTGGTCTTTCCATGACCCATCTTATTCCCACTTCCCCTCGTGCTTCCTTTTCTTTTCCCTTTTCTTACATTTCACCCAAGTTTCTCTCTTCATCTTCCCTTTTGTCTTTCTGTCCTTCTCCTGATTCTATGAAATTTCAAGTAACAAGACAGGTCTGGACAGGAAGAGTTTTGTCTTGGGTAGTTTTGACAGATACACTAATGGATACCCAGTTAAAATTTTAATTTCAGGAAAACAACAAATAATTTTAATGTAAGTATGTCCCACGCTATATTAAAAAATAATTCATTATTTATTTGAAAACTAAATTTAATTGGTCATCTTGTATTTTTATTTGCTAAATCTGGCAATCCTAGTCAGGGACTATCTGCTACTGAAACTTCCATGTGTGTCCAAATCACATGGGATTTTGTTGAAATGCAGACTGATTCAGTAGATCTGGGGTGGGGTGTGGGATTCTACGTTTCTCACAAGCTTACAGATGATGCTGATGCTGCTGGCCAGAGGACTGCCCTTTGAGTAGCAAGGATCTAGAACAGCATTGTTCAATAGAAATATGAGAAGAGCAACGCATGTGATTTTAAATTCTCTAGTAGCCACATTGAAAGAAGTAAAAGTAAACAAGTGGAATTAATTTTAATAATATTTTTATTCAACCTAATACATGTAAAATACTATCATTTCAAACCTAATCAGTTTTTAAAATAATTACTAGGATATTTTTCATTCCTTTTATGCCCTAAGTCTGAAATCTGGTGTACAATTTACCCTTACAACACATTTCCATTCAGACTAGCCAAATTTCAAGTGTCAAGTAGCCACACACGGCTAGTGACCACTCCTTCAACTGCCAGGGCAATACCTCACGGTCTCCCACAGCAGTAGCAGCAGTGCATGCTCCTCAAATCCTTGGTCAGGAGGAGGTGAGAGCCCAAACCCACGAATATCCTGCAGGGAGACAATAATGGTTCTGTGAACACTGAGAAACCATAGTGTTAGTCCTTTAGTGGTTATCGAATAAGAATCCTTCATGGAAATATGCTTAGGTTACATTTTCACACGCACACACACACAATTTTTAATTTTAAATCAAGTATAATTTTAAGATATTTTATGTCTTAATGGTCCTAAAATTTTAACATAGCATTCTTTCCGTTCTTGAAATATTCTACCACTTGGTTAAGAATATTCAGGGCAGAATAATTAGTAGCTGATAGGTTTCACACATGTATTTTGGAATAGAAGTCACACTTAAAGATGTGATTGTCTGAGAATAGCTCATCTTGTGACATTGGAGGAGAAAAGCGATAACAAAAAAAATGCTAATAGGTTATCCTGCAGGCTGCAAAGCACTAGGGTATCACCTGCCTGACACAGTATCTGCCAGCTCAGATTGCTGAGGAGTCTCTCAAGAATTGAGAAGGATCTGAGATTTTACCCACTTATAAGTCAACAAGTTAGCCTGCCAGTTTTATAGAAGCTGGCAGAAGACACAAGACTTCTGAGTCAGAGACAAAGGACTTTATTACTCACCACACAGCAAGTGGCATGAGCATCAGTGTATTTGTGTCAGTTCCCCTTGCCCATGGAGCAACGCAGGTAGGCCCAGATGGATGCTTGTACAAACAGTGGGTTTCATTTCAGGACAGATACCCTGAGCTTAAGGAATCCCAATCTTCTATAATCGGTATTAAGCCTACCTGTCCTTTGTTTGCTCTGGAGAGAAACACTATCTCTATTTTCCAAGGCTATAAGCAAAACTACACTTTGCTTAAAAAAGGGTACTATTTTTACCATTCGAAACTGTTTGCTATTCAAACATCCTAGAAAAGATATCCCATAACAAAGAACAGTTAGTGACTCACTCACAATATATACAGAAAATGCAGAGGCACAGGGAAAATTTTCCCTCAACAGTCTGAGAGAACAGGAAGTTGTACATCCATGCTGCCTTCTTTTCAACAGAAAAGAACTCGGGTTTGCTTCATTTTCTGATTTACTATATTTTTCTAAATAAAATGTTACCTGAAATTTTGAATATCAAAAATCTATCTTCCTATAATCATATATGACCATGTAGAACTGTGTTCCCACAGGAAAAACAAAATGAATCTAACTTAGGAATTTTAATATTTAACTTATGGAGCATTTAGCAAGAACACAGTCTCTATTCATTCGATGCTCTCAGACCAGAAATTGCATTACAGTAGTTCCCCTTTATCCTTGGGTCTTACCCAAGACCCCAGTGGATGCCTATAACTGTGAATAGTACCAAACCCTGTATATGCTATGCATGAATTTCTTTTTCCTTCTTCACAATTTCACAGAAAAGTTGTTTGTACCATAGATCTTAGAACAATGTCAGCATACAATCTTTTTTCTTTCCTTATTAATTCAACAACTTTCACCTTTTCACTTAAAGGAAGCACTTTACAACTTCTCTTTAGCATATCTGAATTGCCAGCATCACTACTCTTGCTCACTGGGGCCATTATGAAGTAAAATAAGAGTCACCTGGGCACAAGCAATGCAGTACTATGACAGTGCAACAGTCAATCTGATAACCCGGATGGCTACTAAGTGACCAGTGCCAAGTACTATCTACAGCATGAACATGCTGGACAAGGGGACGATTCACATCTAGGTGGGATGAAGCAGGAAGGCACAAGATTTCATCACGCTGCTAAGAGTGGCACACAATTTAAAATTTATGGTTTATTTCTGAAATTTTCCATTTAATATTTCTGGACTGTGGTTGACTGTCAGTAACTGAAACCATGGAAAGCACCTCAGATGAGGGGAACCACTGTAGTCAAATGTGTAAATCAATTATAATGATCTTTTCACAGTGATTCAAAATCCAAATCCATCTACTTCCCGCAAAGTTCTGCATGACATGGTCACTGTTGGTCACCTGCATGTCATTGATGCCAGCTCCTCCTCCTGACCATGTCCCAGGAACACTGGCTTGCATTCCACTTCTCAACACCCTCACAACATCAAGCTCTTTTGCACCTCAGCAATTTCACCCATACCATTCCCTCTGTGGGGCTGACCTCACACCTCTCTAACTCTCCCTGCATTCTGTTTGCTTTCATCATAACATATATATCACAATTTGCACTGAGACATTTAATTTCATGTTTACTTACTTATGCTGTTGTTTCCTCACCAGAAGGCATGCTCCATGAAGGCAAGGACTGTCTGATTGACTAATACACACATAGAGCCCCAGTTGGTGCTTAATAGAATGCACAGAATGAATGAATGAATGAACCTATCAAAACATGACACATAACTAATTCCCACTTCGTGGCATATGGCTATGACTCCCAAGGCCTGATTCTTTAGGAAAATCAAAATCAATTAATTCAAGGACTGTATTCCACAGAATTCAGTAACTCAAAAATGGAAATGGACAATAACCAGGTTATACCAATTTACTCTAAAATACAATATGTACACCTGCAGCTTGTGTGGGGGGGATGGGGGGATATAACTCTTTATCAAGCTCAGAGCCTAATTGCTGCTATGATTCCAACCAATTTTTATCAAATTAACTTCTGAGTTGATTAAAATCAGAACAGTAAATCAAATAGTTATATGTGCTTTTAATTTGAATGTTAATGTGTCTCACTTTAGGTTTCCTTTTGACTCCTTGGAACACAGATTAGTGGCACATATTTACATTCCAGGTTACTCAAGCTAATCTGAGACAGGAGTCCTGCTCTTGCATAGATTCGTCCATTCCACAAACATGACTAGTGCTGTGATACAGTAATACAAGGTAAAAATACACAGTTCTTATACCTCAAGATACTCCCAGTACAGTAATGTGCAGAAATGTAAACACACAATTGCTGTGGTAAACCCCTATGAGATGTTCACCCAGCAAATCAGTGACTTTCTTTGAGGTCAGACCCACCTTCACCCTAGGCAATGGCTGATTAAACGAAGGGGACAGAGAGGCAGGTAATACATAATAGATAAAGAGGCAAGAGACTTTGATATGGGTTTCTATTACTTGCAATGCAAAAGAGCCTTCATTGGAAGGATTTGCTAAATGATACATTTAGTGTGGTAACAGGCATGAGCTAGGATGGGAGGACTGAAGATCGGGAAGAGCCTCACAGACCCAGGTCCTAGGGAGGGAAAGGCCTCCACCACCCTCAAAAATGCTTTCACCAGGTACCTGCAGGGTCCCCACCTCAACAGAGACAGGAATCAGAGTTTTAATTCACTGAAATAAAACTCATTTTGAGAAAATGTGCTATGTGATGTTGCCTTATACATGAGGCCACCATTTACAACAAGAGCAAAATGGATTTTTTGGACAGAAATTAACCAGCACACTTAGTTTCAAAGACAGTAATATATACAACTACTAGGTAACAAATCCAAGATGTTATTTTCTAAATAATTAACATGAACTTGGAAATCTAAACTTAAAACCCACCTACATAAATTTCAAAATTCATGCACACATGAGCACATTATTCCATAGTATGCAAAATGACCATTTCTGTGAAGTGGTTACAGATTCATTAATTCTGGTTATCCTCATAATCAGTAATGACCACTAGAACCAACAAAATCAAGAAGCAGTTTTCTCAAACAGTAGAAAAATTAGTGCTGTCCTTTGTGTAACTGTATAAATCCAGAACCCCCTCACTTCTTTTCTTCCTCTCTTCATCTGTTTCTTTCCTTTTCTCTCTTGCTCTTTTCTTTCAATTCAAAATCTTGTTGTACATTAAAGACGTTAAGCAGTAAAATTTTAATAATATAAAATGCACCAAATTTTGTATATTTACTTTCATTGTTTTTATATTTATATATTGTAATCACTTTCATATTATATTTAAATAATCTAGAAATAATCTTGGTAAATCCTTTTACTGTGGAATGCAAGAGCTGAAAGGATCACCCTCTGCCATTCCCCATCACCAAAGATCAGCTGGTCCTCACTGAATTCATACACAGCACAGATCTGCTCCATCTATCCAATTCTTAAATCACTCAGGGGAAGGAGATTCTAAAACTTAATATTCCATTGCAGTGAGGAAAATTATCTTTATTTCCTAGTGAGAAAGATTATCTTTCTTTTCTTATAATTCAAAGGTCCTTACTGAAATAGAAGCCTATTTTCCTTTGGTTCTCAGCCAAACTGGAGAACACCTGGAGAATAACTTTTAATATGCATATTAAAATTATAGCTCTCTTCCAAGAATTTCACAAAGGGCATCAAAAAACAGCTTTATCAATTCCCACTAGATCCCACAGAGGCTTAATTATAATAACAGAATTTTAAAGATCAAGCCTGAATATTGGCAAGATTATACGGCAACACGCACGTACTTCTTCAGTTCCACCTTGGAATAGATGTGAGAAGAAACAATCACTGCACCAAACAGAAGCTAGAATGAGAGTATAAGAAATCTTATTCATTTTGGATAAAGGAAAAATTGTGTTTAATAATTTACTCAGGTAAAACGAAGCCCTCAACATTCATCACTAGTAGTCACACAGAGGATGCGGTCATCGGTCTTACTCTCACTGCTTGTTCATTTTCACTAAATCTGTTATTTTAACTTGCCACACTTCCATAGCAACTGCTGCCTCAATTTTTATGGCTAAAGCATTAGGAATTATTTCTAACTATTCTAAATGCTCTAATATTAATTGTCAACCTTTGATTTCTAATTACTGTAAATGCTCCAATATCGATTTGTAACAATTGCCAATCAATTGTTAAAATATTTGGCTCTCCCTCGCAAAAAGCTAACTTCTCCCCAGTGTTGTATAAAGTATCAGCATCACCCGTGACCTAAAACTCCTCATGAACTAATCTTTCTTCTTAGTTGGGGGTTTTCTTAGAGGGGGATGTCTCTAGAAAAATCAAATAAAAATTTCTCTCTATCCCAGATGAGAAATAAGAAGTAAGACAAGCAGTGGCCCAAATACTACCTGTATTGCCATGAAAGGCTAAGATGGAAAACAAAACTTAGCACAGGAACAAAATGGATTGTGACTGAGTTCAAGAAGACAAACATGGCGGTACTGGCCTCTCAGTAGGGAAGAGAGGCCTGCCCAGAAAGAAATAGAAAACATGTGCTCTATGGGCAGGTTGGGTCCCAAAAAAGGAAAAAGGGAAAAGCCAAACATGCCCAAGACTATTCTTCCTAAATATACCACAAATGTCAACAATCCTCACCTTGCATGGAATGAGTAAAGTGAAGACAGAAACCAGGAAGAAAAGTTAGCAGGAAAGAGGGAAAATTGTTCTTCTGGCTTTCCCCGGTATCGCAAGAGCTACCAAATAGGATTCTTTTATACAAAGTGTTTCTTGCTTTTCATACACCTCTAACAACCCAAAGATATCAGGTTGCAACTTACAATAAAAATACTCTCATCTTAACAACTACAATCCTCTGGTTTTCCTGGTGTTTTGCTAGCTAGAAAACGATTATCCACCTATTTTGTGCCTTATTAGCTTAACATTCATTAAAATTTTTTCTAAATTTAAAAATCAAAATTTTGCCTTATAACTAATCTGAAAAGTAACAAACATGTTCTGATTAAGCAGTTTCCTGTTTGTAAAATGGAGCTAATAATAGCACCTGCCATATAGGTATTGTTTTGAGGATTAAAAGAAATTATACATGTGAAATCCTTAGCAATTGTTACAGGGCAAACTGAATTGACACCATCTTGTGCCCCGCCTGCCATATTGTCTCCTGTTTAAGCTCATTCCTTCATTTCACTGATCAGGTATAGATTAACCTTAGGCCAAGTGTAAGGGAAACGTAAGATTTAGGGGGTAGACGACTTATTCCAATTCCAGGCATCAGCTAGTCTGTACACAGCATCACAAGCCCCTTAATTCACAGATCACAGGAAACTTGTTTTTCCCCCCACATATTATAAAATTTATTGTCTTAACCATTTTTAAGTGTACGGTTCAGTAGTGTTGAGTATATTCACAATGTTGTGAAACAGATCTCTCAAACTTTTTCATCTTGCAGAACCCAAAGATGAAATGGGTATCTTAATATACCCATTAAACAACAAATCCCCTTTGCCCTACCCCCAGCTCCTGGTAACCAGCATTCTACTTTTTATATCTGTAAATTTGACTACTTTGGATACCTCTTAAAAGTGAAATCATATACTACTTGTTCTTTTGTGACTGGCTTATTTCACTTAACATAATGAAATACTAAATCCTTAAGTTCATCCATGTTGGAGTATTTGATAGGATTTCCTTCCCTTTTGAGGCTGCATGGTATTCCATTGTTTCTGTATACCATGTTTTGTTTAGCCATTTATCCCCAGTAGACTCTTGGGTTACTTCCCCCTTTTGGCTATCGTGAATAATGCTGCTATGAACATGGGTGTGCAAATATCTCTTCATGACCCTGCTTTCAATTCTTTGGGGCATATACCCAGACTTGGGGTTGCTGGGTTGTATGGTTGTTCTATTTTTAATTTCTTGAGTAATTGCCATACTTTTTTCTATAGTGGTTGCACCATTTTACAGTCTTACCAACAGTGTTCTGACTTCTTCACATCCCCACCAACATTTGTTATTTTTTGTTTTTGTTGGTAGTAGCCATCCTAATGGGTATGAGGTGATATCTAATTATGGTTTTTTGGGTTTTTAAAATTTTTTATTGAATCAAAATTGATTATACATATTTTGGGGGTTCAACGTTGAGATATGTTGATCAAATCAGTATTACTAGCATAAATAGTTACAAATCAGTTATTTTTTATGCCCCTTGTCCAATCTCACCCCATCCCCCTCCAACTCCCACCACTGATAACCCTAGATTTCTTCTCTCCTTCTGAAAGAATGGTTACTCTGTTGATTTGTTGCCTAGATTATCTTTCCAATGCTGAGAGGTGTGATCAGTTCCCCAAATATCATCGTAGAAAAGATGCTTCTTCTGTCACTCTGGAATGGACTTTGTGGAGAGAGACATCCTCTTCTTTTCTTTATCTCTGCTGGTGACTCTCCTTGTGTCAATGCACTGCAGTGGCTAGTGGACCATCTGCATTGTGGTTGTGGCATCTAGCCACTTTTGTCACACCCATGGTTACTGTGGTGGGCCACCCACATGGAGGTGATGTTTTTGGCATGCTCCTTGGTGCTGATGGTGTGCCTGGTTGTGGGAGGAGGGTCCAGACCCCAGATCCATACCTTGGGTCCCCAGGTGGGCCCCAAGGTGCTGGCACACGATGTCCCAGGTTGTGGGAGCGGAGTCCGGTCCCTGGCTCCCTCCCTCAGGTCCCCAGGTGGGCCCTGAGGCACTGGCACAGTGTGCCTGGTTGAGGGTAGGGGATCCGGTCCCCAGCTCAATCCCATGGGTCCCCAGATGGACCCCAAGGCACTGGTGGTGTGCCTGGTTGTGGAGGGGGCTCTGGTCCCCAGTTCCATGCCTCATGCCCCTGGGTGGACCCAAGATGCTGGCAGTGTGTCTGAGCCAGAAATATTTTTTTGTCCTTTGCTTACTTCTAAAGTGGGGGAACTTCCTGTTGGAACCAGTACTTGAGCTCAGTGGTTGAGCTAAATTGCTGCTTTGCTGCTGCTCCCATAGGAAAGGCGTTTTGTGCAGCACAGGTTATAACGGTTGACTTTATAGGTACTTCCAGCTCTCCAGATACTCGGTGCACCTGGCTTGTGCAGTAACTCTGATCTGAGCCTGAGTCCTTTCATCAAACTGCACCCCATGCAATTCTATATTCCTGACCAGTCTCCTCTGAGTGGTCCTGTGCTGATTGGGGTGCAGATCAGCTGCCCTTACTGTGCCCCAGTGTTCCCCTGGTGGGCCCATCTCCCCCACAGCCCATGCTGCAAACACTTCCTGTGGGGCAGGCCATGCACCTGTCACTTGTGATGACTCACCAGCCTCTGAGGAGCTCCATTTTTCAGTTGTTGTGGCTTCTCACTCCTGTGTAGGTCCACAGGAACCCTGTTAGTGGTCTTGCTGGCCTGGGGACCACCAAGGCCCTCTTCTCCCCTGCTGCCTCCAAGCAACTCCATCCGAAGGGCACAGCTGCAGTTTTTGCCAGCTCCTGCTCCATGTGCTCAGCAGATCCAGCCTTAAAGCGGCTGCAGCATGAAATGGTCAGAGCAGTTTTTCTTTCTTTCATTGTGGCTTCTCCCACCATCATGCACTCCATAGGTCTTACCTCCTCTTCCCCTGAGCTCTAGTGGCCCCAGCTTGGCTGTTGTTGCTTTTTTATATAGTTGTAAATTGGTTGATTTCTGGGAGAGAGTGACACTGGGGACCATCTATTCCACCATTTTGACCAGAACCTCAGTAAACTTATTTTTCTGAAGCTATTTCTCTGAAGTTATTTTGATTAACCCTGCTTTTGCTGTATAAGCATTCCAGAAAAAGAGAGAGCTCTCATCTTCTGTAAACATATGATTCTTTGCTGTGTATGACTTTCTCTGTACGTAAGTTACCCTTTAATAAAATTCCTTGTAAACCATATGTATTTGCCAACTCATTTCCCAGTTTGGAGGGCATTATGCTCTAACCCTCTCCTCACATAACTGTAGAGCCAACCAGGAGCAAACAGAACCAAGCAAGTATGGGTAAGAAGGATGTGGTAGGCAATAGTCCCTTTTCCTTTCAGTCCCCAATTTAGATAATAAATTCTTCATCAGGAAATGAAAAATTCAAAATTCAAAGCTCCAAAAACCAAAAATTAAATCCCCCCTTTTCTCTTTTCTCATAGTAATCATAATTCTTGGCTCATAAATACTCTGACCATTGGCAAATATCTTATTTGTGGGATTTTTTTGTATTTATAATAATTACATGACTACTGAAAGTAAACCATAACCTAACATTCAACTATAATCTTCATCTCTCTCCACTGAACATCACCATCATCCTAAATACAGGATGCAGAAGACCTGAACCACCTTGGGCTATCAACAACTTTGGGCTAATTAACATAGATAGACTGTTCCACCCAACATCAGCATAATGCACATTCTTTTCAAGTGTACATGGGAAATTCACTGAGAGACTATATTCTTAGCTATAAAGCCATAATCAACAAATTTTTTAAAGCTGATATCAAAAAAGTACATTCTTACACCATAATGGAATTAAACTAGAAAATAATAACATAAATATTTGGACAATTTTCAAACATTTGATAATAAGTAACACATTTCTAAATCCATGGGTCTTGATTTTGATTTTGATTTGCCACACTGAGATACCATCTAACCACAGTTAGGATGGCTAAAATCCAAAAGACTCTGAACGATAAATGCTGGTGAGGTTGCGGAGAAAAAGGAACTCTCATACATTGTTGGTGGGACTGCAAAATGGTGCAGCCTCTATGGAAAATGGTATGGAGGTTCCTCAAACAATTGCAGATAGATCTACCATACGACCCAGCTATCCCACTGTTGGGAATATACCCAGAGGAATGGAAATCATCAAGTCGAAGGTATACCTGTTCCCCAATGTTCATCGCAGCACTCTTTACAATTGCCAAGAGCTGGAACCAGCCCAAATGTCCATCATCAGATGAGTGGATACGGAAAATATGGTACATCTACACAATGGAATACTACTCAGCTATAAAAACGAATGAAATACTGCCATTTGCAACAACATGGATGGACCTTGAGAAAATTATATTAAGTGAAACAAGTCAGGCACAGAAAGAGAAATACCACATGTTCTCACTTATTGGTGGGAGCTAAAAATTAATATATAAATTCACACACACACACAAAACCGGGGGGGGGGGGGAAGAAGATATAACAACCACAATTACTTGAGGTTGATACGACAAGCAAACAGAAAGGACATTGTTGGGGGGGAGGGGGAGAGGGAGAAGGAGGGAGGTTTTGGTGATGGGGAGCAATAATCAGCCACAATGTATATCGACAAAATAAAATTTAAAAAAAAAAAAAATCCATGGGTCAAAGAGGAAACCAAAAGGGAAATTAGTAAATATTTTGAATTGAACTAAAACTAAAACACAACATACCAAAACTTGTGGCATGCAGCTCAAGCAGTGCTTAGGGGGATATTTATACCCTTAAAAACATTAGAAAAGAACAAAGGTTTCAGGTCAATGACTATAGTGACTGACCATAATTTCATGTTGCCTCAGCATCCATTTTGAATATAAGTTGGACTTTCTCATACCAGAAGTAGGGCTTAGTCACCCTTGACAGTTTCTAATTACTTACCTCTTTCCAGATCCTCAGTGTAGTCAATCCAGATTTCTGCTTTATCCACCTACCCCTGGTGACCACTTCCCCAAGGAACAGTTAGATACAACCCCTTGACTTGCCCCATTGACCCCCACACTGAACTACACGCATGCCACAGTGACCACCTCTCAGTCTCAGTGTGACCCCACAGAACTCATGCCTTCTTGCTTTAAACTCACTAATTAGAACTCCCCATGGGAAATCTGTTTGGGTAACACCCTGAACCTAAATAAAGGTTTTAGTTCCACAGGTCCTCTTTCTCTTTCTCCCCACCCACTGGTTGAGCATGTGTGTCCCAGATGGCTTCCCCCATTCCTGTTGTCACAATGTGTGCTGCTTTCTTCTCTCTAGGATCTGTAAAGTAGTAAAACTACTTGTTATTTCATGTTTTGTTGTACTGCCTCCTCTGTGTCTTACCTGACTGATACACCTGAGCCCTACTTCTAGTCAGGGCTCTCCTATAGCATGGCTGTCTTGGTAGGAGTAAACTGAACACAGGTCAAATGAGAACCACAAGGGTATCTGCCAGTATAAACAAGATTTGTGGCAGACACTTAGGCACAGGCTGTCCACCAGGATAAAGGAATATCCTGTGTAAAGCATGCTATAAATATCCATGACCACCTCCTCTGGATCCACATCAGGCAGGGCTAGAATTTATAGCCACTGCAGAGAGACCTTGATACCAAATTAGAAAGAATTTACAAAACAATGACCTAAGCTCCTGCTTTAATAAGCAAGAAAAAGAAGAGCAAATTTAAATCCAAAACAACCAGAAGAAATAATAAAGATAAGATCAGAAATCAATGACATTGAAAACAGAAAAACAAGAGAAAATGAATAAAACCAAAGGCTTGTCATTTCAGTAGAACAATCAGAATGGTAAACTTCTAGCTGATCGTGATGGCTAATTTTATGTGTCAACTTAACTGGTCATTTTAAATCCCCAGATTTAAAATGTTTGCTTTCCTGCATGTATCTATGAGTGTGCTTTTCTGGGTATATCTGTGAAGCTGTTTCTGGATGAGATCGGCATTTGGACTGGTGTACTCAGTAAAGGAGACTGCCCTCTCCAGTGTAGGTGGGTATCCTTCAATATATTGATGGACTGAATAGAACAAAAACCAAAGGAAAGGAGGAATTTGCTCCTTTATTCTGTGTTACTGTTTGAGTTGGAATTCTTATCTTCTCTGGCCCTTGGTCTGGGATTTACACCATCACTGGCCCCAGTCCTCAGGCCTTCAGACTCAGACTGAATTACACAACCAGCTCTTCTGGGTCTCCAGCTTGTAGGCAGCAGACTGTGGGACTTCTCCATAATGGCATGAGCCAATTCCTCATGACATATCTCCATATATATATTCATCCCAGTGGTTCTATTTCTCTAGTGAATCCTGACATTTAAATACACTAACCAAGAAAAGAGAGAGAGAAAAGACACAAATTACTAATGTCAGGAATGAAAGATGAGACATCACTATAAATTCATGGATACCAAAAAGATAATAAAATAATATTACAAACAGATTTGTGCCCATAAATTTGACAACTTAGATGAAATGCACGAATTCCACGAAAGGCACATACTACCAAACCTCACTCAAGAAGAAATAACTTGAACAGTACCATACCTACTAAATAAATTGAAGTCATAGTTAAAAACCTTCCAACAACAAAATATATATACATTCATATGAGGGTTCTTCAAAGATTCATGGAAAGATTTGTATTATCTTTTAATTAAATTTTTCCATGAACTTTTTGACGTGCCCTCATATATATATATATATACAAACACATAATAAAATGTCCTAACAGCTTTATGGAACAATTTTGAAAACTAGGATAAAATGGAAAAATTCCTAGAAATATGACTTACCATATCTGAAATAAGAAGTCACAGTTCTATGAATATTTTTGTAACTATTAGAGATTTAGGCTGTGGTTAATAATATTCCCATAAAGAAAACACCAGGCCCTGATGGTTTTACAGGATGTTTTACCAAACTTTCATGGAACAAACCATCCCAATTTTATATTAACACTTCCAGACAACAGAAATACTTCCCCACCTAATTTTAAGGCCAGCATAAGTTATACCATAATCAGACATGATGAATCTTTTCAAATGTTATGAACATACATGCTTCTTTCTCTGTAATATGCCTATTCATGTCTTTTACTGTGTTTTCATTGAATTATTTGTTCTTGTTAGGTGGAAATTTTCACAAATATTAATCTTTTGTCAGTTTTGTGACTGAATATCAACTTTCAGTTTGTAACTTGTATTTTTACTTTCTTTCAGATTTTTTGATGAATGGAGGTTCTTAATTTTAAAATGGTCAAATCTACCATTCTTGTCTTGTGTAGAAATATTTTTCTTTCCCAAGTTAAAAAAGATGTTTCTTTGCTTTCTACTGAGAATTTAAAAGTTTTGCCGTCAATATTTAAGCCCTTGTTCTATCAGCAGTTGATTTTTTTCAGTGAGATAGTGATCCAATTTAATTTGGGTAACCACTTTTTGTGCAGCTCCACCTTTTAAAAAATTTATTATTAATATTTTTAATTTACAAAAATTGTACTTATAGTGTAAAACATGAAGTTTTGAAATTTGTATACATTGTGGAATGGCTAACCACACAAATTGACATATGCATTGCCTCACATACTTACCACTTTTTTGTGGTGAGGACACTTAAAATCTACTCTTAACAATTTTCAAATATACAATACATTCTTATTAAGTATAGTTGCCATGTTATGCATTTTGAACTTATTCCTCCTAACTGAAATTTTTATTCTTTGACCAACATTTCCCCAGTCCCTGATAATGACTATTCTACTCTCTGCTTCTATGAGTTTGACTTTTTTAGATTCCACATGTAAGTGAAATCATGCAGTATTTGATTTTTTGTGACTGGCCTATTTAACTTAACATCATTAACTGGAAGAGACTATCCTTTCCCCCAACGGTGTTTTTGGCATCTTTGCCAATAATCAATTGACTGTAAATGTGTGAATTAATTTCTGGGCTCTCTATTCTGTTTCACTGATCTATGTAACTTTTTTTAGCCAGTATCATGCTGTTTTAATTACTACAGCTTTGGAGTATATTTTATATCAGGTAGGGTGACACATCCAATTTTGTTCTTTTTGCTCAAGATTGCATTAGCTATTCAGGTCTTTTGTAGTTCCTTACAAATTTTAGGTTTGCTTTATTTCTGTCTATGAAAAATGTCATTGAAATCTTGATAGGGACTGTATTGAATCTGCAGATCATTTTGGATAGTACAGACATCTTAACAATATTAATTCTTCCAATCCATGAATCAGATATCTTTTTATTTATTTGCTTGAAAAAATCTTCAATTTCTTTCATCAATGTTTTATAGTTTTCAGTGTTCAGGTGTTCAGATCCGTCACCTCCTTGGTTACAGTCCTAAGTATTTTGATTTTTTGTAGCTATCGTAAATGGGGTTGTTTTCTTAAATCTGTTTTCAAATGGTTTGCTGTTAGTGTACAGAAACACTACTGATACTACTGATTTTTATATGTTGATTTTATATCCTATAATTTTACTAAATTCATTTATTAGTTCTAACAGTTTTTGGTAGAGTCTTTAGGGTTTTCTATACACAAGATCATGCCATCTGCAAATAAAGACAATTTAACTTCCTTTACAATTTGTATGCCTTTTCTCTTCACTGATGGCCTTGCTTCCTATTTCATCGAGAAAACAGCAAAGAGAAGTTCCACATCTACCCACCAACAATTCTTCCAATTCATTTGCAGCTGTACCCACATACTCTGCCACTCTATTATTAATCTACAGTTAATTTCTCCACTCGGACACACCTCTAGTCTACTCGAGGACTTGCTCCTGCAATTATTCCCTTTCTCTACTGAATTATCCATTTTTCCTTCCCTACTGGAACAATCCCATCAACATACAAAAATGTCACAAAATTTCCAATCTTAAAAAAACCCACCCTGACTTCACATGCCTCTCCAGATACGGCCACATTTCTCTGCACATTATAGAAAACCTCATATCTCCTCACACCTAAAATATAAACTTTACATGAGCAGAAACCTTTACTCTCTTAACTGTTATATCCCCAGTGCCTGGCACAGAAAAAACATTTTTAAAAGTACTTGTTGAGTGAATCAACATCTCAGAAAATTCTCATATCTACTTCACTTTACAGGAGAAATTGAGGTTTAAAGAATTAGTTAAATAAATCGCTCAAGGTGGCACAGACATTAAATGGCAGCTTTGGGGTTTAAGGCGCATTCTGACTCCAAAGCTTGGGATTTTAATTACTACACCACACTGCCTCCCTGAATTTTACAGTTTACTTTACTGCTTGTCCGTATGAATTAAAGCCCAGAAGTCTAATTTTCCAAACTGCATCCACAGGAACTCCACTGCACCACACACCCAGAGCAGCCAGCTCCTCCAAGCCTGACCTCCGCGGGTTTGCTGAGAGCGCCTGCGCCGTGCGCGGGTCCCGTGCCGGGAGTTCTGGGATTGGTAGTCCACGGTCCTCCTGTCTCCGGCATTCACGTTAAAAATAAACAAACAACGATGCAAATTAAAAATCTTTGAATTTAATGCCAGCTAATTAAGATGCAGATTCTGGCTAAGGGAAGTGGCGCCAGCCTCGGGTCAGGCGGCGTGCAGACAGCCGCGCGGGGTCCTTGGCGGGGCGGGGCTTGCTCGCGGTGGCTTGTGGCTCCTTCCTGGGCCGTTTCTCTCTTTCGCGTAGGCCCGCGGCGCCGGCAGGATGGGTGAGTTCTTCGGGGCCAGGCTGAGGGGACCGCAAGCGGGACTTGGGCCTCGGGGGCGGGCTGGGGAATGGGAATAGAGCGAGGAGCAGGATGCCCCGGGGGGACCAACGGGGCAGGGCCAGGGAAGCGCCGCTCCCGCAGGCACATGTCCCGGCGCGGAAAGGGCCCATGCGGCTGGGAGGCCGGCGCTGCCCCCCGACCGTTGGCCTGGGGCCTCATCCTTTGGGTAAACCTCTACCGGAGTGCCCATGCTCTCTTCTAACGTTTGTTCGTCGGTTCAGGAGAACTTTGAGGCCGAACGTTTGGCTCGTGGGCCAAGATGTGATACAAGAGCCAGCCGGCTTAAGGGCTTAGTCCAGGTGAGAAGAGTGTCTTAGGAATGTATGAAGTATGGCGTCAGCGTGTTTTTTCGGAGGAACTAATTTGATTTTAATTTTTAGGCAAGTGTCGCGGTCTTCGTACTGCCAGGAAGCTCCGTAGTCACCGACGGGACCAGAAGTGGCATGATAAGCAGTACAAGAAAGCCCATTTGGGTACAGCCTTGAAGGCTAATCCTTTTGGAGGCGCTTCCCATGCAAAGGGAATTGTGCTGGAAAAAGTGTAAGTGAAAGTTGACTTTACTGTGGTAACTCAGAGACGAATAAAGCTGCTTCTGGAGTTGCAGTGGAGTTAGGTCCAGATAAGCCTTTCGTAAGTCGGGAACTTTGTGTTCCGTTTATTGAATTTTTTTTTTTTAAAAAGCAGTAATAGATTATAGGCTTTTGTGTACCCATGTGTTTAAGGGTTAAAATTGCAAAGCACTGTTGCATGTAAAAGTTGGTAAATTTAGTGCTTGGGGACTAGATAACTAAGGTTTTTAATTTCACATTGGCCTGGGAGGAATTAAAAGAAATATTGGCAATAATGAAATAGGGGATATAAATGAGCACTAGATTTTACTATGTTTGAGAACTGCAATGGTATTGTCAACTATCTAAACTTTGCAGTCAAATGCTTTTTATACCTTAGAAGGTAAAGAGAAGTAACTTGCCTAAGGTCATACAGCTAAAATTGAGTCATAGGAGTTTGCCAGTATTTGACTTCTGTTTTTACTCTAAAAAGTGGTCATTTCAAATGGCTCAGTCAAATTTAGTGGTAGTCATTAAATTCTATGCTAAATTTACTAAATTGTATTTCTTTTCAGAAAGTCAGCTCATTCTTTTGTGCTATTTATGTTTCAGAGGAGTTGAAGCCAAACAACCAAATTCTGCCATCAGGAAGTGTGTCAGGGTCCAGCTGATCAAGAATGGCAAGAAAATCACAGCCTTTGTACCCAATGATGGTTGCTTGAACTTTATCGAGGTGAATGTTTAAATAAATCTAATCTCTTGTGGCTTCTGTGATTGGGGTGGTTTCTCCTAGTTTTGTATCCAATGAATGGGAGTTTCCTCACATGAATGAGTATTTTTGAGAATGCCACTGACACCAAAAGTAAACTTTTGATTTTATTCTAGGAAAATGATGAAGTTCTGGTGGCTGGATTTGGTCGAAAAGGTCATGCTGTTGGTGACATTCCTGGAGTCCGTTTTAAGGTTGTCAAAGTAGCCAATGTCTCCCTTTTGGCCCTATACAAAGGCAAGAAGGAAAGACCAAGATCATAAATTTTGATGGTGAAAACACAGTGGTAATAAATTTTCATATGCCAAAAATGTTTTCTATCTTATTTTCCCTGTTCACACCACACAGATGGATTGTGTGCTTTACTGGTTTTAGGAAATGGTGAGAAGTTGTTTAAGAAGTCTCTAGGGGCCGAGCCCGTGGCGCACTAGGGAGAGTGCGGCGCTGGGAGCGCGGCGACGCTCCCGCCGCAGGTTCGGATCCCATATAGGAATGGCCCATGCAAGCGCCGATCACGAAAAATACAAAAAAAAAAAAGTCTCTAGAATAAATGGGATTCGTAACCAAGGACAGTTTCCCTTACTTCATGGAATAAAAATAAGTTATAAGTCTGGAATACACAGAATTCTAGTATAGAGTACTTTAAAAACTCAATAAATTTCTAGTGAGATACTTTCTAAGCAGTTCTTAAGTTTCACCGAGCATGGATCATCTTGGGCAACCTTGGAAATGCTCATTCTTGGATTCATCTTTTGATGACCCAAGATGGCAAACAGTACCCTCAAAGTTGCTTCTTGCTGTGGTGGTTTTTCCAGTAACTAAAGGTGTCAGGATCTATACTGTGTCTATATTACGGTTTAAAATAAGATACAGGTAGTAGCTGATTTTGTAGATGGGAGTTAACGGAAGTATATGCCAAGCAAATTGAGGAGTAGAGAAAAGTGCAAAAGCAAGGGAGACCAGGTATATGGGAACATTGATCTTTAAAGTGTTCTTATGAGCTTGTCAGTAACTGATAACCGAAGTCCCTCCTTTATATGCGGGGAACCCCCTAGGATGCCTTAAACACTGGATAGTGTCAAACCCTATGTAGGAGGGTACTTCAAAAAGTTCATAGATTGTTTTCTCCTATGCTTAGATACCTATGATAAAGTTTAATTTATAAATTAGGCATAGTCAGATTTAACAGTAACTACAAAGTAGAACAATTATACAATATACTATAATTAAAGTTACCTTCAAAATATCTTGTACTGTACTATCCTATTTTCAGACTGCCTGTGGGGTGGGACTTTAATATATTTTTGACCTTTAGGTTTACTTCAAGACAGTCAAAACGATGGAAGTGGTTAGGTATAGAGACAAGATTGGTTGTGTTTAAGCTGAGTGTTGGGCACATGGGAGTTTTGCTATCCACAAGTTTTTGTTTCAAACTTTCCATAAATAACATGATAACGTGTCATCTGGAACAAAGCTGGCAGCCTTCTGATTTAAATCTGTAATCTAAGAAACTGTTTACCGTATTATGGGTAAATTAGCTTTCTGATCAATACCTAGTGCTAGATTATGTTTATGATCTTTGGAAAACAAATTCTTTGGGTTCCCATTTCCCATAGGATCAAGACCAGAATCCCTATCACGGCACAGGAGAACCTGTCTGGTCCCTGCAGAGCTGCAGCCTTAGCCTGTTCCAATCCTTCCCTCCCCATGCTCCACAAACACCGGCCTCTTAGTTGCTCAAACCTGTATTCCCCATCCGGCTTCAGGACCTCTGTTCCTATGTTATTAGCGAGCTTTGCATATCACCTGCACCTCCCATTTCAGAACTCGAAGATTCCAAACACGTGTGCTTATTCCTGTCACAAATGTGCAAGTCTTAACCTTTCCACAATAGTGGAAAGCGACGGCCTGTTTGGTTTCTGCCCCAGCGCTTCCTAGCACGTGTGGTTGCAGAGTCAGCATTGGCTAAGCCGGCCCCAAGGGCTGACCAGACGCCTTCCTGTGGGCCCATAACCTCCCGAATCCTTGGCGATTCGGGGATATTACTGGGCCTCGCCTACCCGGCCGGAACCCAGGAAAGGGGGGCGGCGGCGGTGCGATTTCGGGCCCCGGGAGTCAGGGGCATCGCGGGCAGCCCTCACGGACGGCGGGGCCCTGTTGGGGTGGGTGGGGCGTGCGGCCCCGGCGGCGGTCCCTTCCCTCTCTGAGACGTCTGCCGAGCCTGTAAAGGACACACTTAGGAGTTCAAGACACCTTCGGCAGTGGTTCGCAGTCAGATCTCTTGGGTGCACCCGGAACGCCCTTTTCACTTGCTTCGCAGTCCTCTGGCCCAGTGGCTGCCAGATTGACTCATAAATCCATCTTAGGCTTCTTAAACCCAAAAGTGTATGAAACTGATCTTACTTCCTTCCGCCGCCTCTGTACGCTACCTGTCTTCCCTCCCCCGCCACCTTGTGACCGAGGCCCTTTCACTCATGCATCCAGCATGAAGTAAGTGCCAGCCAGCACTGCTGTGCCTGACTGGGCAAGGTGGCGTCTGCGGCAGTCACCTGGGCACAAAATCAAAGCAAAAGCCTAGCAGCATTTTTTGTACACGTAGGAAAGCTAATTCTAAAATTTATATAGAAAGGTGAAGAATAGCTAGAATATTTAACTACAATAGCTAAACAATACTGAAAATGAAGAATAAAGGTGGAGAAATCACAAAACCAAAGAAGGAAGGACAGTTTCCGATAAAAGATGTAGACTCGCATTTGCAAAAAATAAAAACTCAAACCTAAACCTCACACATTACACAAAAAGCAACTCGAAATAGAGTATATATCTGAATGTAAAACAAAGTTATAAAACTTGAAGAACGCATATAGCATCTTTACAACCTAGGCTTATAGTTTTTAAACGTTACACTGAAAGCATGTTCTATAAAACAAAAAATGGATAAGTTGGGCTTCATCAAAATTAAAACCTTGCTCTGTGAAATATACTTTTAAGAAGGTGAAAAGACAAGCCATAAATTGGGAAAGAATATTTGCAAATCACATAGCCAACAAAGGACTTATATCAAAAACATATGAAGAATTCCCTGAACCAAAAGTAAGAAAAAAATCCCATTACAAGATGAGCAAATAAACATCCCTTCACCAAAAAGAGATGGCAAATAAGCACATGAAAACATGATCAACATTAGCCATTAAGAAAATGCAAATTAAAACTACAAGTTATCACTATACACCATCAGAATGAGTAAAATTAAAAATACTAGCAATACCAAGTACTGGTGACAATGTGGAGCAACTGGATCTTTCATACGTTGTTGGTAGGAATATAAAATGGTACAGTCAGTGGAAAAGTTTGGCAGTTTCTTATAAACAGATATTTACAATATGACCCCATGATTGTACTGCTGGATAGTTATACAGAAATAAAAATATATGCGCCCATAAAAACCTGTACAGAAATGTACATGGAGCCTTATTTGTGATAGTCAAAAAGAATCATTAACAACCTAAATGTCCTTCAGTGGGCAAACACATAAACTATGGTATATCCATAAATGAAATACAACTCAGCCATAAAAAGAAACAAACTGTTGTTTCATACAGCTTCTATGTATCTCAGGATATTATGCTGAGTACAAAAAGCCAGTCTCAAAAGATTACATCTTGCATGATTCATTTATATGACACTCTTGATATGACAAAATTATAGCAATGGAGAAGAGACAGTGGTCATCAGGGATTAAGAATGGGGTCAGACAGACACAGAAAGAGAAATAACACATGTCCTCACTCATAAGTGTGAGCTAAGAAACAAAGAAAGAAAGACCATAATAAAATGTTGAACTTTGAGAAGAGAACAACAGACCTATAGTTACTAGAGGTGGGAAAGGGGGAGGGGGAAGAGGTATAGGGAGTAATTGGGTAAGGGACACAGAAAGTAATTATGATTTGTAATGAGGAACATGCTAATAATATTGATTTGATCATCACATAATAATACTGATAGTCAACTCTGTACCCCATAAATATGTATAAACCAAAAAATAAATTTACAATAAATAAATAAATAAATAAATAAAATGGGGCCAGAACCTGACTATAAAAGGGTGGCATAAGGGAGTTTCTTCATCGCAATGGAAAAGTAGTGTGTCTTGATTGTTGTGATGTTTACATAAATCAATACTTTTGATGGAATTTCACTGTACTATATACATCCAAAAACATGAATATAAAAACTGGTGAACTACAAGTAACATCTATAGTTAATAGCGTGGTACCAATGTAAATTCTGGTGAAGGGTATACACAAACTATACTATTTTTGCAACTTCTTGTGTCTTAAATTATTTATAAACAAAAAGATACATAAATACATAAAAAAAATTTTTGAATGGGTAGTTAATTTAGTCTGTTACTTAATCTATGTTACCTCTATTCATCTAGCAAAGCCCAAACAAATCAGAAATTGTTAGAGCAGAAGAAATCTAGAGATCACTTAGTCTTGTGGTTTTCAAAGCCAGGGCATATCAGAATTCCCTAAGGCACTCATTAGATGACACATACTCCTGATCTTCTAGGAAACAATCTTTAGTGTGCTCCAGGAGAAATCTGTCTTTTCAACAAACTTTCAAGTGGTTCTTGTACAGCCACCCCCTTGCTTTTCCCACTTGTAGAAACCACTGGTCTTATCCAGCCACCTCATCTTACAAGTCAGAAACCCAAAGAAGCTCTTAAGTATCTCAGAAATAATTTGCCCAAGTAATCAGCACAGCTGAAATCAGAACAATAGCCTGTCCTCTGAATGAAAATGTTTCTGTAAGCGAGCCACCTTATTGCAAAACAATGAACACTGCCTTACAGGTAGCTACTTAGCCAATTCAGGCATAAATTGATGGAGGATATTTAGTAAGGGTATTTTTGTGTGTGTCTTGTGAAGGCAAGAGGCGTGGTATAACAATTAGTAAAATTTTTGTGTTTATATGGGAATATTGAAACTCTCCAGTTACTTATGTTCTGGAAAAATTTAAAACTCCACTAGGAAACGACATCGTCCCAGATAAATGTGGTTTTTTTCTTTTTTTTTTTTTTATAGAGCTGAGACAGTTCTAATTTGACAGCTATACAACTTTGAATGTGTATCTTTGCATATATTAAATTCTTGTATTCATTCTAGGAAAATGTCTAGTAGGATTTGGTTATAATGGTCCTGTTGTGGATCATATTCCTGGAATCTGTTTGAAGGTTGTCAAAGTAGCTAATATTTCTTTATTGGCTCTGTACAAAGAAAAGGGACCGAGATAATAAATTAACATATTACAATAAACTTTTCACTGACAGAAACTTACATAATCTTTATTTTAACCTATAAAGTCTGTTTAAATTGATCATTCAAGTATTAATTCACAGTCTTATGATACCATTGTTGGGGGATTGTCTTCGCAGGTTGTCCTGAGCATTCTTAGTTTCTAGCACAATCCCTATCCTTATTTGGTGAAGTGATGTTATATTTGTTAGTACATGAGGAAGAGAAATGAATTTTAAAGCTTATTGTTGCTGTAATGTAGCCATAAGAGTTACAAAGCAAGGCATTGAAACTAACAATTGTTTTTAAGCATAAATTGTTTCTTAGGAAAAAATCATTTTTAGAGTGACACATCTGAAGGGAACCAATATTTCCAAATACACATATGCACAGTCAGCACCTCATTCAGCCTATCACTCCAGCCTTTAATATGTGGTGTGTATCTGCAAAAACGAGGGGCCACTCACACACAGCCCTCAGAACCTTGGCCGGGCATGATGAGCACGCTCACAAATTTCCTTTAAGGCACTCTGCTCCCCAGACCACCTGAAGCTTTCAAACATCAACTCTGATGCTAAGGAGAACTGCTTCCTCAGGAGGGAGAGGAGGAAACAAATCAAGGTCCCCACATCACTAGTCAGACCTTCCAGTCAGGGAAGGACCAGCTCCCTCCACAGGTCCATTAGCAGTGATCCGCTTGATTATTTGTGATAATAAGTTATTGACACAAATTCTGTTCTCTAATCTACTCAGAGTGGGAGGTATTTTTGTTTAAGTCTAGTTTTCTAAAATTCTTTCACTGTTGTGAGTTAGAAATAGAACAAGGAGTTATGTTACTTGGCTGGGTTAAAAGTGTAGGACATACAGAGCATACTGAGATTTTCAGAGTTTATATGCTAATGATTATTTAATAATGCTTTACCTCTTTTAGCAACCAGCTAATGTTTAATTCTGTACAACAGTGGGCAGAATAAGCCATATTTTAAATAATTTTTCATTTCAATCATAGCTGAGAACAGTAGGGAGAACTGTTGAAATATGTTTTGTCCGTTATCACCTGCTTTGGAAACAGTGACATGGAATAGATTGTTTTGTCATCTTTTTCTCCATCAGCTTATGAATTTATTCAGCTTATAATAAGAATATTTTTCTATATAGTCTGACAACTTCAGATACTCTGTTCCATGTGTGTTTACAGGTAAGTATGACCCCTTTCCCCTGCTCAAATTCCTAATAGGTTCCAGTGTTTCTCTAGGCTGTTAATTCCAGTATACAAGATTTGATTTTGTTCATTCTGTATTTTACACATTTTCTTATGTGTATAATTAGGTACTTTGGTTCGCTGTCACTATACCTCTCTTCCTCCCATGATACGTGTGTGTGTGTGTGTGTGTGTGAGTGTGTGTGAAGTAATAGAAGAAAGCCATGTGAATTGGATTTACTGGCCAGGATTCATGATCTAGAGTTTGTCCTGTTGATGGATCTTAGAGTGCCTAGCAAGTTCTTGAAACTGTGTGCAAAATTTTCTGGTTGTGTGTGTGTGTGTGTACACATACATTTTTCTGAAAATGGGTTCTATACATTTTTCAGATTTCCAAAGGGGTTTCTATCAAACCCAAGAGACCAGCTACTGTTCAAATCTGTACAACAGTGAGCAGATTTAGTCACATATTACATAATCTTCCATTTTAATCAAAGCTGAGAACAGTCAAGAGAAGTTGCCTGTGGATTGACATTGTTTATAAAATGTCCCCAATGTGGTGAGGTTCCATGGATGATCCAGTCTGCAAAATGCACATTTTACATTCTACTTTGATTGCACTGGCTGACCTGATTATGGTCATTTTAGAAAAAAGATCTCCAATGTTATTGGTAAAGGTAGAAGCAGAAAGGAGGTATAAAGCTCAACGCTCAGGAATAAAAGCAGAAGATAAAAACCCAATGATGTTTTTAACATCTGAGAATGGAATACAAATTGATGGAATGGATTAAATTAAAAAGTTCAGCATGAACTTGGAAAAACAAATGACATAATGTCTGTGATTTGCTTTAAATTTTTTGAGCAAATAAAGTAAGTAAAAAAGGGTTAAATGAAACAAATATGCAAAATCTTGGTAATTGTTGATTCTGACTTAGAGTTACATGAGGGTTCATTGTACTATCCTCTCTACTTTTGCATATGTTTGAAATTTTCCATAATAATTTTTAAAAATTATATACACATTCTATTTGTTTAACTGCCACACTCTCTGGTTATACTAGAAACACGACATGGACAGTCAGATCTTATAGGAGCAAAATGGAGATAAGGGGGCAGGCAAGTGACAAGAAAAAGCTGAGAAAACTAAACCTAGCGCACTGAGAAATATGTAACACATTGGGAAGAAATGAAGCTGAAATCCATGCAAATTTTAACAAAAAGAGAAAAAGTTCAATTCAGTAGTAAAAGCAAAGTTAAATAAAATTATTTTTAAAGATTTGAGGAAATAGTAAAACAAAGACTCCTGGTGGGAATGTAAGTATAATCTTACTGATGAACAATTTAATGAAATGACTTAATATCCTTTGATCTGTTAATTGCCTTAGTAACAGTGTAATCTAAAGAAACAAAGTGTAAGCACCTGTTTCTGCACATATTTCTGATTGCCTTACATTCTGGAAGTTCTTTGAGGGAGGGGCTTTTATCTGCCCACTATTACTATATCCCTAGAATGGTTCCTGACCAAACAGGAAGTTAAGTGCTGAATGAATGTGTGTTAAACGAACAGTGAGGAATTAGAAATGACCAAATGTCAAACAATAGGAGAATTATTAGGTACATTTTTACAGAGAAGAAATCATAGTTAATCATATTAAATGTTATTTTCAAAGAACATTAAATGATATGAGAAAATGTTAAGATAAAATTTCCCAGATATAAAGTTAAGTGGAAAAAATCAGAATGTAAAACCATAAGCAGAATAATCCTAATTAAATATGTTTAAACTAGTACAAGGAAATACATTAAAAATTTAACTGAAGTTATCACTGGATGATACACTTAAGTGATTTTTTAAAATTTCTCCTTCACGGGGGGATACAAAGGTGAACCGTGTGCTGCGGGCTCCTCCCCTGAGGAGCTCACGCTCTGCTGTGGGAGATAAGACAAGTACACAAATAACCGCGATACCAGGAGGAAGGTGATAAGTCCCGAGAAAGATCTACACAGTGCTACAAAGGCACCCAGAGCAACCAGTCATCTGTGCCTAGCAGAAACCTGGTAGACTTCCTCGGCGAGGCGGTGCCGAGCAGGGTCTTGAAGGCCCAGCTGATAGACGAGGGTTGCAGAAGACACATCCCAGCCCAGCCCAGTGCGCACAAAGCGGGGAGACGTCCGCCTAGGGAGGCGGAGACTCGACAGAAACCACACACCCTGTGGGGTTGCCACTGCACGATCCAACAGCCTGGGCCAGAGCGAACAGAACAGGGAGAAGTCCTGCACAGGAAGTGAAAGCTCAGCAGAGATCACACACCCTGTGGTACGTGATCCAGCAGCCCAGCAGAGTCCAAGCTGACCAGAGAGGTGGCTCCCCGGAGAGGCCCAAGACCTGAGGCAACCATACACACAAGGCACTAGAGGCCAACTGAGCAGTCACGGAGGTAGCCATACCAAATTGGCAACCACAGCAACATCTTAGTTAGTCAATAGTCTCAAACTGGCGGACTGTGAAACCCGCTGCCACAATGAATAAACATCAAAAAAAAGACACTAGAAATACAAAAAATCAAGAAAGTACACCACCAAAAGTTAATAAATCTCAAACTCTAGATCCTACAGAAGAAGAAGCCCTTGAAATGACTGACAAGGAATTTCGAGTGATAATTCTAACGAAACTGAATGAGATACAAGAAAACTCAGCTAGACATCATGATGAAATGAGGAAAAGTATACAGGACCTGAAAGAGGAAATGTACAAGGAAATCAATATCCTGAAAAAAAATGTAGCAGAACGTGCTGAACTGAAGAAGTTATTCAGCGAAATAAAAAACACAACGGAGAGTTTAACCAGCAGGCTTGTCGAAGTTGAAGAGAGAACCTCTGAACTTGAAGATGGGCTGTTTGAAATAACACAAGCAGACAAAAAGAAAGAAAAAAGAATCAAAGACATTGAAGAAAATCTGAGAGAGATATCAGACAACCTTAAGCGCTCAAATATCCGAGTCATGGGTATTCCAGTAGGGGAGGAAAACGGAGATTGCATTGAAAACATATTCAACAAAATAGTGGCAGAAAACTTCCCAGGTATAGGAAAAATCACAGATCTTCAGACCAGGAAGCTCAATGATCTCCAAACGTATTCAACCCAAAAAGGCCTTCTCTAAGACATGTTATAGTCAAATTGGCAAAACTCAGACACAAAGAGAGAATCTTAAAAGCTGCAAGAGAGAAGTGGGCAAGTCACTTATAAGGGAGCCCCAATCAGGCTAACATCAGACTTTTCATCACAAACCCTAAAAGCTAGAAAGGAATGGGATGATATATTCAAAATACTAAAAGACAAAGATTGCCAGCCAAGAATACTCTACCCTGCAAGGCTATCCTTCTGAAATGAGGGGCAAATAGTATATTTCTCAGACAAACAAAAACTGCGGGAGTTCACTACCACAGGACCACCCTTACAAGAAATCCTCAAGGGAGTACTGGGTTTGGTTCCTGAAAAATAGCTACCACTACCAAAAAAACCCAAGAAAAATCAAAACACACTAGTATAATAAAAATGGCATTCATGAAGAGAAAACAAACAAACAAAAATGCTATCTACAACCTAAGGAACCAACAAACACAGAAACCAAACAGTAAATCAGAAAGCAAGGAACAAAAGACACCTAAGACAACCAAACAACCAATAAAATGCTAGGAATAAATCAACACCTTTCAATAACAACTCTTAATGTAAAAGGCTTAAATTCCCCAATCAAAAGACACAGACTGGCTGACTGGATCAAAAAACAGGACCCACCTATATCCTGCCTACAAGAGACCCACCTCACCCATAAAGATTCACATAGACTAAGAGTGAAAGGATGGAAAAAGATTTACCATGCAAACAGAAAAGAAAAACGAGCTGGAGTAGCTATTCTTATATCTGACAAAATAGACTTTAAACTAAAAACCATAAAAAGAGACAATGAGGGACACTACTTAATGATAAAAGGACTCATCCATCAAGAAGACATAACAATCATAAATATGTACGCACCCAATTTTGGAGCAGCCAGATTTATAAAACAAACTCTATTAGACCTAAAGAAGGAAATAGACACTAATACCATCATAGCAGGGGACCTGAACACCCCACCAGCAATATTAGACAGATCATCTAGGCAAAGAATCAGTAGAGAAACACAAGATCTAAACAAGACTCTAGACCAATTGGAATTGGCAGATATCTACAGAACATTCCACCCAACAACCTCAGAATATTCATTCTTCTCATCAGCACATGGATCATTCTCCAGGATAGATCACATATTAGGTCACAAATCAAGTCTCAATAAATTCAAAAAAATTGGAATTATCCCATGTATTTTCTCAGACCACAATGGATTAAAACTAGAAATTAATAACAAACGAAACTCTGGAAACTATACAAACACATGGAAATTAAACAGCATTCTACTTAATTACATATGGGTCCAAGAAGAAATCAAGCAGGAAATCAAAAAATTTATTGAAACCTATGAAAATAATGATACTTCATACCAAAACCTGTGGGATACTGCAAAAGCAGTATTAAGTGGGAAATTTATTGTATTAAATGCTCACTTCAGAAGAATGGAAAGATGGCAAGTGAACCACCTAACACTTCACCTTAAAGAACTAGAAAAACAAGAACAATCCAAACCTAAAGTTAGCAGATGGAAAGAAATCATTAAGATCAGAGCAGAACTCAATGAAATTGAAACCAAAAAAACAATTCAAAAGATCAATGAATCAAAACGTTGGTTTTTTGAAAAGATAAATAAAATTGACAAACCATTAGCATGGCTAACAAAAAAAAGAAGAGAGAAGACTCAAATAACCAAAATTAGAAATAAAAAAGGCTATATCACAACTGATTCATCTGAAATACAAGGAATCATTCGAGACTACTATAAACAACTATACGCCAACAAATTTGAAAATCTGGAGGAAATGGATAAATTTCTGGACACACACAAGCTCCCAAAACTGAAACATGAAGATGTAGAAAATTTGAACAGACCAATAACAATAAAGGAGATTGAAGCTGTTATCAGAAGGCTCCCAACAAAGAAAAGCTCAGGACCAGATGGATTCACAGCAGAATTTTACCAAACATTCAAAGAGCAATTGACTCCGATTCTTTACAAACTATTCCAAAAGATTGAAACGGACGCAAATCTCCCAAACTCATTCTATGAAGCTAACATCATCCTGATACCAAAACCAGGTAAAGATATAACCAAAAAAAGAAAACTACAGGCCGATATCCTTGATGAATATAGATGCAAAAATCCTCACTAAAATACTAGCAAACAGAATGCAGCAACACATACGAAAAATTATTCACCACGATCAAGTGGGATTCATCCCAGGGATGCAAGGTTGGTTCAACATACGCAAATCAATAAATGTGATACACCATATTAATACACTCAAACACAAGGACCATATGGTCATCTCTATAGATGCTGAAAAAGCATTTGATAAAGTTCAGCACTCTTTCATGACAAAGACCCTCTATAAGTTAGGTATAGAGGGAAAGTATCTCAACATAATTAAAGCCATATATGCCAAACCCACTGCCAATATCATCCTGAATGGGGAAAAGCTGAAAGGTATTCCTTTAAGAACAGGAACTAGACAAGGATGCCCACTCTCACCACTCCTATTCAACATAGTGTTGGAAGTACTAGCCAGAGCAATCAGAGAAGAGAAGGAAATAAAGGGCATCCAGATTGGAAAAGATGAAGTCAAACTGTCCCTGTTTGCAGATGACATGATCCTATATATCGAACAGCCTAAAACCTCTACAAAAAAACTCTTGGAATTGAAAAATGATTTCAGCACAGTAGCAGGATACAAAATCAACACACAAAAATCAGTAGCATTTCTTTTCTCCAATAATGAACATGAAGAACGAGAAATCAAGAAAGCCTGCCCATTTACAATAGCCACCAAAAAAATAAAATACTTAGGAATTGAGTTAACCAAGGAGGTGAAAAACCTCTATAATGAGAACTACAAACCACTGCTGAGAGAAATTAGAGAGGATACAAGAAGATGGAAAGATATCCCATGCTCTTGGATTGGAAGAATCAACATTGTGAAAATGTCCATACTACCCAAAGTGATATACAAATACAATGCAATCCCCATCAAAATTCCAAAGACATTTTTCTCAGAAATGGAAAGAACTATCCAGACATTTATATGGAATAATAAAAGACCATGCATAGCCAAAGCAATGCTCAGCAAAAAAAATAAAGCTGGAGGCATAACACTACCTGACTTTAAGCTATACTACAAAGCTATAATAACCAAAACACTATGGTACTGACATAAAAACAGACACACTGATCAATGGAATAGAATAGAGAATCCAGAAATCAACCCACACACTTACTGCCATCTGATCTTTGACAAAGGCACCAAGCCTATTCAGTGGCGAAGGGACTGCCTCCTCAGCAAATGGTGCTGGGATAACTGGATATCCATATGCAGGAGAATGAAACTAGATCCATACCTCTCACCGTATACTAAAATCAACTCAAAATGGATTAAGGATTTAAACATACACCCTGAAATGATAAAACTTCTTGAATAAAACATAGGAGAAACACTTCAGGAAATAGGACTGGACACAGACTTCATGAATACGACCTCAAAAGCATGGGCAACCAAAGGAAAAATAAACAAATGGGATTATATCAAACTAAAAAGCTTCTGCACAGCAAAAGAAACAATTAAAAGAGTTAAAAGACAACCAACAGAGTGGGAGAAAATATTTGCAAAATATACATCTGACAAAGGATTAATATCTAGAATACATAAGGAACTCAAACAACTTTACAAGAAAAAAACAAGCAACCCAATTAAAAAATGGGCAAAAGAGCTAAGTAGGCATTTCTCTAAGGAAGATATACAAATGGCCAACAGACATTGAAAAAATGCTCAACATCACTCAGTATCCGGGAAATGCAAATCAAAACCACACTGAGATACCATCTAACCCCAGTTAGGATGGCTAAAATCCAAAAGACTCTGAATGATAAATGCTGGCAAGGTTGCGGAGAAAAAGGAACTCTCATACATTGTTGGTGGGACTGCAAAATGGTGCAGCCTCTATGGAAAATGGTATGGAGGTTCCTCAAACAATTGCAGATATATCTACCATATGACCCAGCTATCCCACTGTTGGGTATATACCCAGAAGAATGGAAATCATCAAGTCGAAGGTATACCTGTTCCCCAATGTTCATCGCAGCACTCTTTACAATAGCCAAGAGTTGGAACCAGCCCAAATGTCCATCATCAGATGAGTGTATACGGAAAATGTGGTACATCTACACAATGGAATACTACTCAGCTATAAAAACGAATGAAATACTGCCATTTGCAACAACATGGATGGACCTCGAGAGAATTATATTAAGTGAAACAAGTCAGGCACAGAAAGAGAAATACCACATGTTCTCACTTACTGGTGGGAGCTAAAAATTAATATATAAATACACACACACACACACACACACACACACACACAAAAAGAAAACCGGGGCGGGGGGAGAAGATATAACAACAATTACTTGAAGTTGATATGACAAGCAAACAGAGGGGACATTGGTGGCGGGGAGCAGGGGAGGCAGGAGGGAGGGAGGTTTTGGTGATGAGGAGCAATAATCAGCCACAATGTATATCGACAAAATAAAATTAAAAAATTAAAAAATTAAAATTTCTCCTTCAGAGACAAAATCTAAGGTAATTAGAGGCGGGGGAGGGAGTGGGGGATGGGGAGAGATTGGACAAGGAACATAAAGAATAACTATGTAACAATATATATGCTAGTAATATTAGTTTGATCAACATATCTCAACATTGAACCCCCAAAATATGTATAATCAATTTTGATTCAATAAAAATTTTTAAAAATAAAAATAAAATTAAATTAAAATTTCTTGTTCAAATTCTTCTGTATTTCCCAAATTTTCTATGAGTACTCAAATCTTCTTTAAAAAATAAATGTTTAGTTTCACGTTCCATTGACAAATAAGTGTAGCATTACAGAAAGAGCCAAAGTCATCTCTGATCATTTCCAGTCCAAGTTCCCACTCTTCTCCCTCTCTTACAAGTTTGGTGTGCTCCTTTTAGACCACTTATTATATCTGTCATACACATACAGTATATGTACCTATAGAAAATGTGTATTAGTGAATTTTTAATATACGTAGTATCGATCTGCATGCATATTGTCTTAGTCTGTTTTGTACTTCTATAACAGAATACCACAGACGGGGTAATTTAAAACGAACACAACATATTTATTGGCTCACAATTCTGGAGACTGGAAAGTCCAACACTGAGGGGCCAGCATCTGACAAGGGCCTTCTTGCTGCATCATAACATGGTGAAGGCATCACATGGGCAAGAGAGAGAGCAAGAGGGAGCAAAACTCATGTTTTTATAAGAAACTCACTCCTGCAACAATGGCATTAACCCATTCATGACAGCAGAGCCTTCACAGCCTAATCACCTCTTAAAGATCCTACCTCTTAATACTGTTACAATGGCAGTTGAGTTGCTAACACATGCCTTTTTGGGGACACATTCAAACCATAGCACACAGTTAGCATCTAATTTTTGTTTTTTGTTTTAACTCAACAATCTATTCATGGGATCTGCCCATTTTGGCACATGGAGATGGAAGTCATTTCTCTTAACTGCTATTATATATAGTATCACATTTTATTTAGCCATTTTCCTATTGATAAGCAGGAAAGGGCCTGGGTACTCTTTGTCTGAACCTATTGAAAGAGGGGGCTGAGGAGACTACATATCCCTCTGCTGCTGGTGTTGGTGTTGGGAGTAAGAAATCTTCTTAAAGGATAGGGTGGGTGGCACTTCCCAAAAGAAAAAAGCAAGGTCAGTCCCTGGTACCTGCAGAAAGAAGACCAGGGGAGCTGGTACACAGCTGAGCAGGGACTTCTAGTTTAGAAACTAAGGCATAACCAAGTCATGACAAGTATCTTCTCTCTCTCTCCACGCTGTCTGGTTATCAAAATGTCTCTTACACTGGTCTCTTTCTCTTTCCTCTGTCACCATCACCACCTCACCACTGCATTAGCCTCTTGGCCTCCATCCAGTTTCTCTTCCCTCTAATCCATCCAGTGTATCACTGCCAAACACGTCCTCCAAAAACAACTCCATAGAGTCACCCTTATATGTTAAAATTTTCAAAGGTGCCCCTGTGGGATCCTTCTCTTGGTTCCCTTTCCAGCCTGCCATGGCTCCTAACTTAAATGCTCTTGACCCTCTAGTCTCTTATCAGATTCCTCCCTGTCCTTCAAGTCCCCTTCCTCTGGGGTTCTTCCCCTGGGCTCAGTGATCATCCACATAATCAAACATTCAGTGAAGACGTATTGAGTGCTATCAAGTACCAGACACATGAAAAAGCTTGAGGTTCTGGAATGCACCAAAGGCGCTAAATATACTGAAGTATGATTTCCCATGAGTTTATCTGGGCATGTTTTGTTAAATTTCTACCTCTTAGTAATAACTAACAGTAACTTCTGGGTACTTGAAAAGCTTCAAAGTAATCCAAGAAAGCATCACGCAGCTATAGGTTTCATTTATTATTATGTAGAGTTAATTTGAATATACGAATACATGTGAGCTTTCAATTTGTTTTTAATAATCTATAAAATGGGACTTGGTGATCTCTAAAATTACTTTCAGCTCTAGTCTAGAATACAAGATACTGGCAACAGGACTCTTACTTACACCACTAGATGTCACTACTGACAACACAAAAGTTAAATCATAGCAAGGGCTTGATATCACAGTACTGCTTTAAAGACCATCACCAAATTTAAGAATAAAAATGTAAAAACACCTCTATAGATAAATCCTAAAAAAATCCAGAGGAGTACCTTTGAAGACCTGTGAGCACATTCATGTAGCTCAGTGCCCTGGCACAATAATAGTTAAGTACTTTGTACATCCTTCTAGAACAACCTTCAGCAACCTACTGGTTAGCAGCATAAGGAGGGAATCAGAGAGTCTTAGAATTGGAAGAGAGCTTATTTATTTGTTCATTAGTTTTCAGATCTCTGATCTCTAAAGTTAGATATACAGTCTATATCACAACCCAGCACACACACATACACACACATACACACACACACACACGTACATACACAGATACAGATTTCATATATGAGAGTACTTTTGAAAGTTCGTGGAAAAATGGAATAAAAAGATAATAAAAATCCTTCCATGAACTTTTTGAAGTACTCTCATACATACTGTATAGATGAAACCAAAGTTTCACAAAACAATAATACCCTGACTATGTGCAATGCACTTTGATAATGTATTCAACTTCATTTTTAAAAAAATGTATTCAACTTCATTTTTTAAAAAATAATGGTCCTAAACCAATACATTGTTTACGTATCACGTAATATACTTCCTCATATTAATACATCAGGAAATAGAGGCTCAGAGAGGTGCAGTGACTTGTCCCAGGGAACACAGTGAGCCAGAACTCAAGGCTTTTTGGGATACCAGCAGGTTCTGTTTTGAGAGGCCCTCAGTAAAGACTGAAAAGTGTCCTTGGCACTGTCCCAGCCCCTCCTGTGCTCTTCTACCTCTAAATCCTGTAGACAGTACATTGTGGTGGAAAAAACCGACAAAGTATATATGTGATTAGTTATATGCAGGAGTCATTTTAAAAATGCAGGGTCTGTCTAAAATGCAAATCACTTTATCTTGTCTGCTTGAATCCCCTCAGTAGCTCTTTGCGGTTTTCAGGCCAAATACAAATTCTGTGTGGCAAAGAAGACTCTTCCAGACCTGACCCCAGACCCGCTAAGCAGCTTCATTCTTCACCACCTCTGCACGTGCACCTTCAAGGTTTGTCCTCCAATCTTGACCTGGCTAAATCATAAGTTTTCTGGGACTCCACTCACTCTCCTCTTCTGCAAAGCCTTCCTTGGCACAAGCTTCCCACACCTCTGCCACCGCATGCATCCTACTGTCCCCAAATCTTGTCTGTCCTCTCCACTGGATGATGGCATTCTCATGAGCCACATCTTCCCATTTACCATCCCTGGCACCTAGCCTAGGGCTCAGCACATAATAGACACTTACATATACTGATCGGCCAAAATGAATATTTTCATATTCTTATTCTCAAATTTTAATCCTTAAAAAAACACTCACTGGAATATCAGCCCTCTGAATCATATAAGAGCTGATTTTGACAATGTAGAGCTCCATTTCCTAATTTCTTGAGAGTGTGTAGCATACAAAAACAACGGTATCTACCAAGAGAGAAATGGATGTGAAACCTGTGTTGACCGCTTTTTCTCTTTAATTTAATAAGTCTTGGTTGTGGAGGAGGATTACAATAATTTTATAACCCCCAGCTTACAGGCTGGTGAACACAGTCTCTGCTCCTTACACTGATTTCTCGAAGAACTCGCCCACCCCCTTGAATCCCCGGACCGAGAGCCTTCCTAGATCCGCTTACGGGGCAGCTTTAACCAGCCTTATTTTGGACTGAAGGTGCTTTGTACTATATTAGGTGGAGAGGAAATGGGGAGGAAAAAAATCCTCATATTGCAGAGAAAGAACTGTCAATTTGACTAAACAAAATATTTTCTACTGTTTAATAACTTGGGATAACATTCTATCAGTATAACTGCATTTTTAAAAATGAAAATGATCACCCCCAAATTAAAAGTTTTTTAAGTAAAGAAATTTTTGAAAAGAAATAGAGCTGACTGAGGAGATGGATCTATCTGAGGAAGGTCTCCACGATCTGTAGGAGCTCTTCAGAACATTTTTCTGCCACTGGTGAATTTTTTAGGTCTTCATTGATCAGAGAATATAAAATTTTTTTTGACTTTTAAGAAAAATTAGACATTGGCCCTAAACCGATAAACTATATTATCTCAGAATCTGTTAGCAAAGGATAACTAATATTTCCAGACAAATACATCACTCAGATGACACATTATTGTACACATTTTTTACACCAGAAATGACATGGCTTGAGAAATGACTTGCTGAGAAATCTGTGTTTACATTAAGGAGGGGGGAGGGGATCTTTGCAGAAATTGAAAAGATGTTAAGTGGTAAATACCAAAATGCCCAGCAAGCATATAAGCAGGCTCTTATCCTAGCATAAATATGTGCAGCTCAGCGTTTTAAAATTTACTTTTAGCTTTTCTAGCAGTTTTAGTTAACTCTTTCTCTACTTCTACTCCTTTTGTAAGAGTTCAGCCCTTAACCTGCCAATGCAAACTGAGGGAGCTGTCCTGGTCCTCCACAGCCCTTAACCTGCACCTGTGGATGGAGGGTGGTGTCCTGGTCCTCCTGATTCAGCAGCAGATGATTCCCTCACCCTAACTAGTATTCTACAAGTTTGCCACCTTGTGAACAAATTTCCCCTAAACTTCCTTACTATCCATGAAATACCTGGACAAACATTAGGAAGCAAGTCCAGCTCGCACAGAAATGTCTAGTGGTAGAGCAAAACCATGCAAATCAATGCCACAATAAGGGACACCCAGACCAGAGGTTCTCCAGGGAGTATCAGATTTATTCCAGAGAGGCTGTATTAGAGGTGGCCCCAGCATTTGTAGCTGTGAAAGATCCTCAGGTGATTCTGAAGTACATCCCTCATTAAAAGATGCTAATCCAGATTCTCTAAAGAACCAATTACATTCTTCTCTTAGTTTTAGCCCCTAGCAAATAAAAATGAAAAACAAGCAACCAAAATAGATACTTCTTCCAGATTAGGTTCATCTTAATACCTTACTGGCTATCAAACTTATTTACAAGCCAAATGAATGACAATCAATTACAAGAAAGGTAAGCATTTAATGATATCTGTGTAATACTTTACAATATTTTCTCATGCATTAATGATTTCGTGTGGTTCTCACAGCAACCCTATGAGGTAGCTTGTTACTGTCATATTAACGAGGAAGAAAATAAGTCTCAGGGACATGAAGACTTACTCAAGATCCTGCAAAGAGTTGAGAAGAGCAGTGGTGGCTTTGACAGGTAGAGGGACAAAATAACAATTGTTTTATTACTATAGATAAAAAGAGTTTTTAATATTTAAATATTTCCTGTAGATTTTTTAAAGCTTACAATTACTATGCCACACTATGCTTGTAAAAACACATTATCTCGCCTATAATATTTTCTTTATTCTCTATCTATACACACACTCATACACACATACAAATATATACACACTTTTGGAGTAAAACAGAAATAATCCATTGTTCCTGAGTTTGACTGTGGGAGAATAATTTAGGACAGATCATGTATATAACATTAGTTTTCAGCGATATATAAACCGCATATTTTAATTTTCATACATCTTACATTAAAATGAACAACAAATACATTTCTCCATCACCCTGCACAGCAGAAAAAGAGATGTGAAATACCTGGCCCAGAAAAGAATGACCCATAAGTGCCCTAATGATGTCACTATTTCTAGTAATACAGAGTTAGATCCATTTTTTGCTATTTATAGTGATTTGTATCTTTGATGTGTTTCTCTAAACATTCAGAATATCAAATATCAGTTGCTGCCGATATTTGTTTCCAGGGGGAAAAAATCCATGTCAAACCTTGGTGAGGTGAAATTGCATGATATTGGCCCTGATAAAACCAGGTAAACTCTTGGTGTTCTTCATGAGCAATTTCTTAGCTCAATAGAAGAATCTGAAGAATGAGAACAAAACAAAAGCAAAGAAAATAAAAGAAGGGCAACTGAGCAGTGAAGACTTATTTCAAGAATATCAACACTAAAATACAACCATATACTCCTATAGTTGGGTGAGTGCTACTTGTAGCAAAATAAAATGCTTCCTAAATGAGTGGGTAGGGCATTGATTAGAAAACTGAAAAACAAGTCAGAGTCCAATCTATTAAAGATGAAAGCAAATTTAACATGTTGTGAGGCCAGCCAAGATGTGTCTAAGTGCAGCAGAGACACCATAATCCTTGTAACAGCAAAATATTTAATCCAGGCTTTCCTTTTTACCTTGTCAATCACCATTTCATTCATCCTGAGCAGTTGCTTTGGCATAACTCAGAGGTAGATTCAGCCCAACAACTGGCCCTACAATGCTCAGCCATGATGTGATATAGTTGATGTTCCTAGGAAACAAGTGAAATACAGTCAATGCTAACATTTCCATCATGGTTTTGGGATGAATGGGAGAAAATCAGTCTGTTACCAACAATAGCAGAAATGATGCTTTCTTCAAAGATGTGTGCCCATATCTTGGAATTACTACATTTCCAAATGCCAGTCCCATTGCTTGACAAGGATCTGAGGTGCAGAGAGACTGTAAGGATTCCCTCATTAAGGTAGTGGAAGGGTAAGGTAAAGCATCCGGGCTCCTGAGTCCCCTTGGTGACTCAAATCTTATACTTAAAACGTAAGTCATTTACAAAGGAAGCAGAGTGCTGTGGTTAAGAGCGTGGTTCTGAGGCAAAAATGCTTCGATTAAAATCCCAGTTCCATCCCTTAACTAGCTGTGTGACCTTGGCCAAGTCACTTAAATCCCTTGTGCTTTAGCTTCCTCCTCTATAAACCAGGTAAAATAATGGTACTTAGCTCATAGGGGTGTTATGAAAATCCAGTGTGTTAATATATCTAAAACTCTTAGAACAGCACCTAGCACAGTAAAAAATCAATAAATGTTAGCCATTATTACAAAGAATATTTCTTTTTTAGCCTAGCTTTTAGAGAGACATAAAAAGATTTACACCTTTAAAATCAGAGTAGAAGCCAATGTATCTTGATGGTGTTTCTTACCTATTGATTTTCCAAGAATTCTTTAACACAGGAGTCATGAATTCATTCGTCTTACAGGGATGAAGTACAAAAAAAGGTTGCCCTAGTATCGGATGTTCCTGTAAGAAGCAGAATTGCCAGTGTGAGTTACTTTGAAAATGTTAAAATAAAGAATCTGGTTTACTCCTTTAAAATAAAGTTTTGTTTTAAATTACAAGTTGTTGAATGAATATATAGGTTGATTTCCTATTTTGAAATATAATTTATAATCCAAACATGAGAAGAAGTTGGTGAGAAAGAGCTATTTATTGATAAAGTAGTATAGTCAAGTATTGGAGGGCATACGGTTTTGTTTACACAATACAAACTGTAGATACATTTTATCAGTTCCCTCTCTTTGGTGGCCCAAATTTTATCAGTTCTCTCTCTTTGTTGGCTGGTGTTCCCTTTGGCCTATGATTATTCTTCAGTTTTTTCTCAAGAATGTTCATGAAGCTTACTAGCTGACCATCTGAACAAAATGTTTCATTCAACTCTTTGTCAGGAGTTAAGTTTTGGTAAGGGGGCCAAAGCTATTTGCATCTTTTTTTACATAAATGTTGTCAACATGTTAATTGTTTTAGGCCTGACTGCATGCAGTGCCAATGGGCACATGTTCAGTGAGTAGAACTGGTGGAGGGAGATGGCCTGCACTATCTAAATTGTTCCATGTCTGTCTGTCTGTCTGTCTCTCTCTCTGGGTTTCTCTTTTTGCCTATTTCTCTCATTTTGTTTCTCCCAAGCCTATAGAGCTCTTTCTGTAAGTTAAAAGCCCATATGATGTAACTCTACGCCCTTTATAAGAGAATGATTGGATATAAGGTACAGGACTGTTGCCAGATTAGCGATGCGGACATCAGCCCTAGAGGATTTTGAGTGGTGAGTAATCTATGTACAAGTTCTACCAACACAAAAGCAATTATTGATGATAAGTTTGTCGATTGTTTACACTGTGGATTAACCATTATGGCAGACACTGCAAACTCAAATGCCTATGAAGACCAGGCAGGTGATCAAAAGGGGTAATGCCAGTTAAATACACCAGCAGGTGGGGGGCCCATGGGGACTGGAGAGTGTGCCCATCTGAGGTGGTCCTTGCTACCCTGTTCCAGCCAACTGTGCCATGTGGCAATGCAGGTTCAGCAAGCTAGACCTTCCCGTTTGTGAAAATAACCTAGAAAACCAGTTTATGTAAAACTGCCTAAATTTAAATGTTGGCCCATTTTTTTAAAAAAACCATGGCGTAGGTCAAATAAAACATGCGTGTGGGCTAGATTTGGACTAGGGGCTGCCTATCTTCTTCTCTTGGCTGCTTTTCTTCTTAGCCAGCCCAAGGAGAAGCTGACCTCAGAACTGCTCAGGGGAAGAGTTATGTGATTGTCCCTTCTGCTTCCCCTCACCACCACCACCCTCCGCCACCTGAAACATTCACGTCTGCATGAATGTGTACACACACACCACGGAACTGGGAAGGACAGTTCCCCTTGTATCGGTGACATTGTGTGTAAAGATTTTGAGGGTGTGTGTGGTGAGGGATGAGTTATCCATTAGTTGTCGGTTGTTGTAGTATGTATCATAGGCGACTGTATCTTTAAGATAAACAAAGTCTCTGATCCTATGGAACTTAGATCCCAGTGCAGGAGACAGCCAATAAACACACAGAACAAATAAATAAACAAGATAATCCAGACAATAATACGCACTATGAAGGAAAGAAAACAGGGTAATGTGATTCTGGAAGGACTGTGGTGATGTTACATTTGGTGAAAGGGACGGCCTCACTGAAGAGGTGTGCAATGGTAGTAGGAGGTGGGGCCCTTGGGAGGTGGTTAGGTCATGAGGGTGAGTCCCTCATGAATGAGATTAGTACACTTATAAAACGGACCCCAGAGAGCTCTCTTGCTCTCTTTCCATCATGCGAGGACACAGTGAGAAGACGACTGTCTACGAAACAGGAAAGAGGTCCTCACCAGACACTGGATCTGCCACCACCTTGATCTTGGACTTCCCATCCTTCAGACTGTGAGAAATAAATGCTTGTTGTTTAAGCCACCCAGTCTATGGTATTTTTGTTATAGCAGCCTGAATAGACTAAGGCAAGATAATATTTCATAAGAGATCAGAATGACAAGAAAAAACCAACCATGTAGTGGACTGGAGGCAGAGTGTTAGGCAAAAAACCCTAAGGAAAAATGAGCACAGGAAATGTATAGAGGAAATGCAAAAGAACTTTGGAATTACCCTGGACTAAAATAATGACTGTTCAGAGGGCTGAGATTTAAAAAGCTAAGTATAGTCTAAATTCTTTTTGGATGATCTACATAGGTAACAATGGACAGAATACAAAGGTATAACCCATCTTACTGATGTGAAGACATGTTACCTTCTTAAATAAAATCAAATCTAGACCTCCACGGTTGCACTGGATGGAAACACTGCTTGATGGGGAGGGTCAGCTCAACCACACAGCCTTCACTCTCTCCAAGGCTCACTCTCCTCTCGGCACCTCCTGAAAATTACCATGGCTGCTTTCTTTCTTCTTTTTCCTTTTTATTTACTGGTTTATTATAAAGGATGTTACAAAGGATACAGATGAAGAGATGCAGAAGGCAAGGTACAGGGAAGGAGCACAGAGCTTCCATGCCCTCCTGGGCACAACTGTGGCCACTTTCATGCTGATCTCATGGAGAAACTCTGGCTTTGAACCCTCTAGCCCGGCTTCCCGGGCTGAGGCAGAACAGACTGTTCAAACAAGAGTCTATTGAAAGTTTGGGAATGTCAAAAGGATAATAAAGACAAAAGCAACACGGCTCTTAAAGAGCCAGGCTGTTAGAACGCTGGGGCTCCCAGGCCTGTCTGAGTCAGGTGGGACACCAGGAAGAGGTCTTGGCTAAGCCTTCCCTTCTTGGCCTACACAGTGGATGGAAACACTCTCAACCACCACCTAAGAATGTCTTCAAAGAACCTCAACCCTTCACAGTTGAGTTTCTGTGAGGATTTGGTTTCTCTCATGAGGAATGGGTTCCTTATACAGTCAAGATCTTGCCTCTTACTTTACAGGCCTATGGCCTAACTTTTCAAGATTTCAAGAGTAACCATAGCAGAGTAAAATGCACGTGCAATAGATATATACACTTATAGTTCAGGGTACCACTTTCTTAGAGCAGACCTGGAACCACGTCACATTGCAGCTGTGCTCATTTGATGCTGCTTAGCAAAGACTTGGAACTTTACTTCCATAAGTCATCTTTTGCTCCTTCCATATAGCAAATGGGTAAGAGCATGCAGAAGCTCTGCTGTGAAGACTGTGTGGGGTCAAGTCCTGCTCTACCACTTAGTAGCTGTGAGCTTGGGAAAACCACTTAACCATTTTATGTCTGTTTCCTCATCTGATAACTGGGGCTAATGATAGCACCTGCCTCATAGATTGATTGTGACCCTTCAATGAGATAATTCCAGAAAAGTGCATAGCACAGTGCCTGACACATAGCAAACACTTAGTTGGCTATTATTATTCAACCTATTGATATCTAAACAGACAAGGATAATAGCCAGACATTCAGAACATGGTCTAATGGTGTTCTATAATAAAGCCCAATTTCAACATCTAAAAACAGGAACCTTTCAGAGATTATGCAGCATGGTAAAAACATCACTGATTAGTGTCTAAATGTTTAGGAATATTTGACAACTGATTATAACTGAAGGAAAAAGAAGTCTGAATTAGTAAAAGGTCTAGGTATATATGGCAACTAGAACTATCAATATATTGGTATTCGGGTTTAAAGCCAAATTAATGGAAAATAATTTAAATGAATTTAAATTAAAAGCTTAAGCACTTCAAAAATTCTTCAGCAATCTACAGTATTTTAATATTAATTTTTCCTCAAACAACCTACAAACAGTCATATTAGCATTTAAGATTATGTTCTAATAAAATAAAATGCATGTTGATGCTTGTGTGAAACACTTTTTTAAATAATAGAGACTTCTATGCCTTAGAAGAGCTTTTAGAATAGCTCGGGCATTTCTTTAATACAGGTTTGGCCATCTGAAAAAAAAACTCTTTACCCTTTACTATATACTATTAAGACCTTATAGCTATGTGATTAAATAGAACATATTAAAATAAATGACTGTCTTTAAAAATCACCCCACCCCCGACCCTGGCTTCATCAATAGGGAAGCTTACCAGAGCAAGGCTGGCCATAAGAAAAAGTAGCTGTGTTGCCAGAGGGGCCGACTGGATTTCCAACAGATAGTGCAAACTACTGCTCAGAGGCATTATCAATAAAAATGGCAAAATAGGTACTAAATGAAAATGAAAAACTGCAGCTCTGCTGGCCAGAGGTTACAATCCCAGTTGAGGCAAGCACCAGATAAACCAGAAATTTAATGGGAAGATCCTGGAAATGAGACAGTTGCAGAAGGACTAGATAAGTTCTCAAGGCATCCCTGGCACATGCAAACTACACACATGTGCAGGGGAGGTGTGAGAAGGCCTAATGGGAAGTGCAAGCCAAGGTGACTTGAATACTCTGAATTTTTGAGTGTGCTCCCAATCCATTCATCAGCAATAGAGGGAAGCCTTACAGGCTTGAGATATTTGAGCACAATCTCTGTCCAATCATTAGCTAGCCAGCAAGCTATATAGACACAACTGGGTGACCCTGAGGAAGGCAAGCTAAAAAATAAAAACTAAAATTAAAAAATAAAATAAAATAAACAGAGACATCAGTGGCCACAGTTATAGGGGAGACAAATTCTGCAGATAAAGCCTAAGGAAGTTACTGAAACAAACAAGGACAATGGCAACAACAGCAAAAAGACAGCTTTTGGGGAAAAATATTTAAATCTAGAATTGCAGCAATATATTATCTAAAATGTCTAGTTTTCACAGGAATTTATGAGACATGCAAAGAAACTGAAAAGTGTGACACATACTAAGGGGGAAAAAAGTCATTAATAAAAACTGATGCTGGGTGCGCCCAGATGGGATGGGATTTACAAAGAATCCAAAGCAGCCATTGTAAACATGTTCAAAAAATTAAAGAAGACTATATTTAAAGAATTAAAAGGGAAAAATTTTGATGATGACCTTGCAAATAGGTAATCTCAATAAGGAAATACAAACTATAAAAAGAACCAAATGGAAATTCTAGACTTAAAAAGTACAATAGCAGAAATAAAAAATTCACTAGATGGGCTCAACAGTAAATATGAGACAGCAGTGGAAAGAAGTAATGGATTTGAATATATATTAATAAAAAGTATTCATTTTCTGAAGAAAACAGAGAAAAAAATGAGCCTCAGAGACCTGTGGGACAACATCATTTGCACAGCATATATGCAAAAGCAATCTGGGAAGAAGAGAGAGAGAAAGGGGCAGGCAAAATATTTGGAGATATGCTGGCTGAAAACTTGTAAACTTTGATGAAAACCGTTAATTTATAGATCCAAGAAGCTCAACAAACCCTAAGTAGAAACACAAAGAGATCCACACCTAGACAGATGACAGTCAAATGGCTGACAAAGACAAGGAGAAAATCTGAAAAGCAGCAAGAGATAAAGGACTCATCACACATAAATGGGAATAACAATATGATAATGACAGACTTCTCATTAGTCCAGAAGGCAGCAGAATGACATATTCAGAGTTCTGGAATAAAACCTCAAACTGTCAACCAAGAATTCTATATCCAGCAAGACCATCTTCAAAAATAAAGGTAATATAAATACATTCCAAAGGAAACAGACTGAGAATATTCTTGCTAGTAGATCTGCCTTCTAGGATATACTAAAGGAAGTCCTTCAGGAAATAATACCAGAGGATATCTTAAATCCACAGGGGAAAAAAAAAAAAGCCTCATAAATGGTGAACATGAGACTATTTAAATGTTTTTTCTTCTCTCAATTCCTTTAAAGGATATAAGATTACATAAGCAAGCATTATAACACCAGTGTTGGGTTTATAACATATATAGATATAATATACATGACAACACTAGCACAAAAGAAGGGAGAGGAAATGGAAGCATATTGAACAAAGTTGTTTGCTATGTTTTAGCAGAATCAAGTCAGTATTAAGTTGTGCTTCTATTATTAAAATGTTAGTAAGCGTGTTGTTTTTGAGAGCATTTGCTATCCAAAAGCTCCTTCTTGTTGTGAAATAAATCCTTTAAGTATGTTGTTAATCATGACCACTCTTCTAGCAATGTGTCAAAAGCACCCATAATTAATTACATGGTTAAACTATACATGCCTCAACATCCAATGCTTTCTAAAATGTATCAGTTTCGCTTAGTTGTGGAAAATTAACCAAATTATTAACTACTTTTCACATATAAATGGAAAATTAATTTTTAAAATATTCAAAATAAATCCGTTTCTAAATATATAGGACTACTGAATACAAGGCTTTGAGTTTTGAAGAATATAATAATGCTCATGTTATATTAAAAAAATCAAGTTTCCCTGATGTGATTCACACATTGTCTCATTTTTTCATTTAGCAAGCATTAAGTCTTCTTGTCTGATAATTTTAAATAGATTTAAGCCTAACTCAAGGCAAAGAGTCTGTAATTCAAAACTGTAGTTAATCTTAAAGAGATCTTAATGCTGCAGAAATCAAAGAATTTAAAGTCACTGTGGTGACCTAAGCCAATTCAATCAGCTGATCCTGCAAGCCCAGAAATTTGTATTCAGACAAAGTAGGGTAGAGAATTTACAAACTGAGCCATGTGATCAGTGTAGACAATCAATCTGGATGATATTCTCCAAATGGCATTTTTCTGCGGTGGAGATTTTTTAAGGATTATGCTATCTGTATTTTCTGCTTTTTCCTTCAGACAACCAGAATCAGAGGTGAAAGCAGTCTTTAGCTGGCTTAGGAACTGTGCTTTGGAATTCAAAAAAAATTTAAACTCCTATACCTTATTTGTTTAACATACATTTTTTCAGAAATGGAAGAACATCAAAACTGTCAGGATCTTTTTAGTGACATTTCTTAGATCAATTCAGGAGGTAAATCATATGAAAGTGCTACCATCTGCTGTCAGTACTAATGAACTGAGCAAATCTGCACTGAGAAAAATGTCCGTGTGGAAATACACGCAGCCAATGAACTGTGTTAAGCTTACAACTCAATAAACACTTCTACTGGAACAAAGTTCTGCTAAATGGTTTTTCCGTGAAAATAGAAATGATGGGTCAGATTTCTATCTCTGTAACTCTGGAGGAGTTATATAGGCACATTCCCTTATGAAATTTAATTTAGCAATGGTTAAATGTCTCATAAAATAAGTCTGACATGATACTGTGAATTGGTTTTAGAACTATTAGATGTGACTATCACAAGGAAATGATAATACTGCACCTTCATTCTTACATGTAATAAATATGATGAGTTACTTGGTTCATTTCTTAATTTTCTTGGCTCTCGGGAGGATACAAATATAATTTCACATACTAAGCTTTCACCCAGTTTCATATTCCAAACTGATCAAATTTGCCTTCCACTCCAGGCACATTCCTCAGTAACGGAGAGAGACATTTCCCTCATTCTACTCCCTCAAGCAGGGGAAGGAAAATGACTACTGAGATTCTACAGTATCAGACTCTGTGTTAAATGCTTTTCACAGGCCACCAACCACAATAATTCTTTGAGGAAGGATTCATTATCACCACTTTGGAGGACAGGTTCAAAGAGATTATGCATAAGGCAATCCATGTAGTGAGCAGCCAAGCACCTCCACACCTCCAAAGTCCACACATTCACACTGCACCTCCCCATGCCTCTGACCAGAGCTGGTGTCTAAGACAGGCCCCGGTTTCCACCCTCTTAAAAATCCACCTCTTCAAAAATCTGTTTATTTATTTTAAAATAATGTGTTTTCATAAAATTATAAGAGCAATACATATAGAGAATTCAGAAAAAACAGAGACCAACAAAGAATAAAGGCAGTGTAATCCAAAACTGCCCAACTCATTTAATCACTACTTGGTGAATTTCCTCTCAGACCTTTCTATACACACACATTCATAGTTCCTGTTGCTTTTTATTCACTGGATAGGTATTTATTAAGTGTCTACTATGCGCCAATCCCTGTCATATGCGTCTTTTGTTGATCCTCTCTAGGTACCTTTGTCTTCTGTTTTACTCATTTCTGCACTTACCTTTATTATTTGCCTCCATATATTTTGTTTGGATTTATTTTGCTGTTCTTAATTTTTTAAATATACCATGGGTACTTAAAAGAATATATTTAAGAAAAATGTAATTTTCAGTTGCTGGCTACAGTCTTCTATGTGTTTCATTAGATGAAGCTAGTTATTTTTGTTGTCCACATCTTCTTATTCCTGTCTGCTTGATCTATCAATTTCTAAGAGAAGTTCAAATCTCCCCTATGACAGTTGATTTTGTACACTTCTGCTTGTAGATTGTCAATTTTTGCTTTATGTATCCTGAAGCTGTATTATTCAAATGCATAGAAATATATCCTCCTAGAGAAATTGAAACTTTAATATAAAGTGATCATATTTATCTGATTGTGCTTTCTGCCAAAAAAGGATTTTTATCTGATACTAACATAACCACACCAGCTTTCTATTTACATCCATGCACTTTAAAAAATTATTTGACTTTCAATCTTTCTGTATCCTTATGTTTAAGATATTTCCTGTAAAAAGAACATAGATGGATTTTTAAAAATTCACCTTTACAATCTGTCTCTTAAATGGATTGTTTAGTTCACTTACAGGCTTTGTGGTTACTGGTATAATTTGATTTCATTTCTTCCATATTTTTGTGGGTTTTCTGCTCATTCTATTTTTAATGTTTCTTCTTTTGCTTTTCTTTTTTCCTCCTCTGTTGCCTTCTCTTGGATTGACTGAGTGCAGGATTAAATTTTTTTCTCATTGCTTTTTCTCTTTTTATTAGCTTGAAACTTACATGTTTTATTTCTAAACTTTTAGTAATTATTCCCAAATTTTAAAATTACTATTTCACTTAATAAAATCTATAATTATTCAATATTTTTACCTTTTACCCAAATAACTCAAGTACATTAGGATGTTTAACTCTGATCCCCCATTCCCAATTTACATAATACTGTTGTCCATATTTCAGTAGTATCTTTTGTTTTTTAACCCTATAAAGTAGACATTATTCATGTTTTATAACTCAATATTTGTTGAGATTTACTAATATTTTACTATTCTTTTTGCTTACCAATTTTTTTCCTATATTTCAGCATCCATTCTGGGATCATTTTCCTTATGGTTGAAATAGGTCCTTCAGAACACCCCTTATTGAAGATTTATAAGAAGTAAATGGTCCCATCCTGTGCCCTCATTTTCGAAAAATAATTTTTTGTAGGTATAAAATTCTAGGTTACAATTATATTCTTTCAACACTTGGATTATATTATCCTATTTTCTTCTGACTTCATTTTTTTCTGTTTAGAAGTCACCTATCAGTCTAATTATCGTTCCTTCTAAGGTCTTCTCTTTCTAATATTTCACTATAAAGTGTCTACATCTGATTTTTTTCCCATCTATCCTGTTGAAGACTCATCGAGTTCCTGAATCTAAACATCAGTGTCTTTTCAATAATTCTGGAAAATCCTCAGCATCAGGTCTTTGAATACTGTCTTTCCTTCATTCTCTCTCGTCTCTCCTTTTGAAACTATTAGATATGTTTTTCCTCTTCTGTCCCTTGTATTTCTTAACCTGTTTTCATATTTACCTTCTCTTTCTCAGTTTTTGCTGTAATGTGTGCAATTTCTTCAGATTTATCTCCTAGTACATTACTGCTCTCCTTAACTATATTTGTCTGCTTTTTAGTCTACACCTTCTAACTATATACATTCCTTTCTAAAGTTCTTTTTGATTATTTCTTAAATTTGCCCAATCATTTTCCATAGTCTCTTCTTCCTATATCATACTTTCAGTATTTTCACCCACTTTTTAAAATATGTTCAACGTATTTAAAATTTTGTACTGAATAATTTCAGCTTCTGAATTTGTGGGTCTGATACCACAATTGTTGTCTGCTGGCACGCACTGTTAATTGCTTGTTATGAATTCCTGTTTTTTTTAAGGTGAATTTATAGTAGGACTATAGATATGGCAATTCTTTGATGCCTAAGATTAAAAACACATCCCTCCAAAGAAGTTTATATATACTCTGCCTGGTGCCTAGGAGGGATTCCAACTCCATACTAACATGAGGGTAGAGCTGTATTTAGGAATTTTCTGGGGAAATTTTTTTTCCCCCTCTTTTCACCTGTTCTAACATAGTAAGGCAGAGAGAGTCAAATGGAAGAGATGAAAAAAAAAAATTAAATATACAGAGAATGATGGATAAGGAACCATTCTGGGGTAAGTTGGTGAGGGAAGGTGTCTTTGCAGAGGTAACATTTGAGCAGAGACCTGACCAAGTGAGAAGCAAGCCATGTAATTTTTGAGGAAAACAGTATTTCCGGCTTGAGAACACCAAGTACAAAGACCCTAAGACCTTAGTGTGGGAGGTTGTTTGGAAGGTTTAAAGAACAGCAAGAAGACCAGTGTGGTCATTTCAGTGAAATGAAGGGAAATGAGGGTGGATGCAAGACCGGAGAGATGACCAAGAGGCAGGATTGTGTTGGGTCTCATAATGTATGGAGAGGACTTGGGATTTTATTCTGAGAGTGATGGGGAGACTCTGGAGGATTCTGTGAACAAAGAAGTGACACATTCCGACTTATATTTTAAAATATTACTCTTGCTATTGTAGCAGGTCAAGAGGGGAAACAGAAAGAGCAGGTAGGAAGCTTCTGGAGTAACCCAGACAAGGTATGATGATGACTTGTACAAAGTAACAGCAAAGTAGATGGGGAAGGTAGAGCCAACAAGACTTGCTAAAGAGTTTGATATGCTGTGTGAGAAGAAGGAAGGAGCCAAGGCTGACTCCAAGGTAAACTGTCTGTTCATATTTTCTTGACTGTTTTCCTATTGAAGTATTATAGGCGTTTTCTTATTAATTTTTAGCTCTTTAATAACTTTTGAGAATACTGATCCTTTTCATTCATTCAGCCATCACTGTGGGCTACACACTGGGTTAAATGTTAGTTACATCATAATGCATTAACAGATAACCCTTGCTGTCATGGAAATTGCTGAAATATTTGAAACATTTTTTCTTTTTGTCTTTATATACTTTTCATGATGATTTAGAAATGTGGAATATAATGTCAGATAACTAAATCTATAATTTTCTCTGTTATTTCTTCTATTGCTTTTATGATTAAAAATCCTATTCAGAATTAGAACAGCAGATATTTACCAATATTTACATATAGTTTACCATTAAACTACATGCTGTTCCCTAAACACCTGCTCTTTCTTACCTACAGGCCTTTGTGCATGCTGTTCTCTCTGCCTGGAACACCCGCCCTCCCTCCTTCACCCATTAATGCCCATTTCTCTCCTACAGATATCGGCTTTCTTTTACCCCAACCCTGAATCAGGTGCTCTCTGTCTGTGTTCCCACTGCACCCTGTCCTTAAGCCTATGGCTTATTCCACTCGGTTCTGTATAGGAAATGGACTATTTACAGGAATCTTTCTGTAATGTTCTGTAACTCCTTGATCACTGTTTCAATCTCAGTATCCAGCAGTGCCTTCTATCTAGTAGGTACTCAATAAATATTTGTGGAATTAATGCATAGACAAAGACAGCCTATTGTGCTTTAAAGTAAATGATTACTGGCACATGCAGCCTACTCCATGAAGGGGAATATTTGTGTGGAAGGCACAAGTAGCCCCTATGCTCCTGTAGACACATAAGAGGGACAGAACCATTCTCTTTCCTTGGCTCAAAACCAAGGACAGCACCTCCCAGACATTTATAGGAGTCCTCAGATAAGAACTTTAACATCTGTTTTCTCAAATATTTCCTCAAAAGAATATCTAAGAGCAAAGGAGAGGGTTTGAGGACATGGTTAGGAATAATTTGCCACATGTAATTTAATTAAAAACATGTCAATTATCCAATATATTCTAAAACCTATCTATTGGTTTCCACATAAAAAATAATCTTACTTTACCACTGAGAAAAATTGATGCACCAAGATGCATATTTTAATTTTGCGAGTTAGCCTACCCCCTGCCACACCACTGTATCGCCCTAAGGTATGTTACCCAGACTAAGAAGCAGCCTCAAATACCACTAACACATAAGGGTACTTCAAAAAGTTCATGGAAAGATTTGTATTATCTTTCAACTCTATTTTCCATGAAATATGAAGTACCCTCATATAAAATAAACTCATGCTTTCCCACTTTACTCAGACCTTTATTACTCTATGTTTTTTACTTGTGCATTGAATAAACATCACTGAATACCTATTGTGTTGTAGGTGAGACTCCATACTAAACATTTTTCCATCTATCCATCCATTTGCCCATTCATTTATTTGACAAAAAAAAATCATGGATATTTATGGAGCATGTTCTATGCACCAACCTCTGTTCTAAGAACTAGAGATATTAATGTACTGAACACAGAAGCAAAATCTGCTCTCACAAAGTTTACATTCTAGTTTTGGGTACTAGAAAGATATAAAACAGCATCCCATTATCTCAACTCCTGGGGTTTACAGTCTAGTTACACCCACAGTACTACAAGTCCTGGATTGCACCTCCAGGCGAAAGAGTTCCAAGGTGAAGTAAATTTGTCATTACTCCCCTTCCCTTAGAATTCCTAAATAGAATGGAAAAGCAGATCACTAGGGAGAACAGCAATGTCACCTGGCCTGATGGTGGCAGAGTGAGTAGCATGACTTGTGACCAAGAAAAATGAAAGCTGGTAAGAAAGATGCCCTCTGTAGAAGGGATTATTATTATTATTATTATTTCATCATTTGGAGGGCGGGCATGGGGAGCCTTCATGTTTCCAGAGAAGACTGTGTAGGGATCACAGTGTCACTAGCAAAGAATGAGATACTCTCCTTTATAAGATGGAGGGTGTCCTGAGGAAGGCCTGCAGTGCCTGAGGGCCAGAGAGGAGCTCACAGGTAAACTAAAGGAAACTAAAGGAAAGCTGTGATGCAGATGTGGCCCAGGCCTGAGGCCCCATGGGTGGAAAGACCCTTGTTCCCTGGAATGATACTCATGGTGAGATCCTGGATGCCTGGAAATTATTATTTTCACACTGCAGATCAAATGCTTGCTGTGTGATTTCAATTGTGTGGTTCCTTTATCACTGCGTTGAATACTCTCGTCGGAAACATCAGACTGCACAGCAGAGTATATATTTTCATGAGCTGAGAGGGACCTTGGGTCAAATGAAATATGATAGCTCCTCTACTCTCCGCATTCTCCATTAGGGCACCTGCAATTCAAGGGCTACAGAAATCACTATAATATAATACATAATAGATTATGATCCTGGCCACTCAAAAGGTACAAATCCAGGAATATGGGGATTTAAAGAAAGGAGAAATCACTTCTGAGTAGATGGGTGGGGAAGGGGGAAGCAAAGACTTCCTGAGGACATGGTATTTCACCTGGGCAAGACTTGGGGTAGAAAAAGAGAAGAGTGTGCCGTAGAACTTAAGCCAGAAAGTGTCTAGTCCAAGTTTAATTGGAAAGGAGTTAAGTGAGAGACCTACCAACTTCCACCTCTTAAGTAAGATGGAGAGGTTTGGAGAAGAAAAAATGTCTATTTTTGTTTGTTTTGTTCTGGTGCTGGTGGAGTTCGATGATTGAAGCAATCCCTTTATGCTCAAGAACTCTCTGGAAGTAAACAACACCTATACAAGATGAAGAGGCAAGGTTTGAAGAGAAAGCAATACTATTTTGAAGTTTTGAAAAAGAAGGAGAAAAAGGGAGAAAGAAGAATACCGCAGTCAGGATTCCTATCCCTTCTAGGTACATGAGGATATAGACGGAAAGACAGTGAGACAGTATTTAAGAAAAAAATAATGTGGGAAAGAAATGAAAGTCTCACCCAAGTACCCAAAAAGGTCAGCAAGTTTCTTCTCATTTCTGGGATGGGCAGAGGAAGCCAAGTGAACCAGGCTTTACTCTAGCTGCACCTGTGGACATTTTGTGGCCAGTTAATTAGGAAGAAAAGTGAAATGGTGTTTGAGAAGGTGATAAAAAGAAAACAAAACAAAAAAAACAGTTCTTCAAATTCATATGCTCCACAAATGCCACTGGGCTTCCTAGAATTTTTTTAAAAAATTACAGACATCACAGCAATAATTCCCAGACACTGCATCCTTTAACAAAACTTTCCTTTCATGGCTCCAGAGAAAGCCTAGAAACTAATTCTCCCAACCCTGCATAAATCTACAAAAGACTCCCTCCCTGGGCTTCTGACAGTCCCAACTCCAACTCCTGGATTAGAGAGCAGAGTTTGAATATATTTATAGAGTCTATATGGGTTGTTGCTTTAAGCAACACTGTTAATATGCCAGAACTCTGAGTTCCCAAACTTATTCTGTTATCAATTTGTTGTACATAATTTAATCTCTCTGTATTTTGATATGCAAAATGGAAACAGCACTGCTGATACTTCACAGGGTGAAAAGGAGATAACGACCAAGACCATTATAAAGCTTGCTGGGGGAAAAGGAGCTTATGTAAATGTCTATTAATTAAACAGTCACAGCTGCACAACTAGGTCAGGCATGATGATAAGACCGAACAACCCACCCCAGCCACCAGCATCTAGCAGGAGAAATGAACATTTATTTATTTATTTATTTATTTATTTTGTCTTTTTGTGACCGGCCGCACCGTGCTCAGCCAGTGAGCACACCGGCCTTCCTTATATAAGATCCCAACCCGCGGCGGGAGCACTGCCGGGCTCCCAGCGCCGCACTCTCCCAAGTGCGCCACGGGGTCGGCCCAGAAATGAACATTTAATCCTAATAGCACTTGTTGCATTTTATAAAGAGTATTAAATTGTAATATTCTGTAACATAACATAGAGCGGCATCTTTCAGACCATACTCTAAGAATTCTTTGAAAGAATATAAACTTATTAGAGACAACAACCAAAAACAAAAACAAAAAAGCAAGCCAATTACTAATGAAGAACTTGTAAAAGGCTAATCAAAGCTCTCATCCAGAGAAAATGAGAAAATATGAGGCTCAGAATGATTTTGTATATTGATGAGCTTTTATATAGCATCACAGAAAGAAAAATAAAACAGATTTAAATGAAGACAAAAAAGACTCCAAGTTTCTGCTTAAAAGCCTTGTTATGTTCCCTATCAATGTTTTAATAAAATGTTCTGTCTTGGTGGAAACATCCATTTAAAAAAAAATACCTTAGGAGAGGGCTGTCAGTAGAGGACACGCTCGCTTTCTCTGTCTCTCTAGGCAAATCCTTGAGTGTGGGGAGGGCCAGACAGAATAACCTTTATTCAGCCCCCACCCAAGGAAGACAGCACAGGGTATAGTTGAGAATGGAGGGCCCCAACTATTTTTCTCCATGTCAAAGGAAAAAACAATTCTTTTTGTTTGTTTGTTTTGAAAATAAGGAACCTAGTCTGAAGATATAAGAGAAAACTCGCAAGGAGAATGTCAGATTAAGGGTGAAGAGACAGGGAGGAAAACTGGGAGTAAAATCTCAGGAGAAGTGAGGATTAAAAAAGCAGAGCAGGTGTCTCACAGTGTGATCCCAGGACCATAAGAACCACTTGGGATTGCTTGCTGATCAGGACCCACTCTATCTGCCACCAACTCCTGAGGTGATGCGCATGCACACAAAAGACTGAGGGCCACTTGCCCCCTGGGGAAAACGCTAGCTTTCTCCAATGTGAAGAAAGTGAAGAAAAGAAGATGGTCTTAATGACTGCTGAGTTCAGAAGAGAAGCACAGGGCACATGGTTCCTGACTCCTCAGTAAAGTAGGAGGCACGTCCATTCCCTAGGAGTCTGTGCAGATTGGTTAATGTGTCATGTGTGATACACACTCCAGGGGCGTGCCAGAGGAGCATAGAGGACAACTCATGACAAGATTAACAGCACAAGCATAAAATGGACTACTACTGAAAAAATGCTCTGTTTTTCTCCAGTATCCAAAGATACTTTGTTGTCAAAAAGAGATGAAAAAAAGAATTAGGCAGCAGAGCACTTAATGTGTGGGTGATAAGTTTATCAGGGAGGGTGGGTCTGAGAGACTGTGGCACAGGCATCCTTCGAAAGGAATAACAACTGTATGGATTAAACATTTCCTAGGATTCTCACATAATACTGATAATAATACCAAGAGGTTGATATATAATCGCTGTAAAGATGAGGAAACTGTGGTTTAGAGATGCCAACTAACTTACCCAAAGTCATCTAACTTTGAGGTTTGATTTCAAAGTCCCTGCTTTACTTTTCAAATTATTTCCAGAGCTAGCTTTACAAATATACATACAGCAAATGATGCTCAATTCCTATCATGCCTCCACCCATCCCCTGCCTGAGGTGGTATGGAACGCACACGTGGGCAATGGGCTAAGCTGTACCCATGGAGTCCAAGGCACAGATCTAGGCCACGGCTGGTACAGATGAGCCCAGATTGGTCCTGCAGACCAGGCGCACTGAGCCCTGCCTCTGCAGACTGAGTCCTGAATCTCTGCTTAGTGCCGAGGGCTGTGGAAGAGATAGCAGGTAAAGGGGGTCAGACCATGCCCCCTAAAATATGCTATTTCGTCTCAAGAACTGTTTTGAGCCCAAAACAATTATAAAGCAGCAAATGCAGAAAGAGCTCTTTACCCTCCTCCATCTGTCTGAAAGCGAGACATAAATTTCATTGTGTGAAGGTGCTCCATTCCCTTCTCCCATACCAAGAGGAGAACAACCAGTATCACTGGACACAGAAAATCGGTACTGAGATGGGTCTGCACACACAAACCTTACTAAAATAACCCTTATCTTCCATTAGAGAGAGAGCAGGTAAGGAACTTGGGGCAGAGGGACCTGGACCTTCTCTGGGGCTGTTCTATTTAACTGCAAAACTGTGGGGTACCTGCACCCAGAATTCAGACACAGCACAGCTTGATGCAGCTCAGAAGGTTCATGAAGGACATTCCCAGGGAATAAAGATGCTGTCACTTGAGTTCAAGCTCAAACAAACTTCTTGGTTTAAAAAAAAAAAATGATGTTAAGAATGATGTAAGAAGAGCGTAAACAACAACCCAAAGACATATTTTAAAATTTGAACTACACAAATTTAAGGCAAAAAAGGAAACTATCCCAGGGATAATTAGAGGCCAAAAAATTATTTTCCAGTTTAAATTAACAGATGATAGATTGCTTCTGAGTTACTAAGAAAAAAAAGTGTTAAAAGGGGCAATTCCTTAGTCATTCTAGGCTCATATCAGAACAATACCTTGGAGATGGTGTCAGAGATGGGGTGCAGGCTCAGTTAGGTTCATATAAGTGCCTAATCTAATAGGAAAAAAATAGTCCCTAGTTAGATTTCACTCAAGTGACTGAAGAACTAGGAAGTGAATATATAAAATAAAAATATATATATCTGGAAAATGTTAACAAAGCAATTGGTATACTTCCTAGTTAGTCTTATGTAAAGACTTGAGCCCCACATCATTTTGTGTATTTTTCCTGCTTTAAAAGCCATAGTTTAAATCTAGAGAAGAATTTTCCAGGCAGAAAGAGATATAGGAATAAAAACCCTTAGAAGGGACTGGACTGGGTGTGTTCATCTGCAGCCAGAATACTGGGAAACATGGAAGAGAGTGCAAACACTGAAGACAGACAGGAAGGCAGGGTCCAGTGGCCTCACAGCCAGGAAGGAGGCTGCCCCCTTGCACTTATTTTAAATACAATTGGAGCTTTTAAGTGGTGAATAACATGATCTGTTTTTCACTTAAAAAAAAATCACTCTGGCTGCTGGGTGGAGAATGGGTTATAAGAAGGCAAGAGAGTCAGGAAGGAAACCACCATGAAAGCTCCTGTATTGAGAAAGAAGGTGGCTTGTTTAGGGTGGAGACAGTAAAGATGGAGAGAAATAAATAAATTTGAGATATATCTGGGACTAGAGATAGCAGAAGTTGCTATTAGATTGAGACTAAGGAAAGGAAGAAATCAAAGCTAACCATTCGCACATTATACAATTTCATTTTCACAGTCCTATAGAGTAGGTATTGTTCGTCCTATTTGTAGACATTTGCTGAGGAGTGGCTTATCCAAGGTCATGGAACTCATAAATGATGGAGCCAAGACTCACGTCCAGATTTAAGAATAGAATTTAGCCTTTCCAATGCCAAGCCTGCTAAGACTAAATACAAAACTTCAGCACAAAACAACTTTCAGGTGGTACATTTATTCTATTTTTATCTTAAAATAAAACAATTGGGAACCTGTGCTTTCCAAGCATTAATTCTTTGCTTTTTTCCTTCCACTACATTACATAATGGTGACAATTTGGGGCTTATTAAATCTATTTCTGAGATACACACTAAAACAGTGACAGCACTTTTGAGCTAGGTGTGTTGGGGGATATAGCAGTGAATCAGAAAATTCAAGGACTTTCAAGAACAAATACACAAAAATAGCCTAATTTATTGATACCAGATATTAATGTCTGGCAACTATCACCCAGGAAGATATTTTATGAGCAACACAAAATAAAATAGCAGTCTATTAGTATCATTACTTTTTAGAATGGTGCCAAGTAAAATTTTAAAGCAAAAGAAAAACATGCAGATAAATCCTCAAGATGATTTAAAAATATATCATAATGCTTCTCTTTAGATAAATATAATTAGTGTAAATTTCTAATAAAAGCACTCCAGTTTACAGCTATAGCTCCTAACAGTTATGTTTTTCCTTCCTGCTTCTTACTCAACATTGATAATAAAAAAATTCCTTTATTCCCAGAAGCAGATTTCCAAGTGATTTTGTTAAGCTAAAATTAGTTCTTCTCTTTAGAAGCTCTCAAAAGACAGAGACTACATGAAGAAGATTCCTAAGGACGTGATAAATCCACTATAAAATCTGTGATTATCCTTCTACTAATGAAAAACATTAAGAAAAGATCTGACCTATAAACTTTAAGATACTTTTATCACTTTCTAGAATACTAATAATTTGAAACTAAGCAACAAAAAACAATGCTATTAATAGGCTGCAGTATTAATAAATCATATTCACATGTAAATACAATCACAGAGTTTTCTAGAAAATAATTGTATTCTGGTATTTTGTAAGCAAGTATTAGAAGAATAAACTGATACATATGGGCGAGAATGGCAGTTTCTTACTTTTTAAATATTTTAGTAAAACTTTAAGCAACCCTATTGTCAAGATTTAAAAATGTACAGTTTAATCCCCCTGTCCTGATTATATCAATTTCTTAACTTTCCCCATAATAACTTCTGCTGGAATTTTAAGAATTGATTTTTATTGTTTAGATCTAGTTCAGTATTTTCTAGACAGGAAAGTCTAGGACCCAAAAAGAGAGTCTAAGACCCAAAAAGAAAACTAGTACCAGAAAAGACACAGGCTTTTCATATGAACTTATAAGATGAACCTTGATTTAAAGGCTGAGCTCTGAGCTCACCATTATTTTCTCCCCAGTGGCCCTTCAGACAACCAATGTTCAATAAAGCTCACAATTGCTTCGCATTGGGTCATACTTGAGATCTTTTTTCCCTTCCTCTTAGAGGCTGATTTCTTCTAAAATTTTACTGATTATCGATCTTTCTATCATTGTTATGTACACGGTGAGTATATGATTTTATGACTCAGTTTTTCCTCTTATCTCTTAACATTATTTCAGATATACTTTTCTATATTTTGCATAATCCTTATACTTTCTTTTAGCTACATAATTTTTTTAGTTACATAATTTTTCATTCAGCATCATAATGGATTTTAACATACCACTGTTAGACATTTAAATCATTTTCCAATTTTATACTATTATAAATTATGCACATATATTATACATTCTTCCTTATAGATTATTTCCTTATAATAAAATTTCAGGAATGATCGAAACAGTGGGAATATTTATATGGCCGTTGCTCTGTATTATCACTTTTCCCTCCAAAAAGATCAAACTAATTTATATTGCCACCAAAACAAACTGCTTTCACAGTCCCTCACTGTTTCAAGTCCCAGTGTCTCAGTGTTAGAACTAAACCCTCCTTTGAAATATTTTACAAAAATATTGCATAGACTCTATAAAGACTCTAGACAATTAGTTCAGGCAATATGCCACTTTCAACTTGGCCACTGGATGCAAACCTTGGGAACTACTGACTTGACACAGGACAATATAGGGAGAAGGTTTGGGGCTCGGGGTGGGGTCGAGTGAGTATCTTGAATGCTTATAAACACATTATGACCCTGTATGGTGCTTTTCCACATTGGCCAGGGCAGGTATCAGCAACTTTTCAAAACTAGTATGCCAAGGCTCCGATCTTTAAGAGCAGGCTGCATTATCTGACATGAGTCTCCAACAGGCTGGTACTTGGTCTCAAAGGGCCATGAACATAGGCCATAGCAAACCACATTAACCAAAGCTCATCAACTCACTCTGATTCGGTATGAGTTGGTATAGATATGGCTACAGTATTAACATATAACTGCTCTAAAAAGCTCTATTTTCCTTGGCAAGGGTGTGAAGAATAACATTAAGTGTAAAAACTGGCACACAAAATTATATATTCATTATAGTTACAACCACAGATATGCTGACATAAAGCCCGCCCAGCAAGAAAGTGGCATCCAAACTTTGGACTTGAAGTGTGGCATGAAATAACAATGAAGACAAAATTGTGCATGTCAAACTCATATAAATATAACTAGCATTAAACACACCATAGGGCATACACATTTTCTTCAACACTTATTTTTTAAGCAGAAAATAGTCATTTTCTAGCATGTTCCTCCTGAGAGGCCCACTTATTCTTTCTTGTCCTAGCTGGTGCTCCTCAGGTAGCAGTAACAGCTGCATCTCCAGCATGAAGTACAACTGTCTCAGAGCATCCATCTGAGCAGTCCGGCCTCTCCATTTCTGCCTCAGGGGAGGGATCCACTCAGAGAGGGCCCCTTCCACAAACAGTTCAAAGGACAAATCCAGCATACCCTTCAAAGGCAAGGACTCTCTCCTAGACATTGCTAATCAACTTGGGAGTACACGTGTTTTTTATGCAACGACCTTCTCTGTGAAACACGGGGGATATTTCAGTCAAGTTAGTCTACACAGAGTCAAACCAATTTTCTGCCAAGGAAAACTCAGACTTCTATAATTTACTTAGTTTCCCAACTCAACAAGAAAGGTATTATTCTTAAGTACAGCTGGTAGTTGGAAAAACATAAATTATAAAGGTAATTTTATACCTCTACTTTCACTTACATTTTTACTCCTGTAAGTCAGTGTTTTATTCTAATGTCTTTGAACCTTTTTGCCTGCATACACCTAAATTTAAAATATATATATCAACATACACCTAGGCACATAAGTTGACCTCTAAAGTTTTCCATTAAATAGTTGCAAATGATGTAATTTCCAGTACATTGTACATACTGACAATCTCAAAAACAACTAAAGGCATTACATCACTCTCTTAAATGCATTCAGTTGAAAACACCCACCATCATTGATTTTAAAAGAAGATGAACAATTGGATATTTTATATTTTTCTCCTTGAATTCATATCTGCATTCTGCTTCTCTCAAAGAACTTTATCCTAATGTATATTTTATGCTTAAAAGCTTTTTATTGATCATCTTCTTGTAACCAAAAATATAATAGTTTATGTTTTAAATTTTCCTGTGACAATTTTATTCTAAGTGTTAACTTAGTCTGATTAAGTTGTCATAATTATTGCTAATACTCAGTTGATCAAAACATTACAAATATATTAGAAAATTCGATAAACATATAAAGTAATTTTGGAAATCATGAGTTAATAGCATTATATACTACATACAACTTTTTTTTTTACACATACAAGTGGGGTACAATGTTGATTTTCAATAATTGTGTGGAACGTGTGGTGATTAGATTAGGATAGTTAGCTTATTCATCATTACAATACACAATCATTCTTTGTGTCCGTTGACCAATTCCTCATTAGCCCCCTACCCTCTCCCCTTCCCTCCCCTTTTCCACCTCTAGTTTTCTAAAGTTCCACGTATTACTGTCTATGACTGTTGTTTCTTTCTTTCTCTCTTTATTGTTCATTTGTTTACTTATAGATTCAGCTCCCAGTTATGATTAAGAATATGCAGTATTGCTCTTTCTGCACCTGGGATGTTTCACTTAGAATAATTTCCTCCAGGCTCATCCATGTTGCTGCAAATGGTAGAATTTCATTCTTTTTTATGGCTGAGTAGTATTCCATTGTGTATATATATCACAATTTCCTTATCCAGTCATCCATCGATGGACATCTAGGTTGGTTTGATCACCTGGCTATTGTAAACAGAGCTTCAATAAACATGGGAGTGCAGGTATTCTTTTGACCTGATGTTTCCCAATCTTCTGGATATATCCCCAGGAGTGGGATTGCTGGATCGAATGGAAGTTCTATCTGTAGTTGTTTAAGGAACCTCCATACTGTCCTCCACAATGGCTGTACTAATTACAGTCCCACCAACAGTGCAGGAGGGTTCCTCTCTCTCCATATCCTCACCAGCATTTGTTATTCTCTGTCTTTTTTATAATAGCCAGTCTGATTGGGATGAGGTGATATCTCAGAGTGGTTTTGATTTGCATTTCCCTGATGATTAGTGATGTTGAGTATTTTTTTCATATACCTGTTGGCCATTTGTATGTCTTCCTTTAAGAAAAGTCTATTCAGCTTCTTTGCCCATTTTTAAATTGGATTATTTGTTTTTTGCTGTAAAGTTGTCTGAGCTCTTTGTATATTCTTGATAATAATTCCTTGTCAGATGCATATTTTGCAAAAATTTTCTCCCATTCTGTAGGATGTCTTTGCACTCTATTGATTGTTTCCTTTGAGGTGCATTGTTCGTTTCCTTTCCTTTTTAGTTTGATATAATCTTATTTGTTTATTTTTTCTTTTGTTGCCTTTGCTTTTGGGGTGTTATTCACAAAGTCATTGCCAAGTCCTAAATACTGGAGTGTTTCCACTATGTTTTCTTCTAGGAATTTTAAAGTTTCAGGCCTTATATTTAGGTCTGTAATCCATTTTGAGTTGATTTTGGTATATGGTGAGAGGTACTGATCAAGTTTCATTCTTCTACAAAGGGATATCCAGTTTCCCCAGCACCGTTTATTGAAGAGGCAGTCTTTTCCCCAATGTATGTTCTTGGTGCCTTTGTCAAAGATCAGTTGGCTGGAAATATGTGGGTTGATTTCTGAGTTCTCTATTCTGCTCCATCGGTCCACGTGTCTGTTTTTACACCAGTACCATGCTGGTTTTCTTACTATAGATTTGTAATAAAGTTTGAAGTCAGGAAGTGTAATGCTCCAGCTTTATTTACTTATGTTTTTTGCTCAGGATTGCTTTGGCTATTTGCGGTCTTTTGTTGTTCCATGTGAATGTTAGGATTGCTTTTTCTGTTTCTGTGAAGAATGTCGTTGGTATTTTGATGGGAATCACATTGAATCTGTAGATGGTCTTGGGTACTATGAACATTTTTACTACATTGATTCTTCCAATCCATGAACACGGAATGTCTTTCCATCTCCTAGTGTCTTCTTTAATTTCTTTCAGAAGTGATTTGTAGTTCTCATTGTAGAGATCTTTCACCTCTTTAGTTAGATTTATTCCTTGGTATTTTATTTTGTTTATAGTACATACTTTTATATAGTACATACACACTTTTGCTATAGTACATACTTTTTTCACATGTGTAGAAATCGACTTAGTCCTCACAATATTTTATAGATACAGAAACTAAGGTAGAGAAAGCTTAAATGACTCTTCAAGTTGACATAGCTAGTAAGCTGCAGAGCTGGATCCACACAAAGACTCTCTGGCTCAACAGCCCAGGCACTTAACCACTACCCTATACTTCCTGATTCTCAAAAATATAAACTGGGGCCGGGGGATGCTTTAAATAAAGGGGTTGTCAAATTGCTCCTTTGTTCGGTGCTATGGCTAAGCAATATGTCATGGTAAGGGATGGATGTGAGATGTGCCTTTCTTTCGTACACTGGAAGAAAGGCAAAAAAGAGAGGTGGAAAGAAAAATCTTGGCCACAAGTGCCTTCTCAGGCAGATGGACTTTATAACAGGGTGCATATGGAAGTAGAAGATCTGGAAATTAATTCCTTTAAAACTCTCATGCCCAGATATCCTTTGGGAAGTCTTCATGAACACCCAATATCCTCCAGTCTCTGACACAAAAAAAATTAGAGAAGGTTTTGTGAAACATTGTTAATGCTTTAGAAACAAAATTTAATTAAAATTTAAATTATTTTAACCCTTGAATTTTATTTTAAAATGGTAGTTAATTTTAATAGTTTGGAAGGACACAAATGCTAAAATGTAACAAGATAGTAATAAGCATAACTATAATCTACGTGGTTGGTTTATAATGATTAGATGTAAAGCATGAAAAGATAGCAGGTCAGTAATAGAGCTATGCATAAAATTCTCTTTTTAAAATCTTTATTTGCATTTCTATTACCAAAATCATTTCATAATAATGAAGTTGCCATGAGAGAAGCTCCATTACTAAGGAATCACTGTTACAGAAACAACATTATTAAAGCATTGCTATGTACAGGAACTTTTATTAGTATGATACAAGTTATATATCATTGTAATAAAGCTTCCATTATAATCCTAATTGCATAAAGCTGTGTTTGAGTATAGCAATGCTAGAGCTGTAAGACTTTTAATAAAGTATCAAAATAATGATTTGGTAATAGGATTGTTTAGAATACTAATACTTCAGGGAAGACTGAACTGACTAATGGATGATGTTTATTTCACTGATTGTACATGGTCTACCAAGGATTAAAAAGAAAAAGTAATGAAAAGAATCCTCATGTACCTGGAAGCATGCAGTGTGAAAATGTATGTGTTGACGAATATATACCAGCTCTCTTTAATATAACAACTTGGTATCTCCAACTCAATGACATAAGATAGCAAGTTGCTGATATGGACATTTATAACTATGATTATTAAAAGGTTTAATGTTCAGATCTATGGAGAGCTGGCAATCATAAAGTTAACAACACAATACACCCACAAGCATGAACACAGACACATCTTGGGAAATGCCTGTTAGAAAAACCATTATAGAAATGTGAGTTTTGGGGAATTACAGAGAGAGAGAGAGAGAGAGAGAGAAATTGACTTTTTTTTTTAAGGTTCAATGTCATTGTGCTTTTAATACAGAACAAAGTTAAACAAGCTCCCATTTTTTCTCTGACTTTTTTTTTTAATTGCAACATAGTTGATTGTACATTTCTGTGGGGTACAGAGTTGAATATCATTACCTATGCATAATATGTGATGCTCAAATCAGGATAATTAATATATTCAACATTATATAATATAAACATTTTTTCATGATCCTTTACCAATTCCTCTCTTACCCCACCCCCCTCCCGCTTTCCTACCTCTGATAACCTCAGTTCTGTTCTCTCCTTTTGAAAGTTAGAAAATTAACTTTAAAGGAATTAGTTTTTCCCCCTTCCTCCATCAGAAGATAGAAGTTTAAATACTATTACATAACTAACTCTAAGATACTACTCTATGTTAGATAGAAAGAAAATAGTGATCCTTCCGAGTTATAGCTAGAAGTTAGTATTGGACTTAGGTCAACACTAGAGAATTTCAGTGTATTAGTTTGAATGTTTGTTTTTGCTTTTGCTCTAATGGAGTCAAACATTCTGCTGTTCCCTCTAGAAACATAAATGATGTTTACCACCAGAGACCGCCAGAGAGCCATCCATCACCCAGTAAGCACAGAGACACTCCTTAATACTCCCTACCTGCCACTGTGGAAACAGGCAAGGAAGGCACCAGGCTGTCAGTAAAGGGCCTTGACATAGGCTACGGCAGCAGAGGCCAGAACCAGTGGTTCTGCTACAGCCATATTCTCTGTCAGATAATGCGGCCAAGGCCATTTTGGTTTTGAGACCATTTGTGGCTTGCCTAAGAAGCAGCAGCTGGATTGACCTGGATACCTGCTTGGAAAGCAAAGTGCTTTTTACCTTTTAAGATAGCATCTCCTTTCCACACTTTCCTCTTGACTTCTGCCTTCCAGGTGTGATGATCTGCACACAGCTGGGTGGGGTTAATTTAGAACCCAGAAGGTTCATTTCCCTACTAGCTCAGGTGATCTAGGACAAATGTGAGCATTTCACTAATGTATGGTCCCAGATATTTTTCCCCCAAATCTTTGTATTACCTGAGAGGAAGGAAGATATAAGATTTTTTGATTATACAGTTAGTTGGCATAAGTTATTTTTCAGGATTCTAGCATTCTCTTTCATTAAATATGATCAACCCAAACTAATTTGCACTGACAAAATGAGGGATTCTAACCATTTCTGAAACACCTACAAAACTTGAAATCTCTTCACTTGAGAGCATGTGACATTGACAAAGTACAAGGGCTTAATTATTCTATACATCGACTAAATTACTGTAAAACAGAGGCACCAAAAATACTTGAAGAAATTTCATCTTCCACAAATTTTTTATTTTTATTTTTTGACCGGTAAGGGGATCACAACCCTCGGCACGGTGTGGTCCGCACCACGCTCAGCCAGTGAGTGCACCGGCCATCCCTATATAGGATCCGAACCCACGGCCTCAGTGCTACAGGCGCCGCACTCTCCCGAGTGAGCCTCGGGGACGGCCCACATCTTCCACAAATTTAACTAGAAATTTGAAATCAGGTAATTTTTTAAAAAACGAAATTAATTTCAGCATTTTGCAGTTTACAACATACGGATGTCCTTGTTTTTAATAAATGCGGGGTGAGCACCCCAAGCTTTCCAATCAGGCCTTCCAAGGAAGGTCTAACTTTCCCATTATGACAGGAATAGAGTCCTACAGGAAAGTCTCACTCCACAGTGGTGAAGACTTAAGAGACTTTAATAAATAAATGTTCACTGATGGATTTCTGTGGAAACTGATCTTATTATCTTCACTGTCCCCCACTTCCCCCACCTTCTCCACAATCATTTTGTCAGTTCCCCCCAAAGCACAGCTTTCCTTTAAACATCCCCCTTTCTCTTCATCTCCTTGCAGACAATGAGCCTCACACATGGGACTCTCACAACCATCTCTTTCCCTCCAGCCTGCTGGAGCCTCCTATCTGGTTTCCTTTTCTCCATTCTCTCCCTCTCCCTGCACACAGATACCTGATTCATAGCTACAATCAGCAATTTTATGTCACTGTCTTGCTCAAAATTATTCCGAATTACCCCTTTGCTTATTAGATAGAGTTTAACCTTTGGCGGGGCATGGGTCCCTTTCAATATCCAATAAGAGCAATGTCTTCGGAATAATGCACACTGCACTCAGACTTTTGCCCATGTTACTCGGGGCTGACATATACCCTGAGGCCTGGGTATTCTGACCCCTAGGTAAGAAACCCAAACCTTTATAATAAAATTTAAACTGCATGGCTCTCCATTCCATTTCCCTGCAAGCTGGCACAAACTACTTTTCCAGCCTTATTGTTGATCAGAGTACTCCTCATCACAGAAAAGAGTGAAGGCTTCATTGAGCACCTACCACATGCCAGGAACTATTCTAAGCCCTAAATACACAGCAGCAAACAGAACAACAAAGGTTCCTGTGTTGCTCATATTCTGTCAACCCATAGTCATCCTGTGTGTTGGCACACCCTGACCTGCTGCTGCATATCCTCAAGGGTATGCAATTCCCAGTTTTAGAAGCCTGGCTCTATATGCATTTTATTCTCTTGTTATTCTGGTTCACTCTCTACTCCCAGGATACCTAGTGTTTCCTCACCTCTGTGCTGGTCCACCTCTCCGGAATACTCCTTCATATCTCCCCCCACCTACCAAAGATTCTAAAGTAATATCAAGCCCCACCCCCACCCTCTTCCAAGAAAAATCATTTCAGCTCACAGTAAACTCTCTTCTTACACTCTTTATCAGTGACCTGGCACTTTATCATATATTGCCTGTAGCACCTATATAAGACTATAAAAGTTGTCTTACTACATAATTTATTACTATTGATTCATTCTTCTATGTAATCTGCGCATTATCGCCCCACCTTTGGAGAAAGGACAACGTGCTATAGATTTCTGTTTGCAGAAAAATGCTATCTCTCACAGTGCCTTTTATACACAACACCACTAAGTCTGTATTTGCTGGTTCTGGCTGATTGATTGCAAGAGATGATGCCACCAAGATGATGAAACTTATCTCTAACTTTCAGGGATGATCCATAGAAATTTCAGAGTCTTTCTCTGCTTAGGGATTGATAATATGACCAAAGTGATGCACAACTTAGCAAACCAACTTAACCACAGTTATTCTTCATTCTGATTATGAGCCACAAGTGTGCAGACACTGGCATGAGAACAATACGTAATAAGATTATTTACATTCCAAATAATAATTTGCTTTTTCCATCTACATGCCATAATGATTGGATTCTTATCTGACCTAACCTTCATGTTAATATCTGAATTGCAATCTTTGAAGGCAAAAAAGGGTATCTTAAAACAAACAGAAAAACAGATAGCAAATGATAATGGTATACAATGCAGCTTTGTTTGGTGCTATTAGTCACTGTAAATGCATTTGCTATCTCTCGTCTGCATCTATAACTCTCACCATCACTTCCTCGCAGAGTAAACAAACGTTGCGTATAAACTTCCCCACACAGCCTGTCTTTGCAGGATTTTCTAACTTACCAACTTGCTTAACAGAATTAAATGCCTCGTTAAAACCAAGTATATGGCACACAAATTACAACACTATTCTTAGGACTTGTACCAGGGATACTGTGACTAAATTTCTTAAGCATGATACTTGTTTTCTTTGAAACGTGCAAAAACAATATGCCCTGATTGTTATCCTGGCATGTACAGTTCCACTCATGCCTGTGCAACTGCACAGTTGATGTGCCTTTGAAATCCTGAAGAATGTCTTCTACCTTCCAGAGCCTGGGGCAATCTCCATGTGGGTAGCTGCTTACCTCAGTGGCAGATTTCCATAAAGCTATAATCACTACCAGATGGTCCACCAAATGATGACTGTTTGATAGGAAGAAAAATATGAATCTATCTCTATCTAAATATAACATTATTTGTTATTTGAGCTTATGTCCTATACTAGCCACAGAGTAGTGTTAATTTTGAATTTGGTAAATGAGTTAATGGAGATGATGTTTATCATCAACTTGAGATGAGATTATTAATAACAGTAATAGCTAATATTTATTGTGAGATTGCATACTACGTGCTACGACCTATTCCAAACAGTTTATGCTTATTATTGCGCTTAACCCATTTAACAATTTCATGTACCACTAGTATCACCATTTCACAGATGAAGAAACTGAGGCACAGAAAGGCTCAGTACCTTACTCCAGTTTTCACAAGTTATTGGAAAAGCCAGCATTTGATCCAGACAGTTTGGCTCTACATCAAATGTTCTCCACTACTATATTATGCTACTCCTCATTTAACAAATTCCATTCTAAAATTTTGAAGTTGGGTATTACTAATGGCATCCTGTCGTGTTATGTCAGAGAAAAAAGGGTGTCAGACATACCATGACTCCAAATATACAATATTCAAGGAGATGGTCTGTAGATACGTGGCTAGTACTAAAAATTCTGAGTTTTCCTCTGTAATATGCGGGAACATTTACCTTCACAAGGAAACATGCTCCATGACATCGTTTATATTATAGGCTTTGTGATGACCAACAATTTACCCAACTAAGATAGTTCCAGCTAAAACAAGCACAAAATCACCAAGAATGTTGCTGCTCTATCTATAACACTGGGGAGAGGGTACTAATCAAACCATCGGACATTTTCTCTGACTTCTGTTTCTCTAACTTAGGAAGAAATGCACTAATCAATATCACATGTTGGCTTACTTCAAGCACGACCTTTAATGCAACTCTGATACAAGCTTCTCTGTTAACATATTCCCTAAAAGACTAGCCAAACATTTCTTTGGTTAATATTCTGATTGGAGTGCAAAGTCAGGGCTTCAGACTTGGACTTAATGCTGAGTTTGCTAACAATATCCTCAAGGGCCATTGGCTGTCTCTATCTCTTCTATATTCTTCTAGCATATAACAGTCTGAATCATTCATTTGGTACTTAGCATTTGCTTGCTGCTATCATTACTTTCACTTATTTTTAAATATATTTTTGCATGCCTACGTCTCACATTGCTAGCAACAGGTCCTTGAATCATCTCTACATTGTGGATTCTGAGTCCTGTCAAATGACCTGATGCTCGCCTGTTTGCTTCCCTGGCTACTGGAAAAGCCTCGGAGTGAACAGACGGTGGCAACACCAAGACATGTTGCCCACGTTGCCCTGTCCCTGTGATTATCTGACATCTGGGTATCTTCTAAATTATCACTGCACTTGGCACCTGATCTACAACCTGAAGGCGGAAAATGTACATACACAGTTTTTCCAAAAACTCCATCAGATCAGTTTAAGTCAATGAACGTTTATTAGCCCTTACTTATGCAGAGGTTACAAGCTGATTATGCATGTTACACAAAACAAAACAAAATACAGCCCCTACTACAGAGGAGGCTGCACTTCAGTAGGAGAGAGATCTTTGAACAGTGTTCAGCTGGGTATTCTAAACAGAGAAACGCAGAGGACCCAGAAGAGAGCCATGCTAGTCTGGAAAGGATACCTAACTAAGCCAGTTGGGTAGAGTGTTAGAGACAGAGAAAACAGAAGCAAGGCCTGGGGTCATGAAACAGCCTGGTGTATAAAGGGGGCCATGAGAGAGATGGAGAACATGAGGGGAAGAAGTTACGTGTGCTGGGGGAGGGCTCGATCACGCATTTCCTCAACAAGCACCACCCCCTCCCTGTCCCTCTACCAAGTCTTACGGATTTTATCTCCTAATATTTCCCTCTAATTTTATTTCCCTCCTTGTATTATTCCTTCTTCTCCATCCCCATAATTATTATTGGCCCACAGCAGTAGTCTTCTAACCAAGAAAAGGAGGGTCTGAAAAGAAGTTCAACAGTAACTGCATATATGATCAAAGAACGAGTCTTCCATGATGTGGCTGCTCCCACTGTCCTGCTTTATCTCTCACTCTCTCCCATGCCCCCGGGACCCAGCATTAGGATGGATTAGAGTCTGCTCCCAGGCCATGCCCTTGAGACCTGCACACACTGCTCCCTCCCTCTTACCCCTTTCCCCATCTGTATGACCAACAAACTGCTACTCAGCTGGAGGATTACTCCATCCCTGAGGCCTTTGCTCATTCTCCCAGGCAGAAAAACTGCACTAGTTCCTTCCCTACCCTTGTGCACCTTTATGGTGGCTCTTATCCTACTGTTTTGCAATTACTTGTTTGCAGAGCAGTCTCCCCACCAGAATATAAGTTCTTTGAGGGCAAGGATTGTGTGTTAACTGTGTTCTATCCCTAGTACTAACCACAGTGACTTCCTCTTAACAGGTGCTCATTTAATATTTGTGAGTGATGGAAAGAGAAAAAAAAATCAATCATTTCTACTCCCTCCCCAGATTCTAACAATAAGTCCAGAAGTAATAAAGCATGTAGATCAAACAGTATAGACAAAATTGGCTTGTTAAAAGTAGCATTCCCATGTGAGGCGAGTCTTCTCTCTGTGGCCAGGTGGACAACAGCTACTGGATGTGAAGGTGTTGCCAGTAATCGGCCCAAAAGTCCCCACTGGGATGGTGCAGCTTAATCAGCATCAGGCTGCTAGCCTGACTCCCCAGCAACACAAGCCTCAGGAAAACTGGCTTCTGAAAGTCTCTTCACTATCTACAAAGCCACAACTAATAAGAGAGGACTGTTAGGGTTATAATACCATTTACATGCCAAGGCTATATCTCTGTAGGACCAAGTAAACAGTCAGTGCCTATTAAATGTTTACTACAGTATTAATCTAGCTTTTCATTAAAAGAGAAGGGAAGCAGTGGAACTACCATCCTAGCATGCTAATTAATTCTCTGTGTGAAAAGAAGTGCTAATCTCCATTCTAAAGCATCAATCACAGAAAATAAACTGAAATGTGACCAGATTTTAAAATTCTACTTGTTCTAAAATCAGATGTAAATGAAAGCTTCCAGGATTCTGTAAGAGGCGATTATATGGTGCTAGGAAACCCCATTTAAACTCAATCTTCTAGGAAACTTTTAAATACTTTTTCCAGTTTGAAACTGTTCCCTATTATCACCCTTCATATGCTTTCCTTGTCTAAGAAGCTTTGCTCTAAAAAAATTTCTCCCAGTTTCTAACTGAAATATTACAGAATTTCCCAGAAGCATTAGCGATGGTTCCTTAGCAACTGTTGATATATCTCAAAACAACCTGAGACGATCTTCTCCGAGACATGTAGTCGCACCCTCTCTCTGCTAACAGAATTCCACAATATGGCACAAAAGATTCGTGCAGCTAAATATAGCTTCCGACACACATTTTTAAAGTTGACAGAGTCTTAATGATTTAAGTCTTCCATAACGCTGCTTTGGTTAGGTGCACCTCAACAACAGTATATCAAAGGGCTCTGTGCAGAGAGATTTTAGAATCTTTTTCTTTTTTAATCACACCATTAACACTCTTGACATTTCAGAAATAATGTTTATCGATTTTGGTGTTAGCACTCCCATAAATTAAGTGATGTAATGGACAGAATTATTGTGGTACTATAAAGAAAGTGTCATTCAGATTGTTAACTACATAAGAGAAAAAAACACAGAGACTCTGGATTCATATAAAAATAGCCCCAGATCTGGATAGTAAATAGGAGATGAAGGAAACTGACATATTCCAATGATAATTGGTTTATCTCCACCATGCCCTCCTGGCTGTTGTTCCAAAAACAACTGAACTTGTTTAATAAAAGCAAGCTATAATAGTAATGATCATTCTGTACCAAAAAAAAAAAAAAAAAAACTCAAAGATGAAAATAAGATATATGAATTCAAGGTTATTCACCCCCCAAAAATCAGTGTAAATGAAAATGAAAAGTATTAGGAATGGAGAAAACAGCATTTAGAATCTGTAGCAGAAAAGAACCACATGGTAGAAAAAGCAAAAATGGCTCCTATTAATCTGTGGGATTAAACTTCCACAAGGAACTTGCCTCTATTGTTAGTAGAAGAGAGTCAGAGTCTAGTTTAAATCTGTGATTGTGGTTCTGGGGAAAGGGTAGGTGAAGATGAAAATGGCAAAATCACCATGTATAGACAGGTTAAAGCAATTCTTTTGTGTGTGTCTGTGTATTTGGAAAGAAAGAGGGGTGTTCTGCTATAACCTTCATTATGGGGCTGTTTTGAAGATTAAACAAGATAAGGCATGCAAAGTATTTTGCCTGCATAAAATACTGCCAATAAGTATTATGCCGTGTGTGTGTGTGTGTGTGTGTGTGTGTGTGTGTGTGTGTGTGTATTTCACAATATGTTACAAAAGATTTGTGTGGCTAAAAATAGTTTCTGATACACAAATATATATATGATAAACATAAATGGGATAAGAATTGTATTTATACACCATAGGGTTACTATGTAATAAATGTAATAATATTACTATCTAATAAAAGTAATAAATGAACCTAAATAACATAAATAACACATGCCTGGTAAATAACAAGGGCTTAACAAATGTTAGCTATCACCGTCGTCGTCGTCATCATCATCATCATCACCATCATTTCTCCCATTTAACCCATTTTATACAGGAGGATGCTGAGTTTCCAAGGTAATTAGGTAATCTGCCCAAGATCGCACAGCTAGTAAGGGACTGGGCAGAGACTGATGCCTGTCTTATTGCAAAGCTCAAGACCTTTCCAATTTTGCTACAGGCCTAAATATTCTTACAGAGCAGTTAAGCATTTTGCTTCTATGAAACAGGTTTCAAGAAAAAAAGAGTATATAGTTGCTGCTACCATCTTTATTTTTATAGGTGAAACTCAAATAAATCTAATGAGAACTAAAAGCATAAGTCTTATTGGCCGGCATATTACAGTAATCTATTACTAGGCTAAGACATTTCCTGGTCACAGGGCAAGTACCTAGAAGTGGCTTTTGCTGAAATGTTGGCAGTCTGTCATTGATCTCCCGTTCTATACATATCCAATTAGCATTCTTGAAGTCACACAAGTTGCTGGGGTGGCTAACTTAATTATATTATTTTTAAACAATAATATTACTGTGGATATAATGATTAATTTCACCATTTCAGAACATCAAAATCCATTCATTAAAGAATCCATCAAATAAGTCTGGTTATAAATTAATAATGTATGTCTGTGCTCTAGTTTGAATATAAAAAAGAAAAGTTATCTAAAAATAAAAAGGCAGAAAATTTATTTTTAGTCCACTGTCTACTTAGTTAATAGTCTTAAGCCAGTGTGGCTCAAGGTCAGAGTAAAATTCACTAATATGAATCTTTTTTTGTTGTCCTTCCTTTTTACTCTCAAGCAGACAAGGTAATAAGCAGTGGGGGTTAGGACATATCTAGAATCTACAGAATATTTCTGTAGTTTCCATTTTCTAAATCCTCAAGCTGTTCTTTAGTTTTATAGAGTAGTTTTTCAATTGTTGAGGACCTTTCTGCAGAAAGGCAATTTGATTTCTACCCTTGGCTCTTCAATTTTACATTCCATCATCACTAAACATTGATTAAGCCTGCTGCAGTACACTCCCTTGTATTCGGGTCTTTGAATTCTCAGAAGGTCATTATTTATTACAATGCAACAATCTGGGAATTTTTAGAAATATGTTCAATGCAAGTGCTGTATTTAACAGTGTTTGCCTTTGTTTTTTGTTTCGGGACAAAACAAATGATGTTTCTTAAACATGAAATACTTAATTCAAGTGTTTTTTTAAAAAGATATGTAAAAATGAATATTGTCTTTCTGAGCATATCACAATTTAAAAAAACAAACATCAAGTGCTGGTAAGCAGCTTTCTAAAATGGCTCAATAATCCTCATCTCTTTGTATTAATTCTCTTGTGTAATCCTGTCTTCTTGCATGTGGGCTGGACCTAGTAACTGGTTTTTAACCAACAGAAAATGGCCATAGTGATAAGATGTCACGTCTATGACTAGGTCACAAAACATTGTGGTGTCTACCTTACTAACACTGTCTCTCTTGCCCTTTCACTTTCTGACTCTGGTGGAGCAAGCTGCCATATTGTAAGATACTCTACAGAGAAGCCTGCATGAAAAAGAACCAAGGGAGGCATCAGTCCAACATCCTGTGAGGCACAAAGTCCCACCAACTATCACACGAGTGAGGTAAAGACTGGATCCTTCCCAGTCAAGCACTGAAGTGACCAGCTCACTGAGAGACCCAGAACCAGCGGATCCAGCCAACACATACATGTCTGATGTCCTAGCACACAAAAATAGTAAGATAATAAATGTTTTAAGCCATTAAATTTTGGGTAATTGGTTATACAGCAATAAATAAAAAAATAAAAGCTCTAAAATACATGTCATCAGTCATGCTGTTTAGTAAATATTTAACAAGAAGCTCTTACGTGCAAGGCACTTGGCTAGGTGCTGAGAATACAGTGGAGAATGAAACACACATGGTCCTTGCCCTCTGGGCCCAGCAGAAGATTGTCCTTTGTGATCTTCCCTCGGTTGCCAGTTTGTACTTGTTTCCCTGCAGGAACCTTGATGAGTGTTAGCTACCACCTAACATGAGAGTCCCTGCACTTTGAGAGATCCGCTCTCCTACAAAGGCCTTTGGTAAGCTGTAGCCTGATCTGAACAATTATTCTCTGCTCCAAGGGGCCAACAGATCTCTTCTCAGGCACAAGATCCCTTGCATATGTAAAACAGTGAAACTTTAATACACAAATTCTTTTTACACATGAAGGTAAGGATGAGCCTTGAATAAATTTTTCTTATATTAAAAAAAACTCATCTTATTAGACTAATCATAATAGTAATTATAATTAGAAGCCAATTATAATTGTTGTGACAACAATGCGACTGCAAATCTTTCGTAAATTAGTAGTCTTCATCTGCTTCATCTAAATCATTCTTATCAAGCTTACAAAATATCATATATTTGGTTCATTATAATGCCTATTGGCGGAGGGGTGGAGGTGGGTATGTGCTCTAGTTTGGTAAAACTTCTAGTTTTACCTGTGAGAAAAGTTAACTATATTCACATTGCCTTCAGATTTTTTGGAATATTCTTTTAGTGGTAATTTGTATTCTTAAAGATCAGTTACATTTTGGGGAACGTCTCAAGTCATTCCTATTTAAATATTTGTAGACTGTGATATATTCTCAGTATTTGCAGATTATAAAGTAATCAAAGATTACAATGTAGAAGTCCATAGGTATGAGTAGATGTCTTACTCTTCTAGCTTCTGGAAGCTCATTTAGGCCAATGAGTAGTTTAGGCAGTACACAGAGCTGAGAGTCAACCCAAAACATTTGGATTCAGATTTGTTCAAAAGCCACCTTAAAAGACAATATCTAAGTCCCAAAGTGGAGAGATAGCAACTCTGATTTGAATAATTCTGAAAGAATGTGTCAACAGAAGAAATATAATAAGCAAAGATCACGGAAAAATGGGAGTCAGAGAGCAGACTTCAGCAGTGCTCATGTAGCATCGTCCAAGGCAGAGAATTCCTAGAGTATTCATCCACGTGCTAAGCACTGGGTTTAATGGAGAACATAAAAGACATGGACCCTGCTCTCAGGAAGGCATTTTAGTAGACCAGATGACAAAGTGACTGTTCTAATTGGTAGGAATATGCATGGAGTTGTCCACACCAGGTTAGATGTTACCTTTAAGATCATCTAATTGAGAGCTGGCCCATGGCTCACCTGGGAGAGTGTGGTGCTGATAACACCAAGGCCATGGGTTCAGATCCCTACATAGGAATGTCTGGTTAGCTCACTTGGGAGAGCATGGTGCTGACAACACCAAGTCAAGGGTTAAGATCCCCTTACCAGTCACCTTTAAAAAAAAAAATTATCTAATTGTTCTTACTGTGTGTCTAGGCTCACCAAACAATATCTCATTATAGATGGCTTCCAATAATCTTCCTCAGTGCTGATCAGCTGATACAAGCTTTCCTATTCACTTGGCAGTTACAATCCATAACACATTGGCTTTCTAGTCCTCCATATCAGTCACTTAAGAGTTCGGTTAGCATTTTCTGAATTTTTCCCAAATAGCTGAAGCAAGGTGGTGGCCAAAGGAAGAAGGTCACCAGGTAGGAATGGAAGAGGTAGTTGGAAGCAGTGAAGGCAGTGAGAGATGACAAATCAGGACCATAGTCAGAAGGAAACAAACTACTGGTGTGGAAGATGACAACCGGCTTCAAGTCCAAAAGGAAAGTTTAAAGTGAGCAAAATAAATATCTTTTAGTAACTCTAAATTAAAAATGGAATAAAGCCAAGGAATAAATAGAGGCAAATCAAAGATATTGCTAGACATTTTTTGGCCTGAGAAGAGGGGAGGATAGTGACATTATTTGTTGAAATGAAAAAGGGTTGGTGAGAGTGGGAGTGGATTTAGGGAGGAATGAAATCAGACCTTCTGGGTGACCTTAAGTTTGAGATAGCATCAAATTATCACATAAGCATTTAGATAAACTAATTTGGAGTGCAGCAGAGTTTCTGTGCTGAAGGCTTAACTTTAGAGTCACTGCGATATAAAAGATACTTAAAGAAATGGAACAGGATAGAACCACTTAGGGAGAGAATGTAGAAATAAAAGAGAACAGGGTCAAAGACAAACCCCTGGGGATATTCTAACATTTATAGGTATGACAGAGGATAAGCTTGAGAAGTGGAACTGTGGGGTCAAAGGGAATACACATTTAAAAATTTTGCTATTGACAAATTGACCTCTATCAAGATTGTACCTCACCCAGGAGAGGAGCTATGGGCAGCCTCCACTGCCTGGCCGAAGGCAGGAGCCATGGGCAGCACCCACCACCCAGCAAAAGGGAGGGGCATACCCAGGGCCCTAGGCAGGAGCCGTGGGCAGTGCCCACCACCCAGCAGAAGGCAGGAGCATGCCTGGGGCATGAGGCAAGAGATGTGGACAGCACCCACCACCTAGCAGAAGGCAGGAGCATGTCCAGAGCACTAAGCAGGAGACAGGGGCAGCACCCACTGCCCGGTAGAAGGCTGGAGCCATGCATCAACCCCTGCCTGACAGAAGGCAGGAGCATGCCAGAAACACCACATCTCCACAGTTAGTCCACCACAGCCACTGCCACAGCCATTGCTGCCACAAGGGTAGCTCACCACCAAAGTAGCAGCCAAAGCCACTGTATAGGTGGCCCACTGCCCACTTGACTGCATTGACATTAGGAAAGTCACCAGCAGAGACCAGAAAAAGAAAAGGAAGTCTCTCTCCTCCAAGCCCATTCCAGAGTCATAGAAGAAGCAACTGATCAACCAGATGACCAGACATTAATGTAGAGATACCACAAATACAAAAACAAAAAAACAAAACAAAAAAAACCCCCTAAAGCAAAATCAAGAAAATATGTCACAACCAAAGGAATACAGTAATTCCCAAGTACAAGACTCCATAGAGTAGGAAACACTTGAAATGACTAAAAGGCAATTGTGAGCAACAATCTTAAGGAAGCTCAATAAGATATGAGAAGACTCAGTTAGATGACATAATGAAATGAGAAAAAAAATTCAGAACATGAAGGAAGAAATTTACAGAGAGATTAATACCTTATAAAAGAATGTAGCAGAACTCATGGAACTGAAGGATTTATCAACAAAGTAAAAATCACAACTGAGAGGTTAAGCAGCAGGCTAGAGCAAGCAGAAGAAAGAACTTATGATCTCAAAGATAGTCTTTTCAAAATAACCCAGGTGGACCACCCCCCCAAAAAAAAGAATTTTAAAAAACAAACCAAAAAAAAAAAAAATGTAAGAGAGCTAGTAGGCAAGCTTAAGCACACAAACATTTGAATCATGGGTGTTCCAGAAGGGAAAGAAAAAGGAAAACACATTGAAAACCTATTCAACAAAATAATAATGGGAAACCTCCCAGGTTTAGGGAATGACACAGACCTTCAGATCCAGGAGGCTCAAAGATCCCCAAACAGATTCAACCTAAAAAGATCCTCTCTGAGACACGTTATAGTCAAACTGGCAAAGCTCAAAGACTAAGAGAGAATCCTAAAAGAAGCAAGAGAAAAGTGTCAAGTCACCAATAAGAGAGCCCCTATCAGACTAACGGCATACTTCTCAACAGAAACTCTATAGGCCAGAAGAAAATGGGATGATATATTCAAAATACTAAAAGAAAAAAACTGCCAGCCAAGAATACTATACCCAATAAGGCTATCCTGCAGAAATGAGGGAGAAATAATGTATTTTCCAGACAAATAAAAACTGAAGGAGTTCACCACCACATGACTATTCCTGCAAGAAATCCTCGAGTGAGTCCTGCATCTGGAATCCAAAAAAGGATAATCACTACCACAAATACACAAGAAAGAACAAAACCCAATCATAGAACAAGAATGCAAATGAGAAAGAAAAAGAAACTAACTCTTACCACCTCAAAAAACCAACAAACATCAAAGACAACAATAAAAAGGGAAGAAAGGAACAAAAAACATTTAATATATCCAAAGGAAAATCTATAAAATGCCCAGAGTAAGACAATACCAAATGGATCAAATGTTCTACTCAAAAGACACAAATTGATTGATTGGATTAAAAAGCTAGACCCACAGATATCTAAAATTATTTTAACAGACAACCAGGCATACCACCACCACCACGAGGCCCGCCCAGTATCCTGAGGCTTAGAGCCAGGGACCAGACCCTCTGCCCAGGACCAGGCACACTGCCACTGTCACAGGGCCTGCCTGGGGTCCTGAGGTATGGATCCGGGGACCAGACCCTCCTCCTACAACCAGGCACACCACTGCTGACACCAGCAACTAGGTAAGGAGCATGCCAAAAACATCACCTCCATGTGTGGGTGGCCCAAGACAGCCACCACAATAACCACGGCTGCCATGAAAGGAGATAGACACCACAACCAGTGTGCAGATGGTCCACCAGCCACTGGAGTGCATTGACACAAGGAGAGTCACCAGCAGAGACCAAAGAAAAGAAAGGATGTCTCTCTCCACAAATCCCATTCCAGAGTGACAGAAGCATCTGCTCTATGATAATACTGGGGGACCTGAACACACATCTCAGCACTGGACAGATCATCTAGGCAACAAATCAACAGAGTAACCATTATTCTTTCAGAAGGAGAGAAGAAATCTAGGGTTATCAGAGGTGGGAGGGGAATGGGGAGAGATTGTACAAGGGTCATAAAGAATAACTATGATTTGTAACAATATATATGCTAGTAATATTGATTTGATCAACATATGTCAACATTGAACCCCCAAAATATGTATAATCAATTGATTCCATAAAAATTTTTTAAAAATTATTTTAATACAAAAAAATTTTAAAAAGCTAGACCCAACTATATGCTGTTTTCATGAGACCTACCTCACCTGTAAAGACACACACAATAATAGTGAAGGGATGGAAAAAGATATACCGTGAAAATGGAAACTGAAAAGAAGCAGGAGTAGCTATTCTCATATTGGATAAAATCGACTTTAAGCCAAATACTATAATAACAGACAAAGAAGGTAACTATAATGATAAAGGGATCTATCCAGCAGGAAGACATAAGAATCATAAATATATATGCACCCAACACCAGAGGACCTAGATATATAAAGCAAATACTATTAGGCCTGAAGAAAGAGATAGACCCCAATATGGTAACAGAAGAGGATTTGAACACCCCTCTCTCAGCACTGGACAGATTATCTAGGCAACAAAGAAACAAAGAATTTAAACTATACTTTGGACCAAGTGGACCTGGCAGATACCTACAGAACATTTCATCCAACGACTACAGAATATACTTTCTTCTCATCAGCACATGGAACACTCTTCAGGATAGACCACATGTATGGTCACAAATCAAGTCTCAACAAATTTTTAAAAACTGAAATCATTTCAAGTATCTTTTCAGACCACAATGGATTAAAACCAGAAATCAATAACAAGCAAAACTATGGACACTATAGAAATATATGGAAATTACCAACATGCTCCTGAACAACCTATGGATCCAAGAAATTAAACAGAAAATCAAAAAATTTCTTGAAACTAACAAAAATAAAGATACATCATACCAAAGCCTGTGGGATATTGCAAAAGCAGCAATAAGAGGGAATTTTTTTGCAATAAATATTTACATCAAAAGACTAGAAAGATTTCAGATAAACAACCTAATGCTATACCTCAAAGAACTATAAAAACAAGAACAATCCAATCCAAAAGTCAGTAGACAGAAAGAAATAATTAAGATTAGAGAACAACTAAATGAAATAGAGACCCAAAAAGTGAGACAAAAAGATCAATGAAACAAAATGTTGGATTTTTGAGAAGATAAACAAAATAGACAAGCCATTAGCTAGGCTAACTAAAGAAAGAAGAGAGAAGACCCAAATAAAAGAAGTCAGAAATGAAAAAGGACACATTACAACTGATACCACAGAAATACAAAGAATCATTACAGACTATTTTAAGCAACTATATGCCAACAAATTTGAAAACTTGGAAGAAATGGATAAATTTTTGGACACATACAAACTACCAAGACTGAACCAAGAAGAAATAGAAAACCTGAACAGACCAGTAACAAGCAATGAGATTGAGGTAGTAAGTAATCAGCAATCTCCCAACAAAGAAAATCCCAAGACTGGGTGGCTTTATGGCTGAATTCCAACAAACTTTTAAAGAGGAATTAATACCAATTCTCTTCAAACTCTTCAAAAACCTGAAACAGAAGCCATTCTCCCAAACTTGTTCTATGAGACCAGCATCACCCTGATACCAAAACCAGACAAAGATACAACAAAAAAAGAAAACTACAGGCCAGTATCTCTGATGAATATTGATGCAAAAATCCTTGACAAAATATTAGCAATCAGAATACAGCAACACATCAAAAAAGTTGTATAGCATGATCAAGTGGGATCATCCCAGGGATGTAAGGATAGTTCAACATATGCAGGTCAATAAATGTGATACACCACATCAACAAAATTGAGGACAAAAACCATACGATTATCTTGACAGATGCAGAAAAAGCATTTTACAAAATTCAACATCCCTTCATAAGAAAGACTCTCAGCAAACCGGGTATAGAAGGAAAGTATCTCAACACAATAAGAGCCATATACAAAAAACTGACCACCAAAATCATCCTGAATGCAAGAACAGGAACAAGACAAGGATGCCCACTCTCACCACTCCTATTTAATAGTGTCAGAAGTGCTAGCAACAGCAATCAGGCAAGATGTCCCTGTCTGTAGATGACTTGATCTTATATATAGATAAGTCTAAAAACTCTACCAAAAAACTCTTAGAGATGATAAATGATTTCAGTAAAGTTGCAGGATACAGAGTTGTATTAGTTTTTTTGTGTTGCTATAACAGAAATACCTGAGACTGGGTAATTTATAAAAAACAGAGGTTTATTTAGCTTACAATTCTGAGACAGCTGCATCCGGCACAGGCCTCAGGCTGCTTCTATTCATGGTGGAAAGTGGCAGGCAGCCGGCAGGTACAAGCAGATCACATGGCAAGCGGAAGCAAGAGAAAGAGGGGAGGTGCCAGGGTCTTTTAAACAACCAGCTCTCACAGGAACTAAGAGTGAGAACTCACTCATTAATCCCCACACCTAGGGAGAGCATTAATCCATTCATGAGGGATCCACCCCCATGGCTCAAACAGCTTCCAGCACTGCCACACTGGGGATCAGATTTCCACATGAGTTTTGGTGGGGACAACACATCCAAACTCTATCAAGAGTCAACATGCAAAAAATCAATAACATTTTTATACTCCAATAACAAACTAGCAGAAAAAGAAATCAAGAAAGCAAGTCCATTTACAGTAGTCACCAAAAAAAATAAAATACATAAGAATCAATTTAACCAAGGAGATGAAAGATCTCTACAACAAGGACTACAGATCACTGCTGAAAAAAGTGAAAGAGGACACAAAAAGATGTAAAGACATTCCATGCTCTTGGATTGGAATAATTAACATTGTGAAAATGACCATACTAACCAAAGCAATTTACTGATTCCATACAATCCCCATCAAAATACCAATGACATTCTTTATAGAAATAGGAAAAACAATCCTACCATTCATATGGAACAACAAAAGACCCCAAATAGCCAAAGAACTCCTGAGCAAAAAATAAATGAATAAATAAATAAAAAATACAGTCAGAGGCATTGCACTACTTGACTTCAAATTATACTACAAAGTTATAGTAACCAAATTAGCATGGTACTGGCAAAAAAACAGACTTGGACCAATGGAACAGAATTGAGAACCCAGAAATCAACCCACATACTTAACAGCCAACTGATATTTGACAAGAGCAACAGGAGCATACATTGGGGAAAGGACTGTGTCTTCAATAAGTGGTGCTGGGAAAACTGGACATCCACATGTAGGAGAATGAAACTAGACCTGTACCTCTCACCATATAACAGAATCAACTACAAATGGATTAAAGACTTATATATAAGACCAGAAACTACAAAACTACTAATAGAAAACATAGTGGAAACACTTCAGGAAGTAGGACTGGGAAAATACTTCATGAACGAGACCCCAAACGCACACAACAAAAGAAAGAATAATGAAATGGGATTATATCAAACTAAAAAGATTCTTCACAGCAAAAGAAACAGTTAACAGAGCAAAAAGACAACCTACACAATGGGAGAAAATATTCGCACACTATGCACCAGACAAGGAACTCAAACAACTTAACAGTAAAAAAACAAGTCACCTAATTAAAAAATGGGCAAAGGAGCTGAATAGGCATTTCTCAAAGGAAGATATACAAATGGCCAACAGACACATGAAAAAATGTTCAATATCACTCAGCATCAGGGAAATACAAATCAAAACCACATTGAGATATAGTCTCAAGCCAGTTAGATTGCCCACTATAAAAAAAGAGAATAAAACTGCGGGCCAGGATATGGAGAAAGGGGACCCCTCCTACACTGTGGGTGGGACTGTAAATTAGTGCAGCCATCATGGAAAACAGCATGGAGATTCCTCAAACAACTACAGATAGAGCTGTCATACAATCCAGCAATCCCACTGCTGGGTATATACCCAAAGGAATGGAAATCATCATGTTGAATCATCATGTTGAAGGGATACCTGCCCTCCCATGTTTATCGTAGCTCTATTTACAATAGTTAAGAGTTGGACCCAACCTAAATGTCCATTGACAAACGACTGGGTAAGGAAAATGTGGTATATATACAAACATAATACTACTCTGCCATAAAGTGAATGAAACTCTGCCATTCACAGCAACATGGATGAAGTCAGGGAAAATTACGTTAAGTGAAAAAAGCCAGGTACAGAAAGAGAAATACTGCATGTACTCACTCATAAATGGGAGCTGAAAAAACAAATAAACAAAAAACAAAAGAAAGATAGGAACCACCACAACAATTCCTTGAACTTTCAAAAGGAGGGAACGAAACAGAGGCCACGAGAAGTGGGAAAGGAGTGGAAAGAGGGTTAGGGAGAAATTGGCATAGGACCACAAAAAATGTTTATATTGTGTAATGACAAAAAAAAAAAAAAAAAAGACTGTACCTATTTATGCCCAATAGCATAGTATTTAAGTGCCCTTTCCCCCATACCCTTCACGATACTATGTGTTTTTTAAGATTTATATCTTTGCCAGTATGGTAGGTTAAAAATGGCTTTGCAGTGTAGCTTCCATTTGCATTACTGTTTTTATGAGTGAGCCTAAGTATTTTTTCAAATATTTAAGACGCTTGTTTGTACCTGTCTGTGAATTGCCTTTTCATAATCTTTGAAGGGAAAGTTTTGCAAGATAGGTGATAATAAAGGTGCTTGTAATACCAGTGGGGAGAATCCTATGGCAGGTAGACATAATGATGCAAGAGAGAAAGGACGTAACTGCAATCATCCCATCCTTGAGAAGGAAGAGGCTTTAGAATTCAGAGCACAAGGGAAGAGGCTGGTGTTGAAAGGGGCAGGCCCTCTTTTCCCACAGTAATAGCAGCAAAGGCACAGGGTGTGGGTACAGAAGTCAGTAGGCTCTAGACTTGGTGCTGAGAAGATGAGGTGGCTCTTCTCTCATTATATTTGTTCTCACTTCAGGTATGAGTGGGGGAAGAGAAGCTTGTGCCATGAGAGGAAAAAATGTGAAATAGTGCCTTCGTGGAGTGGGAAAGTGAATTTACTAGAGGAGTGGACAGAATGCTTGGCAGTTTTGCACGTCTTGTGAGATTCGTGGCCATCAATTTAAAGAGAGCCTTGACAATGCAGTTGGGATTCTTCTCCAGAGATGTCCAACTGTTTGCAGCATGGGGGAAGAGACAAGGATATTAAGGAGTTAGAAAGAGAATGATTATTGACCTGGGCCACAGAATGTACACTGGGTATGGAAAGATGTGAGAAAGTTGAGGGGTGGGGGTGGTAATAGTAAGAAGCAGAGGGGTTAATGGACTGAAGGACTCAGTGAACTTGGGGGGCTGCTAGAGTGGGAATACAGGAATACGTGAATGAGGGAGCACCTGAGAACAATCAGAAAGGCACGTGGTGGGTTTGCCTGAGCCTCAAAGGAGCTGGTGACTTTACACAAGGATGAAGGACTCGTGAGCCTGAAATGGGAGTTTGAGATGTGCAGGAAAGAGAAGGTGCAGGGAAAGCAGGATCCTCTTGAAAGGACAACAGCTGAAAGAAATATTCAATGAAAAGGCAGAGAATGTAGGAAACTTTTTCCTCCACGGAAAAGAAATTCTAGAGAGTATAGTGAAAATTATGGCAGGGAGTGGAGAAGTGGAAAACTGGGTCAGAGAGAAAAAGGACAGAGGGGAATATATATAAGGACCCAGGAGTATAAGGCTACATGAGTGAAAACAAATCATGAGCAGAAAATAATCCAGAACCTGTAGTTTATATAGAAAAAATAACAAAATCATAATATAGAATAATAGAGGAAGAAACGAGGCAGTTTTCATAAATACTCACTATACAGTGGTCCACAGAATAATAAATTTCTGGCAGATAACATTGCAACTGGTTCCCTTTGGACATAAGATTTTAGAATCCCATTGTGCACTACGGAAAGAAGTTGGTTTGGTGCTTTACAACTGGGAGATATTGTGCTGAAATGAAAACCCAGAAGTTTTCTTTATGATGATAAGCCTCCTTATCTCTACAGGAGAAATTTTAAGTTCTAATTAAACTTCTAAATTAACCTAATGGAAGCCCAGCTCATTTAATAGGATCCTAGAATTTCAAATTACATGAAAACTTAGATGTCATCTAGTTCAACCTACCCCACTCTAAAGAAAAAAAGAAAGAAAAAATCTAATTATATTAACCCTCTCCTCCTTCAAACTCTCCAACTTCCTCAGTCTCAACTCAGCACATATCCTTTATTCTTGTCCTGACTAAAACCTAACAGTCCCTAAGGACCGTTTCCTTTGCATCATTCTTAAGAAGAAATTCAGTGCCTGGAGGTGGGGCAGGTGTTAGCACTTCCCACAGCTAATTCCAAAGACTTCCCCCACCCCCACCTCCTTCAAAAGCCCCAGCTCAAATGAGTTCCACGTCCAGCATGGTTCCTAGTAGGAACTAGGAAAATGGGGAAAAAATTGAACAAAATCTGTCGAAGGCATCAAAAAGTTACAAAAACACAGGAATCGTAGGTCAAAAAATCAGGAAAAGAAGAAAGCCCAGAGAAGTGAGCCTGGCATTCGGATGACTGGTGATCCTGACAGTTTAGGGTCTACCAAGGAAGAGAGGTCCTGGTAAACACATCAGGACTGTGGATGGGATTTGGAAGGACTGCACTTCAAAAGTAAGGGTACTGGAAACAGATCAGCCCTTAGAGGGACTGAAATCCAGTTTCAAAACACCTCAGTCCTTGGCTGGATTACTGTGATGAGAAACTGCTAGGCCTCTAAGCTAGCTGCCAGCCTTAAGCATAAGTAAATCCTTATTTTCTCCCTGGAGAAAAGTAACATTTCACAGAGCCTTAAATTACCTCTGAAAATTTTTTACATGCACAACGTCTGGCTCTAAATAAAAAGAAGCTATTACATATACATACCTATATGAAAAGACTTGACAAAAACCCAAGAGAAAAAAACAGACCACAGAAACAACACCCATACTTGGATTAGATAAAGGAGCTACCAGACACTGACTTCAAACTTTTAGTAATGTGCTCAAGACAAGCTTGAGAACTTTGGTAGGGAACTGAAATTTTTTTTTGCATAATTAACTAAATAAAAATTCTAGACCTGAAAATACTATATCTCAAATTTAGAATTCAATGAAGGACTTTCAGAGAAGATTCACAAAGATGAAACTGGAAGACTGGGTCAGAAAAACAACATCCAGAAGGAAGCATAGAGAAACAAAAGGGAGAGCATAACAGATCTGTGAGGTATGGCAAAGAGGTCTAAATACCTTCAATTGGAGTCACAAACAGAGACATGGAGAGACTGGAGCAGAAGCAATATATCTAAAAAGAAAATGGCCAAGAATTTTCAAAAACCAATGAAAATCATCAAGCCACAGATACAAAGGAAATCACGAATCTCCTAAGGATACATATAAAGACAACGATACATAGATATGTATCTTAGTCCAATCAGACTGCTATAACAAAAATTCTATAGACTGGGTGATTCATCAACAACAGAAATTTATTTCTCACAGTTCTGGAAGCTGGGAAGTTCAAGATCAAGGCACCGGGAGATTAGGTGATGGCCCATTTCCTGGTTCATAGCTGTTTTTTCACTGTGTCCTAATGTCAAAAGAGCTGAGGCAGCTCTCTGGGGTCCCCTTTAAAAAGGCATTAATCCCATCAAGAGGGATCTGCCCTCATGGCCTAATCACCTCCTGAAGGTCCCACCTCCTAACACCATCACGGTAGGGATTCATAGGTTTTAACATACAAATTTGGGAGGGCTGGGTACAAACATTCAGTCTAGAGAAATATATAATAGTAGAAAAAGACAAAGAGTTAATCTTAAAAGCAGCCAGAAAAAAAAAAGAAAAACTACCTTTAAAGAAGCCATAATTAGATTAACATCTGGATAATACCATATCTATCAAAAAAAAATCAAAATTTTTATTAAAAATCTTTACATGTGCATGGCTTATTTCACTTAACATAGTGTCCTCCAGGTTCATTCCATTAAACAATATATACGTGTATTGAATATCACACTGTACTCCATAAATATGTAACATTATTATGTATCAATTAAAAATAAAACTTAAAAAAAAAAGCCTTCCCATGTTGAAGACTCCAGACCCAGATGGCTTCAATAATTCTCCCAAACATTTAAAGAACAAACACCACCAACAAAATATAAACTTCTCCATAGAAAAGAAAAAGATCACTTCCCAACTCATTTTATGAAGGTATGCTTGATATCAAAAAGTGACAAGGACATTATAAGAAATAAAAATTACAGGCCAGTTTCTCTTACGAGATGAAAATGTCCTAAGCAAAATATCAGCAAATAAAATCCAGCAATATTTTGAAAAGATTCTATATCATAAAACAAATTGAATTTTTTTTCCAGGAATGCAAGGTTGCTTTAACATTTGAAAATCAATCAACGTAATTTTCCACACCGAAGGACTAAAAAAGAAAAATCATTTGATCATTTCAAAAGATGCCGATAAAGTATTTGATTTTTTAAAAAATCAACATCTCAAACACACTGAGTAAACTAGGAATGGGAGGAAACTTCCTTAATCAGAAAAAGAATACCTACAAGAAAACCTAATGCAAATCTCATACTTAAAATATTGAAAGTTTTCCCTCTGAAGTTGGAAATGAGATAAAAATACCCATATCACCACTTCCATTCAACAATGTACTGGTGCCCTAGAAAAAACAAGAAACTAAGAAAATGCAACAAAAGATATGCCAGTTCTGTAAGTAGAATACCATAAAATAATATTAAAAGAAAAAAGTTTTTAATGAAATTAATGGAGGGATATGCCATATCCATACATTAGAAGAGTCAATATTGTAAAAATTCCTACTCTCCTCAAATCGAACTCTAGGTCCAATTTAATACCAAAGTCTGTGCCTGATTTTACAGAACTTGACAAGCTGCTTATAAAATTTAAATAGAAATTAAAAGAGTCAAGAATAGGTAATAAAGGGCTAGCTCACTTGGTTAGAGCGTGGTGTTACAACACCAAGATCAAGGGTTCGGATCCCCTGGATCCCCTATCAGCCAGCTGTCAAAAATAAACAATCGTAGCAGATTAAGGAGAGTAGCCAAAACTCGAATAAGCTCTTTGGGGTAACTTCCCTGGTTTTTCCTCTTTTATCTCCTGGCTTTGAACCAATTGTTGCCCCATTATGGAACTGTGCAGGGAGCACAGCCAACAAAAACACTGGGTGAAACCCCACTACCAGCCAGAGAACTGGGAAAGGGGTCCTTGTGAATTGAAGAGGGTAGGGAAGATCCCCGTTATTTTTTCCCTTTTTTTCCTCTTTTTTCTCTCCCAGTCCTGCCCCAAGAGTGACCCAGTCACGGACCTTCACTGCAATGGCAGTCTAAAACCTTGAGAAAAACCAAAACAAACAAACAAAAAAAGTGTCTCTAGCCAAAGGAACTGGAAAAGGGAATGGTACAGTCTGAAGGTTGTGGAGGAATACCTGGGGTTTGTTTTTTTTTTTCCTTCTTCTCTCTTTTCTCTTGCTGCTTTGTCTCAAGGGTAGTCCCAGTCATATGAAACTACGTGCAGAGCAAGAAGCTAAAACTCCAAGAGAAGCCCTGTCTTTCTAGACAGAAGATCAGGAAAAAGGAACCTCCAAGGTCCAGAGAATGTGAGCGAAATCCTAGAGAGGAGATAGCTAGAGAAATAAGTTCCTAATTCTGTGTGCAGATTCAAGTCTCAGCTCAGCCCCAAGCTGTGCACGTGCAAGACAGACCCAAACCAGCCTAGCAGAGGCTTTGAGAATTAAATTACAAGTTAAACTATTACCCAAGTCTCAGACTAACTCCTGAGGAGTGCATGCAAAGGAGAGATGCAAAGAAGCTTAGCCAATGCTTTGAAAATTAAACAGAACTCATAGAAGATAAGACAGAATTTGCACTCTGAACCTAAGTGGGTTGATGGCCTGCTACAATAAACAAACAAAATCAACATTCTCTTCAGGAGTTTAACGGGACCCAGAATCTCACAACCCAATAGTCAAAATGACCTAGATAGAATCCAAAATTACCTGACAAACACAAGAGCCAGGAAAACCTGACCAATTCTCAAAGGAAAAGATAATCAACTGTTCAATCTCAGAATGTCCCAAAATTGGAATTATTAGACAAAACATTAAATCAGCTATTATAATCATGCTACGTGAGGTAAAGCTAAGCACTGTTGAAATAAATGTAAAGATAGAAATTCTCAACAGGTAAACAGAAACTGGAAAAAAGAACCAAATGGAAATTTTGAAAAATGTAATAATACCATTTTAAAAAGTTGCTGGGTGAGCTCTATAGCAAAAAGAACATAACAAACGAACCAGCTAGAAAACTTAAATATGGATCAACAGAAATTATCCAATCTGAAGAGAAAGGTTGAAGAAATAAATGAATAGAACCTGTGCAAATGTAAAAAGAAGGTCCAAGACTTCATGTCTCCAGGAAAAAAAAAAACAAGAAAAAAAAAGTATGAAGTACAAATCAATATCTCCCATGAAAATGAATGTGAACAATATTAGCAAATGAGAGCCAGCAATATGTTAAAAGTATAATACATCATGAGCAACTCGGAATGCAAGACTGGTCCAATATTCCAAAATTAATCAATGTAATTAACCATATTAATGGACTAAAGAAAACAATTATATGACTATTTCAATTGATGCATAAAAGGGATCGGACAAAATTCAACATCCATTCTTAATTTTTAAAAATTCCCAGCAAGCTAGGAAAGGAAGGAAATTCCTTAATGGGCATCTAAAAAAGAGTAACCACAGCTAACATATTTAATAGAAAAAGACTGAATGTTTTTCTTTATAAGATCAAGGAAAGATCACGGAAAAAGAAAATGTCTCTATATGTCTATATCTATCTTTCCGTGTCTATTATATATAATAGATGCAGACAGACAGAAAAAGATACATATATATACAAAGAGACAGATTTATTTTAAAGAATTGGCTCACACAATTGTGGAGACTTGGCCACTCCAAAATCTGCAGGGTAGGCCAACAGGTTAAAGACCCAGGGAAGACCTCCATTTAGAGTCCAAAGACAGTCAGTCTGCTGGCAGAATTCCTTGCTAAGGGAAGGTCAGTTTTTTTTTCTATTATGGACTTCAACTGATTGGACGAGGCCCACCCATATTATGGAGTATTCAAAGTCTACTGATTTCAACATCAATCTCATGAAAAAAACCATATAGGATAATGGTTGGGCAAATATTTGGGTACTATGGCCTACCCAAGTTGACACATAAAATTAACCATCACAGCTCTCATCATTGCTACTCAGCATCATTCTGGAAGTACTAGCCAGTGCAATGTGGTAAGAATAAAAAAGAAAGAAAGAAAAAGACACACAGGCTAGAAAAGAATAAATAAAACTTTTTTTCATAAATGACACAATTATCAATATGGAAAATCCCCCCAAAAACTACAACAAAGCTCTCAGAAAAAGCATGTGAGTTTAGTAAGGTCTAAAGATATATGGGTAATTCATAAAATTTAATTGCATTTCTATATACTAGAAATGAAAAACTGGAATTTAAAATTAAAAATAAATACTAATTACAATAGCACAAAAATTTGAAATATTTAGGTAAAAATATATGAAAATACGTACAGAATGTGTATGCTTAAAACTATAAAACACTGATAAAAGAAAGCAAAAAAGACACACAAAAATGAAGAATTTTACCTTGTTCACATGTTGCAAGAGTCATTAAGATATCAATTCTCCCCAAATTGGCCTATAGATCCAACACAATCCCAAATATAATCCCAGCAGGATTTTTTGTGGATATTGATAAGCTGATTCTAAAATTTAAACAGAAAGGCAAAGGAACCAGTAAAGAAATAGTTGACACAATTTTGAAAAAGGACAAAGTGGAAGACATACTCTGATATAAAGATTTAATATAATGCTGCAATAAGCCAGACAGTCTGGTATTGGTGAAAGGATGGAAAAATACATCAGTGGAACAGAACAGAAAGTCTAAAAATAGACCCATTCAAAAATGGTCCATTGATTTTTTTACAAAGGTGCAAAGGCAACTCAGTCAAGAAAGAACAGTCTTCTCAATAAATGGTGTTGGACTAACTAAACATCCATACGTAAAAAATAAAATAAAATAAACCAGAATCCATAGCTAACAGTTTATGCAAAAATTAACTCAAAATGAATCACAGACAAGCCTAAAAAATAAAACTGTAAAATGTCTAGGAAAAAATCTTTGTGACCTTGGATTAGGTAAAGAGTTTTTAGATATAATACCAAAAGTGTGGTACATAAAAATATTTTTTTATAAATTGGATTTTATAAAAATTAAAAACTTTTGCTCTGAGAACTGTTAAAAGAATAAAAAGAAGTCACATACTGGGAGAAATGTATGTGGCAAAGGACTTGTATCTAGAATATGTAAAGAATTGTCAAAACCCAACAATAAGAATATGAAAGAATCCAATTTAAAAATGGGCAAAAGATTTGAAAAGACACTTCACCAAAGAAAACATACAAACAGAAACAAGCATATGAAAAGACACTCAACATGTTTATTCATTAGGTAAATGCAAAATAAAACCACACTATGATACTACAATACCTATTGGTATGGCTAAAATAAATAAGTAAACTAAACTAACAACATCAAGTGCTGGTCAGGATGAGGAACAACTGGAACTTACTGAAATTGCTGGTAGGAATACAAAATAGTTCAGATACTTGGAAAACAGTCTGGCATTTTCTTATAAATAATTACCATATGGACCAGTAATTTTACTCCTAACTATATACTCAAGAGAAATAAAAGCTTACATCAACAAAAAGACTCTCAATAAATGTTTACGGTAGTTTTATTCTTAATCAGCAAAAATTTGAATCAGCCCAAAGGTTCTTCAGCTGTAAATGAATAAACAAAATGTTGTACATTCATACAGTGGAATACTACTCAGCAATAAAAAGCTATAAACTATCCATATACACAGCAACATGAATGAACATCAGATGCATTGTGCTAAGTGAAAGAAGCCAGATTCAAATGCTTATATACTGTATAAATCCATGTATGACATTCTGGAAAAGGTAAAACAGAGACAGAGAACAAGGGTTTGGGGTGGGGAAAAAAGGCTGACTACCAGGGGCTACACAATAGGATTTGGGCAGAGGGGTGATGGAAGTGTATTGTATCTTGATTTTGGTGAGAGTTACACATCTCTATGCATTTTTCAAAACTTAGAACTGTACACCAAAAAAGCAAATTTTAGTGTATGTAAATTTAAAATTATACATTAAACATTTAAAAAATAATGTTCTATTACCAGGAAAACAAATAAACCACAAATAGATTAATAGAGAGTAGAGAAAGATTTATCAGACAAATACTAACCAAAATAAAGCTGGTGTATCTATATTAATAGCAGGCAAAATAATTTTTAGGTAACTTGCTCCAAGACATACAGCTCAACAGGGGAGATCCAACTTTTAATCCTACCTTTCTTGCTATAAAATTTATGCTCCTTTCAATACATTTTAATGACTCACATTCTAGTTATCAGGACTTGGGAAATTTATTTAAAAGAAAAATTTGAGACAATTCATCACAAGCACACAAATTTTATCATAAAATAACTGTAATTTTCATGTTTTGAAAAAACAAGACAAAAATCAGTAAATATTCTCATCCTCATTAATTATGGAAAATGTTTACTTAATTAATATGGGTAAAACTGTTTCGTTTAACTTAGAGATTCTTTTCCTTGTTTTCATTTAAGAACAATAGAAATCGTTCATTATTCTCATCAAAAATTTCAAAATTTTTACCAGAATTATTTCTAAAAAGAAATAAATATAAGCATTTAGTACTGAAGAATCCCTGTGGCTGAGATAAACGATCAGAAGAACCTGCCTACACTTAAATGAAATACTTGGAGGAAAACTAGGAAAAAATTAGCTACATAACATATCACTGTGAGAGCGAATGTGCAGGTATCCCTCGAAATGCTCATTGATCACCATGCTCCATACGGGAAGCTAAAGGTAAATGATCATAGTAAATATTAAGTGATTCTTCCACTGACAAAATTAGGATGCTTTGTCTTCAGAAAAGTTAACGTGAAAAGTCAAGCAAAACAGCAATTAAAGTTTCAAGCAAGTCCCCAAATCCCAAGAAACTAGCCTAGTACTGTTCCCTTCTGGGAATTTCTTCAATTAAAATACAACAACTACCCATCCTTAGAATGTGACAAAATGCGAGCAATGACCTCTTAGACCATGGAATCAGGTTGTGAAATCTCTGTTTTGGAGGAATGAGTGTGTTTAAAGGCCAAAACCATGGAAACCACGTAGAAAATGTACATCCTCATCCTAGCATTCTACTTTGTTTAGTAAATGCAAATTTGGTTTCTTTTACTCACTTTCTACTTCATTTGAAAGTAAAGATGAATTTAGTATACCACTCCCTTTATATGTGGTCTAATATTACTTAGTAAGAAAGTCTAAGAAGTAAATTTCCATAAAAATCTAGAATTGGGCATGTGAATTAAATGAAAATCTCAAGGGAAATAGACTGCATTATCTGAGTCTCGTTAGTTAACCTTTCCCTGGCCTGTTCCTTAGCTGTCTCCCATTTCCCTCTTACTTTCTTTCTAAAATATGTGAGGATTTCTATTTTCCATGGACAGGGCATGTAACACCATGCATTAACCAAGACCTGAGGAGAACATCCATAAATCAAGAAATGGACTTTACTTCTTGCACAACCCAGCCTTTGGCAAAAGAGTTCTCAGGATACTCGGGCTCAACTGACATAAGTCACCTGAACCACTGAATGAGATATAGTAAAAAGAACTTAGTAGGGGTGTACAAATCATTTTATCTATAGAGACAGGTAGACAGATGATAGATAGATAGATAGATGAACAGAAAACTAAAGTCTAATCAGAGTGGGATGCAATTAATCATACATGAATGAAAAAAAAATAACTCAGAGGATGAATGGAAATAATCCAGTTATGATTAATGACACATCCAAATGCCAAAGGATGGACATAGGCACAGGTCATATGCCCAAGACGAAAACCAAGCTTGGTTGAAAGTGGAGAATTGTGATTCTTGAACAATTTTATTTTCAGATAACATGCTTCTTCCTGCTTATGCAAGGAATCTTCAAAAAATTCATGGAAAATGTGTATTATAAAAAAACAATGCATGGATTGCAAAATTTTTTTGCACCAAAATAAACTTGTACTGACTTGTTATAACATGCCCAAACAGGATCTAGTTTAAGGCACTAAGAAGGACAAGATGTCAGTTCAAAAAGTGCCCCTATCATAGCAACATGAATTCTGCTAAAAGTGGAGCAAGAACAAACATCAAATTGATAACAAAGCATGGGTGGAAGAACTGTGAAATCACTGATGCTTTATGGAAAGTTTATGGGGGCAATGTCCCAAAGAAATCAGCAGTTTACAAGTGAATAACTTGTTTTAAGAAGGGACCAGATGATGATGATGTTGAAGATGAAAGCCTGCAGCAGCAGACCAGAGACATCTCAACTGGTTCAGCTTACACAATTCTGACTGAAAAATTACAGTTCAGCAAAATTTCTGCTCCACAGGTGCCAGAACTGTTGTTCCCAGATCGGCTGCAGACAGGGGCAGAGCTTTCAATGGAAATTTTAAACAAGCGGGATCAAGATCCTGAAGCATCTCTTTGAAGAACTATAACAGGAGATGAAACACGGCTTTATCAGTACAATCCTGAAGACAAAGCACAATCAAAACAATAGCTACCAAGAGGTGGAAGTGGTCCAGTAAAAGCAAAAACGAACCAGTCAAGAGCAAAGGTCATGGCAACAGTTTTTGAGCGGATGCTCAAGGCATTTTTCTTGACTTTCTGGAGAACCAAAGAATGATAACCTCTGTTCATTATGAGAGTGTGGGGAGGAAGCTGAAGCTTTACCAGAAAAACACCCAAGAAATCTTCACCAGAGAGTCTTTCTCCACCATGACACTGCTCCTGCTCATTCCTCTCATCAAATAAGGGCAATTTTATGAGTGTTTCAATGGGGAACTATTAGGCATACAGTCCTGCTTTAGTTCCTTCTGACTTCTTTTTTTCCTAATCTTAAAAAACCTTTAAAGGGCACTCATTTTTCTTCAGTTAATAGTTTACAAAAGACTGCATTGCCATGGTTAAATTCCCAGGACCCTCAGCTCTTAACGGATAGATTAAATGGCTGGTATCATTGCTTACAAAAGTGGCTTGAACTTGATAGAGCTTATGTTAAGAAATAAAGTTCATATTTTTTATTGTTATCTTTTAATTCCACTTTTCCACAAACTTTTTGAAGTCCCCTCACATTCTCTGGTCCATTAAAAAATCAAAACATATCATAATGACATAATCTTGCATACAGAAATCCCAAAAAATCCACACACTTAAAAAACTATTAGAGCTAATAAATCAGTTCAGCAAGGTTGTAGGATATAAGATCAATACACAAAAGTCAGTTGCATTTCTATATACTAGCAGTGAGAAAAATGTGAAAATGAAATTTAAAAAGTTACATTCACAATAGCATCAAAAAACTAAAGTATGTAGAAATAAGTTGAACACACAATCACAATGATACATTGAACTTTCAAAAGGTGAGAACAGAACTGAGGTTACCAGAGGTGGGAATGGGGCAGGGGAAGGAAGGGGAAAGGGAGGAATTGGTAAAGAACCATGAAAAACAACTACACTGTATAATGATGAGTATAACTATCTTGATTTGATCATCACATATTGCACACAGGTATTGATATTCAAGTCTGTACCCCATAGATATGTCCAATAAACTATGTTTCAATTAAAAAAAGGAAAGAAAGTAATTTAGCAAGAGAAATGCTAGACATGTAACTTGAAAAACTACAAAACATTATTGAAAGATATTAAGAATAGCTAAATAAATGGAAAGACATACCATGTTCATGAATGGAAAACTTAATCCTGTTAAGATGGCAATATTCCCCAAATCAATGTATAGACTCTATGCAACCCATACCTAAATTCCAACTATGTTTTTGGCAGAAATTGAGAAACTGACCCAAAGATTCATATGGAAATGCAAATCAAAACCACACTGAGATACCTTCTCACCCCAGTTAGGATGGCTAATACCCAAAAAAACTGAATGATAAATGCTGGTGTGGTTGCAGAGAAAAAGGAACTCTCATACACTGTTGGTGGGACTGCAAAATGGTGCAGCCTCTATGAAAATGGTATGGAGGTTCCTCAAACAATTGCAGATAGATCTACCATATGACCCAGCTATCCCACTGTTGGGAATATACCCAGAGGAATGGAGATCATCAAGTCGAAGGTATACCTGTTCCCCAGTGTTCATCACAGCACTATTTACAAGAGCTAAGAGTTGGAACCAACCCAAATGTCCATCCTCAGAAGAGTGGATATGGAAAATGTGGTACATCTACACAATGGAATACTACTCAGCTATAAAAAAGAATGAAATACTGCCGTTTGCAACAACATGGATGAGCCTAGAGAAAATTATATTAAGTGAAATGTCAGGCACAGAAAGAGAAATATCACATGTTCTCACTTATTTGTGGGAGCTAAAAATAAATAAATAAATACAGAATTAAACTGGGGCGGGGGAGAAGACACAACAATCACAATTCCTTGAAGTTGTTATGACAAGTGAACAGATATGAGGTTGTTGGGAGGAAGGGGTGAGAGGGAGGGGGGAGGGAGGTTTCAGTAATGGACCACAATAATCAACCACAGTGTATATTGATAAAATAAAATAAAAATTTTTTTTAAAAAAGAAAGAAATGCAAGGACCCCAACTAGCCAAAGCAATCATCAAAAAGAAGAACAAAGTTGGAGGACTCACACTTTCTGATTTCAAAAAATGACTCAAGCCTGATTGCTATAAAGCCACAGAAATCAAGACAGTGTGATAATGGAATAAGGGTGGACATACAACTCAGTGGAATAGAATTGAAAGTCCCAAAATAAATCCATACATCTATGGTCAATTGATTTTTGACAAGGGTGCTGAGACAATTAAATGGGAAAAGAATAGTTTTTACAAATAATGGTTCTGGGACTACTGGATGTCTACATGCAAAAAAATGAATTTGGACCTCTATTTCACACCACATATAAAATAAGTCAAAATAGATTAAAGACCGAAATGTAAAAGCTAAAACCATAAACTCTCAGGAGACTACATAGGGTTTAATCTTCGTGCCCTTAGATTATGCCCTTAGGTAACAGTTTTGAAGATATGACACCTAAAAGTACAAGAAACCAAAGAAAAAATAGATAAATTGGACTTCATCAACATTAAAAACTTTTGTGAGCCAAAGGACACTATTAAGAAAGTGAAAAGACAACCCATAGAATGGGAGAAAATTTGCAAATCATTTATGTGATCAAGGTCTATTATTCCGAAGCTATTAAAAACTCTTAACACTCAAGAATAAAATGATAAGTAACCGGATTTTAAAATGAGCAAGGGATTCGAACACACCTTTATCCAAAGAAGATATAGAAACGGTGAATAAGCACATGAAAAGATACTCAAAATTATTAGACATTACATAAATGCAAATCAAAACCATAATAAGATACAACTTCACACCCAATAGATAGTTATAACTAAAGAGACAGACAAAATAAAAATTGTTGACAAGGATGAGGAGAAATTGGAAACCTCATACATTGCTGGTGGGCATATAAAATGGTGAAACCTCTGGAAAAATCAGTTTGGCAGTTACTCAGAATTAAACACAGAGCTACCATATGACCCAGCGATTCTTCCGATAGGTATATACACAAGAAAACTGAAACATATATTCACACAAAAATTTATAAATAAATGTTCATAGCAGCATTATTCATAATAGCCAAACACTGGAAACAACCAAAATGTTCATCAGCTGATAAATGGATAAACAAAATGTGATACACTTCAATAATGGAATGTTATTTAGCCATCAAAAGGAATAAAATACTTATACATGCTACAACATGTATGAAACTTGAAAACATGCAAAATGAAAGAAGCTATATGCAAAAAGCCACTTTTTTATGATTTCATTTACATAAAATCTTCAGAATAGGCAAATCTCTAGAGATAGAAGATAAATCACTGGTTGCCAAGGGCTGAGGGGAGGAGGAAATGGGGAGTGACTGCTGAGGTGTATAGGACTTCTCTTACAGGTAATGAATATGTTCTAGAATTAGACAGTAGTGATGCTTGCACAACTTTGTGCATATACTAAAAACCACTGAATTATTCACTTTAAAATAGTGGACTTTAGGGTATGTGAATTATAGCTCAATAAAAAAAGTCAACACATGCCACAGGTGTTCCTGAAGGGATTTGTTTTAGCAGCAATATGCTACATCAGATTAAATCATTCATGTAATATGGCCAAAAGTATTCCAATTAAAGCCAATTGTGATATAAAAACAAACAAAACTAGATATGAATCTTGACTCTGCCATTTATCAGCTTCAGGACAAATAACATATTCTTTAGGCTCAGTCTCCTCATCTATAAAATAAGAATAATAATACCTATTTTCAGGGTCATTATGAAGATTGGCTAGTCTATCTACATGCCACTAGCAGAGAGTCTGACTAGCCAATCTTCATAATGACCCTGAAAGTAGGTATTATTGTTCTTATTTTACAGAACAGGAAATGGCAACTCTAAATTATTAGCAGACTTCCAAATCAAATTGGCTAGTAAATTGGATTCTGATCTTAGTATTAAATTTAACCAATCTAGTAGCTTTTTTCTCTACCAAACATTCCAATTTTTCCTTCTGTCCAAAAATTAACTGAAAGTCTGACTGGTACCCCTAGACTCCTAATAACATAGTCTTTGCCTTTCAGGATGATTCTCTCTTAGATCCCCTTTGAGCTGATCCTCACTGACCTGCACTTCACTCCCATAAGATTTAAAAACCGTCACCCAGAAATTCACCATTGTCCTTAGACACACTGTTTAGAAAACCTCTGATGACAGTGACTGGTTGGTTAAGCTATACATCAGAACTTTCTAGTCTCTGTCCAATCCTGGCTGAAAAGATTTTGGGATGTTTAGGTAGGTCCTGCCACGTTTGGAATGCTGTTTATGGGCCAGAACAAAAGAGGAGGAATTTTTTTCAGGTGACATAGCAAAATGCAGGCAAGAGAGAGCTGAGGTTTGTGCATCAAGCAGACCACTCTCAAGTACCAAGATTAGGGGAGCAGAGGAGTCTAAAAGAGGATTACAGAGCAAAGTGCTTAAAGCTAGACAGGAATGAGACAAGAGTGAAAGCAGATAAGAAAGGAAGAGGGGCTGTCCTGGGGGATGTCCTTGAGTTACTGTGGTGTGTGTGCAGTTTGGCCATCTTTATCTAAGGTACAAGTGAGCTGGCTTAGCTTAAAGACCCAGAAGCAAGGGAGTCACTATAGGCAGCTGTAGAAACTTAAGATCCTTAGTTTCCAAAGTTAACTGGCTACATTTTCTGATTCTAAGGGAGCTCCAGGGTGGACTGAGAGGGCCAAAAATCTGCCTCCTATCAAGTACCGGGATGAAGAAGAGCTAAAATCAAACATCCTGATCATCTTCCTTCTGGGTCCTATTGTTACTTATTAGAAGCTGCCTCAGTTTGAAAGAATGAACTCTGCAATATCTAGTATTAAAGGCTGTGGAATCTATTTTTATTCAATCAATCACTCAACAAAACAACTTTAGCAGATGCAAAGCTAGTCCTGGCCATGCTAATCTCAGTTAAGACCAAAAGAGTTTTTGGGGTTTTTTTTTTCCCTGAGCAACCTGCTAGAAACAATATGGACTTGCATATTCTTGATTCAACTCCCTCAAAAGATAGACATGACACACCTTAATGCTAAAATTCTCCTTATCCAAGCACAAGTCAATGTTAGTTGCCTGGATTTAACTTGACAGTCTTTTGAATTATATCTAGGCAATGCATCCTCCAGTGATTTATAAACATTTTAAAGCAGAGAACACTTTACAAATAAGACCTTACAAGGAATCACAAAACAGAAGAAAATGGAGATACTCTAATTGAAATAAGGTGGAGGGCTCCAAAGACCCATCTACTTTACTCGGCCTCTTCCAGATGTGTCCCCTCTTCCCCTACACACCCTAATGTGCACCCTAACACACAAAGAATAACGCCAAGATACCTTCAATCACGCATGGGGCTTTCCTGAACCCAGTATGGAAGCCAAATTAGCTGACGCAATAATTTCATGAGCTAGGAATACATGAAATGATAATAATTTGATTAAATCTTCATCAGTAGAAGAAAGACCTATTCTGAGAAGATTGTTTCTCTATGATCTATACCCATAGGAATAGCCATATTGATCAATGGGGAAAACATCTGGCCAAACTTGTGTAGAGTTACAATTTAATTCTCCTAAATAAAATTCCAAAAGGAAACATTCTCATACTTGTACCCTAGAGACCAGCACTGTTGATCATTTTCCTGGTGGTAATAAAGGCATTGATGTCACACATGCATGTGAAAAAATGGAATTAAATGTTTAAAATGTGGAAAATAATTGCATTTTGTTGGTTATATCTATCTCTGAGATGGACTTTGGAGAATCAAAAGTGATCATTTTATAGGATTCACTCAAACTACTTTCTTCCTTAACAGTTGCTTGCAAATAATTTGATTGCATGAAGACTGAAAAGTAGAGGTGGGGAAAGGAAAGCTTTAGGAAACTTTAAATGGATTAACATAAACAACCTTCCAAGGTTTAAGGCATTGACTATTCTGACCATCCTCTGGTGGAGGTTCTACACCGGCTGTAAAAAAACAAGTCTAAGTTTGAAAACCCTAAACTTCTGTGTGAGAGTGTAAAGGATGGGCCACTGCAATCTTGGTTATTAAAGATTATTTGGATAACACTGGGGGTGGGGTGGAGAGAAAGCCTAGCAGAAAAAGGACATATTGATTAGAGGAAGCTACTTAGACACGTATTTAATTTAACTCCTTTCACCAACAAGTGGTTTTAAAAATTGACTACAATATTTATACTACTCAATTCAAGATGTATTGTAGGATATGTTAAGAAATATCTGTTTTTGAATGGGAAGCTGTAGGTTAAGCCACAAACCCAATAACAACTATAGATTGTAGAATGCAACTGTTAATGGCACAGGTGAGAGTAAGCAGCAGATGGGCTACTTCTTCAGCCATTGTAGCCTTGGGACATTTCTCCCATAATTTGCCAACCTTATCCCATAATAAACAGCACATCCAACTAGTCATCTACAGCTGAGGGTCTCTCCTGAGGAAGGAATTTTGCTAACAGAGCATTCAATTTTTTTGAGTCCTCTTTTGAATGAGAACTACAAAACTCTTCAGGTAGTTAAGTAAATGTACGAAGTGTTCTATGTCAGCTTCCTCCTCAATAAATTGTCAGTCTGAGCCTGTGAATGTACTGCTGTAAGAAACTTGAAGCTCAACCATCCTATTGACCATTGCAGCACTATATCTAAGAAGAGCAACTACGTCCACTGCTTTTCCTTTCCACAGTATTTACGGATTAAGGATAATGATAGTTTATATTCATAGCATCATCTACGTGCCAAGCACTATCCGAGCATATAACATGCATTAACTTACTTAATCCTCATGACAACCCAGTGGGGTAGTCCTTATAATATCCCTCATATGGAAGTAATTTCCTGTTCTGCAGATGAGGAAGGTTAAAGGTCAAATAACTTGTTCTTGGTTACACTGCTAGTAAGCAGAAGAACCTGAATAAAACCCAGTGTTTCTGAGTTCATAGCCAGACTCCCAACCCGCTGAAGAAATTCTCCGACGGTCAGACTATACAAGGGTACTTCAAAAAGTTTATGGAAAGTTTTTGTTGTTGTTTTTGTTTGTTTGTTTGTTTGTTTGGGGCGGCTGGCCAGTACAGGGACCAAACCCTGGACCTTGGTGTTATCGGCATCATGCTCTAACCAACTGAGCTAATTGGCCAGCCCTACATAAAGATTTGTACTATCTTTTAATTCTATTTTTCCATGAGCTTTTAGAAGTACACTCGTATATTATTTCAGTCAAGGATTAGTTGTAAAAACCAGAATCTATTCTGTCCAGTTGAAGCCCTCTGGCTATTTGCAGCCATCACTGGGAGGGCTGAATAAACAAATTCTAAAATATTTTCCAGGAACAATTCCCAAAACAACACTGCAGAATTGGTCACCACAGGATCTACTACCTCTTCTCAGGTCAGCAATCTACCATTCTAGAACCACATCAGAAACCTGCCTCTACTGTGGTCACCTTCAGAGCCACATCACACCTGCTGCAATTCACATCTACAAAATGGACGCCCCATTCTCTGCCTCTCACAAGGCTGGTCACTGAACACTGGAGCCTCTGCAGAGGTCACACAGACAACCACCATGCCGGCAGTGCTTCTGACAAAGTGCAGCTTCCACACACTTCTGCCTTCCGAATCCTGCACAAATGCATCTGTTATGATGAACCTAAATCAAATTCAGGTCCCTGTCCAAGAGGGGATGTAAGAATTGTGTTTTAGTTTTCCAGTGACTGCAATACAGTAAGAACACAAAAGAAGGAGGGTAGAATAGACGTTGAGGTCTAATCCCACTACTGTCACTACAATTCCAAAGATTTGGATGTCCTGCCGAGGTCTAGGGGACTCTTGATTAGTGTTTAAAATTTGTATGTCTGGGAAAAGATTCTGGAGTTTTTCAAAGAGATTCTCAAAGGGGTTCATGACCCAAAACCATATCAGACTCGCTTTAATATATCTTTAATATAATACCATCTTGAGAATTAGATCAGCATTGTGGGAGAAGGTAAAATATAATGGTTAAGGACATGAGCTTCCAAGTACAGCTAACTGAATTCCAATTCTGGATCAGTTACTTAGTAGATGTTTGACCCTTAGCATGTTACATAACCTCTTTGTGTCTCAGTTTCCCCTTCTCTAACATGTGGAGAATAGTACCAATCTTATAAGGGTGTTCAGAGATTAAGTGAAATAATATGCCTAATGTCCTTTGAAGAATGCCTAGCACTTGGGAAAAGCTAAGTGTTAGCTGTTGTTACCGGAATAACGGTTAGACAAGACAAATTTTACTCATAAGAGGTTATAAAACAGAGTTGCATTCTAGCCCCCGACTTTTACATTTATTTCCAAACAATTTCACAGAGCTTTTAGAATTGAGTACTTGATATCCTGTGACAGCAAAACACCCATCTTTACGGTGATGACCTGGTTCTGCTTAAAGAATAAATTAATCTAGTGGTCAATTACCACCAGGAAGAACAGCTCAAACACAATTAACAGCTCAAAACCAAACTTATCATTTTTGGAAAATGTTCTTCAGGACCCAAATGGATATTTTTAAAGTACTTAAAATGCTAACTCTTTAATGTTTTCAGGGGAGTACATTCACAGTTACCTCATCCTGGCAAATCCACTCAGATACAGTTTTACTCAATCAAATATTACACACCAGTCTTATCATCTGGGTGAAGTGAATGATTGATAACTCCTGCTTGCAAAAAACCTTACAGTCCATGACCCTATCTCCCATGCTTAACGGAGCAGGACTTCAGGACTTCCATGGAATTAGGCTCAATCATTTGTGCAAATCAAACAAATTTTACAAAGAAAAGCCCCAGCCCTACTGGCAAGTGCTCTTGCAGGCTGCCGCTGGACAGCAGAAACAACACTCAGTCTTGGCAAAACTGTAAATCTCAAACCCTTTAATTCTAACAATACATCAACTTCCCCAGTGTCTCAAATGTATGTGCCAATCAACTGCAAGGAAAACCTACATTTCAGCTATTCATCAGTAACTTCCGTGCAAAATTGTTTGATGCATGACTCCAATCAGAAGCCTGGCTGACACCAGATTGTAACATATTAGGAAGAATGGTCATGACCAGAGTCAGCAAGCACTTAGGAAAATAGGTATTCTAATATACTGCTAATGGGAGGAATTGATACACCTTTTCTGAGACTGACATGGAAATATCTAACAAAATCTTTCAAAAGTGAATACTCTACTGACTGACCAATTCCACTTCTAAGAATTTATCCCAAAGAAATAATCTGACAATTGCATAAATCAGATGTACAAGGATGTTCACTGAATAACAGTTTATAATACAAACAATGAGAAAAAACTCAATGTTCTCAACACAAAACTGGTTAAAATAATTATGGCATGGCCTTACAATGGAATTCCATGCAGTCATTAGAAGGAAAATTTAGATGTATTTAAATTTGGGGATGGAAAGATATCTGTGATGTAAATTTCAAAAATGAGGTACATAGTATGATTCATTTATGTGTATATCACTTTTATTTGAGGACAGTCCAAGATTTATACTGAGATTCATGCATTCAGATTCATACAGAATCTCTAAGTTCTTTCTTTATATCTTGTACCCATGTAAGAATAGGCAAACTCAAATGCCTTTTGAAGACAGTCAGGCAAAGTAAATAAGTGAAATAGAGTATGAGGCAACAGGGAGGGGAGGTAACCATGATTACTAGAGAGCGCATGCCCAGTCTAAAGGCATTCAAACACAAAAACAGTTCAAAACACCCAAAATACATATGCAGACTGAATTGGAACAGTAAGCTGCCAGTAAGAGCATTTATGATATAAACCTACACACACTGAGTACATTGCTATAAATCTCTCACGCTGCTGCAACTGAACATCACCCTCTCCCCATCTCCTAGAATTTGTTTAAGGGATATTTATAAAAAAGATCATTTTTTCATATTTGTAAAATGATCTATCTAGAATTTAATATAAGAAAAAGTTTATCTCTCCTGTAAATGTGTTGCTTTCTTCCTTAACAGAATGAAAGCAATGTATTTAATTGGCTTTCCCTTTTTATTTGTTGGTCCAGAAAACTCAGAAAATTCCCTTAGTCTATGTTTTCTGTTAAAACTGTCTTTTCCCTTTCATCACTTAGTTCTTATTCACTTGCTTTAATAGATATAGCATATGTATGCATTATTATTATGTTAGAGTGTATGTATACATCACTTGAAATACTTTTGAGATTCAGATTGGACAAAGGCAAGTAGAACTGAATTAATATACTGAAAAAAAATAATACTAACACTAACTTACCATAAAATAATTGTAATGACTTGCACAAATTCTTTATATACTTTGGTATTATTTCTACTTATTGGTCAACTTTTTTAACTATAAAATATAGACTGCAAATGTAATATGGCGAATTTAGCAGCTGACACAGAAAAGAACCCAGGAAAATGACAGGTGAAAAAAAGCTGAAGAGGGTAGAAAGTGGAATGAAAAAATTGTGCCATAATTGCATGGTAGAATATGTGTATACGACAACCATTGTACCTAAAATAAAACAACCGGCATCTTCCTTAGGAAGAATGTACTGTGAACTGGGGACTCAGCACACACCCTGTGAGTATATGTGCAGTGCCCAGGCTGCAGCCCCTACAGGTCCCGTGCCTGCCTTCCCGCACCCCAGGCGTCACCCCTGCCTCTAGCTGCTGCTTCACCATCTACCCACCATTAACTTCTTTCTCAAAAAGTGGAAATGAGAATATAAATATTCCTCAAACTTGAAGTTTGGGAACTAAGATGTTTATTAAAAATTAAATATTGATGGTAGGTAATTATCAAAATGAAATGTGCTAAGATGAGTAATATTAAAGTTAATTATTAAATATTTTAAATGGCATTTTATTTTTACATTTATAAGAAATTCCAAGGATCAATGAAATGCTGGGAAATGCTTTAAAGAAGGCTTTTGTATAAATTCTAGGCATGTGCTGAATCAAAAGTGCAAATTTGATGGTAAAAAGCTAAGCAATATTCTGCCCAACCAGATGTACATGTAACAAAGAACATTAACCAGCTTCTTGTTTTTATTATCTAGTGAAATAAACTTCAACTTAAAGAAGTAAAAACCAAATATGCCAGTGTATCCTAGTTATTTATAATAATATATACTATTTAACTATGTATCAAACTCTCATTAAATAAAGTAAAACAAAACATCTTAGAAATTAATTTAATAAGACAGGAGCCAAATAATAAATCTCCTTCCCTTTTACTCAGATTAATTTGAACACTTAATTTAGTGATCAAAAAACTTTGAAAGTAAAAGTTGGATGAGAAAGCGATGTTACACCAATACCTTTCAGTATGCAGTCAAGACTTTCCACAAACACTTCAGGGTGTAAAGTCCCCACCCCACCCACCAATATTGAGAAAAATAAATTACTCGGTCAAAGATAGTGAGAAAGAAGTTTCATATGCTTCTTAATGTGAGAAAAGCCTAATAACTAACAAAATTCATAAAAATATGGGGGTTTTCCCCCAAATAAGAAAAGCACAAAGGACTATGAATGACAGTGGACATATCTGAATTAATAAAAAAATAAAAATAAAAAAGAATACGGAAAGCGAAGTAGTCTGATGATGTATGCAGCCACAGCATCGGCACTCAATAAATATTAAAAGTCACCATGCATGTATAGACTGACAATCTAAAAATGATTACCTGTAGAGAGAGAGAAAATAGTAACGTCATTATTGCTATAAGATACCAAAAAAAGTAAACAATGAGAACATACACGTATCTCACCCTCCTAAGACTGGAAAGTGAGGTAGAATCACAGAGTACTGTTAAAACATCAGAAGGTTTCTATAAAAAGCCTGAAAAATAGATATATTTACTGTGTTGCCATAAACCCGTCCACTACAATGACTTATTAATGCCCAGAACTAATACCAAGAAACTCAGATTCCACAAATTAGCAGCCAATTACTGAGAAAACAATCACATGATGTCTACATAAAACTCTGCCATGAAAGAAGCCAGCCACGGAGCTGGCAGTGATTGTGAAGAAGCAGCAGCGATCCATAAAGGCTTCTTAATTTCCTTGTCATTTAAGAATTAAGCCACTTCCAGTTCACACTGATCCTACCAGGTGCACTAAATTGATGTCATTATGAGCCATCAGGAAATACCCACAGAGACCTATACCAACAGTGAGAAGTATTGTTAAACAGCTGTGTGTTTTAATTGATTTGTATTATTTAAAATAGGAACAGTTAAAAGTCAGTTATCGGATGTTGTGTGAAAGAGATGCCTAAAGACTCCAGAGAGACTGAGTTCAGAAGAAAGCCAATCACTGAAACATCACTCGAGCACTTAAGATTATTACTAGAGGAAGCACAATTAAATCATCAGTTTATCAGCCATCATTATAAATCACCAGGCAACATATCAAGCTTCATTATTTAAGAATACTTAACCGGTGACTTCCTGTATCACTGAAAGTCAAAAGCAATCTATTTACCAAAAGGTACCTAAGTTTTTTGTTGTGTCTTGATTTTTTTTTTTTACCCTAAGAAATTTATCATGGAAAGATAATGAAACTCTGAAATTAATTATCATATTTTTGCATGTGTTAGGAATGCCAAAGTCATCAAAATGAAAGCAGTGTTATTTGGGATTCACAGAATGTGCATTGCACAGGCACCTCCTACAAATATTTAACCTGGATCTCTCACAGTACTTCTGTGGTGGGAACAAATGAGGAAAAATAGTCAGTGGGTGTCTTCTCACTTTTCATCTACTTGTACTCGCCTTCCCCAGACGTAAGGAATCAGAAAACAAAGCACCTCAAAAGTTTTGGTTTCCAAACACAGTTCAGGTGTTAAAAGAATTTATTTAAAAGGAGAAAAGACACAGGTTGAGTTTTGTACACAACTGTCTCCTCTCAGAGCTAGGAAGTCAAGCAGGGTCTTGATGAGAAGCCAATTTTGAAAAGTCCATTCCCCAAGAGGTGTAGAATCTCTTGTGGTTTGGGAATTTGAAAACAGAGAGGATATGGGTCTAGTCCATGGATTTCAGAGTTGGCAAGCCTCATAAAGAAAAGTCCCTTCCTTCATCACCATTATATTTAAGCAGCTGTAAAGTAGAAGTGGCAGCAAGATTTGTCTAGGCATAAAAGAACTAGACACAGCCATCTGAAGCCTGCCTGTGCAGCCCTGTTGTGGTAGCAGAAAAGAGTGAGGTGCAGCAGAGCCGACCTATCCATTACAAAGAGTAGGCACAGTGCCTAGGGTCCACCATACCTTTAGGAATCCATGAAAATGTTTTAATCACTTTTTAAAAAGTAAAATAAAATACACTTTTAGGTCAAAGAAAATATTTTAATATATAATCTGAATGCAGTCATCTTCATTGCAACAATGCAATAATAAAATACAATTTTTAATACTTTTTTATGGAGAAATGAGCCAGTGAAGACAAATGTGTGTAAGGCCCACAAAAGTCAGGTTGCGGTCCCGGAATGCAAAAGTTCAGTGAGAAAGAGTGCAAGGGTGAAAGAGAGAAAGAAAGAGAGGCAGTACAGAGCTGTAATAGACCCCAGAACCTGGGGTAGATGCATTTAGCTAAAGTCCAGGAGTTTAGTATCAATCCAGGGTGAAAAGGGGGATGGGGCAAATCCTAAATTTGACCTACTTTCATCATCATTGGCTGGGAAAATCACTGAAGTAACAGTATTTACCTGGAAATAATAATAATTATTATGACCATTATAATTACATAATAAATTTACTGCTTATTATGTGCTAAGCAATATTCACAGTATTTTACATACATGGATTCATTTAAGTCTTCCCACCCACTTTGTATAAAGCTACCATAATCTCTAATAGAAAAATAAACTATGTCCATCCATGTTGTTACGAATGGTAGTATTCCAATTTTTTTTATAGCAGAGGAGTATTCCATTGTGTAGATATACCACAGTTTCCTTATCCACTCATCTGATGATGGACGTTTGGGCTGGTTCCAACTCTTGGCTATTGTAAATAGTGCTGCAATAAATATGGGAGTACAGGTATCGCTTCAGCATGATTTCCATTCCTCTGGATATATTCCAAGCAGTGGAATAGCTGGGTCATATGGTAGATCTATCTGTAATTGTTTGAGGAACCTCCATACCATTCTCCATAAAGGCTGCACCATTTTGCAGTCCCACCAACAGTGTATGAGGGTTCTTTTTTCTCCACAACCTCACCAGCATTTACATTCTCAGTCTTTTGGATGTCAGCCATACTAACTGGAGTGAGATGGATATGCACCTCAAAGTGGTTTTGATTTGCATTTCCCAAATGCTGAGTAATGTTGAGCATTTTTTCATGTGTCTGTTGGCCATTCATATATCTTCCTTTGAGAAATGCCAATTCAGCTCCTTTGCCCATTTTTTAATTGGGTTATTTGGTTTTTTGCTGTAAAGTTCCTTGTATATTCTGGATATTAATCATTTGTCAGACGTATATTTGGCAAATATTTTCTCCTACTCTGTTGGTTGTCTTTTCAGACTGTTGATTGTTTCTTTTGCTGTTCAGAAGCTTTTTAGTTTGATATAATCCCATTTGTTTAGTTTTCCTTTGGTTGCCTGTGTTTTGGGGGTCATATTCATGAAGTCTGTACCCACTCCTACTTCCTGGAGTGTTTCCCCTATGTTTTCTTTAAGGAGTTTTATTGTTTCGGGATGTATATTTAATTCTTTAATCCATTTTGAGTTGATTTTGGTGAGAGGTATGAGTCTAGTTTCATTCTCCTACATATGAATATCCAGTTTTCCCAGCATCATTTGCTGAAGAGGCAGTCTCTTCCCTAGTGTGTAGATTTTCTGCCTTTGTCAAAGATCAGATGGCTGTAGGTGTATGGGTTGACTTCTGGGTACTCTATTCTATTCCATTGATCTGTATGTCTGTTTTTATGCCAGTACCATGCTGTCTTGGTTATTATAGCTTTGCAGTATAGTTTAAAATCAGGTAGTGTTACAACTCCAGCTTTCTTTTTTTTTTTTTTTTTTTTTTTTGCACAGGAGGGCTTTGGCTATGTGTGGTCTTTTGTTATTCCATATAAATGTCTGGATAGTTTTTTCCATTTCTGAGAAAATGTCATTGGAATTTTGATGGGAATTGCATTGAATCTGTAGATCACTTTGGGTAATATGGACATTTTCATAATGTTAATTCTTCTGATCCAAGAGCATGGGATATCTTTCCATCTTCTTGTGTCCTCTTTAATTTCTCTCAACAGTGGTCTGTAGTTCTCTTCGTAGAGATTTTTCACCTCCTTGGTTAACTTTATTCCTAAGTTTTTGTTTTTTTTTTTTTTGGTGTCTATTGTAAATGGGCTAGCTTTCTTGATTTCTTTTTTTGCAGGGTCACTGATGGACTTAAAGAAAATTATATTAAGTGAAACAAGTCAGGCACAGAAAGAGAAATACCACATGTTCTCACTTATTTGTGGGAGCTAAAAATAAATAAGTAAGTAAGTAAATAAATAAATAAATAAATATACATACAAATAAAGGGTGAAGGGGGAGAAGACACAACAATCACAACAATTCCTTGAACTTGTTAAGACAAGTGAACACATATGATATAGTGGGAGGGAAGGGAGAGAGGGAGGGAGGAAAAAGGAACGGGTAAAGGGACACAAAAATCAACTACAATGTATATTGAGAAGTTAAAATAAAAAAAATAAAATAAAATAAAATTTGAATATAAAGAGAAAAAAAGAAAAAGATACTATGACACAGACAGTCTTCATAATTTGCTCAGGGTCAGTAACTAGTAAGTGCTGGAGCTCAGAGTCAAATCTACTCTGGCCTCTGCACACAAATAGAGGCTCTAACATTTCCCAAAGGAACCAGCCCCCCTTGGAAAACGGCTGACTCCAAGTCTGGGCAGGAATTGCACAATATGAATATGCAACACCTTGTCACACCAGAAAGCAAGGAAGCCATCAGAGCACCATGGGTTGAATACAATGACTCAGGAGCCAGCTTGAGTCTTTCAATGGCCAAAGATGAAGCCAACTGAACATCAGTAAAGAGAATTGCTACAATGAATTGAAATGCATAAAACATTTATATCCATGAGTTCATAAAAATACATTAAAAAAATTTTTTTGGTCACCATTGAAAGGTGCTAAAGAATAAACTAATCATCATGAAAACTGGCACATAAAGGGAAAGAATGAGCATTTATCCTGGCTTTCCTACACGAAGCATACCTTACGTAACTAAGCCAGTGAGAAAAACTTTGTCATTACAGAAGTAGCCCAACTAATAAATAATGAGTGACAGATTAGAACATCACCATTTTGTGACCTTTAATGAATTAATGGGGCTAAGCAATAACCATCAATGGCTGCTAACATCACAGAAAAGAGCAATAACCAGACATTTTCTGCTTCCTGATAGAAGCACCCAGAAACACCTATGAAGTATTCTTGCTCAAAAATCAAACCTGGATTTGATCAATCCTGAATATCTAGCTACCAATTTATAAAAAATACAGTGAGGAACATACTGAACAACACAACAGAGTTACAATTAGCAAAGGGAAAAAAAAAAAAATCCAGACTCCAAAACACTAGAAGACAAACAACCTGTTTCTTCAACAAAAAATTATCAAGAAAAAAAGAGGAGGGATGAGAATCTATAAAGATTCAAAAAGTCTTAAGAGATGTTAACCATATTCATGTGTAAACCTTATTTGAATCCTGATTCAAACTGTAAAAATTTTGAACTGGGGATATTTAAACATTAATTGCTTCTTTAATGTTATTATAAAATTATTAGCAACTTTAGCATAATAATGGAATTGTGGTTATGTTTTTTAAGAGTCCTTCTCTTTATTTTAAAATTAAACTGTGTTTTGAGACAATTGTAGATTCACATTCAGTTGTGTGAAAGGATACAAAGGGATCCCTCATTCCCTTTTACTGAGTTTCTCCCAATGGTAACACCTTGCGAAACTGTAGTACTATATCACAACCAAGACATTGAACACTGATTCAGTACAGAGAACATTTCCATTACCACAAGGTTCCCTATGTTGCATTTTGTAGCCATGCCCATTTCCCTCCCACCCACACTCCCTCTCTAGTACATGGCAACCACAAATCTGTTCTCTAGTCTATAATTTTGTCATTTCAAAATGTTACAGAAATGGAATCATATACCATGCAACCTTTTGGGATTGTCTTTTTTTGCACTCAGTGCAATTCTCTGGACATTCATCATGGTTACTGTGTATCAATAGTTGGTTCCTTTTTGTTGCTGAGGAGTATCATGGTAAGGGTGTACCACAGTCCATTTAACCATCCATCCACTAAAGGACACTTGGGTTGTTTCCACTTTGGAATATTATGAATAAAGCTGCTATAAACATTTAGGTAGCACTCTGCTGTGGGTTGACTGAATTGTGTCCTGCAAAGTCCATATATTAGAAGCTTAATTCCCACTGTAACTATTGAAGGTGGGAAATCCTACTATGGTAATCGAAAGATGGGACCTTACAGAGGTGATTAGATTGTAGGATTGTGCTGTATAGAATGGATTAATAATAGTGGTCAGAGGCATGGTTTGGAGGGCTTTAAAAGGAGAGTGAATGAAGAGGTTAATCTCTCTCTGCTCTCTCTGCTTCCACCTTCTCCCAGTGTAAGACCCCTGGGTCACTGTCGCCAAGACTACCACCAGATGTGTTCCTTGGAATTTGGACTTTCCAGCCTCAGAAACTGTAAGCAATAAATTTCATTTTCTTATAGATTACCCAGTTCCATGTATTTTGTTATAAGCAACAGAATGGACTAATATAAGCTCCTACCTTTTAAATACATTTATTTAACTATTTATGGATGAGATAAAATAAGGTCTAGGATTTACTTCAAAAAAATTCTAGACTGGGGAGATACCAAAAAAATAATAAGAAGAAGATTGCCAGGAGTTGATAAGTGCATTATACTATTATCTCTACTTCTGTACATGTTTAAAATTTTCCATAATGCAAAGTTTAAAAAAAGACAGTAAGAAAAATTTATTTATCTGACCACTACACACCCACACACATAAACATATGCACCTTCAAGTAAAATTGAAGGTATTCTTTTTTATCTTATGACTGTATCCCATGTCAAGATCATAGGAATTCTTTCCCTAAAACACAGAGCCCCTACTTTCCAGTGATTGTTATTGTAACCTCACTATACCAATTTAAAAAAAACCAACCTAGGCATCTGTTAACTTTCTTCCAGAAGTTCTTTATTAGACTACAGGGTTGAGATAATATAGTCCACAATGTTGAACAAAGGCAGGTAGGTAATCACCATAATCGAATGCATGAGATTCATGACTGGCTTGTCTTCAAAAGAGAGCGTTCATGTCTGACATGAACAGGTCCTTATCATCAAGACAGATGCTGAGAGAACAGAAGTGTGATTACTAAAGATGAAGAGCAACAAACTATATGAGCACAATCAGGCCTGTAAATGAACTGAAATGCATTATATATTATGCAAAGACTGCTTTTGTTTTTAAGCCATTCTGGAGGACAGGATATTATTATCATGTTCATTCTGCAAGCTAATGATTCATTAGTATAATTCTGCAAAATGGTGTCTACTCTTCGGTACCACCAATATTCTATCAGCTCGCTCTCCTCTAGTGCTGTATCATATCCTGCCCCTCCATCTCACTGAGGACACCTGATGACCCACTCTCCCAAAGATCTCAAACAAAGAAGAGGACATAAATATTAACCTATTAACCAATCTGGGATTAAAAGCCAAGACCTCCAAATGCAATGTAGTGCAATAACTACAAATAAGTTTCCCTTGCTTGGTCTTTAATGCTTGGACATGCACTGTGATGGGCAATTTCAAAGCTTAAAAAAAGTTTGTTATTAGAGGTGGGACACCTGTCCACAGATCAAATCTCAATAAGACAAACTCCAAGGGACTATCTAAATTTTATAGTTGTGTCATAGTTTGGTTATATCAAATATCCCTCCTACTAAGTAAGCCCCAGCCTTGATGTTAGAAATAGTCATACTTATTTTGATAGAATTTGATCTGTACGACTATACTATGATAGATAGGAACAAGATGGTCCACTAACAGGCTATCTGTGTGACACACTCAAATACCTATAAATTGAAAATAGTATCAGTAAATCCTATTAAAAACAATCACTGTACAGATTGGTTCATTTGATTGGTTTAAGAATTTAGGAGTTCTATCAGTGGAAAGAAATCTATTGACAACACCATGTTAGGAAATGAAGAAAACACAGTTGAATTCAAAATCTTGTTCCTATTCCCTGAGTCACAACAGAGACATATAGAATTAAAACACAAATGGCACAGACCACAAGGAATTGTGCTGTAGACTTGCATTGAGGGGATTAATAATAGGGCTGCTAGTGACAGAAAAAGGAAAAGGAGAAGAATTGGGCTCAGGACTATTATTGAAAAGGAGCTGAGAAAAAGGTGCTAAAGTTAAATACACATATATTTTTGGATACTCTCTTCCTCTAACCTTTGCCATCTTCCTTGACTCTTATACCCAACTTTTCCTGTATTCCGTGGATTCTGACTCTACAGTATACATTTTTGGACAGTTCGTGGTCATTGACAAGACTTTGAAAGTTGAAACTTCTAGCACTAACCTTGGCATACTTAAAGATTAATCTAAAATAGTTTGCATAATAAAAAACAAATAAATAAAATAAAAATAAAATAGTTTGCATAAAATAAAATGTTCTTGCCAAAAATCTTTAGGATTCATTTGCTAATACATCACATTACCCTTCTTCATAGCAACCGCCAGCTCCTGGTCTACAGAAATTGGATTTCAGAGGGGGCCTGAAATCCAGAGCTGAGGTGGTTTCAGAAAAACAGCATATAAGAGAACAGGTAGGAAATATGCAGGCAGAATGAAGAGAGGAGGCATTCGACATGAAAAGAATTCCAAGAACAAACTGTGTAAGATGGATACAGGGAAATGAATAGCCATGTTTGGCAAGAGCTGTGTAGAATGGAGGAGTAGAAGATAAAGTTAAAAGGGCAGGTTGGAGCCAGGAAGTGGCAGCCAGTGAAGCCCAGGTGAGATATTTAGACCACATCCCACAGGCCCTTGGAGAGCTATTAAAGGTTTAAGCAGAGGTAAGGTAAGCACAGCAGTGATTAAGAAGATGTGACCAACAGACACATAAAAAAATGCTCAACATCACTCAGCATTCGGGAAATGCAAATCAAAACCACTTTGAGATACCATCTCACTCCAGTTAGGATGCCTAGTATCCAAAAAACTGAGAATGATAAATGTAGGCGAGGATGCAGAGAAAAAGGGACCCTCATACACTGTTGGTGGGACTGCAAAATGGTGCAGCCTTTATGGAAAATGGTATGGAGGTTCCTCAAACAATTGCAGATAGATCTACCATATGACTCAACTACCCCACTGCTTGGAATATACCCAGAGGAATGGAAATCATCATGCCAAAGGTATACCTGTTCTCCAATGTTCATTGTGGCACTATTTACAATAGCCAAGAGTTGGAACCAGCCCAAATGTCCATCATCAGATGAGTGGATAAGGAAACTGTGCTATATCTACACAATGGAATACTACTCTGCTCTAAAAAATAATTGAAATACTACCATTTGCAGCCACATGGATGGACTTAGAGAAAATTATGTTAAGTGAAATAAGCCAGGCACAGAAGGAGAAATACTGCATGTTCTCACTTATTTGTGGGAGCTAATAAAAATAAATAAATAAAATTTAAAAAATAATAAAGATTTTGCATCATTAAAAAAAAAAAAAATTAACAAGAGGTGACCAAAGGTCGGGGGTAGGAAGGAAAGAAGCAGAAGACCAGAGAGATAAGAAGCTTTACTACTCGTTCCAGTGAGGTCTTAGGGATCTAGGAGGGTGACACTGGGCAGAGAAAGGAAAGGATTAATTTAAGGGGCAGTGTGAAGGATACATATACTTAAAGCTAGTTTTGTCCTTGATTAAGAAAATGGTCACTTGTAGTAATTATCAAAGAACTACTTATGAAATGCTAAGCATTCTTATATTGATTGAGAGGTAAACTGTCATTATTATGATCAAACACATAAGAGGGCATAAAAATTCTAGTGGCTGATAAAGTCATTTTTAACGGAATCTTTCATTAAGCTTAACAGAGACTTGGAAAAAATAAGATATTTTATATAAGTAAAAATTATTTTTAAGGAGATCATGATTGGTTGCAAGGTGATGAGTATTTTTAAATTTCTAAAATAATTAACTGCTGATTTTAGCAAGGCAGTAATAATGACATATGATTGACAGATCTATTTTCTCTACTTTTGCAAATCCACTTTTTATATCTACTTTTACAGATCTATCTTCTCTACTTCTAATCACTACTGAAAAACTATTATTAATAAAAAGCTCATTTTTTTTTACAAATGCACCTATGAGTAAAACTGAAACATTATATACAAGCTAAATCATCTTAGTATATATGCCAAATTAGTTTCTATTTTCATTCACTTAATGTACTTTTATTGAGCATGTACTATATGATAAGCATTGTGCTGGTGCTGGGTGTACCATGAAGAATAAAACAGATATGGTCTGCCCACGTGGGGGCTCACAGCATAGTGGAAAAGATGAACATTAATTTTAGAAAATCATCCAAATGTATGATTTTAAATTGTGATAAGCATTATGAAGGAAAACGATAGGGTGCTATGAAAGCTTATAATAGGGACACTAACCCAAGACTGGGTCTGGAAAGGTATTTTTAAGGAAACTGTCTTTGAGCTGAAATCTGTAAGGATGTGAAGGAGTGAAATAAAGAAAAGAGTGGGGGAGAGAGAACTAGATGAGAAAATGAGCAGAGAGAAAGAAATGCAAACAGTAAAATGAAAATACTCTCTAACCTGCTGGGTAATAGTGTCCCATGGACCCTGCAGCAGCCGCGCCTGATAGCACTCATGGACTCCTTCCCATATGTCCTTCAGAGTTAAAGGTCTCCCATCTGTGAAAGTGCATGGTAAAGACTGAATTAGTAATCCATGTGACATAATACGCTTGGTGTCGATCTAAAACTACTGCAAGAATATTATGAATTTTTAAAAAAATCTTAACTAGTGCACAAACTATGTATCAAAAGAGTGCTAGATAAGCTACTATTTTCTTCCTAAGGAAAATTCAAACAATCAAGCTTTCCTCCTTTGTATCCATTTAGGCTTCTTCATTGCCTCTAGAAATTTTACAATATAAATAAAATCCAAATGTGTTTTAGAGAGAACTGATAGATATGAGCACAGGCAAAGGACCAGGTAAATAGACTCCCATATTCACAAGTGTGCACTATGGACACCTCTCAAGTCTTAACACTTCCTCTAGTCCTCAGAACAAAGAGACCGTACTTCAGCTTCTTTCACTCCCTCGCTGATTGAGTATCTGAAATGTCCAAATCACTCTGCTCGGTACCATGAAGTATAGAGAGAAGGAAAACACACAATTTCTCCTAGTGAGGAGTATATCATCTACTAAGGAAACTATGACAAGTCTATCAATAACTAAAATACTAGAGAGTGGTCGCTGCCAGAGGAAAATTGCCATTCTCTGACAGTCCAGGGAGGGAGACAGTCATACCCAGTGTCTGCGGCAGGTGGAGAAAGAGGACCGTTGGCAGTGGAAGAATGTGAGCAGGAGTTGTTGTAAGGAGAATAGTAAAAGTTTTAGTGAACAATAATTCTCTCTTTATTTGTTTAAGCAGTTTCAATTATTCATCTATATTCAGTAACCATCCAAATAATGTATTTTATGAAGACCACTCCAACACTTACAATATTCATAAGCTAAGTAAAGAGGAAAATAGGTCTCTAAGTTCAGAAAAAAAAAAAAAGCAGAAAAGGGAAGTTACCTAAATACTTTCAAATCACACACTGCTGGAAAGAAGGTGTCTAAATGCCAGAATTTAGTGCTAGTTGGCCCATTCAGAGCTATCGACTCCTCAAGACTTATAGGTGTGTTCTTTTCCTTAGGCAAATGGATGATATCGCTTAAAGAAAACATATCAGTGTTCTGAATCATTAGATCCAAAGAAGTCTGTGGATATGAAGGGCAACACTACTTGGGGAAATAATCTACTCAAAAACTCTGAAAAGCTGAAAAACATTGTATTCAGACTTATTGAAGATAAGTAGCGATGTGGGGTGTTAGGGAAAGTACAATACATTTGGAGTCCAGGCTAAGTTTAAATCCTGGTGTTAACACTTACTCTGTGAGTGACTGCAAGTTATTCTGCTTTTAACTTTGCCTGTAAAATGAGGATAATAATCCTTTTCAAATTCTGTTCTCATGAACATTTACACTACTGAATGCATTAGTTAGGCACACAATAAGAGCTCAATAAATGTTAGTTTTCTCCTTCCAGCCCCCACTCCACTATTCCAGTAATTCTCAAAGCTAAAAGATTCATTTCTATGTTATTTCTTAGAATTTTCCCATGTTTCTCTACCATGCACATTGTCTTTGATATAGTAATATACTAATACCATAAACAGGGCATTTCTCATGTTTGACCTGAAAAGTTGAACTTTTCCTCAACCTTTATTTTCAATAAATAGTGATAGAATATTTTGATACATTTTCAATAAGTATCTTCATCTTGGCATTTATCTGGCAGCAGGAGACCATTATCTTGTGATAAATAGTTTTATTCCATTGACATTTCCATGTCTGTAAAATGAACAAGATTTATTCATCCAATTAACATTTGAATGTCATGTTTAGCTACAAATTATAAACAAGCTGCCTTCAGTATCTGTGTTATATTGTTTTCTGAACACATTTACAGAGTTGGGCCAAACTCTACTCTTAAGTACTATACATCTTCAAAATATGCACATGCACAGTGTGTGTGTGTGTCTGTGTGTGTGTGTGTACCGATGTTGGAAGAGGCAAATAAGATTCTTAAGTACTTCAGTGTCAAAGAGTAAACTAAATAATCAAACTATAAAAAGATGGCATGCATTTAAAATAATTTTTACATGTCAAAGTTAGAAGAAATCAAGTAGTAGGATAATAAAATGTTAGAGCTGGTATAACCAGTAATTTTAAAAATAAGGCAACCAAAGTCTTGTGAAATACACATCTGCCAAAATTATCCAGCCAGTTCACAACTGAAGTCAGAATCCAGGTCTCAGGACTCACAACCCAGAGCTTTTCCTGCTCTTCTGTGCTTTCCTGAAGGCAGAGATGTTGCGAATGCTTTAGAAGAATTACTGAATAAATGATAAATGAAAGAATGCCTTCCCTAACTTTATTTCCTCTAAGACAGAGAAAGCTTTGCAAACCCAGAGAAGAATGCTGGGTTTACTAAGTGGTAATTAGTAATGATTTTAATTTTATTCCTTAAAATATTTCAGTCAACAATCTAAGTATGGAGTAAATGGTTTGGGAATTACCACTGTCAAAAAACTGCATACACTGCTGGAAACATTCATACAAAATGAAGTATTAAGCAGCCTAGCAACAATGTGGAGAGACTCAGAACAAATGTTATAGAATTTTCATCAGATTTGATACTTAAATTGAGAGTATGTGCCATAAGTTTTCAGACAACACTAAATCTAGAGAAAAAACTGAACACCTTAGAATACAGGAATTAAAAACTTACCTGGTCAACTAAGAATAACTCACAATAATGAGGAGTTATAAATAAGTTCAAACATAAAAATTAAACGTACTTTTACTTATGTCACAAAAAACATGTATTTTTTAAATGATGAAGAATTTCCATGGTCTTCTCTTTTCTAGTTTTTTAAAATACAATACCACATTAGTAGTATATAGCCTCTTTCTGTGTCATTTAATAAAACAGTGATTAGTAGAAATGCATTTCTACAACGTCCCTTGATTTTAACTTCATTCCAAAAATTACAGTAAGAAAATATATTTTTAATAATTTTTTTTTTAAAAAACACCACAAACACCACATTGATACATCACCATGCTTGTTCCTCTATTCCCCACGCAGTGCTGCAAAACTGGAAACCCAAGAGTCATTCTAGATCCCTCTCTCTTTCTTGACCTTGTTTCTAAATTTCTAAATATTCTGAATTTCTCTGGAATCTCCACTCCATTCCTACAGCAATGGAATTCAGGTTTCAAGTCTCCAACAATAGCCTTTGTCAGTCCTCCAGTCTCCAATGCTTGGTTCCCATCCCCCCTGGTTTTAAACACAAATCTAATCTAACTTCTCCTCTGTCAATCACCATTCTCTGGTTTCCCCTCCTCCCACAGTATAAAATCAAAATGTTTCTGTAATCTGGGCCCTGCTGATGGACCTGTCTTCACCATTCTCCCCTGTCAACCCGCCCTCCACCAAGGTGGCACCTTCATCCCACCACAGGCTCATACAAACCAGTCGATCTTTTGCCCTTTTGTACTTTTTTTCACAGCAAGTGTCAGATTTTGAAATTATCTTACTTGTTTATACATTTATCATTTCCTGCCTTTCCCAGCTAGAATGAAGCCCTATAAAGGCAGAGATCTTGATTACTCTTGTTCCTGCATGTATCTCAGCATCTGGGTTAGGATCTAGCACATAGTACATGGTCAATAAAGATTTGCTGAGTTAATGGTATAGATGGAAGTTTTGTATTTTTCTTCTCACCCAGTATTATGACATAAACATTTCCCACAATGGTAAAAGTCACCATTATGATTTTGCTCATTATATGATATTGTACTAAGATGATGGACCATTATTTACTTGAGTATTTACTTAAGTATTCCTCTGTTGTTGGCACAAAGTAGTCGCAAAGTAAGCCATAGCAATTGTTCTTCTTTTGAATTATTTTCCTTTGATAAATTCCCTAGAGTGGAATTACTAAGTCAAAGTGAAAAATAACTGTTTTAATTCAAGTGAGAAGAACTAGTATCCTACCACATCAAGCTTCTCCCTGGGGTAATGAGATAAGAATTTAATTTGGGAAATTGATGTTTATATAATTTGGCACCTACTATATGCCAGGCATTGTTCTAAGCCTTTGTGATACATCAGTGAGAAAAACAATGATCCCTGTCATCATAGAGGTTACATATTCTAGCTGGAGTGTGGGGGTGACAATAAACAATGAACATAATAAATGTGTCAATTGTATAGTATGTTAGGAGGTGATATATATTATAGTAAAAAGGAAAAAAAAGTACAGCAGGATAAGGAGTGCCAGCCAGGGGTGAGTTTGCAGTTTTAGACTTCACTGAGAAGGCGACTCATGAACAAACACTGGGAGGCGTTAGCTATGTGGGTACCTGAGAGAAGAGAGGAAAGAGCCTTCCAGGGAGAGAGACCAACCAATGGAAAGACCAGGATGGGGTGGGGGACCACATAGCACTTGCAGGACACTTAAAGACACTGTCTTTAAAAAAAAAAAAAAAAAGCTTCATGAGATATAATTCACAAGCATACAATTCACTCATTTAAAGTGTACAATTCAATGATATTCCAAGTTGTGCAACCATCACCTCAACTTTAAAATATTTTTGTCACTGAAAGAAACACCCCGAAGCCATTAGCAGTCATTCCCATTTCTCCCAGTCTTAGAAAACCACTAATTTACTCTTAGTTGCGATGAATTTGTCTATTTTATACATTTCATATAAATGGAATCATACAATACATGGTCTTTTGTAACTGGCTTCTTTAACTTAGGAAAACGTTTTCAAGGTTCGTCCATGTTGTAGCATGTATCCATCTGTACTTCGTTCCCTTTTTTATAGCCAAATTATATTTCATTGTATTATATACCACATATTGTTTATCCATTCATAAGTTGGTAGACATTGGGTTATTTCCACTTTTGGGGTATTATGAATAACGATACTATGAACATTCATATACAAATTTTCATGTGGACATACCTCCACATGGAATTAATGGGTCATATAACTCTATGTTTAACCTTTTGAGGAACTGCCAGATTGCTCTCCAAAATGGCTGCACTATTTTACATCCCACCAGCAGAAAATAAGGGTTCTAATTTCTCCACATCCTTAGCAACATCTGATCTTTGTTTTTTCATTATCGCCTCCTAGTAAGTGTGAAGTGGTAACTCATCATGGTTTTAATTTACATTTCCCTTGTTACAAGTGACATTGAACATATTTTCCTGTGCTTATCAGTCACTATCTTCTTTAGATAAATGTCCATTCAGATCCTTTGCCTCTTTTTTTAATTGGGTTATTTGTCTTATTATTGAGGTGCAAGAGTTGTTTATATATTCTAGATACAAGTATCTTATCAGATATATTTATTTGCAAATATTTTCTCCATTTCTATGGGCTATTTTTTCACTTTTTTGATGGTGTCCATTAAGGTACAATAGTTTTTAATTCTTTTTTTTTTTTTTTTTTGTCGTTTTTTCGTGACCGGCACTCAGCCATGGGTGCACCGGTCAGTCCTATATAGGATCCGAACCCGCGGCGGGAGCGTCGCCGCGCTCCCAGAGCAGCACTCTACCAAGTGCGCCACGGGCTCGGCCCCAATAGTTTTTAATTCTGATGAAGTCCAATTTATCTATTTTTTCATTGGTTGTTTGTGTATTTGGTGTCATATCTAAGACACTTTTACCTAATCCAAGCTCATGGAGATTTACTCCTATATTTTCTTCGGAGAAGGATGTTGACTTTCAAAATGAGTTATTTCAGGGTTTTCAGCAGAGGAGTGACATCATCTGACATAGATTTGACAAAAATAGCATTCTGTATCACTCTCAAGAATCTGAACTGAAACACAAATACTAATTGTCTTCACTGGATATATCATTTTCTGATATTATTCTATTGTTTTCTTTATGCAAAGTTGGGGGTCTCTCCCCACCTAGAATGCAGGCTTTGGGTGGGCAGGAACCTTGACTGTTTGGTTCTCTGCTATATTCCCAGAACCTTGGTCACTGTGGGCAATACTGAACCTGTAAGATGGTATGAAGTGGGGAACAGGAATAGAGCCACAGCAAGCCACAACCATGCACAAGCCCAAGTTACAGAGACACAGAAGTCAGGAGCAAGTAGCAGAAGCTGGCCTGCAGAGCGAAGAGTGTGGCTATAGAGAGAAAGGCAGAGACAAGAGGCCAGGAAGGTATCCACCTCAGTGGAATCCCTACTAGAGTCCCAATGAGGCTGGCCACACTTTATTTCTGTGACTTGCTTTTTTTTTAACCCCCTTCCACAATAAGCCAGTCCTATTTTGGAACCGAATTTCTGAAATAATTTGTGTGCTTTTCTGGTTCTTGTAGTCAGACCATTGTCTGAAGAGTAAATTCTTCAAATGAAGGAATTGATGGAAAGTTGGTAACACAACACAGCACAGGCCCTGTGATGATGCATCTAACGGCTATTCTGTTTGAGATGGCTCAGACAGTTGTGCCTCCACCACTCACCTCTCCAAACCATGGTCTCCGGCTTCCAGAACTAACCCCTTTAGGAAAATTGAGGAAGGTCAACAAGTGATTATAATACCCTTATCAAAATATTTGCTCCTTATAGGCCCATAACTTGGCTATATCTCAGGGGCCACTGCAAAGTCTTCTTACCACCTCTTGAGGTTTGGTGTTTGGCAGCCCCTGCTGGTAGCATGCTAGGCCTGGTAGGACTACAAGGGTTAGAATTTAAGAGTCCAAAACAAGCATATCAGGTCTTAAGTCTTCAAAAGACCACTGTTCTTCAAAATAGTCACCTGAGTTTACCTGACTATTCAACAAATTCTATAAATATTTATTCCAACAATGCTGTAATGCTGCTAATGGACCTGCTCCTTTAGAACTGCCTTCAGCCAGACAAGGAACTAACTACTTTCTAGTCACAAATAGGTTTTAATCAAAAGAAAAAGATATACCCACTTTATTACCCATATCTGGCTCCAAACAGTTTTGTTGTCTCAAAATAAATTCACCTTTAATTGGTAACCATCTGCCTACTTTTAGCCACAAGGACTGGTAGAAGTTTCAAAACCAGCAGTTCCCCAAATGTGTTGAGTAATGACATTATGAATGGTTGGCAAAAGTCTATAATTTTGCTTTTCCTCTGCATCTCCATGAATCTCTCCAGTTTCTGCTGACCATTTACATTGTAGAAGATCTGAGTAAATATAGCTTTATGACAATAATGACTTAATATAGTATGATGTGGTTCTCTTCACTAAGCCTTCATCACTGGTTTGCCTATTCATAATTTACACCTTTGTGACTAAAGACACACAAAAGTTTGTTTCTTAGACCTTTCATACAAAAACTACAAAATTTGATCTAATCAGCAACAACTGCAAAACCTGGCATACATTATTGACACCTAAAATGCATTCAAATATGATTGTGACTAATTATTTCAAAAACAAAATGGAGCCTTCAGAAATCCCACTGAAACCACTGAGCTGAGACAGCCAAATATAAAGAACCACATCATAGAGCAGAAACTTGAAGAGTTTTGTACATATCCATCTATTTATGAAAACTGAAGACACAAAACTTTAACTTAAAATTAAAATATGGGCATACATACTTGGATATGTGCATGCAACACATTATTATGTACTTACATGTTCAGTTCAAAGTATCTTCAAGCCACGTTAAGAGAGTCTATTTTTTCTGTTTGGCTTCAGTCAGAGAAGACATAAGGATACTTAACAATTCCCTAGTTTCAGACCCAAGATACTTGATAGCACCAATTTTAACATGCTTAGAAATCTCATTAATCAGGGGCTGAGAAGCTCAGTAAAATCCCTTGAATACTTGAAAAACTGAACTAGAAGCCAAAATAATTTCAGCTGCAACCCACAAAGTGAGCATGGTAAATTGAGGTCACTTATTTATCAACAAGTGTTTATTGATTGCCTAGTATGTGCCTATATCACTTGGAATGATAATACACATTTAAGCTAAAGAAATGTTCTGTCAGTAATTCAAAATGTCAATGACAAAAGAGAAAGAGACATCGGGTAAAAAATAGAATAATTAAAAAGTACAATCTTTAGCAACTGCCAGTAGCATTTAATTTAACATTTTCATATAAAATCTTCCAGTTGAATAATAACCTACATGTCAAGTAATCTATATATTACTCAAAATATGCAGCTTTCTAAATTAAATTTCTCAGGGCTATTAGTTTTCATGAATCCAATAACAGCATGAGATATTTCACTAGCACTACCTAACTCTCGTGCAAGGAAGCTGAAGTCACCTTTATCTTTATTGTGCATGGTTTCACTAAAAATTTTTAACTCCTAAAATGAAGATTAGAGAGAATATAAACTCTTCAGAGTAAATTTAAGAATAATATTCTGAATGTAGTCACTAGAAATAAAAAGGAAAGAGTGAATTTTTCACAACAAAATATGTCATTATTCAATATATTGTCTTCAACAGAGCTTTGAAGAATATAAAAATTCATATCATATTCCACAGTGAGGCAGAGACGATGCTCCATCAAAGGAGAAAATTCATTTTTGCTTCAGTGAGAAAATTATATTGTGATATGAAACGAGTGTAATTGTTCATGTACATTCATATCAGCTACTATGCTGGCTAATTCTGTAATTTTTATTTAATCCTACAAACATTTTAGCACTTTGTATCTTTATTAGTCTCAGAAAATCTGAATGAAAATTCAAAAAATACAAATTATGGCAATTTCTTTTTACTTACACATCACATCAATTTAATTAATTTAATTCATGTTTCTTAAGTTTCAGTTATTTGAATGACATTGTCATGCAGTGAATTATGGGCTATAGAGTTTGAGTCCCAACTCCAATTTTCTATGTACCCTTGAATAAATCATTTAACCCCTTTGAGCACTCAGTTTTATGTCTGCACATGAAGATAATAACAGTTCCTATCTTCCAATATTATTGTGAGGATCAAGATACACAACTCAGCTAGCATGATCGAAAGGTACTAAGTCCAAGCCCTGTTTCATATATTAGCTCACAATCCTTAAAACTCTATGAAAAAGGTATTATTATCTCAATTTTTTTCAGATGATGAAAGAAAGAAAACAGAAAAGTTTAATAACTTGCCCAAGGTCATACAGTTAGTAAGTAGCAAAGCTAAGAATCAGAACCAAGGCTTTCTGGCTCCACACCTCACGTTTTTCACCTCTACACTGTATGTGTCTCTGTACATAAGATCTTTGTAAACTGTACAGTAATATGCACATACTAATTGTGTTGTTGTTGTTGTTGCTACTACAGGTAGTCTCCACGAACACTGCCTAATGTGGAAGTATCTACAATTTTATGTTTCCTGGTTTTCTTCTTACATCTTACCTGCCTTTCCTCCATCACTGCACGGACAAACCTCATGTCCAGCCAAGGCCTCTCTTGATCACCACAACTCAAGGTAATCTCAGCACTCTGAGCCCTGCTGTCAACTTTTATGTCTCTTGTGGTTCTAACCATATCATACATATTACAATGAACTTCAGATCTGTCTTGTTTCCCTCATTAGGCTACAAGCTCCTTGAGGGTATCATCCATCTCTCATTTCCTTTCTTCATCTCTGCATTCCAGACACAGCTTCATGCCTTACACACAAATATTTTCAAATGGATGGATAAATGAAAGTTCAACAGTTTTTTTGGGGGGGGGCATGCAATTAGCACAACCCTTACTAAGAATAAAGACTGAGCAATTATGATAAAAAATTCATTGATTAAATGTTTTGCATTTGTATTTTTAAAACCTTTTATTTATATAAGCCCATAACATTTAAGGAGATGCAGAAATAGAAATATTTAGTTTTTCCATATCCAAACATAACTCCAATTTGGGAGAGAAATTCTAAAATAAGTGGAAAGCAGTGCTCCATTTCCCACCACTAAAGCCAAACAGAGGCAGATATTCCCTCACCTTGTCATTCTACTGCCTTCAGTTGACTCTATGATATACTTTTTCAATAAGTCCTTTTCTGCTTATCATGGTCAGGTTCAATTATCTGCAACCAAGTGTACCTAGTTAATAGAGCATGTTTTAGTCCGTTTTGTGTTGCTATTACAGAACTACCTGAGACGGAGTAATTTATAAGAAGAGGTTTATTTGGCTTACGATCCTGGGACAGCTGCATCTGGCATGGGCCTCAGGCTGCTTCTACTCATGGAGGAAAAGCGGCAGGCAGTCAGCAGGTCCAAGCAGATCACACGGCAAGAGGAAGCAAGAGAGAGAGAGGAGGTGCCAGGGTCCTTTAAACAATCAGCTCTCATGGGAACTAATAGAGCAAGAACTCACTCACTACCCATCCTCCCCCAGGGAGAGCATTAATCCATTCATGAGGGATCCACCCCCATAACTCAATCAGTTTCCAACACACTGCCACAATGGAGATCAAATTTCCACATGAGTTTTGGAGGGGACAACACATCCAAACTCCATCAGAGCACAAATAGATGGTTTAAAAATCTTGCTTAATAACTAGCTATTTTCAAAATTATTAGCCCCCAAATTTTAAATGTATTTGTTTGTCTAGTAATTTTTTTGAGTAGGAAAATAGATGTAACATGGTTTTTAATTACTTGAGAAAGTTTATATATATTACAATTTATTTTTATGAGACATATGAGGGTACTTCCAAAAGTTTGTGGGAAAATGGAATTAAAAGATAATACAGATCCTTCCACAAACTTTTTGAAGTACCCTCATATGACCAATAGAACATAAAGGAGCAATTATGAGTCATATTAAACTGTCCACACACTGTGTTAAGAAACTTGTAATAATGCAAGTGATGCTATAATGTAACCTCTCACATAAATTAAGTTAAACATTTCACCTAGTAGAAGTATATATGAGACCTCCTTGAAGAATCTCTGAATCAGAAAATGTCCTAAAGGAAGCAACACTGGGTCTACAAGATACCTGAAACATCAACCTTGAGATACCACTATTGATCAAAACATCTGAGGACCATACCACAAATGGATATCTAAAACCTTAGGTCTACTGGTTCTAAAGCAGAAGACACTCGCCTTCCAATCCTATCCAAAGTATTCTAAGGTTTTGATCCCAGCTTCCTGGTCTGGTACCCCAGTACTCAGCAGTTTGGACTCCAGGCTTTCCTCAAACCTCAATACCCCCAAACATGGACCTATTGCTCCTGTACCAGCACCTTAAATATCCTTATTCCACCAGCCAACTTGGTCCCCTTCCCAGGGAGAATGCAGTCTCCACCTTCTTGACATAGCATATAATATATGAACTTGAAGAACTCTATTTTGATGACTTTAAAGGAGGAGAAAAGCAATAAACAAGTTACAAGTTGGGCACTGATTTTTTTCAGCATACTTTAAACACAGGCTAAAGAGTTTTGTGCTGTACACACAGTAGGAACTCATGTATGTTTTAATGAAAGTTTCAAACAGGGCTCATTTTGCCAAGAGTAAGCAAGGAAATGTTTCCTCCATATGGAAGCACAAACATTCACCTGTCCAGGAAAGCTAAAATATAGTCTCTTACAAATAAGAAAATAAATTTATTTACCATTTATGTCTTCTTCCAGGCCTCTGGATCCATTTAAAATCTGTTGCTTTTTGTATGTGTGGTGTTTTGTACTAACACAGGTTAGAACAAACCTTTTAGCTAATTAACCATCCCTGTAGCAGTGTTTCACATTTCTTTAGCACCTTTCCTTTAGAACATTTTTAAACCAGGGTTTGACTTTTCAGTGAGATTCTATTACCATCATATGTTCTAACCCAGCATCCTACTTTTACCCTAATTCCTCATAATGTTTCAAACATTTCCATGGTTCAACAAATAATTCTCAGTAAATTTGCTCTATTATTTGGACTTTTTAGTTTGAACATACTTACATTAGTTAAATAGTTTTTCATTATTTTTCTTAATAGCTTTCACTGTTTACTCTTCAAATCTCATTTCAATCCCTAGAATCTCCTTAATCCACCAAATTCATGTTCCAGTTCATTATTATGACTTTGGCTAGATTTACTGTTTACATAAATATAAGTATAATATAAATATATAAACTTTCTTAAAGGTTCTTTACAATCAAACAAGACTCTAAATTAAATTATCCACCAAATCATTTTCTGTTTTCTGCTCATTATAATAATTAACTAGAATCATTTTTGCCCCAGTCTTTAAGAACCTCTCTAACCCACCTTTTTCTTCCTGTTCAATAAGCTGCCTTAACTCTCACTGTATTGGCAGTGATAATTTTCCCCTGAAAATATGTTCTTCTCAGCTCATTTTCTCTAAGAGGTTATTATTTTTAAATTGTAATAATGGTAATAAAAACAACAAGAAAAAAGCCTTATTCCTTTTCCTCAAATTTCTTTCTCATCCTTCATTTATCCCTCTTTCAGTTTTACTCAGTCATGATTTCTAGGAAATTCTTCCTCTGGTTTCCTTCACTTCTGCTCAATCTCTTTCACTTTTTCTTTATATCCTGCAATTCCTTCCCAACCACTATCTTGTCCATAATTTGACCTCAATGTATCTTTTTAACCATTTCTTCCACAATTCGTCTTAACCCCTACTCCAAACTTGTCTCTCACTATTCCCCAAATACAGCATACTCTCTCCAGCCTTCACAGAATGACACTTACCCTTCTCCCCTTCTACAATGCTTTTTCTATCCTCTTCAGAAAACCTGACCTGTTACCTCCCTTTGCAAGTTTGTGGACAGCGTGATGGATATTCTACTTTTATTCAACTTCCTTCAACCTCCATCTTTCCTGTTTTCATGCCATTCTCTTCTATGCAATCCAAAGACTTCCTCTTGTTCCAAACCATAGACAATCCTCTTCCTCTTCCTCCTTGATGATTTAAACACTGATGATTTATCTCAAACTTTCTATTACTCTTTCCTTATCCTGGCCTTTCTCTTGGTTTGGTTCATGCTGCCTTTGAGAAGGTTTATCCTTTGGCTACTTCTTTTGTCCCATATCTCCATGAGTATCCTTCAGGCCTATAACAAGTGGACAAATCTTCCACATGAAATATCTGGGTTACATGTTTACTTCTTGAGCCAATAATAGAATGGATCTCCAGAAAAGGCAGACATTCAGTTGCTGAATGGAAGATATGTTTCCTTTCCTATTCAAAAGCTGCCCTTCTGACTAATTAAAGAAATATGTCAAAACAGTTCCCAAGAAGAGCCCATATGTCAGCCAAAGAATCAAATATTTTGAACCATTCGGTCCATTTTTCAATAGAGATTAAGAACAGAGGAAAATAAAAGAGACAGTGAAGAAATAAATCAGAATCCAAACTGAAATAAACATAGAAATCTCTAATTATAATGTAAGGGGAAAATACGTAAGCCTAGAACTCTGCTGAAGCCAAAATCCACTATGTATATGTCTAAGGTGTTTACCACATTTCTAACATATGCCATCAGCTTTTGATCGAAGACAAGCATAAGCACTGAAAGGGAAAATGAGACTTAAAAAGTCATGCAATGCTAAGAATAATGGGTGTGAATAGGAGGCTTTGGCATAATACAAATAATTCTTTAATACAGTATGCTTCAAAAACACTGGGCAAAAAAACCAAAAACAAAACAAAAAATTGTGTATACTTGGAGATGTCAATGCTTTGGGGGAATGGACTTCATAAACTACAAAGCACCATTCAAATGTAGGCTATTTATCATTACTCAAAAGAAGTGCAATTACCACTCATCCACTGCTGGGTGGCAAATGGAATTAACTGTGTCCTACCACCTATTCCAAGCCTACAATGACAAAAGTAGTTAGAAAAAACAGAAGATTGGGAAGGAATTATTTCTTCTCTTAAATCCACACTACCCCCTTGGGAACTGAGTTCCTTCAGGCTCAAGTAGTAGACATGAGAGTCATCCAGAAGCAGAATTCTGTCTCAACTGGGCTGTCTGGCTTCAAGGATCAAATAAACATATGTGTTTGTGAAAGTGGAACAGCTGCTCAGCTAGTATTGGATGCCCACTTTTGAGTCCTCGGGATGTTTCATTTTTCTTAGTCTACTACTCCTGTAGTCTCTGAGAAGTATCTGACTAAAGAGGAAAGATATATAGAGGGTTTGAGTTCCAGGTCTCCAGGAGACAAAGAATTACTTCCTCCTTAAACCCATCAGAGCAGATGAAGCAGACGCCATCACAGTGTTTCAGTCTTGGTTAGAAGTTCCTCGCCATTAGTTCATTCAACAAACATCTGTTGATGCTGTGCCACAGCTGATACTGTGGGTTTCAAAATGAGTAAGACAAACCACACATCCCAGGGTATTCCAAAAAGTTTGCGGAAAAATAGAATTAGAAGATAATACCAATCTTTCCATGAAATTTTTGAAGTACCCTCAAATATGTTATAGAAGACACACACGAATCCATAAATAAAGCTTCTCACTTTGTAGATAATATTAATTTCCTTCACTCTTCTTTTTTACCTTAAAGCTCTACCTTCTAGCACACCATCTTATAGGGGATAAGTAAACAAATAATTCTGTTACAGAGCAATTTGTGATATGAGAAAATATATGATATGATATATGACACTGGAGTGACAAGAGTAGGTGGCATGTTAGCTGGGTCTTGGGCAGTAGTTGGCCTGGTAGACACTGGACCCTATAGAGTAATAGGAGAAACTCACAGTCCAATGGATTTGTATTTCAAGAAACGGAATTAAGATTTCTTCTGAAATCTAAACCAGTTACTAAAAGAAAGAGCAATGTCAGTTTAAATGGGAATTACATACTACTTGCTTTGCTTTCCTTAAAAAAAAAAAAAAAAAAGTAGAGGTAGAAAATTCAGAGCAGAGCAGAGATATTAATTTTTACTAACAATCACATGCAATAGAAATTCTAAATATCTGTCAAAAACAAGGCTAAGTGAACTATTTTTGAAGCCAAAAAAAAGACCCCTGGGCGAGAAATTTTACAGTCATCCTCTTTCTAGGTCGGAGCTCTCTTAGAGACAAAGAAAAATCTGGACCTGGAATAAGAGGGAGACATCAGGAACCCATTCACCACCCTGACAGAGATTTGTTTAACAAACAGAGGAAGGGCCAACGTAATCAGATATCTCAGGAAATGTGAATGGACTGAGGGGAACAAATGAAAAATTATGACTCCAGAGTAAAGGGTAATACATTTTTAGAATATCCATGAGGTTAAGTTAGGTGGAAAAGAAAAAGAAATTATTAGAGTATGATAAAGGAAAGAACCATTTTTCATGTTTCTCCACAAGAAAACATTCAGTATGCTTTGCAAAAATTAAATTTGATATTTTAATGTACCTGACCGAACAAGCACTAAATGAATTCTGTACTGAAATTAACTTAAAAATTCCTAATACCCATTCTATACAATACAGAATCAGGGCAGGGGGACAAGGAATGCCTCCACATAAAATAAATGACTTGTTCTGGTTTTTCTTTATTAAGCATGAATGAAGGGAATCTCAAAAGTATATAAAATAGAATCCAAGAATGCTAGTTTTCTTTCTTTTTTTTTTTTTAAAGGAATAGAAAATCATCATGAAGAAAGGATCTTAGGAAGTATACTAATGTCATTAAAATATAATTGGACTTGCAGGAACAATTACTGTGCTGTACTGTAAGGGGAGCTGTTGGCACATAAGAGCAAAGCACACGTATGAGCTCATAGCGGCCTTGGCAAGACCCACTTCCAGCTAGAAGCAGTCGTGTTTCAACACCTCCGATTCCCTAATGCTGACAAACTAAACAACTTGTTTTGTCTCTGGGAGCTCTTCTCTGGTGATTAACTGTTTATGGCGAATACTAATTATATGAAAGTACAGTATTGAAGAAGTAGTGTCCTATTACCTCTACCTGTAGCCTTGACTTGTCTTTGAATCTAGAAGGTACCAGGTAGAGCCACTGCAAACCAGAACCAAGAAGACCTTCCTCCCCTGGGGTAATAAATGTATCTCCTACTTTTTAGTATAGCACAGATCACTGACAAGAAACCTCCTTTAACCTCTGGGCTCCAAACCAAATATAATAAAGTGAGTGTTTTTAAAGGCTTGTAGTAATCATACAGATAAATCTGCAGCAAGAGTTTGTGAATTAGTGAACTATCAGTGTCCTCAATTCCCCACGTCCCATGTTGAAAATTTACCCCAAATTGTCAGTTCTTAAGAACTGCACCTCAGATTAAAATCTTCTCACCAGGGAGTCTATAAGAATTTGTTCTTGTGTTTTAAATCCTAAGTGCTTGTTAAACTGCCAACACTGCAAAATTAGAGACCATTAAACAATATAAGGCAGCAAGTGATTAAATCTACCACATACACATTCAAAGCAGCTTAAGCTACTTTTTAATTAAAAATAAAATATCATTGGCTAAATTCAGATGTCTTAGCTATCCAGAAAAAGTTAGACGGCTGTTCAAAATGCAAAATGCACCTGTTAAGGTCAGATAGAAAAGGAGAACTAGGGTAGGGGGAGGTCTGAAAGGGGGCTCATTTTGGTCCCTGAGTTTCCAACGCTGACCTGGTTTGGGCAGTGGACATTAAGTGGGGAGTCACTGCTGTGCTGCAGGGTAAGGATGCCATGTGGCTGCTGATTAAATAAGCTTTATTAGCAAAGGCCTCCAAGGAGACAGGGTGTTCCACCTTCTTGGCAAGGGAATGAGTTGAGTAACAGCATTGCAGGAAGCTAAGGCACTGGAGATGTATAGATGGCTGAAGGAAATGTTAGTACTATTTTTAAACACAGCTTAAGCTAATTGATTAACATTTCTTGAAATGATTATTAGCTTTGGGGGAAGAAGGCATGGGGGCTTTTGAGTTAATGGGAGCACTTGAGATTAAAAGAAATTTTTACTATAAAGTTAAGAGTAAATAAATATTGTAGCTTTAATTTGTTCTTACTTGTTTAAAGCAAAGAAAAGAAAAAGGGCCAGGGGGCTTAGTCAACTTCAGGCAGGAGGCCAAAAATCTGAACATCAGACTTAAGGCTGGGATGATATCATTCACTCTGAAGCCTTGATACTCTTTCTGAAGCATGAGAAAATTTACTGGTAAAACCTTACCTCACCCACAGTTTTTTAAAATTTTTAACTCTATTTTTTTTCTTTCGAGAATAATTTTCCAAATATGCTTTCTGCCTTATACGTAAATGTTATGAATTTACTTTTAGCTTCAAACATGGTCTTACCTAAAAAACTTGCCCTAAAGTAAAGTACAGGCACTTGGTAGCTACAGGAATACAAGACATGATACTCATATTTAATCACTTCAGATGCCGCTGGAGTCTCTGTCACTTCAAAGTCATCTGAGGGTAGTTCTAAAGCCTCCTGTAAAAAAGGAAAAACAAAAACAAAATGTGTTTGTCAATTAAAAGACTACTAACATGGAGTCAGAAAGATGAGATTTTCTTCTTGCAAAATAAGTTAAATAAATATAGAGCTATGAGGTAAGGAAAACGGAGTTTCTCATATTAATATTTAACTTTTGGGTCCTGAGTAAATAGTAAAACCAGAAAACATTAGCATTAAGTAATTCCAGATTGTTTTTGAGAGACAAAGCAGCTCTGGGTAAAGAAACGGGAAAGGGAAAGAAAGCAAAAAGATCTACTGCAACGGCAACTCTGAAAAATCTTTACTGTACAATTTTAGCAACAAAATGATGGCTATACAAGCTACTTTCTTCCCTACCCGTGAAAGCTAAAAACATCCTAACAATTGAACAAGAGGCTGTGAAATGTCCCTAAAGATTTTATTGTGCTTGCCAAAAGATGATTCATTGTGTGCTGAACAATTCCCAGTTCCATTTTGAATAAGAAAGTTATTTTGCAAGAGGTTGAGTTTGTTAGGTATATTTCAAAACCTGAGATGATTCTGTTTTCTTCTTTATGGTGCTAGCTTTGGTATATTTCTAAAGTAAATCTTGATTTATAATAGAATAGATGGCAAATATTAATGTCAACTTAAACAGGTTTTGTAAGCAGAGATGGTGATAGTCATCTCACTTCACACCTAATCATTTTTTACTGGTTGATTTTTTTTATGATGTGTGGAGGTTTCTTAAGAATGTATCTTAAAGAATGTAGCTTAGAAGCAATTAACTGGACATGTTGAGTCAGAGTCTGGTTCCATCCACATTCACTTATTTATATGGGCCAAAGAATTTCCTTTGAAATTAAATTAGTACAAGGAATGAAGCAGGTTGGTTTGGCTCATTTCTACCTCTCATTAGAACAACAATGAACAATTGGAAAGAACTATAGGAAAGATTTCAAACTTTATCAATAGCAAAGAAGGTTTCCTGTGGAGATAAGTAAAGCCACCGACTACTTTCCAGATCTGTATCTCCTTTACTAATTCCCCACTCACAGTTGGTTCATAAGGGAGATACTACAATGGACATTTGTACAATGGAGATATTTACAAAATATTTTTCATTAATCTCCAGTAAACACTATCAATTAAATAAAATGAATTAAATAACAAGAGAAATCACTGAATATCCCAGACACAGGAAATAGATACCCTAGCAAGAAAGAGGTGTTTCTGCTTTGTTTTGTTTTTACATTTTCATTAGGCATAGTAATGAAATCTATATCTTTTTACAGCAATTCTTTTAACCAAATTCTTTTTGATCGATTGCATTGCTTAGCATTTATAATTTCTTTTCTTTCTTAACATTATAAAAGAATTATATCTTGGTGATATAAAAGAACTGCGAACACTACACAAGTACATAAAATAAAAACTGAAATTCTTCTCATTTCAGCACTCCTACACTTTAGATTTGTAACCATTTTTAACAGGCCAGTAAGTATGTTTCCAGAATTTTTATTTTTTGGCACATAAACACATATACACACTTCTTCCCCACCCCCACCCCCATTTAAATCATCTTATATATACATATGCTCCTAGAGTTGATGTTTTCACTCATACACATCTGCCACATGCTGCCATGTCAGTGCTGTAGATTTAGCTTTTTTTTAATGCCTTCACTACATTCAATTGTATGACTACACTATAGTTGTTTTTTGGTTTTTTAACATTTTCATATTGCTGGGTATTTTAGGGTGATTATAATTTTCTACTACTACAAATAATGCTGCAATGAATAGCCTAGGACATATATCCTTATACATCTCTGTATTTCTATGGTGCAGATTCTTAAAGGTGGAATAACCTTTAGGATACCTTTTGGTATCAAATGATGTGTACATTTTAAATTTGAAGAGATACTGCCAATCTGTCCTCAGGAAAAAGGCTGAATCAATTTGTATTCCCAGCAAACAAATTTTGGTTGTTTAAATTTCTGGTTTCTTGATTACTACTGAAGGTAGTAATTCATTTGTTTATTGGTAATTTGTATTCTTCCATGATTTGCTTGTTCTTTTCTTTGCCTATATTTCTGATATTCAGTTTGTTTGCATTTTTCTTATTGAATTATATAAACTTCGTATATTAGAAATAAGCTATTATCAGAGATAAATACATTTGTCTGCACCATAGAAAAACAGAGGTCACCTGAGTCAATTTGAACCAAAAGAACAACTTAGCTGACCCACAGAATAATGAGCTAAATAAAGTTGTTTTAGGTCTTTAAAAAAAAAGAAAGAAAAGAAAAACAGGTCTGTAAGGATACGTGTGACATATATGTATATACATGTACACATATACATATATAGAACGTACTCATTCAGTTCTTTCAACTCTGTCTATTTTTTTTATCGTAAAGAGTTTTTTTTACTTGTATGTAGTCAAATCTGTACATTTTCTGTTTGCAGCTTCTGAGTTACATGTCTTCATTAGAAGGCTTCCTATTCTGCCCCACCTCACTCTTAAAATTTATAAAAATGTTGAATTCCTTTATTACACACACACACACATGTTTTTTAAATTAACAGTTATATTAATAATCCATTTGAATTTTGTTTTTGTGTATGGTGTGAGGTAGGAATTTTTCCCAGATGATTTGTAATAATTCATCTTTTCCCACTGATTTTAAATGTGACCATTACAATAAATTAGGGGTGTGTGTGTGTGTGTTTATTCTCTGTTCTTCACTATTGAGTTATTTCACTTCTTAGATCATCACTATGCAATACTTAAGTGCATACCAAATCTAAGAAATTGGATAATTAATTCCTACAGAAAAATGCAAAAATAGACTGCCTGAGAACCAGTCCTACTAGAGAGGAAAAAATTTCTGGAAAGAATGTTCTTCACCCAAACTCAAATTAAGTATTCGGGAATGTGATGGGGTTGACACCACATATTTGCAACTGGTGATCAATTAGGAACAGATCCACATTCTTTGGACCAGTAAGGAGGCTCAGGAAATAAGGGAGAGAAGACAGAACAAGCTTCTTACAGAGACTGTTAGAAGTCTCACTACAGTCACTGTTCTCACTGGCAGCTGAGTGTCTTTGTGGGATTTGAAGATCAGGGGTACTTGCCCACTAATTGGGACTATTACTGTATTACCCATCTTATTCTGGGCATCCATCTCTGTGCAAAGACATTTTTGTTTCATTTACTCACAATAAATGCCTTGCCTTGTGTCTTCTAGGATTTTTCCATCATTCAGGGTCATCTTTATGATGCTCATGCAAATATTATCCCTTAGAGTCATGCAATTTGGAAATCTCACACTTCTGCATATTTTCTGCTTCTCTTTCCAGTTAAAAGTACCAGATGGTTTTAGAATTTCAAGAATAAGGTTCTAATCTTACTCATCTTTGTAGTCCCAGGGACTCCAGGACAGAGCTGTAAAGCCTAGTAAGCAACATTTTCTATTTCAGGCTACAGATCTCTTTCCTCATCTAAGCATATCGCAACAAACTTCATAGGGAATTTACCAGCAACCCCACCTCCACCCCAAAATTTGAAAAGAAGAAAGTGGAGAAGTAAAAATGCAAAATATCAGCAAAAAGGATCACAAATGGCAAATATGGACATGAAAAAGATATTCAACATCATTAGCTTCAGGGAAATGCAAATTAAAAGCAAAATGAGATAATCACTCTACATCTATCAGAATAACTAAAATAAAAAAAAAAAATAGTGACATCACCAAATGCTGGTGAAGATGCAGAGAACTACATCATTCATACATTGCTGGTTGGAACAGAAAACAGTATAGCCTCTCTGGAAAACCATATGGCAGTTTCTTATAAAACCAAACATACAATTACCATACAACCCACCAGTTGCACTTTTGGGATTTATCCCAGAGGGATGAAAAACCTGTACATGAATGTTCATAGCAGTTTTATTCAGAATGGCCAAAAACTTGAAACAGTTCAGATGTCCTTCAACAGGTCAATATTTAAATAAACTGTGATACATCCATACAATACTACTTAGCAATAAAAAGGAGCAAACTATTGATACACAACAACTGTATTAGTCCATTTTGTGTGGCTATAACAGAAATACCTGAGACTGGGTAATTTATAAAGAACAGAGGTTTATTTGGCTTACAATTCTGAGACAGCTGCATCTGGCATGGGCCTCAGGCTGCTTCTGCTCATGGCGGAAAGCAGCAGGCAGCTAGCGGGTACAAGCAGATCACATGGCAAAAGGAAGCAAGAAAGAGAGAGAGAGGAGGTGCTAGGGTCTTTTAAACAACCAGCTCTCACGGGAACTAATAGAGCAAGAACTCACTCATTAATCCCCCCACCTATGGAGAGCATTAGTCCATTCATGAGGGATCTGCCCCCATGACTCAATCAGTTTCTAACACTGCCACATTCAGGATCAAATTTCCACATGAGTTTTGGTGGGGACAACACATCCAAACTCTATCAACCTAGATAAATCTCCAGGGAATTATGCTAAGTGATAAAAGCTAATACCAAAAGGTTTTATATACTGTGTGATTCCACCTATAGAACATTTTTGAAACAACATTTTCTAAACAAAGAACAGAGAGCAGATTAGTGTTGGGGGTGGGCAGAAGTGGGCAGAGGGCAGTGAGTCGGTTATAAAAGGGCAGCATGAGGATTCCTTGCAGTGGTGAAACTGTTCTGTATCCTGACTGTGGTGTTGGATACATGAACCTACTTGCAATAAAATTGTATAGAACCAAATACACACACACATACAATGATTATAAGTAAAACTGGGCAAATCTGAATAAGATCAGTTGATTATATCAATGTCAATATCCTGGTTATGATATTATAGTATCATTTTGCAAGAAGTCACCACTAGGGGAAATTGGATAAAGGGTTTAAGGGTCCTTTCTGAATATTTTTTATTGCATGTGAACCTACAGTTCTCTCAAAATTTTCAATTAAAAAATAAAAAACAAAGAAATAGTAAGGCAATTTGTGGCTTGTTAAAAACTTAATAAAATTTCTAAGACCTCAAGGTGCTAATAATACAGAAGACAGACTGTGTTAGTAAAGAGAGTCTAATGTCTGGGATTTGTTTTAAAATAATATAGCAAAGGGGTAAATGGACAGAAGTGTAGAAGGGGTATGATAGGCCATGGAGTGATGATTGTTGGGGTTCTTTGATGGGTCCCTGGGTGTTCATTATACTATTCTATCTACTTTTGTGAATATTTAAAATTATCCAAAATAAAAAATATAATGAGGTAAAAATGTTTCTGAATACATGTTATAGTATACAGAATCAGAGAACTCTAATAGTAAAAGGAATTTGAATCATTCCATCCAACCCAACACTCTTATCTTATAGATATGAACAAGGCCCAGAAAGGTTAGTGGTTTACCCTGTCAGGTCCACCACCAGCAGACCTGAACAGCCCTAGTCTCGTTGCTTTATGGTGGGCGAGCAAATGGCCTGGGATTCCTCTTTCCCTCCTGTCCCCTTTGGAAGGAGACGGGGGAAGAGAGCCGTGAAGAGAGGTGAGCACACCGCTGGCCCCCAAAACAGCCTGGTCAAAGGACACTCATATGCGGAGGGGGTTCTGTCGAGCAGTTCCGTTTATTACCACACAAGCACTTGCTTTTAAAGGCAAATGGGGAAGGGAGGTTTTTTACATAATCTTATCAGCTTAAAGGTCAAGAGAGCATGCATCCTGTCTCAATGCCTAGCTATTGCCACCTCAAGAGCAGAAGCACATATTTGGCCAATATGGGCTAAGGCAAGGTTCCCGCAGACACCCCCATCCTACTTCCTCCCGGCACTGTCTTAGGCTGCCACATTAATACGCCCTTGTGGGCCCATAATGGCACCGCTTGTAATGTCACTTAAGGTGGTGTTAGTTTTTAAAGCCCGACATTACCCAATCCCACCAAGGTAGTTAGAGGCACAAGAAGGCCTATGACTAATGTCTACTGACACTGAAACCATTGCTCTTTGTACTGTAGTGTGCCACTTCTTAACAATTACTGTACTTAATTTGGACTGCTGTTCTGAACACCATAATATTAATTTTAACATTTTGAGTTACTTTGTTAACATTCTATTATTTTTCTTTTATTATGTGATTTTTAAAGGATTTGGGTATATTTAATTTGATATTAAGAGTTATTGGAAAAAGAAGTCACAATACATTTATTTTCTTCAAAATGTTGCTATTTCATTAAATAGGATACCTGTGTTTAGAAAATTACGTTCATTCCAGGAGCTAAAAGATTAAGTGGCTCACATTAATTACAGAAACCTTGATTTTGTTGAATTCAATTAACAATAAGTTGACAGTGATCTCTCATTTAAAAATCTGATATGAATTAAGCTTTGCAACTAAATCCCATTAAATAGGGATCATGCTGAAGACACATCATAGATATTTTATTGAAAGCAAACCCAAATAGTATATTGGGTTTTGGAAATAAGATCCATATCTCTATTTAGCCTACAGGGAAAAGTAATTGAAGGAAGAAAAACTTTTCTATCACTAATAATCTCTATGACTATTACTGAACAAACATAAGTAATGAGCTTCATTCATAATATCCCTTGAGGAAAAGAGAGTTGGTTTGTTTATCTTCTACCAGTCAGGTCTTTAGCGCAAACCTAACATTAGTGGGCTAGAATCATAGTCAAGGAGCCAAGAATGGCAGAGGGGCAGCACTATTCAGTCAGTCTTTAGCTGTATCCATGAGTGGATGTATCAACCATCTAATCACAATAGAAAGACGGGCTATGTAACATACTCTTTATTTGCTGATTTTCCTGAGCCAACAGCCATTTAATATTTTCAGAAGTAATAAAGACTGATAAAACCTTTTGACAAAACACTGAAAAATCAATTCCTTAAGAAAGAAAAAATTTTAATTATTAAAACACTTAAATTGAATTATAAATATAATCTGTGGGACTCCAAGTAACCAGCTCTTTCTTTGTTTCATGCTCATCAGGAACCACCATCATGGGGTGGTCTTTTCACTATCTTAGTTCCTAGAATGACTTTTTTTGTGGTCTCTGTGGCTTTTGGGTAAGTGTCTATCACAAGAACCTTTGCAAGCGAGGTCATTCTTTTAGCAACTGTAAATGTTGCATCTGGTACATAAGGGAGGGCTCAACACAAGGCAGGCACATGTCTGGCAACATCCAGGATGACACTGAAACAACAAAGGGTGGTCACAAGGTGATCCCAAAGATATCATCTTAGTGAGGCTCCCCTTTCCCAGTACTATTATCACTACCACTACAGATTTTTTAAAAAGGGAAAAAAAGAGGTGCCATTCTTTGCTCTCCCTGCTACATCAGATGGGAATGAATCAGCATCAGCATGGCCAATTTGGGTTCCTACTGAGAGGAAGAATCTGTCTCCTGTGCAGGATTAAATCCTTCTCTGCCCACTGGCATGCTCAAGGGCAAGGCAGGACGGAGGGATGCAGAAACCCACCAGAGCACATCTGGCAGTTTTCTGAATGTTTACAGCTGACTCCATTGTACTTCTGAGGTCCTGTTTCCTTTAAAACTGCACAGGAGACAGCAAAACAGCTAGTGCCCAGAGCTGGGCAGCTAATAAACAGGTTGAGCAAAAGCTGTAACTGTGAAAGAAGCTGTCTCTTAGATTCCACACTAGAGAACACAAGTTCTCTGGCAGGAGGAAATAGTAATAATGCTTAATAGGACCTATCCTACATTAATAGCCACTAGTCCTTACATCATAGTAATATATAAAAAGCATTGTTTTCCTAGAAAAAATCAGAATGACTCTGGAGGACTTTTTTAAAGGCAAGGCAGGTTCTTCTCATCTACTCTTAAGATTTCTACACACCTAAAAGCAAAAGAATTAGCAGAATAAGAGATCGGAAAGTCAGAAATTCCTTATGTGAATCATGACTAACTAAAAGAGGAGAGAAAGATTTTCACCTTATATTCTGAGCTTCAGAAATGCCACATTTGTTTCTCTTCAGTTACCCTTTACATGGTACATAAGAAAGACCTGCATCAGTTGTAAGGGTTTACAGTTTTTCTACGCCTATTGATGTGCATTATATCGTTTGATCCCAGGCTATAGCTGGAAAGCCCAAGGTCACCCAGCAACTAAGAAACTGAGCCAGGACACAAACCTAAGCCTTCAGGCTCCAAGCCCAGGCTCATTCCACTCTGCAAAGACCACGAGATTCTTGGGGGTGAGGAATGTTAAATAGATGTATTCCTAGGCTCCACACCCAAAATTCTGAATCAGGAGTTCAGGGGTGGGACTTAAGAATCTACCTTATTAACAATGTTCCTGGTGATGTTAATGCCAGTGGAAGGTGGGCCACTCCAGGAAGCCCTCACATATACATGGGGGTCTACCTTGGTATTCTTTACTTTTTAAGTCTATGGGATTATAAGGTCAGGAAAGCCTAACCACCAAGACCAAGAATTATGCCATAAGCCAGTTTGCCTTCACTCACTGCTCATCCATGTTTTCAGGAGCATCATCTCATTTGGTCTCATCTCTTGGCGGGAGCCTAATGCACATCTATTAACCTAAGACCATGGCACACCACCTCCAGCTCCACTTCATTGCCCCCTTCCTTTATCTGTCCCTATCCAAAAAATTCCTTCATTTTCTCCTTTTCTTTCTAATTGATTAATTAATTCTTGCTAAAGTATTAATGGCCATTTATGGCTTAGTATGTTATTCCTTTATCAATTATTACATTCAACAGCAGATTTGCAGCTAATAACCCTAATCAAATAAAATCTTTAATGCTGGAATTTGGGGTGCCAAAAAGGAATATATTTTGCACCATGCACATAACCACCGATGTGTGAGACTTGCCTTGTAAGGCACTCTGTGCTCTAACTCCAGAGACAGGAAATTCTTCCTTGTTACCTTGCCACAGGGTAATTTATCTTCACAGAAAATTAAGAACTGAGTCATCACTTTTTTATATAATATCTGCTGCAAAATATGAAGAAATTTATTGTCTTCAGATTTGTCTTCCCCATGTTAAGCAATCCTAGTTCCTCTAATTTTTCTTATGTCACTAGCTCCACAGATCCGAAGGCTTTTTTTAAATGGCCAGATAGTATTTTAGGCTTTGGTCCATAAAGTCTCTGCAGGTGTAGCATAAAAGCAGCCATTGGCTACACGTAAACCAATGGACGTAGCTGTACTCCACTGAAATTTTATTTACAAAAGTGAGCTATAGCCAATAAACCTTAGTTTGCCTACCCCTGCAAATCCATCTTAAGGCCTTGTTAAATTTTATTTTATTATATTTTTATAAGCAGTAAGCAGAACCTTATTAAAGGACCTGTGTCTCCATCTGGTGAACTCTTCCCCCTTTTCCATTTTTTCCTATCTTAGAATGTTACGTTACATTTCCTGAGGAGATAAGAAATTCTGAGCCTTAAAAGGATGATGATAATTAAATCCAATAGGCTGAAATTTGGCTAAAGTCATTTTCTTTTTCTTTTATTGAATCACAATTGATTATACATGTCTTGGGGGTTCAACATTAACATATGTTGATCAAATCAATATTACTATATGTATATTGTTACAAATTGTACTTATTCTTTATGCCCCTTGTCCAGTCTCTCTCCGTCCCCCTCTCCCTCCCTGCTCCCACCTCTTATAACCCTAGATTTCTTCTCTCCTTCTGAGAGAGCAATGGTTGCTCTTGATTTGTTGCCTAGATGATCTGTCCAATGCTGAGTCGTGTATTCAGGTCCCCCAATATGATCGTAGAGCAGGTGCTTCTTCTGTCTCTCTGGAATAAAGTCATTTTCTAAAGTAAGAGATAGCACTACCCTAATTAAAACAAATACGATTTTTAAATATCTTGACAAATAAACTGCAAATTCCTTCAGCATATGTATAAACTTCTATACTCGAATCCAGAAATGAGTAAATTTCACTATCAAAGAGTCAAAATGATAAGGTCTTGATAAACAGACCAAAAGGCAAGCATTGTAGTAATTTTAGAAGTCTGTGAATCCTAAAGCACAGGCCCTCTCACCACCGAACAAGAAACTTCACACCAAGGAATCAGCAAAAAACTGCTCCAAGAGATGTTCAAGTAAACCATGAGTTCCTTCCCCTTCCTCAAAACTATCTCTGGATTATATGGATATGAATAAGAGTTTATCTGTTTGCTTGCTTGCTTTTACCAGGAGAATCCCTTAAAGATTTCCACAAGTACCTACCATGTGCCAGGCACTACGCTTGTGCTGGGACAAAGACATAGTTGTTGTTTTTAAATAATGCTATTTCATACATTGTTGGTGGGACTGCAAAATGGTGCAGCCTCTATGGAAAATGGTATGGAGGTTCCTCAAACAATTGCAGATAGATCTACCATATGACCCAGCTATCCCACTGTTGGGAATATACCCAGAGGAATGGAAATCATCAAGTCGAAGGTATACCTGTTCCCCAATGTTCATCGCAGCACTCTTTACAATAGCCAAGAGTTGGAACCAGCCCAAATGCCCATCATCAGATGAGTGGATACGGAAAATGTGGTACATCTACACAACGGAATACTACTCAGCTATAAAAACGAATGAAATACTGCCATTTGCAACAACATGGATGGACCTTGAGAGAATTATATTAAGTGAAACAAGTCAGGCACAGAAAGAGAAATACCACATGTTCTCACTTATTGGTGGGAGCTAAAAATTAATATATAAATTCACACACACACACACACACACACACACACAAAAAAAAACCGGGGGGGGGGGAGAAGATATAACAACCACAATTACTTGAAGTTGATACGACAAGCAAACAGAAAGGACATTGTTGGGGGGGAGGGGGGAGGGAGAAGGGAGGGAGGTTATGGTGATGGGGAGCAATAATCAGCCACAATGTATATCGACAAAATAAAATTTAAATAAATAAATAAATAAATAAATAAATAAAAATAATAATAATTTAAAAAATAAAATAAATAAAAATAAATAAATAATGCTATTTCAGCAGAAATGAGAGCAAGATGAAGTTTTACTGGAGTGCTAGGGGATGCTCAGAATCTCAAAAACACCTACATTTTAGAGAAGCATAGTACAGGCAAAAGTGAAATTTGGACTTGGGTTCAATTCCTGGCTCTGCCACTCATGGGATAGGCAGACCATTTAACTTCTCTGTGCCTCAGTTTGTTAAAATAAAGGCATTCTTCCCTCACTTTACCCTTATTTAATAATGTGTATTAAACAAGATAATGTGCAAAACTATCTGGCACATAGTAGGTATACCAATTAACTTATTGGTTGATTGGTTCATTCATTCAACAAATGTTGTAGGGTACTTTCTATGTTCTAGATCAATGGTTCACAAATATTTTCTTAAAGGACCAGATAATAAATATTTTAGGCTTTGCATACCATATGTCTCTGTCAAAACCATTCAACTTTGCCACTGTAGCATGAAAGCACTCTAGATAATATATAAATTAATGAGTGTGGCTTTATTCCAATAAAATGTTATTTATGAACACTAAAATTTAAATTTCACATATTTTAACATGTCATGAATATTATTCTTCTTTTGATTCTTTTTTAACCATATAAAAATGTAAAAAGCATTCTTAGCTTGTGGGCTGTACAAAAATAGGCAGTAAACACTGTTCCAGACACTGTCCCGGGATCTGAGAACAGAGAGGAGAACAACAGCAAATATTATGCCCCAATGTGATGAGATACATTAAACTAATAACCACAAAAATTACTATAAGGATATAATTACAAGTGCCATTAGAGAAAATGTGCATAGTCACCAGAGAAAATATCATTTTACCTCATCTATAAATCTGATTGAGAGATTTTACCCTTCTTTTCAGTTCTTTTAAGTATAAGCCAGTTTTATGTAGCAATGACCATTTTAATATCCTAATCAGCCTTTCCCAAGGTTTATTTTTAATTCAATGATTATGCCACCCACCTAGATAGGGTTTTAGCAGCTGTTTTGTCCAAGTTCACCAAACTGCCTAATCACTTAAAATGTGTCACCCTTGTCACCTCTAATCCAAGAGTCTTATTCATTCATGTATCTCAAGCATCCTGAACAGTACCTGGCAAATAGTGGGCATTCAATCAATATTTGTTGAATGAAATAAATAAATGAAATGGCTGTCTGTTGCTATTTCCATCCTATAAATCAGAGGTGTCAAACTATTTTGATAGTAACTTTAGGAGTTGAAAAATTTAAGCACACATCCCTAATATGTAAACAGTTACATCTTGATCAATTTTGAACATGTATTTCTGTATAATATACTATGAATATAGTAAAAATACAATATTTTACTAAGGTATAAAAATTTAAAGGACAAGACAGAGATGAAGGAAAAATATTTTCAAAGTCATTATTTTAGTTAGGTGATGATCCGGGTACTGGTAGAAGTAGGCTTCCCACCCAGCTAGCTCTTTGCTTTGAGCATGAAAGGGCTGGGTTGGGCCTTGTACTCCCACCTCATTGGGCGCCTTGCCCATTTTGCTCTCAGATTTCTCGGCCAGTGGTTGTGGCTGAATAAAGTTGCAGAATTGTTGATTTTAAGGTACCCATTGAAAAGTTAGCCAATCAAGATGGTCACACATGTAAACAGCATACAAAGGAGCACATTACCTGGCTTTCCCTGGGCTCCTGGCTTCGGAGTCAGTGCTGCTAAACAGCCAGCCAGTCCTGATCCCAGTTCCAGATGATCAGACACCTGGAAACCAAATGCCCAGATCCCTGTGCCCAGCAGTCTGGCCTCTTGCTCCAGCACTGAGCCCTAATTCAAAGCAGACTCTGAAGAGCCAGAGGTAATTTCCTTTCTCTTCATAAGGAACCCCAATCTAACGTGCACATAGACAATGAGCCCTGGGTTTCAAATGTGTAAATCCACACACTAAATAAATGGTTACAGAAAACTAAAGTTATTTTATTTACTAATGGTGCAGATAATTTTTACCACTAATATTTTGATGAGAGCAATTTGATTAAATATGCAATTATTTGTTTTGTTTTAAATCTTGATTGTGATATGGCATTTCAAAAGTTTGGCTTCAGTTCTTTTTCCATTTTTTTGGTAGGTGATTTTTTCTTTATTCAAAAAATTTTTACATTTACTTCCACATATCTGTAAGGTACAATCTGTTGTTTCAATACATGCATATACTGCACAATGATTCACTTAGGGTGGATGAGTATAGTTTTATACCCATTAGTCCACCTGTTTTCTTCACCCCACCCTCCCTAGCCTCCGGTAACCATTATTCTTGGTAGGTCAGTAAAGAGAAAGACCTACATATTCACATGGAAGAAGTATATCACTGGCTGTGCTTAGTAAATCATGTCACTCATATTTCGATGCCATTTTCCAGTTGTAAGAGGTTTGTATTTGTGTTCTGGATGCTTTTCAATGAGATGCTAGTCAATGATTGCTTCATGCTATCATTAGGCACAGCATAGATACAGGTTGGCTGTCATCATTAAAGTAAATATAAATCCAAATAATCAACTAAATTTCAAATTTGGAGAGGCACTTTTTTTTTCTTTCTTTTTTTTTTAGTACCTCCTTGCAGGGATCTTTTAAAGCCCCTAATCTCACAAGTGGAAACTGTGTTAATTAAACTGGATGATTTTATTCCAGTAAATGTAGGGCACAAGTAAACTGCAATGCATAACAAAACACCAAAAGGAGTGAGGGCACCACTGTGAGCTCCTTCCTGTCTTCTACATCCCAGCTTCTTTTCAAATGCCTTGAGTAACACATGTGACGCCTGATCTTCTGACAAATGAACAGAGTAGAGACACCACCATAAAACCATATTTAAACATTCGTAAAGCTTAATTTTTAAAAAATCAAAGTAAATATAAATAGCAATCTAAGATTATTTCCCACATCTTAATGGACTGTTTTGCAAATCACTTTAAAGCCTTTATGCTAGACATACAAATGGCCAACAGGTATATGAAAAGATGTTCAACATCACTCAGCATCAGGGAAATACAAATTAAAACCACTTTGAGATAACATCTCACCCCAGTTAGACTGGGTATTATAAAAAAGACAGAAAATAAATGCTGGCAAGGATGTGGAGAAAGGGGAATCCTTTTGCATCACTGGTAGGACTGTAAAGTAGTACAGCCATTATGGAGAACAGTATGACTTGCTTAGACAACTACAGATAGAATTATCATATGATCCAGCAATCCCACTACCGGGTATACACCAAAAGGAATGGAAATCATTATGTCAAAGGATACCAGCACTCTCATGTTTATAACAGCTCTATTTACAATAGCCAGGCTATGGAACCAACCTAAGTGTCCATCAATGAATGACTGAATAAGGAAAATGTGGTGTATATATATATATATATATATATATATATATACACACACAAAGGAATACTACTCAGCCATAAAAAAGATTGAAATTCTGCTGTTCACAGCAACATGGATGAGCTTAGAGAACACTATGTTAAGTGAACAACCCAGGCACTGCAAGTCTTCACTTGTAAGTGGGAGCTGAATAAATAAATAAACAAATAAATAATAAAGAAAGAGAGAGAGAAACAATCATAATAATATGTTGAATTTTTAGAAGGAGAAAACAGAACTTTGGTTACTATAAGTAGAAAGGGGGAGGGAGAGACGGAAGGGGGTTCATGAGAAATTGAGAAATCGGTTAACGGACACAGAGAATGGTAACATATTGTAATGATGAATAAGCTAACTATCCTGATTTGACCATCCTATATTGTACACAACTATTGATAGTCAACTTTGTACCCCACAAATATGTATCATCAATTATGCTTCAATAATAGATAAATAAATAAAATAAAGCCTCTATGCTGGTGACCCAGACCATTGCTAAACAAAATTATGAAGAAGGCAAAATTGATCTCTGGCATCCTCTACACCTTGCTTTCCATGGCCTCGCCCTCCTCTTTCAGCACAAAGCTCTTTAATTCAGCCCTCTGATCTGATCTTAACAGGAAAGAGACCTGATAAACTCACCAATACTAAATGTTACAGGCTGGATACATTAATTCTACCAGGAGTCTTTGCTTTTAAGGGAAGGTTCCCTGAACAGGGAAATCTTAATGAACCACCAACCATGCAGTTTCTGTAACAGAGAACATGGTTTATGGGGCAGTGACAGTGACTTCTCTGGCACCCCTCAGAACATACCCTGTGGGTAACTGCCACTGCACTGAGGAAAAGCCACCCCTGCCAATGACTGTGTAATGGCAGATGTGGGTATCGCCAGTGCCTCATAATCTCTCTCTGAGGTGAAAGAAACTACTCCTGGAAGGAACTATATTTGACTTCTGTTTTAGTCTGTTTATGCTGCTATAAAAATACCTAAAACTAAATAATTTATAATGAACAGAAATTTATTTTCTCACAGTTCTGGAGATTGAGAAGTTCAAGATTCAGGTGCCAGCAGGTTTGGTTGTCTGGTGAGAGTCCGTTCTATGCTTCCATGATGGCTCTGTAAATGCTAAGTCATCCAGAGGGGAGGAACACTGTGTCCTCACATGGCAGACGGCAGAAGGGCAGGAAGGGATGAACTGCCTCTATCAAGCTCTTTTATAAAGGTATCCAATCCTAATCACAGCCCCACTTCTTAATACGATCACACTGGCAACACCTGAGTTTTGGAGGGGACACATTCAAACCATACTAACTTCCAAATGCTAGACCTCCATGTCTCCCTGTTACCAAGACTTGGCATTTGGCTACTTTTCTATTTGCAATCTAATGATAAGTCAACATTCAAAAGAAGTTTCCAAAGAAGAAAATAAAAGAAGATTAAGCTGGAAATATGGAATTAATATATTTTCCTGGTTACTTATAACAGAAAAGAATTATTTGCATAATAAGAAAAATGCTAATTTTATTAAAGTGCTATTAGATGAGGCTTTTAGACTAACTTGCAACACCCTAAAAAATTATACAGTGTGACTTCATTTGTCAGTTCTAACCTCTTTGGAATCGTTTGCCTGCATAGTTGCCACACTTGAGGGAAAAAAACCAAACCCAGAACTGACTCGTTTCCTAGATGAATTGGGAAGTTGTCATTAAGAAGCATCTGCTACTTTACTGCATTCGTGTAAAAGCATTCTTGTGCCTCTATAACGGACTATTGAGCAGCTGTTTTAGAGCACTATACCCAGAGCAATATGTGTATCATAAAAAAGATAAGGAGTTACAACGTAATTAATGATTTCAGTTCCTCTATAAATAAATTTCACTTTTTTAATGGATTAAAAGTTGTGTTAAGAACTTCAACTTCAGACTCAAGCAATTCATTTGGATGAAGGTGAATACAAAATCATTTATGGCAATAAATAACAAAAGGTCAGATTCAGCCTTACATCCAACATGACCAAATCTGAGAGTGCAAGAAAGGCCTCTCCAGACCAAATCCCTCTAACACCTTCCCATAGGTCGGCCAGAGAATTTGCCATTGAAGATCGATTTCTTTGTGCCTTAAAGGTCTTCAAACCAAGAGAATATGGAGGAAATGCTTTAAAATCACTATCAGTTAAAATTTTCATAATCTTAGCCACGATTTTTAAACTGACAAGGGGCTCACAGCATGGGAAGCGGGAACAGGACCCTAGGCAGAAGCAGCAGGAAGGCAAGCAGTATGTATAAACACAACACTTAATAATTGGTAACATGTTCCTTTTGCTCTAATAAAATGCCCTAACTTTAACATATGAAATTTTAAAACATGAAGAAAAAAAAAAGTGGCTAAGAACCACATGAAAGTGTGCAAGAAGACTGTTCGTTAACCCAAGATCCAGGTTCTATTTGGAGTCCATGTCTTAGCATGGGTTACTCCCAGAAGCAGACATCTTGAGACAAGGATTTGAGTGCAAGTAATCTATGTAGAAAGTGATTTCAGGAGCACCAGTAAGGGAGTAGGGAACAAAGTCAATACAGGATAAATTAGCAAACACATTACCACTATGGGCAACCAGGGCTCAGAACATGCCTCAGTGTTTTCCCACCTGACTGGTTAGGAAGTTGGGAATGTGTATTCACCAACTCCCACCTGATATAGATGAGCACTGCTTTGGGGTATTATTAACTCCCGGAATTGCAAGGCTATCTCACATTGGAGCAGAGCATGCTCTTGCTACTACTATAGAACACTCTCAGGCAGAGAGTTACAGGAGTGTGCAATAGACACTGGCACATACAAGAACAGGATATGTCATGGGGATATGGGTAGGGCTAGAGACAATTCCCACTGATCTGGGCAAAAGCCTAACAACAGTCCCCAACCCCTTATCCACAATTTTGAAATCAAAAAGTCTCTGAAAATTCAAAAAAAATTTTTTTCATAAGTTTGGCCCAAAACTCAACTGGTGACAAATCCTACCTGAGGTTTTCTATAGTATTCATTTATTCTACTTTGCATGAATTTGTTTCATTAAAGAAATATTAATTTGTTTGAGCATGGAGTGCTGCCCAAACACCACCAGGAATGTAACATAACACAGAATGTACTTTTGTAAAAGTACAATCCTTTTCTAAAATCCCCCAAATTCTGAATTCCAAAACACATCTGGTTTCAAGGATTGAGGACATGCAGTTTTTTGCTAACTTCCACCTTTTTGTTGAATTTATCTTGACAATAAATAAAATAATATAGATAGAAGCACACTGATCTACTTGGACAAAAGGTACTAAATAGATTCTGGAGCAGTTACCAAATTAAGAAATCTGGGGAAAAAATGGGAAAAGGAGATGGGGGGGAGGGTTTAAGGTAAAAAGTAAACTTTTTAACTACATGAGTATATTTTGTTACTAATATTCTTGGAGACTTCTCTTTACCATGGTCCATTCACAGTGAATAGTCTTAAAATTTCTATTTAAAATATCAGAACTTTACAACTTCAAAACTTTCCAAGAAAATCAAAACCCAACCCAAAGGTAAAGACTTTTAGTATATATATCAATAAACGTCTCAGTTTTTTTTTTTAAAGTGGTCTCCTTAAATTAACACATGCATAATTTCCATATCAGCCTCTCAAGCTGATATGCTTCAGAAACCCAAACCAATAATGCTAATTATGGAGATCCACAATCATAAGCATTTATTCATTTATTGAGCACATAGTATACCCAAGACAATCTACTAAGTAGATTAAAGAAAACATGAAAAATAAACCCCCAAATCATTTATACGAGAATTGTAATTATTAAGGGAGCCAAGTCATACAAATCATATCCACAAGTGTCTATAACCTCCAGCAAACTACAACAATGGCTCTAAGAGTTGTATATGTGTTCATGGGATTACAGATAAAGACCTCATTCCTAACTGGAAAGGATGCAGGAAGTCTCCATTTAAAAAATGCCATTTAGCCTGAATAATGAAAGATTCCAACTGGTAGAAATGAGGCATAGGCTATTCCAGGCAGAAATGATGGCAAGATATAATGTGTAAGACACTGAAGCTCACAGTCAGCTTAGCAAGTCACCCTGTTTGTTTAGAACATAGTAGTGAAATAGGCCAGATTGTTAGCCTGAAGTCAGATTGTAGAGAACCAAAGTATAAAACTTAAACTACATTTGATAGGCACTGGGAATCTAAAGAAGTAGTTGTGAGGCAGTGTAGCCTAATGAATTAAGAGCGGAGACTTTGGAGTCACTCTGCCTGGCTTTGAAACTTGATTGTACCATTTATTAGCTATGTGACATCACATATTACTCAAGCTCTCTAACGCTGTTTCCACAGTTGTTCAATGGAGGTGATAATAATACCTGGCTCATGAAGCTGTTGGTAAGGATAAGTGAAATAACCCATGTAAAGTATTTAAGACTCTACTTAGCATATAAGAAAATAATAATGTCAATTATTATTATTACTGGCATGATAGAGTAACATGATTAGAGCTTTATTTTAAAAAGCATAATCTGGAAGTGAATTGAAGTACTGATTGGAAATTAGAGAGAGAAGGCATGATATGATCAGTTACTAGTCTATTTCAACAAAATGATCCTCAAGAGAGGTAATAAGAGATTTTTTTTGAAATAAAATAAATGGTTGAGAGTAGTATTGGGAAAAAGGGATCAAATGAGAGAGATGTCCCAAGAGAGTATTTATTTATCTAAGCAAATTACTGTTGAATGTGAGGGGCCAAAGAACAAGCTCATTCATTAGACAATACCAAAGTTTTGAGCCTGGAAGGCGGTATCATTAACAGTAAAAGGGATATCAGGAGCAGTACTGTTTGGGAGGTGTGGATTTAAAGCATCTGGATTGTATAGGGTATTGAATTTTTAGGTCAAAAGTCTAAAGAGAAAAGGGGACTACAGACATGGCTTTAATAATAGTTACCCCTAGTTGAGCGTTAACTATGTGCTATACTCGTACGTATACTATAAACTTTGCATGCCAATGTGAGAAGCAAGCTTATGAGATAAGGTATTATTATTTTACCCAAAATGAATCCTAAAGATCTCAGTTACACCACTTGTCTAAGGTCACAATTAGTAAGAGGTAGAGCCAGAATTGCCAGAGTTCTGTCCATGTGTATAACTTTAAAGTTTGAATATATTTTGAATTTGAGTCATTAGCATAAAAGGACTAACTGGAACTGAAGTAGATGAAATTTCTAAGGGGAAAGAAGATAAGGCCAATATGTCTTAAGGAATGACATATTTCAGAGATAGGAAATCACACAAAGCATCTCTGACCAGAATGAGATTAAATTAGCAATCAGTGACAATAAGATTTAGAAAAACCCTAAATAGTTTGAAATTAAAAAAAAACAAAAACAAAAAAACACTTCTAAATAACCCATAGGTCAAATAAAAAAATCACAAAGGGAATTATAAAATATTTGATATTTTATGTTAATAAAAATAAAACAAAATAAAATCTGTAGGATGCTGCTAAATCAGTGCTTAGAGGTAAAACTGTAGTTTCAAACACTTATATTTAAAAACAACAAAAGTCTGAAATAAGTGACCTAAATTTCAACCATAAAAAGAGCAAAGAAAATCCACGGTAAATAGGAGGAAGAAGAAAAGAAAGATAAGAGCAAAATCAACAAAATAGAAAACAGACAAACCAGAGAAAAAAATAAGAAAGCCAAAAACTGATTCTTTGAAAAGATCAATAAAATTGATGACCTTCTAGTACAAGTGATCAAAAAAAAAAACAGAGAGAACAAAAATCACCAAAACTAGAAATAAAAAAAGCATTATTACTAAAGAGCCTACAAACATTAAAAGGATAATAAGAAAATGTTATGAGCAATTGTACACCAAAAATTTAACAATTCAGATGAAATAGATAAATCCCATGAAAGAACAAGTTGCCAAAGCTCACTAAAGAAATAAAAGATACTAGGAATATCTCTTTTTTTCTTTTTATTTTTGGCTGCTGGACTGTACAGGGATCCAAACCCTCAACCCTGGTGTTATCAGTAACTTTCTGTAACCAAGTGAGCTAACCAGCCAGCCCTAGCTCTGTATCTTTAAAGAACTTGGCTATAGTTTACGATCTTCTTGCAAAGAAAATGCAACCAGAGGGCTTCAGTTGTAAAGCCCTATGAAATATTTAAGGAAGAAATACCAATTCTATACAAAATCTTTCCAAAAATAGACTTGTAAACATTGTATACTCATTTTATGAGGACAAAATACCTTGATAACAAAAATCAATGTAGTAGGAAAAAAAAAAAGGAAATCAATATTCCTCATGAACATAGACACAAAAGTCCTTAACAAAATTCCAGCAAATTGAATCTAGCAATATATAAGAATGTAAAGACATGACCAAGTGGGGTTATTAACAAGAATGCAAAGTTAGTTCAACATTCAAATTTATTCAATTTAATTCACCAATTTAACTGAATAAAGGAGAAAAAGTACAGACCTTTTCAATACATGCAGAAAAAACATTTGAAAATTCAATACCCACCCATGATTAAAAACGTTCAGCAAACTAGGAATAGAAGGGATCTTCCTCACCCAAATAAAATGCACGTAAAAAATTCCTTCCGGGAACATCATACTTAATGGTGAAACATTGAATGCTTTCTCCTAGGATCAGGAACAAGGCAAGGAGGCCCGCTATCACCATTTCTTTTCAACATTGTTCTGGAAATCCACTGTAGTGAGGCAGTAGAAGTAGAAAGAAGGGAGGTGTATTAGCCCATTTTGTGTTGTTATAATAGAAATATCTGAGACTGGGTAATGTATAGAGAACAGAGGTTTATTTGACTTACTATTCTGGGACAGCTGCATCTGCCACGGTCCTCAGGCTGCTTCTACTTGTGGCAGAAAGTGGCAGGCAGCCAGTGGGTACAAGCAGATCACATGGCGAGAGGAAGCAAGAGAGAGGGGAGGCGCCAGGGTCTTTTTAAACAACCAGCTCTTGTGGGAACTAAGAGAGCAAGATCTCCCTCATTAATCCCCTCACCTAGGGAGAGCATTAATCCATTCATGAGGGATCCACCCCCATGACTCAATCAGTTTCCAACACTGCCACATTGGAGATCAAATTTCCAAATGAGTTTTGGAGGGGACAACACATCCAAACTCCATCAGAAGGGTAGAAGGGAGAGAAGGAGGGAGAAAAAGGAGAAAGAAAAAAAGAAGGATGAAGGGAAGTAGAGAGGGAGGGAGAAAAGAGAGAGAGAAAAGAAAGAAAGATCGCCTGAAATGAAGGAAGTAACACTGTATACTGTAACTGAATGTAACTGTAAACGGATGGCAGACAGTAGGAGCCAGATTTCTCACTGTTGGATGGGAAGCTAGAATGACCAATGTGGTAATATACTAGAGTTGGAGGCATCAGTATGAATTCATGTTTAGTTTAATATACATAGAGATGGTTACATATAGAAATATCTATACATATGTGTAGATACATGGGTTAGCATACACACAGATATCTCCTAACTCTGTCAGCTAAGACAGTCTACAAGCAATGACACCTCAGTAGCAACAAGCACATATGGCACCCAGATCTTGGTTTGTAATACCATTCTCCAATAAAAGGAACCAAGGATCCCTGGAGAAATGGCTGGTTTTAGGACTTGGAATAGGAAATATAAAAACTGAGCCTGGAGCATCTCGTAGTGTCAGAAAGTAAGGGAATGCTAGGAAGGAAGAGAGGGAGGGAGGGATGGAGGGAGGATGAAACAAAGCAAAAAGAGAGAGAAAGAGGGGAGGAAGGGAGGAAGGGAAAGGAAAGGAGGGAAGGAAAAAGAGGGAACAGGAGAGGGGGAAAAAAAGAAAAGAAAAAGGAAAGAAAAAAGAATCCCACAATGATAGGGATATATCAGAGGGCCACAAGAGCCAACCAAAAGAGCTACCAAAGCTGGAACAATCTGAGCAACAAAATAAATAACATGGTATTGGATTATAACCCAAAGTATAAAATAAATATCCATGAGCCCATACTGATATAAAAAAAATGATTGAATAAATAGAGAGAAGAGAAAAATTTTCAGTGCAGACAAATTCTAAACAATCTACACAGATACACCACCCTCAGGAAAGGTGGAGCAGTAACTCCCACCTTCTAAGTGTGGACTGTGCATAGTGACCTCCTTACAAAGGAAGGTACAACTACAAAAGGGATGGTGAAGATAATGCCAGTTCCCAAAACCTCAATATCATTCTACTTTTAGTTCTATCAGAGCAAATATACGAATTTTGCAACAGAAGAAAATACTTCCATCTTTTGGAGGAGACAGTGGAGAGCAATAATTTTTTAAAGGGAATTTTATCAGCTACTGCTTTGGGCAACCCTCTTCTCCCACCAAAACATGTTAAGAACTAATGCTGTGTTGGCAGAAGGAACTAAAGGAAGGGCAGTGATAACAAGCTCATTCCTATTATCTTCTTTTTTTTTCTTAATTTTATTTTATTTTGTCAATATACAATGTGGTTGATTATTGTGGCCAATTACCGAAACCTCTCTCCCTCCTCCCTCCCAATAACCTAATATCTCTTCGTTTGTCGTAACAACTTCAAGGAATTGTAATTGTTCTGTCTTCTTCCCTCCCCCACCACCCAGTTTATTTGTGTATTTTTTTTTTTTAGCTCCCACAAATAAGTAAGAACATATGACATTTCCCTTTCTGTGCCTGACTCGTTTCTCTTAATATAATTCTCTCTAGGTCCATGCATGTTGTAGCAAATGACAATATTTCATTCTTTTTTGCAGCACAGTAGTATTCCATTGTGTAGATATACCACAGTTTCCTTATGCACTCATCTGATGATGGACATTTGGGCTGGTTCCAACTCTTAGCTATTGTAAAGAGTGCTACAATGAACACTGGAGAACAGGTATACCTTCGACTTGATAATTTCCATTCCTCTGGGTATATTCCCAGCAGTGGGATAGCTGGGTCATATGGTAGATCTGTCTGCAATTGTTTGAGGAACCTCCATACCATTTTCCATAGAGGCTGCACCATTTTGCAGTCCCACCAACAATGTATGAGAGTTCCTTTTTCTCCGCAACCTCGCCAGCATTTATCGTTCAGAGTCTTGGATTTTAGCCATCCTCACTGGGGTGAGATGGTTTCTCAGCGTGGTTTTGATTTGCATTTCCTGAATGCTGAGTGATGCTGAGCATTTTTTCATGTGTCTGTTGGCCATTTCTATATCTTCCTTTGGGAAATGCCTATTTAGCTCCTTTGCCCATTTTTTAATTGGGATACTTGGTTTTTTGTTGTAAAATTGGTTCAGTTCCTTGTATATTCTGGATATTAATATTTTGTCAGATGTATATTTTGCAAATATTTTCTCCCACTCTGTTGGCTGTCTATTAACTCTGTTAATTGTTTCTTTTGCTGTGCAAAAGCTTTTTAGTTTGATATAATCCCATTTGTTTACTTTTCCTTTGGTTGCCCATGCTTTTGGGGTCATATTCATGAAGTCTGTGCCCAGTCCTACTTCCTGAAGTGTTTCTCCTATGTTTTCTTTAAGAAGTTTTATTATTTCAGGGTGTATATTTAATTATTTAATCCATTTTCAGTTGATTTTGGTATATGGTGAGAGGTATGGGTCTAGTTTCATTCTCCTGCATATGGATATCCAGTTATCCCAGCACCATTTGCTGAAGAGGCAGTCTCTTTCCCAGTGTATAGGCTTGGTGCCTTGGTCAAAGATCATGGATTGATTTCTGGATTCTCTGTTCTATTCCATTGATCAGTGTATCTGTTTTTATGCCAGTACGATGCTGTTTTGGTTATTATAGCTTTGTAGTATAGTGATGGAGTTTGGATGTGTTGTCCCCTCCAAAACTCGTTGAAATTTGATCTCCAATATGGCAGTGTTGGAAACTGATTGAGTCATGGGGGCAGATCCCTCATGAATGGATTAATACTCTCCCTGGGGAAGGGGGGATTAATGAGTGAGTTCTCGCTCAATTAGTTCCTGCGAGAGCTCGTTGCTTAAAAAGACCATGGCACCTTCTTCTCTCTCTTGCTTCCTCTCACCATGTGATCTGCTTGTACTCGCCAGCTGCCTGCCACTTTCCACCATGAGTAGAAGCAGCCTGAGGCCCGTGCCAGATGCACCTGTCCCGGAATTATAAGCCAAATAAACCTCTTTCCTTTATAAATTACCCAGTCTCAGGTATTTCTGTTATAGCAACACTAAACAGACTAAAACATATAGTTTAAAGTCAGGTAGTGTTATGCCTCCACCTTTTTTTTTTTGCTCAGCATTGCTTTGCCTAAGCATGGTCTTTTGTTATTCCATATAAATGTCTGGATAATTTTTTCCATTTCTGAGAAAAATGTCATTGGAATTTTGATGAGGATTGCATTGAATTTGTATATCACGTTGGGTAGTATGGACATTTTCACAATGTTGATTCTTCCAATCCAAGAGCATGGGATATCTTTCCATCTTCTTGTGTCCTCTTTAATTTCTCTCAGCAGTGGTTTGTAGTTCTCATTATAGAGATTTTTCACATCCTTGGTTAACTCAATTCCTAAGTATTTTACTTTTTGGTGGCTATTGTAAATGGGCAAGCTTTCTTGATTTCTCTTTCTGCATGTTCACTATTGGAGAATAGAAATGCTACTGATTTTCGTGTGTTAATTTTGTAGCCTGCAACTTTGCTGAAATCACTTATCAACTCCAAGAGTTTTTTTGTGAGGCTTTAGACTGTTTGATGTATAGGATCATGTCATCAGCAAACTGGGACAGGTTTACTTCATCTTTTCCAATCTGGATGCCCTTTATTTCCTTCTCTTCTCTGATTGCTCTGGCTAGTACTTCCAACACTATGTTGAATAGCAGTGGTGAGAGTGGGCATCCTTGTCTACTTCCTGTTCTTAAAGGAAAAGCTTTCAGCTTTTCCCCATTCAGGATGATATTGGCAGTGGGTTTGTCATATATGGCTTTAATTATGTTGAGATACTTTCCATCTATACCTAACTTGTAGAGAGTCTTTATCATGAATGAGTGTTGAATTTTATCAAATGCTTTTTTTTTCAGCATCTATAGAGATGATCATATAGTCCTTGTGTTTGATTTTACTGATATTGTGTATCACATTTATTGATTTGCTTATGTTGAACCAACCTTGCATCCCTGGGATGAATCCCACTTGATCGTGGTGAATAATTTTACGTATGTGTTGCTGTATTCTGTTTGCTAGTATTTTAGTGAGGATTTTTGCATCTATATTCATCAAGGATATTGGCCTGTAGTTTTCCTTTTTAGTTGTATCTTTACCTGGTTTGGGTATCAGGGTGATATTTACTTCATAGAATGAGTTTGGGAGAATTGCCTCTGTTTCAATCTTTTGGAATAGTTTGTACAGAATTGGTGTCAATTCCTCTTTGAATGTTTGGTAGAATTCTGCTGTGAATCCATCTGGTCCTGAGCTTTTCTTTGCTGGGAGCCTTCTGATAACAGTTTCAATCACTTTTATTGTTATTGTTCTGTTCAGATTTTCTACATTGTCTTGGTTCAGTTTTGGTAGTTTGTGTGTATCCAGAAATTTATCCATTTCCTCCAGATTTTCAAATTTGTTGGCATATAGTTGTTTATAGTAGTCTCGAATGATTCCTTGTTTTTCAGAGGTATCAGTTGTAATATCAGCTTTTTCATTTCTAATTTTTATTATTTGGGTCTTCTCTCTTCTTTTTTTAGTTAGCCATGCTAATCGTTTGTCAATGTAATTGATCTTTTCAAAAAACCAACTTTTTCATTCATTGATCTTTTGTATCATTTTTTGGGTTTCAACTTCATTAAGTTCTGCTCTGATCTTAATGATTTCTTTCCATCTGCTAACTTTGATTTTGGATCGTTCTTCTTTTTCTAGTTCTTTAAGGTGAAGTATTAGGTTATTCACTTGCCATCTTTCCATTCTTCTGATGTAAGCATTTAATGTGATAAATTTCCCCCTTAGTACTGCTTTTGTAGTATTCCACAGGTTTTGGTATGATGTATCATTGTTTTCATTAGTTTCAATAAATTTTTTGATTTCCTGTTTGATTTCTTCTTGGACCCATATGTAATTAAGTAGAATATTGTTTAAATTCCATGTGTTTGTATAGTTTCCAGAATTTCATTTGTTATTGATTTCTAATTTTAATCCATTGTGGTCTGAAAAAATACATGGGATAATTCCAATTTTTTTTTAATTTGTTGAGACTTGATTCGTGACCTAACATGTGATCTATCCTGGAGAATGATCCATGTGTAGATGAGAAAAATGAATATTCTGAGGTTGTTCGATGGAATGTTCTGTAGATATCTGCCAAGTCCAATTGGTCTAGAGTGTTGTTTAGATCTTGTGTTTCTCTGCTGATTCTTTGCCTAGATGATCTGTCCAATATTGATAGTGGGGTGTTCAGATCCCCTGCTATTATGGTATTAGTGTCTATTTCCTTCTTTAGATCTAATAGAGTTTGTTTTATAAATCTGGCTGCTCCAACATTGGGTGCATATATATTTATGATTATTATGTTTTCCTGATGGATGAATCCTTTTATCATTATGTAGTGGCCCTCATTATCTCTTTTTATGGTTTTTAGTTTAAAGTCTATTTTATCAGAGATAAGAATAGCTACTCCAGCTTGTTTTTCATTTCTGTTTGCATGATAAATCTTTTTCCATCCTTTCACTCTTAGTCTATGTGAGTCTTTATAGGTGAGGTGGTTTTCTTGAAGGCAGCATATAGTTGTGTCCTCCTTTTTAATCCAGTCAGCCAGTCTGTGTCATTTGATTGGAGAATTTAATCCTTTTACATTAAGAGTTGTTATTGAAAAGTGTTGATTTACTCCTAGCATTTTATTGATTTTTGTTTGGATGTCTTAAGTGTCTTTAGTTCCTTTTTTCAGATTTACTGTTTGTCTTCTGTGTTTGTTGGTTTCTTGGGTCGTAGATAAGCCTTTGTTTTTTTCTCTTCATTGTTGCCATTTTTATTTTACTAGTGGGTTTTGATTTTTCTTGAGTTTTTATGGCAGTGATAGTTATTTTTCAGGTACCAAACCCAGTACTCCCTTGAGAATTTCTAGTAAGGGTGGTCGTGTGGTAGTGAACTCCTCTAGTTTTTGTCTGAAAAATATACTATTTGTCCTTCATTTTGGAAGGATAGCCTTGTGGGGTAGAGTATTCTTGTCTGCCAATCTCTGTTGTTTAGTATTTTGAATATATCATCCCATTCCTTTCTGGCTTTTAGGGTTTGTGATGAAAAGTCTGATGTTAGTCTGATTGGGGCTCCCTTATGGGTGATTTGATGCTTCTCTCTTGCAGCTTTTAAGATTCTCTCTTTGTCTTTGAGTTTTGCCAGTTTGACTATAACATGTCTTGGAGAAGACCTTTTTGGGTTGAATACGTTTGGGGATCTTTGAGCTTCCTGAATCTGAAGATCTGTGTCTTTTCCTATGCCTGCAATGTTTTCTTCCACTATTTTGTTGAATATGTTTTCAATGCAATCTCCTTTTTCCTCCCCTTCTGGAATACTCATGACTCAGATATTTGAGTGCTTAAGGCTGTCTGATATCTCTCTTAGATTTTCTTCAATGTTTTTAATTCTTTTTTCTTTCTTTCTTTCTTTTTTTTTTTTTTTTTTTTGTCTGCTTGTGTTATTTCAAACAGCCCATCTTCAAGGTCCGAAGTTCTCTCTTCTGCTTCTGCAAGCCTGCTGGTTAAACTCTCTGTTGTGTTTTTTATTTCACTGAATGAATTCTTCAGCTCGGTAAGCTCTGCTACATTCTTTTTCAGGGCACTGATTTCCTTGTACATTTCTTCTTTCGGGTCCTGTATACTTCTCCTCCTTTCATCATGTTGTCTAGCTGAGTTTTCTTGTATCTCACTTAGTTCCCTTAGAATTATCACTCAAAATTCCTTGTCAGACATTTCAAGGGCTTCTTGTTCTATAGGATCTAGAGCTTGAGAGTTATTACCCTTTGGTGGTATAGTTTCTTGATTTTTCATATTTCTGGTATCTTTCCTTTGATGTTTAGTCATTGTGGCAAGGGATTTCACGGTCCACTGGTTTGCCACTATTGTCTGGCTAGGATCCTGCCAGGGCTGCCAATTTGGCACGGCTGCCTCAGTGTCTGCTCAGTTGCCCACTGGTGCCTCAGGCATGTGGTCACCTCAGGTCTTGGGCCTCTCTGGGGAGGTGCCTCTCTGGTCATCGCACACTCGGCCAGACTGGGGATGGGGTCTGGTGGTGGCAAGGCCTACCTGCTCGGTCGCGCGCTGGTGCCGCGGGGCATGTGGTCTCCACGGGACTCAGGCCTCTCCAGCAGGGCACCTTTCTGGTTGGTGTGCACTTGGCCGGGCTGGGGATGGGGTTCGGTGGCAGGGAGGCCTACCTGCTCGGTTGCATGCTGACACCACAGGGCACATGGTCTCCACGGGACCTCATTCCTATTATCTTGAGCCTCTTGTCTCCAATCTGTCTTTTCCTCTCAACGTATAAGAAATGGATCTTTAAAGTCCACAAATATACAAACATTACTCACCAAAGACCCTGTTTTCTCCAGTAGCTACTCTATAAATCTATGCTTTTGTTCATGAACATCTAGAGTGACCTCCATTCAGTGTCTGGACTGCCTCACCTCCTGTGAGGTGAGGTTTCCTTCCCAGCTGACAGCACTGCTCTCACTGTGGTGATCTCTTGGTTAGAATGAATACCTTGGAGTTGTCAACCTGGAGGTACAGCTTCCCTCCTGTGTGAAGTTCTCTGCCACCTTGCTTCCTGGGATACCACTCCTTCTCATCCTCATGCTACCCTCTGGCCCTCAGACTCCCTCACTGCGTGTATCAAAAGTGTCGGATTCCACAGGGATCCTCTTCTCACCTATACACTCTTTAGGGTATCTCATCTATTCCCATGTCCCCAGCATCCACCTCAGTGCTTATGCTCCCACTCCCACCCCCCACACTCACCTCCATGACTCTGAGGACCACTTCCATGCAATGAGTGTATTCAACTGCACTACTGTGACAACCATCCCTGTGCTGAGTCTCCTCCATTCCCCTGGCTCTGACATTCTTTGATGATGGTCTCACTCACACCCAAGGCCCCAGTGACCACCTCTGTACAGATGTTCTGACTTGTTCTCTTAGTTCTGACTACCACAGCCACATAGATGTCTCACTCGTTCCCAAGGCTCAGCTCCACCTCTGTACTTCTGTTCTCACTCCCACTCCCTTGCATGACTCTGACACCTCCGTGCTGATGGTCTCAATCACTCCCTTGACCCGACCATCACCTCTCTGCCAAAGGATCTGACATTTCTAAATTTGGCCCAGACCTTTTTGAGTACCAGACCAAAACTAAACTCCCTATGTCATCGAGCAAAACAGAACCACTTGGCAATGACATGTACATAATACCCAAATGTCTAAGAGTCATCCCAAAGTTATCCCTTTCCCCTTCTACCCCAGATTAATCACTGAATCAAATGATTACACCTCCTCACTGACACTCCTCTCTTTCAGCCCTTGTTACCTCTTGCCTGGAATATTAAAATAGTCTCCTCACTTGTGTCCTAACTCAACTACCACCAATGTACCATTGACACTGCCACCACAGTAATCTTCCTAACACGTGATGATGCACTCACACAGGTCAAACTTCTATCCTGTTTCCAAGTATGGCATTTGAGGCTCTTTGCTTGCAGTAGCCACCCACCCCTCTGTGAACCCATCTCCTGTTAGCACCCTTTGCTCCCACTCTGCAGATACCTGTAGTTCTGGTCCCTCATGACTCCTGTGCTTCTATAGATGCATCACCTAGTCAAGAGAACCCTTCTCAATTCTCCAGCTAGAAGATGCCTGCTCACCCTTCCCATCCAGCTCAAATGCTACCTCCTCTGGGAAACCTTCCAGACACTTTCTGGCAAACTTAGACACTGCTTCTCCCACATACTTACTGTACTAGTACATATGTTACTGACAGCAATTATTTTATTGTATTTGTACTGTTTGCAAGTGAGTCTGTCCACTAGACCACTGGCTTGAGGAAAGAAATTGTATCTTTTAGTCTTTGTAACCCCACACCTAGCACTTGGCACAAAAATGCTCAACAGATATCTGTTCAATGAATATATGAAGTAATTCAGGGGCTTGTTCCAACACTGTTATTTTCTCACTGCATCATCCATTTCTCAGCTCTATATATTCCAGAATACACACAGTTTACGCTTCATTCACTGGATAGGGGGAGAATTATTCTGTAAGTCAAGGCATTAAAACTAAGATAAATTGCATTTTATAAAACTTAAAAGAAGCTTAAGGTTTGTAAAAATAGGCAAAGGTGACAGGGCAAGAAGGTAGAACCAATGCCATATACAATTTGAGAAGATAACATGAAGCTGTCCTGTGGACATCTGGAATCTTTCATGCTTTTGGGGTTTTTTTAATGGTATTACGGGGTGGGTGTGGGTGTGTAATTGCATTCCTTAGTTAAAATTTTTGATTATAAATAATATATACGAATGATCCTTAAGACAAGAGGAAAATACCCTGAGCAAAGGAAGAAAATTCACGAATCCTATGCATAAATTTTATACACTCATTACTATTTTCCTTTTTTGGTCTAAAGTAAGTTATTTTTGTTGGCATCTCTGGGCATTTTGCCCAGTTTAGCTTATTTTTTTTTTAATCTGTTCAGTCTTTTCTGGATATATTGTGGCTGATAATTTTAAATGATAATTTAGTGTTACCTCTTCATTTTTATGCCCCCTCTAAACTAGGATTATGACTGAGACTAAGAGGGTGTTAGGCAGGAAACACATTTTCTGCACAGTCCACAGACATTTTAAGTAAAGGACACATCAAAGTTGAACCTAAAAAACAATTTTCTTAATTAGCTTAATTAGCAATTATTGGGATCAAATTAAGTGTATCAGTTCAAGAATCCCTTTAAAACATGATAGATTTTAATAACAAAGAAAAGTAAAATAACAGGTTATTAATTCCTATATCCTACTCTACTTTCAATCTGCACAAGATGGATTCAATTTCTGTTCATACCCAAGAAAATTCCAAAATTTAAATAGTAACATTGTTATTGATAATATTTTATACAAACATGCCAAAAATATTTTTAACTATATTATATACTAAAAAGAATCCACACAATGTAAGGGGAAGAAAACAAGAAGTATATAGCCTATTTTTAACTCAACCATTTCCTTTTGTTTTAACAGTGGTTTAAGGTTGGTCTAGGCTCTACAGGCTGCATCTCCAACTTCTAACTGTAAAAAGCAGTCTTCCATAAATAAAGCAAAATGTCTAGCTTCAAAAAGAAACTTAATCTCCGTCATAGCTTTGTAAACGGCCCACCTAATTTATATTTAACTGTGAGTAGAAAAATTAGAAAATGTGTGAAGAGGCATTCATGTCCTGTGTCACCTTAGTGGCTCCTAGGGACAGAAACACAGGACCAAAGCAATCTATTAACACCTCAGGAGTTCCCATGATCCCCTAAGTCACAATTCCTTTTATTCTATTTTTTTATTTTATTTTTTTCTTTGTACATGTTTACGGGGTACAGTTTGTTCTTTCAGTACATGCATATATTGCATGAAGATCTAATCAGAATAGTTGGCATATACATTTCCTTCTACACAAAGCTGAAGAATTAACTATAAAAGCACTGGTGACATGACCTCTTAAAGAAAAAAGACTCTAGGATGGAATAACCTTTACTCCTGGGTCCACATTAGGGTTATTGAATCCCATTTTGCTGAATGTAACTTTATCATTTAGCTCACTTGACAAAAAAAATATTTTGAAGACATGTATAAGCACAGTTCATAAGATTTTCAAATGAATTCAGGATAATTAATATGGGTTTCCCTGTCAGAAATATTAGAACTCTTTAAACTTAAATGGGTAAACACTTCTATTCCCCAACCTGGTTCAGGCCACTTGACCTCTTAACCAACTTACTGTCTCCTATACTAAATCTTGGCTAATCTACAATCATTCCTTTGTAGCCAATTAATTCCTTAGTCTTCTGCTCAGCCATGGGAGACTGAAATATTGCCTGGAAAAGAGAGTACAATATCAACAAAGACAGTGAGATTTGTTAGAGGAAGTGGCTGTGGCTAATAAAAACAAAACAAACAGAAAAACGAACAGCAAATATCCTTTATCTCCTCTTTTATCTATCACCAAAATCAATCTCTGTCAAAAAATCAAGGAAAGGGCTATTAGATCAATTCCCCTTAATCAAGTCACTTCCATCCTATTCCAGGTAAAATTTGCCTAAACCAAAAACCTGAACATTCTTTCTAGACTTTTCCCTGCCTGAGTAGTCCTGAATATACATTCAGTCCATCTATTTTGTGACTTTTTTTCATGTATATCACACAGACTCTGAAACTTCCTGCTGGGCTAATGGCACCCAGGCTGACGACAGCCATGTTGAAAACTTTCTTGGAAGCTGGCCACAAAACATCAGCAGCTCTAACCTGACTACCAATGAGCCAGAGAAGTTTCTACGACAAAAAACAACTGGTGGAGAATCAAAAGGCTCAAAATTTTTTGTATAATTGCAATGAGTCAAGCATTTTTCTAACTTTTGGTAATTTCTAAATCTTGTCCACAATCTTTCCACCCAGATTTACTTACTGCTCATCTAGTGAGAGCACATTAGAGTATTGATGGGGTCTATCTACAAGCAAATCTTCATACTTATAAATGAGTAGCAGCCAATCCAATTTTTAAATTCAGAGATACAAAACAGACCTTCAAATGCACACATATATGAGGGTACTTCAAAAAGTTCGTGGGAAAATAGAATTAAAAGATAATACAAATCTTTCCATGATCTTTTTGAAGCACACACACACACACACACACACACACACACACACACACATACACACACACACATACACATACACATGAACACACACACATATATAACAAGTGGTGGACTACTGCAGCAAATAATTCTTGAAGTGTTTCTATTTCCAAAGAAAATTTTTTGTCTATCTTTTAGTTGTCCCTTGCCACTTGAATGTTAAGGAACCTAGTCTATTGCTAAAATAATTTGCTTTTCCAAGGAAAATCAGGTGAAAAGAAACAAGAATGTGATCTTTACTGCTGTTTTTAAAAATTCAATGTAATTTTAAAAGCCTTACAAATCAAAGAATTATAGCTTCCTCATTCTACCACACACACTAGTGTATGCACAAATGTTATAATAATACCCTTATGCATTAACAATAATTTATGATAACTAGAAATTCATTTGTCTTTTCGCTGCTTTAAAAGTGTTATCATAATTGAAAAGAAAATTTTATTCAAGTAAAAGGAGCAATGGACCATGAAAATTTAAAAGAAAATAGTTTAGGGCATACACTTCACTTAAAAGCAGAAACTATTTTTACAAATTTTGGTCTTCTCTATAGTTCATAGTCAGGTAGCAATCTTAAGGCTTTATAAACTGAACCATACTAGTGAAGAAGAAATTTTATTTGGATTTCATAGGCTTAAGGCAGTAGAAAATCACCATAGGTTAAAGTAATTTGACCATCAATTAAAGAGTTCACACATAAGTTCTGAAGCAAAACAATGAATAGAATATGTCAGGAACCCCTGGCCTTCCTAGAACTCTTCCAGGGATTCAAATTTCCCTAATAATCTATCCCAAGACATATTCCTCCTTGAACTCTCTCCTCCTTTCCCTTTGATGACAACACTATCCCCTGATTTGTCCCTTCAAACCCTGGACATCTGATAGAATTTGGATGTGTTGTCCCCCCAAAACTCACGTGGAAATCCTATCCCCAATGTGACAGTGCTGGAAGCTATTTGAGTCATGGCGGTGGATCCCTCATGAATGGATTAATGCTCTCCCTGGGGGAGGAGGGGTAGTGAGTGAGTTCTCACTCTATTAGTTCCCATGAAAGTAGGTTGTTTAAAAGGCCCTGGCACCTCCTCTCTCTCTCACTTGTTTCCTCTTGCCACATGATCTACTTGTACCTGCCGGCTGCCTGCTGCTTTCCACCATGAGTAGAAGCAGCCTGAGGCCCGCACCAGATGCAGCTGCCCCAGAATCGTAAGCCAAATAAACCTCTGTTCTTTATAAATTACCCAGTCTCAGGTGTTCTGTTGCAGCAACACAAACGGACTAATACAATATCCTTCTCAGTTGCTTTAATCAGCTTTCCTTTCTCTACTTACCTCTTGAGTGTTTGTATTCCCCAGAGTTCTATGTTCAGCCATTATCATGCCTCACTTTTCATCCCAAACATTCCTCTGGCTTCAGCATCCACTTACAGCCCAAGTCTGAATCCCTAAACAAGATCACTCCTTCTAAGTTTAGAAAGACTCTCCAACTGGATGTCCCACAACATCTCAATTCAGTATGTCCAAAATATAATCCATTCACTTTTCACTGAACCTGCTTGTCCTCATGTATTTCATGTCTTAGTTAAAGGTATTAACACTCATCTAGAACACTCCCTGGTAGTCCATAAAAACTTATTGAATAAATAAAACTAGTCAGTTGGCCAACAGCTATTAATTGAGCATATTAGTACAGCCAGACACTGTACTAGGTGCTAGGGAATATAGTATAAGCAAGACAGAGTCCTTACCCTCACAGAGTTCAGTCTAATGGAGAAAATAGTCATTAATTAACAATTACAAGTTGAATTAATTTTTTACATTAATTATAAATGCAATTACAGAGGAAATATAACCTGTCTAATCACCCAAACCAGAAAACTTAAAAATACCATCAGTATTTTTCTTTTTCTCATCTTTAATTTCCAATTAGCTCACAAATCTTATTGATTCCCTTTCTGAAATCTTTCTGATTTATTTCTTCTTCTCCATCATTATTGTCTTGCTCAATTCAGAGCTTCATCATCCCTTTCCCTTAACTTGTCTCCCTGACTGCAATATCTCCTCTTTATGGTCCAGTTGTGACACTGTTATCTTTCTATAGTACAGACATGATGGTATTATAATCCTCCTGAAAACCATTTATGGGTCCCATCTGGCCTGAAGCCCCAAAACCATGGTTTTCATGGTTGTCACAGCCCAGCCTTCACTTGCCTTTTCAAACTTCTTATATTCCCTCTCCATCCCCTGCACTCTGGTCTCTACCCATGTCACACCTGCATTCTCTCAGACCTTCCTTTCTTTTTTTTTTTTTTTTTTTTTAATTTTATTTTGTCGATATACATTGTAGCTGATTATTGCTCCCAATCACCAAAACCTCCCTCCCTTCTCCCTCCCCCCCTCCCCCCCAACAATGTCCTTTCTGTTTGCTTGTCATATCAACTTCAAGTAATTGTGGTTGTTATATCTTCCCCCCCCCCCCACCGGTTTGTGTGTGTGTGTGTGTATGTGTCTGTGTGAATTTATATTTTAATTTTTAGCTCCCTCCAATAAGTGAGAACATGTGGTATTTCTCTTTCTGTGCCTGACTTGTTTCACTTAATATAATTCTCTCAAGGTCCATCCATGTTGTTGCAAATGGCAGTATTTCATTCGTTTTTATAGCTGAGTAGTATTCCGTTGTGTAGATGTACCACATTTTCCGTATCCACTCATCCGATGATGGGCATTTGGGCTGGTTCCAACTCTTGGCTATTGTAAAGAGTGCTGCGATAAACATTGGGAAACAGGTATACCTTCGACTTGATGATTTCCATTCCTCTGGGTATATACCCAACAGTGGGATAGCTGGGTCGTATGGTAGATCTATCTGCAATTGTTTGAGGAACCTCCATACCATTTTCCATAGAGGCTGCATCATTTTGCAGTCCCACCAACAATGTATGAGAGTTCCTTTTTCTCCGCAGCCTCGCCAGCATTTATCGTTCATAGTCTTTTGGATTTTAGCCATCCTAACTGGGGTTAGATGGTATCTCAATGTGGTTTTGATTTGCATTTCCCGGATGCTGAGTGATGTTGAGCATTTTTTCATATGTCTGTTGGCCATTTGTATATCTTCCTTAGAGAAATGCCTACTTAGCTCTTTTGCCCATTTTTTAATCGGGTTGCTTGTTTTCTTCTTGTACAGTTGTCTGAGTTCCTTATATATTCTGGATATTAATCCTTTGTCAGATATATATTTTGCAAATATTTTCTCCCACTCTGTTGGTTGTCTTTTAACTCTTTTAATCGTTTCTTTTGCTGTGCAGAAGCTTTTTAGTTTGATATAATCCCATTTGTTTATTTTTCCTTTGGTTGCCCGTGCTTTGGGGGTCGTATTCATGAAGTCTGTGCCCAGTCCTATTTCCTGAAGTGTTTCTCCTATGTTTTCTTTAAGAAGTTTTCCTGAATGGGGAAAAGCTGAAAGCTTTTCCTTTAAGAACAGGCACTAGACAAGGATGCCCACTCTCACCACTCCTATTCAACATAGTGTTGGAAGTACTAGCCAGAGCAATCAGAGAAGAGAAGGAAATAAAGGGCATCCAGATTGGAAAAGATGAAGTCAAACTGTACCTGTTTGCAGATGACATGATCCTATATATCGAACAGCCTAAAATCTCTACAAAAAAACTGTTGGAATTGATAAATGATTTCAGCACAGTAGCAGGATACAAAATCAACACACAAAAATCAGTAGCATTTCTTTTCTCCAATAGTGAACATGCAGAAGGAGAAATCAAGAAAGCCTGCCCATTTACAATAGCCACCAAAAAAAATAAAATACTTAGGAATTGAGTTAACCAAGGAGGTGAAAAATCTCTATAATGAGAACTACAAACCACTCCTGAGAGAAATTAGAGAGGATACAAGAAGATGAAAAGATATTCCATGCTCTTGGATTGGAAGAATCAACATAGTGAAAATGTCCATACTACCCAAAGTGATATACAAATTCAATGCAATCCCCATCAAAATTCCAAAGACATTTTTCTCAGAAATGGAAAAAACTATTCAGACATTTATATGGAACAATAAAAGCCCACGAATAGCCAAAGCAATGCTCAGCAAAAAAAATAAAGCTGGAGGCATAACACTACCTGACTTTAAGCTATACTACAAAGCTATAATAACCAAAACAGTATGGTACTGGCATAAAAACAGACACACTGACCAATGGAATAGAATAGAGAATCCAGAAATCAACCCACACACTTACTGCCATCTGATCTTTGACAAAGGCACCAAGCCTATTCACTGGGAAAGGGACTGCCTCTTCAGCAAGTGGTGCTGGGATAACTGGATATCGATATGCAGGAGAATGAAACTAGATCCATACCTCTCACCGTATACTAAAATCAACTCAAAATGGATTAAGGATTTAAATATACACCCTGAGACAATAAAACTTCTTAAAGAAAGACCTTCCTTTCTAACACCTGGTCTCAGAAAAATAAAATTGGCTGGAAGACATTGAAGTCCTGTTTGGAACAGGATTCCAGAGGCCTGGCCATATCATGTGAGTGAAGCTTCTCTTGCTTGAAGCTGCAAGAGGGCAACGACAGGGGTAATTCAAGAAGCAGCACACTTTGAGAATATAGCTCAAAGTCAGGTCCATCCTCTAACATGGACCAGATATCTGCCAGGATCCAAAGAATAAAACCAGATAGGACAAAGATCAAAGACTACAGAACAAGAAAGTGTCTAAAGCAGACAATGGGAAAATGGAACCAGAAATAATTTCAAAATTAAGGACAAATAACTTGTATAGATCTTTTTAAAATCTGCTTCTCAAAGTTGCTAATATTAATATAACAAGAAATCTAATCAATCTCAATTTATCCATCAAGGTACTTCTCAGTGAAAACTCTCTGTACCCAAGCCCCATTCTATTTCCTAACTAATCCTTTTCTCTATAATGTTCCCATAGCCCTTTGCATATGCTTCCATTACAATAACTGGCCCAATCACAATGACTGACTTACACATCTGTTTACTAAAGTAAAATATAAGCAGCATGAAGGTAGGGGCTTTGTCTTATGCATCCTTTTATCCTCAGTGGGAACACACAGTATGAAGAAATAAATATAATGGATTAATGAATAAACAAATAAGTATAGTATTCATAACCTAATGGTACCTAATAAATATAAATATGTTATTAGACTTAGGAATTGACTTTGGGAGTTTGCTACTTTTGATTGTAGAATAGTTTGGATATCGGATGAGAAACTTAATACTTTTTCTTGGTTTTTACTAAAAAATTCAGAAGTGAGACTCAAAGAGAAATATGCAAATAGCCCAAGAAAGAGGCAAATAAATACAATTTGAAAAACATCACAATGCCAATATCATGCTATTCAATGATGTTTTGTTTTGCTTTGCTTTCATTTTACTTTTTTTTTCTATTTTATTAATACGTATTTGTATGGGTTACAGTGTGTTGTTTCAATATATGCATATACTGCACAATGACTCAATTAGGGTAGATAGCATAGATTTATACCTATTAGTCCATCCCTCCCCTCCCCCTTTGCTTTCCATTTAAATAGTTAAGTCCTAGTGAGGTGATGGTATAACAGACATTCCACTCAGCAGTTTATTCCTAGGCATTAATGGCTTATTTGCTGAAACTCCTGCATGACCCCCCGCATTCCTGACATGAAATATAAAACATGGACACTGGCAATATACATGAAAAATTTGTACTATGTGACTGTTCATTTACCGATGGGAGAAATTCTTGCTTAACAATATCTCTGAGACTAGAAATACATGTGTAAATACAATTCATATATTGTGTTTCGTAAATCTTATTTTATACATAAATAAAATTATTCTTCTGTACTTTAACCAATAATAAATTTAATCAAATAGTTGTGTTACTTGAATAATCATAACTATTATCTACCCATTATCTCAAATCTTCTTGAGGCATACATAACCAAAATTCTGTAATCCTTATGGCACATAATTCAGTGCCAACTACCCTTTGGAAAGGCAATATGAATTTGATAACACTTAGAATTAAACAGGTTGACAGTCCAGCAATGACCACCAAGCTACAGCAGAAGCACCCTGGGCTCCCAAGCTGAAGCAGTGCAGGGGCCAATGGCCTCAGCCACACACCCCTGACATCTGCAACCAGCCCAGCAATGACAACTGCACTGCTACTGGAAACACACTGGGCCCCTGAGCCAGGGTGGAGGGGGGCCAAGAGCTTCAGCCATACTCCCCTGACATCTGCATCCTTGCTGGGCTGGATGCTTGTGGGCTTGACCAAACTGCCACTGGAAGCCCCCTGGTCTCCCCTGCCAGAATGACGGGGGTACCATGGGCTACAACCATGCCCCCCTTCCTCCTCCTTCCACCCTACCTCCCTCCTCTTTACCCTCTTCCCCTCCCCTGCAATTGCTCCACAACATCATCTTAGAATTAAAAAAAAATAATAATAGTAATAAATAAATAAATTTAAAAAAAAGAATTAAGCAAGTTGAATTAGATGACCTCAACAGCATCTTCTAGATAAAAATTCTATATTATTATAATCATTTCAGATTAAATAAATAGAAACAATCAGGTATAGTGGAAAATGCATTTCACAAAGAGGAATGCCAATCTGGCTATATGCCACATTGGCTAAACTGCCCTTGAAATATGTATCTCCCACTAAGAATTAGCAGTCAATGCCCTTAAATTTCTACACAAACTGAGCTCTCAGCCTTTTTACCTGTTTCCAACTTGTGTCCTCTCCAGATCTCTTGGGAGTTTGACTTTGCTTCTTCTTCTTCTCTTGAATCTGCTACTGCTACCTCTTCTCTGGATTTCTTCCCAAGCTACTGTTAATCTGGATCCAGTAACATCCCAACCTGATCCAACTTGCCATGAAGACCTATCCTCTGCTGACCTATGTGGTCAGCTCTACCAAATTTGACCTTACCATACAAGAGTGAAATGTGCAAGATAACTTGTCAGAGGTCATGGAGCAGGTGGGGTGCAGAACCACGTGTCTAAAATATGATACAGCGTAATGTCACAGAAAAGCAAAAGAACTTAGAGCTAAACGACTTAGATTTGTATCCTAACTCTGTACCTTAATGGCTGAATAAATGAACTTGGACAGAAGGTTGAACTACATGACATACAAGGAGCTCTCTCAACTCAATACTGTTTATTATAAAAAAGTTTCCATCACTCACGAAGTATAAAGCTAGTATAACAAATTCCATATGACTATCAGCTAGCTCAAAAACTGTGAACACTGGCCAATCCTGTCTTATCCACTCCCTCACCCAACCGACTTCTTTTTTTCTTAAAGCAAATCCTAGGTATCATAGCATTTCATCTGAAAACTTCACTATTGGATTTTAATAATATAAACCTATTGCTATCATTACACCTAACATAACACTAGTTCCATAAAATCACCTAGTATCTAATCCATGTTCAAATTTCCAAGACTGTCTCAAAAATGTCTTTTAAACTTTTCATAGTTGGCTTCTTCTATACAGGATCCAAATGAGATCTACAAATTCTATGACTTTTTGTATCAGATAAAAAGGGAGAAAGTTAATTCCGTGATTTGCTCCACTCAACACAAACCTCTAAAACTATACTTTTCAACATAATAGCCATAATAGAAAGAAAAAGTTATGTAATGTAGGATTGTTGCAGTTCTTTCAAATCTCAATAAAGAAATTATAGACTAAGATTACTAAATTTGACTCTAATTATTAGTTAAATTATGTATGCAAAAAAACACTGCAAACAAAATTAAAATACAAAAAACTAGGCAAAATATTTGTAACACACAAAGTGCTAACATCCTTAATAAATAATCTCATAAACCAGTAAGAAGTAATTATCTTAAGAGAAAAATAGACAAAGAACAAGGATAAGCAATTTGTAAAAGAAGAAAAACAAATGTATAAAAAAACAGGAAAAATTATAAGTTTTACTAATAATCCAAGAAACACAAGTCAAAACAAAGAGATAATTTTTTCCTATCAAACAAACAAATAACAATACTAATAATTTTAACAGGTAATTTCCAGCACTCGTTCTTAGAGAGAGGCCTGCAACAGGAAGCAGAGCTACTGTCACCTCTAAGGCATAACTAGAGTCATTACCAGCCTCAGAGAGGAAGGGTGTATAGTACAGTTGAAATAAGACTTCGCCCCACTGAAAATGTAAACTGCAACATATAAATATAAAATATCAATGCCAATAGTTATTGTGAAGAATTTTATTAACAGGATGGACTTTAAAAAACTGAAGAATTTGACTTTTTATGTAATATTACTTGATCTCTATTATATTTCACATTAAGCCATCTAAAGCCTTTTTAGTCTGCTAGTCTGCATCTTCTCTGCGTTGCTTCCTAGCATTGACTCATTAAGTATTCTTCATCTGATTCAAGGCAAAATATGCTTCTGATCAAATATGCACTCACATGCTCTTTGGCAAGCTACAAACTAAATTAGAAAAACCATAAATCTTGTGCTAAATGTTCTGGAGCAATGGTATATGCTATACCTTCCTTATCAGAAAAGCACACATATGGATTGCAATATGTCAACAAACTGCGACTGTGACTTTTCTCACTCCTAATTTTAAAAATCATAGAAAGATCAATAAAATAAGCTATACTACTATATTTGGATTAATAACTAACAAACCTAGCTCTTTCTCAAATGGAAATCATTCAAAAATACTTTGAAAGACACTCAAAATGTACTTGAAATGTACATTTTAATAACTATATCTGCATAAAATACATCTGATATGCCAAGGCTTATACCAATTTTAATATCACTAACCACTCACACAATATGGTTCTCCAAACCAAGTTTGCTGTTAAATAGCTTATAAAATCATTCTATCACTTTGAATATGCACCTTGATTTTAAAAAACTTCAGTTTCCCTATTTAAATTAGTATAACAAAAATGATCAATTATCACTAACCTTTAAGCATATATGCAAAGTGCATTTTCATGCCACAGTTTTGTAATTTCACATTACAATAATTTTTAATGGTTCTTAATAATTATAGCATTAGAGTCCAATAAATCATGTCAGTAGTAAATAAAATTCTTTGCAGTTCATAAGAATCAGGGTTTAAAAATGTGATTCTATATATGATGATTTAGTAAAATTAACAAAAATAGAATTTTGTAAAATGAGACTTAGGTATACATTTACTCTGTAAAGGAATAAATCTATTCAAATAATAAAAAGAATTAATCAAAATTCTAAGAATAAGACATCATAAATTTCTAAAAAAAATCTGAAAAAAACCTACTGTTTCATTGAAGTATCTATACAAAAGATTCTAAACCCCCTCAAATATATTTTATAAAATAATGGTTAATAACATTAATTTTTTTAAAACTTAATTACAATTGCTATGAGATAAATATTTATTTCAGGACCATTAGATACAAAGTTCTGGGCTATGCAGCATAAGGAACTGAAAGATGCATAAGACATATTTCCTCGAATTATAAAGGAGAAAACAAATAACAAGGATAAGACAGCCACATTCCAAAACCATGGAATTTTATAGCTTGAAGAGATGTTTGAGTTTATTTAATCCAATAAATGTAACTACTTATGAGAAATCCTGTATTCAAAATAGGAAAATTTCTTTCTGATTTCTCAAAAGTTCACCTTTAAGCCTATATTTAATGATTAGGAGACTTATCTTCTATTGAATTTTTCCACTTCTGAAATGTCTCTTCATGCTTTTACCCACTTATCTTTTGTGGTGCTGGTTTTATCATGAATAAAATGCACATACATACACAAAGACCTATCAGCTATCATATGTTGTAAATATTTCACCTGTTGCAATTTGTCCTTTTATATTCTTATTTTGTTGTAGGCTTTTCTTATGTTTTCTGGGTTTTCTTATTTTTTTCCTTTTGATGTGGAAAAACTTATAGATCATACCTTCATGGTGTGGCAGTCTACTAAGGCTAATGTCTGGAATCCTATTGACATTGCCAATTGTAGCACTCTTAATCCTGTTTGTGATGCCAATTGTAAAGCTAGGTGACCACACTAGCTGCCAGGCTCTTTTACCTGCCCATAATCCTGTACTGACTGGGCCAATTGCCAAGCTAAGGTTGGGTCTGGAGCTCACAGACCCCTCAAGCCTATTCCAGACTGGGTCACAAACCCTTCACACACCAGGCTGAATAACCAGACCCCTTCACACAGGTCTATGAGCTAGGTAACAGGCCAAAAGGTCCTTGGAGCCATAGGTTAGAAAGCATGGCTGGGCCAGGCAGTCACTGGAGGCAGAAGCCTGCCCACCTGCTTCACTCAAACTACTCTCTCTCTCTCAAGAAAACAAGAATAGCAACAAAACTAAAAAGATACTTTGGCACGCATGCACACTAACTACACACACACACACACAAATTTGCTTACAAAGGATGTGCTAAACCATACCCAATGGGACCCGAGGTGAGGGCCCTGACCAAACTATTCTATTTTCCCAACACATGGTTTCTAACTTGAGGCCATCCGTAGAAAGGTTAGAGGATCACCCATGTAACCAACTAGTAGCTTCATCTACTAATTATATGGCTTCATTTCAAAATTTTAACTATTCAGTCCATCTAGGATATTATTCTGGAGCACACTATGAAATAAGAGTTTGATTTAATTCATTGTCCACATGCTTATAACATTAAGGTTGAATAAAGATACAAAAATAAATAAATAATGAAGAGAGAAGAAAAGAAAAACGGAAATCACGCACAAAACAGAGAACAATTGGGCTGGCCTCAACTTCTCCACAGCAGCTTTCAAAACCGGAGAACAACAGACCAGCAACTGCAAAGTTCTGAAGCAAAGAAACAATGGCGCAAGAGCAGTGTGCCTAACAAAGGTGTCTATATAAGATAAATACAACAGAAGACATTCTCAATGTGAAACAGCCACCTATAAGACCTTTCTGAAGAATTCTACTTAAAGATAGAAACTAGAAAATTAAAATATAAATCAAAATCAAAATTCAGGAGTGGAAAACTCAAGGTAAAAAAATAATGGTAAGGACTAAATTCCAGTTAAATATATTCCGATTCAATATAGAACTAGAATTAAAACAGTTAAAGCACTTAATTACAAAACCGAATGTAAATGTTATAAAGTTTGGTAAAGTAAAAATACTGTTATAAGAAACAAAAATAGGAAAGGAGTAGAGTATACGTGAACATCTTTCAAACATGTGTCTTAAAATCCTAACTCTAACCTCGTTATTTTTATCATAATCTCCTTTCTTAACTTTAAACAGATTTTCTAAAATATATACTATCTCTTGTAGTGAAGATGCACATGTTCTACGGTTACAAGTTCTACGGTTCTTTTAGATACCCTTAGTTTCTTTTCCTTGTTACAAATTTAAGTAAAAATTAATTTAATGCTTTTTATTTAAAATAATAGATATAACATATTCAACAGATCAATAGAAAGGAAAGAAGGAAGGGAGGGAGGGAGAAATTAGAAAGGGAAAGAAACTGTATTTCTGGTTATCTAATATATTGTGGTGGTTATCTGAAGGGTGACTTTTTAATTTCTTCTTTGTATTTGAATTTTTATAGTGATCTTATATCATTATGCAAAAATAATAGTGATTCTTAATTAAAAAATCAAATAAAAGATAGTAGTAAAACAAAGATAAGTAATCAACGTTACAGACACATTATACATCTTTTGGAAACTATAAAAGGGAGTTTGATACAAAACAATTCACCTGAACATCAAAGTTATAGTTCATAGATTTCAGGTCAAAGGGTGGGTCCTCTAGGATGTTTCAACTTCTCATAAACAGTTGTGAGGTGGAAGTCTACTTTGTATTTTAGTATATAACTAAAGTTCTGTGAAAATTTAGGAAATCTGATCTCCCAAGTAAACAAACCCAGTGTCCTCCCCTCAGTTCCCATTCTAAACTGTCCCTTGTAACAGTTGACTCTGCTAAGGCCCCCTTATTTATTCACATCTGGGTAGAGGCGCCAGTGTCTTGCACACAGCAGGAGTGCAAATGTTTGTTGATTGATGATGGGGCATTCTCCTGACTGAGCTCATCTCTGTCAGTGTCTGTGCAGGCTCCTTCTGACTGTCCTTCCTTCCCTTAGCCTCCTGCATGTAGGCATGCCCCAAGGTTTGGTTCTTACTTCACCCCTCTTCTTAGTCCAGACAATTTCTCTGAATTATCTCATCCACTCCCAAGCTCTAGCTCTGGCTTCTCTTCTGAGCTCCAAACCTAAAACTTGAAGTATATGCTAGACATCTCTAAAAGAATGCCCTCCAACATGTTAATTTTTTTTTTTTTTTTTTTTTTTTTTTGGCAGCTGGCTGGTACAGGTATTGAAACCTGGACCTTGGTGTTATCAGCACCACAATCTGACCAACTGAGCTAACTAGCCAGCCCCACCATTTCAAATTTGACATGCCAAAATTTAATGATCTTTCCTGCCCTCGCCCAGTCTCCCATCCCACTCTCCAACCTGCTTCTGCCCTTGCATCCCCTATGGGGACAACAGCAACACCATCCTGCTTCCCGGTCATGTAGACTGAAAACCTGGGATTTGTCTTCAACTCCTTCCTCTGCCTTGTGTCCACATATTTTATACCTCCATAATCTCACTCATGCACATTCCATCCTTCCCACACACTGACATCATTTAATACATAACCAGCACAATATGATGAAAAGAATGTCAGGTTTGGACTCAAAAGACCTAGGATATGAGTGCCAGTGCTGCTCTGAATTTGCTATGAGACCTTGTACACATTACCTAACATTTTGAGTATTAATCTTTAAATCACAGGATAATTCTGAAGGATATATAGATACATACATTTTATATGAACACATATACATATTTACACATTATATATACATATATGTTATTTAGGAACAATGTTATTATATAAACTTTGTGTATATATATACACACACATATATAGGTGTCTAGGTGTCTCAATATATATAAACATGAATACATATGCATACATGTGTATAAATGTTTGATATGTATATGCATGAATACAAATGAAAGGCATTATTATTATTATTATTATTATCCAGGCTGTTACAATGTCTGACCTTAACTAGCATAAAAATGTCTAATCTTTAATCTCTCAGTTCTCCGGGCAACCTTTCACTCTGAAACAAGGATTATTTCATAAAACATTATTTGTATCTTCCTAATGGTCTGCAATTTTCTATTCCTTTGTCAACAGAATAAAATCAAAACTCCTTAGCATGAATTCCAAGGTGCCCGGTTATCTAACTCCATCTTAGCTTTTTGGCCTTGCTTCCCAGTACATCCCCTCTTCACCCAGGTTCTATCTAGCCTCAACCCCATAATCACCTTTCCTCAAACACACCCTGTATTTATAATCTTCCATCCAATCTACAATTTTTATCTTTGGAAACCTGTCCCTCAAGGTCCTATTCAAATGTCACCTTCTCTATATTACCGCCACTGATTCTTGATCAAGAATTGGCCATATTGTACCTTTATTATCATTCGGCATTGTAATAGAGGACTTTTAAATTTCTCTCTCTCCAATAAAATTATAAATTCTTAAAGGATAGAGATTATGGAGTATCCACCTTTAACTCTCCATCACGTATCAAGTCTTATATACATTAAGCATTTAATGAATGTAGAATTGAATTGCATAAATAAGGCTGCTTTAAGTCTTTTAATTTCAAAAAAGAAGCATATAGAAAGTTAAAGCTGTACAGTGAAAATGTATAATCAATAAATAATTGGTTGTAGTAATACAATTTATAATCAATAAATAATTGGTCTTTGTAAATGCAAGTGAAAAAAATTTTTAATACATTATTAAGCTTTAAGCTAAACAAAAATATTGTTTGGTGCTCCCTCTGCTGGCTTCACAGCAGCAACTTAAGAATGTTGAACAATAACAACACAAAGAAGCAAACATAGATTCAACTTTTCTGCTCCTTTTACCTCCTGCAAATAACCAGAGTAGAAATTTTCCATTAAGTTCATTTGTAAATAATCCCACCTGTGAAAAGGTTTGTCTATGAAATTTTTTTATAAAGAGACAAAATTGATCTTACGAGTATGAGTATAGCTTTGATGATAATTTATGTCAGAATTCTTGTCTACACCTTCGTTTTCTAACTAAACCACCTACTTCATGTATAAACAATTTTAAATGTTAGCTGAAACTGTTGAGAAACAAAGTAGGATAAGATCTTTTTGCTTTCTAATTATTCTATGTATTTTTAAAAAACTGATTAGGAACATAAGAGGTTAAATTCTTCTTGTGTTTCTAAACAGAGTTATTCTGAGTACCCTGAAGGCATTTAATTCCAAAACAGGAAGCCACAGAGAGGAACACTTGGTTACACTAATGTTATGCAGATCTTTTGGAACATATTTTCCTAAACACTTGCTGAAAGAACCTTTTCTATATTGCACACTATCACGTGAAGTTGGAGAAGGGTCTCACGGATACCACCGTGCACTTATTGCTCAAATTATCCTTATTAGTTCTCTATTTTCCTCCACTTTTCTTACTTTAAAATGGTCTTTTGCCTGCTCATAGAAAGAGTGGAAAGAAAAACAGGTTGGGGTCAGGTGGAATGTTTATTCACACACTGTAGTTTAGTTGTTTTGCATATGAGTACAAGAGCTATGATATTCTCATGATGGTCAATTTTTTTAAAATGAAACCATGGTTAAGATTAACCCAAGATGGGCAGAGAAGTATCACTGTTAAAGAACAGTGTCCTTTCTAATAAATTCTTCTTTTAAATGCTTTTAACTCTGCTATGAAACCTCTTTAATCTAAACATGTTAAATGAGATCTCACCCCTGTAGTTGAAACAAAGAACACAGTAAACCACAGTCAAGTGGAAAAGGAGGTGGATTCATGTAGTTAAGAAGTATGGATGCTGGAGTTATTTGTTACTGAACAAATCACATAACACTGTCAGCTCTGTTTCACAGCCTCTCAAATGAGGTTTCAGACTGCTAGTGATTGGCAAGCTGCTATCTATTACTCCATGATGAAACAGGTGAACTAATTAGGTCTACTTTAAGTTACTGAAGTGTAAGGCAGTAAGAAAACACCAAGGTGAGTATGTTTTTCATATGGCATTTGATTTCATATACCTTTTCAATGCCATTTTTAAAAATAACTTTTTCTTAGTTTCTGTCTTAGTTTATATTCAGTTATGTTTCAAAGAAAGTAAATGATCACTAAGCAATTATCCTTCTGTGCTGGAAATTCAGGTTTCATGCACATTCTTGATTATCCATAAAAATGAAGTGCAGTAATATTAAAAGCACTAGTCTAGTCAGAAGAAGCCAAATAGAAAAAATAGTCAATATATTTAGATCTGCTTATAGGTACTTCCAAAGAATTTATGAAAATATTTATTCCATTCTTAATTTTTAGGAACTAAGAATTTTGTTGAAATCAGCCGTGAGAAAGTCAAAATAGCTTTTTAAATCCATTCTGCATAGCTTGGAAATAATTTTTCCTTAAGAAATATGCATGTGAACAAGAACAAGGGTTTAGCCACTACCGTGTGCTGCTACTGGCATTTTTGTGCCGAGATTCTTGACTGTTACCCCTGCAACTGCCGAGGTTAAAGGCTGGTTGGTGAGTGGGTGCCTCTTAAGTTAGATGGCTACCATAGGACAAAGGTAGCCAGGCACAAAGCAGTGGGCAGAAGAGGGTCAGAGTACAGAAGGATATTCCCAGGCTCACCCTGACTCTGTCCTCCAGCACATGACAACCTTTAAAATGCTGAGCTTGTCTTTTGAGCAGGGCTGTCAAATCACTAGATTTGTTTTTGGAATTTCAGCTCATGAATATGTCCTCTAATATTCAGAGGGCATCCTCACTGAAATGTACAATTACATATATGACTGTAGCAAAGAAACCCTTACATTCCAAAAGATTTAACAGCAATTCTTCATCCCACAATGATTCCTTTCACTTTAAATTATCGAATGCTCTATTCTAAATGATACAACAAGGTTTCAGAGCTGTAAATTAGCTGGCATTTAGACAATATCTAAAAAGACATTTTGAAGTGTGGAGGAAAAACATTCAGGAAATGTGACTCATTTTCATTTAACAGAATATAAACCCAATGATGAATGAACACAGGAAGCTTATGATGTGGTTTGTTGCAAAATGGAAACAGTAATATCCAATAAGTTATGTTTTTTGCATTCCTTATGGTAATCCATTTACCCTATTAGTCAATACCAGTGCAGTAAACTACTGAACAAGTTCTGTAGAGAAGTGAAGGAAAGCCATTTACCAGGCTCCAGCTGTGCTGATGTCATTATGTGCAAGTGTGTGGTGATATCAAAAACTGACATTATTAAGTGTTTGCCATAAAAACTCAGTCCTTTCTAGACTGATGCAGCATGAACTGATGACAAAATCAACTCAACTATGTCACATTTATTTCAAAATACCTACACCACCAATAAATACTAGATATTTTGAAACAGAAATTCATTTAAATGAATGACTTTATATTCTAGATGTTTTTCTCCTATAAAATAACAATAATAAAAGACTCTTTCTGTGATGATTCAACAAAATCTCACATATAGCTTCAATGAAAAAGCTTAAGTTCCGTTACCCCTTTGATCCCAACTGTTATTAGTTTTAAATTGCTGTAACTCTCTGTTCTCTCTATTGCCTTCAGCTAATCCCAGTATGGCAACGAAAACCAGTACAGAATTTGGTCAGTTAACATTATTACTTAATGTTAGCTGTAACACTTAGTAATGCAAAATCAGATGTTAAATCAGTTGTTTGAATATTATACAGAAAAACAGATTACTTGTATAATTTTTATATTGATATTTTATTACTGCACAATTTGATCTGAAACTGACAGAAAATATTTTAGCATTATCTAAAAACTGACAGTTAATTTTGAAGAGAGAAGATGAGAAAATTTCAATATTGAGTTAACCTACTTTACCCTGTGGACACCTATTAGGCAAGAAGGAGTATAAATTATTACAATTACCTTAGAAAATTGTTTGGCAGAGTCTGTCAAAGATTGGCATATACGTACACAATGACCCATGAATTCCACTCCCAGGTACAATATAACCCAACAGAAATATGTACAGATGTTCACCAAAAGAGATGTTAAGAATATTCATAGCAGCACTCCTTACAATAGAAAGAAAAAAAAAAAACCCAAACTTAAATGTCTATTATTTTAGAGAATGTATAAACAAAATGTGGTATATTCGTATGATGGAACTGTATATGACAAGCAGAATGAAAAAACAACTACATGCATATTGGATGAATGTTACAAATAAAAGAAGACAGACATGAAAAAATAAACACTATGATATATTTATACAAGGTTAAGAAAAAAGTGGTAAAATGAATCTAAGTGTTAGAAGTCAATTAGTGTTGACCACTGGGCAGCAGGTAGTAATTGAAAATGTCAGCGGGAGGTATTGGGGTTCTGGTAATATTCTGTCTTGATCTGGGTTTGAATACATAGTGTAAATACCTTTGTGAACACTCACAGAGCTTTCAAAAAGAAAATCTGTAGGAAGAAGTAATGAGAGGGCCACTGAAGCCTACCCCAGACATACACATGCACACTGTAATTTAGTATGGATTTCTAAAGGGAAGATAATAAGTCTTTTGTAGAGGAGGACAAGGAGGAAGCAGGACGAGAGAGGGAAGCTGAGGAATGGAGCTATTATCAAGCCACAGATATGTGGTAGAAAAAGAAGAGATAGAGTGGCAGGTAGGTTTATGTTAAGAGTGAATCCCAATGCCACAAGCACAGCACAGAGCAGCTAAACTTAGAGGTCTGCGGAATAAAGGCTGGAACAATAGGCTCAGTGATGTCCCTGTTGTATTAGGACTTCATTTTAGAATACAAAGTAATCAACAATTATTGATCAATACTATGCCAAAAGCTTTACAAGTAAATTATTTCACATTTTAATAGACCAAGAATACAGAAAGAACTCAAAACATGTTTATTAATTTAACTTCATCATAATCCGTACATGATAGTTATTATTATCCTTGTCTACAGATAAACAACCTGAGGCCTAGATGAGTTATTTGTGCAAAGTTTTAAAAATAGAAAGTGGCAGAAGAAGATTGGCCCTTTTTTTCTTGGGAAAGAGTTGGGAGAAAAGACGAAAAGAGGCAAAGATAATCAATCCCCCTCCTTTTTAATTTACTCTTTCTCCCTCTACCCCCCCCAAAATGTAGTGATTTTTAGAAAGCATAGCTCAATTCAGTTCGACACAGTGCATATTAAAGATTTCATCTGAGGATCAAGTTGGGATTCCTCAAATTGAAAGTACTCAAATTGGGTTTCAACAACTTCCCACGAGGTGATCTTGAGGATGGAAATAATCGTACATGGAGGATCTCAGAGTCGGGTCCTCCATAACTTCATCCACCTCCAGAGTTTGTTTACATAAGAGAACAACCCTTGTATGTGTGTTCTTCTTACCCACCACTTAATTAGAAACTTAATTTCTAACTCACATATCAAGTCTACAGATAAATTTCCAATATCTGAAGAGCAACATCACATTCTACCTATATCCTCTCTACTTTAAAATAACATTTTTAGCTTCCCTGTCATCTGAATCATCCTCTTCTATACAGTTTCAAGCTTTTCAGAAATCTTCTTAAAAGTTTCAGAAGAGAACTCAATGCAACCCACCAGATGTGATCTGACTGGTACACAGAATAGGGGCATTATTAACTTCCCTTTTTTTTTCTTTCCCCATTCAAGACAACCTTATGCATTATCTTCTTCAGCAGTCCCTCAAGACTAAAGATTCACATTGCGGTTTTAGGCAGCCAAAAGAAATCTAGGTTTGGTTTTGTTTCATTTACTGGAAGTGCTGTTAAACCAGACTTTCTCTGTCTTGTATATATGTTCAGTCACTTTTTCTCTTTAACATAAGTGTAGAAATTAAGGTTTCCCCTGTTACATTTCTTATTAGTTACAATCTATTTTTACTCCATACAATAGAATAAATTTTGAACCCCAATTATGGTGTCAAATCTGCTTAATTATCCTTCCTAGCTTACATCTTCTGCTTATTTGGTTAGCAAGTGTCCTGTGTCCCCACTAAGTCCTCGTTAAGGATGATGACATGATCAAGGCATAAGACAGAGCCCTTTAGTGATCCACTGAAGATCTCTCTCCCAAGTGGCAGGAAGCACATGGTCAATGCTCTAGGGATACTGGTTCAACCACCTCTGAGTTCTCAAAGATCTGCTCCTTTTTCCAAGAATTCTGGGCCAAGGGCAGGGCCACTGGAGGCCCAGGGGGTGGAGCTCAGGAAGCCCCTCCCCACCTGCTACCACTTAGACAGAGACTGTTGGTATGTGGAGGTGGGTAAGTATGCAGGGAAAAGGTGGGGGGAGGAGAGGCAGCCAAAGCAATAGTACTCATTTATATAACAGATACTTAAAAAAAAAAAGAAATCATTGTCTCTTTAAAAAGAAAAAAATCTACTAGTACATTGAGTGCAGGGTGGGGACTTGACTAGTGACTGATTGACAAAGCAGTGTAAATTCCATAACCACCCCATTTACATAGATATTGATTGCAGTGGGCTTCAAAAGACTGATTATGCTGCTTTTCAGATTTGAAATGAGTGTCTTTTACCTTAGCCCTTCAGAAAAACCAAGACTGCAAATGCTAAAAGCCTTAAATATGCACATTGTAAACACATTTATGTAACACAAATATGAAAACACATTTATGATTAATGATAATTTATTAAGTGTAATACTATGCTAAATTAATATATGTAGAGTAAGATGACTTGTGCTGATGGGATTATTTTGTTTATGATTATTGTTATTCACTTTAAAATAGCTACACAACCATTCTCTGAACAAAAGACATAATCTAACATACACAGTGCAAAACATTTTGATATTGACTTCATTGACACAGCTAATTTCACGTAAGTTCAGTCACTACAAATTAAGAATTCTATGTATCTATAAAAGTCATTCTATTTATAAAAAAGAACATACATAAATATTATTTAAATATACACTTATTAATGTACTTATAGCTGAATAAAAGATAAACATACAAAGTAAATTATAATACTTTATCAAATAATTACATCAGTATTCCTTAAATAAGTTATATCTTAACTGAAATTACTCAATACAATCATTGCTTTAAAATTAATCATTAAATAGGTTTATCAATCTTTTATTCAATCAATGTACATTTTAAATTTATAAGCTACCATGAAATTGGAGACAAATTGTATCCATTCTTATCTTTTCGGAGCTAAAGTTTTTTTCCAATATAACATATTCAGGTTTGAATGACAGATATTTAGGTTTTCAAGGGTTTTATTTTCCCCCCAATGAGTAATCTGAGAAAAATAAAAAATTTCAGTGAGGTTGCAGTTTAAATCACTCTGACAGCTTTTTCTTTTCCTTTTGGTAAGGGAAAGAAAGACTTGCAAATTAGTAAGGTTTTGTCTAGTTTTTGGTTCATGGTTCATGGTTCATGTCAGTTCAAGTCCCTAGTTAAATCTAAATTAATTTCAAGATGTAATGCTGTTTTAGTGTTCTTATAAGGTTCGGTTTTTTATTTTACTTCAATGCTGTCAACAAGTCCATATGTTGTGGGTGAGCTGGACAAAGATCCATGCAATTTGGTCAGGCTGACCTGTTGGGGACCACTTAAAAGAGATCTACTCAGTACTTGTGAACTCATATTGTTATTGCAGCTAACTGTGACTGTTTCTATAAATCTTACTCAATACCAAATGATCTGAAAATTTTTTATTGGTCCCATTAGCTAACAGCTTTTTCTTTAGACCCAATCAACTATGGAGGTCTAAAACAATGATCCCTTTGTTTGCAGCAGTAGTTAAAACTAACTGTATTAGTCTGTTTCTGTTGCTTATAACAGAAATACCTGCAACTGGGTGATTTATAAAGAAAATGAAATTTATTGCTTATAGTTTCAGAGGCTGGGAAGTCCAAAATCCAGGTAACACATCTGGTGAGGGTCTTCTTTGGTGGTGGCTTTACAGCAATGCAGGAATCGTACATGGCAGAAAATAGCAGAGCAGAGGGAGACAGAGAATCTCATCTGCTCTCCTTTTAAAGCCCTCAAAATCACATCCCTGGAATTCTGGTCAAGATGGCAGAATAGACTGTCGCTAGTGTCACTCTCTCCCACAAATCAACTAATTTATGACTATAAAAAAGCAATGACAGCCAAACTAGGGCCACTAGAGCTCAGGAGAAGAAGAGGAGAGACCTATGGAGTGCATGAAGGCAGAAGAAGGCACGATGAGAGAAAGAAAAAACGCTCCAACTGTTTTGAGCCCTTGCTCCTTCCAGGCTGGCCCTGGTGAGTGCAGGGAGCCGGAGCTGGCAAAAGCCACAGCTGTGCCCTTCAGATGAAGTTGCTTGGAGGCAGCAGGGGAGAAGAGGGCCTTGGTGGCCCCTGGGCCAGCAAGACCACTAATAGGGTTCCCATGGACCCACATAGGAGGGAAGAGCCACAACAACTGAAAAAAAGGAGCCACTCAGAGTCCAGTGAGTCATCACAAGGGACTGGTGCAGGACGCATCCCATGGGAAGTGTTTGGAGCATGGGCCCACCAGGAGAACACTGGGGCACAGCAAGGACATCTGATCTGCCTCCCAATCAGCACAGGACCACTCAGAGAAGACTGGTCAGGAATATAGAACTGCAGGGGATGCAGTTTGACGAAAAGACTCAGGCCCAGACCAGAGTTTCTAAACAACCCAGGGGTACCAGATCTCATGAGAGCTGGAAGTACCTATAAAGTCAACCATTAAAACCTGAGCTGCACTAAAGGCCTTCACCAGGGAATCAGCAGCACAGCACAATTTAGCTCAACCACACAGCTCAAGTACTGATCCCCACAGGAAGTTCCCCCATTTTAGAAGTAAGCAAAGGACAACAAATTACTTCCAGCACAGAGTTTAAGTGGTGGGAACAGCAAATAATCCAACACAGAGCTGACAGTAAAAACAAAGTAACCACAGCCAGAGACAAAGTTTGATATTAACTAGTAAAGGCCACCTTTTACCAAAGAACACCTATAACACCTAGAAGGACCAGAAGTCCCCTGGTCTACCAAGCTGGAAAGGTGTGAGGGCCGGGGACACCAGCCATGCCCCCCAACACCCGCAACCAGTCAAGAGTGTGGGGGCTGAGGGCCTCAGCCACATCCCGACAACACGCACAAATGGCCCAGCAATGGCCACCAAGCCACCGCAGGAAGCACCCCAGGCTCACCCGAGCTAGGGCAGTGGGGGGCCAAGTGCCTCAGCCACACACCCCCCAACACGCACAGCAAGCCCAGTGACAACTACCATGCCACCGTAAGAAGTGCCCCGGGCTCTCCTGAGCCAGGATGGTGGGGGGCCTTGGGCCTCAGGCCACGCTCCCCAACACGTGCAACAAGCCCAGTGACAACTACCAAGCCACAGCAAAAAGGGCCCCAGTTCCCAAGCTGGGGTGGTGGGGGGTGAGGGCTTTTGCCACTTTCCCATGACATCTGCACTCAGCCCAGCAATGACCAATCCACCGCTGGAAGCTCCCTGGTCTCCTCTGTGGGCATGTGGGGGGTACCACAGGCCTCAGTCCCACCCCTCCTCCTTCCTCCTTCTTCCATCCCATTTCCTTCCCTTTTCCCCCTCCCTATCCCTCCCAACTGCTCCGAAACAATATCACAGAATGTAAAATAATAACATTCACTAAAAAAAAAAAAAAAAAAAAAAAAAAAAAAAATCCACACTACTGACCACCATTATTAATCCATTCACTAGGCATGGTCCTTACAATTCAATCACCTCTTCAAGGCCCCACCTTTCAATTGTCATAATAGGATTTCCCGCCCTCTTTACACTGTCACAGTGAGGACCAAGTTTTGGGGGAATATCAGTCCACAGAACTAACATTAGCAAATAATCAAAAAGAAAAATTTGAGTTCAATTTTAAAAATTTAAGTTCACTATTACCATACAGTCTATCTCTTCAGATATTAAAATACTAAACATAAGGAAAGACTTAAATGTTTCATTGAAAATTGATTAATTAATCTAAGTTAAAAGCACCCAAGACCTTTACCTGGCTTTAGTTTTTGAGAGTCTGGGCTGAAAGATTACTGTCTTGACCATAGTTGAATGAGACAATCAAGATTATAGCAGAATCCAGACTCAATGTGGGAAACAAGATTTCCTTAGAGCAACAATTCATCCTTTTCCATATGGTGTATTTCTTGCTTAATTTTTCATTGTCAGACCAATTTTAAAATGTCCATTTTCTTCTATCTAGTTCTCCAGCTTCATATTCCAATCCCCTCAGGCCCACACCACTGTGATCTGTTTCTTTCAGACACATTGCTTTTGGGGTATGGTAAACAGCACCCCATTTTACAATATTGCTTTGGTTTTATAAGAAATATAAACAATAGTCAGAATAAAAATTCTGCTAGAGAAGAAATTGCCCATTATTTTACACCTCACAGGTCTGGCATCTTTGATTATTAAAACTGAGTTAATATAATGGAAAATGACTTGACATATATTTAAAAATTAAATGAAGAAAATGATCCAAGCTTCTACTTTGGGTTTAGTTTTTAAACATGGCTATCTTGTTGCTGAGGTTGAAATCCTTGCAGCATGGACCTATTGTGAGTTCCCCTGAGACTACTTCAAGCAATTACTGTGCTATAATTTAAGATGGCCCTAGACCTTTTGATAAGTCTTGAACGTAATTTAAGCAATTGTGAAAAGTACTTTCTAATAAATACTTTGATATTTTACTACTGAATCATTGTAACTCTGTGACCTATGATCTTTATCCAGGAATGTTTGGCTTTGGCAAAAAGAAAGTGTTTCTAAATTTTAATACTAATATTTATAGGGATAAAGGTCATTAGTATCCATAATAGCAATAATACTTTGTATTTACATAGCATTCTTTCTCAAGAAAGAAAATTCCTCTCTTAACAAAAAAATAAAGATCGGCTAAAAATTTTGTTCTGCAAAAGAAATAACAAAAGATATTGTAGATATAACTGGCTATAATTTTGCAGTTTTGCTAAGTTTAATAATAGAATATATTATTGCTTTAAAAAGCACACACTACTACTAAGTAAATGCAGTTAATTTACCTTAACCTTAAGGTAACTCAGAAGGTATTTCTCTGTAAATAATTCATAGGTATATCTTTGTAAGTATTTCTTCATAGGTAGTTTAAGAAAAATAAGCATAATAATATGAACATGAAAGACAGTCATTAAAAGACAGAAGATATTATTTGATTAGATGATTTTATAAACAAAGATTGGGGCAATGGAGAGGTATTAGAGCACAGTATAAAAGCATATAGAATTAGTTATTAATGATTTATTTTGTTAAGTAAGAGGGTTAGTCTACATAGTGTGTTTATTGAAACTTTCACCTTATGATGAAATGCTAAATTACCAGGCTAGCTTACACTTCTCATCAGGATGCCAACATCAGCAAACAAACTCTGACCACTGTGCATAAATGGACCCCACTGTAAGCTCACAGGACTTCAATAACAAAGGCAGCCTAGTTAGCCCACAATCTATGGACCCCTCAAAGGCTGGCACAGGCATCAAGGAAATACAATAATGGAAGGTGAAGCCAAAGGGCTAGAAGGCAGCAAAAGAAACTGCCAAGCAGTGTTGATATCATGAACTGGAAAAGATTTTGAGCTAACTTTGGATTTAAGTAACTCCACAGGAAACATATATCTGAGATACTTATAAGAGTTAACTTTTAAACCACTCTACTAATAGCAAAAATGGTTTACATAGACATCTGCAGAAATTGTAAACCCAAATCATCTGACAAAATAGACAAATCTTAGAAATAGACATGTGAGTGCACCTGCTTTTCTCACAGCAGTGCATAAAAATATTCCAAACCCAGACAGACTGTAGCACTGATGCTTTTTGAGTCTTATTTGACTATAAAATGACATCCATGTGATAGCTGATGTGCCAGTGTTTTCATCTGAAAGATTAGTAATGTCTTTGGTAATAAACACTAGTTTCTACTCTACAATATTACTGGCAAGAAACTACACTTAATGCAAAGTAAATAAGCTGATAGACTTCCTGCCTCTGTGAACTCTCCAGAGCTGGGCTGTCACAAGGGTGTAAAAGAGTAAAGAAATGCTTTCATTTGAAGAGTTCGAAATCATTAATGTCTATTAATTTTCCTACTAATAACTTATTTTAAGAAAAACACCATTCCCCTTTTTCTTCAAAGTCATCTTATTCCTATGAATGAAGTGGTGGTTAGAAGCTGAGAGAAGTCTGAGAAATCCCCATAAAGAAAAGCACAAAATCGCTACCTGACTTAGCCTGTGCACCTCCCTGCCTAAAGCCAACCCTCCCCAGCCAGAATGGGCAGTCAAACAGGAACCAGGATGGCTGAGACACACAGAGGGAAGAGAGGCCAAGAGGAACTACCAGCTGCAAGTATAGACACCACTCCTGGTTAAAATTAAATGAAACAAAATACTCGGTGATTCCCTTAATTGAAGATTAGATTTTAGACAAAAATTGAGCTTAATTGAAATTAAAGATGGCAGCTTTCATACAGAGATAATTAGTATTTTCTAATTGCACCACGATAATAATAAACTCATCCTATAATCCAAGTGGATTTTATGCCTAGTAAAAATTACTCTCATTCCTTTATTTTTTTAAAATAACTTTAAGAAATAATCTATTCTTTGCTGAATGTTTATATTACCTATGACACAAATATAATAATTATGATATATTATAATTTGAAAATAATTACTTTAAAACTATTAAAGTCAAAAATACTAAGTAATTTGCCCAAGATCACTTACCTGTAAAAGAAAGATCTTGGGCTCAGACTTAGGTCCAGCTTTTTTTACCACTCTAACCTCCCAACTTACAAATCACAGGTTTTATCTCTATTTTACAACCTAATTTTTACAAACCCTGTAAGGTTTCCCTATGAAGGTTTCTTTTCTGTTACTACCTTCCTTTTAAAAATATAGTAAGAGTCTTATTTATTTAAAATTTTTTTCTGACTGTTAAAGCTATACATGCTCCTTATTTTGAAGAATTAAAAAATATAAGAATAGAAGCTAGAAAATGAAAATTACTTGTAATTCTACCTCCCAGAGGAATATATGTATATGTGTGTATGTGTTTGTGCATGTGTGTATGTGTTTGTACATTTCCCATCTGTGTTCTATCAGCTATATATACTAGTTTGTAACTTGTCTTTTTCACTTAAGTTGAAGACATCTTTTCATGCTCATACATATATATCTACCTCATTATTTGTAACAGGAGAATAGTGGTATCCTGAATGTATATGCATGCATGTATTTAACAACTGTGAAAATAACTGCAAAAAAAATGCAAAGATAATTATTGTAGAATTTTAAAGTAATATTTGCACATATAAAGATTAACTATTTGACTAATGATTGGCATTCAAGTTATTTCCAGGTTTTATCAACAATTCTACAATAAATACTTTTTACAAACTTGTGAGATTATTTGCATATAATAAATTTTTAGATTTGGAACTGCTAAGTCAAGTAACTATTTTAAATGTTGATACATATTATCAGGCTGACTTCCAGAAAGACTGTAACAATTTACATTCTCATGAAATCCATTAGTACCTATGTTGTCACCCACACATATCATCATTTGTTTTCTTCCTTGACAATATGACAAGTAAAAAATGGTATTCCTTGGCCATTTCAATCAGAATACAGTAGTCCCCCTTATCTATCGGGATCCATTTCAAGACTCCTGGTGGATGTCTGAAACCATAGATAATACAGAACCTTATATATACTGTTTTTTTCCTATATATACATACTTATGATAAAGTTTAATATATAAATTAGGCACTGTAAGATATTAACAACAATAATTAATAATAAAATAGAATAATTATAACAATATACTGTAACAAAGCTTATGTAAATGTTATCTTTCTCTCAAAAAGTTCATGGTGGGCTGGCCACTTGGCTCACTCGGTTAGAGCACAGCGTTGTAACACCGGTGTCAAGGGTTCAGATCCCCAGACTGGCCGATCCCCAAAAAGTTATGGAAAAGTGGAATTAAAAGATAACATGAACCTTTCCATGAACTTTTTGAAGTACCCTTGTTCTGTACTCACCTATTTTCAGACCACAGTGGACCGCAGATAAGTGAAACTGCAGAAAGTGAAACTGGATTATGGCAGACTTCTGTATCTTTGATTACCATTGGGACAGAAAATCCTTTTGGGGGGGCAGCTGGCCAGTATGGGGATCCAAACCCTTGACCTTGATGTTACATGGCAGTGCTCTAACCAACTGAGCTAACTGGTCAGTCCCCAGAGAAGCTTTTATGTATCTATTGGTCATTTTCATTTCTTTTTTTGCCAACTGCCAGTTAAGAAAACAAACAAACAAAAAACCTTTTTCCCATTTTTTTTATTGAAATTGTTCATCTTTTTCTTATTGACTTACAAGAATTGCTTTATATATTGGGGCTATTAATCCTTAGTCAGACACAATAATTAAAAATATTTCCCAGTTTGCCATTTGTCTTTTAATTTCATTTATAGTACCTTCTATAATATTATTATTTGTTTTTAATATGGTAAAATTCAAATATCACTTGCCATCTAAAGTTATTGGGTTTCTAAAGACTTTTATTTCTAGTCAAGAAGTAATAACAGGGACTAGATTTATCTTGCCACCTGAAACAACTAAAAAACGAGATATATGAAAAAAATGATTTTTCAAGACATTGAACATCAAACAACCAAGGACAGCGATTGCAGATAGGAGAAACAAATAAGGTAAGCCCTAAGATTGCCTAGATTATTGCCTAGATTGAGTTTTCAGGCCACAGTGCAAGGAGGCATAACTCAGGCAGAGCCCGTAAGGCTTCTTGAGTTAGGAAGATGGAACTGGGAATCCAAGGAGGCCAAGACAGTTAAGAGTTCACAGGACAAACAATTGAAAAGGAGAGAGCTGCACAGAAAAAGAAGTCTCTCAGATCTTCAGCTAAATGCAGATTAGCTCATGTATATGAGGAAAGAACCCAGGTTAAAAAAAGAAACATCCAAAAAAATTAGAGAAAACAATAGCTGACACTTACATAGGGCTGGGAATAGTTTGGATTCCCACTAGTCATACTTCATGGGTGAAGTCTTCAGTGAAGCTTTGCCTCAGTAAAGGGGCAAAATTATCCCTACACTAAAGGCTGCTCTGGTCCCTCCTAACAAAGCTTAACATCAAGACTTGAAAGGGTCAAACTACTTCCAAATAACCTAACTGTATCCCAGAGCAAAGTTCAAGAATATCTATAGGAATACAAAAATACCCAGCACCTAACAAGGTAAAATCCACCAATGTCTGGCATCCAATCAAAAATTACCATGCATGCAAAGAATCAGAAAAATACAAGCAACAATGAAGACTAAAATTGATCAACTGAAACCAATCAAAAAATACATAAACAAATGAGGATGGCTGTATTCCAACAAAACTTTATTTACAAAGACAGGTGGTAAGCCAGATTTGGCTCATGGGCCGTCATTGTCATCCCCTGAGATAGAGGAAAGGTTGAACATGCTAAATAGATACCCTGAAAATATTTTAAAAGACCCAAATGAAACTTCAAGATGAAAACCAAAATATTGGTTTGATCCTTTAATCCAAAAGGATTAAAGAAAGATTAAACATTGCAAAGAAAAGCTTGGCACACTTGAAGACATAGCATTAGAAACTATCCAAAATGAAATGTAAGAGAAAGAAAAGACTAAATAATGAAATAAACAGAGCATCACTGAGCTCTGGGGCAACTTTGAGTGGCCTAATATACAAAAATACTTCAAAAAGTTTGTGGAAATATAGAATTAAAAGATAATACAAACTTTTTGAACTTTTTGAAGGCCTGTCGTATGTATAATTGGAGTTGCCAAAGGAGAGGAATGAGGGGTGGGGAGTGGGGTAAATCTTTTAAAAACTATAAACCCATGTATATAAGAAACTCAAGAATCCCAAGAACAAGAAACATGAAGAAAACTACACCAAGGCACATTACAGCCAAATTGCTTAAAGTTAGTAATAAAGCTATCACATTTCTGAATTAGAATAGTGCAAGGATGGTTAGCAAGTTCAGATAGTAAGGTTACCACATAATACATATCTATCTAGATCTTAAATTTGAGATATCAAGTAGCAAAAGTTCAGATAATAAAGGGATTTATCTAAAAATTTATCCAAATCTGTTTAGTTCTTGTCTTTGGGCAGAGTTTTGGATAGCAAGAGATACTGAAGGAGATCATTATGATAATGTTTTTCAGTGAATTATGCCTCACTATATCTGTATCCCTTTGCAATGTAATATTTCTGCTCAAGAGATGGGGTCTTTTTATTCACCCCTTATATCTGGCTGAACTTCCAACTTGTTTTGACCAATAAAATGTGGCAGGAGTGAGTATGAGTTCTGGGTCCTAGGCTTCCAGAAGGCTCCAGTAGCTTCTGCCTTCAGTCAGCCACCATGGAAAGAAGCTTGGTCTAGACAACTGTATAAGACATCACAGAGAGGGAGAGGTCACAGACTCTTAGGCCCATCAGCTCTGGCCAACCCACTGGATTAAAGCAGCCTCAGAAGTGAGTCCAGGTGAGACCCACAGAACTGCTTAACCAATCTGCAGACTCTTGAGAAATAATAATTCATTATTATATATATATACTTTTTTGGTATCAATGTCATGCTTAGAAAGCCCTTGTCACTTCATATTATAAAAATATAAACCCATATTTCCTTCTAGTGCTTTTGTGCTTTATTTTGTACACTTAGCAGTTTACTTTGCTTTAGTGTATGATATGAATATGGTATCCAACCTTGCTTTTTTCAAATAGTTATCCTAATAACACGTAATGAATAACCATTCTTTCCCCCATTGATTTGAATGTTACTTTTACTAAACTAAATTTTGAAGACAGCTTATAAAGACAAATCCAAAAGAAAAAATGTCCAAATCCACCCTCAAATACGGAAGTTATCAAACTAAATTAGTAGTGTTTGTATAAAAAATTCCATATTTCCATTTTAAGTACGTATACGCATACTTTACTATAAATATTCTTTTTCTACATTTCAAGAAAATCAGAAACATGTGTTTTTCAACATTTTGATGTGGAAATAGTCTTATTATTCGGAAAGCTTTTCAGTATTGTGTTCACTCTAATATGATTTTACTGGTACTAATTAACCCTGGTCTTGTAATGTGGTTTCTACAGCTCTCTGACTATGTATTAATCAAATGACCTTAAGTCAGCACTCATCCAACTGAAAATGCTTCTTGAGAAGCCTTCACTGCAATCTACAAATATGAGATAAAATTCAAGTGAATTTTTTTTCCACATTGTAAAGTATGGGGAAAAAAGGATCCTGTTAAATTCCAGGTAGGACTTTTTAAACATGCAGTTCTCCTGGGAGTTTCTTAGTCCCTTAAAGTGAAATCTAAGACATTTTATGGAAATTACTATAACAGCAAGATTAAATCCTATATTCCTACCAACAAAGCATGCTAACAGTGTTTAAGCAGATCTCTGTTAAAGGAGAAATACAGTTCCTAACTTTCAACTTTATGTAAGTAAGGCATAGGTATATAACCAAATGATCGTTCTTGATTTGCCTCCTTTTAGAACTACTCCTTTGTCAAATTTTCCTCTGTAAGTGTCGAGGAAGCCATTGATTGGAGAAAGGAAAGAAGCTTAAAAAGGCAGAAATAGCAGAGAGGAGCTGACTCTTAGTGGGGTCCCTAGAAAGTATAGCCTGCCTATACATTCCCCCCACCAAATCTCCTACATTGCTAGTATTGCTCCACTTGATTTGGTCATGTTGCCTAAAATCACATCAATGAGAGATTCATTTCATTGTAAGGCAGAACTTCTAAAATATTTTTATTATTCATATTATTGGTGGGATTTTCTTGTTCATGGTTTTGGGATGTTTTATTATTGACTTTGGGAGGTTTTTATATATTAAGGATACATTGAAAATAATTTTTCCCATTTTTTTTTCATTTGCTTTTAAATTTAAAAAGCACTTTAATTCTTCCAGTTATTGGCTTTGAAATCTAAAACATTTTTTTAATTAAACTTTTAATCTTGAGATAATTATGGCTACATATGTATGATGCACATGTATTAGAAGAAATAATACATAAAGATCTGGTGTATTCTTTAACCAATTTCTCCCAATGGAAACATTTTACAAAACTAAAGTGCAAAATTGCAACAAGGGTATTGACACTGATACAGTCAAGATACAGAGCATTTCAACCATCAAAAGGATTCCTCGCATTGCCATTTTATAGCCACACTAACCTCCCTCTATTCCTACCCCTTCCTTAACCCCGGCAACCAGTAGTCTATTCTCCAACCTATTATTTTATCATTTAAAGAATGTTTTTTTAAATGGAATCACTCACAATGTAACCTTTTGAGGCTTGCTTTTTTCACTAAGGGCAGTTTTCCAACAATTCATTCAGGTTGTCATGTGTACCAATACTTCATTCCTTTTTATTGCTGAATAGTATTCCATGGTATAAATGGGCCACTGTTTGTTTAACCATTCATCATTAAAGGGCATTTGGGTTGGTTCCAGTTTTTTACTATTACAAATAAAACTGCTATAAAAAATTGTGTACAGGTTTTTGTGTGAACATAAGCTTTCATTTCTCCGAGATAAATGCTTAGGAGTGTAATTGCTGGGTCATATGGTAGTTGCATGCTTAGTTTTTTTAAAAACTGCCTAACTGTTTTCCAGAATGGCTATTGTGTTGTATATTCCAACCAGCAATGTACAAGTGAGTCAGTTTCTTGGCATTCATGCCAGCATTTGATGGTATAACTGTTTTTATTTTGTTTGGTTTTGGTGTGGTTTGGGGATTTTAAAGCCGTTTTGATAGGTGTGTAGTGATATCTCATTGTGGTTTTAACTTGCACTTCTTCAAAGGCTAATAATGCTAAACATCTTTTCATATGCTTGTCATCTCTATGTTCTCTTCAGTGACTCTTCAGGTCTTTTGCCCATTTTCTACTGTTCTATTTGCTTTAATATTGTCAAATTCTGAGAGTTCCTTATATATTCTCAATACTAACCCTTCGTTAAATATGTGGCTTGTAAACATGTTCTCCATTCTGTGGCTTTTCTTTTCATTCACTTAATAGAATCTTTGGCAAAACAAAAGTCTCTATATTTGAGAAAGTTCAACTTATCAATTTTTCCTTTTATGGATCATGCTTTCGGTATTAAGTGTAAGAATTCTTTGCCTAGCCCTAGATCCCAAAATCCTCTCTTAATTTCTTCCTAAAAGCTTTATAATTTTATATTTTACCTTTAAGTCCATGGTCCATTTTATTTATTTTTTAAATGAAAGATAATTTATTATACATATGTGTGGGGTACAAGTTGACCATCAATACTTGTATATGTGATGATCAAATCGGGGTAATTAACATATTCATCATCACAAAACGGAATCAGTCTTTGTGTCAATTAGCCAATTTCTTGCTATCCTCTCTCTCCCTCCTCCTTTCCTACCTCTAGTAAACACAGTTCTGTTCTCTTCTTCTGAAAGTCCATGATCCGTTTTGAGTTAATTTTTGTATAAGGTGTAAGACTTAGGTCAGAGTTCTTTTGTTACTGTTGTTGTTGTTTGAATCTGGATGTCTAACTGCTCCAGCACACTTATTGAAATGGCTCTCTTTCCACAATTACATTGTTTTTACACTTCTATCAAAAAGCCAGTTGGACATATTTATGTGGGTCTATTTCTGGGTTCTTTCTCCAATTCCATTGCTCTGTGTGTGAATCCCTCCAATAATACCACACAATCTTAATTACTGTAGCTACATAATAAGTCTTGGAATCAGGTAGACTGATTCCTCCCACTATATTCTTTTTAAAAATGGTTCTAGCTATTCTATCTAGTTCCTTTGTCTTTTCATATAAGTTTTAGGACAATATTGTCTCTATCTACAATAAATCTTACTGGGATTTTGATAGGAATTATGTTAAATCTATATATCAATTTAGAGAGAATTGATATGATCCCTATGTCAAATCTTCCAATTTATGAACATAGTATGTCTATGTTGCTCCATTTATTTAGATCTTATTTGATTTTTTTTTATTAGCATTTTGTAGTTTTCAGCATGTAAGTCCTGTACACATTTTGTTTGATTTGTACATATGTATTTTCAGGTTATTTGGAGCAACTGCAAAGGGTATGCTTAATGTCATTGTCCATGTATTCACTGCCAGTATACAGAAATAAAATTGATTTTTATATGTTTTTCTTGTATTCTGCAATCTTGCTAAACTCACTTACTAGTTGTAAGAGTATTTTTGTAGATTCCATAGGATTTTCTACGTAAAAAAAATCATGTCATGTCAGGTCATCTGCAAATAGAAACAGTTCTGATTCTTCCTTTCTAATATGAATGTCTTTGATTTCCTTTTCTGGCCTTATTGCACCAGCTAAAACTTCTATCACTATTTGAATAAATATGATGAGAGTAGGCATCCTTGACTTTTTCCCAAATTCAAGCGGAATGAGTTCAGTCTTTCACCATTAAGAATAATGTTATCTGTAGGTTTCCTTTATCAAGTTGAGGAACTTCCCCTCTCTTCCTATTTTTCTGAGTTTGATGAATGAGAGATGAATTTTGAACACTCTTTCATATTGATTAATATGATCATATTTTTCTCCTTTTCCCTGTTAATATGGTGGGTTACATTGATTGATGTTTCAAATAGTGAACTAGCCTTGCATCCCTGGAATAAAGCACACTTAGTCATAATGTACAATTCTTTTTTTAAGTTGCTGAATTCTATTTGCTAACATATGTTCAGGATTTTTGCATCTATGTTCATTGGGGATGTAGGTCTATAATTTTCTTTTTTGTACAATCTTTGTCTGGCTTTGGAATCACAGTAACACTAGCCTCATAAAATGTATTGGGAAGTGTTCCCTCCTCTTCTAGTTTCTGAAAGAGATTTACACAAATGGTACATTTTCTTCTTTTGTTTTGTTTTATTTTGTTTTTCTTTGAATTTCTGTAAAGGTTTTATTCTGCATAGAGGGGAGAGGGGGCTCAGTCCTTCTTGGCAGCCACATTCCTCATGGTGGCCAGGACATTGCTCATCTCTTCTTGCTTCCTCTTAGTGGAGATGTGTGTCCCCACCCTTTTCTTGATGAACTTGAAGGCCTCTTTGTCCTTGGAGAACTTGAGCAGCTCCACGGTGTGGCACTCTTAAGGGGCAAAGCCACACACTTTTTGCATCACAATGTCCCGCATGAAATTTGTATGCTTGGTGAGGCACCCGCAGCATCAGCTGTGCCTCAGTTTGTTCACGTTCTTGGTCATCTTGTGGCCCTTGTTGAAGCCCATGGCAATGGGGTAGCACAGAGCCACACCTACTGCTCTTCAGTGGCTGCTGCAGCAGAAGGCCATTTTCTTCCTTATATGTTTGATAGACTTTTCATTTTTAAGTCCTCCTTTTTTCCTGTGCCCCAGTTCCTTCCCTTACTACTAAGGTGACCTAATCCTTTCATTGAACTCCCTTCAGGTTACTTAACAGGAAAATGGAGAAAATAAAACTTACCCCACACAGGTATTTTAAGAGTTAAAAACAGAGTGCTTATAACAGTACTTGTACATTGCAGCAGGTACTACGATTATGATTATTCCCCATATCCAATTAGTCACCAAGTCCTTTTTTTCCTTTAAATACTGTCCCAGGACTGGTACTAGGATGAGGTAAGAGAGTCACGTAGGGAACAAAATTTAAGGGGACACTCGCTCTAGGTGAGTATGCCTTTCTTGTGTCACCCTAGTCCCAGCCCTGCTCTTCCCCATCACTTCTTTCTTTCCCTGAAATCACCCTAACTTAGCTCTTCATTCCATACTGGATCTCTCAGTTACACAAAATATAACCCATATTTCAGTCTTGACCATAGTCTCAATTCTATTATGAAGGCTTCCTAAATAATTTCAGACCATGTTTATCTCTCCCTTCCTTGAAAATCTGGGTCACTGCTGTGAATTGCTATTTGACTCTTGATGTGTCTCAAAGACTAACATTTTCTTAAGTGCTGGGTCAAAAGGCAGGGTCTTGTAATTCCCTGAATCTTTCCCCTAACGAATTGCGCAATACCCAGTACCCAGTAGATACTCAACGTAAACTCAAATAAAAGAATTAAGGCAAGTTTTAAAAAACTATTTTTCTCATTATAACTAAAACTCTTACTAACATACATACGAAAGTATATTTTGGCTATAAAATATTTTTACTTATAAGGGCTGGCTGGTTAGCTCAGTTGATTAGAGCACGGTGTTAATAACACCAAGGTCAGGGTGTCAAGGTGACACATAAAATTAATGTAAATTTTAATTTTGGAAGTATATTGATACAAATTTTAGCACAGAAATGATTATTATGCAGTTATAAATGAACATTATACATTATGGTAGCTAATCTCCAAAGATGCCTCTCCTCCTTCCCTTCTCCCCCACCCCACCAATAAACCATGCCTTTGTGTGGTTTCCTATCTTTGAACCTGGGCTATCCCTCAGACTCACTTTTGACCAAGAGAATGTGGTAGAAGTGATGCTGCATGATTTTCAAGACATAAGGTCACAAGTCAAAAGAAGCCCTTCGGTTGCCATCTGGGTCTCTCGAACTACATGCTCTAGAGGATGAAGGCCACCAGCTAAGAAGTCCAACTATCCTGAAACAGCAATGCTGAAGGAAGCCTAAGACAGCCGTGTGGAGAGGCCATGGAGAGAGAAAGAGATGTCCTGCCAGCCTCAACTATTCCAGTCATCCCAGGTGAGGTGCCAAACACACGAGTGAAAGAGCCATCTGGAATGCCCAGTTCAGTTGAGGATTACGGTGACTCCAGCCCCAGACTATTGTTTAAAGCCACTAAGTTTTGTGGTGTTCTTTCAGGCGGCAATATATAACCATAAAATGTAATCACTCAGGCACAAGTAAGCAGGACTATAATAAACATATGTGTTTTATTTCAATCGTATCCCTAAAGCTATTATTATTTTATTTGTCTACTGTAGTTGTTTTTCATGGTATTATTTTGTTAATTTTATTGCCTTTTTAATTTTATTACATTGTTTCATATTACAAATTATAATTGGCTTATTAATAACAGTAACCAGAAAACATTTTCTCTTTGTAGAATCCACTCAAAACTGGTTATTAAAATATGAAGCTTTTAAAACATTTTTTGAAAGTATGAATAATGTCTTTATTTTTTCTTCTATACTAAGTAGTACATAGTAGTAATTCAATAAAGGTTGAGAATTGAATTGGCAAATGATGGGAAATAATCATTTGGTGAAAAATTCAAGCCCCCATCTTTTACTGAATCCACCATTGACCCACTTGAGAATTTTTTTTTCTCCTGCCCAGTTAAGAATTTTTAAAATACAGAAAGACTTTTCATTTGACATCTATTGTCAGGTCCTTTTAATATTCTTAAGCTTTTATCCTAATTTAATATTATCCATTCTAATCCTTTAATACTCCAAAATACATATTGTAATAAACCAACAATCAATTCACAAATAAAAATAAAATAATTTGACATTTTAAATGCAATTTGAGAGCCTAAAAGGAAATAATTAGAAATAAATAAAATAATCCTTTCATATAGCTTTGAACAAAAAAAAATAGAAAAATCTTTTCTAAAAGCTTTGTTCAAACATTTCACCACATTTTTGCAAATACGCCAAATTTTTAACTCTCTTAACTGAGTAACAGTTTCTTAAAAATTTAATGACTACTTACTGCAATTCTATATTCTGTATGTACCATTATTAATTTAAAATTTTCTATTATAATTGTTTATCTACCTAATTTACAGACCTGGTTTCTAAGAAAACCTTGATCATCACAAAAAAAAGTTATAAATATATATGTATTTATTAAAACCCCAGTCCTCCTTTGTATTCCTGATTTGCCTTCTGTGTCACAATAGTGAACAAAGTTCTAACCATTTTAGTTGGTTTGGTTAGAAAAAGAATGAAACATTACTAACAGTTGGATAAAAGGCTGAGAATTTATCTTAGTCTCAAAGAATTCACAATATACTTTTTTTTAAAAAAATTTTATTTTGTCGATATACATTGTGGCTGATTATTGTTCCCCATCACCAAAACCTCCCGCCCTCCTCCCTCCGCCCCTCCCCCCCACCAATGTCCCCTCTGTTTGCTTCTTGTATCAACTTCGAGTAATTGTGGTTGTTATATCTTCTTCCTCGCCCCCCACGGTTTTCTTTTTGTGTGTGTGTGTGTGTGAATTTATATATTAATTTTTAGCTCCCACCAATAAGTGAGAACATGTGGTATTTCTCTTTCTGTGCCTGACTTGTTTCACTTAATATAATTCTCTCAAGGTCCATCCATGTTGTTGCAAATGGCAGTATTTCATTCGTTTTTATAGCTGAGTAGTATTCCATTGTGTACATGTACCACATTTTCCGTATCCACTCATCCGATGATGGACATTTGGGCTGGTTCCAACTCTTGGCTATTGTAAAAAGTGCTGCGATGAACATTGGGGAACAGGTATACCTTCAACTTGATGATTTCCATTCCTCTGGGTATATTCCCAGCAGTGGGATAGCTGGGTCGTATGGTACATCTATCTGCAATTGTTTGAGGAACCTCCATACCATTTTCCATAGAGGCTGCACCATTTTGCAGTCCCACCAACAATGTATGAGAGTTCCTTTTTCTCCGCAACCTCGCCAGCATTTATCGTTCAGGGTCTTTTGGATTTTAGCCATCCTAACTGGGGTTAGATGGTATCTCAGTGTGGTTTTGGTTTGCATTTCCCGGATGCTGAGTGATGTTGAGCATTTTTTCATATGTCTGTTGGCCATTTGGATATCTTCCTTAGAGAAATGCCTACTTAGCTCTTTTGCCCATTTTTTAATTGGGTTGCTTGTTTTTTTCTTGTAAAGTTGTTTGAGTTCCTTATATATTCTGGTTATTAATCCTTTGTCAGATGTATATTTTGCAAATATTTTCTCCCACTCTGTTAGTTGTCTTTCAACTCTGTTAATTGTTTCTTTTGCTGTGCAGAAGCTTTTTAGTTTGATATAATCCCATTTGTTTATTTTTCCTTTGGTTGCCCGTGCTTTTGGGCTCGTATTCATGAAGTCTGTGCCCAGTCCTATTTCCTGAAGTGTTTCTCCTATGTTTTCTTTAAGAAGTTTTATTGTTTCAGGGTGTATATTTAAATCCTTAATCCATTTTGAGTTGATTTTAGTATATGGTGAGAGGTATGGATCTAGTTTCATTCTCCTGCATATGGATATCCAGTTATCCCAGCACCATTTGTTGAAGAGGCAGTCCCTTCCCCAGTGAATAGGCTTGGTGCCTTTGTCAAAGATCAGATGGCAGTAAGTGTGTGGGTTGATTTCTGGATTCTCTACTCTATTCCATTGATCAGTGTGTCTGTTTTTATGCCAGTACCATATTTTTTTGGTTATTATAGCTTTGAAGTATAGCTTAAAGTCAGGTAGTGTTATGCCTCCAGCTTTATTTTTTTTGCTCAGCATTGCTTGGGCTATGCGTGGTCTTTTATTGTTCCATATAAATGACTGGATAGTTCTTTCCATTTCTGAGAAAAATGTCTTTGGAATTTTGATGGGGATTGCATTGTATTTGTATATCACTTTGGGTAGTATGGACATTTTTACTATGTTGATTCTTCCAATCCAAGAGCATGGGATATCTTTCCATCTTCTTGTATCCTCTCTAATTTCTCTCAGCAGTGGTTTGTAGTTCTCATTATAGAGATTTTTCACATCCTTGGTTAACTCAATTCCTAAGTATTTTATTTTTTTGGTGGCTATTGTAAATGGGCAGGCTTTCTTGATTTCTCATTCTGCATGTTCACTATTGGAGAAAAGAAATGCTACTGATTTTTGTGTGTTGATTTTGTATCCTGCTACTGTGCTGAAATCATTTATCAGTTCCAACAGTTTTTTTGTAGAGGTTTTAGGCTGTTCGATATATAGGATCATGTCATCTGCAAACAAGGACAGTTTGACTTCATCTTTTCCAATCTGGATGCACTTTATTTCCTTCTCTTCTCTGATTGCTCTGGCTAGTACTTCCAACACTATGTTGAATAGGAGTGGTGAGAGTGGGCATCCTTGTCTAGTTCCTGTTCTTAAAGGAAAAGCTTTCAGCTTTTCCCCATTCAGGATGATATTGGCAGTGCGTTTGTCAAATATGGCTTTAATTATGTTGAGATACTTTCCCTCTATACCTAACTTATAGAGGTTCTTTGTCATGAATGAGTGCTGAACTTTATCAAATGCTTTTTCAGCATCTATAGAGATGATCATATGGTCCTTGTGTTTGACTTTATTAATATGGTGTATCACATTTATTGATTTGCGTATGTTGAACCAACCTTGCAACCCTGGGATGAATCCCACTTCATCGTGATGAATAATTTTACGTATGTGTTGCTGTATTCTGTTTGCTAGTATTTTAGTGAGGATTTTTGCATCTATATTCATGAAGGATATCAGCGTGTAGTTTTCTTTTTTGGTTATATCTTTCCCTGGTTTTGGTATCAGGATGATGTTTGCTTCATAGAATGAGTTTGGGAGATTTGCATCCGTTTCAATCTTTTGGAATAGTTTGTAAAGAATCGGTGTCAATTCCTCTTTGAATGTTTGGTAAAATTCTGCTGTGAATCCATCTGGTCCTGGGCTTTTCTTTGTTGGGAGCCTTCTGATAACAGCTTCAATCTCCTTTATTGTTATTGGTCTGTTCAAATTTTCTACGTCTTCATGGTTCACTTTTGGGAGCTTGTGAGTGTCCAAAAATTTATCCATTTCCTCCAGATTTGCAAATTTGTTGGCGTATAGTTGTTTATAGTAGTCTCGAATGATTCCTTGTATTTCAGATGAATCAGTTGTAATATCACCTTTTTCATTTCTCATTTTTGTTATTTGAATCTTCTCTCTTCTTTTTTTTGTTAGCCATGCTAATGGTTTGTCAATTTTATTTATCTTTTCAAAAAACCAACTTTTTGATTCATTGATCTTTTTATTGTTTTTTGGGTTTCAATTTCATTCAGTTCTGCTCTGATCTTAATGATTTCTTTCCGTCTGCTAACTTTAGGTTTCGATTGTTCTTGTTTTTCTAGTTCTTTAAGGTGAAGTATTAGCTTGTTCACTTGCCATCTTTCCATTTTTCTGAGGTGAGCATTTAATGCAATAAATTTCCCCCTTAATACTGCTTTTACAGTATCCCACAGGTTTTGGTATGATGTGTCATTATTTTCATTCGTTTCAATAAATTTTTTGATTTCCTCCTTGATTTCTTCTTAGACCCATATGTAATTAAGTAGAATGCTGTTTAATTTCCATGTGTTTGTATAGTTTCCAGAGTTTCGTTTGTTATTAATTTCTAGTTTTAATCCATTGTGGTCTGAGAAAATACATGGGATTATTCCAATTTTTTTGAATTTATTGAGACTTGAATTGTGACCCAATATGTGATCTATCCTGGAGAATGATCCATGTGCTGATGAGAAGAATGAATATTCTGAGGTTGTTGGATGGAATGTTCTGTAGATATCAGCCAATTCCAATTAGTCTAGAGTCTTGTTTAGATCTTGTGTTTCTCTACTGATTCTTTGCCTAGATGATCTGTCTAATATTGACAGTGGAGTGTTCAGGTCCCCTGCTATTATGGTATTAGTGTCTATTTCCTTCTTTAGGTCTAATAGAGTTTGTTTTATAAATCTGGCTGCTACAAAATTGGGTGCGTACATATTTATGATTGTTATGTCTTCTTGATGGATGAGTCCTTTTATCATTAAGTAGTGTCCCTCATTGTCTCTTTTTATGGTTTTTAGTTTAAAGTCTATTTTGTCAGATATAAGAATAGCTACTCCAGCTCATTTTTCTTTTCTGTTTGCATGGTAAATCTTTTTCCATCCTTTCACTCTTAGTCTGTGTGAATCTTTATGGGTGAGGTGGGTCTCTTGTAGGCAGCATATAGTTGGGTCCTCCTTTTTGATCCAGTCAGCCAGTCTGTGTCTTTCGATTGGGGAATTTAAGCCTTTTACATTAAGAGTTGTTATTGAAAGGTGTTGATTTATTCCTAGCATTTTATTGGTTGTTTGGTTGTCTTAGGTGTCTTTTGTTCCTTGCTTTCTGATTTACTGTTTGGTTTCTGCGTTTGTTGGTTCCTTAGTTTGTAGATGGCATTTTTGTTTGTTTGTTTGTTTTCTCTTCATGAATGCCATTTTTATTATACTAGTGGGTTTTGATTTGTCTTGGGTTTTTTTGGTAGTGGTAGCTATTTTTCAGGAACCAAACCCAGTACTCCCTTGAGGATTTCTTGTAAGTGTGGTCCTGTGGTAGTGAACTCCCGCGGTTTTTGTTTGTCTGAGAAATATACTATTTGCCCTTCATTTTGGAAGGATAGCCTTGCAGGGTAGAGTATTCTTGGCTGGCAATCTTTGTCTTTTAGTATTTTGAATATATCATCCCATTCCTTTCTAGCTTTTAGGGTTTGTGATGAAAAGTCTGATGTTAGCCTGATTGGGGCTCCCTTATAGGTGATTTGACGCTTCTCTCTTGCAGCTTTTAAGATTCTCTCTTTGTCTCTGAGTTTTGCCAATTTGACTATACCATGTCTTGGAGAAGGCCTTTTTGGGTTGAATACGTGTGGAGATCGTTGAGCTTCCTGGATCTGAAGATCTGTGATTTTTCCTATACCTGGGAAGTTTTCTGCCACTATTTTGTTGAATATGTTTTCAATGCAATCTCCGTTTTCCTCCCCTTCTGGAATACCCATGACTCGGATATTTGAGCGCTTAAGGTTGTCTGATATCTCTCTCAGATTTTCTTCAATGTCTTTGATTCTTTTTTCTTTCTTTTTGTCTGCTTGTGTTATTTCAAACAGCCCATCTTCAAGTTCAGAGGTTCTCTCTTCAACTTCAACAAGCCTGCTGGCTAAACTCTCCGTTGTGTTTTTTATTTCGCTGAATAACTTCTTCAGTTCAGCAAATTCTGCTACATTTTTTTTCAGGACATTGATTTCCTTGTACATTTCCTCTTTCAGATCCTGTATACTTTTCCTCATTTCATCATGATGTCTAGCTGAATTTCTTGTATCTCATTCAGTTTCCTTAGAATTATCACTTGAAATTCTTTGTCAGTCATTTCAAGGGCTTCTTGTTCTATAGGATCTAGAGTTTGAGATTTATTAACTTTTGGTGGTGTACTTTCTTGATTTTTTGTATTTCTGCTATCTTTTTTTTGATGTTTATTCATTGTGGCAGGGGGTTTCACAGTCCACCGGTTTGAGACTATTGACTAACTAAGATGTTGCTGTGGTTGCCAATTTTGTATGGCTACCTCCGTGACTGCTCAGTTGGCCTCTAGTGCCTTGTGTTTATGGTTGCCTCGGGTCTTGGGCCTCTCCGGGGAGCCACCTCTCTGGTCAGCTTGGACTCCGCTGGGCTGCTGGATCACGGGGCGGTACTGCAGGGTGTGTGGTCTCTGCTGAGCTTTCATTTCCCATGCAGGACTTCTCCCTGTTCTGTGCGCTCTGGCCCGGGCTGTTGGATCACGCAGTGGCGACCCCACAGGGTGTGTGGTTTCTGTCGAGTCTCCGCCTCCCTAGCCGGACGTCTTCCCTGCTCTGTGCGCACTGAGCTGGCCTGGGACGTGCCTTCTGCAATCCTCGTCTATCAGCCGGGCCTCAAGACACTGCTCAGCACCGCCTTGCCCAGGAAGTCTACCAGGTTTCTGCTAGGCGCAGACAACCGGTCGCTCTGGGTGCCTTTGTAGCACTGTGTAGATCTTTGTCGGGACTTATCACCTTCCTCCTGGTATCGCGGTTATTTGTGTACTTGTCTTATCTCCCACCCCAGAGCATGAGCTCCTTGGGGGAGGAGCCCACAGCACACGGTTCACCTTTGTATCCCCCCGGCGCGGACCGAGTCCGGTGCCCGCCCGCAGTCAGCTCTCTGGCAGGTTCAAGCGGACTTGGGAACTCTTCTATCACACTATTCCTAACCAGAAATTGGTTAGGCGTTTTTCCAAACTGTTGGCCTGCAGAGATGGTATCTGCCTCCCAGTATCAGGAAGTTTACCGGGGGCCGGAGCCCAGGGTGCGGTGGAGTGACAGTCGGCCCCGCCCGTACTTCCTTGCCCTCCCGACGCTGGCCGGGGATGCCCCACGCCACCAGCCCCACCAGAGAACCACGGAGGGAGTGGGAGGGGAGGCCAGCCCGCAGGCCCCGGGAAGCCCCACGCTGGGGCAAGCAAGTGGGAAGGCTCAGTGAGGAGCCGAGCTGGGCGAGGAGGACAGGCGTGGCTGAGCCAGGACGGAGCTGCCACCACCTGAGAAAATGGAGGCAGCCCCGGGGCCAGTGAGTGGCCCGGTGATGCAGGCGGAAGCCGGGCGGGCATCTGCCCCCCGAGCAGGGCTGGGTCAGGGGTCACTCACAGGGCTGTGCCAGGTCGGGCGGCTCCCTCTCTGCCTCTGCTTTGTCGCCGTCCCTGTTCTCGGCTGCCGCCACCTCGGGCTGCTCAGTCGGTCCCGCAGCGCGGCTCGGGCACTCCCAGGAATCTTCTTTTATGCCGGCCTGAAACCTCGAATCCTGAATAGGGCAGCTGGCCACCTTCAGCGCGGCCCCGGCCTCCGGGATCCTGGCTGCATCAACAGCAGCCCTGGCGCCGTGTTCTGTTTAGAGACTTGCTTTTGCAGCTAAGAAACAGTTCTTTTCCTGCTCCATACTTCAAAGCTGTTGCCTGTAAACGAGGCAGCCTCTCCTGCCAAGGGCAAAGTGGCGGTCAGCCCCCATGACCAGCCACCAGCAGCAGTCCTCCCTTAAGAGATGGCAAGAGGAAGGTCCACAAGTTTCCTGGCTGCCTAAGGCCCAGTGGCCACCTTTTCCTCCTCAGCTACTCCGCGCCAACCACCGCAGCCACCGCCATCTTGAAGCGGAACGGGCTAAAAAATCCACAATATACTTTTAGAAGAGAAAAATCTAGAAGTTCATCAGCCAGAAAATATATTATAAAAGGGATTTAGAATAAATTAAGCATGTTCAAAGACTCTCAAGAAGGTCTTCAAAATGAAGCTGCCCATGAGACATAATGTTAATCAAGTAATTGAAAGAAAAACAATTCAGCCTGGCTAAGTGCCTATTTACAGAGATACTTCTGGGCTCAACAAATGAGAATACATAAGAAAGCAGTTGTTCAGGTGTTTCTGAATTTCACTTCTCATATTTTAACTACCGTCTTCAGAACTTCTCACACAGTCACTTTACTGAATTCCAGATTACACAGATTGTTATAAATCACTATGGCCAAGGGGCCGGGTAAGAAAGCCCATCTGATTTTACTCTTTTATCTCCATAAGACAGAAGTGTAGGGGTCAAGACTCAAAGTCTATCAAGAAAACTGAATTACTGGCTTAGTCTAGATATAACCATAGAGCATCAAATCAAATTATAAGAAAGAGGCTGAAAGACATGGAGCAAAATTTATACTCACATTAGCAGAGGGCAGGTCAGGAATACCAAGTTCAGATCCCAAAGTGGGAAGGTGAGACATTGGGGTTTAAATTCACTGGCTGGCACAACTTTCTGGTAGAGAAGAGACACTAAATTGTCTCTGTAATCCTCCAGGTTGTAACTGATGTGAGTTCCACCTCCACCTTACTGTAATTTCTGTGTTAATCCCTAAACACCTAGCCCCAAGGGTCATAATATAGCTCTTACACATTTTTCAGAGCCAAAATGTTGGTGTTTTCTTTCCCCTGGTATTCCTGCAGCAGTGTCAGAGCACACAAATGAATGATTGTGATTTTATATGATAACTTCTTATGGAAGGAATGCTCAAGTAACTCCAAAAAGGTAAAATAATAATTTTATCTTCTAAGATTTCCGGTGTCTTCTTTGCCTATAAAAATGTATACTAAAAGTTTTCACTGAATATTAAAGTAAAAAACTAAATGGAAGAGAATTATGAATCTAAGAAAGCACAGTGGATAGGACTAAGCAGGCACGTATATGCTTTGTATAATATAAATCACAGAATCTCAGTTTTAAAGAACCTTTGACCAACTGAAGATGCTTGGAAAATTATGATGGAAGAAAAATGATTGTATTACAACTTAAGTGAGGAGTCAGTATTTTTCCATTGTTAAAAATCACGATGCCAATGCACTAAGTCCTTGCTCCCTAATAATAATTGATCAAAGAAGAGTGATTTCATTGCTTCCTTGCATGGCAGTCAGTGAAAGATCAGAACCTACAAGAACCTGCCAACAAAATACTCCAGACAAGTGCAAAATCTATGAAGTATAAAGAGTATATACCCCACACTATAAAGAAAAGAAAATCTTACAGCTTTTTCTAAAGCATCAATCAAATCAGAACGAAGTGCCACAGAGAGGATTTTGCTTTATGAAGTGCTGGCATCCTTCAAGGTCATTCATGATGATGCAAAGATGTCTGCACTACCAGGGTTTCAGACTCGCACTGGAGAACTGCCTAGGGTCCTTACTTAATGAGTTTACTAGCTGAGCTTCATCTTAATAGAAGCAGTTGAGTTCTGAAAAAAATTATTTTAAATCTCATCTCAGTGCAGTCTCTTTCACAGCTACAAAAAAATAAGCAATACACTTACTATAAAGAAATGAATACTGAGTTAAAATAAACGCGACATCCAAAAAGCCACTACAAAGTATTATTACAAATGCCAGTTTCTCTCATTTATTCAACATTCTGCTCAAGATCTATATAAAATATTTACTTTTTAACACTGAATCTCATATTTGTTGTTCTTCTTTTTCCCTAAAGATACCTTTCATTTACCTCAAATCTTGGAAATGTGATCCAAATTTAAAAGGCTTTCAAAAGCCTAAAGCAATGGATTGCGAAGCAACATTAGAATTACGCAATCTGAAAATGTGGACGTAGCATAAAATTTTTGTAAAACTATCAGAATGTACCTGTATGCCAGCATTAATAAGAAAAGAGGACCCCTGAGTACTCTTCAAACATTTAATATATGAGTATTGTTCTATTACTATACTATTGACCAAGTCCAATTTAGTCTATTGTTCTATGAATGTTTCTTATTTGATAATCTTGTTTGGATTTCCAGTGTAAGATTCCTCGCTGATGACCATCTATATACTTACTAAGCTCTTTGGCTATATTTAAGTAATTCCATGTGGTACTAACTTCTCTAAGAGTATTATTATAATCAGAGGCCCTCAAAAGGATCACCACAATTTGCTTATTCTCTGAGATCCTCCTGCTACATTCACAGGACAAGAATCAGTGGCCATAAAAACGAAAGGTAAATTGTAGAGAGGTTACCAATGAAGACTTGTGTATGCCTGCAATGACACTCTAGGGTTATAGGAGAAGCCAAGAAATTCTAAGTTCTCTCTTTAAGTATATGCCCATAAAAACAATACAAATAACACTGTTGAAAATAATTTTACAATTTAAAAGTGCCATAAAAAAAACTAAGCAATAATACTTAGTACAAATAATAATATTCAATACCAATAATGAAGAAAACCTAGAAAACCTAACACAGATCAGAAAATGTCAGCAAAAATACTTTCATTTTCCCAACTCTCCTGAGAAATATGTCACTGCATCCTAGGAGAGTTTTATTCCCTGTGGCGTCCTTCAGCACAGTATCTGATGCTCAACAGAGACTCAAAAATATTTGTCAAATAAAGCAGTGAAGAAAAAATGAAATTAAGCAAAATAAAGGCACTAACTTGTTGAGGTTAATGGGGTATTATTCAGTATTCAGAAATAATACTTTCAAAATTACTTGAGTATAATCAGAGAGCCTAGCATATATGGATAGTCAATATTCAAAGTCATTTTTGCTTTTAAAAAATATTTCAATGAAAATTTGTAATTTATTTGTTCCAAAGTTACTTTTATGGCTAATAAGTGATAAATTACATAATAACATTGAGATACTTATTAAACATTCTTTATTAAAATAATAATAGATCAACAAATTCTAAATTTATTAAATTAATATACAATATAGTAGAAAACCTTCAAAATACAAGCAGCTAAATACAATCTACATAACTTTTCTTAATAGACCCAACCATACTGAAAACATTTAACCCTATGATTTAACATGGATGTTGGATGCCCATTCAAAATATCCTTTTATTTCCCTTGCCTACATGTTTCCAGAAATTGAAAAAACCCTGGTCTAACCTTTCTATGTCCTCTCAGCAAGCTCTTTATATCTTGCCCTCATGGTATTTTCCAACTGTCTGCCTTAAACAAAGAGTCCTTGCTGGCATTGGCTTGTTGCTAGTCAGTATTTAGCTCTCTCTTTCTGTAGGGAAGAGAGAGCAACCATCTGCTTCACACAGCTTTTCATTCCTATGATAGCTTTCTGCTCTTTCCTCTTCCAACTCAGAAACAGAAAGCAAGAAATAAAACAAAGCATCTCAGGTCCACAAGAAGCTGCAGAACACCCAGGAGAGTTTTCCTTCCAATCGGGAAAATGCTTCCTTAGCAACCAAGTTACTAAGGCCAATTAACCTCCCTTCTCCATCAATATTCAATTTACACTGAAGCCCTTTCTGGTTAAGCCCTTTAGTTTTACAATAAGCTTTCTGGCAGAGAAAAACGCGCTTCTGTCTTAAAGGAGCCAGGCCCTTTCTCCTGAATGTGTCTAAGTGTGATCTGAACTTTACATAAAGTGTAGGTGATTTCATAATGCAATGTAAGGGACTGGAAACTTAGAAATGGCATGGAAATTAAGCCCAATCAACCACATATACCTGAAGTGAGACTGAAGCATTTCAGAGCAACAGAGATTAGATACCATGAAGAATAAAAGATAAGGAAAAGATGCTTTGTATCTGTCATTACTTCATACTTGCCTTGGCTGATTTATGTCCCTTTTACACAACCAACAAGCCCAAGTTACCACTAAATAATCACAATCTCAGTAGAATCTCAGAGAAAAGGTGAATGGAGGAGAGAAGCACAGAGAGTAACAAAACCAAGGCGTTTTCTTTCAGGCAAGAAAGTCCAAAATTAAAACTAGTGAGGAACTAGCATTTCAAAGCTATGAAATATTTCAGAAGTGGTAAAAACTATAACATATTTAAAGAAAAGGAGGTGGCTTTATTAAAATGTACAAATAAAAAATGGAAAGTCTCCCCACTTCCCAACCTTTCAAGCTGTAGATGGGGCTTACATTTTTCTAAGCCTCACAATTAAATTATTATAAGTATTCCAGGTAAGATGAAGAAAACTTGACAGAAATATTATACAAATGGAAATCAGTTGTCTTCTGATGCTCATTTTCCAGGTCTTGATAAAAAAAAGTCCTTTGTGGAACAGTTTTAAAGTTTCTTTAAATCCTATATAGAATGTAATATGAAACTTCAAATGTATATTGTAATTCATATAAATCATCCTGCAGCAGTTTTGGTAGCAGCATTCCAATATCAATAAGCAATACCACGGTATCTCAAAACAATCCTTGCTGCTAATAGTTATGACTTCAAAACCTTTTTGGTTTTCTACTTGTGATACTTAACATTTGTGGGACTCACCACTCCACTTGCACAAAGACTTACTCTGAAACAGTAAAGCTGCCTTAAGGTTGCACTCATAAAGATGAACATTTGTTAACCCTTGGCTCCCATCATCTTATTTGATCCTCATAACCCTCCCATGAGGCAGAGGTCGTAACTGTGCCCTTCTCCAGTTGAAGTGTCTGAGGTTGAGAAAGACTTGGGAAAGGAAACTAAACTTGAAGCCCCTACCACATATGTGTTTTATCTTCACAGTACTTGCTGTGTTTTCTTTTGTGATATTTAATGCACACATCCACACACACACACCCTATGCACAGCCCCCACCTCCCCATCTCCCAGATCCTCCAAGTATTTGGGACTCCGTTTTACAGAAGAGGGATTTGAGGCTCAAAGAGGTTCAGTAACATGTTCAAAGTCACACAGTCAAAATGATGAAAGTAGGAATTTAAAACCAAATTTTCCCAACTTTAAAACCCTTGCTCTTTCAACCATGCCACACCACCTGCTACACAAAGCCCCTGGCAGCTCCATTATGCTATTCTCTGAATCTGTTCTACTGACATTAGCAATCACAAAAGGTCTAAGATTATATTTTTCAAATGCGAATTATGAGCCATTAATAAATTCTGAAATCAATTGGTGGGCCTTGACCAGCATTTTTAAAAAATAAAATAGGAAAGAATAGATTAATAGATTAGAGTGAATCAGAAAGAATAAGAATTGTTTCATGAACCTTGGTTTCAAGTATACGTGTGTGGAGTGTACTGGGTCCTGATGTAAAATGTATTTCTTAATATGGACTTATCTCAAAAAAGTTTGAAAGCCACTGGTCTCAGAGGATGCTCTCACTCAGACCTGGATCATCAAGAGATCTATCAAAGGACTGGGAACTACCCAACACTCAGCTCTCTTCACTTAAATAACATCAGGAAACACCAGACAGGAAGCCTCTTTTCAGAGAAGGCAGAGAAGGATTACCTGGAATCAGCACAGGAGGAGGATGTTGATTGTATAATTACACACCTCCTTCACAGCAGCTCCAGTCCATCAAGTAGATAGTATGGTTTATTTTTTACAGCACTAATTATGTAATTATCCATAACATTAAATCAGTTCCACCTGATTCAGTCTATCACAGGTTTCCTCAAACATTCATTTGTTTATTATTTTTGAAAAGAACACTAAAGTAGCAATCATCTGATATGTAAAAGTTCCAGTGTGGAAGCTGGATAAACTTTTCTTGAAAAAGACCTTGTGTGTCCAATATGACACTTTTGATTCTTTGGAATAAACAGCAATTCATGTTTCATTTTAATATTCCTTGGTGCTTCTACAAACAACAGATTTAGACAAGTATATTCTCACTTTTTTCTTCATTATTTCATAAAATGCCTATTGAAGAGCAATAATGCCACACTGGATATTTTCACGAAAAGCTTTTCTGTAAGAGTAAAACTTGCTTGTTCTTATAATACACCATCTGTAACGTCATTCATTCAAAATGATTCCCTGAGAAAATGCTAAAAAGATAAATAAGCTGTGCACCCTGCACTCAGGGAGCAAGCAGTTGATTAGGAGAAATGAAACCCTAGACACTATGGCTTCCACTCAGCTGCCTCCCAGCACCTCTGAGCAAAGCTATAGCCCCCAGCCACCAGCCAACATTTGCACCAGCTGTAGACCATCCAGAAAGACTCACCAGATACCCTCTAACAAGCAAGAGACTAATACAAAGAATATACAGACAAGGACTAAGGCCAAGAGAAAGCATGCAAATTATAGATCCCATCTGGTTCTTCTAACCACATATTCATACTACCTCTTGGCTTTGCCTAATCCCTCAAACCTGTTTGACACAGTCAAATACCATTCATCCATGAACTGCAAAGAAGATTAAGCATACTCCATCTTCATCAGGGCAATCACTCAGCATCCACCTCTCTTTTTCCCCACCTAACCTCACTACAGTTTCATCTCTGCCTAACTTCAAATCCTTCGCACCCTCACTCCCTCCAGTTCTTTGGGCACTTTCTGGTGTCTAAATCTCAGCTTTTCTTAATGGATTCTGACTTGGTCAGTCTCTCCGACTCTGACTACTCCCTACTAACTTGAATAGAAATCCCAAATGGACACGAAGAATAATTACATTATGTAATGATGAACATGCTAATAATACAGATTTGATCATCACATATTGTACACAAATATTGATCGTCAACTCTGCATCCCATAAATATGTATAATCAATTATGTTACAATACATAAATAAATAGAAAGAAAAAAAAAGAATAAAAATCCCAGATTCAGGAACCTAACAACACACCAGGAGCCTGGCTAAAGCCCTAGCACAGCCAGCCTACACTTCTTAGGAGGAGAGATTCAGAGAGACCCTGCTAAAAACTCTGACTACTTAGACAATCTAAAGTCAAAATTCAACAGCACTCTTCATGTTCTACCCACAATTACTTCCTTTAGTGCAAAGCTCCTCTTGCTTCCCACCACTTTCTTCCATACTCATCACCACGTACACCTCTATATTAGTCCATTTTTGTGTTGCGGGCCTCGGGTTGCTTCTACTTATGGCAGAAAGCAGCAGGCAACTGGTGGGTGCGAGCAGATCACATGGCAAGTAGAAGCCATGAAGAGAGTGAGAAGAGCCAGGGTCTTTTAAACAATCAGCTCTTGTGGGAATGTGGGAATGAATAGAGCAAGAACTCACACTACCCGCTGGCCACCAGGGAGGACATTAATCTATTCATGAGAGGGTCTGCCCCCCATGACCCAAACCACTCCCAAAATTTCCAAGTTGAGGATCAGATTTCAACATGAGCTTTGGGCAGGACAACATATCCAACCTTCTACATATATCAACCTCCTACAGCCATTCCCAAGAACCCAAAATGTAATACGTGGTTGAAAAGGCACTAGACTCCTTGTGGCACTAAGGTTAATTCCAATACTATGTCACCAAAAAGAGTATGATTTGGAGAAACATTTTTGGAAGTTAGCATCCTTCCTCAAGAAGGCCCAGGATGTGCTGTGACCTCTCTCAAGTATTGAGTCACAGTAGAAGCCAGGACTACTTGATGGGTTCATAAGACAGACAGAGGGACAGATGGAATCCATACTCAGCCGTCAAGTTTATTGGTGCCAGATTCCAACCACGTGTTTTTAAGTCAGTCTGAGTTATCAGGATGCCAGCTGTCGAAGTGGAAAGTTTGGGGATGAAGTGGGCACTTCAGCTTTATTTGAGATAATTGCCCAAGATCCTCTATGATTAGCTCTATATTCATGATTCTTGACTTGGTTCTCATTTTCAGCCCCACACCTGCCCTCTGGATTCATCTTGGTTTGCACAGCTCAACCTTCAACACTCCCCAAGGACTCTGACTTAAGGGAGATTTTGGAACTATTGCCACAGAATAATAATAGTTCAAACAACTTGTTAGAAAGGGGGAATTAATAGAATTCATTCTCACCAGTGTCTCAGAGACAAAAAGAAGAGATAATTTCAAGAAAAAAAGGGCTTATTCTGTAATGTCAAATGTTGCAATGCGGTCAGAGAGAATGAAGACACTAGACATGGTAACTGCAAGGTAACTAGTAACTTCAAAGGAAGCAATTTCCATAGCTTGGTTTAGGAAGAAGTCAAAAGAGTTGAAGTTGGAATGAGAAATTAAAGAGTGAAGGTACTGGTCTGGCCAGTTAGTTCAGCTGGTTAGAGCATGGTGTTGTAACATCAAGGTCAAGGTACAAGCCAGCCACACCCCCCCCCCCAAAAAAAGAGTGAAGGTACTATAGATTACTTATTCACAAAATCTGGTGGTGAAGGAAAGACGAGAGAGGGGATGAAGTGGCGATATAGGTACAGGAACCTAGGTGTTGTGGACTTTGCTGAAACAGCCAAGGTCAAGACCAAGTAAGAAGGCATGAGAAATAAAAAGGGGATTGATGTCATTGAAGGCATTGAGACAAAAACAGTGTACAAAGCATATTCAGAGGGAGAGAAGTATAGTGGAAAATGAGGTTGTGAATAGGGGGAGGATTTCAGAGTTTGAGATCATCGTTATATTTTTTACCTTTTGTTTCACATCTAAGGCTGCTGTACCCTTCTGACTCACTGGCCAAAAAAGGCATTCTCTCAGGCATCCATACAGATGTTGTTTAGGTAACACTGCCAGCTTGATAACCTTGCACTCCTTTCAATGCATTCTAAACTGTAGCTGAGACAAACACCTAACGTCCATCCTCAGGCTCCCTAAAAGTCAGCTGCAAATACACGTAGCTTCTTTCAATGCTTACCACAAATATCTAAGACTAACAGTTTGCTAAGAGCAAACAATACCTCTAAAACACAAATTTGCAAGCACCATATGGAAGAACATTATTGAAGTTCCCATATCCTGTTTATGCAATCAAAAACAATACTGTTAAAACACTTTGATGTCTCCCTCTTAAAGATTTTTTCCCCTTAGCTTTTCATTTTGAAAATCTTTAACACAATCCAATCCTTGGTTACTTACATTCACTTTAAGGTAAAATCACTATTCACCCTTAGGCACATAAATTCACAAGTAAACTTCAACGAAATATTCCTGGCCATTTTATTCAATAAGTATCCTTTAATAAATAGACAATAAACTGAAAATAACTAAATATTTATATTAATATTGCTGACTTTTAGTTAAGTTAGCAGTATATTGGGAAATTCAAGATAGAGCTAATCCAGAAAAATCAAGACACATGCTACATTAGTTTCCAGCATTCATGTGCCAGGCACTGTGCTAGATGCTAAGGACACAGTAGTTATGAAAATGATCTAAAAAGGTCAGCACTTAGCCTTGTCATAGGGTGCAGAACCACTATCCCAGCTTGAAAATGTTTTTCTCCCTCCCCCCAAAATAATCCATCTGCATTTTTAATAAAGACTCTTTAATAGTGAGTGCAGGGGATTGAATGTCCCCCCAAACTCACTGAAGCTTAATCCCCACCGAAACCATTGAAGGTGGGAAATCCTATTATGATGATTGAAGAGGTGACTAGGTTGGGAGGACCATGCCCTCATAAATGGATTAATCCATTTCATGGTTTAATGGTGGTCACGAGCGTAGTTCTGGTGGCTTTTAAAGGAGGAGTGAGGAGTTAGTTCTCTCTCTGCTCCGCCATTCTTGCCATATGACACCCGGCATGGCTGTAGCCATCTCACCAGATGTGTTCCCTGGACTTTGGACTTCCCAGCCTATGAAATTGTAAGCAATAAATTTTGTTTTCTTACAAATTGCCCAGTTCCAATGGCCGGCCTGTGGCTCACTTGGGAGAGTGTGGTGCTGATAACACCAAGGCCATGGGTTCAGATCCCATATAAGGATGGCAGGTTAGCTCACTTGGGAGAGCGTGGTGCTGACAACAACAAGTCAAGCGTTAAGGTCCCGTTACCAGTCATATTAAAAAAAAAAAAAAAAAAAATCACCCAGTTCCAGGTATTTGGCTATAAGCAACAGAAACGGACTAATACACTGAGCACTTCCAGTACCAGTAGAAGAAACATTGGGGCCCACTGTGTCAGTAGCCATCCATATGTATGCCTGTCCCTAGCTCTGGGGAACAGTTTTACACTGAAATAATAGTCTATATAATGGTTAGCCTTTATCTAACAGTTTAAAAAAATCCTGACAAGCAGCTAACTTCATTCAAGTTACCAGAAAATTCAACAATCTTTTTTAACATCTGAAAATTGAAGTTTATACCATGAAATTACACATTTCTACTTTAACATTCAATTTTTTTTTAGAAAGGAAAAAAAGTTTATTTTCAAAAGAACAAGATACTAAATAACAGAAGGCTGTGAAGCATAATTTTTAGAAAGACATCACAAGGGCTTAGAAAACGTATTGTCATTGTCACTTACCGTCCTTGAAATCAATTTCTTTAGAATATATAAAGGATTGTTTTTGAGCCCTACACAGAAAATTGTACTGATGGTATTTATTTAACTCCATAAAATATTTTAAAAATTAACCTTTTGGGGCCGAGCCCGTGGCGCACTCGGGAGAGTGCGGTGCTGGGAGCGCGGCAATGCTCCCGCCGGATCCTATATAGGAATGACCGGTGCACTCACTGGCTGAGTGCCGGTCACAAAAAATAAATTAATTAATTAATTTAATTTAATTTAATTAAAATTAACCTTTTTAATTTAACTAAGGAAGAAAAAGAATTTTAAATATAATTAATAAAATCATTTTGAAAACTCAAATATTTTAGATTCTGTTTAATCTTTTGTGAGATCAAATCTCATTGTAATATATTCTAAGCAATGCATCTCTCTCCAGACACAGAGTTTCCACTGGCTTAAAAGAGGGCACAAAGAAGTACTAAGTAGTGGTTTCACTTGCATTTATTCTAAATTTGACTATAAAATCAAGATATACTGCTCAGAAATTCTCCATGAAAAAAAATCCATATAAAGTTTGAAACCTCCAATCAATCCATTATGTGTCCTTTAAAAAGCCATATTATGGGAAGCATCTCAAACTCATTAAGAAAAATAGGAGGAATATATAATTATGGCAATTAAAATAATGTACTAAGTGTTCTTCCTCACTAACAATTGGTTCCTAAATTAGACGTTTACAACTGGACAAAAGTACTCCACATTGAAATCTTGTCAGATATATATATGTACAGAAATATCAACTTAGTTTTCTCTTAAGTACACATCTGCTACTAGAAATGATCTTACTACACATTAGAACTACACATAAAGGAAACGTTTTTAGTTCTAATCTACAGATTAGAACTACACATAAAGGAAACTTTCTGATATAACTCATGGCTGAGTTAAAATACAGTGGCTATGGTTTGTGTCTACAAAGGGTTTTCTACTAGCTTACTACTAGATAAAAAGAGAACTAGTTTTCTCTCTGGATTTATTCTACTTGATTTCTCTCAAAAAATAGATTCTCTCTTTGCTTTGCCAAAGAGACCAGAACACAGAGATTTCAAAGATAAAAGTAACCTTAAGGAGCCATTTAGGTTATAGGCTCTCACTGAAACTAACACTCTCTAAATTTTGTAAAGTGCTATTACTTAGGTACCAAGGGCCTACAGAAGAAAGAAGATTCAGTGGAATGTGGAGCATGACTCTGCCTCTGTATAAGACTTCATGGCTTTACAGCAGAACACTAACTTGCATTTAGAACCCCCTAAGTCACAAATTTCTTTATATAGCTCAAATAGTTTTAGTGCCACGTCTCTATATGTGCTTTCTCATGAGTTCTAAGAATGAATAAACACTACTGTCTTATACTAGTTAAAGAAATAAAGTTGTATAATAAATATAACATCTACTGCAATAATCCCCAGTTTAATTGGAACTGAAAATCCTAATCAGACATGACTGGCTTTCTGAATATTCTATACTCTCCCCTCTCAAACACTATACTACTCTATGACATATATTTACACTTTAAATTAAATAGAATTAAAATTTACTTTGTCTTTGAACTCATTTCATAACACCTTAAGAAAAACACAAAAATGGGATTGGGGTCTGCTGCACTGACAGTTATTTCCTTTAAACATCCATTTATTTTACAGCATTAGATTCATCAAATCAATAAATAAATACTGAGAGAATACTATACAGGCTTCCATTTGCATCTACACACGTTAAACATAACATACTTCCCAGTATTTTAACGTTGCTTTAATAATTACATTTCCAAATACTGGAGGTAATCATGCTTCTTACTCATTTACTTTCATCAACATGTCTGTACTTCAGTCTAAAAATAGCAGTTGTTTTACAGAGAAATTGTTAACACTTACTGAGAACTGTGGCTTGTCATTTACTCCATTATAAAAAAAATAAATAAAACATAATATTCTGACATATGAGTCTATTTTGGACATACAAAATAGAACTCATCCTAGAAGCCACTTAATAAAATCCTTGGGGCAAATGAGTATATTTGAGGCCTGGTTACCTCAGAAGATCATCATTTTCTGAATATGTTCTTTGGCAATTGAGATCATCTCCTGTTACTGATTCTCTGTTTTATGCTTCAGGGAATTTATGATAGGTTGTTTTTTGTTGAGGGCCTGGCTCTCTATAATATTTTACCTGCCCTGGTCTAAGGAATAACCCAGTTAGTAAACTACAGACCCTAGGGAAAAAATCTTTTTTTTCAGTAGCATACAATTGCTATTTTTATGACTCTATCATTTTCATAGTTTTTAAAAATGTAATCTGAAGGTGCAACCTGAGGCTCTAAAGTAACAAGGATGGTAAAGGAATAAATAACATATGCTCAGGACCCATTTCTGATACATCTGCAAAAGGAAACAGTGGAACTGCATTAATTGAACTTATGACAAGAATTCAAATTTCAGTAAAATAAAAATTATTGTCCAACTTGAAGTATATATGTACGGGCACCTGAATTGCATTAATCAAAGGGCAAAATTTGGGCCATTTCTAGTCTATGAAAATTATTCAAACTTTTATAAATGAATAAATTAGAGACAAAAAGAAAATGCAAAGCAATGTCACCTATAATACTAGTTGTATAAGAAAGACTTTCACATATTTCCCTCTTCTAACCACTCATTAATAATTTTTACTACTGATGAAAACAATCTATATCTATATTGAATATTCATCTTACTGTTTCTTTTTATTAAGTGGCTTAGTGCTAAACATGTTAAAAAAGCTTACATCCTGTTTTTCCACTCTAATCTCTCTAGTCTTTACTAGCCAGTAAGTACACTTAGAATCCTAAAACAAATTTTTTAAGTTTGGCAGTTATTTTGCAATAACATATACTTATGAGTTTTAAAGGTTAGTAATGACTAATTTTCATCAGAAAATTGTCTAACTTGAATATAGAGCTTGTGTTCCCACTTGCATTGTCAAACTATCATTTTATTTATGTAAACAAGGCTTCAATAGGATTTTCCACAATAAGCTCATGTTTATTAAAGCAGACCAATTGTTAAATCATGTTTTTCCCTACTGTTAAATGATCACATCTCAATTTCTCTAAAAAAAGTCTTCAGTCAAATCCAAAAAAATCCCAAATTGATGAAGTTATGTAATAGCACCAACACGTGTTTATAGAAATAAGTGTCACATAAAATAAGATATCCCAAAGACCAGTGTTGATTATGTTGGCTCTTGTTGAAACTGTTCATTTCTACTTAGAGGATTTTAAATTGATGCAATGGAATTCTTTTGGTAACTGATAAAGAAAAGATCTTGTTCAAAAATTGCAACAATCTTGCTTGTTATTTCACAAATTGAGAAATGCCACAAGTAAAATCATACTAACCCCTCTCAATCAATGTCTTATCTAATACCATACAAGAACTCATTTCCCAAAGCCAGCATTAAAAGACACTAAATAGTAAATTTCTGAGTATTATCTCATTTTTTAAACTATCATTTATAATTATATTTTAGGAAGAATTATATTTAGAAAATCTAAAGAAGGTAGACATTACAATTTTCACAAATGACTTCACTTTCCATTATATTTAGCTTTGATTTTTTAAGTTCTATTATTATCTACATACCACTGTAGATAATCTCACAGGCATAAAAATCACTAATCCAGCTATCTTCCTACAGTCAATGCTGGCTCAGGGTAGAACAAGGAAGTGAGTTTATTTCCCTCTTCATAAAAGGCCAAAATAAAAAAAAATTTAAACTACTATTAACAGAAGCATCCTTTTTGATCAACTTTAAATAGTTAATGTACTATATACATAGGAAACTGTTGGTCATTACATTCTAAAGAGAATTTAAGGGCTGGCCGGTTAGCCCACCTGGGATAGTATGGTGCTGGTAACACCAAGGTCAAGGGTTCAGATCCTCCTACCGGCCAGCCACCAAAAATAAATAAATAAATAGAATTTAGAGGTCCCCAGCTCAGTCTTCCACACAATGCAGTAATCCTTTCTGAAATATTTTAGACCCAAGGTAATAAACTGGTGGCGTGAAGACAATTTGCAGTCTGTAGATATAGTCTACTTGGCCTGCACAGAATTTTTTTCTTTTTTAAATAAGCCAACAAACAAAAATCCAGATTTCTGCCTTCTCTTGAAAATTCATGTAGGGCTGCATGTCGCTACCCCTTTGGAGGAGGCATGCTGTCTCCGCTTCACCCCAGCTCCCACCACTTCCAAATGACCCTTCACTTTTGCATCATCTGCCTGACTGCTTTAAGCATCTGAGCATTTTAGTCTGTAACCACTCTTTCAGAGAGACGGTGATCCACTCTGTGGCTGAACATCTCCATTAAATGGGAGAAGCTCACAGCTTTGTAAGTTAAGCAACTCTAAACACTACAGAGATTTGTCTAGAATAATTTCCAGACACTGGAACTAGCCCCATCCTTGGAAACAAGCAAAGTAAGTCTACTCTCTCTTCCACAGGAAAGCTTTCTAGATATCTGAAGGCAACTGACTTCCTAGGTCTTTCGTTCTACTTTAACATCCCAGAGCCTCCAAACATTCCTCGTAGTAATATGTTTTCAAGTACATCCATTGCAATTGGCATGCTCCTCCCCATGAATGAATTCTACTTATGATTTATTTTTTAACTATTATGTATTGATTTATTACTTATATTAGTTATCAGTATTCTTCACATGTAGATATCCTTGATCTAGATGAATGGTCTTAGGATACTTTATACTTTTTGGTCTCAGGATCCATTACACTTTTAAAATTCATTGAGGATCCCAATGAGCTTTTACTTAAGAGAGTTATACTATCACTATTACAGTATTAGAAATTAAAACTGAAAAATTTTTATTTATTAATTAACTCAACAATTCTTAATATAATAGCATGTTTCTATGACAAATAAACACCGCTTCCAAAACAAAATAAACTAGTGAGAAAAGTGGCATTTTTTACATTTTTGCAAATCTTTTTAATGTCTGGCTTAATAGAAGACAGCTGTGTTCTTGTATCTGCTTTGCATTCAATTTCTTGAAATATCATACATCAGGTGGGCTCTGGAAAACTTGGAGAGAATGGGCATAAAAAAATGCAGCACCCAGCCATTGGGATTGTTGGCTCATAGCAGCCCCTTCTCTGGAGAATTACTCAGTAAAACTAGAGCCACCTGGCTTGGGAAGCTCTGTCCACCTATACTTCAACTAATGACTGATAGACAAGCCAATAACTGTCAAAGAATACAAAAGGCCAGCCCCAATGGCACAATGTAAGACTAATTCTGTAATATGGTTTCGTCGGGAAAATAAAAGAAAATGGTCAGGGCCCCTCAGATGTTCAGAATCTTACTGAACATTTGATGCAGTGATAACTGTGCATGTGCACCCAGGTGTTCTTTGGCTATTGTCTGAGGGTGCATGTGGTCATCCAGGTGTTCCTGGGTTGTCTGAATCCACCCAGGTGTTCCTGGGTTATCAGACTTAAGTATAAAAGACAAGTGGCTCTGATCCACAGTGTCCCCCACCCCCTGGCTGCCCCCTCAGAGTGGGGGGGGGGTCACGGGGAGGCGGCTGCTGCTACTGAGGAAGCTGAGAACTGAGCTTGTGTCATCTGCCAACAGCTCCTGGGATACTTCCCAATTACCTAATTTGTGGACCTGCATGTTAGGGGTCTGGTGACACAGCCAGGCATATGAGGGGTATGGTTACAAAGTGCTGGGAAAATATAGAGAAATGGTCAGGTCCCCTCAGATGTTCAGAATCTTGCCAAACATTTGATGAAAATAGGTACGTGTGCCCAGGTGTTCCTTGTTATTGTCTAATGTAAGTGCACATGTGCACCCAGGTGTTTTGGGTTATGGACTTAAGCATAAAGGACTAACGGCTCTGATACACAGGGCTTCTGGGGACACTCCAGGAAGCCACTAGGGCAGCTGATCCTAGCTCTGAATAAAGCCTATTAATTTTTTATCCACGCTCCCAGGACCATTTCCTATTACCTAGCTCATAGACCTGCATGTGGAGGGTTTGTGACCCAGTCTGTACAATGGGTTTGAAGGGTCTGTTAGCCCTAGCCCTAGCTTTACACATAGCCAGGTATATGAGGGGTCTGGCGACCCAACCTGGCATGTGAGGGGTCTGTGACCCAGTCTGCACAATGGGTTTGAAGGGTCTGCAGGCCCTAGCTCTAGCCCTAGCAATACAGTTGGCTACGTTGGCAGGATTCTGACAGCTGCCCTAACTATACAGGTTTATGCTCTGGAGCTTCACAGGGGATCAGACTAACATTAGTCTATAGCCGAAACCACACTCTTCCATAGCTTTTATACCCTTTCTCTGTCCTGCTTTCTCTACTCCTTTCACTTAAGAGCACATCCTTAATAAATCACTTGAACAGGAATCTCCAGCTCAGGCTCGGCTTCTGGTGAACCCAACCCAAGACATCTTTCATCCCATCAGGACTATTGCAATATGGACTCTGGAGTGCATCATATTAACTAACCATCTCAGCTGTGCAGCATCTCTTTTATGCTAAGCATTCTGTTATCAAGTAGCACAGTGATTCTCAAAATGTGGTCCTGGGACCAGCAAAATCAGCAACCCCTGGGAACTTGTTAGAACTGCAAAATCTCAGGCCTCACTCCAGACCTACCAAATCAAAAACCCTGGGGGTGGGGCCCAGTAATTTGTTTTAACAAGCTCTCCAGGTGATTCTCATGTCCACTGAAGTAATAACCATCACTGTTACAATGGTTAAGAGCATGAGTTTTGGAGTCAAATTTAATAACTTCCTAGCTATTGTCCTTAGGTAAGCTTCTTAACCTGTGTCTCAGTACCTTATATGTAAAATGAAGATAATATAGGTATCCCTATCATAAGATGAAATGAATTAATACATGCAAATCACTTAGATTAGTGCTCAAAGTGCTCAATAAACTTAGGCTACTGTCTTTATTACTGTTATTGTTGTTATGGTTATTATTAGTATTATCAACTGTTTTCATCCACCTTCACGAGCATTATCCATCAATTAGCCATATTAGTATCTATTGTCACAGGGTTTTTATGAGGATTAAATAACATAATAAAGTAACTAGTAAGATAAACTGGCACAAGATAAGGACACAATAAATTACCATTGTTAAGTATTATTTTGTGAGAGTTAAAATGTTAATACTTGAAGGCATTATGCTGACACAAATGTTTGTTGAAAGAGAATCTATTAAAGTCCTTGACAAAAATATTGCTGGGAACTAAACAAATAGAAGTGCTCTCTAACTCCACCAAAGCCCTTCACTCATGCTTGATATCTACTCACTCATACATCCACGTTGCTTAGGTATGGTTCTCCAACTGCCTACATACACAATTAACTTAGGAAAAAATGTAGAAAAATTATTTTATAACCTAAGTAAGTTAGGCAGTCTAAATATACTATGAATTATCAAATAATCAAAAATAAAACACTGGAGTTGACTGACTAGACAATGAAGGGCTTATCGTCAGATTCCGTTCCTGTGACAACTCTTACAAACATTACTAAAAACTCATTGCAGATCTCTCTTCTTAAACATTGTTAATTTTTCTATGTAAACGGTGAAAAAAACACATTAATATCTAGTGGAAACTAAACTCTTTCAGAATTCAATCAATTCTAAGTAGTTCACTTGAAAACCCAGCTTATATCAAAATATAGGAGTATCTGATCTTTCAAGTGAACTGATTCTAAGGGTAACCAAATCTGAAGATTTAGTAAAACAATAGATATTTATTGAGTCATCCTACCTCCATGGGGGTTAGAGTCTAAGAAAACAATCTGGCTTTAAACACCATATATATAAGTCTAAGGAGTACTAAGAAAGAGAAATTAAAAAAATATATTTTTAAGGCAAATCGTTGAAGAGAGTGAATAGGAACAAAAGTTACTAAAAGAAGAGAAAAAAAACCAGCCTTATATGTATATATGTATATGCTTGTATATGTATGTAATCTTTCAATTACTGTCTCTGATATTTCTCTATTGTTTATTTTTACAATGAATACATACAATTGTTCAACAATAAGAACTACAATAAGGCTATTTGCATTTTGATAAAAAAAAAAAAAATTGAAAAAAATCCCAGAAAACCATTAAGCTATTAGCACCTCAATAAAATTTAATTTAGCAAGGTTTTCAAGTCAAGGCTAAAGTACCCTAAGGGATGAGACCCAGATCCAGCATATTTTTAAGGAGATAGCAGAAAAGGGTTAAAGGCAGATCAGGCAAAAAGGTCTCCAGTCAAGTATTAAGCAACCTAGGAATAGGTCTGTATTATCCTGAGGGGATGTCCCTAGAGAAAAATGTGGATCTTAACTGTACCACAATTTTTACTTTCAATATTATAAAAGAAAATACCTCCTTCTGCCCCTACAACAGTCCCAGGATCGAACAGCAGTTAATTTTCTAAATATATATTTTAATTTATACTTCACAAAAACTGAAAAGAACATGATGCATTAAACTACTCACCTCCATGGAAGGACATGTCTGTACACAGGCAGATGTTCCTGGATGTGACACCACAGTCCCATTTTTAACTTGAAAGTGTGTTTTGTACATGTAGCCATCAGAACAGTCCTGCGTTCCATCACCAAAGAATACAAAAGAAAATGCCAATTATTTTAAGAATTCACCATTCTAAGAGCTACTTCTCATAAATCCTAAAACGAACAATGAGAAACTAGCTGTACTAAATGAAATAAGATGACATGGAAAAAGAGACTAGTCCAATACACCCTGCACATAGTAGACACTCAATAAATAGAAGCTTTAGTCTCCTCCTACCTTTCTCATTTATTAATGATATTCCACTTTTTCCTAGATTAAATCCTCCCCCATGTTTTTTTCCCTGACTAGTCCATAGCACCAAGGTCATAGAGAATAACTTTAGCTTGCCAGCTATTAAAAAGCATTTAAGCTTATAGAAATATCTTGTCACATAATTAAAATTGATTTTTAAGACATTTACATAGAAAAAGATCTTAGGAGGATTTGCAACAGATCTTGAAGCTGGAAGAGATCTTACATTTCAATTTCTTTTTCAAGGTAAAATCTCTAAGAAAATGTCCCAGGGAGGTAATTATGCAGTATCTGCCTGAGCACTTCCAGGAACCTGCACTTTTTATTCCCTTACACACAGCCACTTCCATTTTGGTGCACTGTACATTGAGAAACTTTTGTCATATTGCATTGAAATGTTTCCATAACTTTAATTTATGGGATCTAGTTCTACCCTATGGAGTCTAATCCCTTTTCCACAGAGCTGTTCTTCAAAGAGTTGAATAAAATTACTACCATTTTCAAATATTCCTTACAAGATATGGTTTCCAAGCCCTTCATCAGTTGTATTTCTCTCTTGTTTCTTGTACTTTCTCTTAAATACACTAATGAATGATGTTCATCTAGCTGTAGTCAGTTCCAGTTTTTTAAGGCAAAACTTGTTTAAATTCAATAAAATCATATGCAAGAATACCTCCCCGTGCATAATAAGCACACTCACAGCCAATGAATATAAATTCTCCACCAAATTTTCATACTAACATTTACATTTTAACAAAATGAAAATAATAACTAAGGAAAAGTGGTTAAATAATCTTCTTAAAAGAGGGAAATTTGGATTTGGATGCAGTGACACAGACACACAGGGGAGAAAGTCACATGAAGTTGAAGATTGAAGTGGTGCATCTACAAGCTAAAGGATGCCAAGGATTTCCATCAACCACCAAAAGCTAGAGGAGGCAAGGAAGGATTCTTTCCTGGAGGCTTCAGAGGGACCATGGCCCTGCTGCTATGGGTTAAATGTGTCCCCCAAAGTTCATGTATTGAAAACTTAATTTCCATTCTGACAGAGTTAAGAGGGTAGGAAATCCAATTATGGTAATTAAAAGACGGGGCTGTTAAGAGATGATTGGATTGTGAGGACTATGTCCTCATGAATGGATTAATCCATTGATGGTTTAATAGGTGCTCATGGGCATGGCTATGGTGCCTTTAGAAGGAGAATGAGTGAGCAGTTTAGCTCTCTTGCTCAGTTGCTCTCTCGCCATGTGATACCATGGTCACCAAGGGACTCTGTAGAGTTCCCACCAAGAAGGCCCTCACCGGATGGGTTCCATGAACTTCCCAGCCTCTAAAACTGTAAGTAAATTTTGTTTCTTTATAAACTACCCAGTTTCAAATATTCCATTATAAGTGACAGAAACAGACTAATACACCTGCCAACACCTTGATTTCAGACTTCTCCAAACTGTAAGAAAAGAAATTTCTGCTATTTTAAGTCACCCAGTGTGTGGTACTTTGTTACAGCATCCCTTGGAAACGAACTGTAAGGTAAATTATCAAATATCCGATACTATCATTTTTAATTCTTTCATTAAGGTTATGCGTTTTGTCCATGGAATTATTGTTTTAAATTCCAGCTCTACATCATCCAACCAAAAAGCACATTCTGTGATGGCCTTCTACCAATGAAATCTTTGTATTTCGACAGTGTAAATTTAATATTGGCTTAAACTGAGAAAGATATATGTAGTGACTTGTTGCTGCTGTTTTACATCAAGCATCCATTCCCCCTTCTTTTGGAACAGTAGTCAGTTTTCCTTTAAGGAATTATTCCCTTCTCCACTGTCAGTGTTGACAGGTCCTCTCAGCCCCTGGGATGGGCACAGAACCCCAAGCTGGCCAATCAGTCCTGCTGGCACAAGGATTCAGAAAGGCAAATGATCTCTACTCAGGGCCAATGAGATGCAGTTTAGTATTTGGTTTTGCGGGTGTGGGAGGGCTGTTCTCTTTTCCACTGGGTTTGAACCAGAAAGATAAAAAACCTGGCAGCCATCATGTAATTAAATAAATGTAGAGGAAAGCAAAGCCATGAGATGCAGATAGACCAGATTCGGATTACACTATTTACACTAGCCATACTTGAAGCTACCTGAAGTAGTTCCACACTCACATTTTTCCATTACATGGTCCCAAAAAATCCCTTTGCTTCACCCAATGGGTTAGATTTTCTGTCACTTGCAACCAAAATAATCTTGCTGTTAAATGACGTATTATGTTCAATAGTATAAAAATACAAGATTTTTACTGTATTGTATTGTTACCCTCACTATGATAATCAATACTTGATTATATAAAATATTTATCAAATACAATAAAACTATAATGGTATGTATTTTCAAGAAAAAGTACTTGCAGTTCACAATTTCAAAATGAACTAGCCATAGAGAAAAAAAAAAAAAACTCTGAAGACATTCAAAGAACAGTTAGAGATAAACTGTCTGTACCTAATATAACTCATCAAGTGTGGGTAATCATTCTATTTTGTATTTTTCTATACCTGAGCAGTGGACATAAAACCTTTTCTTAAGGGATAATACAATTTAGTAAAACTCTAATTAGAATGCAAAATACATCTCTTTTGACATCAAAAGAGGTGAGTCAAATATTCCTGTGCACCTATGTTATAAAACCTAATAAATTATCCGGTCTCTTTCCAAAGAGTTAAGATAAAGATATATGTCATTTTTCTTTTTCAAAGTTACTTATAATTGAAGGAATTTCAAATTCCATCTTAGTTCATTTCTAATAATATTTATTACTATCTATAGGGAGGAGCACAAGGATTTTTGACCCAGTCTATATTTGGTAGTGAGAATTTTCTCTTCAGTCTCAATCTCTTAGTCAAGATTAGCCTCAAAAAATTAAATATTGAAAATGGCAAGTTGTTTGCATTTTGATTTCCCTTCAAACATTTACTTTCACAGAAGTAGGTCTTTCTGCTATACTGTTTTAATTTGGGCAGAAAAATATGTTTTGTCTTCATTGTTGACAGATGTCTTTTTAGAGACAAGCAAACATAAAAGCATGAGAACCACTACCCTAAGTCAGCTCTGCAGTTCATCCAGTGCCGTACTCAACATTCAACTCAAATCTTCCCTTTGCAATGAAGTTTCCCCTGACTGTTCCAATCAATACTTCTCTCTGGCTTCCCTGCATTCTTTTTGTATTTACCATAGCTTACAATTCAACATTTAACTCTTCTTTAATTTTTATTAACATTTGTTAGTTTTATTTCCCCCAATAGATCATAAACTCAAGGTCTAGGCCCCAGCTCTTGAGGGAAGTCAGGGTCTTAACTACACAATCCAGATTGCTGTTGCACATACAACCTGATCTAGATAGTCTGAAAACATTCTGGACCAGCTGGGAGAATGTAAAAACAAAGGGAACCTTGCAGTTTACTCAGTTCAACCCTCTCATTTTAGAGATAAGTGGGTGAAGGACTGAGCATTTCTAAGAAACTTATCTTACAGCTAATTAGGAGCATAGCTGGAAGTGGGGAGCCAGTCTCTTGACCCACGCATTCTTTCAAGTACACTGAGCAAATTCTGCCACAGAGCAGGACTGTGGCAGAAACACCTTACTGATGTTCGTGGCCTGGTGTAGGCCAGCGCTTTGCACTTTGAGTAACAAAGTGAAGCCACTCAAGCGTGGTCTGGGGATCAGCAGCCTCAGCATTAGCTGAAAGCTTATTAAGCATGCAGAATCTCAAGCCCCCCACCGCAGCCTCCTGAATCTGTATTTAACTGGATCCTCAGTTGATTCATGTGCACAATTGGAAGTACTGAGAAACGTGCACTGCAATCCCTGACTCAGAGATTGCAAACTGATTGCATTAACAATGGTTCTCAGCCCTAGCTGCACATTAGAATCACCTGGGGAGTTTTCAAAATGGTTGAGAACCACTGCACTAAATTCATTAGAGCCTCCTTTTTGAACTCAGAGAAGAGCAGTCAACCAAGTAATCTACAGATGCCTCAGGAGAAAAGGCCACAAACAACTCAAGACCTTCAGGAACACTCACTTGGAGTTCTCCAAATGTTAAAATCACCTCTGTTGATACTCATCTTGGAGATCTGGCCAAGCTGAGACTGCCTTTTAAGTGGTCTTTACTACTACTTCAAACCCAACCTTCTGGCAATTTGCCCAGCCTTGACCTGGTCCTCTGTAACTGCCATTAATCTTGTAACTTAAAATTGCTCCACGTCCAACTACACTTCAGCTATCAAGACACCTTGCTGCTCATCCGCCACGAAGCAAGTTGCTTCATTTTGTCACTGTAGAAGGGAAATTAATAGGAAATATCCAGGTGCTATATAAATCAGACACCACTAATAAAAACAGAACATTTCCTCACAACCAAAACTCTCCCAGTTATCTAAATAAAATGACCTTTACCTTATACTAAAATAAGAATAAAGATTTAAATGAGAAAAACAATACCATAAATGGGCTAGATTAAAATATTGGAGAATATATTAGGGCCAGCTCATGGCTCACTCGGGAGAGTGTGGTGCTGATAACACCAAGGCCACGGGTTCAGATCCCTATATAGGGATGGCCGGTTAGCTCACTTGGGAGAGTGTTTATTTATTTGTTTGTTTGTTTGTTTGTTTTATTATATTTTTTAAAGTTTTATATTTATTAATTAATTTATTTATTATAATATAAAGACTTTTAAAAATATAATAAAAAACCAGAGGTCAAAAAGATTGATAAAATATATTACATGGGAAAAAACCACCATAAATTTAAAAAGTCAAAAGATAAATATTAAAATGTGAAAAAAGATTTGCAGCTCATATCATAGAATACGACTAATTTTCTAAACATACAAATAGCTTTAATTTTCTCAAAATAAAAATAGTTCCAACAAATCAGTATGAAAAAGACCAACAGCCCAATAAGTAAATAAACTAAAGATATACAGATAGATAGTTCACTGAAGAGGAAATACACATGGATAAAAATATGTGCAATGTTAGCCATAATGTAACTGCAAATTAAAAACTGTGATAAGATTTTTGATCTGTCAGGCTGCCAAAGATCAAAAAGTATGAAACACACTGTGTAGACAAAAAGATATGATTAAAACAGGCAGGCACTCTCATACATTGCCAGGGGCAGGGGGGTTTAAATTAGTATAACATCTCTGAAAAACAAGCTGGCAATAACTAAAGTAAAAATGCACATACCTTGGAACCAGAAATGTTACTTCCAGGAATTTATCTTACAGATATGAGTACAGTCACACATGTAGGAATTAAAATCTATGCAATGATATATATTAAGTATTGTTTTAATAGTATAAAATTGGAAACAACCTAAATGTCCATCAGTAAGGACTGGTTAAATAAATTATGGTATATCCAAATAATGGAATGCTATTCAGCCACAAAAAATAATGAAGAAGTTGTATACGTATTGGTATTGAATAATAACCAAGACAGATCATTAAGTAAAAAAATTAAAAAGTGCACAACGGTATGTATATATGTATGCTACCATTTGTTTAAATATAAGTGCATATGGTGTATGTGCACTAAATATATATGGAAAGACACTCAAGACCCTGGTATCAGTGGTGAGCTAGGAGGCTCTGGGTAAGGAGGGTGGGAGGATTAAAAAGGAGACTTTTTTAATGTATAAATATCCTGTGTCTAAATAAACACTTCATTCTATACAAACAATTGGCTGCCCTTTGCACACATGCCTCCAGGCCATCACATTGTTGCAGTAGACTCCAGTCTTGAGCTCTTAGGGAAAAATGTCCTGAAGGCCTCATAGAACCCCAGAGAGACAAGCAAGTTTTCTCCTGTAGTGCTGACTGCATTTTGGATGGAGATCTAATGATTTCCTAACAGAACATGTTTGAGTCTGCTTTCTCACAAACTGTCATAGGGCTATGCCACTTAGTAAGCTAATGTTATGCCTGCTGGAATACAGCTACCCAAATAATTACAGGGCTTCTGTTGCTGAATTTTTTTTTTGATAGTTTTTTTTATTGAAACAATTGATTATATATATTTGTGGGGTACAGAATTGAATATCAATACATGTGTACAATATGTGGTGATCAAATCAGGATAATTACTATACTTATGTTTGCAAAATGTAATCAGTCTTTGTGATCCTTAACTAATTTCTCACTAACCCCTTTCCTCTCCCCCCCTTTCCCACCTCTAACAATCACAGTTCTGCTCTCTCTTTTTTTTTGAAAACTCAATGTATCCCTGTTTGCAGACAACATGATCCTATATTCAGAAAAACCTAAAGACTCTACCAAAAAACTCTTAGAGCTAATAAACAATTTCAGTAAAGTTGCAGTATATAAAATCAACACACAAAAATTAGTAGCGTTTTTATACTCCAGTAACAAACTAGCAAAGAAAGAAATCAAGACAGCAAGCCCAGTTAAAATAGTCACCAAAAAAAATGAAATACCTAGGAATCAATTTAACCAAGGAGATAAAAGATCTCTACAGTGAGAACTACAAATCACTGCTGAAAGAAATGAAAGAGGACGCAAAAAGATGTAAAGACATTCCATGTTCTTGAATTGGAAGAATTAACATTGTGAAAATGTTCATACTACCCAAAGCAATCTACAGAGTCAATGCAATCCCCATCAAAATACCAATAACATTCTTCACAGAAACAGAAAAAACAATCCTAATATTTATCTGGAACAACAACAGACCCTGAACAGCCAAAGCTATCCTGAGCAAAAAAAAAATAAAGCCAGAGGCAAAACACTTCCTGAGTTCAAACTATACTACAAAGCTATAGCAATCAAAACAGCATGGTACTGGCATAAAAAAGACCCCCCCAGACCAATGAAACAAAATAGAGAACCCAGAAATCAACCCACAGACTTACAGCCAACCAATCTTTGCCCAGGCAACAAGAATATACATTGGGGAAAAGACTGACTCTTCAATAAACGGTGTTGGGAAAACTGGAAATCTTTATATAAAAAAATGAAACTAGACCCATACCTCTCACCATATACCAAAATCAAAATGGATTAAAGACTTAAATATAAGACAAACTATAAACCTCCTAAAAGAAAACAGAGGGGAAACACTTCAGGATATAGGACTGGGCAAAGACTATAAATATGACCCCAAAAGCACAGGCAACAAAATAAAAAATAATCAAATGGAATTATAGCAAACTACAAAGCTTCTGCACAGCAAAAGAAACAGTCAACAAAGTGAAAAGACAATCTATAGAATAGGAGAAAATATTTGCAAACTATGCATCCAACAAGGGATTAATATCCAGAATATACAAAGAATTCAACTCAACAGTAAGAAAACAAGTAATCCAGTTAAAAAATGGGGAAAAGAGCTGAATAGATTGCTCTCATATGCATAATTTTAGTAAGATTTAAAGATCTTCTCTAGAAAAATGCTGTTATCTAAAAGAAAAGGGTTGGTTATCTAAGAGCCTCAGCCCTACTTTGAAATGAAGTATTGTATATGGTGCTTAAACTCAAGTTTACCACCCAGAATGACCAGCTGCCAGAAGGGCTTGGCAAGATCAGCAGGGAGGAAGACAACTAAAGTTTCTAGGCACTGCAGGCACTTATCAAACAAGGCCTCCAAGGTCAGTAGAGCCTTAAGGAATAGGCCAAACCTAAACCACAGATCTCAAGTCATTGTTCTTTCCCATTGTAGATCAAACCAATACTATCAATAGCTGCCCCAAACTGATTAACCTTGGTGGTGAAAAAAAACAAAGCTTACAGTGGATAGGTCAGGCATTAAACTAATATCTGCCCATTTTTAAAAAGCGAAAGTTAGATGGTAGGAAAGTAATTGTGATGAATGTAGAAGATCCTCCAGAACATACAATTCTGAATGTGTTCATTTGTCTCAATCCCAAGCCCACCCCCAATACCCACCCAATCCCAGTAACAGCAGTTTCAATTTCTGATAGTGTCACACCTTCCAAATGCAGGTGTGGATCCTGGCCATGGCTGACTCTGATGCCTCTGGTAATGTTCTGTAAAAAGGCAAGTTAATATGAAAAGTGACCAGATCCAGTGTTGGGAAAATATAGGAAAATGGTCAAGGCCCCTCAGATGTTCAGAATCTTGCTGAGCATTTGATGTAAATATGCACGTGTGCACCCAGATGTTCCTTGGCTATTGTCTAATGTAATTGTGTATGTGCACCCAGGTGTCCTGGGTTATGGACTTAAGTATAAAGGATGAGTGGCTCTGCTCCATGGGGCCTCCTTGCCCCCAGGATGCCCCTAGCGGGGCTATGGGGAGACCACTACTGCTGCTGGAGGCTGTTGCTGCTGGTGCCCCTGGTATGCCCCGAAAGGCCACCACCGCTGCTGCTTCTGCTGCTGTAAGCTGCTGCTGCTACTACTGAATACTGAGCTGGTGTTGCCTGCCAATGGCTCCCAGGATCTTTCCCAATTACTTAGTGTGGAACTGTGTGTGAGGGGTCTGATGACCCAGCCAGGCATGTGAGGGGTCAGTGACCCAGTCTATACAACAGGTTTGAAGGGTCTGTGAGCCCTAGCCCTGACAATACAAATGAAAAACTTAGTGTAATTAAAATAATGAAACATTTTGGCTTTAATTACGAAATGCCTAGCCATACAATTGGTGTAGCTATTGGCCCTTAACCTGACACCCGATCAAAGTAAGTCATGGGTAACTGCTGGTCTCTGGCTCATTTAGACAAAAACTGAAAAGACCAACAGCTCAAGAAACCAAAAATTCACCAGTGAAAGAAAATAAGGATATAATATATTTCACCTTTGAAAAAGAACTTTCCATGTCTCTAACTTTCCCCTGGTCCTGAAGTATTTGTGTGTTTAGTAAGCACAATCATTAATTAAGTAGTCAGCCATACCTCAGAACTTTCCAGGTCAGAGGGCTGGAAATATACGTCAGATAATAAGTTCCACCTGAGGAAGCTGGGCCTGTCTTTCTGGGAAAGAAGTCTTCTGGATGTGTTCAGTCCAATAGAGGCTTATATTCCCTTGCTTCACCATCTGCATGATATAACCCACAATTATTGCTTTTATTTGTGTGACCTTTGGTTCTTGATTGGAAGTTCTCTACCTCTGCACAGTTTAAAAGATCTTTCTTATTGTGGTAATGCTATAAAACTAAAAGAGAATTTGAAGGATTCTGACTTAGGAAATAGTCTCTGTCTAGCAGTAGTGTGACAGTGGGTTATCCTGCCTTCTACCACAATACTTAATTCTCCAGTGAACATAAGCAAACTTATTATATACTTTTGTTAGGTTTAAATTTCTGATCAACGTATAAACAAAGTACAGAGGTCTAAATTACAGTTACTGAACAGAACATAAATATTACAAATCTTGATGATGTAAAAATAATGATATAATTAATCAAAAAATCAGAAGGAAAAACAGGAAGGAAGGTGGGAGGTAGTATAAGTACACTAAATTCCTCACCTGTCATAGCAAGAATCAATAGTTATTGTCCAAAGATGAGAAGTCAGGAATCAGAAGTATATCTTGTAAAGTTATAGGGGTAACCATAAGAATAACTAAGGGATTATTCATCATCAATAGGGGTTCCATTAAACAAATTAAAATCATCCATACAATGGAATACTACATAGCGATTAGAAATAATGAGGGTTCATTTCCCCATACTGGCCAGCCACAAAAAAAAAAAAAAAAAAAAAGATAGAAATAATGAGGTAACTGTATTTGCTTACAAAGAAAGATGCCAATGATGTGATGTTAATTGGAAAAAGTAAGTTACAGAACAATGATCCCACTTATGCACATATATGTATACTCGTAAATGTGTACATATATTTATAAGTGCATAGAAAAACCAAAATGAAGCCAATACTTCTTTCCTAGGTTACTACCTAATTTTAGCACACCTTCGCTTTGTTTTTCAAGCAGACATTATTTGATGCCACTTAGGGCTTTCAATTTTCAATTTCATTCAATAAAGACATGCTGAGAACACCAGCACTGTGCTCATTTGTGTAAGAGTTTAGTTTTTGTGCAATATTCCTCCTCCCTTTCCTGGCAGGACTCTCAGACCCACCAAGTCCCCCTTCTTTTCACCACCAGCCCCTTCCTGACTTCTAGAAGAGCAGTAGAACACCACTCTTCCCATTCCCCTGATGCAGGTCAAATCACAGCAAGAACAGCAGCCTCAAGGAATAAGTAGCAGAAGAAAGTGAGCCACCTGTCAGGCCAGAAAAGGTTAATGAGAGCAATTTGGTGACTTTATCTTGGGGGAAGCACACATGCACATATGTTTACATACAAGGGTGCTTCAGAGAGCTCATGAAAAAATGGAATTGAAAGATAATACAGATCTTTCCGTGAACTTTTTGAAGACCCCTTTGTATACTTCCTCAGCCCACTTATCTCACACATTTCTAAAGAATGATTAAAGTTCAAATAATGCTAAATTCCTTCCCTTTCTTGGAGCCAAAGCATCAAAATAAGTTTAAAACACACTAGTTCAGATATCCTACACTTCAAACAGATATCTCTACAGTGTCAGTTTTCACTATTAAGCATTTTCTTTTCCCTCTTTCATTTTTTAATAACGTTTTGTTTTCAGGTTTTCAACTTGCCCATTTTGAGTTTTCAATTTTCAGTTCATAGAAGTGGGACCTCCGTGTGTGCCCTCATACTTGTTATTATATTAAACTATTTGGTTTTGGCTCCCAGAGCATTCCTGCTTATTTGTGCCAGAGGAATGGCCAAGGGATGATATAACTGATTGGAGGGGAGGTGGAGGACCTGCTATAGAAAACTAGTTTTTTTTCTCTCTTTATTCCTCCTTCCAATTTAGGTTTGTAGAGATTTTACCATATTTTGTCTGTTTTCTCTCATTGAAATGTTCTCACAGGTTTAGTTTGCTTTTCCAATATCGTAAATAAAATAAGAAAAAAACATACTGATGACCCACATTCTGACCTTCCCCATCATGATTTCGGGATTTAAAATTACTCCAAATCTTATTCCTTTCATAAATAAATTATTGCTTTTTAAACCATTGGCTATTACAAGAGAATTACTCAAGAGAATTAAGAGATTAAAGTAGTTTTGTACTTTATTAAATTGAAATAAATTTGATATATCAATGGTAGAAAAATTATCAGGGTAGCAAGTTTTTACTTTGATTTCAAAGCACTATCCCCAAAAAGCAGTACGAATAATTTATTAACTTTCCCAGTTTTTAGTGAAATGAAAGGTGCTTGAGCTTAAGCAGTTTAACTCCTCAGAGAAGGATCCTGCTACAGGGTGGGGAGGACAAGGGAAGTAAGAAAGTCCTCCTTGGGATGGGTGCTGTACAAAGAACCACAAACTGGGCATCTTGAAACAGCACAAATTTATCCTCTCACAGTTCTGGAGGCCAGAAATCTGAAATCAAGGTGTTAGCAAGGCCATGCTCTCCTTCCTTGACTCTTCCTAGCTTCTGGTTGTTGCCAACTTGTAAACACATTATTCCAATCTCCACCTCTGTCTTCACATGGTCTTCTCCCCTGTGTGTCTGTGTCTCTGGGATTAAATTTCCCTCTTCTTATAAGGAAACCAGTCATATTATATTTAGGACTCACCCTAATCCAGTATGACTTTGTCTTAACTTGATTATGTCTGCAAAGACCCTATTTCCAAGTAAGATCACATTCATAAGTTATGGGTGAACATGAATTTGGGGGGACACTATGGAGAAGCAGAAAGTGGTGGAAGAAAGGCAGTCCTACAGTTGCCGCACCTACCACAGAGACAGCCTGCCCAGGAAAACAGCCGAGGTAGGACAGTGTGGATGGACAGTGTTTCAGCTGTTCCAGCCTGAGGATGAGCACACTTGGCCAGATTCTCAGGGCTCTTGCTGGAAACCTTGGCTTAGGCCAAGAATGGGGCAGAGGGTACCGACAGCTTTTAGAGAAGGCTACATGGTAGTATAATCACTGCTTTTTAATCCATGGAGCCTGGATAATGTGAGATTGAAGACTTTACTGAGGTCATTCTGCTTGCCAAAAAGAGCATTCAATATTCACTACTTGGATCTGTACCAGACATGTGGCAAACTCACTCAGTCAGCAGAAAGGAGAGACAAAGAGGGAAGAGAAGGAAGGAGAAAGGGAGGATGCAACCCACTCAGCCTTTTTTATTAATGTAACTAAAATTTCTTGACATATTTCCCAGAATGAGTCACAATCTCTGCCCTCCTAGTTATTTCCATTCCAAGCCTGTGAATGTTGAAAGCTCTTACACTAAATTCCCTCTCTTTCTGTATCATCTATCAGAACTCCTGCTTCCCATAGCTTGGCATTAATAAGTTGCAGAAGGAGGAGGAAACCATTGCCTCTGCATCAAGGCAGCAGCTTCATGAAAGCTAAGCCAGCACAATGCAACAGCAGAAGGGACAAGAGTATACCATCTCAGCCCACAAACCTAAGGGAGTCTTCCTTGAATACCTGCTCTCCATTTCTATGAGTTTAGAATATTTTCCCACTGCTGTGGTCCTAATTTTAGGGTTGGAAACAGACCAATTAAACTGATGGCCATATATGTAATAACTCTTAGCCTAACATTTGTATCTATTAAATTTATATTTCACATAAATGGGGGGATGCACTGGTATCCTTCAAGAATTTTTGCATTCTTTAGTGTTTCTTTGGCCTACTAGCTATGATAGAGTAACAGAGATTAGATTTACTCTTCCACCTTAACAACTAAAAAACCAAACAAAAAAATATAAAGTAGGGGTTTTCAGACATTGGACACAAGAAGGCTGGACAGTGATCTCTGAGAAAAGGGAAATAACAAGTGTCCAAACTCACTGCCCGGAGAAAGTTTCTAGGCCATAGCACAGGGAGGGGGAATCCAAATAGAGCCCCCAGTATCACTGAGTTGAGGAGACAGAATTCAGAGCTTGGGAAAACAGAGCAATAAAAACCTATGGGGCAGAGCACAAAAGAGGTACAGAGAGAAAGAATTCTGGAGATCCTCAGAGGAGCACCCTTGAGCCTTTGAGTAGTAATCTGCACATGCATGTGAGGAAACTATTGAGTGCTGGCAAGAAATAGTGAAAAGAAGTAGGCAGAACAATCCTCAGAACCCACATAGAGCCAGGAATAGTTCATATTCACACCAGCCAGAGTGGAAAAATATCCTAACATGCACAGCAATGAGTAGCATCATTAGAAAGGAAATGCCTTAGTGGTGATCCAAATTAGACCTAGTTTATAAAGGCTGTTCAGGACCTACCCTAACAGATTTTAAAAATAGTCCTTGAAAGAAACAAACTTATACCAAGAATCTTAACTGCATTCCAGAAAAAGCCTGAAATATTTAAAGAAAAAGAAAAAATCCAGCACACACATTTGGCATCCAATAAAAAATTACTAGGCATGCAAAGAAACAGGAAATATGACTACAACCAGAAGAAAAAACAGTCAATAGAAGCAGACCCACAAATATGCAGATGATATAATTAGAGACAAGGACATGAAGACAGCTATTATGAGTATATTCTATGTCTCAGAAAGTAGAAGAAAGCATGAGAATAATGAGCAAAGAAATGGAATATATAAAAAAGATCCAAATCAAACTTCTAAAGATTAAAAAATGCAATATGTGAACTGAAAAATACACTGAATAGGATTAACAGCAGATTAGAAACTGCAGAAGAAGAGTTTAGTGAACTTGAAGACATAGCAATAGAAACGATCTGAAATGAAACACAGAAAGGAAAAAATACTGAAAAAATAAATAGAGCATTGGTAGCTGTGGGACATTAAAGTGGCCTAAAAACCATATAATGGGAGTCCTAACGTTTTGTATTTTATCCAGTTCTGAGCATTTCAAGGATTTCTGGAGCTAATTAACCTAAGAGCAATTTAGCTTTATTTTCTCATTTCTAATAAGCATTAGTAAAAATAAATGTATTTTACTTACTATATGACTAGACCCATTTTTGTATTTTTATCTCCTTTTAGAAGTCTTTTTCTATTTTAACTTTGCCGATTTTAAACATTTACTACCCAATTACTCTAAGATATCTTACACTTAAAAATACTACTCAGTGCTTGTTACCAGTTTTGAGATACCAGTATTTCAAGGTAAATATGTAACAAAAATCTCAAAAACATAGTTCTTTTGTATGACATCTAAACTCACTCATTCATCCAAAAATAGTTATGGAATTCTCATTACGTTCTGTGTACTAGTTACGCCACAGTGAGCAAGACATACAAAATCTTTGCCCTGGCAAGATTATATTCTGATATGGGAGACTAAAAATAAGCACGTAAACAATAAAATATATAATTCTAGGAAGTAATAACTCTTACAATGAAAACAACAACAAAAAGTATCTGCCCTCATAGAACATGAGAAAAACTAAAAAAGACAGACAATAAATATAGGAAAAATTACATTTTATGTCATTGTGATAAGTGCCCTGAAGATTAAAATAGACAGACCAGATATTGGAAAGGTATGGAAAGAAGTTTTTTTACATAAATAATCAGAGAAAGCCTCTTGGAAGTGTTTTCATTTGAATAAAACAAAGATCTAAATGAAATAAACATGCAAACCAGGCAGCAATCTGAGGGGAAAAATTTCCAGACAGAGAGAATGACTAGTGCAAAGGTTCTGTAGCAGAAATGTGTTTAGTGTATGTGAGGAACTGCAAAATAGTTAATACAATCTGATCATGTAGGGACTTATTTTTATTCATTTTATTCTGAGTGCCTATGCTGAAAGTATTCTAAAATGGAATTGGGTCACAACACACTAACTGCTTTTTCTTCAACACATAAAACCACAGTGGAAAAAAAAAATTTGTAGTTTAATTACACAAAGACAAGCCCTATTAAATTGTAGTGTATTTTCTTCTAGTGCATTTTTTATGCATAAAAATTGTTTAAACGTGGTCTTAATCATACTGTAAATACAACTTTGTAAGCTATTTTTTTCAAATAAGGATGCTATGTCATATGATTTTTCAGTGTCATAGACTTTGTGAATATCACTTTAATGGTTATGTAAAATTGCATATGGGTGGTCATAACAGTCCACAATAAGTATATTCACCATTGTTAGAAATTTGATTCAAATTTGAATAAAATTTTTCCTCCCAGAATTCAAACAATATGATTTTTGAGTCAAATATTAATAGATATTTTTTAAGTTTCTGATATATATTGCGAAGATTTTTTCAAAGCCTGCCCTCCAATGCCACCTGTAATGTATAAGAATGCCTGTTTAACTGCACCCATGCAGAACTGGTTTTACCATTGTGGTTGTTTTATAAATCTATACTGTTTGTCTTTATTCTTTGCTAACTTGATGTGTGAAAAATTGTATTTCAATGTTGAGTCTATTTGGTATCTCTTTTATTAAGAATTGTAGCAGATTAAGGATGACTACACATTCTTTGACACTCCTTCCATCAAGAGGTAGGGTTTGTTTCCCCTCCTCTTTAACATGGGCTACCCTGTGACTACTTCAACCAATAAAACACAAGGGAAACGACACTATGCCAGTTCCAGTCCTAGGCTTGAAGAGTAGTGGACACTTCCAGCTGGGTCTCTTGGAGCATTGAGCAGCTAGGTAAGAATTCCAATTACCCTACTGGAGAGACCACATGAAAAGGCCCCTTGACCCACGTAGAACTCTAGTTCACCCTTAACAGCCATCCTGCTAAGTACCAGGCATGCAAGTGAAGTTGTCTTGGGTCCTCCAAACTAGCCCAGCTGCCAGGTGAATGCCATCAAGTGACTTCAGGCAACACCATGTGAAGCAGAAGAATCACCCAACCAAGCCCAGATGAAATATTGACCCACAAAATCATGAGCTATAACAAAATTAATTGCTGTTTCATGTAGCTTGTTTTAGGATAGTTTATTACAAAGCAAGACATATCTGGAATATGAATTGTATATATCCTCTTTTGTGAATTATCTGCTCGTGCAATACACTTATGTCCATTTATCTACTGGGACGTTAATGCTTTTAATAATATATTTGAATTTCTATAGAATAAAGATATTAATCTTTATCCGTCATACTTTTTAATATATATTTCCTAACACATACTTACCTTTTAATTTTGATTATAGTTTAATTACAAATATTTTAAGTGTTATTATTTCACTTCAAAACTTAAGAAAGTCTTCAAAGGTGATAATTATTCATTTCTATTTTCTTACAGTATTTCTACAATTTTTATAATAAATCTATACAAATGGATTAAGTTGCAATCTATTTTGAATGAATTTGCTTTTAGTTTATCAGAGGAAAAACCTTATTACTACTTCCAAGTTCTCTATTCTTAATTCCCTGCTTCCCCCCTATTTTTATGACAAAGCAGAGAGATAAAGTAGTTCATGGATAAACAATATTGCTAACTCCATCCCTAATTACAAAGAAATCACTGTCTTTTTTTTTCTGAGTATGATTTTCTCCAAAAGTTTGAGATATGCTTGTTTTCTGGGAATTAAATTAGAAGAGATCTTAGATAAAATGGGATGGGGAGGGGGGTAGTACATCATCATAATTGAAATAAAAAGTAAAAATTCAGTCGAACACATATATTTTAAAATGACATTAGGATTTACTAAAACAGTAGCTTTCCATGAAAAACTTAAACTTTCACAACTTTAGAAGACAGTAAGTATGGCAGCAACAACAAAAGCTTGTTAACAATGTTATAACATAGCTCTTGTTTAACACGGTTTGGAAAGATAGAACTGGCCCAGGGGACTCATATCGAGACTGTGAAGAATCCCAGTGTATCGGACTTCTTGCACACCATTTCAAAACCTTTCAGCCCCACCTTTGATTCTAGCCACTGCTCCTGCAACCATTCCATGGAGGTTTTGACTACATTTGCACAGATACAACTGGTCAACCCTCACAGTGCCACACTCCATTTTGGTTGTGGAACCCCACTCAATCTGCACTCATACATGTGTACAATCCAGAACTATGGGTAGTAAACACTATGGGGTCACCTTTGACCAATGGGCAAAGGAAACCAATGGACAAATGCTATTCCCTTTCATCTCATGGATGGATTGCCTTATCTCATAAGTATCCTCAAAAGGTTCTGGAAGAATGGAGAACCAAGCACTGTAGGACTCAATAACACATCTTAGTAGTGACTTTTCCTCCTTCTCTGCTTTACTCACCCTGTCCTGTATCCCTTCTTCATGAGATCACTTTCCAAAATAAATATCGTCACAAAAACCTTTATCTCAGGTTCTAGAGGAAACTCAGGCTAGGATACTGCGTATCCTGAAAATAAACCTATTTTTGCTTAGGTTAGCCAGAGTCCATTGCTGGCAACCAAAAGAAATTTTACTATTAGCAAAATACTAAAAAGAAAGAAAAATGAAAACAGTATTTAAGAATGAGAGAAAAGTATCAAACAAAAAAAATCTTAAATAAGACAATATCAGATTGAATCTAGAAGCATATAAATGCATAAAGCAGCATGACCAGGTAAGATTTATAACAGAAATACAAGGATGGTTCAACATTAAGAAATATGTCAATGTAATCACTACTGTAATAAGTTAAAGGGAAAAATTCATATGATTACTTTGAAAGATATTAGAAAAACATTCAATAAAATTCAGCACTCAGACCCAATATTTCATTTAAAAAAGCTATTAAGAAAACTACAAATACAAGACACATCTCTAACTTGATTTTTAAAAATCTAATAAAAATTATAGCAGATGTACTTGATGATTAAATATTATAAACATTTCCATTAATGCAAAGGAATAGAAGAATGCTCACTATAATGAGTACAATTCAACATTATACTAGAATACAATTAAACATGAAAAACAAATGAAATCTAAATATTATAAAAGGAAAGATAAAATTGCAAATAATTTGTTTACCTAAATAATCTAAGAGAATCAACTGAAAAACTAATACAATAAGTAAGAGAGTTCCAGAGAGTGGCCAAGAAAAGATAAACATATGTAAATTAATAACTTTTACAAATGTAGCAATAACCAACTAAAATTATAAAAGTAAATTACATCATTCCCAGAATGAACAAGAATTGTCAAACACATAAAAAAATACCTATAATTATATCAAGAAATTTCTACAACTTTACTGTAGGACATGAAAAAAATTCCAACAAGTTTTTTATGACACTTGTAAAATGATTTTAAAATTTATCTGAAAAAGAAAATGCACAAGACTAAAGACAATTTTTTTTAAAAAAAGAATAAGGAATGGCTAGGATTATTAGATATCAGAGTCAACTAAAGGAGATAACAGAGTAATAATTAAAACTTATGTTACTGTTATAGAGAAAAAAATAAATCAGGAGACTAGAATACACAGTTCAGAAATAGTCCCATTTACATGTCAGAATTTAAGGTATGATAAAGAGGGAATTTTGGATCAGAGATGCAAGAATGGATGAGTCAGTAGTCAATATGAAATCAATCAGCTCCCCTTTAAATAAAATAAACTACATTACCACATCACACAATCTCCCAAAATAAATTCCAGATGGGCTAAAGCCCTAAATATAAAAAAAATAATAATAATAAAGGTCTAAAAGAAAATACAAGACAATATTTTTATAATTTGGAAGTTGGAAAGAATTTCCTGAGCAAAACACGAACCCAGAGCCATAAAGCAAAAGATCAGCAGATTCATTAAAAATTAAAAACTCCTGTATGACAAATGCTACTGTCAACAAAGTTAGATGGGAAGTGACAGATTAGGAAAAAACATTTGCAATACGTATAGGAAATTAAGGATTATGGTTATAATATAAGTTACTCTTACAAGATAAACAACTCACAGTAAAAACTAAACAAAAAAAGATAAACAACTCACAGACAAAGCACATAAACAAGAAATTCCTAGAAGAAATTACCAATGGCCAATAAATATATGGAATATGCCCATCATCAGTAGTAATGAGGAAAATGCAAATCAAAATAATATATCATTTTTCAACTTTTAGAATGAGAAACATTTCTTAATTTTAAAAATTAGTAATGTCCAATTTTATACAGCAAAAGAGAAAATGGGTACACTCATATACTTTCTGATAGGAGTATAAATTGATACGGTCTATTTGAAGGGAGATATTGTCCATTTTCTCATTCATTCATTCATTCATTCATTGAATAAATATTATTGAGCACCTACTTCATGCAATGGGCTGCATTAGGCCCTAAGAATTCAACAGTGAACAAAACAGACAAAAGTTCTTACCCTTGGGGAGCTGAGCTTGCATTCTGGAGGGCAAGGTGTAGGATGGAGAAGATAAACAACAAATATCTAGATATGTAGAGCAAGAAAGTACAATAAAAATAAGTAAATCAGGGTAAGAGGGACTGAAAGCGATAGGGTTGGGAAGACGCTATTTAATGTAAAGTGGGCAGGTGGGACCTCATTGATAAGGTGACATTTGAGCAAAGATCTGAAGGAAGTATGGGAGCAAGTCATGAAGCTATCTAATGGGAAGAACACACTAGACAGTGGGAAAGGAGAAGTTCCAAGGCCCCAGGTGGAAACAGCAGAGATATTAGTATGGCTGGAGCAGAGTGAAGTAGCAGGAGAATGGTAGAAGATATAGAGAGGAAAGGGGATGGGAACCATTTAAGGTCTTGGAAGCCTGGTCAATGCTTTGGATTTTACTCTGACTAAAATAGAAAGTCATTGGAAGCTTTTGAGCAAAAAAGTTATGCAAATTGACTCACATTTTAAAAGGATCATTCTAAATGGGCATTAATTAGGAAGCTACTAAAATAAGCCAGGTGAAAAATGATGGCAGCCTGGGCTAAGTTAGTGCAGTGAAAGTGGTGAGAAGCGTGGTTGCTTGTGAATATATTTTGAAGATAGACTTATTAGGATTTACTAATTGATTAAACGTTGGATGTAAGAGAAAAACAGGAGTCACAGGTAACTTCAGGTTCTTGTCCTGAGCAATTGGAAGCTAATTATTTACTGATTATTTATGGGGGAGGGGGCCATGTTAGTAAAAATAAGTTACATTTGCAATGCCTAGTAGATAATGTAATGTCAATTAAGTTGCTGGATAAAAAAGCCTGAAGTTCAGGAACATGATAGGTGCTAAAAATATAAATTCAAGAGTCACCAGTGTATACATAGTACGACTGATAGCCAAGGAGCTGGATAAGATCTCCTACAGAGTTGAGTCTAACTGAAGAAGTCCAAAGAATGAGCAGTAGGGCACTCCAATGTTTAGCATTTGGGAGATGAGGAGGAACCAGCAGAGGAAGCCAAAAAGTAGTAGTCACCTGTTTGTGTTGCCATAAATAGAATTCCTGAGATGGGGTAATTTATAAAGAAAAGTCATTCAGTTCGCTCATGATTCTGTGGCAGCTGCATCTGGTGAGAGCCTCAGGCTGCTTCCACTCACAGCAGAAAGTAGAAGGGGAGCACATGTGTGCTAGAAATCACAGGGCAAGAGAGGAAGCAAAAGAAAGAGGGGGCGGGGGGGGGGGGAAGTGCCAGGCTCTTTTTAACAACCAGCTCTCTCAGGAACTAATAGGAGAATTCACTTACCCCAGAGGGAGAGCATTAATCTATTCATGAAGAATCAACCCTCATGACCCAAACACCTCCCATTAGCCCCCACCTTCCAAAATTTCCACATTAGAAATCATATTTCAATATGAGTTTTGGCGGGGGACAAACATCTAAACCATAGCAGCAGGAAAACAAGAGGGCAGCATCCCAGATGCCAAGCAAAGACTGTTGAAGGGAGTGATAATTATGCCTATTTTGTATTATCTATCAAAACGTAAAGTGAGCATAGTCTCTCATTCAGCAATTCTATATTGAACTGTCTATTCTACAGAAATATATATTACACATAAAAACTGTCTTGCATGTATATTTATTAAAGTATCATTTGTAATAGAAATTAAATGCCCATCAATGGGGGAATGCTTAAATTATGGTGCATCTGAACAAGGGAATAAAATGCAACAATTTTAAAAAACTGGCAAAAGAAAGCTGCAAATATAGAATGACATCCAGAATATTAAATGAAAAAAACTACTTGAAGAATGATCACATAGAATAATTGATTCAAAATATATGGAAAAAGAAAATGTATATGTTATCCCCAGAGCAGGCAATGTGGTGACAGAACAAATGCTCCAAAACAGACTTCCTGGCATATAGAATTGCCATGCCACTTTGGACAAGTTTCTAAACTTCCCTTGGCCTTCTTTTCCCCTCGTATAAAATCCCTCAAAGGGATGTTGTAAGGATTAGATGAAGTAATATACAAAAAGTATGAACAGTGTCTGGCACAGAGCCATCACTCAGTGTTAGCCATTAATGATGTCTTAATAGTGTATATTATAATCTATAATAACAACATATATAAGTACATAGGGAGTGGTTTTGAAATTCACTCCCAAAACTGTTAACACTGGTTATCTCTGAGTAGAAGTTTGGGACTAAAGTTGGCAGACAAGTGTGAAAGGCATCTGAAAGAGATAAGTATTTTACCATATATGTTTCTATATTATTTGAATTTTTTATAATATACTAATGCAAATCTTTACAAAAATATACGTGCTTTCCTTGTGAAAATTTTAACTTTTTTTTCTAATTTAGAGAGGAAAAAGAATAGTAAGAGGTTATAGATCTCAATAGCTATTCTTGGCAATGTTTATTCAGTGACCTGTGTATGGTTCAGCTGACACCAAAAAGACCAATCTAAAAATTGGGATAATGTGAAGCAGGCAATATTACATTTTCTAGCCATTTCCCAGAAAAACACACAGACATATGGCAGTGAAAATAGAAGACAGAAAAGAAGAGCCTGAATAAAATGAAATAAAGGGAAGAGCATAAAACCAAGCACAGATTCATAGGCTCTGAGTCTAACAATTCAGGCAAATCAAAAATCCATCCATCTATCTATCTATCTATCTATCTATCTATCTATCTATCTATCTATCTATCTATCTAACATCTATCTATCTATTTATCACACCTGAGAGAGGCAGTCGCTCACCATTTCTGTACTCCTTTCCAGGGACATGACACCACGTATTATTAGTCAGTTACACCTTATATTAACCAAATGAGTCCCTCATTGGTCCTACTTGTCTCATCAAAAGTAACATAGAATTAAGTCTTCTCTCTCTTCATGAAGACAGACTTTTGGCAACATACTCTGGTCTCACTACCTTGCCTGGGCAGGCCCAGCCCTGCCCTGTCTGGGCAGGGAGAGCACTCCAAGCAGCAAGCTGCTATAGTTGCTCCAAACCTAAGTCAAAGTCCAGCTAAGATTCTTTCCATACAATATTGCCAACGGGTAGAATAATTAAGATGATGTGGATGTACAATTGCATACCTTCTGACAATAAATTCTGCTGGAGAAACAACAGCTATTTGAGGGACACAAATGCTAGAGCGCACTCTGTGCAGGCCCAACTTAACCCTTTTACACATAACTCAGCGTCCTTCTTTCACCACTTCTTTCTTTGTCTTCAGCACAAACCCCTCATCAGCTCCTCCCAGACCTTTCCAAGGTGCAGCTCACTACTCCATGTATGGCTCTGCCTCTAATTACTATTTACTGCACTTGCATGTGTTATTTTTCTCATTATAATGTCATTAGCATGCAAGGGAACCCTGTTTCCAGGGCAACCAGGAGTGGTGAATGCATGGCACAGCCTTTAATGAAAACTTAACCCTACTTCATTAAATCTGTGTTTTTTGGCTCACTTCACCTTTGTGGTCACAAGAATGAAAATATCCTATAGTTGTCCCTTCTTTGGTGTTGCTCCAAGGTCATGGTAACCTATGTGTGTCCCTCTGAATATACTAACAACACATTGTATTTTTCATAACTAACCTTGGTAACTTTTCCTTCAATACAATAAATTCTTCTTCTGATCAACACTGATCACTCAACACAACTGTTTAAATATCCAAAATAGTCTATTTTTCTCCAGATTAAATATTGTCAGAATCTCCACATTTGATAGGATTCCCAGAGACCTTCCATGATTGCCCAGTTCTGAAAGCATTGTAAATGATTTGGTTGAGGTCAAACTCACTGCTTCTACAGCATCCTGCCAATCTACTAAACCTCTCAAAAAAGAAAGGTTAGTTTGATGTGACTTCTTTTAAAGGTATGTGTAGTGGATTGAATTAAGTCCCCCAAAACTCCCTGAAGCTTGAATTGTATTCCCCAAGTTTTATGTATTAGAAACGGAGCACCTACTGTGACTGTTAAGAGAGTGGGAGATTTCCCCACAATTACTATTGTGGTAATCAAAAGGTGGAGCTTTGAAGGTGATTGGATTGTAGGACCATGCAGCAGTGAATGGATTAAAAATGGTGGCCACGGGTGTGGTTCTGAGGGCTTTAAAAGAAGAGCAGAGTCTGTCTTACTCTTCTCTCTGCTCTCTCTGCTTCCACTATCTTGCGATGTGAGACCCTGAGTCACTGTTGCCACCACCAGGTGGACTTTGGACTTCCCAGCTTCAGAAACTGTGAGCAATAAATTTCATTTTCTTCATAAATTACCCAGTTCCAAGTATTTTGTTATAAGCAACATAAATGGACTAATAGAGTATGTTTATCAAAGCTAGTTATAATAATAATAAAATAATGATTTGTCAGGTGATCAAATTAGGATTAATTTTAAAAAGTCACAACAGGTAAAAACGAGATGATAGTAAGAATAAAAATAAAATCCTAAATTTAGGCTAAAAAGTCCAACTACACAAATACAGGAGTTCTTGCTTAACAGCACTACACAATTTTAAGACACAAGAACTATAGATGCTTTCAAATATGACAGGCCACTATGTAGGGATTTTTTATAACTTGGTTTGTAATAATTATACTTTCAGGAAAAGGTAAGGACAGCAAGATCAACAGAATTACTGAACTTTATTAAGAAAGCAAATCTTATATGAACCAGCACTAATGGCCACAAAAAAAAATCTATTATTTTCTGGTATCACTATCCTTTGCAATATGAGAAAAGATAGAACCAGTGGGGCCAATATGAAGTAAGGTAACCTGAGGAATTAGAAGCCAATAAGAAATGAGCTCCATTTCTGATATAGCAGACTTGGAGAAGTGGACCAGTGAGAAATCTATTGTTCAATAAAATCATTTGTGATGATGGAAGTGTTCTTTGTGCTTGTCTTATTCCATTTGCATTGTTATAACAGAATACCTGAGGCTGGATAATTTATCAGGAAAAGAGGTTTATCTGGCTCACGATTCTGGGGCAGTTGCATCTGGCGAGGGCCTCAGGCTGCTTCCATTCACAGCAGAAAACTGAAGGGGAACCAGTATGTACAAGGAAATCACATGTGCAAGGAGATCACACAGCAAGAGAGGAGGCAAGCCAGAGAAAGGGAGAGGAGGTGCCAGGCTCTTTTTAACAACCAGCCCTCTCAGAAACTAATAGAAGGAAAACTCACCCCAGAGGGAGGATGGGGATCCGCCCCCATGACCTCCCACTAAGCCCCACTTCCCAACACTGCCACTTTGGGAATCAAATTTCAGTATGAGTTTTGGAGAGGACAAACATCCAAACTATAGCAGTGCTATATAAAATGGTGAGCACGTAAGCACGTGAAATGTGGCTAGTACAACTAGAGAGCCAAAAAACATTTTTTTTTACTTAAATTCCAATCTGAATAGCCACATGTGTTTAGTGACTACCATAGTCTAAAGCACAGCTACATAGATGATAGGCTGCTGCAATGTAAATGTTCTGATAACATTTTAAGATCAGATTATATTCTTCAGCTTTCCCACAAACAAGTACTGAGGTGGGGCCAGCAACACCCAAGTCATAGTCCTCGAGAAGGCCCTACTGTAGCATCCATTGTAGGCCATATCCTCCAGAAAAGAAGGCCCAGACCATAAGAATAGTCTGCCTTGAGACCAGAGGTGGGATGTTCAGAAAAAGATCAGTAGTTAGTGTCACTACAGACTTGAGAAGCAGCATAGCAGAGTCAAGTACATAGACTCTAAGGCCAAAATGCCTGAGTTCATATCCCAGCTCTGCCCCAAATAAGTGTGGTCTCAGTTTCCTCATCTGTAAGATGGGAATAATAATGAGTACTAATACCAACCGGTGTGAAGATAAACTCAGTTAATACATTCAAAACATTTAGATTAGAGCCTGGTACACAGTAATTGCTAATGAGTGTTTTTTTTAAAAAAATAGGTTTCAAGAGTTAACTTATTTCAATCAGTCCTCATGACTGTGTTATAGAGGGCTAGAATAATCTACTTCTCCTCCCAGGCCTTTATTCTTCTACATAATTCAGAGGCCATCTGAACATTTGGCTTAGTCTAGCTCAGTCTAGCTCATCAACCTCCTGCCACTTGCCCATCCCACTATTTTTGTCCCTTATCCCCACATTGGTAGGATACAAGATATAGCAAGCCCTGCCCCATCATACTTGCCCAGATCGTAAGTTTATCTTCTGAAACATTACCCTCTCCCAGTCCTCGCTGTTTATTCCATTCTCTGAAATTTCATAGCTGCTGAATTTGGGACCTGTCCTAGTTGACATTCCTGCCTCAACCTTCTAGGTTGTCGTATGATTCAGTTCAGTGCTTCCTAACTCTTTTCACATCATGATACATATAAAAATTCATATTTGAACAGTATAATAGGGCAAACTGGGGGGGATTTGGTGGTTTTTATATGAAACTTTGTGAAAAAAAACCTCAAATATAGTTTCTTTATATTATGAAATTATTACAGTCAATCCCTATTCCTACCCCCAGCCCCAGGCACCCACTAATTTACTTTCTGTCTCTATAGAGAATATTTATCACTTCTCTCCAAATGACAGAAATGACTTTCTCATCATTAACCAGAATTTGGATAATTTAAATCTAAATTGTACTTTGAAAGTGCCATCATTCAGTTAGTCAAATAGATCCTCCTCTACTTTCATTGACAAATGTAATGTTAAAACTTCTTATGATAATATGAATAAATTGTGAATACAATTGAAATCATGCTCGTACATTTCAAACCAAGGATATAGCTTTTCCTTAAGTATACACATATGTTACTCATCTTAATAATTATTCTTCACTTTATTCAAACCATGACACAGACTAAACACCACAATTGAATCATTTTTAACCTCACATTTCCAAAACCAGATTTTTGCCTTGAATCCATAAACTTTGTCACTGTATATGAATACAGTGTCATGAAGCCCTAGCAATTTTCTATTAGGTTCATTCATTCAGCTAATTAAACTATTTTTTCAAGCAGACATCTACCTATTAACAAATCTCCAAAGTGAGAATCATTTACCAAAAGAGTTCCGATTCCTCAAGTTCATAAACTTTTGACAAACTTCTTCCTTCGACATCTACTGCACTTTAGTATGAAAAGTGGAAAGTTGTATTTCAATCCCATTTCTTCACATAAAGCTGAAAACAGATGTGAGTGAAGTAGCTTAAGTAGTAGAGATTCTCCATTTAGATATATCAGACCGTGAATCTCATATACAGGCAAACTATTACACAACAGAGTTTCTCTGAATAAAACACTGCATTACTTGAATCTTACTTGGTGTTTTCACAATACTCTTGATGTGATGCTATTACGTTCCTATTACTGCAGCCACCCATCGGTATACAAATTCAAGCATATTTCCATAATACCTTCTTTGTTTCAAACCATGAATTTACCACCTTCAGTATTTCATCCCCAGTAATTTGTTTTAGTACTTCTTACAGAGAACTGATATTCTTTCTAGCATTTCTCTTTAGGACTACTAACTTGTGCTGCAAGTTAGCAGTTTTTGATAGGTGTGAGATAGGAGGTGCTCAGTTTCCCTGGGCTTCCCGTACAAGACAAGGCTCTGGGTTTCAAGCCCTTCCCCGAGGATTCAGGCCCCTCCTCTAGGGCCTAGGAAAGTTACTGTTGCTAGTTAGAACTATTTTCAGCACCAACACAGGGAAAATGAGACAAGGGGCTGACTGGTGCAAATCCAGTGGCTGGGCATGCTCAGTAGACAGGAGTTATATAACCCTAGTAGCTGGGCATGCTCAGTAAATGGGGTTTATCCTCTGAATGACCTTCCACTAAAGGTGCTAGAGAGCACAGAATGTTCTTTAATATGTCTGGTGCATGTGACAGGATTTGACCAATGAACATGCTCTAAGAAGAGACCAACTGAGCATGTGCAAGACTAGTGTTACATAACTGAGAACCACTCCCTTAACTGAATATTCATTAGATAGGGAAACGATAAAAGCCAAATACTGGCAGAAGGCAGGGTTGTTTTTCACTCTCCTAGGGTCAACCAGCACTTCGGCACTTTGCTGCCTGAGGTGTGTATGCTTTACTTTGTATCCACACTACTTTCAGCAAGCTGCTGCTCACTCTCTTGAGCCAGCCTGCATTCTATGCTGAACTTTTAAGTGTGTATTTCTTACTTTTGTATTAAACTTGGTGTGGGTCCTGCCCAAATCTCTGGAGCTATGCCACCCTCTCTCTGTGGAACCTGTATTTCTTATCTGTTATATTAAATTTGTCCTCACTTTCTATCGTGACTCTGCTCTTGAAATCTTTCCTGCAGCAGAGTCACGAACCTGGTAAGAGGACAGGGTGGGTTAAGGCCTGCTATCAGGCCTCCCAGAACCCCTCCTCTAACATCATGCATAGGTTCATCAATCTGAAATGGAAACCTGTTTCATTAATAACGATCTGGATTAATGTTGTCTTTATGTCATCTGACATATCATCAATACATTCATTTCTTTTGTTTTATAGGCCTCACAATTTTCATAGTCGGTGGTAAAATGAGGGAGCTCCCATCTTTGTCTAAGGCAGTTTGGCTTAAGTTTTTTTAGTGGTGTGACCTTGCAACTGGTTTATTTAGCTCCATCCAACATTGTTGGAACCAATCTCAAAAGGAGCTTTGTTTTTTGTTTCTTTTAAAGAACTTTTAGATGTTAAGAATCTTTCCCTGATGAATTTCTGTAGTGAGGTACCACTGCAGTTTGCTTGGCACCTTGTCTTCATCTCATAACTTTTCGCTGCCAGTAAGACATTTAGGCTGAGGAAAAAAAAAAGTTTCTGAGCACACACATCCAAATTTGAAATGATTGTCACTTCATTACCTACTACTAACTTTGGCTTTTATGATACCGTGTTTGTCCTGTGAATTTGATGGCTTTCTAGCTTTAATAAAAACATTAGATTAAAAAGTACAGTATTTGTAAAAATTAAATCTCTTTTAAATATAAACAACTAATGGCGCCTATAGGCTTTTACAACCACATGAAATCTATTTTGAGGGATGGGGAATCTTCTGCATTTATTAAAATGTTTTATAAACAAATTTTATCAAAATTAAATAACGATCAATTTTTGTTTACTTCAAAAATTAAAACTTGAAAATAGACAAAAAAGGCATATACTTATGTATGACTAAAAATATTTTGATAAATTTGTTTTCTGAAGCTAGAAAGCCTTTTAATAAATCAGCTAAATTAAGTTTTATTCAGTTATTACTCAATTTTTAGAATAATAATTTTTATATTTTTATACATTTTATTTCTAAAAACAATAATTTATTATGAAATTTTATATTTTTTAATTTCTAAAAACAAATAATAATTTATTATGAAATTCTATTAAGAATGTGATTGTGGCTAATTGTTAACACCAAATGCAAAAACTAAGTAAGTAAATCAAGAAGTAATCAAATTAATGTTTTACTTAGCAATATCTAACATCAGAAAATTGTAATAAAGATAACAAAAATAATCATACAGGTTCTAAGTAAGTAACATTGTAAAATAACAATAATAGAAAACTAAACTTAAATAAAATACAAATATTATGGGCTGGCAGTTTAGCTCAGTTGGTTAGAATGCAGTATTATAACACCAAGGTCAGGGATTCAGATCCCTGTCCTGCAAGCCACGCAAAACAAAACAAAACAAAACACCAAATATTTTATATGCATTAAAAAAAAAATTTAAAGATGAAAGTAACTCAAATGTCAATCAATAGATGAATGAATAAACAAAATGTGGTATGTATTTATATAATAGACTATTATTCAGCCTTAAAAAGGAAAGAAATTCTGATACCTGCTACAACCTCGATGAACCTTATGGACATTATGCTAAGTGAAATAAGTCAGTCCCAAAAGGACAAATATTATATGATTCTACATATGTGCGGTACAAGAATAGTGGAATTCATAGAAACAGAAAGTAGAACAGTGGTAGCCAGGGGCTGAGGGGGAAGGAGAACGGGGAGTCATTGCATCGTGGATACAGAGTTTCAGCAGGAGAGATGAAAAAGTTCTGCAGAAGGATGCTGGTGATGGCTGCACAGCAATGGGAATGTGCTTGATGCCACTGAACTGTATAAACTTAAAAATCAGATGGTAAATTTTGTCATGTGTTTTTCATCACAATTTTTAAAATTTAAATGGTTAAAATAGTAAGTTTTAAGTTAGATATATTTATCACAATTTTTAAAAATAAAAACATACTTATGCCAAGTATACCACAAGTGTGTAATCAAACATCCTGGGATGATTCAAAGCCCACGGTCATGGTAGATGCTATGTGGTATGGCTACTACAGAAAATTTCCTGGCCACAGGTATAACACCTAAAGCTTTTTGGTCCAAAACAGTGAATTTAGGGAATTTACATAGAGAGCCCTTCAAATAGTGTTCAAATATAATTTCAACTACTGTAAGTTTCTGAATGGTTGCACAAAACACTGTTAATGAATTATGACCATCAGTATATTGAGCCCATATGCAGCCTGTTCATGGCCCAGCAATGTGACATGACAAAGCAATGAGGAAGCTCCCAATTTTCAGCATTCTCCCTGATCAGGCTCTTATCTTTCCTGTACTCAGCATATTCTTAGACAATCTTCTGAGTAAATCTCATCCTAGCTCAACCAGGACTTGGGACCTCTGCTTCTTGAATGCTATAATCAAGGACATTTCCCTGCCAGCATACCCCTCGTAAGCAGAACCCATAGAGTGGCTACAAAAAAGCTAATGCATCATAAGCAGCCTTAATAGAAGCAATATCTGGAACAAGGTGAATTATATGACCTTCTAACTCTAAACCTCTATTTCTATGACTTATGAACATTTTTATGACCCAAGGTTATATAACACATTAATCTCAGCTTTATATTCTGATTGCTTCTCCTGGTATCAGCAATGAATAAAATACATACCAAAGAGGCACGCCTCGTGATTTTTAGTAGCAATAAGATATCCTAGGTAAAACTGAGAAGTAAATGAAACTTGTCACTGATGCTCTCCCATTTCTACCTCCCCTTTGTTGTCAAGGCCCACATAATGTCCCATCGTGGTCCAAAATTCCTATCTTACATTATCCTTCAAAAGTACCACAAAGTACATAACTCAGTCTTCTCTCTTCTTCCCTTTTCCTCCACCTGAAACCCTGCCCTGATTTAAAAATCTCAATTTGGCAATAGCTCACCTTCATTTGGGCACAAATCCTGCATATATTTCCTAATTTTCTTATGATTGTCAACACCAGCTCCCACTTAGTGGTCACTAGAGCATACGGACCTGCCCTTAACAGGAAACAGAATATGTCTACTTCAGGTTCTATTATCCAGTCCTTAGCTTATTAATCATTCGGTGTCATCAAGCTGTTTTCTTAAGATACTGGAATTATAAATGATGCTCTTTTCTCTTTATTCAAAGTTTAATACCTAATGTTATGCTATGGGGCAAAGGGACATAAATCAACATTTGAAAATCTTATCCTAAACCAAATGCTTTTCAAACCATCTGTGGTGAAAGATCAGGATTTTTATTTCCAATCTGTCACAGACATGCTTTTGTGAAAAACACTAAAAATGAATTACTAGAAAAAAAATGAATAAAAATCCAAAATATACAAAGACAAGCCCCAATTCTTTTAATTCAACAGACATAAAATTATTCTGTTAAATTGCTTAAATGTTTCTAATCACTCATTTTCAATTTCTGTACTTATCTATTAGCAATGATACTAACCCAGGACCACACATTGGTCCTAATGCTGCCTTAGAATATAGCGTCTCATCTCATCTCAAATATCTACCCCCATCTTGTCACTGGAGTCAAACAATCCTCTCCAGAAAGAAGCTGGAAGACAAGAATGGTATACACCATGGTTAGTGAAAGAGCCACTTGGGGTACATACACATCTGCCATCTATATATTTCTAATCCATAGAAGGTGATCCTTTTTCATAAACCACTCACCAATCTAACACACTTTCAAGTTTATGAGAGTAACAGGGTCGGAATCTCATATTGATGCCTTTTACCTTGAAACCTCTCATTTTAAAAAATGAGAGGTTTAAAACCCCTATTCTGGTTCTTGGTTATTTACATAATAAAGATCCATTTAAATGCACATGCACTACACCCTCATGAAGCCAGCAGGAGGTGAACATGAAGATCTGAGACCAAACTTCTCTGTATGTGTGCAAAGCATGTCTCCATTGTGCAATCGCTCCCCAAATACGAAATAAACACTGGGTTTATGAGACTTGGAAGAAAAGGTTTATGGCTTTGACTGTTTTCCATTACTGGAAAATTTACATGCTGAAAAGTAGCAAAAACCAGTGCAAAAGAATAAACAGCGGGTGCACTTCAAGGGCTTGTTTCTTTCAAGAATCAGGAGCAAAATTGGGTTTTATTAGCTGTTTCATTAAGTTTTACTTTGAAGAAAAACAAACAGTGAAAGCATATGTGCAACATCTGATGAAAAAGGATTTTATTCTAAACAGTCTCTGTACAAAACTCATTAATGTAACATTAAATGTGAAGACTTGTCTAGCAATTTAAGAATAATTTTACTCATTTTAGTTTATTTATAATTTCTGACACAGCTTAAACGTATTCTAATCTAAATCACCATGTGTACTAAAATAATATATTAAATCTGTCTTTTCAATGAATATCTACAACAAACATCTTTTGCAATAAATATCTACAGCGTCTGTTAAAGGCAATTAGTATATGAAAGTTTGTATCAAATTTAACACCTCAAGTAAGATAATACATCTGGATATTAATAACTTGGAAAACTCATAAAACAGATTAATCAGTTCTTCTTCATCAACCTCCCAATTGTAAATACTTTTCTTATACTACAAGTATACTTTTTAAAAAATCTAAATATATGTGCTACTATAATCCAACATCTGAAATCTAAATATATAATATAATACTCAAAGTATTAAATAAGAGTAAAATTTTTTTTCCTTAGGGCAATTTTAGTCATGCTAGATACTCATCATATTCCCATCGGAAGAATTTGCCCAATTGTTATTTTTCCTTTTCAAGAATAGATGTTGATAAAAAAGCAACTAAAGTGTGTTAGTGGTGGGGGGAGGGGGAAGAAGAAGGAAAACACACACAAACGCACACACACTAATAATATATATTTTTTCGTTTATATATTTTCCAGTTCCATTTTATTGGCTACTTAATAGTGGTATGGTACAGATTAAACTTCAGTCTCTAACTCAGTGGATGAATAGCCAAATATTAAACTGTAGGTGAGGAGTTAAGATGATAGTCTTTGGAAGCAGACACACCCTGGTTGTGTTTTTGACACTGCCTCTAGCATAAAGACTATATAATCTTGGACAAATCATTTACTCCTTTGTTAATTTTTTTTTCATTGTACATGTTTATGGGATACAGTTGGTTGTTTCAGTACATGCACATATTGCATAGTGATCCACTCAGAACAGTTAGCATATCTATCACCTAAACATTTATTATTTCTTTGCGGCTATAACATTGAAGATCTTTTCTGGATATCTTGAAACATACCACACAATATCATTAGCTACTGTCACCCTAGAGCACCAGAACTGATTCTTCCTATCTAACTGTAACTTTGTACCAGTCTACCAACCTTTCTCTGCACAACTCCCCTCCCCCGCCACCCCCCCCCAACACCCCCACCCCCTGGCCCAAAACACACTTTCTGTCCCTCTGGTAACTACTATTCTACACTCTCTTTTTTCCTCTCTTTTTAATTTATTTTTCTCAATTGACTCATGATAATTGTAGATATTTATGGAGTCATTTACTTCTTTAAGTCTACATGCCTCATCTAAAGTAGACATAGTAATGTAGATTCATAAAGATATCATGGGGATTAAATTAAATGGTATCATATGTAATTAACAGCACAGTAATGGTGTTTTAAAAATGAACTTTCCTTTTAAAAAAAGTATTAATCATTTTAATCAAAGTAATATAGCACATAGTTTTAAAAGTAAACATAAACTAAAAGCATTATATACAGCAAAAGTCAGCCACCCCTTTCTCACCCCATCCACATGCTCTGGTCAGTTCATCCAGAGGCAACCATTTGCAAGTTTCCTTGCTGTTTCTTCTGGTATTCAACTCCAAATTCCATACATTTCATGTCTACAGCTTTCTCTTGGGACAACAAATTTAGATATTATCTATTGAGTTATTATGTACAGTATATACTCATGTATTCATATTCAGTGTGACCCCTGAATTTAAAAACCAGAATCAATTAAAAAATGATTTTTGTTAAACTCAGACATTGGAAAGAATATATAAAGGAAACAATCTGTGTTAGGATCTTATGTAGTCCGAATCAATTGTAATCTCTTTATAAAGGGGTCTCTACTCCTCAGAGTACAAATATAGAACGCTTTTATTTTTTCCAGTAAGTGTCCTTAACTTTCCTTTGCGGAATCTCCTTTCCCACTTCTGTAAGTGTGGCAGATTGATTGCATTCATGACCCCAGTTTTTACACCTCCCTGTATCCATGCCCTTGGTATTGCCTTCCCACACTGATGCTGAGCTTGGCTCACATATAAAGCTCAAGCAGAGATCTAAAAAAGAACTTGATTGTTTCCACTTCCTCCCTTTGGGCCCTTACCACCACCATGACAACAAGCTCAGGCTAGCCTGCCAGGACACAGAACTAAGCCAAATCATCCCAACTGAGGCCATCCTAGACCAGCCAGCCCCCAGCCAACCCTTGGTTGATCGCACATGCATAAGCCACCTCTGCAAACATCACCAGAGCTCATAGTAGATCAGCAAAATAGTCCAGTCAATTTGTAGACTTCTGAGAAATAATAAATTGTTGTTATAAGTCACCAAGTTTGGAGTGGTTTATTATGCAGCAATACCTAAGTGATATATTAAGGATCCTTAAACAACAACTTGGTCCTAGTTCACAACTGTTTAGATGCTTCTAGTTGTTAGAACTCTATCCTTCAGATAATAAAGACTTAATCCTATTATTATTTTCATAACTTTGAAGACTTCACTCTCAAAATAAACTTGAAGCTCTTTTTTCCTTGTAGTTAAATACACACCCTCAGCAGCTTGAAATGGAGCAATGAAGCATGGTCTTGCTCAGAAAAACCTCCTTCCCTTCACTACCTCTTCTAGGAGCCCATGGCTTGAGAACTGGAAGGAGGAAGGAGGGTCATCCCCTGGCTTAACTTGACACAGTCACAGTCCTCTCCTTGTTTGCTGTTGCTTCTCTGGCTCACACTGACTGGGTATCAATATCCCTCCATGTGGCAGACATGCAGCTGCTAGCTCCCTCATGGGGTAAGAGCATGGGTTCTTCAGAGGCTCCTGCAGGGAGACCAACCCCTGGCACATTTACCTCATCTAGGCAGTCACCATTCCCCCCACCACTGCTGTGGTTCCATTACCTGGCTGTCAGCCTTCTTGAGCAGGACAACAGAAAAACAAGTCAAGCCTAGCTATTCTCTGAAGAGATCATATTAAACAGAATAGATAATAACCTCTCCCCCTCCCCCACCTTAGCCCCACTATTTTTCAACCTCTTTTATCCCTGCTTAGGCAGAAAAGGGCAGATCAGCAAATCCATAGCTAAGCAAATGCCCAACTAGGCGATGAAATGACCACTCCTCCCCACCACCCCCACCTGTACACACCTCATACTCTTTACAAGTGGTTCTTTGAAAAAGGAAGGGAGGCTTTGGGAGAGGAAGGAATAGTTCTCATTAAGAACACTGCACTCCCCCTCTGCTGAGACCTATCCTTATATTGAGGTGGGGTTGGGGATCCTACTTCTTCAGGAATGGTTCCTCGGAGCAGTCTCTACAGGCAGGTTTCTGGCCCCAGTGGCTAGTAGATTATTCATAGCAAGCCAAATATAGAAAATTGGTTACTTAGAGTCTTTTGTCTTCAGCTTGGGGTTTTAGCTGCAATTCTGGAACAAGATAAAAAGTCCCACTGAACACACTGTTACATGGTTATTTTTAAATCTAAAGTATGCATTAAATTCTACTATACTGCATATCATTATAGAAAAATCCCAGTTTTACAGAAATGCCAGTTTTATTAAAAGAGTGCCCTGAAGAGGTTATTTGAATGATACTTATTAACTTTTTATGTAAACGTTATGCTGTTTTCATGGATCCTAATTCATTAATTAAGGGATAAAAAAGAAACATTGGCATTTTTTAAATTTCTCAAAATTTTTCAAGTAAAACTTTGTCTAATAAAATTCTTCAAATTGTGAATTTTAATTCTGTCTAGAAAATCAGATATTCAATCATTCATTTAACAAATATTTATTTGTGTGCTTAACTCTATTCCCAGTGACATTCTAGTTTGAGCATATCAGCAAGCAAAACAAAGATCCCTGCCCTCATAGACTGAGCAAGGAAAGAGAGACATTAAACAGTAAACATAATAAATAAGTAAATGACAGAGCATGTTAGAAGGTGAATAGTAGCATGAGGAAAAGTACAGCAAGATAATTGAATCAGGAGCACCAGGAGTGAGGCTGCCAGGTAGGGAAGCCAAAAGGTTTTGAAATGTTGAATCGGGTGGTCAGGGAGGCTTCTTTAAGAAGATGACATGTGAGTAACCACCCAAACTACCCAGGGGAATTAGCCATGTCTGGTAGAAAAGTGTCCTGCGTGGAGGGGCCAGCCAGTTCAGAGGCCCCAAGGCAGGAGTGTTTGTACAGCATGTTGGAGGAACAGCAAGGAGGTCAATGTGCTGGACGGTTGTGATAAGAGGAGAAATAGGAAGTGAAGTTAGAGGAGCAAGAAGGGTGAGAAAGAAAGCAGACCCCAAGGTTTATAGGGCATTGTAAACAATTTAGCTTTTACTTTGAGTTGAAAAGTAACACAATATGACTCATATTTTAAAAGGGTTATGCCATAGGAAGGCAAAAGTAGAAACAGGCAGATCACTAGGAAGGTAATGGTGTTTACATCAGAGTGGTAGCGGGGAGATGATGAGAACAGTCTAATTCTGGATATCATGAAGGAGAGATAACAGGATTTCCTAATGGATCAGATGTAGGGTATGAGAGAAAAAGAGAAGTTAGGGATAATTCCAGTAGCTTGAGCAACGAGAAAGATGGAGTTGCCATCGATTAAGAGGAAAAGGCTGGTTAGGGTGGTGGTAGGTGATCAAGTTTGGGAGCAGAGAGATGAGGAGTTTAATTTTGGACATGTTGACTTTGGGATCTAAGTGGAGTCATCCAAGCAGAAATGTCAAGAAGTAGGCTTTATGAATCTGGAATTCAAGAGAGAAGCCTGGGCAGGGTATATACATTTGGAAGTAATTGTCATTTAGAAGGAATTTAAATGAGGAGAGCTCCAGGGTCATGAGAATAGTTAGAGATGAGAATAAGACACAGGATTGCACCTGGGCACTAATATTATGAAACTGTGGGGAAAAAGGAAAAAAAAAAAAAAAGCAGCAAGGAGACTGGAAGGGAATGAGGGATAATATAGGAGGTAAACCAAGACAGAAAGGATACCACATAAAGAAACTATGTCAAGGAGGAAAGAATGATCAATCCTGTCAAGTGATGCTAAAAGATCAAATAATTTACCAATGAATTTAGTAGCTTAGATGTCACTAATGACATTACATAATAATACTGTACCAAATGGCTCATTCCACTAAAAAAGAATTTTACCATTTAATGAAAAGTCTTCTAAAACTAGTATGCTTAAACCAGTCAATGGCCCACTTATTTCAAATAATATATTATACAGTGAAATTAATCACAATAGAATGTATTTATACAAACAAAAACTTTGGCTAAACTCCTTGCTGTTTATATGATTTTAATTCAATTAAACGAAAGCATATAGATGATCGTTGATCACTATGCTAAGCACCAAGAATATAGCAATGAGGACATAGAAACAAACACACAGTCCCTGCTGTCAAGGAGCTCTCAGACAACTGTGGGGAATTGGGCAAGTATATAGATAACCACCAGATAGCGTTGAACACCAGGTATATGGAAATGCAGTGAAGGAGCACCTAAGCCAAACTGGGAGGTTAAGATTGCCTATGTGAAACAGGTGATGCTTAAATCTAATCTCAAAAAAATATGTAGTGATTATGGGCAAAAAGACTTAACCACAAAAATAACAAAACAAGTTACCAAGTAACTCATAAATATATGAAAAGTTGTCCAAATAAACTGATTTTTAGAAAATGTACACTAAAATCATTATGTAGCCTCAGGATGCAAGACTTCAAATCCTCTTCCCCAAAAAACAACTATGAAACTGGACAAAATTGTTAAAAACAAGCATTTCAGGGGTCTGGAAACCAACCAAAGGTAAATAACACATTAAGAAGCACTTATTCATGAAAAACTGTTGAAATTCAGGCAAGAACAGTGGGAGTCTGTGACATTCCTCCCTGGGGCAGTTCCCATCCCTCCCAGGTGGTCACTGGTGGTAGTTCTACCAGGTCTGCAGGCTGTGAAACCAGCAGCTTCACTGCCATAGTGGCTTAACTGATCTAAAGCTGAAGGTGGAAATATGCCATCCAGCAGCAGCATCAGTACAAGTAGCAATCTCAGTAGCAAGCCTGAGGTAGCCATTCCAGTTGGGACAAACAACTGACCAGCAACCTAACGAGGAAAGTAATAGAAGCTCCTGGAAATGAGAGATCCACAGAGGGGCTCAAGAAACTCTGCACAGGACCCTGGCTGCCTTCCACCCACATGCATAGGGGAAACAAGGGGACCTGAGCTGTCCACACATCCTAGCTAACGAGGAGGCTGTGCATAGCACAGAGGACAAGGGAGAAACTACAAGGCAGGGCAGACTTGGATACTGCCTGAACTTTTAATGTACTCCCCAACTCACACACAGATCCATCAGGAAGAGTAGAAGCCCTACTGGCTCAGGCTGAGCATAACCTCTGACCAATTGTTGACTGGTGGCTAAGCCATGAATAAATATAACGTTGAAAGAAAAGAAGCCAGACTCAAAAGAGTATATCTTTTTAAGGCAACAGTTTTGTGTGCTTAGCTAAAGAGCCTAAACTATATCCTGAAATAATGGAGAATCACTAAATAATTTTAACCAGAGAGTAATGGATTGGAGTTGCATTTTATAAGATCACTTTGGCAGCATGGAAGGCAGCTTGGTAGAGGGCAAGCTTCAAGACAAAGACCAGAAATTGTAACAGCCTGAACAAATACAGTGGCAATGGGCAAGGAGGGCAGAGATGCAGAGGTATGTCAACAAAAGAGATTTTTAAAGGTGAAATAAACTGATGTAATAACCTATTAGGTATAGGTATTGTGGAGACATAGGAAAGTAAAAGCCTTCAGGTTCACGGCCTGAGCTAGAAGGAAGGTAGAGCCATTTACTAAAACAAAGAATTCAGAAAGAGCATCTGATATGGAGGGTGAAAAATGATGAGCTCAGTTTTGATCGTGTTGAGTTTGAGGCTTATTGAACTCTAATCCATGAGACCACTTACATAATTAGACTTTGTGTAAAACTTATTATTTAGAAAAAGACAAGGAGGGGCTAGCTGGTTAGCTCAGTTGGCTAGAGCACAGCCTTATAACACCAAGGTCACAAGTTCGGATCCCTGATCAGCACACAAAAAAAACAGAAAACGAGAAAAGAGAGATTAAAAAAAAAAAAAAAAAAAAAAAAAGCCCTCACTAACTGTTGGCTAATTAGAAAAAGACAAGTAGCATATGAAAATACGAGACTGTAGTTGTCCAAACTCCTGGGTTCTTGTTCCAATTTTAGCACAAACTTGGACAAGTCAACTGTTAAGTTTATTCATTTATTTAAATTGTCTTTATGCAAAATGGAGAAAATAAGGCTGCCCTATATACTTACAGGAGTATTGTGAGTGTAAAAAGAATGCTATAAAACAAGAATACATGTGATTGCTGCTACAATTTGTTCTGGAAGTTATAACTAATACAGTATGACCAAAATGAAGCCATAAATATTAGAAAAGAAACCATATTTTCATTATGTCAGAGGACCAAAGAATTACATTTAAAACTACTAGAACTAGTAACAGTGTCAGTTTAGTAAGGTAATCAGTTACAAAATATACCTAACAAAATCAGTATCTTCCCTACATATCAGCAATAACCTGCTAAATCTTAAAATGGAGGAAAATTTTACTCTTTCAATAAAGCTAGATCTATAGCTATCCTATCCTAGCCTGTATCAACTTAAAGAAATTAAAAAAGCCTATGGAAAAAAATTTCAAGCCTCACTGAAGTCTTTAAAAAGTGAACACCTATCATATTCCTAAAAGGAAAGACAATATTGTAGATATATAATTTCACTCAAAAGTTATAAATTTAAATAGACAACATCTAAAATCCCAACTGGGAAATACAGCAAGACCTGTTTATCTAATTAAGAATACAGATACCTAAGATAAAAGCCTACATATGAAGGAAATTAACAAAAATAACCACAATTGTATTACAGTGGTAGAATAATTGGTGATTTTTTTCCCCTCCATTTTTACAAATATTCATGATCAGAATGCTGTCTGTACTTGGAAACACTCTCCAAGACCTTGGGAGTAAGAAATATAAGAAAGCATTTTCCAAGTTCAGGCATGAAATTAACTAATGAAAGAATAGAGCAGATAGGCAAATTACCTTAAAAGAGAAAATTGCTCCCTAGCCTGCAAGATTTAACTGGAACCCAGTGGCAACCAGAAGAAAGACTGATGAATCATTAATACTTAAAAAAAAAAAAAAAAAATTAGATCAGTGAAGCAAACACTGGCAGTGTCCACCACATTGTTCAAGAGAGAGAACTTTAACCCTACACACTTTAAATAATCTGGCCTCAATGGTAAGACCACACCAATTTGCATAGCAAAATGTATGATGCCATTTTTAGATTATGCCACTAAATATTTCATTCATGAAACTATGCATGAGAATTTGTACTCGTTCTGCATTCACACAATTCTGATTTGGTCACATACAAAACGACAATGAACCATCATGCTGAGAGGAGGATTCCAGTTCATTTCACAATTCTACTTATTATAACTTAATAAGTTTGATTCTGATATATATATATATATATATATATATACACAATCATATAGAGAGATATAGAAACATTTATAAATAAGATATACTCATATAATATTTATATATCAATTCATATATATATATACATACACACACACACGAATGTATGCATATCAGTCCTTTGACATTGTTTAACAGGTCTCTCTTTGGAAGACAGCTCCATTCCATTCCATCGGAACCAGAAAACCTGAGGATCAGATCCCAGGCTTGATAAACTCACCAATGTAAAGATAACTTTCTACAAGGCTTTTTGAAATACAGCCTGCCAGCATGCCCAGTGAACCAAAACATCACTGTTAACCAAGCACATCCTCTTATTTGTTAAACTTGAACGATTACTGTTATTATTTAAATTTTAATTTATAAATTTGCTAAGTATTATATCTTTCCTTTCTCAGATATTCTTTTGATAATCTTTAAAAATGATGTTCAAAGGTATTTAATTCACAAGTGATACAACCTATTCTTCTTCAAATGATTGCTTAAGATTTGCATATGCTTATGTGACAAATCATATCATAACACTCAATAAATTATGAATGAAAAAAATCTAGTGTAACTGACTAGGATTCAATGTTTATTACAAAAACATAGCACACTGCTCCAAGTATATTTTTCTCTTAATCTCCAAGGATAAAGTAAAAAAAAAATCTACTTTAGTCTCATCAAGAGACGATATAAATGCAATATATTTAATCTTTATCTAGTGATGTTTGGAGCCAGAAATAATATTTCATTAACTCACAGTAGATGATTTAAACAAATATAGCATTGTACTAAAACCAATAGCAGTAACATGCTCACAACACCCCTAAAAAGGATTATTAATGAGTGGATATACAAAAACCTATAAACTGGAAGAAGAATAAAAGTTAAGCAAAAATTAAGTATTTCAGACCAACAAGTGTATTTATTTGTTACTCATATAAAGCAACTTTATTCCTAAGACACCCATGGGAAATGTCCATTTCTTTCAGTGAACTTTAAAATTGTCACTAAATTTTCGAAAAAAATCTAAGTGTATTGTGTACGCAGAGATTGAAGTTTTAAGTGAATACTTACTGTTTCACCTTTGAAGTAAAAATAATTACTCCTAACAGTTCAATGTAAAATAATGTATAAATAACACAAAAGTGAATAGTTAGGCAAAGTAAAGTTACTGTATTTATATAAATTCTAGAGATCTGTCCGGTTAGTTAGTTGGTTAGAGCACAATGTTGTAATACCAAGGTCAAGGGTTTGGATACCTATACCGGCCAACAGCTAAAAAAAATAATAATAATTCCATTATTTACTCTTTAATTTGATTATGTTTCTGATAGAAATATCCAGTTGGGTTTATACATTATCAGCAAATGTGAGCCATGGTGAAGAACTAGTCTTGTCAAATATACTTGGAAAGCATTTTCAATCCTCTCTAATAGTGTTGTGCTTCAGAAATAAAAGTAATGCAACTTCTTGACAGAAAGAGGCTATGGAATTCAAGAAGTCACCATCGAACAGAAATTCACTCCAAATTCTCTTCTTAGCTCTCTACTTCATAAAACCCTAAATCAAAATTTGTAGAAATAAAAAATACTTTTAGAAATAATGGATGAAACTTGAGGACATTATGCTAAATGAAATAAGCCAGTCATTAAAAGACAAATACTGTATAAGTCTACGTACATGACATACTTATTAGTACTCAAATTCACAGATATGGAAAGTAGAAGGGTGGTTGCCAAGGGCCAGAAGGAATTCTGGAGCTTGGTTACACAACAACAGTGTGAATGTATTTAACACAACTGAACTGTACACTTAAAAATGATTACGATTGCAAATTTTATGTTATGTGTATTTTGCCACAATTTTAAAAATAAATAAGTAAATAAATGTAAAAATAATATTTCATTTCTCTACAGTCTTTTCTTGAGTTCATTAATTTTAATATATAATGATAGATTTAGAGAGTGTACATGAAGAACCCATAATTTTAAGACATGGGGTAAAATAAAGAAAGCTAAGTTAATTAAACTGAGATATATTACATCATTTAATATATGTCACAGATGCTTTTAAAACACTATTTAGCTGTAAGCTGAAAATTGTGGGAACTAGGTAATGGGTACACGGGAATTCATTATACTACTCTTACTTTTATATAGTTGAAATTTTTTTAAATAATGATTTAAAAATAAAGATAGCTGTGCAAATAAATGAAGTATGAAATTCAGCAGGGCAGCAGAAATGATGAGAAAGGCCATGGTGGGCTTTGTATTCAAACAGTGTTGAAAGATGAAATAAAGTAGAATATGGAGATATTTTAGAATATATTTTTAAAATATGAATTTGATATAATTAGCCTAATGGTGAAGAGTTTTAAGGAAAGCAATGTTAATTAACCAGACAGAAAGACTACTGGAAGAAAAGAATAATAAGATCAGTTTAAATTTATATTCAGAATAAAATGAAATTTAAAATTTTACTTTATTTAAATTAAGAAACAAGCCCTTTCAATAAGCAGTTCTTTAGCTGTAATGGGTGTAGGTAATCAAAATATTTCTGCTGTGTTGCCATGTATATTTCAAAATATAATCAAGTAGTTTTAACTGAAGAGACAGAGGATTAAAGAGAGGAGAGATTCTTTAATTCTTCTTTAAGAATAACATACAAAATGATCTAGTTGATCTAGTATTAATTGTATAAAATCTAACCTCAAGAATGTAGGATATTTTGTTTTCAGTATCTGAATGTTCTCTTTTCCTGTTTCTGCTATACATAAGTGAGAGAAGGAAGTTGAAAGCCTATGGGAAATTATTTTATCTATAACCTATGAACTGAGATTCCAAACTAAAAAACAAAAACAAAACAAAATAAAAATTCTAGAAGACAAGTTGGTTTGAAGTTTTAATGTTGCACAAATCCCAAAAAGGGTCTGCTGAATCCGAGATAAGGCTAAAACCATTTATAATTATGAATAAGGTTTAGGGAATAAGAGTAAATTGTAGTAAGAGAGAAGAAAAAGAAGCATACATGTAGCGTACAAAAAAGTAGAGAATAGTAGAAAAATCAAACCCATATACACATTACCCATATTGCATAGATGTGAAAATTTTGCCACATTTGCTTCATCCATCCCTGATCTTTGTTTGCTTGTTTGGTTTTGTTTCCTTTTCCTAAATTCGTTGGTATAATTTTACATATTAACCCATAATCAAATATCCCCAATTGTCTCAAAAATGGTCCTTTTACAGTTATTTGTTTGATTCAGGATCCAAATAGAGTTCACATATTACATCAGGGTATGTCTCTTGAATTTCTTTTCATCTAGAGTAGTGCTACTCAACATTTGACTTGAACTGATACCAGTTTGAGAACTGTTACCAGTCCTTTTTCCTTTAAATGACTGAAAAGTAAAACAATAGTACAAGTGTTGTCCCCAAACAGTCCCAGAAAAAGACTGAGATATAAAACAGATGGAAGATTTGAATGATATAATCAAGTGACTGATTCAAAATTCCCTTCAGGATTTGTGGTACAGGATTGCAGAAATTAAGTGCCAAAAATTCTAACATTCCAAAATTCAGAAGAGAGGGATCTGGAGTCCCTTTCACAAATTCACATCAACAGCATGCACTGAGGCAGGGCTGGATGAGAAACCACAGTGATATGTGTTAAACATGTCCCCAAAAGTTCATGTATTGGAAACTTAACTTCCACTGTAACAATGTTGAGAGGGTGGGAAATCCAATTATGGTATTTGAAAGGTGGGGCCTTTAATAGATGATTAGATTATGAGGACTATGCCCTGGTGAATGGATTGACCTACTAATGGAGTAATGGGCACGGTTCTGATAGCTTTAAAAGTAGAGAGTGAGCCAGTTGGCTCTCTTGTTCAGGACACTCTTGCTGTGTGATACCCTGGTCACCATGGGACCCTGTAGAGAGTCCCACCAAGAAGAAGGGCCTCCCCAGATGTGTTCCCTGGACTTTGGACTTCCCAGCCTCCAAAACTGTAAGAAATAAATTTCATTTCTTTATAAATTACGCTGTTTCAGGTATTCTGTTATAAGCAACAAAAGCAAGACTACTACAGTCATAAAATACAGGCACTCAATCCCAGAAGTTATAAACTGGCTACTCATAGCCCACACTGACATGTTTGGTTTGGTCCTCACCATGTCTGAAAAATATTTCTTTGAATTAGTTGCCAGCATCTAAAAATTTAGAGATTTCTCACCCCAAATAAGAATTTTTTACCTTTCTTGAAATATCAAAAGATCTGGTAACACTTGGGCCCATGTTTCCAACCTGGCAACAGGCCAAGCACCATGGTCAGCTACAGACCACAGGACTCAGTCTGCTTATTGTTTCACCCCCAGCAGCTTGACCCATTTACATTACCATCCTGGTCTCCAGAGATATTTGAGTTTGCAGTTCTTACCTAAGGCTATAGGGATTTTCTCTGAACAATATTTCTGTTTTGATATTGTCTATGGCTCACCTCTAAATGAAAGAGAATCGTCCCTAATGAGAGGTGTAGCTCTCACTCCAAAGGGTAGGGAACTTCATAACTCAGCAGCCAGCAGAAGCAAACAAGAAGCTAGACTCAGCCATACCTGTCTCTGAATCAGAGGTCAGACCAATAATAAAAGCAAATCCTGAAAACTGGATCTTGGGGCACTAGTTTACAAATTCAGTGAAGAAACCTCTGACAGGTATAATTTCCCTCCTGAAGATCCTCCCCAGCCCCTGCCTGCTCCCCCCACACACAAACACAAACACATACACAGTCCCAGCTTCCCTCCCTAACCTTCCCCTCTCTCATTCTTCTAGGCTACTGAAATGGTTAACAGTAATTTTATCAGTCTGCTTCCAGCTTGAGATAAAAGAAAATTTCTTTTTTTTTTTTTTTTGTCTTTTTTTGTGACCAGCCACACCGCGCTCAGCCAGTGAGCGCACCAGTCATCCCTATATAGGACCCGAACCCACGACGGGAGCGCTGCTGCGCTCCCAGCGCCGCACTCTCCTGAGTGTGCCACAGGGTCGGCCCAAAGAAAATTTCTTTTTTAATAAACCTGGTAAAAAGGGAAAGTTCCTAAGGAATAACCACATAAATCATTACAGGGCAAAAGGGGTCAAAAACCTATACTTATTCAATGAATAAACAATCAACATTTTCTTTAATCACTACATATCAGAAGCATTAATATTAAAATCAGGCTCAAGACAAGGAGATCCGTTTTCACTACTATTTAACATTTTTCTAGTCAATGCATAAAATAATAGAAATATCATAAAGAAGCAACAACAAAAAAACCCTCTTCCTTTGCAAATAACCTCACTCTACCTAGAAGACCCAAGAGAAACTACTAAAAAATTATGAACACTAATAGGAGGATTCAGTAAGGCGACAGCATGGTTAAAAAATTAATACACAAAAATTAACAGTTCTTGTATATATCAGCAATAGAAAAGATAAGTGAAAATTCAAACCCAATAGCAAATAAAATTAGAAATACCCAGGAACAAAATTAATAAAAGGTGCTAAGTAGGTCACATTACCCTGGACTAGGAGATTCCCTAAGGGCTTACAGACTGTCCAATGACTAACTAAGACAATGAGGCTGGAATCTACCACAAGAGATTGACCCTATACCTCTGAACCATCTATGAGCCACTCTGTCAAAGCTTAGCTGGCATATGATCCAAGAGGAAATCATCCTTCTCTCCTGTGCAATACTCTCGATCTGATCAAGATTTGCATTTCCCTGGCCCAGTTTTGAATCATAGGAATCAGCTCAAAACTGTTCAAGTTTCTCAGAACGCACATAGGAAACAGTACCAACCAGCAGAGAATCAGGGTTCATCCTTTTTCAGGAATCAGATAAGTTGTCAAGTAGAGAAAACTTACTTATTCTCTAAGAAAGGGATTTCAAGGAACTTTTAAAAAGCTTTTGGCAGAAAACATACTAATTGTATATGTGGAAATAAATAAGTACGTAGGCCTTTTACATTATTATTACTGAATAGAAAAGAAAGAAAAAATGTTTTGAAATGAGTTTACATTATTAAAAAATTCCCAATTAATACAGTCCTCCATATTTCAGAATTTGTGATTGTTCGACTATGGTTTGATTTCAGGATTATCTTTTCATCTTCTGGACAAAAGTAGTTTCCTAAGAAAATTAATAGTGTAAATAAATGTTTCGAAGCACCACAGAAGCACCTGTTTACATTCAGACAATTAATATGCTAAGCATTCTTATCTATTAAATTAAAGCAGGTCACCTAAGGACTTTACTAGACAATTCTTTATTAGCTAATTATAATGAATATATAGAGTTGAAGTAATAAAATGGACATCTGTTTTTAAATATCCTTCAATTTAAGCCTTTCACCAAATCAAAATAACTATCGTATCTTAGTTCCAATTACTGAGGTTTTATATGGCAAAAACAAAAACAAACAAAAAAAAAAACCCTCCATTGAAATAGGAAATAAAAATTTCTGTTCTGACCTTTGACGTTCTCCATTCCCATCCATCGCCTATCTGTTCTGAATGTTTAATGAATTCTGCACAGTAATGCTGGAATGTTTTTTCTCCAAAGAAGTCTTCTTCTTCCATGTTAAAAGACAACTGCAATATAAAAACTAACTATTAGCATCACCTGTAGAATGAACATTGAAAGGAATTCTGCTTTTAAACAAACCAAAATTTGGGATGTAGAATGAAAAAATAACCTCAGGGCCATTCCAAAAAGTGTTAGGTTTCCATCTTTTTCACCTTATCCCCATTTGTTTAAGGAAGAATTTGTGATCAACATGAAAACCCAAAACGTATATTTGTAACAAATACACATCTATGTAGGACCTGTATTTAGTAAAAAGTTTAGTCCGTCCATAAATTTTGTTTCAAGAGCTTAATTGTATCCCAGTTCTTCTAAGCTAATGCTTCTAATCCACCTCCTCCTCCGAACTTCCTTCTGTACCTCCTACCTTAGCTTTCATATTGATGGTGTAACGGTGACTAGTGCAGCTAAGCAGTTCTTCATACTTTATTAGAAAGTTCAACTCACTAACAAATGATGTTCTAAAGCCTGAAACTGGTTGTTTTTCAAAGTGTGAGTTTTTTGTTTTGTTTTATTTTTATTATTTTAATTTTTTTTCACTGTATATGCTTAGGGAATACAGTTTGATGTTTCAATATATACATATATTGTATAATGATCCAATCAGAATATCTATCACCCAAACATTGATCATTTATTTGTAGCTAAAACGTACAAGATCCTCTTTTCTGGCTATCTTGAAATAGACAATACAATGCTATTGGCTATTGTCACCCTAGAGCACCAGAACTTCTTCTTAAGTGTCTAACTGTAACTTTGTAACTTTGTATGGTCTATTAACCTTTCCTGTCCCCCTTTCCCCCCTCCCTTTCCCTGCCTCTGGTAACCATTATTCTACTCTCTTTCTTTTTTGTTTGTTTGTTTTTTCAAGGTGTAAAGTTATGATCACCTAATTAATTACCTACTTTATCAAATCTACAAATGTGGCATATCAAAGAAAACCCATATATTTGTTATATACATCTGTCAAAACTTGAAACATTATTTATAGAAAGAGAATTTTAGAGCAGGAAGGAAACTCACAGATCCTCAGGCTTCTCAATGAGAAAAGTTAGACCAAGTGAATTTCAACATTCTCTTCTTTAGTGATAAGCATCATCAGGACAATTGTCACTTGTTCACTGCTTACTATGTCAAGCACTATGCTAGACACTTCACATTCCCATTTAATCCTCACACACCCCAAAGGCTGTTATCTCCATTCCTCAGATGAAAAAGGGAAAATAATATGCTCAAAAATACAAACAAGAAAGGATTCAAACCCCTATTTGGCTCCAGGGCCAATGATCTGTCTATACAAGCTGATTCCCAAACCAGTGTTCTTTCTTATCATTCAAATTTAGTATAACCTATATAAGAATCTGTTCATTCATCCAACAAATATACATTGAATATCTACTAAGTAGTAGGCACTGTGCACAGGTAAAGGTTAAATATACAAAAATGAAAAAATACATAGTCCTTACCTTGTGAGAGCTCATGTTCTAATGAAGGGAGATAAGCAATAAAAATAATTACAGTAGAAACTCTCTTAACCAACCTCCATTCAAACATCCCACCAGATTAAAAATCACGGACTGGTGTCTACAGCACACTGATCATGAAGCACCTCTGCTCCCATCAGTTGAGTGTACAAATACATAGTTTAAACATTAAACAAACCAAACCACTAAAATATAAGTAAAAAAGAAACACAACTGTTATGTCTATGATTGAATGCCTTGGAAAGGTTCGAAAAAGGTGAGTCTTTATAAGAAAATCAAACTACTATTGAAGTACGTATGGACAATGCAACTAAAAAGATTGGTGAGAAAAAAAAATCATAAAATCTAGGATTCAGCATTCAGATTGCTGTCCAAGTGGCTTGCATTCTTTCACTTAAACCAAAACTAAAAATCTAGAGGATGCATTCTGGGTTCAGTTTAAACAATAACAAACAATGAATTCCAATCAAGTACCCACACCCAAAGAACATACCTTGATAACACATCAAAAAATTGGCAAATGAATGTATTTATGTTTTAAGTTGATTATTTTTTCATGGGCTGGCCAGTGCAAGGATCTGAATCCTTGACCTTGGTGTTATAACACCACGCTCTAACCAACTAAGCTAACTGGCCAGCTCTATGTTTTAAGTTGAAATGAAATATTTCAAGTATTCATGTATTTTTTTTTAACTCCAGCTTTAATCAGCTTTTTCAATTAACTGCTCAACTATCAATTCTGATAGCACTGGAAAAGAGAACTTGTATTTAAAGTATATGCAGTAATGGACATATGCACAAAGATTATGGTAGGCACAAGAAGGGTCCCTTACAAAGGGGAGATGGTGTGGGAGGGTATGACGGTGGAGGCAGAGATGACTCTGTCAGGTACGCAGGAGTTGTTGCATGGCAAACTGTCAGTGGATTAAGCACAGGGACTGGAACAGTGATCCAGGAAAGGAGGAAAATGTGAATAAGGGCAACTAAGGATACATAGAACTACGAGAAGTTTAGTATCACTGAAACCTGATGCAGGGAATAGAGAGAGATAGAGAGCTAGTCAAATCACATGTAAGTTAAACCTGTCTGCCCTCACCAGTGGAGTAGAAATGGATGAGAAGGGCCTCAAAGAAGAAGATAGAAGAGTAATGAACTTGCAGAAAAGAAGCTTGTGTGCCATGTAAGAGTTTGGACTGTTTCCATAGGAAATAGGGAATCAGAGCTTGAATCTGAAAATGTCAGAATAAGTCAGGACTAGCTGGTTAGCTCAGTTGGTTAGAGCGTGGTGTTGATAACACCAAGGTCCACGTTTCGATCCCTGTTACCATCCAGCTGCCAAAAATAAAAATTTTACAGCAAAAAGAATAAGAAATCATTAGGGGCTCTGCAGAGGATGGATTTGAAGGGCACCAAGACTGAAGGGAAGGAGAAGCGTTAGAAGCTGTTACACTGGTCTGGCTAAGAGGGCATAAGATGTGAACCTAGGCAATAAAAAGGAGAAGACAGAATATGCATCTTAAGCTATGGGGAAAAGCCAAGATCAACTTAAAGATTCGGAAATCATCTCCTAAAAGGGACAACTGAAGCCATGAAGATGAATAATAACTAGACGGGATGCATATAACAGATCCTTAATATGGTTTCTGGTGGCTCAAGAAACTTTACATTAAAATTTGTTCATCTACACTTTTTCTGGGAAAGACTTCATAATTTCCAACAGATTGTTTAAGTGATCTTAGCCAACAAGTTAAGAACCCCTACACAGTGAAAAGAGCAGTGGGTTGAGAGAAACCTTCAGAACATCAGTATTTACAGGACCAGCAAAAGAACTAGAGAATGAAGAGTCAAGTATTAGGAGCCAATCCTAGCAAGGGCAGTTTTACAGAGATCAGGGTTGAGGGCTTCGAGGTAGAGAATAACCACCAAATCCCAATAGTGTCAAAGCAGAAGAGAGGCTCATTAAGAAAAGAACTGAAAACATCCACGCAACTTAATGAAGCAGTCATTGGTGCCTTAGTGGGCAGTGTCAGCAATGGTGGAGAGAGAAGCAGGCTGCAATGGGCTAGAAGAAAACTAAAAGTGAGGATATAGTAAAAACTTTGCAGACTACTTTTTCAAAAAGCTTCATTGAAAGTGAATACAAATCGGTAACAGAAGTGGCATATAGGCTCAAGAGAGAATACTGTTTTTTCCTAAGGAAGAGATATCTGAATACATGTTTAAACTGGGCAAAGGGGGGTGGTAGAGAGGGAAAGTTAAAAATACCAAAGAGAGAAACTATAAATAAGTAAATACATAGCCAAAGAGAGAAAGTAACTGATGAAGCAATATCCTAAAGGGCTTAGAAGGGGACGAGTCAATAGCGTAGGAGGATGGATTTGAACAATACAGTAGACAACCTGCCCCTCACAATTGGGGAAAAGGCATTTCAGGATGAATATGAAATTTAGAGAAGTTTTTCAAAGGGGACACAAAGTTAAGGAAGAGGAGGTCATGAGATATTTTGATGTAGGGGCAGGCAAGATGTTCTGCAGAGAGTGAAAGGATAGTGGTAAAATGAGAATGTGTGAGAAAACTAGTGGAAATTTGGAATTACTGGTAAGAGAAATGAGACGACAGCGTTTAAGGATAAGCAGATAGAACACCAAGCTCAAGGATTCAGATCCACACACTGGCCAGCTGCCAAAAATAAAAAGGATAAGCAGACAGAAGTGAAGGCCCAGCACAAGTTGGAGACCCTGAATCAGTAGTGCAATACTCTGTGAGTTATGATTATCTTCAGAGTGCTCAGCTCCCCAAGTGTGGGAACCAGCAGAGAGAACTACATTAATAATGCAAAGTTGTGGTTTTGCTGGGTTGATTCAGTGGAAGGATAAGAGTATAAGAGGGAATAGAAAATGCTAGTGAGAATAGCTCAGAGGTTCGGGTTAGATAGAAAGGGAAAAGATGCCAATAGAAGGTTGAATGGACTGGTGTCAAAAAGGTTTGAAAACTATAGCGTAAAGACAGAAATGGAAAAATGAGAAGAATATGAGATTTTAGAATTTAATGAAGTCTTAGCTGTGGCCATGGGAGTGAGTATACAGCATAAAATAGCTTGGGGATGAGTGTTACTGAAGCTCAAGAAGTTTAAAAAACTGTGAGGTTTGGATTCCTTCTCAAGATTGTACTAAAGACAGCCACTACCACTGGACAGGGACAGTAGGTGAGAAAAAATCCTACCTTGCCACAGCTGATAGAGCCGAATTGCATAAGCCTCAAAGAAGCAGGGATGCTCATATGAGAAGCAGTGACCTAAAACTGGCACCAGACAAGTGGGGGCTGCCAACAATCTCCAGACCCTGAGCCTCATGGAGTGCAAAAAAAAAAAAAAAAAAGAAAAGTAGGTAGCCTCCACTCAACAGGCTTCAGTATTTTTTTTAAAGCCAACTTTCTTTTAAAACTAGTTGGTGGAAGCACTGATCTGCAAAGATGTTACATCATGCCAGCTTTCAGTGTGAAAATTGAACCACACTATATCCACTCCACACTCCCAACCTGGAGATCCACAATGCACATTGTGGTGGGGGAATGATTAACACAGGGTTTTTCAACTTTTTTGACCACAGAATGCTTTTTTCCTGTTGACACTTTTTAACAACACATCCACAGAATGTAGTAAGGGAAATAGTGGGTCAAGGGTTTAGGTAAATTTGTTTACTATGGATGTGTGCTCCTGAGATCACAGTGGAAAATTTGGGAGGGTGCAGGACAAGTGTGAGGACAGGTTTGGTAAGAGAAAGCACTAAGTACAGGAGTATAAGTACAAAAGAGATGATAAACTGCACACTGCTACCAAGGCAGTCATCAAATGTTTTAGGGATATAAGTGCAATCTCCATGTTACACACAGAATTCTGGCTAAAAATATGCCTCAACGCAGACACAAGTTGAGAGAGTAAAATCTAAGAAGACACTAAAAGGAAGAACAGGAGCTAACGAAGCAAAAGGAGGGAAGTGAAAGGAACAAACTTTGCAAAAGTCTGAATATAAGAGAAGGTCTGGTAATGGAAGAACTCTTGTTTGACTGAACTTTAGAGGTAAAGGAAGAGTACTGGGAGAACTAACACTGATGAAGACCCAAGAGCTTTGTAGTCCAAGGGCTCACAAGGGTTTTGAAAGAGGGAGTGAACTGATCGGATTTGCATTCTGGCTTCTAATGGAGACTGCACGTTATGCCTGGCTGAGTGAAATCAGTTAAAAGGCTTACAGTAATCCAAGACAGACATAATGCTGCTAAACAGAACCAAAGACTGGCAGCAGAGCAGAAGAGGAGGGAGGGATTCAAAAGACATTTTGATAGTGTACTCATTACAGCTGATGGAACTTGCTATCTAAGGCATAGAGGACAGAAAAGACTCAAGAAAGATTCCAAGCTTTTCTGCCTTTAAGTGGTGGTGCATTGACTGAGACCAAAATCCCCAGAAGAAGAGCAGGTTTGGGGAGAGAGATGGGATTAGTTTAGCCATACTGAGTTGGAGTTTGAAATGTTTGTGGAATAGGGCCGGCCCGTGGCTCACTCGGGAGAGTGAGGAGCTGATAACACCAAGGCCACTGGTTCGGATCCTATATAGGGATGGCCGGTTGGCTCACTGGCTGAGCGTGGTGCTGACAACACCAAGTCAAGAGTTAAGAACCCCTTACCAGTCATCTTTAAAAAAAAAAAAAGAAAGAAAGAAATGTTTGTGGAACACCCAAATGAAGGAGTCTCCAAGGCGTTTTGAGGTGAGTCTTGATTCAGAAAGAAAGACAAATCTGGGCTAGAAATACTTATTCTAAATCAACTTTACATAGATGGTAACAGAACCTATTTCATCACTTGGGGAGAGGTTGCTGAACTAGAATAGGAAGACTGAAATAGAGTAGTCAGAGCAATTGTTTTTCAAACCATATGACAATTCTGACATATACTGAGAGATACTAAATCAAAGAGAAATGACTTTAATTCATAAAGAATACTAATGTATTCAGAATTTTTTAAAATCCCAAATAACTCTTAATAACAAAATTAAACAAGTAAAAATACTCCATTCTCTAAGCCCTCTAGTTACCTGAGTATTACTGAACTATTGAAAATGTTAGTTGAAACACAAAATTTCACTCAATAGCCATAGTTTATCTAATTAACAATACTATGCTACTAGCAAGATGACTGAACATCAAAACACTAATTAATATTTGGCTGAATACTTTTAAAATTATCTAAGGACTGGTCTTTGCTGAAGGATGTTACATACAATAATACAAATACAGCTTGATTACAAAATTAGGAACTATACTATATTAAAAGGGTATCCATCTCAATTCTAATCATCATATTGTACTATAACGCAATATCATTGAACAATTGTTTCTTTGCTCAAGTAAAAATATTTCAACTCATTAAAAACTGAAAATGTAATTCAATCAACAGTTTTGTTCACACTTTTCAAGTTGTAATACTCTCTGGTCTTCTACCAAGTTCATTGACTTGCAGAGGCAGAAATTAGAATCTTGGAACTTCCTATTATGAAATGGCTGAAAACATGGTCAAAAATAGAAATAACAGGGCCAGCCCGTGGCTCACTTGGGAAAGTGTGGTGCTGATAACACCAAGGCCACAGGTTCGGATCCCTACATAGGGATAGCCAGTTAGCTCACATGTGAGAGCGTGGTGCTGACAACACCAAGTCAAGGGTTAAGATCCCCTTACTGGTCATCTTTTAAAAAAAAGAAAAAAATAGATATAACCACAACTTCAACTTATTAAGGAGTAATGGCAAGAATAATCCTTACTTTGCAAATGAAAAAACTTAGACAGGTGAACTGTTTCCAGACTTAAGCTATCTTAAACTAAGTTCAGATGAGAGGTGACAACAGGACAAAGGTGAATTCTCAGTAGAAAGACAAATTTCAATTCTCATCTCATCCTAAATAATGAACCTCATTTCTAATTATAAATATAAATTTAGAAATGTCGCAGAGCTCCTCATGTCATAGCATAATTTGTTAATATGTCCATTTGGCTTGAGTTTTACTCTAGCTGAACAGCTGTTTAATTTTTTTTTTTTTTTTTTGTAATATTCATTCAAAACTTTTTTTAACTGCTTCAGCAGAGGCTAAAGATTGGAAAGATAGAATAAGAGTAGTCTTTCCAAACTATAGGTTAGCCCTCAAACTAGACAGTGTAAAGAAGCTTATTCTGCTGATATTCAAATATCTTCAGAAAAGCAGCCCCAGTGAATTCTAACACTGTGTATAATCATTGCTCAAATTATCTTTTTTCTTTTTTAATTAAAACAATTTTTTTACTACCACTCTCCATATTTTTAAGATTTTTAATCTAATGTGTATGGAACTATTTCTTTATGTTTTTTTGGTCAGAGACACTTCTTTAGATGAATCTATAAATCAGTGTTATCGGAGTCATAATGAAACTAAAACACTAAAAGAAATATAACTAAATTCCCTGGAACTTAAGATCACTTACAAAAATGTGATTATCACAGAACATGCTATGCATATGTTTAAACATTAAAGATCATTTTTGACTAATAAAAGTAGGCAACTTCCTCTATACTTGTCCCTCCTAGCAACAATTCCACTCTAGATATAGATTCTTTCATTTAAAAACATGCAATTACTAGCTAGAAGAGGTAAATGTCAACCCATTACCTTTATGGAAATTTGGCTTGAATTCATTTAGATTAGTTAATCACTTACCTAGCAGGGTCCTTGGGCAGTGTTCCTCAAATTTTAGAGAGCAAGAAAGCACCCACAGCGCAAATTTAAATGAAGAATCCTAGACCCTGGCCTAAAAGATTACCTGATTCTGCAGGCCCTAAAAATAAGCATTTTTAATTAGTACCAGGGATACTTTCAAGGAGGAATCATGCTAGAAAGTTAAGACAAAAGATGGATCATTTTGACGTGCTAGTGAAAGGCCTGGATTTCAAGGCATTTGGCAGCCTGGGTGGGGCACAGCAGGCATGGCCCTGGGCAATCCAACTAAAAGGCACAGTGAAACTTCAAAAGAGAATCAGTCTTTACACCAGCTAACCAGGAGGGCTCAGTTCTCCCTCCTTGCCTTCCCACTGAAATGCATATCACAAATCAAAGTTTAAATGGCAGGCAACATGTACCTGGACTGGAAACAAGAGGTCTCCACTGGTACCTGTTGCCTGCTCTAACCTTTGTAGCAAAAGGTCCAGTTAGGAAGAGGTAAGAAGGCATTTCTGTTGCCTGCTCTCACCTTTGTAGCAAAAGGTCCAGTTAGGAAGAGGTAAGAAGGCATTTCACTCTCCTCCATTCTGTACTCCCGTCAGAGAAACAAATCCTGAACTGCCCCTCCCCCACTGGTTTCTCATCTGCATTGGTAATTCCCTTTCAAGGCAGTTCTCTCCCAATAATGTAATGTGCATGGCCAGAAGTGGAAGGTGAAGCCATGTGGAGCACCAAATACTGTGATATAAAGGCAGTGATGTGTAGCTGCAGGAACAGGATGAGCCCTCAGAATAGTACCACATCCCCAAAAAATTTCGCCCCCAAACTATAAATTTTCAAATCACACAAAAACACTTCCCTCATTAAAAAGGCACAGGATGGAAAGATTAAACAAGAAAGGAAGAAATCTCCTGAGTACAGAAGAATATCAATACTTCATAAATTTGGTTGTACCCATCTACCTGCTCTTCAATCTAACATTGAGAGGAACATTCCTTCAGCATATCAGTGTGGTGAGGGAGATGAAAGTGCACTTGCTCACTGTGACAGTTAACACTATGCCTACACAAGTCCCTCTTCTATCTAGGTAAGTAAACCCAAAACATCAATAATGACAAGGGACCAACAGGAAGCTCTTGCATAAGAAAAGAGGAGCACTGCCATAAAGAGAAAGACGGAAAGCCTGCTTCTGTAATGGGCTTACTCTGGGAATCAGAGGGAAAAAAACTTAGATCTAGTCTATGCACCCAGTTAAAAAGGAAAATGAAAAAAAAAAAAAATGCAAGGCCTCTAAAAGCAAGAGATGAGGGAAGAAAAATGGTTGAAATTAAAAAGGAAACTGGATAAGAAAAAGCTAAAAGGAAATTCAAACATATATAGAACAGTCTTAAATTCTACATTAGAGGCAACAGAGAGATGTACACAAGCTGAAAAAAATCAAATCAGTATCTCAGAATGTACATGTGAGATGCTCTCCCAACACACAGAAGAAAAAGGACCAAGATGAAAACAATGCATATCGATTGACAGGAAGGAAAAAGGACACATATCCAACCTACAAATAACTGGCATTTCTGAACTGAAACCATAAGCAAATGTACAATTAAAAAAATATTCCTGAGCTGGAAAAAAAGAAATTTACCTCTAAATTTAAAAGATTCATTATGTTTCTGAGAAAACTGTTGGAAAAAAATATATGCCTACACATATCCTTGTAGAATATCTTAAAGAATGAAAAGAGAAAGGAAAAACAAAGACCTACTCAGTAAAAACCAGTTTACCTACAGAGGAACAAAAATCAGAGTAGCCTCAGCCATCTTCTCCACAACAACAAATGCCAGAAAACAACAGAGCAACGTCTACAACGGCCGGGAACTTCTGTTGTATCTTAGCACCTCTAACAGTTCAGCACACTGTAAATATTAAAAGACGTAATGAATAAAAAAAAAAATCCAAACATCTAAATGAATATATTCTAAACATCTCTACCTTTTTATAGGGCTTCTTCAACTCAACTTTCTAGCCTATTCACCAGTTAGATCTTTCCCCATCCAGATTTTATATGACATCTAATTTTTCTGATACCAGTATCATTACTTTTATAGGAAGACTATAATTTTTTACATAAAACAAGACTTCTGTACAAGCACGTAAGAGAAGTTGTCCACTGCTAGAGAATTCCTAGAACTAACTGTAGTCAGCACATATGCCAATTAGCCCAGAACCAGGACCTAACGGGGTTTAACATTGCCCAAAAATATCTAACAAATAAGAAGGTACAGAAAAGACAACATGATATCTGAAACTACAGACTCAGTGTCAGTCTGAATAGAGATGATAAAGCTACGTGTCTTTAAAATAAGAGGGTACTTCAAAAAGTTCATGGAGGGGCCAGCCCTGGTTCACTTGGGAGAGAATGGTGCTGATAACACCAAGGCCACAGGTTCGGATCCCTATACAGGGATGGCCAGTTAGCTCACCTGGGAGAGCGTGGTGCTGACTACACCAAGCCAAGGGTTAAGATCCCCTTACTGGTCATCTTTAAAAAAAAAAAAAAGTTCATGGAAAATATTATTAAAAGATAATATGAATCTTTTCATGAAATTTTTGAATACCCTTCACATACTACCAAATGCCATTATTTTTTGAGAAAAAAAAAGTAGATGGTTAGACATTTTTGTAATGGAAGAGACAATGCCTTCAAATTTTTCTCCATTAAAATCTTTGTTCAGAGAGTAATGTGCCAAGTTTTTCATTCATTCACTCAGCCCCTACAATACCCTAATACTTGCTATGCGTGTCCTACTAGAAAGGAATGTTGAACTTTTTCTGGAAAATCAGGGAAAATTCTAAAAAAAGGAGTTTTAAAGACATGAGTTCAATTCTTGAGGAAATGAATTTTGAAATTTGAATAAGGGTCTACCAGTTGGAGACAAAAGTGATCCAAAAAGATGGAAGAGCTCCTGTAAAGACAGGGCCTGAAAAGTGTGCAAGGTTTAAAAAAAAAAAAAAAAAAAAAAAGACAGTGGATGGAGTATAGATTAGGTGAAATAGAGCATGGGCAAATAAGATCCAATAGTTCTGAACTTTAGGGGGGGTCCACTCTCCAAGGGGGTGTTTACAAATGAGTGGGATCGTATTGGGTTATCAAAAAGAAGAGGGGGTTATAGTTTGCTATTGCCATTTAGTTCTCAGGAACCACTAGTTCCTACACTACACTAGTTAGTCTAGGATGTAGATGTAAGATGTAAACATCTTACAATGTGCAGGACAATCCCACACATTGAGGAATTGTCCATAAAAATGACCAGTAGAGCCCCCTTTGAGAAATCATGAGGAGATCTTAAAGTTCAGGGAACTTAACTCTAGGGCTTCTCAGAGTTATCTTTTGAAATCTGCATTCACAACCTGTATTTCACTAACTATATATTTACTTCCAAGAGTTAAAAGATAATCTAGGGCACATTAAAATTTTAAAGTTTATTTGAGCAAAGAACAATTCATGAATCAGGCAGCCCCAGATCACATTTTGGTGCCTCACCAAAGGGGCACAGGGGGCAGAGGGGGACATAATGGAGTAGTAGCCTTATTTGGATCATTCCATTGAGAAGTCTCTAATTAGAGGTTAGTTGATGGGTTCGGATTGGTTAATTTCCTTTTCATTTTCCTAGAATATGACCATTTACACTGAGTGGGGTTTTGGTTTGCTTATGTAGGAACCCAGGACACTGAAGCCTCCTCAAGATATGTCCCCCCAATTAATTATTTTAACACAGGATGCTGTGATTTTACTAAGCAAGTTTTGTCCTTTCCTTCAACCATCGCAAAGCTCAGAACTTAGTCTGTGGCCTACCTTTAATAACTGTACAACTTTTCACAGGATATATTTCAGTATAACTCATCCTTAATCTCATCTTTCTAAGCTTCATATTTTCATGACCCTGATTTATCTTTATCTTGTATATATCATATATAGTTTATAAGCTACCTCAAATACTTTTGGAACAAAATAGGGCATAAATTTAAAAGTACAAGTAACAGAAGAAAAACAGAGTGAAAAAAAAAGAAAACTAGGTAGTAAGACAGGAAAAAAATATATTATACTGAGTTCCCAGAATCATCCTGGGAGAACTTTACAAGACTTTTTAAAAGAAGTATAATACATGGTCTTTGCCTTCAACAGATTGTAATTAAATTTTTAAGAAAGATTCAAACTGAAAAAGAACATGTGAGAATAGAAGACAGTAAAAAATCAGTGATAAATTGTACAACCACTGTTTAAAGAATTAGTTTGGATTAAAATGACAACTAAAATAGAATGTACTGAGCCCTTACTGTGTATCAAGAAGCAGTAACTTAAATGCTTATAGCAACCATATGTGTTAAGTTACTATGATTTTAATTTATAGATGAGGAAATTGAGACAGAGAGGGTAAGTAACTTGTCCAAGGTAACCTAGCTGTTAACTGTGGCAATTTGACCTAAGGCAGTCTAAAACCAGGGCTTGTGCCCTACAGGTATTAGATTTCAGCTAATCCTTGAATTATAAGAGGATAGGGAAAGGAAGAGATAGAATAGAAAAAGAGATGGGTGGAGAGGGGGTGGCAGTGAGCCTAGAAACAGGCTGAAGTGAGGTAAAAAGTAAAGAGCCTGACTGCAGATTATAGAGACTTGAGGTATACAGGAAAATCTGGGATGGGGGGAAACAAGCAGTTTACAAACAGCCTTAAAATTCAAAGGAGATTCCATTCAAACCAGTGGGCAATAGGAAACAACTGTATGTTCCTGAGCTCAGAAGGGATAATAAAAAGACTTTCTCAGAAAGACATTACATGACAGAGATATGAAGTAACCCTAACTTCAAAGCTAAACTCCTATTAGTGAGTACTCTTCCAGGATCCTATAAACCTGTGTGATCAGACACTTCAAGACTTGGGGTGCCAGGCACATTAGAGAAGCCTCTTGCAGTTTTCAGCAACCTTTTCCTAAGCAGGATGGTTTCAGGTAGAGCTTTTCTCCATTCCCCTACTTGCCAATTGTTTCATACACAGCCTGCTTGGCCCGTGAAGACATTTGTTTTCAACAGATAATCAAATAATCTCTATGACACTTTGTTTTTGTTATGATTCCCTGATTATATTTATGATTCCAATACAACCTCTAGGGTCCCAAACACATTTCTAGGCTTCCAAGACATTAATAATCAAATCAAGCCCAGTCTTAAGCAATCAACTTATGTAAGCTTTATCCTACTTGTTTTTCCTAAGGGAATCCTTACCTTTCTCAGAACTTTATTAAGCATTAGAAACTGCAATCAACATACAGTTTGTCACAAACACTTTGCCTAATTTGATTGCCCCAACATGTAGCAAAATGTCAGCTAACCTCATCCTAAATAAAACAGGAGGTGGTTGGGGAGAAGCAGGGGACAGGGGAAATAATCTTGTAACACTCTGTATCCAAATGAATCCAGTTTATAATTATTTCCACTAGTTTCTTCAATTAAAATATCAATAACAATTATTAAACTCCATAATTGCACGACTTTAATTTTAATTTCTCAATACTCAAGATTTATTTTTTGGTTGAGTTTTTCATTTTGTAATATTACTTATTGTAAAAATTTGACCTTTTGGAAGCATTGAGGAAGGATTCTACTTGGGGTCCTATGAGGTATTTGAGTACTATACAGGGCCCATGTTCTCTAATCTTGAAAAGCAGAAATTCAAGCATTCACCACTAAAGAATAAGGCCATTGTCAAATTATAAAAGTTATAAACATGACTCCAACAAAAGAGCCTGTGGCAAAAATTTATTGAACTCATGATGAAGGAGCAAACTGAATGGTAAAGAGTGCTCAAAAGCACTTTAGGACCTGAGTATAAACACTGACAAAAAAAATGATGTATAAGATTGCTAGGTTACATACAAATATGGTTAATATCCTACAACACAATAAAACCACAACCTTTAGGAGTATTTTCTTTTCTCAGATAGAAAAAAATTGCATCTCGATGAGTCAAAAAGACATAACTGCAAAAAGAAAAAACAAACAAACAAAAAAACCCAAAAAAGATGTAACTGCAGAGCCTGGGCCCTGATCAATATTATGTCAATGTACAGTCCCCTAGGTAACTAAATCATCCTCCCGTGGGGCTATTAAACAAGCCCCATTTTGACTTTGAAAGGACATGTCGCCACCCTTTTGCCTTATTTCCAAGATTTTTATAATTTTTACCAGCACAAGTACGTCTTTATAAATCAGCTCGCTATCCCTTTTATCACCCCCCCCCAATTCATAATTGACTAAGTTATTTGGGAGGGAAAAAACTTGACTGTATTTAATTACCAGGCTATTCCTCCTGATTCTTAAAGAATCTGAAATCCCTTCAAGTTACCGGGACTTGGCCACTGAAATCGCAGTCATTTAATACCCTTTGTTTCAACGTTACACGGACAAAAACTTGCTTTCCGTGTGCAGATTTTGGACACAGGCAGTTAACTTCCCACGTCGAGCGTGAGGCCTTTGAGTAGTGGCCCAGGAGTGCTGGCGACAGCGGGTGCAAGCGGCGGGAGCCGGTCCCCCGGACGCAGCGGGGGGCGCTGTGCCCTCGCCCGTCCCCGCTCGCCCCGAGCTGCTGCTCCAGCGCAGCAGGCAGCGCAGGCCCTGCACTTCAAAGGGGGGAGCCCCGCTTCCCCGGTCTTTTGTTTAGGGCTGGGCTGTTTCCCGCCCGCCGCGTTCGCCCTTCCTCCCTGTCCTAGGAGTTGGGTGAGGACCATGGGGGAAGCAGAGCCGGGGGGAGGTGACCGGCACAGGCTGTGGGAGTACTCACCCCGCTCCGCTCGGCCCCTGACCCCGCAGCCTAGCCCGCCGGGGGCGGGGCGACGGGGTGGGGGGAGGGGAGCCGGAGAGAGGTATTCAGCACATTGTCAAACTGTCACCGCGCCAGCCGCCCCTGGGAGGAAAGAAATGGGCCCGAGGGGCCTCGAGGGCGGCGGCAGAGCAGAACCAGGGCGCTGCGAGGCCCAGTAGAAGGGCTCATCCCCGCCCTCGACAGCCGCCAGCGGCGCCCGGGTCAGAGCATGCGCACTGCACTTTTCCGCGCGCCGTGCGGGCCGCTTCGCGCAGACGGGTGACGTCGCCGGCCGCGCGCTTGGGCCCAAGGGCTGGGACCCGGACGGAGAAGGGAGGGGCGAGACCTCCCTGCTTTCGGCGTTGACGGCCTCCAAGCCCCGCCCTCCGCTTTACCGGCAGCCCTTCCCGCCTCCGCCCACCGAACCAGGCGGTGCCGTCCGCGGAGCACAAAGGCGACTCACTGAGTGGGGAATCGAGGGCAAGCCGAAACTTGGGATGGGGGTGCCAGGGTTTTCAAGGGTCCTTGCACCCTCTCCAGAAAATTGCCGAATGTTTGGAAAATAAAAGAGTGACCAATGGGGAAGGAGTAGAGCAAGAACAAGGATGAACTATGTGGTGCCACTAGCATCCCCCTAGGAGGTTGGAGAGCCATGCCAACATATGCACACTGCAAAAAGTATTGTGAACACCACCACAATTAGCACAAGCAAGGCTACCCTTTTAAAACTGAAGGATGGAGAGACAAGTTAGGAATCCGAGTATTGACAACAGTACTATTTGTAGCACATAGCTCAGAAAAAAAAAATCTAGCAGCAAAATTAAATTGCAGGGAAGAGTGTGGATAAAGAAAAGACTAGAGAAAGTCGTAGGATGTAGGGGTGATGGAACTGAAATAGCAGACATATGAGAGAAAAACTAGCATCTGCTCCTTTAAACAACAGAATTAAAATTGTTGCAAAAGAAAGGAGTAGAAGCAGGCGAAGAAGTGAAAGGAGGCTGGCCGGTTAGTTCAGTTGATCAGATCATGGTGCTGATAACACCAAGGTCAAGAGTTCTATCCTCGTACCCGCCAGCCAAAAAAAAAAAAAAAACAAGAAAGGAAAACCTGTCTTCAAACGTACAGGGCATGGTTTTGATTATGTACTACAGTTATATAAGATGTCGCCACTGGAGAAAACTAGGTGATAGGTACAAAGGACTTCAAGTGCTATTTTTGCAATTTCCTGTGAGTCTGTAATTATTTCAAAATAAAAAAGTTTTTTAAAGGGGACCGAATACTGATCAGTTGTGACCAGGTGCAAGTGATAGGGGAAGGGGTTGACTAAAAAGGGGCTTGAGGGAATTTTAGAGGATGAGGGAACTGTTCTATATCTTGATTGCGCTGGTGATTAAACCACGTTTTGTTTGTCAAACCCATAAAAGGGATACATTTTACTGCATGTAGAATAGTTTAGGGGTTGGCGGGTTATTTCAGCTGGTTAGAGTGTGGTGTTATAACACCAAGTTCAAGGGTTTGGATCCCCATACCGGCCAGCCAACAACAACAAAATATGTTTAAAATTAATTTTTTAAGAAAAGATACTACTTGTAGAATTGAATTTCCACTAAAAATTTTGAACAAGTCTAGATATAAATTCATTGGTAGCTGCCAGTTTATATTATCCCTTTGATTCTTTTAAAAAGTACAATGCAGTGAGTCCCGAATGAGAGTTTTAGTGGATGGGTGTCTCCTTTAACCGTAAGCAGCTGCCTTAAAAACAAAGCTTTCACATGCAAAAATAAAAATACACTGCTTTACGTTGTACTCAATATTTTACAAACACTTCATACACCAACAACATACCAGGCTAACTTAAAAAATATTTTTTGCGGGCCGAGCCCGTGGCGCACTCGGGAGAGTGCGGCGCTGGGAGTGCGGCGACGCTCCCTCCGGGGGTTCGGATCCTATATGGGAATGGCCGGTGCGCTCACTGGCTGAGTGCCGGTCACGAAAAAGGCAAAAAAAAAAATATATATATATATATATATATACATTTTGCACCAGAGATGTTCATAAGCTTCATAATTCACTTACCAAAACAAAGAAACTAAAATAAATCAGGTAATCTCAATGTACTTCCTTTTGTTGGAGTGAGTAGGACTGAATCCATGTTGGAACCTAAAACTACATGGGCTCTAAAAGATTTTTAAAAGACAGTTTTTTCCTAAGCATGAACTTCTTTGAGTCCCCTCTTTTCCCAGGGTTATTCGATATTTGGACCTTGGTAATGGGGGAAGATAACATTATTTACATGAATGTAAAGTTGTTTTCCAGCCAGCCTGGAGAGCTGCAGACTTGCACGTACTGTCCAGACACTGGGAAATCAAGGAAGATATCAATAAAGCTATACTGATTCCACCCCTCCAGCAGAACCATGAGATAACAGCAATGACAGAAGCAGAAACCAGATGAGTTTTGGTGAGACTGCACCTGGCCCCTTGCACGTCCCCCTCCCTCCTGCTTTTCATTTCCCACGTTCCATTCCCTGAGCTCCTCTTTGAAACCCCCCTGAAACCCTAAAGAGAAGAGACAGTTCTAGTCTGTCTCCTCAGGCGTCTTATCAAAAACTTCCTGCCTTGCACCACCATTTGGGACTGACGAGTCTTTTGTTTCTGAGCAGAGAGCAGCAGGACCTGGATGCTGGAAACACTTTGATCATATCACTCATGGCAAAGAATGGGACTGGCCTGTTCTGTGTTTACCCTACAACACTATAAAGTGCTTTAAGGTGAGGGTGGGTCATCATAGCATTCCTAGCCTCAAGCAGGGCTCCTTACTAGTAATAAGTATTTTGCATAATAAACCAATAAATTAGTCACAAAAAGAGAAGGAATCTAAAATTTTTTTAACACCTTCTGTAGTTCAGATGCTTTATATATAATCTTACAATAACCTCATGAGATATCTATTTTATAGACTAAGTATAATGATATCCTAATTATTAAGTCTCTTTCAGTATTTATTTTGTTAGATTTGTTTCCTTTGGACATGTTGCTCACTTCTAAAAGGTCTTGCTTCCCTCTGCTTCCATAAAAGCATAGTCACCAGATTCTCGTTCCTGCTCTCTGGCCATTCTTTTTCCTCACCCTCTCTAGCTTCTGTTTGTCTATTACATTTTAAATATCCTTGTTTCACAGGGCCTCCTAGAAGTTGAACCTTCTGTTTTTTCGGCTTTTCTTTTGTTTTTTTTAAGATTCATGTAAAATGAAAAAAAAATCCAGAATAGGTTTACAAACTGTATTACATTTTTTGTTGTTGTTGTTTGGCAGGTATATTGTTTACCATTTTTTAAATTAATTAATTTATTTATTTTAATTGAAACATTATTGATTGTACATATCTGTGGGGTACAGCATTAAATATCAATACCTATGTGCAATATGTGATGTCCAAATCAGGATAATTTCTGTATTTATCATTACATAACATGTTCATTTTTCGTGGCCTTTTACCAATTTCTTGCTAACCCCCGCCCTTTTCCCTCCTCTGATACAAACTATATTACATTAAAGTCATTTTTCTTTGACTAATGAACCCTTTTATTGCCAAAAATTACAATGCAGTATAATATGTCTTTTGTGAGATAATTACAGGATGTATTTTAAAATAATTCATAATATCCTTTAGATAGTATGGTCCTATAAACAGGACACAAGTTTAAAGTGACATGGTAATGGTTTTATTTTCTGTCTTGTCAATTTTTATCATTGGTACTTATCTTTTCTGCTTATATCCCATAAGCCACATCTAGATCCAAGGAAGGTAGGAAATGTAGTTTCTAGCTAAGTAACCATGGGCTCAGTCAAACCTTGACAGGGTGGGATTGTTCTATTATTAAAAGGAAGAAGAGGAGAGTGGATTCTGGGGAACAAAAGCTATGTCTGCTGCAGCAATAGGAGACAGATCACTTCCATCACCCTCCTGAAGGTCCTCAGGAAAAGACAGATTGTACAAAAGACTTAGGGGAGGTAATCTGATTGGATGGAAGAGATAAGAAACTTGTCTGGAAGCTGTGTGTGCATAGCATTTCCTAAAAGTGTGAGAGAAAAAAACAACAGACAGTAAAAAGGTCAGTGGTTGCCAGAGTCTGGGGAGGAGGAAGGCAAAGAGAGGAGGGATGAGTATGTGGAGCATAGGGCATTTTTTTTAGGGCAGTGAAACTATAATGTATGACACTGTAATAGTGGATATGTGACATTATGCATTTGTCAAAACCCATACAACTATACAACACAGAGAATGAACACTAATGTAAACTATGGACTTAATAACAATGTAGCAATACTGGCTCCTCAATTGTAACAAACGATTCCCCTTACCAGCCAACCATCAGAAAAAATAAAATAAAAAATTAAAAAATAACAAAGGTACCACACCAATGCAAGGTGTTAATAAAAGGGGAAACTATGAGTGGGGTATATGGGAATTCCCTGTACTATCTGCCCATTTGCTCAATTTTCTGTACACCTGAAAATTTTCTTAAAAAAACAACTCTATTAATTTAAAAGAAGGATACTGCGAAACAAACAAACAAACAAACAAAAGGTCCATATCAAAGAATGGAATTGGGAGAATTGATAAAAATCACAGGGAGGTGATTCAAGTTCTCCATCACACCAATTTTTTTTTCTTTTTTTTTTTTTTTGTAGCTGGCCCATACAGGAACCAAACCCTTGACTTTGGTGTTATAATACCCAACTCTAACCAACTGAGCTAATTGGCCAGCTCCATCATACCAATTCTTTTTTTTTTTTTTTAATTTTAATTTTTAAATTTTTATTGATTATACATATTCATGGGGCACAGAGCTGACAGTCAACATTCATGCTTAAGATGGATCACACCAATTCTTATGGTTACCTTTACTACCCAAGAACTACATACATGTTTTGTTTTATTTTTATATTTTTAATAAATTTTTGAGGAATAATTTATATGAATAAAATGCTCCTGTATTAGTCCAGTTCTTTTGCTTATAACAGAATATCTGAAACTGAGTAATTTATAAAGAAATGAAGTTTATTTCTTACAGTTGGAGGCTGGGAAGTCCAAGGTCCAAGGAACACTTCTGGTGAGGGCCTTCTTGATCGTGGCTCTCTTCAGCAATGCAGGATATCGCGTGGCAAGAATGGGCTGAGGAAGAGAGAACTAACCTTCTCAGTTGTTCTCCTCATAAAGCCATGAGAACTACACCCATTACTACACACAGTCTAATCACCTCTTAAAGTCCCCACCTTTCAAATATTATATTTAGATTCCCCACCTTCTTAACACTATTACAATAGAAACAAGTTTCCAATACACGAACTTTTGGGGGACACATCTGACCCATAGCAGCTCCCAAATTAAGTCTATACTTCAATGTATTTTGATAAATATATATACCCATGTGCTATGGTCTTAATGTTTGTGTCTCCCCAAAATTTATATGTTGAGATCTTTTTCTTGTTTTATGTTTTGTTTTGTTTTCTTTTTGTGGCTGGCCAGTACAGGGATCAAACCCTGGACCTTGGTGTTATCAGCACCATGGTCTAACCACCTGACCTAATGGGACAGCCCCTGTTGAGATCTTAATCCCCAAGGTGGTAGTATTAGGAGGTGGGGCCTTTCAATGAACCAGATCCTCACTAACGAGCAAATCTGCTGGCACCTTGATCTCAGACTTTCCAGCCTCCATATCTGTAAGAAATAAATTTCTGCTGTTTTATAAGCCACCCAGTTTATGGTATTTTATTATAGCAGCTCAAACGGACTAAGACACCATGTAACCATTACCACAATCGCAATATAGAACATTTTCATCATCCCCAAATTTACCTCATATCCTTTGCAGTTAATCCCTTCCCCCACACCCAGACCCTTAGCACCACTCATTTACTCTAGATTAGTCCCTTAAATTAGTTTTGCCAATTGTAGAACAATGGTATCATAGGGCCGAGCCCGTGGCGCACTTGGTAGAGTGCTGCGCTGGCAGCGCGGCGATGCTCTCGCCGCGGGTTCGGATCCTATATAGGACTGACGGGTGCACTCACTGGCTGAGTACCGGTCACGAAAAAACGACAAAAAAAAAAAAAAGAAAAGAAAAATGGTATCATACAATATGTATATGTCTGGCTTCTTTTGCTCAGCATATTGTTTTTAAGATTCATTCATGTTGTTGTATGTATCAGTAATTAGTTCCTTTTTGTTGCTGAGTAGTATTCCATTACATGGCTATACCATAATTTACTTAACAATTCATCTGGGAAGGACATTGAAGTTTTTTTCAGCTTTTGGCTATTATGAATAAAGCTGCTATGAATAATCATGTACAAGTATTTTTGTGCACATATATTTTCATGTCTCTTGAGTAAATACCTAGGGGTAGATATATGAGGAGAGCATTTCAAAAAGTTCATGGAAAAATGGAATTAAAAGATAATATCAATCCTTCCATGAACTTTTTCAATACTCCTCACACATTTTGTGATTAATATAAAAATTAAAATTGTATTCTACTAATATTATATGTTGATCACATGTTTTAGCTTGAAGGTTGTCTTATTTGATGATCCAAATTTATTCTTTAATTTAGAGACATTTTTGTTGCTGAATTTGGTTATTTTTACGGAATTAAACACATTCAGAAGTTACTACATGTTTTATTTAATTTTTACCAGTAAACATATGTAGTTACATTATGTTAAATTGGGGGCTTTGGTTAGACACTCAAGGATTCACATGTTAGTATGGAAATAGAATTGGAGAATTGTCATTTTTTAATGACAACCTATAATTCTATAATTACCTATAGTTCCTTAGGAAAACTTTTAGAAATTTTCTGAAGGTTACTGAAAATTAGTTGTAAAGCTTTTGATACTAACAAAGAATAATGATAGTGTAGAACTGCACCTGCGATGTGCTATAGCTAAGAATGTATAGCAATGGGATTCTAGCTGTGCTTTGACGATCTTATTCTTGAGGGTCTAGTTTATACTATGAAAGGCATAGAACAATTCAGGAAAGTATCCAATTTCTACAATTTAAATAAGGGTTGGAATACTTAGTGAATTGTGATATTTGCTTTGTCTGTTTTTTTAACACTGTTGGTTGGATATTTTTATCTTTCAAGCATTCGAGGACATTTGGGAGCTATAGCTTGTATTCTAAATTTATCAGGGGAACTCAGTGTTCTGAAAGGATCACTCTGGCACTGGTCTGATATTACCCAGTATGCTTTTTCCACTGGAATTAGTTGGGAGGGCCATCTGCCCTTTTACTTTTGGGGGTATAGAAAAACTGTGTATGTCTATAGCATATCCTTCTGGATCAGATTCTAGCCTTGTTCGTAGTCTTTAAAGTATTTTGCAGTTCTTTGTAGGTTGTGACTAATTGATAGATATGTAAGTTCTATACTGTCTGGTAGTGATTTTAATTGACTACGTCACCATTCCAGTAGAAAAACCAGTTCTTTCCCATTTTACCTGGTTCTCTCATATCACATGAGTAAAATGAATTTTTTGACTGGTGGATTTTGGACGTGGCCGGCACCATTGTGCCCACAGTAAGCACCAGCACAAAATAGCCACCGGCCTCATCTTCCACTCCAGCACCAAGCCCCCTACCCTCTTACCTTTACGAGAATCCTCCTGACTTAAACAGAAACCCCTTTTGCCTCCGCAAGGGTTCTCCACCCTGATCCACATTAGCATAATGACCCTCCTTGATGGTATCAGCCAGCCCCTTGGCGCACTATATAAGCTCTACCACCCCCACCCCTGGTGCTGTCCCCCATTTTCAGGGCAGCCCTGGGCTGTTGCCCACTTTGAGCGCAGTCCGGCAGATTCTTTTCCTTTAACAAAGCTTGAATGGGTACCTGGCATTTCAGCTCAATTTCTTTCATTGACATGCGTTCATTTTTATATCTGTATGAAAGCCACGATTTTAACTTTTTCTGAAAATTATCTTTTAATAGGGACCCAGCAATTTATACTCAGGAATCTCATGGGAATAAATTCTAGTATGGACTTTAAGTCCCAAGCCTCACTCAAGTGTCCAGGACCACTGAAGGGAAGGGCAGCACAGTGTCTTTGGAAGCATAAGAAAATAGTTGCCTGAGAAAGTGAACCAAATCTTGACTTAAGGGTCTTTGAGTGGAGAATAGTGAAAAATGGCAAAGGCCCAGAAAGAAGTAAATAAGAAAGTAGATCAATAGTAAACCATCTGTTACAAAAGAATGTACAGCACCTTTCGAAAAGAAGAATTCAACAGAACATTTGCAGCACCTTATTATATCCAGAATCCATTGATTTCGAAAGCAATTCACGAAGAATAAAAAGTATCTGCAGATAGTAAAAGAACTACAGAATCTGATAAAGTCTTCAGAATTTCTGGTTCAAATGCCCTGTGTCCTCTGGGCCCCAGGTTAGATTCCCTGATACTGCAGCAAGATGTCCTCCCCTGCTGGACCTTCCACTCACCGTTAAGCAGAGAAATACCAAGATAAGATCAATGCACATGCCCCAGGGTCTGTCATTATGTTAGCAAGGACTTGAATGTCCTTGTTCGATAATGACATGTTTTCTTTAATGTTGTATGGCTATGTTTACTGATCAGGAACTAATTCTGATTGTAGGAGTCAATTGCATATTGATATTAGTGTGTTATAATGATATGTTGCATTAAGACAAGTTCAGTCTGCAAGCCCAGAAGCCTTTGTACAGATTTATTTCAGGAAGCTGCCCTAGATTCAGACCAAATCAAGAGTTGCTCCTGAGACAATGACTTCCTTTAGGCTGCTTCTCAAAATAGATAACAATAATATGCACTTGCCCAGCCCCTTCATCTGCATTCATTCATTAGAGAGACAGGAGGCACACTGTGGAAAGGGCACCAATTTGGAATCAGGAAGACACAGGGCGAGGTTTACTGCTGTCAATTAGTTGGTATGTAAATTTTAGGCAGTCACTTACCTTCTTGGAATCTCAGGATCTAAATTTCTCTAAAATGGAATTAGTAATAATCTCTCCTTTGCAGGGCTGTGGAGACCAAAAACATACACATTTTCAAATTTGGTGGATTATACATAGAGACAATGGAATAATACAATCATTAGTATACACATGTAATCTGTACTTTCTAATATGGAAAGATGACCAGGTAAAAAACAAAGTGTTAAGGAATGACCTTATTTATGGTCCTATAGAAAAATAGTAAAAGTTGATAACCAAAAATTACTAATGGCTTCCTCCAGGTTAAGAGGACTATGGGTGACTTTTCTCCTTCATACTTTTTTGGTATTTGAGTTAAAAATAATAATGTATTATCATTGATATATTACTTTTTTTCATAAAAATAAAGAATGTTATTTCCAATTTTTAAAAAATTTAAATTGATTTCTGTGGTTTTAAATGGGAGCAAATTATTTATAATATTAACTATAATGAGTATATATATGATGCAAAGAAAGGATTGCTATCTGTGTATAAATTATATCCTGGTGTTCTGCAAAGGGAATAACAATGGAGAAAAAGAAGTTAACTTCAAAGAAAGAAAAAAATGTGGTGGACAGCAAAGGATAACAGGACATTCCAAACGTGCAGTTTCCTACCTTCTGCAACACACAGTTGACCATGGAAAATGTCCCTGCAAGGTTCAATCTTCCTCAAATGAAGGTGCCGATAGTATAAATATGTAGAAATAGATAGTGAAGCATGGAAAGATACATCCTTCTGTATATACACGAGGCAGGTATATCATGGGACATGAATAATGACAGGGAAGAAAGAAGATACCATGACAGCTATCCAGTCCCATTATAATTACATATTGTTAGAATGCTGAATGTGGAGTGAAGCTGCCTAAAATTGAGTACTATTGCTACATTTTTCATGTATTATTTGACTGTTCTATACTATGATGCTTTTAAATATTTATGATGTTTGGTGTGTGTGATAAAGAGGAGGTAGAGTGTATTACTGTGTAGACTTGTCTCTGATGTTGGTTCTTAATACACACAGCACACACCCTGCTTGTAATAGTCAGATACTTAGTTTGGTCAATGGAAAATAACAGAATTTCACTTGGCTGGCTGGTCATGTGGTCGTCATGAGGGTGGTCTGTAGGGTGATGTAACAGCCAAGGGATGAAGTACAGCACTTAAAAGGACCGATAAAGAGTTATGATGCCCTCCTACATGCTTATGAATTCAACTAGCCTCAACAAAGCTGTTCAACCTGAGGTTGCTGGCATATGTGATGCTTGGACTGGAGATTCTACCAATCTGAAGCTGGCTATAGCTATGGAGTGTGGGCAACTGCACAGTACTAAAGGACATCAGCCTGAAGTAAGGACATCAGTCAAGATGATATGAAAACACTCTGCATGTGACTTATACCCCTGTCACATCACTGTATCTTTTCAATAAATGTCTTTGCTAAGTAGAATGTAGGTTATCTCCTTTCTTCAGCTTTCAGAAATATAATTAAAACCATCTGGATTGGAATATCCAAAAGGAGATATCCAGTAGGCAGTTTGATGTGTAAGTCCAGAGCTCATGGAAGAGGTCAGGCTGAAAATACATACATTGGAGTTATCTCCTATGCTTACTTATATAAACTCTACTGTATGTGCTTGGCAAAAACCAAAAACATATTTTTCTTATAAATGCAAGCCAACAACTTCATCTGGCATTCAACTAAAGAAACAACCTTCTGTTCCAATAGCAGAGGAAAACTGGCTGTGTAGGATTTCTTGATTGATAGAACATAAATTCAAAATCATGTATACGGTATTTTAAAGGAAATTTTAAAAGTTTTCAAAGATAATTTTAATTCTGCTATATTTTTGCCTTTCACACTGGCTTTAGATACTGATCCATCAGAACAAGTCACTCCCCTGTATTTGGATGTCATTGACATACAGGTGCTTGCAGTTATGGTCACAGAAGAAGCTATTCAAGGAAGAGTATATAGAGTGAGAGAAAAAGAGATCTGAGCATAGAATTTTAAGTCTATTAGTCAGCTTACTGTCACTTATAAGAGTACCTGATACTGGGTAAAATATAAAGAAAATTTATTTCTTATAGTTTTGGAAGCTGGGAAGTCCATGGTCCAGGAGGTGCATCTGGTGAAGGCCACCTTCTGTTCTGGGAACTTTCAGCAGAGTCCTGTGGCAACAAACGGTATCACATGGTGAGAATGGCATGAGCAAGAGCTCCTTCACATGCTCACTTGCTCTCCTTGTAAAGCCATGAGTACCACTCCCATTACAACCCAGTAAACTATTAACCCATTACTCCACAAATGAATTAATCCATTCACAAGGGCATTAGTCATCACAACCCAATCACCTCTTAAAGCCCTGCCTTTCAACACTGCCATAGTCTGATTTCCCACCCTCTTAACATTGTTACAATGGGGATGAAGCTTCAATGATTGGGGGGTGAGGGGGGAGCATTTAATCCACAACGTTAGAGAACACCAATATTTAAAAAGCAGGCAGAAGAGCCCACAAGGATTCTAAGAGAATTAGGAGAGAGATGAGGCAAGATTAGTACAATAAAAAACCTAGAGCTTCCAGAAAGTGGTTAACAATATCAAAAATAAAGCAAAAAATCAACGAAAACAAGTACTGAAAAGTGACCATTGGATTTGAAAATTAAGACACTGATGACCTTAGCAAAAGCAGTTGTGATGTTATGATGGTGGTCTAAGTCCATTTCAGATGGGTTATAAATTGGATGGGTCTTTAAAAAAATAAGTAAAAGAGTTGGCTGGTTAACCCCCATGGGAGAGTGTGGTGCTGATAGCACCAAGGTTAAGGGTTCAGATCCCCTTATCAGCCAGCGGCCAAAACAAAAAAAAGTTAAAACAACATAAACGTGAAGGGGTAGCAAGGAAGTAGAGATCTCAAGCTTTTCCACGGAGAAAAGAAAAAGACAGGGTGGCAGGGAGGGGAGAATCAGAGCCCAGGGAGAGCACTTTGTTATTTCACATTCTAAGTAGCTGTGACTTGATCCAGTTTATAGCCAAGCACAAGAACCAAAAAGAAAGAGGAGATCATTGAAACAACACAGCCCCTGAAGAGACAGAAGGCGAGTCCCAAGTACTAATTTGCATTAACTGGAAGGAGGGCAGAGGAGAAAGATGTACTGTGCTGATAGCAGTGGAAATAGATGCCTTTATTTGGGAGGGAAGACGTGCCAGGAAGGAGGGGCTGAGGAAAGTTTATTTCTGATAGTTTCCACTTTCTCTGTGAAATAGGAAGTATGCAGAGCATTTTCTAAAAAAAAGTGGAGGGGCTTAAAAACAAGTAAAATTTTGTCATGTCTTTAAAGGAAATAAAAGAAGCTGAGAAAGGGTATATAGGTTTGAGAGTATAGCTGAGATTGGATTCTTTTATTTGTGGAGGTACTAATTCCTACATTTTATGTGATTGTTTTCTTTTGGTACTGCTTATCCTGGTTGAGTGAAGGAATATAAAAAGCCAAAGAGTAAATGAGTCCAGAATTGCAGGCTTGCAGGGGTGCTGAAGAGAATAGAATAGATAAGGTAAATTAAGGTTACTGGTAGGAGAATGACAGAATTGAGATCCATGGGGTCTGGACTGGATGGTGTGGAAGTGATACTAAGAGCAAACCAGCAGACTTGAAAGAAGGAGAGGAATCAAGGGACTGAAGGTTGTCATGGCATCAGTCAGAATAGGTCTGTAGCAATAGGAATGAGAGAACTGGCAGAGTAGGAGGGCATGTCTGGAGAGGAGGAGACCGATATATGAGATGACAGGTGTATCAGTTAGCTCCAGATGTGCACAAAGCCCAGGAAGTCAATCCAAGGTGGGTAGCCGTGGTAGAGTGAAAGCAAAGGCCTTAAGCATTGAACAGACACAGAACTAGGAGACGCAAGTAGTCAGTTGGTCATTCAGGGAGGCCTTGACCTTTCTGCCAGAGAAGGGGTGGAGAGAACGACAGTGAGACTGGCACCAAAAACCTAAGTGAATGTGAAGACTAAGAAGAAGATGGTTATGAAGAAGGTAGAAAGTGGTACAGATGGGTTGGTATAGAATGCAATAGAAGAAAAATTTTACTTGATGAGCAAACAAAATGGTTTGGAATTGGCACATTGACACTGGGAGAAGGCTAGCAATACCTCTAGGCTATTAGGAAGGGAGTCAGGCTAAAGTAAAGTGGGGACCTCAAGGACACCTGTCTCAAGTGGGTGGGTCTGTATGATACTGGCTTTCTCTGTGGAAAATGGAAAGTGGGAGCTGATTAACATCCACCTCTTCTTTGCACAAACACGTCAGGAATCTCATATATGTCCGGTACTGTACTAAGCAATGAACAAGACAAGCACAACCCTGCCTTCACAGAGATTAGAGTGTTTTAGTCAGCAAGACCCCAGACAAACGACCAGAAGCAAAGCTTTGAGCCTGAGAATGTCATGAGGCTGTGTAGATCTGGTTGCTGGAGGAATGTTAAAGGCTAAATCAACCAAAATTTTCCCAGGAATAAAGATATGCACACAATCTGGCAGGCATTGATATTGATAATGTTGATAAACCTTCCCATGCCTTTGAAGAAGTCACTGATAGAGCTGTATGCTAAAGAGCAAACACTAGTTTATTGTACCTTTTGGAGTTATTTACATTACAACAAGGCATAGATCTATTGATATGGAAATCAGTTAAGAATGTTTTAATAGCAAAACAACCACAGAACTGTATAATGTTATTCCAAAACATAATACCTAAGAACCACATGAAAGTTAAATTTAAATGTTGTATGCATGCAAGATGGAAAATTTCCTAGACGCTTTTAGAAACAGTATATTATGGATCGTGATTCTGAGTACCAAATGATAAGAGGAACAAAAAGAACTACAGATGAATTATAGGTAGATAACATATGATAACCACATGTAAGTTACATGTAAGATCATCATTCCTTTGACATTTCGAAAGCTTTACCCAATAATAGCATTTTCAATTACAATCAGTAAATTTCAGAGAGAAATATTCAGCCATTTAGATCCACTTTGAAAAAGTTTTCTTACATTGCCATGTCTTCAAATACAATCAATATATTCATAAATTTCTATTAAAAAACCAACAGTATCGGGAAGATAAAATGTAAACTAGCAATGTCAAATTATCAGAGGTAGCACTGTCCATAAATAAATATAATAAAATAGTAAGGTATAAAATTGACAAACAAAAAAATCATCAAAACATTTAACAATAGATTATAATATGCTGTGGGGAGAATAAAAAGGAAGAAGAACAGGAAGCAACAAAAACTTATCACAATATACTATATTCCTCGAATGCAAGAATGTTCAAGCCTCAAATCCTGAAGCCAACAGTCCCTTTTAGCCTTCTTAGCACCTCCTCACAACCGAAGGCTTGAACATAAGCTTTCAGGGCCAAGTAAAGCCTTTGGGAGCCTTGCCATCTCCGGGTTTCACTGTGGATAAGGCTCAGCAAGCAAATACCAGACTGAAACACAAGCTGACCTTCCCTTAGGAGGAGGGATTTGGCTTAGGATAGGTTTAAGGATTTCAATCCTGTATTTGCTTCCGCAGCCCCCACGTGATTACACCAGAGGCCCTCTACCTTCCTGCTGCTTTGCAAATTTTTATTGGAATCACTTGTCTTATGAAACATATACATTCCAGATAATGTTAATTAATATGTCATAATACAAATTTCCTTATATAAAATAAAATAAGGGATATGGTCCCACCAAAAACATATTTAGGCAAGGTGTAAAAAATGATAGCCACATGGTCATTTATCAACTGCTTACTCAGTAACTGCTGAGTGCAAAACATTGTGAGCAAAGCAGCATAAGGATGAAGTTATTGGTCACAAGCAATAGAAACTGACTGGCTAATTTTAGCAGGAAAGGAATTTATTGGCAGAATATCAAGTAGCTCATAGAATCAACAGGAAGACTAAAGAACCAGGCTTTTTTAAAAAAAGGGCAGAAGCCAAGAGCAATCAGATAGTAGGAATCACAACAAGGTCACATCCAGGTTTCATTAGGATGCTTCTGCTGACCCCACCACAGGTGACCATACTGCCAGACACTATGCTGGAACCACTGGCTACTGAGAATATATTTTAACCATTCTTTTCCATTTACATGATGCACTTCAGATTTAAAGTCCCCAGCCCGATTGGCCAAACCTAGATTCTGTGCCTATGCCCTAGCTCCTAGGTTTGGAAAGAGGGGCCATCTGGCCAAAGTGACTTATGGAGAGGGAGTTAGGGCCCTAATGCCCACCAAGACTCATACAATAGAGAATTGCCCTCAAAGTAGGAAAAGAGTTTGGATGCTCAATGGCCAAAGAGATGTTAAATGTCAACTTTAATCCTCTGCATTGATCACACAACATATACTCTTTTCCCCATACTTCCCCAAAGAGATGCTATTGCCATCACTGCTGCAAATCGTCAGTGTGCCATATTTTAAATTTTATAGTCTCTCCTATGCTATCCATTTCAGGTTTCCCTTGCCTTCAGCTGATTAAAGTTATTTACCCAGTGGGGCAATCCTGCCTGTATAAGACTAAGCATTCTCAACCACTGAACCTGGTTAAATAAGGAGGTATCCCAAGGAATCTTCTAGTTCATACCCTTCCTTGCCTCCATTATACAGAGCTTTCTCATTTTCCCTTGATAATCAAAATTAATCATCCCAGCCAAGACTGTGACCTCTTTTTTGGCACATTTACCCAGGATGAGAAGAGTCCAAAATGGCCTAGTGGAAGCCTCAACTTCTTATTCTAATAGAATCATTTTTGTGTCCTCTGGAAGCTTTGTTCATCTAAACCACAAATATCCACAGGTGGGAAAACAGAAGCCAATATTATATGAATGGGCATTAGAAGTAATTATGAGAATCTTCATGCCACTTTCAACCTCTGTTTACCTGACTGATTATAGGGAAAACATCATCGTATGTGGTTCCTGGCTCAGACCACACTGCAGAATCATAACTCAACTTTACAAGGCTTTTTTCTCCCAGCTGGAGTTGTAACTGAAAATAGGCTATTCATGTTCTACAGGTAAATGGACTGCTTCTGTTGATAGAATATGCCATAAGACAAAGAAATCCTGTGTGTGTTAGCACATTGCCTTACTTTTTTTTCTCTGTAACATGAATTCCTTTGTCAGGAGCAAATGGGAATCTATGACAATTTATAAGACATCAATAAGTCCTCAGTGGGCTGGCTACTTGGCTCAGTTGATCAGAGCACGGTTTTAATAACACCAAGTGTTCAGAAGGTTCTCATCCTCTTACCAGCCAACCCCCCCCCCAAAAAAAAAAAAAAGAAAAGGATGCTCCAGACCTGCCATGAAAAGATGACAATAAGTCATGGAGCTTTAAAAAGAACCACAGTGATGGTGCTAGCAGAGACATGGTAGTCAAGAAGGGCAAATTCAAGACAGGTATCTATACCAATGAGAAAATTGGTGTTTCCTCCAGGATAGAGGTCCAAAGTAGTCATCTTGCTACCAGGTCTTGTCTCCCATCACCACCACCACAGTTATGGTGACACATCAGGGAGTCTAAGATTCAAAGCTGTTTCTGACAAATGGTACACTCACTATGGCCATAATTAGGTCAGTGTTGGTAGGAGGAATTCTGTTATTGAGTTAAAGCATCACTTCTATCTCTGCCACCAAGAGACTATTTAGCTACATTGAGGTGACTAGGGAAGGAGGTTATCTGTTATCCTTAGAATAAGTCATCTTGTTCACTTTCTGCAGTAGGGATCATTTGATGGCCAGTCATATGGAGTACAAATAATATTCTAATCTGAGCCCATTCCAAAAGATTCATTCATAAACCTCTTACTCAAATCTTGTTTACAATCAAACAAGTCCCTGGCCAAACAACATAAAATGAATCAATGTAGATCTTTACCTCAATCCATGATTCCATGTAGTGGGTCAGCAGTGCTAAGGAAGTGTCACTGTGGGGATTTAAGTGACGTATTCAACAAACTTGCTTATGGTTTTATCACTTAATTTGGGAGACCTGCTGGGCACTTTATGGCATGGCATATCAGATAAACTTTTTTTGCAATAGGCAGCTAAAGTCACATGATCCTCTAATTTCTTATTGATCAGGCTTTCTGCTTCTACCAAGGCTACTAGCAAGCTAAGAACCATTGCTCGCAATGTAGTAACTTGCCAAACAGCACATGGCTTTGCTCCAAGTCCTAGGAGTCTCTGTGGTAATTCCTGTTGGGATCTACCCACAATTCTCTAGTTTCTCAATCTGCCACAGTTACTAGTTTAACTAGAGAGTCTTCCCTTGTTCTGAGCTTTAACAAATTTGGCAAACTTTCACTCAGCATATTTGATCAATGGTTTACAAACAATTTGGAGCACCATTTCAAAATGTGCTGTAAGTTATCTCCAAAATCTAAAGAGACTCACCAAGTATTATTCCTCCTTTTCTTGGTGATAGTAGGCACAAGATACAGCAACTTTTCTTTCACTTTAGAATGGTGTGGCAGAACATATTTTGCAAGATGGCCATAATAAGATTTCTCATCTCATGTACTGTATATTTTTTATTATTTATTTATTTATTTATTTATTTTTGGTGGCTAGCCAGTACATAGATTCGAATCACATACTCTTGTTTATTTACATATTTTTAAATTACATTTTATTGTGTACATTTGAGGTTTACAACATGATGTTATGGTTACATATAGACAGCAAAGTGATTACAATAGTGAAGTAGATTAACATATCTATCAGCTCACATAGTTACTTTTTTTTCACATACTCTTTTTCAAATGTTGTGTTGACTCTGCTACTGTTGAGGGGCAGGGTAGACATTCCCTCCGCCTGCTTAAATCTGGACTGTGGGGGAAGCAAAACCATACGACTTCCAAACATAGCTCATAAAAGGCAATGTAATTTCCACCTAGTCCTTTGGGGGCACTCATCCTTGGAACATAGTCAGGATGCTAGATAAAACCTGGTCTATATGGAGAGGTCAAATATAGGTATTTTGGCCAAAAAGTAGTCTATAACTCTAAAGTTACTGAAAGAAAACATTGGAGAAAATATTTGTGGAATTGAATTAGGCAACTATTTCTTAAATACAACATCAAAGGTATGTATAATCTTTACCTTAAAAAATTTTTTTAAAAATTAGACTCCTAAGATGAAAAGCTTTAGGGTTCAGATCCCTGTATAGGTCAGCCACCAAGAATTAAATTAAATGCGATGAAATGAAAACCTTCTGCTGTGTCAAGGATACCGAGAAGAACATGAAAAGGCAAGACACACACAGATTGGTAGAAAATATTTGAAAAACACATACATGGCAAAGGACTTACCTACAGAATAGATAAATAACACAACTTAAAAATAAGATATACGAGGGTACTTCAAAAAGCTCATGGAAAAATAGAATTAAAAGATAACACGAATCTTTGATGAACTTTTTGAAGTACCCTCATACGACCCAATTTTTAAAATGGGTAACAGATTTGAACAGACCCTTTATCAAAGAAGATAAACAAATGGCCAAAAATGTATGGAAAGATTCTCAACATCATCTGGCCTCTAATAATTATATATATATAATATAAAACATATATTATATATACTTATATTTATATATATTAAATATATATTATTTTTACATATGGATATCCAATTGTTCCAGCGCCACTTGTTGAAAAGATCATTCTTTCTTACATTGAATTATCTTGGCAAAATGGCCATATATGCATAGGCCTATTTGTCAGCACCACGCTCACCCAGTGAGCTAACCGGCCATCCCTATATGGGATCCGAACCCGTGGCCCTGGTGCTATCAGCACCGCACTCTCCCGAGTGAGCCACGGGCCGGCCCTGCATAGGCCTATTTGGATTCTCGGTTCTGTTCCACTAATCTAGATGTCTATCCTTACACAAATACCACTCTGTATTGATTACTGCTGTTTCATAATAAATCTTGAAATCAGGTAGGTTAAGTACTCCAACTTTGTTCTCCTTATTCAAAATACTTTTGGCTATTCTAGATTCTTTGAATTTCTTCTGTCCATATTTTAGAAACAGCCTGTCAATTTCTACCAAAGAAATCCTGCCAAAAATTTTATTGGAAGAGCATTGAATATATAGATCATTTTGGGGAGAATTGTGATATCTTAAAAATATTGAGTCTTCCAATCAATGAATGTAGTATATTTGTACATTTTTGTTAGTTCTTTAATTTCATCTACATTTTCTAGTTTCCAGTATTCAAGTCATATAGGTCTTTTGTTAAACTTATACCTAACTATTCATGTTTTTTTGATGCTATTTTAAAAGCACAATTAATTGTCTCAGAACTCTTGGATGTGCTCTTCTTCTGCCCTCCCCATCTTTTTAAAAAATCTTTGTGCTTTAGTTTGGATAATTTCTACTGACAACTTCAGTATCAACAATTCTGTCTTCTATTTAGTCTGATGATAAGCCCATGTAAGGACTTCTTTATCTCTGATATTATTTTTTCCATTTCTGGCATTTCTATTTGACTTTAGAAAAATGTTTCCATTTCTGTGCTGAAATTTCTCATTGTTCATGAATTTATCCTACCACTAGATCCTTTACCATATAAATCATAATTATTTTATTTTAAATATTCCTAACATCTTACTAGGTCTTGTTCTGTTGATTATTTTGACTTCTGAAGATGTGTTCTTTGTTCTTGCTCTTTTGCCTGTCTCATAATTTTTGTTTGAATGTGGAAGAACAGTAGGAATTGAAGTAAGTGATATTTATGCCCCAAATCGGGCATTTCTTTTTCTGTCAGGTTACGGGTGTGTGGGATATAGTCAGTCTAGTCAGGAGTTGATCTGGGTTTGGGTTTTCTTTTTACTATATTTAGTTTTATTGCACCAGAGCTGGACTGCTAGAGTGCTGAGGGTTTTTTTCAGTATGTCTGCTGCACTCTCAGTTTTTACAGGCCCTGTCTGCGGCATCACAGAAGAGCTCTCTCTCTCTGCATCTTTGCTTTCATCCCCGAGGCAGACTGCTCTTGCCTGTTACTTGGTGCTCATGGTGGAGGTGGGTGGCTTCTTGGCTCTCCTTTTCCAGCCTCAGTCTTAGACGGCCCTTGAGAACCTGAGCTTCAGGAGTGGGACTTTCTCAGCATTTGTTCCCCTCCCCCAGTTGCAGGCAACTTTTCCCTTTGCTTCAGAGGAGAGTCAAAGACAAGAATCTTTTCCTTAAAGGTCCAGATAGTAAATATCTTAGGCTTGAGAGTCATACAGTCTCTATCCCAACTATTTAACTCTGAGGTTATAGCATGAAAGCAGCCATAGACAATAAGTAAACAAACAGATATGGCTTCTTCTAATAAAATTTTACTTACAAAAACAGGAAAACTAGCCTGAACTATAATTGGCCAACTCCTAGTCTGGAGAATGGGGGCGTTTCCTGCCCCTTCCCTCATGTGGCAGCCATGAGTAAGTGTCCTGCTGCTTCTCCAGGGGCAACAGACCTCTGTTTTGTATCAGTGAAGGATCTTGGGCATGAGCAGGTTTCCTACTGGCAGCAGCTGACTTTTGCCTCATACCGGAGAAGAGTCTGGGACACAGGCGGGTTTCATTCCTGTCACTCAGCAGCTGATCACCAATGTATACCCATGTTGGGACCAGGGTATGGGTGAACTTCTCCAGGTACTCCCACTGCACCCTCAAGCACTGGAAGTGCTCACATGCCTGAGCCTCTCAAGGGGACTCTCACGTCTTCTGCCTTCTTGTGCTTTTCATGTCCAGTCTTTCTTGTGAACTCCTAGAGTGGACTCATGGAAAATGGCTGGCCAGGAGGGACAGATTCCTCTCATGTCTGGAGCATCCAGAGTTTCTAAACTTGTCTTTTAAGAATTTGTTAAAATTGCACTTACTTTCTCATTACCCACTTTTGTGATTTACCTCTCTTCCTCTCCAGTTCTGCCAAAGATAAAACAGTTTGTGTGTCTCATATCTCATCAGAGGGACTTGTCACACTGCCATTCAGTTCAACTGGTTATTTTGAAATTTCAGTTTTCTCATGGGCTCAGAAGATTTATGATTTTGTAGATTATCTGGCTTTTTGTTATTGTTGGATTAGAAGTAACACTTTCTTGTGGCTTTCTCCTCCTTAACCCAACCAACATTTTTTAAAAAATTGAAATAGAAAAGGATAGAATAGAAAATATGGAAGTGTATCCATAGTAAGGATTTGGAGAATGATTATTTTGGAAATACAAGGGTGTGTGTGTGTGTGTGTGTGTGTGTGCGCGCGCGCGTGCAATGAATCATGATGTGATATGTATTTCTTACTGTGGGTGCCAGATGAAAAGCATCAGAATAGTATAAACTTCCTCTACCCTTTTCCTCTTCATCTGCTGTCCTTCACATCTTAGGTTAGATGATACTTCCCCTGAGAAGCCTCTCTGGATAAGGTGCCATGCTAGGCACTCCAATAGCATCTCATACTTTCCTTACTTTGGACTTTACCGGGTATGTAGCTTAAGTTAGTTTTCTGATCTTAGAGGACAGGCCCTGGAGGAATGGGAGAAAAATGGAGAGACCACCAACCAGGTCAACAAATCACTAGGGGAGGTGGTAATGATATGACAGGTAACATTCTCATAATTCCCTCTCCAACCCATAGAAATTATTTTCTGTTCTCTGTAGATACAGCTACTACTGACCCTGATTTTGAGGTAATACTAAGGTCTGTGTTCTATATAAACATCAATATTAGGGGGAGAGGGCTATGATGAGATCATGTTCCCAGCAGTGAAAATATCAATTTTTAAAAATGCACACTTTTTTTCAGGGTGATAAAGAATTTAATAGTGATCGCTGTGGCGAGGCAAGCCAACTCACGCAATAAAAGGGAACTGGTGCTAGTATTGTTAGGACTGCAAAGACAAATAAAGTAGAGTCCGGGCCCTCCAAGCACTTAGAGCACAGCAGGGTGATAGACACTTGAACAGACCATTGGAAGGCAGTGCAAGAAGTACTGTTATAAAAATACACAGAGTTTGATGGATGCATGTGGAAAGGACCCTAATCTCAAGTGTAGGGGGCAGGGTAGTGGGGTGTAAGGGAGGACTCACTGGAGGATGTGAGGACATGACAACTTGAGGTGCATTCTGAAGGATGAGTAGGAGTTAGCTTCTATCTTGTGACCATATTTTATAATCAAGAGCAATAAATCACTCAGACAGCAGTTACGTTGCATTTTTATTGAGAACGGTTCCAATAGTGCCCTTTATTCCACCTATCATAACACTTATCATACTGTATTGTAATTACCTGTGCTCTTGTCTATCTCTCCACCAACACTGAAGCTCTGTGGTGACAGGGACCATGTCAGTCCTGATCACCATGGTATTCAGCACAGTGTCTGGCACAGGGTGATAAATAAATGTCTGCTAAAGGAAAGAACAACATCAAAACAACATTTTACACATAGACATTAGAAATACCTGCTAGACATACAATCTTCACAATTAGTTAAAATACTGTTAACCTTTAGAGGTAACTTGTACATACCTTACTTTCAGTCAGTACTTATGATAGTAAGTACTGGGTTATATCTTTGGTCTGCTATGAAAGATCCAAAGGCTCGACTACTGCTTACTAAATAGAAATACAGAAGAGATTAAGAGTAATGGTGTTTTTATCTTTTTGACCTGAAAGAAAGGTTAATTTCCAAACTCTTCATTTTCCCATTAAGTTAAATGACACAGACTCTAAAAAAAAAAAAAAAAAAAAAAATTCCAAGTGTTTATTTATTTTTTATTTTTATTTTTTTAAAGATGACTGGTAAGGGGATCTTAACCCTTGACTCGGTGTTGTCAGCACCATGCCCTCCCAAGTGAGCTAACTGGCCATCCCTATATAGGGATCCGAACCCGTGGCCTTGGTACTATCAGCACCACACTCTACCAAGTGAGCCACTGGCTGGCCCCTAAAAATCCAAATGTTTAAAGGGAGGTATTACATGCTGCAAAATACTAGGAAGTAGAAGTTGAAAGGTAATCTAATATCCCTGTTTCCACTGGGGAGGCAATAAACTTCAGCTTGAGAGTTAATGCTTTACGATGCATGAAGACTTACTTTGGTCACATGAAAAACAACATTGCACTGTATAAAGGACAATGGTATTTGCAATAAATTAAATTCCAAATGGATTATAGCAATGGTTCTAAAACATTAGGGTGCATCAGAATTATCTGAAGGGATCGCTAAAACAGATTTCTGGGCTCCACCTCCAGTGTTTCTGATTTAGTAGATCTGGGGTGAGGCCAAGAATTTGTGTCTCTAACATGTTTCCAAGTATTGTGATGCTGCCTTTCGGGGGCTATCCACTGAGAACAACTGGACCACAGCAACCCCTTACCTTTCTCCAAAGCTTTAGTGATTTCACTTATTATTTTATCCCTCCACTCTTCATTTAAGTTTAAACATCTCTCCTCATCTTAGAAAATTCAACGTTTTCTTTTATAAACTTTTCTATTTAGGATTGCTTTAGAAATGCTTAGATATAAACAGTCGTGGGCCGTTGCAATAAACATACATTTTTATTGCATTCCCTTATGCAGTGGATTGAATAACTCCCCAAAGTCATTAAAGCTTAATCCATACTGTAACCATTGAGGGTGGGAAATCCTATTCTGGTAATTGAAAGGTGAGGCCTTGAAGAGGTGATTAGATTGTGAAGACCACGCCATAGTGAATGGATTAATCTCTTCAATGGTGTAATGGTCATGGGTGTGGTTCTGAGGGCTTTAAAAGGAGAGCACATGAGAGTCTCTCTCTGCTCCGCCATTTGCTACCATGTGAGATCCTGTGTTGCTGTAAAGCCACTACCAAAGAAGGCCCTCACCATAAGTGTTCCATGGACTTTGGACTTCCTAAATTGTAAGCAATAAATTTTGTTTTCTTACAAATCACCCAGTTCCAGATACTTTGTTATAAGCAACAGAAATGGACTAATACACCTTAATAATAGAATGGGAAGGTGAAAGATCATAAATATTAGAGTATGATGAAATGATAAGGTCAGGATTTGGGTCTTGAAATAACCTGAAAAGTCTACTATGATAATACATGCAAGAAATGCTAGGAAAAAATATTACTTCAAATCCATAATTTAGAAGGGGTGTTTTTAATGATTAAAACACAAAATTTGGAGAATCAGTGCCCTCATTTGAATACCTGGTCTGCCACTTAATAGCTGCGTGACTTTGGGCAAGTTAATTAACTTGTCTGTGGCTCAGTTTTTCCTTCTGTAAAGTTGGGAAAATAATATCTGGCCCATTGTATAAACTCTACTAAGTGTTAGGTCTTATTGCTATTGTTATCAATATATAGTTATCTGCCAAGAAAATCTGAGAAATATGCAGGTGTTCAAACTAAAATAGACCGGAAATTCAGACCAGGCCCTGTGGTTTGCTGATCTCAGCAATCTAAGGACTTTAGTTTTTATGCCTACACAGAGAGATCTGCCAAAGCTATATTTCCAATAAAAGAGTCAACAAAGTTTCCACTTACCAGATAAAAAGTTTGTTTACTTTGTTTGGGCTGAATCTGAATAGAGTAAGTCTCCCTTGACATCTATATCCATAGGCCTTTGAGTTCCTTAATTGTGCAGTTCAAATTTATACTACTGCCTGCTCTTGGAACCCTTCAAATTGAGAAATTAACATAAAAGTTAATCCTAGGCTACTGATATCTCTAGGGAAACTCAGAAAAGAAAATATAAAACCTCTCTTAAGAGATATGCTTGAACCAGACTGTCCAGGATTTCTGCAGATCAAACCTCTTTGAAAATGGGTTTAAAAATCTAAAATTATAAAACATACATGAAATAATCCATTATGAGTTAGAGTCAGCATACACAATAAATAGTATAATTTTGCCCTCTTAGAATTTCATTATTTAACAGAACAATCTAATAGAGACTATCACATAAAAATATGATCAGGACTGGCCAGTTAGCTCACTTGGTTAGGGGGCAGTGCTGAAAACACCAAGGTCAAGGGTTCCGATTCTTGTGCTGGCCAGCTGCTAAAACAAATCAAAACAAATAAAAAATATGATCATATACTAAAGATATTTAAAAATCCAAGTTCTATCTTAAAAATTGAGAAGTAAAAAGAAGAAAAGATTGACCAAAAAACAAAATTTCAACAAACAGAAAACACATTCACTAAAATTTTTATTAACCATGGCTAAAGAAACAATTAGTGAACTGGAATATAGATCTGAAATAATTACAGAAAATGTAGCTACCATACAGAGAGAAAATACGGAAGTAAAGAGTAGGGTGACCAACCATCCTGGTTTGCTTGGGACTTTTCCGGTTTTAGTACTGAAAGCCCCTCGTCTTGGGAAACCACATAGGCCTAGGCTAATTTGAATAGTTGTTCACTCTATTAACAGATATGAATAAAATTAGAGAAAAGAATGAGAAAGTCCAACCTAGGAATTCCAACATGAAAGAATATTAAGAATCGGGGAGAGGAAATACTTGACAAGAGAATGACTATGAATTTCCCAGAGTTGATGAATATGAATTCTAAGAATAAAAGAATAAGATCCTTAAGATTCAGGGATCACAGATACCAAGACAGATAAATAAAAACCCAGATACATCATAGTGAAATTGCAGACATCAAAGTCAAAGGGTAACTATTCAGAATTACCATATAGAGAAAACAGATTACCTATATAGGAATAAAATGTAGACTGGCAGGAGATAAAAATATAACACAGAAGTCAATATAATAATAATTTAAAAGCCTGAAATGAAGCAACTTGCCACATAGATTCTATCCCCTCCTAAAAAGTATTTGCAAGTTAAGGCAACACCCCCATTTCCACCCCGTGAAAGGTTACTGTCACTCACACTGCTATAAAGGAGGGTAGCACCCTTGCCTGGGGCTCACCCATACTCTAGACCAAGCCTGCCTCTTACCAGATGTTGAGAGTCAGGGGCCCTGTGTGCATTGCCAAGTGCTGTTACTGGCGTTCACTCTGAGGCTCTTTGTGCAACAGAGAGAAACCCATAGTAGCCAAAGTTGAAAGAGAGCTTAAACCACAGTGGTAAGGAAATACTACAGGCTATTCTGAGGAATCTGCCAATAAAAGGAAGTTAGAGCTTCCTGATTAACGGTAATGTAGGAGACAAGAGAAGAAACCTTGAACTCATGAAATGGAGAGTCAGACTGAGGCCTTTCCAAACATTAGCCAAGATCCTAGAAGGGCCACAGTGAGAAGATGGGAAAGGAAAAAAAAAATCTCTGCTGGAAAAAAAAAGCAAAACGTCAAAATAAAGCTAACCCTCATAGACCTCAGCATGCAGTGAAAAAGAAAAAAATTTACCTGCTGAATTTAAAATCACAAACCTGCCCACACATGGGTTGGTATTCACATTAATTTGCATGGTCTAGGAAAGTTCACGACAAAGGCTTCTAGCTCAATAATGTCCCAGGGCACTTGCAGAAACAAAGGCAAATCCTCACTAGAAAAATGAACCTTCTATTCAGGCTTTGCCATACTCAGTTCTACCACAAAAAATATAAATGTGTGTGTGTGCACACGGGTTTTATTGATGTTAGTTAATAGCTCTTCTGATGAATATTTGGAACTTTGTTATTCAAGCAGCTCAATATATCATTAGTGCTAAAATTGAATTCCTTCTATAATTCAGTCGTTGCCAGCTTACTTGTTCAGGTATACATTCCTGAAATTTCTTGCTCTACATTTTATAAAGACATTATATGGTGTTCAATGAACTCCCTCATTTGTGGCAATCAATTTTTGACATTCTAAAAGTTTGCTATTTGATCTATAGTTGGATTTTAATAAAATTATGCAACTCCCTGGATCTTTAATTATATACTTACCAAGCCATATATAGCCAATCATTCCAAAAGGCTTCTTTTATTCAAAATAATAGACTTCATTTTAGTGTTTCCTCAACAACTATTGGCCTCTAATAAAAGTTGTCATGATTGTTGGGGTTTTTAAAAAATTTATATTCTAATGCCTCCTTTAATACCTAGCACAGTATGAATTATGTGATAATTATTTAATGCCTGTGATTGGAGAAAGAGAAGGGAGAAGGAATTCAGGGTCAGGATGGAAGTAGAGAAAGGCTGGTGTTCTTGGGGTTAAGCATCAGCTCAGGTCCTGAGATGTTTTGGAACTGTAAATCCAGTATCCCCAGGCCTCACTTGTGTGATTTGAAGTTGCCATCAAGGCTTATAACCGTAGGACCTCAGTGCCTTGCCAATATCTCCCTCTACCTCAAGTTACCTCTGGGGGTGATTTGAATACATTTAAGAGCCCAGACTCTGCTCCTTTTACACCAGATCTACTCTCTACATCTGCCAAGTCTGCAGACTTACTGTAGGCCCCACAGCCTCGATGGGGTGCTTCTGTTGCTCCTTAGGAAGCAAGCGGCCATGCTCAGGGTGCTGTATCTTATGGGGTCACAGTGGCACCTTCAATCCTCCCTACCTTAGAGGCAAGCTCTTTAGATGCAGTAATGAAGACAATGACCTTCCCATCACAGGAATTAGTCCTGGCCACTGAGCAGTCCTGGATGATCAGATGTCATCTTGTCCCCTCCAGCTTGTTGTTGCTTCAGTCCCTGGCTCCAGATATAAAAATGACTCCTCCTCTTTTCTCCACTCATATCACTTGGTAAATTGATGCCTGTGTTCCAGTTTAGGCTTAACTGGAATGTCCAGCTAAAAATCATTTTCCTACTCATTCAAAAAACATCTATGGAGCACCTATTATGTGCAGAACGCTATGACAGGAGCTGTGGCAGACACAAGGGGGAATTAGAAGTAGCTATTCTGGCATGAGATTTGACATGTTTCCATCTGAAACAGATGACCAAGGAGTGTAGTTGTAGTATCCTCTTCTAAAGAATCTCATCAACCCTGCTACATTTTGAAATTTGACGTTTAAAAAATCTGACTTAGGATAATGGGAGGCTAAGCCAAATAAAGAAAAGACTAAATTGCTCCAAAAGGTTAATGAGTGATGGTGAGGTTTATTATTCAGGGAGATGAATAAAAATTCAAAGCAGTTGAAATCGAGTACATGCTTGTCCATGAAGAGCCATCATCTCCTGGGCCAAAACTCCCATCAAGTTGTAAGATCCTTTTTGGAATCTGCATTAAGTCTTTCAATAAGTTCCTGTCTTAGATAAGTAAATGGCTGGGATTGGGAGAATATGGCTCCCCTGATAAGCATACCTAATCACCTTGTCCTGTGATGGAAGAAGACAAGGTGGATGTCCTGTGATGGAAGATGACACATAGTCAGACTGTAGACAAACGAATGATTCATGTCTATCATACTGACATCTGACCACCTGATTGTCAGGAGGAACTTAAGTCATAATAGTGATATCTGAAAGAGAGATACTTACTACGACAGAGAGAAAAAACATAACAGAAGTAGTTCCCTACTGTGTGGAAATGTATACCATATGGATGCAATTAGCATGACAGAAAATGAAATCTTCTACATCCTGGATTTCTCTTCCAGCTATGAAACTATGGGATCTGTATTCAGATATGGATAATTTAGGCCTTTGCTGGTCAATACAGTGGCCACTAGTCACATGTGGCTATAGAGCATTTGAAATGTAGCTAGTCAGAATTGAGATGTGCTATAAGTGTAAAATATACACCATATTTCAAAGACTTATGAAAAATAAACAATGTAAAAGATCTCATTAATATTTTTCGACATTGATCAAATGTTGAAGTCATAATATTTTGAGTTAAATAAAATATATTTTAAAAAATGATCTCACCTGTTTATAATTTTGTAAGTGTGGCTACTAGAAAATTTAAAGTTACATTTACAACTTGCATTATACTACTGAACAGCACTGTTTTAGATATAACTGTATTTACTGTATTTACAGATAATAACCTGGAACCGACCGCTTTGTGTTTAGATAAAATCTCCACTAATACTACCTCCAACAGGGTTATTCTAATAAGCAAATGTCATTTTGCTCAGTGTTCTATGAGGCAGATAAATAGTAACTTGCACCATAGATAAAACCAACTTTCTATTATTGCACTGAAATTCAAAAAAAGGCTTACTATGAAGACGCCTGCAAAACACAGCCACTTACAAACAGTTTTAGAGCCCACTAACAACAGACCTTTTCATAGCTTCAGCTACATGAGCTATAATAAACAACTAAATTAGATAAACTCAAGAGATGCTCCCAACAAGATCCTATGGCCACTAAGAACTGATATTATTTGACCCAATTTGAAAGAAAAATTCTCCAGAAATGAATGGAATATGTATATGAGCTCCTAGAATTGGAAGACTGAAAAATAAGGGCAATGGCATTGTAAACACCCTTGTTATGGACTGAATTATGTCCCCACTCCCCCAAATTCTTATTCTGAACCCCAAACTCCCAATGTAGCTGTATTTGGAGATAGGCCTTTAACAATGTCATTAAGGCTAAATGAGGTCATATGGAGGGAACCCTAATCCAATAAGATTGGTGTCTTTATAAGAAGAGGAATAGACATTAGACACCTATCCCTCTACACTCAAGCACAGGGGAAAGGCCATGTGAGGCCACAGTGAGAAGGTGGCCATCTGCGAGACAGGAATAGAGTCCTCACTTGCAACTGAATTTACCAGGGCCTTGATCATGGACTTCTAGCCCCCAGAACTGTAAGAAAATAAATGTTTCTTGTTTAAGCCACCCACTCTGTGATTTTGTTATGGCAGTCCAAAGAAAACTAATACAACTCTAAAAGGTTCTGTAGAAAGGGTTTATAAAATCACTTTAGTGGGGCTTTATGTGCCTGCCTTTGTTGCTGGTGTGACACCACACAATGGAGAATGTGCCCTGATGTCTTAACAGTGACACAGAACTCCTAAAGAAGTCAGCAACACAGTCCAAGTCTCAAGAACGGTAAATTTCCCACCCCTGAGAGGATATATTCTGAAAATTTCAAATTGCTGTGAAAGGACTGTTGAGATACATACATTCCACGGGACCTTTCCAAAATTTTTCTTGCTGAGAAAGTTCCTCAGGTATTTCAAGAGAAGCATAAAACCTTAGCTGTAGATGTCATTCTAACCAATACCAAAGAGATTTTTATCTTGTTCTTTTGTCTTATAGTCCCTAATTTAATATATCTTCACCTAAGTATTTCTCATTATTAAGAGCATACTCTAAAATCAGACCATTACCTATTCTAAATCAATGCAGTGGAGAATTTATTTTAATTCTAGATGAGTGGGTATCAACCTTTACTGGCATTAAGAATCATGTGTGGAGCTTGTTAAAAACACAGATTCTGGGTTCCTACCTCTAGAGGTATTGACTAGGGAGGTGTTCAGGCTTGGCCCAAGACTCTTTATATGTAAAAGACACTCCAGGGGATCCTGATGAAGATCCCTAGATCACACTTTGAGAAACACTATCCTACATTTCAAGCAAATTTGGAGAGCAATTTATTTTAAAGTCAAATGGAAACATACTTAATGGAGGCATGATTATACTGTGAAATGAATATGGACCCCTATTTTTTTCACTCTCAGTTATATCTTCAACAATGGCAATTTTAATGAAAAAAAAAATTTGTGTTAGCTCACTTACTGTTTCACACATAAAGTATGTGCTAAAAAGCAATGTCAACACTCCATCTGAAGGGGCATTTTTTTAAAGCATAAAGAACATTTGCATTCCACAAGAAGGTTTACTCTAAAATAAACAATGAAAGGAAAAGGGAAATGTATTCATTCATCCAACAATTGTACACTAACGACATTAGTGAAATATATTCATTTAGGCAATAAATACATATGTGTTATATTGTGCTAGCACCATGGGCAAGACAAAGATGCAGAGAGATATCTGTCCTCAAGAGGCTTATCATCTAGTGAGAGACAAAAGGCATGAGCACAGATGACTGACATGGAGGAGAAGTAATATACCATAAAAAGTACAAATGGGAGGAATTCAGTGAGGAGGGGGATTCAGTAAAATTGCAGCAAAGGCTGAACATGGGAAAGTGGTAGAAGATAAAGCAGTAGAGGCAGGCAAGGGCTAGATCCTGATGGGTGTTTTGTGCTAAGCTAAGGGGTTTTATATATATCCTACAAGCTATGGAGAGCCATTGGTATATTTTAAGGAAGTGAGAGACATTCACTCATTCCTTCAGGAATTACTGAACACTTGCTGCAAGTCCCACCAGAATCACCTGGGGAGCTTATAATCAATCTCTGAGCCCAGGCTCCACCCAGACTGCATTAGTCCATTTTTATGTTGCTATAACAGAACACCTGAGACTGGGTAAACTATAAGGAAAAGAGGTTTATTTGGCTCATGATTCTGGGACAACCGGGCTTTAGGCCATTTCTACTCATGGTGTAAAGTGGCAGGCAGCAGTCCGATGTGAGGTCACATGGTGAGAGGAAGCAAGAGAGAGAGAGGGAGGGGAGGTGCCAGGGTCCTTTAAACAACTAGCTCTTGCCGGAAGTTATAGAGTGAGAACTCACTCACTACCCTCTTCCCCAAGGAAGGCCTTAATTTATTCATGAAGAATCCCCTCCCCATGACCCAAATACCTCCCAACACTGCCAAGTTGGGGAACATTCCAACTTGAGCTTTGGGAGGACAATCACATGGTGAGAGGAAGCAAGAGAGAGAGAGGGAGGGGAGGTGCCAGGGTCCTTTAAACAACTAGCTCTTGCCAGAAGTTATAGAGTGAGAACTCACTCACTACCCTCTTCCCCAAGGAAGGCCTTAATTTATTCATGAAGAATCCCCTCCCCATGACCCAAATACCTCCCAACACTGCCAAGTTGGGGAACATTCCAACTTGAGCTTTGGGAGGACAACATATCCAAACTCTATCATAGACCTACCCAGTTAGAGTCCTGAGGGCTGCTGAACAGTGCTGTGTTTTTAAAAATCTCTTCCAGCAATTCTGATGCACAACAAACGTAGGCAACCACCACTGATGAGCATATTTAATTGTGTATATATGTAAGAAACACTCTCTGCTCTAAGATGTCTGATGGAGTTTGAATGTGTTGTCCCCTCCAAAACTCATGTGGAAATTTGATCTCCAATGTGGCAGAGTTGGAAACTGATTGAGTCATGGGGGTGGATCCCTCATGAATGGATTAAATCTCTCCCTGAGTGAGTTCTCACTCTATTAGTTCCCACAAGAGCTCCTTGCTTAAAAAGACCCTGGCACCTTCTCTCTCTGTCTTGCTTCCTCTCACCATGTGATCTGCTTGTACTCGCTGGCGGCCTGCCACTTTCTGCCACAAGTAGAAGCAGCCTGAGGCCCAGGCCAGATGCACCTGTCCCAAAATGGTAAGCCAAATAAACCTCTTTTCCTTATAAATTACCCAGTCTCAGGTATTTCTGTTATAGCAACACAAAATGGACTAAAACAATGTCTTCACAGGGAGAGCCATTTGAGCAGAGGAACTGAGCTGGTGATAAAATCACTTATGTGGTGAATGTGCTAAAATCAACAGGACAGAAGGCAGTAAAAGGAAAGCTGGACAGGCAAGGTGGGGCCAAGTGATTGGGTTGATTAATTCTTGAACAAGAAAAAGACATCCTGAAAAAGTTATTTTAGGAGATTGTTTTGTCTGTGATGTCCAGCATAGCCTAGAAGAACCTGGAGGCAGAGACACCAAGAAGAGCCGAACACAGTAATCCAAGCATAGGATTATGGCAGATGGCTGAGGTGACAACTGAAGGGGTGGAGAAAAGTGGGTGAAACTGAATGACAGTGTTTTGAAACTGTCATAAGGCTTATAACACATGTCACTAGTGAGAAAGGAGAAAAACACAAAGAGAGTGGGAGAAGACAATAAAGCAGGCCAGAAAGAAAGTGGATGAGATAATCATGATGAAACTTGCATCATAAGAAAAGAGAGTTGCATCTACAAATGTAAACTGCTAATTGTTTGTAAATATAGGGTATTTAAAGTTGCACTGAAAGTTACCATTTTGTAGCTGGAAAACTTAAGAAGAAATGACAATATTCCAAAACGTCAAGTCAAAGTGGCAACTTGTTTTGTGACTCAGACTTGGGGTTTATCATTGGTTTTAATTTAAAAATAAATGCTATGCCTGCAGTCTTGTTACTACGTTATTTAAAATTTATTAGTATAAATTATTACTATTATAGTATATATTACTTTTTTTTTTCATTAAAAAACTAAAACTCCCTCCCTGCTCCCTTACCCCTTCCTTTGTCTAGGTGTCTTTCCTCATGTCCATGCTTTGGCTAGATGTCAATTGTGAGAACCAGGGTGAAAAGGGAGCAAGAAGCCTCTTGCCAGGGCCTCCTGCCAGGGACAGATGCGCTTGGTCTCTAGTGCTTCTTGTGCACAAAGGATGCTTAAGCTTTAAATGGAAAGCTTGAAAGAAAACAAGGCCACGTATGTGTGTGCAAGCTATGTACTGCATGGCTCTGGAGTACTGTTCACCTCTGTAGATTTGTGTATTTAATTTCTGGCAGATGGAAATCAAGTTTCTTGAGGAAAGGGTACCTTTTTTCCAATTCACACCAAGGCACTGTATGGGTTAGCAACAATACTGAAGGAAATCCTCTTTTTTCAATGTTTCTTAAACTGGGATCTTGGGATTAATGGCATAGGATCCTTTGGGAGCCAAGTCAAAAATATAGATTTCTGGATTTCACCTCAGACTACTGAGGTGGACCTTGGAATCTGCATTTTTAAACAGACACCCACCAGGAAATTCTCACATTCTATTTAAACAAGTTTTCAATTACTTGGCAGATGACCTCATCTTCCCTCAACCAAGCATAGTGGCATAAAGATGTGTATATATACATTTTAAACCATTCTACCATAAAACAAAAGAGATAGCACACCAATTTCTAAATGACCTTTGGTTTTAGAATAAAAAATGTGAGAATAAAAGTATAGATGTAGATGGTGAGAAGTGAGGTTACAACTTAAATATCAGAGATTGAAAGGGGTACCTCAAAATAAGGTAGGAAACACCATACTAGGTCACGTGTTTGATCTGCCCCACCCAGAATATCCGATTTATCCCTCTCCATGGCCTCAAAAGTCTACATCAGGAGTATTTTTCAAACATCCCTATCATGCACATTATGGATCATTGATCAATATTTATAAACTCTTATCAAGTATATTTATATTTTCAGTCTACACAACCCATGAAATAATACAGTTCCTGTTTATTACCTGATGTGTACGTTGTTGTCTACCTTTCCGTGTCCTGTAGCTGTCAAGCTTTAAGTGGCACTCGCAGCAGCTGCCCTGTGGGACCTGTTGGACAAAGCAGTGTCTGTCCTAGCCTTCCCATTGCCTCTTGATTTATAGGCTGCAGTCTGAGCTCCTTTCAGTGTGAAGAGCTTTGATATTTTCAGTTTGTTCTCATAATGAAAATTGCCATGACCTTTTAGTCACATTAGTTGTCCTTGCAAGGATCTTTTCCTTGCTCTATGTTGTCATTTTTAATGTCTGGGGACCTGAAATATACACAGTTGTCTGTGTGTATACATAGACACCAAAGCTTTCTCACAAGTGCAAGATCATGAATGTGTTGCTTCTAACATTATTCCTCATCATGACCTTGCTTTCTTGGCCTGTTGAGCTATCGTTTGAGACCTCAAAAGCAATCACAGATATTGAAATATCAGATCCTGAAATCTGATAGAAGTGGAGAATTGCAAGTCCTTTTACTCAGGTAGAGGAGCCGAGATGAGTTGAGTAACATCAGCCAGCAGTTTTCCCTTGAGCAATACCACCCTCCGTCTTACCTACACTCACCCTCAGCTGCTTGGCTTCCATACAAGTCTCCAATTTGGCCAGGACCTGTCCAATGCAGGAAACTGCACTGTAGGGACCTGTTGAAAAGGACAAATATAACAAAGCATCATCTGCACAGTCACGATACTGCTTCTTCCATGCGCCTCACGATGACTTAAAAGTTTCAGATCCGACCTCCACGAGCACTCATCCTGTGGCACACAGGTATTGGTAAGTCCTGCTTGGGGGCAAGAGGGTGGGGAGAGTGGCCTAAAGACCAGCACTGAAAGCCCAAAGCTGGGTGTTTTTGAGACTTGCTTTATAGTGAGTGCAGACTTGGGTGCTGCCTTAGTCAGGGTTCTCTAGAGAAAAAATAGCATGTGTATGTGTGTGTATACATAGCCAAGAGAGAGAGAGACTGCAGAATTGGCTCACACAATTACAGAGACCAAGAAGTCCTACAATCTGCCATCTGCGAGCTAGAAGACCAGGAAAGCTGGTGGTGTAATTCAGGCTTTGTCTGAAGGCCTGAGAACCAGGAGCACCAATGTCTGAGAACAGGAGAAGAGATGGATGTCCCCATTCAAATAGAGCAGATTCACCCTTTCTCTGTCTCTTTGTTCTATGTGAGCCCTCAGAGGACTGGGTGATGCCCACCACATTGTTGAGGGTGAATCTTCTTTACTCAGTCTACTGATTCAAATGCTAATCTCTTCCAGAATCATCCTCACAGAAACACCCAGAATTGGCATTTTACCAGCTATGTGGGCATCCATTAGCCTAGTCAAGTTGATACATAAAATTAACCATCACCAGTGCCACTCATGTTGAAGGTCACTGCATGCCTGGTGGTGACCTCACAAGCCAGCTGAGACAGTGTGGATGTACCCTGGAATCCCTTGTCACCCTAGTACCTGGCCTTCCTCTCTCCTTCTCCTCCCACTTCTGCTCACACACTGTTCTCATCTGGGATATTGTTTTTTCTGATTGGCTTCTCTTTGAATAAACCCTCAGGTCCTTTACTTTGTTCCCCCCTTTGGACCTTCATCTGGGATGACTTAGGAGACCTTATCATGTGAACACCCCCGAGGACCCACTGCCTGCCCAGGCTGCTGCTACCCAAATCTCAAACAAAGCCAAAAGTGGGAAAACACACTATCCTCACCCACACAGTGGGCCCCCTTGCTTTTGGGCTTATTTGCTCCAGGATATGATGACCGGATGCAGAGAATTCTGAAAAGTTAATTCGGAAAATTAATCTAATATAGGGAGGGAGTGGAATTAGAAGAAAGGAGATCCAGAAGGAGGCAAACGCACCCAGGCAGTGAATTAAGGTAACGGCAGTGGGAATGGTTAGAGACAAAGGTAAGCCACTTTTTAAAGGAAGACCCTAGGGATGAGTCCCCACACTACATAAGTAGCATCTTTCAGGATTAGACCCCAGCCCTCTCACAGTCAGTCTTACACCCTGTTTTCTCACCTGTTCTAATGTCTTCGGCGCCCCTCTCTCACCTGTTGTCTTCCTACGTCTCACCTTCACACCCGCGATTGGACCCCTGACACTGCTGCTCTGGGTCTGACCTCTGACTTTCTCCATCGCTACAGTTCACCTTGTCCCCTGACCATTATGCTTACCTCACGTGACCCAGCATCTCCTCCAGGACCCCAGCCTCAGCTCAGACTACTGCATCCAGCACCCTCTCTAGGCTTGCCCTGGTTTTAAGAATAGAAATCAGTTGCCTGACATTGTTCAGGCATGAGTGACATGACCTTAGGCGGAAGGATACGATACTGGGGTTTAGGATTAGGAGAATGGAGTTTCTCTATACAAACTAAAAAGTGAAGAAAAGCCACTAGTATGAGAGGTGAGATGAGGCTTTTCATATACAAATTTGAGGTGACAATGAGACATCCAAACAGAAGGGTCTGCTGTGCAGTCTGACATGTCGGGTAGAAAGTCAGCAAGGAGATAAGGACCAGAGTCACAGCATGCTGACACACAGGCTATGCACCGCAAACTCCAGGAGGTGGCATTCACAGACTGGGATGTAAATGGCGCCCCCTGGAGTTGTACAAAGCTGCGACCCTGGTCAGGGCAGGGAAATACCACAAGGGAGGAATGGGTGGAGCCAGGATGTAATAAAGCTAAGGGGAGAGAAGCAAACCAGGAGAGGAGCACAGGCTAGCACTGCACTTCAGGGAAATGCAGTGGGCAGAAGAGAACCTATTATCAAAGGGTACAGAGGAATAAAGTAGTATCATGAGTTAAGTAGGATTTCATGGAGGAAATAAACAACAATCTCAAATGCCACAGAAAGACTGAGGAAGATGGGACCTAGAAAAAGGATTTAAAGAAATGTGCAAAGAGGACTGACCAGGAAGAGAGGAGTCAGGTCTTCATTCTTGGTGTGGCCACTCCTTAGCCACAACACCTCGCTTCAGGGAGACTTTTTCTCCTCTGTGGCAATAGTAACAATTGTTATGGCTGCAACAATCATCTTCTAGTGAATGTTCCTACGTGGCAGGCACTGCTATCAGCACTGGATGCATTAACTCATTTATTGCCCCCAATAACTTCATTGTGGGATTCCAATATTATCCCCTTTTCACAGGTAAAGAAACTGAAGCACAGAGAGCTCGGAAGGACAGCCTAATGTGACCGAGCCTGCAAATGGCAGTGCCAGAATCCGAACAATCTGAGCAATCCGAACAACATGGTGTCTTGGCCTAGTGGGGGAGGCCCTTCTAGCTCTGTCATTTCAATATATGTGACCTAGAATGCTGCTAGTGACCTTCCAGGGTGTGTTTTGAATAAAACGTGAGAGAGAAAAAAAGTGAAAATGAAAAATGGAAGTTTGGCGGTAAAAAGGAGAGAAAAAGGATCATGAGCATTAAAAGCAACTGGGTCAAAGACCACTTGTTTCAAGAAAGATGAGACCTGTGTGTATTGTTGCTGGAGGAGAAGGATCCAATGCGGGGAACAGACTGAAGATCCTGGAGACTGAGGGAAATTGACGGAGCAGGATTCCAGAGAAGGTGAAATCTCCATGAAAAGGAAAAGAAGCCTGAAGATGGCACCGAGAAACGGAGGCTTAGAGCCAGAAAGTAGGAAAGCTTAAAATATTTATGTCTGAGGTCCTTGCCTTCAGGAAATACGAATTTTAAAAGTAATCAGTTTAAAGTAGACACAGGTCCCCCTAGAAATTTTTCCGTGTTTTTATTATATTATAGAAGCGACATGTACTTACCGTAGAAAATTTTGAAGAATTGCAGAAAAGTGGAAAGAAACATGACCTAAGTTCCAGGAAACAAAGAAAACTACTAGAGTACATTTCCTTTTAGACAGTTCGGTGGTTTTTTCCCCTCCATATTTTAACATTAGCAGTTGTAGTTATTATTTAGCTTTCATAAAGCTCACATCTAAAGTGCATCTAATATTCTGACAAGTACATGTGCTGTAATATATTTAACCATTTCCCACATTATAGCTGCTTCCAGTGTTTTACTATCTTATAAATAAAGCTGCAGTGAACATCTTTGTACATAAAACTTATTCTTTTGACACTTCTTACATCATTTTATATTTTACCAGCAAATAATAAGAATATTAGTTTCTTACACCTTGACAGAATGGATTCTTTATGACCCAACAAATAAATAAATAAAAATAACTTTGTTAATTTTACAGATAAACGAACAGCATTTTATTATATGACATTTCCTTTACTACTAGTGAGGCTGAATAGGTTTTAATCTTCTTTTTCCACTTTGTAAAGTGTTTATTTTTGTCCTTTGTACATTTATCTTTGGGGATCATAGTGTTTTACAATTTTATCAATTTTAGAAGTTATTTATATAAACCTATTAAAATGTTCCCATTTTAAATCTTCTAACTACTATATTCTAATTTTGATTATTAGTCCTACAGGATTTATTAATGAAAATAGAATTTCCTATAATTATAAAAAGTAGTACATATTCTGAGCCTGATTCTTCAATACCCCTTTAATCAAATGACTGCCCCGTTTACTTCCATTCAGTTCCCTTTTATCTTACGTTGGTCAGTTAGTATCTGTGGCTACAACTAAGAACTCTGATAAACCCAGCAGTAATCAATTAAGGAGTGCAATAAAAAACAACTGATATACGTTAGCCACCAGAACCATAAAATAGGAATAAACTTATGAGCAAACAAGCTAGACCTCCAGGAAGATAACTATAAATTTTTTTTTGAGGAAATAGGAAAAAACCTGAATGGAAGAGGAGCAAATTCTTTACCCATTGAGAAGAACTGAGTCTTATAAAGATGTCAATATTTCCCCCAAATGATTGTGCAAATTCAATGCCATTCCAATGGTATTATTTGGAATATGACAGGTTGGTGCAGATCTAGGAGAAACAATTTGTGAGAGCAGCCAAAACTGTTTTGAAAATTACAGGGCCAGGGCTGGCCAGTTAGCTGGCTAGAGTGTGGTATTGTAACACCAAGGTCAAGGGTTCGGATCCTCATACTGGCCAGCCACCAAAAAAAAAAAGTTTTGTTTTGTTTTGCTTTTAAATTACAACCTGATGTAAGGCAGTGATTGGTACAGTGCCTCATTTGTGCTTAGGGAAGAATAGACAGGTAAAGTGGGAGAGTCTGGAGACAAGCATAGATAAATATAAAAAATTTTTTGATAATGGTTACATTACAGGTTAGTTGGGAAAGGGATGGCTTGTTCAATAAATTAGTTTTTGAAATAGTTGCCTCATGACTTCCAAGACACCTCTCTCTACTAGCTTTACCCCTACCTTGCTGGCTGCTCTTTGTCTGTTTATTGGCTTCTCTTTCTCCAACTAAGTGCATCAGAACTTGAACATGGGCTTTATTTTTTTATTTTCTAGAGCTTCTACATCTAGGACTCTGGCTTTAAATACCAACTCTGCCAAAAAGTCCTAACTTACTCTCTCCAGTTCTTACCTAGCTCTTAAACCCTAGATTTATACATTCAACTGTCTATTTGACACTCCCCTCGAGATCTCTAAACTTAACATTTCTAAAACATAACACGTAATTCCCCTTCTACTACCACCAGCCTCCTCCGCACCTCTCCCTCACCATCAACATGCACTGTCCCTAGATAAATAGCTGTCTTAATATTTCCTCTTAGTAAATAACTTCTACCAAGGTGCTCAGTCCAAAAACCTGAGTCATCTCTGATTTCACCCTTTCCTTCAACCTCCAACTTTCACTTTACCAGCGTGTCCACGGGCTCTACTTGAGAGAGAGAATAAGTGAGTGGTTAAGAACATGAACCCTGGAACCAAACGATCTGGGTTCAGATGCTGGTTGTACCTTTCACCAACTCTGTAATCTGGGACAGTAACTTACACTTGATCAAGTTGTCACATCTGTAAAACAAAGATAATTCATAGGGTAACAGTGTGAATTAATGAGTTGTTAAGAGACTACAACAGTAATTGCTACATACTATATGTTTAAAAAGTGTCAGATATTATTGTCTCCAAAATACATCCTGAATCAGCCCACTTCTCTTTGTATTCATATACACCTCCCTCATTCAACCCACCATCATCTCTTTCTCTATTGCCCCCTATAATTTGTTCTCGATGCAATAATCAAAAGGAATCTTTAAAAGTATAACATGGATCAGATGCTCTTCTGCTTTATAACTTCCACCGCCTTTTTAAAAACATGCCCTGAAAGTCCTCGCATGAATGGGCCCCTACCCAGCTCTCTGACCTCATCTGGTAATATTCTCCTTTGCACTCACTTCACTCCATCCACAGTGGCTTCACTCTGTTGCTGAACATTCCAAGCTTGCTCCTGCCTCAGAGCCTTTGCTCGTGCTTGCCCCTCTGCCTAGAACACTCTTCTTGGCTCTTCACATGGCTGGATCCTCATTATTATGGTCTCAACATGAATATGCCACCGTGGAGGGTCTTTCCCTGACCACTGTTTCTAATAAAGCTATGTTATTGGCTATTATATCATCTTGTTTCATTTCTTTCATGACATTTCTAGCTACCTAAAATTATCTTATTTATTTGTTTAATTTCTTGTTGAGTGTCTCTTCCACATAAGCCATATGAAAACAGGGACCTTGCCTATTTTTTTTACATTTGTATTTACAATGCTTAAAAAGGTGTTGAGCACTTAGCAAGTGTTTAATAATTTTATTGAATAAATTTTAACAAATTGGTGAATTACTGAATGAGTTTTAAAAAACAGGCCATTGGGTCTTTAACTTATAGCTTCAGTAAAAATAAATTCCCAGTTAACTCTCTAAACATAAAAAAAATAAATAAAATAATGATTTATTAAAGAAAAATGTGGGTAAATAATTTTATGGTCTTTGGGAAGGAAAAGCCTTTCTAAGGAAGAAAAGATACTATGAAGCCATAGGGGAAAATATTGACCAGTTTGTTTACATAAAAGCTGGAAAAAACGTATAGCTAAAGATATAATGCGCAAAGTTAAATGGACAGACTGAAAGAAAGTATCTAAAACAGAGAAGGCCGTATAAGTGTAGATAAATCCTTAACAAAATACTAGCAAACAAAATTCAGCAACATCTTAAAAGGATTATACACCATTACCAAGTGGAATTTACACTGGGAATAAAAGGTTGATTTTGTGGAATATACTATAAAGCATATGTACTTCACAGGGCCTGGTTTTCCAAAGCCTTGCAGTTTCAAATATTGACCTTGCAAGGACAGGAAATTTCCCTCAGGCTATAAGTCTCTGTTGCAAGATAAGGATTGTGGCACAGCAGGTTGCTGGCTCAAAGACAGACTAGTTACTGATTGTTATGTAAAGATACTGAGAAATTGCTGTTAAGAAGGAATGTTTGCTAAGATCAAACTGTTGTTGATAGGACCACTTAATTGTCTACTGGAATGTCATCTGGCTTGTTTCACTGAAAATTACCAGCCTATATTGCTAAACCATAACCCCACCTTTGTTCTCTTCCTGTAACTTCCTGGTCTGGAAAATAAATGCAGGAAGAGAACCCCAATTCGACATTAATTTCCCAGGGAAGTTGGGGCTCTCGCTTGAGCATCCCAAAGGGAGATTAACAACTTCAGGGTCTCTCACTGCTCAGTAGAGATGGGCTTTGAGTAATTCTTTGTGTCTCCATCACCCAGGGGAAGTGAGGTGACAAATCCATGAGGGGCGAAGCAACACAAAGCAACAGATTTAACACAGGAAAATCATTAAACTTAATACACCATATAAATAGAATAAAGGAAAAAAACCATATAATCAACTCAATAGACATAGAAAAAGCATTTGACAAAAGCACACATCTATTTGTGATTTTAAAAAAAAAGAGAAAAAACTCTTAACAGACTGGGAAGAGAAGAAAATTTCCTCAACCTAAAAAAGGACATCTATGGAAAATCAACAGCAAACATCATACTTTATGGTGAAAGACTAAACACTTTTCCCTTGATCAGAAACAAGACAAAAATGTCTGCTTTCATTTCTTCTGTTCGATGTAGAACTGGAGGTTCTAGACAGTGAAGTAAGAAAGCAAAAGAAATAAAACACATCCAGATTGAAAAGGAAGAAATAAAACTATTTCTATTTGCAGAAGAAATGATCTTGTATACAGAAAATCCTGTGGAATCCACTAAAAGACAAATAAACAAGTTCAAAAAGGTTGCAGGATACAAGACCAATATACAAAATTCACTCATATGTGTATACACTAGCAATGAACAATCCAAAAATAAAATTACCCAAGGCAACCAATAATCTACTTTCTGCCTCTATGGATTTGCCTATTCTGGACATTTTATGTAAGTGAAATTATTCTTTATGTGTTCTTTTTTGATGAACTTCTTTGATGTGGCATAATGTTTCCAAGTTTCTTCCATGTTGTAGTTTAAGTCAGTTTTTATTCCTTTTTATTGACAAATAATATTCCATTTTATGCATATACCACATTTTGTTTATCCATTCATTAGCTGGTTGATAACATATAGGTTGTTTACACTTTTTGGCTACTGTGAATAATGCTGCTATAAATATGCATGTACAAGTTTCTGTATGGACACATACTTTTAATTCTTTTGTGCTTATACCTAGGAATGGAATTTCTGGCTCGTATGGTTACTCTATGTTTAACTCTGTGAAAAACTGCCAAGCTTTTCCAAAGTGGATGCACAATTTTATATTTCCACCAGCAATGTATGGGGATTCTAATTTCCTCACATCCCTGTCAACATTTACCTGTCTTTTTGTTGTAGCCATCCTAGTTGATGTGAAGTGGTATCTCAATATGATTTCCATTGCATTTCCCAATGGTTAATGCTGTTGAGCACTTTTTCATGTGCTTATTGGTAATTTGCATATCTTCTTTGGAGAAATGTCTATTCTGATCCTTTGCCCTTGTTTTAGTTTATTTATCTTTTCATTGTTGTAAGAGTTCTTTATATATTCTTATTAGATAGATGATTTGCTAATGTTTCCTCCCATTCTGTGGATCATCTTTTTGCTTTCTTGATGGTGTCTTTTAAAGCATAAAAATTTTAAAATTTTTATTAAGTACAATTTATCTATGTTTTCTTTGGTTGTGTGTGCTTCTGGTGTTATATCTAAGAAACCATTGCCTAATCCAACACCACAAAGATTTGATTCTATTTTTTCTTCTAAGAGTTTTATAGATTTAGCTCTTATATTTAGGTCTGTAATCCATTTTGAGTTCATTTTTGTACATGGTGTGAGGTAGGGGTCATTCTTTTGCATGTGAACATCCAGTTGTCCAAACACCTTTTGCTGAAAAGACTATGCATTCCCTATTGAAGTGTCTTAGCATCCTTGTGGAAAAAACACCTCTACTTCTAAAAATCTGATATTTTGTTCTATAAAAAGTGGTTGGATAATAGCAGGTAGCCTCTTGACAATTTTCTGACATGCTGTTGAACAGTTGTCACAGGTGTCCTTGATATCTGTGGATGACTTTCATATAGAGAAATTGCTAATCCTACAACTCATATAACTGAAATGGGATTTTTAACAGGACTCTCCATTTCAACTGGGTCCCAAGGCAATAAGTGTCTTTGTACAAATCAGCAAAAAAGCACCCCACTAGGCAGATAAATTACAATAAACTGCCCCTCCTGGTACTCTGTTGCTAGGGGTACAAGGGCTGGAATTCAGCACTCAGTCATTCTAAGGGGACATCTGACATTTTTGTATACGGTACAAACTGCATATTCATTTGCAGTCATCCTGGCATCCAAACACTGCCACAGTCCAAAGAGAGTTGTGAGGCCATCAAAGCAGGACTTACAAAAGAATTGGTAAAAACTACCCAACTCTACCTTTAAAAAAAGAGGTTAGAGAGGCCAAGAGGGAGAATATCTTTGGAGAGAGTTGTGTGAGAGTCTAACTCCCTTAAAGGTGGTAGATGGAGGATGCTTCCTCTTCACTTCAAATGTGAGAAGGTCTCCTTTGGGACTATCCAGAAAGCATCTTATTTGTTTTCTATAATTTGGGAACTGCACATCTGATACTGACCTGAAAAAATACATACTGACTCAAGCTACCTGTAGTCACAGAGCAGAGGGGAATAAGCAAAGTATCACTGACATCAGGTCAGTGTTTTGTGGACCAGATTGAACCGTGAACAAGCAAGTCTGAACTGGAGTTGTCTCAGGTCTCACCTCACCTGGATGGGTAAGGAGACCATAACACAAAGAGGAAAAAGATTTCTGCTAGACACTCAGGTGCTAATGGAAGAATCAGAAAGGACCGGCTGGAGAAGATGCATTTCCATTTTTCAAAGGACCTTTCATGTGAAAGATCCCTAATGATGTGGGAGTCTCATTAAAAAGAAAAAAATTCATAGACATGCCCACGACAGAAAGAGACGGGCTTAAAATTTGCCAAGTCTGAAGACAACACCAGCTCAGCTGTGTACCAGCCAAGTAAAACCTTTGTCTCTGTCCTTATCTCTTGTTTTCTCCCTCACCCACATCCCAACACCAGAGGTTAAAGGTCACAGTTAGAGCGTGGCAGGGAAGAAAAGGCAGAGTAAAGAGAGAAGCAGCAAACTGCTCCCCATTTCTCACTGGAGGCCCAAAGGAGGAAAAGATACTTTAGCTTCAAATCAATGTTTCAAATTTTAACTGTTCATGGAACTAGACATTTTAATTACTGACCTAGGTCTTTTTATGATTAAAAGTATCCAAAAGATGTTTTGTTAGCTAATAATCTATATCTGTATCTTCCTGTATGTGTGTATATATGTAGATACATATGTTTGCATATAGCTGTGTGTATATATGTATATTCACACATATAATCATATATGTATATACATATATACACACACACAGGTATTATTATATATATAAATATATACACATAATAGCCTATGCCCAAAGGCAGTGGAAAAATTAGTTACACAGAGTGAGTGTGAACAGGCAATGTGTGTGGGATGTGATGTGTGTGGAAAGTGGTGGGGGGGGGAGGAAGACTGAGTTTGTTTGCACGCTAACAGTGCCACTTATTCAATGCTTCCATTCCTGAGCTATCAAAATCAATAAAATTCAATATGAAAGGGTAGTCATGTCTCTTTAAATCAGATAATGCCATTTCAAGAATCTTTGTGAAAATAACTTTGATTCAATCCAAGTAATATCTTAAGTAGTTCCCTAAAGAAATAACTGTACTGTAATTTGGGCATTGATGGCTCTAATACAATTTAAACATGGTTTCACTCCTTTGGTCTCAATATGATTCGAACCCACTGCATCCATCTATGCATGGTTTCAATGATCTTCTCACTTAGGGTTCTTTGAGCTAAGTTTTAAGGAGTCAAAAATTTATAAAACGAACTCAGCACTGGGCTATATTTTCAAATAATTCTCCACATAGTTTGAAGTCATCCTACATAATTCCATCATACTTGTTTATAAAATGAAGAAAAACAAAAAAGCTAATCATGACATAGAAGGAACTTCATGTCAAATAATGTCCATGAGAGAGCCAATTCAGTAAACTGAGAATTTACTTAGTTTATTTGAACATCCATAAAGGGGACTTAGCAACAACAGTATTTCCATATGCCAGGTGAAACCCTCAGAGGGAATAGGCCTCAGTTTAATAATGAAAGAGAAGGAAAGGGCTGATAATTATTCTGTCTAAACAGTGTTTTGTGGCCTAACATTGATTGTGTCTTGAAATCTCCTTTGGGAATGGAGCAGGCAGCCTGTCCCTTGCTTTCACAAACCTCATGCAAATTATTTAAACATTTTTGCAATTATTTTCCTGAAACTGAGTTTTGGCCCAATGCCTAGAAACACTGAAAAGTGACATCACATTGCACCTAGAGATGTGGGTTCCAAAAAATTCTCCAGGGACCCTTACAACTAACTGTCTTGGAGGCCAATTTCCATATCACCATGTAAACATGTGGGTCTGTTGGTACTTCTGCCTTTAGAGAAGCTCAGATAAGGACACCACAGTAAGCAAATGTTTAGGCAATTTAATTCTAGTTATCTTGCTATAACTTGACTGTATGTGCAGGGTTTTTTTAATGCCCTTTCTAACTATCTGTGTAAAAAATGTTTCTGTTGGCACTTTCTTAAATCCTTGATGTGTCTATGACCCCCCTTCTTAATGTTAATCACAAAAAGAAACCTGCTCCCTTTTTTCTATATCCCAGGCCTTATATCTGGTTATTCATAAGGATAATTTTATAATTGATGCAGATGACTGGCCTAAAAATGATGACCCTCTTTTGTACTATTACTTCATGCTGAGGACAAAGAGGATACAGGAAAATTACTCCTTGGCCCAGGAAGTTTATTAAAATGCTAAATGAAGGTCTGGCGGCAGCTCAAAGAACTTTAAATAACCTTGTGGTGGAAAACCTCCAAAACCTCTTTTTACCATCAGCTTAAACTAGGCTGGCTGTGACAAAGAGTAAGAAAATAAGTAGTTTCAAGAGTGCAAAAACACATCTATTTTTAAAAGGTAGGTCCGTCCAATGGTTGCAGGCAAATGTGACACAGCCTCCTGAGGGATGAAGGGAGGATGTATGTTAACATGAGTTTGCTGGGTTCACGGCCAGTCCTCTGCAGATCCCACATGTCAGGCGTGGATAAAGTGGGAAGTGAGATGTAATTACACGTGGTCGATCCGGCGTTCTCTCTTGTTAGCTGATGCAAAACATGCCGCTGACATATTCTGTGAATGACGTTCTTGTGGCTGGAATTCCACGAAATTAAAACACAACATTACATGAAGTAGAATGACAATTTCTGTTCCAATCAATTCCATTCTACTACCTGAGGGCTCTAACTCCACGTGTGGTTTTGGCCCTGCGTTGGTTTGCTGGGTCTTTCAACAGTCAACAAGTTGCAGACTATCTAGAAGATAAGAGTCTCTGGGACAAAGGGCCATGGTATTTATAAACTGTTGCTGGGATATGTGAAACTCTTATTTTCAGGAAATCCAGAGGATCGAGACACCACATTCAGATTGAACAGGAAGAGAAGCTAACTTTTAATGGCTTCCTGGGGTACAGAAGTGGTGGCTCTCCACAACCTCAGAGCTGCCATGTAGAGCTCTGCTGCCCTCTCCACACCTGTGTCCTCTCTTTCTGTTCTGACTTCCTGCCTCACAGATGCACCTCAGCTAATAGAGCTTGTCTCCCATGGCTTTGTTTCCTGAAGCTGTCCTGACTGGGGAGTCCCTAGGCTCCATCTGAAGCTGCTCTGCCAACCCTTTCCCCACAACCAAGCTCCCCAAACCCTTCCTTAACGAGGAATGACTTAAGGAAATTGAGCCTGAAATCCAGTATCTCGTTGCCATTGAGCTTGCGCAGAATGTGTGCCTTAATGCTAATATCTAGGCTTGCAAACCCTGCTGCCAACCTCTTCACTGGCCTTTGAACTACAGCATTGCTACATTGCTTGTAGTACATTTATTATGCATCCTTCTAAAGCTAAAGCCCACCTTGTTCTTATTTTTCATCCCCTAGGCTGCTCTAGAACCTCAGGCCAAAAGCTGCAACTCTCAATTCCTGAATGTCAACAGCTTCTGGATTCTTCCTTAGGCATCATGCCCCAATGCTGACAGTCTCCAGACTGGACAACAGGCAGGTCAGACATTGAATTCCTCTGCTGTTGGACTGAACTCCCTCCAGCTCCGGCAGCTGGCCCCCACAGCCTGCCCCAGCCTTGAGGCAGAGATGGCTCCTGAGCCTGCCCTTTCCGGGCTGCCCTGCCTCACCCAGGTTAGCTAGGCCATCTCAGGCAGCATCCCCTAGATGTGACGGCTTGAGCTCAAGGCTTGAGCCTCCTCCCTGCCAAGTGCTCACTGAAGCTAGAAAAAGAATTTGGATCCTCTGTGCTAAGATTGATGCTTCTACCTTTATAACTCCTATGCTTCTCAAGCCTTATTTAGGACAATTAATAAAACATATGCTATTTACTGACCAGATTTAGACTGTTATTACACAGTTACCAAAAGTCTTAATTTTGAAAAATACTTCGTGTTTTACAAAAATAGTCATGATGTGACATTGGAGGGAACAGCGGGATATAGAGCTATGTAAAGCTGTGTGAGTGCATTGAGCACACGTCATGTGGGACTGGGCTGCTCAACATCTAAGCTCCCTTCCCAGGTTGGGGAATCTGCCACCATGTGATTCTCCATGTGCAGTGAAGGCATTCTACCTTTATAGAGTCAAGACATTAAGAGCCTTTCTGTTACTGCTGCTTCCTTACAGCTGGGGCAGGCATGGGGCCTGGACTTGATCAGACACCCAGACCTACCTGGAAGTGAGAGTCAGTGACCCACAGAAGCAAGGAGAGTGGAAAACCCATCCCATCAGTGAGAGCACTATGTTTCCAAGGCAGCAGGGCCACCAGAACCCCCATCTGTGTCTGGGCTGGCAGTGGCAGAGGTACAAGCTTCAGCTAAAGGTCTTTATTGTGGCAGTGTGGGAGCCTCACCAGAATAATCCACGGCACTATCTGGCCTCTGGTTCTGATCCAATGGAGGCTTATCCACTTTTATGGTCACCCCTACAATTACTGTTTTCCAAGACTTGTTCTCCAGGCTTTCTTGTGAATATCTGAGATACCAAATATCTTTCCTACTTAAATTCCTTTCTACTTAAAGGAGTGACAGCTCATTCAGTTGCTTGCAATTAAGATTTCTGATTAGTACACCAATGTTATTTAAAATGCAAAGAGAAAAGACTTGATTTACTCCAAATGTTAATAATGGTTATCTTCAGGTGTGGGATTACAAATCACTTTAATTTTCTTCTTTTTTATGTGTTTTTTTTTTTAAATTACTAAAATGGTATTATGTTAGTAGTCAGAAAAAAAGTAAGTTTTAAATTTTGAGATTTCTTTGGATGCCTGATGTCCTTAATTGTTGGAAAACATTAACTTGTTTACTCAGCTGGAATCTTTTTTGCTTCTATCAGAATAAGGTATCTAGTAACTTCTACCTTGGCCTCGGCAACTCATAGGGATTGAGGTAAGAGAAATGCCATTATATTTTCTAAAAAAAATTCCTAAGATTAATTCTTACTGCTCTGTCCAAATAGGCACATTTTAAAAATTTGTTTTAGAGCTTGATAGTACTTTGAAAGTTAGTTTGAGAAAATTGGACTATGTTTAGGGAACTTTAACACAATTCAATGAAATGAGGCATTTCTTCTTAGCATTGATGTTTATAAAATTACATGTAAGTACAGCAAGGCCACTTTTAGGGTTCTTTGTTGGCTTCTCTTTACCAGACATCCCAAGAGTTTTGTGAAACTAAGGATAATAGTCTAGAATATTAGATATTGAATCTAATCAGTGAGTGACGCCGTTGACCTGAGTGGTTACCAATAATGGTGTCAGTAGCTCAGAGGAAAATGTATAATAATGTCCTCCCTTAGAACAAAAGCCCAGCTACCAAGAAAAAACAAAGTCCACCATTGTTAGGAAGCAGCAAGAGTCCTATTTTCCCAGTAACAGCACCCAGAGGTTTTTGTTATCCCAGTCTCACACTAGACTCTCTTTCATGGTCTGGTTTTGACCAGAAATGAGAAATCATAGTTGCATGGGATAATAGTCTCCTGCCACTCCTTCAACACTACTGAGAAAGAAGGCAAGGGGACTCCTCGGATCTTAACCAGTTGTGGTCACTGTGTTGCTGCAACCCTCAGAGTGTCGAGATTGCATTGATCATGCCAATGGAAGCAGTAAGGCATCATCATCATCCATCAGCTGATTGCATGAGAACTTGGCCTCTCTGAACTTCAGTTCACTACCTGCAGAATGCAGATAAGAGACCCATCTCATGGTGTTAGAGAAGATAGTGTTCATAAAACTCCCAGCATCAGTTCTGACTTACAATGAGTACTCAGTAAATGTAAGCTCTTTTCCATCTATGACCCCTTCCTCTTGATTTTTTCTGGGAAAATCTTTACCTTTTTTAAAAAAATTGACTTCAGATAAAGTTTTACAATTAGATAGGTAATTTATTTAAATCTCTTAAATCTGATAAAAGGCTGTAGTTACCTTCTAATTATTCCCTGGAAAGAGATACCTGGCTCAAACCACAAAAAAATTATTGATAAAGGGAAACATTCTCAATTAGCTGAGCAAATGATTTATGTCAATATCACATGTGACAAATGGATCATCATTTAACATGTAGGAATCAGTATTAAAATTCAGGAAAAAGGTATTAGAGCTCATGGGGTTAAACAGTTCAACAAAAAATGATTGACATTTGCTCAGTGAGCATGCCAAGCTTCAATAGATAATCAACACTTTCTGCTGTTTACTGAATAAGAGAAATACTCCATATTGAGCAGAATGACTTCATAAATTGGTTGGGTGTGGATAATTAGCATGGACATTACGATACAGCTTCCCACATCCTTCCAAGCAACATCTTTCATGCCAATGTGTAAATGGGACTCCGGGCTCTGTTTGAGAAGGTGACACATGAATAGAAGTGCAGAAAAGAAGGAAAATCAAACTGGAGAAGAAGCTCTGTCAAAAAAAATCAATAATTTTCCTACTGAGAAATTGCTACTATCCTTATCCAAGACAGGGTGGAAAGGTCAGACCAAGCTAACTTGTGTGATAAATGAGTTTATAAAGTAGCCTATATCAGGAGAATAATTTAATTGGCTGTTTTAAGTGTGATAATACACCACACTCCTTACAGATTTGTTCCTTTCTTAAAATCTTAAAATTAAGTTGAGTTTAAGGCACACCATGTCTACCTGAATGGTACAAACAGCACCAACTGCTACCAGGGCATAAAAGCATTCATTATTATTATCACCAATACCTACCCAAAATACTAAAACCAAAATGAGATATTTTTTTCTTCTTGACATTTTAGACAATTCTAAGTCATTCAAGGACAACAACAACAACAAAAAAACCATATAATTTTGTCCTACTCTCCCCTCAGGACATTTGGGATTTCACTAAATACCCACTGTTGTTGCTCCCAAGTTACAAATTAAATAACCAAGCTGAGATTTAAATTAAGGAGTTTTGACTGTCCACATTTATAAACATCTAGACATACATTCATTCTCAGGTTTAAAACTCAGTTTCCCTTATCTCTACTAATTGAATGCTGTCAATGTAGTTCATATTCCATTGGCTGTCACCTTCTACATTAAGAAAAAGACAAGGTATTTAGGAGACAGTGTCAATTTTAAACATAATTTTGCACAAGTTCCTCACTTCTTTTATATGAATAACTGGTAGATAGAACAGCTCTGTATTAGGAACTATAAAACAATGTAATCCAGACAACATTTGCCTAAAAGCCAGTACAAGATAAAAGCCTTATGAAGTTTTCATGAAGAACTGTGCTGGTGCACCAAGCCAATGAGCCTGAGCTTAGAACCTGCAAATCTAACTTCTACATGTAAGGGAAATATTGAGAAATGAGGAAAAAGATACAATGCACTGTTAGGTCATATTTTCTGATGATAATTGATAGGGATGGCAATAGGTGTTATACAAAATAGCCATTAAAAAATAGTTCTAAGGTCAAATAAGGTTAGGAAACTCTGAATTAAACAGAGTGAAACAGGTTTTTCGTTATTTTCTTTAAACTTCAATAATCCGCTAAGTCTCTAATAAGTTAAGTTGCACAGGAATGTTCAAAAGGGTGACAATAATAATAGAGTTCTTCTTGTTCAAGAAAAAGTTAGGTTTACATATTAAAACAGACAGCCTGATAATACTTGCCTGAATTTTCCAGGCCTTCTATAATGAGCATGTATTAAATTTTTCATCAGGGAGAAACAAAAACTCTCCTTTTTCTCAGCCTTACATACAGTCCTACACTATGTCCCGTCAGCTCTACTTCCTCAGTCCAAGTCCTTCTTCGTAGCCCCAAGACCACAACCCTAGTCCATGCCCCCACCTCCTTCCTCCTGGAGTCATGTAGCACCCCCCATAAGCGGTCACTCTGCCACATCTCTTGCCTCCCTTTGGTTCACCTGATTCTTCCACAGAGCAGCCAGCTAGAGGAATCTTCCTGAAGCATAAGTCAGAGTACATGTTTCCCCTGCTTGAACCCTCCAAAGGCCACTCCTGATCCAGGATATATTCCAAACTCCTGCCCTTGTCAAAGGCCTACCCGCCCCGGCAGCATTTGTCTTCTGCTCTCACAGCCCGCCCCTCTCCCTCACTCCACGAGCTTCTCACGTCACAATGGCCTCTCATATCTCAGCCAAGCTCATTCCACTCTCTGGGCCTTCGCGCTTGCTGTGCCTTTTGCTGAGAATACCCTTGTCCAGAATTCTCACCCAACTTTCTCTTCTTCATCATTCAGGTCTCAATGCTCAAGTCCCACCTTCTCAGAGACCTTTTCCCTGACCATCATTTGACTAAAGCAGCTCCCACCAACTTAATTTTCTTCATTAATGTTTACTGCAGCCCAAAGTGATCATACTCATCTCCCAACATGCTTATCATCTCTCTCTCTTTACTAGAATGTAATCTCCTTGAGAACAAGGGCTCTTAGCTTTGTGTCTATAGTGCTTAGAATAAACATAGCACACAGTAGGTGTTTGATACACATTTGAAAGGAGAATGGAGAAAGGGACATTTACTGAGTACCTCATATGACACAGTGCTAAAAATCTGATCTTCTATGAGTGCTTGTCAGGTTTGTGTCATCCTCGTTCTACAGAAAGAAAAACTAAGCTTAAGAGAGGTCAAGGGCCAGCCCTGTGGCTCACTCGGGAGAGTGCGGTGCTGGTAGCGCCGAGGCTGTGGGTTCGGATCCTATATAGGGATGGCCGGTGCACTCACTGGCTGAGCGTGGTGCAAACAGCACCAAGCCAAGGGTTACGATCTCCTTACCAGTCAAAAAAAAAAAAAAAAAAAAAGCGAGGTCAAGCTACTTGTGCAGAGTCTCGCAGCTATTTCCTCCCTGTATGGTATACCAATAATGAGCTGGGGAAAGGATGTCTACTTCAAAAGTTTTACTTCATAATCCTCTAAAACTTTAACAAGGCAAACTCCCCAACCCCTAATAACTGCTACCACAATAAAGTCTGCAGTTTCTCCCTTTCTTGTTATTGTGAAATATACTGACATTTCATTTATCAGGCACTGGCTGTTCTAAATAAGTGAATTTTTCAGATAACTAAAGCTTACCTGTTAAATGTCAAAACTTCATTTATTTACATCATATTTGGTAAGATGTTTCTAAAATGTACTGTGTATTTCTGCATCATCTTAAACAGAGTTTATTTAGCACAATTTAATGTTTTCTGAATAACACATGGTAATTTTTAGAAACATCAGTTATTGTTCTGAACAAAAAGACTTTCCTATGCATCGTAACAGGATTGGCCACATAATGTGCAGGATCCAGTGCAAAATGAAAATGCAGAGCCTCTTCTTCAAAACTTATTAAGAATTTCAAGATGACAACAGCAGAGCATTAAACCCTGTGTGACTGCACAGGCCACACACCATGCAGCTGACCCTACATCATATCCCACATGGTGTCCTGTACATAATAGGAATTCATAAGCATTTACTGAATAATATCTTCAAGGCCTAGTGAGTGCTGCAGGGCTCATTTTTCTAATCGAATTCAAATGTGGTGAAAATAATAATAGCAACATTAATTGAATTATGTGTCAAGCTTTACATGCATTATCCCATCTGATCCTCAGAAAACCCTATGAGTTTCATTTAGGATTTTATGGCTGCATGTAACAAACTCAGCTTATCACACATGGGTTTTATTTTCATATAGTTGAAAAGGGTCTAGTATCCAGAATATATAAATATATAAAGTACTTTTACAACTTGTATCAGTCAGTGTTCTCCAGAGAAACAGAACCTATAGGATACATATGTATATTGTGCATATTATGCATGTATATGTGTGTGTGTTTGTATATGGTTTTATATATATATATATAAAAAATATATATATATATTTGGCTCATGTAATCGTGGAGGCCAGCCTGCAGGCTTGTAGGCTGGACACTCAGGCAGGGTTTCTATGTTACAGTCTTGAGGCAGAATTCTTTCTTCTGCAGGAAACCTCACTTTTTGCTCTAAAGTAAAGACCTTCAACTAAAGACCTTCAACTAATGGGATGAGGTCCACCCATGTTATCAAAGATAATCTCCTTTACTTAAAGACAGTAGTAAATAGTCATCATATGTATAAGATACCCTGACAGCAACTTGCAGACTAGAGTTTGACCAGACAACTGGGCATCATAGCCCAACCAAGTTGACACAGACAATTTACCCTTCTACAACTCAATAACAAAAGACAATTCCACTTAAAAATGGGCAAATGACTTGAATAGACATTTCTCCAAAGAATATCACCTGTAGGTGGCCAATAAACACATGAAAACATAACAATATTGTTAGTCATTAGGGAAATGCAAATCAAAACCACAATGATGTACCACTTCATACCCATGAGGATGGCTCTAATAATAATATATTTTTTTTAATGTAAAAAACATGTCAGAGAGGATGCAGAGAAATTGGAGTCCTCATTAGTCAGCTTGGGCTGCCATAACAAAATACCTGGACTAGGTGGCTTAAACAACAGAAATTTATTTCTCACAGTTCTGGAGACTGAAAGTCCAAGATCAGGGTGCCAGCATGGTCAGATTCTGGTGAGGACTCTCTTCCTGGCATGTCGATGGCCCTCTTCTCACTGTATCCACACACGGTGGAGAGAGGAAGCTCTAATGACCCTTCCTCTTTTGATGAGGGCACTAATCCCATCATGTGGGCTCCACTTCATGACCTCATCTAAACCTAATTAACCCCCAAAGGCTCCACCTCCTAATAGCATCTAAGGGGTTAGGGCTTCAACATATGAATTTTACGGGGACACAAGGATTCAGTCCATAATACTCATACAATGTTGGTAGGAATGTAAAATGATATAGCCATTGTGAAAAACAGTTTAGCAATTTCTCAATAAGTTATACATAGAATTCCCCTTTGACCAAGCAATTCCATTTCTAGGTATGTACCTAAAATAAGTGGAAACAGATGTTCAAATAAAAACTTGTATACAAATGTTCATAGCAGCTCTGTTCACAGTAGTTCACAGTAGCTAAAAGGTGAAAGCTACCCAAATGTTGATCAACAGCTGAATGAATAAACAAAATGCGATATATCCATACAATGGAATATTAATCAGTTATAAAAAGGAATGGTGCATTGATACATGCTACAACATGGGCAAAACTTCGAAAACATGCTAAGTGAAATAAATCAGAAACAAAAGCCACATATTGTATGATTCCATTTATATGAAATGTCCAGAACTGGCAAATCCATAGAGACAGAAAGTAGACTAGTGGTTGCCTAGGGCAGGGGAAAGAGGAGTATGAGGACTGACTGCTAATAAATTTGGAGTTTTCTTGGGGGGGTGATAAAATGTTCTGATTACATAGTGGTGATGGTTCCACAACAATGTATACATGCTAAAAACCACTGAATTGTACACTTTAAGATTGAATTTTATGATGTGTGAATTATATTTTAGTGAAGCTGTTATATAAAAGAGTAAGGGTCCAAACATCATGCATGAAATTTTGAAAAGTTTGGGAGTTTAGGGACCTTTTTTTGCTCAACTTCCTGGTACTACAAATATGCCAGTTGATTGATATAACTGCATAAGGGGCCTCCACATAAATGAGCTATTTCTGAATAAAAGCAGGAAATTCAGACAGAAGGGGCAAGGGAAGAGGAGAACAGTTCCTTTTGTTGGAGTCCTTGTCTCTGCTCTGATTTCTACAATGTCCTCAGAATCTTGTTGACCTTTCTAAGTCCTAGAATTCGATCTGAGAAACACTGGCCAAAGACATTTGGTAGAGCCAAGGTAATGTGTACCACTGCCTCATATTTAATCCAACGGACTATAATAGGTCATCTGAAAGTACTGGAAAGGGTCTAGAGTTGCTTGACACTCTTGTCAGAGACCTAGTGATGGAGAGAGATATGTTGAAGAAATCTAATTGCCTACAGGTGTTAAATGCTTTTGTAGATAAATGTAAAGCAACCTGCAAAGTCATTCACAAGATTCATACTGAAGAACTCGAACGAGCTGAAGCCAGGTGATATTGCTAAAGACCTATAGCCTATTAGGAACAAGAAAAGTTCAAAGAAGTAACACATTCCAGGAAAAAGCTCAGAAAGATCACTGTTTATAACAAGCATGAGCTTCTATGCCAAAACCAAGCTCAGGAGTGAGGCCTGTGTTATCAAGAAGAGAGATGTTGCCTGGAACAGTTTTCTTCAGGAGGCTTACTTCTACCACCCCAGGAGGAGAGGGTTGCTTCTGATACAGGGCAATCCTCAGTTTTGCAAATTAGAACTAAGGCAATTTCAAATTATGTCATATAAAATAATTAATAAAGCCTTCATGCACAAAATGGAAAGAATGCAAATTCTGAAACTTCTTCTAAATTTATCAAGAATCTCAATTTCAAAGCTAGTACACAAGGGATGCATAAACTGGGTTTATGCTGTTGCTGTAGTGGTGCTACTTTCAGCTGATAAGTAGAAATACCTGTCTTTTTTTCTTTTGGTCATGATTAGGCTGGTATTAAAGGAGATTTGAATTACATCTCTTTTGAAGTTCCTCTTTCATGAAATGCTACTGCTCTGTACCTCCAAGAAGAGACTGAGCATGGGAATTCCTAATTCCATGGATTTCAACAGAATAATGATGAGAGAAGAAGTTCCGCAGAGGCCCTCTCATCCAGTGCAGTCAGGACTGGGAGTTGGTTAGTTAATGGAAGGCGTTGGTTAAAGGGGTGAATCATGAAAAAATTATAGGCACATCAAATTTTTATTTTAAATTAAAGTAACTATGCATTCTTTTGCCAAGCTTTTGATGTAAAGTACAGGCTTTTTATTTGAATATTGGTGAGTTGATTGGAGTTCTGCCTCATCTTTCTTGCATAAACCACACCCGTTATATATTCTGTACTATTTCCAATTACCATTTCATTAAAGGGAAGCAAAAACTTAAAGACACTTGTAGGGCAAATCAAGTGCAGAATCCTTACAGATTTTTACAATTGCCTTTCTATGACCATTGCTCAGGAACTTACTCTACTGAATCTTCAAAATATTCAACAAGTTTTTATAGAAACAACTCTTGCTTTTTGCATTCATATTTCAGGTTTGTATATATTTAACTTAATTTATGAATAATAATGACAAGTTTAACTGGCATGGAACAGGCTGGGGAATAAACCTGAGTCTGGGCAAGTGTAGAACTCAGCTGGTGGTAGCAGAAGAGCACGGGGGTTCTAGAGAGTGGCCTTCTGGCTGGGAGTGCTCACTGTGCGGTGGGTATCAGTCAGTACATTTCCCTGCAAGACAAGGCACACTCTCCGCGGTGTGTCTCAGGGCCAACTGGAGCTGCTCTACATCGCCAGTGCTGCCCAGTCTCCCCCACTCCCTCTCTCTCACTGCTGAGCCTTCACCTACAAGCCTTCCTTCCTCAAACAGCTCAGCTACTGGTGGTGGCTGGGCCAGACCCACTGTGCTCTGGGTTTCCTAGGCCTCATGGCCCACTGGACACATGACAGCACGTGCCCATAGGCTGGTCTTCATCACAATGTTGTGGTGTGACTGTTCACTTTACGATGCCCAAGTGTTATTCTATAATCTAGAGCTGCTTTGGTAATGTAGTTCTGTAACATATAAGAAACCGTTCCTGAAACCTGAATGCTAGATCCTGATGATGCTGCTAGCCCAGAGCAGGTCTTGCCACCATAAAAAGTAATTTTGTGGGAGTCTTGGTGGGGCATAAAATGCAGCAAAAGTCCCCTTTTGGTGCTCCCTCAGCCTGGCAGATTTCACATCCTGGACAGCCAACCTTCGTCACCACCCTAATGCATTTCCCTTGGGGGCTCCAGAGAAGACCTTAGATACACACTCACTGAATCATGAACCTGATATCATCTCCCATCTTTGCTGACACCTGTATCATTTACACTGGAGAGGGTAAAGTCAATTTGCACGGTGTTGTCTGCCAGAGGGCATCGCCTCCACCATCCTGAAACACAGTGCTCAGAATAACCAGCCCCGCAGAACACTAGCCTTCCTGCTCTTCCTTTACAAATCGCCTTGCTGGTCGGCTACCCTGGATTTTGGGGGGGAGCGAGGAGGTGTGCAGTTTTTGAAATGTTCAGTGTGAAAACTAAGAGAAATGGGGATCCAAAGGACATGTTGGGCTGGAAAATTCTTGAGAACCTCCAATATTAAGAATGGAATCAAAATTCAAAATGATGTGTGTATAGCAGAAAAGAAGTTAGAAATAAATAGAACTTACACATTTCAGAATTTCAGAGGAGGAATAACAGATGTTGAGAAAATAAAGTCACTTGGAAAATGCATATGAAATAGTTAAACTGAAAAAGCAGGGGCTGCCGAGAACGAAGTAACTAAGCCCATGGGTCCTGAGGACCTCCAGCTACGCTGTGACAGGAAGATGACAGCTTCCAGGCCACAGGTTCGAGTCCTGCTTATTTCAAGGTTCCAGGTCCTCTTTCCTTGTTTTCTCTTTGATGTCTTCATCAAACCATTTTCAAATTAGAGCATGATTTCTATATTGTCCCAAGAGAGGTAGCACTTTACATTGACTTCATACTCATACACTCCTCTCATGTTACCAGAGAAGGCAACTCCTAATTCTTCCGATATTTGTTCACCTTGAGGGGAAAATTTCTTTTTTTACATCATTTTGATAGTAACGAGCTACACCTCAGCCCCATGGCTCCTGGCAGGAACCCAGTGAAGGTTCTACCTTCGTCTCTGAGTGAAATCTCTACAAAAACGCTTCCTCACAAGGTACTTCACTCCTAGCCCACCTCTAGAGGGACTATATTCCTTGGGTTTCATTTGGTGTCTTTGAAGGACTCTCATAAACCTGTATTGTTGCACAAAGCTACCTCTGTGACATGTTGGAACAAAGCCACCTGCATTCTCTATGTGGATCTGTGCACAAACCCTACCAACTCTGTTAGCTGCCCCTCCACCTGTGTGGGTTAACTTAGCACGCACTGCACTGATGCAACCCTCAGTCCCCTCCCTCCCTAGTTTCCAGGAATCTGGTCACCCCCACACTTCCTCCTTGTGTGGTTTCATTGGTAATTTGTGGAGAAGGGTCACATCACCACAATGCTAACATCTCACCAGACATCCCTTGGACACCTCTTCCCAAGCCCCAGGCCACTCCTGCTGGCAACCGCCAGAGAGCCCCTCTCTGACCCTGCCCCTCCCCCAGGCTTTTCCAGCTCCCATCTGCTTATTATGCAGGGAACCTTCTTCTCCACCTTGAAAACAGGTCGTGAGGCTTCCTTTCACCACAGTTACCAAAAGATCTCAACAAAGGTGGGGCTGTTTCGACAAGGGAATTTTCCCCTAGCAGTAGATAAAATTGACAGCTTTCTTCATTCAGTTCCTGTCTTACCTCTGATTTCCATTGGTTAGCCAACTTCTGCTTTGCCCGCAGGGTTCAGTTCTTAACTGGCTCCCGCCTATCAAGGTCCCTCCACTGTAGTGACTCACCTCCTTTGTGGACTTCTGATTTTTGGCAGCTTTCTGCCTCTACGTGTATAGCCTACCTTAACCTCAGTCCTAACTGTCACATGGTGCTAGCTTAATTCATTCTCTGATAATATTTATCAGCAGTAAAAAAAGTCACTCAAACAAGACAGCAAAGCAACTTTCCCGGGATGTCATTCTTAGTACAAAAGAACCTAGGGATTTTGTTTACTTTGTGATGATTAGCTTTTCCCTCCACCCTCATTCAGCTTATCTCTAATGCTCTCTACAGCTGTCTCCTGGGGTAGTCTGGTGCAGTCCTGGGTTTCATCCTGGATATCTTGTTAAATTCTTTAACTCAGATCCAATACCAAATCCTTGACCATTACACACCCATAATGTGGTTGTTCTTAAACTTCAGGCTGTTCAAGAATCTTCTGCAGAGTTTGTTTAAAAGGAAGCCCCTTTCCTATGATTCTGATTTAGTAGATATATGGTGGGGCCAAGGAATCTGCCTTTTTCTGCAGAACACCTGAGTGAATCTGACGTCAGAAATAGGAGGATCATATTCTTTCTCAAAGTGAACCGTTCATTCTGTGGTGAACCAAGAGATTTTAAGTTATGTGTTTATTTTAATTTACATTTTTTAAAAAAACCCTATAGAATAGCATAAGCATGATTTCACAGATATTACTTAGGAGGCTAAGTAAAAACAGTTAATTTAAAGACATGTTAAGTAAAAAATAGTGGAGGTAGAACTCACATGGCAAAATCTGTGAAGCTGGTGGTACATGCTGAAGTTTGAGGAAAATATGTCAAGGACTAGGACACCTATGAGTATTTGACACAGTTATTTTTGAAACTTCCAGAATATTTCTTTTATAGAGAACATTTATTATTTTTATTATAAAAGCTACATTTTCATTGTAGTAAAATTGAAAAGCTCATATAAATAGAAAGAAAAAAATTAAGATTACCGAGAATTCATCACTGAGAGATGACCACTGTTAACATCTTGTGCACTGCCTTATCTACCCTCTTTTGAGCGTCTCGTGCTTACTCTCTCGCTCCTTTTTTCTTCATACTTTTAAAATCAGGAACAGATTTCACATACAGGTTTGCCACTGTTTTTAATTTTTTAACACTTTACCATGCCATTAAATAGCCTCCAAAAAAGATTAACATAATAGTTGAATAACATTCCAGCTTAGAGCAGTAGATAAGGGCACATGAGTCACCCAGTTTCAAACCCTGGCTCTGCCTCGGGTTGATTATTTAACTGCTCTGTGCCTGGTCTCCCCATGAGTAAAGAGGGAATAGAAGCATCTAACTCATAGAATTGAAGAGTAAATAAGATAACATACTTAGAACAGTGCCTGGCACATAGTAAGCACTTAACAAGGTTCGCCATTACTATCCACACGTATTACCGTATTTAAAGCTTTCCTTTACTTTTTGATGTTTTGTTTTTGGAATGTTTGTGATTCCTGTAGGACTTGACTCTAGAGGCAGAAAATCCATTTATAATAAAGTAGGTGCAGCAACAACTTATACAGTATGGTCACTAATTCCCATGGCCTGTATGCTTTGGCTTTTTGGTTTTTACATTTCTCCTAAAACTGACTTTTTCTTGTTGTTGTTGTTGTTCAAAATGTTTTCCCATCCTAGACTACTAAAATCTGGCTCAAACAAATGGGACCATTCTCTCACACCAAGTAGGAGGCTCTGTAGCCTTCATATACAGTTCTTACTGCTTTGATCCTTTGACTGTAGGATATAACCAATGCAGGTGGGCATTATTTTCTTAAATATGATCTGTTGTCTTCATTTTCTCTTTTTTACTCCTGCCAAAGGAAGTTTATGCCCTTAGCTTGAAAAAGAAGAGAATTACTAAACACAAAGTTGGCCAAGCTCTGAAACAGTAACTCCCAATTATTCTGCTTAAGAGCCGGGTGTATCTGAATCAACCCTATAGACAGGAAGTCAGCCTTGACCACTCTGTTGTACTTTTGCCTGTGTGAATTTTCTGATCTTGTGATTTGAATTTAACCTTGGTAGTTTTCCTGAATATTAGGACTCTCTTTCCTGTGTTTGAATGTTGCCGACAGGACTGTTTGTGAGCTGAGTGTAGAAAATGCCTACACTCTTCCTTATAGAGTCCACATTTCCACAGTGGTGATATCCCACTGGACTCACAGCAGTGACACCTTGTTACACTTTTGGTGAAAAACCCCAGCTAAGCAAGCTCTTTCCCAATTTGCTCTTCTATCCTGTTTTGTCAGACACCCTCTCCTGAACTTTAGAGTCTTAATTGGATCAGTGGTGATGTGTATTATATGATTGCCATCTACCTTTATTTTCTTTGGGAATTCTCACATCAGCCTTTTGGCCTGTTTATTTTTCCTGATTTTCTCAGCGATGTATACTTCAGGTTGAAATATTGCATAGGGAACTGTGGTGGCTAGCTTAATATTCCATGCAGTTAGTGGGGAATCTGGTAAGCACCCCTGAAGCCCTGTCAGAAGTCCAGCTCTTCACTATAGCTTCCGCCATTATTAAGTTTCCTTAAAATTTGCATATAATCTACTTAAAGATGTCAGAGCTGTTTCTGCTTTGTTCTGCAAGAGCAAATCCTTGGTATTGCAAGTTCTACTATGGGTGGTGGCTATGGGAGAGACTGCACATCACAAAGCAAGTCTATTTCTGGATAATATGCAGACGACAATTTTGCAGATTCTGTACTAGATGATCCAATATTGCACAGATCTGCATACTTGCATATTAGGAACAGCAGTACTTATACCTATAGATATGCCTTTATTTCCCTCAATTTTTATTTTGAAAAGTTACAAACCTACAGAAAAGTTCCAAGAATAGTGCAATGAACCACGTCATCTAGATTCCCCAGTTGTTAACATTTTGTTACATTTGCTTTCTCTCTCTCTGTCTGTATACATGTGTGTGCATTTGTTTATGTATCTATATGCTTTTATATACACACACATAAATATACATTATAATTTCACTGACTCTTTACTCCTAAGAATAAAGACATTCTCTTACCTAACCCTAAGACTGGAAATTTAACATTGACACGATAACGTTATATAATATACAGGCCATATTCAAGTTTCCCCAATTCTCTTTTCAGTATCTTTTAACCTCCATCAGTTTCCAAGCCTTTCTCTTCCTTTTGCAACATTGATATACATATTTTGTTATTGATGATGTTTTATTTTGCAGAATATTTCTCAATCTGGATTGTTTTGATTACTTTTCATAATTAGATTCAGGTTAAACTGGGATCTTTGAAGGAAGGGCAGAAATGCTACATAGATGACATTGTGTGTATCATCACATTAGGGGCCTCATGATGTCAGTTTGTATGTCATTGGTTGTGCTAAGTGTGGCCTCTTGGTGAAGGTGGTACTCAGCAGATTTCTCCTTTGTTAAAGGTACATTTTCCCTTGGTAATAAATAGGGATCTATGGGGTGAAATTGTTTGATCATCCCATTTCCCAATGCTCTTTCTTCCATTGGTTTTAGCATCCATTGATTTTTGGCTGAATAAGTAGTTACAATGGTGGTTATAAAATGATAATTTCATATTTCTATTATTCCTTTTGCATTTATTAACTGGCACTTTTCTGTTTAAAAAAAAAAAAAAGGTTTCCTTTCCCTTCTCCTCCTCCCCTTAAAGTTTATTTCCTATCTGTATGAATTCATAAATATTTTATAAATTCAATGGGTTTAATCAATTCCTGTCATTGTTTATTCTTATGCTTGGATTGTTCCAAATTTGGCCAGTGGGAACCCCTTCAAGATGGTCAATATGTTTTTGACGAAGACTGTACTCAAAGCCTGAACTTCTTCGGACAATTGCACCCAAAAGCAAGGTGAATAGAGAGGGCTAAAAATAAACAGCTCTCTGCTAAACATCCCACATGCATTATTTCACTAATTCTTAGAAAAGCTTTTAAAGTAAGCACCGGGCTGGCTGGTTAGCTCAGTTGCTTAGAGTGCAGCCTTGTAACAGCAAGGTCAAAGATTCAGTTCCTCGTACAGCCATCTGCCGAAAAAAATAAAAAGATAAGGACTATTTATATTTTACTGAGATATTTAAACATTCTACAATTAATAAAAGTCCCAATATAGAGATATTACAGCACAAATGGGCATTCAGGGTAGAACACTCAAGAATATTAACAAAGAGAAGGAAGCTCCCAACAGGGCCCGAAACAACATTTCCTGTATCTATACCTGATGAAAATATTTTTGCTTTTTTACATATGTTCACGTCTGTGTGTGTTTAACCAGTCCTTTAGTGATGCTAATCCAGAATCACACAGCATATTCTGAGTAGTGAAATACATGTAAACTGACTACTCAGTTAACTTTATCAAGTAGAAGTTCTCCACTGACATCCATTTAACTAACTTGCCAGGTTCACAGATGCTCTCCATTCCTGTTGGGAACTGAGTCTTCTAATATGCTGGGCACTTGAGGGCAGTAACTTCTCTCCAACACACCCAAGGACTTCTGCTCCCACTTCTGCTGTTGTTTACTAACCAAGACTTAGTTGTGTTTGTTCCCAAGCCTGTTTGGGTTAATTAGACTTGTGATTGTAGCATTTTAGTGAATTAAATTAAGCATATTTTAATTAAATATGGAAATTATCAACCTAGGAGAGCAAAAAAGAATGTAGGTGTTATTCTGAAACTAAGAGTTGAATACTTTGGAAAGTCTCAATAAAAAAAAAAAAAAACTATTACAATAGGTGTGAGCAGGAGAATTTTAAAAGACTGGAATAGGAATCATAAAAGGCCTAAAAGGTTCTAGATTCAGACCGCCTCAGAAACGTTCTGCTTCACTTTAGACAAATGGAAACTGGAAATAGCGGCATTGTGGATGTGATTCATGCAAGAAAGACCAAAATACTGACCTACCCTGGGGAGCGGGGAGAGAGAGGGCTTGACCCTACATCAAAATATTGTCATGAGTATGCATGTTTTGTGCTGCAGTTTTTATAATTTCCGGCTTGAACCAAATTTTTTAATGAATTGACTCATACTGGCTTTGGTCTTATCAAATAAAAGTTTCTACTATAAAGTTCTCTCTCTCTTCAAGACTTCCAGTCATTCTTAATTAAGGTTTCTGTGTCTTTAAAAAGTCTCAAGTTAAAGGACCATTTTAGGTACTATGGAAAAAACCCTGTATTTTGACTAGGGAGCCTCAACTGACCACTGCAGCCAAGCTTTGTGCCCAAAATGGACAATTGAGCTTGCAGTCCCCTGGTAAGCTAATATCTAAAGAAGGTTTACATGTGCTGAACATGACTCAAGAACAGCAGAAATGTTCTGGGACTTTATATGCTACCTTTACATTGTATGTTACATGGTGTATATTATTTACAAGTTAAAGTTTCTATTGAATTTCTGCGTTTCAGGAATGGTTATCACTTCTTTTGAATCTCCCTAAATATCTAACACTGTTCCTGGTTTTCCTGAATTGGACCTTGAAAAAACTTAGCTGAGAAGATATGTAATAGTGCAGTTTTGCAAAGGCAGGGATTTCACAGCTTGTCTACTGGGTGTACCATCTATCCTTAGCCTTTCCTATTCTGATATGAGTTCAAGATTTTATTTGGCTTCTGACTGGGATTGCTACTTCACCGCCCATCTGGAGCAGAGCAATACTGCTGCTGTTCATCCAGTAGGCACTTAACAAATATTCTTGGATGATTTTTTTTTTTATCTACTTCTGAGAAATATTCAAGAGCTCAAATGACACCTAAATGACCAGGACACAGAGGCCACACTCACTGCCCCTTGTGTGTGTATGGGGGGAAAGGGGAAGGGGAGATACACCCAAATGACCCCTACTGTGCTCTGTCCTCCAACTAAATCTGTGGTACAGAACCAATCTCTCCCCCAGAGGCCAGCCTCACCCTTCAGCAGGCAAAGGCAACTGAGTACAAAAGCATGGGCATCAGAGCATAAATAGAGCAGTGTCATGTCACATCACGTCACATCGATTTCAATGGAAGCCCACTGCTGGCTGAATCTAGTCCTGACTCCTCAGGCTGACTTCTGAGCCCAGAGACCCCAGGACTGCAGCCCGTCTTCCCAGCCTGAGTCCCATGACTCCCACGTGTATACACCATGCTCCAGCAAAACAGGACTCTGCTCAAATAAACCGTGTCTTCACCTGAATGGCCCTCCTCACCCCACTCAACCCAGCCCCATTTCTGCCTATTGGAATCCTACCCATCCATCAAGGTCCCAGGTCAAATGTCACTTTTCCTTGAAGTCTTCCTTGCCTTCTCTAACCCAGGGTCATCTGTTCTTCCTGGAAGCCCTTAGGACACCGAGCATATTCTTGACTCTGTACTGCGGTATCATTTTTTACTTACCTCCTTGTCCTCTTGGGGGCAGGAGCTAAATTTTACTCAATTTGCATTTCCTGCAATATCTTGCCCAGTCAGTGCCTTGTTAAACATTTAAAGTGTTTAACCTTTAAATAAATGTTTGATAGCTCTTAGTTGAATCGAGTAAGTTCTTGACTCTATAACTAAGGAGCGCAATGCTGAAAGAGTTTAGAAAATATTTTTAGGAGCTAAAACATACATAGATTTAGAATGAAAATATTCTACTCTAAACCATGAAATTCTCTGAGCTGAAACATAACGCTTAGAATTCAGATAGAATATTTGACTTCCAGAGATGTTTCTTATGTATGCTGCAAATAGATTTAGTGTTTATTTCAAGGTAATTTTTATTTATTGGATACTAAGAAAAATATTTCCTCCTTATTTTCTTGACACTTGTAAATTTCCATCTTCAACATTTTTGACTCATATTGTTAATTTAATTATTAAAATATCAATAGTCTTTTTAGAAAGCAAATGATTTAAGCCTGTATATACTTTTTTTTTTGGCATTGAGTGGTCAAATACAAAATCTTAAAGATTGATATTTCAGATAAATACCAGAAATTACTCCTTAAATATAAGGCATTTCTATAATTTATTATTGATACACTCTATAATGATATATCTATCTCCTCCTTGCTTTCCTGCCACAGAGTTGGGCGGCAGGCCGCTGAACAAGCACTAAAGAACTTTCCCTATTAACTTTATTCTGCTGCTCGGGATGGATTGTGACATTGACAGCATTATGGATCACCCAGCATCCTCCCCTCCCCCTTATTTTTTCCAGCACTTTGTTCTCTTGGGGCTGAGGGGCATTTCAAGGTGGGTTCAGTGCATTAAATATGTGTGTGGTCTGACTACAGTACCAGGATGGTACACACTAATGATCTCATTCCAGATTCTGGCTTCATTTTTATCTCTGCGTGTGCAGTACACTCTGCTAGATCATGATCGGCAGACACATTCCCAATTCCACTCATCTTGCCGATTTGCTGAAGGGTTTCCACCTTCACTGTCCAAGCCAGTGTATCTCTTAGGCTTGGGGGCCATTTTTCTTAAATGTGGTCATCAAGTGTAGATTTTGGGCATCTGAAAATGAAATGAATGGTTAAAACTACAAAAGAGGCAAAGCACTACATTCCTGCTTTAATGCCAAATTGCTGATCTTGAGTGATAGCAGAGAATAACCCAGTTACCTCTCTCTACAATTCTGGCCTGACAATGACCTGTAAAGGGAGATCTGGCTCTAGCCTGTCAAACTTAAATACTTTTAAACAAGTGCCTAGAGGTTCTGAATGATTTATAAGAGGTGATCAGTATTTCTTTGGTGCAGTGCCCCTTCTTACACATATGGGAATTTAAGTGTTAAATCCCTCTCTTTTGTCATCTTGGGATTTGCAAAGCTCTTATAATACACGGAGGGCTTTGCGCTTGCAGTTCCTTCTGCCGAAAATTCTCGTCCCACAGATATGCGTGTGACTTGCTCTCTCTCCTCCTGCAGGCCTTTGCTCAAATGTTCCCTTCCTTCTCAGTGGGAAGTATATTATATAAGGTGAAGTGGTCACCCAATTGCAAAGACCATCTCTATCCTCCTTCCCTGCTTTATTTTCTCCATAGCACTTAACCACTACCTGAATGATTATACATATTTTTATTTATAACCTGTCTCCCTCCACCACTTAAAGCTGAATGAGGGCAAGAATTTTAGACAGTTTCCTTCAGTGCTGTAGCCACAGCCCCTAGAAGCTGCCTGGCACATATTAGATACTTAATAAATATTTGCTAGATGAAAATGAGTTAGTTTAGTGTTTTTTCCCCCTTTCCTTATTTTCCCCAGTCATCTTTCAAAAACATAAATCTGATCATGTTATTCCCATGCTGATAAACTTTCAATAGTTCCTCATTACCTACAGAATAAAATTCAAATGCCTTCGCTTGGCATACAGAATCTCAACCTGCCTCTCCAACCTTTCCTGTTAGCACTTTCCCCGTGTGACCTACAAGCCAGCCACACTGCACCATTTGACATTGCCCAAACCTGCCCTGCTCCTCACGTCTCCACACGTCTGTGTGCATCGTTGTTCTCCCCTACAGTGCCCTGCCCATCTCTACCTGGGCAACTCCTCGTCATCCATCAGGACCCAGCTGAAGCCTGAGCTGCTCTGGGAAGCTTTCCTCCTCCATCCCAGGCAGAGTCAGCCTGTCCCTAATCTGGGCTCTTACTTTTATTATAGTGTCAATGACATGGAGTTACAGTTATCTACATATCTGCCTTCTACTAAGCTGTGATATTAGCGTTTGCCTTTCTTAATGCGATCATTAAATAATATTATATATGTAAATCTTTGCATAGTAGTTAAGACACAGTTGGTGCATAATCTCTCTTCCTTCCTTTATTCCTGGCCATGCCTCAAAACTGTCTGCTCCAGTTATGACATATGAACTCTTCAAGGACTGGAAACATCTTATAATAACTTTTGAACCCTAGTGAGTCATACAGAGATTGACATTTTGCAAGATTTTTGAATGGAATGATAAATGGATGATGGGTGAATGGCTGCATGGGTGGACAAACAGATCACCAGAGGCCAAAGTTTCAGGTACTCTCCTAAGTACCTCCTTTTTTTAAAAAAAAAAAAAATGCTATTTTTTTGCATAACAATTTCATTACCATTTTTTCTTGTATGTACAATTACCCCCTTATGTGCCCAATTAGATGGTTCCACATGATTTGGGAATTAAAATGATTAACTGAAGACCCAAGTGATTAACTTTGGGGACCTAAGTTTTATGTGTAAAAAAAGATTCATCTGAAGCCAGGCTGAAAACATGGACAAAAAAGTTAAAGGTACCATGTACAAAGCAGTAGCTTGCAATTTTTCAACTTCCAAATGTATTATTCAGTCTTCAGGGAATAAACAGTAAGCAAAGAAAGTTAGAGTTGAATGCAATGGAAATTGCTTCATACTTGATTCTGGAAAAGGATTAAAAGGACTTGACATAGAATGGAGCGATTTTATCAAGGTAGAGGACACTGTGGAAGAAAGGTCATAGAATGTAGCTGAATACGCAGGGACTGCCATAAATCACACTAGTAATCAACACACCCAGTGTTCTATGCCCACCAGCAGTGGGCTGTGTTTAAAAGGATGGGGTAAGTCCTTCATCCAGTTCTAAATTTTGCAATCTTATGCTATAAAAAACATTTCTCTCTAAGCCCATCCAGGAATCAGAATATGACTCTGATGAACAGTCCCCATTTTATTCTAGTGATTACATATATGGGATGGGAGAAGCAAAAGCCTCCACAGTGAAGGATCAGGTGACAGCAGCCTCTCGAAGTACCAGTGGTTTCCACATGTGAGACTTGTACCTGTGGCCCCTGCTTGTCCTTCACTCTGGGAATCTCATCCATCAACACTTGACTCACCCAAGCAGACTCCTACTGCAGCACCTTGAACACCAAAATCACTCTGTCTGACCACAGAGTTCTATCTGTCCTCTTCTACCATTCCCTCCCTCCCGCTGAACCCATCCTCTTCTGATCTGCAAGAACTCACCTTGGAAAGACAAGATGTTTATGGCAAAGAACACCTGTTTTCTTCAAATACCTCAACTTCTTCCTTATAATCGTAGAAGCCCCAAGTTTTATCAGGGCACATAGCTGCTCAGATTAAAGACTACATTTCTTTGCCTCCCTTGCAACCAGGTGTGGCCTTGTGACTAGGTTCTGGCCAATAAGATGAGAGCAGAAGTGACACATGCAATTTCTACGTTGTTTCTGTAAAAGGAAAGAGGGCACCATTTTGCTGACTAGAATGTGGACATAGTGGTAAGTTGCTCTGAACCATGTAGATGAGGGCAAAGCAATCAGATTAAAGAAGCTTGGGTTTTTGATAACTTCTCAGAGTAGAGATGCCCACTAGCTCAGTCTATAACATAAGAGAGAAAAAACTTTTATTGTGTTTAAGCCACTGTTATTTTAGTCCTCTGTCACAGCAGCCAGACCTCTAGCTAACTTGTACAGTTCTTCACACGGGGACCTGCCCACCAAACCTGTTTTTCCATCTTTGTTTTACAACTCCTTCCATAACTCCCATCCTTCATACTCACCTCTATACACACATGGAAATTCCCACCTTTTCCCACGCAAGGCACTCCCGTTTATGACTCTGTCTGTACATGCTATTCCCTCTGGCATCAATATCTCAACCTGTCAAGCCTTCATTCAACATTCAAGACTCATTTCAAATATAGCCTTGTTAATCCTTCATTGCAATCATTTGTTTTACCTATCTGTGCAGTATGTTCCCTATTTGGTCCCCTAAATCCACTCTCTCCCCTTCTCTGTCCCACCCTGTGCCCCTATCATCTATAGGCTGTACAGCTTAGAATCCCTTGTCCTCTAGCTTCCAGCAGGATTTGGCCAATTGAACTCAGGAGACTGGAAGGCTGAGAAAAAAAGGACACTGTTTGCTATGGGTTAAATGTGTCCCCCAAAAGTTCACGTATTGGAAACTTAATCTCCATTGTAACAGTGTTAAGACGGTGGAAAATCTGATTATGGTAATTGAAAGATGAGACTTTTAAGATGTGATTAGATTGTGAGAACTGTACCCTGGTGAATGGATTAACCCATTGACGGTTTAATGGGTGGTCATGGGTGTGGTTCTGATGGCTTTAAAAGAAGGGCAAGTGAAGAAGTTAGCTCTCTTGCTCAGGTAATTTGCCATGTGATACCCTGTGTCACTATAAAGTCACCACGAAAAACAAGGCCCTCAACAGATGTGTTCCCTGGACTTTGGACTTCCCAGCCTCAGAAACTCTAAGAAATAAATTCTATTTCTTTATAGATTATCCAACTTCAGGTATTCTTTTATAAGCAACAGAAATGGACTAATACAGTATTTGTTTTCCCATTTTCCTCTCTGCCAGACCACAGTTTGGCAGGTTGTCCCGTCCTCTACATAAGGCCACAGTTCCTCTCTGGCAGCCCTTCCCCATGGCTGCAGTTCTCATCAGGCTGGGACAAGAATAGACTATTGCTATTGCTAGTCTCCAGGTGTTTCATAACATTTTGTGGTTTTCTTAATTCTGCCCATCATTTGTAAATCTTTTCATCATTAAATTCCCTTCAATCACCTTTTTGAATGTACTATCTGTTTCCTTTTGGGACCCTGACCCATGCTATGTCTCATTAGACTGTCACTAGACTATGACAACCTCACAGGCAGGGACCAGCACTGAGTGAGATGTTTTTCTATCACAATGCCTAGTTCAGCACCTAGTACATAGTTTTTGCACAATAATTCTTCATAGAGTAAAAACTATTTCTGTCCATTCAAAATTCTCAGTTAGACTACTTCCCAAAGAAGAGGATTTTTTACTTTTGGCATAAAGTTTAATTGACATAAATCTGCATTGTGAATTTAAACTCTCATTTTAATTTCAAATGAATGTAAAATTTTCTTCTCTCTCACTTACATTACCATGTAGCAGGTAAATTTCACTCTAAATACTTGTTCCATTCATTTCCTCCAGTTTTTATTTGCTTATCTGATATTTTAAATTGATATCTTCCAGTCATCTATGTCTTCATTCAAATTTTTGACCAAAATTACTTAGCCAAGGATCAAGGACTGAGATCTGTGGGGTGCCACTAAAGATTTTCTTTTGGCTGACATTAACCTTCATAGGTTAATTTTCATAGGTTCATAATCAACACTCTTTCAATACTTTTGTTCCACTGCTTTGATGCTATTGTGAATGGAATTGTTCTCTTAGTTTCATTTTTGGATTGTTCATTGCTAGTATATAGAAGTACAACTGGTTTTTGTTTTTTGTTTTTATTTTATTTTTTATTAACATATTCATTGTTACAAATCATACTTATTCTTCGTGCCTCTTATCCAATCTCTCCCTTTCTCTCTTCCTCCCCACCTCTAATAACCATAGATTGTTCTCTCCATCTGATAGATTAACTGTTCCTCTGTTGGTCTGTTGCCTAAATGATCTGTCCAGTACTGAGATAGGTGTGATCAATTCCTCTCTTATTACAGCAAATCAGATGCTTCTTGGAGAGAGAACTTCTTTTTTTTTTTTTTTTGGTCTGCCCTGGTGCCTCTCCTTGTGTCAATGCAGTTGAGAGTCTGGCGTGCAATCTGCATGGTGGCTGTGACTGCTGCTGTAGAGACTAGCCGCTTTTGAGGCAGCCATGGCAATTGTGGTAGCTATGGTGGGCTACCCGCATGAAAATGGTGTTTTGGTGTATGCTTTACCTGGTTGCGGCTGGGTTGGGCTTCCCCCTGCTCCATGCCTCAGGGTCCCAGTGGAGCCCCAGGGTGGTGGTGGCAGCTTGCCTAGTTGTGGCTGGGTTCAGCTTCTCCCAGCTCGATGCCTCATTCTAAGATGACACTGAACTCTTTTATTAGTTTTAATAGTTGTGTGTGTGTATTCCTCAGAATTTTCTATGTACAAGATCATGTCATCTGCTTATAGAGATAGTCTCTTCCTTTACAATCTGGATGTCTTGTTCCTTCTCTTTCAATCTTCCAAGTAACTGGCATTGCTTCCAAAATGGATGAAATTGAAGGAGTTGAAACATAGCTTGCTAAAAATAGTCATTTACTTGATATTTTGTTGGAGTGGAAAAATAGCTATATGCCTGACAAGGTTTTCACAAATATCTTTACACTCACTTATGGTCTTACTAGAGAAAGCAGGGAACGCCTAAGGACGTGTCTGTCGGATAAATCACCATTGACTTCTTATACAGAACATTTAAAACCTGGCCAGTTAATAAAGCTCCCATTATGCAAGGTATAGTGGAATGAGTAGATTTTATAGTATGAATACTAGTTCTACAACTTTGTAGCTATGTAATCTTGGGCAAAGTAAGAGAAATAGTACCTACCCCCTATGACTATTGTGAGAATAAAATGAAGATAATTTATATAAGGGGCCCAGAACCCCAGTGCACACTCAAATTTCTTTCTTTTTTTTTTCTAGAAGATGACAGGTAAGGGGATCTTAACCCTTGACTTGGTGTTGTCAGCAGCACACTCTCCCATGTGAGCTAATGGGCCATCCCTACATAGGGATCTTAACACTTGGCCTTGGTGTTATCAGCACCACAGTCTCCCAAGTGAGCCATGGGCCGGCGCTTACACTCAAATTTCAACCCCTTACCTTCCATCTCCATTTATAAGAATACATCCTTCTTATTGAATTTGCATCCTTATATTCATACTAGGTGAACTACTGGTGAAAAAAGATGCTTCATTTACCTTTCAAGAAAGCTTGATTTCTTCCTAACTCCCATCTCTAAATTAAAAGCAAACACTAAGGATAATCCATTCTCTAAGAAGGGAGATAAACTAGGATCATGTGTTGTCATTAAGAGATCACAGAATCTACAGAGAGCACTTAGGACTTAAAAAATGTAACCTGAATAAATCCTGGAACTCCAGATGGCCCACCTCTGAACTGAATTATATTTTAAAAATCACGTCCTAATGCCAAAAGAAAATTTTTTAAAAAAATTTGTTTTTAATCTAAATTTTCCAAAGACAAATTAATTCTTGGTTCACAGAATCATTTCTTCAGATCTACTTCCCTTTCCTCTCATAACCCACAGCTACTCTAAAATCTTCCATTCACCAAATACTAAAACATTACACCATGAGAGCCCAGAAAATGTTTTGTCCATTCCCACTCTCTTTATTTTGTGGATCAACCTAACTTTCTTCTCCTTTACTCCTTCTTATCTAGTGGGTCTTCTTTCTTTCTACCCATTCTTCCAATTCTGCAATTAATAAGATCCACAGACCAAGCTGGCAAAGTGCTTACCTTAGGGTTGGGAAGAACAGAACATCTACACATTAGAAAATCTTGTTTCTATCATACCACTTGAGGTTCTCTTACACCCTCATACCCTCTTCCACCCTTTTTACCTTTTCCTATATGTTCTTAAATAGTTATCTAAAGAAGTCATAGGTTGGGTCCCACTTTTTAATTTTATTTATTTGTTTATTCAAAAATAGTTATTGAGTATTTATTATGTGTCTTTCAAACACTGATAAGTCAAGCTCTTGGAAGGAAATTTCGTAAGATTTATACCTACAATCTAAGCTCTTCTTTTTTTTTTTTTTTCCTAAGCTTTTCTAATTACCCTATTCTTTTCCTTCTAGCTTCTAAGAAGTCTCCAAAGGCATCAATAGAAGATGATCAGTTAACTGATTGGGAAGAGGAATTTGCTTTTCTACTGCATCTCAGTTGAATTCTTCAACAGAAGCTGCATGACTTAAGTGGAACTAGAACAAGTTGAAAATTATATAACACTTCTGTTATCTGTTGCAAATTAAGAGACATAATGATTATCTCTGGCTTAAATTTCTTTTAATTCCCCGTCAAAGCTGCCATCTACCCTCCTTATTTAAGTGCTATGTTGGTGTAATAGTTAATTATATGTGTCAACTTGACTGGGCCACAGGGTGCCCAGATATTTGGTCAAAACTTATTCTGGGTTTGTCTGTGAGGGTGTTTTTAGATGAGATTAACACTTTAATTATCAGACTTAGTAAAGCAGATTGCTCTCCCTAATATGGGTGGCCCTCACCCAATCATTTGAAGTCCTGAATAGAACAAAAATGCTGACCCTCCCATGAATAAGAGGGAACTTCACCAGCCTGACTGCTGAGCTGGGACATTAATCTTTTCCTTCCTTAGGATTTGAACTGAAAAATTGGCTCTTCTAGGGTCTCAAACCTGCTGGCTTTCAGAGTGGGACTTACACCACCAGCTCTTCTGGCTCTCAGGCCTTCAGACTTGGACTGGAACTATACCATCAGCTCTCCTGGTTCTGCAGCTTTCTGACCACATATCTTAGGACTTCTCAGCCGCCATAATCATATGAGCCAATTCCTTATAAAAGATATATATATATATATATGAGGATACTTTGAAAAGTTTATGGAAAATAGAATTGAAAGATAATACAAATCTTTCCATGAACTTTTTGAAGTACCCTCATATATATGTATATATAAATATTATATTAAACAAATATAATAAATATATATAACTTCTATTGGTTCTATTTCTCTGAAGGACCTTTACTAGTACATTTGGTGACTACAGGCCTTTGTTTATTCTGGTCCAGCAGAAGCTCTAAAAGAAAGTGTTAAAGGCACTCTCTGTCCCTGGAAAAATGGCACCAAGAAGCTACATATTTCATGGCTTCAAGCTGATAGAGATTAGAAAATGTTGAGACTAGATCAATGGTTCTCAATTTTGTTTGAATATTATTATAATCACCTGGGATGCTTTTAAAAATCTCAGTGCCCGGGGTTCACTTTAGAACAATAACATCATAATTTCTGGGAGACACTCAAGCATCAGAATTTTTTCAGGTTTCCCTGGTGATTCCAATGTACAACCAAAGTTCAGAAGGTTTAGATGATCTGCTGGTGTCTTGAGAAGTAATAGAGTTCATTCCTAACCTGAAGCTGAAGGAAAGAAATCAGGTAGCAGAAAGTAGGAAAGAAGATAAATATTAATAATAATAATAATAACTTCTCATATCTCTTGCTTTAAACTTGATAGAACTATCCATTACCTTGCTCAGACTTTTGAAAACTCCCAGATTACCACAGTGGCCATATTTAAATATAAATAGAAAATACATTCTAAAGTAATGTTTTGATGACCTTTTTATTTACTAATCTTGATTTTTACATGACTCTGACTTCTTTCATGGGTAATACAGAGTTTACCCACGCAATTAACATCTTTCATAATACTACACAGATTAAAAAAAAAACAAAACAGGGGCCACCAAGGAGGACCAGTCACCAAACATCCCACTGTCTAAAAAAGTATCACTTTTTTACTTTTAGGAGTGACTAAGTATTGGGGAGAATTTTTTATTCAATGTTTAAAATACACAGACCACTTCTCTGTGAGGCAATAGGCTCCCAAGCCTGAGAGATTTGTAAAGTGAGAAAAAGGGAGAAATTCAGAGAAAGGAAAAGAGAAGGAGGGTGGGAAGATATTGAGAAAGATGAGGTGAGAGAGAGAGATAGAGAGAGAGAGAGAGGGAGAGAGAGAGAGGGAGGGAGGGAGAGAGAGAGGGAGAGAGAGAGAGAGAGAGAGAGAGAGAGAGAGAGGCTAGCCGAGAGACTGACGGCTATAGCTCTTGAGGGGCCATTAAGGCTCAATTCCCCTGCCATATACTTTTCCCTCTCTTCACTCAGCTTCTGTAAATGACTTTTCTGATTTACAGGGCAGAGGAGGGGCTATTCATTTCCTGTGTACTATTCCATTACTTACTAATATCTGAAACCAGACTGAGAAATGATATAAACTGTATGGGAGGAGGGCAGGGGAGAAGTAATTGTATTAATTTATTCTTTTGGATATGTTTTGTTTGTTTGTTTTGCCAATAGGTTCATTTTATCTGATATCTTGTGTGACAGAAATACTATAGTAATTTATTAAAATGTGAGAGAGGAAAAAGCAAGGTTGTTTGTTTTAGGCGCCCAAACAGCTAAACCCTGGGACTGCTCACTTTTAAAAATTTATTAGGAATCCAATGCCTGAACTAATACACAGTGTTATCACCTTCCCAGGCTGTTCCTCAACTTCTGAAACTAATGTTCCTTCTCAGAGGATATTCAGTGGGAACATGACATGGTGTATTTCTAGCTAGATCCAACGGGGTTGAAGAGATTGCATGTATAAAAAGGTAGCTTGTCACAACTTAGATCCAGCTTTAACAGAAGAGGGAGTAATATAAAGTCAGCTGTCAATGAGATATGACATGAACAGAGGGCAAATTACAACAGCCCTCATTGGAGTTAGCAGGTAGGAGTTGGTTCTTGACCGATTCTGTTTGTATTATTAAAACCCAGCCTAGGTTAGGAAACAAATTTTTAAATGTCTTAAGAGAAAAGCCTGCTGGGTTGACAAGAGCTATATACCTTGTAATTAATCACAAAACTCATACTTGGATGGATAAGAACTTGTTGGCTAAAACACTGAAATAGCCATTTCACAGGATCAGTACTTCACAAGAGAGAAAGCAACCACTATGTCACAGAGTAGACATGCTTCAGAGGGGATAGAGGCAATTGGCTTTTAGTCAGATACATTTGCTATCATACATATTTTATTAGCTGCACTACTGGACTTTCTTTACCAGAACCTTATAATTCAGGCCATAGTTTTTAGAATCTCTCCTCTGAAGGGCAAGGACAATATTTCTTTTGTATAGGGTCTAGCCCATTAACTATTTTTACACACACATACGAAATATCTCAGAAGGACACCATTAGGCAGTAATCCAACAGTCTTTCTCCACCCTCCATCATCTTAGTTATTAAAACCCTGATTTTGATTAGTCACAATGTACCTAGCCTCAGGAAATGAAACAGGATGGGTTAAGGCCCTTATGGTACAGCCATAACCCCCTTTGCTAGATATTTGTTTTCCCAGATTCCCATGCAGTTAGTGGTGACCATGTGACCCAGTTTTGGCCAGTCAGGTGTGAGAGGAAATCTCCAGGGTCTTTCTGGGTAATATTTTGCTTTCTGACAAAAGGGGGGGATATTTAAGGAGATTTTCCTAGGGTGCTGCTTCTGTTCTATCTGAGTTATTGATGTTAGGGCCTAACGCTTGGAGCTGAAACATACATATTATGACTGTTGCTTATCAAGTGACAAACATGACAGAAGATGAAGATAATGTTAAAGATGCTGACCCAGAACCCTGATACTGTTGAGCTACTCAATAAGCCCTGGGATTGTCTACAACTAGACTCCTGTCAAATAAACAACAAACGTCTTTTTGACTTAAACCAATATTTGTTGGGTCTTCTGATATCCGTAACCCAACATCTCAACCAAAACAATTCCTTTCCTTTCAGGACATAAGCTTTTATTACTTTGTCATGTTATCATGGAGATGATTCTCCTTCAGCTTGCCTTTTTGGTTTATTAATCCAGTTTTATATAAATTTAAGTAGTTGGTAACTTCCTCATGAAAAGAACTAGAATTTTCTTTGCATGAAATCTAGTAATTATCACTTAAAAGTGTTACGTAACCCTATGGCAATACGAGGGTACTTCAAAAAATTTGTGGAAAGATTCCTGTTATCTTTCAATTCAATTTTTCCATGAACTTTTTGAAGCACCCTTATATGAACCATGAACACTCACAGTATTGCAGTTATCTGCAGTTAGGGATTCTGACAAGTATTCTTCATCTGGAAGGTTGGTGCTCTGAATACAGCAATACTGTTTCCATGTTGATGAATGGACATTGTTGTGTATTTGCTCTAAAAAAGTAATTTTTTATTGGACTTCAAGTTTTACAGAATGCTTTCACATATATCATCAGTTCAATTGATTCTCACAACCACCTCATGAGGCAGATATTCGTTTTAGCTCTATTTTATAGATAAGGACACAAAGACTGAGAAAAACGAAGTGACTTGCTCCCGCAATTCAATTAACTGGAAGAACTTGGATTTAGATCAAAGTCTACATTCTTTCCACAATACCATGCCATGAAGAACAGTCACTTGGAGAGCTCTGAGGTTCTCGCCTTCAGCTTTAGCCCAAATATCCCCATATCTCATGATGTAATTTTAGTATATTATGTTGAACTTTATAGAACTCGCAAATATATAATTTATTTGCCATATCCATAATAAATTGCTAGTCTAAAGACTAAAAACAATGTAAGTTTTGGTAGCACTGGCTTAAAACAAATTTTTCAAAGCCCTAAAAGGGCACAGGAGTGCTATTTAGAGGTGTTCCTTCTCCTGGGACTTCCAGGGTAGTTTTTCTTACTGTCTATCATTACCTAAGTCATGTTAGAGTTGACATGTAAACCCATTCAGGATAGAGACCCTACCTTAGTTGTTTTTGTATAGCATAATGCTGGCCACATAGTAGGCACTCTATACATACTTATTAAATGAATGAATGAGTTACTGATCTAATATTCATAGACATAGAAATACTCTAATCTTTCTCTCTTAAGCACATATAGTCTATTGTCTCAAAAAGTTTCTTTGGAGACCCAAGGCTCTCTGCAGTTTCAATGAAGAAACATTATAAGTAGCAGCAAGATGAAGTTTCTTCACACCTTCTCCTTCTTGAACTGGAAGAAGTATCCAAAAACAAGATGAGAGTAATTAGTTTTTTCAGTAGGAACCATCGTTTCTAGAAATAGCTTATCCATCTTCCATCGGGAACTGTCTCCTTTCTAATCACTTTTCTCCTCATGCTGGATTAGTTTAGAGACATTGTGGCCAGAGTTTAGTGTGCACCTTTGGTTTTTAACATTGCGACCACATCACCGTAGGTAGTGAAGGAAAACAACTGAACTGAGGGAAGCTATAAACCTATTAAAATGTCAAAAGAGTGAAATTATAAGTCAGATAATATTAATTTTCTGTGAAAGTTTTTTTAAAAGGTTTTCTAAAAGAGAAACTCGTGTTACTCATGTTTTCGAAACATGCTTCCAATTTCATTGAACTTAATTGCTCTGATAAAGGAAAGTGGCTCATAACTGGAATCCAAAATGTTTGGGAATTATCATGGTACAAACCAGGTTTGTCCCGATGGGGAAAACAACCACTTCAAAAAATGTTCATGCTTGGATATTGTTTTTAACAGTCTATTTAAATTTATTTGGTGATAAAAATCCTATTTTAGAATTAAGGGAAGATAAATAATCAATGGAAAATTTCAGGTACTAAATAGTCTGAATTAACTTTGCAAATATCAGCTGACTAGAAAGCCAGAAAGCCCATGGGGACTAAAATATAGGCCATTACATGACCCAAAGAAGACATGGATAACCCCAATCATCATAATGTCAAGAAGGGGAATCTTACTATTAATAGTAACATGCAAGAAAACTTAGGAAAGTGTGTGCATTATTAATCTGATATCCATCAACATTTGTATTCTTGGGGAAGAAATTCTTGAGAAGGAATAGAGCTGTGGAAATAAATGTTCCTGCTACATAATAGTAGGAATCTGATAGCCTTCTAGCCATTTGTAGACAACAATACATCATGCTCCTACCAGGTGAGTGCTGAGTGAGTTTATAGAAACCTAAACTTGCTTGGTGTTTTATGTCACCTCATGGCCTCTACCATATTTTATTTCTCTTCATTTTGAAATAGCTAAGTAGCATGCTGGCAAAGTCCAGGAGAAGACTGCTGATTGTGAAGATAGCAGAAGAGAGGATTTTATCCAGTTTTCTTATCTGCATCTTTATCCCTAGAAACCGTTTATGGAGCATTTACTTAAAGAACCAATTTAAATTAAAAAATATAAAATGTAAATCATTTAGGATGTCATGCTAATATCGAGTAAGTGCTGCACAGAAAAATTTTCAATCACCATTTGGATGAATAAGGCATGGTTACCAATTTTTAAAAACATACACATTTTAACATCAAGATCCTTTTCTCTAATTCAAATCTTTAAGTGGAACCACAATATACAAAACAATTGAAAGTAGCACGGTTCCAGCTGAAGAAAGTGAAAACCAACCAACTTTCTCCCCTACAGTGGCCCTAAGGCACCACCAGAGACTCCAAAAGCTCCCAGAAAGACAGTTTGAAAATCATTGGGTAAGTACCTTGCCCTTGATACTGGGCTGCACCACCAGAGTTATGCAACTTTGGAAAAGTGATTTTTGCCTCTTTGGGCCTCAATTTCCTCACTTATAGAATGTATGATCTTTAAGAGTTCTAGTTCTAATATTTTATCCTGATTTCTAAATATAAATACATTACAACCTTGCAAAGAAATCTATTGGGAATAAAATATGAAGAAAGGCACCCATGATTTACATTAGCATTAAAAGTATGTTGTTTTAAAATATGATGCATTTATTTACTCTTGAAAAATATAATAAAAACCATCGAAACCCTCAGGGTCTTATTTCTTTATCTACAACTATTGTATTCCATCTTCAACTTAAACCATAGCATATTACTACACAGCAAAGGAAATATTTGTTACCTCACATGTCTGCAGCACTCGATATATTAAGGCCTTTAAGATTATGCATTTAAGCTTCTGGTCAAGATGGTGGAATAGATGTCACTCTCTCCCCCAAATCAACCAATTTACAACTATTAAAAAGCAATGACAGCCAAGCTGGGGCCACTAGAGCTCAGGGGAAGAGGAGAGACCTACATAGTTCATGAAGGCAGGAGAAGCTACGATGAGAGAAAGAAAGGATGCTCCTACCATGTCAAATCCCGGCCTCTTCCAGGCTAGCCCTGGTGAGCAAGCAGAGCAGGAACTGGCAAAAGCCACAGCTGTGCCCTTCGGATTAAGTTGCTTGGAGGCGGCAGGGGAGAAGAGGGCCTTGGTGGCCTTCAGGCCAGCAAGACCACTAACGGGGTTCCCTTGGACCCACACAGGAGTGAGGGGCCACAACTGAAAAAAGGAGCCACTCAGATGCTGGTGAGTCATCACAAGGGACCCGCACACAGCTCGCCCCATGGGAAGTGTTTGGAGTGCCAGCAGTGGGGGAGACAGGCCACAGGGGGAATGTTGGGGCACAGCAAGGACAGCTGATCTGCCCTCCAATCAGCACAGGCCCACTCTGTGTAGACTGGTCAGGAATATAGAACCGCAGGGGGTATAGTGTGCCAAAAAGAATCAGGTCCAGACCAGAGTTTCTACACAACCTAGGTGTACCAGATGTCACAAGACCTGGAAGTACCTACAAAGTCAACCATTAAAACCTGAGCAGCACTAAAAGCCTTCCCCAGGGAATCAGCAGCAAAGCAGCAAATTAGCTCAACTACAGGGCTCAAGAGCAGGTCCCCACAGAAAGTTCCCCCATTTTAGACGTAAGCAAAGGACAACAAATTAGTTCCAGTGCAGAGTTTTAGTAGTGAAAACAGCAAATAATCCATCACAGAACTGAAAGAAAAAACAAAATACTCACACAACAGAGACAAAGTCTGATATTAAGTAGTAAAGGTCTCACTTCACTAAAGAACACCTGTAAAACCTAGAAGGGCTGGTACCCCCCTGAGCCCCCAAGCCAGGGAAGCGGGAGGGCTAGGGGCCTCAGCCATGCCCCCAACACCCACAACTAGCCCAGTGATGATCACTGAGCGGCCGCATGAAGTGCCCTGGGCTCTCCTCAGTTGGGGTGGGGGGGGCCGAGGGCCTTGGCCACGCACCTCCCCTCCTGACACCCACAATCAGTCCAGTGATGACCACCGAGCTGCTGCAGGAAACACCCAGGGCTTCTGAGCTAGAGCAGTGGAGGGGCCAAGGGCTTCAGCCACACTCCCCTGATGTCTGCCTCCAGCCCAGCCATGACTGAGCTACCGCTGGAAGCCCACTGATCTCCCATGCAGGAATGAGAGAGGTGCCAAGGGCCTCAACCACACTCCCCCTTCCTCCTACTCCCACCCTATTTCCTTCCCCTTTCCCCTCTCCCCCTCCCACCCAACTGCTCCACAACAACATCTCAGTATGTAAAAACAGACAGAGCCAGGGACCAACCCCTCCTCCTGCACCTAGGCAAGGAGCATGCCAAAAACACTACTTCCATGTGGGTGGCCCACCACAGCCACCACAATAGCCACAGCTGCCGCAAATGCAGCAAGACACCACAACCACCATGCAGATGGTCTCACCAGTGGAGACCAAAGAAAAGAAGAGGATATCTCTCTCCACAAAGCCAATTCTAGAGTGACAGAAGAAGCATCTGCTCTATGATAATATTGGGAGACCTGAACACACCTCCCTCAGCACTGGACGGATCTTCTAGACAACAAGTCGACAGAGTAACTGTGATTCTTTTGGGAGAGGAGAAATCTAGGGTTATCAGAGGTGGGAGGGGGGATGGAGAGGGGGATGGGGAGAGATTGGACAAGGGGCATAAAGAATAAGTACGATTTGTAATAATGTATATTCTAATAATAATAAATAAGTCAAAAAAAATAAAATAAAGAAAAATTATGCATTTAATATTTCAACCTCACATTAGAAAATTGGCAGGTGTCTCATTTTCACCTGGAAAAGTTGCTATTATTATTCTATATGAATAGTATATGATTTGGTCAGTGGTATTTGCTTGGTCAGGTTGCAACATAGAAAAACACATGTTTATTCTAAAAAGTGTATATTCACCTTAAGAATTCTTTACAAGTTGATTTTTTATTTTCCTGCACAGCTGTTCTATAGAATGCAACTATGTTGTGTAGTATTTGTCATATAAATAAATGTGGAAGAATACTTGGTATAATTATAAATCCTATGGGTGCTGAGGAAATTGTAAGGGCAGTGCTGAAGTGACTGCCCAGGCTGGGCAAAAGACAAATATAGTCAGAAGAACTGGTAGACTAGATGGGCAGAAAGGTAGGTGTCAAGGGATTTTCCATTTACTCAGGAACACTGAGTAGGGTGGAAGGATCATCGAAAGGGGACCAAAAGTCCAGATCTCAGAGGCAGAAAGAGCTAAACTATGAGTTCCAGGTGTAGACATTGCATTGTCGAAAAAAAGTGAAGAAAGGAATTTTTGAAATCAAGAAAAGGTGAAACTGGGAACTTAATGGACCATCAGGGAGGACCTAAAATGGCTTAGGCAGAACTTCAGAGAGTCCACAATTGAACACTTTGCTTCAGGCACGTACTACCACTTCAGCTGAAGTATTCAAGCATGGGGAAGATAAATAATCAATGAAAAATTTCAGGCACTAAATAGTCTGAATTAACTTTGCAAACATCAGCTAACTAGAAAGCCCAGGAAGAGCAAGTGATTTTTGTTTAAGGTAGTGAGACAAGTTTGACAAGTCTGGAGTCTGGATTAATCTCTTCTTTCCATTTGTTATGATTTGAATGTGTCCCGTAAAGTTCAGTTGTTGGAAACTTAATCCCCAGTGCAACAGTGTTAAGAGGTGGGGGCTAATAAGAGGTGATTAAGTCCTAAGGGCTCTGCTTTCATGGATGGATTAATGCCGTTATCGCAGGATACTGTGGGAGTGGGTTCCTGATTAAAAAGATGAGTTCGGTCCCCTTCCTCTCCCTCTCTTGCACTCTGTTGCCCTTCAGCCTTCTACCATGGATGATGCAGTACAGAGGCCTTCACCAGATGCTAGCCCCTTAGCCTTGGACTTCCCAGCCTCCAGAACCATAAGCCAAATAAATCTGTTTTTATAAATTACCCAGTCTCAGGTATTCTGTTACAGCAACATAAAACAAACCAAAACACTATTACACTAAGTTACCTTTGAGCCATTCAACTTTTGTGCTGATCTGAGAATTGGAGATAAAAGACATCATTAGCTGGCCAGATTTGTGTGAACAGAGAGAAACGCGGATTTGGGACAATTGTGTATATAATTCTGTTTCCTAAGCTGCTAAAAATATTTTGATAAAAATATTCTAATAATTTAAACCTGACCATTCTATTTTATAAGGCTTTTAAAAATATATAATTACTTTATTCTCCATTTCACTTTACTAAGTGCTCCATAAATGAATATATTAGTCTCAGCTCTACGAAGTTGTCATAATGACTAATTTAGTTAATAAGTACAAAAAAAAGAGAAAAGTGATCAAACTTAATATCATTAAGTGTAACAACCTTCTCATGCTATGCATTGAGGAGAAAATAATATCTCTCATGTAGGATTCTTGCCAAAAGTGCTTAATTTGATCATAAGGCAACCATAAGGCAATGCTCAGATATATACTGTGGGACAGTCTACAAAATGACAAGTCTGGATTCTTTAAAAATATCAATGTCATGAAAGTTTTTTTAAAAAGTGGAGAAACTTTTAGAGAAAAGGAGACTAAAGAAATATAACAGCTAAATGAAGTGCACAATTCTTGATAAGAATTTGGGTGAGGAAAAAGAGCTAAGAGATCAGAATTGGGACTACTAGGGAAATTTGAATATGGACTGTCCATTAGATAATTTTATTGTATCAATGCTTAATTTCTTGAGTAGGACCATGGTATCGCAGCTGTGTAGGAGAAAGTCCTTATTCTTAGGAGATACACACTGAAGGATGAGGGGGTAAAGTGATGATGTCTGCAACTTATTTTCAGACTGCTCAGCCAAAAAAGTGTGAGGTACGTGTGCATGTTGGGGGGAGGTAGAGGGGAAGAAGGGAGAGAGAGCATATATGACAAAATATTAACAATTGGTGATTCTAGGGGAAGGATATGATGAATTTTCATCATACTTGAAATTTTTCAAAATAAAAAGTTAGGGGAAAAAATTGAAAGCTCTGTGGGTTGTCGTTCTCCATACAAAATATATACCAGGAAATGAATAAAATGAGAACCTTTATATCTTATCCAGTAAATTATTAATTGCCCAGGTCAAGCATCAATTAATAAGGCTATTATGAAATACTTTATAACACTTAAATAAAATGCTACATAAATGACAGATCTAGTTGTGTGTGTTTCCTAGGGGAGTCTCTCCAGTTATTCAGGAGTTCAACTTTAGTAATTATACGTTTCAGAAATGATGTACATGAGATAATCCAACCTCTAGAACTGCAAAAAAACAAGGTTTTCAGTCACAACTAATCAGAGATGACAAATGTGACTTTTTCTTTTCTAGGTCTACATTTAGCATGTAGCACATTTTCTGCCCCCTAAACTGCAGGGTCCTCCCCACCAACTAGAAAACAAGTAATCTAACATCTATATCTAGTATGCAATGCTGTGTGTGTGTGTGTGTGTGTGTGTGTGTGTGTGTGTGTGTGTTTCCTAACGAGGAGGGGTTTCTAATACACGTGGTGTGTAGCAGGGTTGGAGGTTGGCTGGGAAGTTTTCCTAGAGAAGATGATACCTAAGCTAGTGGAAGGTGGAGAGGACAAAAGACTTGGTGAAATATGCAGCAGAATAAAAGAATGAACAAAAGCAGCTGCTGGCCAATCAGTTTATCCAAAATATAAAACAAGATTTACTCTTCCCAGAATGTCTGTGGGCTTTTTCCTCCACCCTCCCCCCCTTATAATTCCTGTTGTTTTGCCTTTATTCATTGATAACAATCTCATGACTGTTTTCCTCATAGATGAGTCAAAAATTTTTATACAGACAAATAATTCTTTGACAAGAATAATCATGATTGGCTTAGAGGAGACAAATCAAGACTCATCCTTTGGAGCTAGGACTGAGACTGATGCCAGCTTTTCCTCAAAGCACATAGCTCTACAAAGCATGTGGACACCTGAGCAAAATTGGGATTTTGTTAGCAAGGAATGTAGTGGATTGAATTATGTTCCCCCAAAATTACTGAAACCTGAATTGTGTCCTCCAAGTTTTATGTATTAGAAACTTGGCCCCCACTGTGACTGTTAAGAGGGTGGGAAATCCTATTACGGTAATTGAAAGGTGGAGCCTTAAAGAGGTGATTGGATTGTAGGACCATGCAGTAGTGAATGGATTAAAAATGGTGGTCAGGGGCATTGTTTGGAGGGCTTTAAAAGAAGAGATGAGGCTGTCTTTCTCTCTCTCTGCTCACTCTGCCCTGCCATTTCACAATGCGATACTCTGCCATCACTGTCACCACCACCAAGACCCTCACTAGATGTGTTCCCTGGACATTGGACTTCCCAGCCTCAGAAACTGTAAGCAATAAATTTTGTTTCCAGTTTGAGGTATTTTGTTATAAGCAACAAAAACAGACTAGTACAAGGAAGAAGGCAGGGAGAAGGTATATTGGGTAGGTGGCCATCAGCATCTGCTACAAGAAGGGAAATCAACTCACTAAATATTCTGGAAAGTCAACAAGGCATTGGGAGGTAAAGGTCAGAATATAAAAATAATACTCATGAATTTGGCTTGTATGGCTGGGAAATTGTGGTACTACAAACCAAGATAGAGAAGATAGCAGAGAAAGGAGATTTGATAGTAAGAGAATAAGTTATGTTTTTATTAAGTCCAATTTGAGGTGCCGTTGGAACATCAAGGTATAACTATACAGCAAATATTTGAAATTCTACGTAGAGCACTAGATTGGATATAGATAGGTAGGTAGGTAGGTAGGTAGATAGATAGATAGGTAGGTAGGTAGGTAGGTAGATAGATAGATAGATAGATAGATAGATAGATAGATAGATAGATAGATAGATAGATAGATAGATAGATAGATAGATAGATCTAAGTGTCAGCAGCAGCATATGATAAAAATTAAAGTTATGGGCTAATTAGATCACCTAAGGAGAGTATAAAGCATGAGAAGAGCAGCAGACAGAAGGGAAAGCTGTAAAGAAGATAAAGGAAGAGGAGCTAGGAATGTTTTAGGGGGGCCGGGAGAGAGCAGATTCTGGGAACCTAGGAATGAGATAGAGAGCTTTGAGAAGTAAAGTGATAGACATCGTCCAGGGTAAACAAGAAGTGCAGCTAGCTTCAGTCTGAAGATGTCATTAGATTTGCCAATACGAAATCATTGGTGACCCAGAGGTAGCAGAATGTGAAAGCAGGAAACAGAGAAGGGCCTGGAAGGTAAAGAAGTGAAGACACTAATGTAAACCAACATTTTGAGTAGTTTGGGTAAAAAGGAAAATGAGTACATTTTAGGCCACGAGTAAAAGACCAGTAGAAAGAGAACAGTTAAGAGAGAAGAGAGAAAGAAATGAATTGTGAGATTAAGTCTGGAAGGTGCACCAGTATTAGTGAGATGGGTGCAAAGGAGCAGGGGTGAGCCTAGAATAAGGGGGGGCACTCGTTCTCTGGGCCAAGAAGAAATGGTATGATTTTGAGAAATGTATTGATAAGGCAGGCATCAAGGAGTGCAATGGTAATGTTCTCCATTTTATCAGTGTCTATGAGGCAAAGTATACTAGCTAAGACTTTCTCAATTGCAAGTGACGAAAACAAACTCAAATGGTTTAAGCAAAAAAGGAAATATATTAGTTCACATGACTTAAAAGGGGTATACTGTCATCAGGTGTAGCTGGAACTCAATACCAAGTGATGGCATCAAGCAACTGTCTTCTTGTCTCTGTTGCCCTCTGTGGGTTTAATTTCATTTCCAGGTAGGCTCTACCCATGTACCCACATCGCCATTCTCTTACATGACTCAGCAGCAATGGTCTCAAGAGGAGAGAGTGTCTCTTTTCACTCACGCTTCTAAGGTCCAAAAAAATATTGTGATTGGCTCACATTCTGCTAAATTCCTATCCCTGGACCAATCACTATGGCCAGGAGGATATCGTCATCCACCCAAACTACAGGCATGAAAATGGTGAATGGGTAGTTTTATTACCAGAATTAAATGGGAATGGACGCTGAGCATCAACAAGAGATATCCACCAAGGTCATTTGCTGATAAGCATACTGGGAATCGAGCAGAAGACTTGTGAAGAGTAGAGAAGACTTGGAATAGTCCTCCAAATATCTGGGAGCTTTAATTTTGCCAAGTAACAAGATTGACAGGCAGGAACATTAAGGATTCAGCTGAGGTTGACTAAATTAGCAAAGCCAAGATTTCATCCAATGGCCTAGCTATTCAGAGGTAAATAAGAACAATAATACTAGGTATATACTATGTAACAATGCTAGGCATTGTTCTTAGAGATTGCATGTTACTGATTGCACTGCATCTTCATAACATCTCCGAGACTGAAGTGGGGATCAAATCGTGCAGGAGCGCAGAAGGTTGACATGGCATTGAGATTTCACTGATGGATGAGTGAAAGTAGACGGCTATGAAAGGATCACGCCTTGGCAAAAGCTAAGGACAGAAGTGGGGCTGGAAGGAGGCCAGTGGACAGGGACAGGAAATAGTGAGGCTCTGAAGATCACTGTGAGGTTGATTGGGGTTGGGATGAAAGAAAGACTTGGAAGGACAGGAGGTTGCAGCCACAGACTAGGATACTGAAGTTTGAGATTTTAGGGGGATTTCAGATTCATTTCTGCCCAAATTTCATTCCTACTTCTTATTTCCAAAACTGCAGACTTCAAAGTCATTCAGACCAGAGGCTCTGGTTGAGTTCCCTCTTTAGATGAGTAATCTTGAACAAGAAATGTAACTTCTCTGAGGCTCCTATTCAGTTATAAACTAGAGATGATAAAATGCCTACCTCATATATTGTTATGTGAAAATTAAATGAATTGAATGTAAGGCACCTATATTATACTATATCTGGTATACAGTAGATGCTAAATTTACTATACATATGATCACTCAGATTGTCATTACATCATCATCATTAGCATTAGCATATGTACATTTAAGAGAAGCTTTAAAGACAGCATGAGAACAAGGCCAGTGTCCCATTCATCACATATGCTTAAGCCTTAGCTCAAAGCCTGGCACATAGGAGGTGTTCGTGAACGCATGTGCAACCCATGTATCTGCTGCTTTCCATTTCAGGGGTTGCCTACCTTTAGTGTATTTGAGGAAAACGAGGGGTTTTTTTTCTCATATCTTCTTTTGATTCAGTCCACATTGAAGCCTGCTTCTCTGCCTGACTTCACTGAACAAATATTTACTGTGACCCATTTTACATCAGGCACTATGCTAGGAAGTAGAAATATAATGGTGCAAAAACACACAAGGTCTTTGTCCTCATAGAGCTTACAACTACAAGAGAAGCAGACATTAATGAGATAATCTTACAAATAAATGTAAAATCGTAACTGTGATGCTTGCCATTAAGAAGAGGCTATCAGGGAAGACTGACCTAGTTAGGGAAAGTTTCCTTGTATAAATAATGGTTGAGCTGAGGATAAGAAGGAACTAACTTGACAAAAAGAGAAAGGAAGGGCTCCCTAGGCAAAGGGAACAGTGTATGCCAAGTGCCATCAAGAATAAGACCTGTGTGGTTAGAGCAGAGAGGTACAGAGACCATGTTGTGCTAGATAATGTTGGAAAGAAGGTGGTGGCCAGAGCATCCAGGACCAAGAATCTCTGCTCATCTGCTACTGGTCGCCACCTGGAACTGTAAGATACCACTTCCCTTGACAGGAGGTCTGAGATGACCACTGAGTTTCATTGTCAAGTCTCACTTAGAGAGAGAAGAAAAATAGTTTTTGTTTTTGTTTTCTGTTCCTTATTTGAGCTACCAACTTAAATCCCTTCGTATTAACCTGAAGCCAATTTGGATTTCTGCAAATTCAAATTTCCATTCTCTTTCTTATTCTCTTGGCTCTAACCCAATGCCTAGGTTCCCCCAGGTCCAGAGTTCTCTGAAACTCAGAACTATTTTGCCTTTTTCTACAAGTAGGGAAGTAGGACTGACTTTCCAACTTTTAACCCTTGAGAAACAGTTGCAGTGGTTTAGCACATCAACAACATGAGTATGCTAGAGCAGCAAGGAGGGATCATTTTGCTCTTCTCTTTACTCTCTCGAAGAAACTTCTGGAGATAAATCCTGAGGCAAGGAAGTTCTAACATTTTAGAGAAATTATAAAGCATCAGGACTCACAGGGAAAACTCTGTACCTGTCCCAGTGCTCACCCTCAGAGGGTCCTCCAGAGCCCAGGCAAAGCTAGCCTGGGAAGTCTTAAATTGATGAAGTTTGCCATGCCGAGGTTTTCTTCCAGCGGGGTACATGCCAGGCTTCCCCTCCGTGCCTCCGTGTGCTGGGTCCTCACGGGTTGCACACTCCCCGGACTCGGTCCCACCTCCATCAGTCCCCCAGGCAGGAGGAAGCCCCGCCTCAGTTCTACCCTGGCTTGCTGCTAACAACCGAAAACTCAAGTCCAGGGAGACAGCCTCCGATGCAGCCTGTTTTTGCTCTTTCCCAATCTGTTCAACTCAGTTTCCTGCCGGCAGGAGTGTTGTTTTTTGCCAGCTTCAAACCACTGAGTGCCCCGGGCATGGGCCCGGCCACTGGAGCTGTGCCCAGTGCTTGGCCCGGTACCCAGGAGTTGTCAAGTGTCTGGACCGGGTATTCGTCCCTTTGGCCGCCTGTCCTCCAATCTTCTCCTTGGAATGGTGGGATGGGAAACATCCATCTTTGTCGTTTTTCCAAGCCTACCCAAAAGCTTCCTCGTGCTCTTGTTATGGGAATGGGCCCAGTGTGGTTACAAGCACTGGCTCAATGGGTAGGTTTCTGGGACTTTTAAATGCATTTAGGGATTCTTTCTGAGCCTTTCAATGATCATAAAGTATTTTAAAGAGCCATTGGGCCTGGGCTGTGGATTCTCCAGCAACCACAACCTGAATGCAGCCTCAGTTTACAGGCTTCTTCTAGAACTTCTCCATCCTTAAAATCCTTTGGCTAAAAATAGTCTGGGGGTGGGAGGAACTGACTAATTTTAGCCTTAAAGAGCTTAGAAGTAAGGATGAACCTGTCAATCTGTGCCCCTAGGGTCAGTCTAGGTCCCCGCCTTTCAACAGCTGCCTCCCAGGGCTCCAGAGGAGGCCCAGTGGGGGGACAAACCACTGGGGATGGCCTGGAAGAAAATAGGAGAAGGAACCGAGGCTGGAGGCTTCTGGTAGGTCAGAATTCCCACACCAGGCTCCTGAGCACAGAGATTTACGTCATATGTAAATCTCCAAAGTCAAATGGGTTCAGAAAATTGAAGAAAAGTAAACCACTAGGTGGTTTATTTAACCACTAGGTGGGTGGTCGTCACACGTGTTACATATCTGAAAATTTAAGTCAGAACAGCTTGAACATTCCCATATCTAATTCCCAGTAGTAGTTTGGAGCTGGGTTAGTATTGTTTATTAACAAAACCAACGCTTCTTTTTTCTCCCTTAAAAAAGGCAGTTAGCCCTTGGACATAAGCCTATATATTAAAAAAAATTGCTTGTTTCCAAAATCATAAGCAAGAGAGCCAGATTTGTTCCTAATTCAGGATTCTTTGTTTTCATTTGTAAACAGAAAGAGATGCCCAGTCTGGTTTTGAGAAAGCAAGTTTAGCTTGCAGAATAGACCAGTAGAAAAATCTCGTTTGTACTCTTATATATAGCAAATTTGGAAGAAAAGCACTGGTGGACCAAAAAAATATTGAATGCTAAAATGTAATTGCCATGATGACTCTATCGCCACAATCAAAGCATATTCTAAACTTTTAAACTCAGAGTTTAAAAGTTGGTAACTTCTTTTTCATGTCTACTCATTATAATAACAAGTCATAGAGTGAATGGTGATTTGGAGCATTATTTATCGAATTCCCACATTTGCAATGAACTGGAGATACTGTCTATATTCCACTTTTAAAAAGTCACTAAAAATTCTTTGGGTCACAGGAGTAAAATTAAACATTCTGCCATGGATAATGGTAAGTGAAATTGCAATCTGTAGTCCTGCGTGTAAAGATTAGCTTCATTCCAAAGCATTTCCAAATAAGATAACTTCAAATTATAAACTTTTCTTTAATATACCTTATGGAAAAAGAAATTCCATAACAACTTTAGATAAAAATGACAATTCTGTGTAGTATTAAAATGTTAAAAATATTGTTTATCCATAAAATTACAATTATTATCAAGGGTTTACTAACCCATTTAGGATTTTAGAATCCTTCCTGTCTGATCTTAGCATACAGCACTTTTTGGCTAAACACATAGACTCATTAATATCAACACAGAATTTTTTACAGCAGCAGCAGCAGCACTCCTAAACATGTAAAAACATGTTATAGGTTATAAAACAGCAATAGATTTCAAGCACAGCCAAAGTAATCTCAGATTAAAACTGGCATCAACTCTTAATAAGCACAGTCACCTATCAAGTAGCACTCAAGATTGGACTGGTTATTAAAAACAAAGAAGGAAAACAGAAGTGGGACACCAGAGTACAGTATAATACACACACACACACACAGTACAGTATACTATATGTAGGTATTTAAAAACATATATATATATACAAATTTTTTTAAAATAGAAAATCCCAAACAGCCCAATAGGAAGCAAGAATCTCTCTCTCTCTCTCTCTCTCTCTCTCTCTCTCTCTCTCTCTCTCTCTCTCTCACACACACACAGAACTGCTTTCTTTTTGACCCAAATTTGCTTGCTGGCTTGAAATGATTTTACCTTTCTCATTATAAATTCATCTAAAGTAAACTGTAGAATCTTGAAATTTAGAGCACCCAAAAATTATTTATCTTAAGGGAACAGATTTTGCCATTATTTAATTTCACATATGATTTATTTTCTTTTGTCATTCATTTGGTGTTAAATTTTGCAAATTTAGTCTAATGCCAGCCAGTGATCTGCCTGGGAAACTTGCCTTAGCAGGCAGATGTCCAGATCAAAAAATAGCCTCGCGTATCTTTATGGAAGAAATATATACAAACATTCACATATCATACAAAACAAGGTTGAAATGGGTGGGGCCGCTTGATTGACAACCATTTGTCACTTTCATTGGAAAATTTCATGGGCAGCTTCCAATATGTTTAGACAAATTTAGATGAATGAAAGCACTGACTAATGATGCCATTATCTACATACCAAATATAAACGAAGGCCTGAAAACCCTGAGTTGCTCATGTGAACTACTAAAATGAGGGGGGAGGGGAACTTAGAAAAATGGGAAAGAAATGTCTTGAGATGGCAAATTAATGAAAAGAAATAGCATTCAGACATGTAAAAAGATAAAAACAGATTTACATTTTGGGAAGAAATCTAAGTCTAGTAAACAGGGCCAAGTCTTATGAATTGCAAAAATCATCTACAATCTTTTTTAGCAATAAAATTATCTTACCCATCAATAAATAAGGATTGTTATTTTAGGAGAATGAAGTTAATACATTTGTTTTCCTGAGGCAGGGAGGGGCAGTAGAGTGCTATTCATGAACTTCATTATTATTCATTAATTTTTAAAGCAGTTGGGTTAGCTTTGACTATTATCTATACAGATATTTTGCTTTTAAATAAAAATAGTTACAAAAACTTCATTATCTGAAAATGTAATTAGCATGACATTCAAAACCTACATTTTCATTAGTGGACATTTTTCATTGGTGAGTATATATTTTTCGGAAGGGTCTGTTTTAATTGAATTCCTGGGGTTAAATTCTAAAAATCATACTGATTAAAATAACCTCAATGTAACCAAAATTAAACTGAAAATATGTTTAAAATTTTTTCAAATTAATCTCCACTTTAAAGAATATCATAGTTGACCCAATTAGTTCTGCAAATGAATTCAGTTGTTTGACATTCTTTAGCATTTCACAGTAGTCTATTTTCACCCGTCCAGCGCCTTAGATCCCCAAAGATCCCAATGCACATTTAGTGATATTTACCTTATGAAGTAACTAAATCCAGATGAGCATAATGCTCTCACATCACTGTAAAAAGAAATTGTTTCCTCATGCTTACTGCTCCCATTCCGGAACTAGGAACTGAAAACTCTGAAAATTATCCTTGTGCAACTAGGAAATTGAGGACACAAATGTGAAATGGTTTTATTTGTATATAAGCCCAACCATACAAACCATACAATACCTTGTTCTGCAAGAGTCCTCCATCCTTTGTAAATCAGGCTTTTCACACCCTGACAGATTAACAACCAGGGCAAATAATTCATGCACATGGAGTTGGAAATGGAATCCTCCACATGTCCTTCTTGATTCATGTCTACACTGAGGTACAACATGTTGAGTAGTACTTTGTGGATTATAAGAAAATAAATGAATAAAATTATAATACTACCCAAAGAAAAATATGAATAATTCAGAGAAATTTCTGAGGCATGGCCAAAGGGGAAAACTCACTAGTAAATAGCTAAACTTTCAAGGAAATACATTTCTTTCTTTGTGTGTGTGTGTATGTGTAATGACTGCCTGCTCTATCATTGTATTTGAAGCAGTTTGATTTGTCTTGTCAAAAGTCCCTTCTGATCCCAGAGAAACACCTCAGTTACATTTTCTTTATATTTTGTTTTGTGTTTAAGGTAAGCTATCCCCTTGGGGCTAGTAGAATTTTCCTGTTTAGGGCAGTCTGAAAAACGGGAAAGCACCTTGCTTTTTGTTATTGAAGATAAAGACTGTAGACCTAATTTCTCTAAAAATATGGTTACTAACAGTGACCAACAAGAAGCTTAAATTGAGTTCCCTGGCTCCCTAAATAGAGTAGATCTGCCTCCCCACTCCCACGATATCATAGTGGGATAATGGGCATATTCTCTGCAGAGATATTTACTCACTCTGACTTATTTTTAAAGAGAAGAATTTTGCTGCACCCACAAGTGGGTATATTTCCAATTCAGGAAAACAGGCTTTGGATTGCTCCCTTTAGGGATACTGAGTCCTCTCAGCCGCCCACATGTGACATTACATGCGGGATGCCGCAACCACCTCTCTGGTCTCTACTGTTTGAATGCAGTATGTGGCGTTCCAAACTAGATACAAAGTTCATATCGGTGTCTGAACTTCCAGATCCTCCACGAAAACGTGTGGCCCCCAAGTGGCACCACTTCATAAATGCCTAGGGTCTCAACTCTGCAAGGCCGAACTTGTCCTCTCCAGCATCTGAGCGAGATCGAACGTGTCCGGGTAAAAGTACGGAACGGAAAGGGTTAACCAGAGTCCCCTAGCGCTGGGGGAGCGCCAGGAGCATCTCAGCGGGGGAGCAACTGGAAACCACAAACACCCAAGCTAGGTAGCAGCAACTGGAACTAAACACCAAGACCTGGCTTAGGGAAAGGAGTCAGTTAAGTTTGGACCGAATGGTTTAATCAAGGTATCACGACAGACCTATTAAAGACAGAAAAGGTGGCACCTCCCTGCCCTCAAATCCCATGGATGTCTTTCATGTTGCGGTTAAGGTCTCAAAATACATTTTATGACCCCAATGCCCTTTACTCCGAAAGATCTCGAGAGGTATCTGCAGAAATGTCCTGCAGGAGTACTGAGAGCGCAGTGGGCGACCGCCACCAGCCACCCCACCCCCCCTCCAGCTTTGCCTCACCACCGCTTCCAAATAACCTTTGTTGCGGGGCGGGGGACGCAAAGCCACCTTCCTCAAAACCTGCGGCAGCCAACGGGATGCAGGACCAACCCGCCGGCCCCCAGCCCCGAGGGCCCGCAAGCCCCCTCCACAGCCCCTTCCCCACTCCCCACCCCGGGGGCCGTCTCTTATCTCTCCCACCCCCAGAAGCCCAGAGGCACTCTCAGCGCCCACCAGCTCATGCCTAACAGCCCCAGCCTTGCAGGAAAGCAAAAGAAAAGACCATGACATCACGGGCAGGTTTATTTGGGTTTGTTTGTTTGCTTGTTGGCTCGATTAAATACTCGTGGAAGGTGAACGTACCCCACACAGGAGAAGTTTGATGTTGACAAACTTCTGGTGGCAGCGAGACTGTGTCAGCACAACTTCCGGGATAATGAGAGCTGCTTTGCAGGGAGCGCGGCGGCGGCGGCGGGAGGCGGCCGCAGGACAGAACAGCAAATGCTATTCAGCCCGAGCAGTTTCAAGCCGCCCGAGCTGGGGAATTACTGTAGTCGAGCTACGGCTCTTACCACCGGCGCTGGATCTGGGCGCGCGTTAGGGGGGGACGCTGCAGGCACAGGGCGCCGAGAGGGGAGCTTTCAAGTTACTTTGCTCCATCCCTGCACCCGGCAGAAGCTTGCAGGCTGCGTGGTGACTGCAAACATCTTGTTCCCTGCTTCTTTGGGCGGCCTCCCTGGAACCAACCAACTTTTCTCTCCCCCCAAACTCCCTCTTTGTTTCAAATAGGACTCTCCAAAATTTATTCTTGGGAAGACTGACAGCCGGGGTCAAGAAACAGCTGTTGAAGTTAATGTTTCTTCCTCCCACTTCGTCTGATGGTTGTGCCCTGCCAAGACAAAGTGAGAGGCACTGCCTGGTGGCTTCTTTAAACAGACATGCATTTAGCCAAAAAAAAAAAGGGGGGGGGGTATATTTTCCTGCTTAACATACAATCTGATCAGAAATGCAACAGCATGTGCCTTTCAACTTGTGCTGATTACTTGCTGAAAAGATGCTGCAGCTTTTAGTTTTGAACACTTTGAGCATTGGGGGCGGGGATGGCGGGAGAAGTGATTGACAATTTCCACGTTTTGGTAAAGGGGCAAACATGTTAAACCTTCCTCCCTGTGACCCACCTCTGCCCCTCTAAAAAAAAAAAAAATGTATAATAGCCTGGGGGAGGGCGAAAAGAGTTGCAGTCCTTTGCAAGGTTTAAGTCATATTTCAAAATTCAAATTATTATGCAGAAGAAGGACTTGCCTAGAGCTAGGTAAACTGTCTTCATTTGGAGATGACCTAGGCCCAACCTGGAGGGTGCTGCCAGCTCTTGGTAGCTCTTGGTGGCTTTCCCCAGTCTAGGCCTGTCTGCTCTCCCCTTCCCCAATCCAACTCCTTGGTCTTTACCCAGAGGGCATAATCAAGGGGGAAGCTGCCTGTTCTTTGTGCTGCTTTCTCTGGGGTGAAAGCTGGTTTTAGCACAGCCCTTCCACCCACACCCCCCACCCCTGGCTTTTTGGAGTGCTCTGTGGACTGCTGAGGGGCCCCTTGGGGTTGTCCTCCAGAGCCTGCTTTTCCTGACTGAGCGACTCCCCAGGTGTCCAGCCTCTGTGGTGGGGGTGCGTGGACAGGAACTATATTTCTTCCACATCAGAGAGCTTAACTACTCTTCCAACAGACCCATTCTCCTCTGGGAATGCTGGGCTCATTTGGCTTTTCTCAGATAAAATCGGATGAAGACTTAAAAGGCCTTCCCTCCCCACCACCAGGTTATCCTGTCACCACATCGCAATGCAGTGGCATCACAAAGTGATATTGCATCAGGCCCAAGGATATTTTAGGAAGCTCTCAAGCTGGATCCAACAAGGCTTCCACTCAGGCATCAGGACCACACTGCCAAAACAGGGCCGCAGAGCCCCGATTGTCCAGAAGGACAGGTGGCAGCAATGTCCTCTCTATTCTCAGCACCATTACCCACTTGCTCCCCCCCACCCCCAACCAGGCAGGTCTACTCTTTAGCACTGTCTTTGCCTAGCTCCCAGATGCCCTTACCTTCATTCTCCCTCCTGTGTCTTTGCAAAGTGTTCCGGCCCACCCTCTGATGTATTTCCTGTTTTTCTGCCTATCGTGGTCACTCGCTGAGACCTTAATTAGTATTTGCTCATATTAACTGTAATGAATTCCACTTGGAGGTGCAATGGCTGCTGCACACACAGCCTCCAACTTGGGTGTCAGCACATCACAGGCCTCCCGACTTGTTTGACTTGGGTGAACTTTTCCCATTCCCTCCGATGCTGGAGCTCCCAGCTTGGCTGGCACAACGGCGGCGGCCAAGAATCAGTGCCCCACCCTCTGCAAGTGCCCCACCCTCCACAAGTGCCCCCTTCTCCCAGTCCTGCTAATGCAATCCAGCAGCCAATTGACTTAAATTCCTTCCGCTTTATTGTTCTTCCTCCTTAGAGAGGCCAGTGCTTAGCGTCTAGCAGGGCTGAGAGGCAGACCTCCGCTGATCCTGGAGTTGTAATTCCCCACTGCTGGCTCCTGCAGTTTTATTACGGCCTCCTTTTTTCTAAGATTGACAGACATAAACCTCCACTGTGGAGGCCTGCAACAGCACCCTTAAAGGCTTCTTTGTGTAGAAATGTAACCTTAGGGCAAAGTCGGCCCAGCTCCAGGAAAGGCACCTTATCCCGCTACAGGGAAGTACTGTGCTAGGACAAACCTCAGGGTTTCTACTAATGGCTGGCTACCCAGGAGCCTCCCAGGGACAATGCCTTCTTCCTCCAAGTGCCGTAGAAGATAGGTTTGTAGGATTTTATTTGGGGGATGGGGTGGGATGGGGGTGGAGATGGGATGCTTGTACTAGACTAGTAGTGACTGTCCAGAAAACTCTACATGCAATCAGAAGAAACAGATGTCCTTCCTTCAGTATGTGGGTCTCTATACACAACGACTGCAGAAGCCCCCATGCACTGTCCAAGTCAGGGTGTCCCCGAGGAGTGGGAGTTAGCACCATTTGTTGCCCTTGGAGCTGATGCAACCATTCCCGTAGGAATACCTTTGGATCACTTAGAGGATCTGATCTTCTCATGCAGTTGGGTTAGATAAACTATTCCAGAAGCAAGGGTGAAAAGATACAGAATCTTAATTTGCCATGCAGGATTAGAGTCAGATTTAAATCAGGTAGAATCATTAAGGGATTTAGAGCTAGAGTCTTTTTCCAAAGAGAAAAAGAACTAAAGAATCCTCTTGTTGAAGTATAGTGAGGTCAGGAATGGAGCATCTTATGTTTGCTTTTTTTCCCTCTACCTTTTAAATGTTCTCTTATACTCTCAACGAGTCAAATAGAATAGTAATAGGAGGTTAGTTGATCAGATGTATATGATTAGGCATTAACTAACTGTTCTATACAGACAAGTGCAAAAAAGAGACGAAGGTGTGAGCTTGTCACTACAGAGGGCTCCCTGTGGGAACAGGGACTGCACTTGGATGGAGGGACAAGTGAGATATAGTTAGTTAGAGAAGATGAACTTGGAATCAGGGAGATGTAAGAAAGACTCAATACAGTTCCTATGGAATCTAGTTGAGATGTGAGTGTTTACTTCTGTAGCTTCAGGAACTGGAGTTATTAGTATAGAGAGGTTAACATAATGCTCTTATCAAAGCTTTTGAAAAATATATTCTTGCACAGTCAAGAACATGGACAGTAAAGGAAATGGAAATGAGGAGATGTCTTCAGATGGTATTTGAGATTACAGGATGTGGATAGAAATAAAAATACACATGCCAGTATTTCCCCCCTTCCCTTTTCCTCCTAAATCTAGGCAGGAGTTTAACTTTGGATTAAAAGGCTCCCTGTTGTTTCTCCTCTAGCATCTCCTCCAGTTACCCCATCCACACTCCAGTTCTGGTTTTGGGCAGAGCTGCAATAGTCCTTTGTAAGGAATTGCATGAGATCCTGTGCCGGTTTTCTAATGTGGGAAAATGTCTACTAGGGAGGCTAAGACCACCAAACTAGTTTCATTATGACCCAAGATACACTTAAATCCAGCCCTTCAGTGGTGGGCGACTGGCCCAGCACACTCTTCCTCTATAGTGCTCATTAAAACATTATTTACATTTTACAGTATGGTCCAAGCCGTAATTTGGGATTTTATTTTTGGCAAATAGAAAAGAATACTCTTGTGACATTTGGGCTTGCAAAGTTTTAACTTCTACGATGGACCTGCTGGTGGGTGATTTGCAAAACTAGATCTTAGCATTTGAGAAAGACCTTTGTCCCATTTCAGTTCAGAGAAAATTCAGAAAAGAGAAGAACAAATGAAAAACCCAAGATTGTAAAATTAAACTATTAGCCAAATATATTTTAGCTTTTCCCTTCCTCCTAAAAGTGAGTTTAACGTTTGCCAAAAGTACAGAGTCAACAACTCTGAAGAAAGCAAGTTTTATACTTTGGTCCTGAACATACAGCGAAGGTGGAAAGCCTTCATACCGCACATGTTCTCCTTGCCTGAGAATGCCCATTCACATGACCAGAATTATTCTACATCAACAACAATACCACCAATTTCAGTCACTTTTAGGCAAACAAAACTGTCTGGATACATACCTCTCAACAAGTCAAGTTAAATTAACATTTTAATGATGTGTTTTTGGCATTGTTTATGCTTCATAAAGAGTAACTTGCTTTATTTGACTCAAGGCAACAAGGCTAAACAAGTGGTTCCAAAAAATGGATCTTTGCCAGGACTGGAAATTAAGTTTCCTTGAATTCCTGAGACAGCAAAGATTCTTCAGATTCTATAAGCCCAACCATATGATGCTACCAACTTTCCAAGACAACCATTAAGAATTATAGCTAGAACCAGGTATAAGAATAATTTTTTGCAACATTCTCGTGAAGGCCAAATTAAAAGCAGAGGCCATCTCTCAAATGGCAACAGGCCAGACATCTAAGACCTCTGGAAATGTTTGACATCTTGCCAGGTGTCATCACAATCAAATCCTGCATAGGGGATTCTCGTCTGAGTTTCAGTGGCTACCGGTAAGGTGCATGTGCAGAATAATAAGTGATTCAACCTTCAGTGCTCCAGTTAGAACCCAACATGCCTAATAACATTCCCAGGAAGAGGGTGTGCAGAATATGCATCAAAGATAGCATCAGCTCTTTACCTGTCAACAGCCTAGTGATATCTGGCTGGGGAGCTGCTCTAATTCAGTGGTTTGTATGATCCTGGGATTATTGTGATTGCTATATGGAACTCTCAACTGAAAACAATGAGCCCTTTCTCAGCTGCAGAATGGTGAACAACAAGGTCAACTACAGAGGATTTTAAAAAAGAAAAAAAAAATTAGGGGAAAACAACCACTTCACTGATTCAAGAGAGTTTTTGTTGCTAAATAGCAATCTCGGGCCCTAGCAGTCACACAGTACATTTGCTTTACCAAAGGTGCTTGCCCCCCAAAAGATCGGAGTAATATAAGATAAATCTTTTTTTTCCTAACCAACAGGTGAAACTAGAAGGTATCTTGCCATCTCTGTTCAAGAAAGACATGTGCCAGGCTGCAGAGAAATGTTTCTGTACACAGAGACCTCGAATCTATAAGTGTATCAAGAGGCCATCAACATCATACATCTAATTGTAATCTAAATATAAATATAATCATACAATTATCTTAATATAATCATGCAAATTAATAAATGCCATCATTTTTCAGCACTAGCACTAGCAGTGGACTTTCTTTTCAGGGCCATTTTTCACAAAGAAACAAAGTTATCTTTTCATGGATTTTTTGCAGATATGACAATTAGAACCATAAGATATTGCTTGAGAAGTGAATACCAGGTAGATGGTTGGGCCCACTTCCTAATCAAGTGATTTGTTCTCAGAAAATAATGTTTGGGATTCTTATGCTTGCCTCAGCAAATCTGTAAATAATCATTTTTCATAGACCTTTGAGGTTGTCCATAAGTCATTGCAATGTTTAATGCTAAGTCCTTACATTCTCAGAGATAAAGAGGGCAAAGGAGAAAAAGGATTCGCAGCTCATTGTCTTAGTTCGTTTTGTGCTGCTGTAACAGAATCCCACAGATTGGGTTATTTATAAACAACAGAAGTTTATTTGGCTCACAGTTCTGAAGGCTGGGAAGTCCAGGGTCAAGGGGCCACATCTAGGTCAAGGGCCTTCTTGCTGCATCGTAAGGTGGCAGAAGGCATCACATGGGCAAGGGAGAGCAAAAGATCAAACTCACAGCCTCAAACCCTTTTTTAATCAGCATTACTCTATTCATGACGGTGAGGGGGAGCCCACCTCTCATTAGGCCCCACCCCCCAACATTGTTGCATCGGGGATTAAGTTTCCAACACATGCTTTTGGGGGATGCAGTCAAACCCTAGCACTTATTATCTACAAGTTATTTTCCTATTGTTTGGAATGTTGAGAATACTTTTTAAAAACTTTTCAAGCCAATGACTTCCAGACATTTTCCATAAAAAAAGGAGTGTTTTTGCATTTCATGTGCTATCCCAAGAGTGGAAATAAGAAGCAGATTGTTTTCACTAAACAACAAGAATAGAGGCAGAAGAGAAAGTGTTACTCTGTGAATGTGCCTCAACTCTGCCCTAAAGGGATTATTTCCAGGAGTGGAAAGGAAGACCAAGTGTACGGAAATCTTGCCAACCTCTTATCCAGGAAGACTGTAGAGATTTCATGGATAGTGCTGTTGTTTGCCAAGAGGTATTACCTTTCTCCAGATTTCATTCATACAACTGGTTTCCTCATTTCTCCTGGGGTAAAACTACACAGAAAATATACACATCGATGAGTGCCATGCCAAATATCTCTTTCTTGCACAAGTACCATGTGATGATTAGCCTTTAATCTGTAGTGATAAAGGAATGGGTCATAAAACTAAGAGTGCAGGCTCTGGAGTCAAAGATCCTGGTTTCAAATTCTGGTTCTGCCTCTAGCAGCAGAGCAACCTTGAGTTAATCTCAAGTTCCTGATTCATAAAATAAGGCAGAAATAATAATAACACATACCCTACTATTCACCATTTCATTCATGAGCATGTGTATCAAAAGCCCCCCGGAACTCTCATAAAATCTAGATAGAGCTCTAATTGGCCTTTGGATCAGTCTGTGGGTTTCCCTTGTCATGGAAGATAAAGAGCTGCATTTTTCTCTGGAGGTGAATATCCTGTGCTCAGTGCTGACTCTCATCTAACGCTTGGACCCATAGAACCCTAGGTGGAAGCAAAGACTCTGAGAAATCAGCTGGTCAATTTCTCCACCATTACACAGTTGTGCCACCTTGCTCAGGCTCGATCACGGAGGGCCAGGAGCTGTTTCCTACTTCAAGTGAGGGTTTTCTTATCTTCTTAACTAGAGCGTTAGCTTTTGGAGGATAGGCTTTAGAAGTCTTAAAGATCCTAGCATTCCTATGAGCACTAAGTGCCACATAGTACCTTGAAAATAACAGATTCTCAGAAAATGTTTATGGCTTGATTATTTTGAAAATGAGCTCTGGAGTGTTTACAACAAAACAGGTTCCAGCTGAAGAATCCTTTTATACCCCTTCAAAATGGGCTAATAAAAACTCTAGGAGTACCCTGTTTAGGCATCAATCTAGTGACGACCTATATTTCTTTTCCTTTTCTTTCTTTCTCTCCTCCTTCTCTCATCTTCCTCCTTTTTCTTCTTACTTTGGCCCTGTCTCAGCCATTCTAGTTAAAAATGTTTTAAATTGGCTTTTATCATATTCAAAAATACAGTAAATGCTTATTAACAAATAAGGCTACCAAGATGGGCCTACCCCACTCCCCACACACCCATTCGATATGATTACTAATAGTTTGGAGTATATTTTAGGTTGTCTTATTTATTTATATTTTTGATTCACATACTAACATTTATTATTATTTCCTAGAAGCATGGTTATACTATTCATTTGTTACTTGCTTTTTTCATTTAACAATGCATTGTGAAATGTTTTTACACGTCAATACGTACCTCATTCATTTTTAGTGCTGCATAGTACTAAAGTTTCTTATTATCCAACTATTCGTTATCATTATCTGAATCCCAGTAGTTGCTAAGTTGTGTAGGAGAGCAGAGATTGGACATAACAGGAACATATCCACTAATGAACTGACCACTTACTAAATTAGTCCTCACTTACATAGCCCTCCTGACTTAATACTAGCATCTATTCCCACTCAGCCAGTCAATTCTGCTGATGCAGATGTTATAAACATCGCACAATACAATGTAAATAGAACGCATTTCAGTTGCAATGTAAAATTGCTAATCTTGCAAAAGATGCAGGATTTTATGAAGTCATTGAAAGTGATTTTGAAGAACTGTTCCATAAGCAAATGATCGTCTGGTAGTGTTAGACCAGTTAACAATTAAATATGAGAAAAACAACAAGGATGATGACAGGATAAGTTCTTCAAAAGGAAAATTATTTGAATATCAAAGGATTGAGAAAGGCTCTCAGGAAAATTGATGAAACCCTCATATCTTTTTTCAAAATGACCCTGTCATTCTGCTATAGAAGTCAGTGTGAAGTGAGGGTATCAAAATTTGCTATCAAATAATTTTGTTAGAAAAATTATCCCTCCCCTCCCCCCACCAAATCAACACTTGATTCATTTTTCGTTTATTTTAAAAATTAGAGCATTGTTATCGTTAGCGTATAAACTAAATTTTGTTACATATATCTTAAAATATAAATCATGTTTAAAGATAAATAAGATAATCTTTACTTTTATATTTTCAAAACAGACTCAGTCAAACCTTTTTCTTTTTCAATCTTTATTTTACAATGCTAGTCCCTATTTATTACTTTTGCAGCTTTCAACAGTCACATTATGGCAAACAGAAGCAACAGACGCTGAAAATAAGGCTCCTAATAGACTAATCAGATTCTCTAGTTCTCTCTCCAGGAGGCATTTAGAAGCAGGACTGGCCTCTTTGCAAGGAATAAAGCCGCAGGATGGTTGGACAATTCAGGGGGAGGGAAGAGGTCTTAAGAGAGGAGACAGGCAGTGGACTTCCTCTGGCACTAATCTGGCACATAGATGTTTGGGCCTAATGTAATTTGAAAAAATAAAAAAGATGTAACCTCATTTCTGTCCGAGCTGGTAAAGCAAGTTATACCAGTTAAATGTGGGTATATCAGGATTTATTTTTAGCAGTTACCTTCTGACTGATATTTGGGTTGTTTCCAATTTTTTGTACTACAAGCCATGTGGCAAAGAACAACTGCATATAAATATATCTTGGTGTACTTGTACAAGTAAATATCTCTGTAGGACAAATTCTTAGAAGTGAAACTCCAGGGTCAGCAACAAGGCATATAAAAAATGTTAACATGTATTAGCAAATCACTTACTAGTTAATGCCACCTGCGGTATCAGAGAATGCCTGTTTCTCCACACCCTTCTCAATGACACTATTATCACTTTTTGCCAATCTGATAGCCAAAATATGCTATATACATTGTTGTTTTCATTATCAATATTATAAACTCTCGATCTGTAAGATAAACTTTGCTCACTGCCTGCTTAGAATCTTTAGACTCTGGAAAATCTGCCTGATGGATGTAGGGAGAGATCATCTGTTCCTGGTAATGTGTAGGAGCTAAAAAACTGAACTCAACATGCATTCTTCTGTTTTAAAATCCATCTTTGAAACTACTGTAGTCATTGCTTACACAAGGTAAAGTGTTTATAGTCAGTAGTGGAAGATGGAGATGATTGTTTTTACAAATTTCTGATCTCAGAAGTGTGAGATCCTTTACGGACTTAAAAATGTGTGAAGAGATACTTTCAATAGATTCTGAAACTGGATGCCTTGCTGTTATCTAAGTTCACATTCTTTTCATCAAGATTTTGGCCACAGAATATGTCAGCATTCTAATTGAAAAATTCTTATATATAGTGAGGACCTAGAAAGAAAAAGAAAAAAAAAAAATCCACAGGAGTACACATTTGTCATAATCTATCAAATGGTACACTTCAGATGTGTGCATTTCACTATGTGTAAATTTTACAGAAAAAAGAAACTATAGATTCCTCAAAAAAATTAAACATAGAATTAGCATATGATCCAGAAATTCTACTTGTGAGTAACCCAAAAGAAATGAAAGCAGGTACTTGAACTGATATGGGGGTGTTTCAAAAAGTTCATGAAAAGGTTCATATTATCTTTTAATTCCATTTTTCCACAAACTTTTTGAAGTATCCTCGTATTTGTACACTCATGTTCACAGCAGCATTAGCCACAATACCCAAAAGGTGGAAGAAATCTAAATCTACTCTAAAAAAATAAAGTCCTACAAAAAAAGATGGAAGCAACCCAAATGTCCACCCACAAGTGAATAGATAGGTGTTATGTACATACAATGTTATACTATTCAGTCTTTTAAAGTAAGGAAATTCTTTTTTTTTTTTTTTTTTTTTTTTAAAGATGACCGGTAAGGGGATCTTAACCCTTGACTTAGTGTTATCAGCACCACACTCTCCCAAGTGAGCCACGGGCCGGCCCCAAAAAGTAAGGAAATTCTGACACATACTACAACATTGATGACCCTTGAAGACATTATGCCAAATGAAGTAAGCCAGTCACAAAAGGGCAAATTTTGCATGATTCCACTTACTAGAAGTACCTAGAGTAAGTAGTTAAGTTCATAGAGACAGAGAGAATGGTAGTCGCCAGAGGCTGCAGGGGTGGAAGAGTGAGAAGTTGGTCTCTAAGGAGTACAGAGTTTCAGCTGGGAAAAAGGAGAAAGTTCTGGAGATGGATGATGGTGACAGTTGCACAACCACGTGAATGTACTTAATGTCACATAACTGTACACTTAGAAATGGTTAAAATGGCAAATTTTATGTGACATATATTTTACCACAATGACATTTTTTTAAAAAATGTAAACAAATGATATGCATGTTGAGGTGTCTAGGGGTAAAATGTACTAACGTCTGCAAGTTACTTGGAAATGAATCAAAAATGAAGATGAATTGATAGACTAATAGAGGAATTATGATAAAGTAAATATAGCAAATGTTTATTGTAGAATCTAATTGGTAAATGGGTGGGCATTCACTGTGCCATTCTTTGAACTTTTCTGTATGTTTCAAAGTTTTCTTAACAAAATGTTTGGGAGAAATGACTTGGACTAAAAAACTTAACTAGCAAATGAAAGACTTTTTTTTTTTATAACAAATTCATATTTTGCTTTTGTTAATTATGGGAGATAATTTTGCCATGGAGAGATCCTCAAGTAGACTTAAAGAAATGAACCTATTTTTTGTTTTTAATAACCGTCAGAGAGGAACATTTATTAGACAAGTATTGGACAGGTATTGATTCACAAGTGACTCCATGATATTAAAAATGAACTCAGAATCGCCAAAGTTGATAGGTATCTCTCTATGTATTTCAAAGGCAAGGGTCATAGTTCAGTTTTTTCTTCCATTTGTAGAATATGAGCATGTGTAGAGGGAAAGAATCCCAGACTACTCAGTCAAATGGAAAAGATGATGCAGATAGATTGGCTGTGATGTCGTGCGGCTTCAGAGCATTTGAGAGCCCGAAGGTCCTCCTGATGAATATTAGCTCATTGTAGAGGTACAGTAGATTATAAATAGCAGCTCTTCATTCCCTCATAGAAACATTGTAGAGAGCCCCACATTCCTTTTCTTTGGTTCATTAAAAAGTAAACAGAGAAAGATGGCCTCCATTTCTGGGCTCTCTAATTGTAGGCATGCTTAGGCAGTTCTTATAATTACAGAAGCATGTGATCATCCTGTCCCAACAGCATTCCTATTACACTGGAGTAAAATACAAAATTTCAGAAGTGCAAAGTCAATGCCTAAAGGGCACGGAGGTAATCCTGAGTGACACAGGCCAGTCCAAGAGGGGCTTATGGCCTCCTGGAGAATTCTTATCCTGCCTAAAGAAGGAATCCATGACTCAGTCCTAGCCAACTGGCCCAAGATAGCCAAATATGCCAGTTTTTTAAGAGCAATATGAAATCTGTATTTTTGTATGAAAACTTCCAAATTTAAATGTGGACAACTAACTCAAATGCTTTTCAAAAACATCGTATGGGTTAAAGAAACAACTGTACTGGCATGCTGGGGTCTGTGGGCTCCCCGAGTGTGACCTCCAGTATATGTAAATGGGATGGGATGGTTCAACTCTCTTTGGTACTAATGTCAGTAGAATTCAGATCTAGCATTGTTTCAACTCTAGGATTTTGTGCTCACCTCCACTGTCCCCCGTTTCTCCCCTGTAACTGAGGAATATGAGTTGTTCAGGCCTTTATCACTCTAACTAGAAAACAAATATTTGACCACTGCAATGTTTGCAAAATTCATGCAGTAATAGTGTCTTGAAAGTCTACTTCGTGTCGTGAAACTTTGGCATCCCCCTAAAAAGGTGAATCAACAAAAGTATGTAACTCATAGAGCCCTCAACTTATTTACATGTAATAATGTAAAAATGAATGTGTTTGGAACTAGGAACATATTTTCCATAGGATGATAGCTACTATTTAATGAACGCCCTCTCTGGATCATTCACTGTATGATTTCTCATATATTTAGCTTTTTTCATTCTCAAATCATTATCCTGACTTTTACAGATGAGGAAACAGTCTCAGAGCACATTGCATGACTTGCCAAGCTGGTGTTAGAGCCAAGACACAGATACATGTGGGGGCCGGGCTCCAAGGCCCATTGTTCTTTCATTCTCCATGACCACAGTGGCTACAATTCACAGTACTCTCCCTGGTTTTAAGGCCCTCAGGACAGGCTACAAAATACTATAGTATCCATAATGTACTTGCAGAACTCTATTCCTAACACTCTATGATTATGCTGTTTGTTTGTTTGTTTTTAACCTCTCTCACTTTTATGTGAAGAAAAATTTAGGAGAAATGTTTAATTACCCAAGTGATGCATGGATAGATTCTTAGTGTGAAATATCCAAATGACACAGTAGTCTACAAAGTAGGAAGGAAAATTCTCCTTGGCTTGCTCCCCCTGAACCCACTCCCCTTCCTATCTCTGGCTCTACTACTATTAACAGTTTGGCTCGTTTCTGCCAGGCTTTTTTTAATGCATCTACAACATTTATGCATATATACTTATGACATATATAAATATGCATGTAGCTATGTTTCTATGGTAAATGCATTCAGAATTCCACCTTGGGATGTCAGATCCCTTCTATCGCAGCCCTGGCAACTTCCCAACTCTAAGTCAACGTAGGTGGACCTGGGGATGGGGGATGGGGGATGAAAATGGCTGTATTAGTTATCTATTGCTACATAACAAACTACCCCACTATTTATGAGTGTAGAACAACGAATATTTGTTATCTCACACAGTTTCTGAGGGTGAGGAATCTGGGAGCAGCGTAGCAGGATGGTTCCAGCTCAGGGTCTTTCATGAGATGGCATTCAAGATGTCAACCAGGGCTGTTGCCATTTTAAGGACTGATGGGGCTGGAAGATTCACTCCCAACTTGGCTCACTCAGTGGCCTCAGGTCCTCCTTGGCTGTTGGCAGGCGTCCACAGTTCCTCTCCATGAGTTCCTCTCCGTGAGGTCCTCTTCACAGGGCTGTTTGAGTGTTCTTGTGACATAGCAGTGAGCTTCCCTCGGAGGGAGCAATTCACAATTCACGAGGGAGGAAGAAGTTGCATTATCTTTTATGGCCTGGTCTTGGAAGTCCCAGACCATCAGCATAGCTAAATTTTATTCATTAGAAGCCAGTCACTACGTCCAGCCCACACTCAAGGGGAAGGGAGTCAGGCACCACCCTCTGAAGAGAGGAGTGTCAAAGAATTTGTGGACATATTTTAAAATCACCACAAGGGCCATTTTTGTATGGGAAGAAAAATGGAGCATGGCAGAGCCTCACATCAGAGCACAACAGTCTGAGTAACTGGGAGGAAAGGAGAGGTGCAGAGATAAGTAGATAGTGCAGTGAGAGGCCAGCTCGCAAATCTGGCTGCACATTAGAATCACCTGAGGAAATTTAAAAGGTACTGATGGCCCGAGCCCCACTGCACATCAATTAAATTGGTAGTTTGGTAGTGAGGCCCAGGTATGAATGTGAAGATCTGTCCAAGTGATTCTAACGTGCAGCCTGAGTTGTGGACCGTATAACAACAGAGGTGCTGGGGTCGAGCTGTTTGGGCTTGAGTCCTAACTATGCCAATTAAGTAGCTGTGTGTTCTTAGGCAAGTTACCTAGCTTTTCTGTGCTTCTTCTGGAAAATGGGGACACGAATAGTACTTTTTCCTAGGGTGGTTGTGAGGATTAGCTGGATTAATACCTCACGGAAATTGCTTGGAACTGTTCTGGGCACAGTAAGTGTTGTTTAGATGCTACTGTTGTGATCATTAGCAGCATTCAGTGGAGTTTTTCTCCCTCCTGCCCCACCTTCCCAAGTACCTAAGCTGGAGAGGAGTGTGGCTTCCTGTGCCCTACGTCCCTCCTTTTCCCTCCCTGCAGAGAAAGCATCCTGCTCAGTCTTGGCAAGCCTAGCCCAGCCCTCAGGCAGGTTCCAGGTGAACTGAGATGCTGGGCTGCTGCCCCGCAGATGGTGGGCTGAGCTGCGGAGGGACCCTGGCAGACAGGAGAGAAAGTAGCACCCTGGGGTGTGAGAGGAAGGAAAATTCTCCCTCTGCCTCACAGGGTCTGCATGCAGCCTTACAATTCCTTCAAGAACGTTTCCAGATCTCATGTTCTCTGTGCTCCTATAATATCAACATGGTTCCTTCATTGCCTGCTGCCTTTTATGTTTATTTATTTTCCTTCTGTATTTTCTCTCCTTCATACAGTAAGTTCTTTTAGCGGTAAGGACTATGTCTTCTGGGAGAAGTACAAGTATCAGTGAAGGGAGGAAGGGAAAGATGCAGGGAAAAGGCATGTACTGTTTGGATTGTAGACATCTTTTTAATCTTGAAAAACTTCTATATGTTGGTGGAAAATGTACTCTGCTTCTTTAACTCCCTCCCCCTCTTTTCTCCCCATACCACTACACCCCTAAAAACGCCCCTTCCCCTAACCACCAATCTCATGGAAAAATGGCATGAGTGTTCTTTCTCCTGCTTTTACAGAAGAGGTTAATAAATTGCCACTATTACAGGGTATTCCAGCTGATATTGATGAGGCAGGTACAGAAAGAAGCTAATGGGTTAGCTCCTATAGAGAAATGTGTTTCCCAAGCATAAAAGCACTATTTTATAGGAAAGTAGATTTAGATTTTCATGCCTACTGGGACAGATGGAGAGGGAAAAAAGAATAAAATAGTTAAATTATAAAACAATTATTGACGATACTCCTATACAAATTTTCTCCCTGTTCTCCAAAGTTAAATTAACAATGATTTTAAAAGGTTCTATCTCAATTCTGTTTTTTGTGGGGGTTTTTAAAACCCTTTGTTCTTTAAGTGTATTCTTTGATCCTAAATGTGAAAGATCTTTTTAATAAAATGTTCTAGGCAAAAACATATTTAAAGCCCCTACTGTTTATTAAGTGTGCTTTTACAGTAAATGTGAACGACGAAAGAGAACATGGTCTTAATAGTTATATCTATGGCAATAAGGTGCCTAATTTTAATAGCAGTTGGGCTTGGTTTTAAAGTATAGAAATGAACATGATGGCTAAAAATTCTGGATAGGTGGGGCCTGATCCCATGTACCTCAGTGGTGTAAGCATCTAGATGCTGAAAGAGGTCATCTAGATTCTGATTTCTCCTGGCTGAGTTCATTCATCACTGCCAATGCAGGGAATTCTGGATTTTAAGCCTTACAAGCTGGAAAGAAAATTAGCCCTAGAGATAAAAAATTTTCTAGAAAAATATGGCCTTGAAGGTTGAGGCTATAATAACTGTTACTTACATAAATAGCTGATTTTATTGGTCTGGTTAGATGATTCCCACATGTTCTTCTGAAAGTTTCTGCGGTCATTCTTCAGTGACTGCCATCTCAGCTATTAGAGAAGAAAACTGATGAACTCAAGTCTTCTTTATCAATGAGCTTAGCCAATAAGCCAATAGAGGGTTCAGTGGGCACCACTGACCTTCCCAGTGAAGCTACCAGAGTGAAAACTTAAGAAACATGGCACAGAGACACAGCAGTAAAATTCAAGAGACTAAAATAAACTCAGTGAGCCTGCCTGGTCGTTAAACACTGAATACATTTAAGTTCTATTTTGACAAGAGAGCATGGCGGCTTTTTAAGAATTTCATTTTTTAAAATCTAGTACAATTTTATTCCTCTAACAGCATCATCCCGTGTCTGTGTTTGTTCCCAGTGAGGTCATTATTAAGTGAATTGAATTATTGTTCTGTTCAAATGACCTGTGCATTCAACAATGTGTGCCGAGCTCCAGCAAGAAATGTTTTATGTATTATTGGGAGATGGCCATCTGTGGCACAAACTGGGCCTCCTAACATGCAGAAATGTTGGGAGATAGTTTATGTTCGGTTTTATCTGTGATCTGAATTCCATTTATAAGCTTTTTTCATCCACTTGTCAACACTGTTCACTATAGCAACGCTGAAAATGGCCAGAAATGAAGAGATTTATCAGAGCAATGTGAGGTCAGACTGTATGTTTCAATTACTATATATTGGATTTTTATCATACATTTTAAATTTTGCCCATACATATAGTAACAATGTAATAAAAATGAAAGTTTTCTTTGATCAACTTCCAGTTATTGTAAGTTACAAAGTGAACAAGCTAGATTTTATAATTTGTATTAGATAATGGGTCTCACATTATATATGTATATTTAAATATAACATTGTTTGTCCATGCCAAGAAACGTGGACTAATTTTTTTCAAGTCTGAAGAGTACTGCTTTTCCCTTTCCTGCATACATAATGAAACAGCATGGCAATATGTAGAATTAAATTTTAAAATTGTAGATTACATTTCAAACACCCTCCCAACCTTTCATATCTTTTAAAAGTAAACTTTGTATAATACTAGGGGCATGTCAAACCAAATGGATGACTTTACATAGGGTAAATATACCCTGGTATTTGTATTACAGAATGAAAATATTTTTAGGAATCTTTTTCTGGTGGTTTTATTATTGCTCTGCTACCTCAATTAACAATAGGAATCTCCTTTATAACGAAGCATAAAATCTTACAAGTGGAAGAAAATTTTTACAAGTTTTCTTCCTTCTTTATTTCTTTCCTTGCTTCCTTCCTTCATCTTTTTATTTTTAAAATAAAAATCTTCTAAGTTGTTTAAAGCAGTATTCATTTTGGACATATAGATTTACAATTTAAATACATTTGTATTTTAATTCCACTTGCAAGTGGGGGATGTTTGTTAGGAAAAGGACTGGTACCAGCAAACAGGTAGGGAGATAAGCTTTATTCACACATGAACCCTGGAGTCATCTTGCACTTGTTCACCTTGAAAGCATCATAATGAAAATGAGGAGGAGGAGGAGGAGGAAGATATAGCAGTGATAGCCAGCACTGAGGAGCACACCATCTGCACCTGGAGCTGGGTGGCCTGCTCCGCAGGCATTGTCTCATCTGCTTTTCACAGTCAACCCTGTGAAGGCAGATAATTTCATCTTTAGATGAGGAAACTGAGGCTTCAAAAGTGAAGAAACTTGCCCAAAGTTACTTACTAGGACTCTCAAGTCACTTACTAGGTCTGTGTGACTCAGTCCTTTCGGAGAGATGGTCGAAAGGGGAGAAGGAGTGGGGTTTGTCCCAATTTTCCCCAGTCGGGCAGTAGAAGTCAAGCCAAGTAGAGGCCGGCGGCCTTGCTGTGGCTGAGAGAGGCCTGAGCTTCTGAGCTGAAAAGAGCCCACCTGGGAAACACTGCTGTTTTTAGGACTGGAAGCACTTGGCTCTGGCCTGGATCAGTTCAGCAAGTCCCTATACGTTCTCTGTACTCACCCCTTTCTGGTGCATTTTACATTTTCCGGTATGAATAATTTTATTTAATATTCGTTCAATATCTCATGCTGATGGAGTTTGGATGTGTTGTCCCCTCCAAAACTCATGTGGAAATTTGATCTCCAATGTGGCAGTGTTGGAAAGTGATTGAGTCATGGGGGCAGATCCCTCATGAACGGATTAATGCACTCCCTGGGGGAGGGGGGATTAATGAGTGAGTCCTCGCTCTATTAGTTCCCATGAGAGCTGGTTGTTTAAAAGACCCTGGCACCTTCTCTCTCTCCCTTGCTTCTTCTTGCCATGTGATCTGCTTGTACCCTCCAGCTGCCCGCCACTTTCCACGATGAGTAGAAGCAGCCTGAGGCTCATGCCAGATGCAGCTGTCCCAGAATCATAAGCCAGATAAACCTCTTTCCTTTATAAATTACCCAGTCTCAGGTATTTCTGTTATAGCAACACAAAACAGACTAAAACACATGCCATGACTCTTCTATCCTGAAGTTCTGGAACACACATCTTCTACAACAGACATAGTGGAGTGTCTGCCTCATCCTAAATTCCCCAGCTTTTGCTATTGTCTTTTGGGGGGCCCTGATAGGACGAGAGATGGTGCCTCATCAAAAGAGAGCTGGCAACTCACAATGGCCAGGAACAAAGGGCTCTGCACAATAGGGACAGCAGTGTAATTAGCTGACCTCCTGAGATTTGGACTAGGAAATTGGGAAAGTATTGTCAGATAGGAGTAAATGGAGAACAGAATAGACACTCTGAGAAGCAGAGATGACATGGAGGAGAGGCCATGACAGATAGACCCAGAGAGGAGCTGCCCTAAGACCCGTCTCGGTTTTTTGATGGCTTTCCTCTTTTAGTCTCGCCACTGTGTCCTTGCTCTTTTTCTTAAGGAGACCTGAGTGAGGTTCTGTTCCTCACAGCTGCAGGAGCCTAACGGTACATATGAGATTCCATCAACACCCTTCCGTGGCTTCTCTCTCTCTCCCCCACTTCTGTCCTTGATGAATAGGATTGTTTCCTTTGCAAGTGACAGAAACCCAACTAAAACATTTTAAGCAAAAAACAACAAAAAAATGGGATTAGGGTGAAGAGATGGGAGAGGAGTAGGGGTTGAAAAGATACCGTCAAAGAACACAGAACTGGGAAATCGTCGCAGAACCTGAATAGCTCTGGGCCCGCGGTGACTTGAAGCAGAAGCTTATTTCTGGCAAGGTTCTCTTCTGCTCCTTCTTATTCCTTTTGTCTTTTTCATTCTCTCACACATTCTATGTGGTGGGGGAGGTGGCTGACAGCAGCTCTTGAACACATTCTTACAGCTCTGTGACCAGAAACACATGAGAACTTTCCCACTGATAAAACTTTGACATTTCCTGGAAAGAAGTCTGATTGGCTAGGCTTTGGTACATGCCAAAGGAATATTTGCCAAGGGAGTAAGGTCACACACATCCCTATGGCCCAGGAGCACAATGCCATGATTCCAAACTCACAGAAATATTTTCTTGGAGTGGGAGAAGAGCAGTTCGCCAAGGGAACAGGACTATTTCAGGCAGACAGAAAAAGCTGCAGGTATGACACAAGGTGCAGCTATACAACTTTCGTGTATCATTTGCGAAGAAGCAGAGAGCACATTGGCTCTGTGTCTAATTTCCTGGAGACCTGGTACAGACCTATTCTACACTCCCTGCTCCCATCTCAGGTCACTGGCTCATCTCAAGACATTAGAATCTCTTACCTGAGGACACTCACTTACCCCACCTGAGAGTCATCTTCACCACTGGGCTCAGCAACTTGAATGAGTTCAAAGACCTCAGGAGAGGACAGGGGAGGCTTCCTTTTCTTTATACGATGGCCTTCACTGCGTGATCCCTGAACCAGCAGCCCTGGCATCACCTGGGATTTGCTCAGAAATGCAAATTTGGGGGCCTTACTCCAGACGTGCTGAATCAGAAACTCTAGGGATGGGGCCCAGGAATCTGTTTCAACAAACCATTCAGGTGATTCTGGTGCAGGTTAAACTTTGAGAATTTCTGCTTTAAGCCACTCTTTCAACAGTCCCTTGCTTAGATGTTTTCTTCAAAGCTTACCTGAGTGGAAACTGTTGAGTCCGAGGATGTTGGCCTGTCATCACCACATGTCTCTCAGCAGGCCTCTTGCAGGTTGTCACTGTCATCCATCCACTGGGTCACCCAATTGGGTCCCACTGAGAGTTTGAAGGGCAAGGGAAGGGCAGATAAAACCATTCTACAGGGTTCTCTCATGTGGTTCGTTCATGACAATGTACTCCTGCAATGAGTGTGATAGTTAATTTTATGTCTCAACTTGACAGCACCACAGGGTGCCCAGGTTAAACATTATTTCTGGGTTTGTCTGTGAGGCTGTTTCAGATGATATTAACATTTGAATCGGTGGACTCAGTAATGGGGATGGGCATCACCCAATCTGTTGAAGGCCTAAATGAAACAAAAAAGTGGAGGAAGAAGGAATTCATACCTTTTTTTTTTTTTTTTTTGTCTTTTTCGTGACCGGCACTCAGCCAGTGAGCGCACCGGCCATTCCTATATAGGATCCGAACCCGCGGCGGGAGCGTCGCTGTGCTCCCAGCGCTGCACTCTCCCGAGTGCGCCACGGGCTCGGCCCGAATTCATACCCTTTACTTCCTGCCTGCCTCCTTGAACCGAGATGTCCGTTTTCTTCTGCCCTTGGACTGGGATTTACATCACTGGCTTTCCAGCTTGCAGATGGCAGATCATGGGACTTGTCAGCCTCCATAATGGTGTGAGCCCATTTCTTATAATAAATCTCTTTATTCATATCTCTCTCTATCTATTTATATCTGCTATTGGTTCTGTTTCTCTGAAGGACTCTGACTAATACAATAAGAATACGCACTTTGTGTTCAAACACACACATCAAAAGTGCACTCGAGGGCACTGCTTTGTGTCAGCTTCCTAGGCTCCTTGTGGCACCAGAGACTTTAACAGTGATTCTCGGAGGAACCTCGTCTTCTCCATGTATCCAATGGGACTTGATTAAGAAACCTCATGGGATTAAAGAGAAAAACTGAGCCCCAAGTGCTTTCCTGCCTTGCTTTCCTTGTTATAGTGTTAGAAATCTGAGATCATGTTTTTTCCACATTATGAGTATCATCATGGTATTTCATAAGTGTTGTGCATACAGTAGGGATTGAGGAGATGACAAATTCTGGTAGACCCCGCAACTTTTGCTTCAAACCCTTAGTACTAGTTTCTGGCTCATTCATTCAGAAATAAATATTTTCTCTGCATGTCCAAAAGTTCCTAACATTAAAATGTTTCTCTTACTACTCAACAAAAAAAGTGTTTTTAGATTTCAAAAAGCTTTATATTTAGAATATGACGTCATTTGATATGCACAATGTAGCTTTACATTTCAAACAAGTGAAATTGTTCAAAAGCCAAAGGTCATAAATCTCAAAAACAAATGAGTTTTAATTTTTGTCTTCAGAATCTTCTGGGTGCAAGAACACTTATACAATCATCTAATCCTCAACTTCACCTTTAAGCCAAAACTGCTTCTCCTAGGAAAGAGTTCTTATCTCAAAGTAAAAAGATTTGCAAGTAAGAATTTATAACAGAAGTGCCATCTCAGACTTATTGGTGGGATTGCAAAGTGATAATTTAATTTAATTACGCTATAATTTAATACCTCCTGTGTTTCCCTGGGAGTACTTTGAGAACAGGGTTTGGAGGGGCAGCTAGGTCTTTGACAGTATAGTTATACTAGTGGAAGGTGAGGTTGTACCCACAAGCACTAGCTGGTCTTTTTTTTTAATCCCGATCTCGAAAAACTTTTAGCTGATGTTAATTTTTTTAACATAAAATACCAGCACTCTTTTTCAAGGACATTCATTTGCATTCTTATTAGGAGGGTAGGACTTTCTAGAGAATAGTTCAGTATTTATTTGCCCTATCAATGATTCAAGCTTTCTTCTCTAAAGCAGGAAGAAAAAACAGCAGGGACCAGCCACATTCGCATTCCTTGGTTTTATCACCAGTCCCCACCCCAGGCCCTAGAAACTGCCTAGAAATCTGTTGTCTTGGCTTCTTCAGTAACTCAGGGAGTAAAAGACAGATAGGACTGATGCCAGATTTCACTTTGTAGTGAATTATTTAAAATTGTTTAAAAGGATAAATATGCTGGAAATTAAATGTGACAGACTGTTAAAAATCGCCCAAGGCAATTTTTAGAAATCTTAAATTTCCATTCTACCACCTTGGGTAAGGAAAAATGGTTATACTGATAACAAAGAGAGGAAAGTCAGAAGGAAATGAGTTTAATCACCACATGGCAAATTTGTGGTGTAACACAGCGTAGTGGGCTCTGTGGCATACCACCCAAATTCCAAACTCAGGACCAAAGCACTTAATCCCCCAGCTGTTAAGATATTATCTGTTGATGGCTCATAGCTGAGACCCTCTCCAGGAATTGCCCTTAGCCAAAAGGAACTGTCTTGCCCAGAGTTATATCTGTTTCCCCAGGGGCAGTCCACCTCCAATGGCTGGTTGATGAGGGTACCAAGTCCTAGCTCCTCAATTCGGAGACCTCTCCGAGGGACCATCTACCTTCAGATCCCCAGCAGGATTGGCTGAGGCCTTGCTGCAACTGCATCACCTTTCAGCATCTCCTTCTGCCCAGTCCTGCTTTCCTAACCCACTAACAAGTGTTGTTTTCCAAAGTGCATCCCGACATAATTCCTGCGTGCACTGCTGTATCTCAGTCTGTTTCCTGGGGAGTCAAACCTAGGACACCTAGGAACTAAACAAAGGTGCTAATGTGATGAGGGAGGTGGAGAAGTAGAAGGAGTTACTTCTTTTTTTTAAATTTTAATTTTAGTTTTATTGTGCTAAGAACACTTAATATGAGATCTGCTCTCTTAATAGATTATAAGCGTACCACACATTACTGTTGACCACAGGTATAATGTTGTATAGCAGATCTCTAGAACTTTTTCATCTTAATGGAAACTTTATGCCTGTTGATTAATAACTCCTCCTTTCCCCTTCCCCCCATCCTAGGTCACCACCACTCCAGTCTTTGATTTTATGAATTTGACTATCTTAGATGCCTCATATAAATGGAATCATGCAATTTGTCTTTCTGTGTCTGGCTTATTGCACTTAGCATAATGTCCTCAAGGTCCATTCATGTTGTCACATATTGCAGAATTTCCTTCTTTCTTTAAGGCTCGATAGTATTCCTTTGTATTAATTTGTACCACATTTTCTTCATAAAATCAATTCATTTGTCAATGTTGTTTCCACATCTTAGCTATTGGGAATAGAGAGCTTCAATGAGCATGGGGGTGCTAATATCTCTTCAAGATCCTGATTCTAATTCTTCTGGATATAATCATATACCCAGAAATGGGATTGCTGGATCACATGGCAGTTCTATTTTTAATTTTTTGAGAGGCCTCCCCACTTTTTTCCATGGCAGCTGCACCACTTGGCATCCCCACCAGCAGCGTGTAAGTGTTCCACTTTCATGGAGTTACTTCTGTACTATAAGTCCATCTTAATATACATTTCTTTTAGGTTATAAGGCTGATTTGATGTACTAATGTAAACAACAGCACAAATAAGTCGGTCAAATATTTATTAAGCCCCCATAAGGTAACTGGTTTCTGACTGAAAATCCCCTTGAAGAGTGCAATTTGTTTATAACATAATCTGTTGGTACCACTCCAATGATTTTCAGTTTTAATAACAAGCTCATTTTCAAAACTTCATAGATAATTAGACTGTGTGATTTCAAGGGCTTAAAAGTGAGTTATTGACCCAGTGTAGACCTCATCTGATAGTTTCTCATAAGCAACTAGAGTCATATACAATTAGCTCCTCATGAAATCTATTAAAAATGTACTTTTTGGTTTTTAATCACCTAATGGAACAGGTCAAAGTCCTCTGTGTAATGATCATATGCAGTGGGGTGAAGACATGCAGCTCAATTTTACAGAGAATGTTGCGAGTACTGTGCAGGATTCATTGAGAGGCAAGAGCCTGAATATAGTACCTCTCATCTCCACGCCTCTTCCTCATTAACACTTGTCCCAGGGCCACAGGAGCTGCCCTAATGTTCTGCTGTTCCCACCACCACTGAGAGCCCAATGCAGCTGCCCGCCAGGAACAGAGGAGAACACGACGTTGATGCCCAAAGCATGCAACCTACACAATGGCTTCTGTGAAACATTTCATTTTTTGCAAGCCCGGCTGCTTGGGTTTTACTCGCTTCTCATTGATGTCCTGCAGACCTGGGTTTGGGAACCCAGAAAAATAGCTAATTATCCCAATTTTTAAAAATGATGAAGAAACGCACATTCCCTCAACTTCCTCATTATTTTGACTCTGGGACCTCCAAAATCTGTGTTGTTTCCTGCTCCTGTGCACTGCAGCAGAGCCTCTCAACCATGCCAGACCACCTGAACTAGAATGTTGTAGAGAAATACACTGCAGAGATGAATTTTAGCATTCTCCCTCTCTCTGTAATCTGATATTAAAATAGTGATTTAGAATTTTAATGTGGCATCATTGACAATGCAGGTTTGTGCAACGAAAAGATAACTGCTATAACATTTTAAAATATTTTATTACGGCATTTTAAATAATAAAAACAGTTAAATGTTTCTGCATTTTAGACTCAGCGTAAACTTTAATAATTATTCTTATTCAAATGACAGGATGTAGAACACTTGAATGTTGTATACATACCCATGAGTGATTTAGGGAACTATGAAATTATATTAAATTTGAACAATACAGTTTAGTGTAGGAGGCAAAAAACCCCTAATGACTTCACGGGAGAAATATTTATTGGAATATCATGTTACCTTTGTTTGTAACATAATGGTCTCAGAGGGATCAAGGGAGATTGTTTTGATGGTAAATTTATTACATAGTTTTTAGAGGCCTGGGCCTGAGAGATCTGGATGAAAAGGGCTCTGTGATCCCAGAAGCCATAAGGAACTTTGGCCTGTCCCAGAGAGAGTCTCCACAGAGCGAATCAGTGTCCTTGGAGAACCAAAACAGATGCTGCCTGGGGGGGAGCGAATGTTTCAAGTTGATGTCAGCTCACCAAGGAAGGGAGTGGACAGCACGTATTTCACTTCTGTCAAAAATGCCGTATTTCCTTTAGGAAAGTGACTCCAAAGCATTCTTTGTTTCCTCTCCTGAAAACCTCAGGCTCAGATATTGAACTCCTTGAGCTGGATTCTGGCTTTACCATTTACTGGCCATTTGACCTTAGTCAAATTACTCAACCCTCCGGAGCCTGTGTCCCATGTGCAAAATGGGAACGATAATAAGACTGACCTCATCAGGTTATTGTGGGGACTGAGACAATCAATCAACATGTAGCACTCAGCTGCGTACACAGGTACACAGAGCCTTGGCACATGATCAAACTCTCCAACAATGGCAGCCATTATTATTATTGTAAATAAGTATTTTTTAATGCCATGTTTTATTTGTATGTGTATGGGGAGGATCCATGAGGGCATGGTGTGTGGAATAGGGTATATATTTTAATGCCTCAAACTCCAGTTTGACTTCGGGGATGAAGAGGGCCATTCTGAGACCAGAGGTGCCTACTCTCTCTCATGGCCACAGCACACCCTGGGGACTTAGAGGAGCCAGCCCATGGCAGAGTCTCCAGGTCAGCAGAGGACCTTCCAGACTCTTCTCTGTCATCCTCACACAGGCCTCAGGGAGCCCAGACATTCTGAACAGGCCATAGGGCAAAAGGACTGCATGTCAGAGTCCCCACTGCACTTGCAAGCACTTGCCCGGCTCCTCGCCTCTGCAGCTCCTTTCTACCTCTTGACCCATCTGTAAGCCTCTGTGAGGTGACGAGTCTTGTCCTTATCAGAGGGAGCTGAAGAATAACCCAACCACTTTGGTGATTCCACATCAACACCACCCTGAGGCTTCTTCTACTTTGATTATTTATGTCAGTTCTAGCAGTAATATTAACAATAATAACTAACATTTTTTAACACCTACTCTATTCTAAGCATTCTACATATATCAATTCATTGACTTCTCATAAAAGCCTCATGAGGTTGGCAATGCTATTATTCTCAGTTTACAGATGAGAAAACTGTCGCACAGAAAGGCTAAGTAATTTGCCCTAAGTTGCTCAGGCAGTAAGTGATGGAATGGAGATATGACCCCAGGCAGGCTGTGTCCCGCGCTACCGTCTCGCCAGCAAGAACGACGCGGCACACAAAGGATCCTTCTGCAGATCAGCTTTAATGCATCTTGAGAGGGAGAGCATAAGCTTGCCAAAAATGGAGACCCCGAGCGAGGGAACCCGCGCCCTTTATATAGAGACTGCTCCTCGCCTAGGACGTGCTCCTACCTTATTGGTGGCTGCCTAATCGGCCCAGTCGTGTTACCGAGCAGCCCTGCCCTCCACCGGAAATCAGCGCCATCTTGTAATGGCGATTTCGGGCAGCTCCTCACATCTCCCCCTTTTTTATCATTTAAAGCGGCTGGTACAAGCTCGGCGGTCGCGGACAAATTAGCCAGCGTTCCTGTCCTAGGTCGTCCCTCCACAGACTTTGACCTTACCCGTCATAGGTTGACCCTATCGCCACCGGGCACCATGTCTTAGGTTGGTTCAAGTCTGGGGGAAGTTGCCCGTCTCTGGACACACTGGAGCCTGTTGTTACACATAGACCTGTTTGAGCAAGGGCGAACTCCTCTGAACAAGCTTCAGGGAGGCCAGCCAACAGGAAGGGGGAAGGGGAGTCAGAGCAGGCTAATCCTTAAGCATGGACAGCCAAACGTCAGGGTTGGCCCCCTGTTCCAGGGCTAGAAATGCCTGGGCGATGACTACCCTGTCTCTCTGGGTCTGGGCTTTTAATCTGCAGACCAACCATAGTAGGAGCACAGTTCCCCCACATAAGAACATGCCAACCCCAATCACTCCTGCCCACTCCTTGAAGTGGGACACGGCCGTTTTAATCCATGAGGACAGTCCGGCTGCGAAGGAGACATCCACTCTTGTTGAATTCACGGACACAATGGCCATGCGCAGCTGGTTTATCAGGTTGTCAAATTCTCTCGTCCAACCTGTTGAAAGATGCTGGGATAATTGTTTAGACAAATTTGCAGCTTTGGTATACTTTTTATATTGGATACTGGTGACACATAACCCTGAATATTTCCATTGACACCCCAATTGAGCAATTTGCCATAAAACGTCTATTTGTTCCTGCACAAGATCCACCCGCTGGTTAACCACCATTAATCCTCCCTTCAGCTGAGCGTTTAGCGCAGTCTGTGTTTCTAGGGCCTGTGTTACCGCGGAGGACAAATTATTCAACGTGGTGGCAGTCTGTACCGTGGTAGTCAAGGAGACGGCAGCAGGCTCTCCTCCCTTTCCCTCTGACCCCGGTTCGTTTTGTTCCCATACTTCTGGGGGCCCTGGGAACGGGGGCCCTTTCTCCCGTTTTTTGGAATCTCTTGGCGTTGTTCTGTCAGCGGCGGAAGGAGCCGCCCCTTGATATCTCTAACGGAGCGGCATAAGGCAGCTTTATGATAGCCCTTGGAACAGCGGGAACAGAGGGAGTCTGTACTCTGGGGGCCCTTATCCCTGTCCGGGGCTTGGCAGTCCTTTTTTAAATGTCCCGGTTGACCGCATTTAAAACAAACTCTCTGGTTCCGCCCCTGTCTTGGCTGTCCCTGTCTAGGCAGTCTCTGCGACTGGAGGATGGCAGCTGCCAGCCCTGCATTGGTCAGGGGTCCCCCGAGTTCTCGACAAGTTCTGAGCCAATCCTGTAAACCTTTACCCTTTCTGGGCGCTATAGCCGTGCGGCATTCCTGGGTAGCCTGTTCAAAATTCAGTTGTTCAACAAGAGGCGCAGCCTGATCAGGGTCCCCAAAGATGCGCCCCGCTGCTTCTGTCATTCGAGCCACAAAATCTGAGAATGGTTCCTGAGGTCCCTGAATGATCTTAGTAAGTTGTCCAGAAGCTTCCCCTTTTTTGGGGAGTGCCTTCCAAGCCTTAATGGCAGTGCTAGAAACTTGAACATAAGCACCCCATGGGAAAGCCGTCTGATCAGCGGCAAATGGGCCCTGGCCTGTTAACATATCAAAGGTCCAATCTTGCTGCTCGGGGGTCAGTGCAGCAGCGTTTGCCCTGGCTTGAGCTTGTGCAGCCTCATGCCATAGCGCCTTCCATTCCATGTATTGACCCATGGTAGGGAGCGCTGCCTTAGCCAACATTTGCCAGTCAGCGGGTGTCATAGCCACACCAGCAAACCTTTCTAGCATTACTACAGTAAAATTGGCATTTACACCATATTTTCTAACCGCCTCTGCTAGATCCTTAATTTGGGTGTACTCGACGGGGGCATGAACTCTCCCTCCGCCCTCAACCTCAAAAACTGGGAAGGCAGCTTGAACCTTTTTCCTCACTTTATCAGAGAGGAATGAGAAGGGATTAGAAGACTGCACGTAAGGAGGAGGCGCCGAAGGCGCAGGCCGTGCGGGGGCCACTGGGGGCGGCCGGCATTTCCACTCCCCGAGTGGTCTCCGCCGCCTGTCGGGATGATATCTCTCCTCCTCGTACCTGGCAGCTTCCTCCTCCAAATCGGATTCCTCACTAGGGCTGAGGGGATCGGAGTCGGACTCATCCAGATTTAAATCTTCTAATTCTTGTTTTAAGGCCCCCAGCTCTTGCATAGGGTAGAGGCCTCCTTCTTTCCCTTCCAACTTTTGTCTGGGTTTTGAAATCCCTCCTTTACCGGCAGATGTGCCGGGAGTGTCACTTTGTTGTTTTAGAATCTCTCCCTCGTCCGTAGACTTACCGGGAGGGCCCTTTTTCTTATGGGAGACGTCTCTCCTCCTGCGGGTACCCATCCTCTCACTCCGTTCAGTTTCTGACATGCTGTCTTGGACCTCCTCTAATGTATTTTGCCCTACTATCACTACTGGTTTACAGCCCTCATCTTCTAAGCAATTTTTAATAAACTTCCAAATGGTCTTGGTGCCCTGACGGAGGTCTCCCTCCGCGTACTTGCGGTCAAGGTCTCTGCCTAGTTTGTTCCAAGAGCTCAAAGTCAAGGAGCCGGAACAAGCAAACCACGGCGCTACACGATCTACCTCTTTTACAAAATTTTTGAGCACACGGCCCCCTACCTTTATATCACGTTGTCTCAGCACGGCCTCTAACGCGGTAACCATGGACTGAGTGGAACCCATAACGCGCCCCACTCCGTGGGAGGCGCTGTGAGACGCGCCGTTCCCTTACGTACTAGAGGCTCACACAGGTCTCTGGTGCAGCTGCTTATCTACGTCAGTCTGACCACACCAACGGGCGATTTCAAAACCTTTTAAACCAACCGGATTAACCCCAGACCAAGAACAGGCATACCTCTCCGAACTTACCCTCCTGCAGTTCTGAATCCTCCCTGTCTCCAGGGGGTCTCCGAAGGTGCTGACGATGACACAAGTTCCCGGGTTTCGGCACCAAATGTCCCGCGCTACCGTCTCGCCAGCAAGAACGACGCGGCACACAAAGGATCCTTCTGCAGATCAGCTTTAATGCATCTTGAGAGGGAGAGCATAAGCTTGCCAAAAATGGAGACCCCGAGCGAGGGAACCCGCGCCCTTTATATAGAGACTGCTCCTCGCCTAGGACGTGCTCCTACCTTATTGGTGGCTGCCTAATCGGCCCAGGCGTGTTACCGAGCAGCCCTGCCCTCCACCGGAAATCAGCGCCATCTTGTAATGGCGATTTCGGGCAGCTCCTCACAAGGCTGGCTGTAGAGGTCACACCCTTAACCACTTTTCACCCTAAGAAGCTTCTCCTGTATTCCTCTGTCTCAGCCCCCACTTTGCTCTCCCATCCTGAGGATCAAGTGTCCAACTTGTTCTGCTTGATTGCTGTGGTCATGAGCTGTCTGGGGCCATAGGTCCTCAGCTCTGACCTCTCAGGGGCTGGAGCACTGCCTCTGAGCCCTAGGCCAGCAGCCCTGCCCCTTCTACCCAAATTCAGGTCTCTCCCCTGGGCTGCTCCTTAGGCTACTGGCTAATACCTATATCCAGACACGCCAGATGCTACCTTTCTGGTGGGGTTCCCTCCACCCCATGGGGACTTTGGTCTCCAAGCCCTTTTGTTTACATACATTGGACGTCCCACATTTGGGTTCCAGCTCCTCCCGGCATAGCTCCAACGACAGCAGTCTAAGTTCTGTTCCTGACGGTGCCAGGCTGCGACTTCTCTCTGCGCTGCCCTGGCTGTGGAAGAGTGTGGCACATTGTTCTAACTCCCGCTTCATTCTTCCCCTCCTTCCACAGCTCAGTCTGCAGGAGGGCCTGTACAGGGAGCCAGCATTTGGGCTTTCTTGAAATACACAGAACAGTCGGAGACCACATGTGTAGACAGGCTTCTAGCCATGTAGACAAGAAAAGTGAAGATCTCTGAGCCCTTCAAAGACCAGTAGAAATATTCAAGATCTCCTTAAGACTGCATCATATCCCTCTGAGAAGGAAGAGGGAACTTAGGCTTACTGTATGAAAATGATCAACTAGATGTTTTTCAGTTTTAGTACCTGGAATATTGAAATGTTAAGTGTCCCATGATACTAGACCAATTGAAATTAACTGAGTAATAAAATATACCTAAAATAGTAGGGGAGTTAGAGGACTCAGTCATGAAAACACATTTTGATGAACAGCTCAGAAAAATTCCCCTGTCTAAAGGGCAGAATGTTAAACATTTTGAGAGGTAATAGATTCCCATCCTAGAAGATGATAGGGCCACCACCTAATATAATTAGCCTCCAGAGGAGGACCACACACGTCTCAGGTCAAGGACATCTCTGACATGAAAGGAAGGCCCAGGACACCAGAGCTGCCTAAAACTCAAAGGAAAGTATGCAAAGCCCTTGATACAAGCACAGAAAATCCTTAGAAAGAAATAACGTAGGGGCTCCTGGTCAAGGTGGTGGAATAGACGGTCCCCAGAGTCACTCTCTCCCACAAATCAACCAATTTACAACTATTAAAAAGCAACTACAGCCAAGCTGGGGCCTCGAGAGCTCAGCAGAAGAGGAGGAGGAGAGACCTACGGAGTGCATGAAGACAGGAGAAGCCACAATGAGAGAAAGAAAGGATGCTCCTACCACTTTCAATCCTGGCCACTTCCAGGCTGGAGCTGGTGAGCACACGGAGCAGGAACTGGCAAAAGCCACAGCTGAGCCTTTCAGATGAAGTTGCTTGGAGGTGGCAGGGGAGAAGAGGGTCTTGGTGATCCTCAGGCCAGCAAGACCACTGACAGGGTTCCCATGGACCCACATAGGAATGAGGGGCCACAGACAACTGAAAAAAGGAGCCACTCAGAGGCTGGTGAGTCATCAGAAGGGATCGGCACATGTCCCACCCCATGGGAAGTATTTGGAGCACAGGCAGTAGGGGAGATGGACCCACTGGGGGAACATTGGGGCACAGTATGGATAATTGATCTGCCCCCCAATCAGCCTAGGACTACTCAGTGGAGACTGGTCAGGAATACAAATCTGCAGGGGGTGCCATTTGCTGAAAAGACTCAGGCCCAGACCAGAGTTTCCACACAACCCAGGTGTACCGGAATTCACAGGACCCAGAAGTCAACAATTAAAACCTGAGCTACACAAAAAGCCTTTCCCAGGAAATCAGCAGCAAAGTAGCAATTTAGCTCAACTATAGAGCTCAAGTGCTGGTACCCACAGGAAGTTCCTCCATTTTAGAAGTAAGCAAAGGATAACAAATTAGTTCCAGTGCAGAGTTTAAGTAGTGGGAACAGCAAATAATCCAACATAGAACTGAATGAAAAAACAAAATAGCCACTGATCAGAGACAAAGTTTAATATTAACTATTAAAGGTCTAACACCACCCAGGAACACCTATAAAACTTAGAAGGACTGGAAGCCCCCTGGGCTCCCAAGCCAGGGAGCAGGGAGGGCTAGGGGCCTCAGCCATTTTCCCCAACACCCACAACCAGTCCAGCAAGGACCACCAGGCCACTGCAGGAAGCACCCCTGGTTCCCAAGCCAGGTGGTGGGGGACCATAGGCTTCACCACACACCCCTGACATCTGCATCCAGCCCAGCCATGACCGAGCCGCAGCTGGAAACCCTTGTCTCTCCTGCAGGAATGAGGGGGGTGTCATATGCTTCAACCACAACCCCATCCTTCCTCTTTTTCCCACCCTACTTCCTTGCCCTCTCCCTGTCCCACCCAACTGCTCCACAACAACATTTTAGAATGTAAAAAAAAAAATATATTAATAAATAAATAAACAAAAAAGGCCTCCCCGACCTCCAGTCTGAGTAAAATGTAAAATGTAAAAAAATAAAAATAAAAAGGCTCAGTTTGTTCAGCTAAGAAGGTGCAGAAGGTGAGAGGGTAAGGGTGACAGTGGGGTCGTTATGAAGATCAGGAATCGTAAAGGAAAATATTTTCTCAGTAAACTCACAAAACAATTAAATTTCCTGTAAAGCTAAAAGCATTATGAACAAAAATGTATATAAACAACAAGCTGATTATGGGGTCTCTGGCTGTGTCTCTCTCTGCCTAGCCTCTGCCTTTCTCTTCTTAGTTATGGGGAATTCTCCACTGTATGACTCTGGATGAAAGGCATGGCCCGCTTTCCACTGCAGGCTGTGATAGAGGCTCAGCCAATCAGACACTCAGCCCAGGACCCTGAATCAGGGACAGAGGCAAGTCCATATTTGTGTCATCAGCATCAAGTCTCCAGCGGCAGAGTGGGCAAGGTGCCAGGAGTGACTTTCACCATCCAACGTCAGTACTGGCAGGGTCCTCACCAGGAGGTTCCTACAGTGTAGTTTGGGCTTGTTGCCTATTCCCCCTTGGAGCTGCTCTATTTTCAGAGTCTAATTGTATATCTTTTCCAATGATTCCGTTATCTACAACATATCCTTTCAAAACATTTATTTTCTGCTGGAATGAGCCAGTCACTTTCTGTTGCAAGCACCCAAGAATCCCTGACACTACACTGGGAAAACTACTTGCAGCATTTTACAGACCAAAGCAAAATATCCTGAAAATGTAAATGATTCTAACAAATTCCACAAGGAAAGATGCATATTCCCATAGAAAAAAAGGGCAAAGGACATGAACAGACAATTCACCAAAGAGGAAATAGAAATGGCCAACAAACGTAGGAAAGACATTTGCCCTCACATTTCTGAGATAAAAAAATTTCAAATATTGTTGAGAATTCTTCTGGTATACTGACAGAAATTAAAAGAGTGCTAATGCTCGGTGGTGGTAAGCTTGTAAGGAACAAGTTATTGTTGGGGGTATAAAATGATATAAACTTCCTGGGCTGTGGGGGAAGTCTGATACTGTGTATCAAAACTGAAACTGGGGCCAACCCCGTGGCTCACTGGTTGAGCGTGGTGCGGGCAACACCAAGCCAAGGGTTACAATCCCCTTACCGGTCACAACAACAACAACAACAACAACAACAACAACAACAAAATAAACAAACAAACAAAAAAACTGAAACTGTTCCTTTTAGCCCAGCAATTTTGCTTATAGGATTTTATCCTGAAAATGGGCTGTGGCCCATGAAGTTTAGTCTCCAAATGGTGTCTTAGAATATACAGTTTATGGAATTGGAAGTAAATTCCTAGTTGAAAGTAATTTCAAAATAACTCAAGTCTTTTCCTTATTTGGCTCAGGATGGGCTCTCATGGAAAGATGGGCTCACAGAATAATATATTAGATCTCTTTCCATTCTCTGCCACAATTCACTGTGCCTGAACATAGTAACTGGGATCCTCAAACACTCTGTACCAAAGGGTTTGTCCTGGCCCCAGGCACCTCCTCCTCCTCTCTCTCGTTGGACCGAGAGTGTGTCTTCCCTAAGGGCGCAGGAGGAGGAGAGGTAAAGAAAGGGAACATTAACAAATTAATAATTCTTGCACTAATCTCATCTCAAAATAAGTAGAACGGGGTTCCAAGTGTTGTATCTCAGTCCCTGTGCACCCTCCCCTCAAGACTTGGCACCTGCTGCTGCTCTGCGCACACTGCTCTTCCTCCAGATAAATAAACAGGGCTTGCTCTGACCATCCCATTCAGGTCTTGGCTCATTTGTCATTTGTAGTGGATTGAATTATGTCCCTCCAAAACTCGTTGAAGCTTAAATTGTGTCCCCCAAGTATTATGTGTTGGAGGCTTAGCTCCCATTGTGACTGTTGTGAGGGTGGGAAATCCTACTGTGGTGGTTGAAAGGTAGAGCCTTGAAGAGGTGATTGGATTGTGGGACCACACAGTAATGAATGGGTTGGAAATGGTGGCCAGGGGCGTGGCTCTGAGGGCTTTAAAAGAGGAGAGTCTCTCTCTCTCTCTGCTTCCACCATCTTGCAGTGTGAGACCCCTGGGTCACTGTCGCCCCCACCACATGGACTATGGACTTCCCAGCCTCAGAAACTGTGAGCAATAAATTTTGTTTTCTTTGTAAATCACCCAGTTTGAGGTATTTTGTTATAAGCAACAAAAACAGACTAATACAATATCCTCCCCGTGAGGCCTTCCCTGGCCACCCATTTAAATCGCAACACGCAACTCCCTAGTATTTCCCATTCCTCTTCCTTGCTTTTTCTCCATGGCACTTATCAGCTAATACTCTATATATTTTATTCATTCATTCATTGTCCATGTCTCCCCTTCCTCCCCAGTGGAACATAAGCTCCATAAGGGAGGGGTTTTTTTGCCTCTTTTGTTCTCTGCTTTATTCCCAGTGCCTAGAAGAGAAGCTGACACAGAGTAGATGCTCCAAAACTATTTGTTAGTGGAAAAATATCCTTGTTAATATTTATAGTAAAGAAAACAAAACTAAGTGTTCTGTAATTGTAGATTTGTTAAATAAGTAATACCACATTCACATAATGGACTGTTAGCACACTATGGTAGGAAGAATAATGACCACCCAAAGATATCAGGTCCTAATTCCTAGAAACTGTAAATGTAATCTTATTTGGAAAAAGAGCCTTTATAGATGTGATTAAGTTAAGAAATTTGAGAAAGGGGCAATTATCCTGGATTACCAGTGGGCCCTAAATGCAATACACATGCAGAGGGAGAATTCACATACACATGGAGGAGAAGGGAATATGAAGCTGAAGCAGAAAAAGATTTAAAGGCTGGAGTGATGCAGCCACAAGCCAAGGAATGCCGCAGCCACCAGAAGCTGGACGTCCTGATTTCCATCTAGTGCTACTGAGTTTAGACTTCTGGCCTCCAGAGCTGTGAGAGAATAAATTTCCATTGTTTCTAGATACCAAATGTGTGGTCACTTGTTAAAGCAGCCACAGGACATTCATACACACTCCTAATGTTTAGATTATTATTTGGGATTACACTAGAATGAAATTTGCTCTTATAAAAGAGTTACCCCAACTGTCAAAATGCCTCAATTCCTTCACTTTTGTAAATTAAACTTTTTATTTTGAGATTATTGTAGATTCACCTGCAGTGTAAGAAATAATGCAGAGGGATCCCATGTACCTTTTACCTATGGTACATGGGGCTACATCTTGCAAAACGATAGTGCACTATCATGATGAGGTTTTGTTACCAGCCAGTGGGGTCAAAGTCCTGGCTCCCTTCTTTGCCTTTTCTGATACCACCTCCACAGGAGTATTGGGGTGCCTCATTACCACCTCGTGAGGCTGGAAATCTAGGGTCCCTCTTGGTTTTTGCTGGTGCACATGGGTGGGGCCACAGTTTTTTCTTTGTGTCTGGCTGGAGTAGAGCAGTTATTGTCCAAAGATTTTCTGTTTTGGTTGCCCCTTGCTTCGTCATTTGGCTAGAAAGAGCAGGCTTTCATTGGATCGTTTTTTCACCTGTGCCTGTTGGCATTTCTGGGTTGCTGGCTTTTTCAGTTCCAAGTCTGGGATAAATAAACAAAAAGAAATGGATCCCTAGTCGATCCATCTTCTCTCCACCTTTCAGAGTCTTCTTAGGTTTGTTTTATAGATAATGTGCAGGGGGTTTAGTTGTACTTACTGGGAAGAATACGTCTACTCCATCTTCTTGTAGTGGGAAATCATATATTTAAGTGTGAACAAATTCTGTTTTATTTGGAGTTTTCCACTGACAGGAACAATGAAGGAATGGAATAGTTGGAAAGCTCCAAAAAGCAAAGAAAGTGACTTTCTCTAAGGTTTCAGTTCTACAGTCATGCTCACCCTCCTTTAATACTTACGTGCATAATTTCTCATATAATATTATACTCCGCACATGCTTTTAGCTCTTTTCTGCAGGCTCAGCTTTTCCAATTCTTTGGCAAAGACTGCATCTTATGCTCTTTTTTTTCAACCTGGTTAACCACACAGGAGGTGTCTAATAATTGTTCATTGAATGCATAAAAACAATATCTACCACAGACCAAGTAATATGGGAGTCTTAGGGGTATGGAGGGAACAAAATCACTATGTCCAGAAGGACGATAAAGTCTAGTACAGAGTGAATTATCCCTGGTGTCTCTTTTATGTCAAGTCCCCCAACTTGATTTTGTGTGACATAAATGAAAAGTTCGCTCACCCTATGGAACCCAATCCCTAATCACAGCATGTGGTGCTCTGGACTGTTTCGTAAGTTGACTAATGCTTGTATGTGATGAAGGCTGGCAGATTCTATAGGTTCATTGCTCACACATTTCTTTTTGATTATTCTCCAGTAAAGGCTCAGATACTCTAGACACCTGGAATAAGAAGATTTTACAAAGTAAGCTCTTTACCATATGGAGGCATGTAGGCTAACCCATATATTAGCCCCATAGAGTACTTCTGATGGGGTCTGAGGAAGACAAGGACAGATGAACCTACACGTAAATCACACACTTACATCTTACCTTGTAGACTGACAGCTTCAACAGGCTATCCGTGGTGAACAGAGATGACCATAGGTCTGTGGCACTACAGGACTCCTGGAATAACACAGCAGGGACTAAGGCCTTCAGGGTTTCTTTCTGAGTACCAAAACCCCATAGACAATAACTTTTTCTCTTTGAGTCTTTAAGGCTGAAAGATGTCATCTGCTGTAGGCTTTAACATGAATGGGGTAAAGGAATGGGATTATCTTTGTTTCTAGAATACAGATAATGCTAGGATTGGGGCCATCTTGTTTTAATTTTGACTCCTCCTTGACTCTTAATTTTGACTTTTCCATAAATGGTTAATCCCTTTGTACCTCTTTGTGAGGACATCATCACTTGAATGTTGTGAACGAGACATATCTATCAGTAGAGTTTTTTTTGATGTGAGGTACACGCATATGAAAAAGTACTGTCCTTGGGTTTCTAAACTACAAAGTTTAATCTTCATTCCCCAGTGTCTGAACTCCTGGTTGATTAATTCATATCAAATCTTCACACTTTCAGTAGTTTTCTCTTTTTCATTCCCAACCCAAATCTCAAGGACAATATATAGAAATTAACTTTTGAGTTAGAATGGGGGAAATTGTGTTAAATTCCTTCAGAGAATTAAAATGGAGTTAAATGTAATATTTGCCGACTCACAATGCTTTTGCATGCAGTTGCCCTTGCCATTTTTATTTTAATCCTCTATATCTGCTTTTATAGAAACTACTTTAATTTAGATTTTCAAGTGTTTTACAATAACGTTTAGTACAGAGAGAAAATGACTGGTTATAGGGAAAGTTTACCTAGGTTGGATGACCCTTGTGAGTGGGTTGGACTTTTACCATTGCTACCGGAATCTGTAGCTTCTATCTGACTAATAATAAGGGGCACTTGATGATGGTTAATTCCAGGTCCTAGAAAAACAATATAGTTAATTTTTTTAACAGCAAAACTTTTGAGTTGACAGACCTTTAAGAACACATTTTAAGTGTGGCAAATCTGTAATAATTAAAAAAAACTTAGTATTTGACCCTGCAATTCTGATATTGACAGCTTTTTAAATAAATTCAGTTAGTGAATTCTGAGGATTTGTTTACCATCTTTATGTATCCCCTGGACATTTCAGGGAGAATTAAGTGAAAGGATGAATGTGAAAGTAGATTGTAAGCTGTAAGCACGGCTTAGTGTGCTCATCTTTATAATTTCTGCGATCACTGTCACCACCATCACCTCTACCACTTTACCGGTGTCAAGTCGAATCTCAGCTATTGCAAACTCATTTCCTTCCTCACTTTGCTTCAGTAAGCTGAAAATCCTCTCTGAGCAGTTGCTGTCTTCCATCGCTCCAGTCTTGCTCTCCTTCTTCAAACCCCTCCTCTGTCTTTCAGATCAAGCGACCTCACATTTTTCCAAAAGATTCATTGTCTCCTCTAAGGCTTTTTCCTTGGCCCTCACAACGATGTCAGAAACGCCCAGCGCCAGTGATGGCTGATGACAGGAACTCATCTCTTTCCTGCTGCCTGTTGGTTCTGCCTTTCACCACTCCGTTCTTCCCAGGGCAAAGGCTCTCTGCTTGCACTGAGACATCCCTCCGAGGACTGGCCTCCCTGTCTGATTCGTTATGGGCAGCATCATTGCTATTTATGGGTGAGGCACAGTGGACGTTAACATGCTGGGTTCTTGATCTAGAAAGGCGGCACAGGGAACTGACTTTCCCAGACCGCCCTCTGGGGTAGTTTTGTGTGATGAGCCGTCACCCAGGTTCTCCCCTTGCCCGTAGGAACACATTTGAGAAACAGGTATTGTAGCTTCTCTCTGTCACCATGGAATAGTGTTTTCCTTTGGTTTCTTTCTGCATTGCTTTCTGTACCTCTCAGCTTCTGGTATGCCTATTACTAAGCACCCCATTTTCAGAAAGTGGCTGGCTCCAACTTTTGACACCTGAGTGATAATATAAACTGTAGGTGCTTAGAGGAAGTTATTTAAATGGATCTCAGAAAGTTTCTTTCGAGTCTTTTTGGCTATCCTAATTATAACAACTACTTATTGCAGTCATTATGTACCAGGCTCTGTGCTAGGTGCTTTACATGTATGTCTTTACAACAATCCTGCAATTTATATAATCCCTATTTTATGATGGAGGAAATCTGGCATCTGAGAGGTAAAGAAACTTGCCCTAAGAAGCAAAACTTTGCAAATGACAAAGTTCAGATTGAAATTCCAGCCTGCCTTTTCTCCCATACCACTCTACAGACCCCTCCCCCCAATCCAAATTTGGTGCTCCCTACTACAAACTTTTTTTCCCTCCTCCCTAATTAATTTTCCTATTCTCTAAGTTTTATTTGTCAGGAAAAAAGCAAGACATTTGCTTAACTAAATTAATTTGTGTTAAGCTATTGATGACTCTTACCCTTAAAAGAAGAATGTGTCAGCTCAAGTTAATCATTAATTTGTGGAACATGTGAGAAAACTATCTTGGAGGAGTGCCCTTTTGTTCTTAGCCCAAGTCACCAAACGCTTCCCCATCCCAGCACACACACATGGTTGTGTAGGCGCGCGCACACCCTGAGGAATAAAAGGTTAACAATTTGAAGCTTGCTTTGTGCTGACCCCAGATTTAGCCAATTGAGCTAAGTGGCTCAGTAAGTATTGACAAACTAAGACCTGGGCCTTGGCTTATATATGGGAGTTAAGGTTGGTTTTAATAGAGTCTACTCAAAAAGCTACTGGCCTTTCCAATTAGCCAGAGAATATAGGACACTTTATGTTCAATACTTCAAGTTTAGCCACTAGAGAAAAATTATTTGCAAAAGAACTGCTAAGAGACCTGACATAGGAAACACTACATCAATATACAGTTTTTTTTTTTCTTCTTCTTTCTCCCTCTCACTCTCTCTTTCTGTTTGAGACTTTCCAACCCCCTCTGAGTGAAGACTTGCTATTGAAAACCTTGAATAATATGTTAAGGCTGTATAACTATATATCTAATCATATCCCTAAGTCTTTTTGAAAATCATTTTATTTTAAATTATATTTAAAATGCACAACTACAGGCACACTGTAAAAATTTATTTTTAATGATACAGAAATACATACAATAAAAAAACAAAATTGCTTATCATTTTTATTCTCATTTCCTTCCTTTCCTCCAAATAAACCAGTACATAGTTGTACAGCTGTCTGGACCTTTCTCTATCATTTACGTACAGTTAGTTTATACACAGATGTATTTTTTATTTATGTGGCTGAGTTTATACTGAATATAATAAAATTTACTTTAAGGTACCTTTAAGATAGTTCCACACCAGTTCATATAAATACTTACCTTGTCCTTTTAAATAGCTATTTAATACTATTTAATATTTTATAAATGTACAATAATTTATATAACCATTTTTCTATTGGAAGATTTTGGGTGTTTCCAAATATTTACTATCACTGGCATTATTGGATTAACCCAAATATTTTTTAGGAGAGATTCCTAGAAGTAGAATTGCTAATCAAAGTCTTCCTAAATTTCTCTGAATAATTAGCTTATTTTCTAAAAGCCCACTTCATTCACAAAATCAAACAGGATTAGATGAGTTAAGACATGAAGCCAGAAAAGCATAATCTTTCCAACCTTAAAATATTGATATGGAATAATGGCTTTAGAATCAGATTATGTATTCTAATATCATACTATGCACCAACACACTTCTAGATACAGCATTTCATAGAAGTAGATCTTGTATAATGTTAGAGTTGAAAGGCATTCTAGGTATGGTGGGAATAGGCAATAACAACAATGTTAGTAACAGCTAGCATTTATTGAGCACTTGGTTTGCACCCTTTTACTTGATTACTTCATTTAGTCCTCACAAACAATAAATGCTATGCTTTGGAAAGCTTGTATGCTTTCAGGCAAGTTATTTTAGCCTCAGTTTCTTCCTTCTGCTATGAAAAGAGAGGACTCACACTGGCACTAGCTTTTGGAAGTCAATTGTACTCATCTCTTCCCAACTGGTTCAGATGTTGATAGCTTGAAGACAGCCATGGCGGAGGTATTTATACCATAGAAATTGGCAAATGCTACAAATCAGGGTTCCCCCAGGCCAGTAAGTTAGCCCTTACCCCAACCCCCAAAACCTTCATGAGCGTGGCCAGCCCTTATGTACGCCCTCCCCTTTCACTTCAGTATGTCCACCTGTGTCCATCAATATTTAAATTCAGATTTGGCTCCTCCCCTCCTGCTGCCTCCCCTCCCCTCCCTCACCCACCCTGATTTCCCCAAACACCAGCTCTCTCTCACCCCTCCCACATGCCCATGGAAGGGTGGAAGAATAGGAGAGATGGAAACAGAAACCAGTAATTTAATGCCAACCACACTTTACTGAATATATTTCACAGCACACGTTAAACAAAGAATTCTACTAATTCAATAGAGGGGTTTACTGGGAAAGCAGGTACCTCAATTTGTATTCAACACGGAATGGACATCTGTAAAGCTACCTGATTACACCAATTGCCAGGTTACCCCAATAGCTACGCTAAAGCCAAAACGTTTCATTATTTTAGTTATACTAAGTTTCTACTTGTATTGTCAGGGCTAGGGCTCACACCCTTCAAACCCATTGTACAGATTGGATCACCAGACCCCTCACATGCCAGGCTGGGTCACCAGAACCCTCACATGCCAGGCTGGGTAACCAGACCCCTCACACGCAGGTCCACAAGCTAGGTAATTGGGAAAGGTCCCGGTAGTCACTGGCAGACGACACAAGCTCAGTCCTCAGCAGCAATAGCTTACAGCAGCCTCCAGCAGCAGCGGTGGCTGTGGCCTCCTGGAGGGTCCCAGAGGGTCCCAGAGCATCCTGGAGGCTCTGGCAGCAACAGCTTGCGGCAGCAACAACCTCCAGCAGCAGTAGCAGCATCCAAGGGGCAGGTGGAGGGGGAGCATGTGGAGCAAATCCACTCGTCCTTCATACTTAAGTCCATAACCCAGGACACCTGGGTACACATGCCCAATGACATCAGACAATAGCCAAGGAACATCTGGGTGCATGCAGATTTATATCAAATGCTTGGCAAGATTCTGAACATCTGAGGGGCCCTGAGCATTTTCCTTCATTTTCCCTACGCCATCCTTTGTAGGAAAGAAGTAATCATGGTGCACATAGGTCCACATAGGCAGTGGACTGGCCTGTCATTTAGTGGACTAAACTGTCATTCCAGAGCTCCACATCCCATTCTGCAATATAAGTCACATCCATGTATGCAACTTGAACCAATTCCTCCCCGGTTAAATATCTACCAACATACCATTGCTTGTTATGAAGATTCAACTAAATAATATATGCACTGTGCCTGGCACACAGTAAGTGTTCAGTGATGTTAATTCCTTTCCTTGTTTAGGTGAGGAAGCTACAGTCCAGAATAGTTTAGTGACTTGACCAAGGTTGTCAGCTTGTTACTAACAGAGTAGAGAACCTGGGGCCTGTGACTCAAAGGAAGAGGTATTTCTATGAAACCAGTGGTTCTCAAAGTGCAGTCCAAGGAGACCTGAACAAACCTTCACTTTTCCAACTATACGTCTGTGTGATGCTGGGTTTTCTTCATATACTTTATCCAAAACAGCATAGCACAACAAATTAAATGCAGAAGCAGATATGAGAAGCCTACCTATTCTATTAAGCCAGCAGTAAAAAGGTTGCAAAAAAAGACATACTTCTGACCAAGTATTTTATTTTGAGAAAGTTATTTTACATTAAAATATGTTATTTGTGATACCACTTGTTAGCGAGGTTATCTTGAAATAAATTCCTTTTTTAGTTTTTAAAAAATGTATTATTATTTTTTTACATTCTAAGATGTTGCAGAGCAGGGGGAGGGGAAATAGTGAGGGGACAGAGGTGGGGTGGGGGGTGGGGCTGGCCTGGTTTCTGAGGGAGGGGTGGGTGTGACTGAGGCCCTCAGGCGTGCCCACCCCAGCTCGGGAGTTGAAATAAATTCCTAATAAAATGTTTTTTCATTGTCTCATTTTGCATTTCTAATATGATATATATATTTCTCTAAAGCATAGTACCTAGAGACATAACCCACATAAACAAAAGCTCTTTTGCATCCTTAATTTTTGAGTGCAAAAACATCCTAAAACTAAAAACTTTGAGAATGACTCTGTGAAACCATCCTGTCCTCCCCCATCCCCCAAACAATATAACACTTTGTGTATCAAATAAGGAGAAGGAATTACAACTACTAACAATCTTTAATTTTTGTATAATCTAAAACGTGCTAGAATATAACATTTTGAATCTGGGAACTTTGAAAGTGCCAGAATTGAAAAACAGCTGGGTTAATGTTGATGTATTGGGCCTGCTCTAGGCTTTAGCAGTTGTGATGGTTACTTTTATGTGTCAACTTGACTGGGACATCGTGCCCAGATATTTGGTCAAACATTATCCTGGATGTTTCTGTGAGGCTGTTTTTGAATGGGATTTACATTTAAATTAGTGGGCTTTGAGTAAAGCAGATTGTTCTCTGTAATGTGAGTGGGACTCATCTAGTCAGTTGAAGGCCTTAACAGAAAAAAACCTGACCTCCCCCAATCACGAAGGAATTCTGCCAGCAAACTGCCTTCAACTGCAGCAGTGGCTCTTCCCTGGGTCTCCAGCTTGCTGGCCCACCCTGCAGATTTTGGATTTGCCAGTCTCTGTAATTGTATGAGCCAATTCCTTAAAATTACTCTCTCTATCTCTTCCTATATATGTGTATGTGTATGCGTGTGTATGTATACGTATATGTGTATGTGTGTGTGTGTATATCTATGTATGTATATGTAAATGTATATGTATACACGCAAGTCGAGTATCCCTTGTTCCAAATGCTTAGGACCAGAATGTTTCAGATTTTAGATTTTTTCAGATTTTGTTATATTTGCAGAATGCATACCAGTGGAGCATCCCTGATTTGAAAATCCAAAACCAGAAATGTTCCAGTGAACAGTTCTTTTCAATGTCATGTAGGCTCTCAAAGTTTTGGATTTTGGAGCATTTTGGATTTATATATATACTCATGTATATTTATACACACACACACCTTATTGGTTCTGTTTCTCCTGAGAACCCTAATACGGAAGTGAAGTAGGAGACAGGTTAGGGCACAATGACTTGACGGGTTGAGGCCTTTGTTCTAGGAGGGTGGGGCCATCTTTCTCTACCTTAGTTGCTTCAGGGACAGGTCAGAGGGTCTTCAGCTAGAGAGGGCATATCCTGTGAGCAGGTCAGACCATGGGCCCTCTTTCCCTTGCACCCCACTTCTCACCCGCTATGCCACACTGAGGAGGCTAAATTAAGGTTCCTTAGGTTCCTCATTCATGTTGGAAATTTTTTCAGAAAACTGTATATGTATATATATATACACATATGTATTTGTGTGTGTATATATATCTCCCCACAGGAAAACTTAAGTGGAAATGGGCTTTGGTTAAAAAGCGTCAATTAATCTACATGCCATCAGAATCTTCTCAGGGTGGTTGGGGGGGAGATGTAAAAGGAGCACGAGGACAACAAAGTGTCTAAGCAGAGGGCTGTCCCAGGTCCTGAGTGGGCCAGGCAGGTAGGGGGCTGAGGAACAGACATTTCACCACTCTCAAATTTGGTTAGGGTTGGTTAGCCCTAATAACCATTTAGTTGTCATTTGACACAGTATTTTGTTGTTGTTGTTTCAATCTGAATATGTTGGAACTAGTTTCTTAGGGGATTCATCAGTTGAGCTCTCTTAGACTCTTGGCCATGGGCCATAAAATGCACTTGACTGAGTATGATATAAATACCTTCCACTCCATTGATGTATTGATTTGTTTTCATTTTGCTGTCTCTATGTACCATACACATCCATCTCTCAGCTAAGTTCCCAGAGATCAAGGGCTGGCTTGAAGAAATTCTTTATAAACAATATAGCAGCCAAAAGAGGGAAAGCCTTTATATTTATTCAGTGCCTAAAATTTTGCAGGCATTTAAATATTAAGCTTATCCAATATTCACCACATTTAGCAGATGATGAAACTGAGTCTTAAATAGGTTATAGATGCAGTGTGGGATATTATTTTAAAAAGCATTTCCCACTGTCTTCTCTTTTCTCGGTAGGTTAGGAGCTTACTGCTGGTTGGTTGGTCTCCTTGAAGCTGTCCTACCATTAAGACCAGGCACAAGACTGAGGTGGACCAGCCCAAGGAGGGGAAGAGGAATGCAGGTAAGTGAAGGAGAAGGAAGTAAAAGGAGAGCGAAGAACAGACACAGAAACTCCCCAAATAGTAAATCTGAAACTAAAATATTCTGAGCAGTGTTGAATATACGATTGTAACCATTTTTCCTACTTCTGAGTGGGAATGGGAGCTAGAAATTAAGTTATTAGCATGTTTCAAATTTCTTTGATCACTACCCACCATAAGCAATATATTTGATGTTATAACCAGTAAAACACACACATGCATTCATATATGTATATATATTCACGTATATATAATATATATAGCTAAAACAAGTTTCATGGAGCAATACTTGACCCTTACCATATGCAACGCACCCTATTATTTTCTATTTTGTTCTATTTCTTTTTTCAAAGTTTGTTTATCTTACATTGAATTTATGACCCATTAATGATCACCAACTTTGGAAAATACAGTTATAGAAAAGTTATTTTTTGAACCATTTAATTAACTTGTTTAAGGTCATGTAGTATAAATGATGGATCTAGGATGTACCCCACATTTATTATGCTGAGTGTGAATGAGCCCCAGGGAAAATTAACACCCTGAGTCAGAGGTACCCAAGATACAACCAGTCCTTCATCTCACACTTTTCCAGTTCAAGGAGAATACATATTTCCTCCTCCTACTACTGTGATCCCATCTGCTTTCAGCTACAAAATGTTTTTTCCTAGACAAGTTATGGAACTACAGAGCTGCTGGCAAAATCTGAAGAACTTTATTCAGGAACTATCAAAGAGAATAAAGGAAAAGGACATTCTCTCCACTGTAAAGGGAATTTCCTATGTGGGTGTACCTTTTGTTGAGGAAAAAAATATAATATGCACCAAATTAAGGAGGGCAGGAGGTAAAAACTGTCTTCCCTCTAGGCCACCTAATGCTGCATCCAGCCAGTCCCATCTCCTCTGGGATGAGGATGACGGGGTGGCGCTGAGCCAGGAGCAAAACAAGGCAATTCTTCCTTTACTGACTCGCTACTCCCTTTCCCCACACTCTGCGCCCTCTTGGTAGCTTTTTCCCCTCTCTGTTCATTTCTTTCACAGTTTTTCTCTTGTCAGTTTTACTTTGGGGTGGGCCATAATGTTGCAAAAAATTGAAAAATAAAAAATCTTACCTTTCCACAAGGCAAGTACTGTGGATTGTATTTGTGTCCCCCAAAATCCATGTATTAGAAACTTAACCCCCACTGTGACAGTGTTAGGAGGGTGGGAAATCCTATTATGGTAATTGAAAGGTGGAGCCTTGAAGAGGTGATTAGATTGTAGGACCGTGCAGTAGTGAATGGATTAATAAGTTGATGGTTTAATGGTGGTCATGTGTGTGGTTCTGAGGGTCTTAAAAGGAGGGCGCATGAGTAGGTTAGTCTCTCTCTGCTCTGCCATTCTGCCATAAGACTCCTGTGTCTCTGTCACCACCACCAAGACTGTCACTAGATGTGCTCTCTGGACTTTGGACTTCCAGCCTCTGAAACTGTGAGCAATAGATTTCGTTTTCTTACAAATTACCCAGTTTTGGGTATTTCTGTTATAAGCAACAGAAATAAACTAATACAGCAGGTTAGTGATTCTTTTCCTGGGGAGAAAGGGTGGTTATCCAGGAATCTGACTTCCCAAGCATCTCATTTAAGCAAGTTGGAAGCTTTTATCTTCAATACATCTCTCTTCTCCCTTCTGAGTGTTTCTAGGCTGCAGTGGTCACTTTCGGGAAGGATTTGAATAAACATGGTCTGAAATTTCCCTAGTACTTCCAGTTGCTTGTCTGTTCAGCTACCCCATGGAGATTCCTTTCATTTCTACTGCTGGAACAGGGAAAGGGGTTGGCTGGGTCACGCTGTCAATCCATGACCTACCAGCCCAGAGTGATCTGGACCCTGCCTTTCTCTTACTTTCTCACTCAGGCTCTGAACTTCAGTCACTCTGGTCTTAAGGTTTTCTGAACAAAAATGAGTTCATTCCTGACTGAGGGACTCTGCAAAAGCTGTTCCTCTTCCCATAAATCTCTTTACATAGTTAGTTCCTTCTCATCACTTGGGGCTTAGCTTAAATAGCACATTCTCAAGAAGAGTTTCCTCAATTATACCCTCTACAATAGGTCTCCTTTGTTATTCTCTTTTGGCCCTTGGTTTCTTTCGTGATACCAACCACAATTTGTGAATAGATTGTTTTTGAGTTTTGAATCAAGATGGCGCAATAGATGGTCCCCAGCATCACTCTCTCCCACAATTGACCAATTTACAACTATTAAAAAGCAACGACAGCCAAGCTGGGGCCACTAGGGCTCAGGGGAAGAGGAGGAGAGAACTATGGAGTGCATGAAGGTGGGAGAAGCTGTGATGAGATAAAAAAAGGACCCTTTTGAACCTCAGCCATTTCAAGCCTGGCTCTGGTGAACCCATGGAGCAAGAGGAGGCAAAAGCTGCAGCTGTGCCCTTTGTGTGAAGCTGCTTGGAGACTGCAGGGGAGAGGAGAGCCTTGGTGGCCCCCAGGCGAGCAAGACCACTGACAGGTTTCCTGTGGACCCACATGGGAGCAAGGGGCCACAGACAACTGAGAAAAGGAGCCACTTAGAGGCTGGTGAGTCATTGCAAGGGACAGACGCATGGCCCGTCCCATGGGAAGTGTTTGTAGTGCACGTGGTGGGGGAGACATGCCCACTGGGGTAACATTGGGGCACAGCATGGACAACTGATCTGCCCTCCAATCAGCACAGGCCCACTCAGTTGAGAATGGTCAGGAATATAGAACTGCAGGGGTGCAGTTTGCTGAAAAGACTCAGGCCCAGATCAGTTTCCATACAACCCAGGTGTACTTGACCTCACAAGACCTGGAAGTGCTTACAAGGTCAACACTTAAAATCTGAGCTGCACAAAAAAAAACTTCCCCAGGGAATTAGCAGCAAAGCAGCAATTTAGCTCAACCACAGGCTGAAGTGTTGGTCCCCACAGGAAGTTCCCCCATTTTAGGGGGGAAAGCAAAGGAAAACAAATTAGTGCAGAGTTTAAGTAGTGGGAGCAGCAAATAATCCAACACAGAACTGAAAGAAAACACAAAAAGCCCACAGATCAGAGACAAAGTTCTGATACTAACCAGTAAAGGTCTGACACCACCAAAGAACACCTATAAAACCTAGAAGAGCTGGGAGCCCCTTGTGCTCCCAAGCCAGGGTGGGGGGGCCAAGGTCCTCAGCCATGCCTCCCTCGCATCCTGCCCTCCACAACTGGGCCAGCAAATGAGCTATTGTGTGCCAGCCCTGCCACCCCACCTTAACCTCTGTACCCCTAACCCCCTCTCCCTACCCCTCACTGCTCTGCTACAACATCTTAGAATGTAAAATAATAATAACAATAATAAATAAATTAAAAAATAAAATTAAAAAACAGAAAACGCTCCAAGAAAAAAAATAGTTTGTCTTTTTTTCTGCCTCCTCCACTAAATTGAAAGCATTCAAAAGACATACTCATCCTATGAAGCAGAGTGTTATCCCGCTTTTTACACATTAAGAAATCTCATTTGTCTTGTGATTATGATACTGTTGGTAACCTTCAACAGAATAAGCACTTTGCCAGGCTCTTCTTTCCCCTCCACTAAATTTATTCATTTAATCATTCACTCATGTGTTCACTCATCTAATTAATACATATTTATTGAGCACCTACTTAGTTACTTTGCACCAGACACTGCTACAATGATGAACAAGGCAGTGCAGTTCCTGCTCACTTCCCTCCATGTTGCAATCAGCCAGAATGATGGTTCTAAGGTGCATTTTCTGCTAAAAACCTTCATCAGCTTGCAAATGCCTTCTGGATGAAATTTGAACTCTGTGGTTTGGAGAGCAGTTGCAGGCCCTCTGTGACTATGACCATGACCAGCCCCTCTTTCCTCCCAACCACATTTTTTCTGCTTTTCTCCCACCCTAGACTCTTCTCTCTCTCTTACACATGCACACACACAGACTCACTCACACACTCACACACGGCCTGGGAAAATCACAATGGTGGCTTCTGGGATGCTCACAGAGAATCTTAGTAGATATGTATCTCTGCTGGTTGGTCAGAAAGCTGTTTGCTCCTACCTGTTGGGCTGTGGGCTTTTTCTAATTAAGATCTCAGTCCAGGTGCAGCAAATTACAGGTTGATCTGGCCCCATAACTCCAGGGCAGGCCTCTATAAAGAAGCCCCATTTTGCCAGGTCACAGTGTGGCTAGTGGTGTCAAGAATGGCACGAACTTCCCTCACCCCAAGAATGCTAAATGTCTACAAAGTGCTAAAAAAGAGGATATCAGGAACCACAAACCTAAAAGCTTTGTATCAAGAGGCTCTTCCTCTTGGTGAGCAGAACCTTGAGTTCATGCCTTAGGAGGGCCAGAGAGACAAATTTAAGCCTTTGCAGTTTGTAAATATACTTATTTCTTATTCTCAGTTCCAGGTCTCTTCTGGGTTGCTGCTGCAGACCCTTATAAAACTTTCTCCTTTGTATTTTGTGCTACATGGGGCTTGCTTTTCTTTTTTATTAGAGGAATATTGTGCATAAAGGACTAAGGGAAGGGATTTCTTCAGCTTTTCTGGAAACTTGTAGTTCCTTGTCTTCTACATGCTTTATGCTTTGGTTTCTTCATCTATAGAATGGGAAATTAGCAAAATTAATGAACCTTTATTTTTCATAAAATGAAAGGAAAGGTGCTGTGCAAGTAATATGCTATGGAATGATAGCAGTTTGTTAGTGTTTATAAACATAATTTGAATTTTCAACTAATTGGAATTAATCCTGTTTATAAGAAAAGACCTTTCCAATTAAATTACTGGTGTGTGACTTTGGGTGGCAGAAGCCTTTATTTTGCTTTTTTTCTAATACAGTGAGCTCCTACTCTCTTTTGGGTAAATTCTTAATTTGCATCTTGCTTCGGCCAGATTCGATGATGCAGTCTCACCTTTTATTTAGTCTCTCTAAACATTCTTATCTGTATTAGAAAATTTTCTTTGATACTATGCCTCTTCTCATTATTGAAAATCACTTGACAGCTGAAGGTTAATAGCAATGTTTATTCAAGATAATGTTACAATGTGCTTTAAGATTTCAAAACAAAAACAAATAACCTTTCATTAGACCACTATTTTAGTGACTCATATTTTATTTTTATCCTGGATGCATGATGTTCCTTTTCTTTATGAATGAAAATTATCTTGAACACTGCTAGCCCTGAATGGTGATGAAATACAAAGCCACTGACATTTCAGTTTTCTCATAAGTTAATGGCCACCTGGTTTTAACACTGAGCAATGTTTTAATGCTATCACCCCACTTATAAGCCTTTTAACCCTGGTATAATACTTTCTTTTTTTGAAAAGTAAAAGATTTTTGACAGTCCTACATATATTTGAATTTAAACTTCAGTTACTTTCTAAAGTGTTAGTCACTAAAGTCATACATATAAGAATATGTAAATTCAAGTATCAATTTGTCCCTTTCTAACTGGTGCCAATAAAATTAGCAGACACAGAAGGCTGGAGTATGTTTTGACCTGCTACGACCTATTTATTCACTTGATGGCTTTGGGATGCTTTGGATTTGAACTCATTTGGCTTTGGATCCAGACAGTTCATTGCAGTCTGGAATCATCCAAGCTGATTTCTTCTGATTCAAGAATGTCCTTAGACAAGAGGAAAAAAATTAGATTATACCTCCCTCATTCTAAAATAAAGGGTTCCGAATAATTCAGGCAGAGGTGCTAGCTGTCCTCTGTAAACCTCTTCCTATTCTCCAGGTCCCATGATAAATTGATTAAAATCCTGGAGGCAGATTTCAAGATGATATTTAAGTATATAGTATATTACTGTCATTAGCAAGTTCTTAATAAATAACAATTCCCCCTTCCCCATTGAATTTCTGTGACTGGTGTAAATTTGAACTAAGTCCTCCAGGAGGTCTCTAAATCAAGATGGTAGTTTAGATCTACTCCAAACAAGATCACTCTTCATGTCTCACATAATCTGCCTATAAATAATCATTATAGCTGGGATGCTGTAGAATCATGCAGTTGTCTGGATGGTCCGTAATTAGGTAAGTTTCCTTAGCCCATTATTTCTTGGCAGATACCTATGGGAAAATGTGGGCCTGAGGTTAACTTACATTAAGTCTTTAGCATGGTACCTGGCTCATAGAGACTTAACACATATTACTGTATGCTTTCTTCATTTCCAGGGTGATTTGGAATATGAGAAATCTAGGAAAAATATGGCAGAATCATGGACTGCAAGTTCAGGCAAAAAATATTGAGCTTCATTCTCCCCTTAGAGACAAGAAGAGGCCCAGCACACACATCTCTCATGCCTAGAAGGGGTCCAACATCAAAGCCCTGCTGGCTGCCACCCACATGTGCTGGACTAAATGCAGGAGGGAGAGCAATACTGGTTCTGAAGCAGCCCCACGCGAAGTCTGGGGTGATGATAATCAGAGTTCCTGCGAAAAAGGTCCAAGGATAAGTTGACAAGTGGGGAGTTTTGAGCAGTCGTTTTCTGCAATCTGAGAAGCAAAGAGGGACTGTTGAATGAAGAACATTACATGTCCCTCCGAAAGCTTTCTGTACAGTCTTTACAGCCACCCGCAAGTCATTTATAAACACCAGCGGTGTGAGATAAGATCCACTCAAACCACAATCAGTAATGAAAAATTTACTAAAGTTTTTTGGCAGGGAGATCAGGAAGGTTCAAAGCTGCATTTTATGTATGATTTACTCTCATAAACCCTGTATTCAACAGGGTCTCTCTTCCCAAGACTCTCTGGAATGCCACTAGACACACACCATAGCAGATCTTTTCTTTTCTTCCTTCCCCCGCCCTTGTAGTGTAATGTTCAGCTTTCCAGAGCCCATTCCTTCTCCCCCAGTCTCTCACAGTTGCTTTGTGCATAGCCATTTCACCAGGCTTCCCCAGCTTCCCTGAACTTGCATACCCACATGAGTATGGTACTCTCCAAAGTACCCCTTAGAAGGAAGAGGTAGGTGGAGTCAGGAACAACAACCCTACCTCCAATTATTTCTCACACACATTTTCCATTCATAGAGCCTAATTGTATACTTGATTTGTTAATTGATTGCATGAAATAACAAAGCTAACAGATGAAGCTAGGTTTAGAATTAAATATCTTAAAGATTCCACTTCTTCTCAGCTGGGCTGGATGACGGGCTGGGATGGGTTTATCTCCTCAAGATGTAACTACACAAACCAACTTATCCTTGCTGAATTTTGTCTCCCAAGAAAGGGGGATAAATCTACATGATCTAAAGAAGACTTTCAGTTGCTGGTGCCTTCGCAGTATAGGCTCTTGGGAGCCTGACTTGTTTGGAAGTCTATAGAGAGACTCAGGAAGACGTGTACTTTAAAAAATATTGTAATAACCATATATTGACTTTCCCCTTGTCCTCTCTGAGCTTCCCAGATCACAAAACTCTTTTTACACAAAAGCATTATTATCAAAGTAGACTTACTGAAGATTTAGTAGGATGGATGGAGGAAGGGGTTTCCATTACACACCATGCAGAAAATAACTTAATAAAGCCTCCATTGTGCATTCTCCCCCAAAGTTCCTTGCTGAGTGGGCCATCAGCTAGAATCTTCTTTTCTTTGATCCCCTCCTCCAGGAAGCCTTTGGCCTTGCACCTGCCTGCTCTCCCTCCTTTATTAGTCTTCTTTTGCACAAAGCCTACACCCCAGCAAGAGGCTTGTTCCTACTGTTACTGGCATCCAGGTCCTGCTGCTCTCTGCTCAGAAACAAAAGACTCGTCAGTCCCGAATATTGGTGCGAGGCAAGAAGGTTATGATAAGACATCTGACTAGCACTGTCTCCCCACTTTAGGGTGTCAGCGAGTGTTTTAGAGAGGAGCTGAGGGAATGGAACTTGGGAAATGAAAAGCAGGAGGGAGGGGGACGTGCAAGGGGCCAGGTGCAGTCTCGCCAAGACTCTTCTGGTTTCTGCTCCTGTCCTTGTTGTTATCTCAGGGTCCTGCTGGAGGGGTGGACTCAGCATAGCTTTATTGATGTCTTCCTGGGTTTCCCAGTGTCTGGACAGTACGTGTAAGTCTACAGCTCCAGGCTGACCAGAAAACAACTTTACATTTATGTAAATAATGTTATCTTGCCTCATAACAAAGGTTCAAAATATCAAATAATCATGAGAAAAGTTAACCATGAGAAAAGTTAACCATGAGAAAACTCATGCAAAAAGAGAAATGCAAGGGCTGGTCCATGGCTCACTTGGGAGAGTGTGATGCTTACAACACCACGGCCGCGGGTTCGGATCCCTATATAGGGATGGCCGGTTAGCTCACTTGGGAGAGCGTGGTGCTGACAACACCAAGTCAAGGGTTAAGATCTCCTTACCGGTCATCTTTAAAAAAAAAAAAAACAGAGAGCGAGAAATGCATGCAAAACTAAACAAAACAACAAAAACAAAAAACTTCTGTCCTTTTCAAATCTTAGAGCCCATGCAGTTTTAGGTCCCAACATGGCTTTAGTTCTGCTCGCTCCATCACTACCCCATAGCAGTCTTTTCGGAGTCTGTTTATAGCAAAGCAAGCCTTTTCCTACAAAGAAATTCTCACAACAGCCAAGAAGACAGCATTTTCTCCATATGTTACATATCTCATTATTTAAAAAGTAATGTGTTTTTATTGAATTTAAGTGTATAAATTCAGATTCATCTATTTAACAGATAATTACTAACCATCTTTGTCTTCAATGTGCCAAGCAACGGGCTGGAAGCTGGGGCGACGACTGTGAGCAAGACCTGGTGCCTGCTCTCAATGAGCTTCCTGTCTGCTGGGAGAAAGGGGAAAGAAGACAAACATTTCAACTAAAATCTTAAGTGTGATATTGGGGTATTGGTTGTTATAACACATTAAAGGGTCAGCCCACCCAGACCTGAGGGAGGAAGGTCTAGAAAGGCTTTCCAGAGAAAGGGACATTAGCAGGAACAGGCCAAGTGAGTGGTGTTGGGGGAGGGAGGGCAGAGGTGGCGTTCCAGTAAGGAAATGGCAGGTCCAAGACCCAGAGGGGAGAAGGAACACAGCCTGCTCCAGGCCACAACAGTTCACTGGGGCGAAGAGAGGAAGAGGGGACAAGATGAAGCTTGAGAGAAGGAAGCACCGACACATGGCTTATAATGCCACGTGCAAGAGTTTGGGGTTTTTTTGCCTGAAGTCAGTTGAAGAGATTTTGAGTGGGCCAGTAGCATATTTAGATTTTTATTCTTTAGAAAAAAATCTCACTAGATACAATATAAAACCAAAGCAAAACAAGGCATATGTGTGATAACTTCTGTGTTTGGGTGTTCACTAAGGGCTGCAAAATTCCTGAGGGGCCAGGTATCTCCCCAGGGCTGTGGCAGGTCCTGGGAGGCCTTCTATAGCAGGTGGCCTGGGTAGCCAGGGGGGCGTCTCAGCCATGCAAATACCCCACCTCCTAAAGGTGTTGATTTTATTCCAGTGCACATCCTTTCATTCTTGAGAACTTTGAAGACAGTATTACTCAAGCATCTTCTAAAGTCACAGTCCCATCTATTATTTATCTGAAGCTCCTGATGGCTTCTTTCTTGTCAGGGATATGAATCTGACAGAATTTTAGAGCCCAGATGATAAATTCCTTGAATAGATTATAAAATTTTCAACTTCAAGAAAATCATCAAACTACAATAATAATATTAAGCACCATAAACTAATTTTGGTGTTATTTCCTGTATGGTTTACAAAAATCCTATGAAAGTGTTGAAAAATGAAATGACACAATCATTAATTTAGCTGTTTACTAACCCCGCTTTACTAACAAGGTAGCAGAGGCTCAAAAAGGCTAGCTAACTTTCTTAAAGTCACGCAGTTATTAAGCAGCAGAGCAGAGATTTGAACCTAAGTCTGTCTACAGAGCTTATGTTTTATTTCTTGCTGCAACTCCTCTTATTAGAGGTCTTGGGGATCTTAGCCCCTTCTTTTGGGCTAGATATTGGATCTCAGCTTTGGAGATGGATAAAGTACAGACATACAAGTAGGAGACCAGTAGAGAAAGGATAACTTGTACTTCGTAATCTTATAATTCCACCAGTGATTCAACACTTTAATTTTAATGTTAACCTATACAACACTCCTTTCTCTCAGACCACCATCATCTTTACTAAAGGCTATAGGTGTGTTTATAGGAAAATTGTTGATTTTTCCTAGATTTGTACAATTCTGTCCTATTGGATTATTTTCCATTCTCATCAATCTAATTATTGATTAAGCAGGACTGACTACTGCTCCCCAAAACAATTGTTTTCGGCTGTGGGAGGTAGTTTTCTGTTGTGGAAGGAGAGTAGCATTATTGCAAAGAGCAGCACTGGAGTCAAATTCCAGCTCTACCATTTACTAGCTGTATGAACTTAAGCAAATGTAACTTCCCAGAGCTTCAGTTTTTCCATCTGTAAAATGGGGATAGCACCTACTTCGCAATGTTGTTAAGCCTTAGATTAGTTAACATCTGCAGACACCTGTTAAACATTCAATAGAGAGTAGCCTTATTTATAGTGAAATCTGCTTTTTCTAATGCTACCACATTACACTATTAAGATATACCACAAGTTAAAATATTGCAAGAGGTTTCTCAGCTCTGGCATAGTTTGTTCACAACTATTTCTTCTCTCCCGTGACATCATCCACTCAGCCTTTCGGAATAAATGTTTGATTATAAGGTTGACAATTGATTCTGGTGGCGATGATTAGGAGGAAGGGTTTACTGGCTCAAACTGCCATCTATAAAAGGTGTCTATCACCATCAGATGCCCACTTGGCTCTGTTTTATGCTCAGAACCAGGTGGCTTTTTAGTAACGCCTGCATGTCACTTGCTAAAATTCTGTAGGCCTCAGTCAGTTCACTCTCCTGTTCACAGTTTTGACTGTTGGCTTGAACCAGTGCCACAGACTCAAAGGTTATATTTGTCTTTAGAGCCCAGGAAACGGGTTGGTCTTTAGGCTCAATGCCAAGGGGTGTGAGGGCAACACACACTTGAACTCACACAAATGGCAAGTTTATCCCCTTGTTTGCTGGTTTATTGAATGATTGATTTTTAGAATGCAAGGCCTCTCTCAGGATCAGCCAGGCCTCCTTCCCCGGCAATCTGTGGAACTGGTGATTATACCTGCCCATGCATAGCTTGGACTCAGATGTAAAAGACCTAGTGATTCCCCCATTTCTACCCCACTTTTTTAAAGAAACAACTCACATACCATAAAATTCACCATTTAAAAGTATACAATTCATTGGTAATTATATTCTCAAAACTGTGCAATCACCACCACTAAACATGATTCCTACTTTTTCAAATACATATACCCAGCAACGGAACAAAATTTTTGCTTAATATCTGCTTACCTTTATATAAATCGTTGGTGCAAAAAAAAAAAAAAAAAAAAAAAATCCAGAATTCTGATTACAAAGCTTTGTTCTTCAGGCAACTTGTTTGTGTATTAAAGTAAGTTCATTAATACGAATTTCAAACATATTTCTTTTTATTTAGGTGTTTTCTCCTCCACTTCCAACAATGAAAGGAATGATTGTGAATACATAGAGCTTACATGTGTTTAATTCTTTTTTCTCATACATTAAATTACTTTTCTTGATGAACATATATAGTATATACTCAGAAAAACATCCTTCCAACTCTGTCACCTTCTAATATCTTTTCTTATCAAGTAGAAGTAGTAGTTTTAATACTCATATTGCTTCCTTGATTTAGAGATCCTGCTCACTTTTAGTAAGAATGAATTAATTTTTGCTTATCATATTTACCTTTTTGAATTTAAAATGTTTTATTTTTAGTGCAGCCACTATGACACTATCTTTTTAAAATGTGGATTTCCAGAAGAGTAGACAAATATGTGGCTTGTATATAAAGATAATACTATGGACCAATGGTGTCCACATAGCCTTGTTTTCCTAGTAGTGAAGTTGTATCAATGTTATGATTATAGTTGTAGGGAAATAAACATCACAGACCAGAAGAGGACCAGCCAGTTAATGCCAGTGCAGACAGAATCATATTGGCACAATAGCCCTTCTGTGATTGGTTGATATTAAGCTGGCTGTTTTTGAAGGAAGCATCAAGGATGAACAAAAAAGCCTAGAAGATTTCAAATCAGGGCTACAGTTTCACACTTAATTCATTCAAATACTGATAAAAATGGTGATGAAGAATGTAGACCATGCTAATTGAAGTTTAATAATTCTAGTGGTGCCACTGCTATTTGCCAGGGGATCTAGTTTCCATTTCACGTCCAATTCTATTGTAAATCATTCACTTGTTTTAGTGTTTATTAAGCTTCTAATATGTATGAAACTGTGTTAGGAACTACTTTGTTAAAGGTCTTATGATCTAGTGAAAGATGCCATTCACTTGCACAAGACAAAGTGTGTATAATTACAAAGTCAAATTCCTTTACAACAGAATTGAAAGAACATCCAAATTATTTTATTTCACTATAACTGTACTGTATCAAATATACTTGAAATAAGTAAGTTATTGGCTAAGGCTGGGAAATCGTTATAATAGTAAGGTTTTCATTATGATGGTATTTATTGTAAGGGTATCTGAACTGTAATATAATACAATTATAATCATAAATATAATTATGAGTGTGTAAGTGCTGAGGGAATACAGTAGAGGAGATTAATTAGAGACGGGTGGTTCTAGGCTCCTCCCAGGGCTTCTGATTGATTCAGGGGAGATCTTGGTTCTCTCTAGATTTCTTTTTGTTCCCAAGGGACTCTCCTACACTGAGAGCTTATGGCAGAGAAGGAGAGGGTCCTTCCATCTGCATCCAAATCTGAAGGATCTTTTGGCTCCAGCTTTTAAGAGTCTCACCTTATTTCTTTAATATAACTAATATTACTAGAAAATACTCTGTTATCCATTAAAGAACTTATCTTTTGAGAACTTTGATCACGGCTCCAGCTTTGAAAAATAGCCTTTTAAAATGAAGTGACATGCAGAGAACTGGAGTCAAACCCCTAAAATTCTGTTGAGGAGAGGCATGCTTAATAATGGACCCAGTAAGTTATGAAACATTAATGGATCCTGACACAGCTGTCACTGGGGCACCATCATCACTTTCATCTGGTCAGTCGTGCATGAATGCAATCCTTACGTTACAGTAGGGTTGTGAACACTCCACATGTTTTTGTCTTCCCGTATACCTACACATTCCACAGACTTCCGCATTTAATAAGAGACTCTTCTTAACATTGAGCAGTGGGTCGACTGCTGAGTGTAAGATTTGTTTTGCAGGAAGTTATTTAGATGGATATAAATATTTTGACCACCACTGACACCAAAAACAATTTAAAAACTAACTCAGGGAAATAAAGATAGCTCTAGATTTTGCTGGGTGCTCTTAGCACTCTAAGCTTCTGGATGCTTATGCATAGCAAGCAGCAATTAAAAGCTTCTGGGTGACCTTACCTAGACTATCCTTGGTCTTGAGGTTATTTTATTGTATCAATACATGCTTAATTGCCATCAATATGAAGCAAAAACAAAACTAATCAAATCCCAACTTAAACTGGAAACGAAGACTTTTGTGGAGCACTAACTCCCAAGGCAATATAATCAAGTGTATTGTGCTGACCATCAACTGTCAGGAACACTGAGTGCCAACTTCAGCTTGGTGGTGACTCACTCTGCAATCCCCGGTGAGTCACTTAAGCCCCTGCTCCTCAGTTTCCCAACTTGTCTCCCTTTAACATATATGCAAAGGCCTTGCAGAAGAAATCTTTTTAAAAATGACCTGTTTTCATGCATCTGAGTGGGTAATCATTGTACTGGAACAACAACAACAACAAAAAACTTTTTATTAAAAGCAAACTTCTATCCAGGTTTATTTTACATCAGTACCAAATTATAGTTTGTTGCTATATAGGGTTGGAAATCAGCAGCCAAGCAAAAGTAAAGTTCCAATAATCTGCATTGTTAAGGTGCCAGAAAGCAAAAGGTAGCTTGTCATGTTTCTAAACAACTGGAAAGATGGGAGCAGGCTGAAGCAAGCAGCTAGGAAAACCTTAGGCAGGATGTAACAGAGCTCCAGGGTTAAGAGGAAGAAGTAAAGGTGAAGTGGGATCTGTGGCTTAACGAACTGGTTAATTGTCATCACATGATTCAGATATGTTTATTATTAAACCTTCAGACCAGCCTCAGGTGGGCAGGGGCCTTTTTCTAGTTATAGATGACTTAGTGAATGGGGAAAGAAAGAAAAACAAAGAAAAAAATTAATGAAAAAGAAAAGCACTGTGAGTTTTTGCATTATCAAAAGTTATCAACAATCAGTGCCTTAAAGGCTGCAAGAACAACATTTCAACATTATTTTCCAGCCCCAGCTACCAACAGAAACTCCCTGTAGAAGGTGGCTCGCAGCAGTCACTACACACAGACAACAGAGAAGAAGCTGCTTGCTGTAGCCGTCACCTTCAGGACGACAGACAGCCGACAGAGAGCATTTCACCCTGAAGGTGTATGTGTGATTACACAAAACCTTCACTTGGTCATTTTTTAGGTGTTTTAATAGTGCTGATGCAAAATAAGAGTAAAATTACAGGTGCCAGTTCCCATTGTAGAATGCTGATAAACAACTTGCCATTTTGTAGTGGCTGGTCACATCTGGAGCCTTTTGGGATGCAAAAGTACTGGAAGGATTATTGCAAAACTTAAAGACACTTTTGCTGCCATTACTTTGTTTTTAACCTAAATTAGTGGGGTTTTTTGGGGGGGAAGGAATGTGTTTTTAGAGAGTCTTAATGCTTATATCATAAACTTATTTAGTTAAACACTAATCAAATAGCAAAATGGAAAACAGGGTTAGGTTTAGAGTAGCTGCTTGAAAACTTTTCCAAATTGACCTTAAACAGACACAGGTTGGTAGAAAACTATGGATCAGTGGATTATCGTTTATTCATTTTGGTATGCTATTAAATTCCTTAATTTTAATAACCTACTGATAGGTTATTATTGATTTGTCATTGCTGATACCTCTCTTACAATGTTGAATTAGCATGTAATGTACATAGTGTAAGAATAATAATATAAATGAAAGTGCATTGTTCTTATTTTTTATGGAGTTACGGTTTTTCTATACCCACAAAAGAACATTGACATAAAATGTCATGTATTAGGGTATGGTTGGTATTTTGACTCATTTTTCATTAAGCTTTTTTTTTTTTTAGATTATAAATATTTGTCTGTATTTTATGTCTGCTTTCAGGTTATTTGGGCTTGGCACCAGGACTAGACAAGAGAGTCTGGGTCTTATCCTATAGAAAAGTGTTTCATGATTCTTGTATGTTTTCCATCAGATTGCTTGAGAAATAATTATGCACATATGTAGCTAGTAGTGCATGATCCCTTGCTCTCTTTTCTTTTTGTGCCCCTCTGCAGAGAACATGCAGTCCAAATCCTAGTCGTAGCCACTGAAGTCTGGCTTCCAGGAGACCCCTTACTCTACCTAAAACATAGGAAATCAGACATTTTAATGAATGCATATGTTTTTCTATAGCGTTACATGGACTCACAGGGCTGGAGATGTCTGAAATGATTTCGTTTTACTCATTGCAGTTCTCCAGAAATCATTTCCTGTGTTATCATGCAGCACATTTCTCATAGGGCTTCCTTGTCAGGAATATTCCTCTTTTAAGCTAAATAATAATTTACGGAGCTTAATAAATTTTATTACTGGACATTGAAGCAGTGTGCCCAGTATGTGAAGCATTCTAGCTTTCTTCATGCAAATGAGCAGATATGTTTAACCAGTCAATCTTGAATCTATTTGGTGAAAAAAGCCACTCCGTTGGCTGTGTGCTGTTAGTACATGTAGACACAGGCACACACTGGCTTGGACATGTATTAGCATCAGATATTACTTCGCTGAGAAGGTAATCTGTTGACCAAAATATGCATACCTGAATGAAAGGAGGCCTTCATAGTGCTCTGTTTAATATGCTATGGTCTGAATATTTGCACTCCACCCCCCATCCCACCCTCCACCAATTTATATGTTGGAATCGTAACCCTCAAGGTGTTAGTATTAGGAGGTGGAGCCTTTGGGAGGTGATTATGTTATGTGGGCAGAGCTCCCATGAATAGGATTAGTGGCCTTATGAAAGAGAACCCAGAGAACTCATTCCCCCTTTCCATTGTGTGAGGGCACAGGGAGAAGGTTCCATCTGTGAGGAAGTGGGCCCTCACCAGACACAGAATCTGCTGGTGCTTTGATCTTAGACTTCCCAGCCTCCAGAACTGTGAGAAACTAATTTCTGTTGTTTATAAGCTACTCAGTCTATGGTATTTTGTTATAGCAGCCCATATGGACTAAGACATTGTCCCATTTGCCTAAATTCTTATTTTAAATCCTATTTATGTATGTACCTTTTTTAAACAATAATGTATGAGATGTTCTGATTAGGCCAAGAAGTCAAAAAGAGCTCTCTATTTTTTTCTGTTTTTTTCCAAATCCTGCTTATTAATTTGGAGTGGAACTCCTTGGTGGGCTGTAAAATAATAGGTTTCACATAGTGAGTAAGAGGAAGGAGGAAATTAACATTTGTTGAGTATCTAATATGTGCCAAGCTCTTTCCATAAATTATCTCATTTTTTACAATAAACTAAAAGGGAAATATTAATATTCTGAATGTATATATGAGAAAACAGCCTCAGAGAGGTGAAATGATTTGGCCAAATTCACAGAGCTCATATTTAAAGGAGCCAGAACTTCTGTCTGGGTCCAATTCAAAAATGTATGTTATTTTCACTATACTATGCTGCCTCCTGTGGATTCTGAAAATTCATATAGGGAAAACCAGAGGGAAATAATTCCTTTGGAGAATAACACCTTATATTGTTTGAAGTACATTTTTAAACCTAGTTAGCAAATCTGTGTGCTGCAAATTGGGCCTGTTCTTGAATCTTCTATTGTCCAGTCCACATTTTACATTTGAAGAGCATATCTGAAAACAGTCTCATCTTGGCAACTACAAAGGACAGTTGGAAACTTCTTCTTTTGGTGCAATAAAACCTACAGTGTTCTTGGTAATGACCTTTTCAATTGTGGTATTATTGTTTTAGCTAAAGCTCTACAGAAGTTGCCAGGAAGAGAAAGCCACTAAAGGGGAGTTTATTGTGAGGTTGTGGTGGGCCATCTTCTGGCCATCCTAGGGGGAAAAAGAAAATCAATGTACAGCCTATAGACTGGATTAAGGACTGGACCTGGAACCAAGTACTTCATCTGTCTCCCCTGTGATGTGACCATATGGTTTACATTTTGCTTTTCTCTGTTCATCTGCTCCATTCTCTATTGTTTTTTGCCAACTTGTTAGCATGCTCATGGTTGAAAATGGCCACCATAGATCCTGACTTTTCATCACCACCAGACCACCATCTGAGGACACTCTTGAGTCTCTTTAATTTCAAGAGAGAATCTGATTCCTCACTGCTATTGGGTGTCGTTGGTCAGCATCCACCCCTAGCCCACCATTGTCACCAGGGAAGGAGGCACAGACATGATTGCTACCTCTTTAGGAAGAGTTATAGGTATGGGCAGTTCCTGGAGAAAGGGGTTCTAAGTGAGGCAGGCACTTCAAATACATCTCCAACCATAAACAAAAAGTATATAAATAAGGCTTTCTAGTTTTTTAAGTGCTTTTTATGTAATATCCTTTGATCTGGAATTACTTATCCTCATTTAACACTTAAGAAAATTATTACCAACTGGTTGAATGACTTGCCCAAGGTCATTTGGCAAAGTGAACTAGAAACCATATCTTAGGTCTCTACCATATTACGCTTTGCACCACATTAAGCTGCCTCTTTGTCCATGGAAATGTATACAATTTATGGAAGAAAGTTTTGGTTTTTTAATCTATAATTTAATTCACAACTATTAGCTTTCATGAATAAATTTGCTAATTTGAAACCACCGTGGGCTTTGATTTCCCTTAATAGTAGCACATTTTTGTGTTATACCTAAAGATTTGTACTGCACTCCATTGGAAGCTTGTGAATGCACTTTCCTGTGTAGTATTGGTATAGTGCAAACTTATAGGAATTATTGATACCACAAAGAGAACAAGTTGAATAGATCATTTTGGGCTGTAGAGTAATTGTACTTCAATTTTATACAGGTAATAGAATATGCCTTTGAAATGACATGTGACAGTTTTTGTGGAGCTGGAACATTTTGGTTGAGAGGCACAGGCTCCATTAAGGTGGGCATGTCCTGAAGAACCATCTTTAAAATGCATGGAAAATTGAACCCTTAGTCAAGTTTATACCCAGACACACTGATGCCAGTTTTTTTCAAGTCCTAAACCTCAAAATAAAAACCGAGAAGAAAAAAAGTGAATGAAAATGCTTGGAGTTATCTTCTTTGCCCAGAGATAATGCAATATCCCTGGGCTAAATTCTGTTAAATTTTCCAAAATTTAAAGAAGTGGTAACATTTTAAAAGATGAAAGGAAATTATTCCTGTCCTCAAGAAAAGAAAAGTCTTGTATAATGGACAAATTGAAATGCATCAAAATATAAAACTTTTGTTTCTTTCATTCCTAATAGACATATCTGCTGGCAATGGCCACCATGGCAAGAAATGGATGGCAACTTTTCATGAAGGAGTATTACACATAAATTTCTGTAAAGCTTTAAATGTCTGGAAAAGTCTCTAGAAATAGACCTTAAATGGTTACACAGTTAACATTCAGATATCAAAGAATTCAGCAAAATAGAAACTGTTTAAATATTAAACATCAAATTTTCCTTCTTTCGAAGGACTAAAAATGTAGCAATAAAAATTGTCTTTGAATCTCGCCATCACACGGTCTCAGTCAGACAGTGGATTTGAAATAAAAATTTGCAGGCTGTTCCTATTTAAGCAAAATTAACAGCTGAGCAAAGAGGAATGAATTAGACTTCCCCAAACTCACCTTGACCAAACAACAGTCCACTTCCTTTGCAGCACAAGCTCCTCCTCCGTGGAGCTGCCTGCAAAGCTCAACCACCCAGGATTGATGCTGTCAGGGAAATGCTTCTGCACAGAGGCAAGGCACTAATCAAGTTCTCCTGCAGCTGCTGACTTGACCCTCAACAGTTAAAGAAGAAACATGCAGCCATGAAAGAGGAGCTGATGGTGGAAAAGGGATTGGAGAAAGGGAGAAAATAAAGGAGGAATCTCTGGGCATGAAAATAATGGGCCACCTCAACAATAAAAATCCCTTTGTCCATAATCATCAGGAAGCATTTCATTAAGATTTTCTCAAGTAAACTTACCCAGGTAGAGCAAGAGGCAGAGGGTAAGGTGACTTGCTAAGGCTGTTTCTGAGCTTAAATACCATTTCCCAAATGGGAGCCTTGTTATTGGACCAGAGAGAGAAGGTAGTGCCCAGTCAAAAGTAACAGGAGTCATCACCTGGGAAGAGTGGAAAGTTAGGGAACATCAACACGTGTTTTTCTGTACTTGTGTTCCCCTGAAAATATTGATTCTACTTGGTTCTCGAGAAAACATTCATGGGAAAGAATCATGGCGTCATAGAACCTTGAAGCTGACAATAACCTAAAGTTTTCTAGTCCAACCACATTTTGGGCAAGGAAAAGGAGACTCAGGAACATCCAAGAGCTTCCCCAAGATTGTTTACAAATTAGAGACAGAAAACTAGAAAGAACCAAAGCCAATTTATCCTATATCTCAGGACAGTGCTTTTGGAGTTCTAATATATGTTTCACACTCCTAAAGCCTTTTCAGCTACAGGCTCATGTCCGAACACTTCATTTCAGTAAGTAGGTTAAAATGAAACACTAAGGGACAGATAACAATAAAAGTGGTTTTTATAAATAATGGCTTTTATAGGAAATAAAATTCCAATTAATTAATTTATAAAGTGCATTTTAGTTTTGCAAATGATGAGGCAATTGTGTCCCTGTTGGGTGTCAGAGATCCTTTCCCAGATATTGTCACCAACTGTTGAGCATATTTTAATGTACTTATTGCCTATTCATATATCTTCTTTTGTGATTGTTTCAGGTCTTTTGCTCGTATTTTAAATGTGTTGTTTGTCTTTTTATTATTGAGTTTTAGATGTGCTTTATGTATTCTGGATACAAGTCTTTTGCCAAACATATGTTTTGTGAGTATTTTTTCTTCCACTGTGTAGACTCTAATTTTTGTATATGATGTGAGATAGGGGTCAAGTTTTATTTTTTTCTCCATCTGGATATCCAGTTGTCCCAGAACCATTTGCTGAACAAAATTATCCTTTCAACCCCATTGAATTTCTTCGGTACCTTTGTTGAAAATCATTTGATCCTGTAAGTGTAGGCTTATTTCTAGACTTCTCTATTGTGTCCCATTGATTTATTTCCCTACCCTTTTGTCAGTACTACTCCATCTTGATTATCCTAGCTTTATAACAAATCTTGAAATCAGGTAGGTTAAGTCTTCCATCTTTTTTTTTTTTTTCTTCAAAATTGCTTTGGCTATTCCAGGTCCTTTACTTTTTCATAAATATTTTAGAATCATCTTGTCAATTCTACAAAAAAGTGTCTTCAGATTGAATCTATAGATTACTTTGGGAAGAATTGGTATCTTCACAATACTGAATATTTCAAACCATAAACATGTTGTCTCTATTTATTTAGATATTTTTCCAATGTTCTCAGCAATATATGTATTTTTTCAGCAGAAGAGTCCTGCACTTCTTTATTAAATTATCTCTAAGTATTTACAATGTTTTTGGATGCATTGTAAATTCCAATCCTATTTGCTTTTTTAAAAAGTAGAAATTTCTCATTGTTTTCTTACTGTGAAAAATATAAAGATATAGGGAATATTACCACCCAAAGATAATTAACATTTTGGTGAACATCCAATAGTCTTGTTAATTGCATACCTACACATACATATTTTAAAAATATAAATGGCAAATCTGTCCTTTGAAAATAAAAATTAAACGAAACCAACACCATTATAACCCAAGAAGCACTGAATCACAATCCTCGACCTAGTTTGGGTTGTCTTTTTAAAATCCTTATAGACATCCATTTCTTGGGAACCAGAACACATTTTTCCCATAGAAACAATGTTTAAAATGGTAGATTATCAATTCAGGCCAAAAAACACAAAACAATACAAAACAATAAAACGGCTACTTAGCCCATAATGGCTTTTAGCCCTCTGACCTGAGCCAATTTTAAACTCTCCTAAGGGAGCACAATCCCCATGCCTTTATTCCCTAAAGGCTTTGGGCCTCTTAAAAATGAGAGAGACACAGGATGTAGCTGGTAGAGAAGCCTTAACAACAGCAGAAGACAGGAGTTGGGCAGGAAGCCTTGTACTAGCACTGACTCTAGGGTACCTGTGTCTAAGCTTCAGAAGTCAGGTGGATTCTGGCAGTAGGAAAACTGAGTAGTAGCAGCAGTTTATCTGTGTTAAACATTCTCAAAGTAATTCTTTTGAGGCTGAAATTCAAGGATGTCCAACCTCAGGGTAGTCGTGTTGTCCAAGAAACATGGCCCAATAACTAAAAGTTAATTTCAAAATAATTTAAAACCTTTATTTGTCTCTCTCACACACTGTGCTGTCAGTACATGGTCCACAGAACTGTTTTGTTTAAACCTCCTTTTGCACTCCTATTGTCTTCATCCTATCGCTTTTCAAGAATTCTCTTCTCCAAATACTGAAAAACTTTTTTCCTAGCCATACCCCATGAGCCTTGTTCCTTCTTCTCTTGCCTCTTTTTCCCAATTCTGCATTTCCTAAGCCCACAGAGGCTTCCAGGCAATGGCAGAACCCCCACTGAGGACATGGGGGCAAGGTAAGTGCTGGGAAGGCCCCATGTTAACCACTTCCACTGGCTCTCTCCAGTGGAAGGCTCCTCAGTCAGGAAGAGCCTGTGTAACTTGAAAGACCTCTGGGAAGTCCTCGAGGCTGGGGAAAGATAAAACTTATTCATAAGAAGGTAAGGTTTATTCTTATGTGTAAAAACAATAGATGCATAAGAAGTTACTCAAGAGACAAGTCTTTTTCAGGAACTCTTCAATCTATTTGCTTTGAGCCTCCATCACTAAACCACACAACAGATTGTCTCAGCCATGTGCTCCAGGAGGGTCTAGATCTGGAATTCTCGGGGCATTGCAGGTCAGGAGGGAGCTGCTTTGGTGGCGTAAAACAGGGAAGCTGGCAAGGTGGCCGTGGCTGTCTGTGCTGTGTTGACCTTTTGGTCTGATATTTGCTTTTAGTTTCACTTTCTTTTAATTATGGTCTCTCCATATCTGACCTGAACAACACTATTCTTTTGGTTTGTTAGTTAATTTTAGCGTATTACCATTAGAGTGGCTTCTGAGGCCACAGTGCATTGCAGAGAGCAGATTATTAATTAAATGGTAATGTTTTCTGAATTTGGAAGTAATTCCTAAAGTTAATAGTTGTTAGTTACCTTGAAATAGTAAAAAAAAAAAATCATCAGTATATAAAATCAGTACATATTTAGCAAGCTGCCCTCCATGAAGCAGAACACATCACCCTCTGTCCAAAAGGAGCAGCTTTGCTGACGAGGCACTGACATAGTTAAGAGAAACCATGAATCACAAGGGGCCAGGAAAATGGTGCTGCCCAGCTCACATTCAGAGGCAGCATAATTTATGAAGCTCTGAGGACGGTGGGAGGTAGACTGTCAGAAATGCTAAGTTCTCCGTGGAATTATTACATTCCCTTTGAAAGATTCGATGTCATTGAAACGAGGTAATCTGGGGAAGCTTGGAGGTTCTGTGCAATTTGGAGAAGTGCAAAGATACTTGGAATTGAAGCCAAATTTTTTCAGCCCTTTTCCCACTGGAAATCAGGCCCAAGGTCTTAAGAAAACAGACTTTCTTTTCAAGCATCAGGAGGAAATACTGCAAGAAGGATGCCCATGGCACTTTGAAACTTCCGGATCCACCAATACCAGAAAGGTCAGAGCCATGCAGAAATTGCATCGACTGTGCCTTTCAGATCTATGTTTGCTTTATCCCTAAGCACACTGTTTTCAATTATTTAATATCAGATATTGTCTATGGATCCAAGGGAAAGAGAGAATGTAAAAACTAGCAATATATGTTGATGACTTGAGCAAACTTATTACCAGTTATTATTTTATTATTACTTTTGATGATGTAATAATTTCTAACATTTATCATTGAGTGCTTACTAAGTGCTGAAGACAGTACCGAGTGCTTTGCATGGGTTATTTTATTTGATTCTGCCATAAATACAAGCACAGCCCTCAATTTAGAGACGAGGAAACTGAGGCTTGAAGGGGCCAAGCAACTCACCTGAGATCACACAATTTATAAATTCTAGAGCCTATATTCCAGTCATTTCCTTTAGCTTTTATAAAAGTATCAAGCTCTAATCTAATAAAAAGATTAAAATGACTAAATCTACTTGACATTTTGGAATGGAATATGATTCACCTTGAAGAAGAACACTCTGAATTTTGGCATAGCAGACTGGTTACTTTATTTTTTTGTCAGATCATTTTTATATAATTCCTTTCTGGTCCATAATGGCTCTGTGCATGTACTATCTGAATATAGATGAAATCATTCTGCTGTTAATACCTCAATGGAATGTTCCTTCAATACGAAAGAAAGTTTATTCAACTTTGGAAAATAGTATCTGTACACTCTTCCAAAACCACTCATAGACCTTTTCTTTCTTTACCTGTTCATATACTCAGTTCCATTATGACTTGAGTCATAAAGAGATTTCTTCTGATCAGTTGTATTATTTTCTGTCAAGGGGCCATTTATTTCCTTGGAGGTCCATTGAACCCACTATCCATTTCCATGGGGGTAGGTAGTCCTGTTTCTGAGGTATTTATAAAAACTTTTATAATGGATTCTATGGCAATAGAGGATGAAACTATTACCTAAAGTCATTTAAAATGATAATTCAACAAAACAAGTACATACATATTTATTACCTGGCCGTTGGAAGGTCTAGGGTAACTTGGTTGGCAGTTTGAACAAAACGTTTACTCTCACTTCTTTTTTTTTTTATTTATTTATTTATTTATTTATTTATTTTTTTATTTTTTTATTTATTTTTTTTTTAATTTTATTTTGTCGATATACATTGTAGCTGATTAATGCTCCCCATCACCAAAACCTCCCTCCCTTCTCCCTCCCCCCTCCCCCCCAACAATGTCCTTTCTGTTTGTTTGTTGTATCAACTTCAAATAATTGTGGTTGTTATATCTTCTTCCCCCCCCCCCGTTTGTGTGTGTGTGTGTGTGTGTGTGTGTGTGTATGTGTGTGTGTGAATTTATATATTAATTTTTAGCTCCCACCAATAAGTGAGAACATGTGGTATTTCTCTTTCTGTGCCTGACTTGTTTCACTTAATATAATTCTCTCAAGGTCCATCCATGTTGTTGCAAATGGCAGTATTTCATTCGTTTTTATAGCTGAGTAGTATTCCATTGTGTAGATGTACCACATTTTCCGTATCCACTCATCTGATGATGGGCATTTGGGCTGGTTCCAACTCTTGGCTATTGTAAAGAGTGCTGCGATGAACATTGGGGAACAGGTATACCTTCGACTTGATGATTTCCATTCCTCTGGGTATATTCCCAACAGTGGGATGGCTGGGTCGTATGGTAGATCTATTTGCAATTGTTTAAGGAACCTCCATACCATTTTCCATAGAGGCTGCACCATTTTGCAGTCCCACCAACAATGAATGAGAGTTCCTTTTTCTCCGCAGCCTCGCCAGCATTTATCGTTCATAGTCTTTTGGATTTTAGCCATCCTAACTGGGGTTAGATGGTATCTCAATGTGGTTTTGATTTGCATTTCCCGGATGCTGAGTGATGTTGAGCATTTTTTCATATGTCTGTTGGCCATTTGGATATTTTCCTTAGAGAAATGCCTACTTAGCTCTTTTGCCCATTTTTTAATTGGGTTGCTTGTTTTCTTCTTGTAAAGTTGTTTGAGTTCCTTATATATTCTGGATATTAATCCTTTGTCAGATGTATATTTTGCAAATATTTTCTCCCACTCTGTTGGTTGTCTTTTAACTCTTTTAATTGTTTCTTTTGCTGTGCAGAAGCTTTTTAGTTTGATATAATCCCATTTGTTTATTTTTCCTTTGGTTGCCCGTGCTTTTGGGGTCGTATTCATGAAGTCTGTGCCCAGTCCTATTTCCTGAAGTGTTTCCCCTATGTTTTCTTTAAGAAGTTTTATTGTCTCAGGGTGTATATTTAAATCCTTAATCCACTTTGAGTTGATTTTAGTATACGGTGAGAGGTATGGATCTAGTTTCATTCTCCTGCATATCGATATCCAGTTATCCCAGCACCACTTGCTGAAGAGGCAGTCCCTTCCCCAGTGAATAGGCTTGGTGACTTTGTCAAAGATCAGATGGCAGTAAGTGTGTGGGTTGATTTCTGGATTCTCTATTCTATTCCATTGGTCAGTGTGTCTGTTTTTATGCCAGTACCATACTGTTTTGGCTATTATAGCTTTGTAGTATAGCTTAAAGTCAGGTAGTGTTATGCCTCCAGCTTTATTTTTTTTGCTGAGCATTGCTTTGGCTATGCGTGGTCTTTTATTGTTCCATATAAATGTCTGAATAGTTTTTTCCATTTCTGAGAAAAATGTCTTTGGAATTTTGATGGGGATTGCATTGAATTTGTATATCACTTTGGGTAGTATGGACATTTTCACTATGTTGATTCTTCCAATCCAAGAGCATGGAATATCTTTCCATCTTCTTGTATCCTCTCTAATTTCTCTCAGCAGTGGTTTGTAGTTCTCATTATAGAGATTTTTTACCTCCTTGGTTAACTCAATTCCTAAGTATTTTATTTTTTTGGTGGCTATTGTAAATGGGCAGGCTTTCTTGATTTCTCCTTCTGCATGTTCACTATTGGAGAAAAGAAATGCTACTGATTTTTGTGTGTTGATTTTGTATCCTGCTACTGTGCTGAAATCATTTATCAATTCCAACAGTTTTTTTGTAGAGGTTTTAGGCTGTTCGATATATAGGATCATGTCATCTGCAAACAGGGACAGTTTGACTTCATCTTTTCCAATCTGGATGCCCTTTATTTCCTTCTCTTCTCTGATTGCTCTGGCTAGTACTTCCAACACTATGTTGAATAGGAGTGGTGAGAGTGGGCATCCTTGTCTAGTGCCTGTTCTTAAAGGAAAAGCTTTCAGCTTTTCCCCATTCAGGATGATATTGGCAGTGGGTTTGGCATATATGGCTTTAATTATGTTGAGATACTTTCCCTCTATACCTAACTTATAGAGGGTCTTTGTCATGAATGAGTGCTGAACTTTATCAAATGCTTTTTCAGCATCTATAGAGATGATCATATGGTCCTTGTGTTTGAGTTTATTAATATGGTGTATCACATTTATTGATTTGCGTATGTTGAACCAACCTTGCATCCCTGGGATGAATCCCACTTGATCGTGATGAATAATTTTTCGTATGTGTTGCTGTATTCTGTTTGCTAGTATTTTAGTGAGGATTTTTGCATCTATATTCATCAAGGATATTGGCCTGTAGTTTTCTTTTTTGGTTATATCTTTACCTGGTTTTGGTATCAGGATGATGTTTGCTTCATAGAATGAGTTTGGGAGATTTGCATCCGTTTCAATCTTTTGGAATAGTTTGTAAAGAATCGGTGTCATTTCCTCTTTGAATGTTTGGTAAAATTCTGCTGTGAATCCATCTGGTCCTGGGCTTTTCTTTGTTGGGAGCCTTCTGATAACAGCTTCAATCTCCTTTATTGTTATTGGTCTGTTCAAATTTTCTACGTCTTCACGGTTCAGTTTTGGGAGCTTGTGTGTGTCCAGAAATTTATCCATTTCCTCCAGATTTTCAAATTTGTTGGCATATAGTTGTTTATAGTAGTCTCGAATGATTCCTTGTATTTCAGATGAATCAGTTGTAATATCGCCTTTTTCATTTCTAACTTTTGTTATTTGAGTCTTCTCTCTTCTTTTTTTTGTTAGCCATGCTAATGGTTTGTCAATTTTATTTATCTTTTCAAAAAACCAACTTTTTGATTTGTTGATCTTTTGAATTGTTTTTTGGTTTTCAATTTCATTCAGTTCTGCTCTGATCTTAATGATTTCTTTCCGTCTGCTAACTTTAGGATTGGATTGTTCTTGTTTTTCTAGTTCTTTAAGGTGAAGTGTTAGGTTGTTCACTTGCCAGCTTTCCATTCTTCTGAAGTGAGCATTTAATGCAATAAATTTTCCCCTCAATACTGCTTTTGCAGTATCCCACAGGTTTTGGTATGATGTATCATTGTTTACATTAGTTTCAATAAACTTTTTGATTTCCTGCTTGATTTCTTCTTGGACCCATATGTCATTAAGTAGAATGCTGTTTAATTTCCATGTGTTTGTATAGTTTCCAGAGTTTTGTTTGTTATTAATTTCTAGTTTTAATCCATTGTGGTCTGAGAAGATACATGGGATAATTCCAATTTTTTTGAATTTATTGAGACTTGATTTGTGACCTAATATGTGATCTATCCTGGAGAATGATCCATGTGCTGATGAGAAGAATGAATATTCTGAGGTTGTTGGGTGGAATGTTCTGTAGATATCTGCCAATTCCAATTGGTCTAGAGTCTTGTTTAGATCTTGTGTTTCTCTACTGATTCTTTGCCTAGATGATCTGTCTAATATTGACAGTGGAGTGTTCAGGTCCCCTGCTATTATGGTATTAGTGTCTATTTCCTTCTTTAGGTCTAATAGAGTTTGTTTTATAAATCTGGCTGCTCCAACATTGGGTGCGTACATATTTATGATTGTTATGTCTTCTTGATGGATCAGTCCTTTTATCATTAAGTAGTGTCCCTCATTGTCTCTTTTTATGGTTTTTAGTTTAAAGTCTATTTTGTCAGATATAAGAATAGCCACTCCAGCTCGTTTTTCTTTTCTGTTTGCATGGTAAATCTTTTTCCATCCTTTCACTCTTAGTCTGTGTGAATCTTTATGGGTGAGGTGGGTCTCTTGTAGGCAGCATATAGTTGGGTCCTGCTTTTTGATCCAGTCAGCCAGTCTGTGTCTTTTAATTGGGGAATTTACGCCTTTAACATTAAGAGTTGTTATTGAAAGGTGTTGATTTATTCCTAGCATTTTATTGGTTGTTTGGTTGTCTTAGGTGTCTTTTGTTCCTTGCTTTCTGATATACTGTTTGGTTTCTTTGTTTGTTGGTTCCTTAGGTTGTAGATAGTGTTTTTGTTAGCTTGTTTTCTCTTCATGAATGCCATTTTTATTGTACTAGCGGGTTTAGATTTTTCTTAGGTTTTTATGGCAGTGGTAGTTATTTTTCAGGAACCAAACCCAGTACTCCCTTGAGGATTTCTTGTAAGGGTGGTCTTGTGGTAGTGAACTCCCGCAGTTTTTGTTTGTCTGAGAAATATACTATTTGCCCCTCATTTCGGAAGGATAGCCTTGCAGGGTAGAGTATTCTTGGCTGGCAATCTTTGTCTTTTAGTATTTTGAAAATATCATCCCATTCCTTTCTAGCTTTTAGGGTTTGTGATGAAAAGTCTGATGTTAACCTGATTGGGGCTCCCTTATAGGTGATTTGACGCTTCTCTCTTGCAGCTTTTAAGATTCTCTCTTTGTCTCTGAGTTTTGCCAATTTGACTATGACATGTCTTGGAGAAGGCCTTTTTGGGTTGAATACGTTTGGAGATCGTTGAGCTTCCTGGATCTGAAGATCTGTGATTTTTCCTATACCTGGGAAGTTTTCTGCCACTATTTTGTTGAATATGTTTTCAATGGAATCTCCATTTTCCTCCCCTTCTGGAATACCCATGACTCGGATATTTGAGCGCTTGAGGTTGTCTGATATCTCTCTCAGATTTTCTTCCATGTCCTTGATTCTTTTTTCTTTCTTTTTGTCTGCTTGTGTTATTTCAAACAGCCCATCTTCAAGTTCAGAGGTTCTCTCTTCAACTTCGACAAGCCTGCTGGTTAAACTCTCCGTTGTGTTTTTTATTTCGCTGAATAACTTCTTCAGTTCAGCAAGTTCTGCTACATTTTTTTTCAGGACATTGATTTCCTTGTATATTTCCTCTTTCAGATCCTGTATACTTTTCCTCATTTCATCATGATGTCTAGCTGAGTTTTCTTGTATCTCATTCAGTTTCCTTAGAATTATCACTCGAAATTCCTTGTCAGTTATTTCAAGGGCTTCTTGTTCTATAGGATCTAGAGTATGTGATTTATTAACTTTTGGTGGTGTACTTTCTTGATTTTTTGTATTTCTGGTGTCTTTTTTTTGGTGTTTATTCATTGTGGCAGGGGGTTTCACAGTCCACCGGTTTGAGACTAATGACTAACTAGGATGTTGCTGTGGTTGCCAATTTGGTATGGCTCCCGCCGTGACTGCTCAGTTGGCCTCTAGTGTCTTGTGTGTGTGGTTGCCTCGGGTCTTGGGCTTCTCCGGGGATCCACCTTTCTGGTCAGCTTGGACTCTGCTGGGCTGGTGGATCACATACCACAGGGTGTGTGATCTCTGTTGAGCTTTCACTTTCTGTACAGGACTTCTCCCCGTTCCATGTGCTCTGGCCCAGGCTGTTAGATCGTGCAGTGGCGACCCCACCGGGTGTGTGGTTTCTGTCGAGTCTCCGCCTCCCTGGCCGCACGTCTCCCCCCTCTGTGCACACTGTGCTGGGCTGGGGCGTGTCTTCTGCACCCCTCGTCTATCAGCTGGGCCTTCAAGACCCTGCTCAGCACCGCCTCGCCCAGGAAGTCTACCAGGTTTCTGCTAGGCACAGACGACCGGTCTCTCTGGGTGCCTTTGTAGCACTGTGTAGATCTTTCTCGGGTCTTGTTCACCTTTGTATCCCCCCCAGTATAAACCGAGTCTAGTGCCCGCCTGCAGCCTGCTCTCCGGCAGGTTCAAGCGGACCTGGGAACTCTCCTACCACACTATTCCCAACCAGAAATTCGTTAGGCTTTTTTCCAAACTGGTGGTCGCAGAGATGGTATCTGCCTCCCAGTAACAGGAAGTTTACCGGGGCCGGAGTCCAGGGTGTGGTGGAGTGACAGTCGGCCCGCCCGTACTTCCTAGTCTTCCCAACACTGGTCGGGACGCCCCACACCCCCAGCCCCGCCAGAGAACCGCGGAGGGAGTGGGAGAGGAGGCCGGCCCGCAGGGTCCGGAAGGCCCGGCGCCAGGCCAAGCAAATGGGCTCAGTGATGGCCGAGCAGGGCGGAGCTGCCCGCACCTGGGAAAATGGAGGCAGCACCGGGGCAATGAGTGGCCTGGTGGTGCAGGCGGGAGCCGCGTGGGCATCCACCCCCCGAACAGAGCTGTGCCAGGGATCACTCACAGTGCTGTGCCAGGTCGGGTGCTCGCTCTGTCTCTGGTTTGTTGCCTTCCGTGTTCTCGGCGCTGCCGCCTCGGGCTGTTCAGTCGCGGCGCCGCTCGGGCGCTCCCAGGAATCTTCTTTAATGCCGGCCTGAAACCTCGAATCCTGAATAGGGCAGCTGGCCGCCTTCAGTGCGGCCCCAGCCTCCGGGATCCTGGCTGCATCCACAGCAGCCCTGGCGCCGTGTTCCCTGTTTCAAGACTCGCTTTTGCAGCTAAGAATCAGTTCTTTTCCTGCTCCACACTTCAAAGCTGTTGCCTGTAAATGAGGCAGCCTCTCCTGCCGGGGGCAAAGTGGCGTTGAGCCCCCACGACCGGCCAGCAGCAGCAGTCCTCCCTTAAGAGATGGCCAGAGGAAGGTCCACAAGTTTCCCGGCTGCCTGAGGCCCAGTGGCCACCTTTTCCACCTCAGCTACTCCGCGCCAGCCGCCGCAGCCGCCGCCATCTTGAAAAACTCCTCTTACTCTCACTTCTTTGCATCAGGCAGCTACCTGGTCAAAAAAATTGATTTCAAGAAACATGAATGGCCACAGAGCAATTTTAGCAACAGTTTTAGCTGAACCTTTTGCAGTAAACATTGCCATTTCCCGGGTACAGAGTGATTGGACTTCAAAATGAACCATCAAGCCCACAGGCAAGCTTAGTACAGCAAGCAGGCTTGCTTTCTGGGCTAATAGTTAAGCTTTTCTCTTCTGAATCAAATATCAGAAATAAGCCTTTTCCATTTGTGTATGATACCAGAATAAATAGAGGTCCCTCACAAGGGAAGCATTTTGATTCAGCTCAGTTCAACAGATGGTTACGGGGACATAGTCTGGCATTGTGGAAAGAGCAGGTTTGGGGCCCACTAGAACCGGATTCAAATCCTAGTTTTAGCTGTGGAGCCCTGAGAAAATTAGCTGGTTGCCGTAAGGCTCTTTCTTCACCTGGAAATTAAAAACAATAATGTCTACACTGTCAGAGTGTTTTAAGTATTAGAAAAAAAATATATTTAATCTGGAACCTACATGGTCCTATCTTAGAGAAGAAACAGGCTAGAAACAAAGTGAATTGTATTCTTTCCTTGTGTTTCTCAGAGCACAATAAAGGGCATGTCTGTAATCTACAACAAATTCATTTCAAGAAACATGAATGGCCACCTTTCCCCCTTTCCTCTCCCAAAAGTTCTTCCCTCATAGGGCTATCCTTTTTTTTCCTCCCCGTTCCTCCGACCTCATTAGTTCTGCCTCTCTGGCTCCCAGTCTCTCAATTCTGTATCATAGATGTCTAGGAATCTGGGAAAAGTCTGAATCTCCTCAGAGAGCAGAGATGAGGAGAAGCTGTAGAGAAATCAGAATTCTCTTTAGAGGGCAGAAGGGGGTGGCAAAGGCCGTGAACACACAACATGAAGAGGTTTGCTCTGTGGTATACATGTAACTCTCAATCAGTGCCTAGAGCCTACTAGGTGCTCAAAAAAAATGTCCTAGATTAATAAGCATCTACAATGTGCCAGATACTTATCTCCTGGGCATGCAGGTTAGAGCACAATGTGATGAGTGAGATAAGACCCCTACTTCAAGGAGTTCATAGTGTAGAAGTTATTCTTGAGTTTAGGTGCCTGTTTTATCAGCACTGCACTCTCCCAAGTGAGCCACGGGCCGGCCCTAGGTGTCTGTTTTAAGTAGTTATATTATCACTAAAGCAATGAACACACACTCAGTTATTTCCATCAAATATCCTAGGCATAGTAGAATATTTACATGGCATAAATGACAAATTAATATATCGGTTGTATTCCAGAGAACTAATTTCTAAATGACCAGGGAACATTTCTTTAAAAATCAAAAACAAACAACAACAATGAAACAAAACAAAAACAACCCTCCTAAAGCACATGATTTAAGATATGCATTTATTAGTTTTACATTTAGAAACAAATGCTATTTGTGGGCTATACAATAATGGAAGGGTTATCAATGTATATAAATTGTGTCATTGCTTTTTATCAATTACGTCATCCATGCTTTGATTAGAAGAATAAACACTGATATTTCATTCACTTCTTCCTTCTTTCCTCTTTTGTAACTGCCACCCTATTCTAGCCTTAAATGGATTATAGAGGGTCTGAAATCAGCCACTTATTAACTGTATTTTGCAGCAAATTATTTAACTTCTCTAAACTTCAGTTTCAAATCTGTTGAATGGTATTTAATTTAATAGTATATACCTCATGGGGTTAGTGTAGGAATTAAAGTAATGTATCTTTAGCACCTGACAGAGTCTGGTACAACTGTAGATACTCAACACATGGTTGTTGTTATTTTACTGCTGTTATTGTCATTGCTTATTATTGTCTTCATATCAATTCATTATTGGAGCTGGACTCACAGAGGTACAAATGGGCAATAGTTTTATTTTTAAATTGCGTTGCCTTCCAACATGTTCTTTCTTATCTCCCTATCCTGGCCCTGGATGATACCTCAGGAAGATTGTGTATTTTCCTGTTACTTTAGGATATTAGACAACAGTTAATTTTTAAATTAACAGAATTTTAAAAGCTTAGTTCAATCTAAATCAAAACTTTCATTTCCCATCCAGTTTAAAGCCTGTCCCCTCTCTCCAGCTCAGGCTTGCCAGGGGTTCCACAGATAAGTGGAGGGGGCAGCACGGGGCCTGTTCCTGGCTGTCTTTGTTCTACCTTCTCTGTCATCTGCTTCTGGCTCCTTCAGGGTTGAGGATGGGAGGTGGTGTGGGACAGGTTAGGGGTGGGTAGAGAAAACCAGAGGAGATGGCAGCTGTTTTTCCTTGTATTTCTCTCTTGCTCTCTCTTGATGTAATCTCCAAAAGGTCCCCATCCTGGCATTTGTTTAACTGACAGCCCTTTCTTTCATGGAGTACTTCGGTGGATTCTTCTGAGACTCACACCCCTGCACCTTCTCGCTGCTAAGAATGTCAGACACTGCAGTCTTCTCCCACGAATGCAACACTCTCTCTAGCCCAGCGTGCTGCCCTGGAACCTAGCTACCTTCCATGCTGTCTATTTGGCTCATGGAAAATTCACCCCTCTTTTCCGTGTCTCATTCTGGAAGGACAGGCTCTCCCACTGCTGTCCTGTCTGTCTCTGTTGCCTCCAGGTGAAAGTCAGGTATCAGCCTCTGTGTTCCTCAAACTGCAGGGAATATATGATTTGAGAGGAGAGAGAAACCATAGTACTTTCCACTTTGCAAATTCTCTTATGTTCCAGAATCTTCTCCTTAAAGATTCATTGACTTCTCTTATATAGGATGGAGGCATGATAGAAGAGACCACCAAAGAACTAGTTAGCAAGTCCTGTATGGACATATTTAGCAACTGTCTTTAGAACATGTAGACTCCTATTGCCTATTGTCTTCAGCTCTGGCGCTTCAGCGGAAACCCTGAGACAACAGGAAAAGTCCCATTCAGCATCCTGTTACATTTTTATTATGCCTGAACTTTTACAACAGTCTCTTAATTGGTTTTCCTGCCACCTATTTCCCACTATTTTATTCCATCCCATACGTAATTGCTCAGTTAATCTTTCTCAAAAAACACTGATTCTTGCCATATTTCTCTTTTCAGTCAGTCACTGTGGCTCTCACAGGTTGGCTACCATCCCAACAGCCCTTTCAAAAAGAAAGGAAAAAGTTTAGGGTCCCCAAATTGAACGTAACCCCAGAAAATTAAACCAGATATCACAGTAGTAGAGTTTCTGTAGTCCCAAAACCTCGTGTGACACTGGATGCTTCCAACTACATTATGTCAAATAAACCCCCCTGGCTACAAACATAAACTCACTAGTTCAATGAGGTATTTACAGTATAGCCAAAGATCCCTAAGGCACTTGAAAGTATGTCTTTAATGTGTAATTCCAGCTTCATCATTTCATAAAAATTCTCTAAATTTTTAGGAGTGAACCACTAACTGAACATTACCCACCCACCTTGCTTAGAGCTGATTTCTCCAAGAGCCACGGTACATCAAGAAAGTGCAAAGTACAAATTTTGGCTAAGTGGGATTTTGGAACTCAGAGAACATCAAACTCAACTTTCCTATTTTACACATGACAGAATGGTGACTCAGAGAGGTTGTGACTTGCCCAAAGTCACCAGGTCATCTGAGGCACAACTGGAATCAGTACCCAGCTCTCTTGATTCCTAGACTCAGGCTGGTTTTGCTATCTCAGGTGATAGCATGCCTGTTAGTTTTATTACTTTGTAAACCACTGTCCAATTAGTCCCTGTACTGCAGAAGGTCATTCCTTGTAATGGAAAGGGAATGCCCTTTCTGAAATTGATATGAAAGCCTTCTCTAATATCATGTAGGGAGAATAAGATTATTAAAAATAATTAAAATGGACTGCAGACACAGAATTTGTCTCAGAAGATGCTGATGATGCTGATGGATCTTTTTGGTTATGAAATGCAAGGCCCAGGATATATCCTGGATAGGAAAGGCTGAGGCAAAACAAGCCAAATTGTTTTAAATAATGAAGTAACAGGAATTTTCCATTTCCAGTGAGGATTAGGAGGGAGGTATATTGGCAGGCTCAGGTCTTGGAGAAGAAAGAATCAGAGGAAAAAAAGATCCCTGGAGATGGGGAGAATAGGTAGACCAGAGGGGGAAATGGCTAAAAGGAAGCTAACTGCTGGCATCCAAAAACTTTAGAAGCAAAGAGGTTTTATATTTGAATATAAGTGCTTTTCTATACTGTACTGTGATTACCCTTCATGATCCCAAATCTTCAGTTAAAGTCTGTTATACACAACAATGGGTATTAGAGGTGCCTTGAGGAATAAAGCATGAGGCAATTTGCCCATTCTTGGGGCAAAGGAGTGTGGAAGAGTCATAAAATCATGGAAGATCCTGACTGTGAGGTAGAATAATAGTCCCCCAAAGATGTCCATGTCTTAATCCCAGGAACCTGTGAATATGTTACTTACATGGCAAAGGAGAATTAATGTTGCTAATTGACAGATAGGGAGAGTCCCCTGGATTATTCAGATGGGCCCAATATAATTACAAGGATCCTTAAAAGTAGAAGAGGGAGGCAGAAAAGGAGGTCAGAATGATGGGATGTGAAAAGGACTCCACTCACCATTGCTGCTTTTGAAGATGGAGACAGGGGCCAGGAGCTGAGGAATGTGGGGGGCTGCCAGAAGCTGGAGAAGACAAGGAAACATTCTCCCCTCAGACCTCTAGAGAAGAATGCAGCCCTGCTGACACCTTGATTTCAATCAATTGAGACTTATGTTGAGCTTCTAATCTACAGATCTGTAAGATAATACATTGCTATTGTGTTAGGCTGCTAAATCTGTGGTAATGTTTTACAGCAGCAATAGAAAGCTAATATGATTACCTAATTCAGATTTGATAAGAATCTCAATATTTATATTGAATTCAAATATTTCCAAGTTCTTCAGCTTTCTGGGTTCAACCTTGTGAAAGTGCAGAACTGGCCTTAATATCTCCAGTTTTCTAGAGCAGTAAGAAAGCTGACATTCTACTTGGTGTTTGTCCCAGACTACTACTATATAATCAAAGCTTTCAATTATTTCCTGAATTCATTGTATCAATTTGATTTATGTTGGACCTCAAGTCCCTATATAAGCTTGCCCCACCTTACTTTTCTAACTTCATCTCCCACTGTTCCTCTTCATGAATCCTCTATCCTGCTAAATTGGACCATTTGTGCCCCAAACATGCTCCTCTTTACCTTTGCTGTCCTGTCACCTGGAGATTTCTGTTTTCCTATTGCTGCACCCCCTCAAGGTCTAGTTCAAGCATGATCAAATCTCCAAGGCCTCCCCTCAGAGCTTCCCCAGCATTTTCTTCTTAGTTCTCTTATAACCGCCTGTGGTAACTGACTTGCAGTCTGACCTTTTGAATACATCTCCTAATTCATTGTGTTGACTAGAAGTTCCTTATGGGCATAATGTGGATTGCTTATCTTTACGTCCTCCACAGTACCAAGCACAGTGCTTTTCACATTTCAGATGTGCAATACGTGTTTATTGACTGGGGTCATGAAAACATTTTTTGTGTAAAAAACCTATTTAATTTTCTTTAAACCTAAGAATCCATTGTAATTGACAGTATCTATGTATCTATCTTTTCTTTTTTTCTGCATGCCATGGTTCATTGTTTAAAAAGGATAAGCACCATCCCCAAATAACTCTTCCATACTTTTGGATGTCATTTAATATTGGGTAAGGTGAACACATATCTTTGTGTGTCTGGGATATTCCTAGCTTATAACTGCTGTCCTTGAATAGTTATTAATAGTGCCCCTTTCATTCCAAAGTGTACCTGAATGGATGATAAATTGGATGGTCACCCAACTGTTGGAAGACATAGGCTACAAAGGCAGCCCTAGCTTTCATCCTTTCCTGAGAACAACTGGAAACTGATCACTCTCACCAAATGTCCTCTTTGCTCGAGCTGCTTGACATGCCTCTCCTCTGTCTTTTCCTTCCACAACAGCCACTATGGCTTGGGTCCATCTCTCCTTGTCTCTGTGTAGTCCCTGCTTCCTACACTTAGTTGGGTCTAGGGGAGTGTCTGCAGTGGCAGGATCTGAGGAGGAAGAAGAATGAGGAACGTAGGACGAATCCCCAGGTTAGCTGCTCTCTCATCACTCTCACCTTTCATATGTCCCCAGCCCCATCATCCTGGGCTCATCTCAGCGTTCCCAGGCATCGTTCCTACCCTTCGTTGTTCTGTTTCTCATCCTCCAGTGCTGGCTCTGCTTTCTATGTCCCAACACCCATCACTAAATTTAGTCACTGGTGATATCACAGGAATGATCACCAGTATCTCTGTCTTACATTCAGGAGAGAAGCTCCTAACATCTCACAGCAGGAGAGATGCTCATAACATCTCAAGTTGTAACTCAACATGTTTTCCTATAGCAGCAATTTCCAAAATGTGTTTTGGGAAACTGGTTTGTGGTGTTAATATCTGTTCCTCAATAAAAGGGTTTCAAAGTCGAAGAAGGTTGAGGAATTCTCAGTGAAACAATTTTAAGCAGTTTTCTTTCCTGTGGAACTTCTGAAAGTCTTTAATATGCAAATGTTCATTATGAATCTCTGAGAGGGATATATGATATGCCGTTTTTCCCAAATTTATTTGACCTTGAAACTTTTTCCTTGAGACTTTCTTGAGAGAATATTGTTCTGTGAAATATTTTGTCTTGAAGTAACATACTTAACTCCTGTGGATTGGGCATAGGTTCTTGTGAATTGACACAGGGGTCTATGGGACACAGGCACAATTGTTCTAGTGGAATAATGCATTTTAAGTTCTACAGCTGCATTTTTGGAGCACGGCAGGTTGTGAAGCGGACATCCAAATTTAAGACCCTTCCTGTAAGAACTGTGTGATTTTTCCAAAGAGCAGAGGCAGATGATCAAGTGGACAGCATCTGTGACTGTAGGTCAAAAGAGCTGGTATATACTCTAAACTTTATGACTATTATCTGGGTTTTTCCACACAACATTCAACTATTTTTATCCTCAGTTTCTTCATCTACAAAGTGAGAAATTAATGATGATGTTAAAATAAAAATAAATAATACCTGCTCAACATATCTCAGGAATTTTAGGAAGATCAAATGAGATATATATGTGAAAGCTCTTTGAAAACAGTAAGGCTGTTCTTAGTAAGTATGTATTAAAAGTACCATATTATTTCTTATTAACTTGGTTTTGCAACAGGGACAAGGATGCAAACCCATAGATAACCTTCAAACCTTATATTTTTTTTTGCAAAAACACTTTAATTCAAATTATTTTCCCCAGCAAAAAGTACAATTCACAAATTTTAATTTTACTTCTTTTCTCTTTCTAAATCTTCTCTCTGGTGGTGAGCACTTCCATGGCCAAGAGAAAGGTGGAAATGAGGGAGGAAAATAGAACTCAACATTTAATAGCCTGGACAATCAGGATAATATAGGTCATTGTCACATTTGAGCTTCAAGTAGTATCTGATTAATTTGGAAACAATGCAACTGAGACAAGTTCTATCCTCACATTTTCTTACAACTTTGGGTCCAAAGCTATTAGCTGTCCCTTGACATTCCCACTGGCAAAAATGGAGGGTAGGCCTCTGACAAAACTAACACATCATTTCTTGCCTCTGTGATGCCATAAATGTTTCATTGATTTCACTGAAGAGCAAGAAAAATAGAAGGAAGAGCAGGAAATATTAATCATTACACTTCTTCATTGTCCATCTCATGTGATGGGGCAGAACATGTCACTGGGTCACTGGCCAACAGCAACATGTGTTTGTCCATGGCCCTCTCAGCTCCAGGACTGGAGTAATCTATTGAATTATCTCACAGCTTTCTAGGTATTCTTGAACACCATTCAATTTCTTTGGTTCAGGAACTGATTTAGAGAAGAAAGACTCTGATTAATCTGTTAAGGTATCATTTATTTGGAAGACTTATATGTTAAGCCTAAACCAGCAATTAAGTTTAATTCCTTGCTCTGTTTGAAAATGGAATCTGTAGCAAAAGTGGATATGCTGTGCTGAAAAGAGTATTTTAAAAATAATCTCTGTTGTTTGTTACTTTCATGGTACTAATCACGGATGATGGTAAGGAGGTGAAGTATACAGGCAAACTCGGATAAGGAGGGGCACTCCCTTTAATAGTCATATTCATTTAGGTTTAGGGACTACTTGGGAGAGGGGAATTTCTCTGTAGATAACACAAATTAGCATCTAATACAAAGGCATTTTCTTTAAATTATCTGGTTGCTTTCCCTTACCAAAACCTGTACTTTGTGTATGTTTTTCTTTTATCACTTGATGTGAAGAAAGTAACACTTGATGAACAAGCATGCCTTCCATGGGACTTTTTCCAAATCATTTTTTTAAATATATTACTGCCTTCACTTGTTATCTTTATTTTTAAACAGAGGCTCTCCACATATGTTACAAAACCACATTTATTACTGTGAATAATACACGGTGAACCACTTGTTTGCCATTTCAGGGATACAGTTACTCTTGGTTTTCTCTACCCATGGTGATTCAGTGTTAAAAAATAACAGAACCAGTATCCTTTATTCCCCTGCTTTAGGTTCTACTTTGACTACTTAGCATATGCCACCAATTCTAGACATTTGGTTGAATTTTTCAAAAGTGAATTAATTAGTACACATTCTTTGTTGTGGTTATGAGGGGGAGTCAATAACAGAGAAATAAGATTGAGAAGAGTTGGGGGGAACAGGTTATTTAATCTTTCGAAGATAACGTTCTGTGGAAGGAAGCTTCTTGGTGCTCATTAGAAACACAAACCTCCATACATGCATGGAAAAGTTGGGAGCAAAAGGAATTTCAATTGCTTTTTCATGAAATCTGACCCAGAGTTGTACAAAGAGAATTCTAAATCTTTTGCATATGCCATTTTTAGGGGGGACATCAATCTTTTTACCCCTTCTCTGGTGTTGCTTGAACAAAAAGAGAATTATTGAAACTGAACTTGTTCCGGTTTTTATAAATCAAGATGTCAACAAATACAAGCAGTAGTCTAGTTACAAGTGAGTACAGTTTACAGAAAAAACTAACCCTGTTTTTTTAAGCTCTACAAAGAACACATTGTTTATTCTCATGTAAAAATGTCATATAAAGAAGCTCTCTGTCAGATATTTTCTTTTTATTTAGTTGTTTCATAACTATACTGTTCTCCTGTACCTAATAATTAGCATACACATAGTAACAAGCCTTGAAAAACCTCTTTTTCCCCCCACTATGTGTCAGTTAAATCTCCAAATTGTTATGGAGAGAGGATTGTGTCTATGTAAGTGAGTTGTCTTTCCCTGCTGCTCTGGCAGTTTGCCCCTGTGCAGTAGCTGAGGGTCAGCTCTTAGGGAAAGGACCAGCCAGAAGCTTGACAGGGACTTCCTGCCATCTGGAACAGTCCAGAGCGCAAGGAAAGATGTCAGCAAGAAGCACTCAAATGACTCCTCTTTAGCTCCCCTGGGAATACCATTATTTCCCCCTAGTTCCATGATTGGGGAAATTTAACACCCACTACCAGTAACGTGATGCAGAAGTTTGGAGCCTTTTATTTGGTTGCATTTCACTCTTACAGACAGATCCATGCCTAGGTTTTTGTCGCTACTTGCTACCTTTTGAACACCCTTTCTATGTGTTACCAAACCAAATAAAGTTTGTCCACACATGATGGAAAGCCAAACTCCAAAGCAGCAGTCTTTGCAGCAGAGAAAAAGGTTTATTCTCAAGGTGGCCAAGCAAGAAGATGGGAGAAATATATCTCAAGTTCACCTTATTAACATCAGGAAAAGAAGGGATCTTTATGGGGAAGTAGTTAGGGGTAGTGCAAGGTGTGGGGGATTGTGATTGGTTAAAGGGTTTGTAGAAGTTCTTCAATGATCTGCACAGGCATAAGTCTGCATGCCTCTGCATGTTCAGAAAATAGCATCGTTACCAGGATCTGGAGTTGGACTTTTTGGCTCTCTGACATCAAAAGATTACCTATCAGACCTTCATGTGGGCTCAGTAGAGATGTCTGTGGGCTCAAACAGTTTAGTCCAGTTTGTGTTGGGCCAAGCTAACTCCAATGATTCTGCAAAACACCTTAGGCACACAGCTTGTGACTTCTGCACCAGGGGTGTTATCTTAAAAGGCAGATAGAAAGAAACAGAATGAGAGGTTAGTTATAGAAATTTACTGAAAGAAGGAGCAATTTAAACAGGGAATAAATTTTAACTGAAAAGTCACTGTTTACATATGTTTGAGAAGTTCCCCACAATACATGTCCTACCTCTCTCCAAGGTATAAACCCCAAATGTGCTTTGCCATCTTCTCTTACAGCAAGGGTGCAAATATGTGACCTAGGCTCAGCCAGTCCACATTGCTTGCAGTAGAAATTGTCGTGGAAGAGAATAATGAGAGGAAGTAGGTGCCTCACAGAATCCTTTTTCTGGCAAAGGTGGGAGTAGAGGCATCTGATATTGGTGGTGCACAGTGGTGGGGGTTCCAGCATCCAGTGCCCAGTGCCCAGTGTCAGCAGCACTCGTTGTGATGGAAGAGAAGGGGCCATAGGGCCCTGCCTCTTGCAATCATAATGAATACAATGCCTAAGACTAAGTTTTTTTTTTCCAAAAAGAAAAAAGTACAGGCATCTAATGTAATTGTTCTTTAAACGTGCATACTCTGAAAAACAAAGCATTTAATGTGATTTTTTGGAATTTTTGAAAGTTATTAAGACAGTAACTTTAAAGTGCATTATTTTCCATAGGCAAGAGATGCAGCTTGTGATGAATAAACTCAAGGACCAAAGTGTTTGTGGGAAACTGTCCTGGCATGGTTGCCCTTGAGATATTTGGGAGGCATGTGTGGATTTACATTTAGGTTGGATATTATCATTTACCCATTTCTGAGCTTTCTTCTCTCTTCCTCTACTTTCTTCTCACATCTGTATTATTGCACTAATCCAGTTTTTCTAGGCTGCATGGACAGCAGCTCTCTGGTATACAGCATGGCACATGGGCAGAAATGCCAAACCCCATTAGTTGGGTTGGGAAAAGGGATTACAGTGGGCACCTGGACAAATCTCCTAGTGTAAGAGGAGCAGAAAACCCTATCCAAGTTAGCAAAAACTAAATTTTTTTGAAGTGAATGCTATTTATCATTTTCCAAATAATTTGCACATTATGAAAAAATGATATTCGCCAAGAATAGGTCAATTAGCTTAAAAAATACAAGTCATTATTACCCACGGTAATGGACCATAATCGCCGTTGACATTATGGAAATAATTGCTAGATTCAGAATTTGAAGATACACTTGGAGAAGATTAACAGACCCCTTCTTTATAAGACTATACCTTTCAGGGGGAAAATCACTGTAAAATGTTTTTTCAACCAGAAGGACACGCTATGACTGTATTACTCCAACATTACAGATTTATGGAATCTAAATCAATGAATTTTAACCATAGAGTTAAATTCTGAGGGATGAGGAATTTATGAACTCAGTACATAGTAGCAAGTTACAGAAATCACACAGATTTCCACTGTTTTCTGCCTAGCTCTGCCCTGATGTTGAAAAGACTGATATTTTAAACTCTGATGAGCCATTCTTTTTTTAGTCATTCTACTGGTTTTAAAAATAATCTCCCCTTCCATCCTGTACCTTTGTCATAATTTCTACATGATAGTATTCCTGTTAGGAGTACTATTCAATTATTAGTGACTCAAGCAAAGAGGATTTAAATACATTGGTAAACATCCTTCAGGTGAGGCTGTAACTGACTGGATGGAGAAAGGAAACCACAGTTTTCTCCTATCGTTCAGGAGTGCTCTATATTACTTTATAATGTTCCTTCCTGTTCTGTGAACCTATGTGACTGCCTTGTATGTTTTATTAATTCTGTTATTTCTTTTATATACAGAAAAGTAAGAGCACAATATCCTCATATTATCTTTTTTCTGCTTTTCTTTTAATGTTCATTGGTAGCTTATTATTAATAAATGATTTTTAAAGTCAATTTTGAATTCTTCTTCTCTCAACACAATTTCCATGTTTCTATAATTCTAAAATAGCACTCTAAGTATAGGAGATATAGCCATCTGGCTGGAGTGATCTAGATGTAGTTCTACTAGGAAAAGGGCCTGGATCTGTCTTTGAGCTCCATCCAAACAGGGGTGCGCAGGTGTGGGAGACACAGAGATCCCCTTTCCATGAAGAACATGCTACCCCACCGTGGGACTGTCAGTATCTTCAGGTCTGCCTCAGCTGCTGAGAACCACCTCTCTGGAGATTACACCCTCCTTGGGACAGCTCACATCTGAAATTGAGGCTGGGATATAAAGACCAGGCTGTTTTGGCCAGACACAGGACACTCTGATGGACAATATTTGCTCCAGAGATCTCTGCCAGACTGTCTGAGGCTTTGTCAGGCTTGCATGGTGGTTGACTTCTTTGCACAAATCCTACTGCCTTTATTCTCTCTTCACAGGGTAGATTCCTAATAAACATATTGTATTCCAAACTCATCTCGGAGTCTGCTTTTAGAGAACTTAACCCGAGACAGCAGGCAAATAGTGTAGGATCTGGAGGCTCTTCCAGTCAAGGTTTGAATGATCTAAGCCAGAATTTTGAAATGTTTCTTATTTTGAATCTATCTGTGTATCTTTTTTTAAAAATCTTTTTTCTTTTGTTTGGTTGCTATTTTAATTTTTGTTATGTTATTGTTTATTTTGGGTTTGTTTTTGGAGGGGAAGAACCATAGGAAGCTCTTTATACGTTAGAAACCTGAAGAGAGTAAAATGTCGATTTCCTCATCAACTTCCATTGTTACTGAAAGATGTATTCTGCAAGATATACTTGGTTCTATCACATGAAGTATTTAACAACAGTTAAAGGATGTGTATGTGCGATATAAGTGGTAAACTCTCTTTGCCTGTGTATAATTAATGGATATTTAATTAATATAATTTTATGAAAAGTTGATCAAATAGATCAGGCCCAGTCTTTTGAAATAGGAACACAGTAGTCCCAACTTTTCATTTTCTCCATCTTCAGGTTACATACAATCCTCTCTCCTCCATTCCTTACTGCACCTGGCTTGGGGCGTACCTACATTAGTTCTCACTTGGATGCTGTGGTATCCCTTCCACTAGCTTCCTGCCTCCCTTCTATCTCTCCACGCAGCTTTCAGAGTGGTTTTTCTAAACTACAAATCTGATCATGTCATTCCTTTGCTTAAAATTTTCCAGTGGCTTCCCAAGACTATTCAAGATTTAAAACTTCAAGTCTTTTTTCATGGTACTCATAGAGAGCTTTTCATGAATCAGTCTTTACTTACTCTCCAGCTTTGTCTCTACTACTGCACCCAAGTCACCCTGCTTCAGGCAAATTTCCTGTAGCTTCTGGAATGTGCATAATCTCTCTTCCCCTTTTGTTGCTCACTTTGCTGAAATCCTCTTCCCCACTTTTTAAAATTATTATTATTGTAAGCCTTGTTCTTCCTTCAAGGCTCCATTCAAGCATCAAGCAAGCTCTAGGTAAAGGTAGTGCTCCATGCCCCAGATTACCCATTGCCACTAACATCTTTCACAGCACTTACAAGCCTATATTGAACATAGAAGACTACTATACTCCCCTCTAGCTATGAGCTCCTCCAACACAGACATTTTATCTGTACAACCCTAGTACTTAGTGCTGTGCCTAGCTCACGATATGGTCTCAGTGAAGTTTTCTGTCTTTCTCTAAGCTTCTCATGGCAGTTATTGCTTCTTACAGATTTTTGCATCCCCTCCACTGATTAGTAAAATATTGTGCTGCTCAACACTGCATACATTAGGTACTCAATCAATGTTTTGTGGATGACTATATTCCTCTTATTGTATTTTCATTCTACCACTAATAAATGCTTACAAGATTCCAATTGCCAGTAGTAGCTTGGAAAAACTTTTGAAGTATTGATTGACAAGTAGAAGTCTCTGAAGATGTTTTTATTTCACTCCAGAGCAGTCACCTTAACCATGAACTACAAGCTAATAGTATTCACAGGAGAGCAACTTTGTTTGCCTAGGCTGTTTGTGATATTAGCTATGCAAATAAATATTTTGATTGTTCATTTGGGAGAAGAGATTACTTGATGACTGTCTTGAAGTATATATAGGTTTATTAAGAGGAGGAGGATGACTAATTTTTTTTCTGTTGCTACAGCTGATTCAATGAGGAAAAGTAGTTAAGTTGTACCACTAGTTAAAGAATTTCTTCACTGGAATCCAGGGACATTGTGTAAACTCCCTCTTTGCAGATGTGGTTAGATGACATCAAAATTCCCATTTTCACCCTTGAATCTGTGAAATTTGAAACTATGTTATTACGTGACCAACTGCTACCAATAAAAGCGCTGTTGAATTTGGCATTACATTCACTATTCACTACACTAAAAAAAAAGTACCTGCCAGGAGTGTAGGACCAACTTGGGCACTGCTGGAGAATCACAGCATTATCCCCACTCTTCTAGCTCACCGGGGTGACAAAACACAGGATAAATTAAGTTCTAGTAAAAGGCAGCTTATATCTAACATACAGATTGTAAGAGCAGAGAATGGCTTCCAAAGGAGCTGGAGTGGGAGAGGAGCAGGGAAGGCCATTCAAGGCAGGGAAAGGGCCGACCCCGTGGCGCACTTGGGAGAGTGCGGCGCTGGGAGAGCAGCAGTGCTCCTGCCCGCGGGTTCGGATCCTATGTAAGGATGGCCGGTGCGCTGCTCACTGGCTGAGCACAGTGTGGCAGGTCACAAAAAGACAAAAAAAAAAAAAAAAAAAAAAAAAGGCAGGGAAAAATGCACGTTCAAAGTCATGCAGTGTGGGCAGATGTGCCAGGCATGTCTGCAGGTGGTTATAGGCCCTATAAGTTACAGACCAGCTCTACCAAGGAAGAAAATATTAGTAAATGCAGTACAGTTGACCCTTTAACAACACAAGTTTGAACAGCACCAGTCCACTTACATGCAGATTTCTTTTAGTAAATACATTTGGCCCTCCATTTTGTGGGTTCAACATTCGGGGATTCAACTAATCTCCCATCGAAATTCGGGGGATGCAGAACCCTGTATAGTGGGCTGCCTTTTCATATCTGCGGTTTTAGGAGGGCCCACTGGATTTTGGCATCCTTCGGGTCCTGAAACAAATCTGCCACAGATACTGAGGGATGACTATTTACTAAACACTTACTACTCACTTCAGGTCTGTATTGAACCCAGTACATGTATTTTCTCGTTTAATCCTCATAATAACCTAATACATAGTAACATCATCTCAGTTTGCAGATGATAAAACTGAGGCACAGAGAGGTTAAGTGACTTGCCTAAGATCATAAACTTGCAATTGATGGAGCAGGGAATTCAAACCTAGGTTGTCAGATTTCAGCAAATGGGACTAAAATTTAATTCCAGAAACATTAGTAAGTACCTCCCAAAGGCAAGATACAAACTGAAGTAGGAATTGTGGGGCTTGCAAGCAGGGAAATGTCTTCCTCAGCAATGTATTCTCCCATAGCAAGTCCAACATATAGGTATACTGTAGACGTCTGTGAATGAATAGCCTATTTTCAAGAAGTATGTATGAGGGGTCTTCAAAAAGCTCATGGAGGCTGCTCGGTTAGCTCATTTCATTAGAACACAGCCTCATAACCCCAAGGTCATGGCTGGTACAGAGTTCAAATCCCTGTACTGGCCAGCTACCAAAAAAAAAAAAAAAAATGTTCATGGAAAGATTCATATTATTTTTCAGTTCCATTTTCCTATGAACTCTTTGATGTACTCTCTACTGTAGTAGAGAAGACAGACATACATTAAATAACCATAATTTACTGAAGAGTATAGGTACTGATGGATCAGACTAGATAAAAATCTAAAGGGAGAGGAAGTTATTCTACAAGCAATGGGGAGGTACTGTGGTTTTCGAGCAGGAAAGTAACACGATGGAAGCTTATTGCTAAAAACTTAATCTGCTGACTGTGTGCTACTTGTTTCTTTATTGTCAGCAACATTAAGCCACTTGGAACTCCAACCAAGTTAGATCTGCAGTGATAGAAAAGGGTAGGAAATATATCTTTCTCTCATGTCCTGCTCACCAAAATTCTGCTAAATTGGTTTAGATGCCAGAACAATAAATTGGGATAAGAGCAGAAGCCTAAAATCTAAATGTGTGCTGACACATTTCTGTTCAATCACTGTTGTTCCTAAGAATATAAAGAGCCCCCAGGCTGTAGAGGTAGGGTAGAGAGGACAGAAAGACCGTTATATCACAAATAACTAAGAAAGCTAGGATCTAAGGTAATTTATGTATGATAGTTTTAGAGTTATCTATTCATTCTTTCAGTCAGTCAATGAATATATGTTTATTGAATGCCGCTGTATACCTGGTTCTGTTCTAGGTCTTGGGACAGAGGAATCTAGTTATGAGAAGAAGTACAAAAAGACTGCTGCCTCTATGGAGTATGCAAACCAATGGGTAATTCAAACCATGAACATTTTAGATAGTGACATGTGACTATAAGAAAATAAAATAGAGCAACAGGATGAGGAGTGACTGAGCATGAGGGAGTAAGTACATTAGAAAGGACTCTAAGAGAAAATCTCTCTACGGAATTGATATTCCAGAAGACTTGAATAATGAGAAAAAGCCAGCCATGCAGAGAGCAGAGGAAAGTACATTCCAGGCAGAGGAAACAGCCAGGGCAAAGGCCCTGAGGCTGGAAATTAGAAAAGAGGCAGCAGGAACTGTGGGCTTATGCCATTAGCCACATTGGGAACTGTGAAAAGCACATCTGAAATAATTGCTCTTCAAATACTATGCCAGTGAAATATTTTAACAATTCTATACTTCTTCTTATTATTAATTTTGTTCTTAATAACCAACTTAAATTTCCATCTGAAAAAAATGGGCATTTAATAAATTAATTTGGGTATAAACTGAAAATTACAAAAAAAGAAATAAAGGTCATAGATAATAAGAAGCCAAAAATATGCATGAAGGGTTTCAGAAGATCACCTTGGGGAGGGTGGTGGTGGTGAGGGTTGAAAATGAAAGGCTGAAAATCATGTACTATTTATTAATTTAATAAATCTGTCTTGATGTCAATGTAATCGAATGTTGCCACAAAATAATGGTCTCCTGCTGCTACATAAATGTTGAGGCCAAGCTCTGATGTTTATTTTCAAGACAGGAGACATTGATCCTTCACTAATAGAATATTACAAGTTTATTTCTATTATGCTAAGTAACCAAAGTTGATTTCATTGTTTGATTTGATGGATGTTCGTGCTGTCAGAGTTCAGAATGGTCTGGGGCTAGGAAGCCAAGAGGATGAATTTTTTTGTTTTGTTTTGTTTCTTTGTTTTCTAATTAGCCACCCTTGGATTTCATTCTAGTATAAAATCAATAAAGGAAAACATTGGGATGCTTAGTCTCTGGGTCTTTCTTCTGATGCCTTAGGGATTGGGATTATTTGGCACAAGATTGTTCTTCGCTGAGACCAAAAACATTCTGGAGCCAGACAGTGAGTGAGTTGGATGGGGCTCCACTGAACTGGACAGGCAACAGGAAATATGATGAGAGAAAAAAGACAGCTACAACAATAGAAGGAGGAAGTGAAGCCAGAAAAACAAGAGAAGAAAAAGTTACAGTGAACTACAATAATCCATGAGGAAAGGAAAACCACACAGAAAACAAAACAGCAAAAAACCCAAAGGGAATTGCAATCTACTGATTTAGATTCAGGGGACCAGTTTTCGACCAGTTCTAGATGCAGGGCACTTATTTACAGTGATCCAGTGAATGGATGGTGCTGCTCAGGTTTCTTTCCCTAAACACAATGTGAATTAAAACAATAATTGTCGTTTTCAGGTTTTATGTACCACAGATCACACAGCCACACAGATCTGGTAAATGTGATCGGCTGAAATAGGAATGAACAAGGTAAAGAAGGAGAGAAGACATGAACTGACCCAGTTGGACTAAGGAGAATATTTACCTCTTTTAAATATCAAAAGAGAAATATGCACCAATTCATTTCTCCTTTTAATATCCTATAGTGAGCCTAAGTATTCACTTTATATTAGTCCAAGTGGGGGGAAATGATGAAGCATAAGGCCTCAGTAAAGCAGGGTGTGGTTTAGTGTTTCTGATTTTGCCTAATCGGGGAACCCCCTCTTACCTCAAAGAGCCGAATTTATTGCTGCTTACCATGCTGAAGCAATATCTCATAAGCCCTGCTCAAGTGGCCCTACCTGTATTTAATCCAATCTGAATTCACAGAGAAGTTTGCATTCTAGAATCATAGTACATGAAAGAGTAAATGTTAAGGGGCAGGATTGGTTGGAAGGATCTGTGTATCAGATTCCTGAAAGGGCCTGAAGAGATAGGCTGCCTGTGTGCAAGTTACAATCCTGTCATTTACTAATTGTGTGAATCAGAAAAATTTGCAGATAATAATACCTACCTCAAAGCATCGTTAAAAGCATTAGGTGACGTGCTCTATGTAAAGCACTCAGACAGTGCCTGGCACATTGTAAGAGCTTGATAAATGTTAGTTCGTGTTAATATCTAAGAAGTCTGCAGTGTGGGATGCAAAAACTGAAATTCTTGCACGGTCGAATCATATAAGGTTGCCAGCAGTCAAACATTTTTGACTTACAGAAATAGCAATTTCATGTATTTTTTTCATATTTTGTCTTTTTGTTGGGGTTAAGGGGGAGGGAAGAAGAAAAGGAAGGGAGGAGAGGAATAACAGCTAAAACAAGGAAAGGGAAGGTGGGAGGCTGTGTGGTCAAGTCCTTTGAGGCAACGAAGCTGAGGTGATAGATGTTGTCCCGTGCCTCACCCTCTTCATAACCCTGTTTGGAAAGCTCTCCAGGTCTTTAGAAAATTCCTGAGACATGGGTGAGGCATATGTCTCCTTGTGCCACAAATGATAAATTGTTTCTCTAAAGAAAAAACCCCAAACTATAAAACAGAGCTGGTATCTTAAAAGGATACAAGAGCCGAGGCAAGAGCAAAGGAAGCAGTACAGGAAAGTTGGGGTGTAGGAACACCACTTCCATAGTGATAGGAGACATGCCCAGACCTGGGTTCTTCTTGGACCTCACTTTTCCTCATACTACTTACACTCATCACCACAGTGTGCTCTTTGCCTCCCTTCTAGAAACCGGACCGGCCCAGGCTGAAAAGCCAGGGTAAAAGAATATAGTGCTCTAGAAGCCTCGAATTTCTGGGCACCTCAGTATCAAAAATAGTACCAGAGAAAAATATTCCAGAGGTCTGAATTCTTGGTCCAAACTATCCTTAACCCAGAGAGTAGCAACAACTTTAACCCTAAGTAGTATCCATAGGGCTACAGACACTGTTTAAGGTTCTCCTCAAAGCACAAAAAATTCCATGAGAGTTAGAGGCAGGACAGTGTAGGCGGTAAGCACAGAATAGCAGTAGCAGACCATCAGACACAGATGTATTCTTTTTTAACTTTCTTAACACAAAACCACAGACCACATGGGTCTTAGAAGTTGGGTGAGGGCAATGGGGATTTACCTTGTCACTGTCAATACCTCAGCACCATGTAGCAGGGGGTCTTTCTATCCTCTGCCTCAAGAATTTAGGTCCAAGGAAAAAGACTTTTGGAGTTTGGAAAGCTGGTGACAATGAGATTATAAAATGATCTATCTGTTGAGGAATCTGACTGCACATGTATCACCTAATAGTACATGATGACGCTGGCAGGTGGCAATTACCACCACAGAGCGTGTATAAATCTTCAGGAACTACTGTACTTATTATACTGCAATACATAGGATTCAGCCCAATTAGTTTCATAGACTTTTTCAGCGCCTGAAAATAAAATATTTAAAGGGCCCTCTATATTTTTGGCAAGTATATATGACCATGATAAGACTATTTATACCTTATAGCTTAAGATTGGCAATGGCATATTCAGCCCTTGTCCTAAACAGATTTTATCTGGCATAATATATTTTTTAACCCCTTATTCTTAAACTATATAAAGGTAAAATGTGGTTGTGGTATAATTTGCCATCTTTCTTTCCTGTCACACTTGGTAAGGAGGATCTGATTATGTTGGAAAATTATGAAAAGCAAAAGTAGTAGGTATTTTTTTCCCTATGTTTCCATTTCCAACAGAAGGAAATGACACTGCATGGAATGTTGCACAGCAGCCCTCTGGAGACTGGGGCTTTTGTTAGCTCCAAGAGTGCAAAGACATCTTATTGGCATAACCTTACTAGGTGAAAAACCATTGTGAAGATTTAGGAATGCACTAAAAAAATATAGTAATACTTTTGAATAAAGAACACTCTTTGGCATACTTCCTATTACATAACTCTCAACATTTAATGACAAAAATCCAGCCAGTGAACATCGCAACACTTGGAATTTGTTTTGCAAAATGTTCTAATGTGTATGAAATTGCCATACATAGTAGCCCTGGTTTTTCATTTTTCTTCATCTTCAGTTTATGTGCAATTATTTGTATCAGGGTTATTTTGTTTTATTACAAGTTACTAAACTTCAGATTCTTGACAGTGCTGAAAAAGAGTAGGTACTCCAAAGCTGGAACCGTTTGGAACTGGAAGAGCTGCAGTCTCTCCTAACCAACTGGTAAGTTTACGAATATGTAAGTTGGGATTTTAAAAATCCAGGCAATAGGTTAAGTAAACAATCATTGCCTCAGATTAACTGATATTAAAGCAATAACAGTGTGTCAAATAATGTTAATTTGAGGCTCCATTTCACTTATTATTTTGGTATAAGTGACCAAATTACACAGTATTATAGTTGCAATGACTATTCATTCCATTACTTTGGTACCTGGCATTTGAGCAGTTGTGAATCTGAGCATGCTGGTCTGTTCTGCCTGGGAGTGAAGTTTCATAAGGTAGTTTGAGTGACAAACATCTCAGAGCTTGCTTGCATTCCTCTGTGGAATAGTCACTTCTGAGAGAAAGAGGTGCGGCTTCGTGGTCTGGGAACAGGACTGTCAGCCAGGAACATGGAGTTCTCCTCCTGGAACTAGTTCTGTTTAGTTTATGGATCAGATCATGCTAACAAATATTTCCAGGACTCAGTTTACCCAGTTAAAAAAGGTAATTAGAAAAATCTAATCAACTGTGGTGTATTGAGTATTAATGAATAAATATCTTATAAATAATTTGAAATGAAAAGTGATATGAATGCAACTGAGTTGTTCTCTTTATAAACTGACTAGTTCTATGGAATGAATAAATAATAGAACAATTTTGCCCTTTGGAAAAATTACATAAAAAGAAAATTCATTTTAATGTTTAAATAATTTATTTTCATTTCTCTAAATAAATATTTTTTATTCTAAATGGTTTTCTTTTCTAAGTTAACATGCTAAATGTTCTACATGATACAAATAATTAAATTCCTAATTAGCTTCCATTTAAACATAAGAGGTAGTCTCTATATAACACAGGAAAATCTTTTCTGAGGTTCCATGTACCATAAGAATGTAGACATTATTAACCTTAATGTTTTAGAGAAATAATTAGGATCAAAGAAATGTATAGTCAATCTAGAGCTTGAGCGGGGTGGTATAATGAACTGCCTGTTTTAAAATGATAAAGACTTCCAAGAATAAGATGCAGATTCCAGAAAGAGGAGGTTGCGCATACGTGCCCAAATAAAAAGGGGGGCTGCAGAGGGAGTGCTAATAACTTGAGTATTGTGATGTTCTATATCTGAAAGAATAAAGTTAAAAGAAAATCAGCCTCAAATGCAAATGTTCTATTCTGGTGGCTCAGTTGGTTAATGTTCCTCTACCCAAAATCCAGCGCCCCCCCCCAAATTAATCAGCTTCATATGTGGGCTACAAAAAACCCTAAAAATATATCGTGATTCTTTACATTAGAAAGCTTTAAATCTCCAATCCCTTCCCTCTTAAAAAAAATGAAAACAAACGAAACAATGAATCTTCAATTCTGTGTCTGGGATCTCAAATTTGGCTCTGAATATGTGTTTCAAATCTCATTAATTACAGTATTGGTCCCACGAGATACAGTGCTGATGCAAAGAACACTCTTTGTACGCAAAATAATTTGAACAAGGGCAAAGAAGCATTTTATTTACATGTGTAAACATTAAGAGGAAAATAAAAGAGATGGTTCAGGTAGCTGATGTTTTAATGATAATTGTTTTGATTACTTAAGCTTTAAGGTTACCATAAACAGGATACACATACACATAAGTCGTGTTTTCACTTTGTATATTTGCTGGATGATAACATTCTTGTAAAGGTAACTCTGACATTAACTTGGCAAGCTCTGAACTAAGACCTTTTAGCATTTTATTCTTTCCAGATACTAAGACCAAATTGTTCTGAATTCCATACCCCACTGTGCAGGTCTATAATTTATTTATTTTTTAAATATCAGAAAATATGCCATTACCCACAGGACTTTTCCACGTAACAAATCTGGGTAAAAACCAATCAAATGAATAAATTACAGCAGTAGACAGCAAACAACTTCTCCTGTTTTCCTTCATTCTCCTCTCTCTTTAGGAAATAGCAGCTTAAACCATGGCTATTTGCGGTCTTATACTGTAAGAACACATATGGTCATACATTTTTGTTCTATTAACAAGCTGTTGGCTTGGTGGTAGAAAGTAAGTACTCCGTAAAGATGTCTTAATGCCTTACCTGGGGGAGGGTCATCGGCTATGTACAGTTACAACCTAAGTCTTGCTCTGAGCAGTGATGGTAACCATTGGCTGTCTTTAAACGGATACTGCAGAGGAAAGGTAAGCAGCCCTGGTTGCACATAAGAATCACTTGGAGCTTAGAAAAAATACCAGTGCCTAGGTCTATCTGCAAGGTCTCTGATTCAGTTACTCTACAAACAAGTAAACAAAATCCAACAAAAATATATCCTCCTAAAGCAATTATAATGTGCTAGGACTGAGAGCCATAGTTAAGAGAATCCCAACACCAGTGTAAAGATAACTAATTTGCTTTTTAATAACAGTACAAAGCCCACTCTGGGTTTTTAATGGAAACTTCCTCTTTTTCCAGGTGTGGGCAGCAGGGTGGATCAGCAGCCGTCGGAGTTCTCTGAGTTCTGACAGTGTTCTCTGGGCAGCACCTTATAGGGAGTGTTCTTTGGGTGATGAAGCCCTGAGATGCTAAAATTTTTCTGGGTTAAAGTCCATGGAAGTAGATAATTGAACAACACACTACATGCTGATAACCTAGAAGGTAGAATTTGTAAACCTTATACACATTTGAGCATTTTGAGCAAAAGTTCCTCAAAAGAGAGAGGCTTACTGGCTCAGTCTCACTTCTTTCATTTCATCAGAGTCCATGAATGCAATGTCCCAATCAACAAATCATTGTAGGTCATTAGAAACAGAAACAAAGATATTGGAGTTAGAAATGGCAAATTACTTCTCCAGGAAATTCATCTACCTAAGCAAAAGTAATTTTTTTAAAAAATGGGGGGGGCAGCCCTGTGGTTCACTCGGGAGAGTGCGGCGCTCCTAGCACCAAGGCAGCAGGTTCGGATCCTATATAGGGATGACCGGTGTGCTCACTGGCTGAGCTTGGTGCAGACTACACCTTGCCGGGGGTTGTGATCCCCTTACCAGTCAAAAAAAAAAAATTTTTTTTTTTGTCCTTTTAATAAAAGTGCTTTTATTTTTCTTAGATCTTTTTATCATAATGTATATCCTCTGTTATTTTTAATCTTCTTTTGCTATCACATTCTATGGCCTTTTCACTTAACCATGTTTCTTCCATTTCCTATCTTTCTTTCCACATCTTACTTTTCCTTTTTTTTTTCTTAATACCAATATAGCATGTCTTTCTCTTCATTTTTCTGGGTCTTTGATTTATATTTGGTTACCAACCCCCTTTTTGATTCTCTATCTCTTATTTTTACTAACTGCCCTTCCTTAACCTTCTGTTGATGTTTTATTCCTATCACTTGCTGTCAATGCCCACACAAACCCATTTCTTCCCATTCCATCCATCTATCTCTGCATCTCCATATGCATTTTTATGATCCTACTACTAAACATTTAAAGCTATCTGCGTGGAATAGAAAGGTACCTTTCCCCATCTGAATCTTATTTCCTCTCTTTCCATTGCTATTCCTTGTCTAGTCATCCTTTCCTGACCTTTCCCTGTTCTACCCCCACTTGCACCTGTCTCCCCTCACTCTACATTTGAAATTCGTCTCTTCTTTCTAACCCCGTTTGCGCCCTAATTTTACGTCCCAGGATTCTCCACAAGATAAAAGGAATGAATTCTATCGGGAACCAGGTTGTGCGTGTTTCAGAAACTTTTGCGTCCTGATGGAAATGGTATTTGGATCCAGAAATATTCTCGAGTAGCTTTTCAGCTCTGGCACAGCTTTGCACACCTTGGAGCGAGGCCGGGGCCTATTCTGATGGGCAAGGACAGGGATGTCTTTCAAGGCCTTCCCTGGCCTTTTCCACTCCAGGGGTTAGGATGAACAGGCATCACCAAGCAAAACTGTTAAACCAGGCCGAGTGGGGACGTCTGGGGCCCTTTTCTGCGGCAGGAATGGCACAGTGTGCGGTGCGCCATTGGGCTCGTGGCGTGGACGGGTGCTCCAGGAGTCACGGGGTCTCTTTGGGAGGTATGCTCACCTCTTAGAGGGGAGGCAGGCCCCAGGCAGCGTGCTCCCCTGGGGCGCAGGGCGCGGCCGCGGGAGCCGGGCGACGCCACTTCAGCGGCGCCGAGGGCCAGAGGCGCAGTCCCTCCCCAGGAGGGAGAACTAGTCGCTCCCGGTCGCTCAGTCAGAAGGTCGAGAGATCAGCGCGGGTGTCACTTGCCAGTGGGCCCTCTGAGAGCAGGGCAGGGGCAACACCCCAGGGAGTAGGGCTGAGAGCGGCAGAGATCAACCGTGGGTACAGGCGTGGGATCGCAGACCGGAGAGAAGCGGGAGAGGAACCTGGTGGGGGCCCCCAGGGCGGCTGGGGCCGTGGGTCTGTCTGTGTACTCGGCGGGCGCCCCGAAGTCTGGGGCCGCCACGGCTCCAGCTCCGCTGGCTCCTGCCAGAGACTCCAGGCCGCACTTTCCACTCCTCCCGGCGCCTTCTCTCCAGTGAGGAGCCGAGCGCGGGCGGCGCGGGGGGAGGGGCGGCGCCGGAGAGAACAGCCAGTTGTTTAAAATCCTTCTAGAGCAGTTTCTAATTCCCCCCTTGCGCCCGGGTTCGGAGGGGGGAGGGGGGAAGGAGAGCGGGAGGAGGGAGGAGAGCGGAGAGGGAAGGAGGGAGGGAGGGAACCGGGGAGGGAGGGAAGGAAGGAGGAGACCGCCGCTTAGGCTGTAGCCGCCACCGCGCGCTTCGGAAGGCCGGAGGGAGGCGGAGGCCTGTCAGTCTTGCGCGTTGCCTAGGCGAAGGGGGCGGAGCTCTGGCGTGGGGCGGCCAATAGTGGGGGTGGCTGCGTGGGTCGCCATGGGGACGGGGCTGTTCCCGGGGAGGCTGTGATGGGTTGACAGGTGCGTGACAGTGGGAGCTGCTCTCGGCACAAGCATGTACGGCAAAGGCAAGAGTAACAGCAGCGCCGTCCCGTCCGACAGCCAGGCCCGGGAGAAGTAAGTGTCTCCGCTTCTCACCTACCTCCGCCTTCACACGCGCGCACACTCACGCACGCACTCGCACACTCTCTGGGAGAAACACAGACACCGACACTCTCCGCCCGGGGAGAGCCGGGGGTGGGCTGGCAGGGGGAGGGGTGCGCGAGGTGGGGGCGTGTGGTGCGGGGAGCGGCTGTTTCCCAGTAGGTGCCGGCGCGGGGCGGGCGGCCGTGGGGGGCTATCGGCGGGAGGGAGCGGGTATGCTGGGGGGCGGCGGCGGTGTTGGTGGTGAGGATGGAAACTTGTTTGGGCTATTGAGGGAAATAACCCGCGGATTCACCTCCTTACAAAGTAACTTTAGAGCTGAGGTCTGGGGCTACGGGGACCCGGCAGCCGCCCGGGGTCGCGGGGAGGGGGCAGCTGCGTGGGGAAGGGCGCGCGGTGGGAATGCGAGGGTTTGGCGGGGCGGGCAGCGCGAGGAGCGCCGCGGCGGGGGCCCGGGCGCCGAGGCTCGGGGCCGGGAGCGCCGGGCGAGGCGAGGGCGGCGGTGCCCGGCGCGCGGCGGGCGGAAGCCGGGCGCGGAGCGGCCGAACAGGGCCCCGCGGGGCGCGTTCGAGGGCGTATGCCGGCGTGTGCTGGGTGGGCGTCGGGGCTTTTCCCCGCCAGCACGCGGACTAGGCGTCTGCAGCCCCACGCGCTTAGCGGAGCTGGGTCTGGGGTGGGGGCGCCGCTGAAGTTTGGGAGTCAGAGAAGGACCGAGTTCCCGGGGAGAAAAAGTGTGCTGGCGAGGAGCGGGATCTGCGGGAAGGAGGCTGGCGTTTCTTCCTCTCGCGGCAGACCCAACTCCGCCTCGGCGACTAGAGAACTTTTTGTGGAGACTCGCTGCCTCCCCAACGTCGGGGGGCGGCTGCGGCTGCCACGGCGGTTGGAACCGTCCCCGCGGGGCGGTGGTCGTGGGGCGCGCGGAGGGGGAGTTGAGGGACGCGAGGCGGCCGCCGTGAGGAGGGCTCTCTGAGGTGGGCATGGGGGAAGTGGCCCGAAAAGGGGTTTGTGAGGAGGGGAGAAGCGTTGAGATGGGAAGGAGCTGCTTGGTTGGGATTGTGGGGAGATACAGGTGTCAACTTCGGTGGGAGCCCAGGAGGCGGCTGGCGAGAAAGGAGCCCCTCCCGGCCCGGAGTGCCACGGTCACGGCACGCTGCGAAGCAGGGTTGGTTGCTGCTATTCTTGTGTACTACTTGTAACGGTGATTTGGTTGTTACTAAAAATGAGAGCGAACGGTGACTGTGACCACTGAGGAAGAACCTTTTTTTTTTTTTTTTTCTGTGCAGCAGATCAAACAGTGATTCCCAGTAAGCACCTCAACTGTGAGGGTCAGGCTTGTCCTCGTCGTTGAACGCACTCTGTCTTTCAGAGGGGCTTCGGGCTGGGGAAAAGTCTGAGAGCATCTCTCAAAGGTACTTTGGTTACCTTGCGCACAGAAATGGCTGTGTAAATAAAAACCGAACGCGCCAAGACAACCGAGTTTCTCTCCTTGCTTTAGGCTGTTAGTCTTCCCCTGAAAGTTTCTTGTGCCCTAGGGATGGAAACGTTTCCTAATCTTCGTGTTGGCAGCAACACACACGATTCCCATAGGATTTAGAGGTGGCAGGCCTTGGTGTAGCAAAACAACAACAAAATATTAAGGGAGAGATGCTGCTATTTTTCCAGAGATATGTTCCGAGGAGCTACATTCAGGATTTTATTGCTGTGACAAGGAATATATAAAAGATAGCATTACAGCCTGGTTAAGAAGCAGCAGCTACTGTAATTCAAGTTTTGAAATACAGCCTAATTTTGTGCATTCATCATTTGGTTGTAGTATATCTGATAAAAAAAAAAAGCTGAAGGCGGGTGTTTTAATGATTATAGAATATTTAATGATTATAGAATATTTCACATTACTGGTGTGAAGGGATTGACACGTATTGAGGCATAGTCTTATGGGGGTGACTGAATTTGAGAATCAAAGTAATTTTGGATTTTAGCTAGACTCCCCGGAATTGGTGAAGTTTGGCTGAATCTAATCTGTATCCTGATGACTTGGTAAAAAATTTAAGTTTCTGAGGTAATAACGCCTTGGTGAATTTGGTTTTTTTTTTGGTTTCTGAGATAATAACAGTGAATTTGGACCTGGGGTGTCTGTGGTCCTTTCTAGCTCCAATTCTATGATTCCGTCATGAAAGATGTCAAATCTACCAAACTGAACACCAAGTAACACCTACTTTCCAAGTAACACCTACTCTTGGGAGCAAAGTGATGAGGGTTCTGCTAGATGGTGCTATTTGATTTAAATATATTTCTTCCATTCATTACAATTGGCGGCAGGAATTCTTGACTGGAGTGCCTTATGAACTAAATATAGGTAAAGAGGCCACTTTTGGAGAATTGACAATGACTGTTCTCTGTTAATTGTTGTTACATTAATTTATAGGTGAATGTTGTTTGAATCTAAGACAAACATTGAAGTTGGTTCTGTTTTATAGAATAAACTTAGTTTCATTTTGGTGGAAGAGTTGATCTGATTGCTCAATTTTTCCCTTTATGTTTACTTGGGGCTATAATGGGAGTATTGTACAATGTACTAACATCTGAAGATAAGAACCTTGAAGTTCTCTTTAAAATGGATGTCACCAGATTTTTGTTTTTAATTTTTAAGATGGCAGATTTTAAAAGGTAACTGAGAGAATTCTCTTTTGGTAAGCAAATTCGAACTGTTTTGATCTTAAAAGTCACAGAAATAATGTTTTTCAGTAATAAGTAATATGCACTTTAATAAAAACATTCTGAAAAATGAGTCATTATTATAAATAATGGCATGCACAAGAAACAAAAATATTGGTTTTGTAATCTTTCAAAAATGTGTTTTCTAACTTGAGTTCATAATGGATAGCTGACAAGTGATACCTGTATTATATCTTTGCTTTTGTTCAATAAGAAGTCACAATATGAAATATTTGAAATTAATTTGTAGTTTACACAGTTTCTGTAATTTCAGTGTACAGCTCTGAATGTAAAAATGGCCAGGGTCACGTTAATTACTTATTTTTCTGTTCTAAAAAAACAGATCAAGTCTATTCAAAGGTTTGGATTAGGTTTAATTAAAGAGGGAGTGTTTGAAAATCCTTGGAAGAACATGGGATGTTTGTGTAAAAATTTAAATTTTGATCCTGTTAGGTCATTTTTCCCTTTAGCAGGCTTTCTCCATAACACTGATCACAATTAAATAACTGTGTAATTGTTTGTTTAATGCCTAGCTTTTCCTAAAATGTAAGTTTCTTGAGGGCAGGGGATACTACTTTTATTTCTTTGTTTTTATTTCTTTGTGTAAGTACCTTTGACATAGACAGTGCCTTCTAATACTGAAAGTACCAAATAAATTCTTGTTAATGAAGATGTTAAACTCAAAGGAATATTTTCAATGTGAAAAAAAATTGTTTTCAGTGACTTCCAAAATAAAGATTTGTAAGTTTGAGTTCCACATTCTCTAGCTTAGTTGTATTTCATAAATACTCCAGAGCACCAATACAACAAAAGCAACTATTATTTATTTGCCATTCTATGTGCTAGTCATTGTGTACAGCACTTTACATATATTTTCTCTAATTTGCCCAACAAATCTGTAAGATAGGTGATTTTTTTCCTTTCCATTAAAGAAATAAGAAAACTAAGACCTTGAATGGTTAAATAACTCACCCAAGGATGCACTGCTAGAAAATAGGAAAGCTGGGTTTCTCACACAAATTTCTCTAACTTTAGAAGCTGTGGTTGAAGCTGAAGATACATTTTTCAGTGTACCAGATTGCCTTCCTGATCTAGGGTAGGATGCTACAGATTTGGGGAACAGCATTACATGATCAGATATAACAGACTTTAAAGATTTGATCAGATATGCAACCTTAACCACTGGTGAACCCTGATACTTGTATCCTCCATTCTGGCAGACTGCAGATATATGTGTGGTGTTGGGGAAGGCATAGAAATTTAGGAGTGAAAATTGAAAGCCTAAAATAATGAAGAATCCTTGTCTCCTCAGTTTTTACCCCCAGGAATTTTGTTTGATCACTTAAGTTTTAAAATTAAACCTAATAGTTGTGAACAATTCCTGTATGAAATATTGCTGAACTTTAAGCTACATAGTATGCCACACTGCCACAGAAAGGGTAACTGGCACCTGTAAATGAATTGAGAACTGTAATGATATTAACTTTTTATTAAACTAATTTGGCCTTTTAAAATTATGTAATAGCACAGAAAGCAAAATTGAACATAAGATACACACAGTAGACAGTTACATTTATTAAGTATACTAGCTAGAAACTACAGAAATCAAACTGTGTATCTAACCTGTGGCTCAGAAAAGTAACTTTGCCTTTTAAATTTTTGAGTCTTTTAGTTGCATATACCAGGAAACAAATACCATATGCTCATTTTTAAGTAGTTACAGTTTAATGAACATTTAAATATTACTCCATATAAAAGAGAATTTATAGGGATTAATATCTCCCAGCATCACTTTATCCCCTCCCCTCTTTTGCCATTATAGTACCCTCTTCCCCCACAAAAAATTACAAACCTTCCTTCCTTTCTGAAGGAAATAAGGCAGTGAAGTAATACAAATCTCTTCAGAAACTTGTTGGAGGAACAATTCAAGCAATTCAAGATTTCTAAAACTAATGAAGGAATATCTTTAAGGGAATGAAATTTTTTATAAGATATTACATTGTCTCTCTCCCTCCTGATCTCTAGGATGTTTCCTCCAAAATACTGAACTTGTATCTGAAATGTCCTTTTAGCTGTGGGAGTTTTTTCTTTTGATTAATCTCTTTTCTGTTATTTTAGAAATATCAAAAAGAAACAAAAAACCCCTAGTTTTTTTTAAGGAACAAATCTAGAGAAAGAAACTGTAAGATGTTTAGAGTTAAATTTTAGTATTTGTTTATCCAGAGATTTATTGTGATTCTTAGAAATACAGTAGTATTAATATTGTAATGTGTTTTTTTAAAGCTGTGGCGGGGGAGGGAAGAAAAAGAAATGTTTGGCACACTTTCAAAGCCAATTTGCCACATAAAACTAATTCAGGATGAAAAAAAATCATTAAATTTTAGTTGTTCTCCAGTAGTCAACCAAATGTACCCTATAAAGTCATACTACTAGAAAATGGAGTTATTTTGTTTTAAAGTTAGAACATACTCTGTGGGGCAGGGGCTGGAATAAGCAGGTTGCAGTTATCATCACTTCATCTTAGTAGTTTAGAGTTAGAAGTAAAATTTGGGAAAAAAAAGTTTGAATTTAGAATCTTCTTTCTTCCATAGAGATCACAACCATTGCATTAATATTGGGACATAGGTTTAGGACTAAAGTACTGTTTAGTACATGTTTAAAAGACATGAAACTGCTGCTAGGAATATATAATTTAAAAATATGAATTTAAAATAATTATAACTTTATTTTGGAATACATGGGAATATTATGTACCATGTGTATACATTTTGCTTTGGCATGGATGTTGGAATGACATTAAATATTTGTGTGGTAGTGACATGTTCAGTAATAAAATATGAGTTTTATTAATAACATTGTTTCCAAAAGGATGGAATTAAAATAGCATTGGAGGGCCGAGCCCGTGGCGCACTTGGTAGAGTGCTGCGCTGGCAGCGCGGTGACGCTCCCGCCGCGGGTTCGGGTCCTATATAGGACTGACCAGTGCACTCACTGGCTGAGTGCCGGTCACGAAAAAACGACAAAAAAAAAAAAAAAAAAAAAAAAAAAATAGCATTGGAGTAGTAGAATAAGATATATTTGTTAATATCTGAGGAGAGTTTGGAATAAAGATTAAGTGGTAATATTTAGATTTTAAGCTTTGCTTATCAGATTTTGTATTTATTTTACATATGTAATATCTCTTCACGTAAGGTTTTGTTAACATATGTATATAACTTAAGTAGGACTGTGAAAGATACCTGATTATTTAAAAGTCCATGTATACTACAAAAGATGACCTGAAGGGTGGTCCACCAAGATTAATGTCCTGCCTGTTTTCAGTAATGTTAGAGAAATAGCAGAGGTGGTTCTTACCTATTCCAAACTGTTTATCTTATTCATTGTGTGAAGACATTGAAAAACAGGTGGAAAAATGGACCACCTGGGGAAGAATAGAGTTTTTCCAGGTAATTATGATTGGTCATAATGGGCAAATGGCAATTTTTGTGAGTGGGTTAATAGTTAAAGATTTTAGAAAAGTAGAGCTATTAATATTTTTATAATAATTACAAGACCAAAAATTTATCTGAATTCATATCAGCCTGGGCAGTTCCAATGCAAAGGCGGAATTAATATCCATTTTTTTGTTAATCTTTTCAAAGACATACCTCACTTGGTGTTACTTCTTTAGTAATGACAAAACTACTCTTATATTTTACTTTAAGAACTTGATTATATTTCATGTAGGACTCAAAACAGCTTTTATTCAATAATGAGCCATCACAACATTTTAAATCACAATTCAGCTAGAGTGAGCTTGAACCAATGAATGACCTGGCAATGTGTTTTTGATCTTCTGTATTAATTTTGCTTCACAGGCTTGTCAAACAAGTGTTCAGCACAGAAAAAATTGTAGAGACTGAAGTATAGTCTTTTCTTTTTTCTGTTTTTAAAGATTTTTTTTTTTTTGGTCATTATAGGTATTAAATAGTTTTAGTTACTTATACAGCTTTAATTTTTAATTACTTTTTAATCTAAGCCATATTAAAATACTGATGAAATACATTTCTTTAGTGATCTGATATTTGCCTGATTCTCCTTTTATTTATTTTATTTATTTATTTATTTATTTATTTATTTTTTGGTCTTTTTCGTGACTGGTAAGGGGATCGCAACCCTTGGCTTGGTGTCGTCCGCACCACGCTCAGCCAGTGAGCGCACCAGCCATTCCTATATAGGATCCGAACCCGCAGCGGGAGCGTCGCTGCACTCCCAGCGCGGCACTCTCCTGAGTGCGCCACGGGGTCGGCCCTGATTCTCCTTTTATTTACCTACTCCAAACTTGAGAAAAAACCAAAAGCTATTTTATTGATGAAAGAAATCTAAGTAAATGAATTATTTTATTAAAAATCATCTTGTTTAAACAGGATTAAAATGAATGTTTTCTGCCAAAAAAAAAAAAAATCCTAAATACTATATAAAGAGTTCGTGGAGTTTTGTCATAGAAAGTTATTGCTTAATAGTAACAGTAACAGCAGTGCTATCATTTGAGTATTTAGTTTATGTTTAGCACTTTATTTGCATTATCTCATTTAATCCCCTCAAGGATCCTGTAGACTATAAGTACTACTTTATCTTAATGTTACAGTAGAAATGGAAGTTTAAGAATTTATAATGCACTTGGCTGCATATATCCAAACAGAAGAGAGAAAATAGCTTAATTGATCAGATTTAAAAATAAATCTCACAGTGGTAGTTGCAGAGTTGATTCAGTGAATCAGGAACGTCAGGGTTCAGGATCATCTTCTCTGCCATCCTCTCATAAATGTAACACGGCTGTCTCAGGTTCCCAGCATCACTCCTCACACAACCAAGTGTAAAGGCAGGGAGATGGGCAAAGTTTTTCCTTCTTCATGTCTCATCAGTCAGGGAGGACAACCTTTTCCTGAAGTTGCTTAGGAGATATCTTCTTATGCCTTATTAGAGGGAACTGTAAAATTCCTTCCCCTAAACCAATTACTGGCAAAGGTAATGGGATTACCATAATTGGTTTAAATCAGTCATTATTCATCCCCTGGGCTGGAAACATTGCTCCTGTATCAGAACTATCTGAACAAAGCTGGGGTCTTTAGCAAGAAAGGTGTATCTTGAGGATATGGAGAGAATAAAATGGGTTCCTACTTTCATGGAACTTTCAAATTTGAAGAAGTATGTAATAATAAGCAAATGTACTAGGCAATTTCAGATATTCAAATGTGCTATAAAAGTAATAAAATGGGGTGATGTGATATGACTGGGAGGCTGTATTAGATGGGGTAGTTAGATGAAGGTTTCTGGAGAAGAGGACACTTAGGCAGGGACTTGAGTAACATTGAAAGAACCAGTTATGGAAAGACTTGGGATTAGAGCATTTCAGGCAGGTCTAAACTACCATTGAGGAAACTTCTCAGCATCGGCATAATTGCTCAAGGATATATGAAATATGAGTGAAAGCTGGGATAAAGAAGCTAGGCTTTCATGGTTTTGTTTTTTACTGAGAAATTGGTTGGTGGGTACGGTGTATGTGGTCTTCCTAGTTCACAGGATTGATCATCTCTTATCTCAAACCCCAGGAATACAGTGTTCTGAAGGAGGACAGTGGAACTTTTATAATGATGTTTATGATAGAAATAGCTAAGATTTATTGAATTCTTAAAGCCTATTGAGTTAACAAAGGATTGAACAGCTAGCATAATTATTTTTCCTAAACCTCCTAGATTGGATTGGATGCTCTCATAGCAACTTCTATTTTTCCTTTTCCACATGTGTCATAAATAATTAATTATTTGTGTGATGTTTTGTTTACTGTGTCATCTCCCAGTTATATTAGAATTTGCATGAGGACAAGGACCATGGTGTCTTCTTCACCATTGTATTCCCACGGCTTAGCACAGAGCTTAGAATTGTAATTACATATTTGTGGAATAAACGAATTAAGGACATAACCAATTGTAAATATGTCATGATAGTATATCACTATATCTAGCTCATTTTCTCCCCAATATTTCTAGTATTTGCTACCAGGATTAATATGTAATCTCTAAAGAAGATTTTTCTATACTATAGGCATTTATAGTCTTTTGTGAATTTCAGGATTGTGGGAGATTACCTACTTATATTGTGATAAAATATGTGTATATTTTTAAAGTGAATTTTTGATAGAATATTCTTTGTGTGGTAACAAATTTAATAATATAAGTGAAATTGTACTTTATGGTTATCAAGATATTTTAATGCACTTTATTTAAATCTCACAATAATCCTGTGAGGTAGGTGGTATCTCTATTGACTATTGAGATTTATAAATGGAAATTGACCTACCCACCTAGGGCAATACAGATTATATGTGGCAGAGGTGAGCCATATTTAGAATTTTTTGGTCCCAAGGTCTGTGTTCCTTTCGTAATACTACAGCTGCTGCTTTTACGATGAGAGATTCACGTAGATTCAACAGAAAACACAGATTAGATAATAGTTAAAAGTTCATGTCAGTACTTTGATTAAATGAAAAATATTGTTATAGTGTGTTAAATACAATTCTATACAGTTAATTACAAAGGCTCCACGTCATTAGTAAAATCTGGTTTTTGTTTGAAATCCTTATGCTTTTGCTATATAAGTGGATAGGTATGGGATTTAGGGTAGTTTTGGGTTTCCAATTTGTGAAGGCTTATGCTAATTTTTATCAATGAACTCTTATATTCCTTTGCCAGTTAGCTTCAGTTTGGAGAGTTGGGATAAGGGTAGGAAAAGGGAAGGTTTTTTTTGCTCTCGTGTCTCTCTCTAATGCGGGGAAAGTCTTTTGATGTGAATTATTGATAGAATATTCTTTACTTTTTTATTGTGGTAAAATTACATAACATAAAATTTATCATTTTAACCATTTTTAGGTGTACAGTTCAGTGGCATTAAGTACATTCATATTGTTGTGCAGCTGTTACCATTCTCCATCTCTAGAACTTTTTTATTTTCCCAATTTGTACCCATTAAACAATAATGCCCCACTTCCCCTTTCCCCACAGCCCCTCATAACCATCTTTCTATTTTCTGTCTCTATGAATTTGACTCTTCAAGGTACCTCATATAAGTAGGATCATACAGTATATGCCTTTTTGTGTCTGGCTTCTTTTCTTGTATAATCCTTACAGCATCATAAAGCAGATATAATCTGCATTTTACATATAGGGAAACTGAGTCTCAGAGAAGTTATGTATACAATAAGTTGTGTAGTCTGGATTCAAACTCAGATTTCTAACTCCACTGCTCATTTTAACCATTTTGACCCAGTGTGTTTCATTGCTTAACATGGGGGAAAAGTTGTAATGGGAATTGAGGGTGGGGTGGTGGGGAGGGGAGCGCTTGGATTTTTCTTTTCTCATATATCTTACCTACCATTTTTAGTTGGGTAGGGGAGGCAATAGAGAATAAGAGGTTAGGGAAAGGTTAGAAGCGTTTTACAGTTACTAAAAAGGTGGACAGAATTATAGGTACCAAAGTACTCCACAAATAGCTCTAAATTTTTAGCTAGTGTCTGAAATTTAATAACTTGGATGTAAATGCTTGTCAGAGAAGAAAATGCCAATTAGGAGCTAAGGTTATAATTTCAGATATTGCTCTTTTTCCATTCTTTTCTCTGTAACTGGAAACAAAGTAATCTGGCATAAGTTACTTGGTAAATTTAGGAGTCAGAGATAAACAGAAGAGGAATAGATAATATCTAGAAAAAATTTTTTCTCCTGTAATTATGAGTTTCCTCTACTTGTTGTCTCTTCCAACCAGCGTATGGCCTGTTTGCTTTTTTGTTTGCTTTTGGACTAGAGCATCTGTAAAGTTCCTTGTGGTCCAGGAGCAGTAGCACAGCCATATTGAGTCTATTACCTAGTCATTTCTGCAGTACTGACTATTAGAAAAATAGAAAAAATCCCTTTGTTTTACTTTTTTCACAGCATTGTGCTATTTGTCACTTATAATTTGGTTAAAATTATGTGATGATTATACTTTATCAGTGCATTTAAATAATAGCTATTATTAGGAAGCTATTAAGGTGTTCCAATAAGCATTTTTTTAACCCTAAATTAAACTTAATGACTGATATTGTTATTCTTTCGCTTAGAAATATTGTAATGGAAAAATTTGAGTGATATGTCAGTTTATATACACACATATATGTGTGTATGTATGTATGTGTGTATATACTGGGAGTAGCTTTCAGGTAGCAGTTCGTCTTGGGAGATGACTTACTAATTCATTTTGAATTCAAATAGTACTGAGTCAGTTGTGTAAGTGAGTTGGACTTATGAATTCAGGGCCAGAAAGATTAGGATATAGGCAGGCTTTTACTGAAACATTAAAGGCTTTTCATGCTTTCCTCTAAGATAAGTGTCATTGACAAGAGAATTGATAAAATAGCAAATACTAGCAAAAATACTACCAGTTGACAAAATGTTTTTGTGTTTGTGTGTGTATTAGTCGGGTCTCCAGCAGGATGGCTCCCTTAAAAGCGTAATTGAAGAGAATTTAATGAAGGCATGTGCAGGATTAAACTCAAAAGATGGAAGAACACCCAGGGATTAGCAACAAGGGAAGCTTTACACCCTTAAGTCTGAAGGTGAAAAAGGAAAGAGCACTTAAGAGAATCTGGTGAGAGCTATGGTTAATGCAGAAAGCCCAACCTCGTGGAGCTGTGGTTTGAGAAGGACCACAGCTAGTTATCAAATCCACTGTTATAACAGAGGTTAAAGACCTTGCATGGAGGGGGCCTTCTTTCTGCTCCTGCCCTCTGACTGGCTGGAGGCAAGAGGGCAAGGGAACTTAGGTGATATATAGTCTGTAGAGATCAGTCTCCCAGGTCACAGCAGGGCAGAAAGAGTAGAGAGTAGATCTGACGAGGCAAATAGAGAATATTGAGCACAATGTTTAATAATTCTTAATTTTTTAAAAAATTTGAAACAAGTCTTCCAGTTCTTTGTGTAGAATAGCCTAGAAAATAAAGCTTCTTAAAAAGTTGGGTTTTCCCAAAATAGCATTTAAAGTTAGTTTTAAAACTTTGTTTAACTATTTTATGATAGTATAAATTTATATATATGAGGGTACTTCAAAAAGTTCATGGAAAGAGATTTGTATTATCTTTTAATTCTATTTTTCTACTAACTTTTTGAAGTACCCCATATTTTATGAGATGGGGATCATATTTATCCTGCTTTCTGCTATCTCCCCATTCCTTTATTCATTTAAAAAATGTTAACTGTTATATGTGAGCTTGTGTTGAGCCCTCGTTAGTCAGATCTGAGTAACCCAGCAATCTCTAGCCACCAGGTACTCATTATCCAGAGAGGGCTCACTATTGAGTACTACATATTGGGTATGAAGAAGGTGCTATGGGAGTTCTGAAAGAGGGCGTTGAATCGAACCTAGGGCTTTGAGAATGTCAAGAGATATTTCTTAGAGGGTATTTATTAAAAGACATGCATTAGCTGGATTGGGGAGTGGGGCAAGTAAAGGAATTCTAGAGAGAGAAGCACATACAAAAACAGAGATGTTAAAGAGTATGGTATATTTGGTGAACTGCGATAAAGTTGGTATGACTGGATATGCTATAGGGGATAAGTCTGACAACTTAAATGGGAACTATTTAAAGAACAGCTTTGGATTGGGAGATAAACACTTTTAAACAGAAAAGTTATATCTGAGTGCATTTTATAGGAATCATTCTGGAAGTAATATGGAGGGTGGGGTAAAAGGGGAGATAAAACCATTAGGAAGCTATTGTTATAAGTAAGCTGCTGTAATAATACCAATGTTTATGTTGTCATTATCATTCTACACGAATGCAGTGGATGTTTCAGGATGTGGAATAGAGAGGACCTGGAAAGCTAAATGTAAAAAATTAGGATTTTTAAAAATGGCTGTAATTATGGGTGGGTTTCAGTCACAAACCTTGAGGGAATACAGGAGGAACAGCAGGTAGGTGTAAAGAGAAAGATGAGTTCAGTTTGAGGTGCCATTCAGACCCAGAGATGAAGCAGTTTGGGAGGAAATTGGTTACATAGTTTTTGAGTTGTGGGGAGAAGTCTAGGCTAGAATAAAGAATTGAGAAAGGATGGGGACAGAGAAGTAAAATTTATAAGCATAGGTGCCTGTGTTTCAAGCATTGTGTAGGCATCTTTTATTTTCTACAGTGCCATTATGTAGGTATTATCATCTCCATTTTACTGATGAAACCAAGGCTTTATTAGGATAAGTAATTTAGCTAAGTCATACATGTCAGCTGGAATTTGAACTCAGGTTTTGCTTATTCTTTCTCTTTTTAAAAATAGTTCTATTGTAGTATGACATTCACACAGAAAAGTGTACATATCCTAAGCATATAGCTTGATGAATTTTCACAAACTGAACACACCAGTGTTACCAAACACATCAAGAAAAAGAACATTACCAGCTCTGCAGAAGATTCACATGTGCTACCCACTCCCACCTGATTTATAACAGCATAGATTAGTTCTGCCTGTTTTTGCCCCATGTATATGGCCCATTTTTCTTTGTGTTGTATATCATTACTGGCCATGAGATGGGATTATGGGAATGTGCAGAAAGTGTGAAGAAACCAAAGATGGAACCTTAGGGAATATTTAAAGGGTAGATGGAATAAGAGTTTGAGATTGAAAAGGAACGCCAATACTTACCTGGTAGGGGAGATGGCATGATCACGAAGGTGGTTTTACCAGGGTGAGGCTTATTCATTGCACTCCAGATGTGTTGACCCCTGTGATTTCCCAAAATGTGGGAAACTCGACTGCATAATTTGTGGTAGTGGGGACAGTGTTTGCACTCTCAACTGGCTATGAAAAACAACAAAGAAAAAGGAACACCGTAGAGATATGAGGGAAACTCATAAAGGATCAGCATTATAGAAATCAAGGAAGATAGTTTTAAGAATGGAGGTATGAGTTACCATGCCAGATATAGTAGAATGAATAAGGAGGTTAAAGAAGGGCTGAATTTTAAAATTAAAAGACCATCTGTGACCTTAGGGAGAATAATTTCACTGGAGTGAACCCAAGGTAGCATGCAGTATTTTGAGGATTGGATATACTTGTAAGCATGAGGAAGTGGAGATGTCAAACTTAGCCTTCACTCGAGAAAGGAAGCATAGAGAGAAGACTAACTAGAAGGGGATATTGATTTTTTTTTACTTGGGAAATTTTGCATGGGGGACATTAGGTGGGGGGAACATTATTTGGTTTTATCATGTAAAGAAGTTTTGTCAAGTATTTTACACCACTTTTTATTAAAGGATGACAATAATCTAGCCGACCCCGTGGCTCACTCGGATGAGTGCGGCGCTGGGAGCGCTGAGGCTGCGGGTTCGGATCCTATATAGGGATGGCCGGTGCGCTCACAGGCTGAGCGTGGTGCAGGCGACACCAAACCAAGGGTTACGATCCCCTTACCGGTCACAATAAATAAATAAATAAAAGGATGACAATAATCTGATGCTATAGGGAACATGGAAAGGAAAGAAGCTCATAGGTAAAGCGGTTTTTAGCTTTGGTAAGTGGGCATTGAAAGTGACTGTATGTGAATTAAAAATGATTTTTAGGATTGGTTATACTGCTAGCTTTTGTCAACTGATTTTTAGAAGCTTTTTTGAATCTTAGGATATTAGACTAAAGGGATCATTTATAAGTGATGACTGGGAAATGACTGGTACACTTTAGAAAACTAAATTAATAGCTGCCTGCTATGGCTACTAATCAGTAGGTTGTTAGCCTTTAAGGCAAAAGTTTGATGAAAAATTATTTTTTAAAGTCTTCCTTGGTTAGCAAGCTAACTCTTCCCTATAGAACAGTATCTCTGGGGCTGGTGGTTTAGCTCAGTTGGTTGGAGCACAGCCTTATAAGACCAAGGTCTTGGGGGGCTTAGACCCCCTTGTTGGCCAGCCAACAACAAAAAAACTTAAATAGACTGACACAGATAGACTACAAAATGTTAGAACAGTATCTCTAAATTTACTTTCTACTCTTCAAATTGGTAGGAGGGACAAATGAGAATATTTGAGTAAAACACTTATTTACATAGCACAAATTGGGTTTATTTGATTAGCTTACTATTATTCTTTAAAATACTTATTAAGTGATAACTATTCAAAGTAGAAAAATTTGAAAATACAGGTAAGTCAAATGAAGAAAATGAAAATAACCATATAACCTTCCAGACTTTTTTCTATACCCATACATGTAAAATTTTTGATATTATTTAATAAGAAATATGTCAGAGCCACTTGACCAAAAAGCACCCTTTCAAATCAGAACGGGAAAATCCAACAAAAGATAACATTTGTGTGCATTTATCACTTCCCAAGTTTCCAATAAATACCTCCCTCAAAAACAAAAGTTTAAAAAAAAGTTTAAATTCACTCATTATTCATTCACTCATTAAATACTTATTAGAGGTCCTGCTCTGTGACAGGCACTGTACAAGGCAGCAGGGATACAACAGTACCCAGAGAAGTAAACAGGGCATAGGGAACAGTTTGTGCTTGTTGGGAGAAGTCCAGAAGAGAGAGAGACTATGATCCTTTCTAGAAACAGAAAGTTGAGTAGTGCTGTAGCATGTGTGTGTTTCTGGGAGGGGTGTTTTTGGAAAGGTGGTAGAAGCTATAGAGATAAGCAGTGGCTAGTTCTTGAAAGCCTGCTAAGAATTCTGAATTCATCCTGAGGCCAATGGGTTCTCCTGTAAGATTTTTAAGTACCAAAGAGACTTGATCAAAGTTTACTTTTTACCATACTGAAAACAGTAAACAAGTAACCTGAGATGTTAAAAAATATCAATTCCATTTTACACAGGTGTAATTAAACACAGATGAATTGATAAATACCTTTTGTCATTTGTAGCAGGATTAGCTTAAGTTCAGGAAAGCGAATTAACACATGGAAATGATATAAGGTAGGCTTTATTATTGATGTTCTATTTTTATTTATTTTATGATAAAATTTAAAATATTTTGCCGTCAGGAAATTTTTAAAATGTGAATTACTTGTAAAACATGAATTTCTTTTTAAGAATTATTTTATTATTTAAAAGTATATTTAAATTTAAAAATTTAAGGTATAAATTAGAAAAAGTTCTATGTATCAATAGCATATTTGCCTTTTACATACATCTCATGACTTATTAGAGCTTTGAAGGCAACTGACAGTATTAGGGCTGTCATTTTTTGTTATATAATTATAAAAGGTACAATAATTAAGTTTTATTAATATATATTTAATATAATAAATATTTAATGTAATAAATATTTGCAGCATCCAGCTTGACATGAATTAACTAAAGTTTACAACCATTGCTGTTCTACGCAAAATTCTTAAGTATTTTCATTTGATCATTAATTTAGCATGCTTATGTTCATTTAAAATCAACAATGAGGAGCACATGTAGGTCAATTTGATTTTTTTCTTGGGAACTTGAATAAAGTGGCATTTATTTGAAAAATCTTCCAATAAGGGAAATGATCTTGATATTAATTGTAAAATAACCAGTTATTGATAGGGGAGGCAATGAGATGACTTTAGAGTGTAGCATACTATCTTTAAATATTTTCCTCATAAATACTGTTTAAATACAGAAAAATCTTTCTACTTAACAAATTTATAAGGCTTTATAAATCCTTTTTCCTTTGCTGGTTGATTAACTAAAATGGTGTATACTGGGATTTGTTTATTTATGGATATTCTTATGATCTATTTTGCTTGTATTCTTGGCAAGGCTAAGAGCTTTGAAATGTATAAGAATTGTGTATGTGTTACAGTGGTCTGCTGTCGTTCAGAATAGATCTGAAAGAGGGAGATAGTTCTGTCAAACTGCAAATTAAAACTAAGATGAAAAATATTTTAGTTTAGATTTGCCAGCCCTTTAAGATGTTACAGATTGCTTAGAGATAGTTTGTTATGCTGTCTATTTTAGTTATCACATTTGTTTTTAGATATTGTTAATGTGGAAGTTATACAACAAATTGAACAATGGCCTTTTTGTCTGTGTATTTAAGAAATTATAAAAAGCAAAGAAACAGGTACAAGTTGGTGTCACTTTTCCATAATATCTACCAATTCACTTAAGTAGCTTTAACCCAAATAAAACAAAAAGTCTTAACTCTCATTTTAATAAGAAAATTTCATCCTGTTGTTCATTTACTTTAAATGAATAGGTTTTTATGATACAATTTGCACATTTCTGATTGTCTCTGTAGTTACATTTGTTTTTTTTTCAAATAATTGCAAGGCTGCCGCGTTAAATTTTTGACTTCCTTTCCTTTGACAGGATGGAGAATAGTTTTTTATCTTTTTAAATGCATGGACATTAAACTAGTCAAAGTAAGTGCTATTTAGTATTCAGGGCCCTATTCAGACAAAAGTAGCCACTGTGACTGAGGCTTCTGGGAGAGCTTTCAGTTTCCTTAGTTATATTGCTACAGGCACTGTACTGAGAAGGAAGTACTGTCTAATTGTGGCATTTAGTCAGATCAAGGTGAGTTATATATAAGGAAAAAGGAATCAATAAAATACAGTATAGGGTTAACAATTTCTTAGATTTTTATAACAGATATGATCTGTCAGCAAAGTTGGAGGATTAAAAAGGACAATTCTTGGGCCTGTTTAATTTTAAATAATCTAATCTGCTTAGATTATAATAAATTCACATTACTTGAAACATATAGCTTATTAGTGAGAATGCTCCAGTTTTAAAACTAATGAGTTTTCACCTGTGTGTCTGTAATGGGGGTTTCTGACCTTTCTCTTCCAGCCCTTGACATATCAACGGGAATCTCCACAACCATAATTTACTGTGACTAAGAGAGACTCATTTTTCTGTTGTTTGAAAGTCATGGGAGCCCTCTCTATCCCCTCTATGTTTGTTTATTACTGTGTGAGTAGTTCTCTTCTCTGGCTGTCTTCCAAGTTATATTTTCCATTCAGTTGAATCCTGGGATTGTTGAGGCCTTCATATTTTTTTTCTGTTGATGATTGGTAGTATTTCATCTTGCTGATTGATACTACAATGGGCAGTCCTTTATCTGTTATTGGGATATTCTAGGCACATTTATTTTGCCTGATGAGGAAGGGTACAATATATAACAGGCCTATTAAAATGTTTTAGAAATTTAAATCATTTGAAATTATCCATTTCTAAGGGTCTTATAACTTTGAATTACGTTCTAAGACCTTTTTCTAATGATGAGAAAATTATTCATTCAACTCTTTTAAAGGTAGAATTTGAATGTTTTTTGAATGTGCTGATTTCTAATTACCTAAAAATGACAAGAGATCACTGACCCAGAAGTGCATGCTAGGCTTCTAAAATAGTTGAGCACTGCAGGGGGGGGGGGGGGGGTGAGGGGTGTCTTTTTTTTTTTTCCCCCTAATGTTTACTAGAAAGTATATAAGATACTGTATTTTAGTGATAGGTGCATCTGCACAAAACTCATTTTTACTTGTGCTCGGGGTTTTTTCTACATGAACCACCTGAGGTAACAGGCTACAAAGCATTATACCACATAAAAAAGCAGCATTCAGATTGCTTGTTTTGCTTTTATTTATTTGCATATGTAATTTATTGTACTTGTAAAAAGGGAAGTTGTTATAAAAGCAACAGAACAGGAAAAACAAGCAAATTTTCATTTCTTCTGGTAGATTATGATTTAGAACTTAGTTCAAAAAATTGTTTGGGAGATTTCACTTAATTTTGGTAGAGTTTTGATAGAAAGTTGAACATATAAAAGCAAAACCATTTTATTTAAAACATTAAAAACATTATTTACAAGATGCTAAGAGTAAATTTACAGAGTGCACTGGTGTTAGTATTTATTACATGTGTTGGATTCCAGGCTGTAAATTATTATTGTTCTGTTCCATAAAGACCACTAATTTTAATACGTGTTTATGTTGAAGTATTTATGCATATTATGGATTGTGGATTACCACTTTATTTTGAAAAAGGGGAATTATACTTTCATATTTAGAAACTGAGAAAAAGGAGTTTAGAAAAAATTGAAGAACCAGATGGTTTAACATCAGATGCCATTAATTTTCACATATTTTAGTTTCTGAAATAAATTTGCATTATTGTTTTGAGTGTTTTTCTACTTTTAATGTATCATTTTAAGGATTACTGTTAAGACTTTCTAGTTCACATAGGTGGATGGTATTAGAGATAACTTTGATTTGATGTAAGACATCAAATCAAAGACCATCGTCTTATGAAGCCATTAAGGCTTTGATATCCAACACTCTGCTCTAATGCACTGCATTGTTGAAAGAGCAAAAGTTTTATTTTCCTGGCATGATAATTGAAATGAGGATAGAACTTTTCATTTCTCCATTTAAGTTAATATCATAAAAATAAGAGAAAGTTCCATTTTGGTTTTTATCTTATCACCTTCCCAAGTTTTACATAATTAACAAGGAGGAGCGAAGCAAAATTTGGGGTATATTCCTCCCAAAGAATCTACAAATAGTTCTTATTCTTAAGGGAAAGGAAAAAGATATCTTCTAACTTAGATGAAAATCTCTTCTATAGATGTGTTAAAACCTGGAAATTGAAGAAAATCATATTAATTGAGCTTTATTTGGATAAGGTAATTGACTTTGTGGTTTTTAAGCCTCTTTACTGAATGGTTACTGGAACACTTAAAGTGGATAAGCACTTCTGCCTGAACCTTATGAAGGCAGCCAGGAAATCTTTCCTCTTACTTGGTATAGGTAAAGATACTTTTCCATAGGATATTGCCAAAGATCCATTTGGCTTGGCAATCGCATGGGCTGTTTTGTGATTTTTTTCTTGAGGGCTATAATTACACTCCATGAAAATATTAGTCATTATTCTTTTAATCTGTGGTCATCTAAAAAAGATAAAGCGTTAATGTATAATTTCCTAGTAAACTATTAACATATCTGAATGACCCAAGGAACATATTGATGTTAAGCTGATAATTTAATTCATCATCTTGCTGTCGAAATGAGGTAGATGTTATACTCTTATGGACAAGGAATCTGAGGCAAAAGCAGTTAGGAATTTAAGATCACACGTTTCATCATTTATAGAATCCATTTTTTTAACTCAATTGCTTCATTGAACATTTATTGTTTAATGGGTGTAGAGTTTAGTTTTGCAAGATGAAAAAGTTCTGGAGATCTGTTTCACAGCAATGTGAATATACTTAACACTACTTAAAAATGACTAAGATGGTAGATTTTATGTAATGGGTGCAAAAAAAATGTTAGAAGTGATTTTGTTTACTTATTAATAAAATTTTAGTGAAGAATATACAGGTGGTAAAAGTTCATCATTTGGTTCATCTGTCATCCAATATGAAATATTAAATTTCATCACTTAAGAGGAACCTGAATTTCTGCTTAGATTGGGACTAAGCTATGAAAAGTCTAGTTTTCTTTCCTTACTAAAAGAAGATTATATTTCTTTTTAAAATCTAGTCAATGATGAAAAGTTAGGAGATAGGATATAAATAAGAACTATGGTACCAGAAAATAAGTGTATTTCAATTTGTCACTCTAAATGTGAAATCCACTCCACTTTTTTAAATTGTGATAATACTCAAGGAAGCCTGCAGATTTTTAGTTATAGATATGTTTTCGACCATGTAAAATTTATTTTAAAGATAGTTATTCTGTAATTATTTTTCAGTAAAGAGCATAAAACATTTGTTTTTAAAATAGAGTAAAAAGTATGTATTTGACAAAGATTACATATTTTGGGGATGCCAAATTATTTGTGATACCTTTTCATGTGACAAGATAGAAATCCGTCATTTCATTTAATTAAAAAACAAACAACCACAGGTAAAATGTGATCTTTGTTCTAATTTCTGTCAAGATTTACTTTGTATACCTGTATTTTCTAAAATCGTTACCCTTTGTTTCATCTTTTAGATTAAAGAGAGATTAATAATATTAAGCCAGTCCTTCAAAATTAAGTACAGTCATGCACAGCATAATGACATCTTGATCATGAACAGACCATATATACAAGAGTGGTTCCATAAGATTATAATGGAGCTGAAAATTTTTTCTGTGTTTAAATATGTTAAATACACAAATATTTATCATTGTGTTACAGTTGCCTACAGTATTCAGTACAGTAGCATGCTGTATGCAGTATAGCTTTGTAGCCTAGAAACCATATAATAGGCTATACCATGTAGCCTAGGTGTGTATACCACCTGGGTGTATGTAAGTATGCCCTATGATGTTCACACAATGACAAAACCACCTAAGGAGGCATCTCTTAGGACTATCCCTTTCGTTAAGCATCACATGAATGTATTTTAAATGATTAGATTTATCTATGTGTATTTATGTATCTATTTATTTAGTGTATTTACCTAACTATATAACTATTTATTTATTTTGACCTATCTATGTAACTATTTATAACAACCTCTGTAAGTGGGTAACCTTCTGTAAGTTATAACGTATAACATATAACTTATAAGTCACTATAAGACTAAGTCTATAAGTGTAGAGGGTTGAGTTAATAATGCTCAGTTGATGGTACAGTGGCCTGCAGGACCCCGATTCTTGCCTAGTTCTCCACATACATCTCTTGCTATTTCTCTTCTCATCCACGATCCTCCATAGCCTTCTTTCAGTCCTTGAATATGCTAGCCCTTTGACACCTCAGGACTTTGTGCATGCTTTTCGTCTGCCAGTGTTTTCCTTCCCCAGCCCTTTCTATGGCTGACTCCTTTTTACCAATGAGGTCTCAGAGGCCTTTCCTACTGTTGTTTCTACAGTAGGTACTCCCTTATTCTCAATCCAGCACCTTGTTTGTTTCACTGGTATCCTGTAACACAAAGTGAAATTATTGAATGACTAGTAGACTCTAAACTCTGAGGGCAGGGACCTTGTTTATCCCATTCACTATAGAATCCTTAATCACTTTGAAAATGGTTAGCCCTGGATAAATATTTATTGAATGAATGAATGTTGAATGAATTATGAGTTTTCAAGAGATGCTTAATTTATATTCACTGTTCTCTGAGAAAAATCTCCAAGTATATACATTTGATGATGATTTCCATAAAAATGATTTTAATGCTTTAGTGCATAATAGTAGTTCTAGTAGTTACAGCCATGATTTAAAGAATATTGTACCAGATTCTTTAGATGTGATTTCTTTAATACCCACAACACATTTGTGAAGTTAGTAATATATACTCACTTTATAGATAGTGCAACAGAGTAGGAGAGGTTTGTTGATACTTGCTCAAAGACACTTAGCTAGTAAGTGGCAGACTTGGAATTTGAACCTACGTCTATCTGTAACTAAGTCAGCACTATTTTTCCTCTACTTTGCTTCTTCCTAAATTAATGCTTAAGTTGTCTGGAAAATTCACTTCTGATGAACACTTTCCTTTCCCAATGATACTGGATAAATGAGGTGTTACTGTAATAAGGTGCTAATTGAATGGCACAGAGAGTAAGTGCAAAAGAAATTAAAGAAAGAAAACGTGTATACTGAAATCATCGGGGAAACTTCTTGGAGTAGCTGTGGGACTAGTTCATTCAATTAATGCTGTGGAAGTGTTCTGAATATGGGACTTTGTAGGATGTATGGGACACAAATAAGTATAGAGGAGAATAGAAGGTATTTCAGTTTGTAGAAAATGCTTAGAAGTGTTGGGGGTATCCTGAAACAAGCAAGGAGGACTAGTGTAACTGGAAGAGAATATTTATGTTGGAGAGAAGTGGAATGTTCATTGTTGTTGCTGAGAACAATGGTATTGTGGGATAAAGTAATGTTTTAGGAAGTTCAATCTGATAGCAGTGTACAGGTTTTAAATTACAGTAGAGCAGCATTAGTAGTATAGTGAGTAACAGTGGCAGTACTGGCCCTGGGTGTGAATTCCACTTCTTCTGCTTGCTGGTTTGTGAACTTGGTATATTGTATTTCAGTGTCTCCTCTGTAAAATGAGAATTGAACAGTAGTACTTTCAGTCTAATCCCGGAGATTGCGATAAAATGGGTCTAAAGTGTGAGACAGAAATACCCGCTCCTTCCAAGTCAGATTTAGTTATCCCTCCTCTGTGATCCCAAAGCTCTTTGTATTTGTTTAGAGTGTTCTTTTTTTTACCTTGAGTGCAAAAAGCTGAATTAATCAAACTCCTCAGATAGTGGCACACTATCAGCTTTGGCAATACAAGGCTCCTCTCTTGATTTATTTTATTTAAAACAGTTTATCCCTAATTCCAATCCTCATTTTTTTTTCTGTCTCCATAGACATTTATACTAATGTTTTTGGATATGTCTGTATCTTTAAAAAATATATAGTGGTGTTTTATGCACATATGTATTTTTAATTTATATAAATGGCATTGTGCTAAAGATCTTCTGTTTCTTTCTTCACTCAACACTTTAAAAATGCCTCTTATGGGGGCTGGCCAATTTGCTCAGTTGGTTAGAGGGCGGTGTTAAAACACCAAGGCTGAGGGTTCAGATTCCCTGTACCAGCTGGCTGCAAGAAAAAAAAAGAAATGCCTTTTATAATAGAAGACTTCAAACATATACAAATATGGAGAGAATAGTACTAACAGACCTCCATGTGTCCATTATCCATCATCAACAGTTATAAACTCACAGCCAATCTCGCTTCATAAATATTTTTAATCATTGTTCCCCCTACTACTCTTTCCCTACAATTCCACCACTACAAACTGTATTAAGAAGCAAATCTGAGACATTTTTTTTCCTGTATTTCAGTGATCAATAACTTAAAAAAAAAAGAACCATCCATTTGTATCTCTATTTATTTCATAACATATAATGCTGCAGGTATCTCAGTGTGTGCACCTCCCACATCTTATCTGGTCCTTTCTTGATGGTCACCTAGGTTGCCTGTAACTCTCTGCTACCACAGACAACTCTGTGATTTTCGTTTTTATAAATGTCCTTTTATGGGCTTTTGGGAGAGCTTTGGTTTTCCAGAGTGGAATCTCTGGATAATAGGGAATACATATGCTTCATTTCACTAAGTACTGCCAACTTGATACTAGAATGTCTATACTACTTTACACTCTAACCAGCAGTACATGAGAATTCCCTTTCCCTCCATTTCTGCTGACACTTGGCATATCTTACATTGTATTTTACTGGTCTGATATTTGTAAAGTGGTATATCATTACTTAAATTTTCATTTCTCTGATTATTAGTGAGATTGGTATTTCTTCACATACTTGGTATATATTATCCTTAAAGCCTCCCATTCTTGCTGTTTTTCTGCCTAGAAAAAACTCTTTCCTCTTACTCACATGGCTCACCGACTTCATTCAGATCTCTGCTTAAATATTATGTCCCCAGAGGGACTTTCCCTGACTATCTTATCTAAAAGAGTACTCCACTTTCTTTGTTCTGCTTCATCTTTCTTCATAGTATATATCACAGCAAAACATAGTATATTAATTGTTATGTATTTATTTGTTTATTCTCCTCAAGCTCTTCAAAGGCAGGGACCTTATCTGTGTTGTTCACACCTGTATTCTTAGCACTTTCAAAAGTAGGTACTCAAGAAATATTTGTTGAATGAATAAATATAAATTGGCTATTCTTATTCTTTGTCCATTCTTCCTGCTTGGCAGGAGTTTCTTGAATATTCTAGACATTAATCCTTGCTGATTTTAGACGTTATAATGTAATCTGTTAATTTTGTCTATGGTATCCTCCTTTGGTAAGTAATCCTTAATTTTCAAGTGATTAAATCATCACAACATATAAATTAACACATTGTGGTTTGAGTTTTTGTGGTCTGAAGAAATCTTTTTCTAACTTAATATCACAAATTCCCCTACATTTTCTTCTATTTGTTTTATAGTTTTATATTTTATATTTGGGTCTCTAATCCCTCAGGAGTTTACCTTTGTATAGGTTGTGAGATGTAGTGTTTGGCTTTATTTTTCTTCCTGTAGAATACAAGCAGTTTGAGCTTTTCCTGCTGATTTATAGTATAGCCTTACAATATATGAGTTCTTTCTCATATTTCATTGATCAGATGTCTATTTTTGTCTAGTATCAGAATGTTTTTATTATAGTGGTTTTACACTATGTCCTAAAGTCTGGTAGGGCAAGTCCTTCCTCCTTTTAAAAATTTACTTAGCAACATGCATAATAACATAGTTAGGTAACAAACCTTAGAAAGAATTCACCAAGCCATTAAGGAAGAATTATAAAACTCTATTAAAAGACATAAAAGAAGACATAACTAATAAGAGAGAAATATCATAGGATGACTCAATGTTATAAAGATGTCATTTCTCCCCCAAATTAATCTATAAATTCAATGCAACTGCAACAAATTTCACTAAGATTTTTTTTGTATACCTCAACATACCTATTCTAAAATTTGTTTGAAATTTGTTGCAAATATATGTCAATTTTTTAAATAAATGCATACTTTCATAGTACTTCTTATACCTAGTATGTTTCAGTGACTAGTTTTTCCATTACAGATGGATAGTTGATTGGAGGCAGCATAGAAGAGGGAAGAAAGCAGCAGAGATAAGTGTTTTGATTAGAAGTGATAGAAATTGTGGTGATGGCAGCAAGTAGCACTCTCAGCAGAGAAACATAGGAAAGATAGAAGATAGAAAAGTGAGGGGTTGTTGGATAAATACATATCCTTCCTCAACCCTGGAAAAATGAATGTGATAAGAACAGAGGACCTACAGTCATCTATGATATTCCTCAATATAGTGCTGTTGCTATGCCATGCTAATGACATATACCATGTCTAGTCCAACAGTTTATATGGAATACTTGCTGTCTAGGGTATAGTATCTGTATCAGGGATCTCTGAGATGTAGCTCAATAATTGACACTCACAAGTGGTGGTGATCTTGAGTAATCAGGAAGACCTTTACATATATCCATGATGCTGTGTTTAAAGTGACAGGGAAATGCGTGTTAGAGTTTCAATAAAAAAGTTAAAGTAAAGGTATACCTGCACTTGGGTTAAATGCTCATCCATTTAAAAAACAGGGGTATCCAAAGCTACTCATTCCCTCAATTTTCAGAGTCAAGCTTTTTCTCTGTCTATATCTTGTACACATACAATTGTGTATACTCACAAGCTGAAAATAGAATAAAACCGCTCTGTTTTTATAGGGACTACAAGCAGAAGAAAAATGGAGTTGAGGAAAATTAACTTCCATACTCTACTACATTGACATATTAACTGGTCATTATGAAATTTTCCTCTCCCAGAAAACCAAGAACCTTCTCAAGGGGAAAATTGCTAAATATGTAATTCTTACTACCAGTGTGTAACAATTTGGAAGGAATTATGTAATCTCAAAGAAAGTGCTAACCGCTCATTTGCAACTTGTCCAGAAGCTTCTTTCTATTATTCAAGATAGTCTCTTCCCCCTCCCATGGATGAGCATTAAAATAGATTTGTTTTAACTTATTTTTAAAAGCTCCTTTTATTAGGAAAAAGAAAAAATGATAAAATGTAGTTTCTGGCTTTAACTTGATTTTTCATGTGGAAGAGATAAAATATGTATATGAATGATTATAATGTTATTAGAGAGAAACTAGAGAAGTTTCATGAGGTTTCAAAAGGGAAAAAAGCACTTTTGTTAGATATATCAGGGAAAGATTCATTTGATCTGAACATTTAAAGGTAAATAGAATTTTGATATTGTGAGTGTGTACGCACATGAGAAGATGGGTGAGTCACAGTTTTGTCCATTCTGTGATGTTGGGTTTTTTTGCATACTTAACATACTATGTGTTTCTGCCATGTAGCACACATTGTGCCAGACCCTTCATTTACACTGGTATACTTTACACTGAAAACAACCATATGAGTTCATCTTAGTAGCATCATATGATGAGGAAACAAAGATTTAGAGAAATAAAATGCCTGTTGAAGGTCATGTAACTAGTGACTGTGGTGGTTTCTCTATTGCAGTAATCTTAGGATCTTCATTTGCTAGCTATTATATGAATGTTTCCCGAATAGTTAAATGATTACTACTTTAAGAATAAAACACAGACTCTGCCTGAATACCACAATTATTAGTAAGCCTCTTCTAACCTTTAATGTTTAAAAGGGTTTGCAGATGACTGATGGAAGGCCATTGGCTCTGCCCTCCAGCTCCCTCCTCCCTCCTCTCATTTTTTCACTGCCTCTCTTCAGCAGGGTGTGCCATTCTTGTGAAAGAGTGCCATAGTTGTTAAATAGAAGAAAGGTAGGTCTTCTGGCCCAGAAATGAGAATTAAGTACCAAGATTAGAATTGTTCTCTTGGCCTTGATATTGAAAGAATGAAATTATGCTGAAGAGAGTAAGGAGCTGACTTTGAGCTGGAAAGCAAGGAACTTTCACAATGTGCCTGTAAAGTTATATTTTAGCTTCGGAGGGCTGTATAGTTACCTTAGCAGTATTTCTAAGACCTTTATGTCATGGATAACTGCTAGTAAGGATCTAGTAAGATCCTAATGGTTAATTAGGATGTAAGCCAGGATTTTTTTTATTGTTGTTCATTTCCCTTTAATTTTCTATTAATATTCGGTAAAATCTTTTAGAAAATTCCAATGAATAATATAGGACTTGGCATATAGCCTTTTTGCAGTAGATGTTTGTTGAAGGAATGCTCAAATGTGTCAGTAGTGCTGAGAACTGAGGGAAGGAAGGGTTTTTTTTTCTTTCTATGTTCAGACCATAACTTTAAGTGAAGATCATGGTGCCCCAACAGACCAGTGTAGGGGTGGAGAAGCAGGGAAAATATAACAATCCTAATAAGGAGGTGATATTTATGGGCATAGAGTCAGATTTTGTTGTACCAATTATCCCGTTTTCCATCAATGAACATGGAGACTTTTTGTTTCATTTTTATTAAGGTCTTTGATTCCTTATAATAACGTCGGTGAAATGGTTCAGGAATGCAAATGTTGTGTCTGTGATCTCAAAATCTATTAGAGAGTTCTGTTTGTTACAGGACAATAAACTTTTGACTGCCAGTTTTCTAAAAAATTTTTGATGGCTGTCTAGTTTTTTGTTTTTTTGTTTTCCAGTTTCCATATTGATTAATTAGTCACTGGATAGTGAACTGCTAAAGTTTGGATTTCTGTTACAGTGCTTAGCATTATAAAAGTCTTTGGTTTGTGTATAGGACTTGGTCAGAACTTGTTTTTGGTGCTTTGCATTTTGCTTAGTGTGTGAACTGGTTCATGATCTTTTTATTTGTGTGCTTCATAGGGGCATCAATCATAAGTAACAGCCTTTAAGATTTTATTCGTTTATTGTCTGAGCTGGAAGAGTTCTCCAGAATTTAAGAAAGATAATAGGGAATATTTTTTGGTCCTGTGATTCTCAATCCTGATCTAGAAAGATTAAATAAATGACTTATTTTTTAAGCATAGGGATTGGATTGCCATATTCAAATGCTGTGACTAACCATCCCATCAAGTAGTAGGCTTAATAGTTTTTGTGCTATATATTCAGACTTGATTAGCAGTTGACAGATTTTAGGTCTCCTATTATTGTGACTGTTTTGTAAAATCCCTGAAAATGGTATTAGGCTGAGTTGTTGATAAGTGTACCAGAGAATGTGGAATTGAGCTTGTCTATATATCTGATTGCTTTATTTCTATTTAGTTTTGTTTTTAAACCAGTATTCTACCTAATATTTTGTTTTGTGATGATTATATTACCTAGCAAGCATGCCTGTGATTATGAAAACAATATAGTAAAAAGAAAACTCCTAGTTATTGATATTTGTGTGTGTGCTTTTAGATCTAGTTTTACTTTAACGTGCAATAATCGGGAAAATGTATTTAATAGTTCAACAGTGAAATGAATCTTACCAGTTAAAAAATCAATATGAATATGAGATTTAAGTTTTTCTTATGCCTACACATCTACTGTGATGAATGATGGTTAAAGCCAAATTGTAAATTCTAAATGTATGTGACTGGCATTTTAAAGTAGAACAAAAATTTTGTTCAGAAGCTTAGCAGCAGAGGAGAGCGGGGAGATGCCTTGGTATTTATCTAGTTGGTTTTCTTGCTTTTTTTCTATAAGGTGATAAACACTAGTGATGTCTTTGAAATCCTGAGGCATTATTTTTGTGTTCCTTTTGTTGAAATTTTATGCAAACATCTAAACAGTAGCTAACAGTGCAGCTTGAAAAGCTTAGCATGTATGCCTTTTTAGCACCTGAAGCTTTAGTCTTCTGAATGATTCTGACAGCAACAGTGTCACTTCTTCAGTTGTTGCAAAGGCTGTGTCATTATTTTGATGGGTTATGATACAGATTTCAATTATGATATAAACGATTAGTATGAAATCAAAGGAAGACCATTTGGAAGTAATGAATACTCCGATACATTTTCCATCAATGCATGGTAGTGGTAACACAGAGTGAAGGTGGGGTTGATAGTGCTTCCAGGGCCAAAGAGGGCTTTTAGCTTAGGGAAACCCCGGAGCTGAGAATGGTTGGTGTTACCAGAGGTTATAAAAGAAGTAAAATCTGGCTGAGCTCTGAGCCCAGAAATACAATCTGAGCTATATTAATCATGTTCTTAGTTTTCTGTATTTTATGATTCTTTGACATCTTGGGGCCTTGCTACCTGGACAGACTGCCCCTCGGGGGCTAGCTAATTCTTAGAGATAGCAAAGGGCTCTCCTGTGAGCATGCCTTTCATATGCAAAACAGCCAATCCAGAGCCCTCAGACCAACTACCTCCTTTATTGAACTTTCACAGATTGGCAGCTATCTCCTTGACCTAATATCACCATTGGGCCAGGTACCACAAAACTAGGGACAGTCCTTACAACGTGGAGCTCACTGAAACTGTTCAGTCTTGCCCTGCCTTGCCTTTCTGTGAAAACCATAATAAAGGCTTGCACTGTACTTTCCCCTTGCTCCTGCCTCTTGACAGACTCTGGTGCTTTCCCATGTGGCCTTGCATGGTGTGGCATGTCCTCTCCTCTTGGGAACTGTGAGTAATAAAGGCTTCTTCCATAGGCAGTTGTCGGGTGTTTGTCATCTTACCATATCTAATGAAAACAAATCCTGGGTACATTTTAAAACATGGGCCCAGCTCTCTTCTGAAGTCCCCTTAGCTGTCTCTGGCCAAACCTCATAAATAATCAAGATGGGTAGAAAGATCTTGGGCACTTACAGTGTTTCCACTGTCACAGTGATTCCACTGTCACTGTGATTCCTCAGTGTCCACATCATGTTGTGGATATTGAGAAGTTCGTGTAAGACATCTCTTTTGAGAAGTAACAGGTTTAGCTAGGTGAAGATAGTAATCTTCCCTGTCCTTTGCTCTTGGCTTTAGCTGTTGGTGGAAGGGAGAATGTGGTGGCAGAGAGGAGAAACATTGGAGTACTGGAAAAGGGGAGCTGTGCAACCTCAGAGAGAAATCCACTAACAGTTGCTCATCATTGCAGAAGGCATGGAGCCAGATTCCCCATACTATTGCTTATGACCTGAAAAAAATCCATGAATTTCTGTAGCAGGTGTTTATTTTCATACTTAGTTTTGAAACCTGTGGCAACCTCATCTGGTTCCCAATTGGAAAACAAGAATGCTTCAATATAAACACTATAGGAATAAACACAATAAATGTTTACTGAAGAGTGATATTGTATAATTCTGCCAAAAATATATTCTTGTTTTTATAAAAAATATAAAAGGAGGGAAAATGGACAAAACCCACAAATTTAGTGTTCATTAAATGTCAATTATATTTTAAGTGAGAGATTTATGTAAGGGGGTTATAGCAATGGCTAAATTAGAAACGGCTTTAGAAGTTTACATTAGAGTATTATGAAAACGAAGTAGAAGCTGTAGAATCAGAACCGAGCCTGTTGAAAGAACCCACACGTGTATTTCACAGCATTCTGGGTGGAAATTGGATGTGAAAATGAAGCCAGACTGAGGAGGACTGGTAGGGGGATCTTAACCCTTGATTGGTGTTGTCAGCACCACGCTCTCCCAAAGTAAAGACTCATTTAAACTTTGGCGCTTCAAGATGGCGGTGGCTGCGGCAGTTGGCGCGGAGTAGCTGAGGTGGAAAAGGCGGCCACTGGGCCTTAGGCAGCCGGGAAACTTGTGGACCTTCCTCTTGCCGTCTCTTAAGGGAGGACCGCTGCTGGTGGCCGGTCGTGGGGGCTGACTGCCACTTTGCCCTTGGCAGGAGAGGCTGCCTCGTTTACAGGCAACAGCTTTGAAGTATGGAGCAGGAAAAGAACTGCTTCTTAGCTGCAAAAGCAACTCTCTAAACGGAACACGGCGCCAGGGCTGCTGTTGATGCAGCCAGGATCCCGGAGGCTGGGGCCGCGCTGAAGGTGGCCAGCTGCCCTATTCAGGATTCGAGGTTTCAGGCCGGCATAAAAGAAGATTCCTGGGAGCGCCCGAGCTGCGCCGCGGGACCAACTGAGCAGCCCGAGGCGGCAGCGGCCGAGAACAGGGATGGCAACAAAGCAGAGGCAGAGAGGGAGCCGCCCGACCCGGCACAGCCCTGTGAGTGACCCCTGACCCGGCCCTGCTCGGGGGGCAGATGCCCGCCCGGCTTCCGCCTGCATCACCGGGCCACTCACCGCCCCCGGGGCTGCCTCCATTTTCTCAGGTGGTGGCAGCTCCGGCCGGCTCAACCAAGCCTGTCCTCCTCGCCCAGCTCGGCTCCTCACTGAGCCTTCCCATTTGCTTGCCCCGGCGCGGGGCTTCCCAGGGCCTGTGGGCTGGCCTCCCCTCCCACTCCCTCCGTGGTTCTCTGGCGGGGCGGGTGGCATGGGGTGTCCCCGGCCAGTGTCAGGTGGGCAAGGAAGTACGGGCTGGGCTGACTGTCACTCCACCGCACCCTGGGCTCCGGCCCCCGGTAAACTTCCTGTTACTGGGAGGCAGATACCATCTCTGCAGCCACCAGTTCGGAAAAAGGCCTAACCGATTTCTGGTTAGGAATAGTGTGGTTGGAGAGTTCCCAAGTCTGCTAGAACCTGCTGGAGAGCTGACTGCGGGTGGGCACTGGACTCGGTCTGCGCCAGGGGGATACAAAGGTGAACCGTATGCTGCAGGCTCCTCCCCTGAGGAGCTCACGCTCTGGTGTGGGAGATAAGACAAGTACACAAATAACCACGATACTAGGAGGAAGGTGATAAGTCCCGGGAAAGATCTACACAGTGCTACAAAGGCACCCAGAGCGACCGGCCATCTGCGCCTAGCAGAAACCTGGTAGACTTCCTGGGCGAGGCGGTGCCGAGCAGGGTCTTGAAGGCCCAGCTGATAGACAAGGGTTGCAGAAGACACATCCCAGCCCAGCCCAGTGCACACAGAGCGGGGAGATGTCTGGCTAGGGAGGCGGACACTCGACAGAAACCACACACCCTGTGGGGTCGCCACTGCACCATCCAACAGCCCGGGCCAGAGCACACGGAACAGGGAGAAGTCCTGCATGGGAAGTGAAAGCTCAGCAGAGACCACACACCCTGCAGTACCGCCCCGTGATCCAGCAGCCCAGCAGAGTCCAAGCTGACCAGAGAGGTGGCTCCCCGGAGAGGCCCATGACGCGAGGCAACCATACACACAAGGCACTAGAGGCCAACTGAGCAGTCACGGAGGTAGCCATACCAAATTGGCAACCACAGCAACATCTTAGTTAGTCAGTAGTCTCAAACCAGTGGACTGTGAAACCCCCTGCCACAATGAATAAACATCAAAAAAAAGATACCAGAAATACAAAAAATCAAGAAAGTACAACACCAAAAGTTAATAACAAACGAAATTCTGGAAACTATACAAACACTTGGAAATTAAACAGCATTCTACTTAATGACATATGGGTCCAAGAAGAAATCAAGCAGGAAATCAAAAAATTTATTGAAACTAATGAAAATAATGATACATCATACCAAAACCTGTGGGATACTGCAAAAGCAGTATTAAGGGGGAAATTTATTGCATTAAACGCTCACCTCAGAAGAATGGAAAGATGGCAAGTGAACAACCTATCACTTCACCTTAAAGAACTAGAAAAACAAGAAGAATCCAATCCTAAAGTTAGCAGACGGAAAGAAATCATTAAGATCAGAGCAGAACTGAATGAAATTGAAAACCAAAAAACAATTCAAAAGATCAATGAACCAAAAAGTTGGTTTTTTGAAAAGATAAATAAAATTGACAAACCATTAGCATGGCTAACAAAAAAAAGAAGAGAGAAGACTCAAATAACAAAAATTAGAAATGAAAAAGGCGATATTACAACTGATTCATCTGAAATACAAGGAATCATTTGAGACTACTATAAACAACTATACGCCAACAAATTTGAAAATCTGGAGGAAATGGATAAATTTCTGGACACACACAAGCTCCCAAAACTGAAGCATGAAGAGGTAGAGAATTTGAACAGATCAATAACAATAAAGGAGATTGAAGCTGTTATCAGAAGGCTCCCAACAAAGAAAAGCCCAGGACCAGATGGATTCACAGCAGAATTTTACCAAACATTCAAAGAGGAATTGACACCGATTCTTTACAAACTATTCCAAAAGATTGAAACGGACGCAAATCTCCCAAACTCATTCTATGAAGCAAACATCATCCTGATACCAAAACTAGGTAAAGATATAACCAAAAAAGAAAACTACAGGCTGATATCTTTGAGGAATATAGATGCAAAAATCCTCACTAAAATACTAGCAAACAGAATACAGCAACACATACGTAAAATTATTCATCACGATCAAGTGGGATTCATCCCAGGGATGCAAGGTTGGTTCAACATATGCAAATCAATAAATGTGATACACCATATTAATAAAGTCAAACACAAGGGCCATATGATCATCTCTATAGATGCTGAAAAAGCATTTGATAAAGTTCAGCACTCATTCATGACAAAGACCCTCTATAAGTTAGGTATAGAGGGAAAGTATCTCAACATAATTAAGCCATATATGACAAACCCACTGCCAATATCATTCTGAATGGGGAAAAGCTGAAAGCTTTTCCTTTAAGAACAGGAACTAGACAAGGATGCCCACTCTCACCACTCCTATTCAACATAGTGTTGGAAGTACTAGCCAGAGCAATCAGAGAAGAGAAGGAAATAAAGGGCATCCAGATTGGAAAAGATGAAGTCAAACTGTCCCTGTTTGCAGATGACATGATCCTATGTATCGAACAGCCTAAAACCTCTACAAAAAAACTGTTGGAATTGATAAATGATTTCAGCACAGTAGCAGGATACAAAATCAACACACAAAAATCAGTAGCATTTCTTTTCTCCAATAGTGAACATGTAGAACGAGAAATCAAGAAAGCCTGCCCATTTACAATAGCCACCAAAAAAATAAAATACTTAGGAATTGAGTTAACCAAGGAGGTGAAAAATCTCTATAATGAGAACTACAAACCACTGCTGAGAGAAATTAGAGAGGATACAAGAAGTTGGAAAGATATCCCATGCTCTTGGATTGGAAGAATCAACATAGTGAAAATGTCCATACTACCCAAAGTGATATACAAATTCAGTGCAATCCCCATCAAAATTCCAAAGACATTTTTCTCAGAAACGGAAAGAACTATCCAGGCATTTATATGGAATAATAAAAGACCACTCATAGCCAAAGCAATGCTGAGCAAAAAAAAAATAAAGCTGGAAGCATAACACTACCTGACTTTAAGCTATACTACAAAGCTATAATAACCAAAAAAATATGGCACTGGCATAAAAACAGACACACTGATCAATGGAATAGAATAGAGAATCCAGAAATCAACCCACACACTTACTGCCATCTGATCTTTGACAAAGGCACCAAGCCTATTCACTGGGGAAGGGACTGCCTCTTCAGCAAATGGTGCTGGGATAACTGGATATCCATATGCAGGAGAATGAAACTAGATCCATACCTTTCGCCGTATACTAAAATCAACTCAAAATGGATTAAGGATTTAAATATACACCCTGAAACAATAAAACTTCTTAAAGAAAACATAGGAGAAACACTTCAGGAAATAGGACTGGGCACAGACTTCATGAATACGACCCCAAAAGCACGGGCAACCAAAGGAAAAATAAACAAATGGGATTATATCAAAGTAAAAAGCTTCTGCACAGCAAAAGAAACAATTAACAGAGTTAAAAGACAACCAACAGAGTGGGAGAAAATATTTGCAAAATATACATCTGACAAAGGATTAATATCCAGATTATATAAGGAACTCAAACAACTTTACAAGAAAAAAACAAGCAACCCAATTAAAAAATGGGCAAAAGAGCTAAGTAGGCATTTCTCTAAGGAAGATGTACAAATGGCTAACAGACATATGAAAAAATGCTCAACATCACTCAGCATCTGGGAAATGCAAATCAAAACCACACTGAGATATCATCTAACCTCAGTTAGGATGGTTAAAATCCAAAAGACTCTGAACGATAAATGCTGGCGAGGTTGCGGAGAAAAAGGAACTCTCATACATTGTTGGTGGGACTGCAAAATGGTGCTGCCTCTATGGAAAATGGTATGGAGGTTCCTCAAACAATGGCAGATAGATCTACCATATGACCCAGCTATCCCACTGCTGGGAATATACCCAGAGGAATGGAAATCATCAGGTCAAAGGTATACCTGTTCCCCAATGTTTATCGCAGCATCCTTACGATTGCCAAGAGTTGGAACCAGCCCAAATGTCCATCATCAGATGAGTGGATACGGAAAATGTGGTACATCTACACAATGGAATACTACTCAGCTATAAAAACGAATGAAATACTGCCATTTGCAACAACATGGATGGACCTTGAGAGAATTATATTAAGTGAAACAAGTCAGGCACAGAAAGAGAAATACCACATGTTCTCACTTATTGGTGGGAGCTAAAAATTAATATATAAATTCACACACACACACACACACAAAAAAAAAAAAATGGGTGGGGGAGGGAAGAAGATATAACAACCACAATTACTTGAAGTTGATATGACAAGCAAACAGAGGGGACATTGGTAGGGGGGAGGGGGGGAGGGAGGAGGGAGGGAGGTTTTGGTGATGGGCAACAATAATCAGCCACAATGTACATCGACAAAATAAAATTTAAAAAAATAAGTAAATAAAAATAAATAAATAAATAAAGAAGTTTAGAATTTCTGTGGTCAAACTGCCTTTCTTAGTTAAGGAAGCTACAGACTTATTTGCTGTGGTGTTACTTGTAGCTAAATATTAGGGAATACCCTAGTCCGTGCATTTCTTACTTAGATTGCCATAGGGATGTAGTCTCATTGAATATTGCCATATTGATATGTTCTTTTTTCATATCTGGCACTCTTGGGAATATCTGAAATGCAAAATTTATGTTCTTATTATAGTTGCGTTAATAAATTTTACTATTGTAGAACAATAACAGTTCAGAAACCCTCAGTCCCCACCAACTTCCTGATCTCTTAAGACTCAGTCACTTCCCTTTGAATGTGAGGATTTTTTTCATTTAGGTTTCCCACCTCAGCAGCCCGAACTCTGCTTCCAGAAGGAGGCTGATTGATAGTTGCTGGATAACCTTTGGCAAGAACTAGCTTAGTTTGCCTGCTTTCAAAACTAATGAATCTTTTTCTGTTTTCTTTTTTCTTATCACTATTATCTGTTATTTTTCTCAGCTGTTGTATGGTTTTCTCTTCATTAGTCAGTCACTTTGGGTCTACTCATTCCAGTTAGCCCTCTGAATTCTATCTCTGTGATATATTATTTATATTATAGCTACAATGAAAACTCCTGATAGTTTCCTCCTTTGTCCTCTTTTTTATGTCAGTTTCTAAAACATATTCCCCTGTTGGTAATGTGTTGCTATGAGCTTCCCTTGTCTCCTTTCCTTGCCTTTTTAAGAAATATAATTTCTTAGTTACTTGCTTTATGTCTGTGAGGGTGTGAAGGTCTGTTATCAAAAAGCAAAACTTATAAATGAGTGCTGAAAAAACACTCTTAGCATCCAGAGGGTGGTATAAAAGAGTTCTCAGGGGCTTTACAAGATTAGAACTCAAGTCAAAAGAGGTACTAAGCAGTAAGAGGTATTGAAGCAGTAAAAAAGGTTAAAATAAGCAGGTAAAAAAATCTTTATATGTGCAGTAAGTTGAATTTCATGGGTAATATGGATTTTCATATATTATGCCTGTTTAAAATGGGTTGTAAGGAAGAAATGACAGTATTGTTCAATAGCTTACATGTTATACATTTGATCCCAAGGTGTCTGTGAATTGCTAAGAGGCAAATTGATGGGTCTGGGATTTGATTTCACTCTATTTATAAGTAGGCTGTTACAGTTTCTTGGATACTGGTAGAAGACATAAGACTCCTGGGTCAGAGACAAAGGGCTTTATTACTCATGGCACAGAGAGCAGCATGAGCATTTGCATATTTGCTTCAGTTCTCCTTGCCCCCAGGTCCCATGGGGGTGACACAGTATGGTGCAGGTAGATGTTATACAGATAGTGGGTTGCAGCTGAGGAGCCCTGAGCATGGGGAATCCATGTTTTTCTAGTAAGCCAGACTGCTCTTTGTCCTGGAGGGTGACTTTACCTCATCCTGAAAGATTTTCACTGCACACGCAACCCTGACAAATAGCCCTGGTAACAATCAAGATTTTGTATTACTGCCATACCCAGCAGTCCTACAGAGGAGTGTCTTCCAATAGGTTGTATTAAGAATCAATAAACACTCTTCTATTTTTCTTAAGTTTAAAACTATGAATGTAGTACTTAAAGAATAATAGTAAAATTACTATTTTTCTTTTTGATGTAAATGTAAAAATCTTTTTGACAGTTTTTAAAATTGAAACATAATTGATTATACATATTTGTGGGGTACAGATTTGAATATCAATACCTGTGTGAAATATGTGGGGACCAAACCAGGATAATTATTATACTCATGTCTATAAAACGTAATCAGTCTTTGTGACCCTTAATCAATTTAAAGAATAATTAACTAAAGGAAATTGTAAAATGAAAAATTCTTCTTGTGAGGTTCAAGCTATATATTTCCTTAATTGTACAAAAATTATGAAATGTATATGAAACTTCATAATACCAGTGTAGTTAGAATAAGTCATTATGTTAGGCAGTTATTCTGCAAATGGTTTTTGGGTGCTTACTATTTAATAGACCCTGAGGATACAAAGATTATACAACACACAGTGCTGGCTTCTGTGCACTTATGATCAAATGGAGGAACAGACAGGTAAATTATGTTACAGTATAGTAGTATTGCAGCAGTGGTATTTCCCGTGTGGAGAAGAGGTCATTGAATAATCTAAGCAGGGGGAGGATAGGACTGAATTTATTTTATTTAAAAAAAATCACTATAGTGACACTGAGGTTGGAAGACAGGTAAGGATGATGCTAGAAGCATGGAGAATTCTTATTATGCTATTGTGGTGATTCAGGTAAAATTTGGTAAGAGACTGAACTAAGACTGTAGCAAAATAGGTGGAGAAGAAGGGATCAATTCAAGAAAGATTTGAGGAGCAGAATTGGCAGGGTGTCATTAATGGGAAGGCAGCATGGGGAAAAGGTTGTATGGAGGTAATACCTGACAAACAAGTTCATTGCTGAATATGTTGAGTTTGAAGTACCTATAGGATATCTAGGTGGAGATGGCAGTTGATTATATGGATTTAGAGTTTAAGAGAGTTTTGAATATCAAGATATAGATTTGAGAATTATTTATTCATTTAACAGATATTTATTGAGAATCTGTTATGAAGTACTATGCTAGTTGCTGAGGACCCAACATTGAGCAAGATTTTGCTCTCATGCAATTTACACTCTCATAGGACATAGATATTAAAGGAAAATTACAGTTTTTTGTTTTGTTTTGTTTTGTTTTGTTTTTTTATTGAAGTGAAGCCTGTCTTAGATTACAGAGCTCTAGTGTTGTTCAACCACAGTGGGCACTGTTGCATAAAATATAATGAGCAACTTGAGGATCTTGTTCAGGATGAAGAAGAATTAGCCAAGTAGAGAGTTGGGAGAGGGAGGAAGAAATTGTTCTAGGCAGAGGAAACAGCATGTGACAGGCTCTGAGGCAAAAAAGATCTTGGTATATTCAAAGAACATAAAGACTAGTATGGTTGGGGTATAAAGAACCAGAGGGAGAGTGTGTGAAAGGAGGCTAGAGTGGTATGAAATGAAGCTAGAGAGGTTGGCAGGGACCAGATTGTGTAGGACCTTGTAGGCAGGGAAGCTTTCAGAATTTATTCTAAAAACAGAAGTAAGCTATCGAAGGGTTTTAAGCAGGATACCATGAGATTAGATTTGTCTTTTAAAAAGATCATTATGACAGTCATGTGGAAAATGCTTTGGAAGGGGGTGGGAGTAGAATCTGGGAGATCAGTTAGGACTCTAGGCTGGTGATAATGATGGCTTAGATTAGATAGCTGGTAGTACTGGAGATGGTTGAAAATTGTTAGATCCAAGTTATTCAAAAGGTTGAATTAACAGAACTTGGTGATTGCCACTTATCAGGGTATCATATTGTTATTGGAGTCATCCAGAGTCAGAAGAAAAAAATGGAGTATGAAATACTGCAGTACACCAACATTTAAGGGGTAGGCGGAGGAAAGGGATTCCTCAAAGATGAGACAGAAGTGGCTAGAGAGACTGGAGGGGAATCAAGAAAGATGCAAGTCAGGGGATGGGAGTTTGAGAAAGGAAAACTATGTTAACTATCAATATGACAATGAATAAGTAGAAAAATGTTTTAAAAAGTGATGCTTTAGGGTAAAGTGGAGTATTGTGGTGTTTTAAAAGAATAAAGACTTCAGAAAATGTTAATGATATAATGTTAATTGAAAAAAATTATATAAATTTGCATATTCACCATGAACCCTAAGTTTTATTTATTTTTTTTAAATTCTATATACTCAGGATGTGTGTATGCAGCAAAAAATTCAAAGGTAGTACAGCAATGTATTAATAGTAGTTTTATCTGGATGGCAAAATTCTTTTATTCATAGTCTCTTTGTGCACTTTCCAGATTATATGAGCATGTATTAATGTTAAAATTAAGATTATTTTTTATTTTGACTTCATTTTATCAATGTTTTATATGCATTTTACCAATGTTTTACAACCACATTGTTTAAAGATTGCCAGTCAAATGGTTCTATGAGGCTTGTAACAAAAGACCTCAGTGTCTACTATCACTCTTATCTCATTTCCTGTTTCTTAGGAACTGCCAACTTCAACTTAAATTATTTTGGTATTAACTGTCATATCTCCAAGTAACAAGATTGTATTGCTGCTATTTGTTTTTTGGGTTTTTTTTTTTCTTCTTTTTCTGGACACTGTCTATTGACTTCCCACAGTGGAAGATAATTATTTTGTTCTCTTACCTGTCCTGTTCTCATAGCCACAGACACATCTCTTGCCTTCCCATCCTCCCAAAAGTTATTCTAATTTTCGTTAGAGCAGCATTTAATGTTTACATTATTAGGACTGAATGCTATCTGTAGCTCTGCCATGTAGTAGTATTCTATGATTACTTTTTCTTTCTTGTACACAATTTTGTTTTTACTGGAATACATGTACTTGTTAAAAGGTGTTTTAGTTTTCTATGTACTTATCATTAATTTATCCCCAAACTCTATTTGGTTGTAAATATCTTCTTAATTATTCTATTAATTTTATTTTCTTGATGATATAGATCTCAGGTTCTTCTGACCTGTTTTAATCTATGCTGTTTGCACCCTGGGCTTTTTGCATAGTTGTTATCTTGAACTCCTCCTTGCTCATCATCCCCATCATCCTAGGGATTACTTTTGCTTCTTTCTTGTGTTGGATCCCCTCTTACCTGATTTCCTCTTTGTTGGGTCCTTATTTTGGTGGAGCACATTCGCCAGTAGCATCCTGAGTACTTGGTGGCTTCTTTTGACCTAGAAAATCATGCTCAGATCTGGCAACTTTATTTAGTTAGTTCTTTGATTTCCTTCTCATAATTTCTCTGTGTGTATTTGTGTGGGTTTTGTTTGTTCGTTTTTTAGAATTCTATTTTCTGTGATATTGTAGGTATTTGGGCTGGTCCTCTATCTTTTCAAGTATTTTCCACATCTTTCTTCTTGTTTTTCCTTTATTGGCAGATTCCCTCAGTTTTATCTTCTAACCCTCAGTAGATTAAAACAATTCTCTTGTTATTGGACTCCTACTTTTTAAAAATACTGTCCTGTTCTTGTTTCATGATTGCTTATATTCTTTTATCGCTTTGAGGGTTATTAATGATAATTTTTGGAAATTTCCTTTTTTCCTGTTTCTTCCAAATTACTCTTTTTTGTTTGCTTGCTTTGGTCTCTGCCTTTCCTGTTTCTGGCTCTTCCTAAATGTGTGGCAGTCCTTGTTCACTTATGCATTCTAAAAAGAGTTTTAAAAAGTCGATGAGTAGTTCTGTGCCTCTGAATCATGCTTGTAGACTTATGGGTTTCAGTTTAGGGTGGTCTGGCTGGGCTGTTTTATTAGGGAACCTCTCATTGTCTATATTTTTAGGTGTTTTATTTTAGGCTGGTCAGATTCCCTAGAGAAATCTATTACATGCCTAGAGGAGTATCAGCCTGCCTTTCAGTGCTTTGGAATACAAACTAGGGCAGAAACACATGAACTTTCTCTTCATTCCTCTCTTTTTTAGTGTGATATATCTGTTTTAAACTTGTCTTATGTTATCTACTAATAATAAGATCATTTAAAAAATCTCCTCCAGAGACTAAGCCTCCAGTCTTCTGGGGAGGGGCATTCACCTTAATGTTGAGGGAGGGGTGGAGTGTAGAATTGGGAATCCAACAGCTTTCTAAACAGATTTTTAACCAATACTCATGTTTGTAATTCTTCTCTCTTACTTCCAGAGGTATCAGGTGCTGCCAATTTAGCCTTTTCGTGATTCTGTCATGTCACCCTAACCCTATTCCTACTTTCCTTTTTGCCTGCTTACTATTAAGATTTCTTGGGTCTGAAAAGTAATTTACCATAATTTTGTTATTGTTGTCCCATGCCGTAGACTCATTGTCCTATTGAATTTAAGCCTTAAAAAATTCCTTTACTGTCATTTTGGTGAGAGAGTGTGCCTGTAAATGTAAGTTCAGCTTACCATCTTTAACTAAAAATCTTCAATCTTTATTTTTGGAAAATATGATCTTTTCCCTTTTTCTAACATATAATAGATGACAAAGGCATATTCCTAAATAACAGTCCTTTTGTTAGGTCTTGTGAATATTCATCTGTCTATTCACAAACTCTGTTGCAGCTTTAATCTCTTATGACTGATTTACACCATAATTTTTGGTATTTTACCTGAAGAGCTAGTGATTAATGAAGCTACAGTAGGTGATCCGAAGAAATGTGTAAAGATTCAGTATAGTTATTTAGGTTATAACAACAGTGATAACAAAAATAGCTTAAATGGCTTACAGTTGTATGCTAAGCACCAGGCACGAAGTTCTCTACTCATGTATTAACTCTTAAATGTCATACCACCTTTGTAGGATAGGAACTGTTATCTCCCCTTTATAGATGTGGAAATTGAGTCACGGGAACATTATGTAACTTTGCTGTAGTCAACACAGCTCAACTAGGAAATGGAGGGGTAAGAATATAAATTTAGGTAGTCTGGCTCCAGAACCCACACTCTTAACATACTGTGTCAAACTACCTTCATATACTGTTGGTGTTATTTCTTTTGGTTGAGATAAAGGTTTTAATTTTCTCCTATCAAGTAGAATGATCAATTTTGTTTGCCCACTACAATTTATATATCTCCTTAGGCATTATTTATCATAAGTAGTCTACAGACTTAAAAATATTACTTTCCTTTTGGTGATTTATCTGAAGATAAGTTGTTACCTTAAAATTTTCTGATATGTCCTAAAAAGATTGAGTTTTTTTGCCCTTATATCATGGATATATTTCTGATGATCCTTTTTTATTAAACTATCATTGGTTCAAACTTTTGATAGACTACCTCCCGCTTCATTATATTGTTATTCAAGCATATAGTAAATTTTTGGCAAAATAGTGAGCTATAGGAAAATGTCTATTTTTCAGATACAATCAAAATTTTTTTGTTTAACATTTATTTTTAATTTCTATAACTAACTTTTATTTTTTTGTCAATTTGAAAAAACACTTTTTTCTTACCATTTTATAGCGCATATATAAAATAATGAATAGCGTTTATATGATGCCTTACAGTTTACAGACCCCTTTCACATAATTTTGCTGACTTAATCCTCACAACAATACTATGAGATGAAGTAGTACTATTGGTTTTTTTTTCCGGATTTTTATAATTGATATAAAAATTGTATACAGTTATGGTGTAAACATGATGTTTTTATATATGCATACATTATGGAATGACTAAATCAAGCTAATTAACATATTCATTACCTCTCAACTCTCTTTGGACTTGGTTTTTCTCGTGCTGTCACGTTAGTTCTCTGGCATCAATTTTAACTTGGTATTCCATTTTATAAGTAAAGGAACCAGGGATCAGAAATGCCCTCCATAAAGTCCCATAGCTTGAAAGTGACAGACAGCAAAAACTGATGCAGAACTAGCTCCCAAACCACTACCTAACATTCCATTTACTGTCTCACTACCTGAAGCTCATTTCTATATTCACTAGAGCTGCATTTCCTTTTCACTTTCAGGGCACCACTTACTGTTCCCCTCTGAGAAAATCAGTTTGTCTAAACCAGTTTTGCTTGATACCATACACAGTGCTGGATTTGGTCCTTGAACCGTTACCCACTCTCCAGCCCACTCATTGGCCATGGCTAATTCTGGGTCTCAGCTCTATCCCACAGTGGTTAAATCCATGATACATAAGACTGGCTTTGTTGCCAGAAAAAGTTACTCAAACTTCCAAAATTTGAGTTTTACCACATATGAGATAAGAATTATGGACATGTTCCCCATTATTTTTGTGAAAGCTTTATGGGCACTTTACCAGAAAATTCTAAATAATTTGAATAATAACTTGTTAATTCTGTATTAAAGGAGCTATACAAAAAAGGACTTTGAGTATATATTATCTTTTACTTTATTTAAGAGCAAAATATTAATTATCTTGAAGGCAAATTATCTAATTTTGGTATATTTGGAAAAGATAACTCACTGAAAACTTATTGAGCAGAATCAGTTAGCTGAGTTTAGTCTGTAAAAACATAAAGAAGCCTTTTGTTTCTTTTGTTTTTAGTTTGAAGAAAAATGCTCTTAAATATAAGCACCAATTATTTAGTTTTCTTCCTGCATCAAAATATGAATAAACGACTAAGTTTATAGAATTAAACTTGCTCTGCTTTAGGCTTTTTTACCCACTTAAATATTTCAATTTATTCCTGAAAGGGAAGATTCAGGTTTATTTTTATTATTATTAAATGAATTTTAAGAGCATTAGATATATAGTTATATTCAAATGTGATATATTTCTTTGCCTGGTTCCTTATGATTTATTTATTGTGATATGTTAAAGCGGTTAAAAATAATTACCTATTTATATTAACAAATCCTGGAATCAGGTTTATTTCTTTTACTTGATTGACAGATTTCTTTATTATTATTGTTCCTATGACTGTAATGTTCTTTCTTCTCTGCCAACCGTTGCCTGTTTTCTATATCAAAACATACCTCTCTCACTTCATTTTAGAATTCATCTATCACTTATCCCAACTCACTCTTGTAAGAGTGCTGTTTGGGATCATTTCCACACTCATGTATTCGTTTATACTATATTGAAGGTAATGTTTTGTTTCTATGGAAATGTTCTTTTTAGTTTTTATTTGTAGGTTTTCACTTTTCAATTAAGAATAAGAAGTTTTCTAATTTAGGTCCTCTGGTTATTTTCCTCAGCCCCTCATACTACACTTTGGCTACTAAAAGATGAATAAATGTTGACATAGCAATTCCATAGAAAAACGGGACTAAATTCATAACTACCATATCATATCATTTAAAAACTCATCATCTGCCCATTTCTAATTAGGAGGAACACTAGTATACAGTCTTGATTACATAATTCCTTATTTCGGATTCATTTAGAATGTTAAACTAGTGGACGATACAAAGGCATATTCAGGTTAGGATAGAACAGCAGAAAGCAGTGCCTTTGTGAAGAAGCCTCCTTTTTTCCCCAACATATCTGCCAGACAATCCTTATTTACTCACCCCCATTACTAGATTTACCCATTATATCCCATTATAATTGGGCCATAGTTACCATTGTATCATACAACCTTTCTAATTCATGGCAGTTGGGATCAAGTGGAGTTTTATCAACAGAGAGTTCTCAGTTTGAATTCTTTTAATTGAGTTCATCCTCTTCCTTTTTTTCTCTTCTAATTTAATAAAAAGTAAGTTTATTGAATTTGAGGATACTGCAAAAACCATCTGTAATTGAATATTTGAATTGCTAGTGTAAAATTAAAAGCACAAACAAAAGTATTTGGTAAGAATTTATGTCTGCTTATTTTCCTTCTCCTGATCTGATGAGTTTTTAATTTTTTAAATTAAATATTGAATTGAGGAAAGACTGCATCCTAGACAAACTGACTCCTAAATTGCATACAAAGGAATACTTCTCTAAGTGTTACTCATCTTGCTTTGTTGGCTTTTGTAAATTTCTTCTCATTTTATTTTTATTTTTAGTTAATTTATTTTAACAGTAATTGTAAAAATTTCTATTTATACATATTTAAAGGGTATAGAGTTGACTGTCAGTATTTGCGTATAGTATGTGATAATCAAATCACTATTATTAGCATGTTTATCATTACAAATTGTAATTATTTTTTGTGTCCCTTACCCAATTACTCCCTATTCCTCCTTTCCCTCCCCCCTCCCCCTTTTCCACATCTAGTAACTGTAGGTATGTTCCTCCTTCTGAAAGTTCAACATTTTATTATGGTCTTCCTTTCTTTGTTTCTTAGCTTCCACTTATGAGTGAGGACATGTATTTCTCTTTCTGTGCCTGGCTTATTTCATTTAACATAATTTTCTATAAGCTTATCCATGTTGCTGCAAATGGCAGTATTTCATTCCTTTTTATGGCCGAATAGTATCCCATTGTGTATATACCACATTGTCCTTTCCAGTTGTCTGTCAATGGACATTTAGGTTGGTTCCATATCGTGGCTATTGTAAATAGAGCTGCAATGAACATGGGAGTGCAGATATCCCTTTGACATGATGTTTTCCATTCCTTTGGGTATATACGCAGAAATGAGATTGCTGGATTGTATGATAGTTCTATCTGTAGTTGTTTTGAGAAACCGCCATTCTGTTTTCCATGATGGCTGTACTAATTTACAGTCCCACTGACAGTGTAGAAGAGTTCTCTTTTCTCCACATCCTCACCAGCATTTGTTATTCTGTCTTTTTGATAACAGCCAGTCTAGCTGGGGTGAAATGATACCTCATTTTGATTTGCATTTTCCTGATGATTACTGATGTTGTCTTCTCATTAGATTCTTTATATATATATTTTTTTTTCTAAAAGAAAGCTTATCTAAATGTCCATTGTCAGATGACTAGATGAGGAAAATGTGGTATATTTACACAATGGAATACTGCTCTGCCATAAAAAAGAATGAAATAATGGCATTTGCAGCAACAGAGAAGAACTTAATAGAAAATTATGTTAAATGAAATAAGCCAGGTACAGAAAGAGAAATACTGCATGTCTTCATTCATAATTGGGAGCTAAAAACAAACAAACAAACAAATGAATAAATAAATAAATGAAAGATACAACAATCACAGTGATACATTGAACTTGACTTGGAAAAGGAGAGAACAGAACTGAGGTTACCAGAGGTGGGATACAGGGATGCAGGAAGGGTAAGGGAGGAATTGGTAAAGGGCCAAGTAACATGACTACACTGTATAATGTTGAATGTACTAATTATCCTGATTTGAACATGACATATTGTGCACAGATATTGATATTCAACTCTGTACCCCACAGATATGTACAAGCAACTAAGTTTCAGAAAAGAAAACTTTTTAAAAAAGTTCTCCACCAAAATGAAAGAAAGGTTTATAAAGAAACTAATATAAAATGGGTACTTATTTGTTTGTTTGTTTATTTATTCATTTATTTGGTAGCTGCCCATATGGTGATTGGCTATGTTTTTTATATTGTAGAAAAAAGAAAAAAAAAAATCTATGTTAAAATCTTGGAGATCACAGATTATTTAGACATGCCTATTTTTTTCTTTCTACATTTATGATTGAATTCCTTCAATACTTGAAGATAAAATTAAACATGAATAGTTCAGGTCTAGGGTTTCTCTTTTTCCTTCTTGGTCACACTTTAGTGTCTGTATTTTCTATGAGATATGAGCTAGATTAAGATTTGTTGATATACTATGAGTTGTGATTAAGAAATTATTCAGGAATTACTAAGAACTGTACATATTGCAGAAAATGGAGGAAACTGCAGGCATGCATCACTTAATGACAGGGATATGTTCTGAGTAAAACACTGTTGGGTGATTTTGTTGTGTGAATATCATAGAGTGTACTTACACAAACCTAGATGATATAGCCTATTACACACCTAGGCTACATGGTATAGCCTATTGCTCCTAGGCTACAGACGTGTACAGTATTTTACTGTACTGAATACTGTAGGCAATTGTAAAACAATGATAAGTATTTGTATATCTAAACATAGAAAAGGTACTGTAAAAACACAGTTTTATAATTTTGCAGGGCTACCTTTGTATATGTGGTTCATCATTGATTTAAAAGGCATTTGCTTAACTACATCATAGAAGAAAAAGCAGGAATGGGGAAGTGGATAAAATATGAAAAAGAAAGGTGAAAAATATTGGGAGGAGAAGAAAATAGAAAGAGAATTACCTGCACAGCTATAGTTGGTTATGTGTTGACTTATGTTTCAATTTATTTATTTTTACTTCTTTTCTCACTGACTTTTAAACTTCCAGAAAAGGGAGCCATTACTACTGCTGTCTTTTAAATTCCCAGATTCTAATAGTGTCAACTCAATTATCTGTTGAGAGATTATCTGCTTTGTGTTTTAGCCTTTGCAAATATAGATTTCAAGCTCTTATTGGCATAAATAAACAAAGAGGATAATAAAGATTTTCTGAGTCATTTCACTATTTCATGTTTACTTTTATACTCCTGTGTAGCTTGGCTCTTAGATCACACTCTTCACAGTGAACCTTTAACTTAGATTAAAAATGGGTAAGTTATCTCACATATTTTTTCTTTAAAAAAAGCAATCACAATAAGTATGTTTTTCTAGTGAACTTAATTGTCTTTAAACTGACTTTTAGCCCTTGCTTCTCCCCCCATCCTTGATCTAGGGAGTAAAGATCAAACCAGTGTACTGTTTCTTCTGTATTTAGAGTTATAGTACCATGCCTGGATCACTGATATTCATCTGTCTCCTACGAGCTAGGAAAAATCTTTAGCCATCAGAGAGGACTTTAATTGGGATATATTGCCCATATATGCAAACTGGAGAAGAAAGGGTACATTTCTGAAGGATTTTCAGGAAGGGTTGAAACATTAATTTTCTGGTTTTCTCTTATGAAAATAAAAATCCAGATAACTACCTTTTTTTTTTTTTTAAATTTTTTTAGAGATAACTACCTTTAACTACAATTCTCTTCCCCAGCACAAGGGAATGATAAAATACAAATGCAGCAAATTTTAACAAAAGTTTTTGTTTAAGCCTGCTTTAAAAATATCTGAGAGAGGAATTCTCTATCTCTAACATGAAGCAGTGATCAGCAAAGAGTTAAGAAATAAACTGAACAACTTTAAAAATAATTCATCGAAGTGTTGCTATATTGTGTTGTCTAAAGCATTGTCAACTCCAGAAAATTAAATATTATCTTGAAATATACGTACAAATATATGTATCTGCTCTATTATATGCGTAACTCTGCTATAGCTTATGTTAATCATCTTTGTTTAATCAGTTCCTCTTTCCTTTTATATAGAGAGAACTTGAAGGCAGGGACCATGTCTTTGAGTTCTGTATCTTTTAAAGTTAGCCTGGTTTCTGGAACATAGGTACTAAAAAGTATTGGCTGAATTAATTATTATATGAGCTGTAATAGCTGGGTTTTTTTTGTTTGTTTGGGTTTTTTGTTTGTTTTGGGGGGGATTGTAGTTTTAAAAATTAACAGATAAGGAAATTAACTTGTATATATTATTTGATTTAGTTTTTGATTAATGTCTGAAGTCATTAGCATCTCATTTCTGAAGGAAAAATGTATAGATCACCTATATCTTTTTTGTACCTTTGCTGCTTTTCTTACCTAAAAGCCAGATATGTTAAGTAAATGGCAAATGTTAGATGATTAACATCTTCTATTTGCTTAATACTCCATGCTTTTCCAGGAATTTTCACACACATTAAGTCCTATCCTAACAACAACCTGAAAGAATTACAGATGCTTCTCGACTTATGATAGGGTTATGTCCTGATAAACCCGTTATCTTTTTCATTTTGTTTTGTTTTGTTCTATTCAAAATATTTTAACAATTACTGGTACATATCTGTGGGGTCAGATACAGTATGTTGTTTCAGTACATGCATGTACTGCACAATGATTCACTTAGGGTAGATAACATAGTTATGTACTCATTAGTCCACCAATTTTCTTCCTCTCCACCTTCCCCACCCCACCAGCTTCTGGTAACCATTACTCTATTCTACTCTCTACCTCAATGAGAACCACTTTTTTTTTTTTTTTTTTTTTTAGATTCCACTATGACTGATATCATACAGTATTTGTCTTTTTATGCCTGACTTACTTCACTTAATGTTATGGTTTCCAGTTCCATCCCTTTTGCTGCAAATGATAGGATATAATTTTTTAAAAAAATACCTGTGTAGTATTCTGTTGTGTTTATATACCACAGTTTTTTTATCCATTCATCCATTGATGGACATTTGAGTGATTCCATCTCTTTGTTATTGTGAATAGTGCTGAGATGAACATGGGAGTGCAGGTGTCTTTTTGATATATTGATTTCACTTCCTTTGAATATATACCCAGTAGTGAGATAGCTGGGCCATAAGGTAGATCTATTTTTAGTTCTCTGAGGAACCTTCATACTGTTTTCCACAGTGGCTGTACCAATTTATACTCCTATCAGCAATGTAGGAGAGTTTCAGCATTTGTTATTTTCTGTCTCATTGATAATAGCCATTCTAACTGGAGTCAGATGATATCTCATTTTGGTTTTAATTTGCATTTTCCTGATGATTAGTGATGTCAAGCATTTTTTCATGTGCTTGTTGGCCATTTGTATGTCTTCTTTTGAGAAATGTCTGTTCAGGTCCTTTGCCCATTTTTTAATTGGGTTATTTGCTTTTCTGCTGTTAAGTTCCTTATATATTCTGGCATTAGCTCCTTGTCTCATGTGTAGTTTGCAAATACTTTCTCCCATTCTGTAGGTTTTCTATTCATTTTGTTGACAGTGTCCCTTGCTGTGCAGAAGATTTTTACTTTGATGTAGTCCCATTTACATATTTTTGCTTTTATTGCTTGTGCCTTTGTAGTCTCACTCAAAAAAGCACTGCCCACTCCCATTTTGTATAGCATTTCCCATGTGTTTTCCTCTACTAGTTTCATAGTTTCAAGTCTTAAGTTTAGGTCTTTGATCCATTTTGAGCTGAATGAGAGATAGGGGTCTAGTTCAGTCTTCTGCATGTGGATATCGAGTTTCCCAGCACCATTTGTTGAAGAGGTTATCCTTTCCCCATTATATATTTTCAGCACCTTTGTTGAAAATAAATTGGTTGTAAATATGTGGGTTTATTTCAGGACTCTCTATTCCATTGGTCAGTTTCTCAGTTTTTATGCTAGTACCATGCTGTTTTGGTTACTGTAGCTTCAGAGTATATTTTGAAGTCAAGAAGTGTGATGCCTCCAACTTGCTCTTCTTGTTCAAGGTTGCTTTAACTATATGGGGTCTTTGTGGTTCCACACAAATTTTAAGATAGTTTTTTCTATTTTTGTGAAGAATGTCACTGGTGTTTTGATAGGGATTGCATTGAATGTGTAGATTACTTTGGGTAATATGTACGTTTTGATGATGTTAATTCTTCTGACCCATGAACATGGGATATCTTTCCATTTATATGTGTCCTCTTCAGTTTTTTTCACCAACATTTTATAGTTTTCATTGTGGAGGTCTTTCATCTCCTTTGTTAAATTTACTCCTAGGTGTTTTATTTTTGGGGAGCTATTGTGGATGGGATTACTTTCTTTGTTTCTTCTTTAGCTGTTTTGTTATTGGTATATAGGAAGGCAATTCTTAATATAAATTAGCACATTAAAGTGTATGAGTGGTCTAGCCTTAAAGAAACCTGTTTAAACTAATGTGAGTTGGAAATGCTTGTTAAATTCCTAAATAATGTGTGTGTTTGTGTGTGTGTGCGCATCTGTCTGTGAGAGAGGGAGAGCATGTGTGCCTGTATGTGTATGTACATGCAAAACTTGGGAAATGGTGGGGTTTTATGTAGTGGAAGTGGTAGAACTGAACAGATCTTGGTATATAGCAGGGAACTGGGAGCCAGTGATGGTATTTCATGACTCATAGGTAACTTGGAAAACATAAATAAGATTATAGTTTTTACAGTGGTTGGTGAACTAGAGGTAGTAAAAGCCTGCCATACTCTTCACAAGTTGTAATGATGCCATCATTAATTATACACCACAGTGGAAGGATTGAAAATGCACCTGATAACTAAGGAGGAAAATCCCCAATCCTCCACTTCATTGTTCAGATAACCCAAATACCAGTGCTGCTCTGGACCAGAGTGATGATGTGAACATTCTACATAATTTGGCCTGGTTTTTGCCTGACTTGGCTATTCACTACCTTTGCCCAATTTCCTTAGCTCGCAGTTTTCTGTTATCATATCCAAGAAACTAAAGCAGCAGGAAGGCTCCATAGTCAAGTTCTCTTGGCATTTATTTATTTGAGGTGGCATATGTTTTCAGCCTCAATGTGTTTATTATACAAGAAAATACAATAAGCAAACAAACTAGAATTTGTCAATAGGTACAATGAAAAACTAAGCACCAATTTCTGGATCTGTGTGTAAAAACAAATTGAAGTAAACTGAAAGATAATTTGAAATGAGTTGACTTTGATAGGCTCCTTTTTGGCTTTAGCTTCTTGAACCCAGTGTTCTGTACTACTAGGAAAATAAACAGAAAGACTTAAGCTCAATATTTAACATAATTTAAGTGAAAGAGAAATTGAATTTAAACAAGTTTTTTTTTTTTTAAAATTTTATTTTGTCGATATACATTGTGGCTGATTATTGCTCCCCATCACCAAAACCTCCCTCCCTTCTCCCTCCCCCCTCCCCCCCAACAATGTCCTTTCTGTTTGCTTGTCGTATCAACTTCAAATAATTGTGGTTGTTATATCTTCTTCCCCCTCCCCCGGTTTTTGTGTGTGTGTGTGTGTGTGTGTGTGTGTGTGTGTGTGTGTGTGTGAATTTATATATTAATTTTTAGCTCCCACCAATAAGTGAGAACATGTGGTATTTCTCTTTCTGTGCCTGACTTGTTTCACTTAATATAATTCTCTCAAGGTCCATCCATGTTGTTGCAAATGGCAGTATTTCATTCGTTTTTATAGCTGAGTAGTATTCCATTGTGTAGATGTACCACATTTTCCGTATCCACTCATCTGATGATGGGCATTTGGGCTGGTTCCAACTCTTGGCTATTGTAAAGAGTGCTGCGATAAACATTGGGAAACAGGTATACCTTCGACTTGATGATTTCCATTCCTCTGGGTATATTCCCAACAGTGGGATAGCTGGGTCGTATGGTAGATCTATCTGCAATTGTTTGAGGAACCTCCATACCATTGTCCATAGAGACTGCACCATTTTGCAGTCCCACCAACAATGTATGAGAGTTCCTTTTTCTCCGCAACCTCGCCAGCATTTATTGTTCAGAGTCTTTTGGATTTTAGCCATCCTAACTGGGGTTAGATGGTATTTCAATGTGGTTTTGATTTGCATTTCACGGATGCTGAGTGATGTTGAGCATTTTGTCATATGTCTGTTGGCCATTTGGATATCTTCCTTAGAGAAATGCCTATTTAGCTCTTTTGCCCATTTTTTAATTGGGTTGCTTGTTTTCTTCTTGTAAAGTTGTTTGAGTTCCTTATATATTCTGGATATTAATCCTTTGTCAGATATATATTTTGCAAATATTTTCTCCCACTCTGTTGGTTGTCTTTTAACTCTGTTAATTGTTTCTTTTGCTGTGCAGAAGCTTTTTAGTTTGATATAATCCCATTTGTTTATTTTTCCCTTGTTGCCCATGCTTTTGGGGTCGTATTCATGAAGTCTGTGCCCAGTCCTATTTCCTGAAGTGTTTCTCCTATGTTTTCTTTAAGAAGTTTTATTGTTTCAGGGTGTATGTTTAAATCCTTAATCCATTTTGAGTTGATTTTAGTATACGGTGAGAGGTATGGATCTAGTTTCATTCTCCTGCATATGGATATCCAGTTATCCCAGCACCATTTGCTGAAGAGGCAGTCCCTTCACCAGTGAATAGGCTTGGTGCCTTTGTCAAAGATCAGATGGCAGTAAGTGTGTGGGTTGATTTCTGGATTCTCTATTCTATTCCATTGGTCAGTGTGTCTGTTTTTATGCCAGTACCATACTGTTTTGGTTATTATAGCTTTGTAGTATAGCTTAAAGTCAGGTAGTGTTATGCCTCCAGCTTTATTTTTTTTGCTGAGCATTGCTTTGGCTATGCGTGGTCTTTTATTGTTCCATATAAATGTCTGGATAGTTTTTTCCATTTCTGAGAAAAATGTCTTTGGAATTTTGATGGGGATTGCATTGAATTTGTATATCACTTTGGGTAGTATGGACATTTTCACTATGTTGATTCTTCCAATCCAAGAGCATGGGATATCTTTCCAACTTCTTGTATCCTCTCTAATTTCTCTCAGCAGTGGTTTGTAGTTCTCATTATAGAGATTTTTCACCTCCTTGGTTAACTCAATTCCTAAGTATTTTATTTTTTTGGTGGCTATTGTAAATGGGCAGGCTTTCTTGATTTCTCATTCTACATGTTCACTATTGGAGAAAAGAAATGCTACTGATTTTTGTGTGTTGATTTTGTATCCTGCTACTGTGCTGAAATCATTTATCAATTCCAGCAGTTTTTTTGTAGAGGTTTTAGGCTGTTCGATATATAGGATCATGTCATCTGCAAACAGGGACAGTTTGACTTCTTCTTTTCCAATCTGGATGCCCTTTATTTCCTTCTCTTCTCTGATTGCTCTGGCTAGTACTTCCAACACTATGTTGAATAGAAGTGGTGAGAGTGGGCATCCTTGTCTAGTTCCTGTTCTTAAAGGAAAAGCTTTCAGCTTTTCCCCATTCAGGATGATATTGGCGGTGGGTTTGGCATATATGGCTTTAATTATGTTGAGATACTTTCCCTCTATACCTAACTTATAGAGGGTCTTTGTCATGAATGAGTGCTGAACTTTATCAAATGCTTTTTCAGCATCTATAGAGATGATCATATGGTCCTTGTGTTTGACTTTATTAATATGGTGTATCACATTTATTGATTTGCGTATGTTGAACCAACCTTGCATCCCTGGGATGAATCCCACTTGATCGTGATGAATAATTTTACGTATGTGTTGCTGTATTCTGTTTGCTAGTATTTTAGTGAGGATTTTTGCATCTATATTCATCAAGGATATTGGCCTGTAGTTTTCTTTTTTGGTTATATCTTTACCTGGTTTTGGTATCAGGATGATGTTTGCTCCATAGAATGAGTTTGGGAGATTTGCGTCCATTTCAGTCTTTTGGAATAGTTTGTAAAGAATCAGTGTCAATTCCTCTTTGAATGTTTGGTAAAATTCTGCTGTGAATCCATCTGGTCCTGGGCTTTTCTTTGTTGGGAGCCTTCTGATAACAGCTTCAATCTCCTTTATTGTTATTGATCTGTTCAAATTTTCTACGACTTCACGGTTCAGTTTTGGGAGCTTGTGTGTGTCCAGAAATTTATCCATTTCCTCCAGATTTTCAAATTTGTTGGCGTATAGTTGTTTATAGTAGTCTCGAATGATTCCTTGTATTTCAGATGAATCAGTTGTAATATCGCCTTTTTCATTTCTAATTTTTGTTATTTGAGTCTTCTCTCTTCTTTTTTTTGTTAGCCATGCTAATGGTTTGTCAATTTTATTTATCTTTTCAAAAAACCAACTTTTTGATTCGTTGATCTTTTGAATTGTTTTTTGGTTTTCAATTTCATTCAGTTCTGCTCTGATCTTAATGATTTCTTTCCGTCTGCTAACCTTAGGTTTGGATTGTTCTTGTTTTTCTAGTTCTTTAAGGTGACGTGTTAGGTTATTCACTTGCCATCTTTCTATTCTTCTGAAGTGAGCGTTTAATGCAATAAATTTTCCCCTCAATACTGCTTTTGCAGTATCCCACAGGTTTTGGTATGATGTATCATTGTTTTCATTAGTTTCAATAAATTTTTTGATTTCCTGCTTGATTTCTTCTCGGACCCATATGTCATTAAGTAGAATGCTGTTTAATTTCCATGTGTTTGTATAGTTTCCAGAGTTTCGTTTGTTATTAATTTCTAGTTTTAATCCATTGTGGTCTAAGACACATGGGATAATTCCAATTTTTTTGAATTTATTGAGACTTGATTTGTGACCTAATATGTGATCTATTCTGGAGAATGATCCATGTGCTGATGAGAAAAATTAATATTCTGAGGTTGTTGGGTGGAATGTTCTGTAGATACCTGCCAATTCCAATTGGTCTAGAGTCTTGTTTAGATCTTGTGTTTCTCTACTGATTCTTTGCCTAGATGATCTGTCTAATATTGACAGTGGGGTGTTCAGGTCCCCTGCTATTATGGTATTAGTGTCTATTTCCTTCTTTAGGTCTAATAGAGTTTGTTTTATAAATCTGGCTGCTCCAACATTGGGTGCATACATATTTATGATTGTTATGTCTTCTTGGTGGATCAGTCCTTTTATCATTAAGTAGTGTCCCTCATTGTCTCTTTTTATGGTTTTTAGTTTAAAGTCTATTTTGTCAGATATAAGAATAGCTACTCCAGCTCGTTTTTCTTTTCTGTTTGCATGGTAAATCTTTTTCCATCCTTTCACTCTTAGTCTGTGTGAATCTTTATGGGTGAGGTGGGTCTCTTGTAGGCAGCATATAGTTGGGTCCTGCTTTTTGATCCAGTCAGCCAGTCTGTGTCTTTTAATTGGGGAATTTAAGCCTTTAACATTAAGAGTTGTTATTGAAAGGTGTTGATTTATTCCTAGCATTTTATTGGTTGTTTGGTTGTCTTAGGTGTCTTTTGTTCCTTGCTTTCTGATTTACTGTTTGTTTTCTCTGTTTGTTGGTTCCTTAGGTTGTAGATAGTGTTTTTGTTAGCTTGTTTTCTCTTTATGAATGCCATTTTTATTATACTAGCGGGTTTAGATTTTTCTTGGGTTTTTATGGCAGTGGTAGTTATTTTTCAGGAACCAAACCCAGTACTCCCTTGAGGATTTCTTGTAAGGGTGGTCGTGTGGTAGGGAACTCCCGCAGTTTTTGTTTGTCTGAGAAATATACTATTTGCCCCTCATTTCGGAAGGATAGCCTTGCAGGGTAGAGTATTCTTGGCTGGCAATCTTTGTCTTTTAGTATTTTGAAAATATCATCCCATTCCTTTCTAGCTTTTAAGGTTTGTGATGAAAAGTCTGATGTTAACCTGATTGGGGCTCCCTTATAGGTGATTTGACGCTTCTCTCTTGCAGCTTTTAAGATTCTCTCTTTGTCTCTGAGTTTTGCCAATTTGACTATGACATGTCTTGGAGAAGGTCTTTTTGGGTTGAATACATTTGGAGATCGTTGAGCTTCCTGGATCTGAAGATCTGTGATTTTTCCTATACCTGGGAAGTTTTCTGCCACTATTTTGTTGAATATGTTTTCAATGGAATCTCCATTTTCCTCCCCTTCTGGAATACCCATGACTCGGATATTTGATCGCTTATGGTTGTCTGATATCTCTCTCAGATTTTCTTCAATGTCCTTGATTCTTTTTTCTTTCTTTTTGTCTGCTTGTGTTATTTCAAACAGCCCATCTTCAAGTTCAGAGGTTCTCTCTTCAACTTCGACAAGCCTGCTGGTTAAACTCTCCGTTGTGTTTTTTATTTCGTTGAATAACTTCTTCAGTTCAGCAAGTTCTGCTACATTTTTTTTCAGGACATTGATTTCCTTGTACATTTCCTCTTTCAGATCCTGTATACTTTTCCTCATTTCATCATGATGTCTAGCTGAGTTTTCTTGTATCTCATTCAGTTTCCTTAGAATTATCACTCGAAATTCCTTATCAGTTTTTTCAAGGGCTTCTTGTTCTATAGGATCTAGAGTTTGAGATTTATTAACTTTTGGTGGTGTACTTTCTTGATTTTTTGTATTTCTGGTATCTTTTTTTTTGATGTTTATTCATTGTGGCAGGGGGTTTCACAGTCCACCGGTTTGAGACTAATGACTAACTAGGATGTTGCTGTGGTTGCCAATTTGGTATGGCTCCCGCCGTGACTTCTCAGTTGGCCTCTAGTGCCTTGTGTGTGTGGTTGCCTCGGGTCTTGGGCTTCTCCAGGGAGCCACCTTTCTAGTCAGCTTGGACTCTGCTGGGCTGGTGGATCATGTACCACAGGGTGTGTGATCTCTGTTGAGCTTTCACTTCCTGTGCAGGACTTCTCCCTGTTCCGTGTGCTCTGGCCCAGGCTGTTAGATCGTGCAGTGGCGACCCCACCGGGTGTGTGGTTTCTGTCGAGTCTCCGCCTCCCTGGCCGCACGTCTCCCCACTCTGTGCGCACTGTGCTGGGCTGGGGCGTGTCTTCTGCACCCCTCGTCTATCAGCTGGGCCTTCAAGACCCTGCTCGGCACCGCCTCGCCCAGGAAGTCTACCAGGTTTCTGCTAGGCACAGATGACCGGTCTCTCTGGGTGCCTTTGTAGCACTGTGTAGATCTTTCTCGGGTCTTGTTCACCTTTGTATCCCCCCAGTATAAACCGAGTCAAGCGCCCAACTACAGCCTGGTCTCCGGCAGGTTCAAGCGGACCTGGGAAATCTCCTACCACACTATTCCCAACCAGAAATTCGTTAGGCTTTTTTCCAAACTGGTGGCTGCAGAGATGGTATCTGCCTCCCAGTAACAGGGAGTTTACCTGGGGCTGGAGTCCAGGGTGTGGTGGAGTGACAGTCGGCCCGCCCGTACTTCCTTGCCCTCTCGACACTGGCCGGGGACGCCCCCCGCCACCAGCCCCGCCAGAGAACTGCGGAGGGAGTGGGAGTGGAGGCCGGTCTGCAGGCTCCGGAAAGCCCCGTGCCAGGCCAAGCAAGTGGGAGGGCTCAGTGATGGCCGAGCAGGGCGGAGCTGCCCGCACCTGGGAAAATGGAGGGAGCACCGGGGCAGTGAGTGGCCTGGTTGTGCAGGCGGGAGCCGCGTGGGCATCCACCCCCCCAAACAGAGCTGTGCCAGGTCGGGCGCTCGCTGTGTCTCTGGTTTGCCGCCTTTCCCAGTTCTCGGCCGCTGCCGCCTCGGGCTGTTCAGTCGCGGCGCGGCTCGGGCGCTCCCAGGAATCTTCTTTAATGCCGGCCTGAAACCTCGAATCCTGAATAGGGCAGCTGGCCGCCTTCAGCGCGGCCCCGGCCTCCAGGGTCCTGTCTGCGTCCACAGCAGCCCTGGCGCCGTGTTCCCTGTTTCGAGACTCGCTTTTGCAGCTAAGAAACAGTTCTTTTCCTGCTCCATACTTCAAAGCTGTTGCCTGTAAATGAGGCAGCCTCTCCTGCCGGGGGCAAAGTGGCGTTGAGCCTCCACGACCGGCCAGCAGCAGCAGTCCTCCCTTAAGAGATGGCGAGAGGAAGGTCCACAAGTTTCCCGGCTGCCTGAGGCCCAGTGGCCACCTTTTCCACCTCAGCTACTCCGCGCCAGCTGCCGCAGCCGCCGCCATCTTGAAAACCCTAAACAAGTTTTAAGAGTAGTTACTTTAATTTTTTTTTTCTGCAAATATGTATGTGTTTCCCTCTGGGCCTCCTCAGATAACTCGTGTGCTTCTCATTCCAGGCATTCTCATATCAATGCCGAATTTTGTGTGTTCATCTTATGGGCACAGCAGATTATGGCTCAGGATGCCTGAGCTCTGGGGATCCTCCTGGGTTGCTGGTAACACATGTATGTTCTACCATGTCTGGCATATGTGTCTTGTTCATGGCTTAATATCTTCAGAATAACTTGCATATTCTTAAAGCTCACTTTTAAATCTAATTTTTAAATTTCTATTAAAATTATTTAATTAATTAGAAAGAGCTATGTAAACACTGAAGGTTTTTATAATTTAATAGGCAAACTGTTTTACCGTTAAATCCTTAATTAAATATTGAAGCACTTTAAAAAATGTCACCATCACACAAAGAATACTGAATAAGATATGTGCAAAAAAGGAAGAGTGAAAATAATGACAAAAATTCCTCATTAACATGACCAGCTTGTCTGTTGTGAATAGTGGGAAGTGTATGTAATATCGGATTTTATTCCCAGTACATTAGGGTACATGCTTGGGTACATTAGGGTTCAGCCACAGCATGAGAATTCAAATTTTTTTTTACTGTCCTACTAGTAGTTCACTATCAGACTTCAATGGGAACTTGAAGCAGGTCACAGATCTCTTAGCTGGCCGAAGGCTATGAAGATATTATGTAGCTGTTTGAGGGGACATAGTGGAAAGTGGCAAAAATAAATTCTGATTTTATCTCCCTATAATAAAATGACAGAAAAATGTAGTGACCCAGTTTGAATTGGCATTTGGATCATCTGACATATGGATTCTCTGTATTGGGACTGAGCACTAGCAGAGAGCTCATGTGCAAATATCTGGATAAAAGTGTAAAATGATCAGTTTTATTTAAAGAAAATAGCATTCCCCCCTGCATTTGTTCGGAACTTACTGGCATTGTGTTTCATATGTTTTGTATTTTCAGATGCCTATTTTGGAACTTTCATTGCTTTGCTTCTGTTTCTTGCATGAGAGCCCTTATATGAATGGGATTGAGTAGGAGGAAGAGTCTATCTATAGCTTTTGTCCTCTCCTAAATACTACAAAATGTTTTTTTTATTTTTTAAAAAATAACAGCATTGATTTCTTGCAATTTGTGTTGTCTTAGTTCTGTATAACTTTGTTTCTAATATCCCTATTAATAATACAATTAAACTTAAATTTTAATCATCTGTGAAAACATTAATGCAGTATTTTCCAAACTTTTCATTAGTTACTATGTAAATTGGTGTTCTAGGATAAAAGGATTCTGAGGTTAGATAGGTTTATGGAATGACTCATACTATATCTCTTTTTAGATATTCGTAATGTACATTGTAATGTCAAGGACTCAGACAGTTGCTAAAGTAAGCAATATGTGTACTCCAGGACTTCCTTTAGGGGCCAGAGGTAGAATAAAGTGACAAGGATGTCTATTGACTTAACGCTTTTGTATTTTGGTGAGCTTGTTTTGATATGACTAAAATAAAAGTCCTATGAAATTAGCCTAGTCAAAATGTTCTACTTCATTTGAGACATCTTTAGTGGACTCATTTAGCACAATGATTGGCTCATAGTAGATACTCATTAAAGAAATCTTTATTCAGATTTTATTCAGATTGATCAAGGATGGGCAATACAAATTTCTTTGTGAAATATGAAGACCTTAGAATTAGGTTGGCCTCATGTGGTGTTTAATATTTCTATGGAATCCTCCTTCCCTGATTGCCCCAGGAAATATTTTCTCTAAATTATCCTTCTGGCTTTGTTTGGCTTCATGTACTGGGTTGGGAGGTAAAGGGTAGAGAAAACAGGGATCCCAGAAACTCTGGAACCTTGAACACAGATATCCTAGGAACTGAAATAGAGCTTCTTCTAGGGCTGAATTTTCCTTCCATCGTTATGCATGGGGTATTTTGTCTGTGTCCTTGCAGGGCTGCAGCTGAAGGTGCTGCTGGATTAGAATTAATCCACCACACTATTATTCTGTTTTACTTTAGGAATCTCGAGGCTTTTGTAACTCCTGGTGAGGGAGGTTACATTTCCCATTCCTTCAGCCCTACTTGAAGGGGATGAACTATACTTTTATAATACAGTCAAGTTTATCTATTTATCAATATAGCCAAAGTATTTCTCATGATAATAACGGTTACTTTTTAAACCATAATGTGCCAGGTGTTCTAGTCTCTTTACATAGATGATCTGTAATACAACAACCCCAGGAGGTAGGTACTAGTTAGTTCAGTTTTACAGGCAAGAAATGGTCTCTGAGAGGTTTATGTTTTTGTTGTTGTTGTAATTCTTCCCACAAAACTGTCTGTAATTCATTTTTATGAACTAAAAACCTTTAGTTAGTTTAAAATTAAAGCCTTTAGTTAAGATCATAATAGATTAGAAAGTAACAATAGAGAAAAAAGCCTTGCTTATTTATCTTCTTTTTAAACTCACTGTTTTTAGTTCATTTTCTGCTGTTATAATGGAATACCACAGATTGGGTAATTCGTAAACAATAGAAGTTTATTTGGCTCATGGTTCTGGAGTCTGTAAGGTCTGAGATTGGTGAGGGTCATCCCATGGTGGAAGGTGGAAGGCAGAAGGCAGAAAGGAGCACATGAAACAAAGAAAATCTGGCTGAAATCATTCTTTTATCAGGAGCCCCCTTCTGCAATAACTAACTCACTCCAGCGATTAATGGCATTAATCAATTTGTAAGGGCAGAGCCTCATAACCTAATCACCTCTTGAAGGCCCCACCTCTTAATACTGTTACAATAGCAACTAAATTTCAACATGATTTTGGAGGGGACAAATCAAACCATAGCAATTGCCTTTATTTTTTTACTCATTTACATATTTTTGCTTTTTTAGTGACTTATTGGATTGATCAGTTTTTGGCTTCCTTTTTTGTATGTATTTCATCTAAAAATAACCCAATTGAATGGGATGATGCTTACTGAGACCAAAGAAGTAATCTGCTTCATTTACACTTTCCTGCACTACTTTTATTCCCAGGAATGAGATAGGCATAGATGTGGCTGCTGTTGTAGAAAAGGAGTATAAAGACTGTGATGGTGGGTTAAACATTTTAATTCCCTGTCCTCTTGCCATCTTGGGCATAAGTAGTGGCATCTGCAAGCTGCCTGGATGTTCTTAGCGATTTTTTTTAGTGGATTTAATTTAAAAAAATTTTTATGATGTAGGAATTAAATAATGGCTATCCAAAATAACTCAGTTTTAAAAAAAAAAGAGCTTTCAGTAACAAAGACAATACTCTATCTTACATTACACTTAGAAATTATTTATTTGGACTGTTGTAATATTTTTCCTGTTTCAATCTCAAATCTTCCCGAGTCTCAAATTAATACTATACAGTGTATCATGAATAAAGACTTCGTAACTGAGATGAGGTATTATGTTAGTGTAGATAAGTGATCTAATGGATGCCAGTGTCATTCAAAGTGCCTAAACCTATTTAAGCAGAGTTTTTCTGCCAGATTTTAGAAGCTTAAATCATGTGCCAGTGCTCCTTTTGCTTTATTATTTCTTAAACTTATTCCTGACATACTAAGTTTATAAATTTTGTTAGACCCTACTCTCAACTATTGGCTGTTTTATTTTCATACAAGTTGCACTGCGGAGTTTGCATTTATTATTTTATTTGAACCTGGCAGATGCATACAGTTTAAATAAATGCTTCTTCTTCCACTCTCTTTGCCACCACTCAACCATTCCTTATTGTTGAAAACGAGTTATGTATTAGAATAGGATAACTTTTGGTGTTCGCTTTCTTATCTTTTTGTTTTGAGCTAAATTGTACCAGTTTTTGAAACTGGTGTAAACTAAGAAATGTGGAAATAGATGGAACATTCAGATTAAAAATTATTTATTAAATACCTTCAGTGTACATAGCATTACAGACTACATTAGACCATTTACTTTATTGTTCACACATAACGTAGAAGAATTAATCCTTAATATACCAAAAAATCCTAAACTTATTTTTTACTATAATCTGATTTTATGATTGGTATTTTATATTAAAAATCTTTTGCTTACCCTAAGTTAATCATTGTGTAGTATATGCATGTATTGAAACAACACACTGTATCCCACAAAAATAAATATAAATTAAAAAATTAAAACAAAATGTAAGTAAAATCTTAAAAAAACTTCTACTTTTTATATATTTTCTTTGTATTTCATTTATATTCTATGTTAGTTGTAATCTGGTTATTTTAAATGGTTACATAAATTTTCCAGTATCATCATTTATATTTGAAAAGATAGTGTCTTAAAAAATAAATTGAATATAACAATTAGTTGGGATATAAAACACAATGTAATGAACTTATTTTTCAAAGGAATATATAGATGAGATTTTAGAGAAATAATTTTACCTGAGGGGTAAATAATTATAGTTATATTTACATAATGTCAATATTTGTTCAGTCAATATGTTTCTTCTATTATCTTACTGTATTGTTTGGATATTCGAGTCATTATTGCTTGATTTAGGGGCTTAATACTTACAACAATGTAATATTTACCTGGCATTTTACCTTGCCTATTTATTCCTTTTTGGAGAATTTTTAGTGGCCTTCAGAAAATTAGATAGCAGAGCTGGAACCACAGGTCCTGCCTCACTTTGTTCTTCAAAGTCTTTTCTAAGTAGTTCTAGAAACAATAAGATTAAAAATATTTGGGCTGGTAATTATAGTAATTAACTATTATATTTACCTTTTTGTGCTTTATTTCTTGAAATAATGGTTTTATTTCCATTGATATTAACCTGGTTAAAACAGAAGATCAGGCAAGGGATATTAACAAAGCATTTCATGTAAATAAACACTAGGTTATAAATTCCAGTAGAAGCTGTTGTAGACTGTTGTAATAAAAACATACTTGAGTACTTAAATTAATGAAATAAGAAGTGGACCTAAAAACAACCAATCTGGACAATTCAGTCTGAAAGGGTTTTCTAATATAGCAAGTCTTTTTCCCTCTACTTCTCAGTTTTCTTCAGAAAAATGTCCTCAGCCCTCCATTTTATTTTTGTGGCAGGTTAAGTTGAAAGCATTTATCATTTTAAGATATCTTGTAGTGTTACCAGTGAAAGATGACTTAATGTCTTCAAGTGGACAGATCTAATTTTCGACAGCCTGTCATGGGTAGATAAGGTTTTTGACCATGGGTAAATTAAGATTATTTTAAAAGGAATCCCCGCTTATCTAATGTAACTGGAAGTATAAAAAAGACTGCTTTCTTCCCAATATCTGAAATGCCCTATATTCTACCCTAACTAATCATAGGCACCAGTTCATTGTGGATGGAGTTTCTTGAGAATGTTGAGCCTCATCCTATCTCCAACCTCCACCTACTTACTTTCCCCAGATATTTGTCAAATGCTTAAAGTATGTCAAATGCCAGGTGAGGGACACAGTGCTGAACAAGATATGCAAGGCTTCTGCTTTTCAGCAGTTTATAGTTTTATCTCCTTACCCTTTCTATTTCTTAGTATGGGAAAATATGAATTAATAACTCTACATGTTGCTCTCCCCCCAGTGTTTAAATATGTTGTCTTTCCAAGCAAACAGAAAGGACATTGTTGGGGGGGAGGGAGGGAGGGAGGGAGGTTTTGGTGATGGGGAACAATAATCAACCACAATGTATATCGACAAAATAAAATTTAATAAATAAACAAATAAATAAATAATAAATAATAAATAAATAATAAATAATAAATAAATAAATAAAAATAAAAATAAATAAAAAATAAAAAAATAAAAAAATAAAAATTTACTGTAACTGCTCCTTTTATACATATAATAAATAAATAAATAAATAAATACGTTGTCTTTCAAAAGGTGGTATGTAAATTGGTTTATTTGGAACAAAGAACATATCTCCAACAGAGAAAATATTATAAATTGTAATTACATTCCCAGATGGTACCCATAATGTAGCTGAACTCCAGAAGTAACAATGTTATTGTTTCCTGTTGTCTTTGGGGATATGAGGTTCAGCTATAAATCTAAAATTTGGAGAATATACTTAGCTTTAAAAGCAATTTTGATAACTGGAAGAATGGTCCTTTTTTATTCCCCCTTGACTTCCATATCTCCTGAGCAGCAGAGATTTTTTCCATTTATTCTCCCAGCCCATTGGCAGTGAAAGGCAATTTCTTCCTTCACCTACTGTGGTAGTAGCAATGGCAAGAGGGGAAAGGGTGTCTTTTGTAGCTATGAGAGGAAGGTGACAGGGCTCCTGGGAGTTAGCAAAATAAATTGAAGTGGTTGTACTTGGAGATAGGTACAGGAAAGATCATTCTGGGAGTGGAGAATCCTTAGTACCTAGAAAAAGGACAGGAGTTCAGGGGAGATGGAATAGTATTGAGATTGGATCAAGTTGGCACCAAAGGAGTGTAGAATAGGTTGGATGTAGTAGGACAAGGAACTGGAGGGGAATGTTTACAGCAGTGGTCCCTGTAAGGGAACTAGAAACATGCAGTCAGCCTAGCCAGGGGCTTGAATTTCTCAGATGCTGCAGATTTGTAGGATGGACATTTGCAAGCCAGGTTCTAGCTGCTTCCTTTTATTGACATCTCCTTTTTATGTCAGTAATATTATCAGGAAATATTTAAAGGTCTGTAGAGGACCTAGATCAGTTTTTTAAATGTTACTTTTATGCATTTTATTGAATTTTCCTTTAAATTATATAAGCTTTGGAATGTTTCCAAGACAAAAATTGTGTTATTTAGCACAAATTAAAAACATTGTAAAACAAAATCCCTTAGAAGGAGAAAGCACTATTAAATAAGTAACTATGCTAACTAATTAGTATATTTTCATGTAGTCAAAGAAAAGGGAGAAGTTTCTCGCAATAATCTAAAAGGAAACATGATTTACTTATGGATTACAAGCAAATATTGAAAGTGACCTTAGTAATATCTAAGTTTTCAAAGTTTATTTCTGATATAAAAGGTAAACATTTAATGACTAAGCCAGAATAGTTCTTCTTAGTTACTTTTTGGTGTGATTTATTCTTCATTTGCAATGTGATTACTGGTTTTCTAATCTAGTATATATTGTGAAAATACAAGCTCAGAATAAGAATTTTTTAAGTAAAAAAATTATAATCCCTTTTCCTCAGTTTTAGCAAGTGGAGTTTAGATATTTAAATACATCCTTTTAAAGTTGGTGTATATTTATATACTCAAGAATGAAACCTCAGTTGTAGCAGTACGTTTGTACTTTTCTAATTATTCAAAATATGTTCCTTTAAACATTATCTTTAATTGAAGGTATAATGCAAGGTATAAGACATGGTTATTTGAGCCCTTAAGGTTGTCTGCTAGCTCACTTAAATTTTCTTCACTTCTTAAAAATTCTTTTTTCCTTTTTTTGTCTGCCCGGGCTATTTCGAAAATTCTTTCTTCAAGATCAGAAATTCTTTCTTCTGCTTGTTCTTGCCTGCTGCTTAAGCTATCGGTTGTGGCTTTTTATTTCATTGAATGAATCTTTCAGTTCCATGAGTTCTGCTACATTCTTTTTTAAGATATTAATCTCTTTGTTTTATTCTGGATTTTTTTCTTGTTTTATTTTGTTGTCTGAGTTTTGTCATATCTCAGTGAATTTCCTTAAGGTTGTTGTTCGGAATTCCTTTTCAGTCATGTCAAGGGTTTCTTTCTCAATAGGGTTTGGTATTTGAGAATTACTGTATTCTTTTGGTGGTGTCATATTTTCTTGGGTTTTTGTATTTCTAGTATTTCTACACTGATGTCTGGTCATCTGGTAGAGCAGTTGCTTGCTCTATTACTCTGGAGTGGGCTTTGAGGAGAGAGATGTCCTTTTCTTTTTCCTCCCCACTGGTGACTCTTCTTGTGTCATTGTTGTCAAGTGTCTGGCAATCTGCCTGCACGGTGGCTATGGTTACTGCTGAGGTGTCAAGCTGCTTTTGTGGAAGCCGTGGTTGTGGTGGGCCACCCTCATGGAAGTGCTATTTTTGGCATGCTCTTTCACCTGCTTCTGGGTGGTGGGGGTGACGCCTTTGGCTCCTTCCTAGGACCCTGAATGTGCTGTCTTGCTGCTTCCGGTGGAGGGGGCTGCCCTCCACTCCTGTCTATATTTGAATCATGGGTGTTCCAGAAAGGGAGGAGAAAGGTAAAGGCATGGAAAATCTATTCAATGAAATAATAGTGGAAAATTTCCCAGATATAGGGAGAGACATGGACTTTCAGATCCAGAAGGCTCAAAGATCCCCAAAATGATTCAACCAAAAAAGATCCTCTGCAAGACTTTTTATGGTCAAACTGGCAAAGCTCAAAGACAGAGAATCTTAAAAGAAGCAAGAGAAAAGCATCAAATCATCTATAAGGGAGCTGCTAACAGACTAACAGCAGACTTCTCAACAAAAACTCTATAGGCCAGAAGAAAATGGGATGACCTATTCAAAATACTAAAAGAAAAAAGTGCCAGCCAAGAATACTATACCAAACAAGGCTATCCTTCAGAAATGGGGGGAAAATAGTGTATTTTCTAGACAGACAAAAACTACAAGAGGTCACCACCACATGATCAACCCTACATGAAATCCTCAGGGAAGTCCTGCACCCAGAAGCTGAAAAATTATAATTACTACAATGAATATACAAGAACAAAAGCCGTGGGTAAAAATGCAAATGAGAAAGAGAAAGAAACTAAGTCTCACCACCACAAAAACCCATAATGCCAGTATAAAAATTCGCCGGCTTTATTTCTGATTTTAGTAATTTTGGTCTTTTTTGTTGGTCAGTCTAGATAAAGTTTGCATATTTTGTTGATTTTTTTTAAAAGAAAAAAAGAAGTCCTGGTTATTTGAAATTTGAAAGAACATTCACTTTAACTTGGTGTTGGTGGTAGAGATGGAGGAGAGAGAGTGATGGAGGTCAGGAAGTGTAGGGATAGAGTTGCTGTTTTTTTAAATTCAGATACATAGTACTTTTTATTGTGGATAAAAGAAACAATTTTTTTTCATATTTAACTGTTCTTTGTTAAAAATTTATTTTATTTTAATTTCTCAATTTACATTGTAGTTGATTTTTATGACCCTTTCCTGGTCTTCTTTCCTTTCTCCCTCTCTCCTCCCCTCCAACATCATATCAGTTCACTTGTCTTAACAAGTTCAAGGAATTTTTGTGATTGTTGTGTCTTCTTCCCTCCCTTTATTTGTTTGTGTTGTTTATTTTTAGCTCCCATAAATAAGTGAGAACATGTGATATTTCTTTTTCTGGGTCTCACATGTTTCACTTAATATAATTTTCTTAAGTCCATCCATATTGTTGAGAATGGTAGTATTTCATTATTTTTTATAGCAGAGTAGAATTCCCTTGTGTAGATATGCCTCAGTTTCCTTATCCACTCATCTGATGATGGACATTTGGGCTGATTCCAACTCTTGACTATTGTAAACAGTGCTGCAGTAAACAAGGGAGTACAGGTATCCCTTCAGCATGATGATTTCCATTCCTCTGGGTATATTCCCAGCAGTGGAATAGCTAGGTCATATGGTAGATCTATCTGTAATTGTTTGAGGAACCTCCATACCATTTTCCATAAAGGCCGCACCATTTTGCAGTCCCACCAACAGTGTATGAGAGTTCCTTTTTCTCCACAACCTCTCCAGCACTTATCACTCTCAGTATTTTGGATGTTTTTTCATGTGTCTGTTGGCCATTTGTATATCTTCCTTTGAGGAATGCCAGTTCAGCTGCTTTGCCCATTTTTTAATTGGGTTATTTGTTTTAGTGCTGTAAAATTGTTTGAGTTCCTTGTATATTCTGGATATTAATCCTTTGTCAGATGTATATGTGGCAAATATTTTCTCCCACTCTGTTGGTTGTCTTCTCACTCTGTTGATTGTTTCTTTTGCTGTGCCGAAGCTTTTTAGTTTGATATAATCCCATTTGTTTATATTTCCTTTGGTTGCCTGTGCTTTTGGGGTCATATTCATGAAGTCTGTACCCACTCCTACTTCATGGAGTGTTTCCTCTATATTTTCCTTAAGGAATTTTATTGTTTCAGGATTTATATTTAATTCTTTAATCCATTTTGAGTTGATTTTGGTATATGGTGAGAGGTACGGGTCTAGTTTCATTCTCTTACATATGAATATCCAGTTTTCCCAGCACCATTTGTTGAAGAGGCAGTCTCTTCCCCAGTGTGTAGACTTGGTGCCTTTGTCAAAGATCAGATGGCTGTAGGTGTATGGGTTGATTTCTGGGTCCTCTATTCTATTCCATTGATCCGTGTGTCTGTTTTTATGCCAGTACCATGCTGTTTTGATTATTATAGCTTTGTAGTATAGTTTACAGTCAGGTAGTGTTATGCCTGCAGCTTTATTTTTTTTGCTCAGGATTGTTTTGGCTATGCTTGGTCTTTTGTTATTCCATACAAATGTCTGGATAGTTTTTTCCATTTCTGAGAAACACATCATTGGAATTTTAATGGGGATTGCATTCAATCTGTAGATCACTTTGGTTAATATGGACATTTTCACCATGTTAAGTCATCTTCTCCAAGAGCATGGGATATCTTTCCATCTTCTTGTGTCATCTTTAATTTCTGTCAACTCAAAGTTTGTGGTTCTCTTTTTAGAGATTTTTCACATCCTTGGTTAACTTTATTCCTAAGTTTTTTTTTTTTTTTTTTTTTTTTGGTGGCTATTGTAAATGGGCTAGATTTCTTGATTTCTTTTTCTGCATGTTCACTGTGGGAGTATGGAAATGCTACTGATTTTTGAGTGTTGATTTTGTATCCTGCAACTTTGCTGAAATCATTTATCAACTCTAAGATGTTGTTTGTAGAGGCTTTAGGCTGTTCGATATATAGGATCGTATCATCCACAAACAGGGACAGTTTGACTTTATCTTTTCCAATCTGGATGCCCTTTATTTCCTTCTCTCCTCTGATTCCTCTGGCTAGTATTTCCAGCACTACATTGAATAGGAGTGGTGAGAGTGGGCATCCTGGTCTAGTTCCTGTTCTCTGGATCATCTGGATGATATTGGCCTTGGGCTTGTCAGATATGGCTTTTATTGTGTTGAGATACTTTGCATCTATACCTAACTTGTAGAGAGTCTTTATCCTGAATGGATGTTGAATATTGTCAAATGCTTTTTCAGCATCTATAGAGATGATCATATGGTTTTTGTCTTTGCTTTTATTGATGTGGTGTATCACATTTATTGATTTGCGTATGTTGAACCAATCCTGCATCCCTGGGATGAATCCCACTTGATCATGGTGGATAATTTTGTCTATGTATTGCTGTATTCTGTTAGTTAGTATTTTATTGAGTATTTTTGCATCTATATTCATCAAAGATATTGGCCTGTAGTTTTCTATTTTTGACGTATCTTTGGTTTTGGTATCAGGGTGATGTTTGCTTCATAGAATAAGTTTGGGAGAACGACTTCTGTTTCAGTCTTTTGGAATAGTTTTTAGAGAATTGGTATAAGTTCCTCTCTGATGGTTTGGTAGAAATCTGCAGTGAACCCATCCAGTCCTGGGCTTTTCTTTGTAGGGAGCCTTCTGTTAACAGCGTCAATCTCTTTATTGTTATTGGTCTGTTCATATTTTCTCTATCTTCTTGGCTCAGTTTTGGTAGTTTGTATGTATCCAGAAATTTATCCATTTCCTCCAGGTTTTCAAATTTGTTGGCATATAGTTGTTTATAGTAATATCTGAGGTATCAGTTGTGATATCACCTTTTTCATTTCTAATTTTTGTTATTTGGGTCTTCTCTATCCTTTTCTTAGTTAGCCTTGCTAAAGGTTTGTCAATCTCATTTATCTTTTCAAAAAACCAACTTTGTGTTTCATTGACTTTTTGTATCATTTTTTCGGGTTTCTATTTCTTTTACTTCTGTTCTGATCTTAATTATTTCTTTCTGTCTACTTTGTGTTTTGATTGTTGTTGTTTTTCTAGGTCTTTAAGGTGAAGTGTTCAGTTGTTCATTTGCCATATTTCCATTCTTCTGAAGTAAGCATTTAATATGATAAACTTCCCCCTTAGTACTGCTTTTGCAATATTCCACAGGTTTTGGTATGATGTGTCATTATTTTTATTAGTTTCAAGAAATTTTTTATTTCCTGTTTAACTTCTTCTTGGACCCATATGTCATTAAGTAGAATGTTGTTTAATTTCCACGTTTGTATAGTTTCCAAAGTTTTGTTTATTATTGATTTCTGATTTTAATCTATTGTCATCTGAAAAAAATACATGGAATAATTCCTATTTTTAAAAATTTGTTTAGATTTGCTTTCTGACCTAGCATGTAGTCTGTCCTGGAGAATGTTCCAAGAGCTGATGAGAAGAATCAATATTCTGAGGTTTTTGGAAGGAATGTTCTGTAGTGATCTGCGAAGTCCTATTGGTCTAATGTGTTTTTTAGATCTTATGTTTCTCTGTTTTTTGCCTAGATGATCTGTCCAGTGTTGTGAGTGGGGTGTTCAGGTCCCCTGCTATTATGGTGTTAGTATTTATCTCATTCTTTAGATGTAATAGCATTTGCTTTATAAATCTGACTGGTCCAATGTTGGGTGCATATATATTTATGATTGTTATGCTTTCTTGATGGATAGATCCTTTTATCATTATATAGTGGTCTTCTTTGTCTCTTTTTATGGTTTTTGCTTTAAAATCTATCTTATCTGATATAAGAATAGCTACTCCAGCTTGTTTTTCATTTCTATTTGCATGGTATATCTTTTTCCATCCTTTCATTCTTAGTCTATGTGTATCTTTACAGATGAGGTGAGTCTCTTGAAGGCAGCATATTGTTGGGTCCATCTTTTAAATCCAGTCAGTCAGTCTGTGTCTTTTGAGTGGGGAATTTAATCCCTTTACATTTAGAGTTATTATTGAAAGGTGTTGATTTACTCCTAGCATTTTATTGATTTTTGTTTAGATGTCTTACGTATCTATTGTTCCTTTCTTTCTGATTTTCTGTTTGTCTTCTGTATTTGTTGGTTTCTTGGGGTGGTAGATAAACTGTTTTTTCTTTATTGTTGGCATTTCTGTTTTACTGATAGGTTTTGTTCTTTCTTGAGTATTCATGGCAGTAATGGTTGTTTTTCAGGTATCCAACCCAGGACTTCCTTGAGAATTTCTTGTAAGGTTGGTCATGTGGTAGTGAACTCCCACAGCTTTTGTCTGTCTGTGAAATATACTATTTGTCTTTCATTTCGGAAGGATCCTTGCTGGGTAAAGTATTCTTGGCTGGCAATTTTTGTCCTTTAGTATTTTGAATATATCATCCCATTCTTTTCTGGCTTTTAGGGTTTCTGATGAAAAGTCTGATGTTAGTCTGATTGGGGCTCCTTTATAGGTGACTTGCTGCCTCTCCCTTGCAATTTTTAAGATTCTCTCTTTATCTTTGAGTTTTGCAGTTTGACTATCAACATGTCTTGGAGAGGACCTTTTTGGGTTGAATATGTTCATGGATCTTTGGGCCCCCTGAATCTGAAGATCTGTGACTTTCCCTATATCTGGGAAGTTCTCTGCTATTATTTCATTCAGTATGTTTTCAATGCCATTTACTTTTTCCTCCCTTTCTGGAATACCCATGATTCAGATATTTGAGCGTTTAAGGTTGTCTGTGATCTGTCTTAGATTTTCTTCAATTTTTTAAATTCTTTTTTCTGGTCCACCTGCGTTAATTCAAACATCCTGTCTTCAAGGTCAGAAATTCTCTCTTTTGCTTCTTCTAGCCTGCTGGTTAGACTCTCTGTTGTATTTTTATTTCATTGAATGAATCCTTCAGCTCCACAAGCTCTGCTATATTCTTTTTCAAGGCATTGATTTCTTTGTACATTTCTTCTTTCAGATCCTGTATATTTTTTCTTGTTTCTTGTGTTGTCTAACTGAGTTTTCTTGTATCTCATTTAGTTTCCTTAGAATTGTTGCTCTAAATTCCTTCTCAGTCATTTCAAAGAGTTCCTGTTCTATAGGATGTAGAGCTTGAGAGTTATTATTTTCCTTTGGTGGTGATGTACTTCCTTGATTTTTCATATTTCTGGTATCTTTCCTTTGGTGTTTAGTCATTGTGGCAGGGAGTATCACAGTCCACTTGTTCTATCCTGATGTCTGGCCTAGATACTGAAGGGACTGCCAATTCTGGGCAGCAAGAACGAGCCTGAGCTGGAGGTCCTGAGGTGCCTGCCTCTTCTGGCATGGCTGGCTCAGGGCATGTGGACCCGGCGGCTTTCAGGCCTCTCTGGGCGGCAGGCACGGCGCTGGGCTGGGGGTCTCATAGCACCTGCCTTTTCTGGCGCAGCTGACTCGGGGTGTGGGGGCCTGGCAACTCTTGGGCCTCTCTAAGTGGTGGGGACTGACCTGGGCTGGAGGTCCCGCAGCACCTCAGAAGAAACAATTTTAAAGCCAGATTAACACAGATGACTAGTCTGGAATATTCAGCCCCCAAATTTACTTATTCACTTCTTTAGTGACTTATTCAGAATTTACTGAGTAGTTACTGGTTTTCTAATTCACTGTGTCTTATGAATAAAGAATTTTTAAATATTTAAAAAAATAAATTTTCTCAGGTTTTACAAATTAATTTTAGATATTTAAGTACATTCTCTCTTAAAGCTGGTTTATATTTATAAAGTGAGAAGTCATGTGCATGTGAAAGTACCATTAATGTATTAATATTACATTTTATTCAGTAAAGTTACTGTATGAATTTGATTTACATTAAAAATATCTGAAAAATCTCCACTTGAGTTAACCGTAACTAGGATTAATTGTTATTTCATTTGTAAGGCATATATATTTCAACTGGAGATGATCATTTTGGTGACATTTAATGGGAGTGTGGCTAATAAATGTGGTTATTTATCTAAAGGAATGACTGGTTGAATGAAATAGCGAGGCTTTCTAGATTCAATTAAAAATGAAATTAAATAGAATAAGTTAATTTCTTCTTTTGTTAAAGTTGATTCCTAGGGAGCATACAGTTTCTGCTGTAGTAGGGGTTAAAATTGTGTGTGTGTGTGTGTGTGTGTGTGTGTGTGTGTGTGTGTGTGTGTGTGTGTGTGTGTGTGTGTTTGGAGGAGGAGAATAGCTTATTAAGACTCTGTGAATTTGGTTAATCTTTTGTTTTGGAGCTTCCATTGTATTTCTCCTGCACTGTGATTACTCCTTCCATGGTATTTCTTGTGGACTGTGATTCACCTGCACATGGTATTACTCCTTACTGTGTAAAATCAAAATGGAATTGTTAAAAGACAGGAATAGATTATGCACGTGACTGTGTTTTGATCTGCAAACCATTCTGCTTTCAAATACTCTTAATTTTGCAGATATATAGGGCAGTCAGTAAAGGAAGGCAGACATTCGCTAAAATATCTTATTTACATTTTATAAATTATATATTTTGACATACCAAGAATACACTGAAATGACACAGTAATCTGATTTAGTACCGTGAACCTATTATAACACATTTATCCGTTTAGATGACTTTGTAATTGTCAACATTAGTGTAATTTATCCACTTCAACTCTTGTGGACTAAAAAGTATGGCTTTTAATTGTAAGATAGATTAGATTAAAAGGATTTAATGAATATAAGAGGTAGAAATTATCAGCTCTTTGAAAAACTAACATCTGGGGAAATTTAGAAGGAGTAAATGTGTTCGTAAATTATGTATTATTTTAGATAACAGTTTTATAGTGATATACCTTTTGCCATTTTTGATTGGAACTCTGCTTGCTCCAAATTTACTTATTGAACCAACTGACATGGAGTGAGTTGAAATAATCTTTGACTGGTGGGGTCAGATATTTTCCATAGGGTATAAATAACATGCTTTTATCTTACTTCATGTTGGTTTGGAAACCATGGAACATTTGTCCACAGTGAATTATGGGGAACCGCACAGACTTATATTGTGGAGAAATATAATTTATCTTAATGTTTGGGTGGAGGGGAAGAGTGGTGTGGAGTGGTGGTGGTTGTGCTAGTGGTTGCCTTAGATTCAGTTTTGACAGGTGAGCTTGCCACTTCTTGGTCCAGGTGGTCACTCTGGAGTCATTTATTCTATCTGTGCCACATTTTACTAATAACAAATATTTAAACTGTATTTACTTCAAAAAGTTCACGGAAAAACGAAATTGAAAGATGATACAAATCTCTCCATGAACTTTTTGAAGTACCCTTATATAATATTGTATTTAGGAGATATTGTAAAGGCCATCTGGTCCAAACTTCTATTCAATGAATAAAGCTTCTGAGATATCCCCAGCTTCAACCTGTACCTTTACTCTTATCAGTGAACACTCACATTTCCCACCCCCAAATGGTTAATTTCTCAGCCCATAATTTTTCTTTTCTTGCTTAAAATCAGCATAAATTTATTCTTTTACAGTTCTGGAGGCTAGAAGTCTTAAATCAAGGTGTTGGAAGGGCCATGTTCCCTCCAAAGGCTATAGGGGACAATCTGTCCTTGTCTCTTCTAAATTCCAGTGATTGTCAACAATCCTTGGTGTTCCTTGCCCAGCCCATAAAAAATTTAATACCTCTCATGATTACAAAAAAGGTCTTTGGTACATTGAGTTAAAATTTGCCTTCTTATCATTTTAACCCATTGGTTTAATTCTACCCTCTTTAGCCTGATGAAATAAGACCAAGCCCTCTAAATACTTGACAACCTGTTAAGTATTTGAGCATTTTCATTTTGCAGGCTGTGCATCACTGACACTTTTGACCATGGCTCATGACTTTTTTAAAATTTTTTACCCCCTCATCCTTCTAGGACTATTACCTTTTCTTTTCTAGTACTTATAGTCTGTTAATAAATTTTAAAATAAAATTAGCTCTTTTGGTAGGACAGTCAGATATACTACTGTATTAATTCATATTGAACATTTCTTTTCATGTGGGCTGCTGCTAAGTCATATTTGTCATCCTGTACAAGGTTTTTTCATTCAAGCACAGGATTTTACATTTATTTTTGTTGAATAGCCTATTAGATTTAGCACAATATTTCAGGGTTCCTTATTCTTCTTGGATGCTAATTCAGGAATCTAAATATTGTAGTTACTTCCTTAGTTTTATTCTCAAATTTGATGATTATGCTGTGATTGATTATCTAAAATCAAGGAGTTACTCTGATTCTTTCCACCTGGATTTAGGGAAGTCAAGACCTCTTAGCTCACTGTCCTTTTATTGATTTAGGTATCCAAGGGTGCTAAATGTTTCTTAGTGCAATTGATTGGAATTTAAGTATCCGGAGATTAATTTAATGTAGGTTCATGTTGTGTTTAATCTTATTTTTCACCCCTCATCTGTTTTTCTCTTTAATCTATTGATTATTTTGCCTTCCTATGTGGAGATACATTTGAAAAGTTTATTTTAGATACAAAAGTAAGTGAAGAATCAGAATGATCCTATCTATGTTTGAAAAAATAGACTCTACTTTCTGGTATTTTTTTTTAAATTGTGGGTTTCTTTTGGTGGGTTTTTACTTATGTTTTTGGCTGCTGATTAAGTTTCTGTATTCCAAAGATTTTCATAGTAACCTTAATTTTAATTAGGAAATGTCATCTAGAATGGACATCTTTTCAATTACAAATGCACATAATAAAGGCTTATTTTAATATAAGTTGAAAAATAATTAAAAGAGAACTATGTGAAAAAATTCTTAATAAAGTAAGATTTACTGAAAGCTGCTACTAAATAATGAATAATTTACTTTCATATGCAAAAATATTTTATGAGCTATAAAACACTATAAATATAAGTTGCTATTGCTATTTTGTAGTAATGAGATAATAGAGTAAAATTTTTCTATTGCATATTGATATGTCAAAATCTATCTCAATAATAGAATACTTTATGAAACCGTTTTATTACTTTCAGGTACATAGAGAATTTTATTTTGGCCACCATTGTTGCATATAGTGTAGTTTTTTCATCCTATTACCTTTTTCTTAAAAATCCTCTTTTCTCTCTGTTCATTCTATTTCCCTTACTGCCTGGCTTACGTGCTATTTCCTGTTAGTTAAAACTCTTTTGTCAAGAGTGTCTTACTACAGTTTCTTCCTATTCTGAATTCTTGATGTTTTTTATTGCCCGCATGCCCATTTATGCTACTTTGTATTATTGATATTGTTTTTTTCATTCATCCAGAAATCATCTATTTTTCATTTTTTTTTTTTAACTTTTATTTTGTCGATATACATTGTGGTTGATTATTGTTGCCCCTTACCAAAACCTCCCTCCCTCCTCCCTCTCCTCTCTCCCCCCCAACAATGTCCTTTCTGTTTGCTTGTCATATCAACTTCAAGTAATTGTGGTTGTTATAGCTTCTTCCCCCCCCCCCGTTTTTTTTGTGTGTGTGTGTGTGTGTGAATTTATATATTAATTTTTAGCTCCCACCAATAAGTGAGAACATGTGGTATTTCTCTTTCTGTGCCTGACTCGTTTCACTTAATATAATTCTCTCAAGGTCCATCCATGTTGTTGCAAATGGCAGTATTTCATTCGTTTTTATAGCTGAGTAGTATTCCATTGTGTAGATGTACCACATTTTCTGTATCCACTCATCCGATGATGGACATTTGGGCTGGTTCCAACTCTTGGCTATTGTAAAGAGTGCTGCAATGAACACTGGGGAACAGGTATACCTTTGACTTGATGATTTCCATTCCTCTGGGTATATTCCCAGCAGTGGGATAGCTGGGTCATATGGTAGATCTATCTGCCATTGTTGGAGGAACCTCCATACCATTTTCCATAGAGGCTGCACCATTTTGAAGTCCCACCAACAATGTATGAGAGTTCCTTTTTCTCCACAACCTCGCCAGCATTTATCGTTCGGAGTCTTTTGGATTTTAGCCATCTTAACTGGGGTTAGATGGTATCTCAGTGTGGTTTTGATTTGCATTTCCCGGATGCTGAGTGATGTTGAGCATTTTTTCATATGTCTGTTGGCCATTTGTATATCTTTCTTAGAGAAATGCCTACTTAGCTCTTTTGCCCATTTTTTAATTGGGTTGCTTGTTTTTTTCTTGTAAAGTTGTTTGAGTTCCTTATATATTCTGGATATTAATCCTTTGTCAGATGTATATTTTGCAAATATTTTCTCCCACTCTGTTGGTTGTCTTTTTCCTATACCTGGGAAGTTTTCTGCCACTATTTTGTTGAATATGTTTTCAATGCAATCTCCGTTTTCCTCCCCTTCTGGGATACCCATGACTCGGATATTTGAGCGCTTAAGGTTGTCTGATATCTCTCTCAGATTTTCTTCAATGTCTTTGATTCTTTTTTCTTTTTTTTTTGTCTGCTTGTGCTATTTCGAACAGCCCATCTTCAAGTTCAGAGGTTCTCTCTTCAACTTCCGTAAGCCTGCTGGTTAAACTCTCTGTTGTGTTTTTTATTTCGCTGAATAACTTCTTCAGTTCAGCAAGTTCTGCTACATTTTTTTTCAGGACATTGATTTCCTTGTACATTTCCTCTTTCAGGTCCTGTATAGTTTTCCTCATTTCATCATGATGTCTTGCTGAGTTTTCTTGTATCTCATTCAGTTTCCTTAGAATTATCACTCGAAATTCTTTATCAGTCATTTCAAGGGCTTCTTGTTCTATAGGATCTAGAGTTTGAGATTTATTAACTTTTGGTGGTGTACTTTCTTGATTTTTTGTATTTCTGGTATCTTTTTTTTGATGTTTATTCATTGTGGCAGGGGGTTTCACAGTCTACCGGTTTGAGACTATTGACTAACTAAGATGTTGCTGTGGTTGCCAATTTCGTATGGCTCCCTCCGTGACTGCTCAGTTGGCCTCTAGTGCCTTGTGTGTGTGGTTGCCTCGGGTCTTGGGCCTCTCCGGGGATCCACCTCTCTGGTCAGCTTGGACTCTGCTGGGCTGCTGGATCACGGGGCAGTACCACAGGGTGTGTGGTCTCTGCTGAGCTTCCACTTCCCGTGCAGGACTTCTCCCTGTTCCGTGCACTCTGGCCCGAGCTGTTGGATGGTGCAGTGGCGACCCCACAGGGTGTGTGGTTTCTGTCGAGTCTCCGCCTCCCTAGCCGGACGTCTCCCCACTCTGTGCGCACTGGGCTGGGCTGGGACGTGTCTTCTGCAGCCCTCGTCTGTGAGCTGGGCCTTCAAGACCCTGCTCGGCACCGCCTCACCCAGGAAGTCTACCAGATTTCTGCTAGGCGCAGACGACTGGTCGCTCTGGGTGCCTTTGTAGCACTGTGTAGATCTTTCCCGGGACTTATCACCTTCCTCCTGGTATCACGGTTATTTGTGTACTTGTCTTATCTCCCATACCAGAGCGTGAGCTCCTTGGGGGAGGAGCCTGCAGCACACGGTTCACCTTTGAATCCCCCTGGCGTGGACCGAGTCCGGTGCCCGCCCGCAGTCAGCTCTCCGGCAGGTTCAAGCGAACTTGGGAACTCTCCGACCACACTATTCCTTACCAGAAATCGGTTAGGCGTTTTTCCAAACTGGTGGCCGCAGAGATGGAATCTGCCTCCCGGTAACAGGAAGGTAACCGGGGGCTGGAGCCCAGGGTGTGGTGGAGTGACAGTCAGCCCAGCTCATACTTCCTTGCCCTCCCTACGCTGGCCAGGGACGCCCCACGCCACCAGCCCCGCCAGAGAACCGTGGAGGGAGTGGGAGCGGAGGCCAGCCCGCAGGCCCTGGGAAGCCCCGCACCGGGGCAAGCAAGTGGGAAGGCTCAGTGAGGAGCCGAGCCGGGCGAGGAGGATAGGCTTAGCCGAGCCAGGCCGGAGCCGCCACCACCTGAGAAAATGGAGGCAGCCCCGGGGCCTGTGAGTGGCCCGGTGGGGCAGGCGGAAGCCGGGCGGGCTTCCGCCCCCTGAGCAGGGCCGGGCCGGGGGTCACTCACAGGGCTGTGCCGGGTCGGGTGGCTCCCTCTCTGCCTCTGCTTCGTCACTGTCCCCATTCTTGGCCAGCGCTGCCTTGGGCTGCTCATTCAGTCGTGCCACGCAGCTCGGGCGCTCCCAGGAATCTTCTTTTATGCTGGCCTGAAACCTCGAATCCTGAATAGGGCAGCTGGCCGCCTTCAGCGCAGCCCCAGCCTCCGGTATCCTGGCAGTGTCAACAGCAGCCCCGGCGCCATGTTCCCTGTTTAGAGACTCACTTTTGCAGCTAAGAAACAGTTCTTTTCCTCCTCCATACTTCAAAGCTGTTGCTTGTAAATGAGGCAACCTCTCCTGCCAAGGGCATAGTGTAGGTCAGCCCCCATGACTGGCCACCAGCAGCGGTCCTCCCTTAAGAGACGGCAAGAGGAAGGTCCACAAGTTTCCCGGCTGCCTAAGGCCCAGTGGCCACCTTTTCCACCTCAGCTACTCCGCGCCCACCGCTGCAGCCACTGCCATCATCTATTGATCTTATTTTAATTATATGTCTTGTCCCATTAACAAGTCTGAAAAGTACTTGAGTGAAAGATTTGTATGTTCATTTAGTTTTTGTCTAAGACCTAGAGCAGTAATAGAAACTTACTATAGATGGTGATTTGCATAATACATGTTTCTTTATAAATTTTCTCAGGATGTTTGAAAATAATTTTTGTTTCTAATTTTAGATGTTAGAATTATCTTTATGTCACTAAGTTGTTAAACTTTTTCTTGGGATAAAGATGCATCCCCTAGCCATATTGCCACAAATTCTGCATTAGTGAGTGGGCCCTAAATTAATGATATCTCATTGGTTCTCTGTTCTTTGCACAAAGTAGATTCTTAAGAGTTGTCTAATGAATAGACGACTAAATGGACTTAAAGAGCAAATGCTGTTGTTCATTGCAGCACTCTTTACATTAGCTAAGAGTTGGAACCAGCCCAAATGTCCATCATCAGATGAGTGGATACGGAAAATGTGGTACATCTACACAATGGAATACTACTCTGCTATAAAAAAGAATGAAATACTGCTGTTTGCAATGACATGGATGGACCTAGAGAGAATTATATTAAGTGAAACAAGTCAGGCACAGAAAGAGAAATATCACATGTTCTCACTTATCTGTGGGAGCTAAAAATAAATAAATTAATTAATGCACAAATAACTGGGGCAGGAGGGAAGGAGTCATAACAACTACAATTCCTTGAAGTTGATACCGCAAGCAAACAGAAAGGACATTGTTGGGGGGGAAGGGGGAGAGGGAGGAGGGAGGGAGGTTTCGGTAATGGGCCACAATAATCAACCACATTGTATATTGACAAAATAAAAAAAAAAACAAAAAACCCCCAAATGTTGTTGATGTCTAAATATATTGAACTAAGGCTAGGAAATGGTTTAAGCCGTGGTGGGGAAAAAACTCTGTGATTCTGATTATTTTACAGGGAGGTTTTAAAAATAGCTCCAAATGATGGTGTATTAGTCTGATTCTGTTTCTTATAAATACCTGAAACTGGGAGGTTTATAAATTTATTGCTTACAGTTTCAGAGGCTGGGAAGTCCAAATTCCTGGGAACACAGCTGTTGAAGGCCTTGGTGGTGGCAACAGTGACCCAGGGGTCTCCCATAGTAGAAAATGGTCGAGTACAGACAAGATAGTTCCTCATGCACTCTCCTTTCCTTTTAAAATCATCAGAACCACTCCCCTGACCACCATTATTAATCCATTCACTGTTGTATGGTCCTACAGTCTAATCACCTCCCTGAAGGCCCTGCCTTTCAATTGCCATAATAGGATTTCCGACGCTCCCAACAGTTACAGTGGGGATTAAGTTTGGGGGGATATTCAACCCAAGGCAGATGGTTTTTAAAAACAATTACCATACATTTATATCTTTTGAAAATCAGAGGGAAAAATTATCCAGTGTTTTTTGTGAGCTGGGGTTTTCCTTTGAAAACCTGCACATTTCCTTTTGTGGTAGTAGAATTCTGGATTCTGTATCTACAGATATATTCTTCTGAATCATTTCTTTCCTCTTCTGCCTATGCCCTAAGGAGTACAGGTCAGAGACATTGATGGAATTTGCTATAAGAAAAACTCTTCCAAAATTCCTTTACAGAAAGTGGAAAATGGATTATAAGCACTAGCCTCACTTAATGGAACATACTGATGTGGATACTTAAAATATGACAGTGATGAAGTAGATTCAACTAAAGACATCACCAAATGTATCATAGCTAGATGAGCATTGGGATTTGGCTAAGGTTAAGGAAGGAACAGGCTAAACTTTAAAAAAGAAGGCGCAAGAAGTAAGGAACATAAAGTTAGTAGGAAAGGAAAGGAGATGTAAAGCAGAGTAGATCTAAATGCCAAAATGGCATATGCAAAGATTTGAAGAGAATTAACAGGAGAAATTAAGAAAAATAAGAGTGGTAAAGCCAGGAAGAAATTCTGAGCAAGTTATTTTCAGTGCTTAGTTGCCAGAGGAAAAACATTAGAATGCTTTAAAACGTGTTCCACTCATTTTATTTTCTTGGGCTGTGTAATTTGCATTACTTAGAAGGATGTTTTCTTGGTTATAGTATTGACATAACTTATTTTTACAGTAAACTATTATTGTTCCTCTGTACTTGAGGAAAATGTAATATGTACATAGTTTACGGTAAAGTTGGAGATGGCAATATGAACTCATGACTAAGTTGTAAAATAATTTTCTTGATTATAGAAAATTTGAAAAATACAGAAAACTACAGAGAAGTAAGAAGCTCCATTACCCACTTCAGTGACTGCTTTTAAAATAGATTTTATTTTCTATCTAGGTTCATAGCAAATTGAGTGGCAGTTACAGAGATTGCCTGTATTTCCCTGCACACACACATGCATTGCCTCCCCCATTATCAACATCCCCACCAGAGTGGTGCATTTATTACAATTGATGAACCTACACTGACACATCATTATCACCCAATTTTAGTATATGTGCTGCCAAAGCGAGTACCATTATCACCTAAAGTCCACAGTTTAGGGTTCACTGTTGGTGGTATACATTTATGGGTTTGGACAAATGTGTAATGACATGTATTCACTATTGTAGTAGCATACAGAGTAGTTTCACTGCCTTAAAAATCATCTGTCCTCTATTTATCCCTCCCTCCCACCTAATTCCTGGTAATCACTTTTTACTATATCCATAGTTTTGCCTTTTCCAGAATGTCTTATAAGTTGGAATCATACAGAACGTATGCCTTTTCTAATTGGCAATTCTATCACTCAATAATATGCATTCAAGCTTCCTTCGTGTCTTTTCATGGTTTAGTAGCTCATTTCTTTTTAGTGCTGTGTAATATTCCAGTGTGGATGCACCATTGTTTATTTCTCCATTCACCTACTGAAGATCATCTTGGTGACTTCCAATTGTTGGCAGTTATGAATAAATCTGCTATAAACATCTGTGAGCAGGTTTTTGTGTGAACATAATTTTTTAATTCATTTGGGTAAATACCAAAGAGCTCAGTTCCTGGTAAGAGTATGTTTTGCTTGGTAAGAAATCACCAAACTTTCTGCCAAAGTAGTCCTACCATTTTGCATTCCCACCAGCAATGAATGAAAGTCCCTGTTGCTCCATATTCTAGCTAGCGTTTGGTGTTGTCAGTGTTCTTTGTAATTACTATGTAACATTTTATTCTGTATATTGCCACTATTGTATGCACATGTGCAAATGGTGTACCATAATTTCATGATTTCCACTGAGCCGGACATATAGGTTATGTCCGTTATATTTGCTATTAGTGAAACTGTCATGAAAATCCTTTCTATAAATCTTTTTTTCTACTTTTATCTTTAGAATAAATCCCAGAGGTAGAGGTGTATCATCAGAATGTATATCTGTATAGCTTTCAAACAAAGTTTCAAAATTTTTATTAAGGTCATTTTGACTTAGCTAGAATTATTTCTTTGGGAAATAATTTGCAAGTATCATTTCCTTTTTTGTCCTTAAATTTTCTGTACAAATGGTGAGAACCTTGAAGAAATATAATGTAAAGTTTAATAAGATCTTCATTGAAAACACTAATTTCAAATGAGTATCCCAATAATTTTCCATAAAAATATTTAATATTATTTGATTTTAGCAAACTTTTGTGCTTTATTTAACTATTTTCTGGTGGAAGTGCTGTTATACAATAAAGTTGAGGAAAAGACATTTGAGTAATAGTTGAACTGGTTAAAAATAACCAAATTTGAGTATTAAGAAATACAAGCTCAATTGTTTATGAATTAGAACATAAACGTAACATGGTTAATTTCAAAAGTAAGAATGAAACTTTACCATCACACTTAATTTCCTCCCTTTCTCTCTCCGTCTTTGCCTGTCTCTTCCTTCCTTTTTTTTTTTTAAAGGAAAATTTACTTTGGATTAAGGTAATTAGGGTGGATAAAATTTCACAGCCTTATCATTTTTAATGTACTTAAGAATATTTGGTTAGAGTCATTGTGCTTTGGCTATTCATAATTGAATGTATGAAGAAATATTAATTTTGTTGGACAATTGATACATGCAAATTTATTTGAAAAAATTTCTCTCTTTTTTTAAAAACTTCCATGTAACTTCTGTCATTATGGTCTGAGTCTATTGGATAGAGCTGAATTGATGCATTGTGTTTATTGGTTTGCATTTAGCTCCAAGGAAATTTCTATCAATAGTAATTGTATCTTAGTTAAATCTTGATACCCAGTGTGTCTTCACAGCACAAAGCAGTACTCATTTTCTTAATTTGAGAAATGTAATTCATTACCAGTTATAGTATTATTTTCTCAGGTGGAAAAAATTACGTCTGTCTTATTGGCTGTAAATATACTGTAACTACAGTGATACTTTGATAAAATAACTGTTGTAGGATATTTTGCCATCAATTGATTTATTCAAGTGAGCCCTTTCCCCTTCCATTGATCTCATTTCAAATTTAGAGTGATAACCTGCTAGAAAACTGTGAACTCTTCAGAATAACACAGAATAAAAATGCCTGATATGAAAATATTGCTACAAAATTTTTGTCATGAGAGAGAGAGAGAGAGAGAGAGAGAGAGAGAGAAAGTGCCAGGTTCTTTAAACAGTTCTCGTGGGAACTAATAGAGCGAGAACTCACTCATTAATCTCCCCCTCCCCCAGGGAGAGCATTAATCCATTCATGAGGGATCCGCCCCCATGACTCAATCAGTTTCCAACACTGCCACATTGGAGATCAGATTTCCACATGAGTTTTGGAGGGGACAACACATCCAAACTCCATCACATACTATTCATAAGTGCTAAATGGCAACAGCTAGACCATTCTTTCTAAAATACCACTCCCATACCCTCTACCATTCTTTTATTTTTTATTCCCTAACCTTGCTTTATTTCCTTTTAAAAGGAAATAAAGAGGAGAGAGGGGAGGCTAGTGCTTTTTGAGGATCTGTTTTTTAAAAATAACAGCTAAAATACCAAAAATTTATCACCCACAGTTAAATGGGTCAATTTATTTCTTTTTTAAAAAAGTACTCTTTGTATATAGGGGTTAGGAGTCAGTGTGAAGGATTTCTTTTAGAAATATCCATGTTGAACAGGATAATATTTTATTGAGAGGGTGAATATTAAGAATATTGAGGGGATGTTTTGTTAAATTAGGTATCTAAGGGAGATTTTATACTTCTCCCTTGAATGCAAGAAACCAAATAATTCTACAAGTGCCTTATGCCTGGTCTAAGAGAGTCATTCATTCATTCAAAAATGCTTATTGGCTACCTACTATTTTAGGTGCTAGAGATACAGAGATAAACAAGACAAAGCGTATTATAGTAGTTTAATTTCAAGAGAAATTAGGTACAGCCGATTTTTGAAGCAATTATTCTACCCTGTCTTTCTCTACCTTTGTACATATAGTGACTTAACCAAAATAATTTTTAAATTACAAATGGATATTCACTAATTTGCAGCCTCTATGTTTATTTTAATCTTTGTCTTTTTATTTGCTAAATGTAAGAAGATAGCAAAATGCTAACAAAATCAGTTGTCATCACTGAAGTTTTGGATGGATGGATGTTTTCCCATATTTTATGGCTACTCACTTTTGCTTTTCAGTTTCAACACTACATCTTTTTGGAATATTAAAAGGATAGCTTGCAAAAGACAGGTTCATTAATAGGTAATAGGTGGACCTAAATGAAAAGCCTATATAAAATATGGTGAGGTTGACAGACATAGCCATTTATTGGTAGTTGGACTCTTCATTGTGTAAGCACTTACATAATGATATTTATGCATAGTTCATAACTCTGTGTACATCACAGAAATATTGCAAGGCATAATTAAATGTTATCTACAAGTGTCACACGTTGTAGTACGTTTTCTAAAAGTTTTATAAATAATAAATCATATTATTAAACTAGCACATGTGGTGCAAAGGAAACTCTTGAATCTTGTTCACAAGGCTAAAAAATCCTTTCTATGATATAAAGTCATATCCACTTTAACTATTTTATAAATTCAAATTTAAAAAATTAGACCATTTTTATTAGCTGACTTTTGTGAAATAATTCGTTTTATATAACTGTATTATACACGCATACGTACTACATACATATTGGCATACATACATATGTATGCATGTAGAAAAAGAGAGAATTAGGTATTAGCTCTGAACTATAGGTAGTATTTACCTTTTATTTATGTGTGGCTTGGTAAACCTGTTTGGAGTTTAACGATACTGTCTTAGAAAATTATCTTGCCCCTAGTTCCTTATTTTCTACTACTTCCTTCAGAGGAAGAAATTTAACCTCAAATTAGATATCTAGATTATAGAAAGAATTGAGTGAAATAAGGTCTTTACTCCTTTCCCAGACTGTACATTCATTCACTTACAAGGATAGTTGAGAATTTGCTGTAATTAGATTCTTAAGTGACAGTCTCTGTTGTAGATGCCTAATTAGTTAAATAGTTAATCTATCCTAGTACTGTTAAATGATACCTATTGGCAAACATGTAATGGATTTTGTTTCTGTGAATGGTAAAAATTCAAGTTTCTATATTAGAATTTGTAATTCCTATTTTTTTATGATTAAGCATTTATTAAATTGGAATTGAAAAATAATTATTTTCATAAATTTGAAATAATTTTATTTGGTTGTATGGCAATGACATCTTCTCAGATTTTAAAGTTCATGAATTAAGTAGGGAGAGGTCTCTTAAGTGCTTATTGAATGAATATATCTAAATCCTGACTTTTTCCTAAACATGACATTAACTAATGGAAAATATTTACTATAAAACAAACTGTTTTTCTTTTCATTTATTTTTTGATTGTTCTATATATTTTTGGTTAAGAATCTTTACGCATAAAGGTTTTCTACATTTAGGATAATTTCTTTAGGCTAGATTCTGAGTAATAAAATTATTGGGTCAAATTGTGTGAACTTGTTTTTGGAAATTTCTTGATTTGCTTATTGCCAAATTCGTTTTGTAAAGAACTGTATCAGTTTATTGCCATCAGCAGTGTTTGAACATCCATTTTCTTAAATTTATGCATTTAAGTAAGAATTTAAATCACATTGTTCCTTTAGTATATATTTGATTATCAGTAATATTTAACATTTTAAAATTACTTATGATGTTTATTATTGTCTCTGTCCATTTATCTGTAAGGACTTAGCATATTTCTTTTCATGTTAGTTATTTCTACATTTAAAAATAAAAAATATCTCAATGTCCCCCCCACCCCCCCCGAAAAAGAAAGAAAAAAACACCTGACCGAAACTAAGTCAGATGACAAACTGGGAAAAATAAAATATATCAGAAGTTTAATATTTTTATGGTACCAAATACCTTGGACTTTTAACTATAAAACATTGGTAAAGAAATTGAAGAAGACATAAATAAATGGAAAGATATTCTGTGTTCATGAATTGGAAAACTAAATACTGTTAAAGTGTCCATAATACCCAAAGTGATCTACAGATTTAGCACAATTTCCATCAAAATTCCACTGACATTTTTTACAGAAATAGAAAAAAAAAAATCCTAAAGTTCATATGGAACCACAATAGACCCAGAATAGCTAAAGCAGTATTGAGAAAAAAGAAGAAAGCTGAAGACATCACACTACCTGATTTCAAAGTCTGTTACAAATCTATAGTAATCAAAACAGCATGGTATTGGCATAAAGACAAACACATAGACCAATGGAACAAAATAGTGAGCTCTGAAATAAATACACACATTTACAGTCAGTTTATTTTCAGCAATGATGCCAAGAACACACAGTGGGGATAGGACAGTCTCTTCAATACATGGTGCTGTGAAAATTAGCGTTTACCCTGTACAAAAATCAACTCAAAATACATTAAAACATAAGACCTCAAATTGTAGAACTACTAGAAGAAAACATAGGGGGAAAGATTATGATACTGGTTTTAGCAATAATTTCATGGATATGACCCCCAAAACACAGAGAAAAAAACAAAATGGGATATCTAGCTTAAAAGACAAATGGAATTATATACAACAGAAACTTCTGTACAGCAACGGAAACAACACAGTGAAGAGGCAGCCTATAGAACATGAGAAAATATTTGCAAACTGAACATCTTATCAGGGGTTAATATCCAAAATATATATGGAAATCAATTCAGTAGCAAAAAACCAAATAACCTGATTAAAATATGGGGGGCTGACCAGTTAGCTCAGTTGGTTACAGCACAGTATTATAACACCAAGGTCAAGGGTTCAGATCCCTGCCAGCCACCAACAAAAAAAAAGGCACGGGGGTGGGGGGGAAATGTCCTGAGTAGGCATTTATCGAAAGAAGATGTACAAATGGCCAGTAGGTGTATGAAAAATTGTTCAACATCACTAATCCGGAAAATGCCAATTAAAACTACATGATGTATCACCCCACATCTGTTAGAATGGCTATTGCCAAAAAGACAAGAAATAAGTGTAGATAAGGTTGTAGAGAAAAAGGAACCCATGTACTCTGTCGGTGGGAATATAAATTAGTACAGCCATTATGGAACATAATATGGGAGTTGCTCAAAAGATTGAAAATAGGACTACCATATGATCCAGCAGTTCTTCTACTGGGTATATATCCAAAGGAAATTAAATCAGTATGTCAAAGAGACACCTGTATTCCCATGTTCGTTGCAGCATTATTCACAATAGTCAAGATATGGAATCAACCTAAGTGTCCATCAGGAGATGAATAAAGGAAATGTGGTATATGTACAACGGACTACTATTTAGTCTTTAAAAAGAAGGAAATCCTGTCATTTGTGACAACATGGATGTTACATTTTAAGTGAAATAAGCCAGGCACAAAAACCCACATGATCTTACTCATGCATGGAATCTAAAAAAGTCAAACTCATGGACATAGAGAATAGAATGGTGATCACTAGAGGCTGGGGATGGGGACATTGGGAGGATGTTGATCAAAGGATTCAAAAGTTCAGTTAGATAGGAGGAATAAGTTCAAGAGATCTGTTGTACAATATGGTGACTATAGTTAATAACAATGTATTGTATAGTTGAAAATTGCCGAGAGTAGATTTTAAGTGTTCTTACCACACACACACACACACACACACACACAAATGTGAGGTAATAGATATATTAATAAGCTTCATTTAGTCATTTTGCAGTGTATGCATATGTCAGAACATCATGTTGTGGACTTAAGTTTATATACATTTTGTTAATTAAAAAATGTAAAGTTGCCATTTTATTGTAGAAAAAATATCTAAATCCACCCCACCGCCCACTCCCCAAACTTGACCAAAATTAAGTCAGACAACAAACTAGGAAAATATATTTGAAGAAAATATATCAGAGCTTTAATATTTTTATATAGCTAAATACATTATATTTTTGTTTAGTATAAATGGCATGAAGTTCAATTTTTTTACTGAAGACACAAAGCTACCATTATGATTATAAATTAGAGGACAGTACTAGAATAAGAGTTGCCCTCAGGTCTTCTGAGGGAGGCAGGGGGATGTTTGCCCCTGTTTTAAGTAAGCCATACTGGTTTTACTGCTGTACTTAGTTTTTCTACCCTGTCCATACTTGTTGGTCTTCATCTGTCACTGCTCATTTTTGTTAACGTTTCTACAAGTAGCAGTAACTTATATTTCCTTCTATTTTTTTTGTACCATGCACATTGTATGTATTTTGGGACTTTTAAATTTTAACATTGAATTATGAGCAATTTCTTCATTAAACATTTTTCAAAAACATATTTTCCTGTTACATCTATATATCACAATTTCATTATTCCTCTTTTATCAGATATTTAGGCTGCCAGTTTTTCACTGCTGAAAATTTTGCCACAAGCCTCATTATAAATTTTTTGGATTTCTGATTAATTCTTTAGAATAGTATTTTAGAATAAAAGTTATTGGGTCAAAAGATATAAAAATTTATTATTTAATTTTTAAAATCTTGTTGTTTATTTCTTTTTAAATAAATAATGTAAGCCCAGGGGAAATAATCAAACAGAAGAAAAGCTGTGCAGTAAAAAAGTTTCCCTCTTGTCCCAGGCCTCAGTCCCTACTAATAAGCCCTGCAGTAAAAGAATGTCTGCACTCAAATGATTCTATGGGAATGGGAAGTGTGGGAATGGCACTTGTGCTCTAGTGCTTGTATGTGCATAAAGTGTCTCAGGAAGAAAATACATGTAGTACAGATGGGAGCATACAGTGCAAGCTGTTTTCCACTTTTTCTTTTACACTTACTCACTTACCCTTCACCTTGCCACACTATTTTCCTGAAAAGCTATCCATTTACACTTCCGTATTATACTTTTATAGGCATTGAATGCTTTAATGTTTTTAACATCTTTGTTACATTCATTACTGAAATTTTAAAATATCTTTTATGACTAGGAGGTTGAACATTTTTCCTTACAGTTTTTTTCTGGCTATATGTAATGATCCTTCTTATTTGACTTTTCATTTTCATACGTTGCTCGTTATTTAAAAATTAAGGCCTGGGGTTTTTTCAAGATGGCGGCGGCTGTGGCGGTGGGCGCGGAGTAGCTGAGGTGGAAAAGGCGGCCACTGGGCCTCAGGCAGCCGGGAAACTTGTGGACCTTCCTCTTGCCATCTCTTAAGGGAGGACCGCTGCTGCTGGCCGGTCGTGAGGGGTGACCGCCACTTTGCCGCGGCAGGAGAGGCTGCCTCATTTACAGGCAACAGCGTTGAAGTGTGGAGCAGGAAAAGAACTGTTTCTTAGCTGCAAAAGCGAGTCTTGAAACAGGGAACGCGGCGCCAGGGCTGCTGTGGATGCAGACAGGATCCCGGAGGCTGGGGCCGCACTGAAGGCGGCCAGCTGCCCTATTCAGGATTCGAGGTTTCAGGCCGGCATTAAAGAAGATTCCTGGGAGCGCCCGAGCCGCGCCGCGACTGAACAGCCCGAGGCGGCAGCGCCGAGAACACGGAAGGCGACAAACCAGAGACACAGCGAGCGCCCGACCTGGCACAGCACTGTGAGTGATCCCTGGCACAGCTCTGTTCGGGGGGTGGATGCCCACGCAGCTCCTGCCTGCACCACCAGGCCACTCACCGCCCGGTGCTGCCTCCATTTTCCCAGGTGCGGGCAGCTCCGCCCTGCTCGGCCATCACTGAGCCCATTTGCTTGGCCTGGCGTGGGGCTTTCCGGAGCCTGCGGACCGGCCTCCTCTCCCACTCCCTCCACGGTTCTCTGGCGGGGCTGGGGGTGTGGGGCATCCCGACCAGTGTTGGGAGGGCAAGGAAGTAGGGGCGGGCCGACTGTCACTCCACCACACCCTGGACTCCGGCCCCGGTAAACTTCCTGTTACTGGGAGGCAGATACCATCTCTGCGACCACCAGTTTGGAAAAAAGCCTAACGAATTTCTGGTTGGGAATAGTGCGGTAGGAGAGTTCCCAGGTCCGCTTGAACCTGCCGGAGAGCAGGCTGCAGGCGGGCACTAGACTCGGTTTATACTGGGGGGATACAAAGGTGAACAAGACCCGAGAAAGATCTACACAGTGCTACAAAGGCACCCAGAGAGACCGGTCGTCTGTGCCTAGCAGAAACCTGGTAGACTTCCTGGGTGAGGCGGTGCTGAGCAGGGTCTTGAAGGCCCAGCTGATAGACGAGGGGTGCAGAAGACACACCCCAGCCCAGCACAGTGTGCACAGAGGGGGGAGACGTGCGGCCAGGGAGGCGGAGACTCGACAGAAACCACACACCCGGTGGGGTCGCCACTGCACGATCTAACAACCTGGGCCAGAGCACACGGAACGGGGAGAAGTCCTGTACAGGAAGTGAAAGCTCAACAGAGATCACACACCCTGTGGTATGTGATCCACCACCCCAGCAGAGTCCAAGCTGACCAGAAAGGTGGATCCCCGGAGAAGCCCAAGACCCGAGGCAACCACACACACAAGGCACTAGAGGCCAACTGAGCAGTCACGGAGGGAGCCATACCAAATTGGCAACCACAGCAACATCCTAGTTAGTCATTAGTCTCAAACCGGTGGACTGTGAAACCCCCTGCCAAAATGAATAAACACCAAAAAAAAAAAATACCAGAAATACAAAAAAATCAAGAAAGTACACCACCAAAAGTTAATAAATCTCAAACTCTAGATCCTATAGAACAAGAAGCCCTTGAAATAACTGATAAGGAATTTCGAGTGATAATTCTAAGGAAACTGAATGAGATACAAGAAAACTCAGCAAGACATCATGATGAAATGAGGAAAACTATACAGGATCTGAAAGAGGAAATGTACAAGGAAATCAATGTCCTGAAAAAAGATGTAGCAGAACTTGCTGAACTGAAGAAGTTATTCAGCGAAATAAAAAACACAACGGAGAGTTTAACCAGCAGTCTTGTCGAAGTTGAAGAGAGAACCTCTGAACTTGAAGATGGGCTGTTTGAAATAACACAAGCAGACAAAAAGAAAGAAAAAAGAATCAAGGACATGGAAGAAAATCTGAGAGAGATATCAGACAACCTTAAGCGCTCAAATATCCGAGTCATGGGTATTCCAGAAGGGGAGGAAAATGGAGATTCCATTGAAAACATATTCAACAAAATAGTGGCAGAAAACTTCCCAGGTATAGGAAAAATCACAGATCTTCAGATCCAGGAAGCTCAACGATCTCCAAATGTATTCAACCCAAAAAGACCTTCTCCAAGACATGTCATAGTCAAATTGGCAAAACTCAGAGACAAAGAGAGAATCTTAAAAGCTGCAAGAGAGAAGCATCAAATCACCTATAAGGGAGCCCCAATCAGGTTAACATCAGACTTTTCATCACAAACCTTAAAAGCTAGAAAAAAATGGGATGATATTTTCAAAATACTTAAAGACAAAGATTGCCAGCCAAGAATACTCTACCCTGCAAGGCTATCCTTCCGAAATGAGGGGCAAATAGTATATTTCTCAGACAAACAAAAACTGCGGGAGTTCCCTACCACACGACCACCCTTACAAGAAATCCTCAAGGGAGTAATGCGTTTGGTTCCTGAAAAATAACTACCACTGCCATAAAAACCCAAGAAAAATCTAAACCAGCTAGTATAATAAAAATGGCATTCATGAAGAGAAAACAAGCTAACAAAAACACTATCTACAACCTAAGGAACCAACAAACACAGAAAACAAACAGTAAATCAGAAAGCAAGGAACAAAAGACACCTAAGACAACCAAACAACCAATAAAATGCTAGGAATAAATCAACACCTTTCAATAACAACTCTTAATGTAAAAGGCTTAAATTCCCCAATCAAAAGACACAGACTGGCTGACTGGATCAAAAAGCAGGACCCAACTATTTGCTGCCTACAAGAGACCCACCTCACCCATAAAGATTCACCCAGACTAAGAGTTAAAGGATGGAAAAAGATTTACCATGCAAACAGAAAAGAAAAACGAGCTGGAGTAGCTATTCTTATATCTGACAAAATAGACTTTAAACTAAAAACCATAAAAAGAGACAATGAGGGACACTACTTAATGATAAAAGGTCTGATCCATCAAGAAGACATAACAATCATAAATATGTATGCACCCAATGTTGGAGCAGCCAGAATTATAAAACAAACTCTATTAGACCTAAAGAAGGAAATAGACACTAATACCATAATAGCAGGGGACCTGAACACCCCACTGTCAATATTAGACAGATCATCTAGGCAAAGAATCAGTAGAGAAACACAAGATCTAAACAAGACTCTAGACCAATTGGAATTGGCAGATATCTACAGAACATTCCACCCAATAACCTCAGAATATTCATTTTTCTCATCAGCACATGGAACATTCTCCAGGATAGATCACATATTAGGTCACAAATCAAGTCTCAATAAATTCAAAAAAATTGGAATTGTCCCATGTGTCTTCTCAGACCACAATGGATTAAAACTAGAAATTAATAACAAACGAAACTCTGGAAACTATACAAACACATGGAAATTAAACAGCATTCTACTTAATGACATATGGGTCCAAGAAGAAATCAAGCAGGAAATCAAAAAATTTATTGAAACTAATGAAAACAATGATACATCATACCAATACCTGTGGGATACTGCAAAAGCAGTATTGAGGGGAAAATTTATTGCATTAAACGCTCACTTCAGAAGAATAGAAAGATGGCAAGTGAACAACCTAACACTTCACCTTAAAGAACTAGAAAAACAAGAATAATCCAAACCTAAAGTTAGCAGACAGAAAGAAATCGTTAAGATCAGAGCAGAACTGAATGAAATTGAAAACCAAAAAACAATTCAAAAGATCAACGAATCAAAAAGTTGGTTTTTTGAAAAGATAAATAAAATTGACAAAACATTAGCATGGCTAACAAAAAAAAGAAGAGAGAAGACTCAAATAACAAAAATTAGAAATGAAAAAGGCGATATTACAACTGATTCATCTGAAATACAAGGAATCATTTGAGACTACTATAAACAACTATACGCCAACAAATTTGAGAATCTGGAGGAAATGGATAAATTTCTGGACACACACAAGTTCCCAAAACTGAACCGTGAAGACGTAGAAAGTTTGAACAGAACAGTAACAATAAAGGAGATTGAAGCTGTTATCAGAAGGCTCCCAACAAAGAAAAGCCCAGGACCAGATGGATTCACAGCAGAATTTTACCAAACATTCAAAGAGGAATTGACACCGATTCTTTACAAACTATTCCAAAAGATTGAAACGGACGCAAATCTCCCAAACTCATTCTATGAAGCAAACATCATCCTGATACCAAAACCAGGTAAAGATATAACCAAAAAAGAAAACTACAGGCCGATATCCTTGATGAATATAGATGCAAAAATCCTCACTAAAATACTAGCAAACAGAATACAGCAACACATACGTAAAATTATTCATCACGATGAAGTGGGATTCATCCCAGGGATGCAAGGTTGGTTCAACATACGCAAATCAATAAATGTGATACACCATATTAATAAAGTCAAACACAAGGACCATATGATCATCTCTATAGATGCTGAAAAAGCATTTGATAAAGTTCAGCACTCATTCATGACAAAGACCCTCTATAAGTTAGGTATAGAGGGAAAGTATCTCAACATAATTAAAGCCATATATGCCAAACCTACAGCCAATATCATCCTGAATGGGGAAAAGCTGAAAGCTTTTCCTTTAAGAACAGGAACTAGACAAGGATGCCCACTCTCACCACTCCTATTCAACAAAGTGTTGGAAGTACTAGCCAGAGCAATCAGAGAAGAGAAGGAAATAAAGGGCATCCAGATTGGAAAAGATGAAGTCAAACTGTCCCTGTTTGCAGATGACATGATCCTATATATCGAACAGCCTAAAACCTCTACAAAAAAAACTGTTGGAATTGATCAATGATTTCAGCACAGTAGCAGGATACAAAATCAACACACAAAAATCAGTAGCATTTCTTTTCTCCAATAGTGAACATGCAGAAAGAGAAATCAGGAAAGCCTGCCCATTTACAATAGCCACCAAAGAAATAAAATACTTAGGAATTGAGTTAACCAAGTACGTGAAAAATCTCTATAATGAGAACTATACAAACCACTGCTGAGAGAAATTAGAGAGGATACAAGAGGATGGAAAGATATCCCATGCTCTTGGATTGGAAGAATCAACATAGTGAAAATGTCCATACTACCCAAAGTGATATACAAATTCAATGCAATCCCCATCAAAATTCCAAAGACATTTTTCTCAGAAATGGAAAAAACTATCCAGTCATTTATATGGAACAATAAAAGACCACGCATAGCCAAAGCAATGCTCAGCAAAAAAAATAAAGCTGGAGGCATAACACTACCTGACTTTAAGCTATACTACAAAGCTATAATAACCAAAACACTATGGTACTGGGATAAAAACAGACACACTGACCAATGGAATAGAATAGAGAATCCAGAAATCAACCCACACACTTACTGCCATCTGATCTTTGACAAAGGCACCAAGCCTATTCACTGGGGAAGGGACTGCCTCTTCAGCAAATGGTGCTGGGATAACTGGATATCCATATGCAGGAGAATGAAACTAGATCCATACCTCTCACCGTATACTAAAATCAACTCAAAATGGATTAAGGATTTAAATATACACCCTGAAACAATAAAACTTCTTAAAGAAAACATAGGAGAAACACTCCAAGAAATAGGACTGGGCACAGACTTCATGAATACGACCCCAAAAGCACGGGCAACCAAAGGAAAAATAAACAAATGGGATTATATCAAACTAAAAAGCTTCTGCACAGCAAAAGAAACAATTAACAGAGTTAAAAGACAACCAACAGAGTGGGAGAAAATATTTGCAAAATATACATCTGACAAAGGATTAATATCCAGAATATATAAGGAACTCAAACAACTTTACAAGAAGAAAACAAGCAACCCAATTAAAAAATGGGCAAAAGAGCTAAGTAGGCATTTCTCTAAGAAAGATATCCAAATGGCCAACAGACATATGAAAAAATGCTCAACATCACTCAGCATCCGTGAAGTGCAAATCAAAACCACATTGAAATACCATCTAACCCCAGTTAGGATGGCTAAAATCCAAAAGACTCTGAACAATAAATGCTGGCGAGGTTGCGGAGAAAAAGGAACTCTCATACATTGTTGGTGGGACTGCAAAATGGTGCAGCCTCTATGGAAAATGGTATGGAGGTTCCTCAAACAATTGCAGATAGATCTACCATACGACCCAGCTATCCCACTGTTGGGAATATACCCAGAGGAATGGAAATCATCAAGTCGAAGGTATACCTGTTTCCCAATGTTTATCGCAGCACTCTTTACAATAGCCAAGAGTTGGAACCAGCCCAAATGTCCATCATCGGATGAGTGGATACGGAAAATGTGGTACATCTACACAATGGAATACTACTCAGCTATAAAAACGAATGAAATACTGCCATTTGCAACAACATGGATGGACCTTGAGAGAATTATATTAAGTGAAACAAGTCAGGCACAGAAAGAGAAATACCACATGTTCTCACTTATTGGTGGGAGCTAAAAATTAATATATAAATTCACACACACACACACACACACACACACACAGAAACCGGGGGGTGGGGGAGAAGATATAACAACCACAATTATTTGAAGTTGCTACGACAAGCAAACAGAAAGGACATTGATGGGGGGGAGGGGGGGAGGGAGAAGGGAGGGAGGTTTTGGTGATGGTGAGCAATAATCAGCCACAATGTATATCGACAAAATAAAATTTAAAAAAAAAAAAAAAGAAAAAAAAGAAAAAATATAAATATAAATTAAGGCCTTCATATTCTGGCAGGTCATTTTATTCATGCTGTTTATTTATTAATCATATTAGCCTTTTGTCACTCTGTTGAGTATGTATCATATATTCTCAGTCCTGTATTGCTTTTTAATTTTATATGATTTTTGGAGGGGAAGGCAGCAGTTTAACATTTTTATGTATTTTCATTTATATGTATTGTTCAAATCTTTAATTCACTTCTAATTGTATTTTTTTGAAACTAAAAACCACTTTTGTTAGAATCGTGTGCAAAGCAAAAAGTGGGATCTCCCCCAATTTCTTCCTTTTTTTAAACAAGTTGCAAGATTAAACTGCAGACCTGTTCACATCCAAATTGTTATAAATTTTGAATTCATGAAGCCTGGTTGCAGGAGACTTGACTCTGTCAGAACTGGAGATTGACAGTTTTTCAGTTGTGGAATTTTATCATCATTGGTTGATTTTTCCATTCTGTTTCCTCTGGAAGTTGGTACATGCATGTGTAATTGAGAGACAATGAGTTTAGTGTGCATTGCATGTGTAGGTGATATATAATTACTGTTTTCAGGGCAGCCCCAAATGGGGTCAGGCTTTCGCTCTTCTCTGTGTTCTTCCCATTTAAACCTCTACCTTTGCTCTTTCTTTTAAAGCTTAGACTCCCCTTGTAACTAGGGAGTGAAGAAGGTATTGATCTGTACAGACATATCTTGCATTTATGGCTTTGTCTCACTCTCTAGAATTGTTGGTCATCATTTTAATAACTTAGCCTTTGATATCCAGTTAGAATGAAATGAAGATAATTTGAAGATATATGATCCATGAATCATTGATACGCTTTTTTATTAATGTTAAAAAAAAGACGGGTTACTTTTTGCAACTGACTCTTACTGCATGATTGTTCATTTTTTTCTATGTATCTAGATCATAATTATAAGCTATTAGCCATTCTGTACTTTATCAAAAGTACTCAAATTTCTTAAAAATTGTAAAAAGCATAAAGAAAATGTTAATTCAAAAGTATGCACTATTTAAATATTAATATATTCAATATTTATCTTTAAATTTTCACTGTTCATTAGAAATTGAATCCAAATAAAATGTTTCTTTCTTGTATTTGGCGATCTCATGTCACTGGGGAAGGGACCATGCTGTGATTTATCTATAAGGATGGACAACACTCCCCTGGAATCATTTGTGTTCAAACTATCTTTTATTGCAGGACTTTTCCCCTAGAACTTTCTGGACATTCTTATTTCTGGTGGCCCCAATGCTTTTATTGTGGGGAGCTAATGGGAAATACAGAGTATCTGTATCCGAAGCTAGAGCAGATAGCTCCTGCTATTGCTGTGGCTCCTAGGGGTTCCTCAGGAGCAGGAAGGCGGATAGAAAAGGAATGGCGAATGTGGGAGAGATTGTGGCATTAGAATCCAGTATGTAACCTGGTAATATATTGCTGGATATGATAGAATTAGCTGAAATTATAACAATAATTATTATTTACTATGTTGTTACTACTGTTACTATTTACTTTCTGATTCTTTCAACAATACAAGGAAAGTATTATTTTTTCCATTTGACTAATGAGGAAACAGATTCAGAGAAATTGCGTTTCATTCAAGGTAAGCACAGATATTATAAAAACAGATTGAGGTGAATTTAACTTTAGACATGGTCAATTCAAGAAAGCAATCTGTTGTTAGAAACTTAAAACAGTAATTTAGAGTCAAGTTTGGAGCTTGAGACAGAGGATAGGGCTAAAGGGATAGGTTTGGAAAATCCTACACACAGAGGTGATAATTAAAATATTGGAGATTTGAAAAAAAAATTTTTTTTAAGTAAAAATAAATAAAATATTAGAGATTTGCTGATCATGTATTATGGAGTCATCATGGCAGTAGAGTTAATTAGTTCTTCGCCCATGTGAATTTGCTCCCTGCCACTCTTTTTGGAAGATAAGTCCTGACTCCCCAGAAAGCAAGCATTGATTTTGTTCAAATGAGGTTGCAGAACCTGGATATACGAGGTAATGTTATAGACGGGTTTTCTCAGCCTCATCTCATTTCGTCACCCTATTTGTAATGATGAGCTGCTACAGCCCAGGTTCTAAGGGTAGGAGGATGAGCACACACCCTTGAAAGATGCTTCACCCTCTCCCGTTATGTAGTTTGAAACTCCTTTCCGCATTGATTCTGAGCGCCTTCCAATATATTTTTTAGAATCACTGTCCTGGACCTATAGAGAGAGAAAGTGAAAATTATTGCTTTTAATTCTATTTGTAAAGAGGTATCTTTTTTGTTATTTAATTAGTTAGGAAAACAGAAAAATATATTAGCCCCTTTAACATTACAAAGAAGAGATTACAAGATTACAGGGAGGTAACTCACTTAACTTTAAGGAATGGGGTTTATTGAAAGGACACAGCAACAGTTGTGCTCTGCCTTGACTGTTTTGAGGGCTGTTCTCTTCCTCCCAGGGCCATTATAGTGCTTCTGCTTCACTTTGTACCTCTCACTTCCAAATTCCCCAAGCTTGGTGGAACATCCTTATTGTTCATCCTTTGACGTAGGCCTGGATTTCTTGCCTATCCTACACCACTGGTTTGGCCCTAGGCCCAAGGTTTTACAAGCCTGAGGCTGTGTTTCTTGTCAGTTAGGCAGTAGGGTGGCCCTGCCACTGGAAGGCAATTTTGAAGCTTCACAGTCAATCCAGGAATATTTCACAAATATTCTTCTTTTTCAAGGTAAAATTTGCCGTCATGATCAATAAGTCATGTGAGAGGGTTGGGAGTGGTTAGTAGAGGGACAAGATGAGTGGGATATGTGTGTTTGAAGAATGTGTGCTAAGAATCACCAGCAGGATTGTTTGTTTGAAACTACAGGCATATTCCAATCCTCTATCCCTTATGATATACTTTGGGGATGAGCTATACTTCCACAGGGAGATGCTGCTCCTGAAAGGAGCGTGCCATATCCCTCACATTTGTTAGGGTAGAAAAAAGAGTTGAGAAGCACTGATGTAGGGAATGTCATTCAATTTGAAGAGGTTAGGGCATGTTTCTAAATTATATTCATATACTCACTGTCAATAACATACTTTTTAATCTGTGAGTAACATTAACAGATGTCCACTCTCACTCTCTGAAGGTGCTTAGTAATTACAGAATAATTCTTATTTTAAGTATTTGGCAATTTTGGAATAGGGAAGAATTAAATGGACAGAACAACTGAATTTGTACAGATTTTCTCTTTTCATGACAGATGCATGAAATGTTTTCATGAAAATGAAGAAAATACTCATTTTTGCAAATGCTGTCTATCGCTAACAATCAAAATTTGCTTGGCAATAGAACAGTGCAGCTATACAGAATTGTGGTTATTGTTACATGTATTATTTACTGTAAACCTCATTCAATATTGGTAAATACAGTGTAGCAGGAACTGAACTGTTGTGAGCTATCTGGGCATTGGTCCAAGATATCATTAAAAATACTGCCTCAGACTAATTTGCGTTTATGAATAATATTTTGTTAACAGCTCAACTGAAATTGAGCCACATGGTGTAGCTTAAAAATTCTGAATCAACAAGATAATGAGAGTAGTATAAATGTATACTGTACACTCAATATTGTATATTTGAGTGACAAATTTATTCGTGTGATCTACCATCTTTAAAGTTTACATAATGCTGTGCTTTGCTGTGAATCTGAATGTCTTATAAACTAAAATATTAGTTGGATTAATAAACCTAAAGAATAAGGAGAGGTTTCTAAACAAATATTAAAATCGATCTTCAATACAAGTTTTGACATATGGTTCTGCAAACAACTAGAGTTTACATTAACATTCACCAGAAAGATTAAAGGACATAAAGTTGTTGGAATAGTTCAATAACTTAATCCAATTATTTTACTAATAAAAGATAATTATTAATGTTTGGTTATAAATTATTATATTAGATATCACAAAGGAAATGAGATTATGACAAGTGCAATGATTCAAGAAAAAAAATCCATATTTAGATATTTTTTGCCAAGAAAAGATTTATCTTTCTCTTTGTGTGATATTTTAATTAGTTTAAGTTCTTTCCAAACATACATGTATAAATTTCCATTGAAAAGGTATGGGAAAGGCTTATTTTCTGTCACTGTTAGTGTTTAAAATATTTTTGCAGTGGAAAGATATGTGCATTATTGAAAGAATGAATTTTAAATATTCTTCTCAATAAATGTTTTCTTCATTTTCCAGGTTAGCACTCTACGTATATGAATATCTGCTTCATGTAGGAGCTCAGAAATCAGCTCAAACATTTTTATCAGAGGTATGTTTTATATATTTTCTGCATTGCATTTTGATATCTTATATAAATAAGTGAAAAATACTATAACAGTTATTTGGAAAAATCGATTGTTATATAGTGAATGCTCAGTTATCAGTATGCATAATATAGTCTTTGTAGATTATGTATAAGCATTTTTTGTATCCCAAAATGCCATTTCTGTGACATTCCATAACCTTCTAGTCAACTTTCCAGCCATTTCCCCCCTCTTAGAAATGGAAAGTAATACTAGTATGGCAACAGTAGTCAAGAAAACAAATTTGCTCTATCTCTAGTTCTAATCTTATTTTGGCATTATTCACAATTCTGGAAAGTGTGGGTTTTGTTTGTTTTTATTTTGTATGGATAATGGTTGCTTTCAGTTAGAAAACATTCTGATAATCTTATTTCAAGTTCTTGTTTCTTTCTATTCTCCTCCTTCACTTTTTAAAACTTTGAGTTTGAGCTTTCTTACAATGGTAGTTTTTCTTCTCCAATCTAAATAATGATTAGGAGGATAATGAAGATTTTATTTAGTTCTACTATGTGCTAGGCACATAATGTGCCAAGGTACTTTCCATATATTATTTCTAATTCTTGCAAAAAATTTGCAAGGCAGGTCATATTATTCCTGTTTTACTGATGAAAATAACAGGGTTCAGAGAGTTTACTCTCTTACTTATGGTTACACAGCTTAGTGAGTTATGGAACTAGAAGTCAGACCTAGGCTCATGTTAATGCTAAAGCTCCTGCTTTTTCCTCTACATCTGCGTTATCCAGTGTGGTAGCCACTAGCCATATGCAGACTTTTAAGCACTCACTATATGACTAATCCAATTGAGAAGTGCTGTATGTGTGACATACAAACTGGATTTTGAAGACTTAGTGTGAACAAGTGTGATATTTTATATTATCAATAATTTTTAAATTTTGATCACTCTGAAATTATATATTTGGTAAAATAAAAAGTATTACTAAAAATAATTTTACTTTTTCTTATTTAACGTGGCTGTTAGAAAATGTGAAGTTATTTATGTGGCTCTTGTTAGTGGCCCATGTTTATATTTCTGTTGGACAATGGTGCTCAAAATCATGCTGTCTCTTTAGTGATCTCACAAGTTTGGCCCCCATCAGATCAGGGACACAACAGGCAACCCATTGTGCATAGTGCCCTGCCTGAGATATAGCCTTCTTGAGATTCATCTGCTCCCCAAACAAACACATAAGTAAACAAACACACACAGCTCCCCACTCATATTTCTAATTAATTAGTGTATGTGAACTAGTAGGACCTGTTTGCAAATAAGGAATTTTAAAGGTTTGATCAGAACGTGTCAAAGCTCAATTGTTTTACCATAGAAAGAATATATGCAGTGTAATGAAAATTTGATTTCAAAAGTTTATTCAAATCAAAACAGAAGTTTGGTGTATCTATATTTCATTGAGTCAGTAATTAGAACACTTTGGGCTATGACCTTTTTAAGTCACAAACACTGATTGATATTATAGTGGAAGTGATTGAGATTGCAAAAAGGATGTCCTTAATATTTGTATTCTTAATCACTGCCAACGCACAGTATATTTAAAAGAAACTAAAGCCAGTTATGGAGATTTAAAATTTTTATTCTAGTACAGTTAAGAACTTGATGAAATTTAATGAAAGGATTTATTGATATCCTTTCTTTTATCAAGGACCACTTTGAATTTGTTCAACTTGCTGAATCCTCATGGGTTCCTAAGACTATATTTTCTTACTAACATTATAACATATCAGATATAGTAGTTATTAAACTTCATCAAAAAAGAAAAATGTTGCTAACTTATTTAAGGAGGTTCACGTATTTGGACTGAAGCGGGTTATGTGGATTGAGCAGATAACCATAGGCCCTAAGCTTAATGGGAAATGGATATACAAAATTTCTAAGGCTATTTGGTAGAAATAAAATTAGAATTTCAGAAGAGTTTCACACCTTTTGACAAGTATTTACCATGATTTTATTTCCTCTGGCTGCATTTGGAATACAAAATTGAGGATTTCTCTGAATTATTAGTCTGGCTCAATTTCACAAGAGGAATCAAGTTAAACTGAAAACAAACTATTGTCATTAAGAAGACATAATGTTTCTGGATTTTGGAGATGAGAGTGTGATTCTCAGAACTGTTCTTCACTTCCTAGATTGCCAGACTCTGAGTGGCACTGGGAAAAATACATTCTTGTTACCTAAATAACCAGTATAGGGGCTTGACTAAATTAATTGAGGTGTATGTTTTCTTAATGTAAAAGAATAAGTTAGGTCTATTTGGACTTTCATGGATAGATTTTCATAACATTGTTCAGTAAAAGAAGGAAGCTGAAGTATGCCATTCATATGGAAACCCTTGAGTATAAAGCAATACTGTATATTTTGTTGGCTATATATTTTGAATGCAAAGTATAGTAAAATTTCTGGAAGAATTATACATGGTTGTTTCTGGGAGTAGGGGTGTTAGAAGTATCAAAGGGAATTTTATCCTTATTAGGATTTTTTAAACAAGAAACACATATATTATTTGTATAATTATTTAAAAATAAAAATAATAGAAAATACATCCTCTTAAATTATCTGAATTTAAAGATGGAAGCCTGGAGGCAGATTTATGATAGGCCATTGCTGAGTACACCCTAGAATTCTTGATAATTTCAATTGGTTAAATTTCAATAGCTTGAAATATCCTTTCTTACATTTTAAGTTTCTACAATATCCAGCTGCTGTGTTTGCTTATATATACCATAAGGCTTCTGTTATCTAGGCTTTACTCAGTGGTATATTCCTGCTGCCTAAACTTTCCTCCTCTTCTCTACCTGACTAGCTTAAAAAGTAGCTTTTCCTAGGAAGGGTTTCTGAGGGTTTCATCTCTCCAAGCTGATAGTACATTCTGCAAGGGGCCATGAAGACCTTTGCATACTATGCCAGCAAGTTTGGCAAAAGGGAGCCTTTGAAGGTTTTAAAGTACAAGAATAACATCATGAGGTTTGTAGTCTGGTGTCTAAGTGACCTACCCCCCTAACTATGGACAGTAAAAAAAAGAATGTAATATTTTAGAGTTCTGTATCCTATGTAAGGTTGCTTTCTTTCTCAGTTTCACTTGGATCATGTGGAAAATTTAAGACTGCTTATTGTAGAAAGACTTCTTAACTACTATGAGTGGTAAGGGACTGTCTTACCTAAATTCTTCCCTAGTCTATTCCCAGGTTTTTATCTAAATCAACTGTTAAATAAAGAACTTAAAATAGGGAGGCCTACTTACTTGGGTTGGTTATTGTGATAAAAAGGAAATGATTGAAGTGGCACCAATTATTCAGATGTCCAGTGTTCTCAGCCTGGTTCAAGGCAAAGTAGAATACTTCTTTCTATTTTGACTTTCTCCGTCAGGATGAATGAGGATATGAATGACTGTAATGTTAATAAGCTCTTCTGAATCAGGATTTACTGTGCTGGGCCACTTTTTTCATTTGTATGAGCTTGTTCTTTTGGGCAAAGTAGTGAGAAGGTCACATTGGAACTCCAGGCATCATCTGAACAGCAAAATGTGTATCTCAGCAGCCCAATCTCACTTAGGCTTAGCCTTTCTAAAAGTGCTCCTGAAGACCTGGGCCATCAGAAATTGGACCTGATAGCTTTTGTTATCAGTCAGAAGAGTGGAGACATAATTATTATTAGCACAGCTATTTTTTTCTTAATTAAAAGAAGTAACATTGGAATGACAGTAGAAATTAAAACATTTCCCTGACTAAATTGTACTAACTAGCTCAGTGCTATCTCTGATTTATGATAGATTTTAAACCACTACATGAATTCTAAATATAGTTTGTATGATTTTTCATTTTCTTATACCTGCAAGGGGGAAAAAATTGAATATTCTTTAGAAATTATTCTCATTATAGAGCACTTCCTCTGCTTTATCTTTATTATCCTTGAACATTCAATAATTACAAACAGAATGCTAAGAAATCTTTCTAATTCTTATCAATTTTTGTTACTTTGGATTCATTAGAAGCTATCCTTTTCCTGGTTATATTGTTTCATTAGACAAAGGTAATCCCTAGTTATTCCTGAAGTTTTGCATGGTATTCATGCAAATAAAATTTAACTAATAAAATTAAGAATTGGAGTGTTGCAGAGATTCTAGATTTTTTTCCCTTCTTAAAACTTTTACATTGTTTATGCTGTATTACCAGCCCTTTTTTGTTATCAGTTAGCTAGAAGCTTAGAAACATCTAATGGATTGCTTCCTCGGATTTTATTAGGAATGCTGAGTTACTGAACACCATGGACTTCAAAATTCTATTCTCTTTGTTTGTCTTTCACCTATATGAAGAGAGAAAATGATTATTATTTCCTAACCAGTTTTTTGAACTTTAATTTGGAGGCAGTATAGAGTAATAGGTAAGAGCAATTGCTTTGGGCCAGACCCCCTGGATAATGTTTGAATTATGTTCCACATCTTATTTACTTACTCAGTTTTCTTAATTATAAAAAAGATAATCAAAATAATACCTTAGAGTTGTGCTGAGGTTTAAATGAGTTAGTACACAGAAATTGGTGACAATAGTACCTGGCATGTAGTAAATGCTCAGAAATATTATTTTAAAAATTCTTGACAAATTTTACTATCTTGTGTAGTTTCTTTTTTTAGAGTATGGGTATAAATATATATCCTATGTGTACATATGTGCTTCAAGTGTCTGTCACTTGGATGGCCCACATTCCTTCTACTTTTTGGTGTTACCTTTTCTATCAGAATGTCTCCAGCTCTAATCCCTGATATTGTAGGTTGTCTCAAGTCCTCTCCAGTATCTCTGAGCCTTATTTGGAGTGCTTATGGTTCTCTTTCTTTTATTTTTTGCTCCTATTGAGTATTACAGCCCCACTCTGCTTCTTCCTCTCATGGCTGATCCTTTCTCTGTGCCTCAAGTTTTCTGTTTTTCCCAAAGCTTCAAAGCTGTACTCACTCATTTCTCTTGTGTATAAGCCTTACTGAAGTTTGAGGCATAACTAAAAAGAGTATTGTACAGTATGGGCAACAATAACTTGAATATTAGACAAATCTAACCTTAAGTTCTTTGGGCTCCTTTTCACAGGGAATTTCTCAAAGCTGTTTTCTTGAGGATGCCGTTTGCCTTTCATTTATTGACTCCATTCCCATTTTCTCCTTTTCTGAATCCTAAACTCCCCAAACTTCTTCCTGAGAGATCATTAGCAATCTCCTGAATTATTGTTTTATAGAATATTAAATATTTGTTTTCCTTTATATAATCTTTTCCTTGCACACCATTCCCAGGGGCCTCTGTGTTTCTGGGTTAAAAAATAAGAACAAAAACAAAAAACAAAAATAGAAAGGATTATTAAGAATTTTAACCAATAAAAGGTAGTCGTTTTTAAGAGAACTTCTTTCTTCCTTAAAAGCAAGATGGCACTAATAAAACTTCCTGTGATTATGGAAATGATCTCTAATCTGTTCTGTCTAGTAAGGTTGCTACTAGTCACGTGTGACTACTGAGCATTTGAAATGTGGCTAGTGCAACTGAGGAACATTCAATTAATTTTAAATTTAAATAGATGCATGTGACTAGTGGGTGCCATGTTGAACAGCACAATTTTGGATTATCTGCTTCAAAGTGCAGTCAGATTTTTTAGTGTTAAATATCTGTTAGCTTTAATTTTTTGAATTAAAATGCAGAGTAAAACATTTTTCTATTTTTGTACATTTAATGTATAGATGCACCCATACTTCTATACATGGAAGATTTTAGAATATTAGTGGGAGTAGTAGGTTAATCTAAATTAGAAGTCTCAGGAATTTTGTCAAGGAACAAACTTATAGATAGGTATACGGGCTCTTTTATGGAATTAAAAAAGTTTTTTTTTAATATTGGTTCAAATTCAGAACTGTGAAAGGATTTAGGAATATCCTGAAAAGTTTGGAGCACATGAGCTTCAAACCTGTTGCTGTGCTGTTGTAGATGCTATTGAAATGGGTTTGAATATGCTGAAGAGGTCTCACATTGACAAGTCTAGAACCTCCAAAAAGATGCTGCTGACATCCAGAATTGCCCCAGCCTGCTGTTGCTGTTGCTGCTTCTGCAGCAGCCAGCAACTTCACTTTTGGAGGCAGAGGTAGGAAGCTTCTCTTCTTCTTCCTACCTTTTGATCTCCTGGTAGTGTATCGTGATGGCAGAACTTAACAGGAAGCCAGATGGCAAGGAGGCTAGGAAATGTAATTTTCAGAATCCCAGCCCCAAGTATAGAATGGACTATAGAATGGTGGGTGTAGGGCTGTGAGATAATAGGTAAATGAACCAGTATACCTTGCCAGAGACAAATAAGAGTGAAAAGTTAAGCAAATGTGTGTGTGCATGTGTGTGTACCTGTATATGTTCATGTATGTGTATGTGTGTACCATTTTTTCTTTGCACAAATGTTAGTTTATTACACACTCTGTGCTTTGATTTTTGTTTCACTTGATAGATTTTGGAAAATAATTGTGTTATATTGGTTCATGAAATGTCATAATTCCCTTTTTATGGTTGTGGCATATTTCATCCTACGAGATGTGCCATAATATATTTCACCAGCCCCTCTACTGCCGGACATTTAGGTTGTTTTCAGTCTTTTGCAATTACAAACAATGCTTCAAAAAAGGTTTTATACACACACATACACATATACACATGAGGAGTCTTCAAGATGCTTATGAAAAGATTCATATTATCTTTTAATTTTATTTTTCCACAGACTTCTTGAAGTACCCTCATATATATAAAATTTTGCTCATGTGATCATATTTATAGGATAAATTTCTAGAAGAGTTGCTGCATCAAGTTGTGTGTAATTTATAATTACACCACAAGGCATATCTTACCGCTGTCTCTGTGCCTTTTGTTCATGATTCAATAATTGGTTCTGAATTTTAGAAATGCTGAAAATCCTACATCATATGATAGAGAAAGCGTACTCCTAGACGAGACACTCAAATGTGGAATATGGCAGTAAAAATGGGCCTCAAGATTTACACAAAAGTTACAGGAGAATACAGTCTTTAGCTGGTCAAATGATCGAAGGAAGAGAGGTGGATAATTAAATAGCAAAAAAGTCTTAGCACTAGAGAAATACACAGTGGGGCTGGGATAATGAAAGAAGGAAAAACAGAACAAAGAGAAAGAAATTATTGACTTAGATGTCACCCAAATGCCTAAGTAAGACTGAAGCCCATGCAACTCAGTACTGCAGAATATACCTCTTCATAAATAGCAGAAAGTTGTTTCTAAAATGACTGTTGACATTTAGGAGTATTTTCTGGACATTCCTCAACACTGCCCATCATTAACACATTTGCTAAAAAAAAATTAAGCCACATATTCATTTTTTCTGATAATGCTGCAATGAATGTGGTTTAGTTTTCTATAGGCCAGGGTTCTGTTTTGCTTTACGTAAACAAGTAGTGTCTAGAATAGTGATTAGTTTGGAGGCAGCAATATCCTTCACTATGAAAACATATTCTCCTATGTAGAACCGTCTCTTCTTTGGAAATACCTAAAGCATAGCTTTAAGTGTTGTTCATTCAATATCTATTAAAGGATGGCTTTTGTGTTAACTTCAGTATGGTGGATCAAGCTTTTGGCACAGACTCGCAATTTAAAGTGAGAAAGGTGAACTCTACTCACCATATAGTAAAAAAATATTATGAAGATGAAAGTGATGATGTATGTGAAGCATTTTGAGTTTCTCTGAGGAATAATATGATGTAACACTATTTAAAATACAAATGGATTACCTTCAGTCTTCCTCATAAAAGACCATATCAAATAGGTAGTTTCCTAGAGCTTCCTAGAGCACCTTGTTTCCTGAAATAGCTGGTGATTGTGGCAGTGTAGGAGGGAGACTGCTTAGTGACTGACATGGTATAGTGGGACTCATTAGACTGTGATTCTAATCCTATCTTCAGCACACTGGTATTGAGACCTAGTCATGCCACAGTCATATTGTGTAAAGTCAAGATGAACTGAGATGAAATACGAAAAATATGAAAAAATTGCTCTTCATATGATGAAGATGATACTAGTGATTTGGAATATTAGTGTGTCTAGGGCACATCTGTGAGATTCTCCCTTTCAAAAAGACACCAACTAGTGAAAAAAATGATAAGAGAAAAGATTGAGAGAAGATGAGACATGGGTTTTTGACTAAACTATTATTTTAGCAGAACATCAGAGTTTTATTTCTCATAAGTCACATTAAGTACTATTTCTTAGACCAAAAAATGATAACAAGTTCTCAGAAAAAAAAGTACTGTTCCTTATTTTTTATGACCCAAGATGATATAGTATTGATCAACTGAAATTATTAGGGAAAAGGTGGCATAGATATATAAATTATTTTTGTTACTACTGAGGAGAATCTAAATTAGGATCTGGCTAACAGTTATGTAATGTGTTTATTGTTCATATTTAGTCTTTCTAACTTTAAGTTCATTAATTCCCAGAACTTCTCCTTTTAGCTGTTTTTAAAAATGGCTATCACATTTCTAATCTAGAAAATTTTTCTTTGTCTTTTGAGAACAAGTTACTTGCGTACTTTAAGGTTCTCATTGGTTTACATTTTATGTACTTAACTCTAAAAAATGCAACCAGCTTCAGGGCTTTTCCATCTGTTTGTTAGCTTGTTGTTTATTTTCACATTTAGGGCCACTTTGTGAGTTCCTGTTTTAAAACTTTTTTTAAGTCCTTTTTGGATAAGAATTCCTAACCTCTTTTATAGTAGATGATGGAAAGAATTGCTTGAGTTTTTATGAAATGTATAATTACAGTTGCTTACTTCTTAGTAGTGATAAGGACCTATTGGAGTATTGTTAAGTAATTTTTATTATGTAAACTAAAAAACTAATATAAAGAGAATTGTTCATTTTTGAGGTCTCTCTGGATTACCTTATTTAAAATTGTAACTCACTGTTTTCCTGCTCTCTCTATCCCCTTTCACTGTTTTGTTTTCCTCTATAGCATTTATCACCTTCTAATATAAACACAATTCACTATTTTTTTTTTTTTGGTTTATTTTTTTTCCTGCCTTCGCTACTAAGGTGTAATCTCCCTAAAGGAAGGGATTTTTTTTTTTCTTTTCTTAATCTTTAGTGTTTACTGCTATCAAATGTTTAGAAAAGGCACTTTATAATACCTGTTCATATTTCCAATTTCTAAATTTACTTTCTAAAAAGTACTTAGTCAGAACTTTTAATTTTTGAAAGATATTGACCTTGTTTTAAATTTTTATTATAGTAGAATTCCAACTCATCTGAAATATAAACAATTGGAAAGTTAATATCACCATCTTTTTTAACTCTTATTTTATGAAAGACATATGCCTTTTTATTCGGGCTCCCTCAAATCATAATTTATTAAAAATCTCAATTTTTAAGGTATAATTTAGAGTCTACATATTAAGCCCAATCTCTTACAGATTTCTGGGTCAGATTTCTGATAACTGATGGTCATATTGATGTTAATAATGGTGGTTTTGATGTGCCTTAAGATCCTGAAATACCTTCTGATTCACCATTAAAAAAAAAGAAAGAAAAACTTCAAAAGTTGAGTTCTCTTTAGGATGATTTTTAGTGGTCATCTGAATTTGGGATACATGATAACTCAATTAAACGGAACACTAATTCCCTAGTTATTTTAAATAAATAGAAGCTTAATTTTCTGTTTAAATGATTAACTTTTACTTCTCCCTTTATACCAAGAGCATAGACATTTTTCTTCCTTAGTTTAAACTCTGATTGCTCTTTTTCCTAGGCATGCACGTGGTATTTACAAAGGTGTTTTACACTATTCCGATTAGTAAGCTAAAATTGTTTGGTACATTCCTAAATACTTGAATGTTTTTATATGAAATATTACTGAAATTTCATGGGTGTTGATGGAATCATCAATGATGATGGAATACATTTTTGGATGTTTTTCTAGATAAAAGAAAAATAGTAACAACAGCTAACAGTTATCAAGCACTTACTATATGCTAGTCACCCTTTTAAGTAATTTTAATGTACTAACCAGTTGATTCCTCACAACAACCCTATAAGGTAGTAACTGTTATTAGCCCCATTTTGTAGATGAAGAAACTAAGGCACGTGTATGCACATGCATAGATAACTTTCCCAAGTTCATGTAGTAGTGAAGCTGAAGTTTATTCCCATAACTCATTCTGCTTAAAAGGAATGCATTTTTAATATTCTTACTTTATGAGGGGGCATGGGGAATGGTGTACTAATCAGGATCCAGATGCACTAATTAAAAGCACATTAAGTTTTTCAACAGAAAGAATGTAATATAGGGAAATATCTAAACATGTTTAAAAAAAAAAGGCAAAAAGGGAACACAGAAGTTACACAAAACCAATCATTGCAGTAAACAATCACTAGAGCTAGGGGACCAAAATGAAGAGGTTGTGGTTATCAAAAACTGGAGGAGAGGGCTGGCCAGTTAGCTCAGTTGGTTAGAGCTTGGTGCTGTTAACACCAGGGTTTGATACCTGTACCAGCCAGCCACCAAAACAAAACAAAACAAATAAAGCAAACAAACAAAAAATTGGAGGAGAAATCCTCCATCTCTAAGGAGAGGGAGCTGTCTGGGTGCTGGTACTTCAGGGGCTCAGAGGAGCCTTGTAGAACTGGGCTTCAGACCTCTGAGAAGAGAGGTTTTGCCCAACCGTGCTGGTACTTCTGAGGGGTCACGAAGAGACTGGTTCTGGTTTTGCTGGAAAAATCTAGAGTGGAACCAGCTATTACCACTGGGATGAACTGCTGCTGCTGGAGTGACCCTGACGGCAACAGTAAGCTAATAGGAAGAAAGCCCCTTCTCCACTCCTACTTCCAGTCTCCTTCTAGAACCACCTCTCAGTGTATGGAACCTAACAGGAGGCCATTTAATGAAGGACAAAAGTAATGTACAGATCCCCATCCTTAGCATCTCAAAGAGCATAGAAAGGCGGATTTGGAGCTGAGAGATAAGAGTATAATAACTGGCATGGTGGGAAGCAAATTCAGGAAAGTAGTGGCAACATCTTCTTTCATAGACTAATCCAGTCCACAGATTACTGTGTAAAATGAGTACTTGTAAAACTTAAGAGTAATATGAAAATGATGAAAAACTGGAATATTACTGTAGCATTTAAAATAGGAAAAATATTGCTTTGTAATATGTATTTTTAAAAAGTGTTATGAGGAAAGTATTTAATATCTCTTTTATTCATTTTAGATAAGATGGGAAAAAAACATCACATTGGGGGAACCACCAGGATTCTTACATTCTTGGTGGTGGTAAGTATCTTTTATTCTATTTTTACTAGCTCAATGATGATTCCAGTAAGCCTACACTAAACCTGTTTATGATTTCATGCTTCCCTTTTATTCTTTTTTATTTCCTAAAATTTCTTTCTGAAAGGTAGCACTTTAAAAAAAAATAAAACTTAAAACCAGTATTAGTGTTATTTAACTCAAAGATACTACTGTTGAATCAAACTGGAATTGGAACCGATATGTGGAATCTCCAACAGTATGATTCTGCATTAGTCAGCTTGCGCTGCCATAACAAAATACCATAGAATGGGTGACTTAAACAACAGAAACTTATTTTCTCACAGTTCTGGAAGCTAGAAGTCCAAGTTCAAGTTGCCAGCATGTTTGGTTTCTGGTGAGAGCTCTCTTCCTATCTTGTAGACAGCCACCTTCTCACTGTGTCCTTACATGGCAAGGGGAGAGAGGGAGAGAGCAAGCTGTCTGTGTCGCTTTTTATAAGGGCATTAATCCCATCATGAAGGCCTCACCCTCGTAACCTCATCTAAACTTAATTATGTCCCAAAGGCCTCATCTTCAAATACCCTTACATTGGGGGTTAAGGCTTCACCATATTTGGGGCAGGGGTACAATTTAGTCTATAGTAGATTCCTTTCTCATCTTGCAGTGGCAAATGAAGATGGCCCTTTTTCTTTGTTCTCAGATTGCTGAGCTAGCTATAAGATTGCTTTTTGTAAAGTGGGCTGTCAAGTTGTCAATGCTAGACCACTATATAGGTGATTATAAGATTTGGCATGCCATTCCAGTTCCTTCTTTTAACACTCACTTCTCTTGGGATGATTGGGAATGAGAGAGAAAATTTGATTGTCATCTGTAATAGGCCAATCAGTTTCCAAAATAACAGCTATTCATTAAACAAAAAATTCTCAAGAACCAGAGGGGAATAAGTTACAGGCAGGTACTGAACTAGGTTTATCTTTATTTTCTTAAGATGGAGAGGCATATTTATGAGAAACAGTTGCCTAATACAGTGCTCAGCAGATACTTAACTAATCAGATTTTTTTCTGCCTTTAAGAAGTACCTTTTATACCTTTATATTTCTTTGTATTTCTGCCATATTGTGGTGGTAGCTTTTTAAGTTTTATTTGCTCATGAGGTTTGAATGTATTTCTCCATGCAAATCCAGTAAAGTTTATTTATTCATACTGTCAACAAATACTTATTGAGTGCCTTGTATGTGCCAGATGCTATTCTAGATATTATGGACACACCAGTAAATGAAACAGGCACACATCCCATCCCTCTTGTGATGGCAGTCTATTGGGGAAAACAACTAAATAGCAGAGAGAAAGAAATGTTTTATAGGGGACAGGCAGAGTACTATGTAGGCACATACCAAAAACATTTCACTTGGAGGAGCTGGTATCTAAATCAAAGTATTAATAAGTATGTGTAAGAGTGGGCCAGAGAGAGACATGGAGAGACAGAGAAATGGAATGTTCTGGATAGATCATACCATGTGTGAGGATCTAAAGGTGAAAGGCAGAGACAGTATACTATGTAGGAAGAATAGAAAGAATTTCAATATGTTAGAAATTGTGGTGATAGAGTGATTAGGGATGAAGATGGATTAGTAAACTGGGAGTTTGAATTTAGTTATAAAGAGCACAATGCAGTTAAGTTTTTAAGCAGAAGAATAATAAAGTAATAATGTCAATTCACATCTTAGCAATATCAGTCTGGTTCTATAGAGTAGATAATGGATCGAACAGGAATAAGTCAAGAAACAGAGAAGGCTATTGGAATAAGGGGAAGATAATGATTGTTTGAACTAGTGTATAATCAACGGAGAGGAAGACAAGTGGAGGGATTTGAGTGAAGTAAGTCTTGAAGTAGAACTGGCAGGATTTGGTGATGAGTTTAACTTAGGCATGTTGAAATTTAAATATAAGCCATCCAAATGGAGATGTTGAGCAGGCAGTTGGTTATATGGGTCTGATGTTCAAAAGAGCATGAATGGTATTGCCTGTGAGGAAAAAGGTGGGCCTCCTATAGAACCTTTGCAACATTAACATTTAAGGGATGAGCAGGAGGAAGAGGCTACAAAGGAGACAGAAAGCCCAGGTAAAGAGATAGAAGGAAAAACAGAAAAGTATAACATCACGGAAACCAGGAATAAGGGAGGGTTTTGAGAAGGAGGAAGAGAGATGAGTAGTGTCAACTATGGCTGAAAGGTAAAATAATAGGAGTGAATGTATGCTTTTAGGATTTAGTGAAAAGGCCATTGATGACTTATGTGAGCTGTTATGGGCTATGAAGCCAGAGTGTTTTGGAATCAGAAGTGACTAGGAAGTTAGAAAGCAAGAAATAGTAGATATAATTAATTCTTTCAAAAGGTTCAGATGTGAGGAGGAATAAAGGAGTAATACCTGGAGGAGTATGAATTGTTCACTATCATTTTAGATGGGAGAGACATTAGCATGTTTAGTGTTTACAAGAAGGAGACAGTAGAGAGACAGAGACCAAAGATACAGGGAGAAGGGATAATTAGCAGTGTAACCCCCCCCCCCAACCCCTCACCCCAAGGAGGCCAGGAAGAAGAGGATCTAAAGCATAAGTTTTGGGAGTGAGAGAGGAGAGGACCATTTCCACCATTGTGGTGAGAGGAGATGGAGGGACGTTTATAGGTTTTATGGCAAGAAATTCAGTTCTTATTCTGATGGCTTTTGTTCTCTCTGCAAAGTATATGTGGTCTTCTGCTGAGGGTTCTGAGGGGCTGTGGGGGGGGTGATAATGGTGAATTTTTAGAAGAGTGAAGAATAGTCTTAAGAAAAAATTTGAAATAAATCTATATAGACCCGGAGAAAGAACTGATTAGGAACACACACACAAAAATGGCCAGGCAGTGTTTATGTCCTAGTTAATTTTGGTGTTTATAGATTCATTGTGGCACCAGTATGCTCAGGTATGTTATTTTTCTGCAGCAGCGATTGCTAGTCCAAGTGTTTGCATGGACAAGCTAGGCCTTTTTTTTTTTCATTTCTTCTGTTAGAAGCATTTCCTGTTCAGTGCTGTATCCACTCATCTTTCAGCATCTTCTTTAAAAGAAAAAACAAAAGATCTCTTTTAGTGTCATGCACATGGTTTGCTTGATACGTTAAGTAACGCCATCACCTTTTTAATCTCTCTCCTGAAAGCATGCTTTACTAGAAGTCTTGTGGTGAATGGAACCACACTTGGGCAGTTGTGGTTGTGGGTTTCCCTTGTTTGTCTCACATATAAATGGCAGAAACAGGTGCAGAGTTGTTCCTTTGGTTTAGAGTTGTTCCTGTATTTGGAACAATGGTTCATTACAGTTAAGCACCATCATTATGCTTTTTTCTTGGGGTTTAAGACTGATATCTTGTATAATATTATAAAACTAAAATTCTCATTTTATATAGTATGTATTTATGATATATAGATCTAGACTGTAAATACTTAACTGTTTTCTGAATGTGATTGTGTCCTTACCTGTTGACACCCTTACATTGTGTAGATTTCCAATTAGGTCTACAAAGTGGCATAAGAAATTATTTTTAAATTAGTGGGTTAACAAAGTGAGGATTTTAAGAGTTTTCCATAATGGCATTAATTTTTTTCCTTTCACCTGTTCTTTTACTCTCTTTCTCATGAATTTAATCAGTTACTATATTGTAGATGGTTGATAATAACTTACTGAATTCTTTGGCCTCTGCTTCTGCTAGACTTTAGCTTTATTTGCTCTCCGCCATCAGAAGGTGAAACTCTTAAATCTGTCATTGCTTTTCCTTTTTCTATGGCTCTTAGATTAAGGAGAGCCCTTCCTCTGTGGCTTTGGTATTTTAAATAACTGAATTTCTACTTAGTTGGAGATATCAAATAAATTATAACTAATGGGTACATAAATATATTTAGACTGTGTTTGTTCAGTTTAAATCTAGCACATGAAAATATATAGGTACGCTATTTTTAATGTTTTAAATTTTTTCCCCTAAAACTACTAACATACTCTTTGAGGTGCCTACTTCATCTATATAAATCGATGATTCTTAACAGCTTTCAAGTCACATGGCCCTCTGAGAACTGATGAAAACTATGGATCCCTTCTTCCAGAAAAATGCCCAGGTCCTAAGCTTTCTTTATCATATGTATAGCCAGCCATTACCATGGGCTTTAAATCCATCAGATGTCTGACCTTAAAACTGGGCTTCGTAATCTGTACTCTAAGTTAGGGATTCAGGAGTGTAATAATGCCTGTCTTTTTACACTGACCAGGGAAGCTGTTGCTGCTGTTGAGGTCTAGATGATTAGGATAACATGTATTCTTCATGAACTTACTGTTTGCTAATTTGGTCAAACCAAGAGTCCCTGTTGAATGTATCAGTTGTAATTTTATGACTTGTCACTTCTCATTTTGATAGAATTTTTGAAATTGGAATTGTACTGTTGTTTAAGACTCTTCAAGTGTTTACAAAGTGCAAAACTATGCTGCCCTCAAGTAAATCAGTAGTAGGAGAGATAAACAATTGAAAGTATTGTAACAGAGATGTATATTAGTTATAATAGCAACACAGGAGCAGTACTCAGTTTAGCTTGAGGGAGTTAGAAAAAAATCTTCATAGAAAAAAGTGAATCTGAACTGAGCTAAAAGTTGGGTGAGGGAATGGTATTTTGGGCAAGAAATAATTAGTATATAATCTCTAAGGCAATGATTGCGCACTCAAGGAATAACAGGTAGTTTGGACCAGTTGATCGATAGTTGTGGTACTGTGAAGTGATAGAATATAAGGCTACAGACAAAAGTAGGGGCCAGATTATAAAGTCCTGAAGTACGTCAAGGATTTTGTACTGCAGCCCCCAAATTTTAAACAAAGTGCATGACATGCTTGATTTGTACTTTTAGACACTCACTTGGAATCAACATAGAGATAGATTAAAGAGGATTGAGAATAGAGGCAGAGACTAGTTTACAAGGTGAGAGAGATCATGTGTCAAGTAATTTGGAGGTGAGTAAGGAGCTGCCAAGTTTTAGATTTGGGTGATGGGGTGGACACTGATGCCATTGACTCAGTGAAGGAGTACAGAGAGAGCAACTTGCTATGGAGAAAAGACCATGATTTAGTTTGAATAGGTTAAATTTTGAGGTGCCTAAAGATGCCCTGTAGAGAGTCAGAGATCTGGATCTGTAGCTCTGAGATAAGCACATAATGGTTTGGGACTTAGCATAGACCATAATGTAGGTAAAGAGTGTCCATAGATAAAACTGCTCAGTGTAACAAGTAAGAGCAGGGACTGGGGTTGGAACCCTAGGAAAAATCAGCTTTAAGCATGGGTGGATAAAGAGGAGCCTTAAAGAAAAGTAAATGGAGAGGAAGGAGAGTAATCAGGAAAGGAGAGAATAATGTGTGGGAAGCGGGAAGAGCATTCACAGGAGAGAGCATTCAACAGTTAAATTCAAATTCTCCAGCAAGTGTAAATTAAAAAAAAAAAAAAAAAGACCAAAGATTTTCCTGAATTGGGACGTAAGGCAAACTTTGCTGGTACTAGGGAGAACAGTTTCAGTGGAGTGGTGGAAGTGAAACTTAGAAGGCTACTATGATTCATTTTTCCAGCTCAAGAGTTACTAAGAGTAGTTGACATGTGTGCTGGCACATGTAGTTGTTTCAGGATTGACACAGAACAGGACCAAACAGTTTTTTTTTTAATAGAATAGATTTGAGCACGTACAGGGGTACTTCAAAAAGTTCATGGAAAATGGAATTAAGATGATAAGAATCCTTCCATGAACTTTTTGAAGACCCCTTATATATAGACTGAGGTGAAAAGTTGGTGAGAAGAGTGAGAGAGATTGAAGATGTGTGAAAGAAAGATACACATGCACAAATAAGCAGAATAAAGTACAGAAGAGATGAGAGGCAAAGGTCCTGTAGAGGAGGAGGGGAATTCTGCCCTTAGTATAGGTTCAAGTAAGTGTATGATTTTACTTTCTGGAGATTTTCTCCCTTGTTTCTGATGTGATTTCCTTAATGGCTTCTTTTTTTCTTTCCCAGGCTGCACCATATCAACTGCTATAGAATCTCCTGTGCCTCAATTTATTACCTTTAGCTGGATCAAATCTCCTTTGAAAACTTAACTTCCTGTTTGTACTCTTTAATAAATGTTTTCAACTCTTCTATTAATTTCAGAAATAAAAATGCCAAGGAACTTCTTTCCTCTGAGGTTAATGTCATTTTCAGCTTGTAATTTAAAAATATAGGCTTTTAAAAACTTCCTATTTAAAGTTTTTATTGCAGGAACTATGCCTCATTTTTATTTAATAAAATGAAAGTATAAAATATAAAATATAAAACACATTTTAAAATAACCTTGGGCCCATGTGTTTATATCCTGAAAGTAATATATATATATATATATATATATATAACATTTCAGAGAAAGTAAACTAATAAGTAAGATTATCATGGAAATTCAGTTTCTTTCACCTGACAGTGGGAAGTCAAATCTTGCAGTGTGCTAGCACTCTAATGATTTTAGAATCAAGTAGATGATATTAGGTATAACTAAAAATAACCAAATACCATATGAAAACAATAGCATTGGAGTTAGTCAGATTGCTCACTAGAATGTTTGTAATAGGCTGATTGGTTCTTACTCTTTTTGTATGTCTTGCCTGAAATAGGTATTGTATAACTAATTCCTTATTTGCATTAAGTTCAACTAAGCACCACATAAGACAATGTAGGCAACAACTAGGATAGAAGGAGATAATCAAGGTTAGAAGGGAAGAAAAGTATTAGTAAGAGAAAAAATAAATAACAGAGATGGTTAGGCTATAGAAAAGAAGCAAAATTTAGAAAATTTAGTCTGGTAGAGAGGAAGAAAGGTATGTGGAATAGAGGAAATTTGGTGGGGAGAAAACTTTGTAAAAAACTGATGGAATTTTCCATTAAATGAGAAGGGTTGAAAAGGAAAGAGGCAAATTTTACTCAGTTAATAAGAAAACTTTTTTTTCCTGGCTGTACTAGCTGTATGAGACTTTTGTAGAATACTTTTTTGTACCTTTAAACTTCTCTAAAATTACTTTTGCGTATACTATCTCCTTGTATCTGTATAAAACCCTATAAAATAGATGTTATTTTCTCTCTTTTTACATGAAGAAATTAAGAAACAAAATTATTTTCTGAAGGTCAAATTTACAATTAGAATTGAAGTTCTCTGAATTGTAACCAGTGCTCATCTTAGTAATGGATAATATTTCTTAATCACAGAGCTGAATTCAGTGTTCTGCCATTAATAAGACATTAATTACATTTCCCCTTTGAGCATCATGAGTGGCTAATTCCAGGCAGTATGAACTCAGAAAAGTTTTCTCTTCTGAGTCCTGTTTATATTGAAGCATCCATGCATCACTAGCACCTGTGGGTAGGGGAGGTGGTAGTTGCCATAGGATACTCAGGAGTAAGTGGGAGTATGAGGATCAGAGGTAGGATAACAAAGTGCTTGCTGTCTTATCTGGGACAGATATCTAACACATTCTTATAAGAGCTGATGCTGCTCAGACTGCCAGAGCTGTATAAATCTGCCCATAATCAGAATAAAAAGTCTTGAAATGTGAACTCTTAATACCATATTCACATTAGAAGCAACATAATGTAATAATCAAAAAGTTTAAACCCAGCTGTCACTAATTGTATGACTTTAAGCAAATTATTTAAACTCTCTAAGCCTCAGTTTCCTCATCTATAAAATGGAGGTAATAATTAGGAAGATTAAATGTTAAATGTATGATGCTTAGTAAATGATGCTTGAATTTAGTATGTATTTAATAAATTTTAACTATTTTTAGTGATACTTTAAAAAATGAATTTATTACTAATCCAGAAGTATTTTGAGAATATTCTGAAAGTGGGGCAAAATTTAATGCTTGCATTTAAAAAAGTAATTAAGTAATACTCAGGAATAATATAAGTACACTATGTGAAAGTTCTAAGGTGAAGACCAAGTACATGTACATTTCATTTAAAACTGTTCTTGTTCTTATGATTGAGTATTTTTCTTCAGTAGGGATTATATGTAACTAGCATTCATTGATATATTTTTGGGCCAAAGGGAAATGATTTCCTTAGCTATTAAGATTTGAACTTATAAGGGGCCAGCTGGTGGCTCACTTGGGAGAGTGTGGTGCTGCTAACACCAAGGCCACAGGTTCGGATCCCTATATAGGGATGGCCGGTTAGCTTACTTGGGAGAGCGTGGTGCTGACAACACTAAGTCAAGGGTTAAGATCCCCTTACCCATCATCTTTTGAAAAAAAAGATTTGAACTTATAATTACATGGCTTGCTCCTCAGAAAAATTGTTTTCCACAGGATTTTATTGTTTTATTTTGCCTTTTGTTTTTTAATTTTTATTTTCAGGTAGTTCTAGATCTGGCTAGTGGCTTAAAGGTTATACAATTATGTTAGCATCTCATCTTCTGGGGCACATCTGGCGTGTTTATTCACCATTATAGACTTCACTGACAACCATTTTGCTTTTTGTGTTCCCTTGAGGTATTGACAGCTGACTAAGTCATTTCAAGTCACATCCTCAGGAATAGAAGGGAAAACAGTGTTTGGGTGAGAATCCTCAGCTTGAAATGCCATGGTTTGCCTTGATTTATGTGGGGAAGATTTGAATAATAATAAATGATACAAGACCAAAGATGTTAGTACTCTGTAAGTTTTGCTTCTTTGTTTAGTCTCTGCCTTCTTCATTGGTAAAATACAGATTTTCCACTTATCTCTGCTTAGAGACTATAAATCTAAAGCATTATTTGTGATTACCCAAGGGTAATATTTTGCTTTCAAGCTTAATAGACATAGGGATTAGAGGAACTGAGAAGCTCCCTAGCCTCTAGCATCTCAAATTGTAGAGAGAAGTCTGTCTATGGAGGTCCAGAATTTTCTGCCCTTTGTCCTGTTGGGAATCAAGGAACAAGTTCAGTGGGTCATCAGAATAGCTTACCAAAGCACATCAATAAAATGCCTTCAACTGAGGACAAATCAAGTATTTCTGTGAACCTTACCTGCTAAAAAGCCTAATTCTTCCTCTCAGAGATATTATGCCCACATTTTCGTATGGTCGCATTGTCATAATGTTAGCCAAAAAGATTTGTCAAGAGTGTTTGTGAAATTTTAATAATGTACAAGATGTAACTTCTGCATTTAGGTGCTTTAGACAATTGAGCAATTTTCAGTTCAACTCATAGTTAGTTTTGGATCCACAGTCACATAATATGCCGTGGATTATGTATCTTTTTTACCTCGGGAAGTATATGACAAAGCATATACTAGGCATTTAATGCATATTTAAAATATTACTAGAAAAAAGTAATATCTCTTAATTTTTTTAATTTATGAAGGGTTTATTGAGTTCTTTTGGTTTTAACCTCATTATTTTCTAGTTATAAAATAAGGCTAAAATGTGATTTATTTACTATCCCACAAAGCCAAGCATGAATTAATTGCAGAATGTGGACTAAAATAATGTGTATTGGTCTTATTGCAGCTTTTGTTGGTGGTTGTTATTAAGATATAGCCAAACTGTTCTCATTTATTAGGATGGTTTTGTAGCAGTCACAATACTGTATGGCTCATATTACTAAGGGCAGACGTGGGTTAACGTTTTTATAAGGCTATATTTCTTTACCTGTATTAAAGGAGATCATGTGTAAGTAATATAGGATTCTCAGAAATAACACATAAAATTATCTTATTTTAGTAACTTATTTTATTATCTTTAAGCTTGATCTTGTAAACTTTTGACCTCCCACTAAATCCATAAAAGAAAACTTAAAAATAGAAGCAGCACAATATTTATATTCCAAGATAAATATTTAATTTAATTATATATAAATAATCATTTCTAATATTTATTCGGTAACTTTTAGGACATATGCAAACAATATGTTGTTTTCCCCCAGTACATTATGTAAGACAATCTTTTAGAAGTAATATATTGGAAAAATTCTCAGGAGAGATCTTAATGGCACTAGCTAGGAAATTAGAGAAATTAGGGAACAAGAAGAGATATTAAGTTTTTGTTATAATATTGCATATAATATTCTATGACTGAAATAAGTACAATTTGAAGATTATATTACAAAATTTTAAGAAATTTAAAATTTTTAAATCTTTAAGGTTTTAAGAGCTTTGAAGTTCCTTAAGAACATGAAAATCAGAGTAAGTGCAATATACTATAATTCATAACACACTTAATCCAGGTAAAAAACTTTTAGCTGTATCCTTCTATGTCTACAAATCTTATACTTTTTATCCCAGTCGAGCTGTAGGGGAGGCAGAGTACAACTTCAACTGCCTTCACTCTCCTAAAAATATTGAACTTTACTTAAATTACTTTTGTCTTTATTATTTTCTTTGTATTTCCTGTTTATTATTGAAGTTGAAAAGGAAATAGTACCAATACTCAATCTTTCATGTTCTTCACCTCTAAGGGTAATCTTATTTCACTGAATTAATTGTGAAATTATCTTGTTTTGTAAGGCCTACAGAATGTTTTCTCCTAGCTGAGGAGAGAAAAGATCCAGACTAATTGAGTCAATGAAGGTCAAAACAAAGAGTCTGGATTCAGTTTACGAAATCTTATTGTACTGTCATTACCTGTGCCCTCACCCCAGTGACCTGCCTTAAAATATATATGCATTTTAAGCTTTTATGCATGCTAATTATAGTGTTCATTATATCATATTATTAATAATATGTTTACTATATGAGACACTGATTACGTTATATAATTTAATCTTCTCGACAACCTCGTTTTGTTTCAGATCAGTTATGTTTCTGATCAGTTTAAGCAACTTGCTCAACAGTTGTCATAGCTAGTAATTAGCAGGGCTGGCTTCTGTCTCAGATATGTCTTATAGTCAATCATTAAAATTGTTTTTATTTATAGCCAATACTGTTAGACATTTGCTTTCCTGATTTTTGAATCCTTTTCTCATGCTTGTTGTTACTTTGATAGATGGATGACCAGAGCCATATGTTTTGTAAGAAGCATAACTTTTTTTGCCCCCCAATCAGTCTACTTGGCTTTAGCTTCCCATTGTTCTTGAATGGGAGGGAAAAAGAAGGAGGTAGACTAGATTATTTTATGTTAATTACTAAATTACTTTGGTAATTGCAGGGGAAAACAGGAGGGTATGTTAAGAAATTACATTTGTTTGACCAGTGTAATTTGATGATCAGAGTACTGGCCTGTGAGTTGGACAACAACATTTTCTTTTTTTTTTTTATTTTTTTTATTTTATTTATTTATTTATTTTTTTTTTAATTTTATTTTGTCGATATACATTGTAGCTGATTAATGCTCCCCATCACCAAAACCTCCCTCCCTTCTCCCTCCCCCCCTCCCCCCCAACAATGTCCTTTCTGTTTGTTTGTTGTATCAACTTCAAATAATTGTGGTTGTTATATCTTCTTCCTCCCCGCCCCCCGGTTTGTGTGTGTATGTGTGTATGTGTGTGTGTGAATTTATATTGGACAACAACATTTTCTAAAAAAATCAATGAACCACTTTATTCCTTAATGATTAAATTAGGATATTATTTATTGTTTCTATTCTTTATGAGAAAGTTGTGAAAAATATTGTATTATAATTACTTCAGCTAAGTGTTTTAAGTCATGTAGAATAAACAGCCAATTATAAGAATGACAGTTTTTAAATTATGTTTTAAAATTATTTTATCCTGGTCTTTGGTCATGGCCTAGCATGGTGCCATCTCCACAGCTCTGTGTCCTCTGCTCCACAGGCGAAGGTAGCTCTGCTGCAGCCTCTGTCACCCTGTAACCTGCAGATATTGGGAGATCCACAGGGAGAACATGTGGACACCCTGGAAACTGGCAAAATAAGTTGCTAATTTGTGGCAGTGGATAACTGTTCTGTGTCCTTACATATAGTCTTGGTATATCTATGCTAAATGCTATGGGACAAACTTGGCAGCACCTAGAGAAAATAGAAGCAGAGTAAACAGTTTCTAATTCATACTGTGAGATCAACATTACCCTACTACCAAAACTAGGCCCAGGCAGGGAAAAGTGCTGGGCAGCCCTCCACCCACCTGCACAGAAGGCAGTAGCCAGCACTACCACAACTGGGGAGGTCTTCCACCACTTCTGTGGAGATAGTCCACAACAGCCACCACCACAGCTTCTACTCCTGCAAGGATGGCTTGCCTCCACAGTAGGAGCCACAACCACCATGCAAGTGGCTTGGCACATATTTGACTGTATTGACACAAGGAGAGTCACTGGAGGAGCCTGGAAAAAGAGGAGGAAGTCTTTCTCCTCAAAGTCCACTCCATAGAAGAAGCAACTGATTTACCAAATGACCCGAAACCAATGTAGACATACTAGAAACATGAAAAAACAGATAATATGATACCACCAAAGGAATATAGTACTTCTCAAGTACCAGATCCTACAGAACAGGAAACCTTTGAAATGACTGTAAAGGAATTCTGAGTAACAATCTTAATGGAATTCAATGAGATAAGAGAAGACTCAATTAAAGAGCACAATGAAAGAAAAAATATCCAGGATATGAAGGAGGAAATTTGCAAAGAGGTTAATACCTTAAATAAGAATGTAGCAGAACTACTGGAACTGAAGGATTCATTCAGTGAAACAAAAAACACAACTATGAGCTTAAGCAGCAGATTAGAGTAAACAGAACCAAGAATTTCTCCTCTCAGAGATGGCCTTTATGAAATAACCCAGGTAGACAAAAAAAATTTTAAAAAGAAAAAAGGAATTTTAAAAAATGAAGAAAGTCTAAGAGAGCTAGCAGACACCTTAATTGCACAAACATCCGAATCATGGGTGTTCCAGAAGTGGGGTAGAACGGTAAAGGCGTTGAAAATCTATTCAATGGAATAATAATGGAAAACCTGCCAGGTATAGGGAGAAATGCAGACCTTCAGATCCAGGAAGCTCAAAGATCCCCAAATACATTCAATTCAAAATGATCCTCTCTGAGACACATTATAGTCAAACTGATAAAGGTCAATGACAGACAGAGAATCCTAAAAGCAGCAAGAGAAAAGTGTCAAGTCACCTATAAGGGAGCTCCATCAGACTAAAATCAGATTTCTCAACAGAAACTCTACAGACAAGAAGAAAATGAGGTGATGTATTCAAAATACTAAAAGAAGAAACTACCAGCCAAGATATTATACCCAGAAAAATTATCATTCAAAAATGAGGGAGAAAAGTGTATTTCCCAGACAAATAAAAACTGGAGGAGTTCATGACCACACAACCAGCCCTCCAAGAAATCCTCAAGGGAGTCCTGCATCTGGACTCCAAAAAATGATAATCACCACCATGAATACACAAGAAAGAACAAAACCCTCTGTAGAACAAAAATGCAAATGAGAAAGAGAAGGAAATTAAATCTTACCACCTCAAAAAACCAACAAACATTGAAGAAAATAAAAGGGGAGGAAAGAAACAAAAGACATTTAAAACATCCAAATGAAAATCGATAAAATGCCAGGATTAAGAGAATATGTTTCAGTAACAACCCTAAATGTAAATAGATTAAACTTCCCACTCAAAAGACACAGACTGACTGACTGGATTAAAAAGCTAGACCCAAACTGTATGCTGTCTTCAAGAGACTTATCTCGTTTATAAAGACACACACAGATTAATAGCGAAGGTATGAAAAAAGATATACAATGCAGGTAGAAACCAAAAATGAGCAGGAGTAGCAATTGTTATTTTGGATACGATAGACTTTAAACCAAAAACAGAATAGAGAACCCAGAAATCAATCCACATATTGTAGCCAACTGATCTTTGACAAAGGCAACAAGAACATATGTTGAGGAAAAGACTGCCACTTCAAAAAATGGTGCCGGGAAAATTGGACATCCATATGCAGAAGAATGAAACTAGATTTGCACCTCTTGCTATGTACCAAAACCAACTCAAAATGGATTGAAGACTTAAGTATAAAACCTGAAACTATAAAACTACTAAAGGAAAACCTAGGGAAACACTGAGGAAGTAGCACTGGGCTAAGACTTTATGACTAAGACCCCAAAAGCACAAGCAACAAAAGAAAAAAATAAATGGATTATATCAAACTAAAAAGCTTCTGCAGAGCAAGGAAAACAGTCAACAGAGTGAAAAGAGAACCTACAGAATGGGAGAAAATATTTGTAAACTATACATCCAACAAGGGATTAATATCCAGAATATAAAAGGAACTCAAACAACTACACAGTAAAAAAAAACCCAGTTAAAAAATGGGCAAAGAAGCTGAATAGACATTTTTTGAAGGAAGACATGCAAATGGCCAACAGATAGTTGAAAAAATGCTCAAGCATTACACATCACTAATTATCAGGGAAATGCAAATTAAAACCACATCGACATATCATCTCACCCCAGTTAGACTGGCTATAATCAAAAAGACTTGACAATAACAAATGCTGGTGAGGAAGTAAAGAAACGGGAGCTCTTCTATGCTGTTGGTGGGTTTATAAATTAGTTTCCACTAAGGAAAACAGTATGGAGGTTTCTCAAACAACTACAGATAGATCTACCGTAGAATCCAGCAATCCCACTCTGGGTATATACCCAAAGGAATGGAAATCATGATGTTGAAGGGATGCATGCACTCCCATGTTCATTGCAGCTCTATTTACAATAGCCAAGATATGGAACCAACCTAAATGTCCATCAATGGATGACTGGATAAGGAAAATGTGGTATATATACACCATGGAATACTACTCAGCCATGAAAAAGAATGAAATTCTGCCATTCACAGCAACATGGATGAGCTTTGAGAGAAAATTATATTAAATGAAATAAGCCAGATGCAGAGGGAAAAATACCACATGTCCTCACTCATAAGTGGGAGCTAAGAAAGAAGGAAAGAAAGAAAGACCACAGTGGTCACTGGACTTGCAGAGGGAGAGAACAGATCTAGGGTTGCCTAGGGGGGTGGGAGGGAGGTGAAGGGGAGGTGTTAGGGAGAGGTTGGGTGGGGGACACAGGGAATAATTGCAATTTGAGGTGGTGGGCATGCTGTTAGTATTGATCTGATGATCACATCTTGGGCACAGGTGGTGACAGTTCTGTGCCTCATGAATATGTATGATTAATAAAAATTTAAAAATAAAAATAAAAAATAAAAATCTTTTTCTACCCTCAAAAAATGAAAATTAAAAAAGTAATAAATGGCTGCACTGTTTTACATTCCCATGTGCAATGTACGTGGGTTTTATATTCACATCTTTTTTTAACAGTTGATATTGCCTCTTTGGTATAGCCATTCTAGTGGATGTTAATTATTATCTCATTGTTTGATCTGTATTTCTCTAATGACTAATGATGTTGAGCACATTTTATGTGTTTATTATTAATATGTATATTTAATTTGTAAAAAAATGTCTATTTCAGTTTTTTGTTTTTTAATTGGTCAGCTTTTGTTTTATTATTGACATCTAAATGTTCCTTGTATATACTCTGGATACTAGAACCCAATAAGACATATAATATATTTGTTTTTGTTCTGTGACTTATCTTTTTGTATTGTGTGGTGTTCTTTGAAAAACAAAAGTTTGTTAAACTATTTTTATTAAATTTGAAATGCAGATCATCATTATCCTTTTCCTCATTATGATTTTGGTGTAATATCTAAGGAATTTTTGTCTAATCCAAAATCACAAAAATGTAATCTAATGGCTCTTCTAAATTTTTTTTGGTTTTCTCTTTTAACATTTCTTATCTATTTCTGTGTGTGCAATTTGAGGTAGAGGTCCAACTTTATCTTTTTGCAAGTGGATGTGGATGTTCAATTTTCCCAGCATAATTTGTTGAAAAGACCTTTTTTTTTTTTTTTTTTGCTATTGAAATTTTTTGGCACTTCAACAAATTGAATTTATAGTAGATGAATATGTTTAATTAATAAACCTTCAATTATATTCTGTTGGTCTACATGAATCAATTTTTATTTTGGTACCATACTGTTTGAATACTGTAACATTGTAGTAAGAATTGATATTGAGAAACATAAATCACTGAATATCTTTATTCTTTTTCAATATTGTTGTGGGTATTCAGTTTACTTTGCATAATCCACATAGACTTTAGGCAGAGTTTATCAATTTCTTTTGAAAATGATACTTGGGAGTGTAAAGACATTACATTCAATCTGTAGGTCAATTTGTGGTCAATTTTTGTCTTAATAGTAGTATTATGTATTATTTTTGGATATTGAATGTCTTTAATATATTGAGGTTTTTTTGGTTTCTTTTCTTTTAGTATTCTTTTTCAGTGTAAAGTCTTTGAACTTTGTTAAGTTTATTACTGGGTGTTTCTTCCTGATGCTATTAATGAAATAATTTTTTAAATTTAATTTTAATTTAAATTGATAGTGTATAAAAATGCAATTTAATTTTGTATGTTGATGTTGTATTGTGTGGCATCGATGAATTTGTTTATTAGTTCAAGTAGGTTTTTAGTAAACTTCTTATATATTTTATATACAATATTATGCCATATGTAATAAAGTAAAACACTACCTCTTTTTTTATGGAAAAAAATAAAATAATTTTATCCTTTTAGAAAAATCTTATTTAGCATTTCTGAAAGATGGCTAGGTGACACCCTATTATTGCGTGAAGAACCTTGTTTGAATTTAAATCTTTCAAAGAAATACTATTCTGAAGAAAAATTTTGTAAAAAGAGTAATATATGTCTTCTACTTTTACAACTGTGATTCCTCATATTGGTGTTATATGATTTTCTAAATATTACCGTAATTACTTTTTTAGTGTATTTTGGGATCTCTACTGTGCAGCTCCAGAGAGACGAGAAACATGTGAACACTCAAGTGAAGCAAAAGCCTTCCATGATTATGTAAGTTAAAATATAATATTACAAAGTTATATTACTGTTCTTGAAAAACACATTGGGTCATCTGTTCTTTTGTTAGGTAGTTAGGAAATTGATCTTTTTTTCTTGAAAAATACTTTAGAAGTGAAATATAAAGGGGTATCTGTGTCTTGTTGAAGCTTAGGATGGAGAATAGGCCCAACTCCAAGCTATTAAATGTATTTCTTATCTTTTAGAATGTTTGATTTGTGACATTTTAAATTATAAAAATTAAGTAGTAATTCTTTATTCTGCAGTAAGATTCATCATAAGATTTCTGTTGATAAGCTACTGTTTTGTACATAAGATTTTTTTAAATATAGAAATATTCTATTCTCTTTTCACAACTTTTGATTATTTATCATAAGTATCCCCTCCTCCACCAAATTCAGTTCCTCAAATAAAATTTATTGTGGATTAAAGGAAATACTGGACAAGAGAGCAAAAGATTCTGTGCAAAAATGAAAATGTAAATTTTTTTAAAAAATTCTTCAGGAAAAGCAGAGGGCTATGCTTGACTTGAGCATTTGATAGAAGAACTTCAAATCTGATTTTAGAGAGCTGATAGCATCAGGAAGTAGAACTTTGAAAAAACACATTAAAAAAAAAAAGCAAGGAAGATTTTCTTTAGGGAAAAATAGTATATGAGAATGGAAAGATGATGCTAGGCTCAAAACAAGTGAAAATCTTGAGTACCTGTCAAGGACCATGTAGTTCTTTAAATGTGTACTGACCTGAATAAAGTGAGGCTGCTTATGATTACCTCATCTGGTAATCATTGTACTCATAAAGTTTGAAATGTTCTAAAGAGTAGCTCTTGGGACAAGGCAAGTGAAAGTGATGCTACTGCACATAAAGAAAAAGTAGAGAAAAGGCAGAGGTAAGGCAGGGCACAAGACACAGTATTTACTCCTTTTACTCGTTTACCATTGGGTGATGGCAGAAAGTAAAGCAGAGACCCTACCATTGAGAGTGTAAGGATAAAAACTCATTTATCCCTTGTACCAAAAGAGACATGCCTAGATTTGGCCTGTCAGTCGTGGGAGTTTTTTAACATACCTACTAGTTTTGAGAACTGTGTGACATTAGATAGTGCTAGTGTTCTACTCTTAAAGGAGATATGATATTTGGCATTCTACATCTTAAAAACTTGATCATATAAATACTTTTTCAAAATTCCATTGTGTAGAAAGATGCATCCTGCTGTTCACCAGGGAGATCTTAGGGGAATACTGAACTAATTTAACAATTCTTTCTAGAAGCATTGGATAAATTATCATCATCGTTGTCATAGTCACTTTCATCATCATCATCATCATCATCTTCTTGCAATCATAGCGCACTTTAAAAATTTCAAGGAGTATTCATACTTATTAACTTTAGAAATCCACTTAAATATTTTAAGATTTTTGAAAATGAGCTTTGGCCAGAGATAGGAGTGAAATTAGAGTAGATTATGAAGGAAGAACAACCTCTTACCATGCATTTTGGTCCTAAGAAATTGTAGTTTAGAAAAAATTCAGTATTTGGATTTCATAATTCATAATTTTACAGTTTATAATTATGAAATGAAATTTATATTTCACTTATATTTATAAATATTATCACATTTTATAAGATGTTTAATTTTACCTTAAATATTCATTTTGAGAGATTTGATTTATTCTTAGATGATATTTTCTTATAAATTTTCAAGCCAATTTCTTTTCAGTGGTAATGCATCTCCAAATGTTGGGGATTTTTTTTATTGAAGACTGGTGAAAAGACAGAGTTTGACTTACATAATTTTATATTATAATTGAATTTTTAGAAATACTTTTGCTTTCTGTAACACACTTTTCTGGTAATTTTCATGAGTAGGATTTCCTGAGTTTTTAATAGTAGACAATTTCTGAAAATGACCAACATAACTTATGTCTAATGTGCAAATATAGTTTTTTTGGGAAAGAAAACAGGAAACATGGGAACAAATAATGAGATTCTGGTAAAATTTTGCAATATTATATTTTTGCATTAGAGTCCATTACATAATTATTTCTATAATGGTAATTAATTTCTTTATTTACTGAATTTTAAGGTAGCTCTCAAGGAAGCATTCTGAAAAATGTTTTCTTGAATATCAGCATCTTTGGAATAAAAAATACATGTATAAATTCTGTTAATATGTTTAAAAATTACTCTTGTTATAAGGTTGAATGGGTAATGACAGATAAACTACTTTTTAAAAGAAATAATGGAAGCACAGTGAGGTAAATAATGAATAATCTAATCTTTATTTCAAAAATAGCTAAAAAGTTAAAGTGACTCGCTTTTGATACTGGGATTGTTTATATTCAGGAAAGTTACTTTAAAACAGATTATATTTCACCTTTCAGTGAATTCTGCTGTCTTTTCTGGAAATGGAAAATAAAAAAACTTAGTAAAATAAAATTTATATTTGAAGGTAGCCATATATTTTCATACAGCCATGTTATGTGTATAGGTGTTTAGCAGTTCTCATGAAAGACATCTGTTTTTTGTATGTGCACATAGTGAGAGACATCTATAAACTCAATAGTTGTAATTTTGAGTCATTCTGTGATTTACTTTTAACCACTTTACTGAGATAGGATTGACATACAAATAGGTGTATATATTTATTTATTTTTTTTTTAGTTGGTGGTGGTGGTGGAATAGGAAGTCAGCTTTTACTCAGGAATACCAGTAACCCGAGGAGATATGTTAGGCAAATCCATCTTTCCAGTAAACCTGAAGGAGGATGGCCAGACTAAAACCATCTCAAAGATTCAGATTTACTAAGGGCTTGTTAAAGAGGGGATTGAGGGAATGGAATGTGGGAAATGAAAAGGAGGGAGGGGGATGAGAGCTGTGAGAGCTCTGAGCAAGGAGCCAGATGCAAGGTCTCGCCAAGGCTCCATCTGGTTTCTTTTCCTATTCTTGATGTTATCTTAGGGTCCTTTCGGATTTTGATGAGCTTCAAGGGGGAATCTCTATCGCTTTATTGATATCTTCTTTGGTTTCCTGGGACCTGGATAGTATGTGTGTCGTGGCAAGTTTACAATTCCAGGCCAACTGAAAAACAACATTAATTCTTTCATACAGTTATCTCCCTACTCTTGAGTTACTTCAGTTCATATTCTGTTTGCTGCAGCAAATCATTCAGCAAACTTTTCAGGGAAGGTTCTTGATTGACATACTCTCTTAACCTCTGCATATTTGAGAATGTCTTCCAGTTGCCCTTGTACAGAAGTGATAACTTGGCAGGGTATATAATTCTTATCTCAAAATTATTTTTCCTTAAAACTGTGTAGATATTGTTCCATTGTCTTCTGGCATTTAGAGTTGCAAGAGAAAAATCTGAGGTCAGCCTGACTTATGTCCCCTTAAAGGTAATGTGCATTCTCTCTCTGGATACTTGTAGAATTTTTTCTTTATCCTTGAAATTTAAAAATGTCACCAGAATATGTCTAGGTGTTGCTTTCTTTTTATTGAGTTTTAAAGGTACTCTGTGTACTTTTTCCATTTGTAGATCTAGTGTGTTCAACTTTGGAAAATTTTCTTCAATTAGGTCCTTAATTACTGTTTCAGCTCCATTTGCTCTGTCCTCTGTTTCAGGTCTTCCTAATTATGCATAGATTGTATCTCCTGGACCTGCCATCTAGGTCTCTCTTTTCTCCTCTTTTCTTATCTTGATTTCTTTTCCCTTTTTCTCTGCATTCTGTGAGACTTTCTCTTGTTTTGCATTTACTTCAGTAATTTGATTTTGTGAACAGTCCAGCTTGTATCATCTCACTGTTAACTCTCTCAACTCTGTGATATGTTTCCAGCTCTCTGCCCATCACTTCTCTAATGCTGTGAATAGTTTGTTAAACTCCCGTGTTATACAGTTCCTAAACCTTTCTATAGCTTCTATTTCCAGTGCTACATCCATTTCAAGAGGAGGCATTTTCTTGATTACTTAGCTCTGTTCCTTTCTTCTGAACTGTAGTATTATAACCTTTTCAATAGCTCTTCTTAGCAAAGAGGACCAAAAACAAAGATTCACAAATAGCTGTATATATTTAAAGTGTACAGCTTGTGTCTTTGGAAATAAGTGTACACCCAAGAAACCATGATCACAATCAATGCCATAAATTTATCCATCACTTCCAAAAGTTTCTTCCTGCCCCCTTTTTATTTATTTTTTGGTTTTCTTTGTTTTGTTTTATTTTGTTTCCATTTGCTGTAAGAGTACTTAACATAAGATATACCCTTTTACCAAAATTTTAAGTATACAATACAGTTGTGTTAGTCATATGCCCTATGTTGTACAGTAGGTCTCCAGAACTTATTTATCTTGCATGATTGAAACTTTGTACCCTTTGACCAACAGCTTACCATTCTCTCTCCCCTCAGCCACTGGCAAACACCATTCTACTTTATACTTTTATGAGTTTGACTACTTTAGTTTCTGCATAGAGGTGAGGTCATGTAGTATTTGTTCTTCTGTGACTGGTTTATTTCGTTTAGCAAAATGTCCTCTAGTTTATCTATGTTGTCACAGATGGCAGGATTTCTTCCTTTTTTAAGACTAAATAGTATTCCACAGTGTATGTATACCACATTTTCTTTATCCATTTGTCCATTGATGGACTCTTAGATTGATTCCACATCTTGGCTATTGTGAATAATGCTGCAATAAACATGGGAGTGCAGATATTTCTTGGAGATTCAATTTCCTTGGATATCTACCCAGAAGTGGGGTTGCTGTATCAAATGTTAATTCTATTTTTAATGTTTTGAGGAACCTCCATACTGTTTTTTGTAGTGATTGTACCAATTCACATTCCCACCAACAGTGTAAAAGTGTTCCCTTTTCTCTACATCCTCACCAAAATGTGTTGTCTTTCATTCTGTCATTTTTAATCACCTATATTTTTTCTTTTGGTAATTATTATCCAAGAAACATTTTTGGCATTTGGTTTTTTTAATTTTTAGGTCTGTTTTCTGACTATAAAGTATGAATTTTTGTAACTTTATTATTTTATTTGCCAAATGGTTATACTTGTATGTGCAGTGTTGATTAATAGTTTTTTCCTAGATAAATCACCTTGTCCACACTTATTGTGAGAAAAGAAGGAGAAAAGAGAAAACATTTAAGATGAATAAAACTTTGATATTCTTGAATTTATATTTTAAAATGTGGGAAATTTAATATTTAGCATCTGTATGCAATACTAAACGTAAAATAAGAATACATTTAGAAATCAATAGTTAATAATATGTAGGGATGTCCTTTTGAGTAACAAAGCTATAGAATACACAAGGAAATGATTACTGTAGAAGTCGGGATAATGGTTACTTTGGAAGGTAGGAAGAAGTTATGATTGGGATGACCTCATGGAAGGGACTTCTGAGATGGGTAGCAAAGTTCTATTTTTCTTGACCAGGGTAGTACTCATAGTTATAAGTGTGTTTGCTTTATAATATTTCATAATGTCATAAGTTTACTTTGTGTAGTTTTCTATGTTTTTTATTTTAAAATGAGAAGATTTTAAAAACATGACTAAGGTAATTAGTTTTAGAAAAATAATATATGCAGTAGTTTTTAATGTGTTTCCAGGCATTACTGTGGTTCATCTTTGAGAACTGGTAGAAAATTTAGGGATGATCTCCAAACAAATCTGTGTTTTTTTTCTTTCAGCTATGACAAATATTAAGAAATATGTCTTCCTGTTGGTTTTCTAAAGGAGAGTGAAGAATAAGATCAGAAATGTTGGAGGAAAATTTAATAATTAGAAATTTATTTTATAAGAAAATATAGAGATTTTACTGTAGAATAGTTATATTACCACATGGCTGGGAGAGCTCTAGCTTGGCCCTATTATTTTTATCCTTCGTTAAAACCAGGTTCATTTGAATTATAAAATTATTATTATATATTATTACTATTAAAAACCAAACCATCATATGAAGTGGTTAAAAATAATAACTAACTTGTAAAGTTTATTGGACTAGATTTCATTTTCTCCCCATTAGTGTGTTTTTTATTTTGCTCTGAAATCACAGTAATATTATAATCTGGAGTTAATTTTTACTATTTGGTTTTTTCTGATATGGCTTAACATAGAATTATTTTATTTAACAATTTATTTCTTATTTAATATATCTCTAAAATATTCAGGGACTGGCCAGGTTGCTCAGTTGGTTAGAGCTTGGTGCTGATAACACCAAGGTCCAGGGTTCAATCCCTGTACTGGCCAGCCGCCAAACAAACAAAAACAAATATTTAGGAAAAGTGTCAATATATAATGCTAAACTTTTAATGAAAAAGAAATACAGTGATTATAATTTTGGTTCTCTAATGTGAATGGAAGACTTCTTAATTGTCCTAAAGCAAAAATACAGCCAAAATATATTATTGCTTTAGTGTGATGGTAATAAAATCAAATTATTGCAATGAACTCTGAGAGCAGAGAATTAAATTCCCCAGGGTTTGTAAAATAGTAGATGTTCAATAAATATTAACAGAATATAGTAGTCTGTTGGGAAACTGGAAATATTTTATTTATTTCATTTATTTATTTATTTATTTATTTTATATTTTTTTGAAATTTGATTTTTCTTTTTTCTTTTTATGGATTTTTTTTTTTTTTTTTAGTTTTTTTTTTTTTAATTTTATTTTGTCGATATACATTGTGGCTAATTATTGCTCCCCATCACCAAAACCTCCCTCCCTTCTCCCTCCCCCCTCCCCCCCAACACTGTCCTTTCTGTTTGCTTGTCGTATCAAATTCAAGTAATTGTGGTTGTTATATCTTCTTTCCCCCCCCCCGGTTTTGTGTGTGTGTGTGTGTGTGTGTGTGTGTGTGTGTGTGTGTGTGTGTGTGTGTGTGTGTGTGTGAGTTTATATATTAATTTTTAGCTCCCACCAATAAGTGAGAACATGTGGTATTTCTCTTTCTGTGCCTGACTTGTTTCACTTAATATAATTCTCTCAAGGTCCATCCATGTTGTTGCAAATGGCAGTATTTCATTTGTTTTTATAGCTGAGTAGTATTCCATTGTGTAGATGTACCACATTTTCCGTATCCACTCATCTGATGATGGGCATTTGGGCTGGTTCCAACTCTTGGCTATTGTAAAGAGTGCTGCGATGAACATTGGGGAACAGGTATACCTTCGACTTGATGATTTCCATTCCTCTGGGTATATTCCCAACAGTGGGATGGCTGGGTCGTATGGTAGATCTATTTGCAATTGTTTAAGGAACCTCCATACCATTTTCCATAGAGGCTGCACCATTTTGCAGTCCCACCAACAATGTATGAGAGTTCCTTTTTCTCCGCAGCCTCGCCAGCATTTATCATTCATAGTCTTTTGGATTTTAGCCATCCTAACTGGGGTTAGATGGTATCTCAATGTGGTTTTGATTTGCATTTCCCGGATGCTGAGTGATGTTGAGCATTTTTTCATATGTCTGTTGGCCATTTGTATATCTTCCTTAGAGAAATGCCTACTTAGCTCTTTTGCCCATTTTTTAATTGGGTTGCTTGTTTTCTTCTTGTAAAGTTGTTTGAGTTCCTTATATATTCTGGATATTAATCCTCTGTCAGATGTATATTTTGCAAATATTTTCTCCCACTCTGTTGGTTGTCTTTTAACTCTGTTAATTGTTTCTTTTGCTGTGCAGAAGCTTTTTAGTTTGATATAATCCCATTTGTTTATTTTTCCTTTGGTTGCCCATGCTTTTGGGGTCGTATTCATGAAGTCTGTGCCCAGTCCTATTTCCTGAAGTGTTTCTCCTATGTTTTCTTTAAGAAGTTTTATTGTCTCAGGGTGTATATTTAAATCCTTAATCCATTCTGAGTTGATTTTAGTATATGGTGAGAGGTATGGATCTAGTTTCATTCTCCTGCATATGGATATCCAGTTATCCCAGCACCACTTGCTGAAGAGGCAGTCCCTTCCCCAGTGAATAGGCTTGGTGCCTTTGTCAAAGATCAGATGGCAGTAAGTGTGTGGGTTGATTTCTGGATTCTCTATTCTATTCCATTGGTCAGTGTGTCTGTTTTTATGCCAGTACCATACTGTTTTGGTTATTATAGCTTTGTAGTATAGCTTAAAGTCAGGTAGCGTTATGCCTCCAGCTTTATTTTTTTTGCTGAGCATTGCTTTGGCTATGCGTGGTCTTTTATTGTTCCATATAAATGTCTGAATAGTTTTTTCCATTTCTGAGAAAAATGTCTTTGGAATTTTGATGGGGATTGCATTGAATTTGTATATCACTTTGGGTAGTATGGACATTTTCACTATGTTGATTCTTCCAATCCAAGAGCATGGAATATCTTTCCATCTTCTTGTATCCTCTCTTATTTCTCTCAGCAGTGGTTTGTAGTTCTCATTATAGAGATTTTTCACCTCCTTGGTTAACTCAATTCCTAAGTATTTTATTTTTTTGGTGGCTATTGTAAATGGGCAGGCTTTCTTGATTTCTCCTTCTGCATGTTCACTCTTGGAGAAAAGAAATGCTACTGATTTTTGTGTGTTGATTTTGTATCCTGCTACTGTGCTGAAATCATTTATCAATTCCAACAGTTTTTTTGTAGAGGTTTTAGGCTGTTCGATATATAGGATCATGTCATCTGCAAACAGGGACAGTTTGACTTCATCTTTTCCAATCTGGATGCCCTTTATTTCCTTCTCTTCTCTGATTGCTCTGGCTAGTACTTCCAACACTATATTGAATAGGAGTGGTGAGAGTGGGCATCCTTGTCTAGTGCCTGTTCTTAAAGGAAAAGCTTTCAGCTTTTCCCCATTCAGGATGATATTGGCAGTGGGTTTGGCATATATGGCTTTAATTATGTTGAGATACTTTCCCTCTATACCTAACTTATAGAGGGTCTTTGTCATGAATGAGTGCTGAACTTTATCAAATGCTTTTTCAGCATCTATAGAGATGATCATATGGTCCTTGTGTTTGAGTTTATTAATATGGTGTATCACATTTATTGATTTGCGTATGTTGAACCAACCTTGCATCCCTGGGATGAATCCCACTTGATCGTGATGAATAATTTTTCGTATGTGTTGCTGTATTCTGTTTGCTAGTATTTTAGTGAGGATTTTTGCATCTATATTCATCAAGGATATCGGCCTGTAGTTTTCTTTTTTGGTTATATCTTTACCTGGTTTTGGTATCAGGATGATGTTTGCTTCATAGAATGAGTTTGGGAGATTTGCATCCGTTTCAATCTTTTGGAATAGTTTGTAAAGAATCGGTGTCAATTCCTCTTTGAATGTTTGGTAAAATTCTGCTGTGAATCCATCTGGTCCTGGGCTTTTCTTTGTTGGGAGCCTTCTGATAACAGCTTCAATCTCCTTTATTGTTATTGGTCTGTTCAAATTTTCTACTTCTTCACGGTTCAGTTTTGGGAGCTTGTGTGTGTCCAGAAATTTATCCATTTCCTCCAGATTTTCAAATTTGTTGGCATATAGTTGTTTATAGTAGTCTCGAATGATTCCTTGTATTTCAGATGAATCAGTTGTAATATCGCCTTTTTCATTTCTAATTTTTGTTATTTGAGTCTTCTCTCTTCTTTTTTTTTGTTAGCCATGCTAATGGTTTGTCAATTTTATTTATCTTTTCAAAAAACCAACTTTTTGATTCGTTGATCTTTTGAATTGTTTTTTGGTTTTCAATTTCATTCAGTTCTGCTCTGATCTTAATGATTTCTCTCCGTCTGCTAACTTTAGGATTGGATTGTTCTTGTTTTTCTAGTTCTTTAAGGTGAAGTGTTAGGTTGTTCACTTGCCATCTTTCCATTCTTCTGAAGTGAGCATTTAATGCAATAAATTTTCCCCTCAATACTGCTTTTGCAGTATCCCACAGGTTTTGGTATGATGTATCATTGTTTTCATTAGTTTCAATAAACTTTTTGATTTCCTGCTTGATTTCTTCTTGGACCCATATGTCATTAAGTAGAATGCTGTTTAATTTCCATGTGTTTGTATAGTTTGCAGAGTTTCGTTTGTTATTAATTTCTAGTTTTAATCCATTGTGGTCTGAGAAGATACATGGGATAATTCCAATTTTTTTGAATTTATTGAGACTTGATTTGTGACCTAATATGTGATCTATCCTGGAGAATGATCCATGTGCTGATGAGAAGAATGAATATTCTGAGGTTGTTGGGTGGAATGTTCTGTAGATATCTGCCAATTCCAATTGGTCTAGAGTCTTGTTTAGATCTTGTGTTTCTCTACTGATTCTTTGCCTAGATGATCTGTCTAATATTGACAGTGGAGTGTTCAGGTCCCCTGCTATTATGGTATTAGTGTCTATTTCCTTCTTTAGGTCTAATAGAGTTTGTTTTATAAATCTGGCTGCTCCAACATTGGGTGCGTACATATTTATGATTGTTATGTCTTCTTGATGGATCAGTCCTTTTATCATTAAGTAGTGTCCCTCATTGTCTCTTTTTATGGTTTTTAGTTTAAAGTCTATTTTGTCAGATTAAGAATAGCTACTCCAGCTCGTTTTTCTTCTCTGTTTGCATGGTAAATCTTTTTCCATCCTTTCACTCTTAGTCTGTGTGAATCTTTATGGGTGAGGTGGGTCTCTTGTAGGCAGCATATAGTTGGGTCCTCCTTTTTGATCCAGTCAGCCAGTCTGTGTCTTTTGATTGGGGAATTTAAGCCTTTTACATTAAGAGTTGTTATTGAAAGGTGTTGATTTATTCCTAGCATTTTATTGGTTGTTTGGTTGTCTTAGGTGTCTTTTGTTCCTTGCTTTCTGATTTACTGTTTGGTTTCTGTGTTTGTTCGTTCCTTAGGTTGTAGATAGCATTTTTGTTTGCTTGTTTTCTCTTCATGGATGCCATTTTTATTATACTAGTGGGTATTGATTTTTCTTAGGTTTTTATGGCAGTGGTAGTTATTTTTCAGGAACCAAACCCAGTACTCCCTTGAGGATTTCTTGTAAGGGTGGTCGTGTGGTAGGGAACTCCCGCAGTTTTTGTTTGAGAAATATACTATTTGCCCTTCATTTTGGAAGGATAGCCTTGCAGGGTAGAGTATTCTTGGCTGGCAATCTTTGTCTTTTAGTATTTTGAAAATATCATCCCATTCTTTTCTAGCTTTTAGGGTTTGTGATGAGAAGTCTGATGTTAGCCTGATTGGAGCTCCCTTATAGGTGATTTGACGCTTCTCTCTTGCAGCTTTTAAGATTCTCTCTTTGTCTCTGAGTTTTGCCAATTTGACTATGACATGTCTTGGAGAAGGCCTTTTTGGGTTGAATACGTTTGGAGATCGTTGAGCTTCCTGGATCTGAAGATCTGTGACTTTTCCTATACCTGGGAAGTTTTCTGCCACTATTTTGTTGAATATGTTTTCAATGGAATCTCCATTTTCCTCCCCTTCTGGAATACCCATGACTCGGATATTTGAGCGCTTGAGGTTGTCTGATATCTCTCTCAGATTTTCTTCAATGTCCTTGATTCTTTTTTCTTTCTTTTTGTCTGCTTGTGTTATTTCAAACAGTCCATCTTCAAGTTCAGAGGTTCTCTCTTCAACTTCGACAAGCCTGCTGGTTAAACTCTCCATTCTGTTTTTTATTTCGCTGAATAACTTCTTCAGTTCAGCAAGTTCTGCTACATTTTTTTTCAGGACATTGATTTCCTTGTACATTTCCTCTTTCAGGTCCTGTATGCTTTTCCTCGTTTCATCATGATGTCTAGCTGAGTTTTCTTGTATCTCATTCAGTTTCCTTAGAGTTATCACTCGATATTCCTTGTCAGTTAGTTCAGTGGCTTCTTGTTCTATAGGATCTAGAGCTTGAGATTTATTAACTTTTGGTGGTGTATTTTCTTGATTTTTTGTATTTCTGGTATCTTTTTTTTGGTGTTTATTCATTGTGGCAGGGGGTTTCACAGTCCACCGGTTTGAGACTAATGACTAACTAGGATTTTGCTGTGGTTGCCAATTTCGTATGGCTCCCTCCGTGACTGCTCAGTTGGCCTCTAGTGCCTTGTGTGTGTGGTTGCTTCCGGTCTTGGGCTTCTCCAGGGAGCCACCTTTCTGTTCAGCTTGGACTCTGCTGGGCTGGTGGATCACGTACCACAGGGCGTGTGATCTCTGTTGAGCTTTCACTTCCTGTGCAGGACTTCTCCCTGTTCCGTGTGCTCTGGCCCAGGCTGTTAGATCGTGCAGTGGCGACCCCACCGGGTGTGTGGTTTCTGTCGAGTCTACGCCTCCCAGGTCACACGTCTCCCCACTCTGTGCGCACTGTGCTGGGCTGGGGTGCGTCTTCTGCGCCCCTCTTCTATCAGCTGGGCCTTCAAGACCCTGCTCGGCACCGCCTCGCCCAGGAAGTCTACCAGGTTTCTGCTAGGCACAGACGAGCAGTCGCTCTGGGTGCTTTTGTAGCACTGTGTAGATCTTTCTCAGGTCTTGTTCACCTTTGTATCCCCCTGGCATAGACCGAATCTAGCGCCCACCTGCAGCCTGCTTTCTGGCAGGTTCAAGTGGACCTGGGAACTCTCCTACCACACTATTCCCAACCAGAAATTGGTTAGGCTATTTTCTGAACTGGTGGCTGCAGAGATGGTATCTGCCTCCCAGTAACAGGAAGTTTACTGTGGGCCGGAGTCCAGGGTGTGGTGGAGTGACAGTCAGCCCGCCTGTACTTCCTTGCCCTCCCGACACTGGCCGGGGACGCCCCCCGCCACCAGCCCCGCCAGAGAACTGCGGAGGGAGTGGGAGGGGAGGCCCGCCCGCAGGCTCCAGAAAGCCCCGGGCCGGGCCAAACAAGTGGGAAGGCTCAGTGACAGCCGAGCTGGGCGGAGCTGCCCGCATCTGGGAAAATGGAGGGAGCCCCGGGGCTGTGAGTGGCCTGGTCATGCAGGCGGGAGCCGGGTGGGCGTAATCCCCCTGAACAGAGCTGGGCCAGGGGTCACTCACAGGGTTGTGCCAGGTCGGGTGTTCACTCTCTGTCTCTGGTTTGTTGCCTTCCCTGTTCTCGGCCGCTGCCGCCTCGGGCTGTTCAGTCACAGCGTGGCTCGGGAGCTACCAGGAATCTTCTTTAATGCCGGCCTGAAACCTTGAATCCTGAATAGGTCAGCTGGCCGCCTTCAGCGCGGCCCCGGCCTCCGGGATCCTGGCTGCATCCACAGCAGCCCTGGCGCCGTGTTCCCTGTTTCGAGACTCGCTTTTGCAGCTAAGAAACAGTTCTTTTCCTGCTCCACACTTCAAAGCTGTTGCCTGTAAAGGAGGCAGCCTCTCCTGCCAGGGGCAAAGTGGCGGTCTGACCCCACTACCGGCCAGCAGCTGCAGTCCTCCCTTAAGGGATGGCAAGAGGAAGGTCCACAAGTTTCCCGGCTGCCTGAGGCCCAGTGGCCGCCTTTTCCACCTCAGCTACTCCGCGCCAACCACCGCAGCCACCGCCATCTTGAAACCCCTTGGAATATTCTTGCGTAATTAAGTTTCACATCTACCTCCTTAGTTGATATAGCCGTGATAGGGGGTGGGCTTTCTCACAGAGAATCAGGCTCGGAAAACCAGAGGAAGCCAAATAAGGCAGGCAGCTGTGAGGCGGCGCCAACTCCCGCAGCAAACTGGAAATATTTTAAATCTTTCAGATATTCAGGTAAAGTGACAGGTTTGAGTCACAATTGTGGATAACAAGTGGCTGACTTTTGTATTCTTGCCTAAGAGAGTGTTGGTAATATCTAGAAAGGATTATGTTACCGGTTTGTAATAATGAGTACTTTTTAAAAATGATATATAAACATGTAAAATTGTGTAAATAAAATAATAGGAAATGAATGTTTTCATAGATAACTCATGAAAATTTTTACAGATAACCATGTATTATTTTCAGAAAATATGTGTGTAGCAACTACCCCAGAGAGTTGGGTGCTGCCTTTGCTATGGCCTTGTAACATCTTTTCATATACATTATATCATTGTCCCTGTATATTAGATGTCTTCTGCATATGTTCTTAATGTCTCTGTATATTAGATTTTGTAATGGGATGTTTTCCTAATAATTTGTGAGCTTCTTTAGGGAATAGATCTTATTTATCTTTTTTATCCTTTATGCCCAGCATGCCTGACATGAGATGTTCAAATATATATTAAAAATTTTTTTTTACTGAAACATAATTGATTACACATGTTTGTGGGATACAGAGTCAATACCTTTGTAGAATATGTGATAATCAAATGAGGATAATTAGCATATTAATCATTATATAATTTAAACTATTTAAAAATTATTATAATTTTTTAGTTCATTAACCAATTTCTTGCCGATTTCCTCCTCCTGCCCCTTTCCCACCTCTAGTAATCACAGTTCTATTCTCTCCTTCTGAACAAATATACATTTGGTGTTTATATAAATGAATGATTAAATAAAATATTATCTAATAAGTGCTTGTCATTCCTTATTTCAATATAACTGCATATGTAGTTGCAGGAAGGTCATTTAATACTACTTTTATTCACTTTGTGTTTCAGTACAAATTTAGATAACACCACAATTAGTAAAGACATAAGTGAATCAAAGCAGTTAGCAGAGGCTTTATATCATGAGAGGCATGGCACTGGGGAATATAGCAGTGAACAAGATAGAGATATAGTCTCTATGCTCATGGACTTACCTAGCAAGAGACTTTTTCTGAAGAAGTTTGAAATATCCAATAGTAAAATACATGTAGAAATACAGTATAGTCATATATTATTGGATCAGTCAAAATTTATAGATGTGTGAGAATATGGAGAGAGATCAAAAGTACACATAACTCTTGATGATGTGTGTTTAGATTTTGGCATATAGTAGTAGGCATTTAGAATATGCTCTGAGGAATGAGTAGTGTCACATGGGCCCATGTAATTCTTAAGTAGTCCATGTAAACTAGAGTTCTTAATAGACTGGAACAAATGAATAAAGTTACATTTGAAATTCATGAAGATTATAAAAACTTTTGTAAGTATATATTAATGTTTGTCAATTTATATGTAGGCTATTGTTCACCTCAACAGGGAGATTATGAGATTCATTTTTAGCCTTATTCTTATCTGCCATATGAATTGTGTCTACCATTATTTTCATTGCCTGTAGGACCCAGTTTAATTTCTTTTTCCATATATAAACCACTTTATATTCTTTCTAGCATAAGGCAAGTTATTTTATTTTTGTTTTGTTTTTGTTTTTGTGTAAGACGTGTTGATTTGAAGGAGTACATTCACCCCCTTTATCTGTGGTATGCACGTGGCTCTATTCCTAGCTTGTCATTTTGTCCTAGGATTGCTTCTGAGGGGCTTCTAAGTACTGCTAATAACTATATCAGCTATTTTTCCTATTTCTTTTGATCCTTAGATTTCCTGAAGGGCAATAAGTATTTCAGTCATTTGATGGGAAACATGAATAAAGGGAGATGACCAAGGAAACTACAAAGCCTTGTGGAAGTGTTACTGGAGGAGAGGGTCTGGGGAGGTCAGATACTGGACCTCAACCCTGTCCCCTGCCAGGTTCTTGACTCCACAGCAGGAAAGAATTCAAGAGCAGAATCAAAGTAGAAAGCAAAAGCAAGTTCATTGCAAAGAGTAGGGAATACATGCTTCACAGGCAAAAGGCAGGCTGGCTCAAGGGTGAACAACAGCTACTTTTATCCTGAATACTACTTTTTATAGTTGGCTATCTATATATGTTCATGCTATCTATGAATATTCAACTAGAGGGGTGGTTCCCGGTTATGTAACTCTTAGCTTTGTACATGCTCTCTTTGTTTCTTTTGACACCTGCACAATGGTCAAATTCCAGCACATACACTGACTATATACTCAGTGCTCTCTAGCGCCTCCAGTGGAGGGTAATTCAAGGACAAACTTTTTTATTGCGCATGCTTTACCACTGAAATTGATCGAACTTGCCTCCTGCCCTCTCTATTTTCCTGAGTTGTGCTTCAAAATAGGTTTAACATGCAATAGTAACTGTCTCCTAGCTCAGGGCCCAGAGGAGGGGCCGGAGCTTCCAGAGAGTGGTTTGAGATTCAGAGAAGAGTTCCACTTTACTTTAAAAAGTCTTGTACAGCATAATTTACAGCATTATGCAAACATTATGAAATCCATAAAGAAACAAATGAAGAAACTAATGTGGAAAAGAGATAAAGAAACAGAACAGGATGACTTTATTTACAATTTGTTTTATTGTGGTAAGTAATATATTTTTTGAAAGTATGTATTTTAAAGGAATATCACACGCTCCTTTCTTCCACTTAAATGTATTCCTTTTTATTAGAATCTAATTTTTGGTGAATGTGAAAAGATGAATATTGAAAGACCTTTATTCTTTGTTATTTTTGATGCTTATGTTAAATTGCCTGTGATTCTGTTGCCAATAGCATCATAAATTTTTTTAAATGATACTTTCAAAAATAGCATGAATTTCTGACTTAATATTAGAGATGTAAAATTCATAAATTTAGAAATCATAGAAAATAAGTTATTTTGCAGATTTTGAAAAGGAAAAATAGAAACGTATTTAAATACCTTAGATTTGTAGAGATATTTCTGTAGGCTGTAGGGAGAGATTGGTAGAAAGGATACAAAGTTACAGTTAGACTGGAAGACTAAGTTCTGGTGTTCTAGGGTGACTGTAGCTAATAATATTGTGCTGTATATTTCAAGATAGCGAGAAAAGAGAACCTTGAATGTTATAACCAGAAAAAAATGATAAATGTTTAGGTGCTAGATATGCTAACTATTCTGATTGGATTATTATACAGTATATGCATGTATTGAAACAAACTGTATCCCATAAAAATACAGTTAAAAATATTTTTAAGATTCACGTAAAGTGATTGTATTTTGGGCAACTTAGAAAACTGAAAATCGCTCTTATTTTTATTCTTTTTCTCTTTGATTTGAGGGAAAGAAGCTAAAAGTCATTGACAGAACTTATTTTTCACTTACCTCAAGTTATAGTTTTCAATTACATATTGTATTTTTTGTTTCTGGTGGGGGTTGTTACTGAGGTTAGGGATTCATACCTCTTTTCAAGGTAAATACCTGCATCACAATTTTAAGTACTGTGTCTGACAGAGTATTTACTAGGAGTTTAAACAATACTTAGCCAAGAAGTAATGAATAGAGTTACAAGGATGTGACACTATTTTATACTAATAAGAATGGGTTATCTATTTTCAGACTTCATGAAATGTCTATAAATTGGATTGCATTTATTTTGAGTATTAAGTTTGTTTTATTCCATACATGAGGGTACTTCAAAAAGTTCATGGTAAGATTGATACTATCTTTTAATACCCTCGTATTTTTGGCCTGATACTTTCCACTATCTCTTGGGTTTTAAATCACCAACAACTACTCCTATTATACAAGGAATTATTTGCAGCCAGCCACAGTAAATACATATCATAAGTTCCTAAAGATCATGTGTGAGCTTTTAAATCTTTAAACTATCTAAAAGGAATGTTTGAGAATCTCTTGAAAATGAAGGTACAGACTTTTAAAGGTCAATTTAAGGTTTTTCCTATCAAAATCAAACTTAACCTTTAAAATGTGTGCAATGTATTGTACGTTAAAACATCTAGATTTTTAGAGAAGAAGAAAAGGATACAACTACTAACAAATGCAACTATGTTGTGGAAAGAATTATCCTTGAGGGAAGTGATTTGGTATGAGCTGAAAAGCCCCTGAGTTATGGTGATGGCAAATGAAATTGAAAAAGAAGAAGGAATACAAAGAAGAAAAGAGAATGAGACTATGTAGTTGTAAGGATTGAAGAGGAGAGAAAAATTAAAGGTAATTTGTAGTTAACAGGACTGATGAACTGAGACTTATGATAAGATTAGCAGAAATCTGAAATTTGGGAGGAAGAACAGAGAAAGTGGATTAAACCATAGGAGTAGGTTAAATTAATGAGAAATTAAAGGTAGAACATGAATGAAGCCTGGGGATAGAAACTTGATAAAAATGCTGACATTTAAGGACTGATCGGAAAGGAGGGACTAGCAGAAAGGTAGGGGAAGAGTACAACTTAGTAAGAGATAGGTACTTATCACACTAGCTAGACAAACTTTGAGGGCATAACTGGTACGTTCTATAACCCAGTAAATTTCCCACATCTGTTCTGTATTTCAGAATGCTTCTAACTTGAACTGTACATTCCAAGGCAACTAATAAAATTTGTTTGGTATTAGCATAATATTTTGAGTTCCTAAAATGTTCAAAAGCTGTTTGTGGTTGTTGAAGCAAAACTTGAGACTCAAAATGTCAATGGCTGAATGATTTTTATAGGCCCAATTTCATTTTAGAAAGCAGTCATGTACTGTATTGGGGGAAAAGTATATTCAAATTTAGGAGGGAAATTAAATGATCTTAAACGATCCATGGCTTCTTCCAGAAGCTCTTAAACTTAGATTAAGAGGGAGGGAAATCTCTCAACATATTAGCCCTCTTTCTTCATTGGAACTTTGTTTTTGCAATCATGTATTGAATTGCCAGTTAAGTAAAGAACAGTGTAAAAATTCTCATACTTTACAGAAGTAAGCATATTAAAAAGACTGTAAAAAGATATCATGTTCAATTTGATAGCCTAGTAGTTTGTACTTAATTGGTACTCAGTAAAAATTTGATGAAAGAATGGATGGATAAATGGAAAAATGTACATTCTTTAGACATTCTATTTCTAAACTAAATGCCCCCAATTCCATGAGAACATTGTACCACTGTTATGTAATTCATTCAATATTCCTTCTTTCCTGCTTTCCTCTGATTATTACCTTGTCCTGATTTTCACCTTATCTTATCCCTTTTGCCCATTGTTATACTATCTTTGCCAGTCCTAAGATAGATATGAAAAGAGAAAATAAAGGAAAATATTTTAGAGTTGAGGTTATATTATAATTTTTATTATGGGCAAAAGCCCAAATACATAAAGGAAACAGAAAATCTTTAGATATCACAAAATGAATTCTGTCTTCTTTTCAATAGTACTCCTTAGTTTAATGTGTATATTAGAAATTGTGGGGATATTTTCCATATGCAAATCTCATCATCACATAGCCACATTCACCAGGCTAACTTTTTTCCTTTTTTCCTTTTTGATCTAACCTGGAATATCCTTGTGAAAGAACATTGGGAGCTTGCTGTAAGTTAAATTTGTGGACCTATTCCATCACAGGCCACTTATCTACGTACGCTTATTTTTTCCAGACCATGAAGATAATTTTTGATCATTTCTTTCCATTTCCCTTTGTCAGTTTTTCTTCCCACAGGGCCTACTCTTTTCTTTTTGTCTGGGATTTTAATTTCATTCACTATAGAGAAATTACAGAAGGTAACAAAACCACTGGGAAGTTTGCAGAGAATCTTAACAGCATTTTACATGTACATTATAAATAGAACTTACCTGTTTTTGTCTCCTCATCCACATGCTTGATTATCTATCTATCTGGTTGTGGTGAGAGTGCAGTGGGTGGGGCACTGTAAGTCTCTTATTTGATGATCATTCTCACTTAATTCCTATCTTGATTGGACAAGAGCTCAAACATCTTTGAGGTCAGACTAAGATAAGATTGAGTGGGCACCGGCACCTCTGGCTTGTGGAGTCCTTGAAACCTCTCGCTTCCTAAATGGTCTTTCTGGTAGGGCACAAAGGATAAGGAGGGCACTTTCCAAGCTGACCCTCAAAGGTTCTCCTGGCTGTTAAGCTGCCTTTTACTGCTTAATTTTTCATCAGCTTGTTCACTTGTTCTGACTTTCAGGCTAATTCTGCCTTTGAGAGAAACTAGGCTTTTGTGTTCTTAATGAATGTTTGGGTTTAGTTTCTTCAGTGCGAATGAAATTTTAATAACAGGTGTTACTTAGAGAACTTTTCTGCATTTTAATCCTAGGTTCCTTCAGTTACTCTCAGCCAGCTCCTAGATTTTCCTGTGTCAAAGTTGCGCATCCAGTTGGATCATCTACTGAATTCTTCTTTCTTATGTGAGAGGTGCTGATTTCCCAAACAAAAATTGTTGGTGTCCTTGCTCGGGGACGTGCTTGAATCAGTTTCCCCGATACTCTTTGAATCAATTCTTAGCCTTCTTTTCCCAATTTAAATTCTATTAAACAGTGATCAACTTTAACAGTTTCCATCAGTGGGAAAATTTAGGCTTTTCTCTAATATCCCTGATGCTTCCGCCTTGGTGCAAGTTCTCCTATTATTCAGGGTAAAAATCAAGTTCTGCCTTTTTAGCGAAGACTTTTCGAATTACTCTGACCTTAGTAAATTATTCACTTTATGAATTGAAAATACAAGATTGGCTTTTAGCACTGTACCTGATTTGCTTTTCATTCATGCTGTTGAATTAAAATGCTTTCCCCCTCTTTTTATTTTTTAAACTTTCACAGAGTTAAAGTAATAACAAGGTTGAATTGAAGCAAAAAATTGTCTCAGTGATTTTCTTTGAAATAAAAAAAGGCCAGTAGGATTTTCTCCTTATTTTATGATGTTTAAGAAGTGATAATTATATACAGTTTTCTGTAATTTAAATGTGTATACAGTTCTCATGGGCTATTATTAGTACCTGTCTGGAATAAAGGGCAGCTGTTGCTTACCTTACTCATATCAAAAGACTAGAATAGCAATAACGGGAGGTGCTTAGGGAACTAAGGTTGATTTATTTAATTTAGATTAAAAAAAAAAGAAATTTAGGATTTTTTTTAGTTGAACTGCAGTTCTATAATGCCTTTTTTATTTTTATTTTTGTACTGATAATGGAAGTTACTTAGAAATCTAAACAGAGTAATAGATTATGTCATTAAATATTTGTATAGAAAAAAATTGTATGTCTTTTCCTTGAATAAAGTGTAAGTAGATAGGTACTTATTTTACTACAGTGATGTTATCAAGAATATGAACATAAGAACTGTCTCTCTGTTGGAAGGAGTCAATGAATTGAATCAGAGTTGAAAGAAACTCACAAGGGTAAACAGTAATTCAATTTAGCATCTTTAGTTTTGTAGTTTTTATTTTTAAAAAAGGCTTTTCTTGTTTGTTTGTTTTAATCTTCCTGAAGATCAGCTTTTAAAATTAAGAACAAGAAATATGAAATCTACTTAATAAAATACTTTTCAAAAGCTGTATATAATGAACAATTAGAAAAAGGAAGAGGTTGGAAATCAAAGATAAAACCTTGATATTTAGAAAAGTTCTGAAAGTCGAAGATTATATATTAAACTAGTCATTTAATGAGGAAAAAAATGGAAACCCTTTAAATATATAAGTAAACATTGATCAAATTTATTTAAAATACTTTAAATTCTTATGATTCTTAATATCTCTTTACTTCATTTTAAGTAGAGAAAAAAATGCCCTTTAATTAAACTGGTCCATAATGTTAAAAGATAAATAAAAAGTTTTTCTCCAATTTGAAAGCTTTGGGGGAGTTTCTATTAACAGTTTTGTTAGCTAATGTTTTCATTTCCAATGGAAAATATACTGAATCTTATAATATGTTACATGTTCAGTGGTATCATTAAAAACATCTGATCCTTCAGTGCCTATATGTATGAAATACTTAAGTTTTAAAGGTAGTTAAGATTTTGTTCTGTACTGCAAATTGAAACACTCAATTTTTAAGGTCTTTGCTGTTACTTTACCTGGAATTGAAATCATGATAGCCTTGTCGCCAAACTGAGTTTATTCTGCTTATTAAAATATGAGCAAGACTATGCAAGCTGATATACTGTTTATATTTGACAGGTATTTAGCTTATAGAGTTTAAATTATCATACTTATTTCCTGTCCCCTTCTTCTTCCCCACCCCACCCCCCAGCCCCAGGAAAAAAAAGATAGAAAAGATTTTTGTCTTGGACCCTCTAACAATTTTTAGAATGAAAAAGGATAATCTGGAACTCGGTGCCTACTAGTCATTCCCAATAATTCTAGAAAGCACTTCCCTTCCTTCTCATATTAAAGCTGCTTTTCTCATAGATTTCCTACCATCACTTTAATAAGTCAATACAAGGTGTACCATATTTTGCCTAACATTTGATGATATGATAAGAATGGGTCTAAAGAATGAATTTAAGAATGAATCTACGGAAAAGATTTGAGGATTTTTTCTCAGGTTATGTGTCAAGTGATTTGACAAGAAAGATCTTGTTCTTTTTTGCTGTATAAACACACTGCAAAAACAAGTAGAGAGACCACATATTTATACTCGATCAGTTGAATTGTGAAATTTTATGATATCATCTTTCCTGTTAAATCAATGAGTATCATCATACATTTTTGGAAACACTTTAAAAAATACGTGTATTTTTGAACATTTCTGAAATTGGTATGCACCTTATAATCAATAAGTTTCATGCCATGTTCTAATTATTTAATAGCATTTTCCTCCTTTTTTATGGTACATAAAATGATTATGTGTTTTGAGGTCAGTGGCATCTTAGATTTGTGAAATATAGTTAGGGTAGATATGCATACTTCTCTGGACTTAGAAAAAAACATAATTTAGCACTATAATCTAAGTAATATGCTCATCCGTTATACTTCTTGCAATGTCAGTAGTATAGATATAACATGTTTTTTTTTTCCTCATGTGCAATATAGTAAATTATTCTGCATGGATGGTTTACACATATTTTCATGATCAGGTTCAAATTTTGTTTGTGTAGGTTGTTTGGTAACACTAAACTAGAAAGATATTCAGAGCATTATTTGTATATGCTCATTATATTTCTCAAAATGATAGTATAAAGTAGGAGAGGCCATAGAACTATTTTTTTACACTTAACTAATAATAACACAGAGAGGGCTTAGTTTTTGTTATCATGAAATATGAACCCAATAACAAATAATTGTCATAATTTTCTGGTCTTTAAGTTTTTTGAGAAATGATTTCAGGACATTGTTTTTAGTGTCACTACTGAATAATTTTTATTAGTTGAATACTCAATTGTTTTCACCTTGATTCTGATCAATCTTTTCATATCCATTGTGGCTTTCTACATTTTCTAAAAATGGTAACATCTCCCATTCCACATGCTCTTCTGCTGTGTGACTGTGCCAATCTCCCACGAAGAGGTGGAGTCCAAGTTCCCTTTCCTTGGATCTAGATTGAACTTAATGACTTGCTTGTAATAAATAGAATGTGGTGAGAGTGAATCTATGTGATTTCTGAGGCTAGGTGAGAAGAAGCCTTACTTCTGCCTTGGTCTTTTGGAATGCTTGCTCTCTGGGTGTTCCTTCTTGCAAAGCTCCCTCTGAAAGCCTTTCTGTGATAAGCCCAGTTTCAGGTCCACAGTTTCAGCCTTCCAGTCCTTTGAGCCTAGACTTTCGATCATCTGAACCCAGGCACCAGCCATCTGAGAGAAGCCCCCAGCTATTTGAATCTTCACAACTGAGGTCTAGACAGTATGGAGTCTTTAGAGACAGCCATTGCCACCATTCGCTGTCCAAAGTCCTGTATTACAGAACCCATAGACATAATAAAGAGTTGTTATTTTTTCTGCCCCTAAGTTTGGGTTGGTTTGTTATGCAGCAATAGATATCAGAACAGAATTTAATACTGGAAGTGGGGTGCTACTATAATAAAACCTAAAGTCCACCAAACTCAAGGGTTTAGATCCCTGTACTGGCCAGCCAACAACAACAACAACAACAACAAAATCACAAAAAACTTAAAGTCCATAGGATCAGCTGGTGGGTGAAGAAGACTATTCATGGAACCTGGGAGGGACTCATGGAGACAGTTGGTGAGGGCTTGAAAGAAAGTGATGACAATATTATTTGAAGCTGGAAATAAGATCTTTGTTATCTAGTGACAGAAAGTTTAGCAAAACTGTCATCCAGGGTAACATGGAAAATAGAAAATGAACCAAGGGGTCATTAATGAATTGATGGACCTAGCAGAAATTTCCAGGCAGAATGTCTAAAGTGTCAACTGTTTCTTTTAGCTATATCTCCTAAGGAATAGAGAGAAATGAGCTATAAAAGGAATTCTTGTATTCAAGCAAAGTGTTCTCAAAGTAAGAAAGGGCCTCAGTACAAAGATCAAATTCAAAGCAGAGTTAGGAAAATGTGGTCTCAGGGAAAAGATAAAACTAATGTATAACTATAAAACCTTTGTTAAATCCTTAGAGTTGAGGTGGTACCTCCTAGACCCTTTTAGACACACAAAAAGCCTTCCAAGTATCTTTCAGGCATGTCTCCTAGTTCCTCAGTTAAACATAAAGGCTTTTAAAAATTTTAGGGGCTTCATCCCACAGCAGCCTCACAAGGAGCCTAAGGTAGAGAAGTACTTACTTCAGAGATCTGTGGGTGTGGCTTTTGCCTGAGTGAATGGATTTTTTTTTTCTTTTTTTTTTTTGGTTTCTGGCAGGTACGGGGATGAACCCTGGACCTTGATGTTATCAGCAGCACACTATAACCAACTGAGCTAACCGACCAGCCCCTAAATGTGTATGTAATTTTTGAGGGCCAGAAGAAATGTTTTGCTCTTTGAGTGGGCTGATACAGTGGGAGAGGAGAAGCAGAAGGCTTCGAGCGGGTGTGTATGCTCCCGGCAGGGTTCCACGGGGTTGCCTGAAGCAGGCACTTCCAGGCCTCCAGGAACCAAAGGCACCTTCACGATGGCCTGGAATGTCTCCCAACCTCTGCAGACAGGCGACCAGCCCTCCAGGAGCTTCAAGCCTGGTTGGGAGTCACGTGGGTCTAAGAATCCATGACATTCTGACAAAGCTTGATGGTGCATGGGGTACTGGACCTGGGTGAGAAGATCAAGAAAGGTTCTCCAAGAAAATCACCTTTAGTGATATCCAAGTGATCTGAAACAGTAAGCCAGGGGAGGAGGAAGGGAAGCATGGCTCAGCAGAGACCTGGTAATTCGACAGAAGAGCAGCATAGCTGGGGCTAGGAGAGGTTGAGCAGGCTTGGGCAATGGTAGAAAGCGGGGAGGCAAGTTGGCCTAGGACCTTGTGGACCTTGCTTAGAGCTGGGGGAAGCCATCCTGAATGAATGGATTTATAAATTGATACATAGATTCCTACAAAGCTTCATAAAGAATTAAGTCAGCCTGGAATAAGAGGGACCGAGACAACAAAAAATGAAAACAGGCTTTTAGATCCCTGAACTTTTATAGGTAGGAAATAAGCTTGAGAAAAGTACTCAGCTGCAAACATGGGCTACTTTTATATGGAAAAAGAAGCATGACTCAGATGGTGGAAACAAAAGGTTAGTGGGTGGGACCCAGAACATGGAAGTGCTCCCGCAGCGTAGGACAGGGCACTGATAAAGATACTGGTTACATGTGTCTTGTGGGTATCAGAATTATTCAGTACCAGTGACACTTACATGCCTTCTATTCCTTACTTTTTCCCCTTCCCCCCACCTTTTTGAATGGGAGTACCTATTGTGATTATCCTATCCCTTAATAACTGAGTATTTTGTATGTGTGGGAGGCAGATAACTTGTCTATTTACTTCTTGAGTCTTCAGATTGAGAAAATGGTACTTGAAGTGTAGTACTCAAGAACCTCATTACCCAAGATCTCAACCTGCGCTAGATGATTAGATCCTGGACTTTGAACTAATGCTGTAATTAGGAAGAGACTTTGGGGATTGTGGGGAAAAGAGTGAGCATATTATGTATTGGGATAGAAGTGAATTGTTGCGACACAGGGCAGATTGTGCCAAATTGATTTTTTGTTTTATTAAACTTTTTATTTTGAGGTAATTATAGATTCACATGTAGTTATAAGAAACAATACAGAGAAATCTCGTGTACCCTTTCTTAACCTAATCTCCCCTGTTGGTAACATTTTGTAAAACTCTAGTACTAGTTGGTTATAACACCAAGGTCAAGGGTTTGGATCCCCTTACCGGCCAGCCACCAAAAAACAAACCTAACAAAACTCTACTCCAATACCATACCGGGATATTGACCGTGATATAATCTACTGAGCTTATTCAGATTTCCCCAGTTTTACTACTTGTATTCGTGTGTGTGTGTGTGTGTGTGTGTGTGTGTGTTCAGTTTTGTGTGATTTTTATCATATGTATAGGTTTATAAATCCACCACCACAGTCAAGATAAAGAACCACAAGCATCCCTCCTATTGCTCTTTTATATCCACAGCACCTCCCTAACCTGTTTTTAACTCTCCCAGATTGATTTTTATTACAGCATTAGTTTACATTATAAATGTAGATACACTTAGAAAAAACAAATATATATTATATATAGGATCATTTTATTAAATTGAATTGTGGAAATTACCAACAGAGGCCTCCATTTAGAGATATATAATGGTTGACTTTTCCAAATTCAGAATTTGATTGTTAATAAAATAAAGAACTATTATATTAGTAAAGATTATTTTAATTTAGCTTACTATTTTTCATTGCTATTCGGGATTGGTTTAAAACACTGGTATAAGTACTTCATTTGCGTGTGGTCAGTTGTATAGATGGATTGGGTAATAGTGTAATGCCCTTTGCTTTTGTATTTTAAAAAGTATGAGACTTTTATTCTCTATTATTCAGCATATTTAGTCAAAGGTAATCAACTATGAAAAGTTATAAGGAAAGTGTTCCTAAAGGAAAGAATTTCCTTTCTGTGCCACTTTAATATTTATTCTACTTTACTATTTTGTTGCTATAGTAAGAAAAATAAGCAAAATAATTTATAAATAATTTAGTGTTTTTCCTTTACATGGCTTTTCATTTAAAATTTTTGATCACCAAATTATTTCTGGCTTCTTCTTCCTCTTTCTTGTTTCACTTACATATTCAGTTGTTCCTTACAGTTTTTCCTATAATTCTGAATTATTTATCACAATGCCAGAATTATTATGGAACATTTTTGTGAATTTTATTTTCTAACTGAGATGTGTGCAGGATCTTTAACTTTGTAGTACTTTAGTATATTATATGCATTACTTGTAATCCACAGATAGAAATATCTAAAAATTATTATTTGCGGTTTATCTTCTGGCATTTAATCTACATCTTCTGTTGTTTTTAACAAGGTAGCTAAATCATCTCAACCTTCCTCTTTTTAAATTTTGCACTTTCTTTAATTAAGATATTTTTATAGATTTATTGACCTTGCCAGGCACACACCTAGGTGCCAATGAGATGGTAATAAAAGAGTCCCAACTCTTAAGGAGTTTCTGTCTGATAGGGGAGACAAGTCAATAGATGATTACAATAAAATGTGCTCTGACAGAAAAATAAACAGCATATTAGGGAAACATTTTTTGGCAGGGGGAAACAAAGAAGAATGCTTTTGTTTTGTGAAGATGGCTTTTCTTAGGCAAATACTTAGATAAACTGAACTTATATACGGAAAAGGTATTTACTTTTAGACTCAGTTTTTTTTATTGAACATGATTGTACATATTTGTGGGGTACAGAGTTGCATATCAATACCTGTGTGCAATATGTGATGCTCAAATCAGGATAATCAGTATATTCAATATTATACAATATAATAGTTTTTCGTAGCCCTTTACCAATTCCTCCCTTTCCCCCTCTTTCACAGCTTTAGTACCTCAGTTCTGTTCTCTTAAAAATTCAACATATTATCATCATTGTTCTTTATTTCTTCCTTCCTTTCCTTTCCTTTCTTTCCTTTCTTTTCCTTTCCTTTCCTTTCTTTCTTTCCTTCTTTCATTTCCATTCCTTTGGGTATATACCCACTAATGGGATTGCTGGGTCATATGGCAGTTCTATCTGTAGTTGTTTGAGGAACCTCCATACTGTTTTCCATAACGGCTGCACCATTTTGCAGTCCCACCAACAGTGTAGAAGTGTTCCCCTTTCTCTGCATCTTTGCCAGCATTTGTTATTCTCTGTCTTTTTGATAATAGCCAGTCTATCTGGGGTGAGATGACATCTCATTGTGGTTTTTATTTGCATTTCCATGATGCTGAGTGATGTTGAGCATTTTTCATGTGCCTGTTGGCCTTTTGTATATCTTCCTTTGAGAAATATCTGTTCAGCTCCTTTGCCCATTGTCAAAAAGCCTTTTGAAAAACTGAGTAAAAGCAAGACCTTAGCTGAGATAGAACTTGGTTACTACTGATAAGGACATTTCTATATTTTTAATCTAGTAAGCTTTAAATCTAAATTTCTGAATTTTTTGCATTTTTGGTTAGAATTATAGTTAGAATTTATAGCTACAATAAAGTTTAAATTAATCCAGGCATTTCTTTTTGAAGCAATTATATGACCTTATGTTTTAGATTGTAATTTTCTTCACATACTCTTGCTTAACTGGAGCCAGTCAAATGGCAGATATTGAGGAAACAGGACACAGAGACTCCATTATGAGAAGACTATTCTTAGCTTTTTCTCCTAAACTGATATACGTTAAATAATTATTGTACTGTGCCCAATTTTAGGCAATAAGAAGCTACAAATCATAGATTCTCCCAGCAAAAACATTTTCTTCTGTCTTCTATGAGGAAAAGTCATCATTTTGTTCTCTCTTCTGTTTTTAAAAGGTTGAAATTTCAGCTTAGTAGAGTTAATTCTTGTTCTTTTTGGGTCTTTCCTCTTAGATCTCCAGGTTTCTGTTCACATGATACAATCTCCACAAAATTGTAAGGTATAAAGTAACAGATTTTTAGAGCTAAAAAGTGACTTTTTTGGATCATCTAGTCATATACCTTAATTTTACATTTAACCCAGATGTCAGTTCAAGCTTTCTATCCATGCTGTGACCTCTTTAGTATTGCTACATATCCTCAGGGATTATATGCTCATGGTTATTTCCAGCTTTGAATGTTTGACCATTGGGGGCTCTTGATCTCACTTAAGCATACCTTGGCCAGTATTCCTTTTCTCTCTGTTCCTTATAGACCCTGACAATAAAAGCTTGAATTGTAATCAATTGGTGCCTATCGGGCAGACCATTAATATATCGACTAGAACCAGAGTTATGGGCTGTATATTTGACCTATAAAATCTGTCCTTTTACTTAGCCATCTCTTGGATTATTTGGTGCTAGGTAGAAACACAGAATATTTTATATTTGGTTTATATTTTTCCTTCATTTTAGATCTGAGATATTCAGTGGTCTTAAGACCTTTATAATGAACGTAATTATATTGAAGATTATGTTTAATCATTTTGAGACTTAAAAAACAGGGCACTTGGCTAATAGTAGAACCAGAAGCTGATCACTATGAAATCAGCAATTGGTGTTAACATATGGTATCATCGTATGTCCTTGCCTTCTATTAGCAAAGAATTTTTTTTTTCTCAACTATACTTGGGATTTCTTTTTTAGGAAGATTGCCGTTAAAAATGTTTTCCCTTACAAGTGCCTTGACATTAAGCAGATATATACTTAATGCAGTGTTCTAGGCTTGAGACTGTACTAGGACTGATAATAAGATATCTCTCTTCCATACAGAAGTAATCCACTAGGGTTACATAATAATTCTAGCACAAGGAAGGTAAAAGCAGTAAAACATGGGGATATGAACATACAGGGTTGGGAGACTAGACACAGTGATGCTCTTTTCCCAATCAAAGATTAAGCAAACTGGGAATTAACATAGGAAACCAGTATGTATTTTGATTTTGTGTTGGATACCTTTTGGTTGAGTTGTCAGCTTATTTATTTTTCTTGCCTACAGGGCTTGCTTAGTAGGTACTCTACTGTTTTCCATTTTTCTCCACTGTTTAGGGTGTATCACTGTGACTCTGTTTCTTATGCCCAATAGTCCAACCCATTTTTTTCTCAAACAGGTAAATCCCATTTAATTGCTATACAGTTAGATTGATTTCTCTGAAGTTTCTTTTAAATAGTAGCAAATCATTTCTGTAGTTCTGCTTTAATGTCTTATATTTTAGAGACCATAATTTAGTAGAAATACTGGAGTTTTTATTCTACTGAAAAGCCTCTTTCCCTAACTTCATACTATCCTCCTTCTCCAAAATTCAAGTTTTCAAAGTAGAAATGAAGTGGTAATTTTTATTTGTTTTACAGGATCTTTCTTCAAGGCCCATTGAGGTGTAGTATGCTTTCTTAAGACATGAAATATTATTTACAGAACATTAACTCCTTAACTGAAAGGATAAAGGGCAAATAAACTGAACACTGAATTGTTAAGAGTCACTGCCAAGTTTAGAATAATGAGAAATTAGGATAAAACTTCCCTTAAATTTAAAAATAATAATTGCTTGCAGCTTTTTGTGAGTCCATCTATGGTGCAAAAGAGATGTATTTGTAAAGCATATTAGGTACGAATTTAATGACCATATGTTTTAATTAATTTGAAAACTATTGCTGGCAGTTGGTCTGGACAGGAACTGGCAAAACTATTCATCCACCAGGGAGTATCTATGGGCTGTATGACAGCTTTTGTTCTCTGTTGTGAAAGCTTTTATCTGATTACATAATGTCTGTGTGTGCTGAGGTGCCAAGTGCTGTTTTCACTGTTAGCCATTTAAAATTATACAGTAGGAACCATAGCTTTCATAACCGTAATATTTCTCTTCTTTCTGTAGTGGATGAAGACAGATGCAGCTAAAATTAAAATTAAAAACATAGTGAAGTAATCCATCTTTAAATAATCTTGAATGAGATCTATACATTTTAATATGATGTGATCTGCAACTTTTCTTTTGTTTATCATCTTCTTACGCCCATAACACTCAGAACTGCCATTCTGCTCCTTTTTCTCTTTTGCCCTCAAAACTCATTTTATCATCTTTATTGGGATGACTCCCCACTCCCTCTCAAGCTTTAGCCTTGCCTCTCCAGTTGGTCCATTGGACACTTGTACTTGGATATCATTCTGCCACTTTAAATTCAATGCTTCAAAAATAACTAAAATCACCCTGCCCTGACCAAACTTTAACAAACAAAAAGCTTTATAAGAAAACAGTAAGAAACTTGTTTTCTTCTTTTGGCTTTCATAATCCTATTCCTGATATGACTTGTCTTCTATTCTTCCATGACTTGAAACTTTGATGTTTGATTCCTCACTCTCTTTCTCTGCCAGCCTCCTCCAAATTATCTTTTACCTCTTGCCACCTTCCCTACTGCCATACTAATATTCCATAAATATTACTTTTGTCAAGGAATTCCTCTACTCAGAAATGCTTGATGGTTTCTTAGTACTTTCAGGAAGAAATCCAGATTTCTTTATTTGGCATTCAGTTTCATGATTATCTGCTTCTATTCTGTGTATACATTGTTAAGTTCCTATTTGCATCTACTTCAACCAAACTTGCCTACATATTGTCTTGTAAATATACATTAACATTATGCTCAAACCCATTCCTTTTCGACCAGTCCACCCTTTCTCAGTAGCATAGCTCTGGAAATGCTTCCCTGGGGTTTTCTAATGGTCAAACCCTCTTTCCACCTGTCAAGCTTAATCCATCCTTTGAGATCCTACCCTAGATACCATTTTCTTCCTAAAGCCTTTCTTGATCCCTTCAGTGGATGTACCTCTATGTAGGGCTTACCTTTTACCTCTTCAAATATAGCAATGGTTATGAACAAAAATAAATTTTAATTATTTGTATAATTTATTACCACTAAGTAGTTTGTAAGTTTCCAGAGGACAATGATGATGTTTCTGTATTTTTCTCACAGTGTCTAGCACAATGCTTATATATTTTATATAAGCATTTAATAAATGTGGAGTGATTGATTATTTTGCTGTACTTATTTTGAATGGAAGACAGTGTAGTATAATCACCAAGAGCAGACAATTTCTTTGGAGTCAGGTAGATGGATAGATCTGCCATTTATATGCTATATTAGTCTGTTTCTGTTGCTTATAACAAAATACACAGAAATGGGTGATTTATAAAGAAAACAAAATTTATTGCTTACAGTTTCTTTGTTTTATTATTATTAGCATATTCATTATTACAAATCATGATTTTTCTTTATGCCCTTTACCTGACCTATCCCTTCCCAAACCCCCTCCCTCCTCCTCCCCATCTCTAGTAACCTTAAGTTTGTTCTCTCCTTCTGAAAATTCAGTGAATTGCTGTGGACTTTTCTCTCTCTTACCTTCTCTCTCTCCTTCCTCCCTTCCTTCCTTGCTTCCTTCCTTTCCTTCCTTCTTTCTTAGAACCCAGTTATAAGTGAGAATATGCAGTATTTCTCTTTCCTATCCTGCTTATTTCATTTAATATAATTTTCTTCAGATTCATCCCTGTTGCTGCAAATGGCAGAATTTTCATTCTTTTTTATGCTGAGTAGTATTCCATTGTGTATATATACCACATTTTCCTTATCCAATCATCTGTTGAAGGACATTTAGATTGATTCCATATTTTGGCTATTGTATATAGAGCTGTGGTGAACGTGGGAGTGCAGGTATCCCTTTGACATAATGATTTCCATTCCTTTGGATATATGAACTACCATATGCTTACAGTTTTTGAGGCTGGGAAGTCCAAAGTCCATCTGGTGGTGGTGACAGTGATCCAGAGATCTCACATTGCAAGATGGTGGAAGCAGAGAGAGAGACTCTCCTCTGTCTCCTTTTAAAGCCCTCAGAACCACACCCGTGACTACCATTTTTAATCCATTCACCACGGCATGATTTTATAACCTAATCCCTTGCTCAAGGCTCCACCTTACAATTACCTTAATAGGATTTCCCACCCTCTTAATGGTCACAGTGGTGGCTATGTTTCTAATACATAAAACTTGGGGGATGCAATTCAAGCTTCAGGGAGTTTTGTGTGGGACATAATTCAATCCACTACATATGCCATGTGACCATGTAACATAAGCAATATGTAATGAACCTCTTTGGTCAGGTTAATTTCCTGATCTTTAAAATAAAAAGTGAACTTCTATTCAAGTATAACATATATACACACAAGTGCATAAACATGTATAAATATGTTTTACTTATTCAGACTGTCTCTTATTTACTTTGTGCTGATACATTGATTTTTTTTTAAAAGATTGTTTATATGTTTTAGGATCTGGGGCAGATTTATTATACCAAAGTTGATTGGTCGGCCTCATTTCCTTTAAGATACCTGCTGAGGAGAGTATGCTAGGAGAGAGAGGCAATTTCAGAGAAGGTAGTCATTGCTTTGGGGTCTATTCCCTACCAAGAAGTAGTGGGAAGAAGTTCATCCCAGGCCACTGTGTAATATATTTCTTGACTGCACCTTTGTGTTTCCTTCCTCCTGGCTAGACTGAGTAAGCGAGTCATGCCTGGAAAAGTAGAAGTTGGTTGTTGGTAATGTAAATTAATTTTTACCTGACCCATTGTAGGGTCTGTTCCTAGTTATCAGCACCTTTAATGACCAGAGTTCTTTTTTTTTTTTTTTTTTTTTTTTGACATAGGAATCTTTAGACCAGTTATGTAGCTGATTCTGTAAATAGACTCCATTGTCATTTTGTATTACCTCTTTTGGTATGTTAAAATTTTTTCTCAATTTCTCAAAACTGAAGTGGTATCCAAACCAAGTTGCAATGGCTTGAAGGTATTATCATTTTGGTTTTTTGATACAAAAGTCCTTGATGACTTGATAGCTAGTTTTACAGAATGGATAGCTGTTCTTGAGCATGTATAAAAGGGAGTTTTTTTAAAAGGGGAGTTGTATTTTATATCTGTCTACTTCCAGTTAGGTTCCTTGGACATGTTTTCAGATGACCTAGAAGTTAATTTTTAAATATATTTATCCAGTTGTGAATCAGTGGGTCTGTGAATATTCGTATAATGGCAGATTTTACTTAAAACCAGATTTTTATCTGCATTGTAAAAAGTACCAGTGATACTTTAAAGTAAGCTGTAGTATCATCACATATTTACTTCATTTTGTGAAATAAAGTATCTTTTTGGTTTAATTGGGGCTTACATAACATACTTACGGTTAAAGTATTGTTACTAAGTTTGTTCTTAAGTAATAAATTCCAGATTTTAGGAATTATATAATATGTAACTATGTAAATGAGTGTTAGCTTGGAAGAACAGTGAAAAGCATCGATCTTTTTTATTTTGGTCTTTTATGGCAAATATATTATTAACAGATTGGAAAGAGCCTTCTAACTTTGCCTATTATAAAAGTAATATATTTAACTTTGAGAGAAAGTATGCTATCTAATGTTATATTTTAGAAGAATAGTATAAGATGATTAATAGTGTATCAAGCAAATATACTTAAGGTAAAATAAGGATAAAGTAAAATACTTTTTAATATTTAATATACCATTTAGGCTCTTGAATTTTAGTTTATGTACTTCAAAAAGAAAAAAATGTTTACAGAGAAAGATAGAATGTGATTAAGGGAATAGAGGATTTCATTAGTATTTTCCTGTCCTACAAAATAGTGAGCACTGTGTCTGAACAGCTACCAAAGATCAGAAATCCAGAAAAAAATAACGATGAAATCTATAGTAAGTCAATGCTTGCTTTTTTTCTCATTTTTGCCATCAGTCTGCTTTTTGTGGTTTACCTTGGCTTGTGTAAATTACTTTTGTAAATGTATAATTTAATTTTGTAATTTACTTTTTATTGTCTTTCTCTTTTTCTCTTTTATTTTCTTCTCTTTTCCTTTTTTGCTTTTCCCTTTACTTATTTTTCTTTCATTTTTATTGCTTTCTGTTCCTTTTTAATACTTTTTAAAAATTTTTGTTCCCTTGTTCTCAGTGAATGGTATATATTTTTTAAAATCCAGAACAAATTTTAACTCAATCATAAAGGAACTCTTTATAAGTAAAACTTTTTTCTAATTAACATAATAGGTCAATGTGGTTTCTGGAATGCCACTCTGTCCTTTTTAAACCCCAAAGTTGTCGGGATTTTGACAAGAGAGAAAAATGAGAAAAGAGTATTTCATAGAATTGCTGTCAGCAGGGGACTCTAATGGCTCTGTAATTCACCAAGCATCTTCTGATTCTAATTTGGAAATAGTCAGTAATGTGATGTCTTTGACTTGTTATTTAATCTATACATATGTAATTGCTGATTGAAGGAAAATTTGAGTCTGAATGAGTAATTATAGAATTATAATGTGCTTTTATGATATTTCTGAAAAGTTTGTGAGTGTGCTCTTGGTTCTGTCTATCCAGGTTTAAATCCCAGCTGAACCATCTACAGGCTGTCTGATCTTGGGCAAGTCATTTAATTCCTCTAAAGTTTTTTTTCCCTCTGTACAATGAGGGTAATAATATGTGTCTAATAGAGGTGTGAGTAGGATTAAATATGGTGATTCATGTAACATGCTTAGCAAAATCTGGTATATAGTAAGCACTTAATTATGTCAGGTGCTACTTCTGCTATTGCTATTATAACTAATAAGACCTCTACTATTTTCAATAAGTTTTATATTGCACTTTAAAAGTTAATCACAACATGAGCAAAAAAGGTAGAAATAGGTGTAATAATTTATGTGATATAGGATGTATTAGTTCATTTTTGTTGCTTATGACAGAATACCTGAAACTGGGTACTTTATGAAAAAATAAAATTTATTTCTTACAATTTTGGAGGCTGGGAAGTTCAAAGTCTTGGAACACATCTGATGAGGGCCTTCTTGTTGATGGTAAGTCTCTACAGCAACACAGTGTCACATGGTGAGAATGAGCTGAGCAAAAGTGAGTTAACCTACTCACTTGCTCTCCTTATATAGCCATCAGAACAACACCTATTACCCCATGATTGGATCAGTCCATTCACTAGGGCAAAGTCCTCACAATCTAATCACCTCTTAAAGGCTCCACCTTTCAAATAATTGGATTTTCTACTCTCTTAACACTGTTACAATGAAGATTAAGTTTCCAGTGCAGGAGCTTTGGGGGGATAAAATTGACCTATAGCATAGGGTTACTATAAATTTTTTTTGGCTTAACAAGTTACGTGGAAATTGCAATTTTTATATGGGAAAATCTTAACGAGTTTTATTGATTTTCAAGACAAATGATTTCACTTTCCTTCTAATTTTGTTCTTCTGCTTTCCTTATTCTATTTGCAATTTACTATATCCTACATTCATTCTTAGTTGGCATTTTACTTTACTATGGAACACCATTTCCTTTTAATTTATCCAGAAAAGTGTTGCTTCCTAAATTTATATCTTTCTGCTCTGGCTTTATATGAAATAACAGGAGACATAGGGAATGCATAGTATTTTGAAAAGACCTAGAAATTGTTCTTCCCCTTTCCATTTCCCTCACCAGGTGCTTATAAGTTTATACTGTTTGATATATCTCCATAGCAAGTTAGTCTTTCAGAAGGGAAGATTTGCATTCATTATTTACCTTGATTGATAGTGGTTAATATATTTTGGAAAATGGATTATACAGAGCTGATTGTAATAAAAATTTTTTTGAACAATAAGAAGGCAAAGTAAAAGTACTACCATTAAGCTTTTTTACCACATAAAGTCATAATATGTTGCTATAAAAAAATGCTTTGCACATTAATTGTATAAGGCTCATATAACCTATGCATGTAAACACATAAAAATACATGTAGTGCAATATTATATGGTGTATCATAAATGTGATCTAAAACTAACATGCCATCTATAACATACACAAAACATTTAATGAATAACTTTGCTTACTCCCACAAAACTTAATTAAAGGAGGTTTTGCTTGTTTCTCTGTTTTTGTAATGATGTGGATTCCCTTGTTCTCTTAAAAACCACAAAAATTTTCACTATAAAATTCCCTCAAATAGTTTCCTGAATGCAATCATTTCATTGACTAGACTGCTGTACTTTGTAAAAGCTCCCTGAACTTCTTCACTACCCTTTGGTTTGGCACTTGATGATGGACTGTCTGAAAGGCATAGTATTCATTTAATTTATCTAGAGTTAAGGATAAAATTACACAATAAAGCTTTACTATTGAAAAATAGGTTTTTAAAAATTAAAGTAGGCTTTAGACAATATTTGGTAAAAGAGTTTCTTTTATTTGGTTAAGAGCACAGACTCTGGAGCTAAGTTTTAATCCTAGCCTCTCTACTTACTATCTGTGTGATCTTGTTACTTAACCTCTCTGTGCTTCTGTTTTGTTGTTTTGTGTGTGTGGTGTTTTTTGTTTGTTTTTGTTTGTTTTTGTCATTTCTTGTTCAAGAATAATTATCAGTTTCTGCTATTCTCAAAAACTTACAAATTCTAATGCATTATTTTTTTCTGGACTAATATTTCAAGTGAAATATTCAAGGTTAACCTGCTAAAATATACACAAGTACAGTATACAGCAACTTACATATAGCACTTGCTATATCCTAGGCAGTATTCCAAGTGTCTTGTATACATTAACTCATTAAATTCTTACAACCAGTAAATGAAATAAATACCATTATTGTCCTTATTTTATCATTGTAGAAAATGAAGCGCAGAGAGGTTAAGTAACAAGAAGTCTGACAGGGGAAGAAGAAGGAGTCAGAGACCATGCAGCTTGACACTGACGAGTCTGAATGTTACTATGAACTAAACTATTCATAAGCTAGCTATGTAATCTGAAACTGGGCATATGATAACATCTCTGCACCTTAGTTTCCTCCTTTACATAGGGAGAATTGAACTGAAGCACCTCTATCATCTTAGGACTAATAGTAAGTTATGTGGTAAGTGCATTGAATTAACAAAGATGTGAAGGAATAGAGTTCCTGCACAAATGCCCCTTTTACTTGATTTCTCTCCAATCGCTTCTACAGAACAGTGTCCCAAAGTCCAGCAAGTGTATTTTGCCTCAAAGTCTACATTGTCCGGTGTTATACCAGCTTTTTTTTGGCTAGTATCTGCCCAATGTATATCTTTCTGTCCTTTTACTTTCAAATTTTCTACAGCCGTATATTTAAGGCTTATTTGTTATTTTTGGCATTTTTGAAATCTAGTCTGATAATCTTTTGTTTTTAATCAGAGTATTTATTTACATTTAATATAATTACTGATATATTTGTGTTTGAATATACTGTTTTGCTATTTTCTATTTGTTCTGCCCATTTTATGTTACTTGTTTCTTCCTTTTCTTGTCTTACTTTAGTTTGATTATTTTTTTCTTATGCTATCCCTTCTCTTACCTCGCACCATTAGCTTGTTGTATTTTTATTGTTCTTTTCATGGTTACCCAAGAGGTTACACCACCTATCCTTAATTTACTAAAGTATGATATAACGTAGTACTATTATCACTTCCATCGCTATGAAATAACCTTCCACTTTAATGCATTTAAAATAATACTTTTGAAAAGAAGAATCTTTTGATAATAATAGCTTCCAATACATTTGTTTACATATATCTGGGGATGATGAACAAAAGAGTTTCTTTGGCTATTCAGATAGGGCCACCAGTTACATGTACGTCAACTAGATGTTTATGAAGTATAAGACTATACTTTTTTTTTTTAAAGACTCCTTTTTTTAAACTTTAATAATTAAAAGATTGATTTTTTGTGGCACCATGGATTTGTGGGGAAATGGGGGAAAAAAGCTATCACTATGGCCATTATTCTTCATTCCCCTATGAACTGAAATATTTCTTAGATCAGATGGACATAGGTTGGGGCTGTCGAGTCATAGAGATGACAGGGATGATGGCCATGTGTATGTTGCATTCTTATCCTGAAATACCTGTTATGTGGCACAGTCTGTGGAGATGGCATTGTCTTGTTAGGATGTTGTTTTAGAGGTGCTAGAGATGAGGCAAATTAAGAGGAAAAGTGCTGAAATTAAATTCCCTGTTTATGGCTATACTCTTGGACAAATGACTTTACCTTTGTAAAAGGAAGGTTTTCCTATATACCTCTTGTATTAGTCCATTTTGTGTTACTTATAACAAAATACACGGAACTGGGTAAGTAGAAAGAAAAATAAAATTTATTGCTTACAGTTTCTAAGGCTGGGAAGTCAAAAGTCGATCTGGTGGTGGTGACAGTGACCCAGGGGTCTCACATTGCAAGATGGTGGAAGCAGAGAGAGAGAGAGAGAGACAGAGACAGAGACAGACAGACAGACAGACTCGCCTCTTCTTTTAAAGCTCTCAGAACCATGCCCATGACCACCATTTTTAATCCATTCTCTACTGCATGGTCCTACAATCCAATCACCTCTTCAAGGCTCCACCTTTCAATTACCGTAATAGGATTCCCCACCCTCTTAACAGACACAGTAGGGGCTAAGATTCTTTTTTTTTTTTTTTTTTTTGTCGTTTTTTCGTGACCGGCACTCAGCCAGTGAGTGCACTGGTCAGTCCTATATAGGATCCGAACCCGCGGCGGGAGCGTTGCTGCGCTCCCAGCGCAGCACTCTACCAAGTGCGCCACGGGCTCGGCCCCAAGGGGCTAAGATTCTAATACATAAACTTGAGGGACACAATTCAACCTTCAGTGAGTTTTGGGGCACATAATTCAATCCACTACACCTCTTATATGATCTGTATGATCCTCTGGTTTACCTAAAGCCTTTGCTATATTAACACCAATAAACCATTCCTTTACTTCTAACATTTATTTACAGATTTGTAAGTCTAATCTAAATAAGCTACCTTCTTAATGACCATTTAAATCTTCGCTCTGAATTTGTCCATGGAGTTTTAATGTTTATTGACATGTCTTCTTGTGCTGTAGTCCTTAATTGGGAAGTACATCTTATAAGAGAATTATAGTCTCCAAGTAGGATAATTCCTGTGGTTTAAAAATTGCCACAAAGGAATTCACTGGCATTAGAAACCAAAACAGATTTATTTCTCAATCCTTGTCCCAGAGGCTCTAAAATGCTGCTGTAAACACAGAACATTCCTATAGTTACCCAGATTTATTTTCAGGTTAATTGGTTATTTAGAATTTTCTTGAAAACCATTAATTCATATACTCAGAAAGTACATGTAGACTGGGCCATCAAAATGATGTAAAAAGTAGAATGTCCTTTTCATTAAATGTCTGGTAGGGTACTATACCTAGAGACTTGTGGTTAGTTTTCCCAAATTGATGATTTGCTATTTTTTGGAACTTTTAAAATTAAAAACAATTAATATATATATATTTTATTATGCAACTAGTCAATTTCATTGAAATAGAAGAGTTAGAAAGCATGGAAAAGTATAAAAGTTTATTTTGAATTAGATGGTTTACCCTGATTATTTAAAGACTAAGTTCACATTTTTTCCTAAGGCACTTTTTATTTGTAATATCACTAAAATTTAAGTTCCTTTTAAGTTCCTGTTAGAACTCTAATAAGAAAAGGCAGCCAGAAAAATAGGAAATATTTCGTCTTCAGGACTTTCTGCAAGATATTATTATTGAATACTTTATTTTATTTACTATTAGAATTTTTATTCTAATAACTAAAAAAGAAACTTTAGTGTACCTATTTGAATTTATGTATTTTAATTCTTTAAAAATGTATAATCCACTTTGGCCTGTTACATAAATAAAACCAATTATATATTTAAGTAAAAAATTAAGTGTTTATATCTAGGGACCTGACTAGGCAGCAGCTCTTTAAGTAAAATGTAACTAGGAGTTTTAGGTAACTTATAAGTTGAATATATTACAATACCGCAGTATTGTAGGAAGGATTAGTTCCACACTAATTTGGTTTTGTTTTGATTTTTTCTTGGACATGACCTTTTTGGAATAATTGGACAACTATTAGGCAGACAAAAATAGTGTCATATAAAAGCTAAGTAGAAATTGTATTTGTTCTGCAAAAGAGACTTCAAGATAAGTCCCTTAGCCTGAAGTATCCACTGACTAAAACTAATAATGAATTAAAGAAACTAAATTTATTTGCAATTGAGAAGAGGAGAGAAAACAGATGTGATAGTTGTTTTCAAAACTCCTTTAGAGCTATAAAGTAGAAGAGCAGTAATAGCAAAGGACAGAAGTTTCAGGTAGGCAAAATTTGGCTTACCACAAAGAACCACCTGTATGTGAGTCCATAGAAGTACTCAAATATAGATTGATGTTGTGTGATTGACTTCACTAGAGGGATGTGGGGCTGCAATGATCTAAGATTTATTGTGACTTTAAGATTCTGAGATCTTTCTCCGGTACTTATACATTGAGCTGCTTTAATGATGGGCAATGTAATATTATCCAAAAAATTTCTATAATATTTTATACTTTCTGTGGGTAACCCTGCAGGAATATGACTTAACTAATGAAGTAGGTTCAGTTCCAGGCTATTCTGCTTCCACAGCCAGATGCCCCTGTGGAGGGAATGATGTGCATGCCTGGAACAACCATCACAGCATCTCTGATTGTTTGGTGGTCAGTGTACTTAGAGCATCTCTCTAGACTGATTTCAGGTGTAATATAATCTTGTTTAGTATTTCTAATTGCTTGTCTTGTTGTTGGAATAATTGAAAAATTAAACATAAGTATTTTACCTCAGAGTTTGTTCCTCTGAATGAAGTAGAGTTTCTTTTAAATACCTCAAAGATTTAATTTTCAAGAATGCTGGCATTATTCATGTTACTAAACAACTAGAAAGGATTGATTAAGCCTTTTTGTTTAATTATAACATTTTTAACACCAATTGTAATATTAATATTAGAGGTACCTGCAGGGGCTTCTCTCCCTTCTATATATGTGTACAAAGGGGTATGTATGTGTATGTGGGTATATTATGTTTTAACTGTTGGCAAATATTTTACATTTTTTTTATACATTTTAAAAGTAAAATTGTAAAGTTAGGTACCTAGCTTCTGAAAAGAAAGTTACCCTGTCTTGTTTCTTAGTTAGACGAGTAGTATATCATTTAAATATAAGGGTTTATTATTAATTTATTGTCCATTCATGGGATGTCTTTTTTTAAAATCAAAGTTTTAAACATTTTAAGTCATTGTAGTTTTATCTTAAAGTAAGATTTGAAACTAGTCAGTCAAGGATGATATAATTGAAATTAATTCGGAAAACTCAGGCTTTAGGTTTTCCTGAACCACTTTACACTGCCATGATTATTGCCATAACAAGCTTTAATTTGGTGTCACTTTGAATTTAGGCTGTGATATCAAACTGTGCTAAAAGATATTCTCTGGTGACTAGAACTATTCAGCACAGCTGTTGCTGTACCTGTGAGAAGATTATAAAAAACTGCCAGCAAAAAGGAGTCTGATATGCTTTTAAATTATTACTGTATTAGTTGCTGCTTATATGTGTAGAGGTTGAGCCTAGTTGTGGATTTCCCTTTTGGTTTTTTTTTTTTTGCTTTTTTAAAAGCATATTCCTGATTTAATTCTGTATAACAAAGTAAATTTGGCATGATGATACCGTCAGTGAAGGCTCTCAGTATAGGAGAACAATTGGGTGTTTAAAGAAAATTACTAGTTCGATTCTGTATTTTATTTTGCTTTGTAATACCATGGAGGCATGGAGGATTTCTCCTAATATGTATGTATATATGTATATATATTTGATATACGTGGGTGCTTAAAAAATTCATGGAAAAATGGAATGAAAAAATAATGTGACAGAACTTTTTGAAGACCCCCTTATATATACATATATTGATATATATCATATATGCATATATACACATTGATATGTATACATACATATACTCCTGTGTAAATGATTCTTAAAATACTTACCTGAAAGTAGTAAACCCCTCCGCCCCCATTGCCAGTCTGCTTTGCTAAACTTTCATATGGAATAAGACTCAGAATGCAAATGAAGAGCAGATGTAAATTTGTAAGTGATAGAATTATTTTATATTTTGATTGTGGTAGTGGTTACACTATGTTTTTATCAGACTTCATAGAAATATATATATACCACAAAAGAGTGAATTTTATTGTATGTAATTTAAAAAGAAAAAGAAAATTTTAAAACACAGCCATCCTTTTTTTCTCACAAAATTCATTAGATATTATTAAAGATACTTGGTGCTCTTCCGTCCCTCTCTTTTGTTCTAAGACCCAAATTAGTAACATCTAAGTGGAATCCATACCCGCTCCTCGCTGATCCAGAAGGGTTTCAGAAGACTTTGATATTTGAGCCTTAAATTTAGCTTTCCTTTTTAGTCAGATTAAGAAGGAAGTTGAGTACATTGGCAGGAAACATCTCCTTTCTAAAATGTGAGATGCTATAAATTTAAGGCTTAGTTGCCCAAATTTATTTAATCATTTTACCAGGATTTTCAATAAAATGTGTATTTACTTTGTATCATCATATTAACATAACTCCCGATTTTCCTTGCCCCGCCAGACCCTGGCAACCACCATTCCACTCTTTGATTCAGTGAACTTGACTGTTTTAGCTACTTCACAGGGATAGAATCATGCAGTACTTAGTCTTTCTATATCCATTCATCTGTCCATGGACATTTAGGTTGTTTTCATATCTTGGTTGTTGTGAACAGTGCTGCAATATACATGGGAGTACTTATATCTCTTTGAGATCCTGATTTTAATTCTTTTGGATAAATACCTAGACGTAGTATTGCTAGATCATATAGTAGCTCTGTTTTTAATTTTTAGAGTAATCTTCATACTGTTTTCCATTATGGCTGCACTATTTTGCATTCCCACCAACAGTGTACAAGGGTTTCAATTTCTTCACATCCTCGCCAACACTTATCTTTTGTTTTTTGGTAATAGCTATACTGACAGGTATAAGATGATAGCTTATTATTGTTTTGATTTGCATTTCCCTGATGATTAGTGAATTTTCATATACTTGTTGACCAATTGTACGTCTTCTTTGGAGAAATATCAGTTCAAGTCCTTAGTCCAAGTTTTAATTAGGTTATTAGTTTTGGGGGATGTGTGTGTGTGTTTTGCTATTGAGTTGTAGGAGTTCCTTATATATTTTGGAGATTAACCTCTTATTAGATATATGGTTGCAAGTATTTTCTCCCATTCCATAGGTTGCCTTTTATCTCTTGATTATTTCCTATGCTGTGCTTTTTAATTTGATTTAGTCCCATTTGTTTATTTTTGCTTTTGTTGCCTTTGTTTTTGTTGATATATCCATCAAATTATTGCTAAATCAGTGTTGTTGAGCTTTCTCTCTGTTTTCTTCTAGAAGTTTTACAGCTTCAGGTCTTATGTTTAAGTCTTTAATTCATTTTGAGTTGATTTTTGTATATGGTATAAGATAAGGGTCAAATTTCATTCTTTAGCATCTGGATAACCAGTTTTCCCACCACTATTTGTAGAAGAGACTATTTTTTTATTTTCTTTTTTTTTTTTTTCCACTTAATAGTATATTCTGAAGTTCATTTTTTTTTTTAAATTTTATTTTATCGATATACATTGTGGCTGATTATTGCTCCCCATCACCAAAACCTCCCTCCCTTCTCCCTCCCCCCATCCCCCCCCAAAATGTCCTTTCTGTTTCCTTGTCGTATCAACTTCAAGTAATTGTGGTTGTTATATCTTTATCTTCTCCCCCCCCCCCGGTTTTGTGTGTGTGTGTGTGTGTGAATTTATATATTAATTTTTAGCTCCCACCAATAAGTGAGAACATGTGGTATTTCTCTTTCTGTGCCTGACTTGTTTCACTTAATATAATTCTCTCAAGGTCCATCCATGTTGTTGCAAATGGCAGTATTTCATTCGTTTTTATAGCTGAGTAGTATTCCATTGTGTAGATGTACCACATTTTCCGTATCCACTCATCTGATGATGGACATTTGGGCTGGTTCCAACTCTTGGCTATTGTAAAGAGTGCTGCGATGAACGTTGGGGAACAGGTATACCTTCGACTTGATGATTTCCATTCCTCTGGGTATATTCCCAACAGTGGGATAGCTGGGTCGTATGGCAGATCTATCTGCAATTGTTTGAGGAACCTCCATACCATTTTCCATAGAGGCTGCACCATTTTGCAGTCCCACCAACAATGTATGAGAGTTCCTTTTTCTCCGCAACCTCACCAGCATTTATCGTTCAGAGTCTTTTGGATTTTAGCCATCCTAACTGGGGTTAGATGGTATCTCAGTGTGGTTTTGATTTGCATTTCCCGGATGCTGAGTGATGTTGAGCATTTTTTCATATGTCTGTTGGCCATTTGTATATCTTCCTTAGAGAAATGCCTACTTAGCTCTTTTGCCCATTTTTTAATTGGGTTGCTTGTTTTCTTCTTGTAAAGTTGTTTGAGTTCCTTATATATTCTGGATATTAATCCTTTGTCAGATATATATTTTGCAAATATTTTCTCCCACTCTGTTGGTTGTCTTTTAACTCTGTTAATTGTTTCTTTTGCTGTGCAGAAGCTTTTTAGTTTGATATAATCCCATTTGTTTATTTTTCCTTTGGTTGCCCGTGCAAAGACATTTTTCTCAGATATGGAAAAAACTATCCAGTCATTTATATGGAACAATAAAAGACCGCGCATAGCCAAAGCAATGCTGAGCAAAAAAAATAAAGCTGGAGGCATAACACTACCTGACCTTAAGCTATACTACAAAGCTATAATAACCAAAACAGTATGGTACTGGCATAAAAACAGACACACTGACCAATGGAATAGAATAGAGAATCCAGAAATCAACCCACACACTTACTGCCATCTGATATTTGACAAAGGTACCAAGCCTATTCACTGGGGAAGGGACTGCCTCTTCAGCAAATGGTGCTGGGATAACTGGATATCCATATGCAGGAGAATGAAACTAGATCCATACCTCTCACCGTATACTAAAATCAACTCAAAATGGATTAAGGATTTAAATATACACCCTGAAACAATAAAACTTCTTAAAGAAAACATAGGAGACTTAAGGAAATAGGACTGGGCACAGACTTCATGGAGACTATTTTTTTCTTATTGTACTTTCTTGGCACCCTTGTTGGAAATCAGTTGACCCTATATGTGTGATTTATTTTGGGTGTTCTATTCTGTTCCATCGGCCTGTGTGTCTGTCTTTATGCCAGCACCATACTGTTATTTATAGTGTCCTTCAAAGAAATTCTTACTTCTGATGGAGTCCAATTTATCAACTATTTTTTCTTTTGATGATGTATATAAGGATGCCTTGTGTGAACCAAGGCCACAGATATTTTTTCCTGTGTTTCTCTAGAAAGCTTTTATAATTTGTTTTACATTTTGTTCTATGGTCTACTTTGATTTTATATATGGTCCAAGGTTTGGATAGGGTTTTTGTTTTGTTTTGTATTTTTGGCGTATGATTATCTAATTAATCTTTTCTCCTTTGAATTGTATTTTCATCTTCATCGAAAAATATTATATAGTGTGGATCCTCGAATCTGTCACATTGATCTGTTCTTTTTCCCCTACTATGTTGTATTGATTGCTGGGCTTTATAATAAGTCTTGAAATCAGGTGGTGTGAAACCTCCAACTCTGATGTTCTTTTTTGAATTGTTTTGGGTATTCTACTTATTTTCCATACTCTAGTTTTGATTTCTACAAAACAATCCTGTTGGGATATTAATTGTAATTGTGTTGAGTAGTCCTCCCCTTCATGAATACTGTATATCTCTCTGTTTACTTAAGTCTTTTAAAATTTCTTTTAATAGTGGTTTGTAGTTTTCAGAACACAGATGATATGCATATTTTGTTAATATGTACCGAAATATTTTAATGATTTTTGTGTTATAGTAAGTAGTACTTTTTAAATTTCATTATCCAATTGTTAATTGCCCATATATAGAAATATTGATTATCTACCTTATTAATCTCACTTTTTTAGTTCTATTAGCTTTTTTGTAATTTCTTTTGGAATTTTTATGTAGACAATGATATCTTTTAGGATTCAAAAAAAAAGTATACTGCTTTGGTTTATTCATGAGTTCCTTAGGACATGGATTTGTTGTACAAATCATATGTATGGTCCTTATGGTTTGTTTGGTTTGGTTTCTGCTTGGTTGTTTTTATCATTAATAATTTGGTATCAGGAACCAACTTAATCAATTATCTTATGTAAAATGCTCTACTCTTGCATAGTTATTATATATGTTTCCATGAAAAACAGCATATAGGAAGGGAATGTTTCTTATAGTGCTCTGTTAATGGGATTTGAAAGAATTTGTATCTATGGTAGGCAATTATGATAAATGATAAAAATGGAAAATACCTTTTTCTAGAATTATACTTTTTGTACTGTTTAGTCATTATTGTTATATAAGTTTAAAAATGCCTAAGTATTATAATCACGATCAAGGCTGCCTTCATATTTTATGTGACTTTTTAAAAGTTGGACATTGCTTTAGTAAGTCCTCAACAACTTAAAAACTAATGGCTAATTTGAGCAGATTATGATTAATGAGAGGCATTTACAGTATATAATTGCTGTCTCGATGCAGTTCTACTCTGCAGTGCTTTATTGATTTCCTTCCTTCTGCATTGCCACAACTCAAGATTTCTTCTTAGTAATACAGGGTAATTGAAAACAAAACATAGGTGATTCTAGCTTTTTTTTTTTGGCCCCAATCCCCAAATTTTCTTACATTTAGTATTTAGTAGAAGAGATTATTTACCTAATAGTTTTGCTTTCCTGTTTATGTCTTTTATAAACACTATTTTTGTGTGTGGGGGGATATATATAAGTGTACTGTATTATACACTTGAAATTTACTGAAAGAGTCGGTCTTAACTGTTCTCATGAAGTGTGATGGATGTTAATTAGCTTGGTAGTGGTAATCATTTCATAAAGTATATGTATGTTAAAACATCACGTGTATACCTTAAATATATACAATTTTTATTTGTCAATTATACCTCAATAAAGCTGGAAAAAATATTGTTACTCATTAGCATACTTAGTGAAACAGAACTTACTTATGAAACATAATTTCATAGTCAAATCTGTGTACCTTTATAAAATCTAGGAATATATAAGAATATTCTTTGGCTTTCCAGTGTTGCTTCTCTTTGGATGGAGTGTGAAGAGAGTAGAGTAAGGGACAGTAAGGGTGGAAGAATATGCACTGTGGTGGCTTTCTATTCATACTTATCTAGAATAATACTTCTGCTACTTACATTGCTGTAATACCTACTTTCCCTAGGTTCTTTCAAAGATTATTTTTCCTTTTTTCAGCAGGAAAACTTAAGCAGTGACTGCCTTTTTTCCCCCCTTCTTTGGCAGTGCAGAGTTTATAGCCACAGCTCTGTTTCTATCTAAATAGAGAGCAAGGCAGTTGAATAAAAAGGGTTTCTGATTGTTAATTTAGGGGCTCGATGTTCTAAGACCCTTCAACATACTCTCAAATTTTTGAGGGGGGTGGGATTGAATGTCTTTATTAAATAAATGAGAAAATGGCACACAATTCAGCAGCAATAATTTTGGAAGGAGTCAGGACAAGTTGTAGGGTCAGAATGTATATGTTCATTTTATGGTCTCAAGGTAGCTGAAGCACTGCCCAAGGCCCATTGATCAGTATTATGTATTGCAAATGCAGTAGGGCAAGACTGAAATACTAAGGATCAAACCTATGCCTTTTAGAAGACTGAATCAAAACCTTACAAATTCTCATAATAGTCAGCAAGATTGCATCTTAAGATTTGAAGTCTAACTTTCCTCAGGTAGAGTTTTCAACCCACAGTTAGAAGCAAAGTTGTAAAGTGAGTAGGCTTGAATGAATGCCCTTTTGAAAAAGGAAGAACTTAGCTATTTCTGAATGATTCAACATTTTCCCCTATTTTCATTTTCCATAATGTATTATTTCCTTTTGTTTTATATTGTTAACTACCCCCAATTTCTCTGAGAAAATGAGTGTATTACAAGAAGGAGCAGGACCAAAGAAGCCAAAAAAAAAACCATGTCTTACTACCTTAGACTTTTAGAAATCCTACTCTTCTATAGCAAATAATCTTAAATTAAAACTTCTAAGATTTTCATCAACTCTTGAAGAAATATTTGTGTTTAATGGCCTGGAGCAGGAAATTAGGAAGGTTTCAACAATCTCTGAAGCTGATTAAAGTGAAGTAAAAAATTAGTCTTCCATACATTTTGCACTATTGTACTACTCTCTGGTGCTCCCATCAGGCCTGTTTTCTGGAGTAAGTATTTGGTGAAAAAAGAAGGAATCCCTGTAACCCATTACTCCATTACTTGAACCTTTTCTAGCTTGAGGACTTTTGGGTGAAACAGAATACTTAGATAGACAGATACATACATACATACATACGCAGGTACATGCATACGTAAGTACATACAGACAACTCAACTCTGTCAGATTCATCAGCACCACCAACACAATAGAGGAACAAGAACAGGATTAAAATGGAAAGGGGTAAAAAGGAAGGGACTTGAAAGGGAAGACAGTGAGGGCAAGGTGGTGGGAGAGAGAAGTCTTGGCATTAGACCAAGTCCAATTCGGAGGAGTAGATGCTGGCAATAGGAGTTCTCCAGAACATGAAAGTGCTGTACTCAAGGAGAGCATCACCTTCAGGGTTTTTCTCCTGCTCTGCTCCAGTTGCTTGCTTGGTCATTTTGCCAGTGATGCTGTCCTTGATCTTGTAGGTGGATGTATCTGACAGACCCGTGCCTTTTCAGCTCTGACAGATCCAGGTCTGGGATGGGCATTCTCCAGAAAAAGAAAGGAGCTGTATTGGCTATTCATAGGGTCCCTCACAGCTTCCTGCTATCAGTGAATTACTAATGTGTTCCAAAGATGGAGGGAGTACCTCAGGGGCCCCAGGGTCTGCTCTGGGCTGGAGAGAAAGAAAGATGTTAGGGCTTTGACGGCTTTGTCTTCTCACTCCCTCTCCCTCTTCAGTGACTGAATCTGTCTGATATTCCTGAAATTTTAGCACAACCCTTTTTTTTTTAATTGGAAATAACATAAGAATCTAGAAGCAGCATGACTCCTTTTTTCCCTCTAACCAAATAAAAATGTTATGCAATTAACCATGGCACATAGTAAAAGGCTCACTTAATGTTATTCTCTATTCTGTTATTTAATGTAGTTTATTAAACTTTTATTTTTCAGGGGAAATAATCTTTTTTTTTTCAGTTGCTGATTATGGGGATTATATTGCATATGTTGAAATCACAAAATAATTGAATAAAATTGAATATCAGTTTATTCAAGATAGTTTTGCTTTCTTTGATATGTAAATCAAAAACTTATTTAATAATTTTAGGTTAGTATGGATAAATGAAACTAGACTTCTGATGACTTATGCAATACTATATCAGAATAGATTCTTTTTTGTGAAGTCACCTCTTTTTACAGTCTTTTGTTTTAGGTTTACCTTAAGAATTTGCTTTATATAAAGAAATTTTTATTGATGTACTGACTTGCATATATAAAATGCTGAATTATTACTATTGTAATGTGTATAAAAATGAAGGTTACATTTTAGAAATGTGGTTAAATGATATTTTGATAAGAAGACAAATTAATTATAAAGTTCAGTAACTCAGAATTTAAGATAGAAATATATTACTAGTTTGCAGTTCATTTCCATTATTTGTTTCTTATAACATTATAAATATACTTTAAAAACATCTTCCTAAGCGTGCTGAGTTTCTTGGATGTTCCTCTGATAATTCTATGCATGATGACACTGTTTATTGGACCAGATGTTGTGTTCTGACAAGCCACAGTAAATATAGATAGTAGTATTAATTACCACTTTGTAGAATTAATATTTTTGCTTTGACCATAGTTAGGTCTGGAGCCTTCTGTCAAAGAGATAGGAAAGGATGTAACACATCTTGAAAGAGATAGAAAGCAAAGTACAAGTTGAACCAACCTTTTGTGTTCAAATATGCAAGTGGTTCTGATTTCCTAAGGAATAAAAGTATACCACTATAATCAGAAAGTCATGCGAGTTAGAAAAGGTATAGTTCAATCTTAAACATGGATTTCTGATACAGGTTTGGTTTAGATATGCAAAATTGTTCTGTGTCCCAGAACAAAGTTCATGAACATTTACAGAAATGTGAAAATATCCAGCACCCAACAAAGTAAAATTCATAATGTCTGGCTGTAATCAAACATTACCAGGCAATGCAAAGAAGCAGGAAAATCTGACCCATGATGAGGAGAAAAAGGAATCAGAAACAATCTGTAACAGCCACAGATATTAGAATCATCAGAAAAAGGACTTTAAAACAGTTGTTATAATGTTCTGTATATTCAAAAATTAGAAGAAAAAGGGAACATGTTATGTAGAAATATGAAATGTATAGGAATAATTGAATCAAACAGCTAGAGATGAAAAATACACTGGATGGAATTAATGGCAGATTAGACACTGCAGAAGCAAAGATTAGTAAATTTGCAGACATAGTGATAGCAACTGTCCAAAATGAAACACAGAGAGAAAAAAATGACTAAAAAAAAAAAAAAAGAATAAAGCAGCAGTGAGTTTTGGGACATCTTCAAGCAGCCAAATATACTTGGAATTGGAATCACCCAAAGGAGAGGAGAGAGATGGAGAGGACAGAAAAAATATTTACAGAAACCATTGCCAAAAGTTTTCAAATTTGATGAAAACTATATATTTGGAGATCTAAGAATATTAAATAACCTAAGCTCAAAAATATGAAGAAAAAACACACCAGTACATATGATAATCAAATTGTTCAAAACTAGTGACAAGGAGGAAATCTTAAAAGCAGGAATGTCACATTATATAGAGAACAAGGAAGAGGATAAGGATTTCAGCAAATTTCTTGTCAAAAGCAATGTAAGTGAGAAGACAGTGGGAAAACATCTTTAAAGTACTGAAGAAACAAACAAAATCAACCTAGAATTCTCAAGAGATAAATAGTGGCTAGTCCATGAAGACTATTTTTATTCACCTTAAGGAATGCCAGAGTTTCAAAAACCAGGTTATAAAGGAAGAGGAACATGAAAGTGAGACTAGAAAGGATGAATCAGAGGTAAGAAAAAACCCCAGAGAATTTGTTACTTTTGAATTTATATGGAGCTTTTATATAGAGCTTAATATGGACCAGGCACTGGTATAAGCAGTTTTGCATGTATTAATTTAATTTTCACAACTATCTTTTGGGCTAGATATCATTATATCCCAATTTTACAGATGAGAAAAATAAGGTAGTGAGAAATTAAGTGACTTTCCCAAGAAAATGCATAGCTAGTGAGAACATCAGGACTTGAACTCATGCAGTTTGACAGTAGAATTTGCTCTTGACAGCACACCATGCTGCTTTGGGGGCAAAATCTGATAGGAGTAGAATGAGGAATAAATGAGAGAAGAGAAATGTGGACCATTTTTTTCATGAAACTTGGCTATGAAAAATACAGTAGGGGCAGAAGGAGAGTACTATTTGACATTTAGGAAGGCTTCCTTAAGATAAGCAAGTCCTAAATAAATTTAAATGTTGATGGGAACAAGCAAGTAATGAGAGCAGTTGAAGAGACATAAGAGAGGGAGAGAGAGAAGCAATAAAAAGATAACGTCTGAGCTGTGCTGAAAAGGCAGTAGAGAATAAGATTTATAGCATAAGTAAGTAAAGGGGCTCTAGGAGCAGAAAGACCTCTTTCACCGTCACAGTGTGGAAGGAAGAGAGCATGGATGTGGACACGTATAACTTTGTAGGTTTCCAGCCATCCCAACTCCTTCAATCTTAGTATCTCTCTCTCTTTCATAAATTTGAAACAGGGATGAAAATCCTCTCTGGGTCAGCAAGCTATTATTCATTTAACTTGCACTTATCTTGGCTAAAGAGGGGAGGGACAAGTATCCTTCTACATTGCCACTGAAATACAGGTTTCTAAGCTGAGGAAGTCTTTCTGGTACCCTTCTAGTGTGAAGGATTTTCTACCACTTTTGAAGATTCTTATTTGCAATTACCAGTGGAAATGAACATACTCTTTAGTATCATGTGCTGGAGTAAATTGACTTTGAAATATATTTTAAGAAAAAGAGAAATTAAAATACTAAACATGTGAAGAGAATTAGAAAACTAGAACTTACTTAGGGTATGTTAAATGAAAAAGTCACTTTACAAACTGATATAGATTGCACATTAATCTCATTTTTATTTAAAAGATTTATATAAAAGTGTTAACAGTAGTTTCTGAATGGTGAGGTTACACTTGATTTTTTTTTTTTTTTTTTTACTGGTTCTTACATGTTTTCTAACTTTTTGTACAATGAACATGTGTTCTTGTGTTATTAATAAAACCGACTAGTAAGTAGACTGGGATGGAAACATAGAAGCCAAAGCTATTAGATTGTGAAGAGAATTTGGCAGGGTCAGGCAAAAATGAGGTGTCCTGGAAGATGCATAAGGAAAATGCTCATTGCTGGTTATCAAAGGAGTTGGAGAAATTTCTTGAGAATGCCACTAGGAACACTTTCAGTTTCTTTAGTTCCTTATATTTAACCAGAATTTGCAAGAGCTGGTATGTAAATAGTACCCAGAAACAGCTTCCCACAAAAATGACAAAAAGAGAAAATAGAATTATATAAATTATACTTAGGAACATTTGGAAATATTCCTCATTTCCAAATATTTGGATTTTTTAAATTTAGTTTATGGAGATGTTCTTAATTTTGTGACTAGTAGATAATGCTTTATGTTAGTGATTTATTTTTATTAGAAAAATTAAATTCAGTTATTTTGCTGTATGTAAAGCCTATATTTTAACATAGTATGAAAGTGGAAGGCTTTGTTTTGTAACAAGTCACATTGTGCCATAAAAAAAGGCGAACAGATTTTATTTTGGCAAAAATAAGTCAGAAATTACAGAAAGCAATCTTCTCAATGAAGTACTGTTATTAACCAGATGAAACTTAAAGTAGTTTTGCTGTGGTATTCTATTCCAACATCTGCACTCTGGTACTACCCAGATGCTCACTATAAAGTTCAATGGATCCTGACAAGCACTAAGTTGATTTCAGTGGCTGTACTATGTTAGGAGACATTGAAACAGAAGAGAAATCAGTTTTTACCAAATTTTATCTCTTAAATCAACATATTTTTATTTAAATTATCATCGTGAATGGTATTTATTCTCTCTGTAATGACCAAATCAGTTGCTGAGAGCAATCTCAAGATTAAAGCTTAGTATACAAACTACTGACTTGCTTATAAATTGTTATGCAAAACAAACAAACAGAAAACCAAAGCAAAAAGTCCAAAAAACCCTTGTTCTATTTGTCCTTTAAATATGAGTCAAATAGGCTAGTGATCCACTAATTATAACTAAAATATAATTTGTATGAGGAATTTTTATATAACCTTGTTAAAAAGAATTAAATCAATAAAGAGCTTCAGAAAAAGAATATATGTGAATGTACATAGTATTTTTTATGTAAAATGTAAAATTTTAGCCTGTGTATCAATTAAATATATAAATAATATATAAAATTAAATGTAATTATATACTTAAAATTATACATATATACACTGTGTATATACAAGAATGTATGTGCATATGATTTTATCCATCCCTTCCATTTATTAGTATGACCATGAACAATGGAATAATTTTGAATGAAAAAACTTCAGTCATAAGTAGATTTACAAAAAATTTCGTGTTAACGAAATTCAATATACTATGGAATTATTTCAAAAGGAAAGTGGTAGAAGTCACACTTCTTATTTAATAGCACACTAAAAAAATCTACACATTGTTAGGAGCAAAGTTCATTGGCTATAGATATGCAAGATATCCTAATATCTTAGGATGTAGATGTGCAAGATGTCCTAAGATCTTATTCATGTCTGATTTTTATCATTCTAGTTGATTTTAATCATAATGTAGACTGGAATCTGTTTTTGTTGCTTATGCAAGTACCCTCTTTTTAAAAAATTAATTAATGCATTTCCCATTTATTCAGGAAGTATCTAATGGCATTTGGGGGAGGGGAAACTTATTAGCTTCCTTCCTGAGTAATGCAGTTTTTATTTCTTTTTGAAACTGTGGTGTCAGCTAAAAACCAATGTTGGATGGAAGGAAGGAGTAATGAAAGAGGATGAGAGGGAGACAGGAAAGGATGGAGGGAGGTAAGGATGATAGGAAAGAATGAAAAAGGAAAGCAAAGTTAACTATATAAACATTTAGTTCAGTTGTATACAAATAAATAAATTGTAAAATATTCTGCTAATACAGCAAGCTCCTGTCATTGTCTCATTTCCATTCCCTGCTTCCCTGATGATACCAATCTTGTTCACATATAAATACACGAAGCAATATGTAGATTTTTGATGAAGGTGTTTGCTGTGTTTGGATGTGGTTTGTCCGCACCAGAACTCATGTGGAGGTTTGATCCCCAGTGTAGCAGTGTTGAGAGGTAGGGACTAGTGGGAGGTATTTGGATAATGGGGACAGATCCCTCATGAATAGATTAATGTCCTCCCTGGGAAGTGAGTGAGTTCTTGTTCTCAAGGAAATTGATTAGTTCTACAAGAGGAGGTTGTGAAAAGAGTCTGGCTTCCTGGGTTTCTCTCTTGCTTCCTCTCTCACCTTGTGATCTCTTTGCACACACCTGCTCCCCTTTTGTTTTCCACCATGAGTGGAAGCAGCCTGAGGCCCTTGCCAGCTGCAGCTTCCCAATCATGTACTTCTCTGCCTCCAGAATTGTGAGCCAAATAAACCTCTTTTCTTTATAAACTACCCAATTTCAGGTATTCTGTTATAGCAACACAAAACAGGCAATGTTTTGTTACTGAATTTATAAGTAATTGAAACATAAAGGAGAGTTATTTTAGTTATAAATTTTTCTGTTTTCATATGACTAATAGAAAATAACTAGTCATTTCTATAACTTTTTAAGTCTACTTCATTAGTGATATTTATTGATGTTATGAGTGAAGACAGTGTCCTGCCCAGACCTGGAGTTTGGGGGATGGCTAGTAGGGTAGTATGTGGAAAGGTGCTGGGGGAGTGCATCAATATCTTGCTGGGGAAAGAGAGCTTATGAGACTGAAAATACATGTTTCTTATAACCTTTTATATTAAAAACTATAGAGAGTAAAATTTCACAGAATCTTGGCTTAATAAAAGATAGAATGAAAAGGCCCTGCAGAGAGAGAGAGATTTTTAAAAGGCTGACAGACACTACCATGAGATATTAAAGTGACACTTCCTAATCCTTTTTTAGGAGTGTAAATGGTAACTGCTTGAGTAGTCTTTCCAAATTATTAAAATGCTACAAGTATTAGGTTGAGTCCACTCTGCATTTGTCAAAGATCAAGTGCTTGGCCCATTTTCACAACCTTGCTTTCAAATTTTGTTCTACATAAAGTGACGAAAAAGTGCAACCAGTATTTTGTCCCCTTTTCTGGAAGCTAGTGGGTAGGGGGATCTGAACCCTTGACCTTGGTATTGTAACACCACACTCTTAACTAACTGAGCTAACCAGCCAGCCCTTGACCAGTATTTTGGAAGGTCCTCCCCCACCTTCTTCTTGCCTTTCTAAAATAAACCCTTTTTCTGAAAGATTCTCCTGTTTATAGAATTTCTCAGCCTTTGTGATTTATGTAAATACTCAAGTTGTCCTAGAGAAAATAAAACATAAATGGTAGTTACAGAGACTTAGGGTCATGAGCGAAGGAATATGTATCACAAGCACATTTCATCATGGCTGAATTTGACCATATAATACATACATGAGGAAGATAAACTCGATATTTGCTCGATATCAAATCACTTAGTTTAAGTGACTCAAGGCCACATAGACAATTGATGACAGGGTTAGCATGAGAATTCATGTCTTCTCTTGTGGTTCTAGCAATCATGCAGGCTCATTATTATCATTTCCTGACCTGCTACCGGGCTCACAGTCCGCCTCCTGGCAGTATGTATCCTTCCTCAGAAGCTGTGACCTATTTTTAATTTTGCCTTTTTAGGTGATAATATTACATGCTGTGTTTTATGCATTGCTATGCAAATGGATGAAGAAGAATTTATAAATTCTGAACCAACTTCTCATTTTCATGCTCTTTAAAATTACTGAAAGTCTATCACAGTTTGAATCACAAATTAACTAAAAAATTAAACTATCCAAATCTCTATTTTGGTTCTACCACCGCCTCCTCACATGAACACCTTTCCATTATTTTCTGTAAATCTTGTTTTACTTTGTTTTGACTGTGTAAATATCTGGTTTCTTAAGGCAATTTCTGATTATGATTAAATATTAGGTTTACTCTGCTTCTTAAGTATTATTCTGAGTATATACTACATGAACTATGTCATATGAATTTGAGAACTACTGTTAAAAACATACTTTATAGACTCTTGTTTGCTTATGTATTTCTCTATACAAGAATTAAATATTTACACATTCACTTCCCCAGCTAATGTTATTAGCTTCATGCTACAAAACAAAATAAAGCTGTATCAAATTTTTTCCTACCCTCAAATGAGTGTAACTGGAAAGCAATGTGAAATGAGGTCACAAATATTTATAGTAGGCAGTTAGTGAAATGTGAGTTGATACACTTATAACTTTTACTATTTAATTAATTGTTTTCTGAAAATAGCCTGCTCCAAGTTCTTCGAAATTTTCTGAAACGTATAACTAGCATCAAACGTATAATTACTTTGGATATATTTAATAGTTATCAGCATCTTAAAAGAATAATCTAATGGGTATTTTTAAAAAGTACCAAGACAATGACATAAAAATAAGCATAAAATGTAATATTGTTTTTAGATTTTATAAAATATACATTTTTTAATTCTAGAAAATTTAATTTTATATTGTTTTCAGTGTTGAATTATAATTACTAAATCCTTTACTTGCTGAATAATTTAAAGAAGATTTGAGAACTTTCCTGGAAGAAATGCAGTTATATTTCTTTATGTAAATAAACACTTTTATGTAAATAACAAATATTTTTATTTTAACAAATAATAGAATATAAGTGGAAAATGCCCCCTATAGAAGCATTTGTTATTCAAGCTTTCCTATTGAAAAGAATGATTCTAGACCACCAGAATTTTATAGGTTAACTTTGTATAAAACCAGCATTTGCATTTCTAAAAGTTTTAAAATCATGAGTATACTAAAATTCCAAAAATGGATACCTAAGGTGCTTCACTTGAGGTAACGTTACAGTCATGTGTCACTTATGAGAATTGGTTCTGAGAAATGCATTGTTAGGTGATTTTGTCATTGTGGGAACATTGGAGTGAACTTAACACAAACCTAAATAGTGTAGCCTACTACTCACCTAGGCTATGTGTTACAGCCTACAGCTCGTAGTCTACAAACCTATAACAGCATGTTAATGTACTGAATACTCTAGGCAGTTGTAACACAATGGTCAGTATTTGTGTGCCTAAACATATCAAACATAGAAAAGGCACAGTAAAAATACCATGTGACATCTTATGGGACCACCATTGTATATGCTATTCCTCCTTGACTGAAATGGTGTTATGTGGTGCATGCCTATAATTTAGGAAACCTGTGTTTATGCATATGAGAGTACTTCGAAAAGTTCTTGGAAAAGCAGAATTAAAAGGTAATACAAATCTTTCCGTGAACTTTTTGAAGTACGCTCATATGTTAACTATCTTCTGAATATAAAACTATCAAATGTATTGTTATGAAGCAGATATATATACTTAAGAAAAATAAGGCCTTGCTTTTCTAATTCCTGAAACCATTATATATTTTTAATGTAATGGGATAACACACAAGGAGAAAAATCTTAGAAGCTAGATAATTAGTTATCTTAATAGCAAAAAGAAATTGACTCCTAGTTGATTAAAATAATAACATGAGCTTTCTTTTTTCTAAGATTACTAAACTTCCTTCATAGTAAAGTATAATGCCTATGTTTTGGGAGCTCAGAATTAACTCAATAAGTTCTTATCCATGATTCCATGGAATATGAATAAGAAGCCAAGTTCTGACATTATATCTCCATGGTTAAGTCAAATAGAGATTTGTTGACTATATTGTGATTTATATAGAGAGAGCTGAATCCCATTCCACTCAGTTAAAATCAACTAAGAGTTATTTTGAGGCTTTAGACCATTTGTACAAAATCAAAACAGAGAATGGATGAGCATGATTTTTCATTCCCCTCTTTTAGAAATCTTTAAACTGTTGCTTTTTATTTTCTCAAAATACTTTGGTAAAAATTTTTTTGGATAATTATAATATGACATTTTTATAATGCTGTTTATTCAATATCTAGCTTTTAATTCTAAGGTGCTGAATAAAGTTTTGTTAGATAATATAATGATATAAAACATGGTGTTGGTCCTCCAGGAATTTGCAATTTAGATAGAGTTTCAAGACCTAAACACATGAAAAATTAAACAAACAAAACAAGTTAATGTCAGACAATATCAGAGATAAAAATAGTACAGAAGGATAGTTATATTTTCTAAATGTCAGAAAGCAGATTTGGAGTATAAAATATAGTTAAGTATGTTAATGTTGTCACATATAGCAACCTAAGCTAAATTCATTTACACTGAAGTTTAATCCGTTCATCAGCAAGAAGGAGTAAATATATTGGACATATTCTTTTATTTCTTTGAGCTGTGAATCTGGACATGTGTCTTTAAGATGGGATAGAGGGAGAGAGTATGGGATGTGTAACATAAAAATGAAGAGGAAGCAGGGTACCATCTAAAGAGAAGATTGCTATCTAGAAAAACAGGACACAGAAGGAGGGAATGGATACACTAAAATGCAATTCACCTTAATACTATGACTTATGGTTCATCAAAAAAAAATGCCATATTAACAGGCAGTCAATAAATGATCAGTAATTACGGCCTTCACGTTGATGGCTTCACAGGTGTATACTTATCCCCAAATACATCAAGCTGTATATGTAAAATATTTATATGTCAATCATATCTCAATAAAGTAGATGAAAAAATAAATGATCAGTAAAACCGCTGTCATAATAAGACCCCTTTAATTGGTATAATTTTCGTGTGAATCATTTATTCTTTCAATAGACACTATCAAACACCATTGTATATGGAGGGTATTGAGGTAGGCAATGTTTCTCTTTCCAAAGGGCTTATAGTTTTAGTTTGGAAGAGCAGATGCATATATGACACAAGATGTAGGGTACATGTAAGAAGGTAGTAGAAATAAGGCCTAAAAACCTAGCTTAGATTCAGAGCACAGAGGGACTTATAAGATTAAGAGACATAGAATTAGTTTAGATAAATGGGATTCATGGAAGATATTTAAATGTATCAGTGACATGATTACAGCAGAGTTATTTGACCGTGTGTGTGACATTGTCAGAGCAGAATGAGGGATTGATTGATGAAGAGAAAGATAAGGCAGGAAGATAAATCAGATGCTGTTTATTTCAGTGGTACAGTTAAGGTATGGTATGGCTGAACAAGGGCTTCAGCATTATAGATGAAAAGAAGGAGAAAGATGATTTTGAAAAATTTAGAAATTTAACATTTTTGAGACTTGAAGCCAGATAGTAGCTTATCAGAGGTTTACTTCGATAATTTTAAAATATTGAAGTGCCTTATAAGCATTTGGGCTGCTCTTTCTTAGATAAAAATAAATTAATATTACGCCAATTAAGTATGTACACAAATTTCAGTTTATAAAAGATAAAACTGCATTCCTAATTTATCCATTTTTAAACATTTCATGGCTCGTGTTAGTAAATTCACTGGAGGAAGAGGCAGGAAGGACCAGTTTTGATTCATTTTAGTTCATGCAAATATCATGAAGTACTGTTTGGGCAGAAGTAATATACATTAGATCTGTAGTCAGAAGCCTTATGTAGTGCTGTCTGAACATATACTTCTTTCTTTCTTTCTTATAGACTTTATTTTTTAGAGCAGTTTATAGCAAAATTGAGTAGAAGGTTCAGTGATTTCCCATATACCTCCTTTCCCCACAACTTCCCCCATTATCAACATCCCCCACCAGAGTGGAACAGATGTTACAATTGATGAACTTGCATTGGAACATCATCACCAAAGGTCATAGTTTACATTAGGGTTCACTCTTGGTGTTGTACATTCCAAGGGTTTGGACAAATGTGTAATGACATGTATCCACCATTATAGTATCACATAGAATAGTTTCACTGCCCTAAAAACCCTCTGGTTCTACCTATTTATTCTTCCCTCCCCTCAGCCTCTGGCAACCATTGATCTTTTTATTGTCTCCTTTTGCAGAATGTTTTAAAGTTGGAATCATGTAGATATTATAGCCTCTTTATATTGGCTTCTTTCACTTAGGAATATGCATTTAAGTTCCCTCCATGTCTTTTCATGGCTTGATAACTCATTTCTTTTTAGCTCTGAATAAATATTACATTGTCTGGATGTGACAGTTTATTTCTCCACTTACCTACTGAAGAACATCTTGGTTGCTTCCAAATGAAGTCATGGAACACTTAACAACAGGGATATGTTCTGAAAAATGTGTTGTTAGGTGATTTCATCAATATGCGAACATCATAGAGTATACTTACACAAACCTAGATAGTATGTAGGCTATGTGGGATAGCCATTATTAATTTATGGGACCACCGTCATAAAGGTCCATTATTGGCTAAAACATTGTTATGCAGCACATGACTGTGTTGGCGATTGTGAATAAAGCTACAAATATTTATGTGCAGGTGTTTGTGTGGACATAAAGTTTCAACTCCTTTGAGTAAGTACCAACAGCAGCAGTTGCTGGATTATATGGTAAGAGAATGTTTAGTTTTGTAAGAAGCTGCCAAACTGTCTTCCAAAGTGGCTTTACTATTTTGCATTTCTACCAGTAATGAAAGTTTCTCTTGCTCCACATTTTCACCACTTTTTGTGTTTGTAGTGTTCTTAATAGTGGCTTGAATATGTATTTCTTGATAGACTCTTTTTTTGGGCCAAGATTTACCTTTACTCTAAAAGCCCAAAATCTGAGTGATGATTAGTCTAGATAAAAACTCCTCATAATCATTATTCTGATAAATTCTAGGAGAATTCTTTGTTAGTCATTTTTTGAGAAATTGTGTATACTTCAAAAAGCTTGTAGAAAAACAGAATTAAAAGTTAATACAAACCTTTCCATGAACTTTTTAAAGTTCTCCTGTATGTTCAAGCTGTATAGAACATATTGTGACATTTTATATTTAATGTTCATAAGATTGACATTGTGTTAGTGGGCAAATTTCTGAGAAGTCATTTTTTTATAGAAATAGTTGATCAATAAATCTACTGGGTTTTTTTTTTTTCTTTAATTCCCTAGTAGCCTGTCCAACCATTACCATGGGTTCATAATATTTTACTAAAGTCAGTGGAGAGGAAAGATGGAAATGATACTTGTTCTAAGAAAAATAAGGCCCTTTTTGACAAAGACTAGTAGTTTTATCTTTGGGTATATGAAAAATTTATCTAATGAAGAACTTTTTTTTCTTTAGACCTCAAAGACCCGTTATTGTAAGTGTAATTTCATCCTAAAAATGATTAATACTCTTGAAAGTTAAAGACAATGAGAAAAGTACTCACACATCTTGTGGTAGCAGCATTTTTTTTCCAATTAGTGCTGATATACAAGAAAAAGACATTTTCAAATTTCACCTAAAAATTGACTTCTGTATCAATATAATAACTCAAATTAAAGACTTGATTGGGTTGAGGTATAACCAATCTGAAAGGGATCATTATTGAGGATAGCTATGTGATCAAGAACAAAAGCTTTGGAAGTAGAACTGAATGTAAAATTATGATTTTGCTACTTAGTAACATGTGACCTTGGACAAGCTATATAAAGTATTTGTGACATAGCTTTCTTATTTGTAAACTGGGAAAGATAATGTTATAATGATTAAATAAGATTACATAAAGCACTTGTTATATTGCCTGACACCTAGTGGGTGCTCAATAAATTGTGGCCATTGTTCTTGTTTTTAATAAAATCAACTAGACTTGTACTTAAACATTCCCTTTAAAACTGTAAAAGAGAAAAGGAAGGGGAGAGAATTTCTTCTGTCTAGTTCACCAAGAATGGAGAGGACATTAGATTCTGGGAGCATAGGCTCATGAAAGAAATTAAAAATGAAATACTCTCTCTGCCTTTTTTACAGGTCAGTTTTTCTCTTCATGCCACTTCTATAACACCTTTTGTGTTGTCAGAATTTAAGATTTTACGTTAACATTGTTTCTCCCCCCTAATTTGGCATGTATTGATTTTTGCATTATGTAAGGGTTAATTAACACTTGTCTAAGCTGCCCTGCTGTGTGTTTAAAAACATGAAATATGTCTTGTTCGTTGCTATATATCCCAGAGTCATCACACCTATTATGTACTCAACAAGTATAAACAAACAACATGAATCACAGTTGTGCCTGAGAGTGAGAGATACTTGGTTTCTTATCAGCATAATCACAAATAAACTATGTGGTGACATTTTCAGACTTCATTCATAAACCTAATTATTTCTATTACTATTGTTAGTATTATTATTACTACTTATTTCTATTACTGTTCCTTAAAATAATATTTTTATGTCTTGTATTAGTCAAGATAAGCAAGTGGTTGTAAAACAATCCCAAATCTCAGTGCCTTAACACAGTAAAAGTTTATTTCTTACTTATGTTACAGTCTACTGTGGGTAGGATTGCCAGATAAAATGTAAGATGTCTAGTTAATTTCAAATTTCAAATAAGCAATGAACAACTTTTTAGTATAAGTATGTCCTAAATATTGCATGAACTTATAGGTATATCTTAAATATTGTATCAGACATACTAAAAAAATTTGTTGTTTTTCTGAAACTCAAATTTAACTATGTTTCCTGTACATTTATTTGTTAAATCTGGCAACCTTAAAGTAGAAGTGAGTGATGGTAGGTGGAAGAGGAGGGAGGTTGTGCTCTATGCAGGCACCAGAGTCCCATACTCCTTCCTTCACATAGCCCCAACCATGTTCTTGGACCTTGTTCTCCTCTATATTCAGTAAGTATGCAGAGAATAATAGACCTTCTATGGGAGATTGTGTGGGAGGTTTTATGGGCCAGACCCGGAAGTGCCTTGTTATCACTTCCACCCACATTTTATTTGCCATAACTCAGTCAGTGACCTCTGCTAACAGAAAAGAAGGCTGGGAAATGTAGTCTGGCTGTGCGTCCAAGCAGCAGGAGCAGCAGGTTTGGTGAGCATCTAGCCTCTGTCACATTCCCTTATTTGTTCACTAAATCAGTGACATTATTATTTTTATTTTGCAATTTTTTCCTTTTGAACAAGTGGGATAATTAGCACATTTTTCGTTTTGTGCTCTTCCTGTCAAAAAAAAAATTGATTCTTTTTAAACATTCTTTCATCTTATGTCTTTCTCTGGAATCAACAAATTGAGTTGAACTGTTTCTCCAAAGATCAGTTAGACTTTAATAATATCACATTTAGGGAAAGTTTAAGAAGAGACAGTCCTCCTGTTTTCTTGTCCTAAGGCTGAAAGATGCTGAGTTACACAGCTGGTCACTGAAAAGATGGCCTGATTGCCCTCTAGGATTAAACAGTCTTCATTTGATGATGAGGAATGAAAGTGGAAGTTTGGTGGTGGTATAGCCAAGATCAAAAATTACATCATGAAGATAAAGTCAGTATTTGAGCATACAAGTAGATTGTTGCTTATAATTATATATCTCACTCATTTTAATTTATATTAATTTTTTTTAGTAAAATCCTAGAGATTTAGCAAAGTAATTATATTTGGTTTAAGGGGAAAAATTAGTAATTTTGATGTCTTGTGTTAAATATTTATTCATTTGTCCATTTTTTTCATTCAACGAATAGTTACTCAATGCCTGCTGTTTGTAGGATAGGGGATGTGTAATTGAAGCTATACACGAGTATTCGTAATCACTGTGAAGGGAACTACTACATTTAACCATTGATATTGAAGGGACCCACACTTAGTGTCATGCTTTTTGAGGGCTATATGTAATAAAGATGATTTTATTTTAACCCCAAAATAGGCTGCCTCCTGATTCTCATGGTGGTCATTGACATTTCAAAATATCTGCCTAGAGCTAAGCATATCCTCTGTGGCCTAGTTGCAGAAGAGACTAATTCATATGGTGATTGGCTCTTAGATCTCATCAGCATTATCTTCTATCCAGCTAACTGGCCCCAATAAGAAAGAAACTATGTTGATGATTAAGAAGGTTTTTAGGTAAATTAGCTTTTAGGTGTTGATCATAGAAATTCCATAATAAAATTTTGGGGTTTTATTAAACAATAAAGTCAGACAAGCTCAGTAAGATTGGAATATGTTAAGGATAATTATTCATAGCCCATCATTTCTTTGGAGGAAGTTGACAAATGAAATTTTAAAATGTTTTAAAATTCCTTTCAGAAAATGAATCTTATCTTTCCTAGAATAGCTATCAAGCTACAATTATTAAGATATAGTTACACATACTATTCCAGTGCCACAATATCTGAAAATAAGGTAGTTTTTCCTGTCTTGGGTTATGAATTAAGCACATAGGTGAAGTTTTAAAAAATATCTTGGTTGCTTCTGAGTGTTGGAAATAATGCATAACGCTGCTGTAAACATAGTGTGCAAATTTTTGTTTGGACATAAGTTTTTAACTCCTTTGGGTAAATACCAAGGGGAACAATTGCTGTATCATATGGTAAGAATGTCTATTTTTGTAAGAAGTTACCAAAATGTCTTCCAAAGTGGCTGTACCATTTTTCATTCCCATCAGCAGTGAATGAGAGTTTGTTTCTCCACATCTTCACCACCATTTTACATTGTAAGTGTTCTGGATTTTGGCCATTCTAATATGTATGTAATGGATTCTCATTGTTTGTAGCAGTCCTTTATCAGATATGTCCTTTCCAAATCTTTTTTCCTAGTCTATGGCTTGTCTTCTTATACTCCTGGCACTGTCTTCCATGGAGCAGAAATTTTTAATTTTAATGAAATCCACATTATTTTTTTTTCATGGATTGTACCTTTGGTACTGTATATAAAAGATCATCTAAATTTTCTCCCATGTTATCATCTAAGAGTTTATAGTTTTGCATTTTACATTTAGGTCTAAGGTACATTTTAATTGAATTTTTGTGAAGGGTATAAGTCTCTGTCTAGATTCATTTTTCTGCACATGGGTGTCCATCTGTTCCAGCACAAGCACCATTCGTTGAAAAGACTGTCTTTGCTCCATTCTATTGCTTTTGCTCCTTTGTCAAAGATTAGTTGACTGTATTTATATAAGTCTATTCCAGGCTCTCTATTCTGTTCCATTGATCTATTTATTCTTTTGTTGTTGTTGTTAATACCACACTGTCCTGGGTTACTGTTGCTTTATCATAAGTCTTGAAGTCAGTTTGTGTCAGTCCTCTAAGTTTATTCTTCTATATTGTGTTGGCTGCTCTGGATCTTTTGCCTCTTTATGTAAACTTTAGAATCAGTTTGTCAATTTCCACAAATAACTTGCTTGGATTTTATTGGGATTGTGTTGAATCTATACGTGAAGTTGGGAATAACTGACATTATGACAATATTGGTCTTCTATCCATCAGTTTGAAATATCTACTTATTTAGTTCTTTGATTTATTTTATCAGAGTTTTGTAGTTTTCCTCTCACAGCTTTGTACATATTTGTTCGATTTATACCTAACTAGTTCATCTTTTGGGATGCCAGTGTAAATGGTATTGTTAAATTTCACTTGTTCATTGGTGGTTTATAGGAAAGCAGTTGGCTTTTGTATATGAACCTTTGTATCCTGACATCTTACTATAATCACTTGTAATCACTCTCTTCTTGATTGCGTGGTTTCTGAGAATCAGATTTAATTCTTAAGTTTGTTGTTCTAAGGTAAGGTGTTTTTTGTTGTTGCTGTTTTCTTTTTTTTTTTAACCTCTGTCTTTTTTCAGGATTTTTATTTTAATCTTCTATTTTCTCAATGTAAATATGACATGTCTAGGTGTTGTTTCTTTTTCTTTTTTTAATGTTCTTTTTTTCTTCTTTTTTCAAGGGGTGGGGGGCATTTATCCTGCTTGGTGTTTTCTGTGCTTCCTGTTTCCATGGTTTGGTGTTTGACATTAATTTGGAGAAATTTTCAGTAATTATTTCTTCAAATATTGTTTCTGTTCCTTTTGCTCTTTCTTCTTTTTGTATCCACATGTTGTGTATGCTTTTGTAGTTGTTCCACAGTTCCTGGATATTCTTTTCTGTGTTTTTTTATTTTAGTCTTTTTTCTCTTTGCTTTCCATTTTAGAAGTTTCTATTGCCATATCCTCAAGCTCAGAGATTCTTTCCCCAGCCATGTCATGTCATAAAATGACTTGCAAATTATTATATGGGTCTGGAGTTTTGTTGGTTGGAAAGTTTTTATAAAGAATTAAATTTATTTATTAAATGTAGCTATATCCAGATTTTCTATTTCTTTTAAGGCCAGCTTTGATAATTGTTTTTTCTGTCAAGATTTTTGTGTATTTCAACTATGTTATCAAATTGATTGTCATAAAGTTATGCCTTTTTCATGGCAGTAGGATAAGTATTGATATCCCTGATTCTGTCCTGGTAACATTAATTTATGCCTTCTCTGTTTTATTTTCTTGAGTCTGGTATCAATTTTAGTTACTTTTCAAAGAACCTGCTTTTTGATTATATTAATTTTAAAAAATATTTTCTACTTTATTGACTTCAGCTTTTATTTACTATTTCCTTCCTTCTGCTTACTTTGGTGTTAACTTACTCTTCTTTTATTTGCTTTTTAATATGGAAATTTTGGTTATTGATTTTAAATCTTTTTTTGTTCTGTAAAATTTAGTGCCATACTTTATCCTTGTAGCAGTGCTTTAGCTGCACCTGACAAGTTCATATTTTCATTATTATTCAGTGTAAAATATGTTTTAATTTTCCATGAAATTTTGTCTTTTACATATGTGATATTTAGAAGAGGGTCATTTAACTTCTAAATGTTTGGAGATTTTTCAGGTGCATTTTTGTTTTTGATTTCTAATTCAATTTCATTGTGGTCAAAGAAATGGTGATATATTGTCTGTTTAAATTTATTGAGATTTATTTTATGTCACAGCATTTGGTTTATTTTGGTGAGTATTTCAAGAATACACATTGAAACAAATGTATATTCTTCTGTTTTTTAGTGTGGTGTTTTGTATTTTTCTTTTTGTTGGCTGGCTAGTATGGGGAGTGTAGTATTTTGTAAATTCATCTAGATATAGCTCGTTTATAGATTTCTTTTAGTCTTTTATATTATTTCTCATTTTCTGTGTACATGTTCTGTCAATTATTGAGAAAGAAATGCTAGAATCTCTACCTATAATGGTGAATTTGTCTGTTTTTCTCTTTAATTCTGACGATCTTTGTTTCATGCACTTTGAAGCTTATTAATTAGGTATAAAACATTTGAAATGGTTTTGTCTTTTTGATCTGTTGACTTATTATAAAACTGTCCTTTTTCTCTGTTATTTTGTGTTCTGAAGTCTAATTTATCTGATATTTATATTGGTACTCTAGCTTTCTGACAATATTTGTAGATATATCCTTTTCTATGCCTTTACCTTTAACTTATATGTGCCTTTATGTGTAAAGTGTATTTCTTAAAGCAGCATGTGTTGTATCTTGTTTTATTATCCTCTCTAAATCTATGCCTTTTATTGCAGTATTTAGACCACTTACACTTAATAGAAATCTCTATTTTTGGATTGTCTATTATTTTTTCTATATGTCCCATCAGATCTTTGTTCTTCTTATCTTTATTTGACTTTTAAATGATTTTTAGTATTTAATTTTAATATTTCATTGTATCTCTACCATTAGGTATACTTATTTGCTCACATTTTTTTAGTGATTGCTCTAGATTTACTTTTTTTTAGTGATTGCTCTATTTAATATATTAAATATTAGCAATGTAATTTTACTTGAAAAATAGTTTAGACTTAGAAAATTATGGCTGGTGTGGACTGTGTACATATATTGATTAATCAGTTACTAGAGTTTTAAACTACTGAGTTTGAAGGTGGAAATTCAAAGCAAAAATTAATGAGTACTACTTTATATATTTGTACTTTATAAAGTATTAATCTTTCAGATCTGGATTTTATTCTATTAACACTTCTTCCTCTGTACTAAGGCACATTGTTTTCATCAAATAGACTTTGTCTTCCAGGTGTACATTTCCAACATAAACTTGGAAGGTACTACTCTTGGCAGTACTACTCTTCTCTCATCAATTGATAATTTGAATAGCATCTGTTTCAAATATCTTCCTTTGAAATACGCTCTATTCCAGTTCCTCTCAATTACAGCTGGTAGTTTTATATCTCTTTTGACAGAGAAGATGGATCATCTGGAATGAGGTGCATGATATACTGATTTTACTTCAACTGATTTCTGCTTTCTTCATCAGTAGGTGATGATAATCTTATCTTTGCTGTCTCAAAAGAGATGCTTTCTTTCCTTTCCTAACATACCCCCAACAACTGTGCTCTGAGTTTCATTTCTTTGTCTCATAGTGAATCTGATCTCCTAATTTATCTTTCTTTTGCACTCTTTCTCCATATGAGCAAAAGCTTAACTCGAGTGTCTTGTTAGTTTTAACACTTTTAGATTTTTTTATTTTCTTAGTAAACATTTTCAAATGAGTAGTTTATAGCCACCACCTCTATTTCCTAGCAACTTACTTCCTTCTTCATACCTTGTAGTCTAGCTTTCACACTAAAACCTCACAGTAAGTATACTTCTTTGCCTAATTAATTCTTACTTACCTTCAACACTAAGCTCTAGAATAATAATTTCCAAGAAGCCTTCCCAAATTCCCAGGATGGACTTCTTGTGAATATCTCTTTCTTATCAGTTTGTATCCAGTTCCCACTCTAGAGTGTATTAATTCTTTTAGGGCTGTAATCATGTCTTGTTTATATTTATCCTCCCTGTGTCTGATATATAAGCTCACAATTGATTTTTAATTTAATTGAAACTCAGTATCCTTCCCTCTTCTGAAATTTTTTAATCAGTGTGTCATTCAGCATTTTTACTCTTGAAATTGTCTCCCTTTTTGACTTCTAAACCTTTCTGATTTATTTCCTCAAAATTCTATTTTGAAAACCTACTTTTTGCAAATGTTTGCTTGGTATCATAAAATTATGATTTTGTATGTTTATATAACTTTCAGTGAACACATTATAACACCTACCATGCACCTAGGCACAGGAGATTCAATGATTAATGAGGCAGAGCTCTTTCAACTGAGAACTTCACTGATTGAGAGAAAAAACACTCGAAAGATTATACCAACATATATGCAACACAATTTGGAGTAATGTGTGCTTTCTCCTGTAGGAAATGTAGTATCTTCATTTGTTATAAAGTTTTCACTTAAAGAAGTGATATGAACACATTTGTGCTTATAAAGAAATAACAGTTGGCAGCCTAAAATACAGACCTGAGAGGAGAGAAACAGGCTGTTGTAACAATCGATATAAAAAAGATGATGAAAATCCTTATTATGACAGTGGCAATGGGACGAGGATGGCAAAAATACCAAAGATATTTATCCAGCCTTGTCCTTTCATCCATGTTTCAGTTGTATGTTTTCCTAGTGGACTCTCGAACATCTTTAATTGTATATCAACTCAAACTCAACAGAAGTAATGATAGTAGTAATAGCTAATATTTATTAATCCCTTCGTGCCAGACATTAATTGCTTTATCTAAGTTATATCATTTAATCCTCCTATATCTCCATAAGGTGTAGGTACTGTTGGTATCGACATTTTCTGAAGAACGAACTACTGCACAGAGTTTCAGAAACTGACCAGTATCACACAGGATCCATATTCTTCTGGTTTTTATTTTTTAAAACTCTAGTGCTGTATTGTTGAAACCTGACTTGCTCATTTCTCTCTTACCTTTTCTTCTAATTGCTTTCATTTCTCTTTTTCACTATTTCTGTTATCCACTTTTCCAACCTGACAGCCTGGGTCCTTTTTAAATGCTGTTTTCTCTGCCTTCAGTTTTTCCTTATTCTTTTTTCCTTTTTTTACTGCCTGAGAAATATCATTGTCATCATGTTATTGAGTTGATTCATGTCTTAGAAACATGTAGAAACTCTCTATCACTCACTGAATCAAATATATCTTGGTACTCAAGAATTCTCAGTAACTGGTCTTGTCTCAAACATGCAATTCTTTTTCCCCCTTATGACCCGGGAGAGAATAGTTTCCTATCTTCTCTAGTTCCAAAATCATCCCTTCCTTTGTGCATATCTATGTTGTTCTTCTAAAATTCCTTTCCATCACTTTAACTTTTCTTCAAAATTTAGCTTAACCAAGACTGTCTTCCATGAAGTTAACACAATGCTCAATTGTTTTTCCCTAACTGTGAATTCTTATGGCACTTCTAGGAAGCTGTGTTCTGAATTATCTATGCCTTTGGTAGGGCTCTGGTCTCCTGGGTATTAAGGTGAGGGCTGAGCCTGCTCTGGGGACCAACTTACCTGAGCTGCATCAGGGAGTTAATGTGTGGAGGATATGTGGCAGTGCTTCTGCTTAGGCATAAATTCCCATATTTCTCACAAACACATAAAGAATGTATGATATTTTTACCAAGGCAGTGAAATGCACGATAGCTTATGATAACTTCTCTTTCAACCAAAATGGTATTTATTTCCTTTTGAGATATTTCTCTTTACTTTCCACTTTAATTCAATTTAAGAAGTCAGAAAGAACATAGCTACAGGGTAAAACCAACCATACTATGTTTTTAACACTCTATATCATACTTGATTATATACTAGGGTACTTCAAAAGTTCATGGAAAGATTCATATTATTTTTTAATTCTATTTTTCCACGGACTTTTTGAAGTACCCTTGTATATCACCTTCCAGTGTTAAGAATAGATGCTTACATTCCTCTCCACTTGACAAGTGCCATGTCTACAGTAAAAAGAGCGCTTGAAAAGAATGTATATTTTCTATTTGTGTGTACAAGTTTTTATAAATGTCCATTAAATCAAGCTTGTTAATTGTGGTCAAATCTAATTTTTAGCCTATTTAGCATGTCAGTTTCTAGGAGGGCTCTTAATCTCTCACTGTGATTATGTATTTATTGATTTCTCTTTATAATTTTGCTATATGTATTTTTTCTTATTGTTGTTGTTGTTTTTGCTTTTAAACCAAGTGACCTTTTAATAGATATTCTTCTTTTTTTTTCTTTTAACTTCTTAATATACATTGTAGTTGATTTTTGTGTCCTTTTACTCATTCCTCTTCCCCCCCTCTTTCCCTCCCCCCCCACTACATCATATCTGTTCACTTGTTTTAACAAGTTCAAATGTTGTGAGGCACCCTCCCACAAGAAATGCACTTACATGCCACTTGTGCAGAAAAGGGCAGTTTATTCACTCCAGCTGGCCAGTGTCCATCTCCCAAGGAGCAACCAAGGAAGAGCGGCATCAAGCCTTGGTCTTGTGGGGTTTTTAAAGGCAAAAACTACATCCTGTTGACTCACGGGTTTGTCCAGGTGCACAAAGCAAGCTAGGGCGCTCAGTCACAGAGGCCGAGAATGAGCTGTTCGAGCAATCAAACATACAAGTTTTCATTGTGTATAGTTCCTGTTCCCATGTAATAATTCACTGTGTATGGCTCCTGTTTCTATGCAATTGTTTGTTTCTATGAGAAGGTCAGCAGTTTCTCATGCAGAAGGTGGGGTAGTCTGCAGGTCAGACAGGGGGCAAAATGGAGTTACTTAGGTTAAGTAAGCAATTCTACAGAAGCAGATAGCATATGTTATGAGAGTGTAGGGAGCTCTGTTTCACAAGGAATTGTGGTTGTTGTGTCTTCTTCTCCCCTGCCTTTATTCATTTGTATATTTATTTATTTATTTATTTATTTATTTACAGCTCCCACAAATAAGTGAGAACATGTGGTATTTCTCTTTCTGTGCCTGACTTGTTTCACTCAATATAATTTTCTCTAAATCCATCCATGTTGTTGTGAACGGTCCATTTATTTTTTCAGATCACAAGGGATTAAAATTAGAAATCAATAACAAACAAAACTCTGGAAACTATACAAACACATGGAAATTAAACAACATTCTACTTAATGACATGTAGGTCCAAGAAGAAATAAAACAGGAAATGAAAAGATTTATTGAAACTAATGAAAATAATGATACATCATACCAAAACCTGTGGGATACTGCAAAAACAGTACTAAGGGGGAAATTTATCACATTCAATGCTTCCTTCAGAAGAAAGGAAAAATGGCAAATGAACAAACTAACACTTCACCTTAAAGAACTAGAAAAACAAGAACAATCCAAACCCAAAGTTAGTAGATGGAAAGAAATAATTATGATCAGAGCAGAACTAAATGAAATAGAAACCCAAAAAATGATACAAAAAGTCAATGAAACAAAAAAAATGTTTTTTTAAAAAGATAAATAAAATTGACAAACCTTTAGCAAGTCTAACTAAGAAGAGAGAAGATCCAAATAACAAAAATTAGAAGTGGAAAAGGTGATATTACAACAGATACATCAGAAATACAAGGAATCGTTAGAGACTATGATAAACAACTATATGCCAACAAATTTGAAAATCTGGAAAATGGGTAAATTTCTGGACAAATACAAACAACCAAAACTGAGCCAAGAAGACAGAGAAAATCTGACCAGACCAATAACAATAAAAGAGATTGAAGCTGTTATCAGAAGTCTCCCAACAAAGAAAAGCCCAGGACCAGACGGGTTCACTGCAGAGTTCTACCAAACCTTCAAAGAGGAATTGATACCGGTTCTCTACAAACTGTTCCAAAAGATTGAAACAGAGGCCATTCTCCCAAATTCATTCTATAAGGCAAACATCACCCTGATAACAAAACCGGACAAAGATACATCAAAAATAGAAAACTACAGGCCAATATCTTTGATGAATATAGGTGCAAAAATACTCAATAAAATACTTGCTAACAGAATACAGCAACACATATACAAAATTATCCACCAAGGTCAAGTGGGATTCATCCCAGGGATGCAAGGTTAGTTCAACATATGCAAATCAATAAATGTGATACACCACATCAATAAAATCAAAGACAAATGCATATTATCTCTATAGATGGTGAAAAAGCATTTGACAAAATTCAACATTCATTCATGATAAAGACTCTCTACAAGTTAGGTATAGATGGAAAGTATCTCAACACAATTAAAGCCATATATGGTAAGCCCACTGCCAATATCATCCTGAATGATAAGAATAGGAAATAGACAAGGAAGACCACTTTCACTACTCCTATTAAACATAGTGTTGGAAGAATTAACAAGAGCTATCAGAGAAGAGAAGGAAATAAAGGCATCCAGATTGGAAAAGATGAAGTCAAATTGTCCCTGTTTGCAGATGATATGATCCTATATATTGAATAGCCTAAAGCCTCTACAAAAAAGCTCTTAGAATTGATAAATGATTTCAGTAGAGTTGCAGGATACAAAATCAACACACAAAAATCAGTAGCATTTCTATATTCCCAAAGTGAACATACAGAAAAAGATACAAGAAAGCTAGCCCATTTACAATAGCCACCAAAAAAATAAAATACTTAGGAATAAAGTTAACCAAGGAAGGAAAGATATCCCATGCTCTTGGAGCAGAAGAATTAACATGGTGAAAATGTCCATATTAACCAAAGTGATCTACAGATTCAATGCAATCCTCACCAAAATTCCAATGACATGTTTCTCAGAAATGGAAAAAACTATCCAGACATTTATATGGAATAACAAAAGACCATGCATAGCCAAAACAATCCTGAGCAAAAAAAATAAAGCTGCAGGCATAATACTACCTGACTGTAAACTATACTACAAAGCTATAATAATCAAAACAGCATGGTACTGGCATAAAAACAGACACACGGATCAATGGAATAGAATAGAGAATCCAGAAATCAACCCATACATCTACAGTCATCTGATCTTTGACAAAGGCACCAAGTCTACACACTGGGGAAGAGACTGCCTCTTCAGCAAATGGTGCTGGGAAAACCTTATATTCATATGTAGGAGAATGAAACTAGACCAATACCTCTCACCACATACTAAAATCAACTCAAAATGGATTAAAGAATTAAATATACATCCTGAAACAATAAAACTCCTTAAGGAAAATATAGGGGAAACACTCCATGAAGTAGGAGTGGGTACAGACTTCATGAATATGACCCCAAAAGCACAGGCAACCAAAGGAAAAATAAACAAATGGGATTATATCAAACTAAAAAGCTTTGGCACAGCAAAAGAAATAATCAACAGAGAAGACAACCAACAGAGTGGGAGAAAATATTTGCCACATATACATCTGACAAAGGATTAATATCCAGAATATACAAGGAACTCAAACAACTTTACAGCAAAAAAACAAATAACCCAATTAAAAAATGGGCAAAGGTGCTGAATTGGCATTTCTCAAAGGAAGATATACAAATGGCCAACAGACATATGAAAAAGTGCTCAACATCACTCAGCATTCAGGAAATGCAGATCAAAACCACTTTGAGATACCATCTCACTCCAGTTAGGATGTCTAATATCCAAAAGTCTGAGAATGAGAAATGCTGACGAGGTTGTGGAGAAAAAGGAACTCTCATACACTGTTGGTGGGGCTGCAGAATGGTGCAGCCTTTATGGAAAATGGTGTGGAGGTTCCTCAAACAATTACAGATAGATCTACCACATGACCCAGCTATTCCACTGCTTGGAATATAACAAGAGGAATGGAAATCATCATGCTGAAGGGATACTTGTTCTCCCTTGTTAATTGCAGCACTGTTTACAATAGCCAAGAGTTGGAACCAGCCCAAATATCCATCATCAGATGAGTGGATAAGGAAACTGTGGTATATCTACACAATGGAATACTACTCTGCTATAAAAAAGAATGAAATGCTATATGTATTTTGAAGTTATACTTTTAGATGCATTAAGGATTGCTATAATTTGTTTATAAATTGTTCATTTTATTATTGAGTAAAGATCCTCTTTGTGTCTACTAATCCTTTCTGCCTTAAATTTTACTTTGTTAAACAAAGCATCTATTCTTATCTAGTTGAATAATCACCAATAGTGATTTTACAACGAAAGAAATTATTATTTTGTGGCTCCATTTACAAAATAGTGTTTATAACTATGTTACCTTAATGGCTGTATGTGGTTGGCAGCCGTATATTAGAATATAATCTAGAAAATGGATTATGGGGTCATCTTCCAATAGTCAAATTACTATTCAGATGAAATGGTACTAAAAAATCAGTTGACATTTCATATGCAACATTTATTCATGTTCCTCAACTATAATGAATACTAACATGAAGGTTGTATAATTTATTGTACTTTAGTGTCCTTTAAGACTGTCCAAGCCTAATTAGAAAATAGTGAAGCGAGTATCAGCTACATTGAGACTTCTTTTAATTTGTCTTTCATGAACTTGATACACTTACTTGATGAAAAATAGCTCAGGCTACATTGGATTTATTTACAAAAAACATTTATTTTAAATAAATGACAAAACATTTATTTTAGCCAGAAACAAAATATGTCATCATGATAGCCTGAGTTTGGTTCAGCCAGCTTTTACTCACCTCATGCCAGGCACTCGTAAGTGCTTCATACACAGAGGAAGAAAACATGCCTGTCCGTTTAGGACAATTTTTAGACTGAAAACAAAACTTCAATGTCATATGGTAGGTACTACAATAGAATTTATACAAGAGTTATAGAAATCATACCTTCTTATTCATAGTTTGCTGACGGTGATGTTATAATTATATACCTAAGGTGGTGGCCAATTATTTTCTCTGTAATATAGAAAAAATATGAAAGAAGAACTTATTTAGAAATGATTTTAATGTCCAAGGTCAGGTCAATAAGGTTGTCCAACAAGTTAGGAGGTATGGAATTTCCTACCTGGAAATACCCTCTAGGAACAGAGTTGTTAGTAAATGTCCTTGCTGAATGTTTTACACATTCTTAACTGAACTATGCTTCTCCCCTGCCTCTCTTCCACTCCTTCCCTCGAACTTGATGTACAACAGTGTTACCTATCTCATTGCATCATTGAGTGCTTCTGCCAGAAAGCTGGGGGTCATCCATGACATGTCCTCCTTCCTTACCCCTTTTGTTTGGCCTTCATCAAATCCTGGCAGTTTTTAACTTTGAAACATATTTTGAATCCATCCACATTTCTTCTCCACTACTTCCTAGGCTGCTCAGTCTATCATTTGTGCTACTCCAGAAGGAATCTTATCTTGTCCCATCTCTTGTCTATTTCCTTTTTTTCAAAAGCTACCAAAGTTATCTATTTAAAATAATAGATCTGATGCTCATGAGCTTACTTTCTCAGAACTCTTTTTTATGACTTCATATTGATCCTGTGATAAAATCATCTCACGTCACATGTTGGAAAACCACACTGACCTTTAATATTTTTTGTATTCTGTCATTCTCCTGCCCACCATAGAGTCTTTGCTTTCTAATTCTTTTAATTTGTAATCCTTTAATTCTCCTGCCTTGGCTTTTATTTATTTATTTTGTCCCCTTATCACCAACTCTTTCTTCACGTCTCAGCTTAAATGTTACTTCTAGGAAACCTTCTGTTACCCTCCAAAGTACGTCTTCCCCTTCCCCTTTCTAAATAGCTAAAGATTTAATTTTGAAGTTTTAAAATCATTTAGTGATAGAAATCACTTTTAGAAATATATTATGAACTTTTAGAAATATATTACGTTAGATATCTGTTTTAGATCCATGCTAACAATGCTGTTAAGGGGGAAGAAAACTCAGAATTATTCACTTTAAATTTCACCCTACCGGTTTGTGTTGTAAATTTCAAGAAAAAAGACATATTTCAGAGGAAATGTGCCTTTTTGCATAAAGTTTTTACTGACTTATAAGGGATATGATATTTTTAAAAGATGAGTTTATTATGATTACCTTCTCCTCAAAAAGATTACACAAACAAAAATTATAATGATTCATGCTATTGATGCAGAGCTGTACCTGTTTAATTGTAATCTGTTCTGTGACAACAATTTTAAAAAGAACTTCTTAAACAGAAATGCTGTGGTAGTACTATCAGAACAAGTTCTTGGATTCTAAGAAAGAAATCTCGGGTAGTACCAAACCTTATGTACTATGTTTTTTCCTATACATACATACCTGTGATAAAGTTTAATTTATAAATTAGGCACAATAAGAGATTAACAACAATAACTGAAAATATAATAGAGCAATTATGACAGTATGCAAGTGTCACTACTCTTGTACTTTGAAGCCATAATTAAGTAGAATAAAGGTTACTTGAACACAGCACTGTGATCCTACAACAGTCACTCTGATAATGGGTACTCAGAATGGTGGGCAATTTAAGACTTATGAATTATTTCTGGAATTTTCCATTTAATATTTTCATACCACGGTTGACCGAAGGCAACTGAAACTGTGGAAAGCAAAACCACAGATAATGGGGGACTATTTAGTTAAAATACCTGGAATTTCAAACAAGTAGAATGCCTGGGATTTTTATGATGAATCAAATAATTCATTTAAGAGAGACAAAAGCTTCCATCTTTGAGGTCAAGAAGGAAAAAGTAGGACAATGTCCAGAATATATAATAGTTAAAAATTTGTGAAAGAGGGTACAGTGTAATATTTCTAATACCTTTTCCTTATGTTTCTCTTTAAACTATGGTATTTTGGAATACTGTTTAAGGTTATTTTATTAAGTGTTTGGTTGAAATGTTATTTGTGTATTGGGGGTAGGGAATGTTTAATGGAAAAGTTCACATATAGGGCTATAGTTTGAACATGTAGCCATAATGCAGGCTTACAGCTCTAATAACTATTTACCTGACCTCTGAAATTCATTTGAACACAATAAATGCTTCTTGAGGGCTAAACTTATAACATGAGTGCTAAAATAATAGTGTCACAAATATCTCCATTTTATTTCATTTTTAAACAGAAAGTGTTAATACTATTTAGCTTTTCTTAATAATCCATAATCATCATTTTGAGGGGTAATCATACTAAGTTCAAAATTTTGTGTGACTGAAATGAATCTGTACATCTTAGAATAGCCCTGAGCACATAGTAGGCACCTAATATTGGGGATGCATGTACAGATGTGAAGATACTACCTAGAAGTATTTTCTTGAAACAAATTCCTTATATCAGCCTTTATTCTTGTAATCCACCTTTTCTGATTACAGCTGAATACAGAATGCAAAGAGCCTGATTTCTGAATCGTGAAACATGGCTGTGTTCTGAAAATCAACAACTAAATTAAAGATCACCTTCTAAAGTGTTCTCATACTTTTAATGAAATCATCATTGCCCTTTTGCATTTCTCTTGAACATAAAACATTTTTTTAGCAAGAGTAGCTGCTTCTCTTCTATTGCCTATCATTCTTCCCATGCTTCTTTGCTTTCATATGAAAAAGTTAGCATTTTGAAGAAATTTCCAGCCAATCAGAGCACTCTCTTTTTCTTCTGCATGGCAAGTATCAGCTATGATATTTAGATCACCAACTCTTTGACACTTTATAGATTTTTAGGTACTCGGGGGCTACTTTACTGATATTTAGGTTTTATTCGATTTTGTTTTTAATGTTATTTCTAGGTCTCTTGCTTTTTTTGGAAACCTAAGAGGTTGAATACTATCTGATGGATAATTAAGGTTTTATGAAAGCTACACAGAAAATATTTATGTGATTTAAAAACAGACCAAAAAAGTAGCACAACAGTCAGTGTTGCTGGTTCTTCAGACTGTAAGTCACTGAGTGGAGTGGATTAGGGTAGAGTAAGTGGTGCTAAAGATAAACTTGTGTAACTAATGCAAACAAATGCCCAGGAATTATGTAAATCATTTCTAGATTATGTCTGGGATCTAACTTTCCTAAATAGAAAAACTTGTTCCTGATACTCTGAAAATTAAAATGTTTTATATTTTATTGTATTAGAATGAGTTATTTTTAAGTTAAAAATATTTGTATTTTATTTAACCTTAAGTTTTAGGGATTAATTTTATTTTAAGTAAGGTTAGCATTTGGTCACATTTTATAGCTATTGACAAACCTGGCTGTGTGTGTGTAACCTATAATAAATTTTATTTTTGTTATAAATTAAGACATTCCAGAAAGTTTGGAAAATTTTTATTATAAAATCACTCAGTTACAGCATTCTCAGAGTTAATTTTATGTATTCTCTTACAGTCTTATTTGATATTTTTACTACTTGCATAACTATAATCATATTACACTCAGAGTGTATTTGGCATGTTTCACATAGCATTACATCCCATGTTTCTCAAATAATGCCATTTGTAACCATTATTTTTAATGGTTGAATCATACTCTGTCACTGAGATATATTACAATTTATGTAGGTATTATAGTATTGCTGAATTTTGGGGGTACTTCAAATATTTCTTAACTATAAACATATTACAGTGAACATATGTTATGCATACTGGTTTTCTCATAGTTTGGTATTTATATTTGAATGGTATCTGAAAAGAAGGGTCATAGTCAAAATTTATTAATATTTTTATAGCACATGATATACACATGTAAAGTGCTTTCGACAAGTGTACCAGTTTTCTGTGATATCAGTAACCTATGAAAATCCTTCTGACAAGATTATGAAGCATATTACTCCAGTCATCAATAATATCACAACTGTTTATCTATTTGTTAATAACATTTGCAAAGAATGATCCTTCTGAGGTTTACTAGGTCTTACATTTACACCTATTAACTGAAAAGATTTCCTTCCAACTTTCTAGCAATAGAAAAAAAAAACTTATTTAAGTATGAAACTGGAAAGGGTTATGTCATTCTGGGCAAGTAATATAAAGAGATTAATACCTAAATATAGAATTGAAACATTCAAGAATTATAAGTCTCAAGAAAACATCCTTCAAATTTTTAGAAGAGAAAAAGAGATTGTATCCCAAGAAACAAAAATTAGCATGGTATTAGACCTTTCTAGAACACTAAATGCTAGACAGCAATGGTAACTACAGTTTCTAAAAATTTTTTTGAAACATATTGATTGTACATATTTATATGAGTTATATTTCAGTACATGTATACAATGTGTGCTCATCTATTCAGGGTGATTAGCCTAGTGTCATTGCAAAACTTAATCATTTCTTTGTGACGAACACATTTGATCTCTCTTCTAGTCATTTAGTTACATGTAGTAAGTTATTATTGATTATAGATTTCTGTGCTGACTGTACACCAATAGGACTTATTTTTCCTATCTTGCTGTACTTTTGTGTCCATTAATCAGCCTTTCACTATCCCTTCTCCACCCTCCCCTTTCCTGCCTCTTGTAACTGTAGTTCTTCTGTCTCCTTTTATTAAACTTATTATTATTATTTGTCTTTTTGTTTGTTAGCTTGTTTTGTTTTGTTCCCTTTTTTAGCTCCCACATGAGTGAAAACATGTGGTATTTCTCTTTCTGTTCCTAACTTACTTCATTTAACATAATTTTCTCTAAGCTCATCCATGTTGCCGCAAATGGCAGAATTTCACTCCTTCTTTATGGCTGAGTAGTATTCCATCCTGTATATGTATCACATTTTCTTTATCCAGTCATCTGTCAGTGGACATTTAGTTGGTTCCATATCTTAGCCATTGAAAACAGAGTTGAGCTAAACATGGGAGTGCAGGTATCCCTTCCACGTGATGCTTTCTATTCCTTTGGGTGTATACCAAATAGTGGGATTGCTGGGTCATGTGGTATTCTATCTGTAGTTGTCTGAGAAACATCCACACTGTTTTCTATAATGGTTGTACTGATTTACAATCCCACCAACAATGTATAAGCATTCTCCTTTCTTCACATCCTCACCAGCATTTGTTATTTCTGTCTTTTTGATAATTGCCAGTCTAACTGGGGTGAGATGGTATCTCAATGTGGTTTTGATTTACATTTCACTGATGATTAGGGATGTTGAGCATTCTTTCATAAACCCATTGGCCATTTGTATATTTTCTTTTGAGAAGTATCTGTTGAGCTCCCTTGCCCATTTTTAAATCAGATTACTTGGTTTTTTACTATTGAGTTGTTTGAGTTCCTTTATATTCTGGAAATTAGCCCCTTGTCGGATGCATAGTTTGGAAATATTTTCTCCCATTCTGTAGGCTGTCTCTTTGGCTTGTTGATTGTTTCCCTTGCTGTGCAGAAGGTTTTTAGCTTGATAAAATCCCATTTGCTTATTTTTACATTTGCTCCCAGTGCTTTTGAGGTCTTATCTTAAAATCTTTGCTTTGTCTTATGTCCTGGAGTGTTTCCCCTGTGTTTTCTTCTAGAAGTTTTATAGTTTCAGATATTACACTTATGTTTTCAATACATTTTGAGTTGATTTTTGTATATGGTGAGTGATAGGGGTCTAGTTTCATTCTTGTGCACATAGATATCCAATTTTCCCAGCACTATTTATTGAAGAGGCTGTCCTTTCCCCATTGTATGTTTTTAGCACCTTTATCAAAGATTAACTGGCTATAAGTACATGGGTTTATATTGCTGGGTTCTCTGTTCTGTTCCACTGGTCCAAGCGTGTGTTTTTAAGCCAGTACCAGGCTGTTTTGGTTACTATATCCTCTAGTATAATTTGAAGTCAGGTAGTGTAATGTCTTCCACTTTCCTCTTTTTCTCAGGATTGCTTTGGCTATTTGAGATCTTTTATGGTTCCATAAGAATGTTAGGATTGCTTTTTCTGTTTCTGTAAAGAATATCATTGATAATTTGATAGGGATTGCATTGAATCTATAGATCACTTTGGGTAGTATGGACATTTTCACAACATTGGTTTTACCGATCCATGAGCACGGACTATCTTTGCATTTTTTTTGTGTCCTCTTTAATTTCTTTCATCAGTATTTTGTAGTTTTCATTGTAGGGATCTTTCACATCCTTGGTTAAATTTATTCCTAGGTATTTTATTCTTTTGGTAGCTATTGTAAATGGGATTGCTTTCTTGATTTCTGTTTCTGTTAGTTTGTTGTTGCTGTATAGAAACACTACTGACTTTGGTGTATTGAGTCTATATCCTGAAACTTTACTGAATTTGTTTATCTGCTCTAAGATATTTTTGGTGGAGTCTTTAGGTTTTTATACATAAGATCACATCATCTGCAAACAGGGACAATTTGACTTCCTCTTTTTTTTCCAGTTTTGATGGCCTTTCTTCCTTTCTATTGCCTAATTGCTCTGTCTGGGACTTCCAGTACTATGTTACATAGGAGTGGTGACAGTGGGCATCCTTTTTTTTTTTTTTTTAAATCAATTTATTTGTATTTTTATTTATGTTTATGTATTGGCTTATATTAATTTACATCAATAGACAGATGACATAGGTAGGTAGATGATAGACAGGCAGATAGATAGATACAGTTGGCATCTTCTGGTTTATGGGGGAACTAACTTTGTAAATATCAAAAAAGAAAAAAATTAAGCTATTCAAAGAGGGAGACAAGTACAACAAGAAATAAAATACTCTGCTTTTAAGTTAAATAGGAATTCTGGGATAAAAGAAAGTGCAGGGATGAATAAATGGCAAGAGTATTGTTTATGGACAATTTAGAAAATGTTTAAGTCATGTGTGATTCCAGAGCACACACATGAGATGACAAAGTGATCTTTCATCTAATTCAATATGGGCAGGAAGTTGGGGCCAGAAGTGAACTTGATAACTTACAAAAAACTTGAGCATACCAACGGCCTTTCTACAAAGAGCAAAATGGCAGTTTGTGATAATCTTCTGTACATCTTTACAAAAAGAAGATGATATTGTTCCTTGGGGTTACACATTTAATATTTTTTTTGTGTGTGTGTGTGTGTGTTTACTTTCTTTTTTTTTTTTCTTTTTTAATTTTATTTTGTCGATATACATTGTGGCTGATTATTGCTCCCCATCACCAAAAGCTCCCTCCCTTCTCCCTCCCCCCCCCAACAATGTCCTTTCTGTTTGCTTGTCGTATCAACTTCAAATAATTGTGGTTGTTATATCTTCTTCCCCCCCCCCCGGTTTGTGTGTGTGTGTGTGTGTGTGTGCGTGTGTGTGTGTGTGTGTGTGTGTGTGTGTGTGTGAATTTATATATTAATTTTTAGCTCCCACCAATAAGTGAGAACATGTGGTATTTCTCTTTCTGTGCCTGACTTGTTTCACTTAATATAATTCTCTCAGGGTCCATCCATGTTGTTGCAAATGGCAGTATTTCATTCGTTTTTATACCTGAGTAGTATTCCATTGTATAGATGTACCACATTTTCCATATCCACTCATCCGATGATGGGCATTTGGGCTGGTTCCAACTCTTGGCTATTGTAAAGAGTGCTGCGATAAACATTGGGAAACAGGTATACCTTCGACTTGATGATTTCCATTCCTCTGGGTATATTCCCAACAGTGGGATAGCGGGGTCGTATGGTAGATCTATCTGCAATTGTTTGAGGAACCTCCATACCATTTTCCATAGAGGCTGCACCATTTTGCAGTCCCACCAACAATGTATGAGAGTTCCTTTTTCTCCGCAGCCTTGCCAGCATTTATCGTTCATAGTCTTTTGGGTTTTAGCCATCCTAACTGGGGTTAGATGGTATCTCAATGTGGTTTTGATTTGCATTTCCCGGATGCTGAGTGATGTTGAGCAATTTTTCATATGTCTTTTGGCCATTTGTATATCTTCCTTAGAGAAATGCCTACTTAGCTCTTTTGCCCATTTAATTGGGTTGCTTGTTTTCTTCTTGTACAGTTGTTTGAGTTCCTTATATATTCTGGAAATTAATCCTTTGTCAGATATATATTTTGCAAATATTTTCTCCCACTCTGTTGGTTGTCTTTTAACTCTTTCAATTGTTTCTTTTGCTGTGCAGAAGCTTTTTAGTTTGATATAATCCCATTTGTTTATTTTTCCTTTGGTTGCCTGTGCTTTTGGGGTCATATTCATGAAGTCTGTGCCCAGTCCTATTTCCTGAAGTGTTTCTCCTATGTTTTCTTTAAGAAGTTTTATTGTTTCAGGGTGTATATTTAAATCCTTAATCCATTTTGAGTTGATTTTAGTAGACGGTGAGAGGTATGGATCTAGTTTCATTCTCTTGCATATGGATATCCAGTTATCCCAGCACCATTTGCTGAAGAGGCAGTCCCTTCGCCACTGAATAGGCTTGGTGCCTTTGTCAAAGATCAGCTGACAGTAAGTGTGTGGGTTGATTTCTGGATTCTCTATTCTATTCCATTGGTCAGTGTGTCTGTTTTTATGCCAGTACCATACTGTTTTGGTTATTATAGCTTTGTAGTATAGCTTAAAGTCAGGTAGTGTTATGCCTCCAGGTTTATTTTTTTTGCTCAGCATTGCTTTGGCTATGTGTGGTCTTTTATTGTTCCATATAAATGTCTGAATAGTTTTTTCCATTTCTGAGAAAAATGTCTTTGGAATTTTGATGGGGATTGCATTGAATTTGTATATCACTTTGGGTAGTATGGACATTTTCACTATGTTGATTCTTCCAATCCAAGAGCATGGGATATCTTTCCATCTTCTTGTATCCTCTCTAATTTCTCTCAGCAGTGGTTTGTAGTTCTCATTATAGAGATTTTTCACCTCCTTGGTTAACTCAATTCCTAAGTATTTTATTTTTTTGGTGGCTATTGTAAATGGGCAGGCTTTCTTGATTTCTCTTTCTGCATGTTCACTATTGGAGAAAAGAAATGCTACTGATTTTTGTGTGTTGATTTTGTATCCTGCTACTGTGCTGAAATCATTTATCAATTCCAGCAGTTTTTTTGTAGAGGTTTTAGGCTGTTCGATATATAGGATCATGTCATCTGCAAACAGGGACAGTTTGACTTCATCTTTTCCAATCTGAATGCCCTTTATTTCCTTCTCTTCTCTGATTGCTCTGGCTAGTACTTCCAACACTATGTTAAATAGGAGTGGTGAGAGTGGGCATCCTTGTCTAGTTCCTGTTCTTAAGGGAAAAGCTTTCAGCTTTTCCCCATTCAGGATGATATTGGCTGTGGGTTTGGCATATATGGCTTTAATTATGTTGAGATACTTTCCCTCTATACCTAACTTATAGAGGGTCTTTGTCATGAATGAGTGCTGAACTTTATCAAATGCTTTTTCAGCATCTATAGAGATGATCATATGCTCCTTGTGTTTGAGTTTATTAATATGGTGTATCACATTTATTGATTTGCGTATGTTGAACCAACCTTGCATCCCTGGGATGAATCCCACTTGATCGTGATGAATAATTTTACGTATGTGTTGCTGTATTCTGTTTGCTAGTAATTTAGTGAGGATTTTTGCATCTATATTCATCAAGGATATTGGCCTGTAGTTTTCTCTCCCAAATGAGTTTGGGAGATTTGCGTCCATTTCAATCTTTTGGAATAGTTTGTAAAGAATCGGTGTCAATTCCTCTTTGAATGTTTGGTAAAATTCTGCTGTGAATCCATCTGGTCCTGGGCTTTTCTTTGTTGGGAGCCTTCTGATAACAGCTTCAATCTCCTTTATTGTTATTGGTCTGTTCAAATTTTCTACGTCTTCACGGTTCAGTTTTGGGAGCTTGTGTGTGTCCAGAAATTGAAAATCTGGAGGAAATGGATAAAATTTGTTGGCGTATAGTTGTTTATAGTAGTCTCGAATGATTCCTTGTATTTCAGATGAATCAGTTGTAATATCGCCTTTTTCATTTCTGATTTTGGTTATTTGAGTCTTCTCTCTTCTTTTTTTTGTTAGCCATGCTAATGGTTTGCCAATTTTATTTATCTTTTCAAAAAACCAACTTTTTGATTCGTTGATCTTTTGAATTGTTTTTTGGTTTTCAGTTTCATTCAGTTCTGCTCTGATCTTAATGATTTCTTTCCGTCTGCTAACTTTAGGTTTGGATTGTTCTTGTTTTTCTAGTTCTTTAAGGTGAAGTGTTAGGTTGTTCACTTGCCATCTTTCTATTCTTCTGAAGTGAGCGTTTAATGCAATAAATTTTCCCCTCAATACTGCTATTGCAGTATCCCACAGGTTTTGGTATGATGTATCATTGTTTTCATTAGTTTCAATAAATTTTTTGATTTCCTGCTTGATTTCTTCTTGGACCCATATGTCATTAAGTAGAATGCTGTTTAATTTCCATGTGTTTGTATAGTTTCCAGAGTTTCGTTTGTTATTAATTTCTAGTTTTAATTCATTGTGGTCTGAGAAGATACATGGGATAATTCCAATTTTTTTGAATTTATTGAGACTTGATTTGTGACCTAATATGTGATCTATCCTGGAGAATGATCCATGTGCTGATGAGAAAAATGAATATTCTGAGGTTGTTGGGTGGAATGTTCTGTAGATATCTGCCAATTCCAATTGGTCTAGAGTATTGTTTAGATCTTGTGTTTCTCTACTGATTCTTTGCCTAGATGATCTGTCTAATATTGACAGTGGGGTGTTCAGGTCCCCTGCTATTATGGTATTAGTGTCTATTTCCTTCTTTAGGTCTAATAGAGTTTGTTTTATAAATCTGGCTGCTCCAACATTGGGCGCATACATATTTATGATTGTTATGTCTTCTTGATGGATCAGTCCTTTTATCATTAAGTAGTGTCCCTCATTGTCTCTTTTTATGGTTTTTAGTTTAAAGTCTATTTTGTCAGATATAAGAATAGCTACTCCAGCTCGTTTTTCTTTTCTGTTTGCATGGTAAATCTTTTTCCATCCTTTCACTCTTAGTCTGTGTGAATCTTTATGGGTGAGGTGGGTTTCTTTAGGTCTAATAGAGTTTGTTTTATAAATCTGGCTGCTCCAACATTGGGCGCATACATATTTATGATTGTTATGTCTTCTTGATGGATCAGTCCTTTTATCATTAAGTAGTGTCCCTCATTGTCTCTTTTTATGGTTTTTAGTTTAAAGTCTATTTTGTCAGATATAAGAATAGCTACTCCAGCTCGTTTTTCTTTTCTGTTTGCATGGTAAATCTTTTTCCATCCTTTCACTCTTAGTCTGTGTGAATCTTTATGGGTGAGGTGGGTCTCTTGTAGGCAGCATATAGTTGGGTCCTGCTTTTTGATCCAGTCAGCCAGTCTGTGTCTTTTAATTGGGGAATTTAAGCCTTTTACATTAAGAGTTGTTATTGAAAGGTGTTGATTTATTCCTAGCATTTTATTGGTTGTTTGGTTGTCTTAGGTGTCTTTTGTTCCTTGCTTTCTGATTTACTGTTTGTTTTCTGTGTTTGTTGGTTCCTTAGGTTGTAGATAGTGTTTTTGTTAGCTTGTTTTCTCTTCATGAATGCCATTTTTATTATACTAGCTGGTTTAGATTTTTCTTGGGTTTTTATGGCAGTGGTAGTTATTTTTCAGGAACCAAACCCAGTACTCCCTTGAGGATTTCTTGTAAGGGTGGTCTTGTGGTAGTGAACTCCCGCAGTTTTTGTTTGTCTGAGAAATATACTATTTGCCCCTCATTTCGGAAGGATAGCCTTGCAGGGTAGAGTATTCTTGGCTGGCAATCTTTGTCTTTTAGTATTTTGAAAATATCATCCCATTCCTTTCTAGCTTTTAGGGTTTGTGATGAAAAGTCTGATGTTAACCTGATTGGGGCTCCCTTATAAGTGATTTGACGCTTCTCTCTTGCAGCTTTTAAGATTCTTTATCTCTGAGTTTTGCCAATTTGACTATGACATGTCTTGGAGAAGGTCTTTTTGGGTTGAATACATTTGGAGATCGTTGTGCTTCCTGGATCTGAAGATCTGTGATTTTTCCTATACCTGGGAAGTTTTCTGCCACTATTTTGTTGAATATGTTTTCAATGGAATCTCCATTTTCCTCCCCTTCTGGAATACCCATGACTCGGATATTTGATCGCTCATGTTTGTCTGATATCTCTCTCAGATTTTCTTCAATGTCCTTGATTCTTCTTTCTTTCTTTTTGTCTGCTTGTGTTATTTCAAACAGCCCATCTTCAAGTTCAGAGGTTCTCTCTTCAACTTCGACAAGCCTGCTGGTTAAACTCTCTGTTGTGTTTTTTATTTCGTTGAATAACTTCTTCAGTTCAGCAAGTTCTACTACATCTTTTTTCAGGACATTGATTTCCTTGTACATTTCCTCTTTCAGATCCTGTATACTTTTCCTCATTTCATCTTGATATCTAGCTGAGTTTTCTTGTATCTCATTCAGTTTCCTTAGAATTATCACTCGAAATTCCTTGTCAGTCATTTCAAGGGCTTCTTGTTCTATAGGATCTAGAGTTTGAGATTTATTAACTTTTGGTGGTGTACTTTCTTGATTTTTTGTATTTCTGGTATCTTTTTTTTGGTGTTTATTCATTGTGGCCGGGGGTTTCCCAGTTCACCGGTTTGAGACTAATGACTAACTAGGATGTTGCTGTGGTTGCAAATTTTGTTTGGCTCCCTCCGTGACTGCTCAGTTGGCCTCTACTGCCTTGTGTGTGTGGTTGCCTCGGGTCTTGGGCTTCTGCGGGGAGCCACCTTTCTGGTCAGCTTGGACTCTGCTGGGCTGGTGGATCACGTACCACAGGGTGTGCGATCGCTGTTGAGCTTTCACTTCCTGTGCAGGACTTCTCCCTGTTCCGTGTGCTCTGGCCCAGGCTGTTAGATCATGCAGTGGCGACTCCACCGGGTGTGTGGTTTCTGTCGAGTCTCCGCCTCCCTGGCCGCACGTCTCCCCACTCTTTGCGCACTGTGCTGGGCTGGGGCGTGTCTTCTGCACCCCTCGTCTATCAGCTGGGCCTTCAAGACCCTGCTCGGCACTGCCTCGCCCAGGAAGTCTACCAGGTTTCTGCTGGGCACAGACGACCGGTCTCTCTGGGTGCCTTTGTAGCACTATGTAGATCTTTCTCGGGTCTTGTTCACCTTTGTATCTCCCCAGTGTAAACCGAGTCTAGCGCCCACCTGCAGCCTGGTCTCCGGCAGGTTCAAGCCGACCTGGGAACTCTCCTACCACACTATTCCCAACCAGAAATTCGTTAGGCTTTTTTCCAAACTGGTGGCTGCAGAGATGGTATCTGCCTCCCAGTAACAGGGAGTTTACCTGGGGCCGGAGTCCAGGGTATGGTTGAGTGACAGTCGGCCCGCCCGTACTTCCTTGCCCTCCCGATACTGGCCCGGGACACCCACCGCCACCAGCCCCGCCAGAGAACCGCGGAGGGAGTGGGAGCGGAGTTCGGTCCGCAGGCTCCGGAAAGCCCGGCGCCAGGCCAAGCAAGTAGGAGGGCTCAGTGATGGCCGAGCAGGGCGGAGCTGCCCGCACCTGGGAAAATGGAGGCAGCACCGGGCGGTGAGAGGCCTGCTGGTGCAGGCGGGAGCCGCGTGGGCATCCACCCCCCGAACAGAGCTGTGCCAGGGATCACTCACAGTGCTGTGCCAGGTCGGGTGCTCGCTCTCTCTCTCTGGTTTGCCGTTTTTCCCAGTTCTCGGCCGCTGCCACCTCGGGCTGTTCAGTCGCGGCGTGGCTCGGGCGCTCCCAGGAATCTTCTTTAATGCCGGCCTGAAACCTCGAATCCTGAATAAGGCAGCTGGCCGCCTTCAGCGCGGCCCCGGCCTCCGGGATCCTGTCTGCATCCACAGCAGCCCTGGCGCCGTGTTCCCTGTTTTGAGACTCGCTTTTGCAGCTAAGAAACAGTTCTTTTCCTGCTCCACACTTCAAAGCTGTTGCCTGTAAATGAGGCAGCCCCTCCTGCCGGGGGCAAAGTGGCGGTCACCCCCCACAACCGGTCAGCAGCAGCAGTCCTCCCTTAAGAGATGGCGAGAGGAAGGTCCACAAGTTTCCCGGCTGCCTGAGGCCCAGTGGCCACCTTTTCCACCTCAGCTACTCCACGCCAGCCGCTGCAGCCGCCGCCATCTTGAAAAGCCGGCATCCTTATCTTGTTCCTGGCCTTAGAGGAAAAGTTTTCAACTTTTCCCCATTTGGGATGATGATAGCTGTGGGTTTCTCATATACAACTTCTATTGTGTTGAGATATTTTCCTTCTATACCTGATTTGTTGAGAGTTTTTATCATAGAGCAATGATGAATTTTAATCAAATGCTTTTTATGCATCTATTGAGATGATCATATGGTTTTTATCTTTCATTTTGTTGATGTGATGTGTGTCACACTTATTGTTTTGCATATGTTGAACCATCCTTGCATCCCTAGATGAATCCCACTTGATCATGATGTATAATCTTTTTGATGTGCTTTTGGATTGCTTGCTAGTACTTTGAGTATTTTTGCATCTAAATTCATCAAGGATATTGACCTGTAGTTTTCTTTTTTTGTTGTGTCTTTTTATGGTTTTGGCATCAGGGTGATGCTGGCTTCATAGAATGAGTTTGGGAGAATATCCTCTACTTTTTTTGGAATTTTTTGAGAAGAATTGGTTTTAAATCTTCTTTAAAAGTTTGGTAGAATTCAGCAGTGAAGCCATCAGTCCTGGGCTTTTCTTTATTGGGAAACTGTTGATTACTGATTCAATTTCGTTACTCATTATTGGTCTTTTCAAGTTTTCTATTGCTTCTTGGTTTAGTCTTAGTAGTTTATCCATTTCCTCTAGATTTTAAATTTTGATGGTGTGTAGTTGTTCATAATAGTCTCTAATGATTCTTTGTATTCTGTGGAATTCATTGTAATGTTTCCTTTTTCATTTCTGATTTTTGATATTTGGGTCTTTTATTGGCTAGTGTAGCTAATGATTTGTCAATTTTGTTTATCTTGTCAAAAAAACAACTTTTTGTTTCATCAACCATTCATATTGTTTTTTGGGTCTCTATTTCATTTAGTTCTGTTTTGATCTTTATTATTTCTTTCCATCAGCTAATTTTTGGGTTGGATTATTCTTGCATTTCTAGTTCCTTGAGATGTAACATTGGATTGTTTACTTGGAATTTTTCAACTTTTTTGATGTAAGCATTTATCGCAATAATCTTTCCTCTTAATACTGCTTTTGCAGTGTCCCATGGGTTTTGGTAAGTTGTGCTTGTATTTTCATTTGTTTCAAAGAATTTTTTGATTTCCTTATGTATTCTTTCTTTGACCCATTGGTCATTCAGGAGAATGTTGTTTAATTTGCAGTTATTTGTGTAGTTTCCAATGTTTGTTGATTTCTGGTTTTATTCCATTATAATATGAAAAAATACTTGATATGATTTCAGTCATTTTAAATTTCTTGAGATTGATGTGTGGCCTAACATTTGGTCTGATCTGGAAAATGATTTGTGTGATGAGAAGAATGTATCTTCTGTAGTTCTTGGATGAAGTGTTCTGAAGATGTCTGTCAAATCCATTTGGTCTGAGGTGGTGTTTAAATCTAATATTTCTCTGCTAATGTTTTGTCTAGATGATCTGTCTAATGGTGAGGGAGACATGTTGAAGTTTCCAACTATTATTATATAAGGGTTTATCTCTTCCTTTAGTTACAATAACATGTGCTGTATATATCTGGGTGCTCCAGTGTTGGGTGTGTATGTATTTTTGATTGTCGTATTTTCTTGCTGCATTGAATCTTGTATCATTATATAATGTCCTTCTTGTCTATTTTTATAGTTCTCGGTTTAAAGTTTATTTTATGTGATATAAGTGTGGCAGCTTCTGCTCATTTTTGGTTTGCATTTGAGTAGAATATCTTTTGTCATTCCTTCACTATTAGTCTATGTGTGTCTTTATTGGTAAAGTGAGTTTCTTGCAGGCAGCATATATTTGGGCCTAGTTTTTTAATCCATTAAACCATTCTATATCTTTTAAGTGGAGAATTTAATCCATTTGCATTCAGGGTGGTTGCCTTGTTCCTACCACTTTATTAATTTTGTAAGGTTGCTTTCTATGTCTTCTGTTCCTTTCTTCCCTTTTATTGTTTGCTTGTTGTTTTGTAGTAATAAGATACATTTTCTTTCTTTTTCTCATTTGTGATCTGCTCTATTAATGGTTTTTATTCTTTCTTGTATATTCATAATGATAGTTATTGCTCTTTTTGATTCCAAATGTAGAGCTCTCTTGAGGATTTCTTGTAGGGCTGGGCTTGTGGTTTTGAATTCCCACATTTTCTGTTTGTCTAGGAAAGATACTATTTCTCTTTCATTTCTGAAGGATAACTTTGCTGGGTATAGTATTCTTGTTTGGCAATTATTTCTTTTAGTTATTTTCTTTTGAATATATCACACCACTCTCTCCTGGTCTGTAAGGTTTCTGTTGAGAAGTCTGCTGTTAATCTGATGAGGATTTCCTTATAGGTAACTTGACAATTTTCCCTTGCTATTTTTAGAATTCTTTCTTTGTCTTTGACTTTTGACAATTTGGCTATAATTTGTCTCAGTGAGGTTCTTTTAGGTTGAATCTGTTTGGGGATCTTTGAGCTTCTTGTGTTTAGGAGACCATATCTATGCTAATACGTGAGAAGTTTTCAGCAATTATTTCATTAAATAGGCTTTCAATACCTTTTCCTTTGTCTTCCCCATTGGGTACACGCATAATATGGATGTTAGTCCACTTAAAGTTATCTGATAGATCACATTCTTCATTTTTAAAATTCTTTTTTTTTCTTTTTAGTTCAAATGTGTTAATTCAGATGTCTTCTCGTTCAGAAATTCTTTCCTCTTCTTGTTCTAGCCTTGTTGCCTAAGCTCTGAGTTGTAAAATTTTTATTTCATTGAATGAGTTCTTCAGTTCCAGGATTTCTGCTTGGTTTTTTTTTTTTATGGTTTCCATTTCTTTGTTGAATTTCTCATGCATGTCCTGGATTAATTTCTATCTATTTTTTCTTGCATCATGTTGAGTTTCCTTAAGATTGCCATTTTTGGGCCAGCCCCATGGCTCACTTGGGAGAATGCAGTGCTGATAGTGCTGAGGCCATGGGTTCAGATCCTATATAGGGATGGCTGTTGCACTCACTGCCTGAGCATGGTGCAGATGGCACCGAGCCAAGAGTTGTGATCCTCTTACTGGCCACAAAAAAAAAAAAAAAAAAAGATTGCCATTTGTGATTCCTCTTCAGGCATTTCACCAGTTTCCTGTTGTTTGGGGATCTTGTATTGGAGAAATATTGTCTTCTTTTGGGAGTGTCATGTTTCTCTGTTTTCTCCTGCGTATCATATTTCTGCATCGATCTCTGGGCATCTTGTGGTGTAGTTGCTCCATTTAACTTTTGGAATTGCTTTTGAAGGGAAAGAAATCTTACCTGTAGAAGTGTCCTATGTTGGTAGTCAGGTTGGGCATTGTAGGTCTGTTGGTGAGCATGGTTGTAGGTGTTGGCTCACTCCCCATACACTCTCCACTGGGTAGGTGGGTGGTCCTGCTGCATCAGGTGGGACTCTGAGCTCCCAGGGAAGGTGAGCCTGGATCCAGGTGGCCTGTGTACTCCTTGTATGCTCTCTGTTGAGGCATGTGGGTCAGATGGGGCTCTGAGCTCCCAGCTGCAGCCCTGGGAATGAGGGGTTGGGGGATTCATGTGTACTGCCCCTCTGGAACAATACAGTCATGTGGGCTCGCTGTCCATGAGGCCACATGGTTACTTCGCAGCCTAATTTGCAGGCGTCTGCAGTGGGAGTACGAGCTGCAGAACCTCCCGCCTGCGGGAACATGCAGGGTCCCAGCACTGCAGTGTCTCTTCAGTCTCCATTCCAGTCTTTGTAAGGTGCTTCCCTTGTCTTTCTATGTTGCTGTCTTGAGTTTCCAGATCTTGGGGAGTTTTCCTCACTGTTTTGATGGATTCCATTATTTTCTCCTAGACACTCTGCAGGTGACTATCTACTTGTTGCTCTGGACTTTCTTTGCATTAGAAATGAGGGCTGGCCTCCTCTAGTCATCCATCTTGCCAGAAAAACAAAACAAAACAACTATAGTGACTATAGTTTTGATGAGAGTCAACAAAGACACTGCATATATATATATATGGATATGGATTTGGATTTGGAAAGTGATATTCATATATCCTCTAGCCAGCTAAGAAGTGTATAAAAATTAAAATTCAAGAATAGCAAAGTTATGTTATTTATTTTTTTAATTGATAGGGAGAAATAAAATTGGATAAAATTGGAGTTTTTTATTTTTGATGCTGAAAGTATCAAAAACTGAATGTAGAAATAAAAAATTATTATTAAGGAAGAGATGATAAAACAAAAAGGTTATGCCTAAAACTCCAGATGTTTATAATAAGGACTGAGAACTGGAAGGAGGGATATGTGGAATAGGAAAAGTAAATTAGCTTTTTCATTTTTCATAGGGAAAGGCAAACAGTTTTGTTTGTCTTAAATTTAATACCTTTAAAATTTAGGATAAGGCTTATTTGTATTTTTTTCTAATTTTGCAGGATATCTCATTGTATGCATTTTTGGGTACTTTTCTGCAAACAAGTGAAACAGTTAAATAAAATACAGCATACAGTTTAAAAATAAATGAATGGGAAGTGATTTATTATACAAACACAAACAAAAGGGTGTCCACAATATTAATTTTGAACAAAATAGTTTCAAAGCAGTGATTGCTATACATGAAAAAGAAAGTTTTTTTTAAATAAAGAATAGAATTCACAGTAAAGATATAACAGTTACCAAAACATTGTGCTAATAAATAGAGATAAAATATGTAAGGCAAACATTGGTAGAAGCACAAGGAGAAATGGACAAACAATTATGGGGCATTATATATATATTTGAAAAGGCAAGGAACAAAAATGAGAGACAATATTAAGATACTAAACTAATGGATATAAATGTAGACAGAGAATATGGATATTTTATTAAGTATCCACAGGAAATTATAAAAATTGATCTTTAGTTAGACCACAAAAAAATTGTTCAGCAAATTCCTAAATACAGAAATACCTGGCCACAATTGAAAAACTAGAAATTAAAAACAAATTAAAAAATAAAACCCCCAACCATTTGTAAATTACCTTGTATCTTTGATTATGTCTGCAGTGTTTGGTGTTCTCATTTTTTTCTAAATCATCTAATCAGTATGATTTTGGTTTCCAGTTATATCTAATAACTGTTTGGCAAATCAAAAGTATACTCACTAAATGATTTAAGAAAAAAAATATGAACACCAACATCAGACCTTGTAAATGCCACCAAAGGTAAATTCAGTCAAATTTATAGTTTTATATTCTTCATATATATAAAAGTAGAATAAAATTAGCTACTAATTTAATTAAGAAACTTGAAAATATACAAAACTTTTAAAAGGCAGGAAATTTTTGATAAAAAGAAGTAAACATATTAATAAAACAGAAAAAAAGTAATTGAATACACCAATTCCTAGCAAAGGTAATGATGATGAGTTTAGGAGAGAGAAAATAAATCATCATGTGTGTTAGGGCCAATAATTCAGAAAGACAATCCACGGCAGGTGAGCACACTCTGCTCCACAAAGTCATACAGAGACTGAGCTAAGTTCTGCCATTGTACAGCACTTTTTTTTTTTAACTGCAGAAATTAGATCTCTGAAATATTTGGCTTCCAGATAATAGGAAAGGGAGAGAAAATAGGAAGCATTCCAAACTCTTAAGACCAAGGCCTAGCAGTGGCATATAAGTCTTCTGCTCATATTCCATTAATGTGACTTTGATTCTTGGTGAGAACAAGGGAGACTGAGAAATGTAATAGAGTTGGGTTGCCATGCGTCTGGCTACAGTTCTTTTACCATGGAAGAAGAGGAAAACAGATTTTTGTGCTCTGTTAGCAGTTTTGCTCACAGCTGCTACAGAGAACCTTTTTAAAATGTGTGAAAGTAGTATGTATATGAATAAAACTAAATATCCCAATGAAATGAAGTGTTTTGGGAAAATTTAAATAAACAAAATTGAACCAAATAGAAGTAGGAAATATAAAAAGAATAATGACCATAATTTTTTGCAAAATTGCCTTTGTGTTCAGACAGTTTTACTGCTGCATATTTAACTTTCAATGAGCAGATAAACACCATATTACATAAACTTCTCCAAAGCATTATAAAAAACAATTTGCCACTAATTTATTTTGAAAAGGTAGAATAATCCTTATGCTCAAGTTTGAAAAATATAATACAACAAAGAACATTCTAGACTGTCTCATTTAGAAAATAAGTGTAAAAATCCCAAATTAAAAATTAGCATATAATTCAGTAGCCTATTAAAAGGATCACCCACAGATGATCAAACATGGTTTATTTCAGAAATACAATGAGGGTTTAAGTTTAAGAAAACTATTAATATATGATTACTTATGTCATGCTTCCCAAAAGAAAAACCAAATAATACCAATCAGATGAAAAGGAAAAAGGCATTTTTTCTTATTCCTGATTTTTTCCAAAATTATTTTTACAGTACTAGGCATAGAAATATTTTTTAAATGGTAATACGTCTTCATTCAACAGCTAAAATATTTAACTGTGCTTTGCATTAAAATTGTCAAGACAAGATTCCTACCATCACTATTTTAAACGTTTCTCAAAAAAATACCTTATATCTTAGTCCATTTTGCATTGTTATAACAGGAAACCTGAGAGTGGTTAATTTATAACGAATAGAAATTTATTTCTCACAGTTTTGGTGGCTGGGAAGTCTGAGATGAAAGCACTGGCATCTGATGTCTGGTGCAGTCCTTGCTGTGTCCTCACATGCTGGGTGGTGGAAGGGCAATTGAAAGTAAACTCCTTCTCAAGCCTTTTATAAGGGCACCTAATCCCATTCATGAGGGAGGAGCCCTCATAGCCTAATCACCTGTTAAAGGCTCTACCTTTTAATATTATCACATTGGCAACACCTGAATTTTGAAGAGGACACATCAAACCATAGCAGCTTAAAAATACAGATGGTTTAATAATGGAAATTGATAATCCCCCACCTAGTTCCTTTCTATTCACCCTTCCCGTTAATCCCCTTTTCAATTTTTAATAATCATATTACTACTATTTTAGTTCCTCTGTTATTACCTTCACGTTTTTACGTATACTTAAAAACATTTTTCCTATTCCACCAAATATAGACTTTATGTTTTGATTCTCCACTGTGCAATTAGGCAACTGGTTCTCTAGCATTCTTACTAAATAAAACTATTAGTTATTGAATGTGTGGAATCTTGGTAAATGCTAGTAATAAATTGCATCCTAATTTTAATTTTAAATAAAATTTTATTTTATGCCTGTTGCTTTGAAACTTCCTTGCAAACGTATATTCAATTTGTTTTTCTCTACCAGAGGCCACCAGTGATAATAACTGAGTTTAAAATAAGAATTCTTTTAACTTTTATTTCAGGTTTTTATTTAAGAAGAGAAAAACAACAGTTTACTTCTTTGTTCTTTAAGAAATAGGGCATTAAAGAGAATAAAAATATTTTAAAAATTCCATTGTATCATAGTATTTAAGGGAAAGCAGAAAATGGGAAATAATGCTGGGCATATGTACGAGGAAACAATAAATAACAAAGAGGAGGCACAGATTAACTCATGCCTTCTTAGAAAGTAGAATGATATAAGCACAGAAAATCCTAGAGAAGAAAATGACCACACAGACTTGAAAAAAGATAAACACATAGAAACATGAAGAAAGATTTAATGATAAATCTTTAAGTTCATTTTAATATATCCTTGGGAAAACAAATAATTATGCCATAATTTAGTTGATCTGAAAATGCCAAATTTAAAATATTGGATTTTTAAAAAGTAGATAAAATTGTATTAGTTATTTGGGAATATGTAAAAGAAATAAAAAGTAAAGTCAGTCTCAGAAAAACTGAAATTTTAGTCAGATGACAAAGTAAATGATTTAAGAGCAGTTAGAAAATACATATCTAAAAGTACATATTAAAGTATACAAATTAATCCAGTAAAAGAGATAAAACACTTTTAATAATAATTAAAATTTTTACATCTGCACTGTAGTCTTATATATTCAGTTTAGTTAAAAAAATATTTTAAAGCCATATTATTTGTATGTCTTTCTTTTTTAACAGAGAGCTATAATAAAAAGTCAAAATTATATAATCATGGATATGTTACATAAAGGATTTTTTATGGTACTCTAATGGGAATTCACATAAGTCCAGTGAAACTAATGTTTTGTAGTAGTTCTTAATATAATTAAACTGTTCACTTTCCTGTTGTGATTTAGTCACAACACCACAGAATAATATATACTTTATGAGTTAGGCTCAGTAACAACTTTCTGTGGATCCTCAGACCATAGTTAAATTTGTCTCATGAGTTGGAAGTAAACATTGGACAAGTCTCAGAAATTCCAGCAATGTAGTCCAAGAAATATGGCACTTTTTCTTTCCACATAAAGCCCTAATACCAAAACCCTTATTCTTATTTAATTTACATTTTCAAAGCATGTATTATTTATATTGCTACTGTATATAAATTAGCAAGTTAGGCAGTTTGAGAAATACACTCTTTTACAATGCTTAGAGTACCATTTAGTGTACTTCTGAAGTGTATGTGATCAGAATAGAATTTGTTAATAATCAACACGGTGTACCAAATAGTACACTGAATTGAGTTCACCTGTACAATAAATGGGGGAATTATCCCTTGTCAATAAATCCCAGAAGAATGAATGGATAATTTAACTCAGAAATGTGGTCTGCAAAGGGAAGTTTGAGCCAAAATGTTCTGGACTAGTGCTTTGTACAGGGTATACTGGATAATTACAAGTGTTTTGTTCACTTCACTTCTGTCCTTGGGCCAAGACTAGAAATTACTATCACGCCAGATAACTAAGTCAACACACTATATACTATAAATCTTCTAGTTATAAAAATCCTTATTTTTCAAGACACCTCTATTGCTGTGTCCAAAGTATGAATATTAAGAAAAGAATTTCCACAAAAGTTATTGTGCCACTGTGAGGAAATAGGTGAAAACTCTTAAGAATTTGATACATCTTGAAATGTTGTAAGGAGATCTCAAGAACAGAATGAGGCATATTTAAATCAGTTAGTAGTCACTATAAGTGAGTCTGTTAGTTTATTTGATTTGTTCATTCTTATTTAAAATTGTAATCCTTATCCCCCTTACTAGGAATTCTCTGTTCCCTGCTCTTTCTTTCTCCTTAGATCATGGATAAATATATTTTGTTTGTTTGTTTTACTCATTGTCTTTCTCCGCCCTCCAGAATGTTAATTTTATGAGGACAAGGATATTTTTACCTATTGTGTTAAATGCTGTATTGAAGAGCTTAAAAGAGTTCTTGACTATATATAGAGAGATAATAAATTCAATAATGAATTTATTAAATAATTTTAACGACAGAATAAAAAATCCAGAAAACATTTTAAAGATGTAACTTGCATAAATCTTCATCTGAATCATTTTACTTTTAAATAATAGCTGGAAAAAACCCACAGGAAACATATATAATAAAGAACACTGAAGAAAAAACTAGCGTATTATATACCTTTAAACAATGTAGTTTGCCATAAAGGAAAAATAAATAAATAAACCATTAGCCAGATATTTAACTGTGAATTTAATCTGTTTCTTTACAAACATCTTTACATGTTCAGTGTTAGTTTAGATGCAAACAAACTTTTTTTTTCTTTTATACACTTTTTAGGCAACTAGAATTGAGGGAAAAATAATATCTTTGAGCTACACTAAGAAGTTGCAGTCATTCAGTGAATTGTTTTGTCATTTTGTAAACATGCTAAATGTTATAGTGTATGTTTCTATAAAAGTATAGTTGACTGTGATTTCTAAACACGTCTTTTTTACATGTCTTTTGACTGGAAAATAAACTCTGTTCTGCAATTAAAACAATAGTGACATCCCATTTCAAGCCTTTAGTACTAAGAGCAACTTTTACATGACATTAATGGGCAGCCTTAAAGATGTAGATGAAATCTTTTTTCCTACATCTGGGTGTAGTCATACATATTTAAACTAAATGAGGGTAACTGTTTGATGGTAATTTTCCCTCTTACTCTAACATTGTGTATTAAAATTTTACACAAGTTTAGTTAAAATGAAACAATGCAATCTGCCTTTCATTTTTTAAAAACATGAGTGTTGCTATATAAAGTAAAATAGAATAACTGGCAAATAGTAGGTATTAAAATAATATACACTGAATGGTTTTGCATGTTTTTCTTAAAATAGAATAGTAATTAATGTTTCATCTTAATATCTAAGAAGTACTATTTCTCCTTTTATACTCGTATGCTTTATCAGAAGTTTAAAATTTTGACATTCATAAGAAAGTAACATTTCAGATTACCACAATTTAAATCTTGACTTTCTCAGTAAATACTAAAATCATTGGCCTTAATAATTAACAACTGCAAGTACTATAGTTTAATATTATTTAGTAACAACTTTAGTATTTTTATCAATTTATATATGTGTCACAAATATACTGAAATTTTACATATTCTGTTGAAATGTTAATGCGTGAATGAATACACCGATGTATAGGTGAGGACAGTGCTACAGATACACTAAATACAAAATTTGTTTTTATTTCTTTTAATAGCAGGACTGTTAGGTTCAACCTGATCTGTCTTCAGCATATTTATGGTCCCTTCTGGACTGTTCTTAGTATTTATAATATGTCTAATCAGGTTGAGTGATGAAATCCATGGTTGTAGAACAATTGTATGTATAACTGCTCTATGTAAGTATTAAATCTATAACCGTGATTTGATTACAAAGGGACTAACTCAGTATTTCCTACTCTTATCTCATAAAATGTTGGGATTCCGTGAAATAATTTGCAAGTAAAGTAGACTTTGCATTTTTCAATCTTATTTTTTTCATAATTTGTATGAGACTAATCTCTCCAAATCTAATTTCTTTCTTTTATTTAATCTCCCATCTACTTTTTCATCCTCCCCACTCTATAGTATTTCGGCTATCAGTTATAGTACAGTAGTCTCCCCTTAACTGTGGAGGATACTTCCCAATCCCCCCAGTGGATGCCTGAAACCATGAATAGTACAAAACCCTATATATACCATGTTTTTTCCTATAATAAAGTTTTATTTGTAAATTAGGCACAATAAGAGATTAACAACAATAATAATAAAATGGAAAATTATAACAGCATACTCTAATAAAAGTTATGTTAATGTGGTCTCTCTTTCTCTCAAAATACCTTATTGTGCTGTACTCTCACCTATATTCAGACCTAGGTTGAGCGTGGGTAACTGAAACCACAGATAAGGGGGGAACTACTGTATACCAGAAAGTGAATAATGTGAGTGTTGCCACCTATAGGCAGAAAATTAACTTTACTTATTTATGACATAAAAAAATATAATCTAAAAAAGAGTTCTCTTTTTCAACTCCTTACAACTGCCATCTTCATACTTTCTACCTAGATAGTAACCTGTTTGTTATTGATGTTGCCATTTCAGATGCCTGTGCCTTAAAATAAAGCATTTACTTAAACCTTTATCATTTTGTCATATTACTATTTGCATTTAATGTATTTTTCAAATATGCCATCTTATTAAACTTCTTTGACCTCACAAAGTTTAAAGGGACCTGTTAAAACCATCTACCTTAGCCAGTAATATACTAAACTGTTTTATCTTAGTTTATTTACCTCTAGGGTGGGGGAAATTACCAGTATTTGTTCCCAGGAATGAAAAAGTGTCCCTTCCAAAGACTAATGATAACAGATTGTAGGTTTTGTGCCTTCTCTGTAATGATGTAGGTTTGTTTCTCCTTTATTCTTTGCAGAGTGCTGCAGCAGCTCCCAGTCCAGTGCTAGGAAACATTCCCCCAGGAGATGGCATGCCAGTAGGTCCTGTACCACCAGGGTTCTTTCAGGTACTCAGAGAAACTCTGACTAGGAATGTTAAGGCATAGGAACTCCTATTGATTTTATTTAAAGATATATATATATATATATATATTTAAAGAAGGAGGATGAGGCTATTTTAATTCTTAAGGTGAATATCATGCTGTAAAGCCAACTCTCAATTATTCAGACTGGTTATCTGTCATATTGCCCTTTCTTCCTATGTTTTGTTTGTTTGTTTAGATATTTCATTGCTCAATTATGAAAGAAAAGGACTTGAAATGCAAATTAGCCCATTAAGTTAACTGTGGTAGATATTTTGTGGGAGAAGAGACTAATGATGAGGTTCTAGAAAGAGACAGATTTTTAACTATCCAAGCTATTCGAATATCTCCACAGATTAAAGATAATCAAGATTTGGCTGTACTTTCAAATTAGCTAAATCATAATCTATTCCTTTATCAAGAATTATAGGCTATATCAAAATAGTTTTGAAAATCTTTTGTGTCTCTTAAGCTGGAGTTTTTATTGATATTATTACATAGCATTTTAAGATAAGATTTTCAAATATATGTTAGTATTTTAAAATTTCAAAAAGAATGCTTATTTTAACAATGATGATCAGTTTAGAATTATAATACATAGCTTTTTAATTTTATGGCATTCGCATCTTAAATCTTACAGATTTCTAACTCAGTCCAACATTGATTCTGAAATTTATTTTTTTAATACAGTTAAGTTTATAACACCTTTTGAGAAAATTAAGAACTTAGGAGTTAAGAACTAGAGTTGGAAGGCATTACAGGAATTAATGTAATATGCTATATTGTTAATGAATTGCATTAGGTACTTGTAAGCTAATTTGTTACTTCAGCTTTTATGTTTTCAAAGTCCTTGATAATGATTTGTTAGTTAATCCATACCATCATTGTAAGGTGAATCAAGCTACTGATAAATGTGAAAATAGAAAAATAAAATAAGTAATTTTCCAAAGTATGTCAATTGAATAAAAAGGTCATAATTAGAACCTAGTACCAACTCTGGTCCTTTAGGACATGCTTATTTGCTCAGTTACTCTATATTAATACGTAAGTAATTAAAAATCTTCAGAAATTTTCTTACAGCTCACATTCTGTCTTGGGGGCCCTTTCTTATAATCTAGGAAGAGATTATAACTTGATTATTAGTTTAAAAACCAACATTAAAGATAATGATATAATACCTAACACTTAATAAGTGCTTACTATGTGCTATGCTTCATTCTAAATGCTTTATATATTAAACTTTATGTTATTATATTACGTTTTTTATTTATATGTTAAACTTTATATATTAAACTTTAAATTTTCATAACAATCCTAAATGTGAAGTACCGTATTATCATTCCCACTGTACAGATGGAAAAAGCAATGCATTGATAGATAAGCGATTTGCACAAAGTCAGAAAGTGACAGGGCTGGGATTCAAATCAAGGTCGTCAGGATTTTTGCCATTGAAATTTATCTTTTAAAGTATAGTAATCCAGATGAGATTTAATCATGGCCTTAACTAAGATAGTGGCAGTGGATGTGGAGAGTTAACAGATTTGAGAGACAGAAAAATATGGGGAGGAGGGTATGAACAAATGAATTCAAGGATAATATCCTGGTTTTGGCTCTAATCTGCACAGGTGAAGGTATCATTTTCTGAGATAGGAACCACAAAATGGAGAATAGGTTTGAGGTGGTGCAGATGAGGTTCTCATGGGACATCTGTTAAGCTGATAGACCTACAGGTGTGAAGTCTAGTACAGTGATTTAGATTAGAAATAAAAATTGCAGGGTCATTCATCATCATATTAAAGGCACTTGAATCCACAAGGGTAGATTAAAATTGTCCAGGGAGAAAGTACAGAATGAAAGGGTAAGAAGATATACACCTATATTTATTTACTTGGAGTCTTTTGTCAAAGGAGTAATTCATATAAGAAATCTTATAAACCCTCAAAGTGACTCCTACTGTGGAACTAGCTTTCTTCAGCTGGGAAATCTTGCTGCTTGAGATCAGAGAGAAGACAGTGCAAGTGGCCATTGATGTAACTTGTTTGGCAGTTTTAGTAGAATAAAATACAGGAGCATGATATAGTGTCAGTATACATCATAGGTACCAAGAACTGTGTCTATACTCTAACTCTCCTGTCCCTGTGCTGAGTCTTATTAAAAAGTTTCATTGTATGCTAAGAAATTTGAGTTATATATTAAAAGCATCAATCTGCTATTTATTCATTCTCATAGCATTCATAGAAAAAGACAGGCAAATGTCTTGGAGTCCTGCAATTTTATTGAAATTAGAACAGTTAGATTTTTTTCTCATTTATATATAATCATCAAAATAATTTAGTAAAATGAACTAAATAAAACAAAGGAAAAGAATTCAATCTTTTGTGTTTTTAAAAATTTGACTATTAACTCTGTTACCTTATAAAGTTCTATAATTTTATGGATGAGTAAGTAACGAGAAAGCTTCTCTTGTGAATTTAACTTATAGAACATAAAAGTAATGGACATTTTCTTATTTCAAGAAAAATTTTGAGGAGGGTGGAAATGCTTTATTTTTTCTACTTTCTGCTCTTAACTTTTAAAAGGGAAACTATAACTTTTTTATCACTAATAACTAAACGTATTTATATTTTTTATATAAAAATACATTATAAGGTTTTAATAGTGCTAATGTAGATAATATCTTTGAATCTATAATGTGTGATATACTTATAAATATTTAATTCTGAACTCTATAGACTTTTGTTCATTTTTAATGTATTTTATATTTTGTTTTGACTTTTATCTTGATACATCATATTCTAGTCACTAGATTCTTAGGTTTATTTTAACTGAAACTGTTGAAAACTAACAATATGTTGATGTTGGATTATAAATGTAAGGTTTTGACAGAAGTAAGATTATAAATGCATGTTGAAGATAAAGTGTATCAAGTAATTAGTTTCAGACCAAGGTAGTCATTCATATTTTAAAATCTGAACTGATCAAAACTCTGATATAGTAAAAAACATGCTACACAGCAGGTTCATAAGTCACATTTTGTTTGCAGGTCTAATATTAGCAACGGTAAAGCTGCTTTGCCATCTAGTGGCAGTTTGCAAATGTCTCCACTTGTTCAGTGTCTATTTTCCAAAGGTTCTGTTTTTAGCAAGCCTGCACTGTAGCAAGCTGACCTAATGCTTTGACATAGTAATAACGCAATATGAAGAAAAAAATAGTAAGAAAATTCTTTTTCTTCATGGTGGTATTATTGACTAGAAAAGACTCACTATAAACAACATTTATAAAGCAACAAGGACAAAAAAAAAAGCTCAAAGTAATGAATTATTCTTGATATTTTAAAAGCAAAAGAATCAAAATGAATAAAAAATGAGAAAAATAATTATTTAATCTAACACTTGAAACTGAAAAACAGGAAGAAATGTCTTTATAAGTCATGGTTAAATGTTTCTGGGAGGTAGATATGTATTTAATTTATTTCTGGAAATAAATCCTATATTTTAAAGATACCTTAGTATCTATATTTATCTCCTCTGCTATTTCTATTTAGACGTTCTGAATCCAACCATCGTATTATCAGTAGCACCTGTTTTACCATGTTATTTATACATATAGTTAAATTGTCTACATGCTTTCTCAATTCCCTTCTATTATTAATCTGGGTGTTGTCTTCAATTGCAACAGTCTGCCTTTCCTCTTATCTCTCCTGACTATGGCTGTTTCAAAAATCATTCTTAGGAAGGACTCTAAACCAGGAGAAATACTCTTAACTCTCCTTAGAAGTTGTAGATACCATCTTAGATCATAGATAACAAGCCAAAAGATTAGTTATTATATCCTTTCTTAGACTGAATGAGTTGGGTAGTGAAAATCTCAAATAGAATTAACTTATTAAACTATAATGTCTAACATCAGAATATAATTTTTAAAATTCAGAGATTAGAAATAGTATTTGTCAGAATTAAATACATCAGGATTTGGATAGTGGAAGTGTAAATTTTCTTAAAAATGTAATTTTGACCCTTTAAAGAACAGAGATTTTAAATATTGAAAATAGAGCAAGTCTTTCCATAGTATAAAGATAAAAGCAACTAAAATAATAAAGGTGCCTGACAGCTGCTGGCTTTGATAATGCTATCCTGCAGTTGTGGTAATAGTTTTTCTGGCCTCAACTATCAGAACAAATTAAAACTGCTCAGCTTGAATAACTAAGTAAGCTTTTTAAAAAAAACTGCAGTTCAGACAACTAAAGACCCTACAGCAGTGACTGGATGGACAGAAAGTAAAGAAGGAAGTGTCAGGTGTTGAGAGTCTTTACTTGGATTTTCCAATTAGAATGGAATGAAATACTTTCTGGTTGGAAACCCATGTTTTTTTTTTTTTTTTTTTTTCGGTTTGTCAAAGGAAAAGGCTAGGTTGGCTATCCTAGACCAGTATTTGGTTTTCCTTTAACCTTCAAGCTCCTCCTGCAAGCTAAAGGTATCCTTTAGTATGAAAGAATACAATATCATATTTTAAAATTACATCTGTGATAAGAGCTCAGTTGTTTTTCAGATAATTTGAAATAAGTTTTTTCTTTTTAAAATATCTTATTAAAACTTTTTCCCAAAGTGCTGCAGGTTTTATTAAAGTCCCTTTATAAAAAATTTATATAGAGCAAATTGCAAGAATGCAAAGGCTATTTATAACACAAATTTTGGTTTTTATTTAATATTGGTTACAGAAACAAAAATGGTCAGCATTCTTTTGGGACTTAAAGATAAGGAATGGGTTATTAAATAGAGTATTAATTCCCTTTGTAAGTGGGATAGATTTATGTTAAGTGTATATTAGGAAGCCTTCAGCTTTTTTAAAAAATAACATCGGTAGGTGATGTTCAGAAATAATTTGTTTTATCTTCTATATAAGGAGTTGACAAACTTTTTTTATAAAGGTCTCGATAGTAAATATTTTAGATTTTTCAGGCCACATGGTCTCTATCACCACCACTCAACTCTGTTACTCTAGCATAAAAGCTGCCACAGACACTATGCAAATTAATGAGCATGGCTGTGTTCCAGTTTATTTACAAAATAAATAGGTGGTGGGCCAGATTAGGGTTGTGAGCCATTGTGTGTCCATTCTTGTTCTACATGAATATGGTAAGAGATAGACTTAAGAGATCCAAAAGGTAAGGACCAATGTTTCTCTAAGTATGTCCTGTGGACTACTAAAATGAGAGTTATGAGAGTCCTGGGAGTCACCCAGCTCCCAAGTATATCAGAATTCTTGGGGGTGAGGTGTATGGGGCTAGAGATTCTTTGGTTTTTGTTGTTTTGTTATTGTTTGTTTTGTTTATTATAAACTAAAATTTATTTTTTTTAAAACGTGCTTTATTTTTTTCCTTTTTTTTTTTTTGGCAGCTGGCTAGTAAGGACATTTAAACCCTTGACCTTTGTGTTCTCAGCACCACACTCTCCCAAGTGAGCTAACCAGCCAGCCACAGACTAAAATTTGAGAACCACTTATTAAGATTGCCAATGACATTTAGCAACAAATACTGTGGCTTCCCCCACATGCCAGAGTTACTACAATGAACAGGATAAATATCCTTGTCCACCTAGAATTCAGAGTCTACTAAGAGAAACAGCCACTAAACAAAATATATAATTATTTTAAAATACATGTTAGACAGTGATGAGGGCTAGGGAGAAAAATTAAATAGAAAAGGAAAATAGGAAGCATTGCAAAAATTTTTTTAGTGTGGCCAGAGAAAGACTCATCAAAAAGATGTCATTTGAGTAAAGACTTGAAGTAAGTGAGAGAACAAACGATGCGATATCTGGGGAGAAAGTGTTCTAGGCTGAGAAACAAGCAGGTGCAAAGGCCCTGAGTTTAACGTGTTAGTGTTTGTTACAAGGAACAAGGAGAAGATCTGGGTAGCTCAAGTGGAGTGTCAGCCTGGGAGAAGAGTTAGATATGAAATTGTAGACAACAGAAAGTCATACCAAGTAGAACTTTGTAGGTTATTGTAGGGACTTCAGATTTTACTCTGAGTAGAGGGTTTTAACAGGGTCATTCTGGTTGCATGTTGGGATTAATCTGTAGGAATAAAGGGTGAAACAAGGAGACCAGTTTGTATGTCATTGCAAAATTTTGGCAAGAGATTATTATGCTACTAAGGTGGTAGCAGTGGTGAAAGGTAAGTGGATTCTCTATATTTTGAAGGTAGAGCAGGCAGATTTTGGAATGGTTTGGGTATGTGTTGGTGAGAGAAAAAGACAAGTAAATGATGACTTCAAGGCTTTTGGCTTATTCAGCTGGAAGAATGGAGTTGACATTACTGATTGAGGTAAAACTTCAAGAGGAGGTATGAGAGGGACTATCAGAAGCTTAATTATGAACTCGTTCAGATTGAGATGGCTATTAGATTATTCAAAAAATGTTGAGTAAGGAACAATATATCAGAGTCTTGACTTTTATGGTTGAAACTCGGGCTAGAGAGATAACTTTGGGAGTCATTAGCATAAGGATTATATTTAAAGCTATGAGCCTGTATGTCATCACCAAAATAGCATAGATGGAGACAAGAAGCTGTGAAGTGATGGGTCCTGGGGTGCTCCAATGTTAAAAAGCCATGGAGATGAAGAGGAAACAGAAAGAGGAATAAGAAGGAGCAGCCCATGAGGTAGGAAGAAAACCAGGTGATATGATATGCTAGAAGCCAAAAGAAGAAAATGTTTCAAGGAGAAGAAGAAGGATCAGCTGTGTCAAATGCTGCTGATAGGTCAGATTATTCAAGGACTAACAATTGGCCATTGGATTTAACAAGGAGGTCATTGGTGGCCCTGTTCAATGCAATGGTGGGGGTGAAAGCTTTATGAAAGTAGGCCCATGATCATCAAGGAAGAGAGAAATTGGAGGCAGTGAGTATGGCCAACTCTTTCCGAGAGTTTTGCTCTAAAGAAAGTAAGAAATGAGGCAGTAGCTGGAGGAAGAAGTGGGGAGAGGTCAGAGAAATGCTGCTGGGAGTGATGTGTTGGCTGTGAACTCCTCATCCCTGCTGAGGGACAAAGAAAACAGTTCTGCTGGCAGCTGTGGGCAGAGAATATCAACTATTGCCAGGTGTTATCCATTCTCCCAAGCAATCAGGTAGCTTCATCAGTGTAAGAAATAATGCCAGGGAATAGAATAATTGGACACCCTTTGTGCATAGTATAATGCTTAATCAAGGAAGTGTAAAATAGAATTAATTACTTAGAATGCCTGCAAATGTGAATACTACCTGTTTTCTGTCATTTTTATAGTCTATAAATGATCTCTGACATTACAGATACTTTTGACATCGGTAAATATTTTTCCATTTGAATTTTTCTTATTAATTATTGTGTGCATGTATCTGTTTAAGACACATGTTTCAAAATACATGTTTTAAATGTGGATGAAAAAATAAATTTGTGCAATTTGAATTCTCTTATTATACGAGGGTACTTCAAAAAGTTTGTGGAAATATTGAACTAAAAGATAATATGAATCCATTCATGACCTTTTTAAAACCCATCATATTTATACTTTTGGCATTAGTCAAATTAGTTAGCTTTAGTTTCAAAACAGACTTCTTGGTGCAATAATAATTTCTATAAAAATGTGTTCTATAGAAACACCGTTTTACAGTAGTTCAGATATCAGTTGAATAACTTTAAGTATAGACTTCACGTTTATTAGTAAGTAGCCAAATGAATATGACAGTATTTTTAAATTTCTAAGAAAGAAAAACATATACAGTCAGCCAGTCATATCAGAAAACCAAGCCCATAGGCTAGTTTCAGAGATAACAAATGTTATCTCTGCATGTGAATTTGAAAAGATGACTGCTTAATCAGTAAAAACTTTCCCAGCATATCAAGGTATCAGAACAAAGTGTTGTGTTTTTTGCAGTGGTACATTTAAGTAAATCAAAGTCCCTGTCTCCACACTCTCATCTGGAACAAGTTTACATGGAAGAATGAATATAAAATAGGGGAAAGGGAGAAGAGAGGAATACTTTTGCATTCTTTAAAAAAAAGTTAAGGTGGTTTTAAAAATTATTTATTATGTTTTAATTTTTTTTATTAGCCTGATACCATAAATTATAAATTTTAAATATTTATTTTCATACCTAAATTTATTTTTTTTAATGTAGGTGTTGATTCATCACTTTCACTTTAGTCAGTAGTAGGAGGCAGCACAAGAGCCAGATTCATCTTATATATAGAATTCCAGCTATTTGTCTCACAGAAACCAAAAAGCATGTGTGTGCCTGTATTTCTTAATATAAATTGATTTAAACAGATTAAAAATTTTATTAGAATGTTATTTAAACTTTTATAGTTTATTAGATCAGCAGACAGCATAGTCCCCATTTACAATCCAGAAGGCTAATGCCACACACCTAAATCCAATGACTATATGGTAATGAATGTTTGAGAAATAGTCTCATCTTGAAAAGGCCCATAATGTAAGTGACCAATTTTGATGCTTAGACTAGATCTATATCAAAAGAATCAACCTCTTGTAACTCTGTGTTGTATTGGGTTAGCCTTGCCAAAATAACATGAAGAAAACCGAATCTGTTATTACTTTAGTTATTTTATGTGAGTTATTTTAATTAAGTGTTGATGATGACAGAATATCTAAGATGTATGGGCAATAAACTACATACTTACACTTATCAGCAGAATATGCCAGCACAAGTATGTCATTTTGAGAGCTAAATTAAATTAGTACTAGTTAGAATTAAAATATGTTAATCAAGAGTGTCTTATCCACTTGGGTGGCAGTACTGTCTGATGGAGATCTTCATGAAAAACAGAAAAGAAACTAAGCAAATTAAGGTATATGAATTGTAAAGTAACTTTGAAAAAATTCATTTGATATATAATTTATGCATCATTACTTTTCTACCGAAAACTCATGAAGCATCTCATGGACTTATAAAAATAAAAATGTGAACATTCCTATATGAAAGATGTTGAAATGAATTAAGGAAGTCACAGACAGCACTCTAATGGTTTTTCAAAATAATCTCAATATTATTTCTTTTTGATAGTAAATACTTCAAGAAGGCTTTTTTTACATATAAGTAAAAAAATAAGTAAAAAAAATTACTTGAAGTAAAATATAAAATAGAAATCTACATAGAGATAATCATGTACAATAAAGAGAACTGAATTAACCAAAAAAATAGACACATACTGAATAAAAATTAATATTTGGTTTTTAAAAGAATATTTATGCTTTTGGTTAAATCTTCTAGTGAACATTTTTATTACCTCTTTAGGACTATGGATAAATAATTACGGTCTGTCATATTTATCATTTTATAAAATTATATTTTAGATCCTAGAATAATTATGTAATAGAATTATGTGTTATTCCCTGTATCTGTTTAAAACAGTACATTGAAAATATCAGAAGAAAGATTAAATCTATGTCTAAAGCCATGTCTGTACAAGACCAAAGAAGATATTTGATCTTTGTGTAGTTAACATAATTACTGAAGGTAACCCATATTTTTACAGACTGTATTTCACTTCATACCTTGTGTTTTTGCCTGAATGTTGAGGGAAGCAAATTACTTTTTGGCGAATAATCATTTTCTTACAGGTTTTTGATCTAAAGATAGTTATGTGCTAAAGACATTATGATATTAAGAAACCAGAATTAAACCAGTTTAATGTTCTTACTCAAATGCTGAGCCTTTTTTTAATGGAAATAAAATATGTAAGCTAGAACATGTTATTTCTGAGACCTGAGTATTATACCTTTTTAAATTTATTTCAGTCTGACCTGAGTATTATACCTTTTTAAATTTATTTCAGTCTGAAAAGATTAGGATCCTGTGTATAATCGTGGCACTATATGAGACAAACAACCAAGAGGTGAGCTGCTACCTGGAATTGTTAGCAGCTCTTTTGGCTGGTCTGTGCATCACAGAAAGACCCATAAGTTACCATACCTTTCTTGCCAAATCATACATAAATTAACCTGACATCCTTTTATACCAAATAGTGGTTACTAAATTCTGCTATTCTGTAAAACTGCCTAAGAATCATTATTTTCAACACTGACACCCTAGAAATAGTAAGAGAAACCTGAAAGCAGTAGGAGAGAATAAAGGGCCTTATTAGTCATCAAATTATAAGTTCTCTTATATGTTGTTAATATGGATATTGTAATTCAGTAATTATAACTCAGTATCTTCTTGGGATCCCAAACTCTTTCATCTTTACGTGCTCTTAGTAGGCCCTCTGGAAGATATAATTTATCCTATTTGGAAGATATAATTTATCCTATTTAAGCAAGCAGGATTTTCCCCTCTAGACGTATATGAATTTTCTCGCTAGACAACCAGATATGCTCTACCAATAGTGTGGTTTACTCTTCACAACATCAATAGAAACTACCTATTTTTAACCATACAAATAAATTGGTCAGGTTATATTTTATACATTAGGACCAAGCTTTATTACACCTTTTGCTGGTTTTTAGAATCTTTCATCATTGTTGTTCAATGCTCAATCAATGAATCAACTACTAAATTAACTAAATATTTATTAAATGCTTGCTCTGAACATTCTCTCTTAGAATGTGCTAGCTGCTTTCTTCCCTTTCTCATGAACCTTGTTATAAGTTATCACAGTATAATGAATATTTTTATTTTAATGATGATACTCTTCTAATAATACCACATCCATTTACCACCAGTCTCCACCCATCTTCTACTATTCCCTGTCAGCATTTGACTTAAAAACACAAATAAATGGACTAAAAACTACATATATTATCAGAACTCCACCAAAAATGTTCAAGAAAAGAGAGAGCTTGTTAAGTTTATTTTATTTCAGTTGTTGCATTTCTTTTTATCTGTGGAATCAAGATCACATGCTAATTAGTGCTTTATATGCAAGTTAACTTGCTTAGCACTTTGCCTCTTCAGGTTTTTATGTTTGAGCTAGGGAGCCAGGGTAAAGAATTCAACATTGCACAGTAGCTGGGGGCCTGAGAGGAAGTGCCAAGTCAGGCAATTTATTTATGATCAGTTGGTCATAAGAATGAAGTATGTGTACATGCCATTATTCTATAAAGGTATTCCTGTAGTAGGGTGTTACAGAAGTAAGAAAACTAAAATGGCGTTAAGAAATTTGGTGTTTGATTTTCTTTTAGATGAAATAAGAAGGTTGATCTAGTAAACTCTAAAAAAGTGAAACTTCCTGCTTTAAAATGTGTCAAAATGGCATGTTCAAATAAAATTGCATGTCATATTTTATTATAAATGTATAATATGGAACTTATAACACTTTAAGTGAGCGATTTTGTGAAGTAAGATGTCATTTTTAAATGGTCACTTGTTGAATTGTTTTATAAGTTCATATTTTCTTATACTTGGTAGTTGTGTATTTCTTTCATTCATTTAAAAACAAATTTTTTCAAACTTAGACGCAAATTTCACCTGAACAATTTTGTTCTCAAAAAAGTCCAAAGTTAATTTAAATTAGATAAATCCTCTTTAATTGTGTGTTTTAGAATGTACCTCAGATTTCTGTTTTCTGAAGTGTAAACTGTTCTAAAAGTTACATTTGTCCATTTTATAGAAGTTAGTGTTATTCTTCTCTTCATCATCGATTTGTTCTAAATTGTGCTCATAAAATAAAATATAGAATATAGAAAATGCTTAAATAATTAGCATTTTAACAAAATTTTTTTGACTTTTAAATGATTTTAAATTTTCTTTATTATCAGTTTATACTTTAAAACTAAGATCTGAAGAATTTCTAAAGCCAAGTTGAAATAATTAAAATAAAAGTGATTTATACATTGCTATATCAATTTTAAGGATTTTAAGAAATACCAGCTTTATTTTACGGATTAATTAACTTGACATTAAGGTAGTTATTTGCTCTGATATTTTTTGTTTTCTTTTCTCTAAAGTGGGTTTCCTTCATATTAATGTATACAGTATACTGCAATGTACTAAATCCTCTGTGATAATAGTGTTCACACAGTGCTAACAAAATAGAGGGAAAGGAGCCTAAAAAGATTCTTTAAAGAGGAAGTGACATTTAAACTGGCCTTTCGGGGTTAATAGAAACTTATTTTGCAGAGAAAGGAGAGTACAGAATAATCTCAAGGAATAGAAAATACTCTTGTGTTGATGAATCATATTTATATGATTTGGGGTTTTTTTTAGAAAGTATTGGCAGTGTTAGAAAACATTAACAAAATTAACATTTGAGCAATGTATTGTTTACGATGTTCAGTTGTATTATATGTGTCTCAAAAGAAGTTAGGGCTTAAAATAGTTCATATCACCTGTAATTTCAGTACTGTTAAATTATTTGTAAAACAATCCTATTCAGGGTTCTGGGACCTTTGGAGAAGGAAAGAATTGGACTGAGGAACCTACCTTCAACTAGTGTGAGAAAAGCGAAAGAGCTAGTTCCTTCTAATTCTTAGGGAGTTGAGATAAAACACTAAAGGCTTACGAAAGATCAAAGAAGAGTGAAACTACTACTTTTCACTAGTGGAAAGGGTAAAGAATAAAGGAAAATCTCTCTTAGGGAAGCTGAAGTTTAAAATTCCATGAAGAGTTCTTAATGTAATGGAAAATAGTAATCTTTTAAAATTTAATGATATTCATTCCAAAATAAATTATGATTCTAAGTGTTGTGATTTTTTTTTTTTTCTCTAAAAGACTGTTTGGAGGAAATGAGCTGGACTTTTGGTTTGTATTTCTATCAGAGTATTTTTTTCTTTCGTATTGTCACTGAATATTTATTTTCTCACTTTGCATATATTTTTTATTCCTTCTACTTTGGGTTATCCCATTCACTCTAGGCTGTCTTAGTTTGGGCTGCTATAACAAAAATACCATAGACTAGGTTTGCTCCTCAGAGTTCTGAAGCCTGGGAAGATTAAGATCAAGGACGAGCTGATTCAGTTCCTGGTGAGCACCCTCTTCTTGATTTGCAGATGGCCATATGCTCACATGGCGGACAGAGAAAGAGCATCTCTCCTGTGCCTCTTTTTTATAAGAGCACTAATCCCATTCATGAGGGATCCAACCTCATAACCTAATTACCTCCCAAAGGCACTTCCTCCAAATACTATCACATTGAGAATTAGGGTTTCAACATATGAATTTTGTGGGACACAAACATTCAGTCTGTAGCATAGGCAGATAACTGAAACATGTGGAAATGAGAATTTACACCCGTAAATGTAGTTTCCATATGTCAGAGTACTGACTGTGCTACCCAATTTATCATACATTATAAAGTAAAGAACTTATTGTAAGAGTTTTGCCTAATTGGAAACTTCTTTAAAACTTAGCCTTGATTTTCAGTCATTCATAGCACTTATGTTCTATCAAGCAGGGATGATGTAATATGACTTCTGAGGGAAGACACCAGATTGAAATATTATTTTCGTTGGGTTTTCACTGATACTTGCCATTTGGTGAAGAGAACATTCTATTTGTTCCAGATTAGTGGACTGATGCAGAAAACATTTTTTCTAGAAAATTGTTTCTCCTTTAATTACAAGATTATGAGCCTTGAAAAATCCTAAGCAGAGGACAGTGATCTTTATCTGTTTCGTTCACTGATATGTCCAGCCATCTAGAACAGTGCCTTTGTGGGTGCTTAATAAATATTTGTTGAATGAACGAATCTCTACTATACCTTCTAATTGGTAAGTGCAGCATTTTTGTTCTCATTGATCTTTAATCTGATACAACAAAGAGCACCGTTGTCTGTTGGAGTAATTCTTCTTCAACTAGGTTTTTCTTTTTCTCTGTGAGGCATGGAAATAATTTTGCCCAGCTCTTTGATAAAGATGGTTTGTGCCTTGGGAGCATATGGCTTTATCCTCACCCCCCATCCCACCCCCACACGCCTCAAATATTTACAGCTATCTACAATATGCTAATCTTTGTATTTGAGGGTAATACTTAAAAGAATTAACAGAAAATCATAGATTTCTTATTTTATACGGGAGTTTAGAAATCATCTGGTTCAACTCCATCATTTTGAAGGTGAGAAATTTAAAGCCCTGAAAGGTTATAAGCTTAGGACCACTGTGCTAATAAACAGTGGTGCAAAAACTAGAATCCAGGCCCTTGACTCCCAGACAAATGTTTTTTTCTACACACATTATAAATAACTCTTTCAGGGAAAGGCTTTTTGCGATTATAATATTGATTCACCATCATAATATCTTAAGGCAAATATTTGATGCTCAAACTTTATTTTTTTTAAAAAATTGCCCCAAATATAAAGAGCAAGCACATTTCATAGCCAAGAACTCTTTTGAAGAACCTGTTCTTCCCAGGTTACTAATGTAGGGAGTACTGACATGGCTATCAATAGATATAATCTATATTATCTGTAGGTAATCTTTTAGACAGAATAGTATTTTGCCATTAAATAATTTAAATTTGTTTTAGTATCTTGAATTATATTGAAAGTAAATTGACTTCTGAACAGTGAAGTACAGATGATAGTGCAGAATATTCTCGGTTGCTAGTATGCATACTCTTGGGTGCTGTTTCTGTGTCTACACAAGCTAAATCACTAGGCAATTGAGGACTTAGGAGGTTATCTAGATAATTTAAGGAAAGGGCCAATCTGAATATTAAGAGCTTTGTTATAATAGCACTAATTTTATATTAAAGTACTTTAACCACAACAATCTTTATATTTTAGGTAAAAGTAATAGGTCTTTATATAAATCAACTAGATTTTTGTTATTTTATGCTTCAGTTGTATAAATATAGAGTTTATAAGTGGTTTTCTTTTTTTTTTTTTTTTTGGTGTGGAGGAGGACATATAAGAGGAAGTAAATTGACTAGAAACAGATCTGTCTCTCTTCCAATCTTATTTTGCAGGGACCTGCAAGTTCCCAACTAGCACATACACTGACCCTTCCTCACAGCAGTCCCTTGATAGGGCCTCACAGTCAGGTAGGAAGGTACAGTCAGTCTCATTAAAATACATTCATTCACAATGCAGTCCATTACAGAAAGAAATTCTCTTTTCAAATATTCCATTAAATTAATACTTTAACAACTTTTTACACTCGGATGTTTACATTCAGATGAATATGCAGATCTGAAATGCTCTATTTCAAATAAGATACTTCTCAATACTTATCTCAAGATTCGGTATTTAGTAATATTTTTCACATAATTACTAGCTTGTATTCCATTTTAAAGTGATTTTATTATAGACAGGAATTATTAATAACCTATATTTATTTCTCTGCATTTTAAAAACTAAATTGATATTATACTTTGAATTAATGAATGTCATAAAACATCACTTTGTAAAAGAAAAGGCAACCATTACAAAACCAATGACACAAAACTTAATTATTAAAATTTTAAAATGAATCCAGAATTTAAAAGACAGTTTCATAAGTGAATCAGGTAATTTAGAAAGGAAAGGGAAAATAATAGAGGGAGTATGGAGTGTGAATATTGTAATAACTTCTAGTTGGCAGTATAGAGTTAATTTATTAATCCAATTTAGAGTAGAGTGATAAAAGAGAGACAACTTTGATCAAACATGCAAAAACTAAACACTTTTAAAATCAACTTTGTTAAAATTGGAAAATTCACTTAAGTTTTCTCAGCTGGAGGTGACAATACTATCTGAATAATCTGCTATTTCTCTCTAAATAAAATGAATTTCTGAGAACATATTTGCATATATGAACACAATGATCAAAAGTCCAAAATACTTGCTTCATTAAGTTCCTCTTCTTGGTTTGTCAGACCATCCAAGGATACTATAGAAAAAAATCCATAAATAAATTTGTTAGATTTTCATTTTTCAGGGGGTGCTTTTAAAATGTCCCTGGAAAGCATGTATAGCCTAATTTCTAAAAATGTTTGTAGAAAATACATTATAAATGTAGGATTTAATTCTGTAAAGTGCATAAATTTGACTTGCCCATGCCTTTGTCTACTTGCTATATGTTAAATTAATTCTCAATTTATATTAATCCATTCTTAATATGATAATAGTATTAAACCTTTTAGAGTTGATGACTTACTGATATTACATATAAGGAATAATCTTACATTTAAGTAATTATGGGTTGAGATATAATTAAAAGTATAATTTTTCTTTTGTTTCTAGGAAAAAATAATAAAAACTGGGATTTTGAGTAATTTAATAAACTTCTAAAAATTTGGTGTCCAAATTTGAATGGTCAAAAATATTCTCTTTCTATGCAACATTGGACAATCACTTAAATAATACTTTATTTAATAAATTTAATATTTTTCAGACAGTTTCTGGACTGACAGATTAAACACATCTTAGGGAGCCTCTGATTCATCTAACAATATAGGTTAACTTGACTTTTTTTGTGTCTTTTTTTTATTAATATTATTTTTTTACATTCTATGACATTGCAAAGCAGTTGGAAGGGAGGGGGAGAGGGGAAAGGGGAAGAAAATGTGATGGAAGAAGGAGGACGGAGGAGGGGTGGGATTGAGGCCTGTGGCACCCCCCACATTCCCACAGAGGAAACTGGGGGGCTTCCAGAAGTGGCTTGATCATTGCTGGGCTGGGTGCAGATGTTAGGGGGGTGTGGCACTAGCCCTCGCCTCCCACCTCCCCAGCTTGAGAACCCAGAGCCCTTCTTGCTGCAACTCGGTGGTTGTTGCTGGACTGGCTGTGAGTGTAGGGGACACATGGCCAAGGCCCCACACTGCCCCAGCTTGAGAGAGCCTGGGGTACGTCCTATGGCAGCTCAGTAGTCATTGCTGGGCTGGTTGCTCGTGTTGGAGCATGACCAAGGGCCCTTGGCCCCCTAGTGCCCTGACTCAGGAGAGCCCAGGGCACTTCTTGGGGTGGCTCAGTGGTCTCACTGGGGTGTGTGGCTGAGGCCCTCAGGCCCCTCCCTTGGGATTGGTTGCACGTGTTGGGGGGCATGGCTGAGGCCCCCAGCCCTCCCCTTTTTCTGGTTTGGTAGCCCAGGGGACCTCCGTTTGTTCTTGGTGTTATAGGTGTTCTTTGGTAAGGTGAGATCTTTATTAGTTGACAACAAACTTAGTCTCTGGTTGTGGATACTTCGTTTTCTCTTTCAGTTCTGTGTTGGATTATTTGCTGTTCTCACTGCTCAAATTCTGCGCTGGAACTAATTTGTTGTCCTTTACTTACTTCTAAAATGGGGAACTTCCTGTGGGGACCAGTACTTGAGCTGTGTGATTGAGCTAAATTGCTGCTTTGCTGCTCATTCCCTCAGGAAGGCTTTTTGTGCAGCTCAGGTTTTAATGGTTGACTTTATAGGTACTTGCAGTTCTAGTGAAATCCAGTGCACCTGGGTTGTCTAGAAATACTGGTCTGGGCCTGAGTCTTTTCATCAAACTATACCCCATGCAATTCTATATTCCTGACAAGTCTCCTCTGAGTAGTCCTTTGCTGATTGGGGGGCAGATCAGCTGTCCTTGCTGTGCCCAGCCTTCCCCCCCGTAGGCCCATCTCCCCCACCGCCCATGCTCCAAACACTTCCCATGGAATGGGCTGTGCTCCGGTCCCTTGCAATGACTTACTGGTGTGAGTGGCTCCTTTTTTCAGTTGTTATGGCTCCTCAGTCCTATGTGGGTCCACAAGAACTCTATTAGTGGTATTGCTGGCCTAGGGGCCACCAAGGTCCTCTTCTCCCCTGCCGTCTCCAAGCAACTTCATCTGAAAGGCACAGCTGCAGCTTTCTGACAGCTCCTGCTCCATGAGCTCAGCAGCTCCATTCCGGAAGCAGCTGGGGCTCGAAATGGTCAGAGTGTTTTTTTCTTTCTCTCATCATGGCTTCTCCCACCTTCATGCATTCCGCAGGTCTCTCCTCTTCCCCTGAGCTCTAGTGGCCCCAGCTTGGCTGTTGTTGCTTTTTTATAGTTGTAAATTGGTTGATTTGTGGGAGGGAGTGATGTTGGGGACCATCTGTTCCAACATCTTGACCAGAAGTCCCCTAATGGTCTTAGGAACATTTTTTTCTTTGGTTAAAAGTATATACTTCATAATCTGCTAGGTTCAAAATATGCAAAGAAATTTCAACTTCAGAATTTATAGTCAATTTTGAATTACTGTGTAATAAGCCAATGATGAGGTGAAGCCAAAACTTTATGACCACAAATGACCATTGGAAAAGAAATTTCTATATCATTTTAAACAGAGCTACATGAGAAAAAGTGAAATTTGGCAAGTTTAAAATTATTAAAGGAAATTGATAATCAAACCCGACAATTCAGTCAAAAGTATGTTTTCAAAACTTAATTTGTATAATAATGTAGCCAGTAAATTCTCCCCCCAAATTCTTTATTGAGATTCATTTACCTGTTTCTTAATCTTATTTTTTGCCAGTTAGATATCATTATCATAATAAAAGTTCATAATTTTAAAAAAATTGCTATTAGATATTAGTTATCTTTGATGTTTTTTTATTTTCTTTGGAAATTTTTTCCAGATAGTCTACAAAATAAAAAAAGGATGGTAATTTTTTAAAAAAATATGTACTCTACTGAAAGCAGCTACCTAGGAAAGTAAATTGATTTATGTTTTATACAGTCCTAAAAATTTTTTTAAAGTAGTTTATTTTCAGATCTGTATTTTACATTCTGTTTTTTGTTTTGTTTATTTGTTTGTTTTACTTCAATAGCCTTTTATGTCACCTCGGTACCCTGGAGGTCCAAGGCCCCCATTGAGGATACCTAATCAGGTAAGATTTATGTGCTTCTTAATTTTTTTTAAGAATAAAGATCTTGAAAGTGAAATATAAAATTATCCTTTACCTCCTTTAATGCTACTTTTAGTAATATGTAATCTACTTCAAGGATTGGCAAACTACAGCCCAGCCAATAGGCTGGCTGTTTTTGTAAATAAAGTTTTACTGGAACATACCCCCACAGATCTGTTTATATATATGTCTGTGGCTGCTTTGACACTGCAGTACACATTTAAGTGGTCATGACAGAGACCATATGAGCTTGTAACCCTAGATATTTACTATCTGGATCTTCAAAGAAAAAAGTTTGCAAACCCTTGGAGTTCCCCTTATATTTTGAACATAATTTTAAAAATGTATATAATTTTGGTAAATGCCAATTATCCTCTCATTTAAAGGATGGCAATAACATTTTCTATGAACATACTTTGGTATACTTCCATATAACATAGTTTCAGTATAATGCCTCTGACATTCGTATAAATTTTGCCCAGTTATAATGTCTTATCAGGCAAATAATTAACTGCTTCTAGGAGTGATAGATCTTTGAACATTTTTAATATACAAGAACTCTGAAACTTCATAATGTTTTGTTTTCAAATAGTTTTTTAAAAATTAATATAAGTATTTGTTAAAGAATGTAAAACAATTTTTACTTGCAAAGAGTTTATATCTGAATTTTAAGATATGGGCAGTAGGCATGTATATAACACAAGAAGAAATTAAATGCTTAATAATAAAGAATATTTATGTCAAGATAATTATCTTGTCACTTTCTCTAATTTTGTTATTTGTATGCTTCATCTTTATCCCAGATCGCAAGTAGATTCTGTTACTGCAATAAATTCTCTTTTCTTTTTCATTCTCTTTACATTTTTACTTCTTTCCCTACCAAAAAATGGAATCAAAAAGTTTCAGTTACTAATTCACTTGATAGCAACAGAATTCTGCTTCTCCTTTCCTAACTTGTATTGAAATTATTCTGTCTTTGAAGTGTCCCAATTTGCTGGTGTTCTCTGCTTCTAGTACACAGCGGGGAGTGTCACCCCCAGGAGAGAACTTTAAGCAGGAAGCAGTGGTGGGTCATCTCATGATTACAGTGCTTGGCAGTCCTCACAGAAGCAGCTGTCACATTACAGACTGAATCTGCATTCAGTACATAGGGCCAGGAGAACATGGCATGAAATAGGAAACAGAAGTTTAAAGATGCCAAGTGTTCCAACATATGGGAATTTTATTTTCTCTGTGGGTGAACCTGTGTATATTGACAGTAACATTTACTTATATAGGTGCCTGAGTTGTTAAATTTCTTTTTAAAGGGCAGAAATTTGCATCTCTTTTGGGAGGCTTCATGGTGTTTCAGATATCCCAACCATAGCTTTGTATATTATGGAGGTCTAGGAGGTTTCTGAAAATCTGTTAGAAAAATGAGAAATTCTTGCTTCAGTGCATTATTAGAATTTTTTTTTTACTCCATATATTATGTATCAGTGATAAAAATGTGATGGAATTATTAGAATTGCATTCATTTACAATGTTGAAATGCCTACTGTGTATAAGATACTATGCTAGATTTCATATTCATAGAGACAAAATGTAAGACACTTTTAAGAACAGGTCGGTGTGGGGATGTGAAATAGTAAATCTAGTTTGTTTGAAATTTTTTAAGAACAAGTATGTAATGTCTTTGGATTTTAAAAAGAGGCAATAAAAACTTACCTTCCTCAAGAATTTTAAATAGTCTTTACCTAAATGTATTTTAATACAGTTGTACTCTTATGTGAGTGGCTCTTTTTTGTCTGTCCCCTTCCCCTGCAACACACACACACACACACACACACACACACACACACACACACATATTTGAACTTCATTAATTCAAATGTCTATCATCCAGACTTATAATGATTTACAGTTATACTGTTTTTTAAAATAATTGTGTTAATTGTATAAATAATATTGTTTTAGTAAATGTTTAACCTGTTTAGGAGCATGACCTTTTCAAGCACAAACACAGTTCTTCAATTTCGTTATGTACTCATTAAAGTAGAATTGGCAAACCAATTTTTGGTGATTAACTGGAGTGATGTATATAAAAATACAAATGGGTTAAAGTATTTTTAAATTTAGTTTTCATTTAAATTGATCATAAACTAATAAAGTTTTGTTTTATTAATAGGCTATATCTAAGAAAATAGAAAGTGAAACAAACATTAACCTCTTCAGTGGTATTGACTAGTCATTTTGAATATGTAAAAGACATCCCTTTAATAAACAGATCCTTCACAATTTATAATTATGAATGGTTAAACTACATATTTTAACTTAAGTTCTCCTGAGATAGTTTTTATGCTTCTGGACTAAATCCATAATGGCGTATACTGTTTGTATATTTGTAGGACTGGGTGTTTGAAATATGGTCTAAATCACTATGCTGAAAAAATATACGAAGTAACAGTGTCTAAAATGATGAAAGAAAAGTCAAATTACAAAATATGCCATATAGCAGAGAATAAATATGTATGAGAAAACATATGAAACATGGAAATTAAGTCCACAAAATATATTTGACTGTACAATTTTGCACTGGAATTGGTTCAGCTCTGAGAAGGGGTCCTTGGTGTTGAAGCATCCATAATCTGGAGTAGAACAGTTCTTTATCCTTTTCATGGATAAGATATCTAATCAAAAATTGATAGTATTCATTTAACAACTATGTTGAAGAAATCAAGGCAGCCAGAAATACAGTGACTATTAGTGAGATGAGTGACACCAAAAATAATTAAACTTTTGATTTATGGATCCTATAGAATTTCGAATACTTGTACTCTATTTCTCACTATTCCTGCAATACTATCAACTGATATATGAATTGAGATAACACATAGTTAATGCTGCTGTCCATTTTATACTCTAAAGTTGAATTTGGTATTCTAAAAACACACTATATCTCACCATTTTACCAAAACTGTTAAAGATATCTATCCAATAATAGATGAGTGGTTAAATAAATTATGGTATATCCAAATGATGAAATACATGAATGCAGATATTAAAAAGCATGCTATGGAATTGAATTTATTAATATGATAAAATGTTTATGATCTGTTACCAAATGTAAAAAAAAAAATCACAAAGCATATATTATATCACCTCTGCTGTATAACTGTACAAACCCAAGGAATTTCCCTCACTCATCTGCCCCCTAGTACGTACTTTTGTCAAAAAGACTGTTAAGGACCATATTCTTTACTTCTGGGCGGTAGGATTATGAATGATTTTGCTTTATTTAAATTTCTGTATTTTTAAAGTTTGAAATGAGCAGGTATTACATTGTGATTAGAAAAAGATATTAATTAATTGTATACATAGATAAATAAAAGTAGAGATATTTTATTCTTCTGGTAATTTATTTTATAGGTTATACTTTATTAATATTGAATATATAGTTCTTACATGGTGAAAAGATAAACATAATGGATGCTAAGGATAAGCAAATCTTAAAAAGACTTTTTTTCATTTTTTCAGATAGGGAAAATATCAGCAGGCATTTGAGCAGAAGAAAAGTTATTTATTCTCATGCTGAAAATAAATTTTCTATATTCCCATGTAACCAGGATACCTATATTTCCAACAAACTATGTACTTACTCTTTCTTATTCAGGATAAATGCTACTTAGCATATCCTTTATCAATAATTCTGTATCTTTGTAAAGTTTTTTGCATGTAGAGTTTGACTTACTTAATGATATCAATATGAAGCATAAGAAAGACTTCAGCTTCCTAAAGACAAATATGTTCTACATTGAGTAAATAATAGGAGTCTTATAGCTGAAATTGTAAGAAGGAGGGCTTTAGTGAATCTCTTAACTTTAAAAATCAAATATGTTATACCTGTTTAATAAATTAGTGGTTAGTGATGGAAAGCATAAAGTAGCTTCTTTGGCCAGTTCAGAATATTTCTATCATTGAGATCTCATTTTTTTTGTTATGGTAATAATTATACTTTTCATATATTTAATGTTATTTGAAATTCAGTGCAACAAAATTAAAAACATATTATTTCCTTATGACTTTGTATTTCAAGTTTATCTTATTATATATGTCTTTTTTTCAATTATTTTCTACCTTTGTAGGCAAAGGAAATTAACAAATTCAGTATGTCTAACCAATTCATTCTCCTTCCCAAACCAAGATAAGTTTATATAGTGAATCCCATAAAATCTTAACTAATTGAAGATACAGTTATATAGAGATTTCTGATAATTTACTTCTTTTTCTAAAACATATGGTCTTGCAGTCATTTTATCATAGACATAAGCTAGTACAAAATATGCATTGCCATATATTCGGTTAGAAACTTCATGGGCTATACAAAATCTCTCTCAGAAATATTCAGTAATTCAACAGCTATCTCTTGAGGTTTACTATGTGCCAGGCACCATTCTAGTTGTGGGGATGTATCAGTGAACAAACTAGTGAAAATCCCTCTTCTTGTGGAGCTGACATTCCTACTCAGCCCTGCCCAATAGGACTTCCTGGGATGATGGGAACATTCTGTATCTGCACTGTCATATGCAATAGTTGTAGTACTTTAAGCACCTTTGAGCACTTGAAGTATGACTAATGTGACTGAGGAACTGAATTTTTAACTTCATTAATTAATTTTAACTTAAATAGCTGCATGTGGCAAAGGGCTATTTTATTGAACAGTGTAGTTGTAGTGATGAAGTATAGAAAAAAGAAAAATAGTAAGTAAATATATGTGTCACATGGTGAGCTGTCAAACATCCTTTTAATATCTTTTCCATTGATATTGCCTTTTTTTCCAAAAAATGTTATGGTTTTTTGGGTTTTTTAATTTGTTGAAACATGATTGATTGTACATATCTTTGGGATACAAAGTTGATATTGCCTTTTGACAGAAAAAAAAAAAACAGTGGTATTGTTGAAAGGAACTAAATGTGTCAAGCATCTTATGTGCAAAAACTAGCAGCATATGACTCTAAGCAAGTCACTTACCCTTTCTGGGCTTTGGTTTTCTTACCTCAATAATAAGAGTAGACTCAGGTATTTCTAAAATCCCTTCTAGTTCTAATACTTCTTAATTACATGATTCTTCTCCATTTCATATAATTGAGAGCCTCACTAAAAAATTTTGGTAGATCAAAATTGTTAACTGACTTACGTCTTAAAAGCATGATGAATCATGATGAATCACTTGTAGACTAAATAATTCTTTTGTGAAACAAGCAGTTTCTCCATTCAATTATTTCTGTTTCAGTAAAATTTGGTATTATTTTGTTTAAATTCTAGGCCTTAATTCTTGTCTTGCAGAACTTTTGAAGTATGTTGATCTGATAGTAAGCCCTGACTCTGCTACTTATAAATGGTATAATCATGGACAAATTAACAGGTTACTTATGTATTAAGCCTTGGTTTCATATCATCAAAAAGGATTAATAATAATAACCTCATAGGATTGTTGTTATCATTGAGTGAAATAATAAATATCAGGAGCTTAGCACAATGCCTGACACAAATGTACTTGCTCACAAGTGTACATCATTGTTGAAGCTATGTTTATTGTTTTTAAGTACCCTCATCATTAATGTTATTTTTTTCTGTCAGAATGAAGATCTTTTATAGAACAAAATGTGCACCAAAATTTGTTACTAATTAAACAAGTATGAATGGAATACATTTAACATATTAAAAATATGGAAATAATGTTAACCACAAGATATATAAATTTATTTTTCTGATATTAAAGGTTTAAAGAATGCAGTGATTATGCTCCTATTGATGCGCAAAGCTGTCATCTAGTCATCCCAGGACTGATAAAAGTGTTTTAATGTTTTAAAAGTTAGAGGCTTGACTTACTGTAAAAGAGAAACACTGGTGACTAAAGAGTTAAATTTAGATAAAGACACTCATTTTGAAAGACACCTTGACATTGGTCATGATTTCTATAAGATTATGCTATATTTTTAAGTGATAAATAGAAACAAGAAAAATTTGTCAATTGTTCTGATATTCCAAGATAAACTAGAAAAAGTAAAAGTTTGAAGAAAATGGTTGCTAGTGATAAAACACCATTGTCTGCAATGGGACTTGAAAATTGTGTCAAAGTCCAGATTGTGTAACTCTGCTTACAGACTTAAAGAAGCAAGAATTTTAAGCAAGACTTTAAAAAGCAAGTTCACAATTGAAAATAAATAATGTTGATTGGTCATATATTTTTAGTCTTCCTCCTACTTCTTTTCTTTAGAACCTTTGACAGTGTTGGCTGCTTTTTCCTTCTTGAAACTCACCTTGTGCATTCTGAAATGTTGGTTTTGGTCCCCTTCCTAATTTCATGCCCACTCAGTTTTAGTTTCCTTTCTTCTTGGTATTTTCAAAGAATTAAATCTTTTATCTTTTTGTTGTTGTTGTTGTTCATTCTTTGAAGTCTCTTTTATGACGTTATCACTGATTCATCATATTATCCAATCTAAACCCTATTCCTTTTACTTCTTCAATAAATATTTATTACTCTGTGACAGTAGGAACAGACAAGGTCTCTACTCTTGTAGAGCTTACAGTCTGGAGATACAGTGAAGAAAACAAGCCATGACAATACTTAAGTTACTTAAGTTCTATGAAAGTAAGGTATAAGATCCTATACCTTAAGGTATAGGAATTTAAGTCCTGTTCTCTTTAAAACTGTTGAAGACATGGTAAAGATAGACAGGAACAATAGGAATTGTTTTTGCTTAGAAGAGCATGAAGAAACATGACAACTAAATGCAACATGTGTTGCATGGTGTCCTGGTACCAAAAAGAAAAAAAGAAACATTATTGAGACAAATCGCAAAATTTAAATAAGGTCTGTGGCTTGGATGGTAGTATTGTATCAATGCTGATTTCCTGACTTGAAAGGTTGTATGGTGGTAATGTAGGAAAATATTCTTGTTTGGGGAAATATACTTTGCAGTATTTAGGGGTGATGAAACATTATTTCTGCAGCTTGCTCTCAAGTAGTTCTGAAAAAGATTTATGATGATAGATGTGTATGTATGGGGGGTGAGAGGGAGAAACAGCACTGGGGTAAATTTGGTGAAATGTTAACAGGGAAAGAATCTGGTTCAAAGTATATGGGAATTTGTACTGTTGGTGCAGTTATTCTGTAAATTTGAAATTTCACAATATGTTATAATATATAATTATGATAATATCTCATATGATTAAATATATTATTAAATATATTATTTTGATATATTGAAGTTGTATCTAATTAATATACAATGCAATTATTATATTATATAATTGTTATATAATATATTAATAGATTACTGAATTATATATAATGTATACCAATATACAATTATTTATTTTATATAATGTATAATTTATATTTGAATATATAAATTGTATATATAAATTATATTGTATATTTGTGTGTGCATATAATTTGTATATTATATATATAGAATATAATATATATATATATATACACACACAGAGTATGTGTGTTATACAGAGTAGAAGAAGGACTTGTACCCAGACTGTATAGGACAGGAAGGGGCTGTAGGGAAGAATTTTGTTAGAAGAATTTTAGTAACCACTTATTTTAGTGGTTACTAAAGTAAGATCTAAAAGATGTCAACTTGAGAGTTTTTGAGCTCCCTGAGTGGAGAGATTTTTTAGTTTAGTTTTTATTTTGTCTTGTTTTTAATGGTTGACATTTAGATACTGTTGATTGAATGCATGAATAGAAAAAACTGAAAGAAGTTTAGTATGGCTGGAAGTTAGAATGTATTGTGGCAGTGGCAAGAAAGTAGGCTTGAAAGGTAAGCAGAGAACAGATTATATAGTAGGAACTCAATAAATATGTTTTGGATGTGCTCATAAGTCAAAAAATTACAAAAATGGCAGCTTTACTGCATCCCAAGTGCTAACAATTAAGGAAACAGTTCTGATCTGGATATGTAAATTCTTTAATGTTAAATTTCTTTTGAAATATTTGAATATTTTAACTAATTAGATAGGATTTCATGCTTTAAGTTAAATTAGTGAATCATTATAGAAATTCTCACCAATTGTCAGGATTTTATATATGTGTGCACACTTACATGATCAGCAGGTTTAAATAATTTATAGCATAAAACGAGTACTACTTAAATGCTACTCAGACAACTATTAGAAAATTGTGATTCAGTATGTATCCCAGTATATAACAAACCCTGTTAATTTCCATCTTTTTTGGTTCTAGTTCCCTTTTTACATACAGCCAAATTGAGATTAATTTAAGTATTATTTTTCAAAATAGTTTCTTTAGGAAAATCTGACTACAAAAAAAAATTTTTTTTTTCCATTGGCCCCTTGGAATTTTAGTCCTACTGCTATCATAATCCCAAATGGCTAAGAAATTCTGTAGATATAGAGAGTTTATATTTAAGAAGCAATATTAGTTATTTCAGTATTCTTACTTAATTTATTTTTGGAGAAGGTATTATACTTCTCAGGAAGAAATAGGAGTTTTTGTGTAGACTTTTGTTCCCCCAAAATACTTGCTTTACTTGCCACAAAATTGGGCAAAGTGGAAATTTTTTAGAACTAAGAACTTATTCTAGGTACATAGACCTATAAAATTTACAAATGAATGTGAAATATAAGGAATCTTCATAAATATTCACATACATTCTGTAATTAATATATAGGAATTTTAAAGGGAAATGTTAAAGTACTTGCATTATAAGTATTTACATTATTGCTTTTTGTTTGTTTTACTAAATTGCTAGGCACTTGGAGGTGTCCCAGGAAGTCAGCCATTACTCCCCAGTGGAATGGACCCAACTCGACAACAAGGTGACTACTCTAAAGTACTAATGAAATTTATGTGTAGAACCACAGAGGAATCCTTTATCTTTTAAGAAAAATTTTATTTGTATAAATCTTCCATAACTATACTAATTGCATTTTTTCAGGTAACATGGCCAAATGATTTATATTTTCAACTAACTCTTAATTATGCATGATAGTGAGGGCAGTAATAACATAAGAAACAATATATAAATATCCTAAAATTCATATTTTTAATAACTTCTCAAACCTTTTGTATAACTTCTAACAAGTGGGAAGCTAAGTGATTATATCGCTTACAATTTCCTCTGCCTTTTTCAGATAGAAGGATTAGTCTACCTGAACAATGAACAGAAGGCAAAAGGGCATTAAGGAACAAGTGTCTTGATTAGTTAGTTTAACAATCCCAATAATCAGGTCTTCCATGGAGATATTTAGGTACCACAGATACATAGGGTTCTATTGTATTGTTCCAAGGAAAGAGAAGCAAATGGTGTGAGAGAAGTGAACAACACAGAGTAGGAAGAAAATTTCAATCAGTACATTAAAGGAGAGTCGGGGTAGGTAGTAGTAAGAAGTGGAAAAGTGGCCACAGAAGCCAAGAGAAGATGGTGTCGGTTACTCAGACCCTTGGTAAATAAGACATTGTGACAACTAGCAGGGAAGAGGCTACTAGCCTCTGATTTAGCACTCATACTTATTACATTGCTAATATCTTCATGCTTCTCTTTAGGACATCCAAACATGGGTGGGCCAATGCAGAGAATGACTCCTCCAAGAGGAATGGTGCCCTTAGGACCACAGGTAAATAAATAATCAGTGCAGAAATTTAGATGCTGAGCTTTTGGCCTTCATCCTATTTAAACAAACTATGTTATTTGCTGCATTTTATAATACTCATTAAAGTCTTGATATAACATAGCTGTTAGGCTCTTGAGGATAGAATATCTATGACATGTCTAAATTGATATGTCATAACAATGTGACATATTTTAACAGGATGCTGTCATATATGCCTTTAGTTTATTTGAGAAAATACACTGTATAGAAGTACATTTTAATAATTATTAGTAAAAGATAACTATTACCCTTTTGTTAGTTATACTGAGGAAATGGTTGAGTTAAATAAAACTCAGTTGATTGAAAATATTAAATAGGATAAGGATAAAATATATCTTCATAAGTCTTTTAAAGAATGCCATTGACAATTTATTATATAAAACCATGTTTCTTATAGAATAGGAAAAAATAATCATTTAAAAATAAACATAAAAATGGGTCTTACTGAGCAAACATAATACTATTAGTGTATTTCAGATGTCAGCTGACTTCTCTATCAATGTTTCCCAGAAATTTACACTGAGGCCGAACCTGGCCTAGCTGTCGATGACATTTTAAGCATGCTGTTCAGGATATAATTTATCTTAGCTAAATCATCTTTTTGTCTCTCTTGGAAAAATTACGTGGGGTAGAAATTAATTTTATAATGTTTTATTTCAGAGAAACTAATCCAAAATCCAGAATTTTAAATTTCTACCTCATGGGTCAGAGGTTAGCATGTGTCATAAAGTTAGTTAAAAGAATTAATTTATTTATTTTTCCCTTCCAAGAACAGCATTATAAGTGACAGTTTTAGGAGCTTACTTCATGTATCTACTTTTAAAAAATTAAATTGACATTTTGTTGTGCCCCCAAAGTAGTTAAAGAATTAAGAACACAATACCCAGATAATGTGCCTTAGACCTAGGACTTTCTAACCACCTACAATAATATTTATTAACTATATTGAAACATGAAGTTCATATATCCAAATTTTTCAGAGATGCCATATTAAATGAAAAAAACCCACTATATAAATACATGTGTCAAACACAAAGCCAGAAGAAACCAATTTATTTTATTTAGGCTTAATTTTTTTCTATGTATTTTCTTAAGATCTTATAAAACTCATTTAGATATTTAAATTATTTTTTCCTATTTTACTCATATTAGGAATAATGATTTATGTTAACCAACCATCATCAAGCTATTAATTGCAGTTACAATTTATAAGAGCTATAGGATATTTCATTGACTAAGTGTACCTTTAGTGTTTAGTAAACTAAGCCAGCCATAATTTAGAGGATTTTTTCCAGAAGATTTCAAAAATAGATACATGTTCAATATTCATTAAAAAGCTAATGCCTGTAATTTGGTTGTTCTTCATGTAGTTCACATATTTTCATTTAGCTGCTCTTTAGGATTTTGTCATTCCCAGACTTTAGTTTTTAATTCCTTAAAAACTAGAATCTGATTTGAGTCAATTTTGCAGTATTTAAGGAGGTATATCAATGTTTACCTAAGCTACATAAACACTTAGATCTTATTTGAAAATGCAGGAGTAAACAGCATAGTGGTCTTTATGCTTTCTGTTATAAATAGCTATATGTTTATATGTTTTGTGTTATAAGTAAATTACAACAGAAAATAAAACTTCCGTTTCTGGTGATTAATCTCTTATTGATGAGCTTTAATAAATTAGCTTATTATATTAGTGTGAATTCTTTCTTTGCATTTTCAGAATCAAAGAGAGTATTTTATTTCTTCCATTTGGATTAGCAGAGTCCTTGCTATCTATTTCTATGTAATATGAGGGAAATAAAGTGTTATGGTATGAATTTACCTCAGAAATCAAAAATACCTATAATAACTTTTTAAAATCAGAGTGTACAAAGTAAAAAGGGTTAGAGGAAATTATCTGTACGTATTACGCATTTAAACGAAAACATGAGTCCTATTCATATGAATGGTACAATAGGAAAAAAGTCATTTGGAATGAGGGGAATGTTGTGACATATTTACTTCATAATACCTGGTATATAAAATGTATAATACATTATAAACTCTGAAACCTTAATAAAGGTTAGCTGTGTTTCTTGAAAGACAAAAAAACAATTCTCATGACAGACATTTAATCATATAGATGCCATCCAGGAGCAGAATGCATCTGCCTGTTTTTAATTGTATTGTAGAAAGTCTCTGGAATATTATCTCTAGCTTTATGCACAAACAAAATACAAATCTCTTTTTTTAAATCATAGATATTATTTCCATAAATTTTTGAGCTTAAGATCAATGTGGTGAAGGGGGACAGTAGTTATCTATTGGATCAAATGAATTTCTAAAACAAAGTAGTATATAAAATCCAATGATTCTTGGATAATGCTGATTTAGGCAGAGTACACACATAGAACATTGTAAACATGTGATTAACACTTATTGCAAGGATGAAGAAATAAAAGTTTGCCCCAAATCCAGGCATTTTTTCATGCTCCTTACTCTATTTTAGATCTCTAAGTGCAGTGGTAGTACATGATTTTTAAATTGATATTAGTGTCTTTTTTATCAGAAAAGCAAAATTATCCATTTAATCAAGAAAAATGTCTTTCCTAATACCATATTTGAAACTGTTTTTCCACTTGCTTTTATAATGAGATGTACTTTGCTAACCTGTGTTTTAAAGCTCAGTGAGTACCATATGATTGACAGAAAGACTTACTAAAACTACCCAACTAGTTCTAGTTCCTCTGAAATCTGAAGGAGAAAGAAGTTACATGTAAATAGGAGCATATGATTTCCAAATCAGATACCTGAGGTAGAGAAATGGTGAGATGGACATATATGGTGAGCTCTCATGTAAAGAGAAAGTAAACCAATTCTGTATTTTCAAATCTAAGACAGGCAATAGAATTCAGCTTAGTAAAGGGAAGAACTTTCTAGACATTAAAGTGCCCAATCATGGAAAGACTTTTTATGAACTCTCCAAGTGGAGTCTGAACAGCCATTTTGTCAGGAACGTTGCATTGGGAGAGAGATTAGACCAGATGGGATTGTATAGTTGCTATCAGCTTTAAAATTCAGTGATTCTAAATTAGCTTTTCCCAGTCTGCCTTTGTTGATACTTGGAAACTTGGAAAGCCAGTTGTTGTTCTTTCTTATCTTCCTGATTTCTTTGTGCTTTAGATTATTCACAAAAGGAAAATATTTTGTAAATCTATCAAGTATGTATTGAATAATTTCTTACTCATTTCCTGTGACAATTCAGTTTAATTAGCCCATCATTTATTTGAGGGCCTATTATGTGGCAGACACTGTAATTGAGCACTGAGTATACAAAGATGAGTAAAATAGGTACACTGCCTTGAAGGTTCTTATTATTTAGAAGGAGATACATAAAGAAAAACCCTTATATAACAGAAAAAGTCTAGAAAAGAAAATATGCATACTCTGTATAAACAAGCAAATAATTCTGTTAGGGTTGAGGGCTCATGGAAACTAATGAGGATTCGTTTAAGTTGATCCCTTATTAATGGTCATAAGAAAGAGTTAATAGGTGCATGCTTTTAATTCACCAAACACTGATAGGTGCTTTATATTTTATTGTATCCTCCAACAAGCTGTAAAGGAGATAATATTATCATTTTACAGATAAGGAAATTAAGTTTGCGAGATCATTGGGACAATTATTGGCTCAAGATCACACATATAGAAAGAGGAAATGGGACATTGGCAACAGAGATTCAAATCAATATCCTTCTATGCTCAGAGCTATAAGGAAAATTGTTTTCCTTGATAAAACACAGATTTTCTAGGACCAAAAATGAGGGGAGACTCTCTTTGTGAAGCACTTCTGTTCAGATTTTTTTATACTTTACTGTTCAGATTTTGTTTCAAGTGACTATTCTCTCCAAGACCCTTCGCTAAACTGCTGCTGCACTGTGCTTGATCCAAAAGTTAAGGGAAATAGCTCTGTTTTTAACCAGTGGCTCATGTGTGAGCCATTATGAGCTATTGCATAGCTCACAAATTGGGATGTTTAAATAGATTTCCTTAAACAATGAGAGTAGCATGTAACTAGGTAATTTCATTTATCAGCTGTGGCTTACTCTCAAGTTAACAGGCTTTCTGTCACTTGATTTCTTTGACATCTTAGCCCCTACTACTCAAAAGGCCAAGGAAGATGAGTTCACATTAGTACAAAAGTGTGTTGTGTATTTCTGAACTTAGAGAAATCCACTAGTTTGGAGGGTATGGAGGTGAAATGAAGGTGAAAATTGTAGGAAATAAGGACAGGAAAGATAGGCTGTGCTGAGCTGTGAATAACCTCATAGAGTCATGCTAAGGAGTTTCCACTTAATTGGTAGGTAGTGTGGGTCATCACAGCTTTTAAGTGACATCAATGGGACTGAGTTTAAGGATAGCTCTTTAGAATAGGCAGTATGGAGAATAGATAGAGAGGAGGAGAGACTAAATCAGGGACCAATTAAGAACAGCAAATGTCTCAGTAAATAACAACGATTATTGATAGGAATGATAGCACATTTCAAGAGCTGTTTCACAGGTAGAATCAGTAGACTTTGGTAACTGACTGGATATGGGAATTGAAAACAGAGATATCAAAGAGCTCCTAGAAGTTCTTAGTCTGGACTATTGTATGGAAGGCGATGCCACAGATCTGATTGAAGAAGGCAGTATAAAAAACTCAATCATGAGAAGATAATATTGTGTTTTCTTTTAGATATGTTGAGAACAAGATGGTATCCAGATAGAAACAACTCCTGTGAAGCACAACATATGAGCTATCTAGGAGCTTAGGAGAGATATCCTGATAATATAAAGATTTGTGATTCCTCACTTATAAATAATTGTTGAACAAATGGTAGCAGATAAGATTACCCATAAATGTGTATTTATTGAAAAGAACACTGTGACTAGAACTTGGGGAAAAGCAACATTTAAAGAATTAGCAAAATAAAAGGTGCCAGCAAATGAAATAGTACTCAGAAAAGTTGGAGGAATACTGGTGTCAGAAAGCCAAGTGTGAAAGTTGTCCATGGTGTCAAGATATATTAACGTGATAATGATAAAATTAACCTTTTGGCCTTTATGGCAACTAAACTAAGCTAATACAATATGCATGTTAAAACATTAAAGTGTTTTTATCCCTTGAATGTGCATACTATATACTAGCAGAAGTTTATTGTCGTGATACATGCATACATATTTTGAGTATACTGTAGTTTTCATATATTTGTGTGTATTTGTATATTAATGCATTTCTGTGTTAGATTTGTTATTTTGTGAACAGAAATTTGCATTCAGCTTTCTTGAGTTGGGTTCTCCTGTTCGTTTTTCCAGACTTTATGTAATTGTTCTGGGTCTGACAGTCTCAAACATGTTGAGTAAATTTTTTCTTTTAAAGACAGAGTTTTGGATTTATGAAATGTTCTATTTGAAAAAGTTCACTATTGTACAGATATTAGGAAATTAATAAAGATATGTTAGATATTACAATTGCAACCACACCCTAATCATTTAATATGCTCCAGTAATCTTACATATTCACCTAGTTTTTAAAAGACACAATCCAAAGTAATTGTTAAAATAGAAGCAAAAGTACAAGAGTGGACCCTTCAGAGAATGAATTACACAGGCGTTATCCAATGAGGAGTTATGTAGGGAAATCATTAACCTGCTCTCCTTTCTTTCCCCCCTCCTCTTTGGTTTTGTTTTTTTGTTTTGTGGTAGTCTGACCCTTGGTTATCATTACAGAACTATGGAGGTGCAATGAGACCCCCACTGAATGCTTTAGGTGGCCCTGGAATGCCTGGAATGAACATGTAAGCAAAATGCTATATTACTGTGTTTTAGTAAAGTGTTCTATTTTCTATCTTTTAAAATAACACTAATTTGTAAACAATTTGTGCATCTTAATCTCTGTGTAGTATAGAAATGAACGAAACAAGCTGTAGTGTTTGCTTCATTTTCACAACATAATCTCTTATGTTGTTCTTCCGTTGCATCCTTTGACTTTTTTTTTTTCCATTTTCAGGCACCATAAATAACAACTTTTAGCCTGTTAGTACATAGTCTCCGTATAGATTCTATACAAAAGTATCAAGAGATGCTGACATCACAACCATGACTTAACTCTACAGAAGTACATAATTGAATATTATTAACCTCATTTTAGCAGATATGTGGTAATTCCTAAGAATGGAATTTTTATCTCTTATAAATATTTGTATGTATCTTTACTATTGCTTTGTTGGGATCCTTCTCAACATACAAAGAATTCTCTCTGGTTGTATCTTTTATATTAAAGAACTTTCCACAGTATAGGATGAACTTTCTTTTGAAAATTCAAGATGCACTTAGATAAGGAGTAAACTAAAGGTTTTTTTACTGGAAAGGCCTTTTCAAGCCGAAGAGAGTAGTTTGTTTTGTCAGGCAATATAATACAGTTTCTTAGAGAATTTTTATTTCTTTTTCATTGTTCAACTTGCCCTCAAAGTCCCATGTATACCAGGTGCTTATTAGTGACATTCATTAATTTACCCAAGGATCAGTTCCACGATTTGGCCTAAATAAAGTTTAGCAGAAGTAATGAAAGTGTTCCATGTAGGTGTGTGGGTGTCTACTCACATATATTTTTCATCAGTCCATGTTTTGGTTACTTATATATCAAATTAAACAACTCTGCCATCATTTAATATCATTGAAGGTACACCGTGAAGTAAGCTCTTTTGATGTATGTCAAGCTTTTTTTAAGATTCTGAAACCATTTTCATGGAAAGCAGTTTTGTCTAAAATAGAAAATAGGCTAATAGGTAGGTACCAGCCAGACTCAAAACTAACAGAACAGGGGGAAAAAGTAGGTCAAATTTTCCTATCACCCTTTTCACTTTTAAAGTAAAAATGGATAGACATGAAGTCTGACTCTTCTTAAATTCCTTAAAGGCTTAGCCCTTTATTAATGTTGCTGCAAAAAGAATGAGTGATATTTTGTGCTTATGTCAAAAGCTGAAACTCTTACCAATAGAGTAGTGATATATATAAAGTTTACCTATGTGAGATTCTCACCTTAAAATGCAAGAGGTTTTAAGGAGTATAATTTTGAATACTATATACACATGTATGGAGTATACATTTTGAATGCTATGATCAACCCAGAATTATCATTAAATATTAAGAATGTATCTAATATTATTTTGTACATTACTCTGCATTATAATTGGCCATTTGGCCAACTTTAGAGCAGCCTGTTTTTTGCCAGTTACAGAGAAAAAAATTATTTTCATGTTGACCATTGAGAGACTCAAATAACTTTTAAATTGTCTAGTTCCTTTCTCACATATACTTGTCTTTCAGACTCTGATTTCCATTATTTATTACTATGTATTTTCTTTTATTTGGGGTTTTATACCATTTTCAGTTTTCTTTTTCTTTTCTTTTTGTCACTTTCAGTTTTCTGTAAATTAGGATTCCTTCAAGGACAATGAAGGTGTAAATATTTACATATTTACATTAGCAAATATTTTCCTTTAACGGGGAAACTTCTCAAGTATGGAAGATCTAACCAGAGAGATAATTGTTGTATTGATATTGGCCCTAACAATGCAAAGTAAATTTAAAGAGACTAAAAAATAAAATACATTATTATCTCCATTGCACTCAATAGAGTAACCTTTATCAAAATCATTTCATAATATTATCTTTAAAACAAAGTCTGACTGTGTAATGCAAGCAAGCATTTCTAACTGATATTGTGACTTTCTTCATGTCGTTTCTTTTACATGTTGGATTACTTAAAAATTGAAGGGCAAGGCATTAGAATGGTGTTACCTTAAGCTGTGTCTTTAACTAACTAATCTATTTATCTAACTAAAATATTTTTGTTTTGGCAGTTAGGAGGGACCCTCCAGAGAATCACTTCTGGATGATTTTTCTTTAGCTTGTCATTTTTTCTTATATCCTATGAGTATAATGACAATGAAAAATACCCAACCCTGGTCACTAAAGTAATTAAATACTTTATTCTAACTGGCAACTATATCCCTTTATTGCACAATAAACCATTTGAACAAAATTTTGATAACTTTGTTGTTAAAAAAAAATTTGTCATCTCCAAAGAAAATTGTTATTCTGATACAATCTTTCCATCTCCATGGTCTAAACTCAGGATAAATTATACAAAGTGTCATTTAAAAGCAAAATAAAAGTTTATTTTCAATATTTCTATAATTAGTATTATATCGTTAGCAGTAAAAGCTTGCTATTAATTTAAATAATTTAAAGTAGAATTTACAAACTGTGACCAAAATGTAAAAATACGTGTTTTAAAGTACACTATGACATATTTTTAAAAAGAAACTAGAATAGTGGTGTATTTCTAAATTAACTACATTTTTACAAATTTTTAAAGAGTGTAGGGATGCCGTATTAAAGCATATCTAATTCAACTTTGTACACCTTGCTATTTTATAGAAACTAAGATGACAAAAGGATGTCAGAGGATATTCTTGTTCTGTATCATATATTATAAAGTTTGTGCAGTTATTACCTTGAAATAGTGATGGTGAAGTACAGAAGAAAATAGAATTTTTCTCTTTAGTAATCATGGTTGCTTTGATTTTATCAAAATCAGCATCCTTATAAAAATATAGACTTCTTTTAAATTCCATTTTTCTCTTTATTTTCGAAATGAGGCTAACCTGATTCTACTATATAACTATGCTTATGTAGAAATTCCCATTCAAAATAATGCCTACATTATAGTTTGTAGATTACTTTCTTGATAATACTGATGGCTCTCAAAAGGAGGTGGAATGACTGAACTTAAGTAGTTGTTCTAGTAGAAATACTCCCTACTCTAACCTCCACTTTATGCAGCAGTATTCACGAAACTTGAAATGTTTTCAAATACAGTGTTAATGTTGGGGGAAATTTAGCTTATCTAGATGAATTATTAATACTTAATCTCATAAGATTAAAATAAGTTTTAATATGAAACACATAGTATGCTGGAACTAGATTTGTATTTAGTAAACAATTGAAATGCATAGAAGGTATTTTGCATTATTTATAACATAATAAATTTAACATTAGCATTTAATGTTTAAATAAAATGTGTAATTATTTTAACATTTAATTTAGCTTGTTAATTTAATATAGACAAATTTCTAAATGACAAAATATTTCATTATATTTAATACGTTTTATATAGTACTTAATCATAATATTTCAAAATTATGAGATCATTTTCTACGTAACATCATTGCATATAAATTTATGCCATGATTTGCATATGTGTAATTTTTATGTTGTCTTAAGATAAATATTTCTCAGTTTCCTTACTATGTTTTATTTAACATTAAACAAATCATGTGGATGGATCTTACTACCCAAATGTTTTACTTCATAAGCACTTGTTTAACCTTAGTTCGTGTCCATTGGGACATTGAATCCTATAAGTGAAATCATCTTTCTAAAGTGTTCTAGTAATTAATTGTAAAATAATCGTCATCATCTTGGAGAGACCACAATTTCCAGAGACAATGCAAGTGACTCTCACCTTCTTCCTATGTGCAAGACTTTGACCAGGTCCCCTCTGGCAAATTATTTTCCCTTCTACTCCTTAAGCTGAATTGGGAGAAAATTCTACTTGGGCATTCCTAATAGAGCCCAAGGACAGGATTCATGTCTTTTGCTGCTGCTTACACCCCTAGGTAATCCCAAAACAAAACTAAGAACAACTCTAAATATTCCAAGCAAACATGGGTTATACAGTAACTAACTTGGACGGCCTCTTTATCTAGCATTTAGAACTTTAAGTGGAAGGTCCCTAGAATTAAGGACCATGTGGTTTTTTAATTAAAATTTTTTACTGTCTTTGTAATTAGAGAGAAAGGGAATTTTGAATGACCCTAATTACAGAGGACTGACTGACAGTAGTCTGCATTTCATAAGGTAGTATTATTCAGGTATACTTAGGACTAAAGCACGAGAACAAGAAACTTTTATTGATTTAATTAATTGGGCACTAATTTTGTTTCAAAAGCTTTATGTTTTTATAAGCTATGGAATACAAAATATTCTCATCACCCTAAAATGAAGTAATATATTAAGAAACATTGGCATAGATTACCTCCTATTTTCCCCTGAGATTTACTCTGACCACTGCCTTGAATTAAAATTATGAGAACAAAAAATATGATTCCTTTATTTAATAGTAACTAAATCATCAATAGCAGTGAAAGATAGATTGATATATAGATATATATATAAACAGGTCTGATACTTTGTGATTTTTTGAAAAAGAGGCAACTCTAGAGACCTTTTATGTATGTTTATTTATTTATAGTAAGAACAATCATTTCATACATATTAGTAATATTTTACAAATAATTTCATTTGGAATATGACAAAGGCATCATTCATATTGATGTCACAAGATTATAGATTATATTTATTTCATAATTAGTGCTTTTTACTCCAAAAGTGTGTTTTTGTGATATTTAGATGTATGTACATACTTACTACTATAGATGAATACCATTTTTTGTTTATTAAAGTAACAACTTGATATTAAAATAAAACTGGGCTTACTAAAAGTAATTTGACTTAGGAAGAAGACTTTCATGGAATGATAATTTTTTTTATTTAAGAAATAAAAAGCTGTTAAAATAAATATAAAATGTAATTTTAGTGTTGAATTAGAGCTGCATGGTAACTGAATTGTAAATGTTAATATTTTATAATTGATTATTACTTATTGTGAAACATTCAAAGAACAGGTTAAAATTGTATTTATCATATTTTTTTGTAGGGGTCCAGGTGGTGGTAGACCTTGGCCAAACCCCACAAATGCCAATTCAGTGAGTATATATTTGTTTTCATTTCTTTTGTACTTGTAATATTAACAGAAACAACAAAAATGTGTTGCCTTGCAATCAGTTGCATTAATCTTTTTTTAAAGTAATCATTCAAAAAAGTTTTATGAATATTTTAGAAAAGTACACTTAATTTTTGAAATTATGTAGTTTTTTTCACTTCAAGGTCTAATGTAAACATTCATTCTATGTCAATTAACACTCTTAAAAATAAAAAAGAGTTACTGTGATTTAAGTATATTGCAATAGCACATATAGTGGTCTATATTTATCATAATATAGTTTGATCTTCTAAAATAACTATGAAAATCACTAAGTTGACAGATATAATCAATCTCTATTAGAGGAGACCAAATTATTATGATGAAATTTGTTGTATTAATTATACCTAGGTTTGCTCTCTTGCTGCCCCCAAGAAAGCAAATGCACCTTTGCATTGTGCCTGTTAGCTAAATTGCCATCCTTGCACATCTCCTTTAGGTACCTGACATCCTGGAAATTTTCTTTATGTATTTGTGGCAATGGTTTGACTGTGCAAATTTTTTTCTCTTAATGATGTCACATAAATATATATACAGGTTAAAAATCAAGCTATCAGTCTTAAAATTAATATGATTTTAATTTCGTCACCCTAGAGATGTTTTTCGTTCTCGACTTTGAAACCTTGAGTTCTTCAATATGTGAGAGAGGTTCTACTGTGTACATTTGTGTAGTGTGTGCACCACACAGTGGTGCCTGGACCAACGGAGTCAGTAGGGGGCTGAAATACAGCCTGTGTTCCATTTGTGAAGTATGCAGATATCTACCTGAAAGGGATGCCTTTTGCTAATATGCACAAAGGTATCTTCATTGTCTAGCAGTGGCCTTAATGCCAAATAAACATGAAACTGATCCAATCTAAGGTTAACTTAAACATTAAGAAGTTAAAAGTGACATAGGAAGAATCATCCTAAATCCCTCGTTATTCTAAAGCAGAAATCACTTTCTTCTTAAGTACACAACTGTCATGTTTTTAGAGAAAAAATAATTTATGTTACCTGCTTCTTAGTTTTAATAGCTGTGATATTTGCTAATTCAATGAAATTATTTGAGGTAGGAAGAATAGATACTGCATCCATTTGGGTCTTCAGTGGACTATTTAATTTCAACAAATCTTTCTAAGACACAGTTTTGCCAGATTACATTGTAACGTGAATACCTTTACTTCTCCAAAATTCTTTCAGTTTGCTTACATGCTTTAGAAGAGTTCATATTTCTGTTTGCTTCTTGCTATTTGCCTTAACGAATTCATTCAAGATTTCACTTTAAAATGGCACCTGGCTAGCAGCTCAAGATACACTTCTTTCAACTTCTTAAAATGCCCATAAGGATGCAGAAAAAAACAATTTTTTATAGCACTGAAAACTCTGACAATCTTCCTAGTGCCAGAATCTGGAAAGAATTTCTGTTCTCTGCATGTTTGATAAAGTAGATTGAAAAGTGCAACTGATGACCCACTTTAACTATGTGAGCCTTCCCACCTAGAAGCAAGAAGAGCCTTCTCTCCTTCCTCATTGTCAGCTCAGCCAAACATCCCTCTACTGCCCATTGATGGCAGCCAGAGTACAGTTCACACACATCACTTCCCACCTCCATCAGTACATCCTTCTGTACACTCATCCAGAAACTGTCTCTCCCAAAAGCCATTTAGGAAGGGATGGTGCATTGTACCTAGAGGTATATTATCCAAGTAAAGAGTATTAGAGACATAGATAAGAAGAGAGCTCTGCATTCTGATGACTTTTAGTTTTTTAGGTACTTCATCTCTTCCGAATTTCATAGAACTGAGCAGTATGGGTAGGAGAATATCCTATATCAGATCAGCAACTGTGCATTATTTTAGACCCTGAGAAATACCAGGAATTAGGATAAGAGCTGTGTACACCAAACTGCTTTCCAACAGTCAGTCTGAAATGGGAATTTGACCAGCACATGTGTAGGCAAGTAAGAGAGTTGAAAGTAGTAGATGTGGAAACATCTACTCTCACTCAAAGTGTGTGAACAGGGAAAAGTACTGGGGGGAGGCCTGTGGTTTTCTCTTCACAAAGGGAAAGTGGTATCATGCTGAGCATGCAAAGGAAAAGCATTTCTCCGAAAACGATTTATAATGAGAACAAGGAAAAAAATCATAGAAAACTGATGACTTTTAGCTGAAACATAGGACTTCTGTGAAACAGAAGTAAAAAAGAGGGATTTTCACCCCAAATCATTATTTTGTAGTGACAACTCATTTATACTATTTTGAATTCCAAGTTACTTAGATTTTCTCTCCATATTTAATTTTACAAACACTTTTTAATTTGTGTCAATACAGTATGTCTGTGACTCCTCAAATGACTCCTTTAGGCAGTGTATTAAAGTGGTTAGGTTTTTTTGTTTGTTTTTTTGCTGTTTTCAAATATGTTTTGTTCACTGTTGTTGTTGTTTTTTTCTTTTAAATGTTTATTTTAAAATAACTTCAGATTTACAGAAAAGTTGCAAGAATAGTGCAAAGAATTCTCATACACCCTCCAACTGGATTCCCAAGTGTTAACATTTTATCACATTTGCTTTGTGATTTCTTCTCTGTAAATAAACATATTTTTTCCTGAACCATTTGAGTTTCCTGTAACTTTATCCCTATACTTTGTTGCCTAAAAACAAGACATTGCTTTTCATAATCCCAGTACAATGATCAAATTAAGGAAATTAACATTGATGTAATGCGGTTTTGTAATCTACAGACCTTGCTTAGACTTCACCAATTGTCCCAATATCTTCTATAACAAAAGAAAATCCCAATTCACTTGTTGCATTCATCTGTCATGTCTCTGTCTCCTTGAATCTGACACAGTTCTTCAGTTTTTCTTTGTCTTTCTGAACCTTGCAGTTTTGTTGAATGCAAGCCAGTTATTATTTAGAATGTCCCATAATTTGGTTTTGTCTGATATTTCCTCATGATTATATTTGGGTTACAGATATTTGGCAGGAATACTACAAAAGTAATTTTGTTTTTTTCTCAGTGCATCATTTCAGGAGGCACGTGATAGTGATTTGTCCCATTATTGGTAATTTTAATTTTGATCGTTTGGTTAAGCTAGTACTTGTCAAGTTTCTCCACTGTAAAATTACTATTTTTCCCTTGTAATTATTAATTTGGAGATATACTTTGAAACTATAGTAAATATTCTCTTCCTCCTTATACTTTCATCTGCTGTTTTTGGCAACCATTGATGATTCTTGCCTGAATCTTTTTTTTTTTTTTTTTTTTTTACTTTGTTGATTGCCTAATTCTATCTTTCCTTCTCCATTTATTAGTTGGCTTTCTACTCTAACAAAGAGTTGTTCTTTCTTCTCCATTCATATTAATTCATGTATATCAGATGTACTCATGGATTATTTTGTTCAGTGGGTTTAGGATGCTAAAATTGTCCCAAATTTGACCAGTAGGAACCCCCTTCAAGCTGGATTGTTTGTCCTTTTAATATGTCCCCACTATTCTCTAATCATTAGAAACTCATCTTATATTTTCCCAGCTTTAGTCCTGGAAATAACCATTTCCCTAAGAAGCACTGAGTCCTTTTAGTGGAGAATGGTACAAGGGTACTTCAAAAAAGTTCATAGAAAAATTCATGTTATCTTTTAATTCTATTGCTCCACTAACTTTTTGAAGTAACCATGTATTTAGAATGCACTGAAGTGATACAGATTCTAAGCCCTCAACCAACAGAATTAGGAAATAGAGGTATGTATATACAGACACCCATACATATCTGTACCTTTATCTATCTACATGTATTAACATCATGAAAGCAAACTGATGCTTTAATTTCAGTATAACACCACTGAGCTGTTTCTAGCTTTTATTCTTTTCATGTTTATAACTCGCTTCTCTGAAAGTGTGAAATCTGCCTACCATTATTCATAATATAGTTAAGTATTTGTTTAACCTTTGACTGTCCACAATTTTGTCGTGTAAAAGTGTTTTGATTAAAAATAGTTTTGGGCACTCTTTTACGTGACAGCAAGAGAAGCATTTTTAAGGGCAAATTTATATTTTTAATTCAGAATAAAAGTATGATTTTTATTTTTAATTTCCTTGACTCTGAGGATTACATTATTGGCCTCAGATTCTTATTTGGAAGTTTATTTACAAATCTACCAATTCTAGTTTTTCCCTTTTTATCTTTTTCATAAGCAACTGGCAACTGTGCACTTTGGTTTGGCTATACAGCAAGTTCTAATCACTAAGTATCAAGCAGTTTTATTGAAAATAGACACTTCTGATTATAGGGTACAGAAAACTAATCAAACTGGACTCACACTGAAAGAGACTGTTACTGGATCTTTTATCTGAAAGGTTCATATATAAATTTGGCTTTGGGCACATTTGTTTCCAAGGATTTAAATAATGTCATCAGGACCCAGTCTCTATTCATCTCTTACCTTCGTTCCCTTCCTCATAGCAAGAAGACAGTGTGAAGCTCCAGAATTATATCTCACAGCTCTCAGTTGAATACAAAAGAGCACAACTCTTTATCAGTTAAGCAAAAGTATTGGAAACAACTCTAACTGAACTGGATTTGCTTAGCATGGGTCATATGCTCATTTATGAAACAATTATGGCCAGGGGGTACAATACTTTATCCAACAGGCCTAGGTCACATGCCCACTCCCTGATCCCTACCCAAGCCTTATAGAGTAAAAATAAAGGCGGTGTGGTTCAACAAAGAAAATTAAATCAGGAATTGTTAGGTGAAAGAGGGATAGGTAAAAACAACACATGCTCGATTTAGTATTGTATTCATCAACTCAGTACCTTGACAGGAAGAAGAATAAAGAAACTACTTTAAGGAAACAAATGAGGATCTATTATAGTGGTTAAACCTAAGGGAAACGCAAATAGATTACTCCAAGTAGACTCTGCTCTATACAAATAGATGCTCATTTTTTTAAAAGAACACTAAAAAATAAGAGAATACTCTCAACTTTACACAGGCACAGATAATATCTTGATATTGCCCTCCCTGAGTTGTAGTAAACCAGTGCTTGTAAAATAGTTTTAAATTTCATGGTTGAAGAAAGGTAATTAGCTAAAATGTTAATAATCATTTAAAAAACAAAATAAAAGCCCTCTAGTTACTTCTCTGCCCCCTACTACAGCACCACAATCATGGGTAGTAGAATTCAGAATATTTGGATTCTTTTCACAGCTCTTCAGTTATCTGTCTAGCTTAGCCAGACAACATATACTGTCCTTAATTTTCTCCTCTTTCAAATAGTAGGTTCCGCTAGTTCTATGATTCTGATCTTCCAGCTCTCTGATTTTTCTTAACTTCTACATCTTCATTTTTATCCTTCATTTTGTCTTAGTGGATATTTTAGATATAATATGGATTGGGTTAGAGGATTTAGGGATAAAGAGAAGGAAAAAGTTGAAGGTGATTTTTAAGCCTTTGAATCCAGGTGTCTGAGAAAATGGGAATAACACAACTGAGCCAGGAACATAGGAAAAGAAGTAGGTTTAGAGGGTAGACAATGAGGTTTGGTGGTGGGGGGATGTTAAATTTGGTTCTTCCAAAATGCCTAATGTATATTTCTATAATTGCTCTTAACGCATTATGTTATAATTTAAATCTATGACATCTAACCTCAGAGTCCACACTGATGCTTGATCAGCAATTTTTTTACTCTTCCTTAGTCAGCTATTTTTCCTGATCTCTTCAATAGTTGTTACAGTTCTTTATAATTATTCTCATTGTGCCCCTACATTATTGGCCCCTTCTCTGTAAGCTAAAATTGTCTATATTTTACAGAGGAGAACAAAAAGACCATTAGATTCAAATTTCTTCAGATTCTACCCTTTACCTCCAGTATTATCAGATCTTTAGTCACCTTTCTCTCTTCTTGCCTCTGAAATAGAAATGTTATTTCTTTTAATGCTAATCCCTCTATTCTCTTTACTGTTGCTTCTTCACATATCCTACTCATTGACTCTTCCAAATGAGTCTTCAGTCTGTCCCTTTCCACTGACTGGAACTTTCTTCTCTTGCTATACCAGTAAACAAAATCCCAAGACAACCTTAAACCCCTAGTCCTCCACTCCTCTAGACTTGGGAGGGGGTAGCTGATAGAAACTTCTCTTAAACGTCCCTCAGTCTCAAACTGTCATCCCATGTCTCTCACACTTTCACTCCCTCACCACTATTCACTAAATAACGAATTGCTTGGCTTTCCTTTTTCATCATTATATGGCAGTGCATTGCCTAAAACGTAGCAGTGACAAGTGAAGTTTTATCGAATTGACTTCTCAACCTATTTAAATTCCCATGAAAGTCCTTTTCTGAAGGTTACTAGTGACCTCCTACTTACTAATCAAACACGACTTATTTTCTGTCCTCATCATATGTGACCTCTGAGATATTTGACTCCTTGTTTTGTCTTAAATGTCTGTTAATTTCATTTTTTCATTTCAATAATGGTTAATTTTCCATATTTTTATTAAAGTATTACTTTTTGTTATTTTTTTAGATGTGTCACATAAAGGTTAAAAGGCTCGAGCCTGACAGAGTTCAAGAATAAGCCTGGTTTAGACATTTCCTAGCCAAGCTGCTTCTTAAAGGTCTAGTTTGCTTGGCTTTTTATAAGGTATTTTCTCCTGATTTTCATCCAGTCACATTATCCACCCTTTCTCAATTGGTAATGTTTTCTGATTACATTCCTGAGCTGCTTCCTATTTTTTTTCAGTTTGGTGTTTTCATACAGTTCCAAATATCACAAAATCTAGTCAAATCCTAGATCAAGTATTATGTCCAGCACAAAATGGAAATTTATTCATTGAAGCTGTATCTTTAGTCCTGATCTCTAATAAGTTCTAGACCGATATTTCTAAATGTTTGATGATCAAATCTACCTCAATGAATACTAATGCCTTCAACATATCAGACATTCCCCCAAACCTGCCCCACTTCCCAGATTCCCTATATATAAATGATTAGCACCATCATCCACCCAGTCACGAAGTTGGAAACCTAGGAATTACCTTAATTTCTTCCTTCCTTTGTCTGCCACATCCTGTTTGTCACCAAGCCTTGCTGAGTAATTTGTGAAATGACTCTCAAATTCTCTTACTCCTACTTATGTTCATTAGCATTGTCTACAACTCTTTATCATCTTACTTATTGCAGTAACTTATGTTTATATTCCATGATGCCTCTAGAGTCAATTTACTAAAACATAAATTTGAACATGTCTCTCTAAAACCTGTGACTCTTTATTTACTACAGCATAAATTCATTCATATTCTGACTATGTGTATGAGTAGCTTTATTGTTTACCACAATCCCCTACAAGTCCCACATTGCAGCAGCCACATTTTTTTTTTCATTACCTCAAAGATTTATCATTTCTTTGTATTGGAAACATTCAAAATCCTCTCTTCTAGCTAATTGAAACTATACTTTAAATCGTTAATTATAGTCCTTCTGTTTGTCTTTTTGGTGGGCATCTAATCTCTGTCCCAGCAGCCCAACTCAAGACTATCTTGTATGGACATTCACAGAAGATATATTTCCACCTACATTGTTATATTTTATGTCTTTCACACTAGGCTGTCAGATCCTGCTGGTAACTTTCAAGAGTGAAAGTTCGGTAAAGTGTTAGGCATAGGAGCCCAAATGATGATTTTTTAAGAGGGCATAGAAGAATAAGTAGAAACAGTGAGTATAAGCCAAAATTGAAGAGCTTAACAGGGCAAAACTGGAAAGAAATTGAACAACTAGTTAAGATAACAAAATTTTTTTTTTTTAAATGTTTAAGAATGCTTATTACATTTAACTGTGTTTGAAGGAGCCATGAGAACGGAGAAATTAAAAGCATAAAAGGAGCAAGGACTTAGGAAAATGGGATGGTCTTCGGGAGGAGCTAGCTTTGGAAACTAAGTTTGATTTTTTTCTACTTGGGATGAATAGATGAAAATTTAAATCTATGAACAATGGAGTGTTGAGCTGAAAGTAAGGGCATAGCAAGAACTTAATGGCTTTAATGTGTGACAGGAGGAAGGAATATCCACTCAGGATGTTGTAATCACCATGAGGGCCAGTTCACGAGTCAATTGTTAAATATTTAGGAATTTTGTGAGCTGATTGTTAAACCATTGGTAGCTTGAAATCTGCCATGTGGGAATATTACACTGCAGAAATTAGTAAACGCTACAAATTCAGGCTTTTTTTTTCCCCTGAAATTTACTGGGTTTACTGATACATCACTAGTAAGCTTCAGGTTTTCCATAAAGTTTGAGCCAAAATGCTTCCAGATATTAGTGAAGACTAGGTGGAAATTGGACAGCATGATTACATTTTGGACCTTGTCAACCTTGTTTTGTATTTGTGGGGAAAATAGAGTAATTTAGTCAGGCTCCCTCAACTCAGGTCTGGTTGTGGGTGATGCAGCACATATCTTATAAACAAGTTGTGTGGGGGTGGAGTTAGTGTGCATGTGCACCCATGTGTCTTTTTAGTTTGTTGCTAATGTGTGTTGTTCAGTTTGTGAAGCAGAACCTGGCCAGCAGAAAGCTCAAGACTAAAAATAGAGCATGTTTGCTGTTCAAGATGGCGGCGGCTGCGGAGGCTGGCGTGGAGTAGCTGAGGTGGAAAAGGAGGCCACTGGGCCTAAGGCAGCCGGGAAACTTGTGGACATTCCTCTCGCCATCTCTTAAGGGAGGACCGCTGCTGCTGGCCGGTCGTGGGGGGTGACCGCCACTTTGCCCCCGGCAGGAGAGGCTGCCTCATTTACAGGCAACAGCTTTGAAGTGTGGAGCAGGAAAAGAACTGTTTCTTAGCTGCAAAAGCGAGTCTCGAAACAGGGAACACGGCGCCAGGGCTGCTGTGGATGCAGCCAGGATCCCGGAGACCGGGGCCGCGCTGAAGGCGGCCAGCTGCCCTATTCAGGATTTGAGGTTTCAGGCCGGCATTGAAGAAGATTCCTGGGAGCGCCCGAGCCGCGCCGCGACTGAACAGCCCGAGGCGGCAGCGGCTGAGATCGGGGAAGGCGGCAAACCAGAGACAGAGTGAGCGCCCGACCTGGCACAGCACTGTGAGTGATCCCTGGCACAGCTCTGTTCGGGGGGTGGATGCCCACGCGGCTCCCGCCTGCACCACCAGGCCACTCACTGCAGGGTGCTGCCTCCATTTTCCCAGGTGCGGGCAGCCCCGCCCCCTCGGCCATCACTGAGCCCTCAAACTTGCTTGGCCTGGCACGGGACTTTCTGGAGCCTGCTGACCGGCCTCCCCTCCCACTCCCTCCGCGGTTCTCTGGCGGGGCTGGTGGCGGGGGGCGTCCCAGACCAGTGTCGGGAGGGCAAGAAACTACGGGCGGGCCGACTGTCACTCCACCACACCCTGGACTCCGGCCCCAGGTAAACTCCCTGTTACTGGGAGGCAGATACCATCTCTGCGGCCACCAGTTTGGAAAAAAGCCTAACGAATTTCTGGTTGGGAATAGTGTGGTAGGAGAGTTCCCAGGTCCGCTTGAACCTGCCGGAGAGCAGGCTGCAGGTGGGCGCTAGACTCGGTTTATACCGGGGGTGATACAAAGGTGAACAAGACTCGAGAAAGATCTACATAGTGCTACAAAGGCACCCAGAGAGACCGGTCGTCTGTGCCTAGCAGAAACCTGGTAGACTTCCTGGGCGAGGCGGTGCTGAGCAGGGTCTTGAAGGCCCAGCTGATAGACGAGGGGTGCAGAAGACACGCCCCAGCCCAGCACAGTGCGCACAGAGTGGGGAGACGTGCGGCCAGGGAGGCGGAGACTCGACAGAAACCACACACCCGGTGGGGTCGCCACTGCACGATCTAACAGCCTGGGCCAGAGCACACGGAACAGGGAGAAGTCCTGCACAGGAAGTGAAAGCTCAACAGCGATCGCACACCCTGTGGTACGTGATCCACCAGCCCAGCAGAGCCCAAGCTGACCAGAAAGGCGGCTCCCCGGAGAAGCCCAAGACCCGAGGCAACCACACACACAAGGAACTAGAGGCCAACTGAGCAGTCACGGAGGCAGCCATACGAAATTGGCAACCACAGCAACATCCTAGTTAGTCATTAGTCTCAAACCGGTGGACTGTGAAACTCCCTGCCACAATGAATAAACACCAAAAAAAAGATACCAGAAATACAAAAAATCAAGAAAGTACACCACCAAAAGTTAATAAATCTCAAACGCTAGATCCTATAGAACAAGAAGCCCTTGAAATGACTGACAAGGAATTTCGAGTGATAATTCTAAGGAAACTGAATGAGATACAAGAAAACTCAGCTAGACATCATGATGAAATGAGGAAAAGTATACAGGATCTGAAAGAGGAAATGTACAAGGAAATCAATGTCCTGAAAAAAAATGTAGCAGAACTTGCTGAACTAAAGAAGTTATTCAGCGAAATAAAAAACACAACGGAGAGTTTAACCAGCAGGCTTGTCGAAGTTGAAGAGAGAACCTCTGAACTTGAAGACGGGCTGTTTGAAATAACACAAGCAGACAAAAAGAAAGAAAAAAGAATCAAGGACATGGAAGAAAATCTGAGAGAGATATCAGACAACCTTAAGCGATCAAATATCCGAGTCATGGGTATTCCAGAAGGGGAGGAAAATGGAGATTCCATTGAAAACATATTCAACAAAATAGTGGCAGAAAACTTCCCAGGTATAGGAAAAGTCACAGATCTTCAGATCCAGGGAGCTCAACGATCTCCAAACGTAGTCAACCCAAAAAGGCCTTCTCTAAGACATGTCATAGTCAAATTGGCAAAACTCAGAGACAAAGAGAGAATCTTAAAAGCTGCAAGAGAGAAGCGTCAAATCACCTATAAGGGAGCTCCAATCAGGCTAACATCAGACTTCTCATCACAAACCCTAAAAGCTAGAAAAGAATGGGATGATATTTTCAAAATACTAAAAGACAAAGATTGCCAGCCAAGAATACTCTACCCTGCAAGGCTATCCTTCCGAAATGAGGGGCAAATAGTATATTTCTCAGACAAACAAAAACTGCGAGAGTTCACTACCACACGACCACCCTTACAAGAAATCTTCAAGGGAGTACTGGGTTTGGTTCCTGAAAAATAACTACCACTGCCATAAAAACCCAAGAAAAATCAATACCCACTAGTATAATAAAAATAGCATTCATGAAGAGAAAACAAGCTAACAAAAACACTATGTACAACGCAAGGAATCAACAAACACAGAAACCAAACAGTAAATCAGAAAGCGAGGAACAAAAGACACCTAAGACAACCAAACAACCAATAAAATGCTAGGAATAAATCAACACCTTTCAATAACAACTCTAAATGTAAAAGGCTTAAATTCCCCAATTAAAAGACACAGACTGGCTGACTGGATCAAAAAGCAGGACCCAACTATTTGCTGCCTACAAGAGACCCACCTCACCCATAAAGATTCACACAGACTAAGAGTGAAAGGATGGAAAAAGATTTACCATGCAAACAGAAAAGAAAAACGAGCTGGAGTAGCTATTCTTTTATCTGACAAAATAGACTTTAAACTAAAAACCATAAAAAGAGACAATGAGGGACACTACTAAATGATAAAAGGACTGATCCATCAAGAAGACATAACAATCATAAATATGTATGCACCCAATGTTGGAGCAGCCAGATTTATAAAACAAACTCTATTAGACCTAAAGAAGGAAATAGACACTAATACCATAATAGCAGGGGACCTGAACACCCCACTGTCAATATTAGACAGATCATCTAGACAAAGAATCAGTAGAGAAACACAAGATCTAAACAAGACTCTAGACCAATTGGAATTGGCAGATATCTACAGAACATTCCACCCAACAACCTCAGAATATTCATTCTTCTCATCAGCACATGGATCATTCTCCAGGATAGATCACATATTAGGTCACAAATCAAGTCTCAATAAATTCAAAAAAATTGGAATTATCCCATGTATCTTCTCAGACCACAATGGATTAAAACTAGAAATTAATAACAAGCGAAACTCTGGAAACTATACAAACACATGGAAATTAAACAGCATTCTACTTAATGACATATTGGTCCAAGAAGAAATCAAGCAGGAAATCAAAAAATTTATTGAAACTAATGAAAACAATGATACATCATACCAAAACCTGTGGGATACTGCAAAAGCAGTATTGAGGGGAAAATTTATTGCATTAAACGCTCACTTCAGAAGACTGGAAAGATGGCAAGTGAACAACCTAACACTTCACCTTAAAGAACTAGAAAAACAAGAACAATCCAAACCTAAAATTAGCAGACGGAAAGAAATCATCAAGATCAGAGCAGAACTGAATGAAATTGAAAACCAAAAAACAATTCAAAAGATCAACGAATCAAAAAGTTGGTTTTTTGAAAAGATAAATAAAATTGACAAACCATTAGCATGGCTAACAAAAAAAAGAAGAGAGAAGACTCAAATAACCAAAATCAGAAATGAAAAAGGTGATATTACAACTGATTCATCTGAAATACAAGGAATCATTCGAGACTACTATAAACAACTATATGCCAACAAATTTGAAAATCTGGAGGAAATGGATAAATTTCTGGACACACACAAGCTCCCAAAACTGAACCATGAAGACGTAGAAAATTTGAACAGACCAATAACAATAAAGGAGATTGACACTGTTATCAGAAGGCTCCCAACAAAGAAAAGCCCAGGACCAGATGGATTCACAGCAGAATTTTACCAAACATTCAAAGAGGAATTGACACCGATTCTTTACAAACTATTCCAAAAGATTGAAATGGACGCAAATCTCCCAAACTCATTCTATGAAGCAAACATCATCCTGATACCAAAACCAGGTAAAGATAATCACCCAAAAAGAAAACTACAGGCCGATATCCTTGATGAATATAGATGCAAAAATCCTCACTAAAATACTAGCAAACAGATTACAGCAACACATACGTAAAATTATTCATCACGATGAAGTGGGATTCATCCCAGGGATGCAAGGTTGGTTCAACATACGCAAATCAATAAATGTGATACACCATATTAATAAACTCAAACACAAGGACCATATGATCATCTCTATAGATGCTGAAAAAGCATTTGATAAAGTTCAGCACTCATTCATGACAAAGACCCTCTATAAGTTAGGTATAGAGGGAAAGTATCTCAACATAATTAAAGCCATATATGCCAAGCCCACTGCCAATATCATCCTGAATGGGGAAAAGCTGAAAGCTTTTCCTTTAAGAACAGGAACTAGACAAGGATGCCCACTCTCACCACTCCTATTCAACATAGTGTTGGAAGTACTAGCCAGAGCAATCAGAGAAGAGAAGGAAATAAAGGGCATCCAGATTGGAAAAGATGAAGTCAAACTGTCCCTGTTTGCAGATGACATGATCCTATATATCGAACAGCCTAAAACCTCTACAAAAAAACTGTTGGAATTGATAAATGATTTCAGCACAGTAGCAGGATACAAAATCAACACACAAAAATCAGTAGCATTTCTTTTCTCCAATAGTGAACATGCAGAAAGAGAAATCAAGAAAGCCTGCCCAATTACAATAGCCACCAAAAAATTAAAATACTTAGGAATTGAGTTAACCAAGGAGGTGAAAAATCTCTATAACGAGAACTACAAACCACTGCTGAGAGAAATGAGAGAGGATACAAGAAGATGGAAAGATATCCCATGCTCTTGGATTGGAAGAATCAACATAGTGAAAATGTCCATACTACCCAAAGTGATATACAAATTCAATGCAATCCCCATCAAAATTCCAAAGACATTTTTTTCAGAAATGGAAAAAACTATCCAGACATTTATATGGAACAATAAAAGACCACGCATAGCCAAAGCAATGCTGAGCAAAAAAAATAAAGCTGGAGGCATAACACTACCTGACTTTAAGCTATACTACAAAGCTATAATAACCAAAACAGTATGGTACTGGCATAAAAACAGACACACTGACCAATGGAATAGAATAGAGAATCCAGAAATCAACCCACACACTTACTGCCAGCTGATCTTTGACAAAGGCACCAAGCCTATTCACTGGGGAAGGGACTGCCTCTTCAGCAAATGGTGCTGGGATAACTGGATATCCATATGCAGGAGAATGAAACTAGATCCATACCTCTCACCGTATACTAAAATCAACTCAAAATGGATTAAGGATTTAAATATACACCCTGAAACAATAAAACTTCTTAAAGAAAACATAGGAGAAACACTTCAGGAAATAGGACTGGGCACAGACTTCATGAATACGACCCCCAAAGCACGGGCAACCAAAGGAAAAATAAACAAATGGGATTATATCAAACTAAAAAGCTTCTGCACAGCAAAAGAAACAATTAACAGAGTTAAAAGACAACCAACAGAGTGGGAGAAAATATTTGCAAAATATACATCTGACAAAGGATTAATATCCAGAATATATAAGGAACTCAAACAACTTTACAAGAAGAAAACAAGCAACCCAATTAAAAAATGGGCAAAAGAGCTAAGTAGGCATTTCTCTAAGGAAGATATACAAATGGCCAACAGACATATGAAAAAATGCTCAACATCACTCAGCATCCGGGAAATGCAAATCAAAACCACACCGAGATACCATCTAACCCCAGTTAGGATGGCTAAAATCCAAAAGACTATGAACAATAAATGCTGGCGAGGTTGCGGAGAAAAAGGAACTCTCATACATTGTTGGTGGGACTGCAAAATGGTGCAGCCTCTATGGAAAATGGTATGGAGGTTCCTCAAACAATTGCAGATAGATCTACCATACGACCCAGCTATCCCACTGTTGGGAATATACCCAGAGGAATGGAAATCATCAAGTCGAAGGTATACCTGTTTCCCAATGTTTATCGCAGCACTCTTTACAATAGCCAAGAGTTGGAACCAGCCCAAATGTCCATCATCGGATGAGTGGATACGGAAAATGTGGTACATCTACACAATGGAATACTACTCAGCTATAAAAACGAATGAAATACTGCCATTTGCAACAACATGGATGGACCTTGAGAGAATTATATTAAGTGAAACAAGTCAGGCACAGAAAGAGAAATACCACATGTTCTCACTTATTGGTGGGAGCTAAAAATTAATATATAAATTCACACACACACACACACACACAAAACCGGGGGGGGGGGGAAGAAGATATAACAACCACAATTATTTGAAGTTGATACGACAAGCAAACAGAAAGGACATTGTTGGGGGCGAGGGGGGGAGGGAGAAGGGAGGGAGGTTTTGGTGACGGGGAGCAATAATCAGCCACAATGTATATCGACAAAATAAAAATTAAAAAAAAAAATAAAGAAAGAAAGAAAGAAAGAAAGAAACAAGTAAAAAATAATAATAATAAAAATAAAAATAGAGCATGTTTACTTTGCTGGTAGCTGGTCAGTTTTTCTTTGGACTTTGCCAGTAGCAGTTGAGTTTCTGAGTTTCTCTTTGTACTGCCTAGCTCTTGAACGCATGTGTGCTGAATAAAGACTATTCCTACTTCAACCAAGGCACCGAGGCTCCAAGGACCTTTTTGCCAGTTACCTAGCTGATAGACCTGCGTGTGAAGGGTTTATAAACGAGCTCAAGGGGGTCTGTGAACTCCAGACCCAGCCTTAGCTCTATAGTGTTTCTCTCCAGGAAGTCTCTGCCCTAAAACAGAAAGTTTGGCTAGAAGTTGATCAAAGAGATAGAAATTAACAAAGTAGGCTTAAGGATAATGGATTGAAGTTATTATAGAGAAATAAAATGCTGCAAGTGACATGGAGGAGGGTCAGAGGCAATTAAGTCATAAACTAATAAATAATGAACTAAGTGAACATGGAAGAATTGTAACAAGAGAAGATTCCAGGTGGTATATAGAATAATTTTGGTGAGTGTCATGAGAAATAAAATGTTATGCAAGGGAATTGTTCAGATCTCTGTGCAGAATTCTAAGATGTGGTCATTCTTATAAATGGAAGAGAGGGCAGTATATTGTAAAGTAAAGGAAGGCAATGAGCTGTAGACTCCGAAGATCTTAAAGGTGGTTAGATTGAATTTGAAGTTGCTTAAGAATAACATTAGGCCAGAGGTGGGAAACGGGGAGAGTTAGTAAAGAGCCACAAAAAACAATTGTATAATATTGAATATACTAATTTTCCTGATTTGAGCATCACATATTGCAAACAGGCAACAATACTCAACTCTGTACCCCACAAATATGTACAATCAACTATGTTACAATAGAAAAAAAAGAAAGAAAATAGTATCGGTAGGCTGTATAGCCTGGGAGAAGCACATGGGCCAGGTGCTAAATATATAGGGAGATGAAATTGGTCCTAGGAGCCAAGATATAAGTTGGTAATTTGAAGAGGGTAGATGCACATGTTTAAAATAAGAAGCAAAGGATGGATTGTAGATGGTGAAATGAAAACAGCCCAAGAGAGCAAAGCTGTATTCGTTCACCAAATCGAGTAAATGTTTACTGCCATAAGAGAGCTCAGTATTCATAGTGGAAGTAATCTTCATCACTAGTGATGCTGGACACTCTAGTAATGGCCACCTGCAGTGCTAAATTACCCATGGGCAGACCAAGAAGGAGCCTCAGGGACATGTGGTCTGTGCTTAAGGCAAGCAAGGACACCAACAATGAGGAGAAAGGCTTTTCAAATAACTTAAATATTTCCAAAAAAAATCAAAGAATTATTCATCAAGGGGAAATCATAACTTTGTTATACTTCCTTATACTTACACTATGGTTCCATATTATTTTTATGTTTAATTATGTAGCAGATGTTGGGGCAAGGGGGCATTTAGAGCACAGACACTATAATTCACTACTCTAAAGGACCAATACTGGCCCTGGCTGTCTGACTCTTAAGAAGACAGTAATTTATTTGCTTTTTTCAGAATAGGGCAAAAATATCTCTTACGGATGTGCAGCGTCTTTACACAAGTGATCTAATGAGCTTGGATGAGAAAAGAAAATATTTGGATTGAAACTTTCCCTATTAATGTCCACACTCAAGGGCTTTCTTTTTTAAGTATAAGTTCTACAGTTTTTTAATTAAATTATTATCACAACAATGTGGTATTGATACCTTCTAATCTCTAGAAAAGAGCTTGGTTAAGAGCTTGATTTGAAAAGAAGGAGGGAATTTGTTACCAATATCTGATTCCCATGAATTAGTTGTCTTTGGAGACTCCTACTAACAAACTCTTTCATATTTATTATATTATTTCCTAGTAACTAATTAGAAAGGGAAGAGGAAAGGTGCGGTCTTTATATCAAATGTTGACCCATATTGTGTGAATGTAGTAGCCTGAAACCTGTCTTTAAAATAAAAATGCACACAGCTTAGAAGTTGCATCTGTAATGGCTACTAATTTGAAAAATACACGTTTCCTGTTTTTTAGCTGTTCCAATATATTTTTCTCCTTACAAAATAAGTCATTATTATCAAGCAGTGTGTACAACTGACCTGAAACAAATATAACTTGAGACTGTAATTCCATCTAAATTCCTGTTGACTAAAATCCACCTTCTTTTTTGTTAATCCAAGATAATATTGCAGTTATTAAGTTTTCTAGCACTTAAACAGATATAAATTCCTTTATTCTTTACTATCCTTTGCAATATGTTTTAAAACTTGATGAAAGTCATGAAATGGATTCATTTTAGGTCAGTCTCCATGTTGCCACATGAATCAAAATATTTCTTTTTGTCCTGTTTATGTTCCAGATACCATACTCCTCAGCATCTCCTGGGAATTATGTAGTAAGTACATTTTGGGTTTGTTTGCTTGTAAGAATTGATGTTACATTTTATTTGGGCAATGAAATAGTTGTCCAGATGTTAAGAAGAGCCCCTGTGTATTGGCCAAGAAGTGAACATCTTGAGTGGTTTCATCTGCCAACCTCAGTACATATGTTGATGTTCATTAGAGAAACAGTTATCAATCTGTCTGGAATTGCCCTGAGTACTGTTTTACTTTAGCATATGTTTCTGAAAACCAGTACAGTACACTCTGTCCAATCATGAAGAGAGTCATCCCCAGTTACACAATGAAATGCTCAAATTTGCAGTTCTCCAGGAGAATAATCTACACCCTGTCCCCAACCGTATGTACCACACACAAAGTCTAAAAAGACATTAAACTTTCTCCCAATCACAAAGTGAATCAGACAGCAGAATAATCACTAGTAATCTGGAGAGATCTTTTAGTTTTTCATCATTCTTAGAAATTGAGGACACTTATTTTTCTTCTTAATATTTAGTACATATTAAAATTTTCCAATACAGCCATGCACTGCATAATGACGTTTTGGTCAATGATGGGCCACATATACTACAGTGGTCCCATAAGATTATAATGGAGCTGAAAAATTACTGTTGCCTAGTAACATCGTAGCCGTCATAGTGCAACATATTACTCACGTTTGTGGTGGTGCTGATATAAACAAACCTACTACAAAATATGTTGACAAGGAGTTCCTAGTTTATCCACGGGATGACCTTTCTAAAGGTAGTTTAGACCTTTAAGAGAAATCCAAGCATTTGACACATTAGGTCTGACCCCAAGTGAAAGGGTTATTGTATACTTTAGAATTCGGGCATTTTAAAATGATTCCCACCCATCCCTGTAGCAAAATAATAGTTAATAACAGTTAGCTAACACTCATTCAGTTCTTTCTGCATGTCAGGCACAATCCTACCTAGAATTTAATTTTCATAACTTTGAGGGGGTGGTAATATTCTAATCCCCATTTAACAGATGAGGAAAATGAGGCACATAATAGAAACTTAGTAACATAATTCTGCAACACTCATAATTATGCCCACACTCATGCAACTAGTGGCCAGTGTAGATAATGGGAAAATTCATTGCTATTCCCTTCTATAATACACTTTTACACAATGACAAAATCCTCTAAATGACACATTTTTCAAAACATACTCCCATCGTTAAGCAACGCATGACTGTAATTCGCACAGCCATGAAGTCAAATTGACAAGTTTTATATGATCTCTTGAATTTACAAATGACCTTTTAACCATGATCAAATTATGAGCTTTGCCACATCTCAGGGCTACCATAGAAGATAATTTGTTATCATATTTAGGGGAAAATTCCTAACAGAGAATCAAGGATAAAATGGTAAAAAGAGAAATCTTTCCTAAAGAAATTTTCAGAGGTGGTTGCTAACTGGTGTGGGAAAAAGGAGTGCATAAGAAGAAAATCAATGAACCTTTTACCCTCCATGGAAATAGTGTTTTAGTAACAGTGAAAAGCACACACTGCTTTGGACCTGTGAGTTTAGTCCTATATACTGTACAAACTAAGAAAAGTCTAACTTTCTTCACATTTTCTATGAAACAAAAATGAAAGTAAGAAAATTTGGGTCAAATCTATTTTTTAGCCACTTAAGAATAAACCTGATATATAGTTTTATGAAATTATAGATTTATTATGGAAATTTAAGTTGTTTATTAATAGCAAATACATGTGTTATTTGAGATAATTAGTAGGCTGTGTCTGTACACTTAGAATGAAGTGAAAATTTGGCCTCTTAAGTATTAATTTGATCACTGTACATAGAGCATTTGAAAAATTCTAAAATTCATTGCCTAAATTTTTTATTTTGGTTGTCTGAAATAATTGAATTAGATTTAGAATTAGGCAACCTCCATTTCAGTTTGATTGTGTAGTTGCAGCCTTAGTCATCCATAGCATTAGTCAACATTGCCTCTCATTTCTGATTGATGTGATAGCTGAAGGTACAGTGCTCCAAAAGTGTTATAATTGATGTTGACTGAAGAAAGAAATCACATCAATGTATTTTTTAAAAATATGAATCTGTAAGCAAATATCTTTTGGTTTTTAAAGATGTTCTCTAAGAAAATATCCTCCTGGTTTCCTATGAAAACCAGTGATACAAAATGTAAGAAAATTACAGTAAACTAAATCACAAATACATATAATATTCCTATTTTACGAATTTTTAAAGGCCCTATTAAATGATTTCTCCTTAACCTCACTATACCTGATGTGATTAAGTCATGAATAATAAATCAGTGTTGCAGGCTTATTGTTTTTGGAAACTTGTCAAAACAATATCAACACATTTAAGCTAAATTATGTTTTGCATAATATTGAAATGATTGTTCATTCAAAGAAAATAAATTACAGAGAAAACAAATTTATTCTTTTCACATTGGAATATTGTAGAAATAAGTCTAAACTTTCTTCTGTTTTTTTCTTATATTGTTTAATGAAATGCCTTATTTTTACTGAAATTTTGTATAATTATTTAGGGTCCTCCAGGAGGTGGAGGGCCACCAGGAACACCCATCATGCCTAGTCCAGCAGGTATTGTAATCAAGTTAGCCACATGGGCATTTTATTATTAGAATAAAATCACAAAATATAGAAATTGTTTGTGAAATAAAGTTAGTGGTATTCATTATCTCATGATGGTTAAAGAAGTAGAGTAGAGGTACCAGATAGGAAGAAATAGTGTTCTTAAATAACTATTGTCCAGTTACTTAAGCATTTAGAAAATTCCTGTTCTGTGGGTAACATTTAATCAGGATGAAAACTGTGTTGTTCTGTATTAAATGCCCAGTAATTTATCTAACTTAAAGATTCCTTGAGAATGAGAAAAAGATTCAAATCTCACAACTTAGAAAAATTCTTTATAAGTAAAACTTGAAATACATGGAACCATTAGATTTACAATAGCAAATCAGACCCACCACATCTATCATCTTTCTAAGATGGCTATAGAGGTACTAACAGTATTATTTACCCTACATGTCTATCAGTGTTTACTAGTTGCTAATAAGTTTACTATATAGTGGGAAAGGCTTATTGTTTAATCTTCTAAACGAAATATATTTCAATATTTTGTAATTATTTTATGTAATTATTTTAGATATCTTTATCCTTTCTTATTGAGACTTTAATACAGACTGTTAAATGTGTCTTGGAAATTCTAATGGTGGGAGCTTAAATTGGCCTTCCTATAAAGTGCTCTGGTAAACATGTATTAAGAGTCATGAAAAGGTTCATTCCATTTGACTCTAGAATCATAATATTAGAAATGATTAGAGGTACAATCCAAGATTTATGTAGAGGGATGTTCATTTGTTATACTCAATAGAGAAATAGTAGACCCAACCTTCATACCTAATCCAATTATAGTGAAATTATTAAATGAATTTTGTGGCATATGATGGAATATGATGTCACCATTAAAATTATTATCAAAGAATTTTTAATGACATGGAAAAATAAATGCTCATATTTCAATACAACATAATCACAATTTTATTTTAAAGTGTATGTAACATAGAAATCTAGAAAGTAGGAAACAAAGAAGTAGGCTAATCACCTTATTAGTAACTTCTGGGTGATAAAATAGACAGAAGTTTTTGTAATTAGAAATAATTTTTAATTATGCTTCACTGTTAAATTCATATGCTCTTAACTGGTTTGATGAAATCTAAGACCTATGGAAGCTTGAAATTCAGTATCATTAATCATACCAATAAATAATAACTTTTAAGTTTTGGACCTTTAATTATACAAAGCATAAATTTGATAATTAATACAAAATTTACCTTGCTTCACTAACTCTTTGGACTATATTCCTAATTATTTTCCAGTGAAGGTCCCCAAAGCACCTTCACTGGAAATGAAACAGACTTCATTGAAGATAGAATTATATGAACTGATCATATTGCCCCTATTTACATTCTTATATGGTGAAGTTGATGTTTAATTTATGGAAATAGCATGTGATTAATAAACAATATAGTATAAAACTAAAAAAAAATTTTTTGGAGCAATACTACACATTGTACATGATAAATAATCTCATACTTCTTCCTTTCAAGCCAGAAATTGCCACCAGCATATCATCCTAGCCTTTTTGTATACTCTGTTATATACTCATTGTTACAGTCACTCCTCTAATATTAAGTCAACACCACCCCCAACCCCCAAAAAATAGGTGCCAGAAGATCCAGTTTATGGCAAAGCTTTTCTGTATATAAAAGAAGTCAGACATTTCCTAGAAAATACCGATCTTCCCTCAATTTTTTTTCAAATGAAATTATATTCTTGATTAGTCTTAAAAATGATTAAAAAAAAAATTTCTGCATATTTAAAATATACAGTCCATTTTCCTTTCACCAAAAGTAAGGCTAATACAGTTGAAAAACCATTTGAAGGTTTCCTGTGTTTAAAAAGCAATTGAAGACTTTTGAAAGATAACTTTGTGTGTGGTGAAGTTTTTCCATTAGCAAAATATAAGTTAGCAGATATTTATTGTCTGTATTACACAAGATGAGTAAGACATGGTTCCTTTCTTTCTCTCAATGAGCTTATTATATCCTAGTTGGAAGCAGGAGGGAAGAATAAGACAAAATATTAGCTATAATGTAAGGCAGCATTTAGTGGTGAGGGAACACTCATGCACTTGTAAGTATCAGAAAAAAACCTTCATGGAAGAGACAACATTTGATATGGGCCTTGAATAGTGAGTAGAATTTCAGCAGGTGGAATTTGGGAGAAGATGCTTGAGGAAGAAAAAACAAAATATGAAGGCGGGAAAGGTTGGTCATATGCAGAAGGAACAAGTAGCCTGGGTTGGCAGGACTATACCATACGTAAGGATGTAAAAAGAGTTAAGGCCACAAACATAGGTTGGGACCTTCGCATAAACGAATAGGGTGTCAACCTGAGGTGGGGATTTCAACTTTTTCAACATTGTGATGTTTTCATTTAGAAGTAAAAAGTAATATTTAGATTTATGGATCACTGGCAAACAACCGATAAATGACGTCACACCTACTCTATGTGATGCACAGTAAAATAATAAACTTACTAATGTCTAATAAGTAATCAAACAGTCAGAGGAAAAGTAATTGCCCATTTCCCTCTCTGTGGTTACTGCCATGAGAAAACAAGTGATTTTACCTCTGTCTTGAATCCGTACAAAAATGTAAAACACATCTTTTTTCAAAAGAGAGGCTTATTACATTACACTTAAGAAAACTGTATAATTGTGAAAAATAGAAAACCATATTTTATAATTGATATTTTCTCAGTGTAAAATATTTAGCTTTTCACTGTGGGTTCTATATTATAAAAGCACATAGGCTCAGAGACTTAATTAAAATTAGTTAATAGACATGAAATATAAATTTTAATAGTACTATAAAATGTTACATATATTTATATGGATATGCACTACAGTTATTTTTATTATAACAAATCAAGAATAAAATGTGTGAAAAAAATTTTTATCAAAAGTTGTGCTGGAGGAAGCTGTTTTTTTCTTTAAGCAAGAACATTTTTCATTCCAATTGTATAGTCTTGTTCTAATTGCTTTTTTTTGGAATTAAGCCAGGATATTCCTCCAGCTTTTTACTAATTATTAGCTAGAAAGCTATTTTTTAAATTTGTGTATAGAAAACCTAAGGAAATTATGAAAACTGAAAAGCTACTGAATCTGAATTTTAAGAGATTTTTGTTACATGTATACATATAATTGCTTAGAGAAGTCAAAAACTATCCCTTTTAAAAAAGAAAAACCTTACTGTAATTTTTTAGATTTTTAAAGTAATGCTCTTTTGACCTGAATTATTGAAGTGATTATTGCTATTACATACCCAATTTATGATCTCAGAATGATAATTTTGGGGTCAGAAAGTTACTGCCAGATATTTGTTTGTGAACATTAGCAGCTATTAATATGTGTATTTATCCAGATCATCTTTGATTATAGCTTTGTGGTGATTTGGGTGTACATTATAAAGAAAAATATTAATTAAGTAATATTTTGTTTCAGATTCAACCAACTCTGGAGATAACATGTATACTTTAATGAATGCAGTACCTCCTGGACCTAACAGACCTAATGTAAATATGAATTTTTTAAATTTTTGGAATGTATTTGAAGACTTTCAAACTCTAAGTGCATTCTATTTCCTGGATATTATTTAAACTTTATATTTTATTGTCCGGGAGCTTATTGGGTATCAGAAAAATCTAATACTTTCTATGTTCTGGTTTGAGAAAACAATGCGTAACATGTATAACAAATTTTATATCAGTATAAATTAAATGTAAAACCAAACCTAATCAGTTATAAAATGTTGATGTCTCACCTTATTTTTTCTCAAATATTTAATGATTAATACTGACTCTGAAAATAACAGATTATATATATAATCATTTATGTTAACCTTGTTTTTAAGATCACTAAGTTTTCTTCACTGTATTTTTTTTTTTAATCGTAAAAAACTTGGAAATAAATTAGGAAGTTGTATATGCTTGTTTTTCTTTAGGTTATGAAATCTTCTAGAGTTTAAATATGGAATTGATACAGTTACACAGGAAGAATTGGGGTTTTCTTAATAGAGAATTGTCATGACTTTTCCACAAAAGCTCACAGGAAAATATTTTATTTATTTATAAGGTCTACAGGTTAACAAAAATATTTATAAAAGATTATGGTTAATACACATGTACATATGTATGAGTATATAGGGTAGCTGAGATTAAAGAAAAATCAGATGATATATATGTTATGTGCTAAACTGACCAAACATACATACATACAGTCTTAGTGTCTTTTAAAACACTGTGGGGGCCAGATAAAAGGGCCAGACCAAATAAGCTCACGATTATTGAGCTTACCAGCACCAGTTTCTCAGCCCAGATCTAAACTATGCTTTTGATAAAAGCTGAATAACAACAGTAAGTTCAAAGTCAATCTCTTTGACTTATCAATGAGGCATGTATATTCCAAGTCGTTTACTAAAAGTCAATCCTTGTGCTTTCAGATTCTCAATTTTATACAACAAAATTGGCATTCTCCTGGGAAAATTTATAAGCATGAAGTATGTGTGCTCACAGTGATGGAAGGCCATCTTATTTCCACATAGAGGTGGTGGTATTCAAGGTTGTCTGCTGAAGGCAGTTTTTTCTCCCAAAGCCTTCATGATTAGTTACCACCACAACCCAATCTACACATACACACACATCACATTCAATATTCTGCACTATACAACATGGAAGAAATGCTTTTGACATGGGAAATTTTAAACAAAAGTATGTTCAGTAGGCTATCTTAACAGTAAACATGAGGCAATTATAGATGACTTGTCTTCAAACTGCGCTCCAGGTTTCCTCAGAAGCATTTTAGGGAGATGAAGGGAAGACTGAATGGACAGGCCTTGGGCTCTCTATCACCAGCTCTATCTTAGCACATCTGTTCATATCTGTTTTGTAACAGGCTTCCAACGTAAGATTTTACTTGAAAGTAAAAGAAAAGAAAAAGAATTCCACTGCTTTAAAAAATGTTAAATAGAACTGCTGTAGAATCTCTAATTGTATTGAACTGACATAGTTGAGACTGCCAAGAATTAGCTATCAAGAATTCAGCTATCCCCAAGGAGCTAAAAGTATTTAACCTATAAGATAAAATTATTTATTACGTCCATTTGAGCACAGATAGATTGATTGTCTGCAAAGGAAAATATTAATATTGGCATAATGATGTTGAATTAATCTTATTAATAAGCCAATACCTTTATCAGTTTCTTAAGTACTACCTTTGGTTTACAATACAAAATTGTCAGTATGATAGGAGAGAATGCTTATCACCTCATTTGCACTAGAACGTGTTTGCTTTCTATTTGAGAATATCTGAAGAAGAAAAATTGAACATAAATGAGGATTAGCTTGAACATCCAGACATCCAGAACATTGAGAACATTGAGAAGATGAGATAAGTGGGACAGTCAATTAGAGAATCCACAAGGCTGAAAAAAAATAGAGTAAAAAATCTCCATAACTTGAAAATGAAAATAAGTTGTGGCGGTGTCTTTGTAATGTTAAAGATAGATATTGTAACATTGAGATAGACAGTTGTTTTTAATGTGATCATAGTCATTTTCTTCATTCTTTAAATAGTTTCCAATGGGCCCTGGGTCAGATGGTCCCATGGGTGGATTAGGAGGAATGGAGTCACATCACATGAATGGCTCTTTAGGTAAGGATTTAAAATTTGATGTTTAGAATAAATTCAAGACAAAACCTTAATTCTACATAGTGGATATTGTGGTTTGCAAAGTTCTTCCTATCTAGTTACTCATTTTGAAATGCTTCAAATTTTATCTGAGACTGATAGTTTAATCTACAGTGTATTGGTTGTGATAACTGGAGATCATTTGAAAATTAGAAGAGTGAGAATTGTTCTAACCTAGCTCATATTCACAGGTATTGACATTACCCTATCAAAGTCTGAGTGTTTTATGATAAAAGTAGACATTGCTGCTTTGGGCATGTATCATGCATGCCTCACCTGGAAGACTGCTGTGTTCTCCCAGCTGGTTTCTTTCTCTCCAGAGGTCAATACAGTCTCAGGAACTTCAGTTCTCTGAAAGAATTTCTTAATTTTGTTTTTGTATTTTAACATCTGTCTTTTTAAAAATAAAATTGGTAATCATGTTTTGGATGAGAGAACACTGCCTACATTATCTTCATGATAAAGCTTATTTCAAGTATGTGACTAATGGTTGAAAACATACTTCATAAATGATGCTTTCTTACCAAATAAAGCCAAATATCTTCAAGGTGAATAAAAGTTTTTGCAATAGTGAGAAATAGAGACAAGTGGTACAAAATTGACTAGGACATATAGCACATTATATTTATAGGCAGGCTAAATGCAAAACCGAAAAAAAAATTTTATGTTTGTATGCATTTGAGTAACATGACCGTGAACTATTCTAAAAGTGGACAATGGGGGCTGGAGTGTTGGGATAATATTTTCATTTGGAAAGGGTCCATCTTTTACTTAAGTTGACGAAACTGTGCCACGTGAGTAATTTAGGCTATATATAGATTTCACCTCCCCTCCCAAAGTCAGGAAATGCCTCCCTCTGATACTTTGAAAATCTGTGTGACTTCAGTAAAATCTTAGCAAATTATTTTCAACACATTGATAGATTTTTTTGCTTTTAAGAATACATACTTATTTTGCCCTGATTTCAGAGTCTTGATTTGCAGTGTTCAATTACAGTAGCCAGTAGCAATGTATGACTATTTAATTTTAAATTAAATAAAATTTAAAATTCAGTTCTTCACTTGCACTGCCATGCATCAGGTGTGCAATAGCCACATGTAGCTAATGTCTACTTTAATGGACATCACAGAGAAACATTTCCATCATCACATAAAGTTCTGTTGGACAGCACTATTCTAGAATTTTATTTTCCAACTTATTGCAAAATAATTCACTTTACAGTCTTTTTTTTTCTAGAATTATTCACAAAAGATGACATTTGGTTTAAAAGGCTCTCAATCATATTATTCACTAGAATAGAAGTTTCACATATGCTTGACATCTGGCTTATTTCTATGCTGAATATTATTGTACTTATTTATATGTATACATGATTGTATATATGCATTCAGTATTTAACAGTTTGTTGTCTGTTTATTTACAAATTAATCATGTTAATAATCCCTAACTTTATTTGTGATGTTGACTGAGTGTTGTGCTATTAAAATCTTATAATTATTTTTATGCTGGGAAAATTAATTGTTAGAAATAAAATAGTTTAAAATAAAGTTAATATTTTGGCAAAGATCTGATTATTGCTATCAGTGTACAATTCCATTTCTTACATAAGAAATTAATATTGATTGTTCATTTCTCGCAAGAATAAAAATATAATATTGAATTTTGAAGAGATGATTTTTTTATATATTACCATGAATATTGATTGCTGTCAATTTTTTAATATTGTTAGGAATACTTTGCATTTGAGCATTATAGTAAAATATGGTCCAAGTATTGTCAAATATTGTAGGAATGTCCATTGTATATTTTATCAGATTTACAGCATCATTTCAGAAAATATTATATAGAGATTTATATCTCATATATTGTGTATACATTTTAAAAATTTTAATTGCATAGGATATATAAATGATCTCTCTAATATTTCACCTTCAGGAATCTATGATAACAGTGGTTTTCTTCATTCTGCCATTAAAAAAAAATAGATGATTGGAAACTAAATGTAGAATTCCTTGCATTTAACCTCAGATGATACCAATTCACCATACAGTATATAAAAGAAAAGGAATCTTTTAAGATTCCAAAACTCAAGAGACATACTCTGGAAAATACATGTAGTGTACTGCATTTATTTAAATTAAAGGAGTATTTAATTTATAAGTGAAATCTTAACCTAATAAAGGCTTTCTTTTCTTATTTTGCTTAAGGCTCAGGAGATATGGACAGTATTTCCAAGGTGAGTACTGTATATTCTCTGTTGTTTTTAATCTATATTTTATTCCACATGGAACTCTCCTTAAAATTATTAGAGTAATCTTATGAATTTTGCTCTTGAACAAGAGTTTGCAAGTAGAAGTTCAGGTACAGTTAATTGGAAATTTAAAATATTATTTAAAAAAATTTTTTTGTTGTAACATAGTTGAGTGTACATATCTCTGGACTACAGAGTTGAATGTCAATGCCTGTGTGTAACATGTGATGCTCAAATATGAATAATTAGTATATTCAACATTATACAATGTAATCATTTTTCATGGCCCTTTATAATCCCTCCCTTACCCCAGCCCCTTTCCCATCTCCGATAACCTCACTTCTGTTCTCTGCATGGAAATCAAAAATATTAATGTATGCAATATGTTGGAAAGGGTAAAATGAGTCTTTTAAGAATGTTCCTAAACATATTAAGATTTATTTAGAGAACATTCTATACATTACTAATTGGCACCCAAGTAATAGCCAATTTAATCACATTATGATGTTACATATTTATAAAACAAATTGGTAGAGTTTAGATGATATTTTGAAAATGTAAAGATGTATTAGGCAGTTTTCTTTTGCTTATAACATTGTACTGAAACTGGGTAATGTATAAGAAAAGAGGTTATTTCTTACAGTTTTGGAGACTGGAAAGTCCAATGTTTGAGGGGCACATATGGTAAGGGCTTTCTTCTTGGTGGGAACTCTCTACAATGTCCGGTGGCAGTGCAGGGTATCATATAGCAAGGAATGAGCAATAGCATGCTAACAAGCTTCTTCCTCTCCTTATAAAGCTCCTAGTGTCACTTCTATGACAACATATGAATCCATTAACCCGTTAATCCATGAATGGATTAATCCACCCATGAGCACTTAGCCATCATGCTCTGATCACCTCTTATAGGCCTCATTTTTCAAATACCATATTGGGTATTAAGCTCCAACATGAGCTTGGGGGGACATTCAAGCCATAGCATTCTGCCATGGTCCCCCAAAGCTCATGTCCTTCCCACATACAGATACATTCATTCCATCCCAATAATCCCAAAGTCTTAACTCATTCTAGCACCAGTTCAAAAGTCCAAAGTTCAGTCTCATGTATGAGCCTGTGAGATAAAAACAAGTTACCAACTTCCAAAACATAATAGTGGGACAGTCATAAGACAGATATTCTCATTCCAAAAGGGAGAAATAAGCCAAAAGGAAGGGATAACATGTCCTAAGCAAGTTCAAAACCCAACAGAGTAGGCATTAAGTCTTAAACCTAGAGAATAGTCTTCCTTGACTTTATGTCCAGCATCCTCTGCACTCGTGTGGGGGTGGAGTCCCCAAGTCCTCTGGCAGCCCCACCCCTATGGCTCTCCTGGGCTCAGCCCCTGCTTCACCTCTCCCAGGCTGGCATTGCACTCTTGTAGCTCTACAGTTCTCGAGTCTTAGTGGTGGTCCCATTCCCACAGCTTCACCAGGCATGAGTCTTGTGGGGGTTTTCTACTGCAACTCCACCCGCACATTTCCACTCAACATGGCTCTAATGGAGGCTCTCTGGTACTCTGCACCTGTGACAGATCTCTTTCTGGGCCTATCTAGCTTTTCCATGCATTCTTTGAAATCTTGATGGAGGTCGCTATGCCTTCACAGCACTTGCATTCTGCAAGCTTGCAGACTTAACACTGCATGGACACCACCAAGGCTTTCAGCTTGTATCTTCTGAAGTAAATGGTCCAGAAGCTCCTGGAGCCAATGTAGCCACAGCTGGAACAGCCAAAGCAGCTGGGATGTGTGACCTGGACAGGATCCAGAGGTGGCCCTGGGCAGTAAGCCCATGGAGTGCATCAGTCCTGTTCCTTGAAACCATCTGTCTTTCCAGGCCTCTAGGCCTATAGTGGGAGAGGTAGGCTTGAAGATCTCTGAAATGCCTTCAGGATCTTTCTTCCATTCTCTTAGTGATCTCTTCTCTTCATACTAATCTCGTTAGCAATCTAATAATAATCTCTGGTTGCTCAGCAGCAGCCTTTGACTCTCTCCCAAACATGACTTTTCCCTCCTTACATAGGCAGGCTGTGAATTTCCCAAATTTTTACACTCTCCTTCCCCCTTAATTGTAAATTCTGTCTTTACATCATGCCTTTGCTGCTGCAATTCAGTGTAAGTTGTTAGAAGTAGACACACAGCTATCTGAATGCTTTGTTGGTTAGGTATTTCTTCATCCAGGTATTCTACTTCATTACTCTTAAATTCTGCTTTTCGTAAAGCCTTCAGACATGGACACAATCCAGCCAAGTTCTTTGCAACTATATAATAAGGGTGACCTTTGTTCCAATTTCCAATAAGCTCCTTCTCAATTCCATCCGTGACCTCCTCAGAATGGACTTTATCATACACATTTCTATCAGCATTCTGGTCACCACCCCTTAACCAATCTCTAAGAATTTCCAAAATTTCCCTAGTCGTCTTGTCACCTAAGCCCTCACCAGAGTCTAGGCTTTTTCTATCCTGTTCCTCCAAATTCTTCTAGCCTCTTCCTATTACCCAGTTCCAAAACCACTTCCACATTATCAAGTGTTGGTTATCAGCAACACCCCACTTCTCAATACCAATTCTGTATTGGTTAGTTTTCTGTTATTTAGAACAAAGTACCTGAAACTGGGTAATGTATTAAAAAAGAGGTTTATTTCTTGCAGTTTTGGAGGCTAGGAAGTCTGAGGTATGGGGGCACATCTGGTGAGGGCTTTCTTCTTGGTGGAAACTCTCTACAGAGTCCCGTGATGATACAGGGTATCACATACCAAGCACTGAGCAAGAGTGTGCTACCATGCTTCTTCCTCTTCTCATAAACCCCTAGTGCCACTCCCATTATAATGCATTAATTCATGAATGGATTAACCAGCACATAGACATTATGGTCCAATCACGTCTTAAATGACCCACCTTTCAAACACTGTATTGGGGATTAAGCTCCAACATGAGTTGGGGCACATTCAAATCATAGCAGATTCTAAAGCAACATGAGAAGAGGTAAATTTGAAAATGAAAAGTGACTATTATACATCATGAGAGCATCGTATTTACACAATCAGCTGGTCTTTCAAACCTTAGCTAATCAGTGTTGATAACTGCAATCATTATTCTAGTTCCCAAAATAGACTAAGAAAACAGAGGAAAATTATATTAGCACAAGTAGGAAAGTGAGCCTTCCAATACTATGGTTTCCTCTGGTTTGAGGCACTAAGAAGGATAAGACATCAGTTTGAGAAGAATTCCAATCAGAGCAACTTGAATTCTAAAGTTGAAGCAAGAACAAATATCAAATTTATGGTGAAACTTGGGTGGAAGAATGGTGAAATCATTGATGGTTTACAAAAAGTTTATGGAGACACTACCCCAAAGAAATCAGCAGTTTACAAAGGGATAACTCATTTTAAGAAGGGACAAGGCAATACTGAAGATGAAACATGCAGCAGCAGACCATCCACATCAATTTGCAAGGAAAAATTTAACCTTGTTTTTGCCCTAATTGCTGAGGACCAACAACTAACAGCAGAAACAGTAGCCAACACCATAGACATCTCAGTTCGTTCAGCTTTCACAATTCTGACAGGAAAATTTAAGTTGAGCAAACTTTCCATTCAATGAGTGCCAAAACTGTTGCACCCACATTAGGTGCAGACAAGAGTAGAGCTTTCAATGAAATTTTTAAACAAGTGACATCAAGATCTGAAAGCATTTATTCAAAGGACTGTAGCAGGAGATGAAACATGGCTTTACCAGTGTGATCCTGAAGACAAAGCACAATCAAAGCCATGGCTACCAAGAGGCAGACATGGTCCTTTATTAAAGCAAATGCAGACCAATCAAGAGCAAAGGTCATGGGAAAAGTTTTTCAGAATGCTTAAGGCATTTTGCTTGTTGACTTTCCAGAGGGCAAAGAATGATAACATCTGCTTATTATGAGAGTGTTTTGAGAAAGCCAAAGCTTTATCAGAAAAACACCCAGGAAAGCTTCACCAGAGCGTCTTTCTCCACCACAACAGTGCTCCTGCTCATTTCTGTCATCAGTGAGGGCAATTTGCAAGAATTTCAATGAGAAAACATTAGGCATCCACTTTACATTAAGTGGAATAAGAAATGTAACCAATGTGCCTAATGTAGCTAAAAGTAATCTCTCTTTATATTCTTTTGTGCTAATTTCCTAATTATGTGCTCAGTCGATGTTGACCAACCTACACCCTTTTTGTGCACCATCTTCTTGCCTTGATGATCAATCCTACTGGAGATGACACACAAATGTAGCAATAGTTAAATGAAGCATACACACAGTTTATTGTCACCCATCCCCATATCCTGTTCTGGACTGGGCTTTGGTACCACTGTCTTAGCTGTTCCTCAGATGCCATTATTGAGTGTGCTCATTAGCCTATGTCTTCATCTTGTCACTCAGTGATCATGGACAGCACAGTTTCCATAAGACTCCATATTGAGGAACTTTTGTTATTTTCACAACATTTTACAGAGATTAAATTTAAATTCAGGTAAAAAAATTGTTTTTGTCCTGGCACATCAAGGTTTTCAAATGTGGTCTACTGAGCAGGGTAGGAATAGGTTCTAGAGTTCCGATATTACCTCAGTTTTGTGTGTTGAATATGTCCTTTTAATCTTCTTCTCAACGTCCTTATATACTCACACCCCCATCACCCAAAAAAAGTGTAATGCTGAGCCACCATGCTATGAAGAGATTGCAGGGAAAACAGAAATAATAACACTAGAAGTGTTTTGTAAGTATTTAAATATTTACAATACAATCTTACTTTCAAATTCTAAATATTTAAAAATCAATACTTTGAGTCAGGAATCAGATTTGAAGTTAGTGAAACTTTCATAATTATAAATCAAGAAATGATATGTGGCAAAAGTACAGCAGAGATTTAAAGCACCCCAACTCAGTCAGAGATACACTGTTCGCTTCAAGGCACCTCATGTGCTACTGGGGTGTGAATGTTACATACATAAGAATGGAGAGGGCTCATTTTGTATATTTATTTGACTGTGTTAAAGTATGCAGTTCCCAAGTGCATCCTCGAATTTCTTTTTATATATGTTAGATTATTTTTTTATTCTGATATTGCCAATTTCTCCATTATGTATAAAATGACAGAAATCTGCCTTTATCAAGAGGATTTATAGACTTTGGTAAATCTTACAATATTTTTTATAAATCGTTTCCTTTTTGAGCTAAATCAACATTATCATTCCTGCTTTTAAAGCACAGTTTCTTATTTAATTAATAACTTTAATAATTAATAAATTCTTAGAGAGCACACTTACTTAAATTTTACTTAATTCTTTTCAGGAAATCGGGTTATCTATATTCATTTCACAGTACAGTTGCTTTCCTATATACTTGGGTAACATTTTCAGAGAAAAATTTGTCCAAAAAAATGAATTTTCTTTATGCTATTAAAGTATGAGTCTTGAGCCCTTGGGGTTCATTGACATATAGAGCTCCTATGGACTTCAGAGGATCCTTGTTCTCACATCCTCCCCATGGAGTGCATAGCAAGACAAGATACAGACTGTATTTCCACCAGCTCATCTACCTGTCTCTGCTTCACAGTTTAACCATATTCTTAAAAAGTACATATTCTTCTGGGAATAACTCATTCATAAAATTTTAATGTTTATGATATAACTTGTTTTAGTTAAGTCAAAATCCTCTGAGCAATTTTCTTTTAAAAAATCTAAACATTTATTCCAAAACAGAATATAAAATAGCAATGGCTTAGGGGAAAAAATCTAAAATCTCTCTTCCTTTGAAATAACAAATAAAAATGTTTAACCTTGAAGATTTTTTTACAAGTCAGTAAATTGGGCCTTGAAAGAGTCCTCTCAGTCACCATTGTAATGCTATATAAAAATGTATTATATGCCAGTGCCATTCTATATTTTCTATTGATGTGGAGTATCATATATCCTGACATGGCTAAAACTGCACAGTAATAATGAAACTAGCAAATTTAAATAGAATATGAAGCAGTGTACTACTTAGTGTTTGATTAGATTGCTAATAGTAGCCTTTTTATCTTAAAGGAAACTTTCAAAGTACATCTACTCTTAAACTGATGGTATGAAAAGGTTTTAAAGCAGTTTACTTTGAGCCTCCTTTTCCTCTAAAAGTATTTAATGAATTCTCAAGTCCTAAGGTGTCTCTCTTGTTCTTAACTATAGTTAATTATCTTCCTTTCTTCCTTTTGGTTCATGTAAAACAATAGTTGTAGTAGTGTTATCTGTAAACTGCATGTAGAATTAAAGGGAAATGTTTATTAAAACAGTGACCTTTTAAAGTTTGATTAGTAAAATTACCAAGGGAGTTATTGTTCCATCATGCCTTATCAGTGGGTAGGCTCTCTTCATCACACCCCTGCTGGGAATGTTTTTTAAACTCTCTAGAAACGCTATAAGCTGAGGGTGGGGAATTGAATAAATATTGATTCTGAGACTAAGAAAATAGTTGTGGTGGATTATTTAGAGTTTTTGTTTGTTTTTTGATTTTCATTTGGGAAAGCCTTAGTACTTGTCAAGGTACAAAGAATGAACTAGAATACATTGTAGAAGTCTAAGATTAAAATTATAAGAATGCTTTGTCCTTAGAGATGCTGCTGTAGATTCCATTTTTGTAACAGTGTAATGCAAGAGGGAAATTAAAATCTTCAACAATGTCTTGTTTTCTAAATCTTGTTTACAGAATTCTCCCAATAATATGAGCCTCAGTAATCAACCGGGCACTCCAAGGGATGATGGTGAAATGGGGGGAAATTTCTTAAATCCTTTTCAGAGTGAGAGTGTAAGTATTCCCTTGACTATATTATCTTATGTAGATTTTATTTCTGAAGCTCTTCTATAAGGATAAATGCATAAAGCTATTATTATTGCTGTTTGTCTAGAGTTCAATAGATTGATTCTTTAAATGTTAGAAGAACCTGTAAATGGAATTGCTTTGAAAGAAATTTTAAGAACAAACTTTTTCTTTTTTACCCCTAATTTATGTACATAGTTACAAAAACCACATAACTACTTTTCTCATAGAGAACATCCCCTGTAAAGGAGCAAACTGGAAAGAGATTGCCTATTTGATACTTTTTATAGGTTTTCATGTTACTAAGATGTCTCAGGTCTCTGCAAAACCAGTTCTGTTCTTAGTGCTGTCCTTAATGCTCGAAAATAATCAATAAGTATGTCTTTGCTTCATATACTAAACCTCACTGGACCAAAGGCCATATTGGTGGTCTATTGTGCTCGCTTCGGCAGCACATATACATATTGGTGGTCTATTAACCTGACCTAGATACCAAGGTTATATTTTGAGTGTGACTATAGTATAAGCAACTGCTAAGAACTTAACAAGTGCCAAGGCAATATGCTAAGCACAAGAGAGACCAAAAAGACAATACAATAGTTTTTCTCAAGGAGTTATTACATAATGCAATTATTTTTTAACTATTATTTCACATTAGAAACACCTATGGAGTTTTTTAAAATACAGTTTCCCAGAACCCTCCCTAGACTTAGTGAATCAGAATTTCCAGAAGTGGGGTTTGGCATACTTGAATGTGAAAAAGCTTGGTTTGTGATATTGTGTACATTCTCTGCTAAGAACCACCAAATTGGAATATAGCATACAAGATATCAAAATCTAAGCAAGTTTCTTTTGTAGAATCTGTGCCCCCACGCATGTATTGCCATCATTGATATTTATTATGGAGGATCTACCAAGCTACAGACAGAATCACTTTGCCTAGCTCAACCTTTACTAGAGGTGATACCATCAGAATTTGAAGCAGTGGCTAATAGCATATCTACTTTTGCACAGAGTGGCTGCTTCCCAAAATGAAACCCTAGGTCAATACCAAGAAGTAAAAAAAAATCCACACAGAAAACTCAATCTGGAAAGTTTTTCTCTTACCTAAGCTATGATGTCATATATGAATGTTATACATATGCAAAAAATGCATACACAGTACACCACACACCATTTCTTCTGGCTACCACTTTTAACTCTCTTAGACTCTCTGGTCTCTGATTTTATCCTGCAAGTATTCTTCCATATCCTTTCTTAATTAGTAAGTTATTGTCCCTTCTTCTGTCCTCAAAAATTGTTCCAAACCTATTCAAACTTTTTTGCATTCTAAATTTTTTTAATTTTCAAGTTAAAGCAGTGCACACTTGTAGTAACTTTTGCTCTGTCTATAATTTGAATAAAATAATATTATTTTTCTAAGCCCTTCAGAAGTGGATTTTGAATTGATTTCTCACAGGCTGCCAATAATGACTTCTGTAGAGTGCTGTTTTGACTCTGCTAGCTCCCAAAATGAACAGACTGCCAGTCATTCTCCCAGTGTGTACAACTGAGCTAGAATTCAGCCAGCACACCTGAGATGATGGTGGAGACCTATAGTTGTCAATTAGCTCCCTCATGAATAGTGTGGGATCTCTAACTGGAACCAAAGTTCCTGAGATCAGAAAGCTGCAGACTGACAAGATTCCTTTGATAGTTTATCAGATATGATATGATCAGATCTTCTCATATTATTTTTTTTCAAACTCAAAAATATTAATGTGAAGTATCTTAATGTGAGCTGCAGAATTTCTTCAGGTGCTTTCCTTCTAGAAAAACAAACCACATGCTTCTCTCCATCCCTATTATATTTTTGTTTCATTGATTAAATGGATGACTTCTCAGTTGCAAAAGGGATGAAAAGAATTTCATATTTAATTTCAAAAAGAGTTCTAAATCTAAAATTAATTCTGTATTCTGAGAAAGATGCTTATGAGTTTACCTCAGTAATCCTCAATTGAGCAAGAAATAATTTTGAAACTCTTCATTTGAAGCTTTGAACTCATTTTATTGCTGACCTAGGGTCTCTGCATGGGACAAGACTTCCCCCGTTTTTAGATTTTATTTTGGTTAAAAGTAGAAATAAAATTATGCTAATCTTTAGTTTGTTTTATTTGCAGGATATATCAGATTAGTAAGGACAAAAAAGGTATATAAAAAATTCATATAGAAAGTCAAAAGCTTACCCTGTCAGTTATGAGGAAATAGGAAAAATATGAGGAACTACATAGTTTAAGTCATAATGCTTAGAATTATGGGAATTATTTTTTAGATCCTTGTTCTTTCACTAGCTTCACTATGGACAAATTAGTTAATTTTCCCATGTGCACTTTATTAAATTAGAGGCATTTATTTTCCTTTTTTTTTTTTTTTTTTGTCTTTTTGTAACCGGTAAGGGGATCGCAACCCTTGGCTTGGTGTCGCTTGCACCACGCTCAGCCAGTGTGCGCACCAGCCATCCCTATATAGGATCCAAACCTGCGGCGGGAGCACCGCTGTGCTCCCAAGTGCTGCACTCTCCCGAGTGCTTCATGGGGCCGGCCCAGAGGCATTTATTTTCTTTTCTGCTAGTTCTTCCAGCAATAAAATGGTATGATTCCGTGAGGTATATGATAATTCAATTCAGTTCAACATTTATTGAGCCTACTATATTCAAAGCACTAGATTAAAGACAAGGTATTCTGAGATAAATATAACACATACCTACACTCAAAAAATGCAATCCAATAGGAAAAACAGATGCTTCCCTAGCTAGCTAAAACATATGTCAGATTAATAGGTACTGTAATAGATATAATCCAGGTGTTTTAAAGTAAAAAGAAATGATTAATTTGGGGCTGGGAAAAACTTTTTCAAAAAGGTTCCGTATGACTTTAATTTTATGAGCAGGAACAAGAGGAACTCTCCCCTCTCCTTCCCAGATTTGTCATTGGTGACTGCTGCCTTGTTTAACAGTCAGAAAGGTACCAATTCAGAATTGGCATCAGAAAGCTCTTTATGGGGAGCAAAGAATCAGATATAACAGGACTTGAAGAACTTCTCTGCACAGGATAAGCAGCATTCTCACCCTTTAATTCCAACTGGACTGAGCACATGCAAAACAGCAGACAGACCCTTTTGTGAATATGTGTGTTTAGAATTCTAAAGAGAGCAGCTGGAGCGGGGCTTCTCCTACCAGACTCCTGACCCAGCCTGACTGCCCTTGAACCCAAGAAGAAGGTTCAATGCCATCCTGCTGGTAGCAGAAAACAAAAGCTCCCTGCTTTCCCCTCTCTTCCTCTCTCCTGTCCCCACCAGAAAAGTCATAAAAGGGAAAATAATTGGATGGTGAACTGAGAAACTGCACCACCATCCTGGAGAGTAGTACAACCTTAGAAGCAGGTCCCCACTGGCCACTCCTTTTTTTTTTTTTTTTTTTTTTTGGCTGTCTAGTGAGGAGAGCTAACTTGTTATGAATGATGCCACTGTTATCTATGGCTTTCTGTATCATATTTCCACACACTTCTGTTTAGATCTTTTTTTAAGATCAAGCAATGAGAGGAGAGAGAAAGATAAAGAGATTGAGTGCTGACAAATGTTAAAGCTTTAAAGAAGTAAATAAGCTCGATATCTCCAGTAAGTTAGCTTTACTGTAATCAAGGAAAAGCAGAACTATTTAATGAATTCAAAAAGGAATATTTTCCAATAAGTGAAAATGTGAAATTCATTAAAAAGTAAAAAAAAAAAATTATTTTTTAATGCACATAACTCTGAAAAGTGCATATTTTTGAGCAGCCTGCCTTATGAGGATTTGTTCATTTTTATCTTGAAGTTAAACCACAGGAGGAGGCCTGGTAAGGGAGTGAACATCTGTTGAGTGCTTATTATGTACCAGATACTATCCCAGTCACTTCACACATGCTACTTCATTTAATTAATACAGAAACAAAAATGCCCAACCCAAAGTCATAAACCTTGCAGTGCCAACATGCTTGAGAGCAAAATGTAAATCAAAAAGTGTAAAAGTGTTTCACTATTTAGCTTTTTTTTAAATCACAAACAAGACCCTTTATTTCAAGTAACAAAGATGCCCCCTAGTGCTCAAACTCTGTAAAATGTTTGGTTTTGAAAGTACAGAGTACAAAAAGGCTTAGTTCAAAAAAGAGCTTTTCACGTTTCTCAAGTAAAGAAAGCAGTTGTTTTTATTTTCTGAATTAATTTAGCAAAATATTTTCCCCATGGCCCTGGACTATAATTAATTGATTAACATTAAAATCATGGTATCAAATAGGAGTTACAAACAGTGTGGTAGATCATCTCTCATTGCCTTTACTCCCCTTTGTCATTTTCTGCTATTGTAAAATCACATCAGCCCCAATTTTTTTACGTAGTCACAGAAACACTAAATTTATCTCAATTTAGTTTAGCTCAGAGTTACAAAACTGTTCTTTAAGATGCTTAGACATAGAACTGTACTGAGATCTAAAGTGTTCTTCAAGTATATAAACAGGAATTTATACACATTGTTCAAAGATTTAATGGATATCTCTGATGAATTATATGGTACTTGCGGGAAAAATCACAAGTTTATATCAACGCATGCCATCCCCAAATATATTTTACATATAAAGGTAAAATAAGTTGGTATATGTTTAAAATATTATCTTTAGGTTTTAGTTTTCTTGCTAATCCAAACAGTAATTCTGTTAACAGTTTTGTAAGAGCTACTTTACCATCTGATTGAAGGGAACCAGCATCACAGAATAGTTTTGAAACAGGGAATCTGATATCACAGCATTTTGGCACAAACATTACAATATGTCACGGCATACTGTTGCAGCAGTACAATAGAAACATTGAAGTGTGGTCTCAGTACAGTACACCATGAATATTTTATGTCTCTAAATATGATGCCCCATTTAACAACTACGCTTCCTTTACTTCTGGGAAAGTGTAAGCCACTTCTCTACCACTTTGAAGAATAGCAATCAATAGGAAAATTCCTTTTTGCTTGGACATTCTGTGAGTTTTCCTAGAAATTTTGTCATTTAGTTGAAGCAGTTTCAATACTGAATATGAGGAGTTTATAGCCTAAGGAGTGCAAATAGCACACTGCTTATATAGATACTCAGACCTAAATACAACCTATATTACTGAACCAAATACAGTTAGTGCATCATTTTACAGTTATTTGTACTACTTAAAAATTAAACTTGATTAAATTCTTGCTGGTTTTTCTGAGTGGTATGGGATGGAACTGATCCTTTCTGACTAAATCTAGCCATTATTTTCTCTGTTATTGTACCATGTTTTTTCACTCAGTTTCTTCCCTAGGCAAACTAACTCTCTTAGTTTCCCAATGAATCAGTAACAAATTAACAATTTCTTGCAAGATTTGCTTAAGACATTTGAAATATCACAGGTTAAAAATGTTTAAAATTGCTAGTGTTAAGAGATGGTAGCAACCAATAAAAATGCCTTATAACAGAGTATGTGCATATGTACATGCTTACATATATACATACTTTTAACAAGGTATATTACAATTAAGGCTATTGTATATTTTTAACAATATTCCCTACTGTTACATGATACACAAATGAATGGAGTAATACTTATGAAAAAGGATTCAAGAATTTTAAAGATCTTGACTATTCAAGATGTGCATTAAATGAGATGGTCTGTGACTTACCCAGAAACTTTTTTTCAAATATTTTCTATGAAGTCCTTTTGAAATGACATAGTAGCTTTTACTGTTTTATGTTGTTAGCACAGTAAACTCAGTAAAATCTTTGTTTTAAAATAACGATCGATTATCTACCTGTGCTATTTAAATTTAAATTATGTAAAATTAAATACACCTAGATTTTTAGTTTCTAAGTTGCACTAGCTACATTTCAAGAGCCCAGTAGCCATGTGCGACTGGTAGCTTTTGTACTGAACAGGACAGAATAGAACATTTCTATTATCACAAAAAGTTCTATTGGACAGCACTGATTGAGTCACTGATTCTTATTGTAAATAACTAGATGTAGAAAGCATAGATGAAATTTTCTCTTCCCATTTTGCCATATTTCTGAATTTTTCTACTCCTAATAAAACTTTGGTGTCCATTTTTTTTGTTTGTTTATTCTTGCCTCTAAAAGTCAAGTACAGTACCAAAATAAAATTCTGTTTAGTCAAAGGCTGTTAATAGTTAATTGAAGCTTGCTGTCATTATTTATAATGTGAGACTTTGCATGGTATCTTGTGATGAAATGGGGATTTGTTCCCATTCTGGCACATTGGTGGTGACTATACAGTGACACAGGGTGTCATATGGCAAAAGAATTGCAAGAGCTCTCTCATCCTCTCCTTACAAAGCCGTCAGTCCAAACTCATGATATCTCATTACTCCATGAATGGATTAATCCATTCATGAGAGCATAGTCCCCATGATCTGATCACCTCTTATAGGCCCCACCTTTCTAATGCCATAATCAGATCTTCCACCCTCTTAACACATTAACTTTGGGAGGACACATTCGACCCATTCACACCCTATACTCACGATAATCCAACATACAGAGTCAGTTCAAGTAGGTAACTTAGCTGTCCAGTACTAAAATGAAACTTTAGGCTATTAAGTAGTTAATAAAAGTAGATTCTCCTTAACGTGACCTGTGTTTAAAGAATTAATAATCCTCCCCTGTGGTCCAGTGACCTTTTTTCCACGACAGATCATCTTCCTTTATTTGGGAACAAAGTGCTTTTTTGGTTTGAGCCCTAATGACTTTTAGTCCAGATGTCTGTCCCCTGAGCCATTGTTACCCTGTACTCTTCCCTGGGGAATCCTTCTTTCTCACTGTAATCCATCCTTACTCCAGCACACATCTCTTTCCTGGCTTCTGCAGTCTATCTCGGCTTGTCTGGAATTCACTTCATTCTGTTCTCTTTCTGCTACCTCTCCATAAAGTTCATGCTCCTCACCATTCCTTGTTAAGCCTCCTGCAGCCTGGGACCAGTCTCTTTGACTTTTATCCACCTCTTTCCACAAAGCACAATCATCATTATTAGCATGTTGAAAGGAATCTCCTTTTGTCCTAGTTCTCACAGGTTTCCCAATACAATATTTAAAATATTTAAGGGTCTGCATTTATATTTTAATTTAGAAACTGTCTTCATTTAAAGACCATTACCACTAAGGAGTGGATGCTTCTCCCACAGCTCTGACAGTCTAGAATTGTGCTGTCCAAAATAGTGGCCACTAGCTAAAATTAAAATTAAATAACATGAAAGATTTAGTTCCTTGGTTGCACTGGCCACATCTCTTGTGCTTAGTAGCCACATGTGGCTAGTGACTTCTATGTTGAATAGCACAAATTGTGGAAGAGGTCCATCACTGGAGAAAGTTCTGTTGGACAGTGCCACTCTGGAACTTTTCTGTCACAGCCTATTCCCCAAGAATATGAGGGTAAATTGGCATAATTATTAAAATAATTGTTCTTTACTCCTCTCCAAATCATTTTTGAGACCACTTTTTCCAAATTTCTAAAAGCCTCACCTTTTATCATTTGTCAGCCTCATCAAACTGACAAGTAAGCATGTACCAACAATGCTCTCACTCCCACTCAAAAATGATTGTGGATTGAGATTGGAGTCACAGGTTAGGGACAAGAGGCTTAAATGCTAATGTATAAATCAGATTCTTAATGCTTTCATGAGAACTTCTTGGTGCCAGCTGGGATTTGTTTTTGTTTTATTTTGTTTTTCTACACTATTAACCTGACATTTACTGAGCACTTTTTATGTATTCGATAAATACATGGTTTTAAGGATTTTATATTCAATCCTCCAAAAACCCCTTTAAGATAGATACTATTATTAAATCCATTTTACAGGTGAGGAAACTAAAGTCTAGAGAGAGTAGGCAACTTCTCCAATTTACACAGCTGGTAGGTAGCAAAAACTCATCCTTATACTTATTTCATTATGATTCAGTTTGGGGCTGAATTTACTCAAATTGTTACAAGCGCCCAAAAAACATAAATCTGGCTGAAAGGAGAAGGCTGAGGGACTGGGTAATTATCAGTGTCCTAGGTCCATGGAGAGAATCAAAGAATGCTTTCTAGGAGAAATATTAAAAATTTCAGGACTAAGGCTGGCCAGTTAGCTCAATTGCTCAGACCGTGGTGTTATAACAGCAAGCACCAAGGTCAGGGTTTCAGATCCCAGAAGCAGCCAGCTGCCAAAAATAAAATTAAATTAAATTAAATTTCAGTACTATGTTAAATCTATATAAGTTCACTCTTTGTATAGTTTCTTATGTGTGTGAGATAAAAAGCTTGAGTATAAAAGATTGTAAGAAACTAAAATACACCATTTCTATTGTAACAAGAAAAACCTTGGTGTCTGTAAAAGAATTGTTAAAATATGGATTCTTCTTTCCTTCTAGTACTCCCCTAGCATGACAATGAGTGTGTGATCCATTACCAAGTCTCATGAAAACCACAGTGAGTCAGCCCTTCACAGAACTACTACGGAAGAAAATTATTCATCACAGTGTACAGTTAAACAAAGGAATCTCAGTCACACCAAACCAACCTTTTTATTTCCTGCTCTCTCCCCTACTTTGTGAAGAAAGCGGGTCCAAACGCGATTCAAGCAACTGTACGGAGCGGCATTTTAGAATTGCCCTAAACTGAACTGCAAATAATTATCTGTGTATGTATATGTGTGGGAAAGAGAATGTATTGTATATGTGTATACTATATGGACATATACACATACATACACTGACCCACAGGACATTGTAAAATATTATCACATGACATCTTAAGTAGAAATAAGTAGGGACTTTTATTCCATCCTTTTTTTCACGTTTACATTTTAATTATTAAAAGTTGCTCCTGTCCCCTTCCTGAACTATTTTGTGCTGTGTATATCACTGCTTTATATAAGTTATTTTTTAAGGTGAACTCAGATGTTATGGTTTTGTAAATGTCTGCAATCATGGATAGGAATAAAATTGCTTATTTGAGAGCTTTCATTAAATTGCGTCTGATGCAAGTTATCCTGTGAATCACAAAGTGTACTCTCTCAAAAACGGAAGAAAGTGTGTCATCTTTGTGTCAAATCAAACAATTTCTCAGTTACCTTCAGTGAAAAGTAATTTTGTACTTTTTATTTGAGAAAAACACTTCAAATCAACAAAAGCTCATCTGGGGCCTCACACTATATTTCTGCAATAACTGCAACAAGTGGAGTTCTTGATTTGTTTGTCTTAGATGATACAGGAATCATTAATTAGTCCAAATTACTTAGACCATAGCAATAAAGTGACAGGGACTGTCATATTTTTTAGCAACATGTTTTATCTTTAACAAGATAAAGCCCAGAGTGATAACAAAACCATTTGCTTGAATTTTTTACTTTTCAACAGGAGTGTTAAAAGTAAATTTTTAATAACCTGCCAATGTGAAATGGTATCTGATTTTTATTCAGACTTTTTGTGAACATATCCACATGGACAGTGCAAGCAGATACATTGAAATGATTGAGACTTTTAGCACAAGGAAGGGAGAAAAGAGTTATTGCCACACATCTGAGGGCCTCTGGAGTGCTGCTTTTCTGTTCAGGTATCTTGCTTGCCAGCACCACAATTGTCTGGTATCAGTCACTTCTGTACATATCTACTCACTGGCAGTAGAGTACCTGCTCTGTATCTGGGATATAGGGATTTTATTCAGAAACAAATTTTCCATAGTAACTTTGCTTCGTGTGGCCATTGACTTTAGCAGTTTAAATCTAATTGTGTAACTGACTGTTCAGGAAATACTAAGTAAATGTTTTAAAAAAAAGAAAATTCACTTTCCTTATGAAAAGCACCTAGCTCTATGGCACTTTCTGGATCTTTTGGGGTTTTGTGTTTAGTTATATACATATATACACCAAAATCATAACAGAAAAGTATGAAGACTTTAATTTTACCAAAATCATAACAGAAAAGTATGAAGACTTTAATTTTAGACTCTTAAAAGATAACTTGGTGATTCTTTGTGTTAAAATTGTGATACAGATAACCATTGATAGACATCAACTCAAACTCTAGAGAATTTGAAAAGCATTGTTTAATCTCAGGTAAGAAGAATCTTCTCTTTCCTTTAGGTTTATGACCTCTAAAGTGAAAATTTGGCAGTATATTTGCTAGTTCCTGGTCCCAGATGACTTATTTCTCTCGAATCTGTAATGATTTATTCCTTCTGAAAATAAAGATTTTGCCTGTGTACAAAAGGGATGCTAGGCAGAACTGTTGAGCAGAAAAAAAGAAGATGAATTAAACTTACGTTGCAAATTTAAACTATAAAGAAACTAATCACAGTTAATCACACACAGTGTTCAGGAACCTAGGACTGTACACTTGAAAGCAGCCTCACACACTCAAGCTGCAGAGACCTTTCATGATAAATTCAGACCGAAAGGTCTTTACCTCAGGCCAAGGTAACCTGAAGATGATACTTTGTACAGATACCTGAATTTACCAAGAATAGTTTTAACTTTCACTTTGTATGACAATTGTACAAAAATTGACAGTCCTTTGATTATTAAGCTTAATCTTATAATGCTAGAATTTTTAAATATTATGTTGACTCTTTTCTCCATTGTTACTAATCTTGAATTTCTTTTATTTGCCTTCTGAGAAGGTATTGTTTCTTATCATAAAGAATCATGAGCCTGATTTTACTTGCCCTTATTTTGGGGTAATATTAGAATATGAATGACATCATGGGTCCCATTATTTCTAACCTATTTGGTCATCAATTTTTTTTTCAAGATATAGCAATCAATTCATCATAAGTTTCGTTGGGGTTTTTTTTTTTTTTTTTTCCTTTCTTAGAACCCAGATTTTAAAAAACTATTTCAGGGTTTAAAATTTCCTGAAATAGTTGAAAAATTATTTTTGAGGAGAAAATTATATTCAAGAAAACCGGAATATAAGGATACTTTACTAGTAATTTTCTCATACACTGAATGGAGGATAGTATATCTATATACTATTTTTGTTTAGGTTTTACATCATTTAAGCCTTATCCTTTTTTTTGTAATAAAACCACTTAATCTTTTTTTCCTCATGTTTTCCATCTCCATCAGTGCATTTGTGTTGGTCTTGATATATACTGTCTGTTCTAGGATTATTTTTACATATTTCACCTCACAATAATAATATCGGTAATTCTTGCCTACATTAAACATATGAAGTATACATGTAAATGCAAAAATAAGTAGTATGTGAAAACATTAATTCTTGTTACTCTGTTTTGCATTCTACCTAATTCACTACAATTGAAAATACATGTCAAATTCTTTCTAAGGTATGTGTGATTCTTAACCAGCTGTCTTTCTTACAGTAATGTTGCCCATGGGAATAAAGACTTTGGGGTACTGTTGATCTGGTAACATACGACATGTTTGATGGGTGAATCTTAACACTCTTTTCAAAATGTTCTGGTTTGCACTCAGTTGCTTGTGAATAGGAATTTTACAGCTAGGAATCTGAGGTTAAGATTTCTCTATTGCCAAAAGTTTAACCAATCAATTCTGCTCCCCAAGCCGTGGAAAGTGCCCAACACACCCCTTTCCCTCCAGGGATAAAATAGTGAAAACTTCTTCCATTTCTGTTTTTATGTCTCTAAGATAATTGAACTCCATTGCATTTCATAGGGCCATTCATTTAACACTCTTTTTGTAGTTCTAAAAGACAGCAAATGAAAATAAGTTCAGTTTGGGACATGAGGAAGACCCACATCTGCCTACACCTTTTCTTCATTGCATCATTCTGGAAATGTGCAGAAAAGCATTCAGAATTGGTCCCTTGGCAGGGGACATTCTCCACAATCCTTAATGTTGTGAAGTCCTGTTTAGTCTTCCACGGCTTTCTTATGCCCCTCCCACTCCCTGCTCCCTCCAACAGAAATAAGATACAGACTGTACATTTTTACCTTCTCAGTCCTTGTGATTTTCATCTTCATATAGTATATAGTACTGATCGTTTTCCCAGGGGAAATAATTGCAATTTTCATTTCTTGATTATCACTGTTAATTAGAAGCAGTGCCATTATTATAGCTACTTGACTTTGGAATGCATTATAGTTTTTTGGCACTGGTTTGCTCTTTTTTGTTTTATGTTCTATAATTCTCTTTCCATGAAAACACTAATTGATACAAGTAGCCCGTGAGTGTGTGGTGTGGACAGGAGAAGGCCAATATGGGGGGTGGGAAGTTGCCACATATCTCCAGAAAGTAGATTAATCTTTTGTTTATGTTTTCCCCTCTTGGTGGAATAAGTTTCTTATTTGCCAGGAGGAGCAGGAGTCTGCATTTGCTTAAAAAATTGTGATACCCAATTTTAAGCATTTCTAAGAGTCTCCCTGGGTCTGTGAACCATACCTAGAGAAATACTGAAAAACTACAATGGTGAGCCACTATTAAAAACACTTCCATTTTGCATACTAAACGTGTGTGTGCCTGTGTGCATGTGTTGGGGATGGTATTATGAAGTTTGCTCAAAAAACACTCCCACTACGATTCATGTTAAAGCACAACTGATAACTATTAAACAAAATTCTTTCCTTTGACTGCTTTTCATTTCATTGGTAAAATAGGTGATTAAAGTGATTTGAGATGGAAAGATAGTAATACAACACGTAAGCACGTAGAGTCTCCTTTGCCCAGATTAAACATACCCATGTTAGCTTGTCCACATTAAACCTTCTTATGAAAGCAATGTATCTAAAGATAAGTATGTAAATTATCATTTAATCCTTGGTCACTTCACTGATATTGTCAAGAATCATGCAATAATTATAGTTTTTTGATGCAGAAATCTGTTAAAAGGGAATTGAATTGGCATTATTTATTTCACCAAAAGCATTAACTTTACCCATGCACTATAATTCAGATTGAAATGGATGACCTACAGATGAAAAACACACCTGAGACCTCTTTAATTACTTTTCTAAACTATATTCTAAAGAGAAATCCTCACCTGAATAAGTCTCCCAAGGAGAATTTCCTCCATTAAGTTCTCCCTGTTAACTTAGTATAATTAGTTTTCCTGAATAGAAGAAGAATTTCTGTAAGAAGTTTAAATGTGAATATTTTTACTGTCTACTTCTTCAAAAATGAAATACAGTACTATAAATAGAAATTTTAAAGTTGGACTAGGTGTTTTCATGGATACGAGTACAGTTTGTCTCTTCCTTCTTTTCAGATTTACTGGCTATTATCAGGATCAATTTTAGACTTGGTTTGATCATTCCAGTCATTGTAATGTTATGATCTGTTCCTAAAATATTTACTTAGAATTTTATTTTTAAAGTGAGATGTGCCATTAACATGACAAATGCAAATATTAATATCTCTAGAAAAAATGATATAAAGGATTTGTTCCCAGTTAACAATAAAACTTTATCTCACTTTCTTTTTTGCACCAAATGGCCTCAGTACATTGCCAAGAGAATAAAATTTGGATTCCTCATATTATTCTCAGAACACAGTACAATATGTTGTCAGCTAAATGTCTATCATGTCCTGGTAAAATCGCTCAGTTAAATGTAATTAACCATCTATTTATTAGAAAACAACAATCCAAATAATCTGTCCAGTTTACGTAATTTGACACTTAGAAATAAATACCTTAGAAATTTTTTAGTATAAACTGATCAAAATGTGTGTATGGCTTTCTAACAGATCATATTTCAAAATGTTATACTTTCTTGCATTAAGACAATTAAAAACAACACAAACTACATGTTAGATGAATAATTTAAAGGACATGCTGTTTCAAACGTGGAAAATGGAAAAATCTTTATAAATAGAATTCTTTACTCATGATAGCCATCAGCTTACTGAATTGCTTAATTTATATAATTGTGATTTTAAGAATTTAAAATGTTTTCTTACTACATATGTTAAATTGTTACTTATAATGTCTTCCTGGAAAAATAGAATTATTTGTAAGGTTTTTATAAATGCACAATTTATGTACAATTATAATTGGAATCTGGGGTGACTTAGTAATCCACTATTCTTAATTCAATGATGGCCACCAGCTACCTGACACATTTTGTAAATTTAGCATCTGTGTGTTTGTGCATGTGTGTGTGCATGTGTGCACACGTGCACATGTGCACATTATTACATTTATTCTCAAATGGATTTATCACTTAATGTTTTTGTACAAGTACTTAAGCTATTCGTGTAATGGGAAAAGTTGCCATAAGATGTACATAAATGCCCCTTAATTTGGTATGTTTTCACAGTTGAAAATACAGTTTTCATTAATAGTTTCTACCCTTTCATTTCTAGCCTCTACTTCATTACTTATTGAAAAAGTAAAGGAAATTGTTTATATGAAACCAGCATAAATGTTTTCTAAATGACAAGTCAAAATATAACTAATGTGGACATCTTCGTATATAATTAAATTAGACATTATGCCTTATATAAAATCCAGGAGTCTCTAATTTCAAAGGATTTATATGCATTTAAGAAAAATCTATGTGGCTCTTTGTGGTTACGTAACTAAACTTTGAATGCCAAAAAATAGCTAATATTATTAGCAAGTAGATATCTGTTAATGGATAAAATTTTGGTATTTTACTCTGAACAGGATTACACATAATGCGGAAATCTGAAGCAGTTATGCAGTTAATTCATGCAAAACTGTGCTTCTCCTCAATTATGTTCATCTTTCTAATGAACTGTACAGATGATTGCCTCAGTTCACCATGAACATTTGCCCAAATAAAGATTCTGAAGTAGATTCTGCATACTACTGTATGGATAAATAAGAACGTAGGAGGAGGAAGTTCTATATCTGAAATTAAAGATTCATCCTTAGATATCAATGGAAATACATAAATCATTTTTTCAATAAATTCTTAAATACTGGTTCCACAATATTTATTATGGCTTTGATTCTAATGGAATCTTGTAGATCAGTGATACAGCACATTTGCATCTAATCATTAGAAAGGAAAATATTATACATCCCACTGGCCAGACAGTTTAAGCCAAAAGTTACCTCAAGTAACTTTTCAGGCAATTTTAGTAAGGTGTCTGGATTTGGGGGTGGTGGGGGGAGGGTAGATAGCAAGGCAACTGATGGGTCCCTGACCTTAAAACAGGTAGAAGTCCTATAACTAAGAACTTTTCTGGAAGTTGTTCTTTAAACTATTTCTAATTGTGCAAAAGTGATTATTATTGGTGGGAGCATTATGCGGATTCAGGGCAGGAGTAGCACAGGTGAATAAAAGCCAGCAGAATTAGTTTAATTCCCCCTCAGCTCCTCTTGGCAAGTGAGATAACAAACAGTGAAACAGTCCAAAATGAAGGGAAAGAGGGACTAGAGTGTCTGCCTACCCAGCCCCCAAGCAATCTCAGTAACCAAGTATTTGTTCTCATGGCTCAATGTTTCCTGAAAGGTGAAGAAACTCTTTACATCAAAAGAGGCATAAATGTTAAAAGAAATTCTAGAAGTTTTATTCCCTACACAAATTGTCTGATGAGAATATGGTGTAGCTTCTTAGAAAATTCTATAGCCCATAAACATAAATGTTTAGTTGTTTCATTTAGTTTACAAAGCTTCTCTTGAAGTAAATGTTGAACTCTGCTTCATACAGCTGCATTCCTCAGTGAACAGTTATGGCCTCAAATTTTCCTCACAAAATTGTGTCTGCATCTTACAGCCCACCATTCTTGATGGTAATAGGAACAGAACTCTTGATATTTAGTCATGTCACAAAAAATGCTTTTATATGTGTTTTCGATAAAATACAAATAATCATATATTAAGCAAATTGGTGCCAGTTATATAAAGGAATTCAACATTGTTTACTTATGTGAATATTGTTCCAGAGAAAGAAATGGCTTATGAATTGAAAAGTCAAATGTATTCTTTATATAGTCTTTTCTAGTATTGTGGTGTCACTGTTTTGTCATCAAATTAACCTTTATTCACTTATGACTGTAGGGATATCACACATACTTAATGATCTCAAAATTTTTTAACCAAACATGTTTCATTCATTGAAAGTAATATACTTTTTAATTTTGGAAACTCAGCATGCTATTACAGCAAGCAGTTACTAGTCAAATTTTTTCATATATTTATTTCATCTTTATTTGAGAAGTAATCACCTAGGCATATTTTTTGATTCAATGAAAAACCCTCAGAAACCTGAACTTAAATCCATTGAAAAAAGATAATCCAATTAACACTTTTAAACATATAAGCCACCTATGAAAGTATTAAATGAAAATGGAAGCACTAGCTATTGCAAGAGGTCCATCTCACCATAAAAATTCTCAAACTAATGCCCAAATTCAAAGTTAAAATGCTTAGTATAACAGTTACTGATAAGAAATTTTTTGAACCAAATAAATAACCAAATCAAAACCAACAGAGGTGCCATATCTAATTTGCAGCAAAGACATATTAGTAAATCTACTGCCAGTATCTCTAAGATAATTATCTTAGAAAAATCAGACCCAAACCAAATTCTCAATATTGCATCATCAGAGTTTAAAATGCAATCCGTTTAGCAAAAATACGATTTAAAATAGGCAGTACAATAATCACAGCCTTTTCCCAAAAATTGTGATCTTGCTGAAAGGTATCTGGTTGCAAAATTACATGGTCCAGTGAAGCTTAGTGTAGAATATAAAACATTCAAGGTCCAAATCTCTATAGAACTTGTATGCCATGCGTATCTCTACTATGAGCCTCTTAGATCATTTCAGAGGTGAAGTGATCTGGGGTGAATACAAGTCTGACAAGCTGTCTTTGGTTACTTCAGTTCCCAGATTATTTAAAACCTTGTTTGGAAAGGTATTTACTACTGTATCTTCAAGTTCTAGAAAAATCTGCATAATGTTTCTGTGTAAGAGAGTTACTAAACTGTGCATTTGCAAAAATGAATAATATCAACATTTTTTTTCTTCAAGTAACCAGAAATAGTTTGCTGTTTTGCTCTGAAGTAGGCATTCAGAAAACACAAAATACAGATTTCAAAAGTTCCAGAAAACTTTCATGTTCATTTGAAATTTGTTTAAAATAAAATATCTTTCTGATTTACTTGGCAGTATTGATTCTCATTAAGTTTACCATGACTCACACTCTTACACTGGGCCTCAAAAATTGAGGTTCTGTTCAACCCACTTGTGAATTGAAGTGACGCTGGAAGTTTATAAGCTTATCCAACTGAAGAGGCATTTTGGAGCAAAGGATTAAATGATAAATCTTTTCCATTTGAGTTGCAAAAATAGATGTCTTACTCCTAATGAGTAGAAAATTGGCATTTACCAAGATTAATGATTAATCACTGAACTGCCATGTAAATTTCCAGTTCATAAATTAAATACATGCAGTTAATTCCTAACCTACTTTGGGGGATTGTTACTGCTGAAGATGAAAATTTACACTATAGGCTTTATATTATAGATTCCGTTGTGGTGATCTTGATTCTGCTTGCCAAAAATAAGCTACATGATTCCAACTGTTTTCAGATACAAATGGCAAGACTTAAAACATTTCAAATCTATTTCTGGCAGAAAAACTTATATGCGTAAGATATATGGAGTTGGAAAAGTAGAAACTTAACCAAAAGAGTTGCAAAAATACCTAAGTAATTTTGGCTTTGGAGAGAGAGTATATATGTGCAGTGATTAATATATTTCAGCTCTCAGACTACTTAGAGTAAAAGCTTTCTTATTTTACAAATTGAATTTACATTTTCCCGTTTGTTTAAAAGATGATAATCAGCTTAAATATCCAGAATGTAGAGTTCAAGACATTCATTACTTAATTACTTGGCTACAGATTTTTATTCTCAGTGATAGTATTAAAAAGTATATTAAAATTTTTTCAGATTTAATTATAAGACAATCATAAATGTAAAAGAACTGGTTTCTGAGGATGTTTATATGTAGAACTATTTCAAAAAGCATAGTGTGCACAATTCTGGAATGCAAACACAGAATTATAAAATTAGATACTCATTAGGACTTCGTCCTCCTGAGTTGTTTGGCCAGGGCACTGAGATTTGAACGATGCTGTGTGAAGTTTCTTTTGACCTTTACATTCCAGAAAGGATGAAGCCAGAAGAGGAGTTTTGCTACAAAGGACCAGGAACATAGCCATTTATTTTCAGGGCTGGCACCTCTGTCTTCATTTGGAAGAATTCTATTTGTTTACCCAACCTGAGCACAACACTTCTTTTCCTAAGGCTATAAGTTTTACAGCTTGCGTCACAAGAAGGACTCATTTCTCAAACCATGTTAAAGGCTAAAGAGGTTGAATTGATGTTGGGAGATGGGAGGGAAATTTCAAAAAAGAAACAAAAAGCCCATTTTCCTTTCACCATGAGAAGGGTACACAGGAAATACAGGTCAGTGAAGAAATTAATTAGTTATCAAATCACGCATGATCTTGATCAACTGAAATCTAACTTGCTCAATTAGAAATTCACATAATTTCTGTGAGTGAAAATCCTCTCTCTCTCTCTCGTCCCCTCTCCCTTTCTCACCCTCTCTGTCTCATTCCAGAATCCTGTTGTCTCTAATATCTACGGTTAGTCCTTGTAGTTAAGGTGCTGTATAGAATTATTGAAGAGCTAATGCACCTTCATAAGTAGCTATTAGCTTAAAAGGATTAATGTGGCTTTCAAAACACCTACTTTATACCTTAAGGAATAACGTAGGCACTGGTAAGAACAGACTCCAAGGAAACATAGGTAACTAAAAGCCAAATCAATACAGATCTTAAACTACTGTGGCAAGTGGTAATGGCATCTCACAATTACTGCAATCTTTCACAATTACATTTGATAAAAAGAATTCCATTTCTTCATTAAACAATCTTTCAAGGTGTTTTGCTTTGGGGATAACCATACTCCTCATCTCTACCACAAGATCCATTGTTTGCATTCAAGCAACAAAGCAAATCAGGAGTTGACAGAAATCTTTCTCAGTCTGTTTCTGCTCATATCCCTCCCATTGGTCCCTGGAGTCCTATGATAGAAGCAATGTTAGTAAACACTTATCACTGAATAGGCTGTAGGTGGTTCCGCCAGTCAACACAGCACACATTAGCAACTCCTTAGAATGAACAAATGAACCACCACTGTGCCTGCCCTACACCAGTCCTCGGCTCTGTTGGTTCCTATAGAGACACATGGAACTTTTAGCTACTGTAAATTTTACTCCCAACTTCTAATTCTTTATCGACATACTATTGGGAATTCTATACTTGGTGTTGTCAGCTTTTTTTTTTTTTTTTTTTAGCTTTTACTTATCTGTCTGGGTTTTAGCAGTTTTTAAGGAAACAGGGTTCAGTGACTTATAGAAAATTATAGTTAAACAATAAGCTGATTATATTTTATTATTATTAAACATGATACCTGGTTTTTACTGATGAATGTTAGGCATGTCATATGAGGTAGGCATATAATCCTTGCAGATCCTGAGTTTGCTCTGCTTTTTTTATACTACATAACATGACACTGAGGCAAACGTTTACTAATATGTATTAACTTTAACGGAGTACTGTGTGTAGTAACATTTTTAGTGAAATACGTTTCAATATTTAATGTTTTGAAACAATAGAGGAGGGCAAGGAGGAAGAAACCATGTCCCTTCATCCTTAATTATTGGTCCTTTACACGGATGAGGGATGACCCAATCATTTTATTGTCCACCTCTTCAACCAACTGTTCTCAAATATGGTTCACAGTAATTGTATCTAGGCTTCTAAGAATGAAAAATCTGTAAACATAAGTAATATAAACCTATTCTGGCTTTATGTTCACTTCATCTACAAATTATTTCTTTGAACTTAATTCATCCAAACATACCCATGCAGTATTTTTATTTCATCCAAACACATCCATTCAGTGACTTCAACACCTGACACAGGGGTAGGGAGGATGTGGGTTGGTGGGGAGGCAATTGTACCCAGTTATAACTTATTAAAAGTATGGCTTTCAAAAATTTAAATAGTAAGCAAATATTAAGGAAAACTATTAAATCATAGTCCATCGTATTTCTGAAAACTGTATATTTGATAATTGCTTACAATAATTAACAGCTTACATCCCTGATATAAGACTCGCTCCTCTGTAAGGAGGCAAGTAAAATTAACTAGTAAGTGTGCTGATTAAAATATTGTGATTTTACTCAATGTCCCAAATGATTCATATACTCAAAGGCTAGGATTAAAGAGTGAGGGTGGGAAGTGGGGCAGGGGAGTGCATGCAGACCGCACCTCTGGCAGGATGGGTGGACTGGCTGCTGCAGGGCAGGATGAATGTGCACACACCCTTCTCCAGAGTCAGCTTCCACTCCCTGAACCTGAAGGGGTGTTAGAGCCTAAAGGTCTCCAGAAATCTCAGCACTAATATATTCTCAGTGGATGACCAGCATCAGCTTTATGAGCAACAGCATTCTTAAAATTTTAAAAGCCTATATGTTTAGCTGCTATACCATACTATATCCTTATGAATCCCCCTACATGCAAAAAATTTTTTTAAAATAGATCTTTTTATAAAAGGTAAAAATTTGACTCAGCCCAAACAGGAAGATGGAGAAATTCCTAATAAAGAATATGGGTAACTTCTGGAAAAAAAACCTCAGATATTGGCTTTCAAATTTTTATTATTTTTGTTTAAGACATTTTTATTATTAAAAAGATTAAGAGATAAAAGGCATTTTATTAGAAGCAGTGTAGTGTCACAGAGTGACAAACCACAATACCAGAAGACAAAACTTAGGTTCCTATCTTGCCATTATTACCCAACTCTGGACAGGTTATTTAGGTTCTCTCTGAGCCTCAATTTGTTCAGGTCTAAAATAAGAATATTGACTCGAAGCATCAAAAACTTGTCAAGGACGTAGCAATGATAATATATCTCTTCTTAATGAGATTGCTTTTTGATAATAGTAATAATAATGCTATAGCTACACCGTTGATGTCAAGATGGGAACTTATAAATGCTGAAAAATTGTATCAGTGTAGAGAAACAATCTGAAAAATATTTTACATCTATACCTATTTTTTTCCCTGATAATAAGATCAAGTTTAGGGGTCTGATTTTTCAAAAAATTGATTACTATTTTTTTAGTTCACTTTCCTATGTGAATAGTCAGTTCTCAATGACAATGCCAGAGAAACAGTCTAATGTCAATCTTCTCAGACAACTCCAGGTTTCTAAAGAAAGAGGGAACCAGGAGGTGATGAGAGTCGGGAGTGACTTGATTAAATATGTTCTCTGCCCAATGGATTAAGCCCATTCACATAATAATTAGTAGCAATTTTTTTAATGCCTAGGTCTCCATAGGACTAACTTTTGTCCTCTTGACTACATTCTGACCTTTACTATATCTAAGCTCTAAAACTCTGACCTGGTGGTGAGTTGCTAATAGTATTTCAAAAACAGAGGTATTAAAATATAAAAATATGCCTTTATGAAATCATCTTGTTCTTGTGGAGATTTTCTATTCCTTTTCATTTCTTTGAAGAGAACTCTAAATGTCCACTTGAAGGAAGAAAGCTAGCATAATAGTACCATTGATGGAGTAATGAGATTTTAATATCTGAAATGTTTAGAATATGCATTTAGAAAAAGAAAAAACAAGATGTTACAGGAAAGCAAAATTAATCAAAAGGTCTTAATTAAAATGCTCAAAGCCTGATAAGCCATGTGATGGTTTAACATTGGACTTCACAGACCTGATTAATTCTAAAGGTAGGGAAAGATGAGGAGCAGGAGGCAGTTCCAGATCATATGGCAGATTTTGGAAATAAATCTTTTAGCAGGCATTTTGTAACATCTTTGTTAGTTTATGATTTGTTACGGACATTTTCCCTTACCTGGTTGTGCACTTAGTTCTGAATTATGCTACAATTAATATGATGCTTTCTATATCTGCACAATTCATTGTGTGTGTGTGTGTATGTGTGTGTACACATATATACACGTACATATACATACATACATATATATTGTTTTGGTATTTGAATTCAGTTTTGTATAGTTTGTATTTTACTCTGATGATGTTTTGGGGATTATGCTAGAGCTAATATATATAATTTAAATTGTTTAGAAACAGAAAAATCTTTAAATTGGGTTTTATTGATGAAGGCTCCATAAAAAGTTAAAATTATATTCTTTATTGTTTCACCATTGTCTATATATATACATTTACCTGTGTCAATTGTGCTTGTGTCTTGTAATTTTGGATACATTTCAGAATATAGTTTCATTTTACAAAAAATACTTTGATAAAGTATGCTGAATTTCTGCAATTAAAATTACCTTAAAAACCTCCTAAGAATGACATAAATTTCAGTTTAATTATGAAAATAAGAATGCAATCATGACAGTATTATAAAGAGTAATATGTAAAATAATATAAAATATTTAGAAAATTATAGTCATAATCTTAAGCATTAAGTCGACTCTGAATTTGGACTGTTCAGGTTTAATTCCTGGCTCTACCATTTTCCACTGTTTGACTTTGGACAAGGTACTTAACTGTTCTGTGCTTATTTTCTCAAATATAAAATAGGAATTGTTAATAGTACCCGATACCAACCATACAGGTTATTGTGACAATTACATGAAAGAATGTGTATAAATCACTTCGAATACTATCTGGCACAATAAATATTACTATAATTACTAATTTGAACAAATAAAGCCTAATGATTCTTTTTTTTTTTTTTTTCATTTTATTTTATTTTATGTTATTTTTTTTAAATTTTATTTTGTCGATATACATTGTAGCTGATTATTGCTCCCCATCACCAAAACCTCCCTCCCTTCTCCCTCCCCCCCTCCCCCCCAACAATGTCCTTTCTGTTTGCTTGTTGTATCAACTTCAAATAATTGTGGTTGTTATATCTTCTTCCCCCCCCCCCGTTTGTGTGTGTGTGTGTGTATGTGTGTGTGTGAATTTATATATTAATTTTTAGCTCCCTCCAATAAGTGAGAACATGTGGTATTTCTCTTTCTGTGCCTGACTTGTTTCACTTAATATAATTCTCTCAAGGTCCATCCATGTTGTTGCAAATGGCAGTATTTCATTCGTTTTTATAGCTGAGTAGTATTCCATTGTGTAGATGTACCACATTTTCCGTATCCACTCATCTGATGATGGGCATTTGGGCTGGTTCCAACTCTTGGCTATTGTAAAGAGTGCTGCAATGAACATTGGGGAACAGGTATACCTTCGACTTGATGATTTCCATTCCTCTGGGTATATTCCCAACAGTGGGATGGCTGGGTCGTATGGTAGATCTATTTGCAATTGTTTAAGGAACCTCCATACCATTTTCCATAGAGGCTGCACCATTTTGCAGTCCCACCAACAATGTATGAGAGTTCCTTTTTCTCCACAGCCTCGCCAGCATTTATTGTTAATAGTCTTTTGGATTTTAGCCATCCTAACTGGGGTTAGATGGTATCTCAATGTGGTTTTGATTTGCATTTCCCGGATGCTGAGTGATGTTGAGCATTTTTTCATATGTCTGTTGGCCATTTGGATATCTTCCTTAGAGAAATGCCTACTTAGCTCTTTTGCCCATTTTTTAATTGGGTTGCTTGTTTTCTTCTTGTAAAGTTGTTTGAGTTCCTTATATATTCTGGATATTAATCCTTTGTCAGATGTATATTTTGCAAATATTTTCTCCCACTCTGTTGGTTGTCTTTTAACTCTTTTAATTGTTTCTTTTGCTGTGCAGAAGCTTTTTAGTTTGATATAATCCCATTTGTTTATTTTTCCTTTGGTTGCCCGTGCTTTTGGGGTCGTATTCATGAAGTCTGTGCCCAGTCCTATTTCCTGAAGTGTTTCTCCTATGTTTTCTTTAAGAAGTTTTATTGTCTCAGGGTGTATATTTAAATCCTTAATCCATTTTGAGTTGATTTTAGTATACGGTGAGAGGTATGGATCTAGTTTCATTCTCCTGCATATGGATATCCAGTTATCCCAGCACCACTTGCTGAAGAGGCAGTCCCTTCCCCAGTGAATAGGCTTGGTGCCTTTATCAAAGATCAGATGGAAGTAAGTGTGTGGGTTGATTTCTGGATTCTCTATTCTATTCCATTGGTCAGTGTGTCTGTTTTTATGCCAGTACCATACTGTTTTGGTTATTATAGCTTTGTAGTATAGCTTAAAGTCAGGTAGTGTTATGCCTCCAGCTTTATTTTTTTTGCTGAGCATTGCTTTGGCTATTCGTGGTCTTTTATTGTTCCATATAAATGTCTGAATAGTTTTTTCCATTTCTGAGAAAAATGTCTTTGGAATTTTGATGGGGATTGCATTGAATTTGTATATCACTTTGGGTAGTATGGACATTTTCACTATGTTGATTCTTCCAATCCAAGAGCATGGAATATCTTTCCATCTTCTTGTATCCTCTCTAATTTCTCTCAGCAGTGGTTTGTAGTTCTCATTATAGAGATTTTTCACCTCCTTGGTTAACTCAATTCCTAAGTATTTTATTTTTTTGGTGGCTATTGTAAATGGGCAAGCTTTCTTGATTTCTCCTTCTGCATGTTCACTATTGGAGAAAAGAAATGCTACTGATTTTTGTGTGTTGATTTTGTATCCTGCTACTGTGCTGAAATCATTTATCAATTCCAACAGTTTTTTTGTAGAGGTTTTAGGCTGTTCGATATATAGGATCATGTCATCTGCAAACAGGGACAGTTTGACTTCATCTTTTCCAATCTGGATGCCCTTTATTTCCTTCTCTTCTCTGATTGCTCTGGCTAGTACTTCCAACACTATGTTGAATAGGAGTGGTGAGAGTGGGCATCCTTGTCTAGTGCCTGTTCTTAAAGGAAAAGCTTTCAGCTTTTCCCCATTCAGGATGATATTGGCAGTGGGTTTGGCATATATGGCTTTAATTATGTTGAGATACTTTCCCTCTATACCTAACTTATAGAGGGTCTTTGTCATGAATGAGTGCTGAACTTTATCAAATGCTTTTTCAGCATCTATAGAGATGATCATATGGTCCTTGTGTTTGAGTTTATTAATATGGTGTATCACATTTATTGATTTGCGTATGTTGAACCAACCTTGCATCCCTGGGATGAATCCCACTTGATCGTGATGAATAATTTTTCGTATGTGTTGCTGTATTCTGTTTGCTAGTATTTTAGTGAGGATTTTTGCATCTATATTCATCAAGGATATCGGCCTGTAGTTTTCTTTTTTGGTTATATCTTTACCTGGTTTTGGTATCAGGATGATGTTTGCTTCATAGAATGAGTTTGGGAGATTTGCGTCCGTTTCAATCTTTTGGAATAGTTTGTAAAGAATCGGTGTCAATTCCTCTCTGAATGTTTGGTAAAATTCTGCTGTGAATCCATCTGGTCCTGGGCTTTTCTTTGTTGGGAGCCTTCTGATAACAGCTTCAATCTCCTTTATTGTTATTGGTCTGTTCAAATTTTCTACGTTTTCACGGTTCAGTTTTGGGAGCTTGTGTGTGTCCAGAAATTTATCCATTTCCTCCAGATTTTCAAATTTGTTGGCGTATAGTTGTTTATAGTAGTCTTGAATGATTCCTTGTATTTCAGATGAATCAGTTGTAATATCGCCTTTTTCATTTCTAATTTTTGTTATTTGAGTCTTCTCTCTTCTTTTTTTTGTTAGCCATGCTAATGTTTTGTCAATTTTATTTATCTTTTCAAAAAACCAACTTTTTGATTCGTTGATCTTTTGAATTGTTTTTTGGTTTTCAATTTCATTCAGTTCTGCTCTGATCTTAATGATTTCTTTCCGTCTGCTAACTTTAGGATTGGATTGTTCTTGTTTTTCTAGTTCTTTAAGGTGAAGTGTTAGGTTGTTCACTTGCCATCTTTCCATTCTTCTGAAGTGAGCATTTAATGCAATAAATTTTCCCCTCAATACTGCTTTTGCCGTATCCCACAGGTTTTGGTATGATGTATCATTGTTTTCATTAGTTTCAATAAACTTTTTGATTTCCTGCTTGATTTCTTCTTGGACCCATATGTCATTAAGTAGAATGCTGTTTAATTTCCATGTGTTTGTATAGTTTCCAGAGTTTTGTTTGTTATTAATTTCTAGTTTTAATCCATTGTGGTCTGAGAAGATACATGGGATAATTCCAATTTTTTTGAATTTATTGAGACTTGATTTGTGACCTAATATGTGATCTATCCTGGAAAATGATCCATGTGCTGATGAGAAGAATGAATATTCTGAGGTTGTTGGGTGGAATGTTCTGTAGATATCTGCCAATTCCAATTGGTCTAGAGTCTTGTTTAGATCTTGTATTTCTCTACTGATTCTTTGCCTAGATGATCTGTCTAATATTGACAGTGGGATTCTCTTTTATAATTAGAAAATATTGAGAAAAATCTCAGACTGATTCAATTCTATTAATAAAATATTTAGGGTTTACAAAAAATCCCAAATTATGCATGCATATTTCTATTAAACCCAACTAGTAACACTTCTTTTTTTTACATTGAAAAAATTAAGGTTTTGCTCTGTATGTCAGTCTGTGAGTTTCATTAACTAAGAACTTACAACTTCAAGGATTCTTTTATTTAAAAAAATCTCATGACATGTATGGAACTGGATTTTAAAAAATACTTTCTAAGAGTCACATTCTAGTTGAGAGCTTTTTAAAAACTTTCCTATTAAAATCAGTTATAGAAAAACATTAATCAGTGGTCTCAAATATTTTAAATTTTTTATTACTTTGCTACTATTTAAGACAGAGAAGCAGAAAAATAGCTGATATAAAAATTCTATTAAAACAATGCATTTTGCTCAACATCACTCAGCATCCGGGAAATGCAAATCAAAACCACATTGAGATACCATCTAACCCCAGTTAGGATGGCTAAAATCCAAAAGACTATGAACGATAAATGCTGGTGAGGCTGCGGAGAAAAAGGAACTCTCATACATTGTTGGTGGGACTGCAAAATGGTGCAGCCTCTATGGAAAATGGTATGGAGGTTCCTTAAACAATTGCAAATAGATCTACCATACGACCCAGCCATCCCACTGTTGGGAATATACCCAGAGGAATGGAAATCATCAAGTCGAAGGTATACCTGTTCCCCAATGTTCATCGCAGCACTCTTTACAATAGCCAAGAGTTGGAACCAGCCCAAATGCCCATCATCAGATGAATGGATACGGAAAATGTGGTACATCTACACAATGGAATACTACTCAGCTATAAAAACGAATGAAATACTGCCATTTGCAACAACATGGAGGGACCTTGAGAGAATTATATTAAGTGAAACAAGTCAGGCACAGAAAGAGAAATACCACATGTTCTCACTTATTGGAGGGAGCTAAAAATTAATATATAAATTCACACACACACATACACACACACACACACAAACGGGGGGGGAAGAAGATATAACAACCACAATTATTTGAAGTTGATACAACAAGCAAACAGAAAGGACATTGTTGGGGGCGAGGGGGGGAGGGAGAAGGGAGGGAGGTTTTGGTGATGGGGAGCAATAATCAGCTACAATGTATATCGACAAAATAAAATTAAAAAAAATAAAAAATAAAAAAAATAAAACAATGCATTTTGTACAGCATATTCTGTATTCAGGTCAGATTTGGCCTAATCACAACATATTCTACATCTATATTCTGTACATTGATCATCAAAGTGCTGAAAAAACAAGAAGTATGAAAGATTTTATATCTTTTACACTGTTAACTATACCAAGAAAGTAGATCGCGGTACTTGAGTAAGATTTCCATCCAGCTGAAGCTTATAAAGGGGTTCTGCTTAACCTTTTACTATCAGGAAATCCAGTTTGTAATCTGCCTATGTTCACATTATTGCTCCTGCTGTTCATCTGGGTCTCAACCCCAATGTCACCTCCCAAAAGAGCTCTTCTGACCCCCTTAGCTAACGTCAACCACCCCAACCCCACTTCCTGTTTTGTTTTTCTTCATAACACTTGTTGCTATATAAATGATCTTACTTATCAATTTGCTTACATGTTCATCTTTGGTCTTCTCTCACTAAAATGTGAACTCTATGAGAGCAGGAGCTATGTCTGCCTTACTCACTGCCATAGTAAGGGCCGAATGAATAAGCGATTGAATAAATCACATAAACAGTAGGTTTGCAGCCTTATCACTGTTCTGTATTTTGGGGGATCTGGGGGTTGGAGGTAGATAAACCCCACATAGTTAGATTCCCATCACTGTTTCCCAGACATCTGTCCCTATGTATGGGACAATGAAGTAGTGAGGCTCTCACAGCAAAAGGGGCCCCTGTTGTGGGTCCCTTGCTTTAAAGGGCTCCGTGTATCACAAGCACACTTGCCTAAATTCATTAAACTACTCAAAGCATACTCCATCTCTTGGCATCTGGCACTTGGCACTAACATGGCCATTCTTAACCCTAAATATCCACTCTGTTGGGCAACACTGTCCAGGCCCCTGAGATATGCCTCTCCACCTTGCTTGCTCTATGTCCTCAATCAAAAGGAGACTGTGTTTGATTTTAATAAAGGTTTGTGGTTTGTTGGTGTGAGAGATAAACACTGCTTTGAAGTGTGGGGAGTATTTAAATGAGACAAGCTCTAAGGTAAGTGAAAAGAGAAATAAATTAACTAGACAAAACTTTGCTGTAGAATGGCTACATATACAATAGCTTCTGCATACCAAAGTATTTCCCAGTAGTGTGGAGTGTCTCTTTTTCTTTTTTCTTTTCTTTTCTTTTCTTTCTTTTCCTCATGTTCCAGTTCCTGGCTCGGGAGATACTTGGGAATTAGGGCAGTATGTGCAACAGTGGCACATAGTGGATATATAACTTTCTACAGTATGAAACAGTTACTCATACAAATATCACCAGCCCGTCAACAGAATACACATGTGCAATAATAATTAAATTCAGTTATGTTTTATATTCTTCCAACTTTCTCCTTTGTCATCATGAAAGTATATTTTTTAAGATAAGAAGGTAGAACATACTTTATTTAACAATTTGCTCACTTGATTTATGATCTTAAATATTTAGACGTATATAGTGTATGGGCCTCCATTTGGATTCTTGCTCTAGGATCCAGAATTTTTAGGGACAGGCCTGCAATGAAGTGTCCGGCCTAGGATCTCTGCTCTGGTTACCATTGCTGCATAACAAATTACCCCAAAACTCAGCAGCTTACCTTTATATTATGATAACAATTTTGTGCATCCAGAATATAGGAACTGCTGGCTGGGCAGTTCTCACTTGGGGTCTCTTGTGCATCTGCAGGCAGGTGTCGGCTGGGCTGCAGTCATTCTCAAGGCTCAGTTGGGCTGGTTGTCCAAGAAGATTCACTCAGATGGCCACAGCTGAAGCTGGCTGTCAGCTGGAAGCTCAGCAGGAACTGCTGACTAGAGGCCTACCACACACTTCTTCAGCACAGTGGTCGCAGGGTAACTGAATTTTTTACCAGGAGAGGGAGAGTCCCAAGAGAACCAGGAAGAAACTTATGGTCTGTTATGACCAAGTCTTGGAAGTCACTTAGTATCACTTTCTCCATTGTTGGAAGCATTCGCAAGCCTGCCAGATTTAAGGGGAGTGGACACAGACCCCATCTTTCAATCAGAGGAGTTTCAAGGAATTGCCTGCATATTTTAAAACCACCACAGTCCTTATCAGGGTGCAGACTGTATGCAGCTGCCCCCATGGAGACTTTCAGGAGTAAATACCCAAGAGAACCAGGCAGGAACTTATGGCCCTTTATGACCACATTCCGCAAGTCACTTAGTATCACTTTCTTCATTACTGGGGACTCTGTTTCTTGCCTTTTTATCTTATAGAGGCCATGTATATTCCTGAGCTCTTAGCCCCTTCCTCCATCTTCAAAACCTGACTCTTCTCTCTTCTCTGATTTCCTGCCTCCTTCTTATAAGGACCCTTGTGATAATATTTGGCCAGCCCAGGATAATCTCTTCATCTCAAGATCTTTAACCTAATCACATCTGAAAAGTTCCTCTGGCCACATAAGGTAACAGGTTCAAAGGTTCTGGGGAGTAGGATGTGGACTCTTTTGGGTGGGGGACATCATTCTATCTACCACAGAAGGGAAGGGAGCAAGTGGGGGTGGAGTGAGCAGCTGATCTGTGATGAAGTTGCAGCAGAGACCTCGGCCAGTCCCTCAAGCCTCTGAACCTGAGATGTGCTCCAGAGGTATCTTGGGTCAAGGTGAGAGTCTAGGCCTTTGTACTCCCCAAATTAACCAGTCAATGAATATGAATGACCCCAGGTAGGGGACAAAAACCAAAGCCTGAAGTTCCCTCTACAAATGGCAATTCCTGGGAAGGCACCCAACTATAACTCAAGGGTAGGACACTCAGCAGCTGGAGGAATGAATGTTTGGGTGCTGAATGAAGAGGGTATCTGGGTGGCATACTGCAAAATCCACTAAAGCCCACCCCTTGCGTGTTCAGACCCCCTTGCTTTGAATAGTAAGCCATACCATCTTAGAATAGCTGCTCCAAGATCCTGGTGGTCTCTTTTCCTGGAGAACCTTATGTGAAGAAGTTTAGTGGGATGAATGGTAGCCCCCACTGTAGCAGCTGATTTCAGGACTGTACTTAATATTGATAATCACCCTCCCTACCCATTCTAGATTACTATTGGTTAGCACCTCTACTAGTTTAGTTGGTTTACCTGATGGAGTGAACCAGAGCTTCATTCCTGAGATAAGCCCCTGGTCACCATGCCCTTCACAGGCCATGGCTACTGCGCATGTTTATTTATCACCAAAACTGGACAAGAAAGAACCAAGGAACCCCTGCATGCCAAACGTATTCTTGTTTCTCCCCAGAAGTCCTACTTCCTCCTAGAGATTAGGGCCAGTTACCCTTGCCAGGATGGTGATGCCTTTCCTCCTGCTGGTCTCTTGACACAAGGAGCCTAAAGTGACTGTGGGACTCTTGCTGGGCCCCCTGGTAGAATTATTTCCCTTTGGGAATCAGGAACTGTACACCCACAAAGCCCAAAGTTGTAGGGACTGAACAGCACATTCTCCAAGTGGGTAACTGGAAGTCACAAGGAGCAAATCCATCCCCAGACCCCTGTGTTTTATCTATTAGGGACACAGTAAAAGGACAGATATCATAATCCATAGTAGTCTCCCAACTCCCATCCCTCCACCTTTGCCCCTACAGTCTAATTTCAACAGAGCAGCTGGAGTGAGCCTTCTGAACTACAAATCATAACATTTCTCTGCTCAAAAATCTCCAATTCCCCATTTTGCTCAGAATAAAAAGCCAAAGTCCTTACAATGGCCTTCAATTCCCCTTACTACTTCTCTCTCCCTTCATTTCCTTCTGACTTGGTCTCAGGACCCCACCGCCCACTCTGCTCCTCTCAGTCTCTGCACCGTTCCCCAAACACTCTGTGAACGCTTCCACCTGAAGGCCTTTGCACCAGCTGTTCCCCGTTCCAGGACACTGTTGCATTAGTCAGAATCACCTAGGCTATGTTGCAATAGCAAACAACCCCCAAATCTCAGGGTTAAAGCAACAGTCCACGGGTGGGCTGTGCCATTGTGTCAAGATGCCACCTAATGGCACCGGTCCTGTCTCAGCTAGCTGAAGAGAAGAGAGCGTGGCAAATCGGGCCCGGGCTCTTAAAGCCTTCTGCCCTCTACTTACATTTCGCTGACCACGTGGCCGGCCAGAGGATGAGGAGGACAGGACTGCTGCGAACGGTCCTAAAGACCTTTGCATTTCTGCCCACACAGGCCTCAGGGCGCGCCCTCCTTCCTTCAAACCCTTTGCCCAAATGTCGTGTTCTCACTGAGGACCTTCCTGATCATTCCGTGCAAACGTGTAACAATGCCTACCCACTCGTCCTCTCTTTTGCCTTATTTTTCTCCAGAGCATCACACACACACACACACACACACACACACACACACACACACACACACACACACACACACACACACACACACACAGAGTTTATGCATCTGTCTTGTTCCATCGCTGCCTCGCTCCCCGGATGGAAGCCCTGTGAGAGCAGGAGTTTTGTCTGTGTCGGTCACTGCTGTTTGCAGTTCCAGAGCGCAGCTTACCAAAGGGCAAGCCCCAGCACATGCTGAGGGAATATTCAGGACCCGTTTGAATTCTTACTCCCATTTACATTAGCATTTTGAAAGATTAATTTGTGGTTGTCATTTGTCTTCAAATTTCTGACCTACTTTAACTGATGAGAATAGGGACAAAATAAAAACGCAGTGGCAGGCCATTTTCATGTGCAATTCTGTCTTGGAGAAGATGTGCAGAGAGAGTCATAATTCCAACAGGGAGGAAACACCATTTCTCTAAAATTTATTAAAACGTTTATCTTTTTGAGTTCCAATATGTAAACCAACATCTTTCTGACCTATAAATTGCTATATAATATAAAGGTTTTTTAAATTAAATATTGATATTGTTACAATGTGTTAAGGGAAAATACATTGATAGTAGAAAGTGATTTTTTTTTTACTGTATCATCTTTTATCAGTTTAAATCCAGCCCATTTATTTTTATTTTTATTTTTTAGATAATTTATTATACATACACGTGGGTTACAATGTTGATTTTCGATAATTGTGTACAATGTGTGATGGTTAGATCAGGATAGTGAGCTTACTCATCATTACAATACGCAATCATTCTTTGTGTCCATTGACCAATTCCTCGTTAGCCCCCTTCCCACCCCGCTCCCCTCCCCCTGTCCTCCTCTAGTTTTCTAAAAGTTCAGCATATTACTGTGACTGTTGTTTCTTCTTTCTTTCTCTCTGTCTCTCTTTATTGTTCATTTGTTTATTCACGCACTCACCTCCCAGTTATGAGGGAGGACATGCGGTATTTCTCTTTCTGTACCGGGGATGTTTCACTCAGAATAATTTTCTCCAGCCTCATCCACGTTGCTGCAAATGGTAGAATTTCATTCTTTTTTATGGCTGAGTAGTTTTCCATTGTGTATTTATACCACAATTTCCTTATCCAGTCATCCATCGATGGACATTTAGGTTGGTTCCACTGCCTACCTATTGTAAACAGAGCTGCAATAAACATGGGAGTGCAGGTGTCCCTTCAACCTGCTGTTTTCCAATCCTCTGGATATATCCCCAGGAGTGGGATTGCTGGATCACATTGAAGTCCTATCTGTAGTTATTTGAGGAACCTCCATACTGTTCTCCGCAATGGCTGTACTAATTACAGTCTCACCGGCAGTGCAGGAGGGTTCCTCTCTCCACATCCTCACCAGCATTTGTTATTCTCTGTCTTTTTTATAGTACCCAGTGTGATTGGAGTGAGGTGATATCTCAAAGTGGTTTTGATTTGCATTTTCCTGATGACTAGTGATGTTGAGCATTTTTTCATATACCTGTTGGCCATTTATATGTCTTCCTTTGAGAAATGTTTATTCAGCTCCTTGCCCATTTTTTAATTGGATTACTTGTTTTTTTGCTGTAAAGTTGTCTGAGTTCTTTGTATATTCTGCATATTAATCCCTTGTCTGATGCATAGTTTGCAAATATTATCTCCCATTCTGTAGGATGTCTTTTCATGCTGTTGTTTCGCTTGCTGTGCAGAAGCTTTTGAGTTTGATATAACCCTATTTATTTTTTCTTTTGTTGCCTTTGCTTTGGGGGTGTTCTCTTAAAGTCATTGCCCAGTCCTAAATCCTGGAGCATTTCCCCTATGTTTTCTTCTAGGACTTTTAAAGTTTCAAGCCTTATATTTAAGTCCCTAATCCATTTTGAGTTGATTTTGGTATATGGTGAGAAGTTGGATCAAGTTTCATTCTTCTACAAGTGGATGTCCAGTTTTCCCAGCAGCACCATTTATTGAAGAGGCAGTCTTTTCCACAATGTATGTTCTTGGTGCCCCTGTCAAAGATCAGTTGCCTGTAAATACATGGGTTGATTTCTGGATACTCTATTCTGTCACATTGGTTCACATGTCTGTTTTATGCCAGGACCATTCTGTTTTTGTTACTATAGATTTGTAGTATAATTCGAAGTCAGGTAGTGTAATGCCTCCAGCTTTACTTTTTTTGCTCAGGATTGCTTTGATTATTTGGGGTCTTTTGTTGTTCCATATGAATGTTAGGATTACTTTTTTTCTATTTCTATGAAGAATGTCATTGGCATTTTGATGGGGGTTGCATTAAATCTGTAGATTAAAGTGATTCTTAAGACATTAAAATTTTTATCAATTTTATCAATTGCTGTCAGTTGACATTAGTTGACTTTCTCACATTTTCTCCTCTTCTATTTTCTCTGCATATGGTAAAACTGAGAGAAAAAGAAATCCTAAATGAAAAATCCAAGATGTCAATATTCACTTTAGGAAAATATTTATTTTCTCTTCAAATGCTTTATGATGATTACTAGGATATTACAAAAATTAATATTATTTTATGTTAATATTATTGCAAATGGCAAATTTGGGGCATGTGAATCAAGGAGAGGTACTCAGGAATTCATGTTTGGTTAACAATTAGTTGGGTAACTGAGGATGAATTTCTGGAACTTAGTTTTCTCATTTCAAAATTGTAATAATTATCATGGCCAACCCTACGCGGAATCTCTTATGAATTAATTAATCATCCTACAGCCCCTTAGGATAATGTGGCATTATAAAAAGTTCAGTTACACTTTTTAGTCTCCCGTAGGATAGTGATGCTGGAGGAAGGATCTAGGGGACCTGATAGTCAGCCTCAACCCACCCTGTCCTCTTACTAGGTTCTTGACTCCACCACAGAAAAGAATTCAAGAGCAGTAGAGTAGAAAGTGAGAGCAGGTTTAATATAACAAATGAGAGACACAGATTTCACAGAGAGCATGGAGCACAGCTCCAGAGACTCAGCAGGGCCCACTCCAAGTTTAACATGAAAGCAAGGTATACACACCTCTGCCAGTGACGTGCAGGCTGGCTCCAGGAAAGTGAGAGACAACTGCTCTTGTGCTGGGATTTGGCTTTTATAGTTTCACTATAATTCTCTAATTCACTAATATTCTCTAATGAATATTCAATTGGGGGGGTGTCCCTGTTATGTAACATAGTCTTGAACATGCTCAGTTGGTCTCTTTTTGGAGCATGTTCATTGCTCAAATCTCATCCCATGCACCAGACATATTCAAGAATTTTCCATGGTTTTTAGCACCTCTAGTGGAAGGTCATTCAAGGGATAAGCTCCCCTCCACTGAGCATGCTTGGCTGCCAGGGTTATATAACCTCCCTCTAGTGAGCATGCCTAGACACAGGATTCACATAAGCCAGCCCCTTCAAGTTTTTCAATTTCCCTGTGTTGGTGCTGAAAATAGGTCTGACTAGCAACAGTAACTTTCCTCTAGGGGAGGGCAGAGAGGAGGGGCCTGAAATCTTGGAGAATGGTTTGAAACCCAGAGGTGCGTCCTGCAGTCTGAGCCCAGGGAAACTGAGCACCTCCTGTCTCAACAGAAGCTGATCCAGTCCCTGTTAGATGCTGCTTTGTGTTCCCCACAGCACCCGGGAAGGACTTGAAAGGTGAGGCTTGGTGGTGGCTGACCAACCTGCCTGATTTAAGAACACACTGATGAGTCTGTAGGTTTCTGTATCTTTAACACAACCAACTGCATGGCTAAAAAACTGATTTCAACATTCCTGTAAGAAAAAAGAATTTCCAATGTTGTCTTTGTTTTATTAGGATACTATAAAATGTATAAAATTATGCCACCTGTTTGAGAGAAATGACTTAAAAGTGTGATTTATGAGTTGGGTCAGTCATCCGATATGAGCTATAAATGAGCAGCATAAATGTCAGAGATGGAAAAAATAAATAGAAATCAATAATTTCATAGGAAATAAAAAGAAAATAAAGGACTGTCTGCCTGAATAATTTCATAGGAAATAAAAAGAAAATAAAGGAGTCCTCTTCCTTAGAGCATTCTGAGGATATATCAGTTAATATTTTGGTTATGCATGATAACCAAACTCAAATGGGTTTATAGCAAAACAAGGGGGAACATACGGGAAATAACTATTCATTTGACTGGGAAGTTCCAAGGTCTGTTGATTCCAAGTAAGGCTTGATCCAGCAGTTCAACAATATTACCAAGGACTTGCCTTCACTCATATTCTTTCCCATGCCTGAATGTCTTTGTAGAGTCATTAGCAATTTTAAAATTTGTCCATCTTTCATTCTCCATTCCCAATCGGAGCTCAGTTTCCTTTCGGAGAATAACATCTCCCCCACTTAATCTTATTAAGAAGGTAATTATTCCAGGTGCCTGTCTGATAAAGTGTCCCAGGGATTAGATATGGACATATCTTTTGGGGGACAAACATCCAATCTACCACAGACAGATACACGCACACACACACACTTCCTAGCCCATTCCACAGTGAGGGCCAACGACGCCCACACAGCAATACATGCACCTCACACCCAAAGCTCAGCTTCTAAATACTGTTTTCAGCTAAAAGGAACCAGGCACCTTGAAGAAATGCCTGGTTCCAAGGCTGGGGAGAAAAAATATAAGATGAGCCTCGAGCATCTGGTTGCAATGGAAAATAAGGAATCACTAAAACAATGATGAGGACATGTCAAAAGAAAATAAAAGCCAGCCTGAAGGGGCTCCCTCTGGCCCAATATGGGACAATATGAGCATCAAAATAAATAATAACAGAATGTAGTCCACTGAATAAAATAGGAAACTATGAGTCCATATAGATACAAATAAATTAATGAATAAATGAAAAGTTTAATGAGGAGATATTGCCATAGCTTCAAAATACCTCTGCACAAAATGCTTATTAACTGTAAAGGAGAAAAGGGAAAATTTATGGGAGAAAAGTCTGAAAGACACCACTTTAATCAAATGACCAAAATGAACACCATCAATAATGGGACAGATTGAAATCACGCACCACTGGACAAAATGCACTAAGAGGAATGAATCCTAACTTCTTGATATCTGTGCCAAAGATGCATAACTTCAATCTACTTATGAGGAGACATCAGACAAACCCAAACTGAGGGTCACTCTCAAAATAACTGGCCTGTAAACTTCAAAAGTATCAAGGTCATGAAAGTCAAGAAAATACTGAAGAATTGTTCCAGGATGAGTGTGGCTAAAGAGATAGGACAACTATATGTAACACATGACATCATTGGGACACTTGGTGAAACATAAATAGGGTCCAAGGATTAGATGGTAATAATGTATTAATGTTAACTTCCTCATCTTAACAGTGTATCATGGTTAAGTATGAGAATGTCCTGTTTATAAGAAATTCACACTAAAGTAGTAGTGGGTAATGAATCATCAGGTTGGCAACTTACTTTCAAATGGTTCAGAGAAATATAAGTTCTTTGCGTAGTACTTCCAAATTTTCTGTAAGTTTGTGATTCCTTACAAAACATACGAATCAGGACTGACCTTAAATCTAGCAGACGGTCAATGGCAGGATATAATTTGAGGAGCCGCATACAGACATCAGCCAGTTTCCATACATGTTTATCAATTCATTTTACCCTCATTCGAATCATTTACATTATTTTTGTAGCACTTTCACATAGTTATCTTTAAACTACAAACTCTATAAAGACTAGGACCACATCTATTTTATTCACCAGCATTTACTTATCCAATGCCCAGAACTGTTGCTGGGACAAAGTGGCACTTAACACCCATGCACTGGCTGAATGAATGAATGAAGGCAGCTTGGAATGGAAGCAGCAGCACAGCCTTTGGAGTTTGACAGAACTGGGTACCACTGCCATTTCTCTCACTTCCCACTTGTGTCCTCTAGACCACACTCATCAACTGCTGAACCTAGCCCAACAAGAGCCAGATGCTCTGGGTTTCAGTCACGACTCTGCTTCTTCCTAGTTGTGTGGTCTTGGGCCAGTTGCTTCAGTTTCCTCACTTACAAAATGAGAATTACAGTAGTTTGTATATGTCATAGGGATGTGTGGCATGTAAGTAGTGTGTATTAAATGATCTGGGCTTAATTTATCAGCTCTATAAAGAGAATATTACTTGCAGGGTTGTTGTAAGAATTGAAGGACCCCTCAATAATGATTACCTTTGATAGTAATACTTTTTTTTTTTTTTTTTGTCGTTCTTTCGCGACCGGCACTCAGCCAGTGAGTGCACCGGTCAGTCCTATATAGGATCCGAACCCGCGGCGGGAGCGTCGCCGCGCTCCCAGCGCAGCACTCCACCAAGTGCGCCACGGGCCCGGCCCGATAGTAATACTTTTTGTGACCCAATTACAACTTTATGAAGTAGAGAAAGCAACCTAATTTTGTAAAAAGAAAAACCTGATGTGGCACAAATCGGTTGAGTGATATACTCAACATCAACACTAGCAAGGGGAAGGGTCCAACTCAGACACAAACGCATCTACTCAGACCTAAGACTGTGGCTCTTTCTCCCACATCAGTGATTTCTTTAGTGATCTTAAAGGGCTCCCTGTTACACTGAAGACATCCTTGGGAAAGATGTAAATCAATGTAGGCTTATATCCTTGATGGAAGACACCTTACAGCAACAGAGTCACATGTCTGTGTGCAACAGAGTCACATGGAAGGTTTATTAAAACACAAGCTCCTTCCCCCACTCCCACTGATTCATTAAGTCTGGGTAGGGCAGGAGAATTTTGAGAACCACTGCCTTAGCAGGAATTAGTTGAGAGCCATCTTAGGAAGCAAGGAAACGCTGTGAGCAGGAGTCTGGAGAGACCTGGGGAAAACCAGAGAGGCAGGAAAGGACACCTTGAGGGGCCAAGTGGCAATGGGAGGGCTCTGCCAAATGAGATAAAAGCACCGGATCAGACCAGCTCAATCTCTGCCTTTGGCAAATCACCGTTTCTGAGATGTATTGACCAATTCCTCCAAAAACAGAAACTACCACAACTCATCCCATACAAAATAGGTTATTTGAATAGCCCTATAACTATTTTAAAAATTGAATTCTTAATTTGAAAACTTCCAAAAAAGACATCTCCAGGACTTAGATAATTTCACTGTGGAATTCTACCAAATGTTCAAAGAACTCCAAATCTGCAATTTCAAAGAATACCAAATCTACAGTCTCTTCCAGAAATAGAGGGGAATACTTCCTGATTCATTTTATGAATGCTGACACCAAAACCAGACAAAGACAGTTAGAAGAAAGAAAGAAAAGAGAAAAGAAAGGAAAAGGAGAACTACAGACCAATATCTCTCAAAAATGTAGACGCAAAAATCTCTGACAAAATATTAGCAAATAGAATTCGGTAATATAGAGAAGGAATTATGAACCATGACCAAGTGGGGTTCGATATTTGAAAATAATCGACGTACTCTAGCATATTGACAGGTGGCGGTGGTGGCAGCCACGGCACTCCACTGAGCAGAGCAGGGCCTGGGATGAAGGTGGAGCCAAGCAAATCTGGGGAAGTGAAAAACATCAGACTCTCTACGCATGACTTTTGTTCAAACAAAATAAAGTGCTACATTCCACACACAGTACGTGACTGCTAGGTTGTATACCTAATGCTTGTCTCTAAGAGCTGGGACTATTGAAATGCAGGGACAAGCAGGAGAAAGGTTGGCTTGAGGTTCCAGGTGCTAAATGGGACAATCCAAGCAGAAGACCCATATTCCCCAAGGTCATAGTAATCCCTAGAGTAGAGTCCAAGGCAGAGAAGAGCAGGAGACCCTCCAGTCAAGAAGCGGGCAGCCAAAACAAAAAGGAACCCATTCTGGAATTTCTGTTTAAGAGCTGTGTATTGAAACTTTGCATCACATCCTTATAAAATTGTATTTGAATTTGAAAACACTGATCTGGCACATTTTATAATCTGCACCAAAGATGGAGATAGAATCTATAGCAAATCAAGTCCATCTCTGTATGAAATACTTTGAACTACCAAACCCTCTCCCGGAGTTAGTCTCCTACAGTGAAAAGGCTCCCAGCTGCCTTTCATGTTCAGGACAGCGTAAGCATTTCAGTTCTCTAGGCCTTGCTCACATTGCCTCGGCACTCACCGTTCCAGATTCCAGAACAAGCTGACAGCGCCCTCCTGTCCTGATGAGGTGGGCTCCAGCGGAGAGCTTGCTCTCGCCCTGCAGTCTGCAGAAGTCCTGGTTACTGCCTCTGGGAGCAGCCCTTAGTCAATGCCAGATGCAAGTTGGAGGATAAAAGCTCCAGCTTCCGTGCCTCTGGGAGGGACAACTGGGGCTGTTCTTCACAAACTTTAATGTGCCTATAAATCACCTGAGAATCGTAATAAAATTTAGATACTGATTCCGTAGGTCTGAGTTGGGGCCTGAGATTCTGCATTTCTAACAAGCTCCCCGGTCATGCTGACACTGTGGTCTGGGGACCACACTTTGAAACCTCTACCAGTGCTTTCTGCCGTTTTCTCCCAAATAAAATGCTTGTTCTCAAATTCTTGATGGAGGGTCTGCTTCTGGGGGCAACATTTTTTCTCTCTTCCTTCATATATGCCGTTCTCCTTGTTACCAGTTTTCACAAAGCCTGGCCACCACCTTGCAGTGTGACCAGACAAACACTGCATTTCCTCATCTCTGGAATGGGGGAGGGTTAGACCACCCAGTTGCCCTCCCACTCCAACATTCTAAAGAGTTCTCATTATTCTAGTGATTATGGAAATTTCTGCAATCTTTTTGACCAGCTTTCCTGCTCTTGTGCACAACCTTTCTAAAATCAGCCTGGCTTCACATTCTGTTCATCTTCAAAAGATGTCTCTAAACACAAACGGAAAACAGAAGCCTTTTCTTAAAACATAATAGCAAAAACTCTTGACATCAGTGGGAAATGGAAGAGGCAAATGTTCACACGTGCAGATGAAATTTTTCATTGTGAAAAGGAGAAAGACCATTCAGAAAAACACAAGAATAGCAGTTTCAGGCAAAGGCTATTAAAATGAACATCAGTGTGGAACCAACAAAAGATATAAAACTAGAACCAAAAGATATCTAAATGGGAGATAATAAAGATAAGAAAACACAATAGTAAGTTTGTATACTGTGTCTGCTTTTTGATCAAACATCTCTACACATAAATATACAGACACACACTGTCTCTTTCTGGACAATCACTTCAGAAAGCTATGCTCTTATACCTATACTTAAACAGTTTTGAAATTTCTAAAGTTTACAAGAAATTAAGTATAAGAGCTATACATAATTCAACAGTATATCTTTAGTCACTGCTTTTTACCCAAAATAATGCAACCTGGCCTAAACACAACCTTTGTGTCCAATAATTCAATAAATTTCCTAAAATATTAATAATTAAAATTCAGTCATGTAACTGTCAGTTATTGCTGCATAACAAACAATCCCCAAAATTGCAGTGGCATTCAACAATAAAGTAGTGCCGTCTCATCACAAGTCTCCATGTCTGCTGGTGGCTCTGCTTCCAGCTGCAAGTCCACAGGTTGGCTGAGATGGTTCTACAATATGTGAATTCAGTCTGGTGCCCAGATGCTGATAGGCAGCTAGTGGGGCATATAATCTTCCCATGGCAAAGCTCAGGTGTTCCTGAGAACAGAAACAGGTGGTGCCTCCATGGGTGAGGCTTGGAACTGGTACCCCGCTACCTCCCCACACTCTAATCCAAAGCAAGTCACATGGTCAAGTTCAACATCAATAGATGCCTCCCACAGAATTATCAGTACATGAAGTGAATATTTGCTAAACAATAATCTAACCTACCACTTCCTAAATTATGAAAACTTGTCAATAAAGAAGACATTAAAAAGAAGGTATTAAGAATTTTAGGGGCATTTTCCAAGAGGAGTGACAAATGTGATGTGTCACAAAAGCATTGAAATAAGTGCACAGCTACATAAGGGGACCATCTTGAATGCACGTGTTTGTTTAAATTTGATTTAATGTGTTTGTTTTTTTAAAAAGTCATTTTTATGCTTTTAATAAAAGTCAAACTTCATGCTTGCCTAACTGAATGCATTCAATTTTTATTTATGCTTACATATAATTATATGGATCAGAAACCTATCCACAGAAGATCTTGAAAGCTATCAAGACAATGTTTCTTTAATTCCTCTCTTTCATAAATCTTTAATTAGGGAAGCAAAATGACCAGAATCTCCATACTGATGTGTCCGTGCTGGGGCTTGGCAGGCCAGAGTATAACGATGAAAACGCACCACCAGTTTGTTAGAGTCAATTGCGTTTCCTGGTAAGTGACTCTACACAGCCAGGAGCCCTGGGTTCAAGCCAAGGTGGCCCTACTCCCTTAGCTGCTCCTGACACTTCAGCTGCATGCCAGACAAGCTGCTTCACATCTCCGGACTTCCATTTCTCCATCCAAAACTGTGCTCCCTGGTGCAGCCTGCCCTAACAATAAGACATCTATGAATTTATTACATGCTGGAGGTTTTCTGGGTTACTGTTTCCCTAACAAGGACTGCTTTGTAAAGTCACTGACTGCAGCTCTAGAAGGGGTGACAGCTTTTATGTGCTAATTTAAACTCTCATTTAATGTCCTAGATTTTGTCTCCCATAAAGAAGAGATTCTCTTGGAATTCGTGGGGACCAGGTGGCAGTTTCTAATCTTAAATTCTCTAGATAAAAACCAAACTGGGTGACTCTGATGTACTTACATACACCAGCCTTTTTTCTTCTTCTGGTTTGGCAGTGACAGCAGTTTCCTAACAAAACGATCTTTGGAGCCGTTGTCATATTCTGAGAATCACAAGGTGGATTTTGAACCAGGGCTTGGGCAGCGAGTGCCCGCACTGCCTGGCAGTCAACAGCCGGGAAACAAACAAACAAAACATGAGTCAAATACTCTACAACCAGTTCCTACCGCGAAGGCCTGACGTTCCCTGGAGGGCGTTTACTCAATTCTGAACGCCCACCTCTGTCAAGCTCTTCGGATGGCAGCTGGGCTGTGCTTGTCTTCTTAGCACACTCCTGCATGGCCTGGGCCAGGTCGGTGTCCCTGCGCTGACTCGTTCATTCTCCGCGGTGCTCAGAGGGGACCGTGGTGCCTCTTTGCTCGCCCTCCTGGCTCTGCTCCCGGGCGATGCTGCGGCCCCCTCCCCTCACCTCCCGAGCGCCAGGCGGCCGGAGGGCGCGGGGTGGGCGGCGGGGCCGTGCCCTTTGGAGCGGGGGCGGGCCGGGGCTGGGCTGTCGGGCCGGCCCGGGGAGGACATGGCGCGGCCGGCGGCCGGCGGGGTGCTCATGAGCCAGGCGGTGCAGCCGGCGCACGCCGACGCCCGCGGGGAGCTGAGCGCCGGGCAGCTGCTCAAGTGGATCGACAGCACCGCCTGCATGGCGGGTAGGGGACGGGGGTCCGCGAGCTGGGGCTGGCCTGGGAGGGGGGAGCCTGCCGGAGAGAGAAGGAGGGAGGGGACAGCACTCACAGCCAAGGGACGGTGACGACTGGCAGGGGTTCCTTGGGAAGGGCCCAGACCAGTGATTCTGGGTGGGTTGGCTCTTAGGACCCCTTCATCCCATTGAGGGAGGACCCCGGAGAGCTTCGTTTGTGTAAGTTATTTATATCCATATTTAAAAATTTTAAATTAACTGACAGTTACTCTGTACTTTATAGTTATATGACTGTTAGTAGTGTAATAAATAACGAGTAATACTAACATTACTAATATTAAAGGAGCTTTATGATAAAGTTGGTTTGGGAAGCATAGAGAATGCCTGTGTTAAACACTTTATGCTGAGAAGAGGCACCACATAGGCAAGAAACATTACTTAGCCAAGACGTAACCAAATCTGCGGGGTGATACAAAAACTGATTTTTTTGACATCGCTCAACCAGAGTCCCTTACTGAGCAGCACTTCTGTACAGCCACGTTACTATAATAAATAATGATCCCTCTCGTGGACCCATGACTCCCAGGCACTGCTAGGTTCCAAACTATCTTCTCAATATTTAAAAAAAGATTAAACATTTTCACTATCATTTTGGCATTGAACTTCATTTCTGTCAGTGGCCCCATTATTCTTCCAGTCCCTTAAGCCTAGAGGCTTGAAGTCATCTCTGAGTCATTTTCATCCCCATGTCCATTTCTTATTTGAAATCTACCAAACTCACATTTTCTTCTCTATTTTATTTGTTAATGTTTTCAAGTATTCATTCTCTCAGGAGTGGCACCCTACCCATCCAATTGTGCAAGTCAATAATCTAGGAGACATCCTTAATATTTCTCTCTACCTTGCTTTCCCTTCTCCATATTCAATTCACAGACCAAGTCCTATCAATGGTACCTTTTAAAGGAATCTCTTCAATCCAACCACTTTACTACACCTCCACTGCCACCTAGCCCAAGCTACCATCGTCTTTCCTGTGGACTTCGGAAGTGATTTCCAAACTGGTCTTCTACATTCTTTCTGGTATCCTCCCTACACTGCATCGAAAGTACTTTTGAAGATGCAGATCTGATCATGGCACATGTTCTGTTCATCTTCCCCCATTGTTTTCTGTACGAAGGGTAATAAGGGCTCTTTTTTGAGGATGAACAAGTATTTCCTATCAGAAAAAAAAAAAATCTCCCAGAGATAATAACTATAAACGCTGGACAAAACATCAAATAAAAGCGACTTAGGACAACTGAAAGTTGAACAAAAGTAGGCTTGGAATACTTGGAAGTCAACACTTGGAAGAGGAGAATAGTGCTGGCTTACTTTTTATGGTTTTTTTGTTTGTTTGTTTTGTTTTGTTTTTTAATGACTTTAAACCTGAAGGAAAATTCCAGTCAGCTCCCAATAAATTTCTGTTAGAAAACCTGGTCTTGATAGTTTGAGGATCCAAAGAACAGGGTTTGAGGAAAACACAGCTTCTGGAATATGGAGACAAAAATTCCAGAAAGGAGAGAGCCAGAGAGTCAGAGCCCTAAAAGCTATCTATAATCTTTGCCCAGATATCAGGCAAAATCGTGCATACATAAGACATGCTACAAACCTCCTAGCTAAGGCCAAAATAATTGAAAAGACCTGTGCCCACCTCCAAGGAGACAGAGTTTTATAGTTTGAGTTTAGTCAAATTAACTACCTGCTTAAATATAAAACAAGAAAGAAAACCAATACTTCTCAGAGGAACACATCAGAACCCACAGTTGCTACAATGGACCACACACAATGGCTAGGACACAATCCAAAATTACTTGACATACCAAAAAAAAAGAAAGAAAAGAAAAACAACAACAGCAGTGAAACATGATCCATTCTTAAGAGCAAACACAATCAATGGAGACCAATCCCTAGATGACCCTGATCCTAGAATTAAGCTTTATAAATTTTAAAGCAGCTATTATAACTATGCTCAAGGGTATAATGAGAAATATGATCATAAAGAATGGAAAAATAGTAAATATCAGCAGAGAAATAGAAAATATTTTTTAAAAGAGAACCAAATGGATATTCCAGAACTCAAAAATACAATTTTTGGAATAAAGAAATTCACTAGATAGGCTTAAAAGCAGAACGAATATGGCTAAGACAAGAGTAAGTGTAAAGACAGATCAATAGAAATTATCCAATCTTAAGAACAGATAAAAATGAATTTGAAAATGAACAAAGCATCAGAGATTTATGAGGGAAAAAAATAAAACAAACTGAAGATTTTATACACACATAACTGGAGTCCCAAAGAAGGGGAGGGAAAACATGAGTCAAAAGCCAATATTTGAACAAATAATGGCTGAAATTTTCCCCAAAAGGTGAAAGACATACAATTACAAATTCAAAAAGATATTAGAACACAAGCAAGATTAATACAAAGAATACCACACCTAGGCACATCATAGTCAAACTAAGATGAACAGAAAATCTTGAAAGTGGCCAGAGAAAAACACTATGCTCTACATAGGAGAGCAATGATTAGAATGACCACTGACCTTGTCAGAAACCGTGGAGACCAGAAAACAGTGGAGCAATATCTTTAATAATTATTATTATAAAAGCTATCAACCAAGAGCTTCAAGACCCTGAGCATAGTCTGTCCTCGGCCTTCCCTCCAGCCTCATGTCACCCACTCTCCTTCCTGCTTTCTGCATTTTAGCCACAGAGACCTTCATCAGGACCTTTGTAGTCACTCTGCCTCTGCTACACATGCTCTCCCTTCCTCTTCCTCCCCTCCCACCACATCTATTTTACTCCTATTCATTTTATAGATCTCAGCTCAAGCATCCCCTCCACGTGGAAGCCTTTGCTGACACCCCACCTAGATCTGGCACAGACTCTCATAAACTTTGTGTTTTCTTCATAGCACCTAACACATTTTGTTATTATGCATCCATTCAATTAATCTCTGGCTCCTCCACTAGATCCTGAGAACAGGGATCACGGCTGTAATATTTTCAGCACCTTACAGATATGCTGGCACAGCACAGGTGTTCAATCAGTATTAATTGAAGGAATGAATGAATGAAGGTCACCACTGTTTTTATTAATCATCATTTCATGCTTGGATTACAATCACTTAGTCAGCCTGCTACTGTTCCTTAGCTTCTCTGGGTTTCCCCAGGAAATGAGAAATAGCTTTAGGGTTTTCTCACTTTTACAGATATACTATATGAAGGTCAATCGAAATCAAGAAAATCTAAAGTGTGAACATGACTGTTAAGCCCTTGAAGCCTATATTCAGCCAATTACATCTCTGAGCAGTTCCTGGTTGGTCTACCCACGCTTTTCTGAGGGTTTCTATTGTTTCTGTAGTCAAAATCACTATTTAGAAAAATGGACTTCATCTTTCTAAGCCTAAATTTCCTCATTTATAAAATGGAACTAATAATAGTACCAACCTCATGTAATTGACATGAGTAAATACTTAGCTCAGTGTCTAGTCAACATAGTAGATACACAATATATACAATAAAAATTTAATCTTTTATTGGTTACTGCATTTTAGTTATTTAAATCATCCAAAATTGATAAATCATGTTGGTATACAGGCTAACACTTTATTAATAAGAGTAGTTTAACAACTTCAACACCCATTCCCTCATGTTGGGTAACTGGGATGAATGTCTTTTAGGTACTCTTTAGTCAACGTTTTACAGCATATGTTTGCAGGCTTTCAGTCATTCTCTGGAAAATTTAAGCTCTAGAAGAGCACTGACTATGGCTGGATCTCTAACTGCCACTGAGAAGACTGCCTAAAAGATAGGACTGATTCGGCTCAGTGTCTGGAAATCAGGGAGAACTTAACAAATGTTTGATACATTGAATTAAATTGAGCTCACCGTGATCATTTCTAGAGTCTGATACTTCCATATTTCCTTCCTTTCACTGAACTTGAGAGCTGGAAAGCGCCCCCTCCCGCTCCATCATGAACACACAGAGTTCTGCTGTGGTTCAAGTTTTCTGGTAACTTAGTTCATATGATGCCTGTGATTACTTCTAAGAAGTAAAATTAGAATATCCTATTTTCTGCAGAAGTAGATCATAGGGAGGAATGTGTGAAACACTTGCTCTCTAGAGTGTTTTCTCGCCTCTCTTTACCTGAGACTATCAATTAATATATATTGAAGTTATAGTTGTCCATTACACACAAGGAATATAAGTTCAGTATAATTTCCTGATTCTTTCTTTTTCATAATGTGACAACAGGAGTGAAGCCTCCAAAACTAAACTGGGGTTAAAACTGAAAAATCCAATGCAATCTGTTTGGGTTTTAATGGACTGTTTCTCAAAATCAAATTTGGCAGAAGCACATGTCAAAATCTTTCTCAAAGAGAATAAATTGTGATATTTTTATATAAAGCAAAACCAACAATCGAAAAAAGAATTCTGGGCCAGTTAGGTGCACACATGAAACATGGAAATAACCAGACTCCTCCCTAATCTCTCTTCACCCTACTCAGTATTCCAACATTGTTAGCACCTTATTTGTATAAATTAACTAAATACCTACTATGTGGCTGTCTCTATTTCTCTGATGCCCAGAGAAGTTCCTCTCTGATTTGGGGTATCATCTCAGGGTCTCCCACACTTGCTCAGAGCTTTTAGTGCTTTAATATTTTTTTTCAGAGCTTTAATATTTTTAATTGTTTAAGTATATTCAGCTATTGGCTATGGGAAAAATGGATATAGCTTCGATTCTTTGTTTTTAAAACAGAAGAAGAGTAGTACCTGACAAAATATTTAAAGATGGCACCAACTTACTAAAATTGCTATTTAAATAGCTAGATGTGCTGAGTGTTAGTCAAATAAAAGATCATATAAGTTAAAATTTAGGAGAAAGTAGCGTGATTACATGCAGTAGACATGTAACTTATAGAGCAGAGAACCTCTTATTGAGCCAGATGATCCAGAAGTGTGGGCAGCACAGTGGTGCTGTAATGAATGAGGGGATGACTTACTAAAATAAATCCACTTAACTTTTACTCCTTTTCCCTTATGCTGAAATATTCAAACATAACTTCTAACGCGGCACATCTTTACCAATTTTTTGAAGCTGAGAAACATGCTGGGGTTTCCTGTGTTACGGCCTCCGTGGATGACATACAATTCAAGGAGAAAGCGAGGTAAGCAGCATCGCTCCGTCACGTCTTTCTCCTGGGTTTGTTGGTTCATTCTGATGTGTTTTTGTGGCACCTGAGTGTATTCATTTAGAGTCAGTGATCCGGTTTGTTAATAAAAAATAACCTTTGACCCAATATAAATTAGTAAAAAAAGATCATAGGTCTTACTATTAGTGAACACTGTAAGTGTAAATTTACAGCCTCAATTTTGCTGAGAAATAGCTCTCGGCATTAGACGTACTGTGTATAAGACTTGGAAGGCTTTCTATGAGCTGACTCTTAATTGCTCCTTCCTTTATTAAAAGAATAATTATTTATAATAAGTATCTCTACAATGGTAAATTTCATCACTTGGTTGTTGTGTAAACACTAATTCATCTGAATAGAAATAGTATCTTCTTTTAGGAAGTTTGAATACAAAGAAGAGAAAATTATCTTGAGACAGAACAAGCTTGAGAGAAAAGTTTTTTAGTAAGGAAAAGTCTTGGACATTGTAATGGGCTGGCAAAGCATCAGAGAAGGGCAAAGACTGAAGGTGGAAAAAAGGACAGAGCTGACCGAGCAGGCGACGGTGTGGGGTAGGAAAGGGCAGTGGGGGGGGCACCGGGAAAGAAAGAGATTGGGTCTTGAAGAAATCTCTTTCTTCCTCTGAAACACAAGAGCGAGGAGGAGAACTGTGAGAATGTAGTCTGACTTTAATGTTAAGGGAGAAAAATTGAAAGGGCCTATAATGGGCAGACTCGTACCTTCTGCTAAAGTGAAGGGGTCAGAGGTGACTGAAGGGCCTGGACACAGAAGTTTTGGAACAGCTTCAGGTTGGATGATCAGAGTTCCAATAATAGTGGGGAGTGAACAGACCATCCAGCAGCACTGAGGGCCCATGTAAACCTAGTGAAGCTGATCGATTTGCTCGCTTGCTGCTTTGTCTGTTTGTTTATTCATTTATTTGTTAACTAACATTTGAAAATGAACATCAGTTGTATGGATTTGCTTGTGAGTTTGTCTTAACTTCCCTTGAGGAAACAGCTGCTTTATAGTCAAAGTATCTATTGCAGATTTGGAGTGAGACAGATTTGGGGAACACTCTTTGCAAAGGCCTTTTCTGTTTAAGTAAAGGTAGTCAGGTGACATCATAACAGTGCTTTACATTGATCAGCATTTGTTTTTAAGTATTATCTTTTTCTGTTATCATTAACCTGAGTTGTCCATGCCTGAACATTATCAGCATGATAAAGTAGAACTGTTTAAAGGCACATGCATAAAAGTAAATCTTTATGTCTGAAATGAAATGTGCTAGGATACTGAATTTTGTTCTGTTTTTAACTAGAGTTGGACAAGTTATAACCATCCAAGCAAAAGTCACTAGAGCATTCAGCACAAGCATGGAGGTAAGAGGCACTCTTTCCCATCTCTTCATTGTTTACAGAGGGCAGAGGAGGAGCCCTAGGATAATATCTGGAGTTAATGAGATTCTGAATCTCAGAAGGCCCTTGACTCTGTAGTCAGACTCACAGGTAAATAATGAGGAGCAGGTGTTTCCCAGTCAACCCTGCAACTGTGATACAATGCACTGTGTTACCTAGAAAGATACACAGAAAGTAAACCCACAAGGGACACAGGCACTCTCTTGGTTCTTTGCCATGTGGGTTTTGCTCCTTAATTATTCTGACTCTACTAATATTCTAACGCTACTTGTTTTTCATCTCCTCACCACCCTTTCCCCCATCTCCCCAGCCCCCGGTGGAAATTAGCCCAATAATTAACTAGTTTTTGAAAAGCAGAGTAACTGGTCTTTAGTAAGAAAAAAAGCAAGTTAAGAAGATTTATCTTCTGCATCCACTTGGTTTTCTTTTTGAATACAACATTCTCAAGAGGATTTGAAGTCTCTAGGTTGAACTAGCAGGGAAGGAGTTGCTGGATCTCATGTGGCAACTTCTAGGCTGGTCAGTAGCACAAAAGACATGTAGGAACTTGTATTCATTTCCTAGGGCTGCCATAACAACGTACCACAAACTGCATAGCTTCAACAACACAATGTATTGCCTCACAGTTCTGGAGGCTGGAAGTCTGGAGTCAAGGTGTTGGCAGGGCTGATTCCTTGTGAGGGCTGTGAGGGAGAGTCTCTTCCAGGCCTCTTTTCCACCTTCTGGTGGTTTTCTGCAATGTCTGGCACTTCTTGGCTTTTGCTGCATTACCCAATCTCTTGCCTTCATCTCCACATGTGTTCTCCCAGCATGCGTGTCTGTGTCCAAATCTCCCCTTTTTATTACAATGTCAGTCATATTGGACCCGGGGCCCACCTTCCTGTGGTATGGCCTCATCTGAACTAGTAAATTCTGCAATGATCCTATTTCCAAATAAATCCACATTCTGAAGCACAGGGGGTTAGGACTTCAACATATGAATTTGCAGGACACAGTTCAGCCTATAATAAAACTATTTTGGCAATAACCATGCCTATGGTGATGGCTTTACCCTGATGTAGTCACTTTCTGCCAAATAAACACCTGAAGAAAGCAGAAAGGAAATCCTTGTGAAAAAGCTGAGCTCTGTCAGTGACAGTCCTGACAGTGCTTCCAGACCCTGATTTCTCAAATGTGGGGCTCTTGACCTTTGCCACACAGTAGCTCTTGGCTTGGTCTGTCTCCTGAGGGACACTCTCTCTCCTTTACAGTCAGCCCAAACTTAGATGAAAGGTCCTCTTTTTTCCTTTTCCTCCTATTCCTTGAGCCAGACTAGAATTTCTAAAGGAAGTTTGACAAGAAGCAAAGAAAAAAATTAATAAATAAAAACTGTGAGTTTGAAAGCACAGATTTCTGGTCCTAAGGAAAGTAAATCCGAACCTCAACTGGCTTGCCTCTGCTAATTGCTTGAGCGGAAATAAAGGACTGACTTCACTCTGAATCCAAAGCATGCAGGAACCCTGCTCTGTGTCAGCCCCACCTCGGGGGATTCTCTGATTCCTCTGTTAATAAGTCTTTTCCCTCCTGCAGGGGTATGTGATGTCTCACCAGATAATAACGGTCCATTTACAGTAACAGTACATTATGTCAGGGTGGGGTTTTTGGTCCTTAGAATATGTTTTTTATTTTTATTTTCATTTTTTGGCAGCTGGCTGGTATGGGGATCCCAACCCATGACCTTCATGTTAATAACACTGTGCTCTAACCAACTGAGCTAACCGGCCAGCCTAGAATATGTTTTTAAAAATTAGTTTTATTGAGATATAATTTACAACATTACAATGATCCCCTTTTAATATTCATTTTGATGAGCTCTGACACAGTTACACGGTTGGACTACCACCATTGTAAAAGAGAGAAAGCGCTCCGTTCACCACACAAATTTCCTTCGGGCCCCCTCACCATCAGCCAGCTCCCTCAGGCCCCAGCCCTCGACAGCCTCTCATCTACTTACTTGAGGCTTATTGAATTTTGTATAAATGAAATCATACAGTAGATGTAATAATTTTTGTCTAGTTTTTTTTCACTTAGCTTGATGTTTTTTATTTCTGCTATTTATTACCGTTCTTCTGTTTATTTGGTGTTGAATTTCCTTTCTTTTTTTTAGCGTCTTAGAGAAGAAGCTAGGAAATTGACTAAATTTCTCTCTTTTTCAAGTATAAGCGTTTAAAGCCATAAATTTTCTTCAGAGAATTAGGTTTCCCTGCATCAAAATATGTTCTCATTTCCCTTGTGAATTCTTCCTTGACCTCCGGACTATCTAGATGTGCGTGATTTAACTGCCAAATCTTTGATGACTCCCCAGACACCTTTATGTTATTGATTTCTAATTTAATTTTCTGCGGGAAGAAAATATAATTTATATAATTTTGATTATTTTAAATTTACTGAGACTTGTTTTATGACCCAGAATATGGACTATCTTGGTGAGTGTTCCATATGTACTTGAAAAGACTGTGTATTCTGCTTATGTATTCTGTGTATTATGGTGAGTAAAGTTTTCTATAGATGTCAATTAGCCAAATTTGGTTCGTAGCATGTTCAGGTCTTCTCTATTCTTACTGATTTTTTGGTCTTCTTACTCTGTCAGTTACTGAAGGGAGTAAGGAGGAGGTGTCCAACTATAATTATAGACTTGTATATCTTTCCTTTCAACTCTATCAGTATTTGCTTCATGTGTTTGGAAGCTCTGTTATTAGATATAAACACATTTAAAATTATTAAGTCTTCTTGATGACTTGACACTGTTATCATTATGAAATTTACCTTTTTATCTATGTGTTTTGTTTTGAAATCTACTTTGTCTGCATTAATTTAGCCACACCAGCTTTCTTTTGATTAGTGTTCACATTATTTATTCCCATTCTTTTTCTTTTAACCTGTCTTTATTTGTATACTTGAGTGGGTTTCTTACAGACGGTGTATGTTTAGATGTTGTTTTTTATCTGGTCTACAATCTCTGCTTTCAAACTGAAGTGTTTAAACTACTTACATTTAATGTAAGTATCTATCAGTTCAAATCTATCATCTGGCTATTTGTTTTCTATTTATCCCTTTCTGTTCATTTTTCCTGTTCCCTCATCTTTTCCTGTATTTTTTAGAGTGAGTGGAGTAATTTTTAGTAATCCATTTTATGTCTGCTATTGCTGTTTTAACCATATATACTTGTTTTGGTGTTTCTTTAGTGTTTGTTATGGAGTTTACAATATGCATACATAACTCATCTGAGTCTGCCTTCAAATAATATTATACCCCTTTACATACGGTGTAATAATCTTACATTATACTTCCCTTCCCATGTCCTACGCTTTGTGATATTATTGTCATACCTTTTACCTGTTAAAAGGTTAACCTGTTTTACATGTTATAAACCCCACAATACGTTGTTATTTTTGCTTTAAATCATCTTTTAAAAAGACTAAAAATGAGAAAAATATATTTTATATCTACCCAGATACTTGCCATTTCTGGTACTCTTCATTCCTCTGAGTATCTCCAAACTTTCACCTGTCTGAATCATTTTCCTTCTGTCTGAAGATATTCCTTGTCATTTCCTGTAGTATAAATCTGCTGGTAATGAATTTTTTCAACTTTTGTTTGTGTGAAAATGTCTTTGTTTCTCCTTCATGTTTGAAAGATATTTTTATTAGATATGGAATTGTAGCTTGACAGTGTTCTACCTTCCCCTCTCCTGACCCACACAGTACTTATTTATTTATTTATTTATTTATTTATTTATTCATTTATTATATATTTTTTTTAGTGGCTCAAAGCAATAAACATGTATTATGTTGTACAGGTTCTGAGAGTCAGGAGTCTGGAAGCAGCTTACCTGGGTGATCCCAAGACTATCATGAGGTTACACTCAGGTTACTGGAGGGGGCTGCGGTCATCTGAAGGCTTGACTGGGGCTGGAGAATCCACATTCAAGCTCATTCACATGGCTTTTGGCAGGAAGTTCCAACTGAAGTTCCTCACTATGTCGGCCTCCTTTAGGGCTACTCTCAACATAACAGCTGGCTTCCCAGACTAATTTTAACTGATGAAGAAGGTGCATTGCCCTTTACTCCTGTAGCTCAGATTCTTTGCTGTGCTCAATACACACCTGCAATGAAGAAGTCAATATTAGCATAATATGCACATTCTGGTATTTCAGTTGGACATAAAATTTCTTGTTGTTCCACATAGTACTTTAAAGAGATGTCTTCATTATCTTCTGGCCTGCATAGTTCTCTGAGAAGTCTTCTGTTATTCTTGTCTTTACTCTTTTTAACATGGTATGTATTCTTTTTCTTTGACTGTTTTTAATAGTTTTTTGTTACTGGTTTTCAGCAACTATAGTATGATGTGCCTTGTGATTTTTTTTCACATTTAGTCTGCTTGGGGTTTTTTGAGCTACTGGATCCATGGATTTATAGTTTCTAATAAATTTGGGATTTTTTTCAACTGATATATCATCAAACATTTTCTCTAAACTCTGTGATCTTTCTTCTTTTGGATTTTGGAATTTTAGACTGTTTTTAAATGTCCCACAGGTCACTGATAGTCTGGTCCTTTTTATTGAGTCTTTTTTTCTGTCCATGCTACATTTTATACAGCTTCTTTCATTTTCTTCAGTGTCACTAATCCTTTTTTCTGTAGTATCTAATCTCATTTTAATCTTACCTGGTGTAGTTTTATTTCAGATATTATATTTTTCATCTCAGAAAGTCCCATTTGAGTATTTTTTTATATTTTTATTTTTCTCTTCATTATGTTCTCTTTTTTTCTATTTTATGAGTCAGAAAACTGTGGACCAGCTATCTGTTTTTATAAAGAAAGTTTATCGGAACACAGCTACACACATTCACGTATGTTTTTCCTATGCTGCCGCCACACTATATTGACAGAGTTGAGTAGTTGTGAGAGAGTCCATATGGCCACGAAGCTTAAAATATTTACTATCTAGACTTGCTCTTTGAGAAGATATTTGCTGACTCCTGTTGGACATTCTTGAGCTCATGTTGCACGTATATAATTGCTGTTTTAATGTACTTATCGTTAATTTCATCGTTTCTGTCATTTGTTGTTCTATTTCTATTATCTTGCACCTAATAATTTTCTTATGTCTAATAATTTTTTTATTGGACGAAATAAAAAAATTCACATTGTGAATTTTACATTCTTTAGTGCTGGTTTTTGTTATATTTCTTTAAACAACGTGTCAGACTTTTTCCTTGCAAGAAGATGTTGTTACTTGCAGATTAGTTTGAGCCTTTAAAGATCCATTTCTAGCTCTTCTGTCACAGATCCAGAATAGACTTTACTCTAGATCTAATTTAGTCCCTCTTCCAATTAGTGTTTTCTATGGTACTATGAATGTGCTGTGTATTCAGTGGGGTCTGGCTAGAGAGAACTCAAAAGATTTCCAGCTGTGTGAGCTCCTTGAATTGTCCATGTCACAGCTTCCCAGTAATTGTTCCTCAGAAGCTGTCCTTGTCTGACCTTGTAAGGTTTCACCCTATGCATGCGCAGATTGGTATCAACCCAGAGACTCAAGTGGGCTCCTATGCATGTTTCTGGAATTCTTTCTTTTTGTAGCTCTCTTTTCTCTGATACTCTGCCCCACACATTTCAGCTGCTTTGATCTCCTTTATTGCTGGTTCTTCAGTTCAGCAAAATTAGGTTTCCCCTCTCTGACCATACTTCGGAATGAAATTCCCTCTGGCATATGTTTTTGAGACATTTTGTCATCACACATAACTAAGTTAACTGTTTTAATAGAAGACAGTATTCAGAACTTGCTTTGTCTTTACTCTTAGATATTTTATTTTATTTTTCATTTGCCTATTTCTTTTAAAGTGGAAAGCTGTGTGGGGTTGAGGGTTGTAGGGGACTGGGAATAGATGATTTAAATTTGGTTAATCACTATCTAGTTAATTTAGGATGTACCATACAAATGCTAATTTGTACTTATAAATTAAGTGGCTTAAAATGAATCATGGATTATTGATTATATTTTGTACATGATGTGCATGGTGAAGATGTAGATACAGATATTCTTTATGGTTGATAACAGAGTGCTGAACAAACATGACTGAGGTTGTCCATTATTCCAAGAAGATAATATTACTTATCTGAATTTGTGGGGAAAGGGTTTATTAGCCAACAACCTAAGGACAAGTTCCAGAGTTTACCAACACTTCTGCAGAGCGCAGTCCGGAGGAGCTGAGCCTCAGAGTTCTTCACACAGGGGAAATCCAGCCCACTGTAGTATCACCACAAAGTGTCTCAGCCACCTTCTTACTACTAAAGAGTAAAACAAGGAAACAAAGCTGCAGATAACATGATGCAATTCTGTCCATGTTATCTTGGTTATAAAACTCAGAGACCAGAGGTTGAAAGAAGCTATGGAATATCTCTCTTATGGGCTATCTGGCAGTCATTAATACCTTGTTTTCAAAAGCATATTTATTAATAATAGAATTAGAAAATGCTTATCCCGTAATTCCAAATTATAAAAAATTAGAATATAAAATTATCAATACAATATATAATCTTACGTGTGTATACACACACAGAGATATACACATACATATACATTTCATATATATATATATACACATTTTTTAAAAAACTGCAAGAAAATTCACCTAAAGGTTAATAAGTATTTTAAAATTTTCCGTGGTTAATATATATTTTCTCTAGTCAGAAAAAAAGTTATTTGTCCAATTTTATAGAACATCATTGAAAGAACGGTATTGCTTAAAAATAAAGATGCTAGTTTCATTTTAAAAACAAAAGACAGGAATGATGAAGTGCATAACTGAATTTTGAATGCTGTCATCTAATCTGTTATCTGGATGACTGAAATTTCATTTATTTATTTTTCTTTTCCTTTTAGATCAGTATCAAGGTCACAGTACAGGACGTGTTCACTGGCATGGAGAAACTTGTTAGTGTGGCTTTCTCTACATTTGTAGCCAAACCTGTCGGAAAAGAAAAGGTAAATTTTCTGTGTGGAGAAGCATCTAGTATGTACCTCAAAAACATAATAATTGCAGCAAAATTACTACAGAAGAGAGACATTTCTTCTCACCATGAGATGTATTTTCCCAAGATCAGTTATTCACCAATATTTATCATAAAAGTTATTCTGTGGTAACATCATAGTATTAGTACCTCGTAGAAAAGTATCTTAAAGAAAAGGAAATGTAGCCAGTTTGTGAAAGAGGAAAATCACTGTGTTTTAAATGATCCGAAGGTCACATCAGTTTCTCAAAAATATTGCTTACTGGTTTAGTTCTTTTCTTTTGTAGTTATATAACACAAAATCGAGTTAAAATTTTTTTTAAAAAGCAGGAGCAATTTAGCAAGCAGCTGCATGTTATGGTCCAATCATTTTTTTTATACCTGATAGAAAAATGTCAAAGTTGCTGAGTTATTGAAGTTTAAAAATAAGCTTTAGGGCATCTGGGGTAAAAACACCCTCACAAGCAACACGTGGGCCTGGTACGTGTGCCCAGCAGGCCTGCCTGGACATGGGCCCGGGCATCTCCCATGTAGGCTGCTTGGCATTTCTTGGCATTCTTTGGGTCCTCTAGGGTCGGGTGCCTGGGGGAAGGGCCCCCATTTAGTCTAAGCATTTTTAAAATGTAATAACTTGATTTAGAATTTAAGTCTTTCATTGCAAGGATTACTCCACATCTCAGTGGCTTCTCCTGCTCCACTTCGAAGCATCGAGGAATACTTATTCTGACAACGTGTTCTTCCTCAGGCTGCCTCCAGCTTTACAGCCAGGACAAAACCATGCTTTCACCATACCCAACAAAGGTGGCAGCAGAGCCGCACCCACCAGCTACTCCTCACAGGGATGGGCTGGGGCTGAGGCAGCCCACCAAGGTACCAGGGTGGCAGCTGTCCCTGCAGAGTTTTGTACCCTAGGGCACTTCACCCACTCTAGGCCCAACATTACATGGGCTGCAAGGCAAATTCATAGTGCCCATGGGTGTTGCTTTAAAAATGCAGCTTTTGGGGCCTTATCTCTGACCTACTGAATTAGAATCATTAGCGCAGAAACTTGGGATTCTATGTTCACCAAAATGTAACACATTGAGAAGATCTGGACAACCATTCTGTTTTTCCTGGAATCTTTCCAAATCTGTAAACGTTTGGGAATGAGAGAGTATGGGGGTGAACACAGAGTTCGTGTATTTGACAGCAAGGACAGAAGGAGGACACCTTGCCATCCCATCCCCGCACATGGAAGAGAACAGGAGGGCCATCACGTTCCCCCTCCAGCCTCAGACTTCTCTCTCTGACTTCAGGGACTTGAGTATAATTGTCACACGTCAGTCCAGTCTCTGCTGAGACTGAAGCACTGGTTTCTGATAGCAGGAAGTCAGATACCTTGCAGTGCTGCCGTTAATTGCTTGGCTCAGATGACCTTAACTGTAAGGCACCTTTCCCAGACTAACTTATTTTCCCATTGGTAACATTCTTGTCATGAAGAGAGCCATGAAAAATCAGTGATTTGGTTTGAACCAGGAGGACTACGTGTATCTCTGTCCAAAGTCAGTTTATTCCATGATGAGACTGGTAATGATTAACTAGACCTAGTTCAGCAGTCGCACAGGCCAGATCATTGAAAGGACTCACAAGGCTCCATAGCACATGCTCATGCAAGCCCTCAACGAGCTCCAGGAGATGGCCTAGCAGGAGAAACAAAGCACAGGGTAATGTCAGAGGGGTTCAAAGCTTTTAGGTGTAGCTAGTTCTCAGGCTCCTTTCCAGTCGCACAAGATGTACTTTGCAGAGTAGGAATCACCAAGATATACACTGGGTATCATGGTTTCAGGAGAACCCAGGCACAACTTTACCAAGTGGTCTTTTATACCCTGCTCTTCACCCATCTAAAACAAGGCTGTGTAAAGAGTCGAACCGGCGCAAGCCATCAGTCTACACATTCTTTAAAAAATTAGACAAGATAGTCCAGAGGAGTTTGAGACTTTAAGCAGCATATTACAAGTCATAAGCCTATTTCATCCTTGTCCTGGCTACGGGTCTGTACTGGACTTTAGGTGTCCTGGAAATAAGCATAAAGCTGCCCCTGTTAAGCTGCAAGGTGGCCCTTACATATAGGGGGTCAGCAAGATGGGCATTTATGGAGGAGCTGGAGCTCTTGGTTCTGTTGCACTGCATTTCCAGGTTTCTGGAGGTCAGTTAAAGCTTTCTTCTGACATATTGATTCTTTCAGTTTGCTGTTTATGTAATGTTTTGACCACATGATGAAATTTCCAAATTGGAAATTGGAAATTCTCTTGGTACAAGATAGAGCTTTCTCCAAAACATCTCTATTCCCGCCCTTTGATATATTAATTTTGCAAAAGATAGAAAACATTCTTTGACAAGAATTTAGTGGAGTCAAAGTCCCTCTTCTCATTCATCAATTTGAACAATTTTTTTTTTGTAGTTCTGTTGAAAAAAATTTAAATCAGGGAAAATAAACAAGGGAAGCTTTTTAAAGCACATATTTTATTGTATGAAGAAATAATTAAGCCTATATTGATTATTTTTAGTTTAAAAAATATTTCAAGAAAAAATTGAGCCAAAATATGTTTAGTGAAAACTCCCATAATTGCTCTATTTACTTGAGTTAGAAAACTATGTAGCGTATCATTTCTCTTTGCAAAATTCATGTTGTGTTTTTATAATTTAACAAGGCAATGAAAGATAAATATTTTTCTTTCTCTAGATTCATTTAAAACCGGTCACACTTCTAACTGAAAAAGATCATATGGAACATAATCTGGCTTCAGAGAGAAGGAAAGTTCGATTACAGCATGAAGATACCTTTAACAATTTAATGAAGGAAAGTAGCAAGTTTTATGGTCAGTCAATCTACTTATAGGAACTTTAATTAATGACTGTGATAAGCCAAAGAGTCCTTTCTTAGAGCACACTGATTTTCACCTTATTAGTACAATTCAGTTCTAGTGATGCTCGATATCTCTTCCAACAAACCCAGTGGCTGGAGCGGGAAGGGACTGGCCATTCGGAAGATGACAGCGGACATCTGAGACCTCTTTAAGTTAGAGATCTCCAAGGGAGGAGGTGGGACATGGGGGGCCAGGCAGTTGTTACAGTAAGTGTGTGCTAAGGAATGATGGGTGAATGAAGGAGCAATGACAGTGCCAGTCACTGACATGGTGCTTCACGGTTCACTGACCGGGTTCTCACCCATGATTTCAGGAGCTGCACACAAGCTCAACAGAGGAGACAGCTTCCCTCTGGGCAGGGAAGAAGCTTGCTAAAGGTCATAGGGGATAGGAATGGAAGCAATAAGGTTCTGCTCCTGTTTCCCTGTGCTTTCCACAATGACACTGGGTTTTGTGAGCAGATGTTCTTAATTCTCTGGCAGTGATTTCCTGGGCTCTTTGAGGCCTCGAAGACAAGGCAGGACCCCTTGTCCCTCCCCTCCCCTCCCCTCCCCTCCCCTCCCCTCCCCTCCCCTCCCCTCCCCTCCCCTCCCCTCCCCTCCCCTCCCCTCCCCTCCCCTCCCCTCCCCTCCCCTCCCCTCCCCTCCCCTCCCCTCCCCTCCCCTCCCCTCTCCTCCCCTCCCCTCCTTTCCCCTCCCCTCCTTTTTTGTCTGACCCCATCTTTGGATGACAGTGAGGCGCTCGCACAGAGGAATCCAAGACCAACGTTGGTTTTATGGCTCTTTTAATAGTTGACAGCTCTTTTAGTGTTACAGCTCTTTCTGGTGTTACAGCTCTTTATTGCCTGCAAGCAAGGAGAGCACCAGCATTAGGCTAATGTCTCCCCAAATGAAGAAAATGAGCAGCCTTATATAGCCAGAACTTCCCACCCAAAACCAACCGAGTTCTCATTCAGGTCCTCTTATGCAAATGAGGGATGCAAGTTTGTTAATTCGGATTGGTTGGTAATGTGACATAGCTCATTGGTCAGTTCTGGAGCCAAATTTGCATCTGGCCCTTAGGGTGACGCAAAACCGCTGTTATCTTTCATTAGCACATGGGTGCAGCAGGCAAGCTAGGTTACGGAAGCCAGAGTTCGTGGTTGAGACTGTCAAGCATAAAACTCCTAACACAATTCCTCTAGCAGAAGGGGACAGGTTTAAAAATCAGAAAAATGCTCGGGGTTGTCTATTTCATTTAAAAAATAAACAAAGAGTTTACAAAAGCCAAGTCAAACGAGTTATGCTGCCAATACATAAAACGGCTCTTATATCTAAACGAAGTCAGGATGGTCACCCATCAAAAGTGGAGAGTTGGGGAGGGGAAGACGGGGGGTGAACCAGTCTGTGCCCCTCGCACTCTCAAAGAAGGTCCAGCTCCCCTTGGCTCTGAGGGAAGGCTCAGGAAGAAGAGGAAGGATGGGAGAGGACAAGCCCGGTCAGAATGAGACGTGGAAGAAGAGGAGGAGAAAGAGCACACACAACGGCCAGAGGAGAGCCCAAGCAGAAGCCAGGGCGGCAGAAGCGTGGAGGCTTCATTCTGCCCACACAGCACCATCCAGGCCTGGGGCAGCCCCACAGGAGACCTTTGGGGTGGAGAAGGTTTCTACTCATTGCTGACCTTTTACAGGGCAATACCCATTGCCAAGTTATTTTTAAGGAATTGAAGACTTCAGCATTAAATTACTATGGTGAGAAGAGTCTCCTTTTATGAAGATGGTCTCTGTACCGAAATATGCTTTAAATGCATTTTGCTCAAGTAATGAATTACCTGAACCGTGAGAACAGCCCTGAGGCACGCTAGACAATCATTAATAAAAGAAAATTTAAAAAGGCAATCAACCCCAAATGCACCTTGCTGTCTACTTACTCCTAAAATATCAGGGAAGAAATAAAATGACAGATAAAATATGAACGGCCAAACCCTTACTACATATGTTTAAACATACATAGATCCCTTAGGAAGTCTTAAGAAGACTCAAGCATTGAACATGGTTATTAATAAGTATGTGCAGTTACCTTGGTCTCACTGACCTTCCTCTCTGCACAATTATGTCTTTGAAAAAGCCTTCTGTCCTTATTAAAATCACACTACCTGAGTTTGTTAGAAGAAAGTAGAAATAAGCCACTACACAACCAGAAGTCTGGTCGGTAATGTCAGAAAACAGTTCTTTGGAAATCTGTGCATATGAATCCAGAGATCCTTACAAGAATTTGTTTCTACCCTCTCCACATCATCCTTCATCTGAATCACATGTCGCGGGGATTATTCTCCACCCTCTTCACCTGAAACTCTCCAGAGCAAGCTGCTGCCACTAGGAAGTGACCCTGTGCTGAGTGTGGTGTGACAGGCTTGGCTGGTGCTGCTGGATGGATTATGAACTCGTATGTGATCATGGAGAGGGTCGTTTACAGTCATATAAGTGGACGGGCCCCTTCCCGCTCAGCAGGGAGGAAGGAAAGGCTACTACACGGACTGCTTAAGGATGTGTAAAATGCCTACCACGTGCCAGGGACATGTGTGGCACTAGAGGGACAAAGATGAAAAACGCAGGATGATTGCTCTTGAGAAACTTGTAGTTTGGTGCTGGAGGCAGACACATTAATAGTTTGAAAATAATAGAGTGAGCAGAGAGGTGTAGGCTCCAAGCACGGCGGGAGCCCAGAGAGGGGGCCCTTGGAGGGTGCAGGGAAGAGCCGCGGGGGCAGGGGCTGTGCGCGAGGAAGGCCCAGTGACGCCACCAGCGAGCGGCGCCCACAGACCCAGCGCGGGAGGGTGACCCGAGCGCGAATTCAGGCGGCAAGGCGGCAGGAGATGGATGAGACGGCACTGTCACCGGGGCTCGCCACGCATGCTAGGAAGTTTGACCTTTCCTCTGTCCTTGATGCAAAGCCCTGAAGGATTGGGGGCAGGGTGGTAGCACGATTAGGTTTGTACTTACTGTGGTCACTCTACGTAGAGGAAGGACACCAGGCAAGAGGTGAGGAGTGGCTGAACCAGGCAGTGACAGTGGGAAGAGAGAAGAGGGGAAGAGTTAAAAGATACACAAGAGGTAGAAGCAACCGAATAAGTCACCGGTCAGACGTGGACAGCTGGGTGAGGAAGACGGAGGAGCGGGCATCACTGGTCACTGGTCGGGGCACTGGTTAGTGGCGGTGGGTGAGCGGGAGTAATGAATACGAGGGGCAGGGGAGGACCGTGCTGGTGAGGTGGATGGTGAGTCTAGCCTCGGGCATATGGAGTCTGACATGCTTGAGGAACATCCAGAAGGAAGAGACCAGGGCTGAAGAGATTAAATCTGAGACCACAGCTTACAGACAGTAGTTCCGACGAAGAAAGTACGTGTAGCCCCGAGGGAGCCCTCACAGCGAGACAAGGCTGGGGGCCGAGAATGCAGCCTGTGGACGAGTCCACAGCGGAGGCCTGGAGGGCCTGGCCAGCGGGGAACGAGTTCCTAACCTAAAATGCTGAATGAACGTAAAGTTGTCCAAGCAGTTTGATGACACAGTACTTCAAGAACATGTAAAGTACAACAATTGAAATGACCACTGGAAGCCTGCACAAAGGATGAGGTCTGTTTACCGTACTGAACCCCAGCTGGCGGTGTGAGCCTGAATTACTCTCTGAACCTGGGAAAACCCTGTTTTTCCATTGGTTGGCAATTACCTGCAAATAGGCATACTTGTGCACCAAAGTCACCTATACTTAGTATATTTCTGCATACCTATCATAGCAGATGCTTGTGCACATACAAAATACCCTAGTACCTACCTGTGCAAGTCCCAGTGTAGGCAGTTTATCCCTTCCTAGGAAGTGAGTGACTTTTTCTTTATATTATCTTGCAGAAAAGAAGGAGCTGCCTTATATTTGAGTTTTTACAATGTCTTTTGTATTTTAAGGCCCTCTCTTTTTATCTTACTATTATTTTAAAATTATTTTTAAATAGAGAGTATATGCACAGGGTGAAAAATTCAAAATGTATAAAAAGGCATACAGTTAAAAAAGAAGCCTTCCTACCTTCTCTGTCTCCCAATAATCCAGTTCCCATCTGTTGGGAAAATAGAATAGTTTGGTCAGGGCCTTCACCTCAGGGGGTCCAGTTGGGTGTGGTTTAGCACATCCATTGTAGGCAAATTGTGTGTGTGTGTGGAGTTAGTGCGCATGTGGGCCAATGTATCTTTTTAGTTTTGTTGCTATTCTTGTGTTCTTTAGACAGAGAGCTCAGAGGGAGGGAGGGAGAGAGAGAGAGGAGAGAAAGAGAAAGAGAGAGAGGTAGAGAGAGGTAGAGAGTAGTTTGAGTGAAGCAGGTGAGCGGGTGTCTGCCTCAGGCATCCACTTGGCACAGCCATGCTTTCCAACCTAGGCTCCCAAGGACCTTTTGGCTGGTTGCCTAGCTCATAAACCTGCGTGAAGGGGTCTGGTGATCCAGCCTGGCATGTGAAGGGTTTGTGACCCAGTCTGTGAACGGGCTTGAGGGGTCTGTGGGCTCCTACCCAGCCCTAGTTTGACAATCGGCCCAGTCAGTGCAGGATTATGGGCAGGTAAAAGAGCCCGACAGCTAGCATGGTCATGGAGCTAGACAATTGGCGCTGTGGGCAGGATTCCAGACATTAGCCGTGGCTCCACACCATCCTCAGAGACAACTACTGTTACACATACACACACAAGCACAAAAGCACATCCTGGTGTCACAATATTCAAACAGTTCTGCACCTTTTTTTTCATTTATGATAGAATTTAGTTTGCATTAATTTATTTTGAATAAAATAAGTACCATTTGGGTAAGAGATATTAGTCTGAAAAAACTCAATCAATTCTTGTTTTGGTTGTTTATAGTATATCTTCTAACAAAATCAATTAAAAAGACAGAGAGAGAAAGAAAAGTTGGAAGGGATTAAGATTTCATATGCCTTTTAAAGATCATTTTCAAAAGCAATCCATTTTTTGTGTGTGTGTGTGACCAGTAAGGGGATCGCAACCCTCAGCACGGTGTGGTCTGCACCACATTCAGCCAGTGAGCACACAGGCCATCCTTAATATAGGATCCGAACCTGCGGCCTTGGCGCTACCAGCGCCGCACTTTCCCGAGTGAGCCACGGGGCTGGCCCAAAAGCAATCCAATTTTGATTATAGCAATACGGTAAACTTGGTGTCCGAAAAAAACTAAAATTTTTAGATATTTATAAACATCTTTGCAAACACATCTTGGCAAGCAGAAAAATAAGAAAAAACCTTTAAGTCTAGAAATGAAGAACGCACAAGAACTGGCATTTGCTCTGGAGGACCCTACAGGTGCCCAAAGACACAGAGCTTGTGTTTAATCGGCCTGAACGGGCTCAGAAGACAAAGCCAGGGGCCTGTTAGGTAGAAGGTTGGATCAGATTACCTTACATGGAGCTGCAACCCACAAAAGATGATACCCTCGGTGAGTCAACTAGGAAAATCCGACCCTTCAGAGAGCTCTAGGAGGGACGCTTTTCTGTCTCAGCCTTAGCCCTAGGTGGAATGGAAAAAAAAATGTTTCCCTTCAAGAATTCAATAATAAATGCATCCTCATGCAGATTCGGTGTTGGAATTCACATAACCTGTTTGGGCTGAAACAGACCAAGTGAACTTCAATGTAAAGTGGTACTGTGTTGTAGCACCCCCAGGTGAGCTACAGCAGCAAATGCAAATCCTTTGTGGAGAAAGTACTTTAAATCCAGCTCTGAAGAATTTCCCCAGATAAGATCCAAGCAATATGAGCTCCTAGTCCAAAACCATAAAAGACAAAAATACGTAAGGCACTAAGATCTAGAAGTGACACCAGAGCTGCAAAGTCTGATATCAAACACAAAGACAGCCCACAAGATGGCAGGTATCGAATTTATTATATAAAGAATGTGAAGTACAAATGTTAATGTTTTAGAAAATAAAAGAGTATCAAAAGTATGATGCAGGAAGAAAAAGATGACAAAGAAGGTTTGAAAAAGAAAACAGAATTTCTAGAGAAAAAGAATACATAATAATTAAAGTTTAAAACCCACTGGATGTGTACAACAAACCCACAGCTAATATACTGAACGGACAAAAATGAAAGGTTTTTCTTCTAAGATCTGGAACAAAACAAGGATGCCCACTTTCCTCACTCTTATTCAGCATAGCACTGGAAGTTCTAGCCAGTACAATAAGGCAAGAGAAGGCAATAAAGGGCATCCAGATTGGAAAGGAGGAAGTCAGACTATCCCTATTTGCAGGTAACATGATCACATGCATAGAAAACCCTAAAGACTCCACCAAAAATTCCTAGGACTAATAAATGAATTCAGTATAGTGGCAGGATACAAAATTAACACACAAAAATCAATAGTCTTCCTATACGGCAATAACAAAATATCTGAAGGAGTCAAGAAAGTAATCCCATTCAAAATATCTACCAAAAAAGAAAAAAATGAAATACCTACAAGTAAATTTAACCAAGGAGGTGAAAGACCTCTACAATGAAAGCTAAAAAAAAATTGGTGAAAGAAACTGAAGAAGACACAAATAAATGGAAAGATAGCCATGTTCATGGGTTGGAAGAATTAATATCATCAGAATGTCTATATTACCCAAATCTACAGATATAACACAGTCCTTATCAAAATACCAATGATATTCTTCAAAGAAACAGAAAAAATGATTTTATAATTTGCATGGAATCACAAAAGACCCCAAATAGCCAAAGCAATCTTAAACAACAAAAAAATTGGAGGCATCACATTTCCTAACTTCAAAATATACTATAAAAATTTAGTAACCAAAACAGCATAGTACTGGCATGAAAACAGACGAATAGACAAATGGAATAGAATAGAGAGCCCATAAATAAGTAGACAACTGATTTTTTACAAAGGTGCCAAGCATATACAGTGGGGAAAGGATAGTCTCTTTAACAAATGGTGCTGGAAAACTGGAAATCCACATGTGGAAGACTTAAACTAGACCTCATCTCACCATATGCAAAAATAAACTCAAAACGGATTAAAGATTTAAATTTAAGATCCAAAATTACGAAACTACTAGAAGAAAATGCTACATGAAATGAGTGTGGGCAGTGCTTTTTTGAACAAGACTTCAAAGACACAGGCAACTAAAGCAAGAATAGAAATATGGGTCTACATCAAACTAAAGAGCTTCTGCACAGTAAAGGACACAATCAACAAAGTGAAGAGACTACCTACAGAATGGGAGAAAGTGTCTGCAAACCGCACATCAGATAAGGGGCTAATATCCAAAACATATGAGGAACTCAACTCAATAGCAAAAACCCAAATAATGCAATTTAAAAACGGGCAAAGGACCTAAACAGATATTTCTCAAAAGAAGACATACAAATGGCCAACAGGCACATGAGAAAATGTTCAATGTCACTCCTCACCAGGGAAATGCACATTAAAACTACAATAAGATATCATTTCACTCCAGTTAGAATAGCTATTATCAAAAATTCAAAGTAACACATGCTGGCAAGGATGTGGAGAAAAGAGAACTCTCTTACGTTGTTGGTGGGAATGTAAGATGGGTACAGCCATTGTGGAAAACAGTATGTATTTCTCAGAGAACTACCCTATGACCCTGTATTGGGTATATATACCCAAAGGAAATGAAATCAATATATCAAAGAGATACCTGCAGTCCCATGTTCATTGCAACACTATTTACAGTAGCCAATAGATGGAATCAACCTAAGTGCCCATCAGTGGATGAATGGATTAAAAACAAAAACAAACAAAAAAAACTGTGGTATATACACACAATGGAATACTATTCAGCTATTTAAAAGAAAAAAAATTGAAAGCCTGTCATTTGCAGCAACATGGACGGAACTGGAGACCATCGTGTTAAGTGAAATAAGCCAGGCACAAAAAGACAACTACTACATGATTTCATTCATATGTGAAATCCAAAAAAGAAAAAGTTAATGGCTACAAAACTATGCTATCTATCCTAAGTGAACCATTGTACAATATATGCATACATGTACAACATACTGTACCCCACAAATATGTACAAGTAAATGTTAAAATAAAAAATATTTTTTAAAAATAAAAAACCTTAAAAAAAAAAACCTCAGTGGGTGATAAACAGCAGATAGGATGGTGAACTGGGAGGCACATCTGAAGGAGTCACCTAGAATGCAGTCAGATAGGCAACAGAATGGGAAATACGTAAGAGAGGCTCGTCGATGTAGAGAATGGAGTGAGAAGTCAAACATGCATTTAATCAAAGTTCCAGAAGGAGAGGATAGAGAATGCGATAGAATCGATATTGGAAGCAAATGACATAAAGAGACATTTCATTAAGTGAGAACAAGAATGTTTAACATACATATGAAAAGATGTTGGACCTCATTAGTAATTGGGGAAATGCAAATTATAACCAACATGATATACTATTTCATACCCACTAAAGTAGAAAAAGTTGAGTGTCTGATAACACTGTTTAAGCAAAAATGGGGAGCGATGGGAACTCTCACAACAGCAGACACAGGTATGGGTCAGTTCAACCATTTTGTCACCTGAAATATTCTATTGTGGGTAAGGACTGTGAATGTGAAGTAAATCAGCAAAGTTAAGTTTACTCATTTATTCATTCACTCAATCATTTATTTAACAAATATTTGTTCAGGAACCATGTTAGGATAAAAAAAAAAAAAAAAAATAGTCCCTGCCCCAAAGAGCTTAGGATCTAGTGGGTCGGATAACAAAAGAGCACACAAGTGAATATCAAACCACAGCCATGAGAGAAAGTCGTGTATGAGAACTCACAATAGTGAACTTAGCTGTGGAGGTTGGGAAGCTTCCCTGAGGAAGTCACGACTGAGATGAGCCGAGACAGAACAGGAAGGAAGTGGAGGAGGCTGGAGGCCAGGGGGGTGCTAGGGACAGAGGAGACATGTGCTAAGAAAGTGATGTTGAAGACAACACTTTCTTGGAGAAAGTGAAAAAAGACCAGTGTGGCTGGAGCACGGGGACAGAGAGTGAGAGAGAATGTGATGGGTGGATTAGTGGCAATCAGACTAGCAGGGATAGAAGAAGGAGGCAGAAGGACTTGCAGGCCACGGGAAGGATTTGGGTTTTATACTTGAACAATGGGAAACTGCTGACATGTTTTAAGCCAGGGACTGAAATGATCAATGCATGGAATAAAGGTAAAAAAATAAAAGAAAAAGAGCATTGATTAATTATGTCTAAAAATTCCATTAGGAAGTTTCTGTAACCATGCTTCTTGGTTACCTAATGTGACTGTGCCAAGAATGGCCCCATTCCCTGTTCCCAGCGATAACTGGGCATGTCTGTGCTCTCACACTGCAAGCTCAGCTCTTCCTCTGACAGTGTAGCCAGCATGCTCCCCTGATTTGTAAATCCTCCCCCACCTCCCCAACAATAGCATGTGAGATTTAAGCCCAGCTAGTGATTCATTGGTGATGCGGCAAGCGTAATTGAATGCATTTACTGCTTTGCAGCCAGAGTAAATGATTTCTCCATTGTTGAGAGTAAAAACCAATTTGTCAGTAAATGAAGCAGATATGATTCAAAAGAAGCAGAAGGACATTGAGAAGTACAACATATTGTGTCTTTTCTGCTTGTGACTGCATTCATTACAAGACAGTCTCCACAGGAGGCCACACTCCCATTCAAAAGTTTATAATGTTCCAGATTCTCAGTGTCTGTGGTCCTTCGAAGCTCATTCTTTTATTTTTAACAACTTTATTGTGGTATAATTGACATATGATAAGTTGCCTATATTTAAAACACACAATTTGATAAGTTTTGATGTTAAGTGTACACCTGTGAAACCATCACCACAATCAAAATAATGATATATCCATCACCCCCAAAATTTCTTCCCCTCCCTGCCCTGACCTGTCCTGACCTGCCCTTCCCCAACCCCAAACAACTCAAGCTTAAATGTAACCATTCAATCAAAATTTGGGTGGACCTTTTGGGTAGAATGGAATCCAAAGCCCTGTCTGACCAGTTATCTTAACCGAATCCACTGTAAATATCCACCATTCAGATGAGAGTCACTCTGTAGAACCTGTTTTCAGAAATTTTAGGATTTGGGGCACACTTTAATTTTTAATTTTCAATTTTTTAATTTTTCTAAAAATCCTGGAATTGAATGTACTGCTGGGAAGGAAAAGCCCCAGGTCCCATGGCTGACTCCGCCACCGATAATGTTTGCCTCCCCCTTTCAGATCCCATATGTGATGAAGAGGAAGGAACGGTCTCCACGGAGGGCACCTCTGTTCAGAGCATTGAGCTTGTTCTCCCACCCCATGCAAACCATCATGGAAATACATTCGGTGGCCAGATTATGGCTTGGATGGAGACAGTGGCTACTATTTCTGCAAGGTTCTTGGTTTTGATCTCCGTCTTGTGGTTTGGGGACCAGTGAGGAGAAAATCGAAAGGGTCTGAGATCCAGTTATTGAGCTAGTCAAGAAGTCATTTTGATAAAATGAGAAAACCATAAATCATTTACTTCCTTACCTTAAGATTAATCTGTCCTTTTGTTTGAAGGTGAATGTTTAAGTTCCTGGTTCAAAAATAAAAATGAAATGACAGTTTTAATCCTTTATCATGCATTATAAACACTGGTCATTTGACACTGCAACTCATTGTAATGATAGTTTATGACTAAGTAAATGCAAAATGAAAATAGAAGACAGCCTTTACACTTAAAAATAGTCTGGTTACAAACCTTTTTAAAGACAATTTGCACCCTGAAAGGTACGATTTTGAGGGTGCTGGTTAAAATCATTATGGCCAATGAATTAACTGAAAAGTAAGAAAAGAATACTTGGGAGAGTACTTTTAAAATATTCCTCAGCTTCAAAAGTTTATTTTATTCTTAATGGAATTACGTAGGTGATAGAGCAGCTTTAAGGGACACTGTGTACTCTGAAAATGCATTTGAACAGCGGCTGCCCTTCTGACAATTTTGGTAACCAGTGAAAATTGTTAAGGTTCTATTTTCCCAAAATTAATAGAATTTCATTATTAATATGTCTATAGTTACAACTATAGTTAGAAACATGTAGTCACCTTTTCTATAAATTATGCACAAATAAGAGAGTTTGTTTTTAAGATGAGTATCTTCTTAATGACAATAAAGCATTTGAACATGTTTTATTGTGAAAAGCTTACAATATGATTAACTGTGGTGGAGTTCATTCATGTAGTGTTGGCACAATTCTTTGGAGTAATTGAATGACTACAGTGGGAATCTAAAATACAGAAAATTATGAAAGTAACTTTCTGAAATTAAATATCCTTTATAACTATTTCAAAATTCCATCAACACAAAAATTATAAAATTTATATCCTGTAGCCTTTCAGCCTTTGTGTGGCAATCCATGTATCCCGGCTGAATACCTGTCTGTTGCATCCACTCAATGAATCAACAGTTCATGAAAGTATTTTGGAGAATGATGGCTTTCTTCTGTCTCCTTCCCTTTGTTTCCTCAGCCGCTTGTGCCGGGCTCACCCCTTTCTGAAGTCTGTGGATATGTTTAAGTTCCGGGGACCCTCTACAGTTGGAGACCGTCTTGTCTTCAATGCCATTGTCAACAATACATTTCAGACCTGGTAAAGGGTGCTCTTAGACTGCGATAAACCAATTCAGACTTGCATACATATAATTTTTAATTTTTATTTCAATCTGGAAATGAGTGCAGGGACTACTTTAAAAGAACCAAGTTCCTTCTATTTTTTTTTTTTTTTTTTTTTTTACTTAATCTTCAAAATCCACGAATACACATTTGAACCCTCTCTTCTGCTTGGGGCATCTTCACACTGAATAAGTTGTGATGGGTTGGTTTTTGTCTTTTGAGGGTGGTGGTATATCCCAGTTGGCCTGGGATGGTCCTGGTTTATACCTGTCCTCCTGGCATAATTATTAACTCTTCCTTTCACTCTCCAGGGACTATATGGTCAATCAACTCATAATGGATCTGTTATTTACCACCATGAAGTCCAAACCACTGCCCAGTTATTTTCATTATTCTTGGTACACAATGAAAAGATTTAGTGTTTTTTTCTTTTTAAGTACAGAAAGGAATATCTATGTTTTCTATCTAATTTCAGTGTTTGATTCTTCTTCATTACAGAACTGTCATTTTTAGAGAAGACAACGTGACTTTGGCACAATTTAACGCCCTCTCTCTCCCTTAGCAGAATATGTTTATGAATGTGAATAAAGCCTAAGTGGCCTCTTTCCCACTCGACAGTGGGAAAATGCTCTCAGGGGCTTGTACAAACTCTTCCACTGACCTGAAAATGGATTTTAATAGTTGCACAGAAAGAAGAATAACCAGGGTGCTGGTCCCCCTGTTGCTCGGCGGGGTGGGCTGCGGTGGCAGCGGGCCTGACGCGCCTGCTTCTCTCTGTCCCCCCCATGGCCCTCGCAGTGTGGAAGTTGGGGTGCGCGTGGAGGCCTTTGACTGTCGGGAGTGGTCTGAGGGCCGTGGCCGTCACATCAACAGTGCTTTTCTCATTTATAACGCTGTCGATGACAGAGAAGAGCTCATCACGTTTCCCAGAATCAAACCCGTTTCACAGGTCAGTTGTGATCACGTGAAGTTCGATAATCAGACCCAGGGTCTCCTCCCGCAGCCACATCCTCTAGGGGCGTTTTCCTTTGGTTGTCTCTGTTTTCTGCATCACATCGTCAAATGGGCTTCTTCTTTTCTTTCCCCAAATCACTCTGATCATTTGCTGTAATGAAGGAGGCACTGAAGACCTCACCTCTCCTGGGCCACATGCTGCTGTGGGTGGCGTGTCACCTTCCGTGTCCACTTTCTGAATGTCTTCTCTCCCTTCCTTACATCCATTTCTGAGTGTTGTGCCACATTCATTGGACTGTGTCTTACCCTCCTCCTGGAATTGCATTATTTTCTAAAACTCTGTAGTGAGATGTATGTATAATTCTGATAACAGAAATGATAATAATCTCCACTTCAAAAAAAAGGACGAAAACCGCTGTAAAGGTTGCACTTTTATCCATGCAACTCTCCTTTGTGGATTCAACACGGAGGCTCAGACTTGATGAGAATAGTTTACACAGACACACCACTTCCCAGTAGCCCTTTTGACTGACTCAGGAGAAGGATACTTAAGGATTGTAGCACTAAGTTATTGGAAACTTATTGATTTTACTTTGTTTTTTATTAAAGGATGATTTTAGGCGCTATCGGGGAGCTATTGCACGCAAGAGAATTCGCCTGGGCAGGTAAAGGACATAAAGTGTAAGAGTTTTATGGAGTCTTCTCTTATCTGACAAATTATATGGCAAAGAGCTCCTTTCTGGGTCTCTATTCCACATAATATAAAAAGAGAGGGTCTGACATTTTCTGACTGTGAAGGCTGACTACTGACTTGTGGAGATTGTTCTTGCTGATTGTTCCACCAGTAAAAGCAACTTTTTAAAACTGCTGGTTTCAGTTCAAGAAAGTGTCATGGTTACTGTTGTGTTCTAAATGCAGGGAAGATAATTGTTATTTAATTTTTTTTTCCAGAAAATATGTTATTTCCCACAAAGAAGAAGTTCCACTTTGCATACACTGGGATATAAGCAAACAGGTAACAGTGTTATGATTTGGAGCTCTTCATGTGAAAGTCACATCATTACAAAAACAGGAATCCTCTCCTGTAACTGATCCAGGTTGTGCCTACACAGTTGAGATGAAAAGGTGAATTACATCAACAGGTCATTTCAAAATGGAACAAAATCAAGCTATCAGTAACTGGTTACCAACCAGTTGCTTCACTGTCTCATTTGACTTCTATTACAGTTCCCAAGCCACAAGCTCAGGATGTCGGATGCCCATAGATGGTACATGGAGATATTGCAGCTTACCGTGATTTGTGCTAACAGATGTGCCCACCAGCCTGCATTTTTATAAAGCAATAACAAAGTAGCAGTCATTTGACTATTTTTGACCATAAAATGTAAAGGGAAATCCAAGTTTACTTATTACACATAGATTATAAGTCGTACTGAATGGTAGTCTATCTTTGCTAAGGGATCAATTAAAATGATACTCAGTTGCTAAGCATACTTAAGTTGTTAAGCATACTTAAGTATACCTTGTCTAAGTTCTAAAATACAAGTTTGAGAAAGAAATTACATGTTAGTTGTAGCTTAGTTCTAACCTCAACATTATCACTTTGGCTCAACATACACCTCCCCTAACAGTGGCCATTTTCTAAGCAGAAAACATTTGAACACATATCTATGCATTGAACATACAGCTTTTAACTTATTTGTATTTTAGGCATCCTTGATTAATGGCAACTTGGAGGCTCTGAAAAAGCTGGCAGACAAAAGGGGTTGGGAGGTTACCAGTGCTGTGGAGAAGGTAGGAGGCATCCAGGTACTTGTACAACCCATTGATAGGTGGTGTGGCGGTGATGGTGGTTTGGCTGTTTCTAATGCTGCAGAAGGTAAATTTTGAGAAGGTGAAAAAAATCTTCTTGGGAAACTGTTTCTAAGAGTCAAGCATCTTTCCAGCCCTGTCTCTATGCACTGGTTGAATCCCACTTGATCATGGTGTGTCATCTTTTTAGGTGCTATTGTATTCTGTTTGCTAATATTTTGTTGAAGATTTTGTGTCTATGTCTATCAAGAATATTGACCTGTAGTTTTCTTTTTTTGTTGAGCCTTTGAATGATTTTGGTATCAGGATGATGCTGGCCTCATAGGATGAGTTTGGGAGAATGGCCTCTGTTTCAATTGTTTGGAATAGTTTGAAAAGGATTGGTATTAATTCTTCTTTAAAGGTTTGGCAGAATTCAGCAGTAAAGCCATCTGGTCCTGGGCTTTTCTTTGTTGGGAGACTGCTGATTACTGCTTTAATCTTGTTGCTTGTTATTGGTCTGTTCAGGTTCTCTGTTTCTTCTTGGGTTAGTCTTAGTAGTTTGTATGTGTCCAGAAATATATCCATTTCCTCCAGATTTTTGAATTTGTTGGCATATAGTTGATCATAATATTCTGTAATGATTATTTGTATTTCTGTGGTATTGGTTGTAATGTCTCCCTTTTCATTTCTGATTTTGTTATTTGGGTCTTCTCTCTTCTTTTTTAGATAGTCTAGTTAATGGTTTGTCTATTTATCTTATTTTCTCAAAAAATCAAGTTTTTGTTTTGTTGATATTTTGTATCTTTTTTTGGTCTCTATTTCATTTAGTTCTGCTCTTATATCAGTTATTTCTTTCAGTCCACTAGTTTTGGGATTGGATTGTTTTTGTTTTTCTAGTTCTTTGAGCTGTAACATTAGGTTGTTTACGTGAAGTCTTTTGATGTGAGCATTTATTGCAATAAACTTCCCTTTTAGTACTGCTTTTGCAGTGTCCCCTAGGTTTTGGTAAGTTGTACTTGTATTTTCATTTGTTTCAAGGAATTCTTTGACTTCTTGCTTCATCTCTTCTTTGACCCATTGATCATTCAGGAGTCCGTTGTTTAATTTCCATGTATTTGTATAGTTTCCAAGGTTTTGTTTGTTGTTGATTTCTAGTTTTATTCCATTGTGGTATGAAAATACACTTGATATGATTTCAGTCTTTTTAAATTTGTTGAGACTTTACTTGTGGCCTAACATGTAGTCTGTCCTGGAGAATGATCCATGCACTATTGAGAAGAATATATGTTCTGCAGTTGTTGGATGAAATGTTCTGTAAATGTCCATCAAGTCCATTGGTCTAAAGTGCTCTTTAAATTCCCAATATTTCTCTGCTAATTTTTTTGTCTAGATGATCTGTCCAATGCTGAGAGAGAGCAAGACGTGTTAAAGTCCCCAACTATTTTGTTGAGGGACTTTAGATCCAATAGCAATTGCTTTATATATCTGGGTGTTCTGGTGTTGGGTGCATAGACATTTATGATTATTATATCTTCTTGCTGCATTGCTTCTTTTGTCATCATACAATGTCCTTCTTTTTCTTTTTATAGTTCTTGGTTTGAAGTCTATTTTTTCTGATATGAGTATGGCAAGTAGTGCTTGTTTTTGATTTCCATTTGCTTGGAATATCCATTTCCATCCCTTCACTATTAGTCTCTGTGTGTCTTTATTGAAGTGAGTTTCTTGCAGGCAGCATAGAGTTGGGTCTAGGTTTCTAATCTACTCATCTAGACTACATATTTTTAGTGGGGAATTCAATCCATTTATATTCAGGGTCATTTTTGAAAGGTTTTGCCCTGTTCTTGCCATTGTATTAAATATTTTATGGTTGTTTTATATTTCTTTTGTTCCTTTCTTTCCCTTTTATTGTTTGTCTTTGCTGTCCGGTGTTTTTATTTTTGTTTTTGTAGTGATAAGATACATTTTCTTTTTTTTTTCTCATTTGCATATCTGTTCTACTAGCAGTTTTTATTCTTTCTCATATATTTATGGTGATATATATTGCTCTTTTGATTCCAGATGTAGTGATCCCTCAAGGATTTGTTGAAAGGTTGATCTCATGGTGCTGTATTACTGCAGTTTTTGTTTGTCTGGGAAAGATACTATTTCTCCTTCATTTCTGAAGGAAAGCTTTGCTGAATATAGTGTTCTTGGTTGGCAGTTTTTTTACCTTTAGCACTTAGAATATATCATTCCCACTCTCTCCTGGCCTGTAGGGCTTCTACTGAGTAGTTTGATGTTAGTCTGATTAGGATACCCTTATAAGTGACTTGACACTTTTCTCTTGCTATTTTTAGAATTGTTTCTTTGTCTTTGACAATTAGACTATAATGTGTCTCAGGGAGATTCTTTTTGTGTTGAAACTCTTTGGGGATCTTTGAGTTTCTTGGATCTGGGAGACCATATCTCTCCCAATACTTGGAAAGTTTTTGCTATTATTTCATTGAATATGCTTTCAATGCCTTTTCCTTTCTCTTCCCCTTCCAGTACACCCATAATACAAATGTTTGTATACTTAAGGTTGACAGACAGATCTCTTAGGCTTTCTTCATTTTTTAAAGTTCTTTTTTTTTTTGGTCCAGCTGTGTTAATTCAAAAGGCTTGTCTTCTAGTTCAGAAGTTCTTTCTTCCACTTGTTCTAGCCTGCTGCTTATGTTCTCAGTTGTATTTTTTATTTGGTTGGATGAATTCTTCAGTTCCAGGATTTCTGCTTGGCTCTTTTTTATTGTTTCTATCTCTTTGTTGACTTTCTCATACATGTCCTGGATTTTTTTTTTCTTCATTGTGATCTCTATCTATTTTTTCATCCATCACATTGAGTTTCCTTAAGATTGCCATTTGGGATTCCTCTTCAGGAGATTCACTGGTTTCCTGTTGTTTGGGATCTAGTATTGGAGAATTTTAGTCTTTTTGTGGGGGAGACATGTTTCCTTGTTTTTTCATGCTTCTCCTATCTCTTCATTGATGTCTGGGCATCTGGTGGGTTAGTCACTTCTTTTAATTTCTGGATTGATTTTTGAGGATAGAGACTCTTCCCTGTGGAAGTGCTCTATATTGATAGTTGGGCTGGATGTTGTAGGTTTGGTTCTGAGTGAGTGCAGGAGTAAGTGCTGGCTTGCTCCCTGCACCTTCTGCTATGGTCTGCATGGGCTGCTGTGTCAGGCAGGACTCTGGGCTCCCAGGGAAGGTAGGTGTGGATCTCGGCGGCTTGCACACCCCTCGCACGCTCTCTGCTGATGCTGATGGGCTCACCACGTCAGGCAGACGTGGTGAGCTCCCAGGGAAGGAGGATGTGGATCCAAGCAACCAGCACAAAGCTTTTTAGTTGAATAATTTTTACAACATAACTGTCTGTTAAGAATCATATATATTTCAGGTTGCAAAATTGATATTTATTTTCTATATAAATAATTAAATGGTAAAGTCTAGCACTTCTGCTATTTGTAATGAAATTGGACAGTCTGTATGGTTTTAACTCATATTTTATTTTCCATGTATAATAATATGAGTAACTATAGTAGTAATACAAGGAGTACAATGTGTATTTTGGAAACACCACACATGTATATGAAATGGCTGAAGAATAATTACAAGATAGTCTATAAACAAGTGAGAGATTGTAGTGTTTAACCAGGGAAGGTCAGTTCTTAGGCAATTCAATGTAAGGGGAGACAGTTACTTAGAGAGAACTTCAAAGAAGGGGTGATTCTTATCTCCTTGAAGATAGTGTAAGCAGTAGATTACTGGAGGGGAAAAGAGTGCTTTCTAAGGCAGTGAGTAGCGTCAGCCAAGTCCTCCTGGTGTAAATTAGCATAAGGAGGAGACTGGCCTGAGGGAGTAGCTTTGTATTTAAGGAGTTGCTGAGAATGTGCTGGGAAATTATGGTGAAAGCCAGAATGACATGGACCACCTGAAAACCTTTACACAGGAAAGAACCCATGCAAGAAACAGACCAAGGGAGAGCTGTTCTCACTGACGCTGGGGCAGAGGCTGGGTCCAGAGCACTGCCTGTCCAACTCCTGCTCTCTTAACCCCGGTGATAATCCCCAGATACCTCTAAGGAAAATTAGGGCTCTCTCTAGGCTTCTGTAAAAACTAGTTTTGCCTTCCTTCCCACAATGTTTGTCAACAGACAGTCCAAAAATTCTAAAATGCTTAATTATTTCCTCTTGTACTATTTGTATAAGACATTCAAACATAAATCCAAACAGAATCTTATTAGAATGAAAAAACAGTCTCACTAATAAAATGTTAGCAAGCTCCAGCAGATTTTGAGCCTACTTATTTTAATCTGCGTTTCATAGGATAACATTCTCCAAACACCAAATGATAAAGAAAAGGTTTGAGTTGGTTACAAATGGAATTTAACATCTATTCTCCCGAGTATGAATGGGAATTCATTTTCTTGGAGAATTGTTCCTGGACATTTTTTTCACTCAGCAAAAGCTGGCTTTTCTCAGTAGGATTTAAAGAGCCAGGATCCACCACAGCCTTTCCTTGTCCACTTTGTGTGCATGTGTCAACGATTTGGACAGCAGGGCAATGAGAAGGACTTGCTGCTACCTTCTCCTTCTGGGGAAGGGTCAAAATCACCCCACACTGTAGCTGGCATTGGATATGTATAGGGAGCTCTGTGAGGGCAGAATAGAATGCTGACTACTTAGCTTGGTGTTTGCTTTGGCTCCAGGATAGGAAGCAGCAGTGTGTATCTGCAACCTGGGGAGCAGCTCCCTGGAAAGGTTCTGTGTTAGTTTCCCGTGGCTGCCATTGCAGAGTACCACAAACTGGATAGCTTAAGCAGCAGGAATCTATTGTCTTACCATTCTGAAAGCTGCGTAGTCTGAGACCAAGGTATCAGCAGGTTGGTTCCTTCTAAGGGAGTGAGGGAGAATCTGTGCCGTTCCTCTCCCCTAGCTTCTGGTGATTTGCTGGCAATCTTGGGTCTTCCTTGACTTGTAGACACATCATCCAATCTCTGCCTGCATCTTCACTTGGTGTTCTCTCTGTGTGAATATCTCTGTCCAATTTCCCCTTTTTATAAGGATCAGTCATGTTAGATTAGGGGCCCATCATACTACAGTAAGACCTCATCTTAAATAATTACAAATTCCAAATAAGGTCACATTCTGAGGTACTGGAGGTTAGGACCCCAGGATATGAATTTGGGGGGAGGGGACACAATTCAACTATTAGCAACTATTAGCCCACTATTACATCCCACTCTGCCCTGGTTCCACCAGGGTACAGCATGGCTGCCCCAAGGCCAGATATGATTGAGGCCGTGGACTTCACTCTGGCCACCTGCCCTCAGCTCCTCTGAAATTGAAGAGCCTCAGCAGCCTGGCCTAGAGCTACTGGCTACCAGCTTTGATAAGGTGTCACCAGTGAGCCTCTGTCTAGTCCCTCTGTGCTGGGGGCAAAGTTAGCATTCTCCCTTTGAGCCTCAGCAACCAACTGGAGCCTCATCCATGGTTTTCTTTGTGTTTGATTAGTGCCTAAGTCATGTCTCCCTCTGCAGGCTGGATTTAAAGACAGGCTCAGCACCAAGGTCAATTGGAGAGGTAAAATGGCATAAACATAGGCATTTCCTTTCAAAACTGCTTTTAGTTGATTTCTCATTTCTTCATTCTCTGTTGATGATATTTATGTTTAACTAAAGGTTTCTCCTTCACAGCCTGATTTTTCCATCTGCTTGGTTCCTGCAGTGAAGTCCTAACCCCATGTTTGTTTGTCTTCTCACAGCTTGTTGCCATGGAAATGATTATAAGATGGCAAATTTCAACACTAACTTCAAAGCACCCTGAAAGAGATGGAGAAAATGGGCAAAATAGACATGTGCTCTTAGCTGAAACACACATATCTAGTTATTGTCAAAAACACAGTAGAAGAAAAACTCAGAGTAACAAGGGCTGCATTAACATTGAAGTGCATGTCAAATGGCTTCCTAAAACAGGCTTCCTCTTATCTAAGGGATAATGTGCATTAGAAACCCAGGAACTGGCCTCCAAGAAGAATAAACCCTTGTGATTCAGAAATGAAAGAACACTCTGCGCCAAAGCAATATGGTCCTTCTGGGCCCTGTTGAGAGGTTGAGTTGGTTCTAGAAGTGATTGGCTTGCTTCCTGGGTCTCCTTGGGCCACTTGAAGACACACCTGACATCCTGGGAAAGTGTCCTAAGCTATAGCCTTGACTCCACAGTCCTTGGGGGAATGAGGTGCTGGCCTGCCTAGCAGTCTGGTGATACTTTTGTTTTTCCTGGGTAGAGGCAGGAAAACATTACAAAGAGATAAAGAGAGAAATGCCTACGTTCTATATCTTTCATGAGAAAAACTTGCACAATGATTAAATAACCCACTCTCATTGCCTATTGTTTGAGAACACAGGACTATAACATCCTGGCCAGACCCCTAGACATCCAAGTATTGGGGGTAAAATTGCCATTGTTTGTCTTCATTTTTATCCAGATAACAGGATGCCTTAGCTAGTGCAATCAGTTTGTGACAACATATATATGTGTGTGCTTTTTAAAGTAAAATCTTCAATTTTTCTTTTGTGATTTAATTTTTCTTGTTATTATCTTTTAGATAAAAATATATACCCTGGAAGAACATGATGTTTTATCTATTTGGGTTGAAAAGCACGTGGAAAGCCCAGCACACTTGGCTTATCATCTCTTGTCTGACTTTACAAAGCGACCTTTGTGGGACCCCCATTTCGTGTAAGAACAAATTTTTAAAAAGGCTTTTAATCAACCCTGACATCATGTAAAAGATGATCTCCACATTGCAGTCCATCTCCATTGCCTGACGTATGAGCCATTGTTTTATTAAGACAGTATTTTTTTAGGTTTTCTCTGGATAGAATACTGCATCAGGTGGTACTGAGAGACATAAAATAAAAATTATTATACTCATGGGCTTATCATCTATATTGAGTTGACATGCTTTCCCCACATCTGTTGTAATCCTCTCAATAACTTCTAGGTTGATTTTTTTCCCTTTAAGCAGGAGAGAGGTTCTGAGACTTGCCAAGACTGCACAGGCAGTAAAGGAACAGAACCCCAGTTGCAACCCAGGTCTGTCAGGCTCTGAATCCCACACACTCATGCTTTAATACACAGCCTCATTGCTCTTGAGGAAGTGGTTGTCTGGTTGTCCTTCCTACTCTTGATATTTCTTTGGCAGTTCTCTCTTTTGCTGTGAAGTGATGCTCACTGGTGAGGATCTGGAGAGCCGGCTGTGTGGGTCCTGAGGTGGAAGGCTTTCCTTGCTGCCCTCCCTGTCTGCTCATGCCCTGCCTTTAGACTCCTGACACCTCCTGTCTCCTGCATTCCTAGTACAGTCTCCTCCACACTCCCTCCTGTCCTGGGACACAAAGCTGTGCACCTCGTTACCTGCTCTGGCAGTGGCTGAGGCCCTCAAGCCAGCCCCCTCCTCTCCAGCACCTTCAGGGCCTCACAGACACCTTGTTGAAAGGGAAGGGTGGTGTGATGGGCTTCCTGTTGTATAAGTGTAACGCTTTACTTCCTAATCTTGACAAGGTAGAGGTTCATGTTTAACATTTCTAAAACTCACTGTGATGAATACCATGTAATAGACCATACCACTAAAGCAAAACATCTATGGGGTCATGTGTTACATTTGCTTGGATGCCAGAATGATACACCCTGGTTAATGCTTTCATAATACAACATTCCAAGAGAAGAGGAAACACTTTTCAATTTTCTTGCATCAATATTTGTAGATACTCTATAAATACAAAGCGTTCAGGAAAAACAATGCCTAAATTTGGTGTTAATTCTTTTAAAATGTTTCTCCCACTATTCTCTATGTCACTTGACATTCCAACCAAATTGAACTTGAGTGAATGGAGGAATGAATGAATTCCAATTCAATTAACACAGTACCTACGATGATTCAGGTACCGTGCCAGCTGTTTTCATTTAATCCTCACAATAACCCTGTAGGTATTATTACCTACCTTTTACAGATGAAATAATACAATGACTGTCCTAACATAACATGGCTAGCAAGTGGCAATCTGGGAGACAAAAACAAGTTGTTTGACTCCAAACTTAATTCTCTTTCCAATGTACCACACTCCTCTACCTAATAGTCCTCTTTGAACTGTCCATATAACTTGCGGGTCGTCAAATTGTTTTTACTTGATCCTAGACAAAAATAATTTTGCAGAAAACAGCTCAATGCCTTTCTCTGACTTATTGAGGGTGGTGAACTTGAGTCAGTTGGCCAATGTTTTCTCCATCACATGCAGAGTTATTTCTTCTGACCAAACGGCTCACTCTAAAGGCAGACTTCAAGCAATGATGCTGGCTCTGGAGGGATGGGTGTGCAAGCTGAAGAGGTACATGTGGACACCAGAGATGAGATTGTGCAAGCAAATAAGAGAAGTGAATGCCTTATGCTGGCAGGTGGGAACGCGAGCCCTTTTCTCTGTTCTATTTACATAGGTCCTGTGAAGTCATAGACTGCGTGAGTGAAGATGATCAGATATATTACATCACCTGTCCTATAGTGAACAGCGACAGACCCAAGGACGTGGTAGCCCTTGTATCACGAAGAAAGTCTCTCAAAGACAAGTGAGTATATGTAGTGCAAGTGTTATATTTTATAGTATAGAATAGAAACAAAAGGTTGATATGAAAATAAGAAAGTCAATGTAGGCATTTCTGATCTTGAATGATATTTATTTAAATTTTTTCTAGATGGATCTTTAGCTATCGTTTAAAAAATTAACAATCATTTATGTGGGTACTTCAGAAAGTTCATAGAAAAATAGCATTGAAAGATAATCTGAATCTTTCCTTGACCTTTTTGAAGTGCCCTCGTATTAAGTGCCAGCTGTGTGCAAAGCACCCTGCAAGGATCCTGAAGCAGTTCTCTTTTCTATTGCTCTGTGTAGATGTGAAACCCATCCTTAGTACACCTTTGAAACATTCCATTGTCAGTAAAAATGCAGTGAAGGCCAAATAAACCATCAGGAATTGGTTTCGAATTCACCAAGGCTGAATGTGTGCTAGACGTCCAACATGGCTGGCTGTCGGGAGGGGCTGCTCCTTAGAGTCTCCACACATGGCTTTTCCATGTTCATTGGACTGCTCAGAGCACGGCACCTAGGTTCTAAGGGGAAATGTATAATTCCACACGTGTATGAGTATTAACATACATAACTATGGTCTGAAGGAAGACTTTTATGTTATGCCTATGAGCAGTCCAATGTATGTGTGAATTATGTGTATGTTAACACTCATACATTCCACACATGTGTGAGTATTAACATACAAATAACTACACACATGTATGAGTATTAACATCCATAGAGGTTCAGTGTAGTATCATTTATTATGTCAAAAGATATTAGAAATAAACTGAAGGTCCTTCTTTTAGATTATAAAAGAGCCATACTACAGAGTACTGTGCCATCACTAAAAAGGATAAAGTAACTATAGAGGTACTGATACAAAATCACCTCCAAAGATTTATTGTTAGGTGAAAAATGAAATTGTAGACCAAACAAGGGTGCTTCAAAAAGTGGAAAATGAAATTGAAAGAAAATATGAATCTTCTCATGAAATTTTTGAAGTGCCCTCATATTTGTAAAATGATCATACTTATGTCAAAGTCCATATGTGTGCATTTGCTTATATAAATATTATTATATTTATAAAAAGGTATAGAGGGCCACACAACAAGATATTAAGAATGGTCACCTCTAGGGTGGGGAATAGGAGTGGAGCTAGAGTGGTCTGAAGGAAGACTTTATGTTATAGCCTATGAGGTTCTCTGTTGTTTGAAGATTCTTTAAAACAGTGGGCATTTTTTTTTTAATTAAAAAGGAAAGACGTCTGAAATTACAACTCTTTAGGGCACAATAAAACTTCAGTTTGGAAGTTAACTCCAGCTTTGTGGAGTTATGCAAAGTATATGTAATTCTTAGACAGACAATACCTGTGGCCCTTATTATTCTTTCTTAGCTTGAAAGTAGCCATAGAGAATATTTCTGATGCAGACTAATCATCCTGAAGATCTGGATCTTCATAGTTTCACTTCTACCTAAAAAAATAAATTGCATTAGCTATAGGAATTAATTTTCTAACAACTGTTCTTCATTTCTCTTTTTACCTTTAAGTAACGCTTATATGGTGGCCGTGAAGTCGGTCATTCTGCCATCAGTCCCACCGTCTCCACAGTACATCAGAAGTGAAATCATATGTGCTGGGTTTCTCATCCATGCTACTGACAGCAGTTCATGCACCGTAAGTTTGATGAAACATCTGCCGATTAATTTGCTCCTACAGATATAAAAAAGTCTCTTAATATGCACAGATTTCATAATTAATTATAATTCATAAATTACATTCACACTAGGGGAATCCTAAGGTCATCCTTTCAGATCCATTCCAGAAGGTCCCCAGAAGATTAGGGTCATAGCCTCCTCTATACCATCAAGAGTCAGATCCCTGCTTGAAAAAGCTCCACGTTGATAAGAAATTAAAATATTGCATTTTCTTTTTGAAACAGGTATCTTACTTTAACCAAATTTCTGCTAGCATCCTTCCTTTCTTTGCCGGAAATCTTGGTGGCTGGTCAAAATCCATTGAAGAAACAGCAGCCTCTTGTATACGATTCATAGAGAATGCTACTGATGATGGGTTTATAAGCACATTTTAAATGGTCAGCTTTCAATTACCTGTCATTTAATTTCCCACCTTTAATTTCAAGCACTCTTAGCCCTGACACTTGGCAAGCTTTTGGGTCACATGATAATTTAATATCAGCCTAAGCAAAATGCAGTTAAGAGGCTAAAACCAAAATGCATCTCAAGTCAAATACCAGTGATTTGGATTAGCATTAAATGAGCTTTAAAACTCTGTTTTAGATCATCTGTGGCTCTGCCTCTTCAAGGGGCACAGATAATGGAAAATTGCCTGTATGAAATATTGTGTGCTCTGAAATGGTACAAATTTAGCTAAAATTATTATAAACATTTTTAGGTTACAGAGGTGAAACGTGTGTTCTGTTGGAAATTTTACAAAGTTTTATAAAATCTGAAATGATGATTTGCTGTAAGTTCACTGGCTGAGAAATGTGTGGCATTGTTCCATGTGCAGCAGGTATCTGTACGTCAGGAGCATCTGACAAGATGGATTACATGTTCTAGAACTTTAAATAAGGAAGACATTAAAACATAATGGAATCCAATCAATTTCAGTAATAGGAACTACTTTACTACTGTCATTTAACACAGATTCCAGGTGACTGATCAATTTAGTATCTATTGCTATATGCACACACACAAAGTACTTGTAAAATGTGACACTGCAGAGAAAGAATATTGACGGAGCTCTTCTTTCATAACCATTACATTAGCACTTTATTCCCTTTCATAACCATTACATTAGCACTTTATTCAACATTCATTATTCTGCTCTGTGATTTGTCTTAACTTAGAAGGCAAACCGTAATATGTCAAGTTAGCCTCCTCTAATGGACAACTTTTAGAAGTTGAAGGAGTTCTCCATTAGTTTAGGGCACTCAACAGATTAGATACATCCTGCTGTTAGTCTGCCAGATCTCTAACTCTGTCCCCCCTACCGACCTCCCACGCATCCATTCACACAGTCTAAGCCTGTTTATAAATATTTTACTTTTCCTGTATGAACTTTGGACTGTTCCACTATTTTTTGAATTGACATTTATCTACAATAAGAAGAGTGGATACGTGGATTAAAGTGATTATACATCACATTCCGGAAGTAGAAAGAAAACTTTTTGAGAATATTTTTACATTTTAAAAAAACGTGAAAAAATTGCTGACCTCCCCTACAATTGAGATACTTCAGAGTGCTGTCTGGCTAACCTAGGTCTCTGAATTTCTATTTTTTGAAACTTTTTCCTGAACAGTAACAGCAACATTGTGAGGCTGAAGGAGGAGAGGCTGGTTCACCTTGAGACAAGAAGATGATGGTCACTCTAGCTTACAACATGTGCATAGCCGGTAGCTGCATTCTCCAGTGTGATAGTCACTAGCCACATGGGCTATTAAAATTAATTCAAAATTAAATCTTAAAGATCAGTTCTTCACTAGCCCCATTTCAAGTATTATTAAGTCCCATGTGGTTAGTGACTACTATATTGGACAGAAAAGATAAAGAACATTTCTGTCATCAGAGTCTTTCTAGTGCTGGTCTGTTCGGTTCGTCCCAGTCTTATAATGCAGCAGGTCTTCTTGTTTTACTGTTTTCACCTATCTTTGTACCAAACAATCCTTTTTACCCTTTCTAAGAGATGTTCCTTTTATGCTTGTGAACACAGGGCTCATCCACCTGGTTCTTTCTTGGATCATGTTGCATAGACCAAGTTGAAGTGCTTATTTTCAGGACTGCTGGACATTAGAGACTTTAGGAGCATATGGCAGAAGAAGAGATAGCAATGCATTCAGGATCTACTTAGGGCGCTCCAAAAAGTGAAATGTATTGTCTAAAATAATGCCACAATTAACGAAGGCATTCCAATTGTAAAATTCACCAACAGCCCTTAGATTTATATTTCCTTTTTTAGTGGGAACATGTCTGATCACAGTTTTATTCACTCAATGAATATTCACTGTGAGTTTACTTTGTGCTAGACACTTCTAGGCACTGTAGGTTCAGCAAGGAAGAGAAGTGTGCTGATCACATCATAAATAAAATAAATAAATAATATAGAATATTAGAAGATGTGATATGGAAAAATAAAGCTGGGTAAAGAACATGAGTGGTGGGGAGAGGTCCGAAGGGGTTGTTGATATTTTAAATAAGGTGGTTAAAAGGTAGTCTTCATTGAGGGACATTTGAGCAAAAACCTGAAAGCAGAGGGGGTGAGCTCTGTGGATCTCTGGATGTAGCATGCTTCCTGCAGAGCCGAGGCAGAGCCCCTGAGGGGAAGTGTTTCTGGCACATTGTAGGAAAAGCAGAGAAGCTGGTGAGACTGCATTAGAGTGAAAGATAGTCAAAGGCAGCTGAATTAAATGCCACCTACCCCTGCTCTCTCTGGTGCTCAGGCTTTGAGCAAACAGGCTTGCTCCAAGGGCAAGCAGCTAAGCTGGCTCACCAGCAGTCAGCCTCCTGGAGACTAAGAATGGAGGAAATTTGGAAAAATGTAGTCAGGCTTATTTTTTCCTTTGGAGTGTCAAAGTATCCTTGAGGAATGCTCAAGATTTCATGCCTTTTTTGATGGTAAGAGTTTTCGAGTGCTTCTGACAGGACTGAAAGCTTTTTAAGAAAGGATGCTCATTCTTATTAATTCTTCCTGGTTTTAATGCAACCTAGTTGCTGATCTGCATTTGTATTTTTCTATCATCTTTGTTTTAGAAAAACTATTTTAAAATGTGAAAGTTAATCAGAATATAGTTTACGCTTGTACTCAAACACTTTTAGGAAATGAGCAATTTTAATAAAAATGGAAAGAAACTAGAATGTATTTTATATGTACCAACACAAGGTTTTGTTCATATTTCTCATTGCATATTTCAAAAATAATCTTTGAAATTTTTATCAGCAAAGTTATGGTGGTAGTTTTGAAAATATATGTTGAAAAGGTATATGTAAAGTAATAAGTTTTGTGGTTTCAAATAAATTATTAAAATGAGAACTATTAAGCTTGTTTATGATTTATTTCCCCCATTTGAAACTAATGTAACTATTGGGACAGGCGGCTCACCATGTGCCCTGAGTGGTCTTGAACATTCTTGCTGAGTGTGCCAGATTGCAAGACTTACCTGTCTTTCAATTCTGAGCAATTTCTGTAGCTAGTTCTATAGAGAACTAAGTAGGTGAAGGTGACCACAGCATGACTTTGGTGTAACTGCTCACTATCTGGGCAGAGTGGGCCTGGAATGTTTGCTGCTTGCTACTTGCTCAAAAATCTCTGGGCCTTGGGTCCCCCAGCTGTGACACAAACCCACTGTGTCTGCAGCATTCATCTTGGCCCATCTTGTCACCCATGTGGGACTTAGGGGAAAAGGGAAGCAACACAAATATGCTGATGTTTATAGTGCTTGCTGTCATGAGTAATACAGTCCTTTGTCTCTGAAGCAGACGTCTCCTGTCCTCTGCCAGTATCCACAAAACAGTAACAGGCTAATTTATTAGCTTATTAGGAATCACAGACCCTTCACAATTCTTTATTTTTAATTTAAATTTTAATTATACATATTTGTGGGGTACAGTGTGTTGTATTAATACATGCATACGTTGTACAATGAGTCCCTTAGGGTAGATAGCATATCCATCACCTAAGCATTTATCTTTTCTTTGCACTGATTACTGTTAATATCCTTTTTTCTATCTATTTAGAAACATACAATATAATATTATTAGTTCTAGTCAGCCTAGAATATCCAAACTTATTTTTCCTATCTACCTGTAACTTTGTACCTGTTAAATCTCTTCCCCTCCCTACCACTCGCCTTCCCTTCCTGGCCTCTGGTAACCATTATTCTACTCTCTTCTTCTAGATTCCGCATGAGTGAGATCGTTTGGTGTTTGTCATTCTGTGCTTGGCTTACTTCACTTACATGATGGTCTACCGTTCCATCCATGTTGTTGCAAACAACAGGCTTTCTTTTTTTTATAGCTGAATTGTATTCCATTGTGTACTTATACCACAGTTCTTTTATTAACTATTCATCTGTTGATGGGCATTTAGGTTGATTCCATCTCTTGGCTATTGTGAATAGGGTTGCAATGAACCCAGGAGTGCAGGTGTCTCTTCGAATATTTAGTTTATCTGCATATATGCCAATATGTTTGCTTACCATTCTTTCTTACATCTTAGACCTCAGATCTGATATGACTTCACTTCTGCCCAGGTACAACATTGAGAATTTCCTATAGTAAGGAGCTACTGGTAGTAAATTTTATTTTATCTATCTTCTGAGGACTCTATTTTGTCCTCTTTCTTTAAATATCGTTCCAGTGGGCATACAATTCTAAGTTGAAATTTGTCTTCTCTTAGCTCTTTGGAGATTTTATACACTGTCTCCTGGCTTTCATTGTTGTTATTGTGATGGAGCAAATTGTTCTTGCTTGGTAGCTAAGTTATTTTTCTCTCTGAATGCTCTTAAATAGTCTTTATTTTGCAATAAACTTTAATGCCTAATTGTGTATTTTTTTTTATCTAACCTTCTTGGGATATGTTGAGTTTCCTGAAGGAAAAATAAAACCCTCAACAATTCTGGAAAACTCTTGGTTATTTTTAAAAATCTTGCCTTATTACTACTCTGTCATAAATTTGTGAGACCTTCTTATTCTATCCCCGATGTTGGTTGATCTCCATTCTCTCTGTGACATATTTGAGATAATTTTCTTTGGCTTTATCTTCCAGTGATTCCGTTTGCCTTGTCATTTTTTAATTTCAATTATAATTTTCAATTGTAGAAGCTTTAGTTGGTTACTTTTCAAATCTGTTTATTGTTTTAAAAATAATCTTCTCTTCCTTGCTCAAATTTTCAATTTTTTCTTGATTTCTTTAAATATATGAGGTGTTATGGTCTGAATATTTGTATCCCCCACCTCAAATTCATATGTTGAAATCCTGCCGCCCAAGGCGATGATATTAAGAGATGGGGCCTTTGAGAGGTGAAATTAGTGCCCTTATAAAAGAGGCCGAAGGGAGCTGTTGGCCCCTCCCACCACGTGAAGACATAGTGAGAAGGCGCCATCTATGAACTAGTGTATCAGGCACCAAATATGCTGACACCTTGATCTTGGACTTCCCAAGCTCCAGCACTGTTAGCAATAAATTTCTGCTATTTATAAGCTGCCTAGTTTATGGTATTTTTTTTATAGCAGCACAAATGGAATAAGATATAAAGCATACTTGTTTTTACTTTATGTTCAATAATTCCAAAATCTGAAAAGTTTGCAGGGCCGATTTTACTACCTGTTGTTGCTGCTGGCTCTTATTCATGATAAGTTATTTTCTTGTATGTTTTGTGATTGTATCATGAAGTCTGGGCCCTTGAACTGTGTGTGAGTTCTTTGAGGCCAGTGCTAAAGTTGAGGACTGACAGAATGGATTGTGATATTTCTACACATTGCTGACAGAGTACTTCCAACTTGGAATGATTTTTAAATTAAGATCTCAAGTTGAGGCCATTTTGACCATACAAGCAGTAAGAATTAAGGCTGAAAACTCAGGTGATAGCCCACTTACCGATTCAAGTTCTCAGGGGACAATTTTTCCCCTGCCGCTCAATGCCAAAGTAGAGACAGGCAACAAGTTTTCTTCTTGCTTTCTATAGAGCATGTTTATTTTTCATTCACTCTTAGACTGAGTGTGTAGCCCTTTTGTCTCTGCTTTATGCAAAGGTCTTCAATTATACTGCCCATATTAAGTAGGACCAGGCTTTATTTTCCATCCCCCAGGCAGCTCAAGGTCTGTAGCAGATACCCTTGTCTTTAGTGCTGGCTTATCTTCTATAGCTCTTGCATTCATTAATATTTGGCTTCTGTAGAGTTTGTACTTTCTTGGTAAACTCAGTGATGTTTTTAAGGAAATTTTTTTAAATATCATACATTTTGGGGGTTATTTTCAGTGGTAAGATCAGTTGGGGGCCTATCCTCCTGCCAGAAACAAAGTGTATGTCCATTCCTCTACATTTTCATCTTTACTTTCACCATCCTAGTCTAAGACATGATCGTCTCTCAGTCCAGCTTCCCAACTTCTCTGTGTATACTCTTGTACTCCTACAGTTTATTCTCCATATAGCAGCCAGAATGATATTTTTAAAAAATGTTTGTCAGAGTGTGTCACTTCACTGCTTAAAATTTCCCAATGAGGAGAATAGGCAAATCTATAGGGAAATGGCTGCCTAGGGCTGCAGTGGGTGGGGTGTTTGTGGGTGCTGGGGGTAAGAAGGATGAGTGACTGCTAATGGATATGAGGTCTCTTTTGGGGGTATGAAAATGCTCTAAAATCAACTGTTATGGTTGCAGAGCTTTGTGAATATACTAAAAATCGTTGAATTGTGCACTTCAAATAGTCAATTTATGGTATGTGAATTCTATCTCAATAGAGCTGTTATTTAAAAAACAGCAACAGCTTTCCAATGGGGAGGAGCACGTTCAGAACGGTGAACTAGAGACCTGAAAATCTGCTCGTCATACAAGCAACAAGAACATTAGCAAAAATTGTCAAAATAATCTTTTTCAGAACTCTGGAAGTTAACCCAAGGATTGCAACAAAAAAAGGATTATTATTCAAGAAAAATGGCTGATCTCAGCAAGAACATGAGTTTTGTGGCATTTTAACTTGCGTTAGTCCCCCTCCTCAGCAGCCTCACAATCACAGCAGCCTCACAATCACAGCAGCCATGCAAAACAGCACCTAGCAGCCACCAGAGGGGGCAAAATAGGCTTGGAGCGCTCCCAGAAAACCTCCCCCAGAAAACTACCACCATGGGTCCTGTCTGGCAGCAATTATTTAACATTCTAGCTGCCTGATTCAGTGACACCAGCTGAGGCAAACCAGAAGCTAGCCAAAAAACTTACAAGGAAAATAAGAAGAATATGACATCCTATGTTCATTCAACAAATGTGAATGTTTCTTACATGCCAAGCACTTCTAGGGATACAGCAATGAGCAAGAGTCAAAATTCCTGCCCTCATGTAACCTATAATCTTGTGGAGAGGGGACAAATAAGGATATAAATTATGGAGAAAGTTTAAAAAGAGTAAGGGAATAGAAAGTTATCAGGATGAGAGAAAGGAGCTGCTATTTCCTAGAAGGCTGGTCATAGGAAGACTTTATTAAGCAGATGCCTGAAGGAAATGGGAGGGTTGGCTATGGGGGTGAGGGGGTAATGTCAAGAAAAGAGCAATTTGAGAGTCAAGCCTAGAGGCTTGGAAGATAATTGTAGTGGGAAAAATGAAGACAAGAAAAAGGGAAAATAGTCATCTTTTCCCCCAGGGGTAAGTGATGAGATTGTTTAAAGCTGTAGAGTCTGAGGTGTCAGTGAAGCACCCAAGTAGTGTCCAGCAGACAGGTGACTGAAGTTGGGACTGAAACCTGGGGTATTAGGGACAGATGGAGATTTAGGAGTCATTCATACAAAGTGAAAGATAAGCTTGTAAGAAGAAATGAAATTTACAAAGGACTGAAGGAAAAAAATAGTACTAATGATTAGGTCTTAGGGGATTCCACAAAATATCTTAAGAATGCAATAAAATACCCCTTCCTAATATTTTTCCCAAGTCTCCTCTCCACTCTTCAGCCCCATTATAATGCACATGGCCTTGTCTACCTTACTGACTGCCACAATCCCAAGTGCCTAAAAGAGGACCAGAAACATAGTAGGTGCTTGGGGAAAATGTAATAGACAAATTAAGTGTTTGCCTTCTTTAGTAAGAGCTAAGAAAATAACATCTGTGATTCCTTTCAAGAAACAATCGCTCAGGATCCCCAGAATTTCTGCCTCTGGTGCATTCCTTTCAGTGTTAGTATGCTTAACAAAATGTTACGTTCAGCACCTGCAATTTATTTCAAATGATTTCACTAATTTATAGACCATTAAAATGTAAACAAAGTAATACTTGGGAGACAAAATGGACACCGATATCCCTGCACTGAAGACTGCACAAAAAGCAACAGATTTCACTCGCAGCTAACAGGTTTTAGACTCTACAGAGCCTTCTGCTCCTGACAGGACAGTGAAATAAATATGGGTGTGTTCAGACTAAATGACTAAGGCAGCATCCCAGTCCTTCTCCAGCTGCATGGCTTGTACAATTCCTTTTAAATAGCACTCATTTCCTTAAGCTCTGGGATGCTGAGCAGTATTTTGTCCTCATGTTTTCCTCTCACACTGAAAATAAAAGATCAGCTCCTATTAAGAACTGTTGAGTTCTGCAGACATGAAAACAGAGAAAAGTGTTTCTTTTCTTATTTGGTAAATATTTTGCTCTGGAGGCATCAGTAACTAATCACAGCTGTTTCCTTTAGTTACAAATGGATTCAATCAGGTAAAATTTCAAATGAAACACAAACCACCAAAGTCATTCCATTATACAATACACTGGTAGCATTAAGCCTTGTGAAATATATGTATTAAGTATGCATGTATTCATCAAACCAAACAAAGCAGCTAATGGGTCTCTGATTAGTGTTCTAACTCTATTACGGTGATACTTCCTTCTCACCCTGACTCATTTAAAACATGTGAACAAAATGCTATTAAGTTTGATATACAATGTTATGTGCCATCATCCTAGTTAAATACTACAAAGTGAATTTTGGCTAGAATTTCTCTCTTGAAAATCAAGGGCAAAAAAGAGTTGCTATTAAGTTAACTTAAATAATTGGTAACTCTTTGTGTCAAAACTAAAACAAAAACTAACCAAATCCGTTTATCCTCATCTAGGATTCATAAAAGATCTTGTTTCCAAAGGGATTGTTATGGATATTAATGAACAATGGCTAGCTAGTTCAATCCAGAATTGGGTATTCAAAAAAATGAGCAAACAGCAAATGCATTTTTATTCAATATTTTAAAAATACAGACTTTGTGGCAATTTATAAATTTCTATTATAATAGTAAATTGATACTTTAAACCAAAAAAATATATAACCAAAAATTCATTTCCAAATACACAGCAGGAAAAAAAAAAAACCCACAAAGCAGTATAGGAGTGGTTCACATTAATACATAATTTTGCTTTTAAAAAAAGATGATTTTTGCAATCAGGTATATAATCACTTAGTTATGTCTAAGTTCTGTTAAAAATTTGCTCTTTTAGAGTATCCAACTTAATCACCTTGTACTTTTCTTCAGTGACTTTCTCCGAACAATGGTAGCAGTACTCCCTGACGGACAGAATGCGGGAATCATACTGATGTCTGCCATATAGCCTTGGCTCCAAGGGAGCCCACCTCTAACATGTGAAGTAGGTTCAGTTTGGAAAGTAACAATGAGGTGGTAACTAACCGAAGTACTAACTGTTATCAGAAATTAACAACTTTAGGTATCTTTGTTTTGGGTTTCTGTGGTTTAGGTGTATCCAAAATTTCTTCATAGTCTGCACTCATTCCCTTTGCCCAGCGACCAACTGTGACCATTCGATCTGTAAAGGAACAGAAAAGTCAGAATATAAGAAAAACAGTAATCAAATGCACCCACTTAGATTGGTATTGGCTTAGCAAAGGAACTGGTTTTGACATGAATAATCACAAGGAGGGAAGACTCCATCACTATAGGAAAGTAAGCAATTCTGTAATTGATTATAACCCTTGATTTCAGAGCACCACAGGCAATTTCTCATTCCAATTAGGAAAATGCAGCAACTACTTTGCAATGCACAAATTGATGAGAAAGCTCCTTCATTCTTTCCCAAAGTTCATCATTATAGAGTCAATGAATTCCAAGAGTCTGTAAACAGCAAAACTTATGAAGCATCAGTCTTAAATGCACAAGATTCCACCTGTGAAATTATACAACATCTGCTTGTCAGTCTTGTCATTTGGGAAGTGGCAATCCTCCCAGGAGGGAGAATTCAAATGCTACTTCATCTTTTCAATCTCACTGCCTACAATGTAGTAAGGACTATCTTCTTCTAGACAAGACTGTAAACAAGAACTCTTGGTTTTCAAATTTAAATGTTAGGGGTAGGAAGAATGGGCAGACTTATTTGTGTAGTAGTGTAACTATATGAAGTAAAAAGAAGTGTGCTGTTTCCCTAAGAAGCACTACTGTGCTATCCTACTGTCTTGCTTTCTTTCACACAGAATTACCATCCTTCTAATCCAGGCAAACTCATGTAATAATGGTCTCCACTTCCTCAAAAATCTGCCATAGGTATAGTGAACATTTATGAAGTTTTTGATGAAGAAGGAAGTATTTCCTTAGGAAGAAAATAACTAGCCAGATGCTGTGTGAATAATACATCTTAAATATTTTTGGCAGTTTTTGCAATCAACTTTGAATCCTTAAGGTACACACAAAGCAGAGAATAAGAATGGTGAGAGTTATTTTCATATTTTTTATTTTCTTTTAATGAATCAATACGTTAAGTAACAGAATTGAATCTATTATAATTAAATTCATTAGTTAGTAAATACAAATGCTTATGAATAAGATGCTTTAAAGGCTTATTGGTCATTTTTTCTTTTTCCCAACTGAGGAGAACAGCTAATGTACAGTTACTCAGTACTGTGTCTGTTGCTGACAGAGAAGTGACTAAGTCATCGCAGCAGCAGGAAGACTCATTGTAGCACCACAATGAGTGCTTTGGATTGAATGTCCCCTCAAAACTTAATCCCCACTGTAACTGTTGAGGGCAGAAAATCCTATTATGGTAATTGAAAGGTGGGGCCTTGAAGACGTGATTAAGTTGATGATTTAATGGTGGTCATGGGTGTGGTTCTGAGGGCTTTAAAAGGAGAGCTCATGAGAAGCTCTCTCTCTCTGCTCTACCATATTCACCATGTGATACTCTGAGCTGCTGTAGTCACGACCAGGACAAGGCCTTCACCAGATGTGTCCCCTGGACTTTGGACTTTCCAGCCTCCAAAACTGTAAGCAATAAATTTCATTTTCTTTAAATTATCCAGTTCCAGGTATTTTGTTATAAGCAACAGAAACAGACTAATACCATGAGTTATCGATAACGAAATGCAGCAAAACACAGAAAAATACTAATCTCACCCCTCCTAAATGGAGGCTCAGGGATCTCACCTGAATTCTGACTTTCAGGGCAATCTTTCTTAAAATGTTCCACAGAGCCACAAAGTTTGCAACCACCACCTATTGAAAGAACAAAGTTACTGAATATCATCTCATACTTACTTAGGGCTTTTAACATTTCAAAGCACTTCCATATTTTATTTGAGCCTCACATCCTTTCAGCTGTAAAGGTAGCTGGAGCTAGGAACATAAGTAGATGCCACCATTCCTATTAGTAATTCATTCTCTATTCCTCTTAACCTCCTGGAGCACTAAATTGTACCTATCCACTGCCTCTTGCAACTGGCCTTTGTGGGAGAAGCAGGAAAGAAAAGAGAGATGACGCAAGGCACTTATCCAAGAACCATTGCACAGAAGTCTGGATCTTCACCATGGTTAGATTGTCAAGGGTCTGGGAACCCTTGGACCTATGACAAAAAGTGTGTGTGGATGCATTTTTCTGAAGAGGCTGTCCTTAGTTCTTATCAGATTCTCACATGGTCAATGACCCCAAAAAAGGTTAGGAACCACTGCTGTATTCTACCAGTCAGATGGGGGAAAGCATATGAAAGGAATGAAATTACTTTTGTTTCAGTACCTTACACCTGCCAGGCATGCTAACCCTAATAAAAATGCCTATTTGTCTACTTTAGACAACATTCCAGGATTGTGAATTAAAACACATGTGGTTTCTAAAATGAGTCTTTCACTCAATGGTCAAACACTATTGCTTAATAGTTAAGCATTATCATGATCACAGTCACATGTTAAGTGACTTAGTCAGAAACATGACCGTACGGGATACAGAGCTGGCTGAATTCTCACATTACATGATCTCCTCCCCTTACAGCACTTTTTTTAAAAAAAAAATATGTAGCCACTTCGATTGACCATTTAAAGCCATTTTTGCTCATTAGACATGTTATCTGGCTAGCTTTATAAGCTCAAACCTAAAATGCACCTATGAGCACTTTCCAGGCCCAGGCCTCTTTACTGTTTTAACTGCCATAGTGAAACAGAAGAGGCACTTGAATACCATATTTCAATCTTCATAATAACTCTTCCAGGTAAATACCATAATTCATCAAATCTAAGACATGACTGATTATAAGATATATCATTATTCCACATACCTCTCAGAAAGAAAAAAACTGTCAATTATGTGGGATCCACCAATGGTAAGATATACTAGGATTTCAAAGATATTAAAATGTGGGGGAAAAGGGTGCATCTTAGAACCAATGCAATATAGTTTTACCAGCTCCATTTTACAGGTGAGGAAACTGAGATGAGAAGAGTTTAGTAACCTGGCTGAAGTCCCACAGCTAGTGAGTGGTGGTGCTTGGGTTATAACCTAAGTCTGACCGACTCCAAAAGCTATGTTTTTTCACTGGCCTTCTCCAGGGGGCACCCAGGACATGACACAGAGGAGTCCAGAACCCGATGGCACCACCATCGTATTAACAGATAACAATCTCCTCCTTAAAACTCTAGACATCACAAACTTTACTGTGAGGACTTTAAGACATGGGCTGAGCTGAAGAAAGTTACATGATCCCACAACAGACAATTAACTAAAGAAAAATTCAGAAACAAAAATCACTACAATATTGAATAGTATGTACCAGCCCTTCTACCAAAATGGTATGCTGGGCTGAGATTAAACACATAACACTATTTAAAAAATCTTATATTAGTTTGAGATATAATCTCTCTGCTTCTGTTAAAAGTAGAAATGTATTACATACTCTCACAAATGATGCTGAAGCAAGCACAATTTGAAATACACCAATTTTTTCTGATTTTATTTATTAATATATCAAGTAATATTGCTCAAAAAGCCCAGTACATAGAATAGCACATGATAAATAAAATTCTCAAGGTTTTGCTACTTATTCAAGACTCTATTCAAGAACTAATTAAAGAGTGTAAGTTAAATCTCAACTCTGCATGTCTTATTATTTTTGACACTCAAGAATAACAGTACTCACCATCAGCATAGAGTCCTTTGGGATTATCTGGACAAGATCTGGACAAATGCCCCATTTCCCCACAAACAAAACATTTTGCAAAAGGAAATTCACCTGTAAAATCAATTGTTCCTATTAAGTTTATTATGTATGTGACAAGACATATACTACACATTTTTTGAAAAAATACTCTGAATAGAAAATATATATTTTATATAATTTAAAATTTAATCTCATATGATTTTGAAATATTAAGTGGCAAGCTCATAACAAATGCTGTCAACAAAACAATACCCAGTTGGCTATATATCGGCCACTTTCCACACACACCAAACAAAAAACTAAAAGAAAAACATACCAAGAGCTGGGTCTACTTTAGCCTTGCACTTAGTTATTTCGTGCTCTGTGGAGCCACACCGATAACATATTCCTGTGCCCATATCTTGATTTTCAAGGGCAGCCGGGCAATCTGCAATTCCATGGCCAGGTTTTCTACAATGGAAACATACCTGGGCAAACAAAATGTGAGTTTCCATGCTGCAAAACTACACTAGTGACTTTATCAATTCTTGTTAGCAAAAATACCTTTAAAACATTTCTCATTTTCAAGTTATTTAGCTCTTTTCTTGAAATTTCAGTATTTTATTAGTAGAAAAAGTGTTTCACATATTTCTAAACACTAGGAGATATTATTTCCTTCAGAGGGTTTCAATGTTTTTGAAAACCCTCAATCCATAAATCCATCAGTCTCAGAAACAATGTTATATATGGCTGTGTAGAAGGCAATTGCTTAAATGAATTGAGCAAATAGACTATTCATTTCATTAATAGGGATGTCTGCACTACAAAAATGGAGATTTCTGTAGAAGACAGACAATGGCTATAAAAATTTATCACTCAAAATTAGTGTATGCTCCTTTAAAGTTCACGTAATTGAATGAATTTAGGTCAAATGTTTCCATTTAAATTATTATTCAAATCATAAGATATATTTCATAGCAAGAAGTATGTCCTTATGGTTTTTATACCATTAATACACATTCTTTAATATTTTGAAATAGAGGTTTCATTTTTAGGATACACGCACAATACATTTTAAAGGGATAATTCATGCTAAGATAAACTTGGCTCCAGCATAAAACTGAACAATCTTTAGTTATTTACATATTACCTAGCAATTTGGAGGAAATTTTTTGCTGCCATGAATGAGAACACCAACCATAATCAAAGATGGTAGATAGTTAAAGTATTTTATTTAAACTGGAAAGACGTATATATATATTTCCTGGACAACAAATAATCAATTAATGATTTTTTCCAAAATAAGTACAGGATTTTTTTAAAAAGCAAATTCAACAGGCAAAATGAAACATATTTTACAACTCTGTCGTCACTTTTTTTTTTTTTCCTGTTTAACATATTGGAAAAAGAATGAGTTCCTTTAAATTCTTTTGATAGCTTTTACATTTAGAATGAGCTGATCCAAACATGGAAACTGCATTAACTCTACAGGTGCAGAAAAAGTTACTGCTAAAGACAAGATCACCACCAGAAGTAGTCTTGGCTTCTTGGTGAAATCAAAGTGGTTCACTGCCCTGACCTTTAAAACCTAATCATCACCAAATACAAATTTTTTGAATGGGCCTTTAATTTAATGTAGATGTGACTGTGCAGAGCTGACTGGTAAATTCTTATATCTTAGTCAACTTATTAGCATTTAAGAGTTGATGCTTACAATGAGGTATTAAAAAATAGCAAAATAAATTGACAGTAGGACACAACAGCTATATACTATTTATAAAGCATTCCTTTTTCTCCAAAAAACAATTTCCCTCCCCCTTAATTACAAACAGAAGCTTTTCTTGAAAAGTCCTATAACAGTAAACCTTTTCAAGTGCTTTGCAGTTCACGATACTGCCTATGTCAATTAAATTATCTTCAAGTTAAATTAAATTATTTGACTTAAAAAATATTTTAAAATAACCAGTTTTATAATTTAAACAAAATTCTATCTTGATCCAAACATAAATGATTATCTTTTCTATCCAAATTCATCCATAAGAAATGTTTCATCAGTATTATCTCTAAATAATTATCTTTAAATATGAAAATGCATAGAACTAATCCTGTAAATAGTCAGAAGCCACATTTATAGAAGCTATAACATTACAAGCCTGCACTGGTGCAAACACTGCTTTACATTTAGTAATTCTAATAAAAGATGAAAGTGTAATAACTAGCAACAAGTCCTGATTCTTATGTAGTATCCTGCTAGAAGACTTGGGAAATTCACTTTGGGAAAATAAAAAACTATACTATGTATTTTCTTTCCTGTGTCTGACAGTTTGAAAAGTAGGGTTGGGCACTACAGAAATAAGCCCGAGGACCCCAGCATTCCTCTGAATGTAACATGGAAGAGGGAGGGAGCAGTGACAAGGGAGAGTCTCAAAGAGTGTGAACGGTGCAATTACTCTGCTGTTACTAACTAGTGTGATTTGTGTTGGATCTCTTTCCTGTGCCTCAAGTTTTCATTGATAAAAACAAAGCATCATCCTTTCCAACCAATGAGAACCACACACATTTAACTTGTAACTGATCTTCATCATACTGACATTTTCTTACTGGCTATTTGAAAAAAGTCAATTGGAAGGCAGGAGTAAGAACATAGGTCTGAAGCCAGAAAGACTCTGGGTTGGAACTTCACCTCTACTTACTAGCTAAGTGGCTTTCCACAAGTTACTTAACATGTCTGCATTTCAGTGCTTTCCACCCATAATATGGGAATAATGCCATCATCTCTTAGTGTTGTTGTGATAATTAACCTGTATATCAAGTGCCTAGCATATACATGCCAAAAAAGTACTTGCCCTTAAAAAGATGCTTTATAAATCTAGGACATAACAACGATCAGACTCTAAGATCTATACGTGTGAGTATATGAATAATACTTTCTAGCTATATAAGCGATGAACTCACCATTGCATTTTTCTTTGCTGCTTGTCGTTTTAATCGTCTTCCTTCCCGTCGACTGTCTTTCTTTAAGGCAACTACAATTTCGTCCCTTAGTTCCTGACTGTCTGTTGCTATCATCTGCCCATTGTGAACCACCTGTGAGTTCTGTCTTAGGTACTCCATGAATCCATTCACATCTTCATTTAAGTACTCTTTTTTCTTTTTGTTCTTTTTATGTCTTGCTTGGGGTGCATCATTTTTAAGGGACAGTCTACTGGCTTCAAGTTGTTTACGCTTTGGTAGGTTTTGGCTTGCTCCCTCAAAGGGTCCCTTCTTCATGTTCTCCCATGATGTTGCAGGCAAGGGTCTCTTGTTATGTGTGGTAGTAACTCGTGCCCACCTGGTCATGATTTCATCCAATGTACCTTATCACTCTTTAAGACAAGCACGGCTAGTTAGTCATCATTAAAAAAAAAAAAAAAAAAAAAACATGATACGTGCTATATTGCTGTATCCCATATGCCCATATGTTAAACTTTTAATTACTAAAACACTTTTTACTTCATTTAGATCTCTCTATATATTTAATTCTATAATATGCAGCAGAAATATGCCTCTAATATAAATCTAGCACTTTTCAGAGAAGCTGCTGCACCAGTTAAAAAAAAAAAAAGCATATAAAGCATATATAAATACTTGCTTAAAAGTGGAAAATGATTCATTAAGAAACCTAAATTATTTCGCAAAATATAAATCACATTAATAATACAGTGAATGAAGTCCCAAATTCTGCAGTTCTCCTGGCCGTTTATTTTCCTATCTCTAGTCCCAAGGCTACTTTCTCCCAATCTTCTTGCTTAGAGTGCCATTTCAATGCAACAATTTGCACAGCAGATTAGTAAGTATACAGAACTCTTGTCCTCTAACGTGAAGTTTGTCATTATAACTCCGGCAGATTTATAAATAAAATGTGTGTTCACAGTCACGTGATGACACAGGGTCTTCCTCTCTTACTAATCAGTGTATATGCTACTTCCAGCCCAGTGGTTTCAAATCGTCTTAAATTATACCATTTAAATTATGATTCAAGTCATAAGATATATTCCATACCAACAAGCATATCTTGTTTTTAATCATTAATACATATTCTATAATATTCAGAAACAGAGATTTCATTTTAGAGCATATACACATTTTAAAGTAATTTATTCTAAGATGAATTACTTGGCTCCTACATAAAACTGAATAATGGTTTGGTTACTTTACATATTATCTAGCAATTAGGAGGATTTCTTTATCTTTTTTCTTTTTGCTTCAATGGATGAGAACATCAGTCATAATCAAAGGTTAATCAAACTATTAAGCTGCCACCTTTTGGGGACAGCATCCCGTGCGCCTTTAGCCTCAGCTCCTGCCGTCCAACACACCCTTCCAACACACGCTCAGGCTGGCCCAGTAAGCCGGTGTGAGGCGGCACGCCACTTTACGCACGCACACTCGTCGCCGAAGGTCCTGCGACTGTCACAGTGGGGACCGGGGCTGTTCAAGACGAGGTGGATTATCCTTCCCCTGAGTATATGGGAAGGAGGAAGCTCTGAGTGTCAAGAGGTTGAAGGGGGAGAGCCCGGGTCGGCCGGGCCCACCGCACCGCGGGCTCCAGGGGGGCTGGGCGCGCCGTCCCCAGCGGGCAGCTCCCACCGGCCGAGGCCGATCCCCGCACCGGCACCCTCGACAGGCCGCGCAGCCCGGCGCTCCAGCCCCACAGGCGCTGGGGGTTCTCGGAGACACAGCAGCCAGTCCCTCTGCCCTCCCGCGCCTCCCACACAAGTCCCGCCAGGCCAGCGGGCACCGTGGCATCCGGGAGTCGGGGGAACCCCGTCTTGCTGCGCAGCACGCGGCTTCTTACCGCGCGTGAATCCTCCAGAGCAGCAGAGTTAGCGAGCCAGAGAAGCCCGATCCCCCTCCAGCGACGGCACTCGGGACCGGAAGCACATAGTCCCTGAGAGAGCGTCACTTCCGGCGGGCAGGAGGTGGGTCGGCTGACTGGCTTTGGGCTTTCCCGGGCGGGTACGCATGGCTGAGTATAGGAGCGTTTGTCGAGTTCCTGGCTTTGGAAGGGGTGGCGCTGCACGCCGAGGACACAAAGATGAAGAGTGCTTCGTCCATGCTGTCCGTGAACTCACACTTCAGGGAGCGAAATAGACGAGAGGATTGGTGGGGTGGGAGATGCCGGAAGGGCTTCTTTGAGAAGGTGACCTTTGAACTGGACTTTGAAAAACAAAACAAATTGGCGGCAGAAGGGAGTTAAGGGCATTCCAGGCAGAGGCAAGCGCACTAGTAGTGGGTCATTGACAGAAGTCTGAAAAGGACGTTTGGGGGCTCTATTGTGGGGGGGCAGTGCTTCATGGTTCCCCCGCCCAGTGCTAGATGAGCATTATTGAACTATCTATCACACGTTGTAGCCGAAGCAGTTGTCTAATGAGGAAAACACGAGTTTCCGAAACAACTCGGTTCCTCCCAGGTAATACCACCAGTTGTGCCTAGTGAAGAAGTGGCATCATCACATCCTCGGTTCACCAGCACCACTACTCTAACCCCCATCATCATGCTTGGTCAATTTTACCTTTTCAATGTTTGTCCACGTCTCATCTCTGCCGCCACCTCCCTTGTCCCAGCTTGCATCATGTCCCACCTGTATTTTTGCACCTCGTCTTGCCCAACTCCCTCAAATCCATTTCCTATGCTTTAGCCAGGTGAACTTTTGAAAATGTAAATCACATTGCCTAGTCAGATTGTTGCTGTATTGCTTTAAACCCTTACATCGTCTCTCTATCTCTCTCTTTTTTTTTGGGGGGGGGGGAGCAGCAGGCTGGTAGAGGGATGGAACCCTGGACCTTGTTATCGGCACCGTGCTCTACCAACTGAGCTAACTGACCAGCCCTAGTTGTTGTTTGCTTTGGCTGCTGGCAGAATGGGGATCTGAACCCTTGACCCTGGTGTTACCAGCACCAAGCTCTAACCAAGAGCTAACCAGCCAATCCCTCTCATTCTTCTTGGGATGAAGTTCAAACTACATAACATGTTATTAAGTCCCTGCCTACTTCTTTAGCCTCTAATTGCACTAATTGCACAATCTCCCCCTCTTCTTTCAGCTCAATGAACAGGGTCTTTCATTGGTTTCTCAAATGCTACCTGTGTACCTTGCTGTCTCCTGGCCTTCACGTACGCTGTTAAGTGTGTATGGTACTCCTTTTCTTTCCCCATTAATTTCTACTCATCCTTCAAGGCTTTTACTATTTTATTCTCATGTAAGCCTTCCAAAACTCGTCCCTCCCATACTAGACCAATTCCCTATTTATACACTCATGGCAATCTGTTCTTCTTGATGATATTTTTCAAATTTGTAATTCCATAATAAACTGTGTAATACGTTGTTTATTGTATCCCCATTGCCTGGTACATAGTTGGTGCTCAGTGTGTATCTGTTAATTGGATGAAGAATAAGCACTTTGCAATGTTTATTTAAAGCAAACTAAAAAGTGTCTCGGTTTTCTCTAAGAGGAAAGATTAAAGTCAGTGCTGTAGGAATATTGAGACTTGGTATGATAAACATTACAAATATCCTAGGTCATATGGTGGAGAAGATTTTAAAAGACAAATCCTCCAGCTCTGGAAAATAAGACACTTCTTAAAAGATGTGTGATAGTGCTTCTCATACCATAATGATCTCAACCAGCTGGCCTTAGGTTCTAAGCACCAGCCTAATGACATTTCACAGCAAGGTTTTTTATGTAGATGCTGGGTACGTGCACATAACATGTACCACTAGAGGGCGCATTCAACTAAAACTTGTCTTAGTATATGCTGAAGTTTAGACTAGGCTGCTTGTTCATTCCTGGAAGTGAAGGAACATCTCAATTTGTTTTTGTGGAGATGCATCAAATAAAGATTAGTAGTTGGATAAATAGGCCATAGGAGAAATGGAATACAGAAGAAAATACTATTTCTAATAGCTCCTTTTTACTGAACATTTTATAGGTGTCTGGCATTATGCTTAACACTTTACATTCATTACCTAATTAATACACCCAGTATCCTCTGAGTTGTGACTATTATTTTCTCCATTTCATAATGAGGAAACAAGCTCAGAGAGCTGATGTAACTTATCCAAGGTTACATAGCTAGGAAGAGGCAGACCCAGTATTTGAACCAATATTTCAGTCCAAAGCCTGTGTGCTCTACTGTCCTGAAATACTGCAGAGGATTGTTTGTCTGTTTCAATACACTTTAAAACATACTTTACTGAGTTATCCTTGCCCGTATGAGTTTTCTTTTTTCTTTTTTTAGAATGTATTTACTTTTACATTTTAAGGGATTATCTTTTTATTCAATATTCCCACTTACTGAAATACTGCAAATGTGTTATTTTTCATAGCACTATTATCAACAAGACAAATGTTAACAAGTGAGGAGCCGTGGCTTTGATTATGAAGGGCTGGCACTTCATTTAAAATTAAGTGTATCATGTTCACCAAAAAGGATATGAAGCATGTGAAGTAATTATAAAACACATATTCATGTGAACATTACCTGATTTAAGAAACTGACCATTGCCAGATAGTCTTTTTAATTATATTAATATAATTTTTTTGCATGGGCAATACATTTTTATGTTTCAAACAAAAATATTTTGTATGATGTAAACTTTCTTAAAACAATATTTCATCCTGATGATAACTATAAATTCTGGACAAAATGTAAAAAACAACTACCTGAGAATTCTGAAGAATAAATAAAAGCAGGCAATTGAGGAGGGGAGTCAGAATTTTAAGTAGCAATTAGGGCATGGGTGAATGTTCCTCTGTGTGTGTGTGTGTGGTGGAGGCTTTACAATGAGGGTGGGTCACAGTCGTAAAGTGGTATAGCATGAATAGCTATAATAGTAATAGAAAACCCACCACCATCTTTCTGGCTGGAGGAACCAGGGAAGGGAGCATACAACAGCCATATCTGGAAAGAGGGGTAATTGTGGAGGAAAGAGAATTACAAAGAGGAATCCTCTACTTCTGTGTGTTAATTCCACACAAGTCTCAAGCTGGCCCCTGAACCACACATGCACAAGACAAACTCAGAAGCTTAAAGCAGATTTGAATCACCATTCACAAAAAGTGAGATAAAGCCTAAACACACAGGTCTAAACAAGTTAATTGCCTGCTTAAAATTTTTTTCTTGAGTAATAAAACAGAACTCAGAGTATATAGAAAATAAAAGAATGTGCAGGATAAAATCCAAAATGACTTGATATACAAAGAGCTAGAAAAATGTGAAACAGTCTCAAGGAAAAAAATAATCAACAGATAACATTGTGATGACCCAGATGTTGGAATTATCAGACAAAGTCTTTAAAAGACCTGACTATGCTCAAGGCAGTAAATGAAAACTGTAAATGAGTTTTAAAAAATAGGAAAAATGCTATGAATGAATTAAAAGACAGGAAATCTCAGTAGAGGAAGGTTTATTTAAGTGTATATACAGCATTTAGGGTCAATTCTATGCAGGCACAGCTCAGAGATGAACCCAGGATTTCATAAACAATGTAATGAAACGTTATGAGTAACTTTTCTGAGCTCCTTCCTTTCCCTAATCTTGGCACTATTTGTTCCCTGGGCTCATTTTGGTCCTCTAGCCAGAAAGCTGAGGCTTTAGTTATTCTGCTGTGCTGCCCACTTCCCATAACTGTGCCTGTGTCAAGGGCCAAGTGGTAGGAGGCAGGGAGAGAGAAAAAAATGTTAGCGGGTTTGCCCCAACCTCCTGGGGTCCACACATCCTCCAATCAGAAAATAAGTTTTCCTTCCCTCAGAGTTCAGGCTTCTGTGAGCTGTTGCTGCTGCACCCACCCGCACACCCCCACACCCCCGCCCCGGGGACAGGGAATTGCTTGGGGAATGCAGCACTAGAGAATAGAGAAAAATAAAAGAAAGGAAGAAGGAGAGAGAAAGAAAGAAAAGTGAAGTGGAGGATTTCTTCTACTCTGAGTGCTAAAAATTCACTTTTCCACTTTTCATGTAAAAACAAGACTTCTGGAGCGCTGTCTATGCCCAAGTGCCCACTTCCAGGTTTGGGCAATTGTTGAGTTCAGGCTGGAGAAAATTGTAAACTTTCCACTGCTTCAGTGATACTTGAATCCTGGTCTTCTTCCCCAGTTTTCCTGCTACTATTTATTTTTTTATTCCTCAAATAACTGTGTGTTATGTTTCATAGCTGCATTCAATGGGAGAGACAGGGTGGAGTGTACATATTCCATCTTACCTAGAATTGGAACCACTACCATTAGGATTTTAAATCTTCAGTCTTGCCCAGATTCTCTCTGCATAAGAGGGATTTTGCCAACCTGGCTGAAGTGACCAGGAAGTGCTGCAGAACTAGGAATGTCCATCCCCCTAGCTGAGTCTCACACTAGGTGAGCAGCTTCAAGGTAGCCAGTTTAGCTATAGGGTAATTTGGAAAGGAGGACAGTAAATCTGGAAAAGAAGATAGGGACCAGATTCTGCCAAATTAAAGGGGGTTTTTTGTTTGTTTGTTTGTTTTTAATGCCAAATTAGTGTTTGAACTTTATCCTTTACAGCTTAAGCAATGAAGAGCTATGGGTAGTTTTTTTTAGATCATACAATATATCCCATAAAATAGATCTAGAGAAGAGGGTTGTGTATGGAAAATGTACCTAATGCAGCGCTCAGCACTCTCTGGGCACTTCATTCGAATGTACAGAAAAATACAGCAGAAGAGAGAGGAAAAGAAATAATGACCCTACTATTGGAAATAAAAATGAGACCCAGACCAGTGGACATTCTAACAGTTTCTTTCTGAAAAATCTGCCAGCAATATTTGTAGCTCCTTTAGGACCCTTACAATAAAGCCCATGGGTAATGGACTTATGAGTTCCTTTTTTCTTCTTTATATATTATTTTACAAATGTTCTTTGAGTAGGTATGAGGGATCTTCAAAAAGTTCACGAAAGGCCTATCTTATCTTTTCGTTCTATTTTTCCACAAACTTTTTGAAGTATCCTTATATTACATTTAGAATCATTAATAAAGAGTTTTTAAATCTATAGGGGCTTGGACACATCACATAAAATTTCCAATTATATATAAGGTATGTGGACATACATACCTTTAAAAATCCTATCTTGATGTTTTACAGATCAATAAACAAAGTCTCTGAGAAGTTAAGTGATTACCATAGGACAAAATGCTAGTGACAGAGTTTTGTTACCTGATATGTACATGGAGATGGCCCTGTATTTTGATTTGCATTGTTGATTTCCTCACTGAATAACAAAGTTACAAGCAATGATGCTTTTTTTCAGAAGTGAATGAAAATGGTATCTGAAGTGTCTAGCAGGAGAAACTCTTTAATGGAAGTTGCTTGAGGTTGCTAAGCAATAAAGAATAGGAATAATATGAAGTTTGTGTTTGCCCTTGAAAAAGCTCGAATCTTTTTCATAATCTTTGCTTAAACGTGACAAAGAATAGCATTGGAACACTACTCACAAAAATGACGTAGCCTGACTCTCATCTCCCCCTCTTCTGGTGTGTCTTTCAAGTTTGAGTTCCTAATTATGCTTTTTAGTAGTTGGGGTAGCAAGTGCTTCAAATGAATATTTAAATCTAAATTATAAGTAAGTGGCAAGATTTGCAAGCTTTCTTGTATTCTCTGAAATGAGTACTTCCTCCTTATGTCTGAGGAAATGATGCCTGATGTAGGCCTTAGACTGTTGATTCAAAGGAAACAGTGGGAGGTCCTACCGTTACAAATGGAATTCTATAAAGTGGGATAGGTGAGGAAAAAGCTGTTTTTGATATCTACTGTTTGCCAGTACCTTGTTAAGTGCTAAATATATAGAAATGACAGAGTCCTTTCCTTTAAGCAGCCAGAAGCCTGTGAAGGTAAGACATGCAGACTTGTAAACCACTAATAAGGTGAAAAGTGTTGGATAAGAACCAGTGAAGGAGTTACAGTGGTAGTACAGACTACAGATGAATTAATTCTTCCTGGGAGGCTTTGGAAAAACTTCACAATAGAATATGTTGCAGACATTTGGAGAGAGGGATTAGGGAGGTGAGGAGGAGTCAGTAAAAAAGAAATACTCAACCTGACCATCCTCTCCAATAAGCTGAAATGCTTTTGAAAATGCGATTGACATACATACACACACACAGAGGTAAGAATTTACGCTAGTACTTTATAAAGTCAAAGTGAGCATAACTGATGTTTAGTACAGATCTAGTCACTACTACAGGAAGCAATCTACCTATAAATCTCTGGGTAAAAATAATAGAGTAATTAATGATTTAGGATGAGTTAATTTAAGAGGACTGCAGAGTAGGAAAAAAAGTAGCCTGCCAAAAACTATGGCATAACAAATAAATAATCATGGGAAAAGAGGTCCTACAACTATTTTAAGGAATATTTATGGACTAGGAAAATGTGCAAAATCATATCTATCCTGGAAGATGTTAGAGTATGATGGTGAGCTGTATGAAGATGAATCGGACATGATCCGTACTACATATATAGTCTACGGATTACAGAGAAATCTGTAATCTAGTGCAGAAGACAGGCAAATATGCTAATAATTTCCTGAGGAGAAATGAAGGAGCGTAGGTGTGGAGTTGTGCACGGGTGTGCCCAGGGCAGCTAGTTCCATAGTGATGGAACTCACCAGCAAGTGTTCAAATAGGAACATTAGCTACTTTGGATGTTTGTTGCTTTTAGACCTCTAACTAGTGTGTCTTGGGGAAAGAAAGCAAACCAGATAGAGGGACATCTTTTAGGACATGGTCCAAAGGTATAGTACTCAATCTGTATTTGTTGCTGCTTTTCCTGTATTGGGTATTTATTTTAAAAACTGATGTTGCGGGGGGCAGTGGGGCAGGGGCTGCCCAGTTAGCTCAGTTGGTTAGAGTGTGTTGTTATAACACCAAGGTCCAAGGTTCAGATCCCCTTACCAGCCAGATGCAAAAAAATACCCCACCCAAACCCTGATATTTAAAATGGTGGTGTTGTTATGCAGCACTGTGGATATGCTTAGTACCACTGAACTGTACAGTTAAAATGGTCAATTGTATGTCATGTATATTTTACCACAATTATAAAATACTTAAAAATTGATATTTAGCCTTTTTCAAGTGGTATTTTCATCTTGATTCTCTTGAAGCTCACTTTTTACATCTTTCCTTCACTTACTTTCTAGGAAGGCTTTCTTAAATTTAAGAATCAAATAGTTATCCATGTATAATTTCCCTTTTTAATCACAAAATCCATTATCTATTTAAATTTGTAAAGTGTTAATTGTAGAGCACAAAGCATTTTTTAATAATAAAATTAATAGCCGCTATTTATTAAGCATCTTGTACTCTAAAACTTCCCAAATAGTTATAATGGTAATACTCATTATATACTAATGCTCATGAACAGTAATACTTATTTACACTATGAAGTGCTTTACTAACATTAAATGTCAACACTAGATCCAGGATTTAAAGTATCTAATTCCTTTCCTGTGCTCAGAGGGATCGCCACGTTACTTTCCTCTGGTTGTCTAATACTTCATTTTAGTATTTGCCAGGCTAATATCAATGTATATACTGATACCTGACAAATATTCATCTTTCCTCCCCAATTTCATATACTGCTGAATCTCATAGTAGCCCTCTTTGAAGGTGACTTATCCACTCTAAGTCATGATAAATATATTTTTAGAAAAGATTAAAAACAGGGAACTTTTGGCTTAGAAAAGTGCTAGCAGTTTAAAAAAGGGAAAACAACATCTTAACAGCATAATGAGAAAAATTTGGATCTGAGAGAGAATGATTGTTTGGTTTCTATTTTTAAAAAATAAGATGGCAAGAGACAGATAAATTGATCTCCATTTTAATTAAGCTAACCCAATAGGCCATTTAAGTGAATATTGAAGAGATGTGCTCAGTGTGTTGAATATAATGTGTTACTTAAAACCTTGAATAACTAAAAGTTTTTACTCGTCTACCAGAGAGCGATGTGATTGCACAGTTAACCAAATTGTTGCCAAATGAATAAAATGTATAAAAGACTTTAATTCCAGCCCTCTCTTATTCATTAAAGTCTTCTTGTGCCTCATTAATTTTAATGGTATAGTCTAGTTCTGATTGAAGTGCACCTGAATGCAGTTTGTGCCTCATCAAGACTGATGAGTTCCAAGTAGTTCAGGCCATATAAGCAGAGTGCTCACAAATGATGTGTCTCTACTTTCATCTGCTCTATACATGTTTGCCCATGTCCTCAGCAGCACAGCTTTTACATTCCAGCAGCCCGGTGTCTTCATTTTTGGACTCATCTACATTATTTAAATTTTTTTTCATAGTTGCCTTTATGTTAACAACTGAGTTTTGTGCAAACAAAGATTATGTGGAGATGCCAACCCTTGGCATTTCTTCCAGAAACTGTCAAATCGAATATAGGTATTACCTATGTCAGTCAAATGCATTTTTGAAAAGTAGAGAGTCTGATGTATTTGTGACCATATCAGTTCACTGCATTTCCACTATAGCTCTAAGTTTCATAAAACTTTTTTTTAAGCCTTCTTAAATCCTGCTTTTACAGTTCCGTAATTACATGTCTCAAGCTGGATTTACTCATTGTCAGATAAGGTTATGTTTATTGAATGAACACATGATTAATTTTGGTATGACTCTTTAATTCTTGATCTCTCATGTAGGTATTTTCACAGCACTCAGATAAGTGACTCATTGAACATATGGGCCTGATGCAAGGCCAAACAATCTAACCCCTCCCCACCACAGGAAAACACGAGAGGATATGGACGTCGGCATCAACTGGGTAGAGCTGTCATTGATGCTGAAGGCTCCTTCACCAGGTGTGATCTCTTAATCCTTTTCTAGGTTCCATGATAACCATTTGCCTTCATTTTACACAGGTTTTTTACAGAAAGGATAAAATGTCGTTGATTCACCTTCCTTTTCTGAATTACTCATTTCCAGTCTTTCCTACCAGGCCGTTTTTTGGTTTATTTTTACAGATGGCTAACCTCAATTATGTGCAGATTTTTTAGTTTAATTCTCAAAAGACTTACTTAATTTTTTTGAGGGTTTTGAGGCTCCCCCAAATATGTTCTGTTTCCCAATAAAATTTTAAGCCCCTGGATAGTTCCTGTGTATATGAGAAACAAAATCAATATTTCTAATGTAGAGAGATGGTGATTATTTCATTTCTACCTTGCCTATCAGGTTAAATGCAGTAAATATTCTGTCATTTATACCAAAGTTTTTCTCCATTAAAATTGAATAACAGCTGTATATCCCTGGCTCACATTTAAAAGTTATGCATGATTCAATTTTAAAATTTAAAAAGTTGTTATAAAAGATTTTTGACATTTACAAAGGAAGAAAAGACTTCTTGTATCTAGAGCCACAGGTAAGAAGAGGAGTCGCTGTCGTGAAGGTGGTAATCAGTCCTGAGTGCAGAAGGAGGTAGAGCTGCTTTTACACAACAGGTGGAGGGGGAATGGCTGAGGCACTTGGATGCTTTCTGGCACTTACTCCCTGACCCGTTGTGACACAACCCTGGCCTGAGAGGATGTAATTGCCGAGGCCTCAGGAATGAAGGTTTGGCTCAGACAGCAAGGTAAGCCAATGAGATCTGCTAAGGTGACAGACAAAAGGTGAGGGAAATTTAAAATGGATAATGCAGGAGGTTGAAGGTGAGTACTAGTTACAGCAATGGGACTTTAGATCATACCACTAACTTCCCTCTTCTAAGATTTTCCTTAGGAAGCGAGACCCATGGGAGCCATAGAAGAGATTCTCCCTGAAATAAAGATTTATTATATGATGCACAGACTGTGCATGGACTATGGTGGCCATGAAAATATATCACTGAAATCTCCTCTTGCAGGGAGCATAATTGACTGACAACCCCAGTTACAGCCCCTCTAGATGAACCATCGTGCTTGCACTGGAGCCAGACATCCTGTAGTCTGCTTTCAGCTCAGAACTGAGCAAGACCCATTTTTGCCTTAGGAGATTCAAGACACTTCCAACAGGTGTGAAGGATCTTCATTGACCTGGTTGGACCTATCCTGGTCTTGGGCTTTTTCTACTCATTCTTGCTTTCTTCCCTCTCAGTTAAGCGTAAAGGTGTGAAAGCATCTGCCTTCTTCTCCTGCTCCCTTCCCGCAAAAATCACCTTCATGTTGAATCCTGTCTTGGCATCTGCTTCTCGGCAGTCCCCAGAACAGTTTATATTCTTAAGTCCTCTGGATTCTTCCTAATACTTTGTCTACTGTTCTGTGGCATACTGAGGGAGGAATGTTGTTATTTGTGTATTTTCTCTTTCAGTTCGGTCCATTTTGGCTTCACATATTTTGAAACTCATTGTTAAATGAGCACATATTTAGAATTATCCGAGTCTTCTTAGTGAATTGACATGTACATAAATATGAAATGTCCCTCTTTATCCTTTTTTTCTGAAATTTATTTTAATACGAGAGGAGCATTCCGTATTTCTTTTGATTGGTGTTTTTATGGTAAGTCTTTTTCCGTGCTTTTATTTTTAACCCATCTGTGCCTTTATATTTAAAGTGGATTTCCCATAGACAGGATATAGTTGAGTTTTAAAAATTTTTCACCCTGTCTGATGATCTTTGCCTTTTAAGTGGAGTGTTTAGACCAGAGATCAAAAACATTTTTTCTGTAAAGTGCCCCATAGTAAAAATTATGGGTTTTGTGGACTGTTTGGTCTTTGTTGCGATTACTCAGATCTGCCATTGTAGTGCAAAAGCAGCCACAGACAATATTTAAATAAATGTGTGGCTATGTTCCAATCAAACTTATTTAAAAATAAGTGGTGAGTCAGATTTGGACCATAGCTGTAGTTTGTCAGCTACTTACATTCCATTTAATTGTGAATATGGTATCAGGTTTCAACCATTCATCTTGCTATTTGTTTTCACTTTGTCTCATATGTTCTTTTTTTTTCCCCCCTTTTCATGTTATTTTATATTAATTAAGTACTTTGTAGTATTCCATTATATCTCCACTATTGACTTATTAACTGTCCCTCTGTTTTATTTTTTAGTAGTTGCTGTAGGGTTTACAATGTGCAACTTAACTTTTTGTAGCCTTCCTACAAATAATATACCACATAACATGTAATGTAAGAAACTTACACTGCACATCCATCTGCTGTCCTTCCTTCATTGATGCTTTTGTTTTCATAGATTTCACTTCTGCAGGTGTTATATCCTCCCCTGTATATTGTTATTAATTTTGCTTTGAATGGCCAGTTATTTTTTAAGAAATTTAAAAATCAAGAAAAATGTCTTTTTTTTTAACCAACACTTTTACCAGTTTAGGCACTTTTCATTCTTTTGTGTAGGTAAGAGTTTCCATCTGCTATCATTGCCTATAGTGAAGATCTGCTGGTAATTAATTCTTTCAGGTTTTTTGTCTGAAAAATTTATTTATTTTTGAAGGATATTTTTGCTGGATATAAAATACTAGATTGACAGGATTTTCTTTCAGCCTAAAAAATATCATTCCAGTGTCATGTTTTGCAACTTATAAGAAGTCTATAATACTCCCTATCTCTGTTTCTCTGTAGCAATATGTATTCTCTGTTTTTACGATATTCTCTTTATTATGGGTTCCAATTTTATGATGCACTTTTTGTGATTTTCTTGTGTTTTCCCTATTTAGGGTTCTTTGAACATTTTAGATCTGTGGATTAAATTTTTCATGAAATTTGGACAATTTTCAGTCATTATTTTTTCATAATCAAGTATAAGAATAATTGCAGATATATATCTATGTCTGCTTTTATTGATTAGCTTATCCCTTGAATGGTCACCTTTTTTGCTCCTTTGTATAAACTAGTAACTTAATTTTATTCTAGACATTACTAGAATGATAAGTTGTAAAAAATCTCTGGATTTTTCCTGACAAAAAAATCTTCCTGTAAAAAATGGATTTTTTTTTTCTCTGACAGACATTAAATTAACTTGTTGAGGATTTGTTTAGAATTTGTTAGGATTGGACTATTTCAGTTTTGCCCTTATTCCTAAGGCATGGTTGCTACTCCTAAATTATAGTTTTCCTGGAGTATTAAACTGAAAGTTCAGAGTATTCACCAACACCTTTTCACTCTGGATGGGTCTGAATTCCAACATTTTCCCAGCACTCCACTGCCAGTGAAATGTTTCTCTTCTCTCCAGCTTCCTAGGGCCGATTTTCTATTGGCATCTTAGAGTTAACCATGTATGTACATAAACAACTAAAGAGCTGGCCCAGGACCTGATAGGAATTTTAAATCAGAGTTTTAGGGTTCTTTCTCTGCAGCTCTATCTTCTCTGGTCTGCACACTCCCAGACACCTTGAACTTGGATCTGTTTCCCCTCTCCAAGAAATTTCCACTCTGTGCTTGACCTCTACATCTCTATGTTGCAGATTTGAGAAATCCCTTTAGCGAGAAAACTAGGGTGAGCATGGAACTCTCTTCACATGCCTACCTTCTCTAAAATATCATAGCCCTGATTGTTGGTCTTGAATATCTTCAGAGTTGATAATAGATACATAGAGACATAGAGATAGAAAGAGGGCACAATGAAGATAGATAGGTGGGTACATACACATATATTGCTGAGTTTAAGCATGTTTATGGCAGGAGGACAAGTCGCAACTAGCTATTTTTTATGGCCTAAAGTGTAAGTCCCAAGAGGACTAGAATGTTAATTTTGACATCTTAGATTCCTTTATAATCTATAACTGAGAGTTTTCAGCTCATTAAAAAAATAAATGGAATGAGCGTTTAATAGGCCCTCCTTTATTGTTAGGAAAATTTAATAAAGGTAATAATGAATAGTAAAATTACAGAACAAAAGTTCATAATCCTGAGGTTCTTGTGTAGCTTAAAGTTAAGGGAAAAAATTACTCTTTACATGTAAATATATTTCCCACATTATGTAGCCCTTAGAGAAAAAGTGATCCAAAGCATTAAAAGTGAACCAATAGAACGTAATTCTCATAAGAATAGTATTTATTGAATATTACTATAGTTCTTTATTTCCTCCCCTTTGCCATATGAATCATAGCATGCTAATGATTTGTTTACTAAGGTGTAGCTAAATCAATATTATTGAAAAACTGTGGAAATGGGATCTTCTACTTAGTCTAATATGTTTCTAAACTAATTTCTTGTTCCTATTTCTTGTTATTATTTCTTATTATTTTCATTATCTAAAAGTCCAAGAAGAATCGATATTTTTATGGGAGATCTTTCAGAATATTTTGATGCAATAGTTCTTGAAGCACTATATCCTGGCATTAGTTTAGTAAGAGTCTTTACATATTTACATTTTCTTTAAAAATTTTTTAAAAATTTGTTAGTTATTTTATTTTACATTTACATTTTCATAGAATCATCAAATTAGTTTTAGGTAAGGTGTTAGTTTTGGAACATATGATCTTCCAACTGAAAAGTTCTGCAGCAGACTCTAAGATACCATTTTTTAAAAAGGTGAGAAGTAAAGAGGTCTGAATTTCCATAGAAACATAATCTCTGAATATGCAAAATATCTTTTTATGTCTTTTTAAATAGTCATTTTAAATGAGTTCCTAATTCTGAAATATCTGTTGTAAATAAAATCTTAATGACAAGGGAATATTTAGAATTTTTTTAACTTGATGAATGTTAATTGTAGCTTATATCAATAATCCCTGTGAAGTAGGGCATGATCATTTTCCATGTTCTAGGGTTTTTATGTAATTTACGGGGTTAGGCCAATTGATGATTTGTAAGCCAATACAAAGAAAAGTTCCTTTACTTGTAGTACACTGATCTTCCTTAGCACCCAATGTAATTCATACACTGGAAAGTTAAAACATTTCTTTGGAGAAAGTTAAGATTCTTATTACAGATATGTTGGTTAGTTTCTATTTTTATACTTTCCACATCTCAAAGAGTCTTCTCCAGTGAGCTAGTAACTAGACAGTTTCTGAAGTCAATATATATATTGTTTCCCATGTTATTTACATCTAAAGTTGAACATAAAGTTGACTTTATTTCTAACTTAAAGCACTCCAAAGAAAATTTTTACAAAACAAATGGGGCTTTTTTTGATGTATTTGTTCTTTTCCCACAAATATTGTAGTTTATTACACTTAGCCCAGTGGAAAGAATTGCTATTCTTCTTCCTCCATTTATAGTTAATTTATTGATGACTTCAAAGCTTTTTATGGAAAGATTAATTTTTCCCTCCCCTGACCTGTTAAAATAAGATCAGTTTTCCTTAAAAGTCACTTCTATGGCAAAACATGCTCCTAACAGACTGACTCTCCTGCAAATAAAAAATATAAACTGTGGGTAAAAATTTTTTAAATTACACGAGCGCTCTCAAGATTGAAAAAAAGCAGGCAGATTTTGGAGGGTATTTAAATCTTAGAGAATGAGATTGCACAAAGTGCATTTTATTTTTTTAAATTTTGCTACAAAGTGCGTCTTAAATTTTGCAGCATTAGCCTGTATGGTCTACAAACATGGTAGTGCATGGAGTGGCAAAGACTCTTATACAGAGCCCACCACTTTTCTGGCCTAGTGAACTGTGAGATAAAGACTGGGGCAACCATAGCCATCAGAGGGAGTATTCTAGAGGAGAGACAGTCAGAGAAATGAAGGACCAAATTCTGTTAATGAACTCTGCTCAAATCTTTGCTTGACCTCTGAACCATACATGAATGTAGCCGCTTCAAAGCGATTAACAGCTGAGCTTAAAGAACTGAACTGTGTGTTGGAATTACTGTGTGCAAAATTACTTGGAATACAATGAACTAGGAAAATATGACAAGAAAAAAAGACAATCACAAGGAGCTAATCCCCCTTAAAACCAAGATGACCCAGCGATATAAGGCACGAACTTTAAAATAGCTATTCTAACTGTACCCAATGAATAAAGGAAAATATGTTTACAATGAATGAAAAGATAGAATATCTCAGCAGAGAAATAAGATATATATTTTAAAATAACCAAATGAAAATTTGAGAAATGAAAGATACAACATCTGAAGTGATGAAATTAATTAGTTGAGCTCAATAGCAGAATTGAGAGAACAGAGGAAAGAATTAATAAACTTGAAGACAGAATAATAGTAATTATACAATTTGAAGAAAAGGGAGAAAAATTAATAAACTGAAGAGGAAAATTTTTAAAAAACGAAAACAAAAAAGACAGTCAAGATCCTCTATAACAACAGCAAAATGTCCAACATACAATTAATTGGAGTCCCAGAAGAAGAAGTAGATACAGAGAATAAGGCAGAAAGAGCATTTGAAGAAATGATGGCCCCAAACTGTCTAAACTTGGTAAAAGATAAATCAACATATTCAAGAAGCTCAGTGAACCTTGAATAGGTATAAATATGAAGAAAATCACCTAGGCACATCATAGTTGAATGCCAAAAAATCTTGTAAGCAGTCAGGAAAGAAATGACACATCACATGTAGAAGAACAACTATTTGCAAACCATGGACTTTTCATCAAAAAATCATGGAGACAAAAAGACAATGGAACAAAATATTTAAAGAGTTGAAAGAAGGGAAAAAGAAAGGAAGAAGAGAATTTAACGTTTATTGAGCCAGGTGATTAGGTCTGTGTTTCCCAAACTATAAATTTCATACCATTAATATGTTGTGAAATCAATTTAGTGGATTACATTCAAAATTTTTTAAAACTGGAAGAGAATAGAATAATATAGAATAGAAAAATATCAGAGTACATATCAAATAGTAAGGGTAAATACTATTACATGAAACCTTTATTTGAATTTTATATACATTCACTTGCACACATATATTTTTGTACTGAGTTCTAATGTAAAATATATTTCTTCCCATAGGTTACAGGCAAACAAAAAAGATGTACCTTAGATTTTTTAATCATCTTAGATTTTTTAATCTATCTTAGATTATTTAATCATCACAAAAACTTTGTAAGATGGGAATTATCTTTATTTTTCAAAAAAAACCTAGTGAAATAATTTGCCTCTGGTTCCATAGCTATTTAGTGGCTGAGCCTAACTTTAATGTAAATCTTTTTTTAGCAAAATAATTTCTTTTGGCTGCTTTCAAAATATTCGGACATTTTTTAAATGATGTTTAGCATGAGGGAAGAATAGCTTGTTCCCCATAAGCCGATTTACTGTGGCATCCCAGAAGTCAAAGAAAAGACGTCTTGCTTCTTTTCCCCCATAGAAGAGATCCAGAATTATTTCCTAGCCATCAAAGCCTACTCTAGCTGCATTTTGTCTCATAGGCAAGGAATGTAGCAAATTTTAAAAGGCCCTGTGACTCAGACACATGATCTGTTCACCACATTGCTTGATGAATATTGATTGAACTAGACCTTAGTAAACAGTAACTATTTGCATGCTATGAGTACTTTGTCTGGATAATATGGCATTCAATTAGAATTTTAATTAATAGTTAAAAGTCCCTTTATTCCTTCCAATGGACTCATCTTTCACATAAAAAATATTTTATTTTTACTGTAACATTGCCAATATGCTGTTTCTTGAGGAAAAATTACAACTTATCACAACTTCTTCAACAGGATTATATCACTCAAATGCTTGCTTGGCAATGCTTGAGAGGAAAGGATATTCTCGTATCTAATTTAAGTGCTGTTACACAATGTGAACATTGTCTGAAGAGCTGTTAGGAAAGGACGTTTGAGGAATATGGAGGGTTTCAAAGAGAAGTGAGGTACCAGATAGAGTGTTTAGGAATCCATTGTAGACTTAGTTTAAACTATGTAGACTGTAGTTATTAATATTTTGTTAAAGGGTAGAGTCACACATGAGTAAATTCCTGGTAATACATTAAATGTCAAATAGCCCTGCAAATGAAGAGTTTCGAATGTAAATAATTTAAAGCTTAAGTATGAACAGTCTGTGAGCAAGCCAATATTGAATGAAAATGTCAGTGTGGTTATTGACGAATCAAAACTAATGGCTAAGGGTGAGAAATGCATTAGATAAAAATGCAGCAACAAAAATGGAGGGAAATGTTCTCTGGAATTCTCTGGGCCTTATACAATCAGGTAATTCTTGTTGTTAATGATATTGATGATCTTGCTTGAGATGTTTTAATACAGATTACAAGGCTTGCTTTTGTTTTTATATCAGTAGCCATATGAGGGTACTTCAGAAAGTTTGTGGAAAAGAGAATTAAAAGATAATATAAATCTTTCCATGAACTTTTTAAAGTACCCTTGTATATTTTATGCCAATGCTTGTTTTTCAGCTTTCCTTGTAAAAAAATGAAATACTGGTGTATGTCTGTTTAGTCTCTTCAGCTCATTTATGCTTATGTTTCTTCAGCTGTATGAATTTGCCTTTATTTACCACTTAGCTCATAAAACCTTTTAGAAGAGGGACCATCAGTCCTGTTTGCATACCCTAAAGGATGACATGAATGGATATTTAGGGGCAGATTATTATAATATTATAACAGTGATTTCTTTATTTTTTAAATTTATTCAGTAAATACTTGCATAGTACTTAGTATGTGTTGAATACTTCTAAGTGAACTGTTCAAATACTAATTAATTTTATCCTCCCAACAATCCTATGAGACAGGTGTAATCATTGTTCTCATTTTATACAGAGGAAACTGAGGAACCTACAGATTAAGTAAGTCACTCAATGTAATATAGTGAAGGAGTTGGGACTTGTACCCCAGCAGTGTGTCTATAGTCTATGTGCTTGCCACAACACCACAATCTGCTACCCTTTAACTCTCTGTACCCAGAGAATATCAGCCACTGCCTGAGGGTGCGGTGCCTCCTTTGTCTTCAGGCACTGGTTGGTGAAGTAGCCCTCCACCCCATCCCACTCAGAGTACTTAGGGTGATGTCCCAAATTATGTTGGTTTCCTCTTCTGAATTTCTACCACATACCAATTTGTCACTCCAAAGTTAGAGCAGTGCCTATTAGTACCAGCACAATTGTGTTCTTTTTATACAGTGTACTTTATTTTTCTCAATATAGCAGGAGGGAAGACAAATGCTTATATTATATCACTAATTTATTTTAACTATAGCTTGCGGAGCTCACTTACTATAGAATGCAGAACTTGATCTCATTTATGGTGTTCAGGCTAACAATGTTTGTCTTTTGTGTGCAGAGCACTTTAATAACTTGTTACATAATTTATTGTTCTTCTGTCATTGCCCTTCAGGTTACAGACATCATAGGATGGATGGAAAAGAAGAACAAGATTTGAGATAAGGATCTTCATACTGAGCGAAGAGTTCAGCTTTCAAATTATACTAAAACATTTTCAGTATTTCAGACATCAAATTTTGAATTGCTTTTAAGAGACTGAATATACAAATGGACAATGGCCAACAATATATGACAATAGAATTCTACCCACAACTCCAAAGCAACCAGTAGAACTCTACCCGCAACTCCAAAGCAAGCCAAACCACAACTTCATAGCAACAAGCCAAGAGTGGTCAGGACTTGGGCAATGACTGCCAGCTTCCCTAATTTTTGCCCCTGTTTTTAACTCAGGACCAACCAGATAAAGCCAAATATGCTTCCTAAACCAATCATATAGAACACCCCTTTTTAGTTAGCCTGCCTCCAGCTTGCCTGTGCCTACAACCCCAATCAGAACACCATAAAGCTTTCCCATGTGTCTGCATGCCTTTGTGTCTCTGCCAAATGCAAATGACGGTGACTGGCTCCCTTGCTATATAGTAAGCTCTGAATAAATAAATGCCTCTGTTTGTCGTCATTTGTATAGTCTTTGTTTATTTCCATACTTTCAAAGGAAATACTTTCCTCCTGTTCCATTTGCCAGAAACTTATTATATTAGTTCCTCATTTTCCAACAGCATCCATAAGGGGTTGGTTAAAGAGTTGACTATATTTAACATCTAGGTAGTAGAAGGATTATCTAGGTTGCATGTAAGTGGTCTTACAAATATTAGTTTTATTATCACCTTAAGTCATTTGTGCCTCCTGCTACATGTAATTGGATGTGTTTGCCCTTCTTAGGAGTATTTAAAAAGCAGAGAAACAAAGATATTAAGGAGAGTTTTATTGTAAAGATAGGCATGACCTACAATTTTACATTTTTCCAAGTCTACAAAAACTCTCAGAGTAGATATTTCTTTTTATCTGTCGTACCAGCAGACAGATTATCTATAAATTGGGAAAGGGAAAGTTCACTTCTTGCCAAACTGGGGCAGAGGTGGTGGCACCTTAATATCTTGGCCTCTCTCCAACTTCTTTTCACAATCCACCAGGTAATTGACTCCATCGATGACTATCTGAACAAGCTCAACCTTGGATAGTGGAAAAGATGAATGATTAATTTGACTAGACGACATCTGCAGGGCATTGATCAACAGGAACAACACTGGGATAAATGACAACTTTTCGCTTAGATGGACTGCGTAACAACTTCTTCCTTCTCACAATTTCCCTAAAGAGATGCAGGAGGAAAGTTGTTTGGAGGTCATTGTCAGAGATGGAAGCCAGAGATATCGCAAAGGTTTCTCTCAATCTTTCTTTAGTTAAGATGGGGTTACTACTTTGTGTGTCAGAACTTTGTTATATATATATATATATATATACAAACCATTAGTTTGCATCTCAGACACTTTTTCCCCATCAGTCTCTGCTATAAAATGCCAGAATTTGTCCAAAAGTAGGAGTATGCAATGATACCTTGGTGTTGTTCTTTGGCCTGCATCTGAATTCTACCTGCCACTAAACTATCTGAGCACTGAATATGCCATAATTCAGATATCGTCATTTGCACAGTGGATGTCTTTCTGAAAATTGTTTAAGATCAAATGTTTGGCAACTAAATTATGTTTGCACTGTGCCAGGCAAATTTATTACTTAAAAGGAAATTTTGTGATTTATATTAAAATATACTTTCTAAAATTCCTGCTTTAAAAAAAATGTTAGAAGTTTGGTTTGCGAATATTTGTTTTTCTTAAACTAGAGCACATCTACCTATGAGTTTTTTCCTGGGATCACCTCCCAAAAAAGTTACTTGCACTGCTTCTAAGGAGACCCAAACTGAAATAGTAAGCAATTAGTTAATTCCAGACAGCACTAAAATATGTGCTATAATTCGAGAATGAGCAGTACGGATGGAAGGGATCACTAAGCGTTAGAGCTGGAACAGCCCTTAGGCATGAGGGACTCCAGTTCCCTCCCCAGGTCTTTTCATGCATGAGGAGCAGGGCTGGGAGAGGGCTGGGTCAGAAAGCTCGTCACTACTAAAGAAACACTACTTATCCAATTGGCCCATCTCAGAGTTGATGTGGGTGTGGTGAGATGGGTCTCTTATTCACTGCCAGAGGGACTCTATTTCGGTATAAATCTTCTGGTAGGAAACTTGGTTATGCATTTTTAACCCAGGAATTTCTTTCATAGAAATCTATCCTAATTAAGCAATCAGAGTTGTGATTACAGTTATGTGTAGAGATAGTCAAACAAAATATCAAATAATCAGGAAAATATTAAATAGATAATGGACTATTTTTACTACACTGTCATTAAAAGAATCATGTTTTAAAGAACACAATGTGTGGGAAAATGCTCAAGATATGATACACTGGGAAAATGTTGTGTTATGATACCAAACGTGTTACGATAACAATTTGCTTAAGAAAGTTTTTTGACTATAAAAAAGAATGGAAGGCAATTTAGAATAATATTCACAATGATTATCAGGGTTGTTGGGTAAAATAAGTTGTGTTTTAAAAATACTTTTTTCCATTTTTCTAGCTTTTATAATGATCACCTATTAACTTATAGTTAAAAAAGTTTTTTAAGCATGAGCTACTTTGTTTTCCAGTAATGAATATCTAGTTAATATTAGAAGTTGACAGGGCTAGGCCCCAGATTTTCTTTATTTACTGCACCACACATTATCCAGTAAATTTCAGAAGTTGTGGTATTTATGGCTGCTTCTTCCTCAGGTACTTTGCCAGAGCTGGTAACACACAAACTGATTTAATTGTTTTGACCGCTTCCTCTTTTCCCCTCCTCAGTTTAATGGTAGGGATAGCAATAAGCAGTGAAATATTCAAAAGCTGGCCAGGAAGAAGAAAGAGCTTTGATAATCCACAGATTTAATAACCACCCACTGAGTTATTAAGAGTTGTAGTTATAAGAAGAAGAGGCTTTTAAATTAACAATGGGCATAATATATTCAATGCGACCACATTCAGATAAGGTGGTATAACTTCAACTGCGATCAGCACTTGCTTGGCATTCAGCGGCCTGTTCCTTAAGTGTGTTCTTTAGGCCTCACCATCACTCCAGGACTACACATAGACCATGAATCCTATTCATCCCATGGATTCATAGAATCCTAAGGATTATTTTATGAGCACAATCTTATATATACCTAGTGTACAGCATATTTGCCACCTTTGGCCCTAAAAAATAAAATTTTAGAAACCACCTACAAAAGTGAAGATGATACTATGATGCCTTCACCAAAGGAAATTCAGAATCAAGAGAAAATTCCACTCCTTTACCACCTCCAGTGGGATAGCACACGTGTTCTCTGACTTCACGGTGATAAAATACTGCTGTCCTTTAGCATAACAGAGCTCCTGCTTGCCGAAGATTTTTGTAATAGCTCTCAGGGGCAGGTCAGTGACAATAATACTACTGTGAATTCCTTTTTTGCCTATAAATTCTCAGATTTCACTGTGTTTACCTATATGCAGCTATTTCTCATGGAAGAATAATATTACAGAATGTAAAGCTAACACGACTCAGGGCTCAATGGGGAGAGAGATCTTGAATTTTGTTAAAAAAAAAAAAAGAAAAAAAGAAAGAAAGAAGGAAGGAAGGAAGGAAGGAAGGAAGGAAGGAAGGAAGGAAGGAAGGAAGGAAGGAAGGAAGGAAGGAAGGAAGGAAGGAGGGAAGGATGGGAAAAAGTCAGGCTGCTTAGGCTACTTCTCTATTCCTTCCTTCTTGGAGGCTGATGGTGTTAGTTCATGTTAGGAGAGTGAGAGAGATGTTGTTACCTCTGATCGACCAATTCGATCTATGTTAGAAATGTCGTACACATCTGCCACCGCTGCAGTGTCCACACCACCTGTGCCGCGCTTCTGGAGTCTTAGGTTCTCCAGGATCTTAGAAAAGCGTGGATCCTAGGACAAGGGATAATACTTAGTGTCGTAAGAAGCAAAATCGATTCACCATTATTGGCACATTCACTTAAAAGTGAAATAAAGACTTAGCATGAGAGATAACAGATAACGTTTATAAAACATTTATTTACTATATACCAAGGCACTATGCTGGACCTTTTCAGACTTATAACAACCCAATGAAGCAGGTATTGCTTTCATTCCCATTTCACAGATGAGGAAACTGAGGCTCAGAAGAATTAACTTGCCCAAAGTCACACAGCTAGACAGTAGCAGGGCTGGAATTGAACCTGGGTAGTCTGACTCCAACCTTGTGTCCTTAACTTCTATACTTTTTTTGGGGGGGTGGGGTGGCAGGGTGCATCTGGATGCCAGCTTTGGTGTGTTTATTACTCATCTGTTTAACAGTTGTCACTGTTAGAATCATGAGGTTAAATCACTTCAAACAATTTTCTTAGCTTTGGAATTTTGAATAGCAAAAATTGTTATATGAATTTTAGAAGCACATTTTCTAAAATTGTTTTAAAGTGTTGGATTCACTTGGTGTGCTATGGCAGAAACTATGTTGCCCTCCAGAATCCTTTTCTTCTTCTTCCAACGTTGAGGCTGAGGAAGTGACCACTGGCTAAACTCTTGCTAATGGAACAAACAGAGGTAGTGTGTGCTACTGCCGGGCCTAGAGCTTAAATCTTTACACTGATACACCCGCGTGCTCTCTCCTCTTCCCACAAGCTGGAACATGAGGCCTGACTGTGACCACACAAAGAGGGACAATGCCCTCAGACAACAGGACTCCGAATGTAGTCTCCTGACCAACAGCCTCAGTATCTCCTGGAAACTTGTTAGAAATGCACATTCTGCAGGTGGGTCTAGCAATCTGTGTTTTAACCAGCCCTCTGGGTGATTCTCCTGCTTTCTCAAGGTGAGATCTACTCGCACCAGGAGAGACAGAGAAAGGAGATGGAAGGAAGCACCAGGAGCAGAGCAGAGCAGCCTGCCTCCGTTCTGATTTGTTACACGAGGTAGAATTTAAAGGTTGTATTCTCAAAGGTACCATCCCTTTCTTATAGCCCCTTCACCTTTTATCCCAACTCTGCAAATGTCTTTTGAGGCACACTTAATACTTTCTCTTGTTTTTCTACTGTAGGTGGAGAAAGTAAGGGTTAAGGAATGGGCAGTGACGTTTTCTCCCTCCACAAAGCAGTCACGATCTGAGCTGATCGTGGTGGGACCCAACAAGGCCGCTGGTCACATAACGTTACCTTGCTGAGCTTGGGGATCCTAACGTGGACACCAGCTCGTAACCCTGTTCCGAGGTTCGAAGGGCAGGTCAGAATGTATCCTAGGCGCTCATTCCACATGAACTCCCAGCCTCGTTCCTGAATTAACCGTTCTACCTGTAAGTAGAACAACAATGAACAAATGACAGAGTTCTCGAATACCCATTCATTCAGTGGATCTCCAACACAGGGAGAAACACAAATACCATACGTTTGGCATGAATGAAATTTAGATATATTTATAGCACTTCCTTAATAGAACATGAAGCTTCTGATATCAGAACATTAAAATGGTCTATGTAAATTAGATGAACCATGTAAAGCATTGAACAGAGCACCTAGCACATTCTAAGTTCTCAATAAATGTTAATTGGTGTTATTATTTCTCATGCCAAGACAGTAGGAGAATATAGGAATTCTCAGCAGGTAAGTCTGTGGTCAGGTTACGTCTTACATATTGTCTCCATGCTCAGACTAGCCAATGGCAATATTAAAGAAATCAGGAAATCAGTAATGATCCACAGACTTCCCCAGACCATTTGGACTGGGGAGGAAAGCATAGGAGCTTTCTCAGAACTAGAGAAAGTCATCTACTTTCTGAAGCACTACCTTGGAGGTTCCACTCCAAGGGAATGCCTTAATCCCCAGAAAAAATTAGCCCCCTCTTGGAAGTTACCATAGTGTCTTCTTTCAAGAATGAAAAATAAAGAGATTTTATTTTAATGAATATTCAGAAATTTCTAATAACATCTTACTTCTTTTAGTCCACGACAGAAGCGCTCGAATACTCGTTTCATATTGCCTCCCTTTTCCATGGAGATTACCCTGGTGTGGTCTTCCTCATTTATCCAGATGAGAAATGTCTTGTCATAGTTATGCCTAATGAAGAGAGAAATATGGTGTTGGGTGTTAATTGCATTTGTTTCAACACATGAACATTCTTATTACCTCTGTAGCTTGATTGCTTCATTTCACCTTCCTCATTTCTTATAGGGCCCTAATCTCCTAACTGTGCTTGAACAAGTGCTAGAAAATAACGTTACCTCGACAGAATGAGGAATACGACTGATGCCAACCCTTAAAGATGTCATGTTTTTGCCCAACCAGAATATAAATCCCCTAATTCCTCAGACTAGGATGACACTAATTCAACTATGAGAATATTTGGCTTTGACACTAACAAGTGTATTTTGTCTCCAAATAAATTCAGCCAAAATCTTGTGCTTAAAAAAAAGTTTTCCCTACAGCCCAGGCTATTTGAGGTACACAAGATCTCACATACATTTGCTATATAGATCCCGCCTGTCCACCCCATCTGGGCAGCTGCTCACTTGTATATAATAATCTACCAAGGTCCAGGAGTCAACGTGGACTGAGGACAGTTGGCCAAGATTAAAATATGTCTACACTAGATATCTATTCTTTCTTCTGTGTTTTTTCTTAAATCATCAATATTTAATTTTCATTTTTTGCTCTTTGATTTGAATGTCATAAAACATTCTCTGTGAGGTTAATAATATGAAGCTAATTTTTTCTTTAAAAGGTAGTCTTTTTCTCATGCGTAATTCTTGCAAACCACCTCCCATTCCTACACACCTTAGAAACGTCACGATAGTTATATATGCACACACACAACATTTCCAAGTAGTCTGTCTTTTCCATTTAGCTCAATCTGGGCATGCTGTCAACTGCAGTTTACAGTAGCTTCAGGTTAGGACAAGCAGGCAACCTGAAAAAGAGCTTCTGTGCACACTGTAAACATGCAAACGCTATGTCCATACCAGATTCCCCTGGCATCTGGCCAGTCACGGGCCATCCCAGCACATGTTAGTAAAGGGGACACTGGCTTATCAAACAGAAAGTGGTCCTGTAGGCCAAAAGGGACAAAGCAGAGAGAAAGACAGACTGATGAGATCGGACATGACTGCAAGGGTCAGGCAGCCAAGTTTCAACTCACTAATTATGGCTGAGTTCTCTTGGTGGTGATTCTCAGCCTTGGCTGCCCACTAGAGTAACCTGGGAGCTTTAAAAAAATACTAATGCCCAGTTCCCCTCCCCCAGAGATTCTGACTTAATTATAATGGAGTTTGGTCTGGGCATCCAGATTTTTTAAAGCTCTTCAGATGATTCTAGTGTACAGCTAAGGGTGTAAACCACTGGCTCTGTCCAGATAGAAATATTTAATCATTAAATCACCATGGAGTGTGTCTACACCACCAGCACCAGCCTGATGCAAAGGCCAAATGGGCATTGAATTGAGGGATGTTATCCTGAAAAGTCTGTTCCACACAGCTGCCATTCTCTGACTGTAGCATTATTGGTTCATTTACTATCATTCCCTTCATTAAAAAGTGTTAGAGATGTACAATAATGATCTATAAATAAAAATAGTTACCTTTGACTTAATGCTCACTCTGTGCCAGGTTCTATGTTACATGCTTCTAATTTATTTTCTTTTATCCTCAAAAACTCTATGAGGTAAGTGTGATTATTCTATTTTAAAAGTGAGGAAAACTGAGATTCAGAGAGATAAAACAACCTATCCAATATCATACCACTAGCAAGCAGCAGATCCTAGATTCACACCTCAACCTCTATGGCTCCCAAGCCTGTGCCTTTAATCACTGCAATATACTACTTCATATACCAAAATCAGCATCAAGAGACTGACAGTTTTCTTGCTCTGTGTACACTGCTTTTTCTTGCATGGCTATGTACATACTCTACAGTGAGATGTATGGGTGCCATGTATTTAAATACAATTACACTGAAGTAAGAAATTAAGTGGATATGGGAAGGGAGTCCATCTACAATCTCTAAGAAGTGAAAGAAGTTGGAGACTTGAGCCAGAAGTGGATCGTGGACTGCCACTGCCCAGGAAGCAGCGTGTTCCTAAAGCAGACAACCAGAGGGGCTGCTTGAGGTGGAGGTGGCCTTGTCCGAACAGAGCAGGAGAATAGTTGGCCTGATGGCCACAGAGACCAGGACAGGAAGGCCCACAGACGATACAGCGGGCCTGTCTGGTTTGGAAATGGGGCATATTTTGTGGCATTTGTATCTTTTGAAATGACAGAATTATGTTTCTGTTTTTCCTTGGAGCTTAGTTAAAAGTTACGTTTGAAAACGCCATCCTGTTCTAGCTGTTTTAAGGGGAAAATAAGTAAGGAACTTGGGTTTTGGCCACTCCAGCGACAGAGAGAAGCTGTGGAGAAAACTGTGCAGGGGGCAGGACTCAACACGAGCAGGACACCAGAGGCTGGCTCCACAGGAACAGGCAGGCTTTGCAGCTGGGACTTCCTTTCTAGACTTTCCTAGTTTCCAGGGTTTTCTTTGGGTATGGCAGTCCACAAGGAGACCATCCTCCAGGCACAGACAGGATTTCCACGTCTAATTGTTCCCATTTATCAACAAGCAAGGGAATCGTTCATCTCCATCCTCCTGTCCCCAGCCCGCCGACTCCATACTGGAGTTTCCTCTGCTGATCGTGTCCACAGAATATTTCCATGGCTTGACAAGTGTGATTTAAGGCATCTTCCTTCCTTATACTGAGCAGATAGAAGCCTCAGGCCTGACTCAGCCCTCAGACCGACCCCCTGGGGTAGAGCCCAGCCAGCTCCGGGCTGGGAGCTCTAGGAGAGGCCTCCTGGGCAGATCAGGGCTCTGGGTCCAGCCCCTCCCCAGGCAGCCCCCAGTGGTTCACCAGCCACTCACGTCGATGAGCCGTTGCTGGTCCTGCTCCGTCATCTCGGACAGCTTGTAGTAGCGGCCGGCCAGGTCTCCCTTGAGACCTTCCAGGGCCGTGATGGCCACATTCTCCACCTCCCTCCGCTCGGCCCGGGTGCAGGCGGGTGGCAGGCTCAGCCCGCGGATGCTGCGACCTGTGCGCACCCTAGAGGACAGCACGTAGCGCTCGTCGAACTGCCCCTGAGTGACCTGCCGAGTAGAGCATGGGGTCACCACGGCCAGCCTCAGAACACAGCCTGCCACAACCACAGTGGGTTTCCACCCGCTGATCTGCAGTTTCCCCGGAGAACTGTGCACGACCAAGCAATCCACATGCTGGACACATTCCAGAATTCTTGGGGCAGGGGCCTTAGATAAGCAAAGGGCAGAGCTGCTTTAATCCATTACCCCCACTAGGGGCTTTGGGATGAAAAAAGAAATTGTTTTAGGAAAGGTTTGAAGTTCTCAATGGCCATCCCTACCCTAGGGGTATTTATTATGGAAATCAGACTTGGGGACCTTCCTAACTTTTGGTCCTCCAGGGATATGCACTGTGCGAAAGCGGTCACAAGGCTTTCAAGGAACATCTGAGCAAGGCCAGTAGCACCTCTCTCAAGTTCTCCTGACCCTGGGCTCAGGAGTGCCAGCTGCATGGTGGGGGCAGGGGGGAGTGTTGGGGGGGTAGAAGGGGGGATCTACCTTGGATGCATCCAGATCTGTGTTGTGCTTCATCACCCTGGGGTCATAGCCGTTGTGTCTTAGTTTGATGACAGGGTCGAAAAGATCGGCAAACACCTGCAGGAGGGAAGATGCTTCTGTGTCCTTTTTAATTGGCTCACCTACTATTCAAAGGCCTTTCCTTTCACTTGCCCCTTTTTATCATAAGGGTAAAAATTTAATGCCCTTCTACTACCACGCAGGAAATGGGTATGAGAGTGGACTGGTGGATGATAATAACAAAAACAAGCCTATAACAGAAAAAAACCTTTCAGAGGCCTTCTGCCCCTTGAGAGAGGGCAGGGCTGCTGAACTCTGTCATCTTAACCTCTTCTCTAGGGATTCTGTGAAGATCGCTGCCATTAGACTGAGCAAGCAAATCTTGAGGTTAAGAATCCAAGGGGTTTCCTAGAAGTTTTTGCCTTTGTGGGATAAAAGGGGCTGCCAGATTAGAGGCTAAGCAGTTTTGTGTTCAAAAGGGAAGGTTAGGTTCTAAAGGTTAGGCCACATACTAAATTTGCAGGAAACCCCGCTGCACCAGAAAAGTACACAGCAGCAGCCAGAGCAAAGCAGGAACCTCGCGCTCTGTGAAGACCTTCCCCAGCCCAAATGATCTCAAGCAAAATCTATTCTGAAAAAGAAAAACAACTTCAGAGACATCCTTTATGGTAAAGTAACATTAAAAGAAGTTGTAATAGCATCCTGCAGCCCTTGGGAGCTGTGGGAAGTGGGGAAGGCTTTGGTTCTGGGAGTCAGCTCTAGTTTGGGACTCTGGGAGCCCAGCGTTCTGCACTGCTGGATGTAAACGAGCCACCAGTCTCCTTTATTTAAGATGCCTCCCTCTCTTCTCTTGATGGCTGCCTTCCCTAAGAACTGCTCTCCACTCCCTGCAGCAGAAGAGTGCAGAGGGTGGACCTGAGGAGGGCAACAGGCATTTGCCATGACACAGAGGCTGCTCTGTGGGGACAGGTGCATGGTGGCTGACCTTCCTGTGCTTCTGCACCAGGGTGAGGGTGCTGAGGTCATGGGATCTGTCCAAGAGACCTGGTGAATCCAGTAGTCTGGGCTACAATGGCTTTCTAATCAGTATATAGGTAAGAGAATTCCCAGACTAAAGACACACCGAACCCTCCTTCCAACCCCAATCCAATAAAGAGCAGCCACAAACACATCAGCTCTTAATATCTTATTGGTGAATACACATCATTAGATTTTTTTGTTTGTTTGTTTCTGTACAAACTCTTGACAAGCCCGAGGAGCTCTGCCACGCGACTCAGTCGCCTGTGGGGAGGAAGACCGGGGCAGCAGCACAGGAAGCCTTGTTCTGGGAAGCTGTGGACCTCATTGTCCCCGGAAGCTTTCCAGGTGGTTCTGCTGGAGCTGGCTTCCCTCTAGGGGAGCCTTTCCTGAGAAGGCAGAAAGCTGTCCCCACAGAAAGAGAAGGACTCTGGGGCTGTGCACGTCAACCATGGCCAGAGCATCCCCCCACTCCGGAACCTGCTGCCAATCATTTTACCTCATAGGACTCCTCGTCACCGGCCACCATGCCCACAGTCTTTATAAAGGGGTGGCCAGGGTTGTCCACGCCAGTCTGGATGCACTGGTCCAGGGTGTAGCCGTTGGGCGTCACCTTGTCGCGGAGCTTGGCGTAGATGGCGGGGGTGAGGCACTCGGCCATGCAGTTGTTGTGCTTGCGCAGGTCGGGGTAGTCTGCGCTGCGCCGGGCGAGAGTCGCTTTGAGCCTGCAGTCCCCGAGGGAAGGGGCCTAGCAGAGGGCTCGGTTTCTGCCTGTCCACCCACCACACTGTCTTCAGCAGGGACATTTGGCTAGAGCTGCCCAGGAGTCATGACTTAAATAAGCCAGGTTTAAAAAAAAATAGTCCTGGTGAATTGCCAGAGAAAGGGACCAGACCCCACCTAAGGATGCCTTGATGCTTACTGTAGAAACCCAGAGCCTCTGGCTCAGGTAAAGAGGAGAAAGAGCAAAAGTAATCAGAAATGAATTGAAATCATATGCAGACTTCTTTTCTTTCAACCCAAAGTTTTGGTAAAATTCAAGGACGGCCACATTTTGGTTCCAGAGGTCTGTAGGGGAGAGCTTAGAAACTCTGCATATGGAACTACATAGAAATTCACTTATTTCTCTGTCCTCTGTCTACAATACAAGCTCCATGAGAGGAGGGACTTTGCCTTGCTGAGAACAGTACCTGGCTATTGAAACAGGCGTTCAGTAAATATCTGTTGGAGTGATTCATAGAAAGAAATCAAATAGAGTGCTATTTCACCCTGGGATATGCACGGACTGATGAATAGGGGATTCGGGACCATCACAGGCTCAGACACAGGTCATCCCACCTCGGGAATTCCTGAGGTGTGTGGTGGTTGCTGGTGATACCCTCAGAGATGCTGATTCCCACAAGAGACAGAAAGTGCCTCTGAGAAACACCTCAGTGGTTTTCGTCGCCTCTCTCACCCACACCTGCCTGGATGGAGTCCCATGAAGTCAGCACGCCACTCAAACTCTATCCAGCGTGTGTGTCTGAACTGTGGCACATTTCCAGGGCTGAAAAAACGTGTCTGTTTTCATCCCCCTCATGCCACCCCTCCACTTCCCATTTGCCATGTCCTTTAAAGCTGATACTTAACATGAGTGCTATGACATCACATTTTCCAGAAGGTGGCAGAGCAGGGAGTGAGGCTGGCTCTGAAATCAGGGAGCCTGGATTTGCATTTGGCTGAACTAGCTGCATGAACCGGGGCACGACTTAATTTTTGTAAGCTTTCATTTCTTCACAAAGGGATACGAAGGTGCATAACAGAAACTGCACATAGTGCTTCACACACAAGGAAATGTTCCACAGGTGTTAACTCTTACTGTTATTACCATTTGCTGGACTGTGAGCTCTGGGCAGGAATGACAGCGTTACACTTCCTTGTATTCGCCATAGGTCACTAGGCTTAATGAGTCTCAAAAATGATTGTCAATTTGACTTAGTTATCCTCAAAGGCAAAAAGAAAGACACTTGCTGACAGTCTCCAGCATGGGATGGCATATTTCTGGCTGGCATTTGGAGTAATTTTAAAGCCAAGAGGCCTTACCTTGGGGGGAATAGCCTGTGCTGCTCCCGAGCCTCAGCACACACCTTCTGCCGGTTCAGCAGGTACCCGGTGGTCAGGGCGCTGGTGCCCATGGTAGCAAACAGCAGAGAAGCATTGCGGCCAGTTAGCAACTTAGAGAAGGTACTGGCCATCCTTCCTCTTGGATGAGTTTCTGGAAGGCGAAGATGAAGCTGGGTTAGACTGCTTCATAGGATGACCCTGAACGACAGCATAGAGATCAGCAGGCAAGAAAAGGACCTGTGGGAGCCATCACCCCTCTTTCCATTTGTTTTGTTTTTCTATCTCTTCCCTTTCTTTTTTCTTCACACTGCTTGGAAAAATCTGAGTAGTTATAGACATTGTGACTGTCTAAACTGCCTGAAGTCCATGCCATATTTTTCAGTATATGACACAGAAAAATTAACAAAAACGGGATTTCTACTTCCATCTGCTTGACAGAACAGGTGCTCTTTTGGTTTCTGCCACTGTGCACCAGGTACTCCCTGAATAGGATGGATTTCTGGACTTCTAAGAGGTAGGGGAAATCTCTGAGGACCACCCTTCCACTCCACTCACCCCAAATGAACTTGTATCAGAGCTCGGAGTAACAAGCCAGGAGGTGTGGGTTATCTTGAGGGTGAATAAGCACTAAGGTCAGCCTGCCAGCAATGGGACACAGAGGATCTGAGTCTGGGACTCACCTCTTGAGCTAGGACTGTGGACAGGGACTGAAGTGGTCCAAAGTCAGCAAACCCCCAACCCCTGGCTCCCAGCAGAAGCAGATTGAAAACCTCTCTGAGGAAATTATCTCCAGTGTAGGCTCTGGATTCCTACAGATTAAGATCAAACAGCAAACTCCCAATGAGAGATTACCAAGTACACAAGGAGGTACAATGAATGAGTCAACAGATAAAATAACCTCAGATTTAGACCTCCAATGACTAAAGATATTGGAATTGTCAAATAAGAATATAGATTAGCTCTAGATAGAATGTTTATAAAACTAAGTGTTGGAATCATAATTATGGCAAGCAACAGGAGACTATTGAGGATGACCAAGCTGATTTGAAAGAGAACCAAATTGAACTACTAGATATGACACAGCTGAAGATAGAAAAAATAAACTGGAAGATATACCTTAAGAAATTAACCATAATATAGTGCAGAGAAATAAGAAATTGAATATATGATATATAAGTTAAGAGATGTGGCGGATAGAATGTCAAGGTCAAATATCTAATTGAAGTCCCAGAAAGAGAAGACAGAGAAAACAAAGAAGGCATATCTGAAGAGAAATAGCTGAGAAATTTCCAGAACTGATGAAAGACAAAAATCCATGATTCAAGAGGCACAACATAACCCAGGCTAAAAAAAGAAATTGACATCTAGACAAATAATAATGAAATTGCAAAATATTGGTGACAAAGACATTAAAAGTGGTCAGAAAGAAAACACAGTTCATCTACAAAGAAATGACAAACATCAGCTGATTTTTTCAACAATGAGCCCAGAGAAACAATATTTTTAGAGGCTGAGAGACAGTAATTATCTCAGTACTCTCTCACTGGTCTACATGACGCCCAAATAATAAACAATGTGGATTTCCCTAACATTTGGAAGGCTCTCGGGACTAAGCTGCAAGATGCTCCAAGCTTAGTTGCATTGGTTGCTTCAAAGAGCTTGATGTGTACGGCTGAGGTAGAAAACCTGGGCCACCCAGTGAAGGACAAACTCCTAATAAGGTGAACCAAATTCTAAAAGTATCCTTCTCTGGTCCACTTTCTTCCTTGATTGAATTTGGGAACTGGTCAGTCCATCAACTTCCTGCTCCCAGGATCTTCACCCGAAAGTCTCTACCAAACTTGAATATCTCCATTGAAAGCATCAGGAACCTTGAAAACATTTAAGAAGATGTTTTTCTACATTAACCCCAGAAATCAGATTGTCAGACAACCTTTCTTCTGTGCTAATGTCTACAAAAAATTCTCTCAATCCTAAAGATAGCCTGAACTACAAAAACAGATGAGGTGAATTGACCATTTCTTGAAGTTGTCCTGGGGACTTGTAATGGCCCAACATTAATCACATCACATGTATTTCTTTGCCCCCTAGAAGAATTCAGGTTATTGACAGCATCATTCCAAGAACAGGCAAGGGCTCCTCAAAGAGCTGCACCAATGCTTCCTGGCCCTTGTGTGCAGCAGGCAACACTAAAATACATCCTTTGGGCCACCTTATCTGCTTCCAAACCCTACAGTCTGGTCCCAAACAGAGAGGCAATGCTGTCACTCTGAGGTTTACTGCAGAATGCTCCAAAGTAAAAGAAGCTTTGCCCAAATTCTTTGTAGGCATATGGCCTAAAATTAAGCCAGGACCTGGTCTCCCTAACCTAACAGGATGCACATTCATTTCTGGGGTCGACCCAAATGTCTTAATCTTTATTTTTCCTTCCTTAAAGTCCTTAAATTGCTTCTGCACTGATATGTGCTCACATCAGAGTCTGTTTGAGATGATAAAGCTTAAGAAGTAGAGTCAAGAGGAAGGGGAGGTCATGGTCTCCATGTAGAGCCCTGCAACAACTGGTGGTCTTCAAAGGTCTTCCTCCTTGTGAGGGTGATGTGTGGGTAGGTTTCTGGCTCAAAATATTAATGTTTGAAATGTCACATATCCATACTTTAGTTTCTGAAAATACTTCTAAGAGTTCCTACATTGCACTGGTCTCTAAGCAATGATGTAGGATTCACGCCAGTAATCCTGGGGAGGCTTTGGTTGTAGCAAGCAAAGCAATCTTGGAACTGAAATTCTTCATACCCCTACTTTGATTCCTTGTACAGAAGTGACACAGACTCCAAGTTTTGGTGAAGAGAAGAATACCTGCTTTCTTGACTCTATATTTTTCTTTCTCCAAGGCACACAGAGACATTGAATTTTACTATTGAGTTTGAAATAGGGGTCTCATTGAACAATCTGGTGATCTGGGAACAGCTGCTCCATACTCTCTAAACATCAGAGCCAGGCTTGCAAGGAAATCACTTTTCCTCATGACTAATCTGAGTCTCTATTGCATGTTAAAGTGAGTCTTCAAAAAGCTGCACAGGCAGAGCGTTACTTTGTCTCATACCTTTCCCTGTTACCGGGCAGGCCCCAAATACCACATAAAAACTATCTGAAGCTAAAACCCCTGCTCAGAAGAGGCTCAATTTGTTATTTGCACAGATGATAACATGTGGTATAAAAAAGTAAAGCTAGGAAGATATTTGTATGTAAAAGGTAATCTACATCCACCAAACCAGTCAGTGTTTGGTTTGGCCTAGTGTCCAAACATGGTGGTTTTATGAGTTAGTACATCTTGTGAAGCTACTCAGACAAAACTTTGGAGCAAAAATAAAACTGACAGGCTGGCCAGTTAGCTCAGCTGGTTAGAGCACAGTCTTGTAACACCAAAGTCATGGGTTCAGATCCCCACACCAGCAGCTGCCAAAAAAAAAAAAAAAAGGAAATCTGAAACTCACTTGAAAAGACTTAAAAATTTTTTTCATTCTCTCCATGCTCTGAATGTAATAACTTGGACAGAGGTCACTGGAAAGAGCAGATGAGGGGCCAGCGCAGTCGTGGTTGTTTCTCCCTGGGATGAAGCTCCAGAATCCAAACGCCCTCACTGTGGGCTCCACTCCTGCTGCCAGAGGGGTTTGCAAAATGCAGGAGCATCTCACGTACATCGTGCAGAAAGCACACACCTGTTTCTCAGATGTTTCTCTTTGGAGTTGCTCTTTGCTGGCCGATCCAACTTTTCCTTCAGTGCATGGTGAGCAGTTAGGTGAGAGGACAGAGCTTCCAACCCATGGCAGGCAATGGTCTGCCAGGGAACCCTGGCTGCTGAGTAGCATGAGGCTGAGGGAAGCCAGCTTCTAGACATCTCCACTAGCTGTGTTCCTTCCCACCATCCACTCAGCTCTGGCTGACCCTGTTCTCTGCTCTCTCACATGGATCCCAGGAAGCACTTGGTCAGCTTCTAACCCCAGGAGGAAGCATGGAATCCATCCATTGACTCACTCCTCACTGAGAGCCTACGAAGTGCCAGGCCCTGTGCTAGGCAAGTGATGTGATTGTGAGCGAAAGAAACACAGTGACCTCCTTTGGAGGGCTTATAATTTATTTGGCGGAGATGGTCAAGAAACAACAGCAAAAAAATAAAATAATTATAGGTGGGGATGTGTGCAAAGAAGGAAATAAGCAGCATATTATTCAGAAAAACTAGCAGCGATGCCTACTTTTACAGGGGCTAGCCAGGCAAAGAGAATGGAAAAGCTGGAGCCTTAAAGCTGGCCCAACCTGGGCTGTCCTAAGACACGACGGTGAGGGGGGCTGAAGCACAGGAGCAAAGCCAAGTGGACTGAAGGGAAGTGGGAGAGGCATGCGGGAGCCCTGTCGTGACCACCGTAAGGGTCTGGATTTTATCCTCGGTGCAGAGGAAGAGCCCAGATGTGCTTGCAAGCAGGAGAGTGAACCGTCCTCATTTCGTCATTTACAGAGGCTGCTCTGGCTGCCATGTGGAGGATGGCTTCGGGGGCATGGGCAGAATGCAAGCAGAGACCAGTTAGAAAGCCCCGGAGGTGGTCCAGGTGAGAACCACGGTGCCCAGAGCCAGGGCAGCTAGTGAGCATGAGGAAGGAGTATGCATTTGCAGTCTACTCTTGGGCAGAACTGATAGGTCTTGCTAATGGTTTGGAGGAGAAAGATAAGAAAAAACCAAGCGTGTCTCGGGGATGTCTGTTCTGAACAACCGGATGGATTGTGAGGCCATTAGGTGGTGGGGTGGCTGGGGAGGGTGGCTTGCGATGAAATCTAGCATGATGCTGATAGAGGTGGACGTGATCGCACTCTGTCGGCCCCAGTTCCTCATGCCCACTGCTGGCTGGACTCCTCCTTGGGCTCTGACATGCTGGCCAGCCTCAGGGCTGCTCTTCCCTCCCAGACAGCTGTCCTGCCTCAACCCTCCCATCCTGCTGGCTCCTGGACTCTTTCAAAGCCTTCATAAGACTCAAGCTGAGGCCTGGCCATGGGGCACTTCCATTCTGCCCAGCACCGCCCTGGAGAATGCTCTACACAGTGGTGATGTTGTATTCTAAGAACTTCCCCAGGTCCTGTTCAACTCTCAGAGAACCTCAGCTGTAGCTCTCTCTCGGGCCTTTGATGCATGCCTCTACCCAAATGAGTAACATTTTCATCAGAAGGAGAAAAGGAGAAAAGAATGGGTAACCATTGTGTACCTGCTGTACACTATGGTTACAGGCACATTTTATGCTGTTGTCCCCATTCTATAGATGAAGACAGACACCCCTCCATAAAGTTAAATGCCTTGTCCAAGGCCACACTGCTAGTGGTGACAAAGATGGACTTAAAATGCACACCCATCTGACTCCACATCACATGCTCTTTTCACATTGCCAGAAAGCTTCACTGTCCCAGTTGTAGCCAGGTTCCCCCTCCATCCCCTCCTCTGGGTCTTGACAAGTGGTTCTGACCTGCCCAGGCTGTCAAAGCCTGTGGCAGCTGATAGAGAGTCTTGGCACAGGTGCTCTTTGGACTGCCATCATTTGTTGATGTCACAGGTACCATAGCTGGCATTTGACTCCTTGATCTAAAGCCAGGGAAAAAGTGTAAGTCTTCCTGATGGCCATTAGGTTGGCAAAGGTGGAAGGCAGGCAAGGATGTAAGTAATAGATTGTCCAAAAGTGTTATTTGGAGGAGTGGGGGGGAGGTGAAGGAGGCAGTAGGTGGGTTTCCATGAGAGGGGATGTGTATCCACACAAAGGAATCACTACATGAAGAATCACGTGGTCTGTTTTCCCTTCTGCAGAGAGAGCACTGTGATAAAGTAACGCCTTCCAGGTATGTGCCGTGATGGTGAGTTTTTTCTAGGGTTAGGAGAAGCCAGTAGGTAGAAAAGGAGAAGGAGCTGAGTGTCTGAGGAAAAGCTGCTGATAGCCTCATGTGTCACCACGATGGCATCCTTTGGGAGCGGCTATAGTGCATAGTCCACTCTGGATAAGAGAGACTATCTTATCCAAAATTCTTCCTTCTTCAAAACTGAAATTCCTTTGGGCACAGCCTAAAATAGAGTTGCCTCACGAGACACATAGTGTATGTACTGTAGAGGCTCCAGTGTGTTCTCAAGGCAGTCTGAGAGCTTTCTGGAAGTCCTGAGCAGATGCCATCTGTGCCTGATTCCACTTTGTCTTACAACCAGGTTAAGACCTTCAGCATCATCAGAATGTCAGCACCTATGCAAGGCAGGGCAGACAGGCAAACAGGCCCACACAGATGCTGTGCTCATCCCTCCCAAGAGTCACTGAGGCCCACGCCAGGGAACCCCAGGACTTGGCCGGAGCGGGGCAGGTGATGTTACTGATGTGAGGCAGGCAATTATGTCGGGAAATCTCTTGTGACTTCTGTGAGCCACGGTGCATTACACTGACTGTATCTCACTTCACTAGTGACTTGTGAGTGGAAAGCACCCTGCTGGCCTGTGCTGCGGAGGACTCGCAGAAAACTTCACAACCTCTGGCAGAAGGTCCTTACATCTTCCCTAGTTCCTCCCCCGTCCATTCAGAACACGAGACAAGACAAAGGAAAACATTTGCTTTGATCTGTTTTTGGGAAAAAGGCAAATATCAACTAAATGAGACCATTTTAGGAATTTCGTGAAAGCTCACACAAGTGCACACACACACACACACATTCAGGGACTGTCAAGAGGGCCCAGAACACCCAGGACAGAGTGGGCAGACTAACATTCAGAATGATGGCTCTAAAACCCTGCAGGATCTGAACTTGAAAAAAATACTTTTATATATATGCATTTGTATCTATATTCTTATATTTTATATATATATATAATTTAAAAATATTGGTCTGCTGTTTTCACTTTTGTGCTAATGCAATAAATTATACTAATTGTTTTAGTAAAAGTCTTACAGTTTCTTGCTTCTTACTGCCCTTTCAATTTGGACTTTGCTGTCCACCTTTTCCTGCCACTGGACCATGGCCTGGTGCCTCCATCTCCACAAAACCTCCTGTTCCTTCTAGCCCGAGGTGAGTTCCCACCTCACTCATGAGCTGCTCATTCATTTGCACTTGTGCTGCACAGTTTTGTGACATCTGTTGGTGAACTCAACTGCCATGTATCTCCTGTCATGTTAAAGAGCTCCCCACTGTTTGTACTGTCTTCCCAGCAGATGGGTAAATTCATCAAGGACAGGAACTTCTCTCTACCTGTCACAATTCCTTGCACAAAGTAGCTGCTTAATAAACATTCCTTCTCTGACTTCATATAATTGTTTGTGAGCAGTACTTTGATTTCCAGGAGGAACTCTTACCAGCCTCCTGGGTATCCCCTTTCAGACCTTATGCATAGCTGTAAGGGAAAATGTCCTTTTCTTTGGGCCATTCCCCAAGGTATCTACACATCTAGCCCTGCTCCTTTGCCTATTGAGTATTTCTCACTTTTTAATCTGCCACCAAACCCCAGGCCTTATATCCCAGCCCATTTAAAATCAATTTTGTGAGCTAGCTTGCTGGATCAAACTTTAAAAGAAATCTACTTATTTTAAGCTAAATACATCTCTTTTCGACACTGAATTTTGAAATCCTATTAATAAAAGCAACTAAGTGTGGCTGGCAGGTTTCATTCTCAGCATCTCCCTACTCAGGTTCCTGTTCCCTACGAGCTGCTCCTGAGCCAGGGCGGCCCAATGCAGGCTCCTGACCTTTCGGCCATGACCCGCTGTCTGACCTCTGGGAGCCTGCTGCACCCATCCTCAGGGGTTTCCACGGCTAACCCAGCAGAGGCTACCCCACAGGTAACAGATGGGAGCCTCCCACCAGAGCACAGAGCATAAACACGTGTGTCCTCCCTTTTTTCAAGGGGTCTTTCTCAGACTGAGCAGGCAGGAAGGGAAGGAGGAATCAGATGAGGAGCGAATGGCAGATGTTGGGAAAATATAATTTATGTCTCCTGCCACCCCAGCAATTCTTCTCCACAAAATACAGGAAAGAAAGAAAACAGTTTTATTATTGATTAAGCATTAAACTAGTGATGCACATCACAGGCAATCTGCTAAAGAGACTGCAAAGACAGAAAGAAATTTTGCCCTTTTATACAGCCAAGCAGACAGGACCCATTACATACGTGATTTCAAGGTAGCTCAAGTAAGAGGACTTGATGGCACCGTTTGTCACATATTGTTTATCCTAATTTCCCAGAGGCCCTTTGGTCTGGGGTCCCTCTCTGCTATCCATTACTCAGGCCACTTCCTAGGCTAGGCCGTCTCCTAGTGCCTTCCTGAGTCTGTTCAGCCAAGATGGAGCCTTTTCTCTACGTTCCCTTCTCTCCTGAGGATGCAGGTTCCCTCTGGTCCTGAGTGTGACACTTGGCCAAGCAGGGGCACTTGGTCCTTCAGGGATGTGCATCCCTGGCAAGCCAGCCCACACCTGTCCTCCAGACTCTGCAACCCTCCTGTGCCTGCAGCTTGCTCCTGTGCACCCTCCCTTCCTTCAGCCCTGGGTCCTCTCTCCCTAGGCCCAACCACAGGAACTTCTCAGGCCTGCTGCCTGCCCCTGGGTGTTTTCTCTTTATGGAACTCTGTATTGCATCACTTGTGAAAATAAGCAAGTATATCACCTACATAATTTTAAAAAGCAAAAAGCTTAAAAAAAAAAAAAAAAAAAGTCAGTTGTGAAGTGTGTTAAAATTCCAGATTTCTAGGCTCTGCCTTTTGAATGAATATCTGCAAGAATGTATATTATGAAAAAGCTTCCCACGCACAAGCAGCTGTCAAGCCCAGCTGGGTGGAGGAACCCGCCTGTGGCCTACCCGAGCCTCAGCAGCAGCTTCTCTGTAACAGGCAAGATGAGACCTCTCCCCCGAATGTTGTGAGGATGAAGGGCTAGGCTGCAGCGTGCACTGAATAAAAGTGAGTCCCTTCCCCCAGTGACCCTAGGCTATGGGATGGTCATCACTCCCCCACAAAGCCACCCCTGATGATCCCAGCCGGTACTGATCTGCCCCTTCTCTAAATGTTTGCTGATTGTAGCTTGCATTTTTAGCATTTAACATGTTTCATCTAATTGTTTTAGTTTGTCATCTCTCTGAGGAAAAGACTTTATTCCAGAATGTGCCTAAACATATACTTTCAGATTGACTGATCATCCTCTGAAAACTGTCAGGGTTCACAGAGTGGATTTAACCAGTTAGGCTCCCAGCTCTTCTTCCAGACGCCTGTGCACAGCACCTCCAATGACTTCCTGGCTCCACCAGACAGACACTCCACTTTCCCACCTCTGGCCCTTTGCTCGGCTGTGTCCTTCTGCCTGGAATTTCTTTTCCATCCTTGCATAACCAGTCAAATCTTCCTGTCTTTTTTTTTTTTTTTTTTAACTAGCACTTGTTGAGCTCCTTCCAGGGGCCTCGCATGGGGCCAAAGGTGCCCCTTAAGATTGACCATGTATCCAGTTGGTCACGAGGTAACCTGAAACCTTTGCTGTCTTAGACTGGGAAAGAACAGCCATTTCCCCCTGGCCTAGGCCACTGAAGCCATGAGAATTTGTTCAGAGTGTTCTGTGGAGCTGGTCCAACCCCAAGGACATCCTGTGTTTTGGGGTGACTCTCTGGATGGAAAGCTGACATATGGTCCTCCCCAGCCTCCACCTGCCCTCAGGCCGCAAGGAGCTCAGACACGTGGACACCAAGAACAGCTGGACCAGAAATAACTCTGCGTCAGCAGAAAGACATCCATGGCATCTCCATCCAGGATATTCAGGACAACCAGGAGGCTTAGCATTGAGGCAGTGACAGAACCCAAGGCCTCCACATTCTAGGATGTCACAGAACCAGAAAAATCCTTTACACCAGGACCTGGACTCCTAATACTTTTGCCTGGGACAGAGAGTCATACAGCTCTTGGCATGCTGTCAAAAGGGCTTCGTGCAGTCGTCCATGTTTTTAATGGAGGGCAAGTGTAGAAACGAACACAATTTTGCTACCTTCCCCATCAGGCTGTGCTCCTGCACCCCACACAAAGATTTCCCTGGCTTGGGGCCCAGATATTCTGCACAATTTTAGCCCAGATACTGTAAACAGTGCTTTTCAAATCAGGAGTTCTAGAGGTGGTCCAGGTTAGAGAAACTGAGGCAGACCGCTTCTGCAGGGTGAGAGCTGGAGACTGCCTCCCTTCTCATCTTCTACAACCCCCACTTCTACAGAGGCAAGAGAGAGGAGGGAAGAAGAGAGAAAGCAAGTACACGCAGCTCCTCAGAGAAGGCAGGCTGGCCCGGCATCCCTGGCATGGCGTGGCAGGCACACTGGGCACCTACTGTCAGAGTGGAGCAGACAGATATCCCTGGCATGCAGGCCTTCAGCAGAAGCCTGAGGGCAAGGAAAGAGAACAAGCTTGTAACATTCTGGGTCTCTGGGAGGAGTCACATGCTCTGAGGTGACAATCCTGTGCCTAAGAGCTACTGTGGTAAATGCATTTCCGTGGTCTTGGGAGTTTAATGACGTGGAGTCCCCTATGGCACTCCTAGGTTCTAAGCCACAAAGGGTAGCTTCCCTCCAATTGCTGGTCAGTGCAGGGCTGCATGTGAGGTGCTGGAGTCTGCAAGGAACTTGAATACAGGACTAAAGACAAGCCTGGGTTCAAATCTCAGCTTACCAATGTGCTGGCACCAAGACCTGCAGCAGGTCACTTAACTTCTCTTGAGCCTCAGTTTCCCCATTCACAAAATGATGACTATTGGCAGGATTGTTGCAAATTCCCATGACTCCAGTCTCCTAAGCCAGGGGAAAATGGCTGTCCCCTCCCAGTTCTAAGAGCAAAGAGTTCGAGTTACCTCAGAACTACTGGATACACAGTCAATCTTAATGCACACTCTGGGCCATCTCTGTTGTACTCAGTATGTACATGTTTAGAGTCCTTCCTTATAAAACTGGTGCCTTTCCTAGGCCTCTCTGTGATGGAGACAGGGGACCACTACCAGACCTGTCTCTGAAGGGTAAATTGTTTTCAAGAAAGCAGGAAGCTGGGAGCCATGTGGTCCTATGAACTGCTGTGCAGGAGGGCTTGTCCTCCTGCCTGCCCAGGGGAAGGGTTCTCCGAGGCTTCCCAGGCAGTGGTGGGTGTGACCTCCAACAGTCACCTTCAGACCTGGCTCTCTGGAGAATTCCCAGCTCAGCCAGCAGGAGCTCCCAGGGTGCTTGACACAGGCTCTGGTGGTTTCCTCTGGGAAGACAAATGGATCCTTCTCTAGGCTGTGACAGAAATGGAGACCCAGGACCTCTGAGCTAGGGGAAAAGCCTGTCTCAGAATCAGTCCCCCTCCTGCCTCTGAAAGCCCCGCGTTCCCCATTCTGCCTCCCACCCCATGGTTTCCTGGGCCTTCCTCAGCCACCCATTTAGGAATGCCGACCTGGCCTCTGGCCCATCTTCTAAGGATGAGATTTGATCAAGAAGCTGGCAGAGTCCATGGTGTGTGTGGCAGTCTGTGCTTTGTTGGGACGGAGCCTTAACCCCCAGATGATTAACTCCAAAGTCTGGGGTCTGTGGAAAAGGTGCCTGGGAATGCAGAAGAGGAAGTGAAGTGCTCACACAGCCCCACACGCTCAGCTCTCCTAGAAGAGCCTGCCGGTCAGGAGAGCCTCTTGTCACGTTCTTCTCCGTGAGAGACCAGAGAGGCCAAGGACACGAGTTCAGAAACAGAACGTGTGAGAGCTGCAGACGGAAGTGGTCCTTCTGGAAACAGCACACCAGTTTAACTGGTAGCCTTGTCACGAGGACACTGGCTGCCACCTCACCTGATTCCGGCTGACACTGTGGGGGGTCACGGAGCCTGGCAACGCTGCAGAAGGTCTAAAGGGCAGCACTGAGGAGACTGAAGGGTTTCATTTTGTTTGGCAAATGTCACTCTCTGCACATTTGAAGCAGAGCATTAGAAGGTAGAGATGCTACCCACTCAATGGACAAGAACAGGACTGACAGTAACCCCCTGAGACCCAAGCAAATAAGCAGAGAGCTTTGCCAGAGATGAAACACAGAAACACATTTAAGCCACTTCCACAGATTTTTTTTTTTAGTCTCGGGTTGGGGGTAGGGTGGGGGGTTGGAGACAGTCACTTGGCTCAATATCAACATATTAGTGATTTCAAAAATGAATCTCTAACAATAATATTAACCAGTTTAGATTGGGTCCAGCTATTGGGCTTATTAGTAATTAATTACCTCCTTTTAAGGGCCTCAAATTTTAAATTTTCTAGTTAGTTCATCCCAAGTCACTGATTTGCATTTCTTTTGATGCTGCTGAGAAAAATATTCCCCAAAATGAGTGAAGTTGTCTCTGTAAATTACAATGGAAAGAAATTCAAAGTTTAAAGCTGTCCCAAATACAGTGCCAAAATTCAGCATTCAAATTTTCTTTCCACAAAGAAAAATTTCTGGGCCGACCCCGTGGCGCACTCGGGAGAGTGCGGCGCTGGGAGCGCAGCGAAGCTCCGGCTGCGGGTTTGGATCCTATATAGGAATGGCTGGTGCGCTCACTGGCTGAGCACGGTGTGGGCGACACCACGCCAAGGGTTGCAATCCCCTTACTGGTCACGAAAAAGACAAAAAGAAAAAGAAAAGAAAAGAAAAGAAAAATTTCTGATTCACTATCAAAAAGAGGCCCTGCCAGCACGGCGCTGCTACAGTTGTGAGCTGTCCCTGCCCGTGTGCAGGGACAACGGGGAGCTTCAGCCAAGGACAGACACCGGGCTGCTGCCTCAGCGAGTTAGCATCCTTCCTCATTCGTGAGGTTCCCATAACCGTCCTCGATGTGGAGGCCCACCCCTCCACGGCCCCTCACACTGGCTCTAGCAATGCCCTCTCTTCGGAAGAATAAAGCAGTTTCATGGTCTCACTGACCTTGAAGCCGGAGTCTCCCACGTCCTGCTGCACGCACAGCCGAGAAGTGTAATGGGAGCTGACAGGGCCTGGCCTTGAAAAGGCTCCGGGCTGGGAGGGGCTGCAGGGCCCATCTGGCCAACCCGGTCTCAGACCTCAGGACGTACTTGCTGGGAGCTGTGCCCTTGAGGGCCAGCCCTGACTCTTCTGCCACTGGGCCCTGGGCTCTTCTAAGCACCTGCTGTTTCTCTGAAATGTTTCCCTCCCCCTTGAAGAGGAAAGGTAGAGACTGCCTCTCCCAGGGCTGAGAGAGAGGCCCTGGAGCCTGCGGCCTGCCTGAGGGGCTGCCCAGCCCCGCAGGACAGGCCTCAGGGAGGAAGGGCCAGCAGGGGCAACTGCGCACCTGTTGGGGCACTTGCTTCTCCCTTCTCTCAGGACCACCATCCTTGCGGCCTCCATTAGCTCTGGAGAATGAATCATCCCCCAAGCCAGGGTCTGAGAGGAGGAAAATATCTAATGCTGCCTCTCCCCAGCTGCTACTCAGGCCCTGAGCCAGGGGCTGGAGGGACCTCTTTCCAACTTGTTGGGGGCCTGGACTCAGGGACAGTAACAATCAGGTTTCTGTTCAAGATCAGGCCATCTGAAGTAGATGGCTAAACTGTCTCACTTTCTGTCCACACCTGCTTCATTTACCAACCAGGAGGCCCGGCAGGCCATATCCCTGCTTAAAAATAGCCTTTCTTGGAACATCCACCACAAACTGTAAAGGTTGCCTATAAATAGCAATGACCCCCAAGGATTCTGGACAGCAGCCCTGCCATTTCATTGAGCCTGCCTAGACGGTCACAGATCTGGCTTCTGTGGCCTGGTGAAAACCACCAGCTGATTTCTTTCTCTTCCTTCTCAGTGCCCAGCTCAGGCTCAGAGGGGTCAATGGAGCAGGGGCTGAAACCCCAGGAATAACCTTCTACCTAGTGGTTTTCTTTCAATGCTCCCAATTCTTTTAAACATAACCTATAGCAAAAATACATTTTATTTTTTGCATGGGGTGCTGATTGGGAGAGCATATGAAGAGGCCTTCTGGGGGTTGGAAAGGTGCTTGGTTTGGGGATGATTAGATGGGTATAGAGATGTGTAAAAATTCCTCAAGCCGTACACTTAAGGGTCAAGTACTTCACTGTATGTGTGTACTGGTTATACCTCAGTCAATATGTGAGGGTATTTCAGAAAGTTCATGGAAAGATTCATATTATATTTTAATTCTATTTTTTCACGAACTTTTTGAAGTACCATCCTATATGCTAGCATTGTGACCCAGCTTACACAGAATCGAAATTTTTACAAAGTGATACTTACCCTTTCTACAGGTGATGTACTTAGGTACTTTCAAAGCTCTTCTATGTTATTTCATTAAAACAATTGCAGATTGGGACCAGCCAAACTGATTCCTAAAGATCCAGAGTCCCCCAGTTTGCACATTCTGGTGTCCTGGCCACAGTCCCTTTGAGGGCCTCCCCTGGTAGAACAGGTGTCTCTGCTGGGGGGAGAGTTGCTCAGGAGACTGGGCTCCGTGGGGCAGGATGGGGCTGGGAGCAGACTCGGCTTATTTCTTCTCCAGATAACACTCTTGCACACATACTTGTTTCATTCAGGCTCCAAGCAAAATTAATGCAGTGACCTGGAAATAGCCCAGCTCCCAGCTCCAGAAAACTACGAGGCTTTTGAAGAGCACGGAAATGGATAGTTTAAAGAATGGCAGTCACAATGAAGAATCCCTCTGCTCTCCACCCCCCCAAATTCTTTACTAAAAGACATGTAGGATCCCCCCTCCTCATACCTCACCTCTACTGCTTATATGTCAGTGAGTACGATCTGAAGGGAAGTTGGGACATTGTTGAAAAAAGACGCCACTATTCCTCATTTGGTTGTAATCGGGACGGCAGCTTCCACAAGGGACTCACAGCAGAAATTCCAGAGCTCCAAAAATCCTTCAAACACAATCCCTGTCATGTGCTATTTATTCCTTTCTCATGGTCGCCAACTCCCTTCAAAGCTCAGGGGCTCTATAGGCACCTAGGGGCCAGTGTGGCCATGTGGCTGGCTTCTGCATAGGGACAGGAGCAGAAGTAAATGCACAACCACCATATCACTTGCTTTCAAGGAGGTCTCTTGTCCTGGGCTTGTTCTCTTTTCTATTTCTGAACCCAGCTGGAGCGTGGACAGAGCAGGACCCAGACTGACCTTGCAGGTAAGGACAGTGCCTGGTGGGGCGGCCAAGTAATAAGGTGGAAGGAACTTGGGCTCCTGAGTTCTCAGCAGCCTGGACTGCTCCTTTCAGAATTGGAAAAGGAAGCTAACTGGGCAGGAAGGACCCCTTTGGCAAGGAAAAAAAGGTCTGTGTATGTTTGGTGCAGATGCAATTTTTTTTCTGAATATTTTTGATCTATTATTGGTTGAATCCACGAATGCAGAACCCATGAGTGTGGAGGCTGACTGTATATTATTCCACATAATCATTGCAGTAATTATAGGACAGAAAGTCTTATTTTATATATGAGGACGCTGAACTTCAGACAGCTCAGGAGCCCATCCAAGGTCGGAGCTAGTGACTGCTGGGCCAGGACTCTGCCTCAGCAGCCTCTCTTCTCCCACAGACAGCTCAGGAGTGCGGAGCTGCCGTGGCATGAACTCAGCTGTTCTGGGCAGTAATGAGTTCTCTGCGTCTGTGTTCGAGTGAATGAGGCTGAAACACCTCACCGAGATTGAGGAAGGAACATGAGAAGGGGGAATTGTAACAGAAGGATCCCCATGTTTAATCATATTTGATCCTTTTGCCCCAGGGCTGGAGCAGGTCGCAGGTTTGGAGGAACTTTGCATGGCACACTTGCGGGGTGAGTCCCCAGAAACAGTAGTATATGCTTGCTAGCAGAATATAAGATGAGCATAAAGGCTGACAGCATGCGTTTCTCTGAGATCCCTTTTTCTCCCTGGTTACTTGATATTTTGAAGCTTGGTTGGGAGCAGGATGACATTATTTACGTAAGTGTAGAGCTGTTTTCCAGTCAGCCTGCAGCTGCAGACTTGCTATGAGGCATTTACTATCCAGATCCTGAGAGACTAAGGAAGACATCAATAAAGCTGTGCTGACTCCACCCCAAAGCAAATCAAAATCCCGCAGGACGTTCAGATAACATCCAGGACGAGAACAGAAACCAGATGGAGGCTTGGCAAGATTTTGCACCTGGCTTCTTACACGGAGCCCCACAGTTCACGTCCCCCTCTCTCCTTTTCACTTCCCACTTCTTGCCCTGTAAAAACCTCTGGTTAACTTGAGAATGTGAGATGGTTTGGTCTGCCATCTCTCCCAGCTTTCCTGAATAAAACCACTTCCCCTTTTCAACAACATTTGACTTTCAAAGTATTTATTTCTGTTTGGCAGCAGGCAGCCAGACCTATGTTTGGTAACACCTGGAAGTAGTCAAACATGGACTGGGGACGTCACAGGAAAGATTTAAGCACTGCAAAGAGAGTGGGACTAGATGATCCTTCATATTTTTTGAGGTCTCCCAAATTCTCTGTTGTAGTATCTGCAGTATGGGCTTTTTCTAAACCTTTTTTTCTCACTGAACTTTAGAAGTAAAAGTATATCTGAAAGAGCTTATTCCTATGAAGAAGACAATGTAGAAAAATGGGAAAAGAATTAAATGAAGAAACCAGTGAGATTTCTGAGTATTAATGAAAGGCAAAGTTTAATTTGCATATAGGCATAACCTACACCTCACCCAGCAAGTGTTAGGCCACAACACAAACCCCTCTGTCAGAATCACAAATATCCACAGGTTTGCAAAGTTAACTGGACACAAACGATATGCTTCTCAAGCTAATACATGTGTTTGTCCTTCTCGCACACACACACACGCACACACGCACGCACAAAGAAAGAAATACATTTAAATCCTCTGCAATAGAGAGCTGAGGATGGTAAGCATATTATCTCACATTTGGACAGTACTTTACAGTTTATACTCTAACACATATGGTCCTCACGACAGCCCTGTGAGGTAGGCAGAACAGGAATTACTATTAATCCCACTTTGCAGATGGGGAAACTGAGGCTCGGAGAGGTGTAAACACTGGACTAAGGTTTTCCAGCTAGTAGATATAGATCCAGGCCTAGGACTCAGTGCTAGGATGCCTAGTCCAGTGCTCTTTCACAATCACTTTCTAGCGAAAAATGAAATGCATTGTATAAAAACAGTGGTTCAACATTAAGTAGAATTATTACCTTCCATGAACAGATCAGATCAAGTACAATCAACCCCAATGTTAATGTCATGCTTTGTGGCAACTGAGATGAATAATTTTCTAAATCATTCACGTGTTTATACCTACAACAAAATGACTGTTTTCCATTTTAGTTCTGCCTGCCTTAATTTTAAGTAACCAATGGCCACTAAGAAATGACATTCTGTTTATTGCATTGATGCAAGTCTTATTACCAGGAATCACATAATGGTGTCTGTAATCAAGTCATTATTTAAACTTACAATCTGATTTCTTACTGAAATGAAAATGAATTTTATTCATTGATTCCTTCTGGCTGTGGATGTTAGCCTGTCTCTACTCTTTAGTTATAAATAGTATGTTATCTTTTATGCCATTTCAACAGAAGTAAAAATGATAAACTTTGTAGTTTGGGTTTTTAAAATAAATCTTACACTTTAAAGAAAAGGGAGAGGTTTTTCTTAGGGGGAATACAATCAAACTTTGAAAAGAAAAGCTAAACAAAATCTTGGTTTTAAATAAAAGTTAATTTTATTGGGAATGACCCCTCTGTTACATTACTCCTTTAGTTAAGAATTTAAAAGCTGCCCAATCATTGCTGGCCCAAGTTCCTGTCTCCTATAATAATGTGAGAGAAGAGGTGCTCGTCCATCATCACACACTCCGAATGGGCACATAATGAGCTTTTCTCTTCCAAGTTGTTCGGTAGCTATGAGTTTCATTTGTTTATAAACAGTACTTTTAAGATGTACTGAAATTTAACAAACAGTACTGGGGACTTTGTGTGAGAGCCACTTGAAAATATTGCAACATCAGTTTAAAATTCCCTCTTTAAATTCTTTCAGAGAAACACTAAGGAAAAGTGACAACATTCTACTTCATGCCTGAATCTGTCAAATAATATATAACCTTAGTTACGAGATTTGTCCCTGTAGCAAAACTGGATGTCTTAGTTAATAACAAAAGGCATCCCCGAAAAGCCCCCAAATAATTCCATGGACAGCTCAAAATGTGGGTATTCATTTGAAAGCATGAAATTGGGTTTTACCTCTGACTTTCTAGGTTAATTTTACAGTGTGCATGTTCACTATTTGGCTGTTAGAGGTTGACCTCCCACCTGCTTTTAGAAATGTGTCTTATATAATGGAATATAGGCAGGCATAGCTGGGAGAGCATGCTTTCTGTGCCACAATACACACAAAGCTTGAAAGGCAGAAGAGGATGGGTGCTTTAACAATCAGAAGAAACACTGCAAATTGCTCTTGGGGATTTTAGATGTGACCAAATTGAGGTTTTAAAAAATGTGCATTTCTATTCCAGCTAGCCCACAAATGGTGCAGATCATCAAAAGGAATTCCCTCAGAGGTGGAGTTCTCCCTTTTGCAGCTCCAGCAAGGCTGCAGACTCTGGGAAGCGAGAGGGACTTGGAACTCTCAATAAAATGCTAAAGATCAGCATAGTAATTGACAATGCCCACAGCTGACCACTGGGGGACACTCCAACATCCTGCTGGAAATAGAGGTGAATGCTCTGTCACTAGTTGAGGAAAAGCTGCATTCCAAAAGTGTAGGAGCATTTGGAAATTCCCCTATGTATTATTTTTCTTTCATAAGAATGGCTGCAGTGCCTCTGAAATATTTGGGTCAGAGAAATGAGTCCAAACTTCCAGGGAAAATGCACGCAGAACCATCCCTTCCCTTCTGGAGGACTTTGACAACTCCAAAGCAGAGTAGAATGCATCAACCTTTCCATGTATTGTTTTATGTGAAACTAGTATGCGTGTGGCCCTTTCATGGACTTGTCCTGGTGTTAGTTCATGTTCCAAGACTACGTTTTTGAGCTGAGAAAGCCAACCTTTATTTCACTTTTATTCTGCAAGACCTTGAGGTGTCTGGTGCAATTGACACATATTATTTTAAACTCTCTGTTTCCGAACACTGAGAAATAAATCACAAGTTACACATTGTTAGGATCCAAACAGCCCATGCTTCTCATCATGCATCAAGATGTGTCAACCTCTTATTTGAAACTAAAGAGAACAAACAAGCAGCTTTTTTAAAAAAAAAGAAAAATAAAGCATTCATAAGTAACCCTCCTTGGGTCAATGCTACACTGGTGGCTAATATGAGCTATTGAAAATATTTTTGGAATGGTCTTCAAATATTAGATTTTCTTTTATTTAGTCGATATTTCACAATATATTTATGTACAGAGATGGTCCTTATCGTGCAAAAAATATACATTCTCTACCTCTATGGTTCATTAACAATGCTAGCTCTACCACTGGGTCTTAAAAGCCAGCAAGTAGAATTTATTAGTCAGCTGTTAGCTCTACCAAAATAATTAAAGTGCAAAGAGAAAGGGAAAACAGCTAGACAGATCAATTTGTCATTGTCTAGCATCAATAAGCTTCATGCTTCTAAGAGAAAATGTCAGGTGAAATAGGCTCAGATAATAACAACTCTATTTTTTCTCTTCCTTCTTTTAAAGCAGCAGTCTCCCTGAGAAGAGAAGAGGGAGGTAAACAGTGAGATAGCCCTGTTTCTTCAACAACTGACAATCTTGGGAAAAGTAAGGTCACTTCCCCAGCCTAGGGTAGCAGGACCAACCCCTGCATTTGGTTTTCTAATATAAGAGCTGTTGGGTGGTTGGGCCCCTTTCCCATGCATTTACAGTATTCTCACTTAGAAATATCTCAACATCGTTTTTAAACAGAGATGGCTGGGATGGGGGGCAGTCAGTGCTATCTATCAACAGTATATCGATGTGTGGGTTTTAAAAAGAAAATCTCACTAAAAATTTTTTAAAAAAATACAACCAGTGTTCATAGTGAGCCTGAAAAAGGATTGTGTAAATCAAAATAAAGCCTTACGTGGGGGGGAAGAAAACAAGCAGAGCAAGGTGCAGATATGATTTTCAGGTGTACATTTTCACTTAGCATAAAAACCCATTATTCCCATAATACTTTGTGGCCTTCTGTCTTGTTCCACAGTTGTGTTGGTGAGGTGGGTGTGCACCTTTTTGCAAACTCTACAGCTGCCTCTCCAAGGGGGTTGGCTTCTTGGGACCACCAGTCTCAGGAGGAAGCCTCCCACCCCCACCCCAAGACGGCCACTGGCTGTAATTCTCTGAGGCACAGCCTCCTGTTTCTAATTGAGGAAATGTTCACATACGAATCCACTCGTCTTTCATTATGTCTTTCCTGTCCTGTTGCCTAAAGACTAGAAAGGCAGTTTCAGAACATACCATTCCTCAAATATAGATATTTATAATGCACTGAAAACCATGCACATGCTGTGGACTGAAATTGCTTATGTGTTGGCCCATCCCTGTAGGGGAAGCCTTGGTTTTTCTGTGAAGTTCGTAACAAAAGGAAATGTAATGGAAGCAGTTAAATCCTAGGAGAAAATTGATAAGTTTGCCTAGGCCAGTAAAGTGCCAGAGAAACATCACAGGTCTTTTCCATGGATCCTTGTCCCTGAGTTCTAACAGAACATGGGACAGAGTTTGAAATGTACCTTCTGACCTGCTTCATTAAAACGGCTACTAGCATCTCCCATCTTACATTCCTGATGTAAAACGTGCCATCAGCTTTACCAAATATCAATCTTTTCACCTTCCTGCCCCAGTCTGAAGCATCTGTCTTCGACCCAAACAGCTAGCTGGGTTTCACTCTGGCTAGAGACAGAACTCCAGTCTGGTTCCAACTTCGGTGGAGAAAGAAGACTGGCTTCGTCTCCCCCCAGTCCTCGCTGCACAGTGTGAGGCATGGCATGCACAATTCTGTCTGGCCCCCTTTCCATGAAAATTCTGTGGACTCAGGGGCAAGGCCAGATCTTCAAGCAGGGAGTCGAGGTTCAATTTTTAGTGACAGCTCATACAGTGTATCTTCATCTATGATGAGGGCTTTGTCAAGCAAGTACTGTGTGACCTGGAAAAAAGAGGAAATCTCAGCTTTTACTTCTTTCAGAACACCAGTACATACATTTCATGAATGAAATCTGACATAATTCAACATTATCTCTTAAACATTTAAAATTTTTATGTAACTAAGAAAAAATCATGAATATATTCTTACTGTTAAAAAAAAATCAAACATCTTCAGTCCTTTCCAAACCCCCAATCCCAGTTACCTCTCTTGAGGCTCCACTGTTACTGTGTGATCTGTACTCTGCCAGATACTGTACTATGCTTCATAGACATTATATGTACTTACAGAAGCCAATTTTCTCTTATAATCATAAGTGGTATCATATTGTACATTTTATTCTGCTTTCATCTCTTAATTATGTTATGGAGAGTTTCCCACGTCCGTACACAGAGCTCTAACTGCTGTATGGTATTAATAGTGCAATATAACAGATTTTGTTTATCGACTTATTTATTTTTAATTGAGATGTACTGGTTGTATATATTTATGTGGTACAGAATTATATTCTAATACATATATACGCAATATGTGATGATCAAATCAGAGTAGTTGGCAAATTTATCATCACAAAAATTTATTGTTTCTTTCTGATGAGAACATTTGAGCTCCTCTCTTCTAACCATTTGAGAACATATAAGAAATTATTGTTAATTATAGATGCCTAGTACTATACACCACTAGAACTTATTTTTCTAATCTAGCTGTAATTCTGTATCCATTAGCCAACCTATCACTATCCTCCCTTCTCAGCCTCCAGTAATCACAATTTTACTCTCTACTTCTAAAGTTCAACTTTTTTTTTTTTTTTTTAGTTCCCACATATGGGTAAGAACATGTGTTATTTATCTTTCTGTGTCTGACTTATCTCACTTAACAGCATGTCTTCCAGGCTCATCCATGTTGCTGCAAATCACAGATTTCATTCCTTTTAATGGCTGAGCAGTATTCCATTGTGTACATATACCACTTTTTCTTTTTCCATTCATCTGTTGATGGACACCTATGTTGGTTCCATCTCTTTGCTATTTTGTGCAGTGCTGCAATAAACATGGGGGTGCAGATATCTCTTCAATAGCAGATTTTATTTAATGACCTCATATTGATGGATGTTTAGTTGCTGTCATTATTTCACTATTACACAAAGTTACAGTGTGATCCTTGTTAGCATGCTTTCTCATGCTCAGGTGTGAATGTTCTGCTAGGGTAGATGCCAGAAATGAAATAAGAGGAAATGACACTAGAAATGAAAATATTGGGCCATGGGTATTTTCATGAAAATATTTATTTTTATTGAGATATAATGTACTTAAGTGAAAAGCATTGTTTGATCAATTTTGATGAATATACATACCCATGTAACCTACTTATATATCATGATCTAGAACAATGCTGTCACCCCAGAAAGTTCCCTCATGCACCTTCCTAGTCAATCTGCTCCCAGAAGCAACTGCTGCTCTGATTTCTATAGCCACACATTGGTCTTGTCTACTCTGGAACGTCACATCAATGGAATCATACAGTATGTACTCTTTTACGTCAGGTGTCTTTCACTCAGAATACAGTTCGAGCTTCTCCCACGCCGTGGCATGTATCGGCAGTTTGGTACCTTTCTCTGCTGAGTGGTAGTCCATTGTGATGATACACCACAACTTGTTTATCTGTTCACCTATACATGGACTCTTGAGCTCTTTCCAGTCATTGGCTATTGTTGAGAAATGTTATAAACATTTTATACAAGGCTTTTCATGGGGACGTTTTCATTTCCCTCTTGGATAAATACCTAAGAGAGAAGTTGCTGGGATATAAAATAGGTGAATATTTAACTTTTAAAGAAACCTCCAAAAGGCACAGTTTTCCAAAGTGGTTGTACCATTTTATTCTCATTAACAATGTTTAAGAGTTCCAATTGCTCAGCATATGAATTTTTAATTTAAAAGACGTAAAATGACCTCCCAAACTGCTGAACCTATAGTACATGAGAGTAACCATTTTCCAGTGACAAAAAATCAGTCTTTTAAATGTTTGTCAATCTGACAGGAGAAAATGATGTCTCATTATAATTTGTATTTTTTTCTTTTTACTAGTGAAGTTGAGCATTTTTCAAATATTTATTGGTCATTTTTGTTTCTTCTGTGAATTAACTGTTCACAGCTTTGTCGGTTTTTCTATTGAGTTGTTTATGCTTTTCTTATAGGTTTATAGGATGCTTTCACTCTGTCTCTTTGTTTTACATATTGCAAATATTATCTCCTAGTATACTGCTTGCATTTTAACTTGAAATAATCGCCCTTTATCATATAGAAGTTTCTAACTTTTACGTAGCAAACTTTATCAAATTTGTCTTTTACAACATTTGCATTCTGTGCTTAAGAAGGTCTTTCAAATCCAAAAGTCGTGAATATTTTTTCCTGTATCTTACTCAAATAATGTAAATATTTCTTTTTATATTTAGGTAAAGAACTCATCTGGGATTTATGTTTGCAAATGGTATATGATGAAGAGCCAAAATTCTTATTCCATTTACAGAATGGTCAGTGTCTTTCTGGCACTTTATTTAAGTGCTTCTTTTATCCCATATTAGGTTTTCATACAGACACAATCTGTATCTGAACTTTATTCTGCTCCATTGAATTTGTGTTTCTGTGCCAATATAGTCCTGTTTCATTTACTCTAGCTTTAGGATATGTGTTCATATCTGTAGGGAAAGTTCTCCTTTACTATTGTTATTTTTCAAAAAGTTCTTGTCTGTTTTTTGCCAATCTAGTTTTCTTTATGAGTTTCAGGAAAAGTTTGTCAAATTCTATGACGAACCTTGTTGACATTTTGATTAGGATTTCAATGAATTTATAGATTAATTTGAGGATAATGGACATTTTTACAACAGCAAGTCTTCTGATTCATGAATGTGATATATAGTTCTATGTTTGCACTAAAATACGTAAAGAATTACATATTTCGTGTCCCACTTAATCCTAGGTATTATAGATTTTGTTATTATTTTGAATGAGTTTTTTTAATATTACATTTCAATTGGTTATTACCTATGTGATGTTGGCTTTTATATGTCAAGTTGCTATCCTTTTTTCATAATTTATCAGTTTTTCTTTTGGATTTTTTAGGTTGCTGATCAAATCATCTGTGAATAATAGTATTTAATCATTACCTTTCCAATATTTATACCTGTCACTTCCTTTTACTGCTTCGTTGCCATGGCTAATTTTTCCAGCTCAACACCAAATGGCAGTAATGATGACAACCTCGTCTTTTTCCTGACTTGTATTAATTAATCCAGGAAACATTTGTTATCTACTGTTTTCCAGGAACTTGGTAAGATGCTGGGGCTATAATACACACAGCAGATATGGCTCTGACCCTTGTGGATGTTACTTATGCATATACAGATAATCACACAAATCAATGTAAAATTGCAACTCCAGCAGTGAGTGCTAGAAAGGAGAGGCACATAATGCAATAAAAGCCTAAAAGGGTGGAGTGGGGCTGGGAATTTTAGAGAGGGGGTTCCTAAGAAGGTGACACTTAAGCTGTATATGAGTAAACTAACTGCAGTGTGAAAGGAAGGGCCCTCCAGACAGAGGAACAACATAGGTAAAGGCGCTGTGGCAAACAGATATACGGCAAAGTCTAGACGCTATTAAAAGAGCATCTCCTTTTGTCAGAGTGGGAATTTACAGATAAGCAAATGTAAAGGGGCTAGAATGATCCATATAGTAATAGAAAAGAGTCGGAGGCTTCAGTATGAACTTGTGTTTAGCTTAATACAAATACAGATGGTTACAGATAGAAATATTCATAAATATATGTTTATATATTCGTTAGTATACACACATTTCTGTGTTTGTCAGCTGAGAGGGCCTAAAATAAATGAAACTTCTACAACGCGAGCACACCTAGAGACCATATCTTGGTTTCTAATCCCATTCTCCAGCAAAAGGAACTAAAGCTTTTGGGAGAAATACCCGATTCTAGGACTGGGGCCAGAAATATACAAGATGAGCCTGCAGCATCTTGCAATGGCAGAAAATAAGGAAGTCTTCAATAAAGAAAAGAAAAGAGAAAGAGAAAACCTCACACTGATGGGGGCATATCCAAGGAGTCAACTGAAAGAACACCCAGTGGCCAAACTTGCAACAATTTCGGCAACAAAATAAATAATTATTGAACTATAACCCAAAGTATAATATTCATTAGTCCATGCTGATATAAATGATTGAATAAATTAATAAATGGGGGAGAAGAAACAAGTCTCTTGTGCAGAATTCCAAGTAATTTTTGTGGATATTTTACTCTCAAGGGAAGGGAACATAGCTTTTCACTCCTTAGGTGTGGGCTGTGCACAGTGATTTCCTTCCAAAGAGCAGAGTACGGAAAAGGAGGAAAAAAGCATCATTTTACAGTGGAGAAAGCTTAGAAACACTGCCTCAGCTGGGTGATTAAGGTTAACATCAATGGTCATAAGTTATATTGATAATATGTACCCTGGAGATGATGTCATGGAAATAGCACCTTACCCCTGCGGTCTTCCTCCCAGTAACCCATAACCCCAGTCTAATGATGAGACTACATCAGACAAATTCTGACATTGGGCCATCCTACAAAATACCCGACCAGCAATCCTCAAAACTGTCAAGGACATCAAAAGTAAGGAAAGTCTAAGAAATTGCCACAACCAAGAGGAGCCCCAGGAGCCTTGACAGCTAAATGAAAGGTGGTGTCCTGAATGGGATCCAGAACAGAAAAAGGATGTTAGGTAACAACTAAGGAAACCTGAATAAACTATGATCTTCAGTTAATAAAAACGTATCAGTATTGGTTCATTAAATCTAACAAAGACACCATACTAATGAAAGATGCTGATAATCAGGAAAACTGGCTGTGAGGTATACGAGAATCTCCTGTACCATCTTGTTAATATTTCTGTAAAGCTAAAACTATTCTTTTAAAAAGTCTATTAAAAAATGAAGGAAAAAAAAAAAAAAAAGACCAGTTAGTGGCTGGGATGGAGAGAGGGGATGTATGATGTGAAGTAAATCTTAAGAAAGACTTCTTGGTCATATCAAGATGTTTTCTTTTTTAATCCTAAGAACAATGAGAAGCCAATAATGCAAGGGGGGAACATAATCCACTTTGTGCTTCAGAGAGCGTGAGCTGGCTGTGATTTGCAGAATGCATTTTGCATTCTACAGTGAATGCAAGTAGACCAGGGAGCGGATATTGGCAGCTTGGACCAGGCGTGGTGATGGTGGAGACAGGAGGAAGATGGGCAGATTCACAAGACATATAGGATGTAAACTCAATAGAACCTGATGAATTATTCTTTTTGTCTTCTTGCTTTTTTTCTTAATCAGATTTGACCAAAATTTTCTATTTTATTGGGTAGTTTTCTTTTTCATGAGCCAGCTGTAGGTATTATTGATCAATTCTATTGTTGTTTTCTAATTCATTAATTTCTGGGTTTTTTCTTTACTTATTCCTTCACAACTACACAATATTACCTTTGGCTGATGGTCTATTCGGTAGGAAGTCTGCTGGAACTGGCGTATCTCTCTGATAATGTGTGATATCTGGCAGAGAAAAAAACAACAACAAAAAGCAAAGCAAAGGTATTTTCCTGTATTGCAGCACATTCTTTGGGCCTCTTCCCAGAACAGTCAGTCCCTTTCTCCAGTGAGGTAGGTGGAGCCCTGCCCAATCATTCTCGGTGCCTCATGCTGTCTTGCCCTTCAAGGAGCCACAGGATATACCAACAGCAAGAGATACTGAATTCGTAATCAGGTTGGCACTGGGTGACCTCAGGTTTGGGGGAGAAAAACTCTGGGTGCTATTGCCCAGGGACTCCTTGCTTCTAACTTGGTGCTCAGAACTTGGTTGTCCAGCAAGAAGCCTTCAGCATCTATCAGTGGTCAGCCTTAGAAAGTCATCCTTGGAGCTTTATTCCCCATCCCCCCTGCCGAGGTTGCAAGCTGAAACGGCTGTGCTAAAGACCTCTTCAGTCAGCCAACATCAGGTATTAAACCCAATATCCACCCCCTTCTACCTCAAGAATAAAAAGAAAACTTTAATTTCCATTACTTAGCCTCTTCTCCATAAGCCATTAAAGTCATCGAACAGGCTGATTATAAAATTATCACCTACCATTCTCATTTTGGAAAAATTGACAAGGCCTTCCTCAGTAAAGTTTGGTGTTCCTTCTTCAATAAAAGCCAGGTCTGTCAAGTACATCCCAAGATAAGGGACTGCGGGGGGATTACAACTGCAAGACCAAGAGGCATTGTTCTCATACTCATTAATACAAATGTCTATTTCCCTCCCCACTTTAAACAGGAAGCAACTATGCTGCTTCAGTCCTAAAGAACAGAGTCTTAATGTTTCATTGTCAGATATGCAGTTTTAAACGTATTTCACAATAGACTATAATACAAAATAACCTTCCATGCTTTACTTTGTGTTTGAGACAATGGCATGTCCAAACAACAGGATGTCTTAGAGACAAATACAAAGTATTTGCTAGCAGTAATTGTGTACAGTTCTTGTAAATTGGCCACACTTCTTTGCAGAGTAGAACACACGTAGGAAAACCCCTACACCCTCACTTCATTAAGGTACAAACATTCAACCTTAAACAATGGAGTAAAAAAATCAACATGATTAGAGCTTTGCACTATAGTAAAACATGTTTTCTGTTTTAGTTAGTAATTAAATGTTTTAGAAGGTGTAGAGTTAATTAATAACATAACTGCACACTAATGAGACACTATTTTGTTTTGTTTTTGGAGGAGGGTGGTCTTCTCCAAGAGGCCTGAGGTGAAGAACTTGGGCTTTGGATGCAGAAAGAGCTGAGTTTGATTCCCACCTTGACCAGTGACTAAGTGACACTGGGCAAACTCTCTGAACTACAGTTTCCTCTTCTGTAAAATGGAGATAGAAAAGTCTTTCTCTAAGTTTGTTGTGAGGCTCAAATAAGACACATCAAGCCTTCCCATAGAGCCTGCCATTTATTAAATATTCAGTAAATAGTTCTTATACTATTATTGCTTTTGTAGTAGTTGTTGTTGTTGTTTCTTCATCTTCCTTCTTCTTTATCTTTCTTTCATTAATACCATCACAGGACTAATGCTTTTCCAGAATAAATCAAGTGCATGTGACAGATCATGAGAAAACCAATTGCAGGTGAATAGATTCTATGCTGTGTGTGTGTGTGTAGAGAATCATCCAGAAATAAAAGGCCACAAATAAATAACAATAATCAACAGGTGCTGGAATATTTAAATTTTAAAAAATCACAGAAATCATCGTGCTTTAATAAGGAAATACCAAATCAAGAAACTTTTTATGCTAAAAAATGGCCCGATTTGTTACGGTGATATTTTCTTCTTGTTTGGAATACTCTGCATAATATGAGTATATCCAGAAGACACCTACTGTATGCACAGTACTCCAAATGAAAAGAAAAACCAGAAAAATACCTAGGTGATGGAAGTTGTTTTCCATTTGTTTTTCTTTTCAAAGCAAAGTAGGAGGCAGGTCACTATTTGTATACTGCATGACATTTAAATATATTTCTGAATTATGAATAACTTAATCATTAGGAAAGACATACTTTTTAAGAGTTTCTCTGAGATTTTTAAATCTTCCTTCAGATGAAACAGTCTTCTGAAGTTTGTCCATTAAAGCTTTTGTCTAAAAAGAAAAGAAAAAGTATGTCATGAAGATATTACGGTTTAATAAGATAGTGAGTTGCCAAAAACTGCTCAGTTCTCTTCTACAGTGGCAGGTGCTGATAAAGGTCATCATATGAAATGATTCCCACAGTGTAGAGACAGGACATTATGTTTACATTTAATGTTTTTTTAAAAAGAAGGACATGTGGAGAAGAGAAAGTGCCTATGTCTATGCATGTAGTCAAAAATAGAGGGAAAATGTGCAGAAAAGAAAAACTGTAACGCACAGGAAACTTAGAAACATGAACCGAAAAGCACGTGTTGAATATAGAATTCTTAAAGGCAAGGGAGGTCATGTAAGGGAGTTTTTATGATGAATCTTTTTGAGTTTTAATCTCTAAACCATCAAAGCACATATTTAGTTGCTTTGGTATCGATTGAGCAGTATCCTGTACTCTAAATCCTTTCTTTTGTGATCATCTTCATCAATTTGTTTGAAAAGACTAACTGATATTTACTAAGAAATACCATTGATATGACATTGGCCTGGAGATTCTTCCATGGACCTGGGAGAACAGTAGGTTGGCCTTCAGGGTGATGAGCCGCTCCTGCTAAGACCCACCCCTGGCAGGTTGGCTGGACCCTGATGCTCCAGATCCTACTGGGAAAAGCACTTGGAGTGGCCAGATCGAGGCTCCTCAGACTATGCTGTCTCAGCCAGGAGAGGAGCTGCACAGCTTCGTGAGAACTCTCAGAACAGCTCAAAGGGCCTTCCCCATCCTGGTTTCTGAGGGCTCTGGGAGGCCTCTTGCCTGGCCCAGGGCTGGCCTAACCTTAAGACAGCTGCAGAAGTACAGTCTGTCCTGCAGCCACATCAACTCTGGTGGGTTCCAGAGTACAGATTCTACCAGGCCTCTGGAAATCTCCCAGACTGATCTCAGAACTGGAGATGGGACAGCTGTAAAGCACATGGCATTTCTAAAGGTATCTGAAGCAGGGGATATCTGCAACCAGGTCCTACCTGCTGTGACTGCAGTGAGGAGCACAGCCACAGAGATAGCCCCTCTATCAGTCCATCAGCCCATTCTAAGGCCACTGGGAGAGACCCATACATGTGATTGATATGGTATAGCCTATTCAGTGTCTCCAACAGGTATTATAAAGGTTAAAACAATAACTCAATATTAGTCTTATCAACCCTATTCCATGGTCAGTTCATTTATCTCTAAACCTGCATCTTCTCAAAAACAAAAATATCACTTAAGCCAAGTACAGAGAAGGCGTGGAAGCTTTAAGAATCCTCTGGTGCCAGCTTCAGAAGAAAAAAGAATCAGGGGAAGGAGAAGAAAAAAGAAGGCAGAAGAGTGACTTACTGACCCTGATGAGGTGTTACTACGTGTATGACAGTATAATATGCTCTTTGTGTCCAGTGCCCAATGGCTGAGGTCACCACTGCCTAAGGCGGAGGAGAAACCTAACACAACAAAGGTCAGTGTCCAGCTTCTGGATTCTGATATAGCTGTTTAAGGCCCATTTTGAAAACATATTCCAATACCCATTCATCATAAAAACCCTCAGGAAACTAGGAAAAGAGGGTAACTTCCTCAATTTTACAAAAATAATTTACAAAACACCTATAGCTAACACCATCTATAATGGTGAAAGACTGAACTTTCCCTCAAGTTCAAGAACAAAATAAGGATGTCTTTTCTTACCACTCTTATTCAACATAGTATTAGAAGTTCTAGCCAGAGCAATAGGGCAAGAAAAAAAAAAGGCATAAAAACTGGAAAGAGAGAAATGACTGCTCCTATTTATAAGTGACACAATTGTCTATATAGAAAATTCCAAGGAATCCACAGAAAAAGCTGTTAGTGCTAATAAGCAAGCCCCAAAAAGGTAAGAAATACAAGATCAACACACAAAAATCAGTCACATTCCCATATGCTATCAGTGAATATGTGGAAACCAAAATTAAAACTATGATAACATTTAAAATTCTTTCAAGGAAAATTAAATATTTAGGCATAAATCTAACAAAACATATACAGGACTTCTATGCTAAAATTGCAAAATGCTAATGAAAGAAATCAAAGAAAACCTAAATAAATGGAGAGAACTACTGTGTTTGTGGACTGGAGGACTCAACATAGTCAAGATTCAATTCTCCCCAAGTTGATTGTTTTATTGCAATTCCAATCAAAACCTCGGTGAGGTATTTTTAGACATAGACAAGTTTACTCTAAAATGCATACGGAAGGTTACAGTACCTAGCATAGCTAAAACAATTTGGAAAAAAAGAATAAAGTGGGAGGAATATATAAAGAATTTTCAAAACCCAACAGTAAAAAAAAAAAAAAACCCAAGCAATCCAATTTAAAAAATGAACCAAAGACATGATAGACATTTAACTGAAGAGTATATACAGATGGCAAATAAGGACATAAAAACATGTTTAACATAATAATCATTAAGAAAATGCAGATTTAGATCACAATGCACTATCAGAATGGCTGAACTAAAAGAGTGATGACACTAAATGCTGACAAGAATGTGAAGAAATTGTATCACTCACACATCACTAGTAGGAATGTAAAACAGTACAGTCTGGAAAAGAGTTTGGCAGTTTCTTACAAAACTAAACATGCAGTTAGCATATGACCCAGCAATTTCACTTGGGGGCATTTGTCCCAGAGAAATGAAAACTATGTTCACACAAAACCTATACATGAATTTTCATAGCAACTTTATTTGTAACAGCCAAAAACTGGAAACAACTCAAATGTCCTTCAAGGAATGAATGGTGAAATAAAATGGGTACATCCATACCATGGAGTAATACTCAGCAATAAAAAGTATTAAGTACTTTTAACTAAGTATTGATACATGTAACAATTTGCATGGAGCTCAAGGGAATTATACTGAGTACAAAAAAAAAAAACAACCTCAAAATGTCACATACCATATGATTCCATTTATATAATATTCTTGAATGACAAAATTATAGAGATGGGAAACTGATTAGTGGTTGCCAGAAGTTAGGGAGCTGTGGAGCGGGAAGGTGGCTGTGACTGTGAAGGAAGATCCTCACAGTAGAACGGCTCTGTAGCTTGAATGTAGTGGTGATCACACGAATCTACCCACACAGTAAAAGTGCAGAGAACTAAATACACACACACACACACACACACACACACACACACACACACACACACACACACACACACGAGGACAATGTTAAGCTGGTGAAATCTGAATAAGTTTGGTGGGTTGTACCAATGTTCATTTCCTGGTTGCGATATTGTCCATAGCTATGCTAGATGTTGCCATTAGAGGAAACCAGGTGTAAGGTGTAGGGAATCTCTGTATTATTTCTTACAATTGCATGTGGATCTATAATCATCTTAAAATAAAAAGTTTTTTTAAAAAATAAACAAAACAAAAAAACCCCCAATTAGTATTTATAAAAACTGTGGCTTTTATTTGCCAGGTCCAGGATTTGTTGACAGAAAAAAGACTTGGAGTTCTAAGGGGCCAAATTTGAGATTCTCAGAGCACTGCGTTTTTACTCAGGAATCAGGGGAGAAAAGGTGGGATAAAAGATACGACTTAGGCTTGGTTTCCTGTTACATGGAGAAGTTAAAGCCTCCCCTACAGTAGAGGGAATGGATTGGAGAAAGAATGAAGATAGAAAAGAGTGAGAAATAGAGTGTTTCTGAGAGGGGCTTAAATCCTCAGAGGGGGCAATAAAATTTGAAGAAATGTCAGCAGAATATATTTATGCTTTTCCTCATCTGGCCTGGAACCCTAGAGGTGGGCACCCTGCAGATGCCCCTCACCAACTTCGAGTGTTCACATCAAAGTAGGCATAGTGGTATGCAGGGGAGGGTTGGGCTGAGACTCGTGCCAATACTGGGACATGGAGGAGCTCTGGAAAATTGCCCTGAGGCCCTTTGAGAGAGCCAAGATAGTCATCTAGTAATGAAGAGTTTGCATGCCCAGCAGGGGGCACCAAGGGGCAGAGTCGCCTGTAGCAGAGGTAACACACACCCCAGTCTCAGAGGATCAGCAGAGCCAAGGAGAGCAGAAGGGGCGACGAGCTCAGTCAAGATCCCTGATGTGATCACCACACATTGTTCCTGGGCGGGTAAAGCCCATGGGGTGCACCAGGCATGGGTGATCACAGCTGCCTGCACCCAATGACCACCAGCAAAGGACTTTGGTAGGAGGTCAGCAGTGCAGACAGCCCCCAGGAGCCCAGAGGAAGCCAGTATCCACCAACACCCAGGGAGAAGGCCAGGGGGAGAATTGTGATTCAGTTTGAATCTTGAAATTATCTGAATGAAGATGACAGGAAGGGACAAGCTGAGTCCAATGGGAGAAAATTAAGAGAGTTGTATTTCTGCACATCTATGTTGTTATGCCAAAACTTTAAATCTATCTTTTTTTTTTTTTTTTTTTTTTGTCGTTTTTCGTGACAGGCACTTAGCCAGTGAGTGCACCGGTCATTCCTATATAGGATCCGAACCCGCGGCGGGAGCGTCGCCGCGCTCCCAGCGCTGCACTCTACCGAGTGCACCACGTAAATCTATCTTTAAATGACAAAGAAGGAGATGAACATTGAGACCCTTTGTCCCTGGCTTTTGATCCTAATGCATTTGTATCCTTACTCTGGGAGAGAAAGAATGGATCCATCGGACATGACTGTGTTCACTTGGAATCAGGTGCCCTTCCGAAATAATTTAGGAAACAACTCTTGACTGACAACCACATTGTTGGAGGTTGTCCTCCAAAATGTTTTAATGAATGTTTTAGAAATGTACATGAGTGGAGTCAATTAAGTGGTAAGAGCACGGTAATTATGCATGTTGGCACCTTTCTCTGGCAACTGAGATGTTCATTTCATTTAATGATTTCCTAATTAGTAATCATCTTGGCTCTTGTCTCCAAGCCTCTCCTCCTCTCAGCAGCAGGATGATCACACACTGAGGCTCACCTGCTTGGACACCTTGGCCCAGGTTTTCTTCAACCTGTAGATGGCACTTCTGTTTAAGGCCGAGGTGATCTCCAGCACGCCATTGTAGTTGTGCAGGCACCGGCAAATGTCTGCCACCGCCACCCACTTTTCGATCGCATTGGCACGGGAGCTGACATCAGTGTAATTCATTATCTGGGAGGCCACCAGGTTACTCATCTGAGACAATCAGAAAGCCCAGAACAGCTAAGGGTCAAAGCAATGCATTTAGGCAAAACACCTGAAATACCTGCAGACGTGTCAGGAAAGCAGGGTCGTGTAACACGGAGATCATATTCCACATTTAGATACCAACTTTCTAAAGAGACTAATGTCTGTAATAATAACAACAACAAACTAAAAAAACCTCCAATTTGAGTGTCTGTTATATCCCAAGGGTAGGCACAGCACAGGTAACAGAGGTTTCTTTTCCATAGCAGGGGCTCTGCCTCTCAGAGAGTGGCCTAGGTAGGTCACGTGACCTGTCCTTCAGGCAGCAGCGGCTGAAAGCTCATTACATGATGGGGTTCACTCAGCATGTATGTACTGTGAGTATACTCTGTGCAAAGCACTGTCCTGGGAATCTATACTGTTGTTTTTGTATTTTGATTCTGGATGACTTAATTTACCAGTGGAGTTCCTGGTAGTTTTTAAAAATACCATCATTATTCCTTTTACTGTAGTTTAATGGAACTGGAAAGGGAGCCTTCCCTTTGTCTGGATAGGCCTGAAGACACTTTCACATCTGTTGCTTGTTCTACCACAGGACTAAGACCACTTAAACAGAACCAATGAAGGGTTGGTGGGATAAAAGCAACTCCTAATCTTACTGATGGAGGAAAGTAGAGCTGGGAGATGGACTGACAGCAGCCACCACTGCACAGATCCACAGCAACAATGTCCCTCCCAACCCTGGAGTGTAACTCGGGCTAAATGTTCATCAATGACGAAGAAAGGTTGGACCAAGCCAACCTCCCCATCCCCACCACCAGGGGCTGGTGAAACACATACTGCTCATGCTGTGAGCCAACTTATGACCATGACGTAATGATGATTGTCATGAGAATAACAGCAGCAACCTACACATTATTGAGCACTGACCAGACCTGGGCACCATCAAAGGTGAATCTCTTATGTCAGGAAGTTAACTAGGAATTATTACTTTACTGTGAGCTCTCAGAGGAGATGTAAGCTGGTCTTTAATATTCTATCAGTTCTGTTTAAAAAGTAGATGGCAGAGTTGCTTTATTTTAGAGAAGGAGTCTTAAAACCCCATTATTCATTTTCCTGTAATGTGCCCAAAGTTTTATTTTTATGTTTACTCACATCATTAAAGTGTTGGCTGGTTTTCATAATGTAAGGTGTTCTTTCATTTTTGTCCAGCTTCATCCACCCCTGCCCAAGAAATTCTCTGAAAGTTCAAAACAAAACAAAACCAATTAAGTTTTTTAAAAATGATGGCTATGATCCTGAATACCTATCATGAGTGTTAGATACCTTAAATTGGACATTGCCTAGAATGTTACCTGACACCTGCTGTTTTTGACCATCTCAAATGAATTTTTGCTCAACTCTAGCATCTCACCACTCAATGCCACAAAGAAAAAGATTTTTTAGTTTCCACCTTTCTCTTATAAATGTTTGGAACTTTGTCCTATTAAGATCATATAAAGGATTTTCTGAAGACGGAAAACAACAAAACATAAGAAAAATAAAGAGGTTAAGTACTAACTCAGAAACCAAGACTATTTTCCCAGGATTAGCTTTCAAAAATATTAAGCCTTAGCAGAGTATCCACAAAATCCATCACTATCAAAAATGTTACTCAACAACAGACTTTGTTCCTCCACTTTGATCTGACGTTCTCTTGGAGAACGTAGATTCCAGGGGCGGGAAATGTTTTGTTCTCCCCAGAGCTCAGAACAGTGCACACAGTAAGGGCTGGATAAATGCATCTTGTTTCCACTTTCACAGCACGTCCACCGACGGGGCAGGAAAGTGGTGTGGGAGCGGCCTGTCTTCCCAACAGCATCCCTGCTCATTCACTTCATTCATGAGCAGGTCACTAGACCACAGCAAGCAAGGGACAATTGTGATGGAGCACGTGGGAATGATTTTGTATAGGCATTTTTAGAAAATCTTAAAATGAGATTACTGTGACAACTTCTTAATACAGAAACGTTGCCTGAGTCCTTGTACAGGGCTCTCAGTCCCTTGCTGTTGTTGGCCCTGCAGTGTGGGACAAAGGTGCACCAATTCCAGAGGTGGAAGTAAGTGGCAGATGTTCACAGAGGGACAGGATGGAGAGGCGGGGAGGGTCCCAGGAAGAGACCACACCACGGGCAGCCACGAAGGTTCTGGCTTTCCTCCTTCTCTTCCCCCACAGAGGTCACAATCCCCATGCTAACCGTGCTGCGGGGTAGGGCGAACGTGATGGGGCAGCTGCGGAAATGGGCAGGAAGAGACACTGAGGTTCCTAAGTCAAGTCTTCAGATAGTCACTGGGTTCATGTGAATGGACAGTGGGCCACATTCTTTTTTATTTTTTAATTTTTTTTCATGTTCATGTATATATCTATGAATGCTGGAAGATGGAGAGGGAAAGAAGATAAAATGCGTAAAAGAATAGTCTGCAGGGTATCCTCTGGCCCTGTCCCTCAGGTGTCTACGACATAGCTGCAGCTCTGACCCCTTAACCCATCCACTCTATCCATGCCCTGACCCTCCCTCATCGCAGGTGCCCCCTACTCTACATAAGACATGGATCACATTCCTATCTCTTGCCCAGCCCTCCCATTACCTTCAACTTAGTTTCTGGTTCACAGACGATGTGTGCCAACAGTCGCCTTTGTCCAAACAAAGGCCTTGTTTGTGGAGCTGCTGAGTACAACAGCTGAAAGATGGCTCAAAGAGCCTCCCCTTATCTACACTGAGGAAATTAAAAGGCTGTGTAATGAATGCATGGTCACAAAGCTCAGCAATACTGTGGATCTACGGAAGTGGATGAAGGATCATAGCAGAATTTACTGCATTTACCTTAGATCAGTGACTCTCAAAGTGTAGTCTTGGACCACCCAGAATCATCAGGGGTTCTCACTAAAGATACAGTTTCCTGGACCTCAACCAAACCTACTAGAATCAGAATTTATGGGTGGGGGGGTATCTACAAATGTACATTTTTAACAGGATTCCCAAATGATTTTAGGCACACTGATGTTTGAGAACCACTATTGTAGCTGTACCAAGGTCTCTATAATTCAAGAATAGGAAAGTACAAAGAAATTCACATTCTGTCATAACCGTAGTATGTAAAGAAACACAAGAGTGACCATCTTGAGAGTCCCCAAATTAATTTTTCCAACACAGGCTGGAACCAAGAGACATTCAAGTGGTGTCAAGTCACTTTAAGAGTAAGACTCACAGCTGTGCACACGCGCACATGTACACACACACACACACACACACACACACACATCTGCCACGGGGATAACACTGGCGTCAAGCCAGCCATGGAAGCCGGGCCCTGCCACTGTGGGGTGGCACTCACTCATAGGGAATGCTTCTGAAAATGATGTGGTCCAGGAGGGTGATCTGCTCAGCCAGCTCCATGGCTGACAAGGTCTCAAAGCACTCAGCCTTCAGACAGTCAGTCTGCAAGAGATAAAGGAGGGAAATGAAACATCTGCAGGAGCAAGGCGCCCGCCACCTCACTGCAGCTCAGTGAAGCAGCAGCTGCACCTGCGGACTGTAAAGACCATCACTAGATTCCAGCTAGGAAGGAAAGTGGTGGAAAGCTCAGAACTGTGGATGCCAACATTAATACCACAGACCAATTAATTGCTAGATCCTAAGCCCAGTGTGGTTCATCTCCCAGCGCTTCATAGATAGAACACATGGCCAGCACTCCATCATTAGCTATAAGTATTCTGCTTGCCTTTGAGAGGTAGTTTGCACATAATTGTGCTGGATAAAACTGTGGTGGAACTTACCATTTGAATTATATCCTCTAATTTTAGGTGGATGTCGTCTTGATCATCTTGGGAAAGGGCCCTAAAAAAAAAAATCAAAATATCCTCCATGAAAAAAAAAAAAAATTAGACATGCTAGGAATGAGACGACAAAATGCTGTTGGGTTTTTCCTGGGTGGGAAGTCTGAGGGTTCAGGTCTATGAGGCTGTTCGATAGCCGAAACAGAAAACCACATGCTAAAGGCACAAGAGAATCATCAAGAGAGCTGATTTAGAATGAGGAGCCAACTTGTTACAGACAAGGTTGTTAATAAAACAACCACTGTCAAAATGAACCTGAGGGTGAGTTGGGTGTGCTCTGAGTTGCTGATCCTGTTTGATCTGCAGTGAGAACTGGGGAGTCCTCTGTGGCTATCAGTGACTTACACTCATAGACCCAGGTGCCTCGGCCACGCTCCTCTAGCCCTGACCTAATTTAGGGTGAACTCTTCCTACTAAGCAATCACCCATGCAGAAAATAATTTGAAAGGTAAACTACACTTTTAGAATTACATAATACGTTCCAAAGGTAAACAAATATTTTTGGGGGCTGGCTGGTTAGCTCAGTTGGTTAGAGCACAGCCTTATAACACCATGGTCATGGGTTCAGATCCCCATACCAGCCAGCCTGCCCCGCCAATTTTTTCAGAATGATTTACTGCCAATCTGCTTATATGATTCCAAGAGGTAAGTAAACTAGGAAAGAAAAACCTCCAAGACTAACTCATATTATTTTGCTTTAATGGAATTGGGTTACATTGAATATTGTTGTAAGTCATGACTGGATGAGGTCTAGAAAGCTGATGTAGAGGCAAGAGGTGTGGAGCTGGCCCGGCCCACGCTTATGTAGACTAGAAGCTCAGGGAGCTCCTACGTGTGAGATCAATTCTTCCCCCTCTCCTTTTCTCAAACTCTTTTGGTTCTGTATCCCACATGGTGTTATTCAGCTCTCAATAAATTTTTTTTATATAAATGATGAATGAATGAATACATAAGTTAATTAATACCTAGGATACTGGTTTCAGGGTGGGAGGATATTTTATCTCCAACAGAAGTTCAGGGTCCAAGAGAATTATCTGAGTAGGTATCCAATTATATAACTTGCCATCTGGGCCAAGCATTTAAGTTTTCCAAAATGAAGGCACAGGCACATATTAAAAGTGTTAAAATATTTAAACAATCTCAAACCATGTAGCCTGTCTGCTGGAGGAAGCTAGTTTTAAAAGAAATAATGATGCGATGTTCTGTTGTATTCTGAGTTGATTAAAACAACAACCATGACCTTCAAAAATACAGTCAACACAGATGGTTTACTGTATGCCCACTATGTGCCAGGCATGAGCTAAGCACTTGACATACACTATCTCCCGTTTCATAAAAAATCCCTTTTAACTAGGCATTATTATCTCCATTTTACAGACGAGGAGACAAAAGCACCAAGATGTTGACTAATTTGCCCAGGGTCCAGTCCAGCTGTGCCCATCCTGTTCCTCTATATGTCCCTTAAGTGGGCTTACAGAAGGCACTTCTGCAAGGGTCCTGCACAGAGCACACAGTCAGTGAGGGCCGACTCCCCGCCCTCTGTCTTCCTCCCCTCTTTCAAAAGCTCTCACTGTTTCCTGGTAAGCGGGCCCTTCTGCATTATACTAAGGCATTCCTCTTGCCGGCAATGGGCCATACCACTTGTGAGCAGAAGAAAGTCATCATATGCTAAAGTGCAGATAAAGATATGGATGAGGAAAAATAAGTTAAACATGACTCTTTCTCCAAAGACTATTAAATCACACTTAAGTGTTACACATAGGGATAAAAGCGACTCCTTCCCAAAGAGTACATCATTTTTTCCACTGTAGTCTAGGTTCCTGGAGAGAGATCTGTGGCTCCATATCTATGTATACTGGTGGGAAATATCTTTTCTTTTTAATGAGGCTGAGCCATAACCTTCCCTTGGAAAGAAATGGTCAAGGAGTTAGCTGGCTCCCACCAAATGTTCCTCTTGTTAATGATCGTATCCTAATAATCCAAGATGCACTCTGGTTTCATTAAATTATCTAACATTTTCTATCTTCTTACTGAAGCTGCTTTGAGGTTTGGGGATGACCTTTTCATGACCTGAGCCCATCACAGTTGACCATCCAAGAAGTTAATCATTTTCTTTTCATTTTGTGGCATGTTAGATGTCTACAAAAATCTCTACACAGAATACAGCTGGTTAGACAACTTTGGGGGGGTGGCATTTTAGAAATATAAAAACCTTATTTTTTATTTTTTTGCAGCTGGCTGATATGAGGATTTGAACCCTGGACCTTCAGGTTATCAGCACCATGCTCTCCCAAGTGAACTAACTAGCCAGCCCAGGAAATATAAAAATCTTGAGCAGAGGTTTTTATTCACAAACAGGCAACAAACTACCTATGGCAATTAAGTGTATTCATCATTAAGTAACCCCTGTGAGACTGTGAGTTGGGGGTGGCTCGTCACAGAGAGCTTTTGCTTTACTTTACTCATGTAATATATGTTTAAATACGTGTTTATGTTCACGTCTTACTGCTGTGTGACTGGGATGCTTATAAATCTGGAATGTCAGGGATACATTCAACTACTATATCATATGCTCTTCTCTCTCACAATCATAACCTGTGTTCACTGGGAGGTATGTACAGAAGTGTTCCCCTTCAGATGTGGAGGCTTCTAAACCTCTGGTTCAGTCCCCACAGAAGAAAGATTTGCTTCTAGTCTTGTGACTACCTTTGGGCTTTGATGAACACTCAGGATCCCGGGTCTTCCCCCGACCCCCACATTGGTCAGCAGTATAATCAGTTTAGTGATTGTGCATTTACAATGAAATGCCAAATAAACTTAAAAGGAAATGAGATTATTCAAGTTCTATGAATGGAAAATTTCTCCTTCAATTATAGAAATAATGGTAGTCTAAAACCTGACCTGGGACTGTAGACATCCATCTTTGTGTAGACAGGTGATTAGGAGCCCACTCTACTCCAGTATGACCTTGTCTCAACTGATCACATCCGCAATGGCCTTCTTTCAAAATAAAGTCACATTTTGAGGTCCTGGAGGTTAGCATTTCAACATATGTTTTTGGAAGAGACACCATTCAACCCATAACAGCCCATAAACAAAGAATGGTCTGACTATGGGATATTCAGCTAGCGGGGGCTAAGAAGGACTTAAGGGCCAGTTGCTAAAATATCACAAATCCAAATCTGGCATTGCTACATCAGGGAGGAACTTCCAAAAACAGTGGAGTGAGCTAAAATGGACTCCTATCCACGCAATAGCATCCTGGATAACATGTAACAAACAAACAACGTAGCCAAGCTTGGAAGAAAGAAAGGTTGTAAATAAAAAAACACTGGAAGTTGGAACGGTAAAGGAGTAGCAGGCCCTAGCACAGAGATGCTGGGCATCCCACCCCCAAGTAGGGCCAGAAGAGCAAGCCATGAGTGAGCTGGCGAGCTGTAGCTGAAATGTCTACACAAAGCCAGTGATGGCTGCCCTCCTCATGTAGAGTGGACTAGAAAAAACTCTACCCACCAGTTCAAGAAGCTATAAGAAAGCTTGGTGCCTGCTTGGATGCTGGGTGTAATAACTATGGACACAAACAAGTCTCTGGTAGGATACCCAAAGTTCAAGCCTCTATCGCATAGAAGTGTGGGGTCAACTTTCTACAACCCCATACAATAATACAAGCTACATGATATGGAAATCTTAAGCCAAGGAGTTGATAGAAAAATTGGTCCAGTTACAAAGAAAATGCACAACTACTCTGTGTGGCACATCCACAATCCAGGTGCACAGGACTCCCACAGAAACACTCACACCCTGCTCACAAATGTGAGCTTACAACAGACATTTAGAACCCTCATGAGGAACAAAAATCTCTCTGCAATGCCTGCTGGGCTCGCAGGAGAGGATCCTAAAGGCTGTCTCCTTTTAATTTCTGGTTCTATGGTAAACCACCATCTGCCCACACAAATAGGAGCAACTGCACTCCACAGGAGTTATACCGCCCAGTCCAAAGACTTCCTGAAGCAGCAGACCCCAAATTGCCCCCAGGAAAGAAAAGATGATAGATAACAGATTATCAGTGAGACCTCAATCTCTGCTGACCCCAGGATTCTAAGACTGAGCCTTCTGGTTTGATAGGATCTTATTTTCTGTGAACACAGCACAAATCAACCACGGCAATCCAATTGGCACCCGCAGCTGCCTTTACCTCAGGATATTGGCTGTGGCTTTCCTTTCCTGGGGAAGAAGGTCTGGGTCTCGCAAAACTTCTTCTAGCAAATTTAGGACGTTCATCTTTAGTTCATTGTTGAGTTCAAAATCCTAAAAAGTAAAATGAATTTTTTTAAAATTTTAATTTTGAAGGTTTTAGATCTGTGACATGTGACACCACTCCTCATGATAAATTCTCCAGAAGCGAGGTATGAAAAATTAAAATGTATGGACCCTAGAGCTCCTCCCCATCCCCAGAGATCCTGATTTAATTGGTTTGGGTTGGGGTTCCGCCCTTGGTATTTCTGACAGGCTCCCCTGCAGCCAGGGCTGAGAAATGCTGCTTTTGGGACAGCAACTGGGCAGGGTCCCTAGCAGAGCTTACAAGGCCTGGCCAATCCACCAGCCTCTTCTCTGGCACTGCCTGACTCCCCAGGGCCTCCAACAAATGCCTACCCACACCTACAACACATGCACACTCACACGCACTCACTCACACTGTCCTAGACTTAACAAATGTCTTCGGTTCCTCAAAGAGATATGTGCTGGGCCGGCCCCGTGGTGCACTTGGGAGCCGCGGGTTCGGATCCTATATAGGAATGGCTGGTGCGCTCACTGGCTGAGCGCGGTGTGTGCGACACCAAGCCAAGGGTTGCGATCCCCTTACCGGTCACCAAAAGACAAAAAAAAAAAAAAAAAAAAGAGATGTATCCCTTAGGCTGGAACACTGTGACTCCTCCCCATGTTTATTTCTGTTCATCTTTCAGGTCTAGGAGGTGATACACATTCTCTCTGGAGTCTTCCTTAATCGACCCAGTGGGTTGGGGAGATTTTCCTTTGTGCTCCCATGGAACACATAATTCACTGTTATCACAACTCACCGTACAAGAGGTCTTCAAAAAGTTTATGGAAAGATTCATATTATTTCTTAATTCCGTTTTTGGAATACAGAAACTTTTTGAAGTACCCTTGTATTGTATCATAAGGGCCAATTTAACTCCTTGGTTTTCCATTGGACCATGAATAAAATCAGTAACTGGGATATAGCAGTAACTAAAAAAAAAAAAATTGTTGCAAGAACAAAATCTGTCATTTGGGCAGTAACTTGAAGGAAGATATGCTAAGGCTATGAAAATCTTTATCTATATAAGTATAGATATGCTAAGAGCTACAGAATAAATACTACTTACAAATTGATGGGGCCAGGTCGAAAGAACACAGGAGTGAGAATGAAGGGGCACCCATCGGGCAAAGTTGGGGCAATATGAGCATCACAACGAATCATGAGAGTAATGAGCAATAAAACAATTGAATAAAAAGAATCTGCAAGTCCTTTCCAATGCTCACAAGGACAGATAGATAGTTAGATGATGGATAGATAGATAGATAAAGGAGATATAAGATAAAACTATTCCTTATTGTAGAAATCCAACTAGTAAATGCAAAGGAACGAATGAGTTAGAAAATCCCCATTTTCAACCAAAGCAGTAGTAATAACTGATTCAGGCAAGGATCATGAATGGATGCTAAAATGGCTAGATGAAACACATTGGGGAACAGAATAAACAATCTCAGAGTGTTCCTCAGAGATTATTTATTAATTACAAAGGGAGAATCTGGCAGATATTACCTTAAACAAGTGATCAAAGTTACCACCCCCAGTGATGGAACAAACCAACATCACGTACCTGCTAATGTAATACATCACTGCCTTAGTATTTCTGCTAAAATGCATAACCTCCATCTAATTGTGAGGAAGCACTGCCTAACTCTTCAAATATGTTAATGTCATGAAAGACCAAGAAAAATTGAGGAGTTGTTCCAGTTTAAAAGACACAAAAAGGACAGCAGCTAAAAGCAACGTGTGAACCCAGATGAGACCCAGGGTCAAGGGAGAAATGCTATGAAGGGGCATCACTGGCAAAAATGGAATCAGGACTACGTACTGGTTGAGAGTATTCTACCACCATCGAATTTTCCTGAACTTGATTATTTTACTGTAGCTATGTAAGATCAGGTACCTTGTTCTTCAAGGGGTGGAGAGAAAGAATAGATGTGGTTAACAATTAGTGTTTCTAGAAGTATATCAGTGTATTTGTTTTATTCTGGCAATTTTTCTCTAGATTTGAAAACTTTCAGGGTAAAATATTGGGGAAAAAGGAATAAAAAGGTAAAGTTGTGGTTCTTGCAATCTTTTATTAAATGTGTTCTTATAAAAACACCTACAAGCAGCATACTGGAATTGTTAGGTACTCAGAGATGAACTGAGCGCTGCGAAGTCCTGCTTTCAAGGATCTTACTCTGATAGAATACATTTTTATATGCACAGGCAGTATTTGTTTCCCCCATAGAAAGTTACTTCTTATATTACTTTAATTACTTAAATTACCTTATTTAGTTACTTTAAGTAATTTTGAAGCACTGATTTTCTCAATTCTTTTAAATGGTTAGAGAGAATATTGCTAATTGAAATGAATCAAATAAAAAAAAGCACTATTTTACTATATTTAGTAAATTAGGAGCAAAAAGTTCATAATTTCACAAGTTGTAGACAACACAAAAGTATAACCCAATTTGAATGGAGTATTTTTGTACCTCAGTTTGGTGGTGAACTGTGTAATAAAATATCCTCAGTATTTCACTTACACTCTTCGCCAAGAGTACCATTTCTTCAGGAACAGGATCCACTGGGGCCCGTGGGAAACATGGATGTTAACGTCTCTCATCTGTCTTAGGGCTTCAGATAATGTTTTCCTAAAATTTCACTCCTTAATGTCCAAACCTTCTCGCTATTATTTTTTTCTTTTAAAATGTATGCAAGGAGAAGAGAGTAGTATTTTGCCACTATTTCTTTCTTCATTCCACCTCCTCCCTCATTTCAAGGTAAGAGGACTGATGTTTGTAAACAGTCAATGATCTCACCTACTTCAATCTGTATACACTACCAAAGAATTTCTCAGCCATTAGGAGTTTATTTCCTTAATGAATGAGATGTATTAGTGAGACAATCAAGTCCTTACGTAGCTGTGTCAGGTCTCTAATGATGCAAATAATCTGATTATTATAAACAGCACGATTAACATGAAGGATATCAGGCTGCAGTCTGGACCTTGCTGAGGGCTAATTAGTAGTTTAATCAACAAGAATCATTGAGCACCAACTGTGCCCACACTGGGCTCAACAGGGGGAAGGCTTCTGGGGCCCCAGGATGGCAAATGTTTGAAAGGTCTTGTTAAGGAAAACGGAATGTAATGTTATTATTCCAAGCTCTGGGAAGGGACCTTTGAAGGACTTGGGGAAATCTACCAAGACACTATTTGAAGTATGATAAATGGTTACAGTTGAACATTCACTCTGCTGCCTATGTAGCTAATATAAAGCAGGTCCTCTGCTAGATGAGTATAAAATGTAAGAATTTTCACTCACAATTTCCCCTTACATTTGCACAGGTTTTTACATGCACAAAGCGACCTCCTGTGTATGATTTCAGTTCTTCCTCAGGGACAGCAGCAGCCAAGACAGGAGCCGTGATCTCATGATCTCCCTTCATACGCGGGCCACTGCGGCTGAGCAGAGGACGGCTGGGCTCAGGTTACATGTGCAGGGAGAAAGCAGCGCTGGGGCCAGAACACAGGTGTCCCGTCTGACTCCTGTCAGTCCTTAATACCTGCCCTTCTCAAACTGTCATGTGCACAGGAATCACCAGGAGCTGTGGCTAAAATGCAGATTCTGACTCAGCAGGTCTGGAATGGGAACGGAGATTCTCTTTTCAACCATCTTCCAGGTGATGCTGACGCTGCTGGTCCAGGGACCACATTTTGAGTAGCAAGACTTATACACACATTTGTTTATTTTTTTAAAAAGTCACGCAAAAGAAAAAAGAACCCTAAAAAAGTTTTTTAAAACAATCTGAATCCCCTAATCTACTACCTCCAATGCATAATTTTATTTGGTCATTCAGAAGTCCCTGTTAAAAATATAACTGCTACTCAATAAAAAGAAACCTTTTCGCTGGAAAAGACACTTGTCGTATTTAAATCCAGAGATCAATTATTCATAGAAAGTCTGGATGACAGCCATTTTGTAATTATCTAGAACGTAATTTCTGGCTACATTCCGAACGCTCTGAAATGGGGAAAGACGACACGGTGTGTGAGGAGCACGGGAGCGCCTTCTCAGAGGCAGCAATCGAGGCGCCCACGAGATGGCGCTCCTGGGTCGGCTGGGAACTCGGAGCCCGCGGGGTGCGGAGCCGGCGGGTCCTGCGTAGGGAAGCTGCCGGCGCAAGGCTCCAGGCTCCTGGTGAGCGAAGGTGGAACCCAAGGGATCCCGATACTCACCGAGGTAATCACAGCAACGGTGTTTACTTTAGTTTCTATCTCTCAATTCAGGAAGCAGGGACGAGGAGATGGAGGGATAGAAAAAAAACCACCCTGCTTGCAAAGGTGAAGAGCCAAGAAACGTGAGACATTTACATTCCGATCTCTAAAAAGAGGCCGTAACTCTTGTTCTTTGAACAATTACCGAGCAACTCCATATACAAGGCCCTGGGGAAGAGGCAGAGTGGCCAACAGAAGTCTGGGTGGGTGGACAGATGAAAGAAACGTTAACCAAAGAGACCCAGGAGGACAGGCATGAAGGGGACATCGAATGCTCGAGATGGTGACAGCTGAATGACACCTCCTGAATCTTAGGAGGGGCTGGGCCTGGAAATGTTTAACCACCTGCAAAGAGGCAGCAGCTCAACTGATGGCGTGTAGCACATCGCTTAGGGGCAAAACACTATCACCTGAGGATGTTAGAATCCTCCTAGAGAGATTCGCCAGTCTGAGACGAGCCCATTTTACCAAGATTTTATTGACTCCTTACTAAAACACACTCATAAATGATTAGGTAAGTCAATATTGTCCCTGGGTTGGTGAACAACTCCTGTGGTGATTATAATCATAACTAACACTTAGTGAATTGCCCCATGCTAGGTAACATTTTTACAACCAATTTACTATCTAATTTAAATTGCTCAGTAGCAATCCTGCAGCATAGTTACCATATTATTTCCATTTTACATATGGGAAAGTCAAGGTGCAGAGAATTTAAGAAACTTATCCAGAGTCACACAGGTAGCAAGTGGTAGCAAGTGGACCCAGTCCATCTTGGCTAAAGCCTGAGTTTTTAACTGCTGTACCACGTGGCCTCTCAGAAAAAGCAGCTGTCAGTGAATTAGCGCTGAAAGGCCTGGGGAAGGGTGGGCTGAAATGTCAAACAGAATCTGAGCCGGGAACTATTTCCCACCTGTACTAACAACCATTTGAGACTGGGGTCTGGAGACTAAGGTTTCCACTCTGAACAAACTAGTTCGCATTAATAAGACTAGATCATGCAACAGAAAAATAATCTGTGAAGCAATAAATCAGATTCTCCAGCACTTTAAAACTAATCCCTGTTGATAGCTTAGGCATTTTGAAAATTACATTCATTATTTCAGGAGAGCAGGGTAATAATTAGTAATATACTACATACGGCCAAGGGAATGCTAGGACATTGGGAAAATCTGATTCAATGAACACAGTGTGAGGGTAAAGAGAATTATGAGAGTAATTTTCTCACTGTAATCAGTACAGTGTATTCCTAACAGTGGCCAGAGATTTTAAGAGGAAAGTGGAAATACTGAAGACTGGAGTAAAACCACACAATTAACTTTAAAACCTGGAACAAAGGGTTCATAAAAAGGGGTTTAGGATGTGTTAGGCTCAAAAATAAGAGACTGGTATTTCACTTAATGATTTTCAAGAAAATGAAAAGCACACTACTGTTCTCTCTCTTCTTTGACTACACAAGATGAAGAAGTTAATTTAAATTGTGGTATAGATTTAGGTTAGATTCAGGCCATTTTGTAAACTGGGAAAATGAGGCAAAGATGCTGAGTGATCATCTCCAGCAGTATGCAGAGCAGCCGTGACAGGTCTGGGACACATACCTCTGGATTCCTCACTTTAATAAACTAGAGATAACAAGCCTCTAAGCCAGTGTGGTTTTCAACTCTTTTGAGAGAAGAAACTTCATTCAGAACTTTAATATGGAAAGCCAATCCCAGGGGAGGTTGTGCTGGCTAAATGCTGGGATGGGAGGCCCTGCACAGTCCCTGCCGCCCTTGCACACCCACCACCACCCAGGCATGTCCGCATCCAGCCACTTCTGCACAACAACAACTCTAAACCAGGGCTTCTCACTGGAAAAATGAAAGGGCAGAGTTTCCAGCTTTTCTCATTGCCAGTTACTCATTGTTCATACTATAAAAAAGAACATCCTAGTTGAAAAACTTAGGGAGGGCAATAAGTTTGAAATGAAGCACTACAAAGCAATACCATAGTCACTCTAAACTTTCCAATACACGTTCAATGCTTACCAGTCATTAATTACTCATCAGGTTCTTAAATCTTCAAAGAGGAACAGAATATATATGAAATGTATGCCTGACGATCATCTAGGAACTTATATTTCAGGTAGTAAACGCTGGATACAATTCAACCCCAAATTTGGTAAGTACAGTGCCTTGCTCCCTGATCGACCCTCAAATATTTGTTGAATGAATGGACAAAAGTCCACAGGAGGTACTTGACTTTGAGACAAGTGGTTACAAGCTACCTAATTCTCAAACTGGTGGTTTGGTAAATTAGATTAGCAGATGTGAAGTGGGAGGTTACCAGGAGAGGGCATGGTGCAAAATGTGGAAGATATGTTAGAACAAAAATAACTGGGAAGAGCCAAATGGCAATGAATGACACCAATTCCATAAGAAGGAAAAAACCATTCAGAAAACATTGATTTGATCATTTTCTGACAAATGGCTCAGCATTAGAATGGCTTGCTAAAATTCAGTCTCTGGTTCTGAATGTGTGCTTATAAGAATTTTTAAATACTGCTCCACAACTCTGAAATCAGATAGCTCCCAAGCTTACATCTTGAAGCCTCAAAAGGGAATCAGCCAGGTTAAAAGCATTTATCAGAAAAAAGAGAATTTAGGATGCCCACTCTCACCACTCCTATTCAACATAGTGTTGGAAGTACTAGCCAGAGCAATCAGAGAAGAGAAGGAAATAAAGGGCATCCAGATCGGAAAAGATGAAGTCAAACTGTCCCTGTTTGCAGATGACATGATCCTATATATCGAACAGCCTAAAACCTCTACAAAAAAACTGTTGGAATTGATAAATGATTTCAGCACAGTAGCAGGATACAAAATCAACACACAAAAATCAGTAGCATTTCTTTTCTCCAATAGTGAACATGCAGAACGAGAAATCAAGAAAGCCTGCCCATTTACAATAGCCACCAAAAAAATAAAATACTTAGGAATTGAGTTAACCAAGGAGGTGAAAAATCTCTACAATGAGAACTACAAACCACTGCTGAGAGAAATTAGAGAGGATACAAGAAGATGGAAAGATATTCCATGCTCTTGGATTGGAAGAATCAACATAGTGAAAATGTCCATACTACCCAAAGTGATATACAAATTCAATGCAATCCCCATCAAAATTCCAAAGACATTTTTCTCAGAAATGGAAAAAACTATTCAGACATTTATATGGAACAATAAAAGACCACGCATAGCCAAAGCAATGCTGAGCAAAAAAAATAAAGCTGGAGGCATAACACTACCTGACTTTAAGCTATACTACAAAGCTATAATAACCAAAACAGTATGGTACTGGCATAAAAACAGACACACTGACCAATGGAATAGAATAGAGAATCCAGAAATCAACCCACACACTTACTGCCATCTGATCTTTGACAAAGGCACCAAGCCTATTCACTGGGGAAGGGACTGCCTCTTCAGCAAATGGTGCTGGGAGAACTGGATATCCATATGCAGGAGAATGAAACTAGATCCATACCTCTCACCGTATACTAAAATCAACTCAAAATGGATTAAGGATTTAAATATACACCCTGAAACAATAAAACTTCTTAAAGAAAACATAGGAGAAACACTTCAGGAAATAGGACTGGGCACAGACTTCATGAATACGACCCCAAAAGCACGGGCAACCAAAGGAAAAATAAACAAATGGGATTATATCAAACTAAAAAGCTTCTGCACAGCAAAAGAAACAATTAAAAGAGTTAAAAGACAACCAACAGAGTGGGAGAAAATATTTGCAAAATATACATCTGACAAAGGATTAATATCCAGAATATATAAGGAACTCAAACAACTTTACAAGAAGAAAACAAGCAACCCAATTAAAAAATGGGCAAAAGAGCTAAGTAGGCATTTCTCTAAGGAAAATATACAAATGGCCAACAGACATATGAAAAAATGCTCAACATCACTCAGCATCCGGGAAATGCAAATCAAAACCACATTGAGATACCATCTAACCCCAGTTAGGATGGCTAAAATCCAAAAGATTCTGAACGATAAATGCTGGCGAGGCTGCGGAGAAAAAGGAACTCTCATACATTGTTGGTGGGACTGCAAAATGGTGCAGCCTCTATGGAAAATGGTATGGAGGTTCCTCAAACAATTGCAGATAGATCTACCATACGACCCAGCTATCCCACTGTTGGGAATATACCCAGAGGAATGGAAATCATCAAGTCGAAGGTATACCTGTTCCCCAATGTTTATCGCAGCACTCTTTACAATAGCCAAGAGTTGGAACCAGCCCAAATGCCCATCATCAGATGAGTGGATACGGAAAATGTGGTACATCTACACAATGGAATACTACTCAGCTATAAAAACGAATGAAATACTGCCATTTGCAACAACATGGATGGACCTTGAGAGAATTATATTAAGTGAAACAAGTCAGGCACAGAAAGAGAAATACCACATGTTCTCACTTATTGGTGGGAGCTAAAAATTAATATATAAATTCACACACACACACACATACACACACACACACACACACACACACACACAAACCGGGGGGGGGGGAGAAGATATAACAACCACAATTATTTGAAGTTGATACGACAAGCAAACAGAAAGGACATTGTTGGGGGGGAGGGGGGGAGGGAGAAGGGAGGGAGGTCTTGGTGATGGGGAGCAATAATCAGCTACAATGTATATCGACAAAATAAAATTTAAAAATAAATAAATAAATAAATAAAGTTTAAAAAAAATAAAAATAAAAAAAAATAAAATAAAAATAAAAAATGTTATATAAATGGAAAAAAAAAAAAAAAAGAAAAAAGAGAAGTTTTCCAGATGCTGTGTTTTCTAGATAGGTAGTTTGATATGGATTTTAGTGATCGAGACAATGACAAAGACTGAAGGGAAGAAGAAAAGTCTGGAAGGACCTGCTTTTAATCCTGATGTTTAAAATCTTCTTAAATAATAATTTTAAATAATGCCACCTGCCAGCAAAATTATCTTTGAGTTTAATATAAGCCTTACGGAAGTTCTAGAAAGTGGTCTATAAGTTAGACTTTTTTTCCCCCTACCCTGATCCATATGAGGGAGAAAGACTGATAAACAAAAAAGTCACACTCAGAGTTATAAGAACATGGTGGAAGTGGCACCTTTGACATTCATCCAAGAAGAGACTTTATTCAAAGAGATTGGAAGCTACAGGTTAGTGACATCTAGGAGCCGAGTGGGGAGGAGAGGGACAGAAAGAGAAGGGCAACAGGTGAGGCAGAACCGTGGGCCTGTGTGAGCCAGTCACTGCATGAGTGTTCACTCAGCTCTTGGTGTCCTGAGACAGCTCTAAAGTGACAGAGCTGGTCCAGGCCTGGCCAGATCAAACAAGGACCGGGAGATGTCACAGTGCAGGGCTGGCCATCAGTCCGCATGCTGAGAACCTGGCTGCATGCTATGGTGTCTGGAAATGCTTCTGAGGTCAAAGAGTAATTATGAGCGTAGGGAATGCAAATTAGGAAAAATAAGACTCCATCCAGCCCCAGGGCACCTGCATTAGAAAACTCTTACAGCTGAGACAGGAAGCTATCGATGTACAAGAAATTCCATGTGGTGCACGGCAGTGACTGTCAATAAAATCCATCACAAAAGTTTAAAGAATCCCACTAGTTCTACAGGGAAAATTAAATTTCTGAATTGGCAACCAATCGAAAATGGAAATAAGTTCCACTGAAGGACTGGCTTCTTAAACACTTAAATCTAGTTCACACTGATTTAATTAATCCTGTTGTAAATGTCTCACCAAGTATTCTTTAAAAGAAAGCCTGGAAAGCTTAAGGAGAGTTTAAAGGATGACAATAGATATGTGTAAGAGATAAGAAAAAACTTTGGTAAGTAGTTAAAGGAAGTAGGATTTGCTTCCTTGGTTGGTTTGCATGGACCAGAGAAAGAGAGTTGGAGGATGAAAATCTGTCTTCAGGATTAACAATAACAACAAAATCCATACTTATTAGATCATAGTTTCTTACATTTTGTATTTTCCAGGGAAATTTGACACATAATTCAGTTGTGCATTAGAGCCCCATTCAGATCATTTTGCCAGTTTTACAAATGAGGAAGCTACCAAGCTAATATTGGAATCCAGACTAGCATTCAGGTTTCCAGATTTCTCTCCTCATATGAGTCCTTGTTGACACAGGAATCTCTGAAGAAATAAGTGGAATATGATGCCCAAGGCATCAGTTCTGAGGACAGAAGGAAAGAACAGAGGCTGGCAAAAAACACAGGAGGATCAAGGACTTCAGGGAAGAAGACAAGCCTCGGCCCAGGTGCCAGGAGGTCAGACAGGGCGAAAAAGAACTGAGGTTGCTGGCCCAGTTCCATTAAATAGAGCATTCTCTGTTTCATTTTGGCTGCTGCCATGGGAAATCTGAGTTTGTGAACAAACACTTGTTCATACCTGGTGAATATATGGGATCTCTTAGCTGAGATACACAGAGGTCAACAGGAAGTGGTGTGCTCAACTAGAAGTGAATGCACACAGATTAACAAGCGTGAGACTAGCATAAATAATATATAGGCCATGGATTATTTTCTGATTTGGTGATTGTATAAAACCATTTGCACGATTGTCGTTAAAAAGAAATATTTCATAGTGGCCAGCATCTCACACTGAGACTAAATTTTCTCTTCTTGTTCCTGGTATCTCCAGCAGCTCCCACTAGCTGGGGACAGGCCGAGAAGCTGCATGCAACCTTGCGACCCCTGAGCAATGGGGCAGTGACTAATCCCCTATCAGGGTGAGATGTCTGGGGTCCGGAGGCCTCAGGAACAGCAGGGGTTTCTGGCCCTTCACTGTCAAAGGGGCACCTCCTGCAATGGCCAGCAGCCAGGTGCAGGCTGGCCCAGGAGTTTACTGGTCACCATCTGAACTCGGGAGGCGCTACAGTGGTTGTCAGAAAGGACACAGTGCTCTGCCCACACCATCCTCTTACAAATATAAATCCCTTGTTTAAGCAACACAAAATAAACTCAGGGACAAAAGTAACTTTCCTAAGGAAAGATTTAGAAATAGAGAAGGAAAGCATTGGCAGTGTTAACACATGATATTCTCACTGTTCCGAGCCAGAAGTGGATTTTCACATTTTACATTTGGAGTAGCCTGTGTCCCAAGAGGTGGCTGGCAAGATGGAGAGTCTGTGGGATTAGGGGTTCAGAGCTGGAACTGTGCAGCCAGAAGGCACAGGTGTGGAACCCGACACTGCTATTTGCTCTAAGTGTATAATCTCAGGGAAACTAATCTATCTGAGCTTCAATTTCCCCACCTGTAAAACAGGGATGATAATATCCACCTCCCCTCCTTCAAAAGGGTGGGGTCAGGAGCCAACGACTTAATATTTGAAAACTGCTTAGAACAGTGTGTGATGCATAGTAAGTGATATGGTATTTGTGAATTTTTTAAAATTGGAATTCTGTCATTCAGAATGAATCCTGACAGAGGGAAATTACCTTCTAAGTAAAGAATTAGGTTTTCAAGTCACTTGTAAAAGACCATGTGCCCATATCATAACTAAAACAATATCAAACCTCAGGCTGGCTCTTAGATTATTTCTATGGGATCCAAAAGGTTCCTCCTCCTGGCTCAGGGTACTAGTGACACCTCTCCTCTGGAAGTCTCTTCATCCAGCTGTGATGTGGGGATGGGAAACTGCTAAAGTCCTGAGCATCTTCAGGAGACGGGGGACAGGGAGCACTCACACAGGGCAGAGGGTGCTGAGGCCCAGGGAGGCTCAAGAGCAGAGCCTGGGCAGGCAGTGTGGACGGAAAAGTACCCTGTAGCAGACTAGCAGGGGCAGGGATGAACTCAGAGGGAGCTGAGCTGGGGGACAGGACAGAGCTGGAAGTGGGCCAAGAGCTGTCAGTAGAGGTGACAGGAGCTGCCTGTTCAGTAGCTCATTGTCTCTTACACATTCATTCTCCCACCCACACCAAAAATTCTGTGCTGTGCTTGTCCTGGCCCAACCTCCGTTTCAGATTTGGAACAAAGAATCAATTTGAACTTAGTGCTCTAATTTGATGCTGAATTTTGTGTTTTGCTAAGCAGAGCCAAGAAATAAAAAATTTAAAAGGGGTCTCTGTCATCTGTCAGAATAACAAACAGAAGAGATGAACTGGTAGACTCACATTTTGAGACAATCTGACCCCTGAGATCTTTGAACACACTAAGCATATAGGTCAATCACACCTGCACCCACTTTTCCACCGCAGTTAGTTGATAGGACATGTTCCCTCTGGCTCCTTCCAGATGTGGCAGATGCACAGTAGCTCTTCCTTTGGAGGGGTTTTCAGAGACTTCCCAGCTGGAGACTTAAGTCCCAGCTCCCCTGGCCCAGGCACTGTCTATCCTCCTGTGGATCACTTTCAGTGCCCCCAGGCCCTGGCTGCCAGTGGTCCACTTCACCTAGACTCTGGCTATGAGGGTCGCATCACCCCCCCAGGCAGTCCTCTTGGGCAGGATGTAGGGCCATCCAGACTGTACCCCCGATGGGTCCCCCCAGTTCACAGAGGCACTTACAAGCACAGCTCACCCCCAGTGGTGTCACCTCTCTTTACTAGGCCTGGCAATCACCCTTCACCATTGCATAGGAGATGCTGGGTGGGTGGTTTCCTTGAAGCATCTCTCATATGGCTTGAAGTGAGAAGGAAGCATCCCCTCCCCGTCCCCATGGTGGTAGAGAACTCACATTGACCACTCTGGAAATAACCCCCTCCTCAACCTCGCCGTCCTCAACTTCCCAGAGGTGGAAGATCAAAACTGCTAGCAGGATCGGTCTCACTAGCTCTGAGCCCGTCTTGTTTAGCTAGCCTGGCAACTCCCTAAAGGATGCACAGGCTTTCTGCCACCTGCTGTACCTCCTCCTGTGCCTTTGGTCCTCTGCCTGAAAGTCGGAGACAATCAGAAAAATCAGATTTAACAGCCTATCACACAAGAGAGTATGTTAAGGACAACGGCTGACAATGGGTACCTTTTCCCAAGGACTGAAGCTCCTTGAGGCCAGAGACCACACGGATCTTGCTTACTCCCACACCCACCGCAGTGTCGGACACACTCTGCTGTCAATGCTTATCAGTGAATGAATGAATGAAGTGAGAAAACAGAAAAAGTAGCAACCTGCTGCTGTAAGGTCCTTTGGGAAGGAGATTTTTTATGTAAGCAGGTCATCTTTGTCCGATCTCATGCTTCAAAAACATTCCCCTAAGCCTCCGAGTAGGAAAATATGTGATAGTTTCATTCTCAGCCACTCTTCATTGAGCCAGACCCAGAGTCTGATGAAGCCGGTTGCAACCTGCAAACACAGCTGCAGGCTCCTTTATCAGAGCCATTCCATGGCCTGTGGAAGTCCTCAAATAAGTGGACAGAGTATCTCTTCAGAACTGGTTGGTCAATAAGACAATTCAGGAAAACCGAAATTGCTACAGATTATATAAACAAGGCCTTCAACAGACACTCGAGCACAGTTCTGTCTATAGCCGGCCTCAAAGTCCCTCATCCATTTGTACACAGAAGACAAACACAATCATAGGAGCAACTGGTTAAAAGCTCTGCTGCCCCAGCACTTGCAGAGACCTGGGAATCGTGCAAATGACACCTAAAGCCCCCCATTGTCTACACACACAGTCCAGATGTCTGATCCATCGGTGGTTATAGTCTCTGTCTTGGCTGACTTTGGAAACTTTAAAGGCTAGAAAATGACTTCCTGAAGAAAACGAACAACAGCAACATTAAAATGTAAACTCAGCTTGACCACTGTTTCCTGGGCACCTGCCATACGTCCAGCATTGCAGAACTACGTGAAAGGAGATAAGAACAAGATAAGCCTGTGTGCAAGGAGCTTACAGGCTAGTTGTAGGGACACTAAATGTGCATCTCTCCTGTCCTTAGCTGCAGGGGATTTAGTCACACACATCTATACTGCTGAAGTTGATGCCTAATTCAACATCACCTTTGATTTCCATCACATCCTTAGGGGAAGAAAAGCAGGGATGGCTGTTCTCATTTTCAGAAGAAGAAACACCCAGAGAAGCCCAGAGACCAGCTCAGGGCCCCCCAGGAGATATGATGGAAGAGCTGGACTAAGAACACAGATCCCCTGACTCTGGGCTGCTGCTCCTTCTGCTGATCCGTGTGCAAGGCATGGGGGAGACACCCAGCTTGGGCCTGTGGCTTCACTTTCAACATAAAAAGTAATCCATGAGTGAGAAGGTGTAACAAAATGAGGAGAAACTAGCCCAGAATATATTAACAGGTGAAGAGTTTTAGAACCAGAAAAAATTAAACATTCTAGCCTCACCAAATATTTACTAAAGAAAAGACTAAAAGGTTCCAGAAGAAGAAACAATATCCTAGTACCACATGGGGGTAGAGCATTGAGAGGTGACATCCTAGGGAACTTTCATTTCTCTGGAGAACCATTCACAGCCCTCACCCCCCACCCCCAATACTTCTGAAACTTTTTATTTCTCTCAAATAAAGTTCAGGGTAGTATCTGTCAATATTAGTTACCTTTATTTAATGAGAAATGAGAAGTAAATACATGATAGTTAATACTTTGGGGTAGACTTGATTTTCTAGATTATGTGCGGAACAATCTACATCTTGGTCCTTCACTGTAGTTTTCTGTTTTCTGTAAATTGAAGTGGTGCCCCTTAGCCAGTCTACCATGTGAGGAAAAATGCAATTGTTACCATGCTTGGCTGTATTTTGGAAATGAGTACAACTTCCTATCCACTTTTTAAAGCTATTGATTCAAAATAATTAGGTTGCCACAATAATGCTACATTCTTCCTGAAATGGACTCACCTGGTACAGAATGAATAAGATAATTAAAAATCACCTTGTCCAAGCCCTTCATCTCATGATGCAAAGACCAAAGACAATAAGGGCGAGGGTTAGTTGGCCGAGTCAGATCACAGCACAGGTGTTCAGACTAGCAGTCCCATCTAATGGCCAGATGTTGCTTTAGGACAGTAAAGGCCTCTGGATAAACTTGGATAACAGTACCAGGATGGGTTGTTATTCTTTCTTTAAGTACAATAATGGTCAGCTTGCTTAGGGTCCATGGAGTCGGAGGCCACACTCCCAACCTCCCACAGTCAGTGAGAGGAGGTGATGGGCACACAAGGTGGCCTCCAGGACCATAAGCTGAGACTAGATGTGTCTATCCCAACTGTTTACCAGTCCATCACTGACAGCCTGCCTCGATTTGCCCAAACCGCCCACTGAGAAGGCCGAGTGACTACCAGGCGATTGTCAACAAATGGAAATTTAACAGAAACGTCATGCTCTTGTTCCGAGAGGATGATTGAGAACTGGATGGGATGAGGAAGGTGACAGGATATGCACAGGATGAGGTCACAGCAAGACACTGGAAACCAACCACAGATCCCTGAAGTCCACTCCCACATGCAGGAGAGTTCGGAAGAGACAAATGAGCTCCCGGGGAGAACTTTCTTTGACACACCGGTGTACTAAATCACCAGGGTCTATGTTTTCTATCATGGTCATGTCAGAAGAGAAGACTGACAATTACCTGAGCAATTTGTACCATTCACATATGCCCCGATGGAGGGACATTCTGAGGAGCTGGGATCCCAGGCGGCCCCTAGAACTGCAACTGGAGCTGGAAGGGCTTGCCCATGTATGAGCACAGCTGAAGTCACTTAGGCCACAAAGCAACTGAACTGCACAAATAATTCAGCCACCAAATCAGATGACAGAACCTTACTGTAGAGCTCTTTAGTATAAGCGAGGGGTTCAGTACACCAATCTCTCCCCATCTATGAATTCTCTTTACCGAAAATAAAATAATCCCAGCACATTGTCATTTGCTTTGTGGTACTTTTCTAGCTACTGTGAGAGTTCTATGTGAACTGTGAGGGACTCCTGTCTGAGATTATTTTTTTAAAAAGAGGGCACTGGGGATTGCAAAAAGGGAAATAAGGCTGGTGGAGAAGCAAGGCTAGAGAGTTTTTGAGAGGTATGGAAGAGAAGAGGGAGCTGAGGCCAGTAAATCCCAGCCCTGACTCACACTGGTGACCATGTGGGTCCTGGCATGAACCTGCCACGGGCCAGGCTGAGGCCGGGGATGAGAACCTGCTCAGCCTTGCCTGTCAGTGACACTTGCATCTCACATGCCACAACAGACCCCAGGAATTAGATGTCAAAAAGCCAGAGAGGAATGGGATGGACAATCAGACAGGGGAGAAACCTTATTATCATGTTTTACCTGCAACGAGGCAAAGGGGATTTACAAGCAGCTCACAGAGAACATGGAGGAGAGAGACTAGACATCTCCAGTGAGCTAAGGATGGTTCTTGAAATGTGAGTATATAGGATCTACTTTTATTTATTCAAGATGTGCAAAATGGAATTTTTACATCTTTTATTTGGTGTGTTATCTTTATTGCTTTGATTTTAATGAATATATAAGAATTTTTATGGGCTTACTAGTGGTGAGGCCCAAATCCCACTCTTCCCACTTAGTAAATTGTCCTACCACAGGGATTTCAGGATCCTGGCTCTTGTTGTGATCCTATTTGATGGACTGTCATTACCAAGGACAGTGCAGCAGACATAAGATGGCCTCTGAGAATGTGATAAAGGCAGACCTGGGAACTCCTTCCCTTTGTCTCATATAATGTGTGATACTCATTAGCTAACTCACATTTTATGTCTCACACATTCTGATCTGAGCCACTCAGGGCCCCATTCTCTCTCTCCAAAACTCCCCTTCCAGACTGCTGGTGAGCCACCATTGGGTGGTCTGCCCGTTATCTGGTGGTAGGTGGGAAAAGCACTGTGTTTGCATTGAACCAACCAACGAGGCAACGTGGGGCCTGGCTTTATTTTGCTTGTATAAATTCTACAAGCTGCACCAAAAACACATAAATAGATAACAAGTGGGTGTCCTGTCAGTGTGACACAATTTAAAAACAGAGCACTAAGAACCAAACATCAAAGGGCATCCAGCAAAATACTTCCTGAGTCAGGCTGACTAAACACTCCCTGACCTGATACCAGAGTGTCTGACCCCAAAGTGTTGTTTACTTCCAGGGGTACCTGCTGTTTACCTCAGGGGGACACCTGCTCTTTACCTCCAGAGGACACTGTGATGTTTACCTCTGGAGGTGGGGGGTACCACTGCAGCTGGTGACCTCTCAAGCACAACCCCACTTACAAAGAAGACCCAGCGAAAGGTGCTTAAAGGGTGGCACCGTACAGCAGCCCTGCCATGGCTCACAGGTGGGTGCTGCTGCCTCGAAAGATGAAGAAAGATGTGAGCCCTGTCCCACCATGTCATGTTGTTGGTAGATCTGCAAGAGTGGATGTTGGCAATACATGTGTGTTTATACTATTTCTTCCCTTCCTGGGTTCCAATTTCAAGGTTTCAAATTCCTAACTCCAAAGAGTCAAGAGGTGTTTTACACGTGTAACGACTTAAAAAGTTGAATAAAAAAAATCCTTGAAAGTAACAAACGAGGCCACTGAATTACCTGTGCATGCTTTGAGACCCAGTGACGGAGGACGTTCAGTACTCGATTGGTGGCTGTTCTCCGTATAATAAACTCCTTGTCGCATGTTCTCTCGGTGTTAAATCCTTTGGAGGAAAAGAAACACACACATGTGTTATAGTTAAAGTCAATTCCCAGGGACCTGGAAAAGGTCACTTATTTTAGGACATTGGTTTATGAAACTCACAAATGACACCTCTTGGCAGAATTCTGCTCACCTGTTTAACTCTCAGCACCAAGTGTACCATGTGGCTGCAGGTGCAATTAAGTGAATAATGTGCACACATTTGTTAAAGGCCACTAATTAAAACTAAAGCTGCTCTAATTACACCCCCATTTATGCCTGTCTTGTTCTACAATATGAAACCAAGGAAGAATTTTAACAAACTATTTGAGTCAGCACTAACTTATGCTATTGCCCTCAAATGATTATATAATCAATAACATTTCCAATATTTGTAGGTGGATGAGCCCTTATCTTGGCTCATACATGATATGAATTCTTTATCATGTATCCATGATAGAGTAGTAGTATAGCCACATACTACTTAAAATGTAATAGTTAAAAATGTGTATTTCAAAATTACTAAAGGAGTAGATTTCTAAAGTTTTCACCACAAAAAAAAAAAAATGTGAGGTGATAGATTTGTTAGTTTGATTTAATCATTCCACAATGTAAATATATAACAAAGCATCACATTTTACCCCACAAACATATAATATATACAATTATTTTGTGTTAATTAAAAATAAAATAAAATAAAATTTTAAAGTATGCAATCCACAGCCAGACTGCCTGGGTTCAAAGCGCTGGTTTCCCAGCCTAGCAAGTTAGATCATCTCCCTGGTGACCGGTTTCCTCACGTCCCTCATGACATAATAAGTGACCTACCTCATAGAGTTGTTGCAGGATTAAGTTTGTTAATACATGTTAAACATTTAGAATGGCACCTGGAGCAGTAGTGAAAGCTCAATAAATGTGAGCTATGATTACAATTCAATATTGGTTCAGTGTCTTTGAGTCCTCTCTGTGCCAGCTATTCCCATCCCATCCCTCTGCAGCTTTCTTATAATTTTACCTGCTAAATAAATCTCAAATCTGTCCATGTCTTCCTACCTACAAAGCTAAAATCAGGGTTGAGCTACCAGCAACTCTCATCTAGGCTGCAGTTACCTCCCAGCTAGTGTCCATTATCACTCTTGCCTCCTCAAATCTGTTCTCCTCACTGAAGTCAGAAAGATCTTTTAAAAGGGCACATTAGGATGTGTCATTCTAGTGTTTAAATCCCTTCAATGGCTCCTATAATACATATAAAACTTCTTAACACAGACTACGAGGTCCTCCATGGCTTGCCCCTAGCTCCTCTTAGGCTTTTCTGGAACCATGTATTCCTATGTCCTCTTCTATCTCATTGCCTTCCTGTTAGTCCTTCAGCTCACCCCAGGGCCTTTGCACACACTGCTCCATACCTGAATCAATGATCGCTCCCCTTTTCACTCAGGGAAAGCCATTCTTGCTTCTTATTTCACTTCCCTAAATGAGCCCTTCCTGGCCTTGTCGGGCTTTAAAAACTAACGCCACCTTAAGTGACATTACAAGCGGTGCCATTATGGGCCCACAAGGGCATATTAATGTGGCAGCCTCAGATGGTGCCGGGAGGAAGTAGGGTGGAGGTGTCTGTGGGAACCTTGCCTTAGCCCTTATTGGCCAAATACGTGCTTCCGTGCTCGAGGTTGCAATAGCTAGGCATTGAGACAGGATGCATGCTCTCTTGACCTTTAGGCTGATAAGATTATGTAAAAAACCTCCCTTCCCCATTTGCCTTTAAAAGCAAGTGCTTGTGTGATAATAAACGGAACTGCTTGACAGAACCCCCGCCGCGTCTGAGTGTCCTTTAACCGGGCTGGTTTGGGGCCAGCGGCTGTGCTCACCTCTCTTCATGGCTCTCTTCCCCCATCTCCTTCCAAAGGGGACAGGAGGGAAAGAGGAATCCCGGGCCATTCGCTCACCCACCGAAAGGAACGAGTCTAGGGCTGTTCGGGTCGGCCGGCGGCGGACCCGACAGAGTGGTGCCCCGTGTGAGGCGTTTTTAAAACTCGTGGGTGAAAGGCGAGCAAGTGAGGTCCCCGGCTGCTCGGTCCTGAAAGAAGGTCGACGAAGGGTGATCAACCAGCGGAGTGGCCCCCACAACCGCGGTAGTCGCTGTGAAGTAATCCGCCTGCTTGCCAGGGTGAGTACCATAACAGGGGGAAATCCCTGCACTCCTCTGCCCTGTGCTCCCTTTGTCCCTTCCTCACGGGGCAACATGGGAGGTGTGTGTGTGGAAAGAGTGACGAGATAGCCTGCAAGGCTCTAAAGTACATTTTAAAAAGTAGAGGCCTAGAAATATCTGACTCCACAGCCACCAATGCCTGGCGTCATGTGGTGAAGGTGGCCCCTTGGGCATCTTTGTCCAACTTGTTCTCGTATGAGACTTGGGACCGGGTTCAGACCCTGGCCAGAAAGAACGAGATTAGTCACGGGCTAGACCCCCCCTTAGGGTTCTACCCAACCATCTCTGCCCTAAAGCTTTGCTTCCCTCCCGAGCATCAGGAAGGGGCCGAAAGGGATTGGGCGCAGTTCGATGAGGAGAGAAAAAAGGAAACAAAGCTGCCAATGCAAGGCCCTGAGCAAAGTTTAGCCGAAGGAGAGAAAGCGGCACCTGAAGAAGTGGAGGAGGCTGGTCCACCTTTAAAAACACCCCCGGCAGAGCCGCAGGTTTTTCCTGTCATGGCTCGCTGGGAACCCCCAGCCGTCCGCAGCCCGTCAGTCGGGGGAAGCGGCCCCTCAGGCCTATCTGGTCAACGTTGTAAAAGAACTAAAAAGGCTGTTGCCGAGGCCAGGACTTTATCCTCAGCCTTGCAGGCTCAGACACAAAACGTAACCGAAGCCTTCAAGGAGTTTACCGCCCTGATCTGCTCAGGAAACAATACTTCCCCACCCTTCAAGGGACAATGTTTTGGTTGCGGAACACAAGGTCCTTTTAAAAGCCAATGTCCCAAGACTAAAGGCAAAAAACCCCCTACCACACCTTGCCCCCGATGTAAAAAGGGATTACATTGGAAAAAGGACTGTAGGTCCAAATTTGACAAAGCTCCCGGTGGAAATAGGCCGGCCGCTTGGTACCCTTGGGAAGCTCATGACCTTAAAGAGCTGAAAAAGGCTGTCGCAGAGGATGGGCCCAATTCCCCATGGGCAGAAACCATCCTCCAGGGCTTAGCGCACCACATCACAGGCGCCCCCGCTACTCATTTTCACCTGTGACGGGTCGGCACAATACAAAGAGCTGCTCGCTATACTCCTTGCCCTGCAAGCTCTTGAAACACTGAAAAAGTGGGGTCAGGCCGAGGCGTTGACGCACATATGTGCGAGCACAGGCTCACCTCCTGGTACTGAGCTTCACTTTACTGCACTTCACGGATACTGTGTTTCTTACAAATTGAAGGTCGTGGCAACCTTGCTTCGAGCAAGTCTTTCAGCGCCATGTCTCCAACAACATGTACTCACTTTGTGTCTCCATGTCACATTTCGGTAACTCTCACAATATTTCAGACTTTTTCATTGTTGTGATCAGTGTTCATCATCTGTGATCAGTGACCTTTGATATTACTATTGTAATTATTTTGGGACACCACGAATCACACCCATACAAGATGAACTGAATTGATAAATGTTGTGTGTTCTGACTGCTCCACTGATCAGGAGTTCCCCATTTCTCTCCCTCTCCTCAGGCCTCCCTGTTCCCTGAGACACGACAATACCGAAATTAGGCCAATTGATAACCCTGCCATGGCCTCTAAGTGTTCAAGTGAAAGGAAGAGTTGCACGTTTCTCACTTTAAATCAAAACCCAGAAATGATTCAGCTTAGTGAGGAAAGCATTTTTGAAAGCCTAGACAGGCCAAAAGCTAGGCCTTTTGTAACAAACAGCTAGCCAAGTTGTGAATGCAAAGGAAAAGTTCACAAAGAAAATTAAAAGTGCTGCTCCAGTAAACACACAATAAGAAAATCCAATAGCCTTAATGCTGATACGGAGAAACTTTTAGTGGTGTGGATAGGTCATCAAACCAATTGTAACATTCACTTAAGCCAAAGCCTAATCCAGAGCAAGGCTCTACCTCTCTGCAGTTCTGTGGAGGCTGAGAGAGAAGAGGAAGCTGCAGAAGAAAAGTTCAAAACTAGCAAAGATTGTTTCATGAGGTTTAAGGAAAGCAGCCGTCTCCATAACAGAAAAGTGCACAGAGAAGCTGCAAGTGCTGATGGAGAAGCTGCAGCAAGTGATCCAGAAGATCTAGCTAAGACTATCAATGAAAGCAACTGTACTAAACAAGATTTTTAATGCAGATGAAACGGCCTTCTACTGGAAGAAGGTGTCATCTAGGACATTCATAGCTAGAGAGGAAAAGTCAATGCCTCTCAAAGCTTCAAAGGACAGGCTCACTCTCTTGCTAGGAACTGATGTAGCTGGTGACTTTAAGTTGAAGCCAATGACAATTTACCATTCTAAAAATCCTAGGGTGGTTAAGAATTATGCTCCATAAATGAAACAACAAGGCTGAATGACAGATAGCACATCTGTTTACAGCATAGTTTACTGAATATTTTAAGCTCAATGTTGAGACCTACTGATCAGGAAAAAAAAAAAAAATCTTTTAAAATGTTACTGCTCATTGACAATGGTCACCCAAGAGCTCTTATGAAGATTTACAAGGAGATTCATGTTGTTCTCATGAATCATGCCTGCTAAACACAACATCCATTCTGCAGCCCATGGAACAAGGAGTAATTTCAACTTTTGAGTCTTATTATTTAAGAAATACATTTTGTAAGGCTATTGCTGCCATAGGTAATTATTTCTCTGATAGATCTGGGCAAAGTAAATTGAAACCTTCTGGAAAGGACTTATCATTCTAGATGCCATTAAGAACATTTGTGATGTACAGGGGGAGATCAAACTATCAACATTAGCAGGAATTTGGAAGAAGTTGGTTCCAACCCTCATGAATAACTTTTATGGATTCAAGACTTCAGTGGAGGAGGTAACTGGACATGGTAGAAATAGCAAGAGAACTAGAATTATAAGTAAATCCTGAAGATGTGACTGAATTGCTGCAATCTTATGATCAAACTGTAACAAATAAGGGGCTGCTTCTTATGGATGAGTAGAGAAAGTGGTTTCTTGAGATGGAATCCACTCCTGGTGAAGATGCTGTGAACAAGGTTGAAATGAAAACATAGGATTTAGAATATTACATAAAATTAATTGATAAAGCAGCAGCAGGGTTTGAGACTGACTCTAATTCTGAAAGAAGTTCTACTGTGGGTAAAATGCTATCAGAAAGCATTGCATGCTACAGAGAAATCTTTCATGAAAGGAAGAGTCAATAAATGTGGCAAACTTCACTGTTGTCTTATTTTAACAAATTGCCACAGCCACCCCAGCCTTCAGCAACCACCACCCTGATTAGTCAGCAGCCTTCAACGTCAACGTGAGACCCTCCACAGCAAAAAGATTATGACTCGCTGAAGGCTCAGACAGATGATCTTTAGCATTTTTAGCTCTAAAGTATTTTTAAATAAAGGTACGTACATTACTTTTTGAGACATAATGCTACAGCACACCCAACAGACTATAGTATAGTGTGAATATAGCACATATGTGCACTGGGAAGCCAAAGGATTCTTGTGACCTTCTTTCTTATGACCTCACTTTATCATGGTGGTCTGGAGCTGAACCCACGATATCTCCGGGTGTGTTTGTATAAAGATGGCTAATTAGTGAGAAGAGGACAGAATGGGTCAGAGATGGGAGTGAGGAAGGGACAGAAAGATAGAAATCAAAGTGAAATGTTAGGAGAGAAAAGCAATTTTAAGAGAGCTGCCACTCCCTTTAATGTATTTTAGAAAAATCATCTGCCTCCTCTGGTCCATTTGTGTCTGTGTCATGGGTGGGTGGAGACACCCACCTCTTTGAAAGACAGGCAGGCACATAGAAGGAACTTTCCAGTGCTCTCCAAATTATTTAGTATCACATGTTTAAAGATGATTTAAGGGGGTTTCTTTATCAAATTTTCAATATTTCCAAAAATTCGCATCTCAACCTCTATTACCATTTAGGTTAGGATTTGATTATACTGCTTGGGTGTTCTTTGTAATTTCTTCTAATATCATGTTATTTATGTTTTTTTGTGTAGATCAACTCAGAAAGCTTGAGAATATCTCTTTGCCGATCAGAGCTCATAAAATCTGCCATTCACAGGGCTCAAAATTCTTTTGGAAATTAACCAAGCACTGTCTCAAATGGTCTTCAACAAGGCATGCTCAGCACAGCCAGAACAAGCACATCCAGGTGGAACAATGGCCAGAGTGGAGGGATCAGCTGCAGGCGGGTCCCGCCTTCCAAGTGCTGCAGGGGCACCAAGAACCCAGCGGGGAAGGCTCCAGAGACACACCTTCCACTGTACCCCTCACATGGCAGGCCACCCCTAATATGGCTCCAGGGTGGACCAGAAGTACATGCAGTCCAGGGCTTAAACTCTCTGTGGCTCAGTTTCCTCACTCATAACATGAGGAGAATAGTGCTACTACATAAAGTTGTTTTAAAGATGAAATCATTCCTGCAAAACAGGAATAAGTCCAGGGCATTTAATAAAAGAATATTTACTATAATTACATCCCACCTATAGCTAGCATCATCCATCCATTCCCTTGGCCCAGTGGCCCTCACAATACGCTTTTGATGATATGCAAATTATAAGGATAAGTGAAAACAGGAAAGATTTGGTGGACATCAAGCTGTCCATCTCCTTCTTGAAGGACCTTTTTGCATCGCTTGATCAACACATGGAAATCTTTGATCTTAGAGAGAAATATACTCTCAATTCTATTTAAACCACTGACAACTTAGAAATGCTCTAAGCGAGACACACAAACCACCTGTTGGAGGGGCGTACCTGCAGCAGGTCCTGATAGATCAAGTTTTATAAAAGTGCCTGCTGCTTACTCATTAACTGTAATCACCTTAACTGTCTCTCACGTGCGAAGCTAATCCATATGTTCTTGCTATAATATACACATCAAGGTCCGTTCCAACATGCTTCTGATCAGACATGCCTATCTCCCCATTTTCACGATCTTTAAAGCTGTCTGATCAGAGCAACAATCTTCCACAATTTACCAGATTTCCTCCTTGCAAGCCACCATCTAAATTGAGAGCTGCTTGGACAATATTTATTTCTGAATTTAAATATGAACAACACAGCTAATTGGTGGCATTATCCATGTGGAAGCCATCAAGTCCTAGAATCATAGATCAACCTCCAAAAAGTCCTTGTGCCATTTTTCAGAAAAGCCAATAGCAAATATTTGTGGGGCTTTAAACATCTTTCACTTGTCAAGTGTGACCAGCACAACCAAACTCTACATGTACAAGAATCTACTTTACTAATGTCACGTATCTGGAATACTGTCACCCTGAGATTTCCGTCTTTCCAAATTATGCATATTCTTTTCTCGTTTTAGGTCTGGTCAAACTGGCTAATTTTGGCAAACCACATCACCTGGAAAAGTGATAAGTATCAAACCACCATACTTGTGAACTTAAGAATGAGATTTAACCTCATGGTTCTTCCCCCAGACACCTTGTGAGTCATTCCATCCCTATAGCTGTCTCTCTAATTAGACTACGCAGTACTTAGTGAAGAGATTTTATCTCAAGCACCTTGGTAGGCCCTTCAGCTTTACCCATAGCAGGCACTCAGAAGGTATTTTCTCAACAAAAATTGTATCACTTGCAATGGGAGTGATTTGAAAGTTTCGGTAGATGCTGTATCTCTGAATAAAGGTCATTCTTTCACCATATTGCCATGATGACTATTTATTTGAAATCTATCAGAAGCAGAAAATACAGCAAATAGTGGCAGGGAGGCAAAGGGGTTGAAAATAGGGAAAAGGAGGGAAATTTTCATTTTATTTTTCAAATGCTGTGATACTCAGCCAACTTCACTGCCTACTTTGTAAGAGGCAAGTAGAAATAATAGTGAGATGGAAATAAGTTTACATATAGGTGGATTATGGGCTAGTCCGGTTAGAACCACCCTGAGGCTACCTGAGGAAAAACCGTAAAAGACAAGGAATTCTTGAACATGGTTCAGTATTTTAACAGTGACAGCAGATCACCAAGAAATGTGACACCAAGAAGTGTCCACAGAGCTGTTATTAATGCCAATAAAGCATCTTTAAGCCATCTTTCTGCCTTGGTGGGAAAAGTTAGAGTAGAATCAGAACAGCCAAAATGCACAAGGATGATACTTATTGATATCAGTGGTCCATGGGGTGGGCTGCCTAGGGGGAGGTAAGCAAGAACTAGTGGTTACTTTATCTGTCTTCTAGGAACAGTTTCTTGTGTTTTTGTGCCCAGTGACTGGTATGATAGGTGCTTAATAAATTTAGTCTTGCCAAATGAAGGCATTGTGAGTATTTTAATTGGTGGGGCAATTAAGAATAATGCCATTTCAGTGATCCATCATTTTTCACTTTATATCAATATGACACAATCTGTCCAAGAGCCTCAATGTTATCAACGCATTTTGCTTTACCCAGTACCTATCTTTCTGAAAAATCATGTGCAGGACAAAAACATATCATTGGTTTGCATATTTCTGTGCACTTGGATTATAACCATATTTCTAGTCTTCGGTTGCTGCCATGGAAAGATCATTGATATTTATTGCTGCTCTGTGCCAGGCACTGTGCTAGGAGCCTTACAAGTGGTCTGTAATTTAACCCTCACAACTAAGGACAATAATAATTGCCATTCATCGCATGCCCCCAAGTGCTGGGGATAGAACCATAAGTATTGTTGGCTTCTTCAAAGATAACAGCAACCATGTAGGGTAAGTGCTGTTGTCCCCATTTGCAGACAAAGAAACAGAAAATCTAAGAGGTTAAGAAACTTGGCAAAGGTTACAGAACTAATAAGTGTCAGGATCAGGATTCGAGCCCAGGTCTGTCCATTTCCACAGCCACAGCACTCTTCATTACGTCTCCAAGTTTACGCTTTAAATTTCTCCGGCAAGTTGGTAAATCAACACTTGAAGCTGTACAAGAAGAGGCTGTTTGGATATTTTGGAAACGTAAATGCTTTCCTTTTAATTCTATTTCTCTTCTAAATTTTGAAGAGCGAGAGCATGGCACCACATGTTTCACACCGTCATGGATTTTAAACCCAAACCTTTACTTACCTAACTGGAATTTACATTTCCTCAAAATGTGCTCTTTTCCCAAATTCATTACATTTCTTACATGACATTACATAGATCAGTGCTTTTCAAACTTCCAGTTGTAACCTGGGGACTGAAATCAACTTAATGAATTATGACCAGCATTAAAAAAAATAAAATAGACGAAAACTGTCTGAGTAAACTGGACATAGTGAGGGTGAGTATTCTTTAGTCAAACTTCTGTTTTAATTGTGTGATTGTGTGTGTGTGTACCCTGGGTCATAATGTAAGATTTATTTCTCAGAGTGGGTTGAAATACAGAAGTTTGAAAGTGACTGATATAGACAATCTTCTTATTAGCACCATGTTAAAATGATCTGCGTTAATTTCCCAGAAATCCTGGGTAACCAAGTCCATGCTTTGCTCTGCAACAGCAGAGGATGATGCTTCTCCTCTTGTCATGGTCCCCTTTGCTCTGTCACCAAACACTCATTCTCCACCTGCCACCGGATCCTCTGGTCTGTCCACCTCTACCTCATTCCCTGGTTTTTTTTGCCTCTTCTCAAGTTAACTCCATTCAGTTCTCACTCCCTTAGGGACATGATCCTCTCATGGTTTTTCTACACACTCCAACCTGACACGTCCAGTTCCAACATTTCCTCAAATCCCTCATTCCAAGGTTCCTATGAGACATTTTCATGTTAATGACACATTCCCTCTCATAAGAAACATATCCTGGGCTGAGCCTGTGACACACTCAGGAGAGTGCGGCGCTGGGAGCGCCGCAACGCTCCCGCCGCGGGTTCGGATCCTATATAGGAATGGCCGGTGCACTCACAGGCTGAGTGCCGGTCACGAAATCGACAAAAAAAAAAAAAAAAGAAAGAAACATATCCAAAAATCAAGTGCAGGCTTCTTTCGCTCCAACTCCTCTCCAGCCTCTTACATGGGAAACCTCACTCTTCTGTCTCTCCTTGGTGTTTCCCATTCAGCCAACAAATCCTATTAACTCTTGGCAGCAGCTGTCAGGTTTATCCCTTTTCTTTTTTTTTTTTTTTTTAATTTTATTTTGTGGATATATATTGTAGCTGATTAATGCTCCCCATCACCAAAACCTCCCTCCCTTCTCCCTCCCCCCCTCCCCCCCAACAATGTCCTTTCTGTTTGCTTGTCGTATCAACTTCAAATAATTGTGCTTGTTATATCTTCTTCCCTCCCCCCCCCCATTTGTGTGTGTGTGTGTGTATGTGTGTGTGTGAATTTATATATTAATTTTTAGCTCCCTCCAATAAGTGAGAACATGTGGTATTTCTCTTTCTGTGCCTGACTTGTTTCACTTAATATAATTCTCTCAAGGTCCATCCATGTTGTTGCAAATGGCAGTATTTCATTCGTTTTTATAGCTGAGTAGTATTCCATTGTGTAGATGTACCACATTTTCCGTATCCACTCATCTGATGATGGGCATTTGGGCTGGTTCCAACTCTTGGCTATTGTAAAGAGTGCTGCGATGAACATTGGGGAACAGGTATACCTTCGACTTGATGATTTCCATTCCTCTGGGTATATTCCCAACAGTGGGATGGCTGGGTCGTATGGTAGATCTATTTGCAATTGTTTAAGGAACCTCCATACCATTTTCCATAGAGGCTGCACCATTTTGCAGTCCCACCAACAATGTATGAGAGTTCCTTTTTCTCCGCAGCCTCGCCAGCATTTATCGTTCAGAGTCTTTTGGATTTTAGCCATCCTAACTGGGGTTAGATGGTATCTCAATGTGGTTTTGATTTGCATTTCCCGGATGCTGAGTGATGTTGAGCATTTTTTCATATGTCTGTTGGCCATTTGGATATCTTCCTTCGAGAAATGCCTACTTAGCTCTTTTGCCCATTTTTTAATTGGGTTGCTTGTTTTCTTCTTGTAAAGTTGTTTGAGTTCCTTATATATTCTGGATATTAATCCTTTGTCAGATGTATATTTTGCAAATATTTTCTCCCACTCTGTTGGTTGTCTTTTAACTCTTTTAATTGTTTCTTTTGCTGTGCAGAAGCTTTTTAGTTTGATATAATCCCATTTGTTTATTTTTCCTTTGGTTGCCCGTGCTTTTGGGGTCGTATTCATGAAGTCTGTGCCCAGTCCTATTTCCTGAAGTGTTTCCCCTATGCTTTCTTTAAGAAGTTTTATTGTCTCAGGGTGTATATTTAAATCCTTAATCCATTTTGAGTTGATTTTAGTATACGGTGAGAAGTATGGATCTAGTTTCATTCTCCTGCATATCGATATCCAGTTATCCCAACACCACTTGCTGAAGAGGCAGTCCCTTCCCCAGTGAATAGGCTTGGTGCCTTTGTCAAAGATCAGATGGCAGTAAGTGTGTGGGTTGATTTCTGGATTCTCTATTCTATTCCATTGGTCAGTGTGTCTGTTTTTATGCCAGTACCATACTGTTTTGGTTATTATAGCTTTGTAGTATAGCTTAAAGTCAGGTAGTGTTATGCCTCCAGCTTTATTTTTTTTGCTGAGCATTGCTTTGGCTATTCGTGGTCTTTTATTGTTCCATATAAATGTCTGAATAGTTTTTTCCATTTCTGAGAAAAATGTCTTTGGAATTTTGATGGGGATTGCATTGAATTTGTATATCACTTTGGGTAGTATGGACATTTTCACTATGTTGATTCTTCCAATCCAAGAGCATGGAATATCTTTCCATCTTCTTGTATCCTCTCTAATTTCTCTCAGCAGTGGTTTGTAGTTCTCATTATATAGATTTTTCACCTCCTTGGTTAACTCAATTCCTAAGTACTTAATTTTTTGGGTGGCTATTGTAAATGGGCAGGCTTTCTTGATTTCTCCTTCTGCATGTTCACTATTGGAGAAAAGAAATGCTACTGATTTTTGTGTGTTGATTTTGTATCCTGCTACTGTGCTGAAATCATTTATCAATTCCAACAGTTTTTTTGTAGAGGTTTTAGGCTGTTCAATATATAGGATCATGTCATCTGCAAACAGGGACAGTTTGACTTCATCTTTTCCAATCTGGATGCCCTTTATTTCCTTCTCTTCTCTGATTGCTCTGGCTAGTACTTCCAACACTATGTTGAATAGGAGTGGTGAGAGTGGGCATCCTTGTCTAGTGCCTGTTCTTAAAGGAAAAGCTTTCAGCTTATCCCCATTCAGGACGATATTGGCAGTGGGTTTGGCATATATGGCTTTAATTATGTTGAGATACTTTCCCTCTATACCTAACTTATAGAGGGTCTTTGTCATGAATGAGTGCTGAACTTTATCAAATGCTTTTTCAGCATCTATAGAGATGATCATATGGTCCTTGTGTTTGAGTTTATTAATATGGTGTATCACATTTATTGATTTGCGTATGTTGAACCAACCTTGCATCCCTGGGATGAATCCCACTTGATCGTGATGAATAATTTTTCGTATGTGTTGCTGTATTCTGTTTGCTAGTATTTTAGTGAGGATTTTTGCATCTATATTCATCAAGGATATCGGCCTGTAGTTTTCTTTTTTGGTTATATCTTTACCTGGTTTTGGTATCAGGATGATGTTTGCTTCATAGAATGAGTTTGGGAGATTTGCGTCCGTTTCAATCTTTTGGAATAGTTTGTAAAGAATCGGTGTCAATTCCTCTTTGAATGTTTGGTAAAATTCTGCTGTGAATCCATCTGGTCCTGGGCTTTTCTTTGTTGGGAGCCTTCTGATAACAGCTTCAATCTCCTTTATTGTTATTGGTCTGTTCAAATTTTCCACGTCTTCACAGTTCAGTTTTGGGAGCTTGTGTGTGTCCAGAAATTTATCCATTTCCTCCAGATTTTCAAATTTGTTGGCGTATAGTTGTTTATAGTAGTCTCGAATGATTCCTTGTATTTCAGATGAATCAGTTGTAATATCGCCTTTTTCATTTCTAATTTTTGTTATTTGAGTCTTCTCTCTTCTTTTTTTTGTTAGCCATGCTAATGGTTTGTCAATTTTATTTATCTTTTCAAAAAACCAACTTTTTGATTCGTTGATCTTTTGAATTGTTTTTTGGTTTTGAATTTCATTCAGTTCTGCTCTGATCTTAATGATTTCTTTCCGTCTGCTAACTTTAGGATTGGATTGTTCTTGTTTTTCTAGTTCTTTAAGGTGAAGTGTTAGGTTGTTCACTTGCCATCTTTCCATTCTTCTGAAGTGAGCATTTAATGCAATAAATTTTCCCCTCAATACTGCTTTTGCAGTATCCCACAGGTTTTGGTATGATGTATCATTGTTTTCATTAGTTTCAATAAACTTTTTGATTTCCTGCTTGATTTCTTCTTGGACCCATATGTCATTAAGTAGAATGCTGTTTAATTTCCATGTGTTTGTATAGTTTCCAGAGTTTCGTTTGTTATTAATTTCTAGTTTTAATCCATTGTGGTCTGAGAAGATACATGGGATAATTCCAATTTTTTTGAATTTATTGAGACTTGATTTGTGACCTAATATGTGATCTATCCTGGAGAATGATCCATGTGCTGATGAGAAGAATGAATATTCTGAGGTTGTTGGGTGGAATGTTCTGTAGATATCTGCCAATTCCAATTGGTCTAGAGTCTTGTTTAGATCTTGTGTTTCTCTACTGATTCTTTGCCTAGATGATCTGTCTAATATTGACAGTGGAGTGTTCAGGTCCCCTGGTATTATGGTATTAGTGTCTATTTCCTTCTTTAGGTCTAATAGAGTTTGTTTTATAAATCTGGCTGCTCCAAAATTGGGTGCGTACATATTTATGATTGTTATGTCTTCTTGATGGATCAGTCCTTTTATCATTAAGTAGTGTCCCTCATTGTCTCTTTTTATGGTTTTTAGTTTAAAGTCTATTTTGTCAGATATAAGAATAGCCACTCCAGCTCGTTTTTCTTTTCTGTTTGCATGGTAAATCTTTTTCCATCCTTTCACTCTTAGTCTGTGTGAATCTTTATGGGTGAGGTGGGTCTCTTGTAGGCAGCATATAGTTGGGTCCTGCTTTTTGATCCAGTCAGCCAGTCTGTGTCTTTTAATTGGGGAATTTAAGCCTTTAACATTAAGAGTTGTTATTGAAAGGTGTTGATTTATTCCTAGCATTTTATTGGTTGTTTGGTTGTCTTAGGTGTCTTTTGTTCCTTGCTTTCTGATTTACTGTTTGGTTTCTTTGTTTGTTGGTTCCTTAGGTTGTAGATAGTGTTTTTGTTAGCTTGTTTTCTCTTCATGAATGCCATTTTTATTGTACTAGCGGGTTTAGATTTTTCTTAGGTTTTTATGGCAGTGGTAGTTATTTTTCAGGAACCAAACCCAGTACTCCCTTGAGGATTTCTTGTAAGGGTGGTCTTGTGGTAGTGAACTCCCGCAGTTTTTGTTTGTCTGAGAAATATACTATTTGCCCCTCATTTCGGAAGGATAGCCTTGCAGGGTGGAGTATTCTTGGCTGGCAATCTTTGTCTTTTAGTATTTTGAAAATATCATCCCATTCCTTTCTAGCTTTTAGGGTTTGTGATGAAAAGTCTGATGTTAACCTGATTGGGGCTCCCTTATAGGTGATTTGACGCTTCTCTCTTGCAGCTTTTAAGATTCTCTCTTTGTCTCTGAGTTTTGCCTATTTGACTATGACATGTCTTGGAGAAGGCCTTTTTGGGTTGAATACGTTTGGAGATCGTTGAGCTTCCTGGATCTGAAGATTTGTGATTTTTCCTATACCTGGGAAGTTTTCTGCCACTATTTTGTTGAATATGTTTTCAATGGAATCTCCATTTTCCTCCCCTTCTGGAATACCCATGACTCGGATATTTGAGCGCTTGAGGTTGTCTGATATCTCTCTCAGATTTTCTTCCATGTCCTTGATTCTTTTTTCTTTCTTTTTGTCTGCTTGTGTTATTTCAAACAGCCCATCTTCAAGTTCAGAGGTTCTCTCTTCAACTTCGACAAGCCTGCTGGTTAAACTCTCCGTTGTGTTTTTTATTTCGCTGAATAACTTCTTCAGTTCAGCAAGTTCTGCTACATTTTTTTTCAGGACATTGATTTCCTTGTATATTTCCTCTTTCAGATCCTGTATACTTTTCCTCATTTCATCATGATGTCTAGCTGAGTTTTCTTGTATCTCATTCAGTTTCCTTAGAATTATCACTCGAAATTCCTTGTCAGTTATTTCAAGGGCTTCTTGTTCTATAGGATCTAGAGTATGAGATTTATTGACTTTTGGTGGTGTACTTTCTTGATTTTTTGTATTTCTGGTGTCTTTTTTTTGGTGTTTATTCATTGTGGCAGGGGGTTTCACAGTCCACCGGTTTGAGACTAATGACTAACTAGGATGTTGCTGTGGTTGCCAATTTGGTATGGCTCCCGCCGTGACTGCTCAGTTGGCCTCTAGTGTCTTGTGTGTGTGGTTGCCTCGGGTCTTGGGCTTCTCCGGGGATCCACCTTTCTGGTCAGCTTGTACTCTGCTGGGCTGGTGGATCACGTACCACAGGGTGTGTGATCTCTGTTGAGCTTTCACTTCCTGTACAGGACTTCTCCCCGTTCCGTGTGCTCTGGCCCAGGCTGTTAGATCGTGCAGTGGCGACCCCACCGGGTGTGTGGTTTCTGTCGAGTCTCCGCCTCCCTGGCCGCACGTCTCCCCCCTCTGTGCACACTGTGCTGGGCTGGGGTGTGTCTTCTGCACCCCTCGTCTATCAGCTGGGCCTTCAAGACCCTGCTCAGCACCGCCTCGCCCAGGAAGTCTACCAGGTTTCTGCTAGGCACAGACGACCGGTCTCTCTGGGTGCCTTTGTAGCACTGTGTAGATCTTTCTCGGGTCTTGTTCACCTTTGTATCCCCCCGGTATAAACCGAGTCTAGTGCCCGCCTGCAGCCTGCTCTCCGGCAGGTTCAAGCGGACCTGGGAACTCTCCTACCACACTATTCCCAACCAGAAATTCGTTAGGCTTTTTTCCAAACTGGTGGTCGCAGAGATGTTATCTGCCTCCCAGTAACAGGAAGTTTACCAGGCCGGAGTCCAGGGTGTGGTGGAGTGACAGTCGGCCCGCCCGTACTTTCTAGCCCTCCCAACACTGGTCGGGACGCCCCACACCCCCAGCCCCGCCAGAGAACCGCGGAGGGAGTGGGAGAGGAGGCCGGCCCGCAGGGTCCGGAAAGCCCCACGCCAGGCCAAGCAAATGGGCTCAGTGATGGCCGAGCAGGGCGGAGCTGCCCGCACCTGGGAAAATGGAGGCAGCACCGGGGCAGTGAGTGGCCTGGTGGTGCAGGCGGGAGCCGCGTGGGCATCCACCCCCCGAACAGAGCTGTGCCAGGGATCACTCACAGTGCTGTGCCAGGTCGGGCGCTCGCTCTGTCTCTGGTTTGTTGCCTTCCGTGTTCTCGGCGCTGCCGCCTCGGGCTGTTCAGTCGCGGCGCCGCTCGGGCGCTCCCAGGAATCTTCTTTAATGCCGGCCTGAAACCTCGAATCCTGAATAGGGCAGCTGGCCGCCTTCAGTGCGGCCCCAGCCTCCGGGATCCTGGCTGCATCCACAGCAGCCCTGGCGCCGTGTTCCCTGTTTCAAGACTCGCTTTTGCAGCTAAGAATCAGTTCTTTTCCTGCTCCACACTTCAAAGCTGTTGCCTGTAAATGAGGCAGCCTCTCCTGCCGGGGGCAAAGTGGCGTTGAGCCCCCACGACCGGCCAGCAGCAGCAGTCCTCCCTTAAGAGATGGCCAGAGGAAGGTCCACAAGTTTCCCGGCTGCCTGAGGCCCAGTGGCCACCTTTTCCACCTCAGCTACTCCGCGCCAGCCGCCGCAGCCGCCGCCATCTTGAAAAACTCCTCAGGTTTATCCCTTTTCCTCCATTCTCCTGCCGCCATCCTAAGTCTAGGTGCTGCATACATGGGTTGCAGCTCCTGTCTCCAAGATCGTCTCCCTTCCTCCGTTCTTTCTGTCCTTCTATCCCTCCTCCATCCATAATTCAGTTATTCAGTCGATGTCTATGGAGCACCTACTATGTTCCAGGTACTGTGTAGGTGCTGAGTGAACAAAAGAGATGTGCTCCCTGCTCTCATGAAGCTTGCTCTCTAAAGGGAGAGGAGATAGCCTTCAAACAAGCAAAACACCAAAAACGAACAATTCGAAACCCTAGAAATGAGCAAGGTGCCTGTCTCTCTCAGAATAATCTTCCTAAATACCCCTTTAACTTGTTACTGCTCCAGAGCAAGTAATTCTACTATCTCCCTAATGCCCACTGAACCAAGTCTAGAATATCTTCCTAGACATGCAGAGGTTAAGTAACTTGCTCAAGGTCACACAGCCAGTAAACCAAAAAAAAAAAAAATAGGTCAATGCAGACCAGCAGGAGATTTGCACATATGCGGTGCTGTACATCATATTAACAGTGTAACCGAGTCTATGAATTGACATACTCCTTCTTGAGAGGTGATCTAGAATAATAGGTTCAATTACAGAAGCTGAACTTTAGTCTGGATAGGGTAGGAAATCTGCCATAGTAATCTACCGGTACATTTAACTGCTTCCATTTTAATGGAATAACAGTTAGTAATCTTCTGTTTGCACAGGACAGAAAACCCAACTCAAACTGGCCTGGAGTAAAAAGGGAATTACTATTTCATATATCTGGAGATGGTTCTAGAGTCAGATCCTATCTGACTCAGAAGCAAATGATGTCATTTCTGTCTATTTCTCTTTGGTGCTCTAATTCTGCTCTCACTTCCAGGCAGCAAAAATAGGTAAGGCCATGCTAGTCTTATAACCTCACATCACACCATCCAGCAGACAATAGGGCATTTTTTTCTGGTAACTTCTATTGAAGAGAGGAAGTTTCTATCCCGGAAGCCCCCCAAACAAATCCTTGCATTTTACTGACACAGACCACGTCGTATGCCTTCTATGAAGTCATCGCTGTGGAGATGGCAGGGGTGGGGGAGGTAAGCTCCCACTCAAAGCACCTAGCCGGGAATGTGAAGGGGTGGCTTCCAAAGGTGTTATTTGTAAGACACTAATGAGGCAATGAACAAATGTATTTTTTTAAAACCTTTTTATCACTGTGTCCTTATCCTTCAGTTTTAAAATTCTTGTTCCTACTGAGGTTAACCCAAGATTTTCTCTAAGTGCAATTAACTGTAACAATAAAAAATATATTCTCGTAGACTGAGGAAAAGAAGTTCAGCAGATTTATCATGGTTTGTGATGAAAAATATATGAAGAATGGTAAAATTAATATCTTTCCTTTGCTTTCATCTTCCAAGGAAATCAGTAACTAAGACCACCAACTGAATTGCTCTTATGGATTTTCTTTTTAAAAATGTGTGCTGTTTAGATTCTTGAAAGAATAACTATATATTGAGTTTAAAATAAGACTCACTGAGAACCTTTGTGTATTACTTTTAATTCTCGCAATTGCATAAAACATATTCTTCATTTTTACAGATGAGGAAACTGAGACTCGGAGAAATCCAATAGCCACCGAAGGTCACAAATGGTAAAAGCAGAGCCAGGATTTACAGCCAGATTAACAATTCTAAACTGCAGGCTCTTCTCATGCAGCGCACCACCTAAATGTCTGCTCACCAGGAGCAGCAGCTCTGGTTGATTGCTGTGTGATTTTCGGCCCTCCCATCGCTGCTGTCACCAGCTTTTGTGCTGATATAGAAATGTGACAAGAACATACTGCCAGTATGAAGGGTGAGGGTAAATGGGGGCATTTGAGGGGTCAGTGTGACGTGAAGCCACAGCATAAGCAAGTTTAAATGACTTTTCAAGAAAATTGCCTGGTGCAAGAAGGAAAGAGGCTAGAAACTAAAGGTGACTCAGGTTTGTGGGAGAATATGATAACTTGAACTACTCAAAAAACTAAAAAACAGCAATCTTTAAAAACAATGAAAGAAATATAATACTCTTGGTCAGTTTCTGGACAGCAAAACCAGTATTACCCAGAAAGGCCTTTGAAAATACAGTGAATGCTCTAGAAATGGCTAATATGCAGAATAGCAAGAAACAAAGAAACAAAAGGAACAAACTTTAAATTTCCTGATCATTTTCTTTTCTGCCCAACTTCATAACCAACTATGTGAAAAAGGAAGGGAGGAAGGTTTTTCTGTACATTAGCTTGAATTCCCTGATGGGCCTTAGCTACCTCCTCTGGATAAGATGTCATATAAGCCTGGCATGGGACAATATTCATATCCTTGACATTAGGTAAATAATATATTTACCAAATAAATATAATATAAACATAAATAATAACAAAATAGTGACAATTTAAAAAATCCTCCTACAAAATCCTATGCACACATTAGAAATGCTTTTCCAGAGGAACAGGGATGGGGGGAGTAAGTGACGGCTTCCTATCAGAGGGGACGTGTTTAGAGTGTGTGGAAAGTTGAGAATGAGCATGCACCTCGTATGCAAGGGGCAAGGAGATGGGGGAAGGCCACAGAATTAGTTGAGATATTCTGAAGACGCTGAAGCAGAGAATTTTAGAGATGGTTGGGAGGTAGGGTGAAAACAGGCCATCTTCTCCCCCTCAACTGTGAACATATAAGAATTTACACAAAACAGTTTTAATGGCTAAAAATGGTAGGTTTTACCATTAGAAGCATTCCTGGGGGGGGGGCACAAAGCACAAAGCCAGCCTGTTTTAGTCAGACACAAATTATTTACTAGGCATCTTTGTGCCGATCACTTTTGCAAGAGCTGGGGTACAACAGTGAAAAAGGAAAGCTACTCACAGGAGCCTCCATTCTACTGGGGAAGACAGAAATAATAAATAAGTCACGCCAATGATACTATTATCTATAAACAAATAAATAAAGTAAATCCAGATATTGAAAAGGAGAGCTATTGAAAAGAACTACTAAAATTCAGATATTGAAAAGGTGAAGGATAAATAGGCTAATGGGAGAGAAAGGGCACATTAGCTAGGTCGGGTTGGGGAAGGCATTTCTAAGAAGAGGACGCATGAGTTGGGACATGAACACTGAAAATGAGGTGATCATGTGATCTAGGGAAGAGTGTCTCGAGCAGAAGGAACAATGAATGTAAAGGCTGAGACAGCTCAGCATGACTGAGGCACAGAAGGCGGCCCAGTGTGGCTGGAGCCCAGTGAATATCGAGGCAGGACAAGGGGATGATGTTGGAGAGGGGGTAAAGTCACCGAGCATCTTTTAAGCCAACTTAAAGAGCTGAATTTTACTCTCTGGTGCTGGGAAGTCACCAGAAGGTTTTGCTCAGGGATACGTGTATCTGATTTACACTTTGGAAAGGTTACTCTGGCTGCCACGTGTAGTGTGGACTAGAGGGGGCAAAACTGGGGTAAGCAGAGACCACGAGAGAGGGAGTAATCCAGGTGATGCAGGTTTGGACAAAGGTTGTAGCAGGAGATGGAAAGGACTGTTGGAGATGGATGGGCTAAGATTTCTGATCGATCAGATGTGGAGGTCTGTACTGAATTGAATAGTGTTCCCCCAAACTTCATGTCCACTCAGAATCTGTGAATGGTACTTTATTTGGAAATGTGGTCTTTGCAGATGTGATCAAATTAAGATAGCACACTGGATTAGAATGGATCCTAAATCCAATGACTGGTGTAGTTATAATAGGTTAATTTGGACACAGACACACTGAGAGGGAAAAAATCATGTGATAACAGAGGCAGAGATTGGAGTTATGATGCCACCAGCCAAGGAACACCAAGGAATGCCACCAGAAGCTAGGAAGAGACAAGGTGGGACTTTCCCCTAGAACCCTCAGAAAGCATGGCCCTGCTGACAGCTCGAATAAATTTTTGTTGTGTTTAGCCACCCAAATTGAGGAAATTTGTTAAAGCAACTTTAAGAAACTAATACAAGGTCTAAGGGAAAAAGAGAAATCAAGAATGGTCCCACTGTTGGGGGCCTGGACAGCTGGCTAGATAATGATGCTATTTCCTGAAATGGAGCAAGAGTAGGTTTGGGGGAGAAAATCAAGAGTTTGGTTTTAGACATACTAAGTTTGACATGCCTTTCAGATATCTAAGGGGAAAATCAATGGGATTATTAGACATAACAGCCTGAAGCTCGTGTAGAAAGGTTCAGACTGGAAATGTAAATTTGATCATATCAAGCATTTAAACAGTACTTAAAAATCATAAGACTGGATGAGCTTGCTTAGGTAGAGATGCAGACAGGAAAAAGGTCAGACAGTGCCCCCGGCCCCACAACCAGGAGAGATTTGGTCAAAGAGGAGAGCAAAGGAGATCAAAAAGGTAAAAGGAAAACCAGGTAAAAGGACCTCCTTTCCTCTTGGCCTCCACGAGACCACCTGTGCCTGGTATGACAGGGCTTTGGCTTTGGCAAGATGTCAGGCATTGGTGACCTGGATCAGAGTCATTTCAAGAGAGACAGAGTGAAAGTCCAAGAGAATAGGTTGAGAGAAAAAGGAGGCATTGAATTGGAGACATTAAGAATGGACCGTTCTTTCAGACATTTTGCTTTGAAAGTAAGCAGAGACATGCAGCAGTTGCTGGTAAGATGGGTGATATTATGACATGATGATGGCATGCTGATAGGGATGGCTGAGTACAGGGAGGAACTGATGTGGAGAAAGAAAAGGGTAAGTGGAGGAGAACAGTTCTTGAGGAGGTAAAAAGGATAAGATGGGGGATAAGTGGAGGGGCTGACCCGAGAGCAGTGCAGGGTGATTGTTCCAGAGCCACCGGGAGAAGGCAGAGGCGGAGACCAAGTGCAGAGGCTGGTGAAATCAGTAGAGGAAAGAGGTCACCTTGCACCATTTCTACCTTCTTTCACTATGAAATATGAGACATGATCATCAGCTGAGACTGGAGAGGGATGTTGGGCTCTGAGAAGAGGAGAAGAAAGGAAATGGTCTTCCAGGGGTGTAGGAAAGTGACTTTACTAGGATTATCTGGCACCGCAGAACAACACCTGTTTGAGATCTGAAGTCGTAAAGTGCGTCCAGCTGCACAACCCTAGGAGTCTCCAGAGAATAGCTCCGTTCTGTCTGAGCCCATCAGTGAATAGCTCCGTTCTGTCTGAATACCAAGTCTGTCTGAGCCCATGAGTACTCAGTTAGGGACTGGGCTGAGCCATACTGTACTCTGTCTTTGATTCTTCCCTCAGAACTTGCTAGGGGAGGCTTCTGTTTTTCCTCCTGTGCCCCAGAGGTGGCTGCAGAGAAGCTGAGGGTCAGAGTGAAGGCGTTCATGCCTGCAGCTGCTCTCGTGGCCTTTCATTTTAAATTCCGTGCCCTGCTTTGAAACGTACAGATGGCTCAGTGAGGAGACTGTCACCACCCGGCAATTGTGTACTGAAGTGCACGGTTTAAAGACCTATCCAGGATTTCAGACAGGCTCTGACCAGCTTGCTGTATAATTCCACTAAAGTGAATTGGTTTAACAACAACTGACTGATTGGTGATTCTAAATTTTAAGAGTCTCTTGGTCTTGCATTTTTTCTTGTTTGTGTCCCTACTGGCAATGTCCTTCTACCTCTCACCTGAGGCTGCTCTGGGGCAGGAACACCTACATCTCAGGTAGCCTTGAGTCCCCAAGATTCATGCCACAGAACAGGCTCTGGATAAATGGCTGCTACACGTGTCTGTGACAACCAGTTCTCTAACTCCATGATTAAGAATTTCTGCCGGGAAGACAAGACTTGGACACCCCAGGTGCCTTATGCCAATAGCTTTGGATCATCACTTTGTCCACAGAGGACAATGTAAAATAACTCACACGGTGCTAACAGCTCAACATGATCATGCTCTCACTGCATGCTGCCAGGATCATCCCACTCTCGGCAGACCTCGCCACCTGTGACTTGAAGATGGAAGTCACCTCAGCAGGGAGATCAGGAGACACCCGGACTCCCCTTCCTTCAGAGGTTGTCTGCAATTTCATCCTCACTCTCTTCCTTCACCCCCAGGGAGGGCAAAAAGATGCGATGGAAAGGACATCTGGGAATGGGCTGGGGATTTTTTAATGGGCTTATCTCCCTGAATGGCCTTAGGAAAGTCCCTTCATCTCTCATGGTCTCAGATTCCTCTTTGATCACATGAGGAGCAATCTAGATGCCTCCAAGTTCCCTTCCTTAGTGTTGCCTTGGACAAAGCTTAGTCTCCCACCACATGTCTGGTACCCTTCCTTCCCTGGCATCAATCCCCCCCCCGCAGTCCCCATCCTTCCTCTAGCACCTTAGTCTCCACAGATCCCGCCCATCTGCTTATGAAGCCTCTCCCTCAACACTGCTGCTCCCTCACAGGTGACAGCAGAGGCTGCGTCTTTCTTGCTTATCCAAGGTATCCTTAGAGTATTTGTAAGCAGACAAGGGCTTTTGGCAGGAGAAGTAAAGTGTCCCCCTTGCCCCAATAATCCACTGATGCTTTGATCCTGGATGCTTCTCAGTAAAGTTGGGCACTCCCAGTTCCATACATCTGACTGCGTCCATGGGTTTACATAAAGCCCCCTGAGTGGAAATAGACCACAACCCCATCTCTTTTCTTTGAGGCTCAATGACAATGAGATGTATCAGGTGGACCCGTGTGGCACAGAACCAGGTCTGATTGCAGGAAAGGATAACGGCAGCTCCTGACAGTCAAGTCACCAGAAGCAAAGAGGAGTCTGGACTGGATAAGTCCCAAGGCTTAGGGAAGGTGTAAGTCATGTGCTCTGGGCAAGTTAGAAAAGACCTGCCCCAGCCCCCAGAGTGGCCATGGAGAGAGTGGGCTTCCCAGTAGCATGTCTGGAGACTGGCCAAAGCGTCAGCACCAGCAACAGAGGCCTCTGGGACCAGCAGGTGGGGCTGTTGATGCAGTTAGGACGTGACATCTGGCCTAGATGAGCACCAGCAGGCAGATAAGGACAGGAAAAAACAACACTAAGAATACTTGGAAATATTCCCAAGGTGAGGATTGGCAGTTACTAAATTATTGTATTGCAAGGTGAGGGAGGCAGTTACTAAATTACTGTAATTCAAGTATGGGAAAAAATCAGGCCTCACTTTGAGGTCCAACATTGGAGGTCTGGGACATCATGTTACATTTATACCTCTCTTCATTCAAAGGGTCTTTCACACAGTAGGTACTCAGTCGATCTGTTCAATCGTTTTTTTTTTTAATCCAAGATTTTATATTCACTTTATCATTTGTGGATAAATATACCAACACAGACTGATTTCATTTATTGGGAGACCTTGGTATTTCCTGAGGCAGGAGGTTCCTGAACCTCCCTGCTTTGGAATTTACCACACTTCTCCTCCCATCCCCTCGTCCCCAGGGTCTGTAACCACAAGACTTGAGGTATTGTAAAGGACTTTCAGTGAAGCAACTGAGGATTCATAAGGGAGGCTTGTGCACAGTTGTGAAACCTTCAGCCCAAGGAAAAAGCCCTCCATGCAAGGACAGGGTCTCACTGGGCCCCACCCTTGGGGCACCCTCCACCCTGGCTGGCTGGGGATGGACTCTGCCTCTCTTCCATGTCTCTGCAGACTGTCACAGATTATGTCTATTTGTATCGTTTCAGTGGGAAATGGCTACTCAATGCTGGATGCTGAAAACTTTCAACACAGCTTACTAAAAATTCTTAAAATAGCCTCAAAGTTCCTCTTTTGCCCTGACCAGACACCTTCGCCTCAGTTACATAGGACTTTAATTCCTACAGAGGAATATCATCATTCTACCCTCTAGAATCCATACTTTGTTGATCAGGCCAACACTTGCCAATCGGTGTGCCAGTGCCGGACAGCACCAGCAGCTCCCCGAGATTCCTCTCCCTGGGTCTGTGTTACCATCACTACTCATCAGGCTAGAGACAGTCCTTCTTTTAAAACCACAAATACTGAAAATGTCTTCTATTTAACCTCCCAAGAAATGACTCAACAGTCTAGAAATGATTCAACAGTCTACTAGACACTTGTACAAAAATATTTTCTACCAAATCAAGTCAAAATATTTGGTTAATATAAATATGAATTAATGAACCATACTGATTCCTAAACTTCGTAAGGGTTGACTGACTTTTTTTCATCAAACTTGGCTGGATTTTAAGGGCAGAGACCTTACTAACCACAGTGAATAAGTGTCATTTTGGTTAGAAAAATAACTTCCCAAAAGTAAACTAACCTCTTGGACTTAAGGTCCTGTGGAAAGGCTGTAAAATATACTAAACCCCAGAGTGAATGTACAGATACTGAGAAAATGCCCTGTCCTGAAGAAATGAAGATGGCCCTTGTGCTCATCTGTCAAACTCAAGCCAGTGACCCTGTCTCATGCTTCAGAGGTAGGAGACCTCTGGCTTAACAGGCCTAGGAAATACACTACATTAAAAACATCATTTTTAGAGTTCAAGCATTATGATTATTATCATTTTATAGCTAACATCATTCAGTGCTTACTTATGCTAGGGACTAGGCTCATTTAAGCTTTACAACAACCCTGTAAGTCTGAGTTATTTCCATTTTATAGAAAATAATATCAAGGTGATAATAATATGTACATAGTGTTTATTATATGCCAGGCACTGTTCTCAGCACGTTACCTCCACAATAACCTCGTTCTGCATTGCACAACGTCACCAAGTACTACTCACATCAACTGCAGATGTCACTGCAGCAGTCACAGGTCACCCATCTTACATGGGTTCTCGGATGAGCAACCACCTCCTGGTGCGGTCAGTCTAGCTCTCTGATTACACAGCATCGCATGCTGTGACAAAAATTGCATCTGTGCTTTCCCCAGGTCAGAAAAATAAAGAGCCCCTCTTTCTAAGTGCAGAACGTAATGTACACTCAAATGCACATGAACTTGGATCCCATGAGAACCCTGTAACTGCATGTTTCTTTTGCAGCTAGACCACATATTGCACAAAATTGCTCAGCCGGAAGATATTCTAAATTAGTGAGTTTGGAGGGTCAACAGAGTTGCATTTAAACTTGTGAGAGCACCTTATATGCCTATTTGACTATTTCACTTGTGCACATTCTCTGGATATATTTATATCTATATTTGAATTAAGATGGTTAAAAATAGACATTTTCTTTCATATGCATAACTGATGACATATAAAAGGCTAAGAGAGGTGTTCCTCCCTGTACTGTGGGACTTGAGGGCTCAAAGGCTAAAGACTGCATTTCCCAGGCTCTTCAGCAACTCAGGTTCTGAATGCAAATTAGAGCCTGGAAGGTGGCAGTGAGATGGAGGCTTTTTTCCTGTCTCAGCGGGCAGGCATGTCATGGAGGCCAGGACTCCTTAGCAGTAGCACTGCAGCACCGCAATGTGTCCCAGTGCGGGAGTCACAGAGGAAGCCCCTGCAGAGGCAGCAGCAGTTTCCTGATTGCCTGTAGCTCAGTCGATGTCTTCCTGAGGTCAGCAGTTCCAACAGGGATGTTTGCTTCCCCCATGCCCCCCACAACAGAGGCAGCAGCCCCCTTGGTGGGCCAGTTCTACCTCATGTCCCAGAAGTGATTCCTGGAAGCCCAGCTGAGCCTACTCCACCAGCCCTTCCTTTTGATATACCTAACTCCCTGGAACAAATCATTTCCCAAGGAAATTAGCTAATTTGTTCCCCAAAACCAAATTTAATTGATCACCGTCAGCAGGTGACTAATGCCAAATGCCCAGGAATCAGATCACGATGCTCAACATTTGCACTTAGACACCAGAATCTGCCTTTCCTGACAGATGTCAGAGGGAGACAGGGGGACAGTGTGTGAGCAAGGCTTGGCATTCAATTAAAGCAGCACATTCCACATTCAGAGAGTTCTTCAGTCTTGCCATGCTGAAGCCTGCCTTCTAACAGACCTGCATAATTTCTGCCTAAATACTCACACTTCTCCCAATCAATGTCCCACCACTGCTCCCCACCAAAAAACAAAGAAAAAGACATCCCAGCAGAGGTAAGGAGACTACACAGAGGCTTCTCTCTCAACCCCAAGGACAGTCCTCAGTGATTTAGGCAGACATGAGCCCATCTTTGGAAGAGGACAGTTAGCCTAGCAGGGTTTTTAAAAGCCTGTCTCAATCCGTGTTTGCTGGGCAGACTATCTAAGCTCCCGTTTAAATGAGAACCAAACCACTGCAAAGATTGTTCTGTAGATTCAGAGAAATGCACTCACAGACAAAATGAATTTAAACAGAACAATGCACATAGGACTGAGACACTGGCAATGAGTCAACTGGTGTTAACAATATTTATAGTAATATCGTCATGATGAGGATTTCAATAAGGCATCAGATCATTTGCACACTACAAGGTGGAGAGAGGTTACAGTGGGGGCTAAACTATTTAGATATTGTCTTGGAGGTCCGCTCCAGCTATAGAATGTTCAGTAAGCTTAGGAAACTGGAAAAACTCTATGACTGGTGAACAGCATGCCCTCCTGAGAGGATATATCACCATCTCTGGCTCCTGAAGATTACAAAATCTGGCTCTCATACTCAAGTCTAAGGGCAAGGATTTAATAGCATCTCAATCACATACAATCATACAGTGAGGTCCATTCATTAGCACTTTTTCTCCATAAGCCCAGATGATGAAAAAGGCTATTTTCTTTCAAGATCACACTCAAAAATGCTCTCTAATGAGGAAAATGAAACCAAATCAATAGACCACAGCACCAGCCAGCACGAAGCCCTCTTTCTCTCATTATGACCAATTCTGTCACCAGCAGGATAATTCTCAGCTCTCTGAGAGCTTGCCTGTGTATGGGAAATGCCCATAGTTCCAAGCTTTACGGACCTATGCTTCTGGTAAGATGCAGTAGGCAATTATGCAAGGATCCCATCACGGAATTTGAATTGAGTCCTTTTCTCATCTGAGGCTCAGATCACGAGGTGTGAATGCCGTGATCAAAGCTGACAACTGGCACGCATAAGTGCTCTTCTTAGCACAAAATAATCCTCACAAGGCATGGACAATTCCTTAAGCATCAGGTAAATTAAACCGCTCTAGCCCAGGTTGGATATTAAAGGAATTTTTACAGAAGTCAGGAAGAGAATACAAACGATTAAAAGCTCCTTTCTTATCTGCCTCCAAAACCACAGTCCCTGACATTTGATTCCAGATAATGCAGAGTCAAGCTTCTTTCTGAACTCACCTGACTCATACCAACTTTTGCTCTAGAGAGAAGAATTCAAAGTTCCAAGGCACTATAAAACTCTCTAAGCACTTCTCCTAGCTTGGACGCTAGAGTCACTAATAAAATAAGTTTTTCACTGAAGATAAGTGATGAGAACAGTAATAACAGCATAAAATGACTAGGTCAGTAAAATAACAGAAACAAAAATAAATGAAATTACATATCATTTTAAACAGGTTTATTGAGGCATAATTCACATGCCATGAAATTCAGCCATTGTAAGTGTTTTATTCACTCATAGTGAGTAAATTTATAGGGTTGTGCAACCATAACCACAATCCAATTATAGAACATTTCTATCACCCCAAAAATATCCCTAGTGCCAATTTTTAGTCAATTCCTGTTTCACTCCCTAGCCAGCAACCACTAATCTGCTTTCTGTTTTTATACATTTACTCTTTCTGGAATTTCATGTAAAGAAATCATATGGTATGTAGTCTTTTGTAACTGGCTTCTTTCATTTAGCCCAGGAGTCAGCAAACTATCTGCTGCCTATTTTTGTAAATAAAGTTTTATTGGAACACAGCCACACTCATTCATTTAAATATTGTCTGTTGCTGCTTTAGCACTTCAAGGACAGAGTTGGGAAGTTGCCACAGAGACCATCGGATCCACAAACCTGAAATATTTACTATCTGACCTTTTAAAATGATGTTTGCCCACCTCTGACTTAGCATAATATTTTTGATTTCATACATGTTGTATAGCATGTACTAGTCATTCACTTTTTATTGCAGAATGATATTTCATAATGTAGCACATTTAATATATATCACATTTGTTTATATATTAATACATCACATTTGAATTAATGTGTATTAACATAACACAGTTGTTTATCCATTCATCTCTTGGTGGATATTTGGATTATTTCTAATTTGGGGCTATCATAAGTAATGCTGCTATAAACATTCACACATAAGTCTTGGTGTGAACATATGGCTTCATTTCCCAGGAGTGGAATTGCTGGATTCTATGGCAAGCTTGTGTTGAACCTTTCAAGAAACCAGTAAACTCTTTTCCAAGTGGCTGTACCATTTTACATTCCTTCCAGCAATGTATGAGCATTCCTGTTTCTCCACAGTCTCACTGCCTCTGTTATTTTCTGTCAATTTTATTGTAGCTATTCAAATGGGTATGAAGTGGTATCTCATTGTGGTTTTAATTTGTATTTCCCCTAATGACTAATGATATTAAGCATCTTTTCATGTGCTTGTTAGCTATTTGTTTACTTTCCTTGGTGAGATGTCTATTCAAATCTTCCACCGATTTTTACTTGAGTTGTTTGTCTTATTATTGAGTAGTAAGAGTTCTTTATATATTTTGTGTAGACGTCCTTTGTCAGATATATGATTTACAAACATTTTATTCCATTTCTCTATGGGTTGTTGTTTCACTTTTTTTTTAATTTTCAAAATTTATTTATTTTACTGAAACATATTGGTTGTACATATTTATGAGTACAGAGTTACATTTCAATACATGTATTTCAATACATGTGTGATAATCAGATTAGGGTAATAAGCATATTCATCACTGCAAAACTTCATCATTTCTTAGTAATGTGAACACCTGATGTCCTCTCCTCTAGCCATTTTATAACATGCAGTAAATTATTGTTCATTATTCTTCATGGTGTGTTTTGAAGCAAGTTTTCAATTTTGATGAAGCCCAATTTATCAAATTTTTTAATTAATAGATCTTGCTTTTGGTGTTGTATATAATAGTTCTTTGCCCAACCCAATGTACTAAGATTTTCTTCTATGGTTTTATTTAAGTTTTATAATTTTGGCTCTTATACTTAGGCTTAAATTCATCTTTTTGCTTGTAGCCATCCAATTGCTTTAGCCTCATTTGCTGAAAAAAGATTATCCTCTCTTCCACTAAATTTCTTTGGTACCTTTAAAAAAAATCAATGGCCATAAATGTAAGGATTTATTCCTAGATTCCTATTTCTGTTCCATTGACATATATGACTATCCTTATCCTTACTATACTATTTTGTCTTACAGTAAGCTTGGAAATCAGGAAGTATAGGTCCTCCAACTTAATTCTTAATTTTCAAGGTGGCTTTGGCTATTCTGAATCCTTTGCATCTATCAAAATGTCAGCATCCTACCCCCCCTCCAAAAAAAAGCTTGCTGACATTCTAATACATGTATTTAAAACTATACTTTTTTTAGGATTAGCTTGTCAATTTCTGCAAACAAGCCCATTGGTATTTTGATAGGAATTGTGTTGACTATAGATCAGTTTTGGGAAAATTGCCATCCTAACAAATACGCATATTGAGTTTTCCAATCAATTAATTTGGTATATCATTCCATTAATTTCTCTCAGCAATGTTCTGTACTATACAGTAGACAAGACCCACTTTTTTGTTAAATTTATTCTGAAGTGTTTGATTCTCTTTGAAGTTATTGTGAATAGAACTATTTTACTAATTTCATTTTGGATTGCTCATTTTTAGTATATAAAATACAATTGGTTTTTATATCTTGAACTTGCATCCTGCATCCTTGCTGAACTTGACTCACAGATTTCGAGAATTAACTATTTTATTCCAGTACAGTGATAATCACAGTGTAAAAGTGCTATGTGAGAACAAATCTATGAGTTATGAGTTGCAGGATACCAAAAGATTAAGCCTCATTTCCTGGGAACAGTATCAGAGGAAGTCTCAAGGAACCCTTAGGTAAGAAAATACCAGAACTGACCTCATTCGGTGAATTAAAGCAACTGAGAGCTATTCAAGCATCTTGGAGATTCTTTCCTTGATCCTAACCTTCCTGCCTTTCCATTCTCAGAATTCTCTATATCCAATAGAACCATCTCTTTCTGTCACAGGCCAGCCAGGCAGTAAGAGAATGTCAGTGGGAAGGAAGCCACCAAAAATAATTCTTAGGCACCAGGAAATAACAATTATTGGTTCATTCTCAAAATCTCTGATATATAAGACACTATATTTCCTTTTTTGGTGATGAGAAAACTGATATCGGAAAGAGCCAATAAGTGGCTTAACCTGGAACTTGAGGCTGCACACAACAGACAACCAAATCACTGGTCCCTCGATCCACTGAAAGGTACAGCCAGTGCTCAAGAGCCAAAGCCACAACTAACCTGCCTTTGACAACTGCAACAATTTTTCACAAGACACATTCACTGAGAGGTGTAACACTTTCAGGAGAGAAGGTTGCAAGTGAAATTTTTATTATTAAGTTACCAGTTCCCCCATGAATCGAAGACTCAATCTCTTTTGGACTGTATCCAGGATGGAGCCCAGACAATGTTTTCTGACTCTCAGTGCAGCCAGGAATCTGCCTCAAGCCCCTTCCAAAATGTCATGAGGCATAAATGAACAAGCTCAGGGGATGCCTGTCCAGAAGTGAGAGAGTTGGACAGGCACCCCTTCAAGGTATATCTAGTTCCCTCTCTTTGGTTCTTCCCACTTAGATTTCCAGCTGACACCTAACACTTAGCTAATTGTGAACTGAGATCATTATTGTATTCTTAACTTAGTCTTTCACGTCTTGGACTTGCAATTTCATCATCTTCATTGCTTCTTTTTCACCATGTCTTATATATAGTCCATCAAAAATATCTACACCAACTTTTCTCAGACTCCTTCCCCTTCCCAAACAGTCCCAGTGCAGGTCCTAAGTATCTCTTACCATTACTACTGCAAAAACCTACTGGCAAGCCACTTGGCTCTTCTCTTCCCAATTATCTGTCATTATACACAGAGTCACCTGTGGTGAAAATCATTAGAGATTCATTTAACACAGTGATTTCTTGACTGTGCCCAGAAGTTACACTCTTTTCATTGGATTACCTTGGGATAACACAAAGCTAATACTTTTTTGCAGTTATTTTACTAATTCTTGCCCAAGTATCAGTCAGTCCGGGAAGCAGTATGCATGTATGCATTTGTGTTTGCAAAGAGACAGAGGGAATGAATGGGAGGTAAGGACATGCATTTATTTCAACCCAGCACTCTGGTCTGCCATGATGATAGGGGCTAGAGATCCAACAGTGAACACAACAATCCCTGCTCTCAAGAAACTTATAAATTGAGTGGAGGAATGAGTCAATAATAGCTGCAGGAAATATTCATTGAACACTTAGATGGTTCCAAGTACCGAGCTAAGAACTGCATATGGATCACCTCTTTTCATTCTAATGACAACTCTACAAGTTAGGCACAATCATTATCCTCTCCTTAAAGATGAGAAAAATGAGGCGTCAAGAGGCTGCCATAGGTTACTCAGCTAGATAAGTGGCACAACTCAAATGCAGGTTTATTTGACACCAAAATTCACTCTCTTCACCACTCTTTAATCCTGACCCCTTGTAGAGTCGTTCTTAACTGTCCTTACAGATACCCCATTCCCCCTAAAGCCCTCATGGCCCATGTTCCCTAATAACTTCTTTTCCCCATGGCAGATCACTGGACACCAGCAATCAGAGGTCACGTCTCCAGCAAGCACTGTCCTCAGGAAGAGGCACGCAGCCTTTCTTTCCCACCCTCAGTGTAAGAAGAACAGAAGCTCAAAGCCTCAGGATTAGCATTAACTGTCGAGGGCAAGGGGCTTCTTAACTGTATCCTCCACCCACCCTACAGTGATGTCAGCAGGAGCAGACATCATGAGTGTGCCATAGACACTGAGTGAATTGCTTTCCACAGAGGGCAGCCTGAGTGTTTTCAAAAATCAAGATTGGAAGTCAACAAAAGATGGCAGGGTGATACTAAAAATCACTAAATTACACACTTTAAATAGGTGAATTATACAGTATGAGAACTATATCTCCATAAACTGTTTGAAAATAAAATATGACAGGTAGCCAATCTTAGAGACAGTAAGTCACCAGCAGAGGATATTGCATGGGCAGGATGTATTCCAAAGGAATTCATGGTGGGCGGATATCAAAATGAGAAAGTAAATAAATAAAATCTAATTGGTGAATTCAGGGGGTTCTTCTATTTGCCATTATGGTTCTGTTACATGTTTATCCGAAGAAATGTTTATGAGAACAGAGAAATATGTTCAAATCCCTAAAGGTGTCTTCCATGTGTGTCAATCAGTATCCAAGGACCCTCCTCTGGAATGCTTTTGTGGAAGCCCTGAACACTGCTGGGAAATTAAACCCAAATTATGAAACACGCAGAGGAAACCAGGAATGAAAGGCAGTCATTGACACTTCTTTATGTACAGGAAGTGACTAAATCTGAGAGAGAAGGAAGCTAAGATTCATATTTGAAGCTGCTCAGTAATTAAAATCATAGAATAGAAAATGCGTACTGTTCCTTGTTCAACTGTCCCTTGAAATATCAGAGACATATGGCTCTGAAATGCCACTTAACAAAGACTTAGAGAACTAGACGAGGAGTCCAGTTTGTGATTTACAACTGCACTTGAGTAACTTCACCTCGCTGAACCTGCTTCCTTATATATCACAGGAAGAAGAAAATATCTGCCTTCCCACTTCCCAGGTTTGTTGTGATGGACGCACATGCCAGTACTTACTGAAGGGCTTCGAAATGGTAAGGCAGCATACAAATGTAAGGTATGAGATGTCTTCATAAGTCCATAATGCAATAAGTCCATAGTGTGGAAAAAGGAAATGAGAGCATCACCTGCAAATCTTTAATGCTGCAGGGAGGAAGGTGAGGAAGGCCGGGGCAGGGGACTCTAGCCTTTGCTAAGACTGTATGCATTTGCTGCCTGCCTCTGATGGGGGCTCTAACTTGTTCTGTACACAATCCACAGGAATTAAACTGACTTTGGCAGGGAAATCTCTGGCAGTGTAACATTATTTGCCAGATGAAGGTTTATCTGAACTAATATCTTCTAATGTTTTTAATTAATTCTGAATTGTGTATGGGATCTTGAAAGTTAGAAGCAAGAACAAAGAAAAATCTGTAAAGAGGAGGAGGATTATAGGCAGGTAACATCCGTGCTATTCCCACTTGAACACTACACAAAATTAAACATCTAGCCTGAGTCTTTATAGCTGATGATACAATAATATCTGAAAAAAAAGATGGTTGGTCCCCTATGTTATCTGTTATATTTATTTAAAAACAAGCTCTCTGCTCTTCTCTGTTGCAGACAGCTGCGTCCTCTCACACAGTGCCAGCCACGTCCCTGAGACACAATAGTGAGGGTCGGAGTAAACGGATTTGACTGTATTGGGAGCCTGGTCACCAGGGCTGCTTTTAACTCCAGCAAAGTGGATACTGTCGCCATCAATGACCACTTCATTGACCTCAGCTCCATGGTGTACATGTTCCAGTATGACTCCACCCATGGCAAGTTCCATGGCACAGTCAAGGCAGAGAATGGGAAGCTTGTCATCAATGGAGAGGCCATCACTATCTTCCAGGAGTGAGATCTCGCCAACATCAAATGGGGTGATGCTGGTGCTGAGTATGTCATGGAGTCCACTGGTGTCTTCACCACCTTGGAGAAGGCGGGGGCTCACTTGAAGGGTGGAGCTAAAGGGTCATCATCTCTGCCCCTTCTGCTGACGCCCCCATGTTCGTGATGGGTGTGAACCACGAGACCTACGAAAACATCCAGCAATGCCTCCTGTACCACCAACTGCTTAGCCTCCCTGGCCAAGGTTATCCATGACAACTTTGGCATCATGGAGGGACTCATGACCACAGTCTACGCTGTCACTGCCACCCAGAAGGCGGTGGATGGCCCCTCTGGGAAACTGTGGCATGACAGCCATGAGGCTCTGCAGAATATCATCCCCAAATCTACTGGTGCTGCCAAGGCTATGGGCGAGGTCATCCCTCAGCTGAATGGGAAGCTCACTGGCATGGCCATCCGTGTCCCCACTGCCAACCTGTCGGTCATGGATATGACCTGCCATTTGGAGGAAGCTGCCAAATATGAAGACATCAAGAAAGCGGTAAAGAAGGCATTGGAGGGCCCCTAAAGGGCATCCTGAGCTACACTGAGGACCAGGTTGTCTCCAGCAACTTTAACAGGGATGCACACTCTTCCACCTTCGATGTCAGTGCTGGCATTGCCCTCAATGACCGCTTTGTCATGCTCATTTCCTGGTATGGCAATGAATATGGCTACAGCAGCAGGGTGGTAGACCTTATGCGCCACATGGCTTCTGAGGAGTAAGAGCCCCCGGGACCACCAGCCCCAGCAAGAGCACAAGAGGAAGAGAGAAGCCCTCAGCTGCTGGGGAGTCCTTGCCCCAACTCAGTCCCCCAACACACTGAGAATGTCCCCTCTGTGGCACGGTTTCCATCCCAGATCCCCTGAAGAAGGGGAGGGGCCTAGAGAGCCCCACCTTGTCATGTACCATCAATAAAGTCCCTTGTATGCAGCCAAATCAAACACACACACACACACACACACACACACACACACACAAAATCACAGTACTATTATTTTACTCTATTTCAACAAGGCTATTTTGGGTTCTCTATAGGTTTATGACTCTTGATTTTCAAAACCAGTGAAATATTTGCTTCAGTATAAGTCTTTCATTGCTTCTCATTATGATGCACGTGTAGAAATGTTGGCAATAGTAATTTAGTCCAATACAACAGACGCTGCCTCCACTTAATCTAATACCAGCTAAATTCCTCAGACTCTTACAGAAACCAGGAAGTGTGTACCCATAAAGAATAACTTGTAGATCCAGACAAAAAAAGTGTTTCAAAGTTTAAAAAAAAAAACTGTTGTCAGAGAAAGCTGACTAATTGGAAGAATGTATGAAATACTTTGAAACTATATTAACCTTCTTTCTCAGGGTCATGCACTGAAACCTTGTTACTTTGCTAATGTGACATTTTGTTTTGGTTTTCAAATCCAAAGTTTAACAACATGGCAGATAATTATACAATTACTATGAGCAGGCTGAAATTTCCATCTTGATCATTTGATATTTGCTTTATGCCTGTTTATCTCATCTCAACTGGACTGTCAGTTCTCAGAGAGCAGAAACAATGCCTCAGACTTCATTTTTATCTTCACAGTACCTGGTATGGTGCTGCGTGTGCACAGAAAGACATATACAACTAATTAAAGATTAAACAAAACCAAGTAAACTGTGCCTAATTCAGTCCACAGAGTGGGAAAGAATAATACTTTTAATTTGGGCAGAGACTTTTGAATCTCGATACCAACCTCCCTGATGAACAATCGGATTTAGATCATGTGTTTAAAAAATCCTAAGCAACTACTGTTTCTGGGATCCTTTCCAACAGGTCTGGGTAGCAAGGTCAGTGGTGGCTAGACCTCCCACCCTCTCCCAGTACCCCCAATTTTTTGGCATTCCCACTTCTCTGTAGCCTCTTCTCTAAAATGATTGGCCCAGTTTCTAGTCACAACATTGCAAGAGCCGAGCTTTCGGTCCTAGAATCACAAAGCATGTAGTGAATACAAACCACCTGTTTTCCTACCAATAGGAAATTTACTAGTTTCTTTCCAGCTTTGTTTTAGACTTCTAAATACCCCATAATTCCAAGAGACTGACTTTTCTGCAAGGGGGGTCTCAAACTGGGACAGTCCAACCCCCAGGCAACCAAGATGCTAGGGTAAGTATAATGTGTCACATAGGCCAGCTTCAATTTTATCTTAAAATGATAATTACAATTTTAAATTCAGCACTACAGACAGACAATAGCTACACAGGGAGGCTCCTCTCAGTTTGCAGAGGAGAGTGGAGCCATTAAGTTCCTTCCTATTGCTAAGCAACAGTTGTGTGAAAATCAAACTGCTCTCAGCTCTCAAACAGCAGAAAAATCAGTCTATTCAATTCAGAAGACTACTGGTGAAGGAAGATGAGAGAGACTGTTCAGAGACACTGGAATATAAGGCAGATTTAAGCTACATGTTAAGTTCACATATATTCCCTTGATTTCAAAACATTTGGCTGAGTATAACCCCGGGGTGCTCTGTTCCACAGGGAACAACCCAGACTTGCTTTTTTCCAAAATGAAAATATGCTCTTTGAATTCAATTCAATTTAATTTTTTATGAATAATTTGGCCAGAAATTATTATGAATAATTTGGCCAAAGTTTACTAGCTACCATGATACCATCTGTATTAGTTACCTGTTGCTGCGTAACAAATTACCCTAAAACTTAGAGGCTTAAAACAACACACATTTATTATCTCAGTTTCTTCAGGACAAGAATTCAGAGGCTTAGCTGGTGGCTCTTGCTCAGGGTTTCTCATGAGGTCGTGGTCCAGATGTCCACCATGCCTGCAATCATCTGAAGGCTGCCCTGGAGCTGGAGGACCTGCTTCCAATCTCCTGCATGTGGCTGCTGGCAGCAGGCATAGTTCCTAGTTTCTTGTCTTGTAGGCCTCTCCTCATGACAAGGCAGCTGTTTTCCCTCAGAGCAAGTGATCCAAGAGAGAGACTGACCAAGATGGAGGCCACCGTGCCTTTGATGACACAAGCTTCGAAACTACACGTGACATTTCCACTTTATTTATTTATTAGAAGGAAGTTACTAAGTTCAGCCCACACTAAAGGGTAGGGAAATAAAGCTCCAACTCTTGAAAGGAGGAGTGTGAAAGAATCTGTGGGCATATTTTAAAAATCACCAGACCATCCAACAGAAATGTGAATGTCCTTCTCTAAACAAAATGGCAGCACTACAGAAACCCAAAGGACCAAGTTCCAGCTTTATACATCAGGCAGAGGTATGGGCCCTCTTTTCATTTATTTCTTTAAACATCAAGTGCCCACTGGGTCAAGACAATAAAGTACTGGTGAAATCCAAGCAGGGTAGGGTCGTTGTTAGAAGAGCCAGACGACAGGATTCAAATCTGCCATGTTCTACCTATGTGACAGGTGATTTACTTAACTCTCTGTGTCTCAATTTCCTCTATTAGAAAGAGAGTATAACAATAGGAGCTACTTCACAGATAAGTTAACATATGTAAAGTTTATAACAGAGATTGGTATACAGTATGCCCTGTGGCTGTACACAACTCTAAATTGCTGTTGTTGTTGTTATGTTTATAGTAAGTGCAACCACTCAGTTTGTATACAGAAACACCCAACTGGGCAGCATAGGAGAAGGGTTAGCATACCCGGCAGATAAAAGGTCTCTTACCATAGACCTTAGATGTTTTAAGACTCAGTTTACCTGTGCTGACTTCCACACTAACCGTGTAAATATTACTCTGACTGCGATATTTAATCTTTGACATACTAGTTTGAAAGATTTTATAACTAAAAGCTTATCACATCCTTTCAACGTATGGGGCTGATGAAATGTTACATAATCGACATTATCATTGATAAGTTCTCCCAATAGAAAATTCACTGAGAAATTTGGCTTTTCATTACACATTGTTGAGGCTTTCTACTATTTCTAACTTTCCAGAGTAATGATTTTCAGCCTTTTTTAGTATTGACATGCCTGCTGTTGTTTATTTGCCTAACTGCATTTATGGTAAAGGTTTAAATAACCAAAAAGTCCAGGAAACCAGAATGTTTTTTAGTCTTACATGATGACAGTTTTTGTTTTATGATTACGCTGAATCATTATTAGATAGTGAGAGCCTTTCTGACTCATCAGCATTCTCACCATGTTGAAAGAATTTTATTGAATGTTAATTTTTAAAAAATTGTATTCTCTTCAGAAAATCAGGAGTGTATGTTTAGATATTTTTTCTCTTTCTAATGATCTCTCCCAGCTGAAGAGTTTTCATCTTTAAAATAAGGGGTTTATCTTCTATTAATACATTTTTCACGATGGAAAAATTCCACAGAACCAGGATATAATCCTAGAAACGGGGATGGCTGGTTAATTCAATTGGTTAGAGTGCAGCCATGTAACGCCAAGGTCAAAAGTTCGGTTCCCTACACCACCAGCTGCCAAAAAAAAAAAAAAAAAAATACTGGGAATGCATTAAAAAGCACACCCTGAGAGCCATTTATTACAGGACCCAGCAGGATACATGAGGATAGTGCTAGACTCTGGACTAGACTGCAAGAGGCAGGGCCAGCTTCCTGGGATGCAACCTGTGTCACACAGAGCCCCCCATTTAGAAGGGCCCATGCTTGGTTTGGTTTTCTGCTGTCACTGTCTTGAAACCAAATACTTTTTTCAGAGAGGAGACCTGTGTTTTCATATTTCACTGGTCCTATAAAGTATGTAGCCAGGTTTAGCAAGAGGATGCACCTCCTTGAAATAGGTGCAGAATTACAAAAGGTGAGAATATACCAAGGAAAAAAGATTGCAGGAGCCAGAAAAAGAGGAGATGAAGGAGAAATAAGGCAAGGGTGGGTTGCACAGAAAATGAAAAGATGGTGAGGGCCCCATACAGAAATACTGCATGCGGCCAACATGACCTTAGACTTCTGAATGGCATCCTTAAAACAGGTTAGACAGATAGACAGCTGTTTCCCACTATGCCTGGACTAACCAGGAAATAGAGAATTAGAGAAGAAAGTGAGCACAGTCTTCTTAGGGTTGGCAGGTAGAGCAGCAACTCTTAGCCTTAGGTCTGTTTTTGCACTGTTCACACGTGCGGCACATTTCCATCAACACCATTTCTCTTTTTTGGAGTGCTTGTCTCTCAGAGGACGTTCAGACTCCCCAGGGAGACAGGTGTATTTTGAAGAAGTCCCCTGGCTGTTCTGATTCTACCCCAACCGCACTCCATTGGGAATCACTGCAATAAGATATCTACATGATATTAAGCTTCTGATTTTGAAACAGAAAATCAATTTGTAATTCCTGCTGAAATTTCCATTTTAGCTTGAAATATGGACATTGGAAAAAGCCCAAACTCTGCACCTTTCTTAAAAGTTTACTTGCACTGATAAGCTATTTAAACAGTGCTGAACGTTCTCACAAATCCTGAAAGAGACTACAGACAGCAGGGTACATATGTGATATCAAGTTAATTCCACAGTAATCAACATCTTACTGCAAATTTAATCCAATTCTCAACACAGAGATAAATCCTTCCTCTACCTGAATGAAATCATTGTACTAAGACCCTGGTTATTGCATCCTGTGAAAGAAATCACATATCCTTCAATGCCAACTGCTGGCCAACTAAGAATCCACCTACAGATGACTAGTTCCCTCCCCCTGGGCTCATCTCTCTGGAGTTCCGAGCTGCTGTAACTGTCACTTAGGGAAATGCTAGGTGGATACAGAGGTAGGAAGAAGATGGAAAGAAATAGTTATACTACAACAAAGACAGGAGTAAGAATCAATAACAAAAGGAAGTGATTCAAGTTTCCCAAGCGCCTGCTTTTTTGAAGTTGCTACAGGATTAGAAGCAATAGAGCAAAGAAAGCAACAATTTGGAAGTGGACCGTGAGAACCAAGGCAAGGCCCTTCACACCCCGGCTCGCAGATTTGCTTCAGAATCTACAAAATGAGGAGATGAAGAAAAATGTTCCCTGCTGTGCTTTCCTTAGTGAGGGATGACAATGAGGCATCCTTCAGACCTTTGAGATAAGTCACCCTCTGAAAGCAAAAGTGGGCAAGTGCAGTGGATGAGAAGAGATCGACTTTCTGTAGAACCGCCCTGCCAAAGGAATGAAACAGGGGGCGGGACCACTGAGGGGTCAGGGGTGCACCGCTGATGCTTAAGAGTGTCGCAGGAAATCTTGGCTGTATCGACCTGTAACTCCAGCTGTAAACGATTATAGTAAATCTGAGGTCACATAGCCAAATGTGGCTCACGGGAGTATTTTGCTTAGCCTGGACAGTGTTTGTAAAGAGTATGAATTCACTTCCAACATTTCAAAACAGATGACTTCACATAAAATGCAGATTTCTGGTTTTGTTTTTAAAAAAAGAAATAGAGAAAATACATCTGACGGCCCTAGTCCTACAGTGTCTCATGGCAACCATGGGCAGGACCTGAGCACCCCTTTAAACATGACATCACCTCCTCATCCCTTGTTTAGGTTACTTGCCTGGCCCTGAAATGGATGAAACTAATGCAATCAAACAGCAACTAAGCAATGTGAGGCATAATCAACTGTATTGTACCTTGGCTGCCGAGAGACAGTAACAGAAGAGAATGGTCTGCATGGAGCCCAGGCAAGGGCATTGCAAAGAAAAAGTACCTGGCAGTGTAGCAGTCAGGGAAGAGGATTCCCAGGCCAGCTGGAGCAAGGATTTGAGTCTGCTTGGAAGGCACAGAGAAGGCATATGATCAGTAGCTCTGTGTAATCTAGCTTGCTGTGTGGCATCTTTTCAGGAAGAGAATACAAGAACCACCTGCTTACGAGCACTCCTAGCTGCTGTGCAGGATTAGAACTACACTCACACCAGCAAGAGATGTAGCTTTTCAGTCCTGCAATTCTAATTCCAGGCAATAAGTGAGTGAGCGTGTGTGTGCGTGTGGGTGTGTGTGTGTATAAAATTAGGACTTTGGATCACTGTTAATTTAAATTTGGTTTGCCAAAGCTCTTTATTTTCATTAACAATAATAAGGATAATATTTTTATTTAAAAATATAAATTAGATAAATCTCATATTTTATCCCTAAAACTTCAACTAGCTGTCTTTGGTAAAATAATGAAAAGATGGTTTTTATACAATTTGGAAAAAAAAATAGAAAATATGTCCCAAACTAGTATACCATCAAGTAGGAAAGTAGGAAAAAATAATACATTCTGAATCTGTTGAAGAATGTGTGAGAGAACAGGTTTTCCTTTAGAAATGACCCAATAACTATGAACAACAAAGTCTATGAAGGTGTAGGTGATCTAGTTTCAAAGTCTGAATTTTGACATGATGTGTACAGAAAAAGCCTTGTGGGATTATTTTGCTAACTGGCTTTTGTGAGCTGATTATATGTTTACATGATCACATTAAAAAAAAAAAAGAGCACAACTATATCACCATCGTATATATTCACACCTAACAAGGACTTGAAAAGAGGGACTTATAACTCAAAACATAGGCTAATAAAAGTTAATGTTGGTTCCAGTCAATGTAATAAAGCAAGAAAAGAAACGAAAGGCATACAATTGGAAAAGAAGAAATAAAACTATCCTTATTCACAGATGAAATGATTCTATATGTAGAGAATCCTAAAGAATCTACACTAAAAAAAAAAAACCTAGTAGAACTAATAAACAAATTTAGCAAGGTTGCAAGAAACAAGACAATATAAAACAATTGTATTTCTATATATTAGCAACAAACTATCTAAAAATAAAAGTAAGGAAACAATTCCATTCACAATAGCACCAAAAAGAGTCAAATACTTAGAATAAACATAGCAAAACAAATACAAGACTTGTACCTGAAAAATATAAAACATTGCTGAAATGACAGAGATCTAAATAAATGGAGACATTCCAAGTTCATGAATTAAAAGACTGAATATTGCTAAGATGTACAATTCTCCCCAACTGACCTATAGAATCGATAGAACCACTATAAAAATCCTAGTAAGTAAGACTTTGAGTTTCAGCTCTGACATGTAAAGAACTTGGAGTTCATCACATTCATCCTTATAAGAAAAAAAGCTGGATAAAATAAAAATCAACAATCTTCCTGGACACAGCAGAAACTTGAGGTTGCAAGGAAAATAGCCATCCCCAAATCTGGAGAAACAGGTGCATCCAGAGAGACATAGCCAAGATCTGCTTAGCTGGAGCAGAAGTCACTGGAGCCATAAGCGGGTAGCAACAATTGAATGGTCATGTGAATGAACTGCTGGAGGCTGAAAGTGGACCAGCACGGGAGTGAGAAACTCTTGAAGACCACAGTCTTAGGAGGCCCCCACTCATTCGTGGACTTTACCTCCAGAAGCCACACCAGGTCCTCACAGTAAAGCCTGGGGAAAGATCTCTTCATGCAGGGAGAGAGGAAGAGTAACATTGTGAAGTATGCCCAGAACCTTCTCCACAACAAAGGCCTGCTCTCCAGTGAAAAATCCTGTGCAGAGCCTGTCCCAGCTTGGGGAAGCGCATTCCTCCCACTCCAGGCCCCTCTGGCCTTTCTGTCTTTCCTAAAGAGAAAAATAACATGCACTACAGGGGTCAGGGATTCAAGAAAATAAACTGGGAATGCTGCAGCCAGAGACGTAGGGAGCAGGCAGGAAAAGAAGTTCATGTCAGTGGAGAAACATTTGTGAGCATCACAGCTTCAAGACAGAGGTCCACTAAAACTCCGAGATTTCTTTGGAAGATATAGAACCCCCCGACCACCACTGCACCACCACACCCACAGAGATCCAGTATGACAACAGTAGAATATAGCAGAAAGAGCTAGAAGACAAACTCTCTCTGAGGAGGAGTACATAGGAAGGGCAAAGTCAAGAGGGAAAACAAAAAGAAGGACCCTGAAGGAATTTGAAGCCTCTGGTTCCTATAGTTACAGCAAACAGCAAACACAGCCCAAATTCTAGCTGAATTAACATAAATCTTCATACTTAAAGGCCTATTTATCCCAGTCTCTATGACCTGCTACAACTTGTCCAGGTCCCAACCAAAAATTACAAGGCAGGAAGAAACAGTCTGAAGAGATTGTATTCATTTGCTCAGGCTGCCATAATAAAATACCACAGACTGGATGGCTAAAACAAAATAAGTTTATTTTCTCACACTTCTGGGGGCTAGAAGTCCAAGATCAAGGTTTTGGCAGCTTTGGTTTCTTTTGAGGCCTCTCTCTTTGACTTGTAGATGTCTGTCATCTTCCTGTCTTCATGTGGGCGCCCCTCAGTCTGTGTGTGTGTTCTAATCTCTTCTTATAAGGACACCAGTCATATTACAATAGGGCTCACTCATCTGACTTCATTTAACCTTAATTACATTTCTAAAGATCCTATCTCCAAATATAGTCATAGTCTGAGATTTTAACATATGAATTTGGAGGACAGGGATGGACCATAATTCAGCCCCTAAAAGAGACAAAGCAAGCACCACAATCAAATTCAGATATAACACAGACCTTGGAATTGTCAGACAGGGAATTTAAAATAAGTATGATTAACATTTTAAGGATTCTAATAGAAAAAGTAGACAACATGCAAGTACAGATTGGTAATACAAGCAGATAGATGGAAACCAAGAATCGAAGGGAAATGACAGAATCAAAAACACCGAGAAAGAAATAATGTTTTCATCGGATTCATCAGTAGACACAGCACAGCCAAGACAGTGAGCTTGAAGATAGGTCAATAGAAATTTTCAAACTGAAATGCAAAGAGAAAAAAGAATGGAAAAAACCAAAAAACAGAAGAGAACACATGAGAACTGTCGGACAATTTCAAAAGGTACAACACACATGTAATGAGAATACCAGAGAATGGAGAAGAAGAAATATTTTCAATGATAATGGCAAGAACTTTCCAAAATTAGTAACAGGCATGAAACCCAGATCCAGGAAGCTGGGAACACCAAGCAAAATAAATACCCAAATAACCACACCTAGGCATATCATATTCAAACCGCAGCAAACCAAGACAAAGAAATTTTGAAAGAAGTTGGAGAAAATAAACACCTTACCAATAGAGAAACAAGGGTAAGAATTACATCTCATCAGAAACCAGGCAAGCAAGAAGAAAACGGAGTAAAAATTCAAAGTGTTGAAAGAAAAAAAACCCCACCGAGCTAGAATTCTATACTCAGTGAAATTATCCTCCAAAAGTGAAGAAGAAATAAAGACTTTCCCAGGCAAACAAAAACCGGAGGAATTCATTGCAAGTAGACCTGCTCTGCTAGAAATGTTAAAAGAAGTTCTTCAGGCAGAGAAAAATGATATAGATCAAAAACTTGGATCTATGTAAAGTAAAGAAGAGCATTGGAAAAGGAATAAATGAAGATAAAATAAAATCTTTTGTTTTTCTTATTTTTAATTGATCAAAAAATTAACTGTTTAAAGTGATAATAGTAACCGTGTATTAGGTGATGATGGCATATGGATAAGTGACATAAATGACAGTAATACTACAATGGAAGAGCTGGACACCTCTGTTATAAGGTACCTACACTACATGGAAGCAGTATAGTGTCATTTGAAGGTGGAGAAACTATGTCTCTAATACACTGTTGATGGAAACGTAAAATGGTATCGACACTTCTAAAAACAGTTTGACAGTTCATTAAACAGTTAAACGTAAACTTATCATACAACCCAGCAATGCCATGCCTAGGTATCTACTCAACATAAATGAAAACATCCATACAAAAACATGTATGTGAATGTTAACAGCAGCATTATTCATAGTAGCCAAAAAGTAAAAATAACCCAAATGTCCATCAACTGATAAATGGATAAATAATATGTGATATATCCATACAATGGAATACTATTCCACAACTAAAAGGATCAAGTGACTGATACATGCTACAAAAATGGATAAACCTCAAAACCACTGTGCTAAGTAAAAGAAGCCAGTCACAAAAGGCCACACATTATATGATTCCATTTATATTCAATGTCCAGAAGAGATAAATTTGTAGAGACAGAAGAGAGATTAGCAGTTGCAAGGGGCTGAGGGAAAAGACAAATGGGGAGTGGCTGCTAATAAATAAGTAAAAGGCTTCTTTTTGTGGTGATAAAAATGTTCTAAAATTTATGATGGTGATCATTGCACCAATATATTAAAATCCATCGAACTATAAAGTTTAAATAGGCAAATTGTATGGTATGTGAATTATATCCCAATAAAACTGTTATAAAAATATAACTGGAAAAAAATCACTACAATGATTTCTATTACTTTGACATAAAAAGATTTTTTAACATGATGCAGAACTCTAGGCAACCTTCCATGTTTTAAATGATGAAGAAAAGTGAGAATTTAAATTTACAACTTGGAACAAGATCAATTATGTGTACTATGCAAAAACTACCAAAGACAAGTGTTGAATTATACCTAGGTTCAGGAAGAGATAAAAATTTTGGTTTTTCATCTGTAATCCACTACAAATAATACCGAGTCACAGATTTTTACTAGTTCCGTGGTTCTCTAACTTTAATATGTATCAGAATCAACTGAGGAGCTTGTTAAAACACAGATGCTGGGCCCAACCCCAAAGTTTCTGATTCAGTTGGACTGGTGTGTGGTCCAATATTTTGCATTTCTAACATGTTTCTAGCTGATGCTGATGATACAGGTCCAGGGATCACACTTTGGGAACCAGTAGGCTGGTTCGACTCTCAGGCTCCAATCTTGAGAAATCCCAGGCCCAGACAGATTAAGCAAATTGTCCAAGGTGACTCAGATAGGACTCATTCTAGCTCTCCTCACAACCAGCTCACCAGTCTTCCCATGATTCTGCACCTAAAACACTGAACACATAAATTAATACTAGACTGTGGAATGAAATAAAGGAGAGAGTGGGTTAGGATTACACAACTGTTTTTAACCATGTGTTCCTACTGAATTAATCAAATAATTACAAAAATCCACCATCATCCAAATCTAATATAAAATTTGGAAACTAACAAATTTTTATCCTTAACTGACATTACCTCGGTAAAATATTCACACATATGTATACATACACTTCAACACACACACCCCCATCCAGTCCAGTGGTTCTCCAGCTTGGCTCCATATTAGTATCACCTGGGGAACATTAAAACATTCTGAATCCCAGGATGTACTCCAGACCAATCAAGTCGGAGTGTGGGACCAGGTATCAGTGTATTTAAAAACTTGTCCAAACCCAACTCACACCAGCTCACATCTACTATTGACTACACAAGGCATGCCTGGTATTACAGAAGAGAAAGCAGATAATGAATTATCTACTTCAGAAGTACCAGGTAATCACCAATAAAGGAGTCACTATTTCTCTAAGCAATTGTAACTGTGCCATTAATTGTCCTGTAAGTGCATTCAACCATTCCTCTACTTTGTTCATTTACTTTGACTTGCACAGAACCGTAAAACATATAATCTGCTCACAGATAATCAAGAGTTGCTTATTGTACCTCCACTGCCATTATTTCTACTCCCATAAAAATAACCCACCTCACACTTCCGTATTTCATTTTAGATCATTTCACTAACTCTATAATTAATCCTGTAGCTTCAGGTGTAGAGTAAGCACCATGATGTGCCCTGATATATTCATTCATTGGACTTGCATTTCTATTCATGTCATAACTATATCCAAACTGCACCTGCAGATTCCCTGTATCAGCAGGCATCTGAAATGCACACATTTTGATTTCTTCTTTATGCAGAGCTCTTAAATTTGAGCAGATGCCTGCAAATACATTTCAACCAGCATGGTGGCACACTTTGTCCTTTGTCTCAATCTTATATAGAATTGAAGCCCCACCACAGAAAATGAGCCTTATCTGATACAAGGGAAGGAAACCAGGGTGACAATATAAAATTATTCTGCTATACTCACCATTACCGGCACAGGAGTCTGAATGTTATCAGCTGGTCAACTGTTCCTTTTTAATCGATGGCATTTTCTGCTGTTTTTCATTAAACCACCTAACTTTGGACTAACTTATTTGAAAGACAGCTAATGACTGATTGATTATCATTGGTACCTTCAGCCCCAACATACAAAATACATACAAAATGTCTTGTAGGTGCTAATTCCAAGAATTAGCTGGATTGGACTGAAGAGTAGATTTGCCAGGAAGCTGGTGAAGCATAAGCTTCAGTGCCTCTCAATTTGTACAGGCCTTTCCCCAAGCCCTGGTAGGTGCCCTAAAAGTTTGTATTTGTATTTGTAATTTTATACCCTTTTCTTTGAGCTGGGCCTTTCCAAATTATGTAAGCATCAGACCCACAAATTCTGGATCCATCTGAAACTGGGCCTAATGTAACTTATAGATCGATGACAGTACCTCTACCATAGAGGAAGAAAAGCTTGGTTTGTGGGCATAACTGCAACATAAACATCACATTACAAAGCATTAACAGTTTAGTTAGTACTTGCCTTCTGACTAGCAGCAAACATTTGGGGTGACCCTAGGCCTCTGGTCCAGGATCTCAAGGACTTTCCAATCACTAGTGTGAGGGAAAGTTTTACATCAGATCAAGACCAAGTCAACAAGATTTATTTAGGAGCCCACCGTGTGATCAGCTCAGGGCTGTGGGCATCCAGAAGCATGGTACTACACACAAGAGACACTCAGAAGCTGTTTGCTGACTTGAAGGGACTGATATCATTTCCCCAGGTCACTCAAGAAAACACCACCACCACACCCAACTATTTAAAAGCACTACAGCACTGTAAATATATGAGCAGGTACAGGTTTTTCTTTTCTGCACTGAATCTACTTAATTGCAAATATAAGGATTCATTAATTCATTAATTTATTCAATAAACATTTATTGATCATTTACTATGTGTACAATACTATTCTAGATATTGGGATACCGCAGTATATAAAATAGACAAAAATCCCTGACCTCATGGACCTTATATTCTATTGGAGAAATAGATAATAAGCAAGATAAGTTAGTAAAATATATAATATATCAAATAGGGATGTGTTGAGGAAAAAGAATAAACAAGGATAGAAAGCGTAGAGACTTGAAATTAATCAGGAAACACAAGACAATAACACTTCTGTTAAAAGATGCATTCCTGTGATGTGTGCCTTTGCCAGAGAAACACTACAAACTGAGGGAGAAGTAATATTGGAAGCATAATGCTGCACTCCTGGATACTGGCTGTGAGTCTACATGAAAATCCATAAAAATCTCCCTGAAAGGTTGCCACATTTACAGAAAGCATAAAAAATGAATCTTGAATTTGGGGGGGGGGGGGGCAGGATTTCTGTTCTCTGGATAAGAGAGGTGCCAGGTAAACAAAGGGAGCATGATATGGAAAGAAGAGACCTATGTATTTTTAGAAAAGGTAGGCTCTGGTCCTAAAAATAAATAAATCAATAAATTGATAAAAAAAATTTTTTAAAAGGCTTTTCCTGTGTGTGGAAATTAGGCAGGCTCAGGCCCCAGTAGCAGGGCAGGCAATCCCCAACAGATCCCAAGTCACCATCCACGAGTAAAATCAGTCTTCCCTGACTAAAGGGCCAGACAGGAGCATCTTGGCCTCTTGGCACAGAAAATTTTCTGTCTACCCTCTTGCTAAATTTGAAATTCCTTTTAATTCAGTAAGAAAGCTTTCCAAGTAATAACTCAGGAGAAATGGCTTAACATGCAAATGCCTAGAGTGAGTGTTTGGAAACATAACCATTAATTGACATTTATAACCCAGAGTTGCCAGACTCCTGTGTATTTTGATGGAGGTGGGATGGGAGGTAGGGGCTGGGAGAGGACTAAAACAGGAGGGAACATGCAGAGAATCTGAAATGATGAAACCAGTTCTGCAGATCACATGGTTTTGTCAGGCATACCTTGTTTCTTGGTGTGCGCCAGGACACAGCAGCCCTACACTTCCTGGTGTGCTCTTACTGCAGCCGAACAAGCCCACAGGAAGCCTGCAGAGACTGATGGAAGCATGAGGTCTATACTTGTTTACACAGCCTTGCCACCTGCTTGCCTTTGCAACTCACCAGGTTCTGGGTGCATGCAGGTTGGCAATTTCTGATTAAATACAAAGTCGGTTTAGGGGGTTGACTGTTATTTAACACTCTCTTTCTTTGAACACCTGTCCATGCATCTAGGTCTAGCCCTACCCTAGGCAACACCATGCTCTCACTGGAGAGCCTGTGAATTCATACCATCTTTCTAGCACTTCCCTGTTTCTTCTCAAGAACGTCTTCCTCAGGAACCAATGAAACAGAGCTCTCTGCCCAGTTCTCCCAGGCAAGTGGAATCCTCTGTAGGACCAGCTCCACTGAGTGGCTGAGCCCCAGGAACACACTGGTTTCCACTCCAAAACTCCAAAAGAGACCCCCTTTCTTACTGCCACTTGACAGTGAAACTGACCCATGTGCAACTGGCTGCTTTTACAGCAGAGCCACAGGTTCTGTCAAATCCAATCCCTATTGGCTTTACTTCTAAAATCAAATCATATGGCTCCAGACTGCATGTCAGGCAACATCAAGAGCACTGCCATAAAAGAGCACTCTGCTCACCTAGGACTCAGGCTACCCTGAACCTAGCAACACTGGCTGTGATCTTAAGAAAGTCCACACAGCCCTCTGCAGAAAGCACAGCCAGGGGCCCACTCACTTAAGAGCTTTCTTCCTAAGGCTATTTCAGCTGCAGGGGACAAGTAGGAAGAAAGGCAGCAGAAGCAGGTGTTCAGAAAGTGAGGAAGACTTGGCTGTTTTGGTTATTTTTTCCTTCTGGTCCAATATGCATGGATAAGCCAAAGTCAGAAAGCCATTCTCTAAAGATCATTAGAACGTTCAATTTTCACTGCAATCCCAGGTGATAAAAGGACCTGTCCCTATCCAGCCTCCAGCAAATGGAGAAATGGGCTCATCCTGAATTAAACCAAAAACGATTTTCCTCACAAAACCATATTTAAACTAGGAAACATGTTAGGATATGCTTGCACGTCACTTTACCCAAAGACAGACCAGCTTGTGAGAACAGAAGACAGGCAAAGGTCTTAGCAAATCACAATTGACAACTAGTTCTGTTGAAAGCATAGCAAACCCTCACGTTCATTACTGTAGAATGTAATCAACAATAGAAGTCAACTGGATTGACAAGACATCAATATTATGATCATTATAGACTTTTTGTGTTATGCTGGTAGGACTTTTGGAAGAAGGTTTCAAGAATATTGGGGGCAAAGAACATTCCAATTTGCCTGACCACATCCAATGAAATGTGTGGCAAAATGTTGAAGAAGTGAAATGTGGTCGATCTGCAAAATTTCCATTTAGACGTAATATATAAAATAATACATTTTCTACTATACAACATACATAATTACTATGGTAGTCTATGTTCACTATAGAACATCTTTGTTCTTCAGTTTAAAAAGAAATCACACAGATAACACTTACTAGTTACTATTGTAAATATAGATTCACAGGCTTTGGAAAAGGACTCCTTTGTGGTAGGTGAAAAATGGCTAATTAACAAAATACACCATCCCTCATGGTTCTACAAATCATAATGACAGGTTTGCTTTCAGTGAAGACACAGCAATGAGGCATTTAAACAACTTTATAGATTTATTTTAGCACAATGTCCTTCTTGCACATGACAGAAGAGGACAGAACTAATGAATACAATGTTCATCTCTTAAAATACTGTGCTTTTATTTTAAGTTCTTCTTTACTCTGAAAATTAACTGACAGCAACTCAGAATCATGGAGCTACTGGAAATGAATTATGAGTCAGCTAAAGCAATAGTTCCCCGCCCTCCTCCCCGCACTCTACAAGCCTTCCCTCCTACCTCACATATGCTGTTAGCATTGTGCTCAATTAAAATGGAAATGTGTTCTCAGTGATTCGGCTGAAAAGGTTGAAGAACACCATGAAAGAATATGGGAGAGATAACATATCCTTCTCTGAAAACGAATTTTTTCAGAAGTGTAACCCACAGACCACCTGTGTGAGACTCACCTGAAGGTGTTTGCTTATTTATTTATTTAATTGATTTGTATTATATATATTTATAGAGTACCATGTGATCTTTTGATGTACATACATACTGAGGAATGATTCAATCAAGCTAATTAACATACCTATCACCTCATATACTTAACATCTTTTCTGGTAAGGTCATTTAAAATCTACTTTCTTAGCAATTTCCAGGTATGCAGTATATTATTATTAACTATAGTCACCATGCTGTACAGTAGATCTCCAGAACTTATTCCTCTGGTCTAACAGAGACTTCGTACCCTTTGTCCAACATCTCCCCATTTCCCTGCCCCTCACCCCCACGCCCCAATTCCTGGTAACCACCCTTCTACTCCCTACTTCTATGAGTTTGACTTTTTTAAGTTCTACATATAAGTGAGATGAGGCAGTATTTATCTTTCTTTGCCCAGTTTATTTCACTTAACATAGTGTCCTCCAGGTTCATCCATGTTGTTGCAAATGACAGGGCTTCTGACGGTGCTTATCTAAAAGAGAGCCTTACCCCAGACACACTGACTCAGAACAGGAGCTGGGAATCTGCATTCTTAATAAGCTGCCTAGTCCCTCATCAAGACAGGCAGTCAAGGGCCACTAATTTAATATAAATTGTCAGTGTCTGCACTTAGATGCTCCCCTCCTCACCTGGTGGGCTCCCGTGTCCTGCTGCAGCTGTGGCGATCGCAAAAGCAGAAGCCGGAGAAACAGAGCAGTGGGCATTGTCGGCTGTCTGTCCTGGTTATTTAAAAAGAAAAGAAATGGAATGGTGAGGTGGACGGATAAGATTCTATAATGAAAATCCTCATTTTTATTCCTGCACTGAATGAAGGGTTGGGCCAAATGCCCTGTATTGTCCCTATTAATAGGCAAATAAGATTGTACATCAGCAATTCCACTCTAGGTATATAACCAAGAGAAATGAAAACATATGTCCACATCAAAACTGCACACAAATATTTATAGCAGCATTATTCATAGTACCCAAAAAGTAGAAACAACCAAATGTCCATCAACTGATGAACAGATAAACAAAAACAAGAGAATGTTATTCAGCCACAAAAGGAATGAAGTACTGATACCTGCTACAACAGAGGAGAACCCGGAAAACATTATGCTAAGTGAAAGAAGCCAGTCACCAAAGGTCACATCTTGTGTGATTCCATTTATATGAAATGTCCAAAATAGGCAATTCCATAGAGAAAGTAGATTAGTGGTTGCCAGGGCTGCGGGGAGATAGCAATGGGGGGTGACTGCTGAAGGGTTTCTTTTTGGATGATGAAAATTTTCTAGAATTAAATAGTGGTTATGGCTGCCTGACCTTGTGAATATATAAAAACCACTAAACTGTATACTTTTAAAGGGTAGATTTTATGATACAGGAAGTATATCTCAATATAAAAATAATTTTTTTAAAGATACTACATCATGTTACCAGCAGAATTTCCCTCTCAAACACCTTTAAAAGTGAGAATGGGTTAAGTGTGGCTTTTTTAAAATCAAAAGGATTTTAGAAACAACCTTGGCAGTCCACTCCTCAGACTGTACTGTACGCAGCATTTGATAACGCAGATACCAAACTCACTATTTTTCCTCATTTAGACTTTTATGGAGAACAGTCCACTGTGATTCTGACCTGAACGGATTTTAATAGTTTGCCTCTAAAGTTACATGGTCATGCTTAAAATAAATAAATACGTAGATAGATAGATAAATAAATAGGCAAGCAAAGAGCTGCTTCATGTGCCCAAGCATGAAAGCATAACACAGCTCTACACTCTCCTTCTGCAATAGCTTTAAAACATTTTCAGAATAAGATGGCAAGTAGACAGATGAACAGGCCACATTTCAGCTAGACAGTGAGAAAATATGTGATACTACAGCCTTTGGATCTACCGTATTAGCACAGATATCAGCCTCCTTCCTACGATCCTAGGTCTCTATGATGTACTCATATCAGGGAAGAAACAAAGGACCTAGTTAATTGACAGGATAATGATTTCCAAATTATCCTTATATAAATTTAAAAATGTATATGTGAATATCCTTACATGAAAAGAGAATATAAAAAAGAGCTCTAATCATAGTATCAAACTGAACAGCATTTAACTCTTGCCTTGGTAAAGTCTTACTTCCATGGTCTTTGGTTCCAAACTCTTCCAGGTTACAATGAACTCAGGAGGCTCTGTCCTATGTGGCAATGGTCTAGAAAGTTGCCAAGACCTGGATTAACCAAGGCTCTAAGAATAGTAGAGGAATTTGGCCAATTCCATAGAAGTCCTATGCCAGGAAAGTCTGGCTCATCATCTTCATTTATCAGGACCACCCAAGTGTCTGGAGGATCCATAATGGACCAGGAGCCTGACAGCCCCACGGGCTGCTATCCATTCTGACAACAGCCTGACCCAGCGCCTCCATGCTGCTCTCGGAGCAGAAGGCTCTAACATCTTCCACCAAGCGGCCAAGGCCACGAATGAAATGACCATTTGGAACCATGCCTTTTATCTTTTGCTAAAAACTGCTCTACTTGAAGCATGAGTATGAGAGTCAAAAAATGCCTTTACCCTTTACTTGGGTTACTTGGGGTGAATCTTATTTCATGATTATATAATCTTTTCTTCTGACTTGAAATAATTGGCTTGAGAAGAAAAAAGGAAACATTTCGAAACAACTATTGTTGTGACATATTTATTTGAGCAGTGGAGCAAATGGGGAGATAATCAAAAGATTTCTACCTTTTGTTCTGATTGTTTTCTCTCTAATTAGAGGACATTTGTTGTGTTCCAAAACAAATTATAGGATAATTCTTTACAATTTTCATAACTATATATTGAGAAAACATGCTAGTTTCTGCCACTAGCAATAATGATGACTGGGGTCCTATGGAACCGGACCTTATTTTAGAAGAAATAGTATTTTTAATAAGATCCCCCCCCAAATTGTGGTGTCCCAGATGAGCCTATTTATACAGACCACACTGGCACTGGTGGTCAGGTATCAGAGTCTGGGAACATTCAGGTAAAACTAGTACTGAGATTCTTCATCTAGCCATCAGCTAAGGACAGGCCTTTTGATTCAAAGCAATAATGCGACCAGACAAATATTGGTTAGACTGATGACATATTCTCTAATATTCCACTACTTACTTGGTCCTACAGTAACATTAATTGCTTCCAATTAATTTTCATAATGGAGACAAAAATATTTTGGGAGTGAAACAGTAAGACAAAGGAAGGCTTCAGAAGCTAGAAGTGATTTTCCACATTTCTATTTCTGTGTCCCTTTCTGAGCTCTCACCTCCAGGCTGGCGATAGCGGAGGTGCCGGGGGGTTGAGGGGGATCTGCAGGGTGACAGTTCTGTGGTGTCTGCTGCTGGGGAACTTTCCACTGGTGCCCGGTCCACTGGTGCAGACTCTAGAACTGCTGCTTGAAAATATCAGGAATTTTAACAACCAGGCCATGAATCAAGAGCTTCTTGTCAGTATCATGCATGGAAACACAAAAGTTCATTATGGACAATAAGCATTTCATATGATTCTACATTTTTAAAGGGATTTATGGGAAATCAAGTCATTCTTTCCAGTAGAATGCTCATGACACTAGATCTAAATATGGATCATTGCTGACCTTGTCTTGCTGACCCTGTCGAGCCTGGCTGACTTTGGCTTACTCTGGCCAGTCCTGGCCAGCCCCTTCTGTCCAATGAAATGACAGATGTTTAAAAAAAAAAAACGGGGCATACAGTAGATCACCCACCCTCCAGAACGTTTTTGTTTTCTTGCAGTTGGGAAAAAGGGAATTTTACAGATTATAAATCAAATCAGGATCAAAATTGGAACTTCGCTAGTTCTTTGTCTGGATTGCCCCCTTAAGCCAACCAAAGTATGAATCTCTATCAATGTGCCCCCTCCCCCCTAGGAAGCTCTGGGGGTTTCCAGGGATCTAGAGCTGCACTGTCCAAAATGGTAGCACCAACCAAATGTGGCTATGTCAATTTATATCGACTGAAGTTAAATTACTATTTCAGTTTCCCACTTACACTAGCCACATTTCAAGTGCTCAGTAGCCATATGTGGCTCATGGTTACAGTATTGGATGGCACAAATATATAGCATTTCTATTCTTCCAGAAAGTTCTATTGGATGGCTCTGAGCTAGAGCTATAGATCAGTAAGAAGCAAGTGGAAATTTTTTAAATGTACAAATGTGCTGTTGGGAGGGTTTAAGAGAATCAGAGCCTCTTCGCTGCAGTTAACATCCTAAGAATAAAAGACACATAGCTGTAGGATCACATGTAGGCTGCTACTGATGACGTTTCTATACCCTCTCACTGATTTATTAACCAAGTAAAACTACAACTTTGTGTATGTTCTTTCAAGGAAAAATGCTACAAAAACTTAGTAAATTTGTAACAATTCCTCCATTTCTTTTTCTTTGGGCTTTTCATTAACTCCCACTGAAAAAAAGCTTAGTGCCACCTCCACTAATTTTATATAACTCCTCTTACAGAACTGCTTCCCTTTTCCATTCCATTCAAAATTTCACTCAACAATCGTTACAAAATTCCTAATAACTTCATATAAAGCCATTTTTGCACTTGCATGTGATTTTCTCCCTTAGAAATATGGACACAATTTTGCTCTTTTGACACCAAAGGGCCAGGGAAGGGAAACGGTTAAAATCCTTCCTTGAATGACATAATTACAGTAAAGCTGGCAACGATGCAAGATGCAAACAAAAAAATCAGTGCTTAGCTGTTAGTTTTATTATTTCCTAAATAACTCCCTGAAAACTCAGTAATGGAAGACATCTGCTCTGTAAGAGCAAGCAGAATATCAAATACATGTCTTTGGTCTGATTCAACCATTCATTCATCTGAGGAAAATGAGAAAATTGTTAGTCAGCAATTACATGGAACCCAAAAAAACTTTCCAGTGAGAGAGCTGGACAGGACCTGAATGTCCTGAAAGGGCAGGAAAGCCAGAATAATACAGTAAGCTCACAGACACCTGCAGAGAGAAGAAACCATGCCAGCATGGGGGGAGGGGGGGGGCAGGGAGCATTTCCTTCTGGCATGTTCACTTTCAATCAAGCTCCATGCAAACAGCTTTGCCTGCAGGACGAGTAGGCAGATGTGGGCTCAAACAAATGCTAAAATCAGGAGCATTTCAGCCCATGGGCAGGCAATTTTTCAAACTAAGAACACAGAAACAGACACCAGAGCTGTGGGCTGTGCTGCGACACTGAGGCGGCCACGTCGCACAGCCGCGGTCTAAGTGAACACCAATTGGTAAGGGGCCACAGATGATGAGCGGCCCTTTGGCTCTCCTTTCTTGCCTGTCATTGGTTTGATTTTTGTTGAGAACCCATCTCTAGGTGGAATCTGGGTATGTGTCTGGTTGATACTTGTGTTTTTTAGAAGACCCTGGGATAGAAGAAAGTGGGGACTTCCTGGTAATCAGAGGGGAGGGCACTAGTGAATGTTGGGTGAGCCTGGGACAGATTTGGAAACTGGGTTGGAATGTTAAATTGCATTATTTTTTCCCTAAGACATTCATTGTCTTGCACATTTTGAGGGATATTTTCTATTTCTCTTCTTTCCCTTCACGTCATTTGAAGTTCTCTTGCCAGCAAATATTGCAAGGCTGGAATTATCATTTCGATCACAATAAAATTGGACATAGTTCACCAGCATTTTTCAAAGAGGGTACCCTGAAACTTTCTAGCTGGATAGCAGTGACAGAGACCTACGGCCTGAGTATGGACCTAATGGGCAAAACAAATACTATGCGATGAGATTGTGTGGGGTTGTATCCTGAAGTGAAAAGCACATAGTGTATAAACTCTTGGCACAGGATTCTTATTCAAGTTTGCCAACTGTTTTAAGTGTTAACATTATGCGAAGCACACGCAAACATCTTTCAAATTAGAGACAGATCAGCGTCTCCCTTTTCTCTGCCAATTGGAATTTTCAAGAAGAGACAGCAGGGTTAACACAGCAGCACTCTTAACTTCTACAGACATCACATACTGACAACATGCACACACACACACGTTGAACTTGCCAGACTGACACTGAATGAAATAAAGTATTCATCCATGACTTTCCTAAAATTATTCATGACCAATATTTCCCATATACCAATGCAAAAGAAAAAACTAAATCTGATTCCACTCTTTCCCCTATTCAGAAAAACGCCAAAGAGCTACTGTGACTCCAGTCTTAACTGTAAACTTTCTACTCACAGTGTTTCCCATATGAGGATCCACAGGATAAATTGTTCTTGAGTCTCAATAGCCAGAAAAGATGTGTCTGCACAGCCTGTCTATTCCTAGCTTTCAGTATGAATCATGTAATTGATTACATTTCTATCTTTACTCTGTCAGCTGAGAAGCTCAGAACCAAAGTCAGGGAGCGTCTAGAAACTGCAGAGGACCACACAGTATACATTTCTCCATTAACCATATCCTGGACCTTACATAACTTTTCTTCCTTTTTTCCCATTGGTTGAGTCCCTTCCTATTTTTTTAACCCCATTGTACCATGTGTCTCTTTGAATTACTATCTTGAATATTTTTAAGTGTAAGATGGGAAATAAATGCACTAAAAGATCTTAGAAGACAGTTACAGAAAGGCAAAAGAAATAAAGATGCAATGTGACCAGAAACAAACTGCTTAATGGAAGGATTAAGGGGGGTTCACAGTAAAAGTGAGGGCTAAGGGGAGATGTGTTAATGGGCAGATGTGACTAAGAAGCCCAGGGAGGGAAGGGCTGACATCTCTGCAGTAGAGGTTGGCTCTGCGGGCTTCGTCAAGTACCATGGGTCCCACCTACACACAATCTTACATCTTCCCCACCACCAAGAGTGGGAGGAAGTCAGCATTTAACCATGACCTGGAAATGCAAAATGATATCTCTAACCTATGAACCATTTGGACAAACTAACCTTGAAAACATAACCATAAATCATTGAGAAACAATGAATTTTTCAATGAGAAACAGAGGCATTAAGCCTACAACTTCAGCTAATTCTCTAATGTGAGAGAGAACTGAATATGTCTGCCACTTCTTGTTTCTGCTTGACCAGACATGGTCTTCCCCATTTTTCAGCTTCCAGAGCAGTCTGTCTACACCTCTCCTACCACTCCCCTTATCATTATGTTGTGTCTACATTATCCACATAACTAGAGTATGAGGGGTGAGGGGGCCATCCTCTCCATGGTTACAGATTCTGTAGCACACAGTCCCCTGCACAGAACATGACTCAATGACTCCTGAACTGACCTGGCTTTGTCCTTATCCCAGCCCCAGGAAGTAACCACAGCCTCAGAGTCACTAGCATCTGACACTGAAATGCTTGTTCCCAAAGCTCTCTTAGCTCAATAGAACACAAGAATCCAGACTTATCTCCAGATTTCTCCTCTCCTGTTTACCACAATCCAGTAAAGGAGGAGAAATAACTTCCCATATTTTGGGAAACTCCTGTGCTCCCCAGGCCACCATGCCCCAGAGGAAGGTTTGAGATAAACCTCTCTGAGTTCTCAATTCTACTCCACTGGTCTGAATGTCTATTCTTATACCAGTATCATGCTGTTTTGGTTACAATAGCTTTGTAGTATAATTTGAAGTCAGGTAGTGTGATGCCTCCCACTTTATTTTTTTTGCTCAGGATTGCTTTGACTATTTGGGGTCTTTTGTTGTTCCATATGAAGTGTAAGATTGTTTTTTCCATTTCTGTGAAGAATGTCATTGGTATTTTGATGGGGATTGTATTGAATCTGTAGGTCACTTTAGGTAGTATAGACATTTTCACAATGTTAATTCTTCCAATCCAAGAGCATGAAATATCTCTCCATCTTTTTGTGTCTTCTTTAAGTTCCTTCAGAAGTGGTTTGTAGTTCTCATTGCAGACATGGAACCAACCTAAATGTCCATCAATGAATAATTGGATAAGGAAACTGTGGTATATATACAACATGGAATCTACTCTGCTATAAAAAAAGAACGAACTCCCATTTGCAACAACATGGATGAGCCTGGAGAAACCTATGTTGAGTGAAATAAGCAGAGCACAGAGGGATAAATACCACATGTGCTCACTTATATGTGGGAGCTAAGAGAGAAAGAAAGAAAGAAAGACCAAGTGCATTGGACTTGCAGAGGAAGAAAACATTCCTTGGGCTACAAAGTGGAGTGGGGGGGAAAGTAGCGGGGAGAAGGAGGTTGGGAGTAATTGGGTGGGGGACATGGGGTACAAATGCAACTTGTGGTAATGGGTATGCTGCCAGTATGAATCTGGCCCTCCCATCATGGGCACAAAGGGTGACAATCAGCTTTTTATCTCATGAATATTCATAACCAATAAAAAAAAACCTCTCTGAGTCATTCCTTCCACAGTGGTTCCCAAGCACTGGCACGAGATGGAACCCCAGATACACTTGTCAGCCTGTGTGCCACCTCATTATTCCCGAGAAGAATCCATCATGATTGTGCTGAAGCTTGTTGTTCTAATGACTTTTTAATTATCTTCCCCCTTTCCTCCTCCTTAGTTGCTAACTTGTCAATTAAAATAATTTCTTGTTAAAAAGGGTGCTATTTTTGATGATGACATCCACTCCAGTTTAAATTCCATTAAGTATTTCACTCAGAAGCTTAAATGAGCTGAGCTAGAAAGCATATAGAAGCTTCAATCAGGTAGAAAAACAAAGGTCGATGCTTCCATCTGGGTGATCCTCCTTGAAATTTGTACACCTTTTCTGATTGACTGCCCAATTTTTATTATTACATTATCAATAAATAAATCCATCATTATAAAGTAAAAGAAAAGCTCTTTGCTAATTTGGCTTTGAATCCACTCTTACTTTCATTACAGAAACACTGAATTTTCAATGCAACAAGGATCACCTCCCCCACATTGAACCAAGCTGAGGAAGATAAGGTAGATGCACCAGAGAACCCTCAACTCATCCACTGAGTATTTGATTTCATTCATTCACTTAGAAATTTACTACCTGCCAGGCACTGGCAAGGCATCAAGGATAGAGAGGTGAACAAGATAGACAAGGTCACTGATCTCATAGAGCATACATGGGGAAAGACTATCCAGGCAGAGGGAAGAGCAAGTGCAAAGGCCCTGGGGTAGGAATAACACAAAAGGGAAATCAACGTGACTGCAGCCTAGTAGATTAAGGGAGCGTAGCAGGAGCAGGGTTGAAGAAAGAGACAGGATCCAAGTCTCATAGAATCTGAAGGCCTTGGGAGAGAGACTATTCATTTTTCTAAGTGCAATGGAAGTCATTACAGGATTTAAGTAGGAAACCACATAACCTATTCAACATTTTAAAAACCATTTGGCTATGTCACAAACAATCAATACTGTTTCAGATTTGATTTTTCTCCCTACACCTCTGTTGGAGTGCTGTCCTCATAACTAAACTGAAGAAGCCATCTTAGTGCTTCCAGGCTAGGGCATCCTCAGCAGGGAAAGCTGGAAGCAATACGGGAGCTGAAGGCAAGCATGGAGGAGGAGAAAGCTATGAGACCCGAGCTCACAGCGAGGGTGCCCACAACCTACTTCTGTGCAAAGTACACAGTAGGCTCTTTGGTCACCCAGCCTTAACCAAATTCCAAGAACCTTCCAGTAATACCATTCAGATACGCTATTCTTCCATAGACAACTGACTACAGGTAGCCTTTCCTATGGAAGCATAAGGACAGCTAACCTTACTCTCTGTTCCACAAAATCTAGAGGAACCTACAGGAATTTTCTCTTCTAACCAGCCACTGTATTCATTCTACTTTCTAAGCAGAAGTAGGAAAGTTGCAAAGAAAGGTAACTAAGGACCCAAAAGGAACAGTGGGAAGCAGGCAGCTGGTAAATGTGGGGTATAGTCATGTAAATGTGCTGGGTAATACCTCTTTGAATACTTCGTTTTAGCTTGTTACACAGATCCACGCGGGGGTTATCTACATTCTCTTCTACAGATCCCGGGCTTTGTTCTGGAGAAGAGAGGCCTCTGCTAAGATCCAACGGTACTTTACCAGTGTGCGGTGGTGGGGATGCGGCGGGGCTATGGGTGGTGGTGGGGCTGCTGGACGAGGAGGAAGTGGTCAGGTCCAATGCTCCTATCCTTGAGTTCAAGGGAGAAGTCAAGGACAGCTTCCTGGCCCTCACTGGGGAGGATGTTCTGGACACCGCCAGCGGCGGGGGGGAAGAGAATTTGCGACATAGACGTGGGGATTTTCCATCTGCCAAATGTTCACCTCTGTTGTTCTGGCTGGTAGCAAAAAACAATTCTAATGACCTAAAAATAAGAGCAAAAGCTATTAACAGATTGTAGCCAAGTGAAAATGATTTCCCATATATCATTCATGAACATCTCCCCACATGTAAAGACCACAATATCATCACACTTCTCTTGCTGGATTTTCCTTAATGTAAATGCTGCATGTGCGCCACACATTTGCCCAACACAGACACTTTTTAGGAATTGTCTAATCCTTTGCCACCAAACCATGATCCAGCAGCAGCATCGGTGTCTCTGGGGAGCTTGTTAGACACACAGAACTCAGGCTCCACTCTAGACCTACTACATCAGAGCCTACAATTTAACGACATCCCCTCCTCTCCCCAGCTGATTCTTATGTATACTAAAGTTAGAAAAGCACAATTGTCAGAAAAAAAAAAAATTAAATCCTAAAACAATAGAGTTAGCTTCTAAATAATCACAGAGCATGCAAAGGCCACTTGCAGACTTCAGGGTTCTCAACTTCTTCCGTAGGGAACTCTCTGTGACTTTACTGCTTCCTGCCGGTGGGGCTGGGGGCATGGTGAGTTCAAAGGCAAGGCAGTGCCCCAGGAGCTGCTTTGCAGAGCAGGGCTGCTCATCGGCGTGGTGACCCAGGGACCAGAAGGGCCAGGCATACCTGACGGGGATGGAAGTGAAAGGCCTCTTGTATATGTCGGACAGCTTGGCCAGCACCACAGCAGCCGTAGTGAAAATGCGATAGGTGTGCAGAAAGGTGTTAAGGAAATCGATACTGAGAAACCGCAAGTCTGTCAGCCGCTCCAGGAGGCGCTCCACGCTGGCATAACGGATCTGGGGCACTTTGCAGGAGTTGAGTGTTTTACTGAAGCAAATGTCAGTGTCGTCTTTATGAAGACGGGCATCGGATCTACATGCAAAGCAGGAACATGATAACAAAACCAGTACAAGGCTTCCTCCTCAGCACTGAGTATTTCAATACTTGTAAACACACTCATGTGTGGGCTTCCACTGTATTTGATAGAAGGTGGATAAATGTGTTGATATGACATATATACATACGACAGGCAGGGCTGTGAACACATCAGGTATGCCACTGTAATTTAGGAAGGCAAAATTTAATTGTGGAGGAGGTAATAATAATTGATTTCACTGTGAAGATTCCTTCTCTCTCTAATTCAATCATGTTTTACTGGGAAAATGAAGCCAAAAGCCCTCTTTAGGAGGGCGGAAAAGCACTGCTTATGTCCTGAAAGCAGAATATCAGATGTGTGCTTAAAAAGTACTGGATGACTCCTCCCCCGGCCTGACACACATACACAGAAAGGAGGAAAAGACACAGATATCACTGCTGTACTCATTGTTATTTCCTTTTCTCACTTCTGAATTTCGTACATTTGTGCTTTCCCCCTTTGCCTTGATTAAGCTGACAAATGTATTGTTTTTTTTTTTTTTTAAAGATGACCAGTAAGGGGCTCTCAACCCTTGGCTTGGTGTTGTCAGCACCACGCTCAGCCAGTGAGCTAACCGGCCATCCCCATATAGGATCCGAACCCGTGGCCTTGGTGTTATCAGCACCGCACTCTACCGAGTGAGCCACGGGCCGGCCTGACAAATGTATTGTACTAGTTATTTTGCCAACTAGAACCATCTCTTTGATTTATCAATTCCATTGTTTTCCTATATTCTAATTTATTAATATCTATTCTTATCTTTATTTCCTTCCTACACTTTCCTACAGTTCAGTTTCTCCTTTTACTAACTTCTTAAATTGAATGCCTAATTCTTCTATTTCATTCTGCCTCGCTTATTAATGTGTTTAAGGATATACATTTTCTGAATAGTTTAATCCATAAATTGTGACATATTATATTTTCATTATGTTTTCAATATTCAGCAATATTAAAAATGTCTTCATTAAAAAAAATAATAATAATAGGTGAATTATATTCCCCTGGTCAGCACCTACCACTGCCCCACCCTCACCCCACCCCCACCCCACACTACTCTGCTTTTATCATTCTGTAAAACCTCCCATCTGGCTGCCCCACCACTCCCACCCCTCGGCCTGAGACTGTTGCCTTGGCAGCCACTCCAGGTAGACAACTAGGACCTCCAGAGCTTCACTTCACCTTCTGGGATCCCTTGTTCCCCTTCACTGCAGCATCTCAGAACAGGCAATCCATGGAGTCCTAGATTTCACCACTTGATTAAAGGACCCGCTCAGGACCAGTGACTTTCCATGAGCCAATTACTTGTTAAGGATCAGTTGGCTTGTTGTGGGCGCCCTTAATTAGCCCTTGCAGCACTCAAGGGATTTTAAATTATATATTTATTTTCTTTTGGATAAAAAGAAATCTATAGCTTTCTTAGTTTGCTCTTGCAAACGTCCCTATCCAAAGTATGCTTAGTACAGGCAGAAGTACTTCATCTGCAGGCCTGAAAGAGCATTTTAAATGAGCAGCTTACCCCTGCCGAGGAACTGACTAAGGGTGGTCTGCTGGCTTTAGTAACATCACTACCTTGGAAATACATCTTTTAAGATTCTTGAATATAGTGTGACTGTTTCTTCCATGCACTATTTAACCCTCAACCAACTTTACTTTTCTGATTCTTAATTTTCTCATTTGTAAAATGAGAAATTTTTATGAATCCATTGATTTGTCCAGAAGATGGCTGAACAAGGTAATCACTTTTTCTCCTACCATTTTCCACTGAAAATCTCTTTTTTCTAAGAAAGTTGAGGTCAAATAATTATTAAAAGAAAGAAAGCCTTAGCCTATATACCATTTAAAGGGCTATTTTCACCTAATAAGTATCACAAATTTGCATTCTAACCATAGTTTTGAGCTTTGTATCCTTTGACTACAATTAGTTTACGCAAAAAAATAGGAAAAACAAAATGTTGCGGCCAGCATGAAATTAAAATAAAACAGACTTATTATACCACTGTCCTTCAAAATTGTAATTATGTCTTCATTTTAAGAAAAGAAATTAAATATTATGAAATTATTTAATTTTCTTTTATTACACTGAACAGAATCTTACTTTATTTCCTAAGGGACTCTCGAGAAAGACAGAAGGTGTTAACTAAGCCTCCTATGATAATAGCAACTCCTTTTTCATAAACATCAAAAGCAATCTTGAGAGATCAAACTCAAATCATCTAGTATAATTGCTAAGTTTTAAAAGGAAGTGAGTGCTTATGAAGCGATACCATGTCAGTAACAAGATATAGTTATGATAGGATAATCTTTTTTTTTTAAATCTGAAAAATGTTGGGTTTTTGTTTGTTTTTCATGATGTGTAGTCAGGGAGCAAAATGCACAGGGAGGCAGGAATACAGAATTTAGTGCAGAATAGGGCCATCAGAAGGAACAGAAATTGCAAAATCATATACTTTCCTCTGATTGAAGAGAACAAGGCTGAGAAAAATAGAAGGAATAAATATATGAAACTTCACTCTGCCTTAGGAATGTACTTAGTGTCATATAGTATGGGCTTTAATAGAAAATCCTACAGCCCAAGATACAGGTTTCTGTCCTAGCAGGAGAGCAATTTCAACTCATTAAGTGTCACCATGGGGTACCCAGAGTCAGGAAAGTCTTGCTCTGTATGTAAGTGGTTATGCAAATGAGATTGGACATGAGCACTGGTGAAACTGTGACAGTGGGGGACAGAAGATGCATTTGTGTGCCAGCCATAACTGGTCAGGCAGAAAACTGAAGTTCTCATTAGTACTAATTCTTTAAGTTAACAAAACATATGTAAATGGGTGTGCAGCTGCCCTAGGGTTTAGGGGCTTATAGCTTGGCTACACTGACTTACACATTGTAATTTTAAAGCAGTTAGACTTTCATGGCTGTCTAACCTTCGAGAAAGTACTTTTCAAAAAGAATGAGAATCATCATATATATCATTTTTTGAAACATTAAAACAAGAATCCTATGGTAAAAAATTAATAGGAAAAACCCTAACCAATGATGTGAAGTCAAAAATTAAGACATAATTTGGACCTTTTGACTTAATATTCCCTACTTGTTCTTAATTTTAGCATCATATATTTTTAACTAATCTGGTTTTTAAAAAGTTATGCTAAACTAAAAATCTAGAAAATTGAATATGAAAGGAATCTTTGCCCTAGAGTTTAAAAATGTCCTACCCACAATATTTTTTATTTTAACTAGTAATTTTAAATACTTTCATTCTTTATAATTTATATTTTCCTGTAGCAATTATGGTACTAATATTATGTACTGTCTTCATCTGATATAATAATTAAGTTTTAAAACTTGAAACATTGGGATGATGTTAATTGTAACTAATACCTTTCAAAAGAAAAAAGTTATTTTTCTAAAGTTAGTTATTTATTGCCTTCCTTCTGAAATTTAGTTATTTATTGCCTCAGCATAAAGAGTTCAGATTTCAAAATATCCACATAAAAAGGCATGAAAGAAAAACATTTTCTTAGTTTCAAGTAACTTGTTTTTTGAAAGATGTAACAGAACTGCATTAAAAAATACATTTTACTCTTAGAATTTCAAATGCAGATAACCAAGAAAACAAGTAATGCACATTTTGGTCAGTTCAAAATACTCCCAAAACAATTTCCGAATTTGAAAACCAAAACGTATACTGAGAAAAAAGCATTAATACAGAGGGCTCTAGCACATATTGATATACTTCTCATTTTAAACATAGCTTCCCTAGAAGCCACTTTAAATGACAGAATTTGCTTTGTTAACAAAGCACACAGACAGCAGGATGGCAGCCCTAGGCAAACAGGCTCTGGGGAGAATTATGTATAGGTAGCGGGTAGAAGGTGCCATGGCAAAGCCAGCTGATACATGGTAAGTGTGTTCAAAATCTAAATGCATCTCTATGGCCAAATTTGAGTAACATGATTCAAACCCACTGGGAAGATGCCAAATGAGTCTGCCATACCTTGGCCCATCCTTTGACCTTGGACACATGTGGCTGTCACTGCTTTTATATTGAACTTGAACATGTTGATAGGATTTTGCCCTGACTAAAGCCATATGTAATAGTGTGAGAAATAATTTTTCTATGCTATGAGTGAATAAAGTAAACTGTGAATCTGAGAAAACATTTTGATAGTCTTATTACATATAATGGCATAACATGAATTATTGTATTACTGTCAAGAAACATATTCTCAATAAGAAACAAAACCTATTGAAGCAATATTTTATTCAAGGTTTTACATTCTCTGCCAATTTGATCTTGATTAAAAGGTAAGGGAAAGGATTATCACACTTACTTAATCATATGTGGCACAGTAACTTTGGAATTCTCTTCAAACACTATAGTCATTAAACCATTACATCGTATATTGTCCACACACTGTGAAATTAAAAAATAGACAATTACAATCCATATGAAAACCGAGGCAGATCATATATTCCCAGAATTGTTTATAGCCTCTCCCCCAAAAAAGCAATTTAATTTCACACACACACACAATAGCAGCAGCATATAAATATTACACATTGATGAACAGATTTAATATCTAGATACCAAAACTGTGCACCATCCAAATACCTGACAAATAACCAAGGACAGATAGATACAAGGTTTATATTTTCCCAGAATGTATTTTCCAACAATTCTGACCACAATGTCACATCATCTCAATTTTCTGGCAGTCCCAACACTACTTTAGAGGTGTGTACCTTCTGACCATGATTTCCCCTGCTATATTCATTTTCTGTCACCAGGAGGTGGTATGGAGTAGTCAGATTAGAAATGGTGGCTTCCTTGGATGGAATTCATCTTCTGTCTCACTAGTAAACTCTGCCTGCTTCTCAGGTGTTTTTTTCCCCAATAGATTCCCATATTTTACTAGTTTCTCTAGCAGTTTCTATTGGTACCATATTGGTTTAGTGAGGGGGCAGTGCATAATTTCTCCTGTTTCTAGCATGCTTAAAGCTCTGAATTATCTTTTTCTCTTTTCTAAGAGAACTCAGGAACTTTTGCTATTTTTTTCTGCCTTTATTATTTATATCTATGCTTTCTCCATTTAAAATATCCCTCTGCAATTACTTTGGGTTAGAGAAAATTTTATTTTGGATTATACGTATTCTCTTTGAACAAAACAGGAAAATGAAAAAAAAATAGGGCCAAATGAAAATACACATCCAGGGCCCCTTCTCATACATGGAAGAAGGAAGAGATGGGGCTGGTGCTGGTGCCCGAGTTTCTAATGGAGAAGAGAGTAAGGGAGAGTGAACAAAGAAGTCAGCTGGAGTTAGGCTACTGGGAAGGGAGTCTTGAATTTGCATTTTATCCTGTAGGCAGATGGGAAGCTTCTGAGAGTTTCTAAGCAGCTCATTTATGTTGAAAGATCTAAACTGGCCTCTTGGAGATACTCATTGGAAAAGAATGAGGAGAGAATGGAGACCAAAGGGATCATCAGAAGAATATTCTGAGTCAGTAAATGAAATGACTCATACCTCCCCTGAGGCAGTCCGTGGGAACGAAGACGAAGTAGTGGAGATAAGTATTTTGAAGAAAGAAATAATAGAAATTAATGAGTTACTGAATAAAACCAAGAGAAAAAAACAAGGTAGAAATCAAAGATGACCACTGCTATAAGGCAATTTTAAAATTTTCTGATGCAAATATATTTAAAAGTAATAAAGCATTGCCAAATGTCTTTTGAATAGCACAGAGCTATTCACTAAAATCAGTCTGTTTTTTGAATTCTCCAGAGTAGGATGCGCTGATTATATGGCATTAGGGGTTTTACTAAATTGTGTCTTACATCTGCATTTATTAAGTACTTACCACACGGCAGACACTGGGCTAAGTGCTGGGAGATGAGGTGGGGAGCAGGGAAAGAATGTATGAAGGAGCCCTGAACATGAATAAGGCGAGTCACCGCACCTGCACTTTCCTCATCCCAATGGGAAGATGGACTAACATGATCCCTGTTCTTACCGTGCTGTGTGGCGGTGGGCAGGGGCAAAGGGTTATACTGGGACAGAGGTTGCACACGGACCGGGAGAGGGGAAGGGGCAAGTGATCTTTCACCCTGGTGACCCTTCCAGCTACTCCTTACACGTCTTTCCACTCTCCAGGTTTCTGAAGCACAATGAGGATGCCACTTGCATAGCCAGAGCAGGAAGTGGGAGAGTAGAGGAAGCATTTGGTGAGACTTGGGGAAAACCAACAATGTTCCTTCAATTTCCTTTAACGCTCTAAGCAAATAGCATAGTTACACAGACAACAGCCTTAGCCCAACTGTACAATCAAGAACAAAGGTGAGGTAATGACCTGTGAGATCACCTCCACTCAGTCCACAGCTCCCACACAGCTCCAAGGAGACAACCACCCTGTTCTAGTAGAGCCCGGTCAGCATGAAAATGGGCACTAGAGGTGGCTAGAGTCACAGACCTGGGACATAAAGAAGCATGTGTGCCTCATTCTGGACAACAGCTTGGAAAGCAGAGACTTAACTCCTGTTTCTTCATAGCCCCAAATCCCTGGAAAATGCAGGAATTGGATGTGTACTAAGTCTGGACACCCAACAAATGCACCATTGATGATGAGTTCGAAGGGCATTCCACAACACGTGTGCCAACAGTCGGAGAAGGGAAAGGCAGAGCTGGCCTGCAGCCCATCAAAGCCATGAGATACCCAAAACCAGGGATCTGAAGACACAATTCTCTGCCAGCTGACAGCCCACTCCTCTCCTTCTGGAGACCAGAAGAGAAGCAGCTCTTGCTTTTTGAAAGAGGGAATCAAGAGGAAGAGGGACTCAAGAGCAGTCTGCCCAGTTCACTTGCCAGTGAACTCTGTAGGGTTGAAAGTGGGGCAGAGAAGACAGTCAGCTTCCATAGTCCCCAAAAGGAGCCATGATGTGTGATCCAAGTGCCAAGGGCTGAGAGATGAGCCCACTCCATGGAGCAGAAGTAGATGTTTCTCTCCTGTCTGCAACATAAGAAGCAAGTAAGTGCCTTGCCCTCCATCCCTCGTCTACGGTGCCAGTCCAGAGTATAGTGACCAAGGACCTGGGAAGGATTTGCAGAGAGACAGAAGAGACACACTGAGATATTTTTGATCGGATACAGCATTACATATAAACAGCTTAGGGAGAATACTGTGTTGAATTTGAGAAAAAAAATAGAAAATAAATCTGTTTTTTCAGATTTATTTTATATTATATTTTATTTATATGAATACATGTTAGAGTCTTTTCTGACTGAAATAATACTTAATTTTTTAAAAATGCATTTACATAAAAGAAAATTGGAAAGGGAAAAGAAAATTTATGCCAAAACAAAAAAAAAAAAGCTGTCATGAAAAAGATAAAAAACAAACGGTTAAGAATTTTAATAGCGTTAAGCTGTTTTTTAAATAAATCATTATCTAAGAAACAGGATGAAGGAGGTCTTCATTTTTTTTCTCACCTCTCTCCCTTCATGAATATAGGGATTCATAATTTGGAATTCAACAGATACAAGCAAAAACAGAATAGATATAAACTTTTATTTTTCATTTTAATGTTTTTATTTTTAATTACAAAATACTTCATACATACAGAAAAATATGAGTCCCTATATCAGCCACCTAGACTTAACTAATATTAACACCTGGCCATATTTGCTATAGATCATCCTTTTCGTTTAAGGATATAAAACACTACAAGCATAGCTAAAGCCACCTTCTTCTTCCATTCTGGTAGGCTCTTTCCTCCCCAAAAGTAACTACTATCCTGAAGCTGATGGGTTTCCTCCTGTCTTTTCTCCATTCCTTTTTTTCTTATTTTACTATATATGTATGTGTTTGCCCACCACAATATACAATATTATTTGCATTTTTAAAATTCAGGCTGGCCAGTTATCTCAGTTGATTAGAGCGCCGCCTTGTAACACCAAGATCAAGGGTTTAGTTCCCTGTGCTGTCCAGCCACCAAAAAATTAAAATAAAATAAAATGAAGTTTACAGAGACATTTGTTATTTTTTTCACCCAACATTGCTTCTGAGATTTATTCATGTTTATGTGTAAAGTTCATTCATTTAACTGCTGTATATACTATGGTATAAACATATATATTACAGTTTATTCAATATCTTTTATGTGTATACTTAAGAGGTTTCCATTTTTCTATCACAAAAGTGCAATGACTATCCTTAAATATTTCTCCTCGTGAAAAAGTTTCTACCATTCTGTCTTTTAATTTTTCTTAGGTAATCTGTCTTTCTACCTTTTATGATTTTTGTTTTTGTGTTTGGTCTTCTATTGTTTCACCTCAGTGTGTCTACGTGCAGTTTTATTTGAGGATATACAGCTTGGAACTCAGTATGTTTCTTCAATACGGACTTACATCTTTCATCCATTTTGAAAATTCCTACTCATTTTCTCTTTGAAGATTGCATCTCCTCTATTCTCTCAAATCTTTCTGGAACTCCCATTAGTTGTATGTTGGACCTTCTAACTCTATTCTCTTTTTCTGTATCGCTCTTTCATATTTGCCATCTCTTTATCTCTCTTTGGTGTATTGTAGGTAATTTGCTCATAGATCTATTATCTGATTCTTAATCGGCTCATCAGCTGTGGTTGATCCACCATCTTTAATGAATTTCCAATGAATTTATAATTTTGATGCCTATAGTTTCCATTTTTAGATTTTCTATTTGGTTCTTTGACAGGTCAGCCTGGTCCTTTTTACACAGTGATCTATTCTCTCCTTATGGTTTCTTTACTTATTTACAGTTGTATTATATTTTAAACATTCTCATTTTACAGTCTTTTCCAAGTTCTCACCCACCCTATTATCTGAAGTTCTTGCATTGCTAATTCCACTGCTCCCTGTGTCTGCGGACGCTCACTCATGATGGATAATTTACTCACAAGATTTGTAATGTTTTATTTAAGCACATCATGAGCCCTGGATAGTAGAAAGGTTGCTAAAGAAGTGGCTTTGTGTTTGCTTCTACAAGCACACTTGGGATTTCAACAGCCAAAAGTTCTTCTTATAATAATTTCTGAGTTTGGAATTCTCACACCATGTAAATACTATAAATCTGAATTTCAAATAATAGGACAGAGACACATTCATTTTTTAAAAGGACATTTTAAAAAATTCAGAACCCAAGACAAAGACAAATTTCCTTATTTCTTTCCTTTGGCTAATGAGTACAGTTTTTTAAGTTCTTATTTCACAGAGGAGATAGCCTTCCAATGTCCAGGCTTTAAATAGGGATCTCAGTTATTTTAATGGGGCCCAGGCTACCTCTTTCCTCCTTTATGTTAATACTCCTAGGGCTTAGGACCAATATCCAATCTAAAATCATTCCCAAGCCTCTAAGCCTTTAGCTTTCAAGATTTCTGCTCCAACTTTAAGTTCCCTTGTTGTTTCTGGCAAGTAGAGATTTCCCTTCCTATCTGTGTATATCACCTATGTATTAAAATTATTTAATTTTACTAATTCTATGTATTAAACACCTCTGTTTTTGTAGCTAGAGGTGACCTAAATCAGCTCACTGTTCCACACTGCCAGAACTGGAATGTGAGGTAAATGTTTTATATCCAAAAGAAGAGGTTTATGTGACCATTTTGGCACATCTCATTGTCCTGTGTCAAGTCTCATTCATAAATCTTTCTGGTGCATTGTATGAAGGATTAAAGTTATTCTCAATAGAAATAAAAAGAAATTTTCACTCATACTCAAGTTTCAGGGGAACAAAATATACATGCTATCTGAACCATAACTCAAAAGATTCTGTAATAAAAAGCCATATTTTAGTTATACAAAAAGATCTTTGATGACTGGCACACAATCTTTAATACATCTGTGGGATGGATGGATGGATGGATGGAGAGATGATAGATTGATGGATGGACAGGTAGACAGATAGGTAGAATTATAGTATATTTAAAAAAGAGGAGTGTTTTTCCCCAGACAGCCTTCATTGACAACGTGGATGTGAAAAAACAGGGGTCTTGGGGGCTCTGGGTCCACCAACTCTACTTCACCCATGGTATTCTACTTCTACATTACTTCTATTTGGGACTTTGAGGAATGCTGCATTGGAGAAAGAGTTCTGTTCTAGAAAAAATTAGACTACAATGGAATGTGTATACACAAGTGTGTATATAAATATACTTATAGCGCAAGGATTATATAAGCATGTATCTTAGTTGTTGGGGAGAAATGATGGAGACCTGGGAAAATGAATACAGTCCACTCAGTTAAAAAGAAATACATGAACATAAGCAGGGTGTCAGATATCATAATGTCATACTGAATTTATGTGAATTATAGTAAACCTTGAAATTAATAGAATAACAAATGCATGTTCCTAGATGATGGATAGTCTAGTTCCATTTCTAGTGACTAGGGTGGGATTTGGGAATATGTATGTTCATGAAAGACCCAGGAGATTTTGATGCTGCTAGTCCTTGAAGGAGTGTTGAGAATGACTTGTCCAGCACGGGGTTTTTAGGGTCTTGCTGAAGGCAGAACCTATTCAAAGGACAGTGTTCCATGGTGTCACCATATTTTTTGGCCTTCTCAATAACTGTAAATGGTGGGAAGAAAGAGTAGATTCAATTTTTCTTTTAATTCATCATTTTATGTTAAAGCAGAAAATTCCCTATCGATTCCAGAGAAAGTATTTTAAGGGAAAAAGGATGCCAGTGTGCTACAAATTTGTCTACAAAGGTCTATATGTTGGCATATCTTCTCAAACCAAGAAGTTCAGAGGTGAGTTTTAATTTTGCATTTTAGTTAATACCCATAATTACAGTGAAATCTGTTTAATAAACCATTATATATGACAGCAAGCCTAGCACAAATGAATGCACTATCTTGTAATGAATGGTCAAATTTTCAGCTTCAAATCTTTCCCTATAAATAGATGAAAAAGAGAAAGAGTTATTGGTTGAGACCATTAGCTACTCACACATTTTGTTGGAGGCGCCAACAGTTAATTATGGCCTTACTGGTGTAACTAAAAGTGTAATTAATCATTCAAGCAATTGTTCCTTCTCAAAATTACAGCTTCAGTGAGAGAGACCTAGCAAAGATAAAAGTCTCAGATTTTGTATAGAGTTCCTTATGTGAAACTGAGATTGTATCACTAATCATGAACCACTCTATTATCTTAAATAAGAGCCACGTGTGATTAGTATAACAGCAGCTTACTAATCACACGTGGCTCTTATTTAAGATAATTAAATGTACAATATACAGCAGCTTAGCAAGATGGCTTCAAATCAAACCACAAAAAATTGTTAGAAAAATAGTCACAAAATTTAAAAAGACAAAATATTGGAAGACATATTCATAATTTGAATTGAAAGAAAAAATGTTCATTTTCCTACCCTATAAAGACAGTTCCGGTGAATTAATGTTTATCTGGTATAAACAGACAAGAAATAGAAATAGTGGAAAATATGAATCTCATTGAAAAATACAGACACGTAAATTAAAACCACAAGAAGGCAAAACCACTTTTCTATTAAGTAGGAAAATGTGATCATTATGACAAAACTCAACATTGGCAGGACAGAAGAAAGTTACACAGATGCCTTGTTGATGATGTAGTGAAATGATGAGTCACATATTTCTTGAAGGAATTGTGGCAGTCTGCAAAATCATGAATCATGAAATCATAAAATGATCAGGCCCTCTATACCAGCCTTATATTCTTTGGGGAATACATCTTGAAAGGGGGAAAAATCCTGCAAAAGGTGTTTAGTGTCACAATATACATTAATCCTAAAACTTGGAAACAGACTATATACTCAGTGCTCGAGTATTTGGAAAAGTTATAAAAATGGCAAATTAATGCTGTAGACTATATATAGCTATTACAAGAAACTAATGTGGAGAATTTGTAGGACTATAGACAGAAGGAAATGATATAAAAAGCAAAAGTGATGCGTCTGTACACTGAGAACCAAACCGTAAGGTTATTTCTGTATGGTAGGACTGTGGGGGCTTTAGAGATGGAAACAATTCATTCTGCAGGGCAGAGGTTCTTTAATTTAATTGTGCAGAAGTGATCTATGGAGCTTGTTAAACATAGAGAGTTTAGAATGGCATCCGGAATGCGGGTTCAGGAATCTGCATTAAAAATCTCCTTAGGTAACTCTAACATAGGTATCTGTAGAAAATACTCTGATAAACATTTCAGTGTGCTCAGTGTTGGAAATATTTCCAGTTCATTTTTGTGTCCATATTTCTATAAATAAACAATGAAATATTAAACAGTACATTTTCAAGCTTTCAGTGGGCTTATCTTATTAATAATGAATATGTCTAGAGATATACTTGACAGACTGACAAATTCCGTGAATGTATATGTAATTTCCCCTATAAAGTGAAAATGCTTAGAGCAGAGAATGAAGACAGTTGAGATGCGGGCTTCTGGGCAGCAGGCTGGGTTCAATCGATAGCAGAGCATTCTGTCTCTCCCACCCACCGTTCAAACCCTGCATCAGCAAAATCACTCAGTATCCGGAACGCTCACCACCTTCCTCCACCGTTAACAGCAGTTAGCACGTGGCCACTTCTTCCTCCCTGACCCATTTCCTTCACTTAGATTCCAGGAGGCCACATCCTCTTGCCTGTCCTCCTGCTGCACTGATGGTTCCTTCTTGGTCCTCTTTGCTGTTCTCCCTGACCCCTCTCTCAGTCCATGACCTCATTCTCATTTCTACACACTCACTCCTGTGGCAATACGAACAGTCTCATAGCTTTAAATACCACCTAAGTGATGTCAAGTCTCCTGCCCAGACCTCTCCCCTAAACTCAGGACTTCTATCTCCCACTGCTTATTTAACAACTCCACACGAATGTCTAACAGACTTCTCAGACTCAACATATCCAAAAGTAAACTTCCACCCCAAGTCTCTCAAAATCTCTTTCCCCAACAGACTTCCGCATCTCAGTTACTGACACCTCCACTCTGCCAGTTGCTCAAGCCAAGAACTCTGGTGTCACCCTTGACTCTTCTTTTTCTCACCCATCCAGATCTATTCCGTACTAAAACCCTGCTGGCTCTCCCTTCCACATGAATCCAGAATCAGAACCCTTATCTCCTGCTCCACTCCTGCCATGCTGGTCGAGCGTTCGGCATCCCTTGCCTGGACAACTGCAGGAGCCTGCTCACTCCCCTCCTAGCCTCCACCCCTGCATTCCACCCCAGTCTACTCTCCCCACAGCAGCCAAAGCTGTCCCTTCAAAACCGAAGTCAGATCATGGAATTCCTTTGCTCAAATCCTTTAATGACTTCATCTGACTCAGAGTACCAGCTAAAGCCCCTTCACTGGCTGAGAAGGCATCTCTAATCTGGCCCCTATCACCCCTCTGGCTTCTTTTCCTATCCTCCTTCACGCACGCCACTTCAGCCACACTGCCTCTCGTGGTATTCATTGAAATACGCAGCGTCTTCCTGCATTACTGTCTTCTCAATCGCTTTCTCTCTGTGTGGAATGACTTTTCCTTCATCACATCTCCACATGGTATCTCCATCACCTACTGTAGTCCTTGTTTAAATGTCTTCTTCAGAATGAGGTGACCACCATTTTAAAACTGTTTCAGCCTCATCTATCTCCAGCAGCCCAATCCTTCTTACCCTACCCTATTGCCTTCTAACATAAAATAGCGTGTACTACTTTACTACGTGAATTGTTTACTTTTAGTCTTCTCCACACTAGAATGTAAGCTACACAAGGTGAGAGAATTTTTTGTGGTTGTTGCCTGTTTTGTTCATGATATGTCACAAGTGTCTAAAACAGTACCTGGCATATAGTATCACTGCATAAATATGTTTCTTGAATGAATGAAGCTACAGGTGTCAAAGCCACACGATGTCAAGGCCCTACGAAACATAGTAATTTCATGTAATGATATCACTTGAAAAGATATAACTTTCTGTTAGCTTCCTTCAACTGCAGATATAATTTAGTACAACTTTTTAAGCAGCATAATAGTGATAGGAACTTGGGGAAATAAGAAGGAAGTTATACGCTTCTGCCTCAAGGTATAGTCTAAGTAGAGATGCTTGTGGCAGGCAAAGTATCGGGTATCTTTCTTTAAAGGATCAAGCATAGAATCGTTCACGCATTCCAAGGGTCTTTCTTAACAATGCCTCACCACGCAACCTAAGGAAGGTCAGTAAAGTTTTTATCAACTCTGTGTCTTAGGAGCCCCAGTTACATCACATGGCAGAAGGTAGAAGCAGCTGGAAAAAATGCCTTTGCCCGCTCCTATTCATCCCATTCTTCCCACTTATCTTGGCTTCACAACACCTACAAAATCTCATTGCATGAAGTTGTCTACTTCCTTTTCTTTCCTATGAGCCAGTCTGTCTCCTTGAGAACAGAAGCCATCGCTGTGTCCCTGGTACCTGCACGATACCTGCAGCAAACGGTGATTCCTCAATAATTGTTCGTAGAATCAATGAATGATCCAGAGTTTCATAACGTAAGAGACTTAATAAAGTATTAATTGATACAGCATAGAGCTAATAAAAGTATTAATAAATCACCACAAGGATGCAACTATGACCATATTTTCATTCCTTGTGAGCCAGAAAAGAAGTGGCTTCTCATTTAGCTGTTTATTGACCCCCAATCAGTCCAGGGGGCATATAAGTAAAAACTCAGCTTAAGGCACTCTTGTAGAGGGCGTTTGAGAACCACGAAAACAAACCCTGGATTAAGCTTGAGTCCCGATTCAACACAGTTCTATGATTTTTGACAAACATTTAGCTTTACAAACCTCAAGTTTCTCACCTGTGAAATGAGGCTAATAATTTTTCTCTGTTTACTTTTGGAATACTATTGTGAAGGTCAAATGAGACTAGGTCTGTAAAATTTCTTTAACAAATAAAAATAGTTATTATTGCCTTTCATTCTCTATTTCCCGTCAGTTTTCAGTCACTCAAAATAATTTCAAGTATCTGAAGAACCATGATACAGTTCACGTTTCCACCTAAGACTTACACATAAATTACTATGAGCTCCTCAGAAAAAAACGCAATGAAATCTACAGTACACGTTTCTGCCATTTGCCCCAATCTTCCCTGAATTAACAACTTTCATGATAATTATCAAGCCTTCTTTTAATATTTTCTTTACACAGCATCACTTTCCCCCTATATTAGCATATAGGGCCAAAGCTCATGTAAAACTGGAATTTAGGAATGCTCAAGCCCAATCATGACCAGTTTCAACATTTTTCCAAATCATACAATTGCCTGAGTAAATGCAGCAATTCTCTACCTGGATGTTGCTGATCAGTGAGAAGCAAGCAATTCTGTTCCCTAATTTTTCCTATATGAAATACAGGAGCATTTTTAGATTTAATACTACAGATAGTGTCTCTTGATTTCCTAATTTGTGATTTCTCACCGTAGACCTTGTTAGCTGATTTTGTATCTCTCACCATTTTCCCACTTCAGAAACAAACAAGCAAAAAATCAAGTGGAGTCATTGGAGAATTTATTACTGACGGGGCAATTTCAACACTGTTCAACACAAGTGGTTACATTTGCAGCTGTGACAAAATGCCCAGGAACTAAAATGCAACGACAACATTTCAAGTCAATTTTAACCTTAAGAAGAAAAACAAGTAAACAACAAAACAGCAATCACAGCCTGTCAAGATACACAGCGGTGATGCTAGTGACCACAGCAACTAGATGTCATTTTTTCATAAAAATAACTCTAAAAATCTTCTCCAAAAGTTTATGTTGTGAAATTTTAAAAATCATGGCAAAAGCCGCGTACTTACCTGACTTATGTCGCTCATCCAGGCGGCCTTCTCCTGGCGTGAGGGTGCTAACAAGACCACAGTGAAAGTGGCAGCATCAGGAGGCTCCACCACTATTTTAAAATCCAGGTGTCCAAACATTTGCCCAGAACCTTTGGCTTCAACACATATCAATCAAACAATTAGATATGAGTACAAAAATATGAGTGATAGCTACTTTCATGAAGTTCTGTTAACTCGATCAATGTGCACTCAAGTCCAGAATCTCGTTTCTGCAATACCGTACTTCTCAGGCATGGGGAAGGCTCTACTGAGTTCACAAGCAGATGAAAAGCTGAGGCCAGCAGGTTACTCAAGACTGGAATCCTGGTCTCCTCATTTCATGCTTTTTTCTAATTTCCATGGCCTATTACAGAATTCCAACACTATAATTCAACTCCTCTTTCTTCTCTGCCTGCCACTGAAAAGTCATGAGCCAAACTCAGTGAATTATAAATTCCCAGCGATGGTTTAACAAGGCTCACAGTTTACATGGCTCAACAGAATTCTTCATATATAAATGGCTTTAGGAAGTTTATCCTCAGCATCTCTCAAGCCTCCCTAAGCAGCTTTTCTTAACTATAAAAGAATAAAAACCACAGAACGTATCTATTTTTCTATTCTAATAGAATTCTAAGTGATAGCATGTGACTTACAGTCATCATCACTTGCATCCGGCTCCTCAATCAATGTGCATTGTATTAGAGAGAGAACCCCACCTGTCTGAAAACAAATGCATTTTTCATTAAGAGGTCTTGGGTAGGCTGGGAAGCTCTAATCTGTAAACTATACATTCAGTTGCCACAGAAGAGAGCATACTGATTCTGGATCATAAATAATTTTTCATAGAGTTCAAAACTAGATCTGTAAAAGGAATCGAATTCATTTAACTTCAATTAAATTCTTCTCCCCCTCCCCACTCACTCCCAGTGTTTATAAAATTTAGCATGTATGTCTATGAGAGGCTAGATGGCACTATAATGGCCTTAGAGAGTAAATACAGCTCAGCAAAGGGCTGAACTTGCCAACCAGGAAGTGGTTTAAGCAATAGAAAGGCGTCATCATGGTGTTATATAATATTTTTAAGTAATGATAACAGAAAGTATAGACAGGCAAACTTTTTCTGTAAAGGGCCACATAGTCAATATTTTAGCCCTTGCAAGCCATATGATCTCTATCACAACTACTCAAATCTGCGATTTTAGCATGAAAAAAGCCACAGACACTAAGTAAACAAATGAGCATGGCTGTATTCCAATAAAACTTTATTAACAAAAACATGCAGCAAACCGTGGGCTGTAGTTTGCTGACTCCTGGTACAGAGGAAGACAGATAGCATTTAGCAAATACTACATCAGTGCACTGTAGGATTGAACAAGATTTTTGTAGCTTAGTAGTCATCAACAAGAAATAATTTTGTCCAGGTTATAATTTTAATTGTACTTCTTTATGGTAATGCACATATGAAATAAATTTCTATTACTTTGAATCCAAATGACAAAGTAAATATCAGAGTTAGTAACTGTACGCTATCTCACTCTTTATGTAATCATGATAATTTGTTTCATGATAATACCAGGCATGGGAAAATCACAATTGAATTAACTTCAATAGCACTTAAGTGCCTGGAACAAAATGGAACAGTCGTGGAAAACTAGTACCTTGAGCAGATGCAGCTTTCCTCCTGAACTTCTTGTACAAATTAAAAAATGCTTTGTAAATAAGAAGCACTGTCTCTCTCCTTCTTTTTTCAAAGACAACGAACCCAGGCGAACTTTACTGAGTTTCCCCCTCTCAACGGAAGGTACTTGAATAAGAGAACCTGGTGATTACAAAAGGGAAGAATACACAGCAGTTAAAATCTATCAAGTGGGGCCCAGGCATGTGGCAATAAACACTAGGGCCGGTTTCCCAAGATACCATGGACTTATTTGATGCACCATCAGAACAAGTAATCTCCTACCCTCTGAGCAAAAGAAACAAGGCACTGGATTTTAAGGGCCAAACTGTTCCTAATATTTTTGTGAATCTCTTTAGAATTGATTATTCATCTCTAAGCTAGATCCTAACTTTGAAAGATGGTCAAACTGAATTCAAAGCAAGAGGCACTTCTGCCATCTGTACTTAGTGATTTTATCTTAATCAATTTATTTACTTAATAGCATAATATACATATATAAATATTATAAGTACATATAGTATTATAATAATATAATAAAAAGCAAATAGAATTTTTTCTTCCTGAAGAACTGAAGGTAAATAAATATCATATTACTATAGTTCACTTTGTATTTAAAAAATAAAATGTACAATACATGTATATTATAAAAATACATAAATTATACAATTCAGTGCAATTGAGTTAAGGACTATTTTTCAAAGGGCAGCTATTTCAAGTTACATTTAAATTATGTGTGATAAAAATTCTTTGTGGTATCTGAATGGAAATAAACCACATAAAATTTATACCCAGAGCACTTCTGTGAGTAAAACTATCTTCCATTCAATGTGAGAAGCTATGCACAGACTTTATATAATACTGAGATGACTTGTGACTATTTCTAAATTTCACCCTAATAATAACCTCCCCCTCCTTAGAAAGGAAAATTCCAATCTAAGTTAAATATTGAACCAAAAAAGTACTTAAAAAAGATTCTTGCTAACACTTGAACCAATGACTTCTGAAATGCCCTGAGCCAGTAATATTTCTCATATTTGTTTAATTCACTGCCTGCCCCAAATGCAGCCTTACACAGAACCATATGAGCCTCAATATGTCTCTCATAAATGCATATTCAACTATTAAATATTAACAGTGGTCATCACTAAGATATGAGATTGCAGGCAACCTTATTTTCCTCTTCCTAGATTTTCTGGGTTCCCTAATTTTTTTAATGAGCAAAGATAACTTGTATAAATGGGGAAAACCCACTGAAGTCCTTTATATAAAGAGCATATATACATAAGACAATAAACCTATGATTAGAAGTCACAATATGTTCACATTAACACATGAAATTGCATCTACTTTTTTTTTTTTTTTTTTGCAGCTGGCTGGTGAGGGGATCCAAACCCTTGACCTTGGTGTTATCAGAACCATGCTCTCCTAAGTGAGCTAACCGGCCAGCCCAAATTGCACTTACTTTTTAACAGAAATCAAAAGATTCGTAGGGTGGTGAAAGACCCGAGTTTCCATGCCTGGCTCTCACACCATCTATTTCAGTGAGTGTTTAGGTAGGCTGCTGGACAGACACAGGGTAGGCAGCTATTCCGGGCCTTAAAGAATAGCAGGGAGGCAGCCTCGTGGGAGTGTGTGGGACTGGGGAACAAAGGGCCCGGAGAAGGCTTGACCCAGTGAAGGGATGGGCAAGGGGGGACTGAGGGAAGGAGGTAAGGGCGGTGGGAGCAGGCAGCCTGGGCAGCAAGGAATTCCATCCAAAGAGTAGAGGAGGTATGTGGGGAGGAGAAGGCAGAAAGGCTAGGAAAGTAGAAGAGCAAGTCCCACAGCAAAAGACTTGCACTCATGGGAACCGCGGGGCTGGAACCAAAGCCAGACAAGGCCGTTCAGAGGACCTGGTTCAACCTCCCCATTTCACAGATAGAAAACTGAGGCCTGAGACTAAATAGCTCTCCTAGTCACACTTAAGTGAGTGGTATAGCCAGGATGGCAGTGGATTTAGCAACAGAAGAATTAAAACTTGGAAAGGGAACAGATGGGAAAAGACAGGAAGTTCCATTTGCCCTGGGTAGTCATGAGTTATCCAGGCAGATTTGTGAGGGTTGAAGGAAAGACTGGGGCTTAGACAAATGTCGTGGCAGGCAAATGGATCTGGAAGTCATTTTCAGAAAGGCTATGAAAAATCAATAATAATGTATACATTGGTAAATGTTTCTAGCAATTTAGTGATTTTCTAAGTCAGAAATGACAGAATACATTGTCAGCTCATGGATTAGCAATTACTGTGCATTTCAACTTGGAGGTAAAAAAATAGATGTTTCCTTAGCAACCATACACTAAAATGTTTAATCTGCAACTGTTCACCTCATATTCGAGTAGCAGACTATGTCCATGAGGTATGCACAGAAATCTATACATCTGAATTGAAAGTGAGAAATTGCAACACTATTGCTGGGTTTGTAAAATAAACATATCTGGAAGAAGCATTTAAGTGTTGTTGCTGTTTTTTTTTTTTTTCACATTTCATCTCATGTTTGACGTAATGTTTCAACATAGCCGTGAGGGAAGAAAAGATTCCTCTCTAGGTAATACGAATTAGAGAAAATACTAGTATTAAATTAGTAATTCCTCAGTATCAGACCATTGCTCTGGCCTGGTCCTTTGCATCCTAATAATAATAATTAGGGTCAATTTACAACAAAACTTCTGTCGTTTCAATCACTAAGTTCCCGTCAAAAGGCATTCAAGATTGACTAATGCCCTTATTCTTAATTCCACTCAATAGTGAAAAAAAAAATGAAGAGCAATTTCTAGTTTATTGGGTCAGGCATTTGAGAAGGTACAAGTATTTCTAGATACCATGTTACAATTTCAAAGAACACTGGTACATTAAAAGCACATGATTTAGGCTCTGTGAATGATTAAGTTACCAGAGAGGTCCATGTCTCATTCTCAAAGCATTTTATTCTGTATTCAGTCACCTTTATTTAATTTTCCTGATTTACATTTCCACAAAGACAATGTTGATGATGCATAATGAGTTTTGAACAAAGTATTAATTTAGAGTGCCTTTATCTTCTAATAAATATTTATATATTTTTTATGTTATTGAAAATAGAAACTTATTCCAAAACTGGGACCTTGGTTTTCCAAGTTTATGTCATAACCTCTCTAAGTGCTTTTGTGAGCACTAGCTCATTTAATCTTCACAGCAATCCTAAAAGATAGATACTACTATTAACTCCAATTTAAGGAGAGGAAACAGAGGCAGAGAAAGGTTAAGTAAACTGTGCAATATCACACAGCAAAGAAGTACAGGAGACAAGATTTGACCTTCAGTGATGCAGTTATCCTGTCTTCCTATTACTGCCTCTGACACTTACACATTTATTCAACAAACTTTTAATAGACTTTGAAAAATAAATGACAATATTAGATCATTGCTATGATATAGTCCTTTACATCCTACTCAGCAGACTATCTAATAATTGGAATCCACTGACAACAATAAGAATCCATTTCTGTTATTTCAATCACTAAATCCCCATCGAATAACATTCAAGAGTGACTGATGCCCTTATTCTGAGGAGACCTTTCAAATGACCTGAACAGTTTATTTTCTTGAGTTCTTAGAATAAAAATTCATATAAGGTCAAAATCACATGTGCACATGTGCACACATATGTGCGTGCACACTGAAATATGCCTCATATCATCAATAAAAGTAATAAACACAAATACTAGCACATCATTAGAGATAAATTGTAGTCCATCTCATAGAAATTAAAACCCCTCAGAATTTTAAAGAAAAATAATTTTAAAAACACATCAATGGGTCTTAAAGACTATTAAGGGTATTTAGTAAAAGTGATAATAGCAGCAACCAAAGCAAAACAATCCAAAATTTCCAAATTGGCTGTAATTGTATTGCTTTCTACTTTCAGATTAAAATATGATTTTTAGAAACCATTTTTATTGCATAATTCCTAAACAGACTAACCAAATCAAACATGTAGAAAGGTAAATCTTTATATCAATATCAATGCAATTATAATCTCAGAAATACTAATAGGTCACAGAAGTGCCTTAAACATGTGGTACATAACAAGGGATAAATAATATATGGACATGAATCAAAGGGAGAAGTGGTTCATGGTTGTTTTTTCTCCAAGTGCAATGAAAAAAATATGACATTCAATATACTTGACTTTCCAGCATTTTTCATCATGGAGGTTTTACAAACTCAGACCAAAACAGTCTAAGTTTTTAGAAATATATGAAATGTTTATAGGTAATAACACCTTTCAATCAAGAGTCTTTTCAGAAATTGTTTGCTACATATAGAAACTTTTGTTTCCATATAAACGTATTATAAAGCACAAGTCAGTTAGTAGTCATTTTCAGTGAACTCCAAATACAAGAAAAACACAAAGTAAGACAACTTACAATCATAATTGCAATTCAACAAACAATTCACTTTAATTCAATGCCCATTTTTTAGGTATCTGTAATGGAAAGTATCGTGCTAGACAAGGCGAGGCAGACAGAATTCACAAATGCTGCCCCTCATCGCTTACAATTGCTGGGAGAGACAGGCATGCAGAAAAGTTCCTATGCACAAGAGGATGAATACATGTGCCAGGAGCAAAGTGCCTTGGAAACAAAGAGGAAGGTAAATCTATTCTAACTGAAGAGAAGGGAAGAATAAGGAGGAAATGTTAAAAGCCTCCTTAGATGTATCTGATCTGAGCCTCATAGGACAAGCAGACCTTCAATAGGCACGAAGGAGATGGATAAGGCATTCCCAGTCCCCAGATTGGAGACAGCAGAGGTAAAGGCACAGAAGCAAGCAAGTGCTGGGCAAGCAGGAAGCCAATATGGGGACACAGTCCATGCAGAGGAATAGAGGGGGAATTATGAAGCCTGATGTTGTCAGCATTATATTCCACTATTACGTAAAGAAAAATGAATTTTTAAAGTCAAAAATGAGAAAAGGAATCATTTCCTAACATACACCCCAAAACCTTAACATATGTGTAGTTTCTCTCCTTGTAAATAAATAACGGAAAATAGAATAGCATGTGTTAAACTTTTAAAGTATTCTGTGCAAAAATTAATGTGCACAGCACAAATAATGTCTTGTTTGATGAGGTTAAAAAAAGCTATTAAGCAGCACATTATGGTAGGTAACGGCAATGCAATTATCTTCAAATGATATTGGCACATTATAAACAGAGACTACTTTAACAATTAATTCGAGTTCCAAATGTATGTTCCACTCCCCACCAAATTCAAAATTATAAGTGTGTGCAATATATTGTCCCAAATCAATCACATGAATCATCTCCCAAGAATACCCAAGCGCTTAAAAATAACTTAGGATGTGGTTTGCTTCTTGCACTTTGGAATAAGAGCCAAGGAGGAATATGCACTGTCAGGCTGTGGCTTCTCCACGATTTCCAGCACAAATATCTTCAGCTCTTCAAAAGCTTAATTTACTGGGTGATGCTCCCAAAGGACACTCCACAAACATGAGAGCTTCATCATGTACCAAAACGTGGCAGGGGTCGATCAGGAGACATTTTATTTGGCAACCGGAGTTACCAGCTGATCAAATTACATCATGTGGGGCTGATCTACAAGTGCTGATGAAAAATGGGAACAAGAGGCAGCTGTTTTCACTTCGGACATTGTCCCTGGTCTTATGTGAAAGGGCTTTGAGTAACGCAAGTTTCTCTTGGGCCTTGGCCTGGATTTCGTCACCACCTGACACTGCCACTCCAATCGGCCAGACCGACCTGTCCTCCTTGGAGCTGTAGAGGATGTCTGGTCCACTGAGGAGGAGAGTCCAGTCAGAATGTAATTTACTGTCCCATTCGTGCTTTACTATTATTGTGCTGCTGTTTTTCATGGTCCCTGAAAAGAAACAGCACAAAGGTGGGCCTCAGCCTCAGCCTGGGTCAAGGCAGGGGGCGTCCTGCATGAACAGCACCAATCACACAGCTAAGCCAGGCCTGCTCCAGATGCTTCCCTGGGTCTGCCAGAGATAATGCGACAGTTGCACAGATCCCATAGGTCATGGGTGCAGTTAACAAGGACTTACCTTGGCGGATGAAAGTTTGGCTGGTGTCCAGCAAAATGTCGCAACCCTCCACTATCATTCTTTCTATGGCGAGGTTCTTCCTTATGTTTTCAGTGTCGCTCACTTCGTCGTGCATGACCCTACCAGACACAACACGGACAGGAGCACAGTAGAGAGGTTTGCTATTGCCCTGGCAGGTAGGCAAAGAAGAGCTCCATCTGAGAAGCTCGGTTTTGAACTTGTATCAATTTAACTGGGGCTGTAGGGGAAGCAGACTGGACCTCCAGGCTTCAACAAGTCATGACCCAAACCAAGCTCAATGTGCTTGATGATTCTAAATGGTTAGTGGGTCGGCGATCAATAAGTAGGCTGGGAATGCTTGCTTTTAAATGGAGCAGGAAAGCACATATTGTTTTATGGACAGCTCCCTTCATTGAAATTTGGATGTCATTTCTTGGAGGTGGAATAAATTAGCAACCTTTATCCTATATAAGCTGAAGGAGCACAGATGTAAATAAGTGCCTGTAACCATGAAAAGTCACTGAGAAATGCAAACTGTACATTCTCTAGCCTCTTGCTAAATATGAATACAAAAATGCATGTGCCATTTTTGTATTATGCTAAAAGAAATGTGAACATTTCCAAACTCAAACCAAAATACACTTAATCTCAGTTACATAAATTCACATGCTATGAAAACAGTTTCAAAGATTTTTTTTTTCTTGGTTAAAATGAACATGAATGATGATTCTATACCATCTTGCGAGCTAGCATTTAACTTTAAGTAGAATCTGAGAAGCTGGATTTGTGTTTTGCTCCTTGTTCCTTGGAACATATATATTAGGTTTCCACAAGAGACTCACTTGCCCAAGCCTTTGTTATAAGTTCTCTGCGTACCTGGACAGTTCCTCCAGCTTTGATTTAGCAAACTCCAGACTTTTCCTCTCCACATGCTCATGGGGCGTGTGAGCCAGGAGCTCATGCAGTGTAATAATATACCTGGGGATCTAGATGCAAAAAAAGGCTGACTTGAGCAAGAGGTGTGAGGGGTGACATGGGGACATTCTCTACATGCCATCATCACTTTGAGAAACTCATCTCTACTTTTACAGTTTTGATTGTTTTATAAATTTTTCTAAGAAATACATATAAAATGAACTACGCTTTAAACTCGACACACACCAGAAAAAGATTTCACCAAGAACACAAGAAAAGGTAGTAGTAAATGAAGCATTATGGCACAAAGAAACTGTTGATAGTATCTTTCATTTTTTTACATAATCACACATATTTGAATCATAGTTTTTGAAAGCTGGTTCATAGGGATACAGAAACAGCTATTATCAAGACATACAGGTCTGTATCTTAGATACATTTGTCCATTTACAAAATTTTTTAAAAATTGACAGTCATACTCTATGTTCTCTTTAAGAATTAAAACTTGTGAGGCGAACGTGATAACCACTACACTACGGAAACCTGCTTAAGAATTAAAACTTGGAAGAAGTTACGTTCACCCTTAGTGCCTTCTGATCCTATTTTATCTCAATTCATTCCCTAGCTATAAAAAGTATGGTTTAATTACATTACTTATTTGTACTTTTGTTTATGAACAATCTATCAGAATTCTGTCAAAGGCAGAAAGTCCACTAACCATATGAAGGTTTTAATAGGCTATAGTAGAGATTTAACCCAAGTTATAGTGATTTAACATACTTATTTTTTACTGGCTCATAACATAGAGATTTTTATCTTTTTTTTTTTTTTTTTTTTTCGGTGGCTAGCTGGTACAGGGATCCAAACCCTAGACCTTGGTGTTATAACACCATGCTATAGCCAACTGACTGAGATAACCAGCCAGCCCCACAGAGATTTTTAAAAAGTAAGGACTGTGGATTTAATTTAAACAATAACATGTTGAACAACAACTACCATAACACTTCCACTGTGGGTCAGACCAGGTGCTCTAGGTTTTGCATATGCGTGCAGTCCTCCAGCAACATAAGCTTACTTCTCCGTCTTACATATAAGGAAGTAAAGTGCGAAGAGGTTCGATGGCTTGCCCAACGTGGCCTCACAGTAAATGTCAGAGCCAGCTATGAGCCCGGCTCTGACCAGTGCACTACCTGCCTCGCCTAAGAGCCAATCCCAGGGGGTCTCTTTTGCAGGGGGGTGGGGCAGGGTCTGACTCAGCACTAGAAAGGAACTTTGAGAATGAAGGAAGTAAAACAGCTTGCCAAGCCCTGTGTGTAGCTCATTCCATCTGTCCTGAGGGGTTGGCGGCTCTGTCTGTGGATCTGCCTTTGCTCTCATGCTGGTGGTAGTCTTCACAGAGCTGTTTACTAATATTTATTGAATGCCGGCATTTATGTACTATGCACAGACAGCAACCACCATCAGCACAGACATTGAACTGCAGCTCATACTCTAGGATCACATCCTAGGGAACATCACCAAGTCAAGGTTTCAGGAAGCACAGATAGACCCCTTAGTCATAGGAGGGTGGGACATGGGAGACCCCTCCCTCTGTAGGATATATGGAGGAAGTTTTCTGCCTCTTCATCCCATAACCTTCACTAAAACAGTCTTTAGGGCTGTTCCACTTGGTGAAGTCTCATGGGATAAACGTGCTTTCAAATAACCCTTTCATTGGCACAATCCCATGACCAATAAAAGTTTGTTTCTAAGTCAGTAGTTCCACAAGAAAATCAAGGCAATCAACAGCTCATGTACTCAATTTTTCATAACAAAGGTGGCAGGAGTGGGAGAGCCTGACTACTTCTAATGCACTGAAAACCCATGAAACTAAGCTTAGTCAATAGCTTCATGATCCTCCTCCATTAATTAAATCTATTTTAAAGAGCTAAGATTCAAGTAGGCAGATTTTAATTCAGTAACTGGCCATTTCCACTTTCTGGCAGGAGAACAAACAAGTGCTAAAAACTGCCAAAAAGCAGGCAAAGGAAGTCCTGCAGAGAAGTGGATGGCCCTCTGAAGAGCTCAACTGTACACTCAAGAGCTGATCATGAATCTCTTCTCAATAAAACCAAGAATCATAGTAACTTTTAAATAAATCATTCTGCTTTCAGCTACGGAACAAATACTTATCACCTTATAGACATTAATTAGCTGGCTCTCCAATTACAGTAAATAGCAGGATAGAGCAGCAAGTGGCTAGTTTCTGGAGAACATCTAACAGCTCTGTTCTTTCCAGGAGCAGAATGGGCTTATCTGTGGACTTTTAACACGTAAATATCCACATGAATAGATGAGCAGCTGAAGCCAACTGAAATAGAACCAGCCAAGTCACTGGCTTTGCTAAATAAAAATTATGTTAATGACTACATTTATTTTCCATAACAAATTTCTTGGTAAGACTTGGACTTACTGGTCTGATAGTTCAATTGGGGATAATTTCACTGTACCTTCTAAATACTACAATTCCTCCATGATTCCACAGTACAACATAGCTCAATAACAGCAGCAATTGACTTACGCAACAAAGGGCGCAGAAGGAGGCAGAATACAATCGCCTTCTCTCTTCTGCATATACACAGGCTAAAAGTTTCCAATCACCTCTCCTCCTCCCTTTGCCCCTGCACCAACCTCTGTCCCCATATCTAGGCTTAAGAAGAAGTCTGGGTCAGAAGCCCCTTGGTAATATGAACTAGGGTCACCTCTTCCATTGCTGCTCTACAGCTGAAAAAGTATTGTGCCCTGGCCTCATCGTGAGGTGGTCAGCCCTACACAGGAGCAAGGCGGAAGCGTGGAAGTACCACTGCTGATACAGTGTGCACAGAGGGAGTAGATACAGCCCAGATGTTCTCAGGGAGAAACTGCCTTCGTGACTACTTCACATCATTAATGAAAGGGCCACAAGGGAGTAAGAAGGATAGGACAAACCTAGTAAGAAAAAACCTCCAAGCTTCTAGAAAGGGCAATTTCCCCCCATATGCTTCAAATGTTTACTCCTAGAGAAAACGCCAAGTGAAGACGACAGAGGAGAAACACCAAAGAGCACAAGGCCTCTGGGCAGCAAACTTTAATGATTTCTCCTCTTGGTCTATTCAAAATAGCCATGGCAAAGCAAATGAAGACAATTTAGTATTCTCAGTTTGCTCATTTCTTGCAGTTGGACCAATTCTGGCTAAATTCTTTAAGTGTGAGGCTTCTCCCAGAGCAACAGTTCTCACAAACTGGTTGCCCTGGTCTTGAGGACGCCAAGGAACTTCAACAGTTGACCCTCCAACTCAGTTCTAGGGTTAAAGTTACCACAGGCTTGGGCGGGGAGGGCCCTAGACTAACACCAGGATCCTTACAACAAACACCACATTAGTCACCCAACCCAAACGGTCACACCAGGCTAATCCCCCTGGGATCACAGAGTCAGAGCTAGAGCGTTTGGAGATAACTAAAACTCAACTGTCACAATTTAGAGATTAAAAAATGGAGATTTAGATTAGTTCAATTATTCTCCCCAATGCTGTGACTGAACAGGGGAGTGAGACATCAGGTCTCCTAAAGATTCCCAGACCAATGCTCTTTCTAATGTTATGGCAATTCCTTGGGGTCAATCAAAATGCTTAGTCATTGCTATTGGGCTTAAACTCCAGGAGATGCGGAGGTTGGGGGAGAAGGTTGGTGGATAATATCCCAGTATTTTTAAGAAATCCAAAGACCTTCCAAGACCCTACATTCAGTTGCATTTGGACACCTCGTTTACAGTCCAAGTGCAGTTCTCACATTTAAAACATCAAGAGAATCAAACCAAGAGTGAGCTAAGTAGCACTTGGAAACACCTTAGCAGGCTGTCCAAAAGGGAGCTAAGTCTCTCTCTCTGAATGTTCTGTGTGTCTTTCACAGCTCTACCTTTGTAGAGTCACCTAACTTGAGACTGCTGAACAGATACAATCATCTGGGGTATTAAAACATAAGCTAGAGGCAATTGCCAAAAATTTAAATAAAATCTCAAAAGAACTTTACAATATATAAAATATATTAGTTACACGGTGAATAAAATCTTAAATTTCAAGTATGTATGTAGTAAAAAACATGTTTGAAAATTTTTTTGTGGAATATTTCCTCAGAGAGGCAAAGAGTTCAAACAATTCAGTTCCATGGAAAAAACAATAACATTATAAAGTTACACTGTACTTAAGTGGTTTCAAATGCATCCTTTTGGTTTTTAAAAATCTTACTAAACTTCTACAGTGACTTCCAGTATTTTGAGCGGTGCTGACAAACTTTAAGACACACAATTATGAACCACAGCCACATTTTTTTCTGAGGCTACAAAATGATTAGCTGGGGTCAGAGAAGCCTGTTCAGGAGGACAAAGGGCTCCACAGCTCCACAGTAACCATAACACACATGATTATCAGAATCGGTTTACCACATGACAATTTGGAGGCCTGGCCAGAAGCCCCATAAATTCCACAACGGGAACACTCGATGCCTTTCCAAAAGAACAGATTTGACACTTTTCAAAAGAATAGGAGATCTGGTACACAATTTGGCTTCTGTGGTTCTCACTACACAGCTCTTAATGGTAAAGCCCCAGATGCTGGAAAGAATGCACTTGATCCCTTGGGTTGCTCTAGTCCCAAAAAAGTGAACATCAGAACAAGGCCCAGCCTCGTTGTGGCAACTTCACTATGTGCCAAGAGTCCCCAGGTCCAGCCAGTGCCTTCTGGTTCCTAAGTCTCCACAGCCTTTGTGACTAGGGAGGTTTTCCTTTTGTTCTCCAGAGCTCCAGCCAAGGGAAACTTAAGAGGAATCATGACAGGGCAGGAGCATGGAATGGAAAACAGAGCTTCCCGGCAGTCACTGCAGACCCCAAGAACCTTTTACGCAACCAGCATAAACTGGAACATTTGCACAGAATCCTATTTCTGTAAACCTGATAATATTTTTAAACATGCTGGAGGAGGAGACTCTCTGAAAGAGGTCTGTGTGGAATCTTTCTGTAAGGAGAAAATTGTGCTGATTTTCAAAAAAATCGTTCCTGAATCATTTGCTTCAAAATGTCCGGTTTTCTTACATAGACTAGACCAAGAGAGAACGTGTGGCATAATATTTGTTCATCTCAGGGTCAAGTTCAAGAAAACTACAGATGATGCATCTGTGCCACAGTCCTTCACAGGGCATACTCACACATCTCGTTCTGGTCACAGTAGGTATCAGTGACATTGAGCTGGAACCAATGACATAAAATGCACCCCAAGTGACTTACCTGAAACATTGGATAAGTCAAGAACGTTTCCAGCATCCTTCCCTCACAGGCAGGGTTGGCTTCGTACTGTTTTAAGAGTTTGTCAAAATCTCTGTTTTGCTTACAATTGGCAAGAACTTGGAGGCTGTACTGGTGATTACGCACAAATTCTTGATAAATGTTCAGCATGGGAAGCAAAATATCAAACAGATCAGCTGGAAAAAAGAAGTAGGCATGGCTGTGGACCTTGGTGCTTGAACAATTATCTACACGTAATGGGAATAGCAAAGAGTGGCTCCCAGCACCAGGTGTCACACTCACATGGGCCCTGGTCCTGATGCCTAAACTTGACTCCAGCCCCACATGAACTATGACAGGCCAAGGGAAAGAGTCAAAACAAAACTGCTGAGACAGAGCCCAAAGAACTCAAAGGGCTATGAAACAGATTCCCTGTGGCTGAGGAGGCTCACAGGTCAACAGGGAAATCCAGACAGCTTAGGCTGAATAACGTAGAAGTTATTTTACTCTAATTGAAGCCGTTCTAAGACAAAATCTTAAGTCTTCCAAGAATTCACTTACCTAAAATTAAAGTAGGCCAGTTTGCTATCCTTGCCTTTAGTCCTTGATGAAATATTTCATGAAGAAACATGATTGTTTCACTATAAAAAATGAAAAAATAATATAATTTCGTCACTGTAAAGTACTTATTTTGTTAAAGAAGTCTACTGAGTCTTCAGAACCTTCATATATATGTGATACACATGTCTCTTAGGGCTTCCAAAGTGTATACTCGCGCACAGATTATACTCCATCATAAAACAATTCAGACAACCTCAAAAACCCAAAGAAAGCTCTGTGGTAAGCTTCACATATTGGAGGACAGGAAGCACCAAATCATTGTCATATAACCCTCTTTATCAATTTATAAGTGAGACTTCTGCTGTTAGAATGCAGCACTTCAACTGATAATCTGAAAATTAAAGGTATGGTCCTTTCTCTTTTCCTATTTGATTCTAGATAACTCAGAGAAAGGTCTCTCTTCCACTAAAATGAATTTTGACAGGAGAGAGGGAGAAAAAAATCTATATCAAAAATTTTGACAGAACTCTACAAAAGCCACTCCTAAGATACTCAAGACAAAATGTGAAAGAATCTTCTGGAAAGAGTGCAGCCTACACAGAGATACTAAAATGAGGACTATGCATAAATTATGGATCTAAATTCCCAAAAGGGACAAAAAGGGTAGTTAGCAAAGTCAAAATTATTTTGCTTTCTCTTCATTAAAATTAACCTACAGCAATGAGACTTTGAAGCCTTTTCTGAACTAACACATTCACACAATCAGAACTATCCATATCAGTGAGATACCTTTCTTTGTTATAAGTCAAATTCCATTATAATAAACATCAAGGAGAAGTCATTACTATTTCCAAATGGGGCATGAAGTAAAATGGATGCTGCTTGAAGAGTGAAATTTGATTTTGTTTTACAGAACTTTTAACTAAGTCGTGTTTGTTGTTCAAGGATTTCAACCAAATCTAGTTCGGTAGGTATTATAGATTAATCTTTCAATCTGCATTCCATCCTTCTTCTAGGAGGTGAGGATGAAGAGTTAAAACTACATTTCTGGACTCCCTTGCAGCTACAGTTCTGGACGTAAATTCAGTTCCACCAATAGATGCACTTGGTAAGACATGGAAGGCAGGAGTAGAGCCCATCTTTCTGTTGCTAAAAGTCAGTCATTAGAATGTGAATTAAGTTTTAGGGGCAATTCAGCACCCAGCCTCAGCATTCTGGTCTCTAGGGACTGGCTTCATGGGCCTGAGAGGCAGTTGTGGCAGCAACAGCAGTGGCAGTAGTTTCCTAACTTCTGGATCACATTTATGGTGCTGTGCCCCTAAACTCAGCAGTCCAGGGACAGCTCCCTGATTTTACTCCTTCAGCCCTTTCAACAGATTCTGTAGGCAGCAAATTCTCTCCACTCAGAAAGGAATTTCTTTGTCCTGCACTGAAAACTAATTGATATATCTACCTCTGTATTTTCATACCTAGATGGTTAGAAAACAGATGAAGCAATTCTGTATATAAGTAGATAGACATCACACATTGTATACATGTATTGAAACATAACTCTGTACCCCATAAATATGTGCAATTATCTTGTGTCAATTTAAAAATAATAATAATAATAATAATAATAATAAATAATCATCAGGGAAAGAGGAATGGGTAAAGGGTCATGAAAATCAACTATAATGTATATTGAAAAGTCAAAATAAAAAAATTTTTTAAATTTTAAAAATTAAAAATAGGTAGATTACTTTTTCTTAAGTATAAAATCCTGTGTTGAAACCAAAATAATTGACCTGCCTACAGCTTCAATTTCAAAGACAAAGAAAGGGAATCACAACAAACACCCTTAAACCTCACCTTTAAAAACATATTTCTTCACACCTTCATCTAGGACCAGATGTGGTAAACCTAGTCTGTGTGAAGAGCTTACAGCCCCACCTTCCAAAAGGAGGCACAACATCTTGACTCCGAATTTAAGCAATATGACAAATCTGGCCTTTAATGTTTCAGATCAAGCAATCCAATGGAAGCAAATCACCAGAAACAATCTGAAACCAACGTGTGGTTCTGCTGGTATCACTGTCAGAGAATACAGTTCACAAACCCATTACTGCCATCAAAATGGTCAAAATTGTACATCTGGTGACTAACATATCACCAAAGTGCTAGCTGTATTGCCTGGGGATCAAGAGCTACCCCTCAGGATGTCTCACACATTGAGTAGAGCCATTGCCATACAATGTGGAGAAATCTCCCTCCTTCCTCTCAACAAAAAAGCCTAGCTTTTAATCTCATGGTATCAGACTATCCATCCATCACTCTTCCTTTTGTCGGTCATCTACAGACCCTTAGTCACTCTTCTTAACCCCAGTCAACACTCTAGACCTTGTAGATTGTACTCTAAAACCTTGTCATTGTCATTAACAGCATCCCTTCCCTGTCTCAGTTTCAAGCACACCATTCTCTTACCAACCATCTCCTAATCTTTCAGTTCACTGCCTTTAGAAACTTGACTGCAAAAATCCTTTCACACCAGCACCTAATTCCACTGAACCTATCACCTTTTCATTGACCAGAACTCCCTCGCACCAGCATTTCCTGCTGCACAGTTTAGATTCCTTGACTCATTGTTATAATATCTTCCTTGCATACAACTTTAACTCCCTTATTCTTTTCCCGCTTCATTGTATTAGCCACACACAACACAATCCTGGTTAAGCCAACTCTCCACCCACTCTGCACCTGCATCTAAGCAGCTAAAAGTGGCTAAAGAAAAAACATGCCACCATCCTGACTGGTCTCACTGTAAAGTCATGAGCTCTAAGTTAATAAGCTAACATGGACTCTTAGTGCTGCTCAGCAATTATACATTTCCCTAATCCATTGACTCCCCTGCTCTACTCGATCTCTATTTCACACATTCTGTCTTATTCAGCTCAGACACTTCCTCTCCCATCCACACTGTCAGCTGTTCTCCCTTCACTGTGCACACTCCCATCTAATGCCAATCTCTTGACTTGTGCTCCACATTCTACTCACTTTTGCCTATGCAAGTTTACTGCTCCAGCAATTCTCCCCTCTCTCCCCTACACATCATTATTTTTCTCTCTTTATTTACCTCTAGGCACCACCTTGTTTCTCTGCTGTTCTTTACAGCAACCCTCCTTGAAAGAGTTTTCTATACCCACCCTCTCCAATTTCTATCCTCTCCCCCATTCTTTCCTGGTCCCCCTCCAGGCAGGATTTGGTCCCTCATCCAAGTTACCAATAAGCTCCAAGTTGTTAAAACCATGGCCAATTGTCATTTATTGTTTTACTTGACCTTTTTGACATAGTCGTTCATTCTCTCTTGCCTTAGTTTCCAGGACAGCTCACTCTTCTGGTTTTCAATCTACAACTTGAACTCATCCTCTTCATCCTTCTTTGCTGGCTCCTCTTCATCTCCCTAACCTCTAAATGTTGAAATATGCCAGGGCTTAATACTTGTTCCTCTTTTCTTATCCATATGTACTCACGCCCTTGATAATCTCATTCCAACTAGCAGCCATGCTATTGGGCTCCCAAATTTATATCTCCAGCCCAGAACCCTCCCCTGAACTCAAGACTAATATCCAATCCCTGCTCACTTGATGTCTCTACTTGGATGGCAAATAGCATCTCCTCTCAACAGATCTAAGACAAAATTCTTCATCTTCCCCCCTAAACCTGTTCTTGCCTCAGTCTTCACCACTTAGCAATTAGCAACACTGTCCTTCTAGTCATTCAGGCCAAAAACATTGGAATCCTACCTTTTGCTTTCTCTCAAAACCCACATGAACAAATCCCACTGGCTCTATCTTAAAAATACACCCAGAATACAACTATTTATCACTGCCTCTATCATCATCATCTCTTGCTTGGATTATAGAAAGAGTCACCCACAGGCCTTTCATTTCTCACCTGGTTTATAGTCACCAAATTAATCTCTCTCAGTTTATTCTCAAAAGAGAAGCCAGAGTGAGCCTTTCAAAACATAAGTCATATCATGCCATTTCTCTGCTCAAAACTCTACCCACATCTCCCCATCTCATTTAGAGCAAAGCCCTCAAGCTGGTAGGCCAGTCATGCTCCAGCCTCTCGCCTTTGCACTGGCAGTCCCCTCTGCCTACATCACCCTTCCCCCAGGAAGCCACATGGCTTGTGTCTGCACCAACTTCAAGTCTTTGCTCAAATGTTAACTTCTCTTTGAAATTTTTCTGAAGACTGGCTATATATAAAAAAAAACTATAATAGATTCACAGACTCTAATACCATGTGGTGATTTAAAAAAAAAAAAAAAGAATGCTCTTTAGTTATCAATATGGAACGATCTCCAGGACATATTGTTAAGTGAAAAACTCAAGCATATGTGAAAGTACATCACCTTCTGTGTAAGAAGAGGGGAAAGAAGACTCTATTTGCTTAGAAATAAATGAGAAACACTGGGGGAATGTATAAGAAACTAATAAAATGGTTATGTATGGAAAGAATGGGGTGAACAGAGACAGGGTGAGAGAACAACTTCTAACCGGTGTTTGATGTTTTCATGGTATTTTGACTTTTGAACCATGTGAATGTATTATCTACTCAAAAATCAATAAATAGCTAAAATTTTAAGTAAAACACCCAAGTACTCCAGAAAAGCAGCCCTTTTCCCCCTTCCCTTCTTTATTTTTCTCCACAGGACTGATCACCATATAATATATACATATTACAGTGGATTGAATTATGTCCCCCCAAAACTCCCTGAAGCTTGAATTGTGTCCACCAAGTTTTAGGTATTAGAAACCTGTCCCCCACTGTGACTGTTAAGAGGGTGGGAAATCCTATTATGGTAATTGAAAGGTGGAGCCTTAAAGAGGTGACTGGGTTGTAGGAACATGCAGTAGTGAATGGATTAAAAATGGTGGTCAGGGGCATGGTACCGAGGGCTTTAAAAGAAGAAGAGAGTCTGTCTTTCTCTCTCTTTCTGCTCTCTCTGCTTCCACCATCTTGCAACGTAAGACCCCTGAGTCACTGTCATCACCACCAGATGGACTTTGGACTTCCCAGCCTCAGAAACTGTAAGTAATAAATTTCATTTTCTTTATATGTCACTCAGTTCCAAGTATTTTGTTATAAGCAACAGAAACAGACTAATACACATATATATTTCACTTATTCACTATTCATTGTCTCTCTTCCCATATCAAAATTCAAGTTCTGTGAAGGCAGGGATTTTCTGCTTTGTTCACTGATGATTCCTCAGCAATAAGGATACTATAGATATTTACTGAGTGAATAAATGGATAAATACACCAGGGATTCTCAGGCCGTCTCTCTCTCTCTCTCTCTTTTTTTTTTTCTCTTCCTAACATATTTCTGCATATATTACATGTAAAAATCCATTAATCTCCATTTTCCTCAGTTTATGAGGGAAATTATCTTCCCCATGCAAACACTGCCATACAATGACAAGAAAACATATATCAAAAAGAGAAGAAAAACTGAGAAAATTAGATGCCAAGATTCAAGATAAAGATAAGCAAATCTGGACTAATCATGAAACATAGATGATAGTTTTCTTACTGTCAATATCATAAACCCATAAAAATAAATTTATGAGCCCTATTTTAAGAGTAAGTAAAAATTCGTTTAAAAAATACAAATGAATTTTTCACATGACTCTGATTTATGCAAAGACAAACCTGTTGAGAAAAATACTGCTGACATCGTCATGGCTGATGGGGGGCTTCTTGGAGCTGGCTGCCATTCGCAGGGGCCGGAGGAAGCCGTTCACCAGGATGCAGAGCTGGTGAACATACTCGGACTCTGCCTCCACCATGGTGAACACAATCTGGTTTCTCTTCCTCATACTTTCAGCGTGAGGAGAACAAATGTAATCCTGCACAATGGTCTTCCATTTCCTTCTACACAACCATCCTCTCATGAAGCTCTGAACCTACAAAACAGAACAAAACAAAAACAAAGAGGAATCTCAGGAAGGTGTGAGACTGGCTTGCGTGAGCCCGTGACTGTCCATCTCGTACCATACAGTACACGGCTCTTCCATTGGTGCACTAGTGACTCCACCAGGAGAATAAATAATGGCAGGCTTTTTCCAAAGGGCAGCAAAAAAAAAAAAAAAAAAAAAAAAAAAAAACCTTACAAAATAATTTTTTTCCCCTCAGGTTCACAAAGTTCCTCCATAAGCTTATCCTCTTTAGGCCTATCTATATGGACTCCAAAATATAATGTTATATATTTAATTATTAACATTTCAAGAAAGAAATAAATTGAAGGTTTATTCTTTAACAATACAGAACCCTATTTTTTTTATTTTTAAAAATTGTGGTAACAAATCCATAACATGAAGTTTACCATCTTAACAGTTTTTAAGTGCACAGTTCAGTAGCGTTGAGTATATTCACAGTATTGTGCAACAGATCGCCAGAATGTTCTTATCTCGCACAACTGAAACTCTATACCCGTTAAACAACGTTTACCCATTTACCCCTTCCATCAGACCCTGGTAACCACCATTCTACTTCATGTTTTTGTGAATTTGACTACTTTAGATACATCATATAAGTGGAATCATACAGTGTTTGTTTTTCTGTGAGTGGCTTATTTCACTTAATATAATGCCCTCAAGGGTCATCCCTGTTGTGGCATATGCCAAGATTTCATTACTTTTTAAAGATGAATAATATTCCATTGCGTGTATAAAACACATTTTGTTTATTATCTATTCATCTGTCTGGACATACTGGTTGCTTCCACCTCTTGGCTATTGTGAATAATGCTGCTATGAACACAGGTGTACAAATATCTCTTCAAGATCTTGATCTTGTTTTCAGTTCTGCTGGATCACATGGAAGTTCTATTTTTAATTTTTTGAGGAAATGCCATACTGTTTTGCATAGAGGTTGCAATCCCATCAACAGTGCACAAGGGTTCACATTTCTCCACATCCTTGCCGACACTTGCGATTTTTTGTTTTTTTCATATTAGCTATCCTAATGGGTATGAGGTCATTTCTCACTGTGGTTTTGATTTGCTTTTCTCTGATGATTAGTGATGTTGAGCATCTTTTCTTTTTTTGTCTTTTTTGTGACCGGCACTCAGCCAGTGAGTGCACCGGCCATTCCTATGTAGGATCCGAACCCGCGGCGGGAGCGTCGCTGCGCTCCCAGCGTCGCACTCTCCCGAGTGCGCCACAGGCTCGGCCCTGAGCATCTTTTCATATGCTTGTTGGCTATTTGTATATCATCTTTGGGCAAAGGTCTATTCAAGTCCTTTTGCCCGTTTTAAATCAGGTTATGGATTTTTTGTTGTTAAATTTTGTTTTGTTTTTCAGCTTAAAAAATAAGTGTTAGAAATCAGCTTATCCAACCCCTTCCTGCTGAGCCCGTGGCACACTCGGTAGCGTGCTGCGCTAGCAGCGCGGCGACGCTCCCGCCGCGGGTTCGGATCCTATATAGGAATGACCGGTGCACTCCCTGGCTGAGCGCCGGTCACGAAAAAAAATAAAATAAAAAAAATAAATAAAATAAATATAATAATTTTAGCAAACTAAATTTCATGGTAAGTCACACAGCTAGGAAAGATGCAACCAGAGTCAATATTTTTTACCTGCTTTTCTTTAACTGTAAGGACCAAGCCACATGGGCAAAATGCACATTAACTATTTGCAGCAGTGATTGTTTTGTGAAAAAGAACATGAAATATAATTAAAAAACAATTTTGTAGGAAACAATAAACGATAGCCTCTAAAATTGATCTGAACTCCCTAGATATGATTTGAAAAATGACAGGCAAAGCTGAGAAAGAGCACTGGCCTGTGAGTTTTAGCCAATCAAGAAACATTTACTGAGCATCTTTTAAGTGTCCAGGTAAATGCCGGGAACTGAGCAGATGGTCATATACCATAAACCTTAACTCAAAGGCTCTGCCACTAGCCAGCTGGGTGACCTTGAACTCTGGTCCTCTGTTTCCTCATCTATAAAATAATTGGCCAAAAATATGAAATTCTTTCTAAATATAAAAAAATTACATGATAACTAATTAGGTTTGCCACTTTAGATGTGGCAGGTTCAGCAACAAAGCAGGTTGCAAATTCACATATAGTTGAAAGCATTAAATCCCTACCATATCTTTTTTAGTATCCTTGTTATCTATTTAACACATACTTACAGTTTTTATTTTTTCCATACTATTTCCACCCATATAACCTAAATTATTATGTATTTAAACAACTAAACTTCTTTTGCAATGTTTAAAATTCTCTCATTTAGCTACTAATGCTGTCACCATACGATCAATTTTCATACAGGCGTTAAAGCTGCTGTACCTTACAATAAAAATTAAACACATTTTAATAAAATTATGTAGGGAAATTATATGCATATTATCTGGGGAAATCTAATGGAAAATTTCTGTGAATTATAACCAATTTCAAGTTTTGTTCTCTTGAAGTAAAAAAAAATTACATTGATATTGCCAAGATCAGAATAGAGAAGTGATTCATTTGTAAACACTCCTTTCCACACAGACATTATTTTGATTTGGAACTTAAAGAACAATACAGTTAATTTCAAAACCTATTTATTAATTTCAAAACCTATTTAACAAGCTCAAAAATTACTTCTATTAAGAAACAGGAAGGTAAAGAAAAGTAAAAATTATTTCATCATTATTCTCCCACTTAGAAGTATTTTCAAAAATCGACTTAATTGAATCTTGTGTTAAACAAAACCTTTTTATTTACTTGGGCAGGGGCTGCCTGCTGAGCAATATCTGGTTCATTTATTTACTAATAGACCAGCTTCTACAACAGAACTCAAAATTGGATTTTATTAATATCTTTGTTTACATGCAACTGCATACTATTAAAAGAATTAAACTTGCAACAAAATAACATAAACTAGATTCAAATTAAAAATTTTAAATTCTAAGAAAAGAATGGTATTATTTTACGTTTTTATTTCTTAAAAGCTGAAAACATTCAACTTAGTCCTAAGAGTCATTTTTATTTCAAATTCTGAGCAATATTTAATTAAAGTTTTGTTACAGCTAAAGGGGAATAATTATTTGGCATAGAAACAGAAATAAGAAAAAATTAACAAGGGAAGATTTGAAGATGTGTATCCAAGGAAAAGTTATTTAAATGTGAAGCAAAAGCATAATACTAACAAAGCTGAGTAAGTGCTTTACACAGGACAATTAAGATCATGGAATCAAAACTTAGACGACACAAACCAAACGCAGTGGACCAGAGAGAGTGCCAGTGTCTGGTTTATTGCAAAAGTTGTGCAATTATAAATGACAGTAAGATGGAAAGATCTGCAGATTATGTGGATGCTAAACGAGAAAAAAAACAATAATAAAACAGAAATCTGAACAGATGTATTGATTTACGCTATCTTCCCACATGAACAAAAAAAAACCTTCCCTAAATAGCATTAAAGACTAAAGCTGAAAGAAACATTTTTAAGATGTAGTTTAAAAAATATTCTCCCAAAATATGAAAGCAGCACACAGTCAGGAGGTTCAACAGCACTTAATTAACAATCAACCCAACTAGAGAACACTACTGTGTTAATGTCTGGTTTTGGCATCCTTCCTAGACAGTTCAGAAGGGGATTTCAGAACTGGAAAGAAAGGTGAAATTCTCCAGAATAGCCACATCTGGATCACTCTGAAGTGGAAATCTAGGAGACATTAGCACAGAAACATCAGGCTATTCCCAGCTCAAGGCCAGGTGGCAAAGACATCTCCACAGAACAGACAACTGGTTGCCATGGTTCCACAAAGCCAGAAACCTCCAGTGTCCTACCTTTTTAATCTTCTTGATGTCTGGATCCTCATCTTCCTGGTTGCTTTGGTAAGGTCGCATTCGTTCCTTCGTTTTATTAAGAGCAATAATCTATAACACAAAATCGGTCCATTTCAGGATTTGGGAAATATTAGATTATAGCCACAACACAGTAAGTTCTGCCTACAGAAGTTGTCCACTGAGCACCAAAGGAAACATTCACTTTTGATGCAGGTTTACTAACAAAAGGGCTTACAAGAAATGACTGTGGAAAATGTAAACTGGGTTCTGGGTTAGGAGAAATGTTAGCCCCAAACTCAGCCCTGACCACCAGTGGTGGCCAGGCCAAGGCCTCCTCAGGAGCTCAGTGACATGTTGACCACCTTCCTGAAGGTAGTTGCCCACAATACCTTGTAGTCTCCAAATGCCACGACACTAAGCTCAAAGCTCTTTTTTCCCATAATCAGCCTGTGGCCTTCCAACTACACATGGTACAGCAGACTTACAGATCAACTTGGGAAGTTGGTAACTGCAAAGGGAACCTCAGAGCCCTGGGGTTGGTCCAAGTCAGCTAAGAGGATTCCTCAGTCAAGGTAAAAAGGATTGAAACAACCTGCTATCTCTTTATAACTCCAGCTCAGTTCTATGACCTGTGAGGGTCAATCCAAGACTGGGTGGCCTCTCGACTATGCACAGCAATACAATTCACCAACTACCACTCATATGTGGGCTCTAACAAGCATAAAAACTTACATAGATTTACTAACAGGCATACACTTAAAAAGTGAAGAGATCGTAATTGCCCCCTCTGACCTGTCTTTATATTTCGTATCCAATACCAAATACACTCCTCTGCCATTTTCTGGCAGGAAAGTGGAAAAATAAAAGGGGTAGGAAATAAATTATGGCTCCTGTCAAGCAGCCACAGAAGACATACCTGCTACTGACAGTTTCTAGCTGCAATCTATATTCAGACTAAAATAGAACATAGGGAAGACAGATAAGCACACATAAATAAATATTGGGGAACATCACTTGGTGCTAAATTTCTCTCATGGAGTAAATACCAACCTTTTTCACTGAGCAGACAAGCATCTGCTCTAGCTTACTGTGGCAAAGAAAGAACACAATAATTTTGTTTTAAATTACAGTGCCTGATACAGTCTTTTAAAATGCAGGTTTGTTAAGTTTTCTCTTGTTTTCATTATACCAGATATCAGGGTCAAATTGGGAAGTTAACAACTCTAATGATAGGGTGAGCACAGTCTGCAGCTCATCAGCACCAGAGAAGCTGGCACAGCCCAGTCAGAACCAGCTTGTACCATGCTCTGCACACTGAGGGTGATGGACACAGAGAGCAGGGGGGGACCCCCCACAGCACTCAGAGTGTGTCTTAGAGGAAGGTGTGAGGACATGGAAAGGAAAATGCTGTCTGATGTCAGTAAAAATGACAAGAAAGTTGCCAGAGCTGAGCAGCCTGAGCTGTTTCTGTCAACGAGGACACAATTAGTAGGAGGTTTCATTCTATCCTAGTCCCTTGCTTGAATCTAAGAAGACGTGAGTGCACCTCTGGTCACAAAGAAGGAGAAATTTCATTCTCAACATTCGTCTTTATTCTTCCGTTCTTGCTCGCTTCCCAGGAGGAGCAACAGGATGGCGGGGAAAGGTACACTCAGGTTTCTCTACACAGACCGAGAGCTGGGAGAGAGGGAGGACCCGGGCCACGGCTGTGGCTCCTTGGCCACCTCTGCTGTCAGTTGGTAGCAAACCTCACTAGCTGGGGGTGCAGGGCCTGAGACGTTCTCATTCTGAGAAGAGGGGAAGGAGATAGGAGGCAGGAATTCCAGCTTCAGAAAACAGTGTTTCTGAATTCACTTCTGGTCCTTCCTTAGTTATCACTTTGGACTTAATCGAATCCATGACAGATTCAAAATTATAGTTACCATAAGAGTCAATCTGAAAATAGTTAAATATTATAGTCAATTCCTGAATTTCTGATCTAATGAAGAACATCAGGAGCACAAATAGCCAAAAAATAAAAAATAAAAATAAAAATAGCGCATTATTCTGACATGTTCCTGTAGCAAGTATCAGACTTACCTAATCCCCATGTGGACATTAGATTTATGTGTAGGTCAAAAGCCCGACTGTACGTGTGGATGGCAGAATAGGCCTTAGGTAATCATGAAGAGATGACAGTCAATGTGAAACAGTGAGAAGGAATCTATCGACTGGGAAATACCTCTGATTTAAGCCTTTCGATTTCTGTGTCTTGATCTTCAAGTTGATGTCGGAGTTGATTAGCTGCAATTTTTTCTGTTTCTACGATCTGAACTAGATGAATGTACTTCTGCATTAGCACTTCCCTCTCAATCAAAATGTCTGCATAACTTGAGAGAAAAGTACACAGTTAGTCATTGAGACCTTGTTCTACTATAGCTCCATATAGAATAGCACACACTGCACTTAAAAAAGAAACCATCAACATTGTTTGGCTAACTCTACTTTATGTAAACATTAACTTTCAGCTTACATTTGTTATCCTTCAATGATACAGAATTTGCATCATCATCATTTCACACGTCCTTTACTAAGAGTTTACTTAATGATGACTGCCACAATTTTATCATATAAGTAAGAAAAGTGCAAAGGAAGTCTTAATAGTTTTAAAAAGAAAGTTGTGTGCATCCTTTAACAAAGAAACTGAGGTCTTCTTAATTGATGGTACATGGTTTCCAGGAATACTATTCAAAATATTTCACCAAGTGAGGTATTAGCCAGTCAAAACAGACCTAACAGATCAAAATGCCACCAAGGAGAATGAAATGCAGTGATCATTAAAGCAGGCACTGGCTGGAAAGAACTATTATGACTGTGCTATTGACCATCAGCCCTGTTGGGCTCTCTTTAGGATTATGACACCATTGACTACTCTCTTTCCAAAGCCAACTGAGGCAAAAATTACATTCCAGAAATAAGTTTAGATTCTTTGGGCCCTAACTCCAGCAGCCTGGCATGGGTCCATTTCTTTGGCCAAGTATGGTAAAAACAAAACTCGCTCTTAGATTTTTACTAATGATACAATTCTGTGGTATCTGAAATATTGCCTCCAGATCTTCTTGCACTATTCAGAGTGGTAAAATGCACGTTCCTCCATTCACATCATCTTTTCCAAATTGTATGATCGTCATAATAATTAATAGTAGTTACTATTTATTGAGTGTGTAGGATGTACTGTACATAACTTTATCTCATCCTCCCAGCAACCCCAGGAGATAGGATTTTTGATCCCAGTTGCACAGAGAAAAAATTTGATTCTCACAGAGGCAAAGTACAGGTCTCAGATCACACAGCTAGTAGGTGACAAGGTTGGGATTCAAATTAAGAACTGTCTGACCCCAAGCCCATGTTCTTAACCACAGCTAAACTGGCTCTCTGATGAGAAATAGCACACCAGATATAAACAAGAACATTGCAGCAGAAATGCTTTGATATATCTGATCAATCTTCCACCCACTCACCTCCTCTTTGGGAACTTGGGCCATAGCAGCTGTATTAACACCACAAAATCTGCCCTCATGACCACATTTAACCAGCCTAAAAAGAGATAACTGGCCCAAGCTAAACCAAATAGATTCTTTCTCCTCAGAATCTGGGATCATGCCTCTGCCTTGTTTGCTTAAACTGTGATGACATGAACTTCAAAGTTCAGGTTACCATTGTTGGCAGCCATATTTGGCCACATCCATGCCAAAACAGTCAAAGTGAGTCCACTGAGAGAGAAAAAAATAAGTGATTGTTGAGAAAAGCAGAGACAAGAGGACAGAAAGTCTGAGACAGAAATGTAATGGCTACCTGGGTTCCTGTAGGCTATTTATTTTCTGGTTCCTGACCCTCATGACCTCTGAATACTATTTCCCCCTGGGGTTCAGTGAGATATTGCAGTTTCCTTCTAATGAATTCTCTTTTAACCTAAACTAGTTTGAAATAAATTTGGGTTACTTAGAGCTAAATGAATCTTAAGACAGTTCTAAAATCACAATTTTAGTTGAGTTATCTCAACATTTTCAGCACGTACATCATGTGTGCTCTTAGTGTTAGAATAGACCATAGTGTCAGCAATATTTTTAAGTCACTTGTTCTAAGAAGTCCTATGAGAGTAGAAAGAAAGGCTAAGTACAAGTGGGAGGAGGGAGAAAGACGAAGAAAAGAGAGCAGAGTCTTCATAGCAGTATGCTTTTGAGCTTTAATGGGAGGAAATAACAAGAGGGCATAAGAAAAGTAATTATGACAAAATTCTGCCCTTTCTCATCAATTTTATTAGAAATATGCCAGACTGATTACAGATATGTTAGATTAGTGTTAGGAAGCAAAGCAGTATTTTATTTTCTCTTTAAAAAAGGAAAAGGTAAATCCAGTTCAGGATGTGAGGCTGAGTTCATACACTCACCCTTTACTTTCAAGGTCCCATTGAAATGCTAGGAGAAATTGTTTTCTGTTTAAAGAATGAAACCATAACAGCATTACAAAATGGGAAAATATCTCATCAACAGACCAGAAGTTTTATGAAATTCCATGAAGAGAAAAACCAAGCAGAATGAGATGGGTGGGAAAATTAAAGTAAAGGAAACCACAGATGCAGATACCTTGCATAAGCATGGTTCTCACCGAGAGTGGCCCAGAGAATCTCCAAGCTCAGAATCAACAAATACAAAGAATGGGGGTAAGTGGCAATCATTACCCAAGTGCCTTGAGAACATCTGGAAATTAGGCTCCTCCACTTCACTTCCCCCACAAATAAAGAAATTAAAGGCACAGCTAGCAGCAGTGATATGTCTCCAGGTCACAGCCCAAGATCTGCTCTTTGTAGAAAAGGAGTGCACCTTCCTAAAGAAGTTTCCTAATGAAGAAGCAGAACTCTGAGAGAAAACGGAGCTTGGGTAACTCCAGACATCGACTGCAGACACAAGGAAGAACCAAAAAAGGAAAGGCCTAAGAGCCTAGGAGTGAAACACACTGTATTAATTTCCTTCTGTGTAACAAATTACCACTAACGTAGTGGCTTAAAACAATACATATTTATTATCTCATAGTTTCCAGGCTCAGTTTAGCTAGATCCTTAGCTCAGGGTCTCACAAGGCTGTAATCAAGGTGTCGGCCAAAGTGCATTCTCATCTTGAGGGTTGACTGGAAAAGAATTTGCTTCCAAGTTCATTCAGGCTGTTGGAAAAATTCATTTCATTATAGCCATAGAACTCACAGCAGCTTACTTCTTAAAGGCCAGTAGGAAAGTATCTCTAATCTCCTCTTCAAAGTCTTTCATCTGATAAGTCAGGCCCACCCAGGATAATCTCCTTTTTTATTACCTCAAAATTAACTGATTTAGGACTGTAATTACACCTTCAAAATCCCTTTTCCATTACGACAAGCAAACAGAAAGGACATTGTTGGGGGGGAGGGGGGAGGGAGAAGGGAGGGAGGTTTTGGTGATGGGGAGCAATAATCAGCCACAATGTATAACGACAAATAAAACTTTAAAAACAAACAAACAAACAAACAAAAAATCCCTTTTCCGAGTACAGGAGTTTTCAAGATGGCGGTGGCTGCGGCGGTTGGCGCGGAGTAGCTGAGGTGGAAAAGGTGGCCACTGGGCCTCAGGCAGCCGGGAAACTTGTGGACCTTCCTCTTGCCATCTCTTAAGGGAGGACCGCTGCTGCTGGCCGGTCGTGGGGGGTGACTGCCACTTGGCCCCCGGCAGGAGAGGCTGCCTCACTTACAGGCAACAGCTTTGAAGTGTGGAGCAGGAAAAGAACTGTTTCTTAGCTGCAAAAGCAACTCTCAAAACAGGGAACACAGCGCCAGGGCTGCTGTGGATGCAGCCAGGACCCCGGAGGCCGGGGCCGCGCTGAAGGCGGCCAGCTGCCCTATTCAGGATTCGAGGTTTCAGGCCGGCATTAAAGAAGATTCCTGGGAGCGCCGGAGCCGCGCCGCGACTGAACAGCCCGAGGCGGCAGCGGCCGAGAACGGGGAAGGCAACAAACCAGAGACAGAGAGTGAGCACCCGACCTGGCACGACCCTGTGAGTGACCCCTGGCCCAGCTCTGTTCGGGGGCATTACGCCCACCCGGCTCCCGCCTGCACCACCAGGCCACTCACTGCCCCGGTGCTGCCTCCATTTTCCCAGGTGCGGGCAGCTCCGCCCAGCTCGGCCATCACTGAGCCTTCCCACTTGCTTGGCCCGGCGCGAGGCTTTCTGGAGCCTGCGGGCCAGCCTCCCCTCCCACTCCCTCTGCAGTTCCCTGGCGGGGCTGGTGGCGGGGGGCGTCCCCGGCCAGTGTTGGGAGGGCAAGGAAGTACAGGCGGGCCGACTGTCACTCCACCACACACTGGACTCCGGACCCCAGTAAACTTCCTGTTACTGGGAGGCAGATACCATCTCTGCAGCCACCAGTTCAGAAAAAAGCCTAACCAATTTCTGGTTGGGAATAGTGTGGTAGGAGAGTTCCCAGGTCCACTTGAACCTGCCGGAGAGCAAGCTGCAGGTGGGCGCTAGATTCGGTCTATGCCGGGGGGATACAAAGGTGAACGAGCCCCGAGAAAGATCTACACAGTGCTACAAAGGCACCCAGAGCGACCGGTCATCTGTGCCTAGCAGAAACCTGGTAGACTTCCTGGGCGAGGCGCTGCCGAGCAGGGTCTTGAAGGCCCAGCTGATAGAAGAGGGGCGCAGAAGACACGCCCCAGCCCAGCACAGTACACACAGAGTGGGGAGATGTGCGACCTGGGAGGCGGAGACTCGACAGAAAACACACACCCTGTGGGGTCGCCACTGCAAGATCCAACAGCCTGGGCCAGAGCACAGGGAACAGGGAGAAGTCCTGCCCAGGAAGTGAAAGCTCAACAGAGGTCACACACCCTGTGGTACGTGATCCACCAGTCCAGCAGAGTCCAAGCTGACCAGAAAGGTGGCTCCCTGGAGAAGCCCAAGACCCGAGGCAACCACACACACAAGGCACTAGAGGCCAACTGAGCAGTCACGGAGGGAGCCATACGAAATTGGCAACCACAGCAACATCCTAGTTAGTCATTAGTCTCAAACCGGTGGTCTGTGAAACCCCCTGCCAACAGAAAAGAAAAACGAGCTGGAGTAGCTATTCTTATATCTGACAAAATAGACTTTAAACTAAAAACCATAAAAAGAGACAATGAGGGACACTACTTAATGATAAAAGGACTGATCCATCAAGAAGACATAACAATCATAAATATGTACGCACCCAATGTTGGAGCAGCCAGATTTATAAAACAAACTCTATTAGACCTAAAGAAGGAAATAGACACTAATACCATAATAGCAGGGGACCTGAACACCCCACTGTCAATATTGGACATATCATCTAGGCAAAGAATCAGCAGAGAAACACAAGATCTAAACAATAATCTAGACCAATTGGACTTGGAAGATATCTACAGAACATTCCATCCAACAACCTCAGAATATTCATTCTTCTCATCAGCACATGGATCATTCTCCAGGATAGATCACATATTAGGTCACAAATCAAGTCTGAACAAATTCAAAAAACTTGGAATTATCCCATGTATTTTCTCAGACCACAATGGATTAAAACTAGAAATCAATAACAAACGAAACTCTGGAAACTACACAAACACATGGAAATTAAACAGCATTCTACTTAATGACATATGGGTCCAAGAAGAAATCAAGCAGGAAATCAAAAAATTTATTGAAACTAATGAAAACAATGATACATCATACCAAAACCTGTGGGATACTGCAAAAGCAGTATTGAGGGGAAAATTTATCGCATTAAACGCTCACTTCAGAAGAATGGAAAGATGGCAAGTGAACAACCTAACACTTCACCTTAAAGAACTAGAAAAACAAGAACAATCCAAACCTAAAGTTAGCAGACGGAAAGAAATCATTAAGATCAGAGCAGAACTGAATGAAATTGAAAACCAAAAAACAATTCAAAAGATCAACGAATCAAAAAGTTGGTTTTTTGAAAAGATAAATAAAATTGACAAACCATTAGCATGGCTAACAAAAAAAAGAAGAGAGAAGACTCAAATAACAAAAATTAGAAATGAAAAAGGCGATATTACAACTGATTCATCTGAAATACAAGGAATCATTCGAGACTACTATAAACAACTATACGCCAACAAATTTGAAAAACTGGAGGAAATGGATAAATTTCTGGACACGCACAAGCTCCCAAAACTGAACCGTGATGATGTAGAAAATCTGAACAGACCAATAACAATAAAGGAGATTGAAGCTGTTATCAGAAGGCTCCCAACAAAGAAAAGCCCAGGACCAGATGGATTCACAGCAGAATTTTACCAAACATTCAAAGAGGAATTGACACTGATTCTTTACAAACTATTCCAAAAGATTGAAACGGATGCAAATCTCCCAAACTCATTCTATGAAACAAACATCATCCTGATACCAAAACCAGGTAAAGATATAACCAAAAAAGAAAACTACAGGCCAATATCCTTGATGAATATAGATGCAAAAATCCTCACTAAAATACTAGCAAACAGAATACAGCAACACATACATAAAATTATTCATCACGATCAAGTGGGATTCATCCCAGGGATGCAAGGTTGGTTCAACATACGCAAATCAATAAATGTGATACACCATATTAATAAACTCAAACACAAGGACCATATGATCATCTCTATAGATGCTGAAAAAGCATTTGATAAAGTTCAGCACTCATTCATGACAAAGACCCTCTATAAGTTAGGTATAGAGGGAAAGTACCTCAACATAATTAAAGCCATATATGCCAACCCACTGCCAATATCATCCTGAATGGGGAAAAGCTGAAAGCTTTTCCTTTAAGAACAGGAACTAGACAAGGATGCCCACTCTCACCACTCCTATTCAACATAGTGTTGGAAGTACTAGCCAGAGCAATCAGAGAAGAGAAGGAAATAAAGGGCATCCAGATTGGAAAAGATGAAGTCAAAGTGTCCGTGTTTGCAGATGACATGATCCTATATATCAAACAGCCTAAAACCTCTACAAAAAAACTGCTGGAATTGATAAATGATTTCAGCACAGTAGCAGGATACAAAATCAACACACAAAAATCAGTAGCATTTCTTTTCTCCAATAGTGAACATGCAGAAAGAGAAATCAAGAAAGCCTGCCCATTTACAATAGCCACCAAAAAAATAAAATACTTAGGAATTGAGTTAACCAAGGAGGTGAAAAATCTCTATAATGAGAACTACAAACCACTGCTGAGAGAAATTAGAGAGGATACAAGAAGATGGAAAGATATCCCATGCTCTTGGATTGGAAGAATCAACATAGTGAAAATGTCCATACTACCCAAAGTGATATACAAATTCAATGCAATCCCCATCAAAATTCCAAAGACATTTTTCTCAGAAATGGAAAAATCTATCCAGACATTTATATAGAACAATAAAAGACCACGCATAGCCAAAGCAATGCTGAGCAAAAAAAATAAACCTGGAGGCATAACACTACCTGACTTTAAGCTATACTACAAAGCTATGATAACCAAAACAGTATGGTACTGCCATAGAAACAGACACACTGACCAATGGAATAGAATAGAGAATCCAGAAATCAACCCACACACTTACTGCCATCTGATGTTTGACAAAGGCACCAAGCCTATTCACTGGGGAAGGGACTGCCTCTTCAGCAAATGGTGCTGGGATAACTAGATATCCATATGCAGGAGAATGAAACTAGATCCATACCTCTCTCCGTATACTAAAATCAACTCAAAATGGATCAAGGATTTAAATATACACCCTGAAACAATAAAACTTCTTAAAGAAAACATAGGAGAAACACTTCAGGAAATAGGACTGGACACAGACTTCATGAATACGACCCCAAAAGCACGGGCAACCAAAGGAAAAATAAACAAATGGGATTATATCAAACTAAAAAGCTTCTGCACAGCAAAAGAAACAATTAACAGTTAAAAGACAACCAACAGAGTGGGAGAAAATATTTGCAAAACATACATCTGACAAAGGATTAATATCCAGAATATATAAGGAACTTAAACAACTTTACAAGAAAAAAACAAGCAACCCAATTAAAAAATGGGCAAAAGAGCTAAGTAGGCATTTCTCTAAGGAAGATATACAAATGGCCAACAGACATATGAAAAAATGCTCAACATCACTCAGCATCCGGGAAATGCAAATCAAAACCACATTGAGATACCATCTAACCCCAGTTAGGATGGCTAAAATCCAAAAGACTCTGAATGATAAATGCTCGCGAGGTTGCGGAGAAAAAGGAACTCTCATACATTGTTGGTGGGACTGCAAAATGGTGCAGCCTCTATGGAAAATGGTATGGAGGTTCCTCAAACAATTGCAGATAGATCTGCCATACGACCCAGCCATCCCACTGTTGGGAATATACCCAGAGGAATGGAAATCATCAAGTCGAAGGTATACCTGTTCCCCAATGTTCATCGCAGCACTCTTTACAATAGCCAAGAGTTGGAACCAGCCCAAATGTCCATCATCAGATGAGTGGATACGGAAAATGTGGTATATCTACACAATGGAATACTACTCAGCTATAAAAACGAATGAAATACTGCCATTTGCAACAACATGGATGGACCTTGAGAGAATTATATTAAGTGAAACGAGTCAGGCACAGAAAGAGAAATACCACATGTTCTCACTTATTGGTGGGAGCTAAAAATTAATATATAAATTCACACACACACACACACACACACACACACACACACACAAACCGGGGGGGGGGGGGAGAAGATATAACAACCACAATTATTTGAAGTTGATACGACAAGCAAACAGAAAGGACATTGTTGGGGGGGAGGGGGGGAGGGAGAAGGGAGGGTGGTTTTGGTGATGGGGAGCAATAATCAGCCACAATGTATACCGACAAAATAAAACTTAAAAAATAAATAAATAAATAAATAAATAAATAAATAAATAAAAATCCCTTTTCCTTCGCTGTGAAGTGTAACCTAATCAAGGCAGTGACTATCCCACCATGTTTACCATATTCTAGTGGCTAGCAGCAAGTAACAGGTTCCAATCGTGTGGGCTAAAGGGTATGGAATTATACAAGGGGGAATCCCCAGCCTGCCCGCCTTCTGTCTGCCACACACCTGAAAACGAAGGTGACACGTTACACAGACTCTGCATTCATAGTCTCAGAGAACCTAGACCAGCTACCTATAATAATCCACAAGGTCCTTCATTTAGAAATAAGGAAAAGCAAAGACTTGAGAAAAGCAGCCTCCCCCCTCCACGAAAGGCCCCTGCAGTAGGCAGCATGTAAGATCGTCCCCCAAGGGTGCCTCCCCTCTGGTAGTCATACCCTTATTCATGCCCCTCGAGTGTGAGCTGGATCTACGTGGCTCACTTATAAGGAAAAAAATACGGCAAAGTGATGTGATGTCACTTCCGAGATTAGTTGACAGGAAGATTCTGGCTTTCCTCTCACTTGCCGTCTCTTGATATCTTACTGGTTTGCTTTGAGGGAAGCCAGCTGCTAGGCTATAAGCTGCTCTGTGGAGATGCCCACAATAGTAGAAAAGGTCTCTGGCTAACAGTCATCTAGGAACTGAGCTCAGTCCAACAACCAGTAAGGAAGTGAATCCAGCGGACAACTGTGTTGGTGAACGTGGAAGCAGATCCTTCCCCAGGTGAGTGTTCAGATGAGAAGGCAGGCCTGCCCAACACCTTAAGCAGAGTCTTGTGAGACGCCGTTGGGTAGAGGCACCCGGCTAAGTTACGTCTGTGCTCCTGACCCACAGAAACTGTAAATAATAAATTATTTATAGTTTGAAGCTTTGTGGAATAAATTGTTAAGCAGCAACAGAAAAAAAGGACAGCCCCCAAATGAACAAACAGCAAAGGACACTAGAGGAAACCAGTCCAGGGTTTGATCCCTAAAGTGGCCGGCCATGAAAAAAAAAAAAAAGGAAAAAAAGGCTAATTTAGGCAGCAGAGATTTATTATCTTCAGATAGATATGAAAATATGAAAGGATATGAGAGACATGAAGTAAAAAGAAGCTACCATGAAAAAGAAATAATCAGATAGCAAGAAGGTTCTTAGAAACAAAAGATAATTACTAAAATTTTACAGGTCAGTGGATGCACTAACCAATAAATCAGACATGGCTAAAAAGTAAGCTGGGTGGTCAGAGGGATAAAATAAAGAGCACTGAACAAAAATACAAAGAGATTGGAAATATAAAAGAAACACTGAGCAAAATGGAGTATAGATGCAAGACGTCTAATATCTGTCTCATGAGAGTTCCAGAAGGGGAAAAACTGGAGACTGCAATGGGAAGAAAATAATCAAAAAACGGGGGGAACCTTCCCTGAACTGAACATGGCACAGTTCAAACAGAAACAATAATACAAATACAAGACAGGACAAATGAAAACATTTCATATGCTAACATATCCTGGTGAAATATCAGAATTGTAAGGATACAGAAAAATTACAAAAGGTTCCAGAGAAACAACAGGTTATCGACAGGAAATGAGAATCAAGCTGACATAATACTCTCATCAGTAACCCAGGATTCTAGACAATAGAGAATTGCAGAGAAAATATTTTGAACCTAAATTCTCTACCCAAGTAACCAATTACCAACCAAGTGCCAGGACAAGCCAGAAACCCACTCACACTTACTACAGGAGAATTTTATGTGAAGGTTTTCCAACCAAACAAAACAGAAAACAAAGACAATAAAATAACATGGAATGCAAGAAAACAAGCTAGATGAAGTAAAAGAAAGCTAGAAAGTACAGAAGTTGACACATGCAAGATTCTCCTTCCAGGAGCAAATATTCAATTGCGTTTGATTACATTTCATTCTCTGTGGTACAAATATCATGTACCACCTTGCTACTTTGGTACATAATATTTGTTATAACTACTATGTAAATACCCCTTACTGATTTTAATTTTTAGAGTCAGCCTGTGGCAAAACACAGAGACTTAATTGAATTTAGAGAACAAAATATAAATGTTTAAAAGTTTATAAAGTTAGAATAAATAATAATGAACGTAATAAAACCTCAGGATTAGAGGAGAGAAAAAAACAATGAGAACATATTAAATGCCTTAATTTACTTATCTTTCCTAGCAGAGAATCAAAACATACTATCTAAAGTTGATAAATCAATAGAGATTTAATTATTTTAGAACATAAAGTCAACTAATTTAAAAGCCAAAATTATGTAACAAAAACAGAGGGGGAAAAAGACACAGGACATAAGAGGTATTGTAAAGACGTTAAATTTTTCATCTATATAGCAGATAGCCAATAAGACTGACTAAAATTCGTACAGCAAGAAATATAAAAGGGGTGACAATCAGCTTTGTATCTCATGAATATTCATAACCAATTTAAAAATCATCTTTATGAAGACTTAATAAAAACATGGAAAAAAAACTTGTAACGTTGGATACAAAACTGTGTTTATCCTGTACTGAGCATTTAAAAAAAGGACTGTTAGGAAATATGCCAAAACAAGACTAGCCATGATGCAGAATCTGATGATGTGGTTTTTCTTTTCTGCTATTATTCAAACTTTCTGCAATATGATTAGAAGACTATTAAAATTCTTATATTTACTGAATTAAAAAAAATAAACAAAAGGGTTTCATAGATCATAATAAATGAATGACCAATAAATGCATGAAAAAAGATCCTACTTAGTCAAAGAACTACAAATGATCTACCAAACTGGTTAAGATTTTTAGAAAACAATAACACTCAAGGCTAGCAAAGGTATGGTGACATGGGTATTGTGACACATGCTGCTGCAGTGAGCCGTTCTGAAGACAGTATCACACCACATATCAACACAGGTTAGAAAGGTCACACCCTTTGTAATAGTAATTTCACTTCTAATAATTTAACTCAAGAAAAATGATCAGAGACTTGAGCAAAGATGTACAAAGAAACCAGCTGTTCATTCATTAAAGCAAGTAGAAGAAAATTGAGACAATCTAAATATACACATATATGATACCCAACTGGTTAAACACTACAGCTCCACGATGGAATGATAATAAGCCATTTAAAGAATCTTTATAAAGAATAGTAATAACATAACGGAACATACCTAAAACCTATTGATAAATGAACAGGAAAAAAAACAAAACAAAACAAGAAATCAAGGTAAACATTATGTGTGCATGCACATGTATATGTGTTAATATATAGAGGGAGAAAATATGTATATACACATATAAGGAGATAGGGAGAAGAGAAGAGAAAGACAGAAAGACAGGCACTCCAAGTGAATGACATCTATCAAAACGTAAAAGGAAGTTTTGTCTAGCTGGAGCAATTACAGGGTGATTTTTAATTACTTTTTGAGTTACTTCTTTTGAGCTTTTCTGTATTTTCCAACATCTCTATAATAATAAATGTGGGGGCGGAGAGAAAATACACAAAAACCTAGTGGGAGTTAATTACTCCACGTGTTGGGATTATGCTGTGGTTTTCCTATCCCCACAGTTCACGCTGGAACTTAACCCCCAATAAGGTGGTGGAAGGTGGGGCCTTTGAGAGGTAATTGGATCATGAGGACTGTGCCCTTGTGAATGGATTAATCCATTGATGGTTCAGTGGGTTGTCATGGGCATGGTTCCGATGGCTTTATAAGGAAAGCGAGTGAGAAGCTTAGCTCTCTTGCTCGTGCCACTCTCTCACTATGTAGAGAGACAATGTAGAGAGTCACCACCCAGAAGGCCCTCACCAAATGCGCCCCCTGCACCATGGACTTCCCAGCCTCTGAAACTGTAAAAAATAAATTTCACTTACTTTATACATTACCCAGTTTCGGGTATTCTGTTATAAACTACAGAAACAGACTAATACAGATTATAAGTAATATTGATTTCCTTCTTTATATGTTCCTTCAAATCCCAATTGATTCTTTGATTCAATAAATATTTACAGAGTGTTGTTATATACTCAGAAACTGTTAAAAGCACTGGGCATGGGAGTAAACAAAATAGGAAAAAAAAATCTGTGCCCTTGTGGAACTTACATAGTAATGGGGAAAGAAAGACAAAAAAAAAAATTTTTTTTTAATTGGGACATAGTTGATTGTACATATCTGTCAGTACAACATTGAATATCAATACCAGTGTGCAATATGTGATATTCAAACCTCATCATTACACAATGTAATTGATTTTCATGGCCCTTTACCAATTTCTCACTTCCCCCCTCCCTGTCCCCTTTCTCAACCCCAGAACCTCAATTCTGTTCTCTTCTCTTAAAAAGTTCAACATATTATTGTGATTGTTGTATCTTTATTTATTAATTTATTTATTTATTTATTTATTTGCTCCCACATATAAGTGAGGACATGCAGCATTTCTCTTTCTGTGCCTGGCTTATTTCACTTAACATAATTTTCTCTAAGTTCATCCGTGTTGCTGCAAATGGCAGTATTTCATTCTTTTGTATGCCAGAGTAGTATTCTATTGTATAAATATACCATATTTTCCTTATCCACTCATCTGATGATGGACATTTGGGCTGGTTCCTGGTCTTGGCTATTGTAAATAAAGCTGCAGTAAACATGGGAATACAGGTGTCCCTCTGACATGATGATCTCCACTCCTCTGGGTATATTCCCAGCAGTGGGATAGCTGGGTCACATGGTAGCTCTATCTGTAGTTGTTTGAGGAACCTCCATACCATTTCCCACAATGGCTGCTCTAATTCACATTCCCACTGACAGTGGAGGAGGGGGTCCCCTTTCTCCTCACCCTTGCCAGTATTTGTTATTCTCTGTCTTTTTGATAATAACCAGTCTAACTGTTATGAAACGATACCTCAATTTGGTTTTGATTTGCATTTCCCAGACGCTGAGTGATGCTGAGCCTTTTTTCATGTGTCTGTTGGCCATTTGTGTATCTTCCTTTGAGGGATGCCTATTCACCTCCTTTGCCCGTTTTTAAATCAGGTTACTTGTTTTTCTATTGTTAAGTTGTTTGGGTTCCTTGTATATTCTGGATATTAATCCTTTGTTGGATGCACATTTTCCAAATATTTTCTCCCACTCTGTAGGTTGTCTTTTCATGTTTTTATTTGTTTGTTTTTATTTTGCTGTGCAGAAGCTTTTAGTGTGACATAATCCCATTTGTTTATTTTTCCTTTGGTTGCCTGTACTTTGGGGGTCATATTCATAAAGTCTATGCCCAGTCCTACTTCCTGCAGTGCTTCCCCTCTGTTTTCTTTTAGGAGTTTTATAGTTTCAGGATGTATATTTAATTCTTTAACCCATTTTGAGTTGATTTTGGTCCATGGCGATAGGTACAGGTCTGGTTTCATTCTTCTACATATGAATGTCCAATTTTCCCAGCACCACTTATCAAAGAGGCAGTCTTTTCCCCAGTGTATGTCCTTGGTGCCTTCGTCAAAGATCAGTTGGCTGTAGGTGTATGGGTTGATTTCTGGGTTCTCTATTCTGTTCCATTGGTCCGTGTGAAAAACAATAAAGTTAATAAAAAAAATATATAGTATGTTACCTGGTGATTAGTACTAAGAGGAAAAAATGGTAGAATAGGAAGTGGGGAACGGGGGTCACAATTGTAACCAGGGTGCAAGACAGGCGCTCACTGAGAAGATGGCCACTGAGTCACGACCTGGAGGAGTGAGCCATGTGGCTGACTGGGGGCAGAGCATTCCAGGTAGGGGCAACAGCAAGTGTAAAATTCCTGTGGTGGGAGCAGGACTGGCCTGTCTGAGGAATGACAGTGGCGGGTTTTCTGGAGGAGAGTAAGTGAGAGGTAGAAGAGGAAACAGAGTTCTAAAGCACGTAGACGATATAAGTCTCAGGATTTCCCCTTGTGTGAGATGTAAACGATGATCAAAGGTGTGACAAGATTTCACTTTTTAACAGGATCACACTGGCTATTGTGATAAGAAAAGACGAAGATGGGGGGGCAGGGTGTGGGGGAGCATAGGGGGAGAAGTGAGAACCGTGGGGGAGGCTATTGCATACAGTAATCCAGGCAAAAATGTCAAACACTAGTTGAGCACCTGGCATGGGGTCTGGCACAGAATAGTCATTCAAATGAAAAGTCATTGTCAAATGAAATAAGTCATCTAATACAATTTATTTTGCTGGTTTATTCTTCTTTACATAATAGATTTCAAGTCATGCAATTTGTTTCATTGGGGCTCCCTAGCTTACTACTCTTACTCTACTCTTACTGGGGTATACCCACAAATTTGTACCACAAAGCTTTCTTTATATATCCCACTAGTAAATTAATGTCTACTCCAGAATTGTGTCAAATCAATTAAAAATTCACGTATGGCATCCCTTCAATATTTTTCAGAGCAATGGTATTTCTATTCTACTATATTTCCAATACATGTTTTAGCTGATTACATTTTCCATTTACTAGACAGTGCTCAAGTTTAAGAGTTTTTGCCTGACCTACTCATTATTTCCATTTTTTTAAAAAAATATATTTTTGCTTAGTAGTTCAAATCCTGCCAAAAAAAAAAAAAGGTTTCTCACTGCCAAGGGAAATAATAAAATCAAGTCACATAAATCAACAAGATGAAAGCAAAATATAAAATTCATCTGTTGAATACCAACATATGGCAAGATTGGGATATATATGAAAATAAAATACTGGTGTGTAATATTTATAATAAAAAACCAAGCCACCACATACAGGAGAAAAGGGAGCATTCAAATGAAGATCTGGAGAAGAGGCAGAGTGTCAAATTACAGTCCTTAATTATTTCTATAGAAGGGCAAAAAATATAATAGCTTAGCAAGAAGTTGTTAGAGGGGCCGGAATCTCATCCCAGTTATTTTGATTGAAGACACATTTATGGGGTGAACTATAGCAAAAGCCAAGATGAAAAGTCATATAACAGGTCACTAAAGAAAATCTCTAATTCCAGGGTTATGCTCAATTTTAACAGGAAAACTGTTCAGAATCAGCATTCTCCATGTCAGGAGAATCATGATGTCTTTGGGAATGGGGAAACCCCAGTCTGGATGACCACGGTACACTCCCCCCCTCTGCAACCTTTGAGTACTGGCAGCGGCCAGCCTTACCTATCCAGGGGTCCTGCCTAGCTTTACTCATGGCCATGTTTACTCATACTTTCTCTGGCTCTCAAATTCTCTCACATCAATATCTCCACTCCATTGAGTAATCAATATTCTTTAGGCATCATATTAGTATGGGGTTCCAGCACTATAACCTCCATGACTCTCTCCCTTTTAACTGACAGTCTCTACTCTCCTAAGCTGTCCACTTTTCAGTGAATAGAAACTCAAGCATCTCAGTTAAGAGGTAACAAAAAGAAGAATAAAATTAAAAGGCTGAAACCCCATCTTCTATACATGGCTCCTTCTTTCCTGCTCACAGTTGCAGTCCATTACTTAAACATCTGGCTGACTTTGGGATGTGCTGAAGGTTGTCAATAATCCTTTCTAAAGCACAATTAAATATAAAAAACAGGCAAAATATTGTTACGAGAGAAGACACAGGTCAATAATGGCAAAATTATTACTTTGGGAAAAAGGAATTTTAAGGAATGCTTCTAAAAGTAAATACAAGTCTACTTCAAAAAGTTCATGGAAAAATGAAATTGAAAGATAATACAAAATTTTCCATGAACTTTTTGAAGATCCCTGATACACTACTACATTACAAAACTGAGGAAAATGTTTATATCACAATAGATATTACTGGTTCATTCCTAACACTGAGACTTTTATTTTTTTTTTCAAATGTGCATATACGTATTGGTAGAATTCTCTTTATGATCAACAAAAATAATTTCCCAAGAGTACATATGAAGGGACTTGAAAAAGTTCTTGGAAAAATGGAATAAAAATATAAAAATTAAAAATAAAAACTTTCTCAACATAAGCTCCATCAAGTTTAATCAAGTTTAATACACTTTTGTAAGTAATGATGCCAGCCATTTGGTGTATCCCTAAAGAACTGAGGGTCCTGCAAATTTAACCATGTCAATGTAGTCTTTTTTACATTATTAACTGAAAAAAAATGGGTACCCTTTAGAGATTTTTTAAGGTTAGGAAACAAAAAGAAATTCAGAGGACCCAAACTAGGACGGTAAGGTGGAAACCTAATGATTTCCCATCAAAACTCTTGCAAAATTGCTCTTGTTTGATGAGAGAAATGAGCAGGAGCATTGTCATGGTGAAGAAGGACTCTCTGGTGAAGCTTTCCCAAGCATCTTTATGCTGAAGCTTTGACTAACTTTCTCAAAGCACTCTCATTATAAGCAGATGTTATAGTTCTTTGTTATCTTTCCTCTAGAAAGTCAACAAGCAAAATGCCTTGAGCATCAAAAAAAACTGTTGTCATGACATTTGCTCTCACCAGTCTGCTTTCGCTTTGACTGGACCACTTCCACCTCTTGGTAGCCATGGCTTTGATTGTGCTTTGTCTTCAGGATCGTACTGGTAAAGCCATGTTTCATCTCCTGTTACCATTATTTGAAGAAATGCTTCAGGATCTTGATCCCACTGGTTGAAAATTTCCATTGAAAGCTCTGCTCTTGTCTGCAGCTGATCTGGGGGCAACAGTTTTGGCACCCCGTGAATGGCAAGTTTGCTCAACTTTAATTTTTCAATCGGAACTATGTAAGTGGAACCAACTGGGATGTCTGTGGTGCTGGCTACTGTTTCTGCTGTTAGTTGTTGGTCCTCTTCAATTAGAGCACAAACAAGGTTAATTTTTTCCTGGCAAATTGATGTGGATGGTCTGTGGCTGCAGGCTTCACCTTCAACATCATCTCGTCCCTTCTTAAAATGAGTTATCCGTTTTTAAACTGCTGATTTCTTTGGGGAATTGTTCCCATAAACTTTTCATAAAGAATCAATGATGTCACCATTCTTCTATCCACACCTCACCATAAATTTGATGTTTGTTCTTGCTTCAATTTTAGCAGCAGAATTCATGTTGCTCTGATAGAAGCTCTTTTCAAACCTTTTCAATGCCTCAAACTACCTTATTCATACATATTATAACAAGTTAGTAATGAGTTTGTTTTGATGCAAAAAATTATTAGTTTATGCATAGCTTTTTTTATAGTACACATTTTCCATGAACTTTTTGAAGATCCCTCATATATAACCGTACTAATGAAACCAGAGTGGATTAAAAGGGTTTATAAATTCCCATATTTAATTTCCACTACAAAGGCTCTAAGCACAAAAGCAATGGAAACAAGTGCTGGTGAGGAGGTGATGAAATTGGAACCCTCTTATACATTGCTGGTGGGAATATATAGCCACTGTGGGAAACAGTTTGGCAGTTCCTCAAAAAGGCTAAACAGAGTTACCATATGACCTGGCAATTCCACTCCTAGGCACATACCCAAGAGAATTGAAAACATGTTCACACAAAAACCTGTACACAAATATTCATAGCAGCATTATTCATAATAGGAAAATTGGAAACAACCCAAATGTCCATCAACTGATGAATGGATAAACAAAATGTGATATATCCATACAATGGAATATAATTTAGTCATAAAAATGAATGAATTACTGATATATGCTACATGGATGAACCTTGAAAACATTATGCTAAGTAAAAGAAGCCAGACACAAAAAGCCACATACTGCATGATTCTGTTTACATGAAATGTGCAGAATGGGCAAATCTATAGACACAGAAAGCAGATTAGCAGTTGGCTAGGAGTAGGGGCAGTGGGGATTAGGGAGTGACTGCTAATGGATATGGGGTTTCTTTTTTGGTTCTGGAATTAGTGGTGATGGCTGCACAACCTTTTGACTATTCTAGTAAAACACTGAATTGTATACTTTAAAATGATTAATTTTATGGTATGTGAAATATATCTCAACTAAAAAAAAATTAAATTTTTAAAAAGCAATGGAACAACTTCCCCCCGAAAGCAATATATTTTTATTGCATTGTAATTAAAAAAAAATCCCATAGACATAATTACAATACAAAAAAAAAAGTTGCAGGGTAATTTACGATGAATATAAAATACAAGTGGATACTATCTTTGTCATACAAACAGCTCATTTAAAAACTGATTGGAAAACACCAATAGGAAAAAAATAAGGAAAGGATATGAGACGATTCACATAGCTAATACAGACAAATATTAATGATGGCAAAAAAAAATCTCATCAAGACTCAAGGAAATGCTCATTATACCAAGATGTTATTTTTCACCCATCAACATAATAAAGATTTTTTTTAGTGATTCCACCCTTTTTCTGCCCTGGTGGAAGGAGATTAAATTGGTGCACACATTTCTGAAAAGCAATGTGGCACTGTGCCAGGGGCAGGGGACAAGAGACGAGTAGTACACAATTTGCTTTGAAGAAATTCAGGCTGACAGAGAGAAACAGACATGTAAACAAATCAATGTGATAACCTCTTAGGTGCTTGGAGAGAAATAAGAGGTTACAGTGGAGGCTCAAAGAAAGGGATGGTCAATCCTTCCTGCCGGCAGAGGAAGAGGATCCGGGAAGATGATGAGACTAAGATGATGATGACTGAGAGCTCCGTCCCGAAAGATGAGTTGGTATAAGTCAGACTGGAAGGGGCATCACAGCACATTTAAATTCCTGTATATGGTTGCTCTAGCTGGAGCCCTGGACACAAGGAGAGGATAGCACGAGAAGTCCAGGTTAGCTCAGGAGGGGCCTTGCTTGTTCACCATACCCAGAGCTCAGGGCAGAGCCTAGCATTTGGTGGAGAAGTGACACATATCAGTTAAATGTACGAATATTTTCTTTTCTTAAAGCAATATGAAGGACCATTATATGACTCTCTCTTCCCTTGTGTATGTTTAAAGTTTTCTACCATAAGAAGTAAACTGAATAGAATAACTAAAAGCAATCAGGAACCCTGCAGTTCTTTCAGCAGATCAGATGCTCTTTTTAGAAAGGGCACTCTGGGAACCATGTGGAGGACAGATCAGAAGGAGGCAAACTTGGAAGAAAGACGGGGGCAGCGGCTGAGCGAAAGTCCAGGCAACTGATGTCGAACCAGGCGCAACTGCCGCAGACACCGAGAGGGACAAAGACCAGTGATGCTGCAGGGTAGAAACACAGTGGCCGCTGACTGGATGTGAGCAGTGCCGGAGGCTGCTGCAGGATGACATCCTGCTGGCTCGAGTGACTGAGTGTGTAGGATACTATTCCCTAGAGAGGACAAAGGGGACAAGAAACCACTTAAGGAAAAATATGAGTTTGGTTTTAGACTTGCTGACTATCAAGTAACTCTGAGCACCCAGGGGGAGATGAGATATAGATAGTGCAATATAGAAAATACATATTTGTGAATTTCTACCCCTAATGGCGGTATTATTTCTTGGTGGTTAAGTAGACAGGCTTTGAAATTAGCCTGGCCTGGACTTGAATCCCAGCTCTGCCACTTACTTACTAGACTGGTGGCTTTCAGGTTATTTCATCTCTCAAAGACTCAGATTCAGTGGGAATAGTACCACTTACTTCATGAGCTGTCAAGATGACTAAGCAAAAAGAGGTACATGGTGCACCCAGCATACAGAAACATGGAGAAAGGCTGCCTCTATCCACATAGTTGAAGTCTTGGGAGTAGAGCCAAGTGAGGAGAGAGAAAGAGCAAAAAGCAAAGCCCTACACTGCAGCAACATGGAAGAAAGGGACAGAACACAAGCAGCAGAAGAAATTAGCAAGGGAGGGGAATCAGGAGTGACAGATGCTATAGAAACAAAAGGAAAATGAAAATTTTAAGATGAGACTTAGATGTCTACACTGATGTTTAAAAAAAATACCTCCAACTTAGTGTAAAAAGGTCGAGAATAATGTAGTAAACAAAAGAGTACGTAATCGTATAATCGTTTTATCTATCCATGTGTAAATGTATAGAAAAACCTGGAATTATACACACCAAACTGTTACCAGTAAATACCTCTGAGGAAGTAAGTGGACTCGAAGAATTGGAGAGGTGGGGGATGTGAATGGGACTATATCTATTTATTATACATACTTTTGCATTGTCTGACTTTTCTCTTTTTTAGAGAGTTCGCATTTATGTATTAGTTGTGTAACTCAAAAGCAGGTAAATATAAACAGAAAGTTGAAGTTACATAAAGAAAGAAGAGTTTTGGAAAGCCATTGTTGACCCAGATGACAATAGTTTCAGTGGAGTAGGGACAGAAACCCACCACAAAGGGCTGGAAAGAGAGCAGGAGCTGCAGACCTAGGGAGAACCACCAGACCATTTCTTCGAGAAGCCTGGCTGCATGTGCAAGGGAAGACAGGAGCTAGAGGAGGATTGAGGGCCTAAGGAAAGTTTTTCATTTTTGTTCTAAGTCTGGAGAGATTTTTAGGAAATTCCCACTCATGCAGGAAAAATGCTGAGGGGTGAAAAGCAAATAGACTGGAAATATAAGAAAGAAATGGAATAACTAATGGAGCAAGAAATCAAAAAGAAAAAGCCCAAGGTGGAGATCTGCCTGAACCAGAGATGGTGCTCCTGGGGCAGGTGAAGACAGTCCTGAGGAGAGCTGCCCCCTGCGGGTGAGACGGTGTGCACATGAGGACCAGAGCCCACTCTGTGAGTGCAGACAGGAGGTCGTACCACAGTGTAAGCTGGACACTTAGAGATCACGATGAGCATTTGAAGCAAAAACACTGTGAGGAGTAGGAAATATAACCGACAGGTAAACGTATTAACAAAGGATTATAAATAAGGAAGTTCAAACCCAACTTTTCTCTATACAAAACAAGTTATAACCATCAAATCAGTGAACTTTTCCACAGTTCACAACCATACCACCTCTTCTCTTTCAAGGGGAGCTTTGAGGGCTCTAAGGAAAAGAAATGTTGAATTCTCTTTCATTATGGCAAATCTGGAGGCAAAGCCCTGAAAGAAGTTTTTAGTAAAAAAAAAAAAAAAAAAATGTATCTCAAATGAAAACAATCCACATTTTCAGCTTTAAAGTAGTCTTACTGTAACAAGAAGAATACAAAATGTGGCTTTGGGATTGCTTTAGGCTATCACATCACTGCCCGTTTCTAATTTTCTAGTCCTGTGGTTTTGCTGTGACACGTGAAACATTTTCAGCTTTTCTGTGTAATCACTTTTTTTCTGATTTGTGAGGGATTTCTCCATGCACATTCCATAAAGGGCTGATTTTATGGGGATAATATGATACACACAGTGGCCTTTAGTGTTGTACAGATTTTTTACTACATACTTTGCTGTAAATTAAGCCTCTGTCCAAAGAAAAAGAATGAGGTCACAAGCATGAGGGGTTTGGTGCAGGTACCATGGTGTGCATGTGTGTGCGTTTGTGTGTGTGTGTGTGTGTTTGTGTGTGCATGTATGTGTGTGTACATTTTAAGGAAGGAGGAGAGAGAGAATGAACAACAGCTGTCTCAAGGATATGTAATCAGATTGACTATAGATAAAAACAGACTAAAAAGGGCTGGATTAGAGCCGTTTTTTACAGAAAGAGAACAGAGCTTAATTGAAAGATTTAACTGAAGGATTAAGTCACTCTGCTCATCAAGTTAGGGACTGTCAGGGTGAAAGAAAGGGTTAGGTCAAGCCATTGCCAAACTCAATGTGACATGAGATTTATGGAATGGAAGCATATGTGCAATTCCTTTTTCCCTTGGAATGCCCTCCCGTGAGAGGAAAGCCTAAGATCCACTTGCACAAAACACACACTGAGGGGAGGAAAGAAAATCGAGGTAGAGGTTTGAGCAGAGTTTCAGTTGGATGAATTGGAAAGCAGGCAAAAGATAGTGGGACAGTGTCACTGAACACTTAAGCCATATACCAGCAGGGTGAGCAAAGCTATGTGACTCGATGGGGCTCTGTACGAGGTACAATATGCTCAACATCTCCACGTCTTCACAAACCTTCCCCCAACCTCAACCTTGGTAGAAACCCAAACCCAGCTCTCTCTTCAGAGAAAGAGGTGTTTGATGCAGTTACCATGGTGTGTGTGTGTGTGTGTGTGTGTGTGTGTGTGTGTGTGTGTGTGTGTGCGCACCTCACTTCTCCCGTAGTCCCCTGGATACTCATTCTCTCGCTTTACATGCCAAGGGGCAGAAAGATCACATCAGTGTCTCACAGCACCCCACTGTCCCTTCCCAGCCATCAATCATACCCTTCCGGTTCCCTGCAGAAGCCTTTCCTGGTCAGTGCTCACCATCTTTACCCCACAGATCTGCCGTCATTCATCATTTCTTCTCCCAGTTAGTGACACCATCCAAGTCAGGGGCCTCAGAAATGTATTAGATGCCACCCAGGTCTAATACTGTCCCCATCTAAGTAGTCACAAAGTCCTTTGGCGTCTATCCCCTACAACTCTGGAACACCTTCCTCCTCTCTTCCTAACTGTCATAGCCAGGACCTGTGGGTCTTATGCTGAGGCCAGAGTAGGAAGAGGCCTGGAAGATGTACACCAGAATCCTCTTCCAGGTCAAGACTATCTTCTAGTCTTGCTGAGACTCTGCAGATGAAACACTGAAAAGATATCTTCTCAGACAATAAGCCCTAATGACAAAAAATCAACAAATAACAAATGCAGAGAGGATGTGGGGAAAGGGGAACCCTACACTGTTGGTGGGACTGTAAATTAGTGCAGTCACTGAGGAAAGCGGTATGGAAGTTTCTCAAACAACTACAGATAGAACTGCCATACAACCCAGCAATCCCACTGGGTAAGGAATGGAAATCATCATGTCGAAAGGACACCTGCACTCCCATGTTCATCACAGCTCTATTTACAATAGCCAAGATATGGAACCAACCTAAATGTACATCAACAGATGACTGGATAAGGAAAATGTATATATACACAATACTACTCAGCCATAAAAAAGAATAAAATTCTGCCATTAGAAGCAACATGGATGAGCTTGGAGAAAATTATGGTAAGTAAAATAAGCCAGACACAGAAAGAGAAATACCACATGTCCTCACTCATAAGTGGGAGGAAAAAAGGAAGGAAGGAAGGAAGGAAGGAAGGAAGGAAGGACCACAATAATACATTGAACTTTCAGAAGAGAACAGACCTATGGATGCTAGAGGTGGCAAAGTGGGAGGAGAGTGGGGTTAGGAAGTAACTGGGTAAGGAACACAAAGAATAATGATGATTTGTGATGATGAACATGCTAATAATATTGATTTGCTCATTACATATTGTACACAAATACTGATAGTCAACTCTGTACCCCATAAATATGTTTAATCAATTGTTGTTTTAATTAAAAAATAAATTAAACATAAAATAGAATACTCTGGCCTCAACTCATCCAGACAAAAACAAGACCGAGCCATCGTAACAGCTTCCCATGAACTGATGCCATAACATGGGATGGAACAATACCTTAAGTGTGCCAGTATTCTAAAAATGTAATATTAGCCAACAGTGAGGAAAACTTTAAAACTAGCTTCTTGGACAAGGTCAAAGCTTCAAAATGAAGAATGTTAATTCCAAAAGGATTTTTTTCTGGGCCAGATCTTAAGGAGAAAACGTGTGACTGAATGTTCCAGGAAATGACCCAAAGATACTCTGAAGGCAAACTGGGGCAAGTAGATTTTATCCTGTGATACAAAAGCTGGCAGCAACAATGTGATTTTCAAGGCACACAAAGACAGCACTTCCAAACTGGTACTGAGAAGCCATCCCGGAAAAACAGCCGTGACCAATAGAGGGATCTGGGCGGTCTTTGTTTCTAAGTAGTATCTGCAGGCGGATTTGTAGCTCAGAAAAGAACCAGTCCCATGCTAAACTAGTCATCAGTTAATCACAAATTCAGACTTTTAAAAAGAGAGATCAATAAAACCATAATTATTAAGTACTTGAAACTTTTATATTAAAAAGGCAACAGTACCAAATTAAGGCCATCAGACTGTCCCCTGAGGATGAAATGTTTAGTCAACCAACCACAATTAATTAATTGTATTTTATTAGCACACTGTCAAGGAAAAATGATTGACCAATTCTTTCTCTGAATCAGCTTCATTAACTTTCTGGATTTGCTCATGTATGAACAAAATCAGAGTAAATTTCATAGATTCAAATTTACACCAAAAACTTGACTTAATGAAACTTAAATGAAAAAGTAACAATCTTGCCTGGTTTAGAAAACAAGTTTAAGAAGCATCTCAGTGCAAAAAGTCAAATACAACAACTCATGTATAAAGTAGTCAGGTTAAAAGAAGTCATCAAAGAACCAGTCCCAAGCCTGAAGTCAAAGGAAAAGCAAACCAGTCAGGACATCAAGAAAAATGATGAATTATTAACCAAGTCTTCAAATCCAAAGGAGAGGAGAATTTTCGCCATTTTATCATCTAAACCACTTAGGTGGTTTCTAAAATCTGTCTCCTAACAAGATCACACATGCCCTGGTTTTGATCATATGTCAAACACCACCAAATAATTACTGACCCACTTCCACATATATGATAAAATGTTTTCCGTGAGAGAGAAGAAAGACCTCTTACTTGAAATCTAACCATCTTTAAAGTAACTCTTACTGTGTTTGTTTCACCAAGATAATTGCTTGGGTACTATAAAGGCATTTAGGCTATTGATGGTACCTGCTTTTCTGCAATAAAAAAGATGGGCAGACACACATGTTTTAAATTATGTACGCCATTTGAACTCCCAGGTGGAAAGAAATAAAAATGGCCATAAAGATTGTGTCTACAAATAACCCAAGGGCTCTACCTTCCCAATTTGATGCTTCTTTCACCTTTGAGGACCTGACCTACTTTCTACAGCAAGCCGATCTGCATTAGTCTTAAGTCTGGAGCAAAACCCTGACAGAGCAAAGACGGCTAGACAGCGTGCCTGGATCACTACGTGGGTAAGCTGCCCTGGGGACCACATGCCCTGGGGACAGTATGGACAGCAGCATTTGGTTACCAACCAGGTGCCTCTCAGAGAAGTGTTTTGGAGGAAGGAAAGTAAAGGAACTGAAATACCTTGCAAATAAGATGTTCTACTCTCAACCCTGACCTCACATGAACCCGTTTTCATCTTTGAATGGAGGAAGAGAAAAAGAAATAGAACAATAAAAATCTAAAGAGTGAAAGAGAAGATAACTAGAAGTACAACATGAAACATTAGTTAAAGGTTCCAGAGTCAGATGGACCTAGGTTTCAATCCCAGCTCTGCAGCTTAACCACTTTGTGTTAGATTAGGGCCAATCTGCTTAATCATCATGAATTTTTGTCCTGTCATCTGTAAAACTGGGTTAACAACACCCTACTGAGTTGTTGGGAAGAATATAAAAAGATAAGTGGGTAAAGCACTCAGCATGCTGCCTGTCATGGAGAAGGTGGTCAATCCAAAGTAGCAGCAGAGAGAGGGGAGTGGAGGGGAGCGGAAGAGGGGAAGGGTTCAAAGAAAAGCCTGAGCTCACTCAGAACAAACATTTCATTCTTCTTATAATCAATCTGAAAACATGTCCTGATCTCCTACTACATAATTAGTAATGCGCTTCATTCAGAAGGGAATGTGCCCCAATCCTTTTTCTCATCCGCAAGGTGCATACAATCCCGCTCATGAAGCAGAAATTACGTACATGAAATATGTAAAAAGTCATCTAAATTGCTAGGAATTCCATGTGCAGTACAGAATGCAAATACTGCTGCGATTTGCAGAGGGGGCCAATGAGAGCTGGCTTGTGGGGGTAGCCGGGCGGGGGAGGGTATTAGAGAGACAACAGACATATAGAAGGGAACGCTTGTCAGGTGAAGAGAAAGAAAACATGCCACAGCTAAGTTTTGCCCTGAAACACTGGGGAAATGAGCAAGACAAGAGAGCAGGGAGTCTGGCACAACAGCCTGGATTAGGGAGCAGACAGTCAAAAAGCCGTGAGCACCGGAGCCATTGAAGGCAAAAATGGAGCAGACATAGGAACTGAATAGGAAAAATAAAAGAGAGGGATCTGCCTTGCATCTCTTTCAAATTTCTGATTCCCATTTAAGACCTTCTGCATGTCTTTCCACCTCCCTGGCATTTCTTAGGAGGTAAAATCACACTCTTCTGGGCCGAGCCTGTGGCGCACTCGGGAGAGTGCGGCACTGGGAGCGCAGTGACACTCCCGCCGCAGGTTCGGATCCTATATAGGAATGGCCGGTGCACTCACTGGCTGAGTGATGGTCACGAATAAGACAAAAAATAAATAAATAAATAAAATCACACTCTTCTATTTCTCTAGATAGAGGTTGTCATCAGCTTTTCAATAGCTGGGCTGCACAGGGCAGGGCTTATGAATGTAGGCTCAGTTGGGCCCATATCCCAGCTCTGCTGCTTACTAGCTGTGTGACCTCAGGCAAGCAAACCAGTCTTCCAGGCCTCAGTTTCCTTACCTGTAAGAGAGGAAGTAATTATAATCCCCCTCTCACAGAGTGTTGACAGGATAAGTGAGTCATTATGTTTAATAAATTCCTCAGCTGAGATGCACTTAGAATAGTGTCTGGTACATAGGAAGAAATCCACAAAAGTGACTCCTACTACTACTTCTAATTATTATATCTGTTATCTTTAATCTTTAGCTGGAATATAGCCACAGAAAGCTCAAATAATTGTCTCACACATGACTGGCAAGGAGGTATACCAAGGGGAAATGCATCTTGAAATTGCAAGCTCTTCCAAACTACCACCAACAGTGATAACCCCAATGCAAGACCCAGACAATCAAGCATCACACATGAGGTTCTGAGCCCGTACCTGGCTTGATGAATGGCCTCCATCCACTCTTTACCGTCCTGCTCCTCCTCACAGCGCAGCTCCAGTGGTTTCTGACCTTCATGGCCAAAAAGAACAGTAAAGTAATACTGAAAAAAAAAAAAAAAACAAGTTTAGTTTTATTTTTCAAGCATAACAGCATAATAATATAGTATTTGCCTACAAAGGATATACATTTACAAAATGCATCAGCATTATGTAAATATAGCTCAAAATGTAATAACACTCCGGGTCCAGTTGGTAATGACTTTGAACCTAGAAGATACCATAGACTGCATCTTAACACCCTTCAGTAAGAGTCAACCCACAACCCTACTATAATGTACCTTTTTATCCAAGTACAAAAAAAAGAACGTTTCACAAGCCTGACTATGCAGATAAATTAATGTTAACATGTTTTTTTTGAAATTTTTTCCTTTTTGGGGTATGCTAAAGCTGGGGGACACGAGTCTATACCACTGCAGTGGCTAATTCTATGACCTATTCTACATCTATTCTCTACTCTGGGAAGCAATATGCCTATAATTACACAGTCCAGCTGCTGCCATTTGCCTCTCCTGCAACCTTAGCAAAAGTCACCAATTGCTTATGACCCTGTTTTCCTAAGAGCCCATAGGTAGCCTCGCAATTCCGTTCAACGCCAGTATTCCAGAGTGCCACTTACAACAGATTGTACTTGACATGGGAAGGGAAACGTAACAGCCATTCTGGAGGCTAAGACATGAGTAGAGTTTCTTTTGGTAGAGGTGTAATCTAAGTTATGAGGGTCTTCAAAAAGTTCGTGAAAATGCATATTATCAAAAGACTGTACATGAATTTCAAAATTATTTTTGCACCAAGGGGTAACATACTAGGCCCGTAGTAAACAGGAGATGGAGTTCTAACATCCAAGGGAGGTTGGGACATATGGTCTCGAGCCTATGCAAGGCACCAGGTTGGAACTAAGACCCATGCTAAACACCAGGACACATAAGGGGATGCCATCTCTGTGTAATAGAGACTAGAAAAACTAAAAACTCCTTGCCCCCAAACCACCATACATCAAGATAATTTCCAAATGCATCATAAATTTTAATGTAAAAAAATAAACCATACAAGTTTTTTAAAATACGTGAATGCCACTGTACCTCTGAGTAGAAAAACTGTCCTATGACTCAAAATCTGGAAATATTAAGGTAGATCATTTGATTGCAGAAAAATAAAAATAAAAGAACTTCTGCATAAAAAAAGAGTGTAAGCTATACATAACAACATAACAAACTGGAAACATATATGCATTTTGTATAAAAAGGATAATATCCTTAATATATAATCATGTGACTTTTCTCCTTAGCCTATTCATGTGATAAGTTATATTAATAGATTTCCTAATATTTACAACATCTGTAGTTGTGTTATTTTTACAGTAACTACATTTTTAACTGTATTTTATTTCTTACACCTTTTCTATAGGCTTAAAGTTATTTTTTAAAATACAATTAAAATTGAGTCACTATACAAGTAGTTTGAAAGGTATATACTTAAAATATAAAAACTAGAACATTAACAATAAAATAATAGACAAGATATAACAAATAAACACTAACCAAAAGACAAAATTAGACTATAATGTCAAATGGATAGTTTGTGATAAAGAGGGTCACTATATCAATAAAAGATTCAATTAGAAAGTGTGGCAGATCTAAACTTATACACACCTAATTATACAGTATTAAAATACATAAAGCAAAAAACTGACCAAATGGAAAAAGTGAAAAGTGCATCATTATATTGGATTTTAACATGGCTTTCTCAATAATACATAAATCAAACAAGACAAAGAAAAAACAGGAAGAATATAAAAGATATGCACATTTCAATTTATGAACTATGAGAACAGTCCATATGGACTATGAGATCTTCATGGAAAAGATCGATATCATCTTTTAATTTTATTTCTCTATGAACTTTTTCAACTTAGAATTCTGAGTTCAATGAAACTATCAATCACGTATTAGGGCACAATAAATATTTTTAGACAGTTTGAAAAATGTACCACCCAGAATCCCTTTCTAAGGAAGCTATTATATTAGTGCTTTTGCAAATTAAGGGATTAACTAAGAAATAGGAATATGTAGGGCTCAGGAAACCAGGGTTCTAACACAGGAACTCAACATAAGAAAGTCTCAGCATGACAGCTGTAAAGCAAGCCTACAGAGGAACCAGCCCGACTGGGACAAAAAGCTAGAAGGATCTGGAAGGGAAGCCTCCAGGCACCAAAAAAAAAAAAAAAAAAGATAAAATGTGTGGAATAGATATATAATGTCCTTAAATATTTGTGAAAAAATTATAGTTAAGAGTGGCACAGACATTTAAATATTTTTCAAAAAATAAGGACATGCAAATAGAAAACTAAGCAAATGTTGAGAGGTTGGGGGGAGAAAAGCAATTATTCACAGCAGGAAAAAATATAAACTTACCTGGAAAATAAAAAATAACCATGGCATACTATTTAGCTCTGCAGTGAACAATATTTCCAAAGCCATAATACTGTTACTAACAGTTACTGATTTAACCAAAGCTAATTATATAATTATACACAGAAAATGGGAAAGACAGGCAGCAGAGAGAAATAGAGCTCAATCTTAACCATAATAATTCAGAAAGAAATACTTAAAATTCATAATCCAATAAATAGCACTATAAACATATTATTTTAAAATATGAAAGTAAGTACCAGGAAAAGAAAGAAAGCCAAAATGAAAAAGTTTTCCCTCTAAATTGTCCTTTTCATTCTAAGTTTTCAAACTATTGACATAAAGCTGTTCAGAGTACTCTTCACAGTATTTGTTGCTATGTGTCTCCTGTGTCTAATATTATTTGTGTCTTTTTAAAAAAAATTAATCTTACTAGAAATTTGTCTTCTCAAAGAAGTAGGCTTTCTTGGTCATTGCTACCGCTTTTCTGTTTTATTGATTTATTCTCTATATTCCTTTTTTCATCAGTATTTTGGGTATTTGTTCTGTGATTCTTCTCCTAGCTTCTTGAATTCAGTGCTTGCGTTCTCGGCCTTAATCTTTCAAATACTGCTTCTTTGTCATGTCCTCTATTCTCTCTTTCTGTAACTCCCACTGGATGTATGTTTAAATCTTTCAATCTATTGCTCATATATCTTAACACCACCTTTACATTCATATCTTTCATTTCTTTCTCTCTCCGTATTGGATTAATTCTCTAAGAGTCTCTTCCAATTCACTAATTCTCTATTCAGCTGTACCTAGTCTAAAGCTTACCTAGACTATTGAGCTTTCTTTAATTTTAATGGCAAAATTTTTCATTTCCACAGTTTCTAGTGGAATCATTTTTATATCTATCTGTCCCCAATTCGTATCCACCTGTTTTTGTTTTATAATTTCTTGTTCTTTTCATGGATGGTATTTCTTCATTTATCTTTATAAGGTTCCCAAATGTACTTTTTAAATCATACATAATCAAGAGTACTTTTGAAACATATTCATGTTAAAGTCTATAATTTGAATTTCATTGAGAATAATTTATTTCTTGATTGTTCAGTCTTTTGGATGTCTTCCTGAGCATCTTCTTGTGTTTTAGAATCTCAGTTTGCAGGCTCATATAGAGTGGGAGCTGCTCCCTCACGCTGCATATCTGTCTATCTTCCTGGCCCCTCAAGACTCCCAGACCAGAACCAGGTCTGTGGTTGGCAGGTCAAATTTCCCCTCCTGTAGTGATGTTGGGATGTTGCTGATATAGTCATTGAACTTCTCCACCCAGATAGTTCTCTCTATAATTTTCTTTGATTTCTCAGCCACTACAGATAAGCCACCATTGTGTTGTTCCAGGGCAATCCCACAATAGCTCCCAGTTCACGGCTCTGAGCCTAACTTTGATCTCAGCCCATTCTTAGGATGCTCTTCAGTGATTTTGCCCCATAGTAATCAAACTTCCAGCTGCCTCTGCCTGACACAGAGTTCACAGACCTGGGCTTCAGCTTTTGCACAGCAGAAAGTACTTTTGTTATACTTTTAGAGCATCAAGACTTTTGTCTTGTTTTATAAATAGCTATGCCATTATAATTTTTTAAAGCATATTTTATCTTTCAATGAGGTTTAGAGCAAGGGCAGATGGGGGTTATAAGGACGTGACATTTTAATGTATGAACTCTCAGCATCATCTTCCGTAACTACCAAAACAAACTGCTTACATGCTTCCTAAAAGCACCTATGTAAGAGATGGAAAGTAGATAAGTGGTTGCCAGGGGCTGAGAGGGAGGGGGGGTGGGTAGTGACTGCTAATGGATGTGAAGTTTACTTATTTTTTTACTTTTAATTAATAGGCTTTCTTTTTAGAGCAGCTTTGGGTTAATAGACTGAGCAGAAAGTACAGAGAACTCCCACGTACCTCCTCCCACACACACAGTTTTCTCTGTTATTAACATTTTACATATATGTGGTACGTTTGTTACTACTGATGAACAAATATTGATACACTCTACACTATTATTAACAAAAGCCCATAGTTTACAGTAGGGCACACTCTGTGTTGTACATTCCATGAGTTTTCACAAATGTATAAATGTCATGTATCCACCATTACTGGGTTTTCTTTTTGCATTGACAAAAAATGCTCTGGGATTAGATAATGGTGATGGTTTCACAACCACTTGAATGTACTAAAACCACTGAAATGTACAGTTTAAAATGGTGAATTTTATGGTATGTGATTTATATCTCAATTTTTAACAGTAGGAAAAAAATAAGCAGTGAGACACTAAGGGGTGGGGGAAATACTGACATGCAAATTCTTGGGTTTACTAATTTCTAGTCATTTTTATCCATTAAAAAACATCTTTTCCAAAAATTTTTCAGTTTTAACAAGCTGGTTTGCATGATCTGTCCTTTATTCAATAATTGTTGGTTGAGATGCTGCTACTACTGATAAAACATTGTATTAGGCCTCTGAAGTATAAAAAAGTAAATTCAACCCGCCATCTGCCTTCTAAAAATTGCCTTCTAATCTTTAAGAATACATATGCAGCTTTTTCAAATCATTCTATTAGTCATACTTTTTATTAATTTACCTGGATTTCCTGCTTGTATGAGCTGCATTAGCGAAGTTGCCTGGAGTTGCAGCAGCATCCTTTGGTTACTTCACTATCATTTTCTCAGCCTTCTCTCTCCCATTCACCAATCTCCCTTCTGCCTACTTTCTCTTATGTTTGTGTGTACATTTGGGGTATTGAGAGTGAGGCAAACATAGTTGGGGTTATGAGTGCCAGGTTGTGCTCAGTGTCCAGTGTGGGTATGTGTTTAAATCCCAGCTAGGACTGAGGCAGCATTTCCTATGCAAATATTTGGATGAGGAGACAAAAACGCTCCTTGGGGGACACATTGCACAGTCTTGGCCCTAGAGAGACCATCAGGGGAGCTTACGTAGAGAAGAGAAGAATGAAAGTCTCTGCCAATGGGCAGGAGAAAGAACAGAGGCCTGAGAGAAAGGGAAAAAAAGAGAAAGGGAGAAAAAGAGGAAGGATAGAAGGAAAAGAGGAAGGGTGAAAGAAAGTTTGGACAAAAGGAAGGAAGGAAGGAGGGAGGGAAAGAGGGGAAGGAAATGGAAGGAAGGAAGGAAGGAAGGAAGGAAGGAAGGAAGGAAGGAAGGAAGGAAGGAAGGAAGGAAGGAAGGAAGGAAGGAAAGAAGGAAAGAAGGAAGGAAGGAGAAGGGAGGGAGAGAGAGGGGGAAGGAGGGAGGGTGGGAGGGAGTTGGAGGGAGTGAGTTTGATCCTGCATAGAAAATATAAACAGGTTATCAAATAGGTAAACTAGTTCAGTGAGGGGGAAAAACCTCCATTTGTAATTAATCTGAGGTGGCAAAAGACTTTGGAGACCCTTTCCACTCTACTGGCCCCAGCTACAGGTGACAGTAGCAGTCTGTATTTTGTATCTGAGAATCATATCATAATGGCCTTCCAATGTAACCGAAAGTTAAAATGGGTGTTTCAGTTTTGGCTGCTGCCTGAAGACAATGGAGACCAATGCCCATGTGACAAGATGAGGTTGCTGAACCACCATGTTGGATTTGGATGGTTTTGACCTTTACTCACTCAAGGGCATAAAAGGGTTAAATTTGAAATGGCCAAACTCTTGGAGATTAAAGAACATTCTTCATAGGGAATTGTGTGCACTGAGGCCTCCAGCCCTACTAACCTGTCCCCACACACACCCTGAGGAAGGGGACATGCTGTTCTCCTGACCTCAGGCTACTGAGAGGGGCTCCAAGAAACTTGCTCAGACAAGTTCCTCTGTTTTCCCAAGTTGGTGCCTGGCCCTGTGTGAGAACCTAAAAGGCTAAAAGCAGAGAGTGCTGCATTTGGGAAGTAACACTCCCACCAAGGGCAAATGAAGGGGAGTGCTTCCTGTGGCCCAGAAGCTGGGCACACCCAAGGAAGCCAGACTGGGCTTGTCATAGAGCAGCAGAAAGAGTGGCGGAGAGGGCAGCCCGGAGGGGCAATGATTGCAGCAGAAAGAGGCTGCAGGAGTCCTGCCCGATGCCAAGGGGATGGATGGGGGATCACAGGAGACTGAGCAGAGGAGATGCATTTCCTGTGTCTCAGTGGGCAATCCCCAGCAACGGAGGGGCTCCTGCCAACACCAGCCACACACAGAGGAAACCCATGCCAGATGGGTCCCAATTTGGGAGAGCCAGAGCAGCCCAGGAAGCCGGTGAGGAGAGCCAGGGAAGGAGGAGCCGCGAGCACCTGACTTTCCCAGCAGCAAGCTCCAGCCAGGGATGGGAGAAGCTTTCACTCTAAACTACTCTATCCGAGGCCTGACAGATTAATCACCAGACAGACACTATCCGTGAGGAAAATGTGACCAGAGAACTTTTTATTACACTAGAATGATCAGAAAATACAGTGAGCCTGCCCAAGACTTCATCCTGGGGTATGAACAGAACCAGCACCACAGAGCTGCTCTGAAGAGAACCAAAGACAAAAACAGAGTTCTTCGGTTGTCCCCTCACCCCAGTTCTGCTTATTCAGTGTGAGTTACTCACGCATTTTCTCCAAATGAATTAAAAACCTTCAGGTCAATAATCTTATTAACCTCTAGTCCTGGAGATAGGAATTTTCAGCAGAATTTTACCAAAAAGGAAAAAATTGGCTAAGAGACTTCTCAGGTTACCTACACCTGTCATCGGTGATTGACGATTCTGGGCCATGCCTGTGATAATCCATCACACTTCCCCAGGCACAATCCTGAGCCCCATAAATGACAGCTGCCTTTAGTTCTTAAACCTCTAGTTCAGGCAAAGGACTAAATGCTGAACACTTGGGGAAAATAACCTGAAGAAAAGGCCACTGAGAATGGGAAGCACTGAGTTTAGCCTTGCATTCAGTAAAGCTCCATCTAAATTTGAGAGAAAAGAGTCAAAACTCAATAAAATAATAAATCAGTGGCTTAAAGGGCAATCCTATAACTGATGGCATTTTAGTAACTGCTGGCTGTCATCCAAGCGCAAATGCCCTGTCTGGGGAGAAGAAACACTTAATGAACCGGCCCAATCTATCTAAAAAGGCTGCAACCGGCACCTCCACGGCAGCTGCTGCTTGGGAACCCAATTAAAAGCCACCTTTAAAAACCAGAAAGGCAATTAGATTAACAGAGTACATCCAAAGGTTAAACCACGTGTCAGGCATAACAATGATGGAAAGAGTCATGAGAAGTACATTGTACATTTTCGGGAGTCAGTTTAACAAATTCAGTTCAACCATAAAAAATTAAACACTGCCTCTGCACGTGCCTGAAAATTATTTATTTTTAGCCACTCATCAAAAAGTCTTCTTTGAATAGTCTGTCCTCACTCAGTGTGCCATGGATCTATGTCTTGGGCCTGGGTCTTTACAAGGTCCTCTTGGGTATCAAAAATAGCAGCAGGCACCCTTGACGGTATTCTGCAACCTCTGATGGTCCCGCTGCAGGAACTTGGAGGAGACATTACAAAGTACTGGGTCATCACGAAGTGAAAGGAAGAGTTAAAACAGAGTGATGACCTTGTTCGTGTCTTTAAATTCAACATCTACAATGACAGTGAGTTTCTCTTCTTTTTTCCTCCCTGGATATTCCTACCTGTTCCCAAATCAATTTCTCCAGCCAGATAGATCCTCCCCTAGGAGCCAGCCCCATATTTTTACCATTAGACTATGTTCCAATCATGTCACTGAACCCATTCATTACCTTACTTCCCTCCCTCCAGCGCTCTGACATCCCTCCTCCTGTCCCCTGCCTTCACGACCCTTCCTTCTCCTCGTGTTGTTCCTCTGTCAAGTGCATCTGTATCCAACAGGTGCCCCAACTAGGAACCCCCAAATTACCCTCAACTTCTTCCTCCTTCTCAGCCCCATCCAGGTGGTTTCATTAGTGCTCCCTCCTAGGAATCTCTTCTGGCATTTATGATCTGTCACCTAGACTATTGTAAAAGCTTTATAACCAGGATAACAGATATGACAGCTTTGAAACACTTTCCAATTTATGGTCTTTATCTCACTGTTGGTCTCTCTCCCTCCTTGTATCTCAGCTGTTATTACAGCCCGAAGTGGCAGGGTAACGGCCCTCAGGAAGGAGGTCAGGATGACCTAGGGGAAGATCCAGTGAGTTGGGAACACAAGGATAAGTGTGCAGAGGACAAGAAGTCTGAGATAGGCAGAGAAGGCAGAAAGAGACAGAGACACATACAGTATAGCTTCTCCCCAATTCCGGGCAAAATTCCAGAAAAAGGGTGAAGAGTTAAGACTGCTGATGATAAAGCCAAAGCCAAGGAGCTTCTGTACCTCTTTCCCATTGAGGCTCTAGAGGATATCCTCTCTCAAAGTGACCTCCGGACCACCCCCACCCGCATGACAACCTGGGTGTGCCCACAGAGGTGGTGAGCATATCATGTAAATCATAAAATTAGTGTCACAGCAGTAAGGTAAGGAAAAGGCCTGAATTTAGCTATTCAGAGCCTCCCCCAGCTTCTATGTGGTATGGACAGTCCCAGGTATACTGTGGAGGGCAGTGCACTGTCTGACCTCATGGGGCAGGGCAGCCCCAGCAAGAGCCCAGGGGTGCCAAGTAGGCAAAATGGACCACAAGTTACAGCAGCCACACGCTTCAGCAAGAGATGCCAACCGGATGCCCAAGGCTGCCAGAACAATGCCAGACCCCAATCAGCACTAGTAAGGACCCCCACCCTCTGATACACTCACACTCCCACACAACCTCAAGGACACAAAGCCCCCTTTCACTGAGATACCATCCTGTGAGGCACAGAGGGAAGAACAAATTACCAAAGAGGCCTTCTACATTATTGGAGTTTACTACTCCAATACTGAGCTCAGTTTATTACTCTCAACTAAAGGCAGATTCTTTGTCTTACACTTAATCAGTGAGAAAGGAATCTTAAGGAGAAAGATCAAATTTTAAAAAGTATTCCCTTTGCACACCTAGGTGTAGTGAGGGTAGGCGTGTGACCTGCCTCTGGTCTTTTCCAGCTCCTTCCATCCCAAACATGGCAGCCAGAGTTTTCTTTCTAAAAGACAGATCTGAGCTGTCATGTCTGCTTACAAACCTTTGCTGGCATTCTCAAATTCTAAGAGCAAATCTTATGGAAGTTGAAAATGCCCTTCACAAACTGGCCCCATTCTCCATGATTCTCCGTGTTCTACCTCATATCTGCCTGTTTCTTCCAAGGCACACCATACCCAGTCACATCAACTATCACTCTCCTAAGGAGGCAAGCTCCTTCCTCAGCCTCACGCTGTGTAGTCTATGCAGCGGTCAGACCTGCATGTGAATCCTGATGCCTCCAAGTAGTAACTCCAGTTGTGAGACCTTGGGCAGGTTATCTAACCTTTCAGAGCCTGAGTTTCCTTATAGACAAAATGAGGACAGTGATATACATAGCCCCCCTTATCTGCGGTTTCGTTTCCCGCGGTTTTAGTTACCTGTGGTCAACCATCGTTTTAAATATTAAATGGAAAATTCCAGGAATAAATAGTTCATAAGTTTTAAATTGCATGCTATTCTGAGTAATGTAATGAAATCTCATGCTGTCCCACTCTGTCCCACCCAGGACGTGAATCATCCCTTTGTCCCGCAGATCCACACTGTATACACTCCTATGCAGTAGTCACTTAGTAGCCATTTCGATTATCAGATCCAAAAAACAAACTACGTATATATAGGTTTGGAACTGTCAGCAGTTTCAGGCATCCACTGGGGGTCTTGGAATGTTAGTGCATCTCTGTCTTGACATACCTTGTTTCTGCCTTCCAGTCCCTTTTGCACCTACAAATTCTTACTGAACTTGATTGACTCATGTCACTGAAATGTCAGTTCCTCTAAGAATCCTTCCTTGGCACCTTCTGGCAGAAAGGAGTCACTCCCTCTTCTGGGATTCAATAGCCCTGTGCACCTTCTTCTCTCCCACTGCCTTAGGGTTGTCTGTTAATGTGTCTCTCTTCCCTGCCAGCCTTGTCCTGCTATAGCCTCGATCCTAGCAGTGTACCAGGCACACAGAAAGCCCTTAATAATATTTGGTGAATAAATGATCATCAGTAAAGAAACATGAGGTATAATTAACCTAATAAATTTGCTTCAAACAGCCACACATGATGATCGATTTCAATACTATATAGTCACACCCAGGTAGTCATCCAGAGAAGGGATTTGTACACAGATATTTAAAAGATTATGTAAATTGCTCTAAGAAAAAAAAAGACCCTTAAGCTACTGAATATATCTTTTTATCATAAGCCATGGAAAACCAGTACATTACAGTGATCTCACAAACCCCTAGTAAAGCAGTAAGAACACATACTGTAGGTTGGCAGGTTCTCCAAAGATTATCTGTTGCCTATAAAACCATAAAACACCAGAAACATCTAGGAAATGTAAAGGTTCAGGGTCTTATTGGTATCTATTGTACCTTTATATAAATTTTCATTTTCAGTTTTCTGGTTTTTATTATAATGTGTTTCCTGCTGTTTATGCTCTATGTTTTTGCAAAGAGAACAAATGTAATCCAGCATGAGAACACAAGTTCACTTAAAACTCTGGTCCTTAAGCTTCTGCAAGTTAGAAATAAATTTATAGCTAACAGTGGCGATTCCTGAGGGATTATATTACTGGGTATGTACTTCCTACATTTTTATATAATTTGAATCATTTACAATGAACATGTGTAGCTTTACAGTCAGCAATCAAGACATTTATTCCATTTTTAAAACTATGTCCAAGTATTTCTAATATTGCTTATATATCCATAGAAAGTAAATGATTTTGATCAAATCCATGATGTTCAGAATAAGGTTAAAAACCATTTTGGGTGGGAATGTAATTTAGTACAGCCATTATGGAAAAAAGTATGGAGGTTCCTCAAAAAACTAAAAATAGGACTACCATATGATCCAGCAATCCCACTACTGAGTGCTTATTCAAAGGAAAGGAAATTAGAATATGGAAGGGATACCTGCACCTCATGTTATGTTTATTGCAGTACTATTCACAATAGCCAAGATATATAATCCACCTAGGTGTTCATTGATAGATGAATGGATTTTTAAAATGTGGTATATATACACAATGGAATACTATTCAGTCATGAAAAAGAATGAAGTCCTATCATTTGCAGCAACACGAATGAGGCTAGAAGACATTATGTTAAGTGAAATAAGTCAGGCACAGAAAGATAAATACCTCATGTTCTCACTCATACGTGGGAGTTAAAAATAAGTTGAGCTTATATAAGTAGAGAATAGAACTGTGATTACCAGAGGCTGGGAAGGGGAGTGAAAGGGGGATAGAGAGAGGTTGGGGTTAATAGGTAGAAAATTACAGCTAGATAGGAAAAATACATTCTTGTGGTGTAAGCAGTGCTAGGCATCTACAATAACAATAATTGATGGCCTGTTCTCAAATGGCTAAAGAGAGGCACTCAAATGCTCTCATCACAAAGAAATGACAAAGTTTTGCAATGATGAATACACTAAATACCCTGATTTGATCATCCCACATTCTATACATGAATTGAAATATAATTCTGTACCTCATAAATATGTACAATTATTTTGCGTCAATTGAAAATTAAAATTAAAACATTTGGGTTTTCTTAAACATACATAGCAGAAAAATAATTTTTAAAAGATACGCTGCTTCACATGTATTATTTGGATGGTTTTAAATCACTACACACATTCTTTACATTTTTCAGTTTTAGATTAAGAGAACTAAAGACTAGCCTCTCACAGACACGCCAACCCTTTCTCTGCAGCCATTGAGACTCCTGCCAGGGAGGGATGGGACCCGCCTCACAGGAACTTCCCATGGTCTTCTCCTCTCAGGTGACCAGATTTCTGACCCTGCAAGTCAGATGCTGGATGGATAAAAAAAAATGAGTGCCTTCCAAATTGTCCCTAGCTCTGTGACTTATCTCGACAGACATATGGGACTATGGTCCCATTACAATAACACAGTAACACAGCAGCCTGGGGCGGCAGTGCTTTGAGACCACATCACGGCTCTAAAGCAGGTTGGAGCTCTCCATCCCACTTGGGCCTCGGGGCCTGGTCTCCCTAGTGACCCTCTAAGGCCCAGGGCATATTTCTCCCCAATGCCCCCATTGGCTGCTATGACCATCCATCCCTGTCAGAGGAGAGACTCCAAGTGTTTCAGATGGAGAGATGGATAAAAACCATGGAAAGCATTTCTGCAGTCGAGGTGTTTTTCAAAATCAGTAACAAAGTATGTGGTCATGTGATTCTTCCTATGTTTCATTACCTCCTCTTTCTTGCTTTTTTCTTTTTTTCTTTTTTCTTTCTGTAACTGCTTCGTAAAATGGGAATGAAATATATTTTAAACATTTGATACATTGATGAAACTGAGTTTTATGTTCCTTTATATTAGTGTTGACTCTGATGAGTTTAACCTTCACCTATCTCAAAACTTACCTAAACTGACAAGTGAGCTATCTTTAACATTCATGGGTGCTTCAGTTAATGTTTTCCTGGTACATCTGGCCCTTCACAAGAGAAGACTATCCTATCTCTGTGTCCTAGAGGCACCGACAGATTGCTCTAAATCCAATTTGCTGCCACTGTGAGATAGCAAATTGAAAAGAGAGAAGAAAGAGAAGGCATTGAAAATAACAGTAAGGTGGGCATAAATTATAGGAAAATGTTTCATGTTTCTCGATACCATTCCCTCCTCTTCTCCTCAGATTTTTCCTTTCATACTTCCTGTTGTTGAAATGTTACTCACAAGGGGTTTCTCTGCCCACCATATCTAGTCACCATTGGACCAACTGGTGGGCCACTAACTGAAGAAGAAAAGTCTAAAGTTTTAACCTTGACCTTGCTCCATTGGTCTCTAGGAGAGAAAACATTTCACTCTTGGTCCTCAGCGACTGTTTTCATAGATTGGGACCATTTCTTGACCATAGCTCTACCCCATGGGCACTTCTGGCTCCAAGAAAATTCTGTGTAAATTAAAGACTATTTTTCCAACTAGTTTATAGACTCCATCTTTTCACATCATGGTTATATGTTAAGGCTCATTCTTCATTGTTAAATGGACAGCCAATCATTCAACTCCCTCTTCCAGGTCTCCTTAGGAACTAAGATTTGAGATGCTAAAGGCTTTCCCACCTCTCTGTCAGTTCACTTCCTTTTCAACACTGCTATTCAAGGACTTGACATGGGCACATTCACTCAGTTTGAGCTGACTTCACAGATTCACACCAGCATCTGAGCAGCCCCTGTGGTTTAGCAGGAGCCCCAGGCTAGAAGGTGGGACATCAGGACTCTCATCCTGCCTAGGGGAGCAGTGTGAACTCTGACAAGTTCCTTGGGCTCATTTTGTTTTTGGGCCAAGTGGAAACAAGGCCAACTTTCCTGCTAACCCCCAAGGTGAGGATTAAGTGCAGTAACACACATCAAAGTGCCCTGAAAAGCAGGAAGTGTTCCTGCCATTGCTGTAGCAGTGGGACCATCACAGCATACCTGGGAATGTCACCTCTAGGCTGCCTAGGACGCTGGACTCCTTCCAGAGCTGCACAACTGGGTAATTTCAGTGTTCCTTTCTTTGCCCCCTTGCTTTCCTCAGATAAATGTGCCAATATATGGGGAAAAGAAGAAAGGTATGTATTACACTTATGAACCAGCACACCAGGTTCTTGGTCATTGAGAAGTGGTCATACTGTTTTTCTCGTCATGGTTGTTTGTTGGTTGTTTTGTTTTTGTGGATTTTTTTTTGGGGGGGGGTTGCTATTCATAATAAAAAGTTTTCTAATTCTCCCATAGGCTTAGAGAGGAGTTCACACTTTGAAGCTTTAATGACAGGCAGGAGTTTGCTGAATGATTTGTCTCAGCAGAAGCCAACATGCAGAGTGGAAATGTGAAACTACAAATAAAGCAAACCATTAGCACACATAAATTCTACACTATGCTGCAATACCAGCTTTTAAAAACTGCCTTAGATATGCTTCTATTAAACATATTTGAGGGCTGAGCCCGTGGCACACTCGGGAGAGTGCAGCGCTGGGAGCGCGGCGACGCTCCCGCCCGCGGGTTCGGATCCTATATAGGAATGGCCGGTGCACTCACTGGCTGAGTACCGGTCACGAAAAAGACAAAAAAATAAAAATAAAAAATAAATAAAAAATAAATAAACATATTTGAGTGGATAAGAATTTAACTTAGACTCCAGCTCAAGGAGTAAGACGTTAGCTGCTTTCTACTGTGGTTTTCTACCACCACAAGAAAAACACATTCAGTCTAGCTGCCAAATTTCACAAACAACTGAATTAAATTAAACGGTGCTCATTGGAGAGTGAAAAGGACAATGAGGGGTCAGAAAACCTGTCATTTTAAGAACGGCTAAAAGAACTTGATATATTTGGTTGCTCTTCGAATCACTGAAAAGCTTTCATATGAAAATTGGAACAGTGAAACTTTCATCAATCAAGGCATCTGAGTGCCCATAAATCACCAGGCCTATTGAATTTATGGAAAAAAAAAAAAAAGCATAACCTATGTGGCTTAAGCTATCATCCCCAACTTGCAGGGAAAAGCAGCAGTTCCTCTCCATGTTTTAATTCTTATGCAAGTTCCTGTCTTTCTTTTGTACTATCACTCCACGCAGGGACAGATGTTGTTGAAGATAATATTTGATTTACATGATTGGCTTCACCCCACCCCCAGCCCTTTCATTTACTTATGTAGAGAGAGACATCTAACTCTGCTCAGCCTCAGAGCCACTGCCCGAGCACACTTGTGAATTCAGTCACCATTGTCACAATCCTTTAGTATAGTGAGGTGACTAAACTTTATCACCATTCCAGTATGATAAATTCTATCCTGGCCTCTCCTGAATTAACCTGGAACCTTTAACTTCATGGTTCTAAAGAATGAAATCCCCAAAACCTTTTTACTTCATGTCATCTTCATCACTTTCTTATTTCAACCATTGGTTTTATTTGTTTTTCATTTGCCAACCATATTCTCATTTGTGCAACAACAAAAAAAGTACAATGAAAATGTATGCTGTTCACATCTAAGGTAGTCAGTACCACTTAGCAGAGGGAACACTTGAGCAAGCATCAGAGCTCCTCTGCTGCTGAAAGGAAATTCTTGAATTTCTCTGTCAAACAGGGACCATGGTGATGCCAAAAAATGCTCATGGGCAATGTGGATCATGAGACAAACTTTAGATTCATTTTGTGTTGCTCCATTATTCCTACACAAGCAGGAATGGGTTAGAGACTTTGATCTAGAATGGGATGCCTCGGCCAGCTGAGCATCTCTCAGTGGTGTTTAGAAAGAGATTCCTGACCTTGGAAAACAGAACCAGATGGCCCCTAAGGTCCCACGTTACCAAAATCCTTCGGTAGCCAAAAGAGTGTTTAGAATTTTAGCATTAAGGTGTGCGATAGAGGGTGCATATAAATAACTGCTAGGCCACAGTTCTGACTTCGGTGTTCAATATACCAATTCTTATTACAGGACAAATGACTAAAATTGTCATATGTATCTAAAATGCCATATGCTTATGAAGCAACAACCAGATAATAAAAAAGAATTAATCAGCATACTTAATATATAAAGATGTTTTCTAAATCAATAAGACAAAGTGAAATATCCCAGTAGAAATGTGGGATAAGGAACAAACTACTCACATGCCCACAAAACAATTATACAAACACATGAAAATAGAAAAATTATCTCTGATAATCAAAGAAAGGTGTATTTGCACATTAAGACCATTTTGCCAATATTAGGCCTCATGGCTAGCTTTACATCAGCACAGCCAGCTTAAGCAACTTTTCCCCTCCTTCCCACTCCCCTTTCCCTTTTCTGCTCCAGGAATTGAGCAGCAAAATTCCTCTCCTGGGAAGGGGTGAACCTGACCGTTGTCATCCAAGGAACGTCTTGCGGGCTGCAGTAGCCAGCTGGCTTTAGGCTGGAACGCTTTGTGCTGATGTAGTAGCAACACTAATCAGAAGCCTATGCCCTAACCCACCAAGTGTTAGCAGACCACAAGGGCTATGTCACCTTGCATACCACTGATTTTGAAATTGCTCATTACTCTGCCAGAACCCTCAAAGGCTTATAAACCCCTGCTTTCCTTTATTCAGGGGAACTGATCTGGCTCAATCTCCTTTCCATGTTAGTGGAGTAAAGCTTTTTGGCTGAAATGGCGCCTGGCTCGAGTCTCTCTTCCTTTTCTCCGTCTCACCGAGCCTAACAGCCAAATTGCAACTTTTAAAAATATAATTAATCCAGGGTTGGAAAGTGTACTGTGCTGGCTGAAATAAAAATGGTTACAAATTTTGTGGAGATGGATGGCAATTTGTAACACAGACATTTAAATAGTCCCATTTTTACATAGAGGAATCTATACCAACAAACAGTTGGAAATACGTACAATGACTTAAGTGCAAGAATGTTCCCAGCATCATTAATAACAATAAACATGTCCAACAATAGGGGACAACTTAAATAAATTGTGAAATATTTAGACTGGAACACTCTGAGCAATTAAATTAATAATCATGTTCCCTAAGAATATTTTCAGAATGTTCCTAGGGATATTACTTATTTTAAACAATAAGTTTAAAAGCAGGTTAGAATATTTCAGTTGCTGCCCACCACAGGGAAAACAGAGCTTGGAGACTGAGTATAAGACAAATTTTGTAAAAAAAAAAAAAATATATATATATATATATATATATATATATATATATCTCTAGAAAATCACTGGCATTAAGATGTAAAAGATAAATTTTACATAAAAACTTAAATTTTTTATAGAATAAAAAACACCAGGAGCAATGGTGAAAACAGACTATGAGAAGTTATTTTCAATGTAAAGAGCTGACAATTGATTATAATCTATGTATGGAATCAATAAGAAAAAGATAACCTATGCAAAAATAGACAAAACTATAGGCAAGTTACAAAATAGAACTTCCCAATGAATATGAAAATATTCTCACTTCACTAGGACTTAGGAAAACGCCAATTAAAACATTGAAATAACATATCCATCCATCAGGGAGGGTTCTATGAAAACAACTTTACAATATTATTATTGAACATATGGGAAATGGCAATCCTGATAAAACATTGGCAAGAAAACATTGATAAAATCAACTCTGGAGAGTCATTTGACAATATCTATTAAAATTTAAATGAATATCTGGTTCCAGTAATGGCAGAGTAGCTTTTATCAAACTAACCATCCAGTAGATAACAACTATAGATTTGGGATAACATATACAATATAAATCCATATGAAATAACATTATGTAACATAATATATATATAGCATAACTTATATATAAAACAAATATACTTGGGACAACATATATAACTATTTGACAATGAAATTTAAGAGGAGATTTGATTCTGAAACAAGAGAACTATACATGAGATTCATGTCTACAGAGCTTTTGCATGAGGCTATTCCACAGTCCAGTGGTGTGATGCAGCCACAAATCCAGCAGAAAGCCACAGTTTTACTGGTTTGAGGAGTAATTGAAGACAGAATCAAGAAGTTCCAGAACAATAGAAATGAAGGGAGAAAATACTGAAAAAGGTGGGAACCACAGAAGGAATGTCCCAAAATTTGCACTAATAACATTGTTTAAATATTTTGCTGGACCCTGAACTATACATGGAAGTTCCAAGGAGGCCAGTGGAAAGCAACAGCTGGAAGACTGAAAAAAAACTGATCAAAGATTTCAGCTGCTACTCACTACACAGAAGACAGAGTTTGGTGATTGAGTCAGCCAAGTAAACAGCCTGCTAGAATAAAAATGAACACTCTTCAGAGGAAAATAACAGAATCCAGAGTCTCTTAAAACCCTCTGGTGGGTGCTACAGCCATTGGCACATTTGGGGCTCACTCCTATATGTCCATCCACATGCTCCTGCCCAAGCCTTGTTGTCCTCAAACTTCTAATCCTTTTCCTTCCAGTCCCTTGATGCCAGCCAAACCATTTGCCACTGTCCATAAGTCCATATATATTTGAAACTCAGGCCACTTCTCTTCCCAACCAAAGGGCACAACCTAATGGTCTGTTCTCTTGTCACAAGGCCATATGTAGCTGACTCATCCATAACCCAAGCTTTGACTTATTCCTTCTTCTTTATCTGGTGGTACAGGACCCCCCCCCCATACAGCCATAGGAGTTAGCACTGTTATAACAGTGGTGGATGCCATGGAAGTGAAGAGTGAAACTGCATGTCAGAATTGTCTCACCTCAATCTGAAATGGTTGGGCCTTTATACCACCACCTCACTCAGTCACTGAGTGTGGACTACCTCAGGAATGGCATAACCTTGAACAAGGCAGCTCTCCGTAGCTGCATTAGACACCAAACATGCCGACAGAGGCTGTCTAGAGGCTGCCTGCTGACCACACTCTCTGCAGCTGGGCAGCAACTCCATCCCTGAAGGGGAGATCTGGTCGATGCATATCCATGTCTAGCAAAATCCCAAATGTCTACCAACAGGTGAAGAGATAAACAACGTGTGGTATATTAATACAATGAAAAACAATTCAGCAAGAAAAATAACTACTGATACATATATCAACATAGATTAATCTCCCCGTAAATTATTATTAATTACTCAGGAAAAATAACTTTACTGTGGAGAACTCTGTCAAACACTACAATAACCAAGTGAATAAGGTCAAGAAAAAATATAAGTTCATTCAGATAGAAAGAGAGAGTGAGAAAGTAAGTGGAGCAAAATGTTCATAACTAGTGCGTCTAGGTAAAGGACATAAAGAGTTCTTTGTACTACTCTTGCAATTTTTCTGAAGTATGAAATAATAACAAAATGGAAAGTTTTTTTAAGTTGGGCTGCTAAAAGGCAAGGTCACGGTCATTATCTACAGGCATCTATGGATCTACTGTAAAAGTTCAGATCACCTAACCTATAATATTGTACTGCTTTTATATACATGACATGAAAACAAGGTCAATATTATGTCAATAAATGAAAAAAAGCAAGATTTTGAGCAATAGGGACAACGCAACTGACCCTTCACTCTAAAAGAAAAATAAATATATGTAACATCTACGTATATATAATATGTTTGTAAATGGGAAAAAAAATACTGAAAAAACATACTAAACGAAGAAAATGAATGTGCAAATTCCATCACTGAGTAATTTCTTTCTAGAAAAACACTTACTACTCACTCATATGCTTAAAGAGCATGGACAAGAATATTCATTGCAATATTGTTTCAATATCAAAAAAAATAAAGCAACAACCTAAATGTCTATCAATAGAGAGATAGCTAAATAAACTATAGCACAGTCGTACCATGAATAAGTAGTTTAAAAGAAGGAGTTAAATCTACATGTACAAACATGAATAGGATAGGCAATAAAAGCATGCTCGAGAATATAGAATTGGTAACATTTATGAAAAAGTATTTTCTTAAATTTATAAAGATACAGAATTTATTTCTTTCAGTTCTGAAGACTGGAATGTTCAAGGTTCTGCTGAAAATATTCTTGGTTGAGACTCTCTGCAGAATCCTGAGAAAATGCAGGGCAACACTTAGTAAGGGGGAAAGAGCATGCTAATGTCCCTCTTTCTCTCCACAGTTATAAAGCCACTAGTGCTACTCTCATGATAACCCATTAATCCATTAAACCTTTCATTTATCAATCCATGAATGGATCAAACCACTCATAAGGGCAGAGCCCTCATGGTCCAACCACCTTTTAAATGCCCCACTGTTCAGTAATCATACATTGGGTATTAAGTTTCAACATGAGTTTTGCAGAAGACATTCAAACTATAGCAGCTGCCATACCCCACTCTCCCCTTCTAGCTAGAGAAAGGCCAGCAACATCAAAGTTGTTTCATCAAGTGAAGCAGCAGGCATGCTTTCCTGCTTTGTGCAACTTTACGACCTCTGGTCCTTAGACATCACTGAAAGAATATTCCATGATCACTCAAGGCTGCAGAGATTCCATTCAGTCTTTTCTCTTGTGTCAGAAATATTAACAAGGCCAATTACTAACTATTACCAAATGAAGAGCTCTTTGTAATTGTGATTAAATATACAGAATATAAAATTTACCATCTTAACCATTTTTATGTACACAGTTCAGTGGCATTAAGTACCTTCACATTGCTGTGACACCATCACCACCATGCATGTCCAGAACTCCTTCATCTTGTAAAACTGAAACCCTGTACCCATAAAACAATAGCTTCCTATTGCCTCATACTCCCAGGACCTGGCAACCACCATCATGAAAAAGTATTAGTAAAAATAATACTTTTCCCTCCTTTTTTTTCCAAACCCTTTCCTGTTAGGTAAGGAACACAGATGCCAAATTTCCCATTTTCATTGTGTATACAGCTCTACGGCAAAGATGTGAATGTACCTAAAACCCAATGAATTTTCTCTAAGAAGTATGGCAGGAATCAGCCTCACAAAGTGACCCAGTATAAGAAGAGCAAGGATTCCTTGTATGCCCAGAGAAAGAGGTGCAATGATTAGAACCAGAGTGACTATGGTGGGTTGACAAAGCCAGTTTTCCAGAAGTAGGTTAAAATCTAAGTGAAGATTGTGCAGAGGCTCAAATGTGTTGAGCAAAACTGCAGGTCCACAAGGACGCTGGACATGAAGAGATGTGAGCATTTTGATTGGCAAGAGATAAGAAGACAAAAGGCCAAGTGATCCAGTTGTAAACTTTGGGATTTTTGTTGTTCTTCTTCTTCTTTTAATTTTGAGGGGAAAATGCTGAAACCGTAGGAAAATTACTGGTAGGAAAATAAATACAGTGATATTCTTACTCAAAAATAAATAAATAAATAATAAGTAGAAGGAAACATACCAAAATGTTAACAATAATTACCTCTGAATAATTTTCATCTTCTTATTCATTTTATGTGTTTTTCAAATTGGCCACAGTGAGTATACACATTTTCAAGAAATAAATATAAACAGTCCTATATGTGGTAAAAATGGGAAAAACACTCAGGGCCTATTAGACATTTTACTGCTTTAAAACAAATTAATATGATGCTGAAGCATAGCAATGTGAAACAGAGGGCTATTAGGTATGCATTTATTTATTAGTAGAAAAATATACAATGAATTGCTGGAAACACTCATATAAATAAAAGGACTTGGAGCACATCTGGTGAGTATGCCTGGCTATTAAACACCATAGGAGTAGGATTAGGAAAGGAGCTTACACTGTTTCCTGAATGTGAACTACTAATGTTGTCTTTGCTGGGTCTCTTTTCTAAGACGACTTTTAATATTAAAAATACATTTTCACCTCATTTGCTGATAGCTGAAAGCTTACAGCTGTCAGACTTTTAGAAGAAATGACAATCTTAAGTCTCCAACAGTCAGAATGGCTAAGAATACCAGACTTCAGTGCTGGAAAAGAAATTGACACGTGCACATGTGCATTAGCTAGAGCTTTACATTTCTGCTGCTTATCCAAAAATTCTCTAAAAACAAAACCTCTCTCAAACTCTCCAGAGTAGTATGCCTTTACATTAGCTTAGCCACACTCTTCTTTCTTTTTGAGGAGTACATAATAAATAATTCAGTTATGTGCTTTATGCATTTGACTCTTTTTTTCCATTACAAAAATATAAGACATATACCATGGCTTTTGTCTACCACCTATGTACATTATTTACCTCTTATGAAAAAGTTTATTTTTCCTGTCCATAAAAGTAATAAACATATGTAAATATAGAAAATACAGAGAAGCAAAATTAGAGCAGAAAATTCATTCATTATCCCCATTGTCCAAAGACAACCACTGCTAAATTTCGATGTTTATCAATGCAGCCTATTTACTAAAACCATTTGAAAATAGTTGAGCTCCTGCTGCATATGCAATGTTATTCCAGCATTTGTCAGGTCCCATGATGACTTAAGTATTTTTCCATATTACTTAAAGATGCAGTAAATGTTAGAAAGCCTGCATGATATTGCATAGAGAAGATATACTACTTAAATGTGTACTTTAAAGTATATTTGCCTATTTCTGAAACAGTTAGAAGGTTTTCGATTATTCCTTATAACATCTTGGTACACAAAACTCTTTATTTGAATTTTGGGTTATTGGTGGAGATTATCAAGAATAGATGAATGATATGAATAGTTGGATTATATTTAAACTTGTTTTTAGATTTTCTTTAGGAATCTTTGCTCCTTATGTTTGTCAAGGTTGATGTGAAGCTACATCTGATAAGCATTATAATCAGCGATTAAACAACACTCATATCACAATTTTAGCAATTGAGTGGCCCCATAAATAATATTATAACTAGAAATTATAAGCAATTGAGTGGCTCCTGCCCTCTAGGAACTTATACTCTTAAGGGCACTTCACTAACCCGGACAGCATATGATTATGTTCATACCTACGTGTCTGAACATGAAAATAACATCTATTTGGTGCTTAATAAATGCTAGGCATTGTTCTAAGATTTATCATGCATTTTCTCATTTAATTCTAATAATGACCCCATGATTTATTCCCATTTTATAGATGAGGAAATAGGCTTAAAGAGGCATGACAGTCATCCCTAATTCACCAGGGCATGTGCTCCAAATTGTAAGCCCAGGAATAGTAATGGACTCCCACTGGTCCACTCAGACTCTGTTCTCTAGTCTCTGTTGTGAAATCTATGTATGTGACAAAGCCAACCAGTTCATATGAGTCCAAAACACAGTGGTCTACTTTGCTGAGTCAACCAACCACAAAAAGATGAAACATATAGAAAGAAAGAGATAGGTTGTAACATCATACTGAATGCAGAAAGGTTGAAAGCTTTTCCTCTATGAACAGGACCAAGACAGGGATGCCCTCTCTTACCACTCATTTAACATAGTACTGGAATCTCTAGCCAGAGAAATTAGGTAAGAGAAAGATATAAAGGGCATCCAAATTGAAAATGAGGAAGTCAAATTGTCCCTGTTTACAGACAACATGATCAGATAGATAGATAGATAGATAGATAGATAGATAGATAGATAGATATCTCTCTATATATATAAAACTAAAGACACCACCAAAAACTCTTAGAACTGATTCTAAGAGTTGCAAGATACAAAAATCAACTTACAAAAATCAGTAGCATTTCTATACACCAACAGCAAACTAGCTGAAAAAGAAATTGAGAAAACAATTCAATATACATAGCTACCAAAAAAAATAAAGTATCTAGAAATGAATTCAACCAAACAGGAGAAATAACTCTATAATAAAAATTACAAAACACTGATGAAGAAATTAAATAGGACATACGCCAAAAAATGGAAAGACATCCCATGTTCATGGATTGGAAGAATTAATATTGTCAAAATGACCATACTACCCAAAGTGATCTACAGATTCAATTCAATTCCTATCAAAATACCAAAGATATTCTTCAATTCCTATCAAAATACCAAAAACATGAAAAAACAATCCTAAAATTTATATGGAACTACAAAAGACCCCAAACAGCTGAAGCAATCCTGAGCAAAAAGAACAAAGCTAGAGGCATTACACTACCTGACTTCAAAATATACTGCAAACCCACAGTAATCAAAACAGCATGGTACTGGTACAAAAAACAGACATATGGACCAATGGAACAGAATAGAGAACCCAAAAATAAATCCACAAATCTACAGCCAACTGATTTTTGACAAAGGCACCAAGAATATACATCGAGGAAAGGACAGCCTCTTCAATAAATGGTGCTGAGAAAACTGAATATCTATATGCAGAAGAGTGAAACTAGACCCCTATATCTCACCATGCACCAAAATCAGCTCAAAATGGATTAAAGACTCAAATGTAAGACCTAAAACTAGGAAACTACTCAGAGAATGCATGGGGGAAACATTTTAAGACATTGTTCTTGGCAAAAATTTTATGGAGAAGACTTCAAAGCACAGGCAACAGGGCTGGCCTGTGGCTCACTTGGGAGAGTGTGGTGCTGATAACACCAAGGCCATGGGTTCAGATCCCTATATAGTGATGGCCGGTTAGCTCACTTGGGAGAGTGTGGTGCTGATAACACCAAATCAAGGGTTAAGATCCCCTTACTGGTCATCTTAAAAAAAAAAACAAAATAAAGCAAAGGCAACAAAAGTAAAAATAGACATTTGGGATTACATCAAATTAAAAAAGCTTCTGCACAGCAAAAGAAACAATCAACAGAGCAAAGAGGCAACCAGCAGAATGGGAAAAAAATATTTGCAAACTATTTATCCAACAAGAGATTAATACCCAGAATATACAAGGTACTTAAACAACTCAATAGCAAAAAGAAAATCTGATTTTAAAATGGGCAAATGACCTAAACAGACATTTCAAAAAGAAGACACACAAATGGCCAACAGGTGTATGAAAAATGCTCAACATCACTAATCATCAGGGAAATGAAAATCAAAACCACAATGAGATATTATCTCATCCCCGTTAGAATGCTATTATCAAAAGGACAAAAAATAACAAATGCTGGCAAGGATGTGGAGAAAAGGAAACTCTTATACACTGTTGGTGGGAATGTAAATTAGTACAGATATTATGGAAAACAAATGTTCTTCAGAAAATTAAAAATAGAACTACCATAGGATCCAGCAATCCCACAACTGGGTACTTATCCAAAGGAAAGGAAATTAGAATACTGAAGAGATATCTGCACCTCAGTATTTATTGTAGCACTATTCACAATAACCAAGATATGGAATCAACCTTGGTGTCCATTGACAGATGAACGGATTTTTGAAATGTGGTATACATACCCAATGGAATACTACTCAGCCATGAAAAAGAATGAAATCCTGTTGTTTGCAGCAACATGCATGGGCCTAGAAGACATTATGTTAAGTGAAATAAGTCAGACACAGAAAGATAAACACCTCATGTTCTCACTCATGTGTGGGAGCTAAAAAAACTAAAAGTTGAGCTTTTAGAATTAGAGAGTAGAATTGGGTTTACCCGAGGCTGAGAAGGGGAAGGGGTGTGGAGATAGAGGTTGATTAATGGACACAAAATTACAGCTGGATAGGAAAAATAAGTGTTAGTGGTGCACAGCAGTGCTAAGCATCTATAATTAACAATAATTTATTGTATGCTCTCAAATGGCTACAAGAGAAGAGCTCAAATGCTCTCATCACAAAGAAATGATAAATTTTGTGATAATGGATATGCTAAGTATCCTGATTTGATCATCACATATTCTGTATGTGAATTGAAATATAACTCTGTACCTCTTAAATATATATAATCAACACATGTCAATTGAAAAATAGAATAAGACAATAAAGAAATAGATGGGCTGGAACCTGTATAGACAATTAAATAAATAAATTTCCAAAAACCATCAAGTCTACACAATTCTATTCTGCTCTTGAGTTTGATATTAGTCTTAGATGCCACCCTAGCCATTTCTTTTCTTATTTCTAATCTTTATATCAGTAGCCTAAGAGACAGGAGGTGCTATATAAAGAAAAGAAGGGAGGGAGGGAAGGAGAGAAGGAAGAAATCCATGTAATATTTATCAGCCACCTTATTTTTACAAGTGTCACGCTGGTATGTATTTTATACACACACATACGCACATGTCTTAAAAAGATTCCTATTTAGGTAAAGAGCTAAAGCGAGTGCTCATAAGACAAATAAGTCATAGTGCAAGATGTGTCAAAGTGCTAAAATAAGCTATACGAAAATTGCAACCATCGTTGTTCATTTTTTCAGATTATTACACATTTGAGATAGTTAGTCCTGTATATCAGACTGCATCCTGATTATGGACTATCAGAAAATGTTTACTGGAGAAAAAGACAATAAATATTATAGGAGTTCATTGCACAAGCAGATCAAAATACATTTGAGTCATTACCAAAGGATGAGTCCCAGAGGACTGGAGCATTCTAGATAAGAAAGACAGTCCAGAATATGGAGAGAACAGGTGTGAAAAGCTGGCACACAGGACGCAGAGTCTCTTGCTAGACGGTACTGGGAAGCTCGGGGCACCTGGCACCTCTCCATTACTGCCATGGCGGACACTTCTGCTGCTTTGTCCTCTCAGATCTTCATCCTCTATTCACCCCCTCCCAAATGAGGAGCTGCATCAGATCTGCATGCTCAGCATTCTGCATTTACTGAGAGGTACCTCCTGAGGGTGCAGCCACTGCCTTGGAGAACAATATATGGTTGCCCTTCTCTCTCAGTTGCACCTGCAATTAGGTGGAACGAGGCAAACAGTTGTCATGGAGAGGCACCAGATCCTAATGGTTAACTTTCCTGGTCCTAATACCAGCCTCCCTAGGTTCAAGTCTCAGTAATGTCTCTTATTAGCTTACATATCCTTGGGCAAGTTGCTTACTTTCTCTGTGCTTCAGTTTTCTCATCTAAAAATGTGGGGTACTGTCAAACCTACCACACAGAATTATTGTAAAAATTAAATGAGTTCTTACACGTAAAGGACTTATATACACAGAGCTATTTTTGCTAACAAACTTGGGTTTGCCCCAGCCTACCTCTTTATTTGCAGGGCCTGAGTAGACAGGTTCAAAACTCCAGGTTCAAGGTAAATAGGAAGCTTCTCTTTCAATGTCATGCTCAGGCCACATTGTCACATATAGTTGTGGGGTGAGGTGTGCCCAGATTAATAAATTTGCCTTGTTTCTCATTTGACACGGTCCATTGGTGAGAGCCCTAGAGGAGAAAAGGACCCAAACACCTAACAGAAGGGGAGTAACTTTGCCTCAATTCATGTATCAGATTTTAAAGAGCTGCAGAAATTTTTAGAAAATAAAATAAATTTTATTCTATAAGCAATAATGATTTATTACATTTTCTTGAGCTGGAACCATGAGATAATGAAAGCTGTTTTATAAGGATTAACCCAGCAGCCATACACCTTCCGCGGGAAATCTCTACATTACTTCAAACCAGGATTTTTTAAAAGTAATACAAAATCCAACATGTATGGGTTTTTCCCCCACATTTTCCAGCCAGATTTTTAAGGACTCTACATACAGCACTGAATGTAATCAAAGCAAGAACTAAGACTTCGAGCTATTTAATCCCAGTGCTTAACAGTGCCTGACACATAGTAAATGCTCCATAATGTTGACTGAATAAATACAAAACAATCTTTACTATAACCACAAAAACCACTGTCAGAAAATTTAGTTTGATGGCATGATTTTTTAAAAAAAAAAGAAAAGGAAAAAATGAGGAAGTTATGACCAGCTAACTCCCACCCAAAAGGAAACCATGACATCCCCAGGAAAGCTGAGAATAGATCTCTCTGAAGGCACTTAGTGCCAGTGGGAGGAGATGTTTCAGCCGCAGGGCTGTCTTGGGAAAGAGTCCCTGGGAAGAGCAGATCCCTTCCCCTTCCCCAGGGCTGAAGGGCCTTGCTTCACTATACCTAGTGGTCTCTCAGGAACCTGAAAGGGTCAATGCAAATCTCGAATTGCTGAGCTTGAAAACCAGCAAGTAAGCAGAAGGAAACTCAAGCTCATCAACCTTCCTTTCAACACGGGAAAGAATCTTGGGAGTGTGTCTTCTGAGATGATGTGGGCAATTTGAAATCACACTCAGAAATATTCTGAGCAGATTACATTGTGAAAGGACAGGTATTTTGATGCCCTCTAAATCAGTCAAAACACAGGAGGAGAAAATGAATTAGCTGGTCTGGGGTATGAAACTACTAGATTTTAACTCATTCATAGCCTCACATCTGCCTACTGTGTACAAATCTTTCTACTAATTACTCTGAACCATAACATACTTTTGGAAACAACTTTACACTTTCAAAACTGTTGTGGCTTTCCAAAAGCCACTTAAACCAACAGATTTTTCACTTTCAGAGGTCCTTCAATCAGAGTAAGAAGTACATAAGGAGAATCAAGACTAGTCTGAAGAGCAATTAAACAGGATCCCAGTGCAAAACTGTGCAGTGAGTGTGACTGCAGCTCAATAAAAAATGAAACAACTGGAAGTGGAGACATTTAACAGGAAATGCACCAAAATATTAAAGTAAATATCTTTAGGTAATACAAATTTGAGTAATTTTTGGTTCTATATTCATCTAATATTTTAGAGCATTTATTTATTTTTATTAAAAAACACGAAACATAACCAACTAAATAAATATTAAAGTCCAAGTTGTTTTCAAACTGGGAAACAAACAAAAGAACCCAGGATTTAGGCATTTTGGTTGGGTATAGTTTATTATTTAGTCTTGGCTGAAAATATTTCCCTTCATATCATGAAAGCCTTTTATTACCTCTCAGGAAAGCTTTTTTAACTTGGAAGGGACCTTAAAGATTGTCTGATAAAACTACTTTGTTCTATAGCTGAGGAAAGTGAATTTGCTAACACATGGCTAGTCAGGGGCAGACCTAGAACTCTAACCCACAATTCCTGCCCCCTAATCAAAGTCTTCTCCATCACAGAGCCTATATCACCAAGGAAGTCTCCCCTTCCTTTTCCAGATTAAAAGGAAAAAGCTCTGCAAAATACATTGTCTCTCAAATCCTGAGTATGTACCCAAGAGAAATAAAACACATGTCCACACAAAAACTTGTACATGAGTGTTCACAGAAGCACTATTCACAGTAGCCAAACAGTAAAAAGAACCCAAATGTCCCTCAGCTGAGGAATGGATAAAGAAAATGTGGTATATTCATACAATGGAATAATGTTTGGCTATAAAAGGAGTGAAATACTGAAACATACTGTAACACAAATGAATCTTAAAAATGCTTATTGTAAATGAAAGAAGTCAGTCACAAAGGATCGTATATTATATGATTTTATCTAATATGAAGTGTCCAGAACAGACAAGTCTATAGAGATAGAAAGTAGCTTAGTGGTTGCCTGGGGCTGGGGAAGGTTGCGGAGATTAGAGGGTGATGGCTAAGGAATGAGGGGTTTCTTTCTGGGGGTAATGAAAATGTTCTGGAATTCACTGCGGTGATGGATGAAGTTGAAAAACAATAGCAAAAATGTATCAGCATTCACTGCACTTCTCTTCCAAGTAGAGAGTGATACTGATGTCACACTGAGGCGAAAACGATCGGCTACATAGATTGCAATTTCAATCAGGGTGATTGTATCTTTTCCATATTTGCTGCACTGGTTTGGCTGTTACCCACCTCTCAGACTACTGCCTGCCTCTATCTGTTAAGATGGTAAATTCTCCAAGGCCATTTCAACTGATGAAATGGGCAGCTTAAATAGCTGTGTATACCATCTCATGGAAAAAGCCAGGCTTGGCCAAGAGAGCCACGTGCTTTAAAGAACAGCATGTTATTAGTAAGATGGAAGAAATGAATCTGCTTCAAATGGTTTGACCAAGTAATCAGGTCTCTTGTGATTCTCACAACCAAGTTGGTGGGATGTTGCTACTGGACGTGCAGCCACAAGGCCTAACACCCCACCCCAAAGAGCCTCTTAGCAAGCCCCATTTCTCACCCACAGGAAGTCCACAAATTCACTGGTAAATAAATGCTGCTCTGTGATCACTGCCCAGAAACAAGAAGGGGTGGGACAAGGAATGTGCCACATCCTATCATTCCAAATCAAGGAGGGGACCTGTAATCCGAGCACATCAAAATCAGTAGCTGCACAGTATTTTCTCACTTTTAAATGACAGGAAACTGCTCATTGTGTTTAGAGTTCAGCAGCAAGTGAGAACATTCTTCTGGCTACAGGCCTCAAATCATTCCAGAGAACCTTAAATGCTCTTTGGCTGTGATCAGACATGCCTGCCAACACTGCCACAAACACAAGGCACAGAAGTCAAATCCCAGTTCCCATTTCACCAAGAGCTCTGGGGCAGGGACCTTGCTTTCAGGCAGGAATTTTAAAACAGGTGGGTGAGAATGTGTGCCACTGACCAGCACGCTTGTTAGCACCATGGAAAGCCCCCTAATTGTGATCTCCAGGCCTCTCACCAAAGACCTAACACAACGGTAAACACTCCAGAAGGCTCAGCTTGCCTCGGTTTGAGGAGGAATATACAGGCTTCTTTTTCCTAAAATAATGCAGAAAAAGCAGACCTTGTTTCTTTAGGTCTTAGTTCAGCCTCAGCACTGGCCCTGTGTTATTATTTTGACACCTGCAACTCAAAAATCATATTTTTGTTTTTATGAATAAACTTTAAAATCCAAACCAATGTACTTTGCCTTTTTTAAAAAAAATTGTCTAACTCTTCGTGATATTAAAAAAACTGAGACTTCATAGCTACTCTCTCCGACAAGTCATCAGTTACTGTGACCAAATTCATATCAACTGAACAGAGAAGTTCAAGGGACCCTCATTGCCAGCTTCCATCTGGCTTGAAGACATCCAGAAAGCATTTTTACAGTAAGCAGCCCAACGACCAAAGCCAGTTCTGCCATTCTGCTTGTCAAACCTGTTATAATAAATGTAATATAATGCTGATAATTTATTGTCAGAAAAATAATCCTCTCATCAAATATTCCATTTCACTGTCTAGTGAGATAACATCTTGCAATATCCTGGAAAATGATGGCTTAATTACAAAGTTTTTGGATCTGCACAATGTACACTATTATTTATGTGGTCTTGATATTCAATAAGTACAACTATATTTTAAAATCTAGATCATTACTAAACAAAGGTATAGCAAAGAAGGCTTTTTCTTTTTTAATTCTTCCAAATATGCAAATTTATCCAGTAGTAATTAAAGGCCCTTCACTTTAATATTATATGTAATATTATTAATATTATTGTAAACAAGGGTTTACAATGACAAAATCACATCTTGAGTCACAAAAAATATTAAAAATGGACAGCTTGCCTTAAATTATTGTCTAGATGCTTCTTAGCTATCGCTCAGATATAGTTTCATTTTTCCTTCAATCACTGATCATTTAAAACCAGTAGTAAATGAATGGCCTCTTAATCACCACCTACCTGTTCTAGTAAATACTTTAGTCAAAACACAGCACCAAATCCAATACCCAGAATACAAATGCAGGAAAGAAAAGCAAACAAATAATTAAATGTATTACAGGGAAGAAAAAAAGCCCTGAAAATAAAGTTAACAGACTAGATAACTACTTCCTCTACAAATGGGAATGGATGTTAAATGCTAAATATGCCATCTTTACTTCCTCCACCGTGCTAGAAGAAGAAAAAGTTGGTTGATATGCACTTTAAAAATAGACTTTCCAATGAATATATATGGTATTTTACCAACTGGACTACTGATATGAAGTAATTTGCTAAAAAATACAGCGACAACCAAATTATCTAATTTCACATAGAGATGTCTCCTCATAGATAAACTAATTAGATGAACACCTTTCCAACTGAAATGCATGAACAGTTCCTTTGATACAGAACAACACAAAGACCGTGCTCAAACCAGTAAATGAGAAGCCTAGAACTGCCTTCTATTTAACACAGATTTCCAAGTGTCTGCCATATTGCCAGAAACTATGCTGGACACCGTCTGCAAAATGAGAAACTCTTCCTCCCAGCCCTCAAGGAAATCATAATACTACAGAAAACAGAAGCAATTAAACAGGTAAATAAATACAAGTCAGGATACAATTAAGTGTCATGAAGACGTTGCTCTGGGTTTTCAAAAGAGGAGAACAGTACTTGTGTTTTCTGTGAGAAAGCTCTTTGGGCATCAAACATCCACATCATACCCTTCCAATTGCCCAGAAGTAGGATCTGTGCTCAAGAAGGAGGGAACCCTTGACTCCCAGAGTGTCAAGAAGCATCTTCATGGTCCCAAGGGAAAAGTAATGAGATCGGAAGGCCCTAAAATGGCAGTTAAAACTGAGATGCTCGTGTGTAAAAAAGATAAAGCACACCAGGACTGCAGAAACACATTTTGCAGGGATACCAAATAGTGCACCTGAAGTCTGTGGGGTCCTTGGGGAACACAGGCTTGGTAGTAAACCCAAATTTTGCAAAGATGCCCAAAAAAGGCAGGGAACTCACTGCTGAAACCCAGTATTAGCTCAGAGTATCTTATTCTTGATTAAAATTATCCTAGAGAAGATCCATGTAATAAAGACTAGCTTCATTCTCAAATCTAATGAAAAAGACTGCTGCTTGAAGGCTACTGTCTGGGGAAAAAACTGTATTTTCCAGGAGAAAAGACATACTAACAACAACAGAGTAAGGGAGAGGAGACCCCTGAAGGATCACAAATAATCATCTTAATCTCTTTAGACCAGTACTTCTTAACTTTCTTAACTAAGACCACATGCACCCTAGAGTCTGGCAGACATGCTCAATCTATTTAAGCGGTAAATGAGAAAATAAATCAAAATAATTGTGATAGCATCCACTGGCACATAACATGGCTAGGTAACAATTCACCATCCTCGTAACTCACAAATTCTCATTTTTAAAGACCATAGCTCCAGAGTTATGGAAGCTAGGTGATGCACAAACGTCTATGTCCAGTTACACATGTCGTGCTATATTTTGTGTATGTTTTGAAGAAAACCAAGTTGAACAGAGCCTTTCTTTGCTAAAGTCACCAGCATGGCAGAGATGCTCCCAGTGAAACTCACTGTATTCCCTCACCAGTCCCACACCAGCAGAGCTGTCTGCATGCTTCAACAAACAGCAGCATTGGGTAAAGACAGCTATGCCCTTGACACTTTAACTTTTACTAAGGGGAAGAATCATAAACTATTGTAATGACTTAGTATGAGAGGTTAATTTACTAACATTATTGTTTTTAAATAAGCTGTTCAAGAGTAAGAGCTACAGTCTGCCTTTTCCATAAGAGAAAACAGTGTAAAGTGAGGTCATGGCTCCGTTGGGACTTCCAAGCAAAGCACAGACACATGCCTCTCCAGCATGGCATCCGCAAGGTAGGCAGATTTTTACTTGGCAGCCCAAGGCTCCGAAAACAAGTCCTTGCTTTGGTCACCCCAGCCCAGGCACCAGACATGGGAATCGAGAGGCCATTGTGGCAGTGGTTCTCCCAGCCCCAGCTGTTACAATCCCAGCAACTCCAGGTCCAGCTGCGCCAGCCCCCAGCCATCCCAGTGGAGGCCCCAGAGAAGAGCCATCCCCATGGTGCCCTCTCTGAATTCCTGACCCAAGGAATCTGTGAACATAATAAAAAGACTGATGTTTTATGCTGCTAAGATTGGCAGGGGGGCGGTATTCACAGTTGGTTATGAAACAACTCTTTCTCTTCTTTTCCTGTCCCAGGGCACAGAGCTCAAGCAGTTTATCGGCAGGCCCAAACAATAACAACAACAAAAAATTAAAACACAGAGGCTCTTCTTTAAAGAAATTAAACTGAGGAGAACTGAAGCAGCTGTTATGGATATTTAGGGACCCCCAGAACGAAAACTGTTGCCATTCTGGCTTTGGAAGGAGGGCACTGTGGGTGTAGTGTGCAGTGTATGGTCCAGAGCTCCCTACCTTGTCGCCCTCAAGCAAAGATCGTCCCAACCATGCACACAGAGAGAATGCTAGTCAGCATTCTTGGTTCTTTGATTTTAAGTAGGAATGGGTGGACAAACTGCGACCCATGGGCAAATCCTACTCCCTCCTCAAACCCCACTGCATCAGTCAAGATCCCAACAGGAAACCAGTGGCACCTTCAGAGTAGGATAATGTAGGGTCCACTCACAAAAGTGTTAGGAAAAGAGATAGTGCAATAACAGGGGACTAGCAAAAGTGGGACTGTTACCACTCTCCAAGCCCAAAGGGCCAAGGCAAGTAAGTATCCAAGTCGAAAAGGGCAGGAGTCCTCAGAAATGCTACCTTGAGAGGAAAAGTAACCTTCGGTAGAGGTACACAGCCAGACCGAGGCAACCTCACAGCAGAATGAACACCTGGCTTCATTCTCCCCGGTCCTGCGCATCTCCTATTGGGCTCCTTATTGGCTGAACCTAACCAGAAGCCGCCAGGCATGGCAGCCTGCTGATGCAATCCACAGAGGCAGAGGAATAGGTGTAGAGGGCATAGTAGAAGGCGTTCTATGTATCTCTTCATGAGAAAAATGAAAGGCAATAAGGAACTCTGGGAAGGGGAAAATGTGAAAGAAAGTCACAGTGCAAATATGAAGCCCACTAAAATGTGGCACAATGTGATGAGTACTTATTTATTTAAACTTGTTTCTTGAAGGCAAAGAAGTTGTGACATTGGAACCACAAAGAAAGAAATCTAACCAAGATATACTCCTGTGTGTTGCAATAAAACCTATTTTCAGTTTTTGTCTTTCAACAACCTACATATAAAGCACAGATGACCATTTAAGTTGCAGAACGTATGGTATCAATAACAATAATTTCACAGCAAAGGTGATGAGAGGATAGGAGGAGGAGGGCAGAAAGTAGAGAATCAAAAGTTACTGTTGAAAGTGGATGAAATAAGACAGAAATTTACAAATATTATTAAAAGTTACAAAACTGGGAAGACGTTAACTGTGGTGGGAAGATTACTCCAGCCCTATGTGAGCACCTGGGCATTTCAGCTTCTGGAAAAAAGAGCTCAGCAAACATACTGTCCTCTGGTCTGGTCAGCACCAGTCCCTACTCTATGTTCCTACTGTCACTCAACTTTGCCTCCTTTTAAAGATTCAGATGTTGTCAATGGAGATATCAAAGCCTTGACAACTTGGAAGGGAAATAGTTGCTGATTTCCTTCTGTGCTTTGGACTTCATTTTTGTATGGACAACAGAAACTGTTGCATTTTGTGCAAAACACTGAGGTTCCTTATAGAAAGTGTGATGCTATTCCTGTTTCAGTAAATCCCCACTTTAGCCCTCTTGCCTGGATAAATACACCAAGAAAGAAAAACAGTTGTTTGGGTCTCATGAAGATCACACTTTGTTGTTGTTTTCAGATTTAATTAAACAAATTTCTTGAGATTGTGGGTGCTGTAAGAGGGGTCTGTTCCTGTGTTAACAAGTGTCATTGTACTCGACTTAAGGAAAGTGTTCAAGCATTTGCGAGTGAATAGTGTCCTTGAGCACAGAAGAGGCCCTTGGCTTGGTGAAGACATTCTGGTTTGCAGAGTTCATGGAGAAGTCAGACCCAAAAACTGGACACCAGGAGCTGGAGGATGAAGCCAAATCTGACAACTCCCAAAGCAGACTTTGAGAAAGTAAGTTACTAAACCATCCTGTTTGCACCTGCAACTCCTTGTACCAGAGGAAAACCACAGTCCTCTCAAAGATGATTATTTATAGAAGTGCAAAGAGAGGTTTGTGCTCATAAATTTTCCTCTGAAAGGTTTGTTTTCATAATATTGGCTAAGAATGTTTTAACTCATTAATCGCCAAATAAGAAGTCCTCCAGTTGTAAAATATTTATTGTCAGCTAGTTTTCATTATGTGCCTCAAGCTTTTAAATTTCATGTTCTCTCTGGAAAGATGTTGACTTTGCTTTACTGAACCTCTGTGTACCAAAGAAGCAAAACAAACACTCAATGCTTTTTCAAGCGTCCTGCACTTTATTCTGAAATTTGTTATTACATTCACAAAAACTAAGTTTTAACATTAGAGGTCTTATTAAACTGTTTTGTGATATGTATATATGACTGAAACAAAAGTGAATCAAATAAATTATCACACATGCACGCATACACACAGAATGCCTGATTGCATTCCTGAAATGTATAGTTTATGAAGTTATTTTACATAAAGAATATTCTACTGAGTCCAACAACTGGAGTTATTTTCTTCCCCAAAGTGATAATTTAATTTAAGGTGCAAAATCAAGAATAAACATTTAAAGTTCAAAGGTAATAGGCAATAAAAATAGTGATTTAACTAAGAACTACAGGGAGGAGGGGGAAAGGAGGGGGAAAGGAGGGGGAAAGGAGGGGGAAAGGAGGGGGAAAGGAGGGGGACGGAGGGGAGGAGATACTGTAATGGGCAAAATCACCCTCCCTGCACAAAAAGCAGTGGTTTGTATGTTAATTAAAACTTCCAGAAGAACTAAAGTTAGAGACAGCTCGATGTTGTTGGCTCTGAGAAGTGGGCTTAGAAATGAGAAATGGGTGGTAAACCCTTTCCTTTTAAACCCTTTTATGTTATGCAGATCATTTTTACCATGCATACATGCTTGGATAAATATTGTTACTTATACCAAAGCTGGTTCTAAAATTTAAAAACCATATACATATATACATAAATAAATAAAAATATATATAATTACATTTACATGAAATTCTAACAAGGGGATTGGTTCCAGGATCCTTGTGGATACCAACATCTGCCAGTGCTCAAGTCCCTGATATAAAATGGCATAGTATTAGCATATAACCTATGTTCATTCTCCTATATACGCTAAATCATCTCTAGATTACATATAATATCTAATATAATGTAAATGCTATGTAAATAGTTGTTATGCTGTATGTTCAGGGAATAAAGACAAGATAAAAAGGTTGGTTGAACCCACAGATGCAGAACACATGGGTGGGGAGGGCCAACTGTGGTCTCTTTGTTGAAGGCACCTCAGTTACTCAGTTTGATAACATCAGCTCTTAATTTCCAAGACCCTGGCTACCTCAGAAAACTTTAGGACCTTGATGATATCTTTTAACCCTCTCACTATACAAATTAAGAAACTGAGGTATCACAAGCAGCCACAGGATTTGATCTGTTTTGTATATACTTCCTCTGAAATTAAAGTTGATGACTTTCTGCTAAAGAAAGCCTTAGTCACAAATTTTCCATTGAGTAATTTCAAATATTTCTTTACTTGAGCAATTTAATTTAACATACTGGTATTCCAAAATATAGCTCAGTTGAGCAAAATACTACTCATGAAAGACTGCATAATGAATCTGGGTGCATGCATTCCTCCAGACATTGCAATTTTACCCTGGATGCAGTCAGAGGACTGTATACTTAGACTTCATCATTTGGGGCCCTTGTAGGAAGGTCTTCACTAAATTATGCATACACATTTTGCCAACACCCTCTATTGAAGGACCTTTTGAAAAATAGCCCCACAAAACACTCTACTACATTTATCTCAGGAATGTTGCTGAGAACGTACTTCACTACACACACAGTATCCCCTTAACAAGGTGTTTCTTTCAAGTCTCTGCACAGGAAAAGGCTGCACCTTAGTCTTTTGGACATGATGAATCCTATCACTGACTCAGGGGGACCAGAAGCTCTTGGCCAAATTTGTAGCTCATCTCTGACAAAGGAACAGCATCTTCTAGAAAATGTTTCATGGGCTGACCATATTCCTAGCTTATTTTTTTTCCACCCCATCTCCTCATGTATTTTTTTTTATTTTTTAATCTTTGTGGGAGTATCATTGTGGGCTTATCAAATCCTTTTGAAGTGAGGCAGGGATGAAGATAATTCAGAACAAACTTTCAAAAAAGGCTGAAAATAGTGACATGTATCTTTCCTCATGAGGCTTAATCTATATTTTTAAATCCATTAAAATCATAAACAAGCCCAAGTGGGAATGATAACCTTTATAACTTACCCTGAAGCTTATCCTGGAACTAATTCCTTCCTGTTTTTTGGAGAGTTTCTTTCCTCTTTCACAAGTAACACCCTGGCTATATCTCCCTCCTATTCTCTTTTGCAAACTAGGACACTAATTTTTAACTTTATTAACCAGAAAAAAAGTGGAACAGATATTAGACTACACTGAGTAAACTTGGAGAAACATTCAAAAAAGCCAATTTCCTGCAGGCATGTAGACATGAACACCGCTGATGCCCCTCAGTGGGACTGGGGAGAGGATTTCCTCCTGAAGCTGCAATAGCAGAAGGAACACTCAGGTCGTAAGAGGCAGGATCCTACTGAGGACAGTACTGGCTTTGCTAAGAATCTTGGCCTTTCTCTCTCTCTCTCTCTTTGTGTGTGTGTGTGTGTGTGTGTGTGTGTGTGTGTGTGTGGTGTGTGTGTGTGTGTGTGTGTGTGTGTGTGTGTGTGTGTAAAAAGTGACGCTCTCTATGTTCAAAGGAATTTCAGCTGAGTGAAATTTACCTGTTACTTGTGAAAGAGGAAAGAGGCACTGGGGCCTCTCTGGTCCAGAATGGAGGTGAGGAGGACGTGATGGGCTGGGAGAGGTGGGGATCAGATGCGGTAGGCACTGATACGAAAGACCATGTGCATTATGACCATCTTAATGGGAATTTCTTCCCTGGAAATCTCATTCAAAGAGTTATTCCCTTGTCTACACAGTCTGCCTACCTGTTTGATCCAACCCCCATAGCAGCACTTACTTATCTAAGGGCCTTCTGCCTCCAGAATTCACATTAATGTTGTTAGTTGGGTAAAAGCCATCTTCCCTGGCAAAGGACCTGTGGAAACTGTAGATAGTCAAAACATACCTTTAAAATTTGAACATGTTTACATAACTTAAAGAAGAAAACATTTAAAAATAAAAGCACCTAAGTTTTGTGGTATATATTATCTTGGAAACACATTCGATAGTTCAGAAGGTTTTTTAAAATGTAGGTCCATATACATTTTAGTGATAGCAAAGCAAGCAGGCACACCAGAAGTGCCTCTACTAATAAAATAAAACAAAACAAGATGTGTTACAATAGAGAAGTCCTACCTCCATCAGGCGATCAAGTTTAACTTCCACAGTGGCAAGTCGTATTGACAGCATGTACCTTTAATACGACATGATGATAAGCACACTTCACTTCTGAGGTCTCCCCCATCAAGCACAAAACTCCAGTCTCCTTATTAGAAAAACATTGGACAGATCCCAATTGAGGAACAAAATATCTGACCAGTACTCCTCAAAACTGTCAAGATAATTATCAAAAGCAAGAAAAGCCTGAAAAACTGTCACAGACCAGAAAAGGGTAAAGAGACATGAGGACTAAATGTAGTAAGGTAGCAATTGCTACTGGGAGTCCTGGAACAGAAAAAGGACATTAGGTAAAGACTAAGGAAATCTGAATAAAGTATGGAGTTCAGTTAAAAAAAAAAATGGGTGCATAAGGCAGGACTTTGAGGAAAAGGTGAAAAGGCCGAAGTCCTATAGAGTGAGAGAGGCTGGTAAGAGCTTCCTGGAGCTTGCTAAAAATGCAAAATCTCAGGTCCTGCCCAATATGCATTTATTTAAAAGACCCCAAGTGACCTTCATAAGGTTTGAGGGGCCTTGCTCTAAGGTACCCGAAGGTCGGGTATTCTGTGAATGAACATATAAAATAAGGAGGTGCTGATAGAACCAAGGGGAACCCAGACATTTATAACAAAATGAAAATGAGGTTTTGCCATTTGTCAAGGTAAATAAATTTCCTGCTCCAGTCTAATTTACAAATTCCTATGACACACAAAAGGACAATCACTAACCTGAGCTTACACAGCTCAGTGCTTTGAACTTTTGTGCACTGTCAGCACTTCTAAAAAATGATAAAAATTTGAACTCACTGTACTTACCTCTGTTCCTTCCCAGATTCATACCAAGGAATTCTCACAGAAGAGAGTTGAGAAACGACCAGAAGGGGGGCCAAGGGCCTCAGCCATGCCCATCCCCACCCCTCAAGTCCACATCCAGCCCAGCCATGAATGCCCCCTGGGCTCCCCTGCCGGAATGAGGGGGGTGCCACAGGCCTTGACCACACCTGCCCTTCCTCCTCCTCTCACCCTATCCCACTTCCTCCTGTCCCTCTACCCCTCCCTCCCAACTGCTCCACAACAACATTTTAGAATGTAAAATAGTAAGAAGAAAAAGAAAGAAAGAAACCACTAGGTAGAGGATTCTTAAAGCAAATGTACCTCACAGGGCCTGGTTTTCCAAAGCCTTGCAGTTTCAAATATTGACCTTGCAAGGACAGGAAATTTTCCTCTGGCTATAAAGTCTCTGGTGTAAGATAAAGAATTCTAACACAGCAAGGTTGCTGGCTCAAGGACAGACTAGTTACTGATTGTTATGTAAAGATACTGAGAAATTGATGTAAGAAGGAATGTTTGCTAAGATCAGGCTTTTGTTGGTGGATCACTTAATTGTCTAAGGGAATGTCATCTGACTTGTTTCACTGAAAGTTACCAGCCCATATTGTTAAACTATAACCCCACATATGTTCTCTTCCTGGAACTTCCTGGGCTGGAAAATAAATGCAGGAAGAGAACCCCAATTCAGGGTTAATTTCCCAAGGAAGGGATGCCTCTTGCTTGAGGGTTGTGGGGGAGATTAACTACTTCAGGGTCTCTCACTGCTCAGAAAAGATGGGCTTTGAGTAATCCTTTGCAGCTCCATCACACAGGGGAAGTGGGTGACAAATCCGTGGGGGGCAAAGCAACACCACCAGAATGAGGGGAGTACTGGCCAGCCAGTGATTCAACCCATGGGAAGGAAAAACCTAGCTTGGAAGTACAAAGAAACAACACAAAACAGTATCCCAGAATGTCTGGGAGCTCAGAGCTCGGGTGCGGAACATTGTGGGTGGGGGTGGCGAAGGTGTGCTCAATAAAACAGGGCCACTGCCACAAAGAGTTCCTAACAAAAGTCAGCTAGAGAAGGGAACATGCCCCCAGCAGACAGGAAACCCCAACTTCAGAATTCCTTTGGCCAAGCAGTGGGGGTCCTGATTGCTGCTGCCTGGAGCTCCCTCCCACTCCTTCACTCACAACAAAACTACAAGAGTGGTTGGAGGATTCTCAGGGCTCCAAGAATTGGTTCATGAAACTATGGCCATAGGGAACCCACCTACTTCTTACAGAACCTGGAAATCAAGCCAGCCATAGATATGTGCCTTTGTGCAGTTTAGACAACAGTGCTCCAGGGTTTTTTCCCAGCAAGAAAAGAAAAAGAAAAAAAAAAAAAGAAACTCTGGCAGTCAAATTAGTAAAAGGCCTTTCCTTTGGGTGATGGAGCACTGGGATAAGGAATTGGAAGGCATCTGTGTGCTAGAAAACGGCCCTACTTTCTCCAAGGGACACAGCTCTCACTTGCCCCCCAGCATAAACATGGGTGCAACCTTTATGCACAAAGCCATCTGCTCTCCCCACCCTGGCAGCCTCTAAGGTAAGGTGGGAGAGAAAAGGAAGGAAGAGTACATAAGCATGTGAATCCCAGAATCCAATACATAATGCAGACACAGAACAGTATTCCAGAAGCAAGGACACAGCTCCCAGGAGGTTCACCATCCTTCTCACCTCATCATAACTCTCACTGCAATATTATTATTTTTTTTTACCACAAAATGATTATATTGATTTTTACAAATTGATTGATGGCATGATTAACTGCAGTGTAACTACACTGCCTTACATTGGCCATAGTAGTACACATTTCAAAATCCAAGACTGTAATAAAGCTCATACTTCAAAAATGAACTGTTTATTACAGCAAGTGAGGGGTGCAGGACAACCCCTCTCTGCTCTTAGTTCATCTCCATCTCCCAGATCTCATTTGCCAACACAATGTGGCACTTTATTAAAACATTTTTTTCACCACTCTACAGTAATAGCGCCAAAGTCTACAACAACAAAATTAGTTGTTCCAGTGACAAAGGTTGCTCTGATACAGAATTTCACACAGAGGAGTCTTTATGCAGCCCCCATTACAGAAGAATGTCTAAACTAAAAATGGCTACAAAGAAATGGGCAAAATCATGACCAACATTTCCATAAGTATGGTTTTGCTCAATTCTTTTAACATCCTGTATCATTAGGTTAGACTTTATACAGCAGACTTAATTTAATTGTAAGTGACTTAATCTGATTTTGAATATTAACACACAATGACGTTCTTTCTTTTAAAAAATGACAATAATTAGATTCAATTTTCTGATTCACAATTAATGTTACCTTATTTTTTTTATGTCTGCAATTTAATATGTAAATTTTACAATCATTAGGGTAAATTATGTATGTCCAAACTATATATATTTTGTTATGCTTTATGATTCTGCTTGTATGTACAAACTACACACAGTGGTTAATATTTATCAGGCACTTATTGTGCACCAGACATTATTAAGCATTTTACGGATGTCTTTGCTCAACAATACTCTCCCTCCATCAACCCTATGAAGTAGATGTTCCTTTGGCCTCATTAAGAAATGAAAAGTTGAAGCGCAGAAAGGTTACACTGCTAATAGGTAGCAAAGTCAGTATCTGAAGCCAGACACTATGTTTCTCTCTCAATTGCTATTAAATAAATGCAAACAGGATCCATCAAGGCCCAGACTGTGTACATCAACTAAGATTTTAAACACTTAACAATGCCTTAACTCAGCAAGATTCTAACATTTATTAACAACCTTCATAGAATGGTACTAAGAACTCCAGGTAACTTAAAAGAAAAATAAGATACGATCCTTGGCTACAAGAACTTTGCAGCAAAAATATATATAGAAAATACATTTATTTCAAAGCTACATATAAGTAGAGATGATAATATGGTATAAATGAAATAAAGGGAAAGATAACAGACATAACAAGAAGTGTTGTTTTCTAAGGAAAATACTGCTTGGATTGGCAGAGTGATGAGAGAAGGGATTCTACACCCTCATCAAAAACAGAGGCAAAAGGAACAGGAGGGATGGAGTGGCGGGTGAAGAACAGAATGTATGACATGAAGTATTTTGAGTCACATGAAACTGTGATGAGCTATTTCACAGTGGTTTTCCTTTAACCAAGAGTCTACATTTTGCACTCATCATTCTTCTGACTTTATTCTGCCCCTTTCGTCTCAGTCTTCCAGGACAACTTTCTGAGTCTTAAGTGGAAGCCACCTTCCTGTGTTCCCTCCCTGTCTGCCCTCCTGCCAGCATGCAACTTGCTCAGAAACAAACTAGCAGAGTAAATGAGTGACGTCACTGCAAATCATCCACCACTTATTTCCAAAAACAGTCTTTTCATGAAGCCAGAAGAAAATGTGTTGAATTCAAATGGCTTAGGCTACTTGTCTATTTTTAAACAATGATGGAGAGATCTACACTCAACAAATATGCTTTATTTAGACAGCACTGCTTGACTAGATGCTCAGCCAGGGTAAGCTGTAGTTCCTGCCCCCAAGGACTTTTAAATCCAGGAGGAACTAAGTCTACCACAGTGCCTGGCACTCAGTGAAGGGGAGCTTCCACTTCCTGAACACTGTTGCCAAACAACAGGGAGTTGAAGCAGAAGTCAAGAAACAAAGGAAAGACACATAAGGTCACTATAAATCAATAAGTGACCTTATTAGACAGGGGCCACTGCATAAGGGCCACTGGAAGGGTGTGGCAAACTCCCTGTAGGGGTCAAAGAGCTGCTTCTACAGAAGAGGAGCTCATCTGGCAGAAATAGGAAATCGGAGGGCATTTCAAGCAGAGACGACAGCAATGTACACGGCCTGTTATGAAGGATGACCAGCTCCATACGGTATGACTGGGGCCCAGATACAGGGACAGTGCAAGTAGGAGAGCTCCAATGTCCTGCGAAGAAGTGGATTATCTGGCAGATACAGGGAGCCAAGAGCAGACATTAATCAGGAATATAGTATGATCAGACTAATTTAGAGAGACAGTGTGGAGGATGGATTGGAAAGGAGGCACGGAGGTCACCTAGGAGTTCAACTGAGGTAAGGTGAGGGTCCGAGTTCAAGTGGTGGTAAGCAAGATGAAAGGATGGGCTTTAACAGATACTAACAGATTTCCCCGTGCAGAGCGTAGCTTAAACTCCCCAGATTAGAGACTGTCAGATGATTTTGTGCCTCAAAAGCATCCAACATGGAGCAGTTTAGACCACTGCCTTTTGAATACAAGGACTAATTAATAATTTTACCATCCAGAACACTCCTCTCCTACTTTCCTTCTTCCAATAAACAATGACTAGGCACTAACTACATGTCCTGTACTGGTAGTTAAGGATAGAAAACAAATAGGACACTGTTCTGGTCGTCAAGGAGGTCAGAGTTTAGTAGAAGACAGACAGATACAGATAAAAACCACACAATGATCCCACTGCCGTAAGAGGTGTGTGTGGGGCAGGTGCACAGAGGACAGTTATAAACTGCCTCGTAGGGATGGGAAAGGTAACATTTAATTCAATGAATGTCAATAATTTAAAAGACCTATCACTAATTTTTAAAACAATAGTCATATTGCCAGTGACATTTCTCATTAACTTAGCTGAAGCTATACATAAATTGCCCAACACATACAATTTCAAATATAGAGTATGTAATGTATTCTACAAAATTTTGTTTAATATTGTGAATGTTAAAGGTAAATCCTATTTGTAGAGTTCTGCTTGATAGCTGGGACTCACCTGTTAGGTACTATGATGAAAGCCATTTTCTTACGTTTTCAAGTTTCAACTGTTAAACTGATTCTTAGCATTGAATTTCACCATGAAAACAGACAAAATGCCAAAAAAAAAAAAAATCTGCGTTGGGTTGAATGTCCCCCCAAAACTTAATCCCACTGTCACTGTTGAAGGTGGGAAATCCTATTACAGTTATTAAAAGGTGGGGCCTTGAAGAGGTGATTAGACAGTAGGACCATGCCTAGTGGATGGATTAAAAATGGTGGCCATGGGCCTGGTTCTGGGGGCTTTAAACGGAGGGTGCATGAGGAGCTATCGCTCTGTGCTCTCTCTGCTCCACCATTTTCGCAATGTGATACCTGCCATCACTGTGACCACCACCAAGACCCTCACCAGATGTATTCCCTGCACTGTGGACTTCCCAGCCTCTGAAACTGTAAGCAATAAATTTCATTTGCTTTATAAAATACCCAGTTCCAGGTATTTTGTTATAAGCAAAAGACTAATACAATATCCAAAGACCTATTGGAGACAAGCACACACTCTGTAGTTACCTGCCACAATAAAATACTTTGTTTTGTATGTAGCACTCTCTTTAGACTACTTTTGGTGGCATTGGTTCACTTTCAAACAATTTTTCCATTAACTTGTAGAAGTTACCATAATACGCCACCCCCTCCACATCCTTCCTGTACTGGGTCACTAAAAATAACTAGCATGGAGCATTTAAAAATTCAGGAAATTATTTTAGTGGAAAAATCACTGGCCATTACAATTGTAGCAAAATGGAGAACCCAAGGTAGATCTCGGAAGGTTTTCAAATAAGAGCTTCATCTTTCAGATAGTATAAACTTCTTTACTTGTTACAATGACCTTACCTTACTATCAGAACAATTTCTTTGCAATATGTGACTAGTGTAGGGGAAAATATTCTTTATCTAATATCCCTCATTATGTGACAATGACATCTATTTTTATGAATTCTCATGCCACAAAAATATCTTAGAATTTTGAACTTTTCAAGTAGCTATTTCACATAACAGTTTCTAAGTGGTCAAATAATTATTTTGATTACTTATACAAGATATAAAAGTCTATTACAGAAAGTTAGATCATATAAACAAGCATGAAGAAAATTAAAATAACCCAAAATCTCCCAAAGAGTATCAGTACGAACTGTTAGAACCTGTTTCCTTCAGAATTTTTTAAAGTATAAATTCATATATTTCTCTTTAAAATACTGATCATCTATAAAAACTCTTTAATAACCCATTGCTGTTATATATACTCTCAAACTGGCAATATAATTACACAGATATTCCATATCAGTCTTTATAGCTGGGCATCACAGTTGTATCCAATTTTTCACTACTAATGACAATGCTAGCTAGCACAAGCATACTTATACACACATATCTGCACACTCACCCAATTGTTTCCTTAGGACAGAATCTTGGAGGTGGAGTTGCTGAATCAAAGACTAGGCATAATAAGGCCATGATCTTTACATCACAGGAAATACATAGCTCGTAGATTATTTCAAACATACATAATAGAAGGAATACCTGATCCAAAATAAAACAAAATAATAGATACGTCTGTATTTGAAAAACACAGAAGTATATATCTTTATTTAAAGGTAAGAATTTACATTTGTTAAATTACAACTCAGCTGTCAACAAAATAGAAACTCCTAAATAGAATATAATTAGGGCTTGCTCATGTTTGCTAAACTTGGGCCACAAGAGAAACTAGCTAGGTTTATTCAAAGGGCTCCTTGAAGAAAGAATTCTGTGGGCAATAAACTTGAATGCTATACTATAGAGCAGCACTAGACAAGAGAAATATGGTAGGCACCATAACGCAAGCTACACATGTCATTTAAAATTTGCTAGTGTCCACATTAAAAAAAAAAAAAAAGTAAAAAGAAACAGGTGAAATTGACTTTAATAATACATTTTATTTCACCCATATATCCAAAATATCCCTTCAACATGTAATCAAACAAAAAATTATTGAGATCTTTTACGCTCCTTTTTTTTTTTTTTTTTAACGAAGCCTTCAAATTCCAGCATGTATGGGTGTAAACATTTACAGCATATCTCATTTGAACTAGCTACATTGTAAGTGCTCAAAAGCCACATGTGGACAGAGTGGGGAGACGTCCAGCAAGGGAGACGGAGGCTCGGCAGAAACCACACACCCTGTGGGGCCGCCACTGTGTGATCCAGCAGGGAGGCTTCACGGCTGCCACCCGGCTCCATTCCCAGCCTGGCCCAGTGCACACAGAGAAGGGAGACATCCAGCAGGGGAGGCGGGAACTTCACAGGGACCACACTGCTGCCACGCAATCCAGCAGCCCGACCCAATGCGTACGGAGCACAGAGATATCCAGCAAGGGAGATAGAAGCACCGTAGAGTCCACACACCCTGTGGGGGGGCCACTGCCACATGATCCAGCAGCAGGTAGGCTTCACTGCCACCACCCAGCTCCATCCCAAGCCTGGCCTAGCGCGCACAGAGCAGGGAGACATCCTGTAGGGGAAGGGGAAGTTCTGCAGAGACCACACGCTCTGCAGTGCCATAGTGCATCCCAGCAGCCCGGGCCAGAGTGCACGGAACAGGGAGAAGTCCAGAATGGGAGGTGGAAGCTTAGCAGAGACCACACACGCTGTGGTACCGCCCCATGATCCAGCACCCCGGCAGAGTCCAAGCTGACCAGAGAGGTGGCTCCCTGGAGAGGCCCAAGACCCGAGGCAACCATACACACAAGGCACTAGTGGCCAAATGAGCAGTCACTGAGGTAGCCATACCAAATTGGCAACCACAGCAACATCTTAGTTAGTCAATAGTGTCAAACCTGTGGACTGTGAAACCCCCTGCCACAGTGAATAAACATCATAAAAAAGATACCAGAAATACGAAAAATCAAGAAAGTACACCACCAAAAGATAATAAATCTCAAGCCCTATATCCTATAGAACAAGAAGCCCTTGAAATGACTGACAAGGAATTTCGACTGATAATTCTAAGGAAACTGACTGAGATACAAGAAAACTCAGCTAGACATCATGATGAAATGAGGAAAAGTATACAGGACCTGAAAGAGGAAAAGTACAAGGAAATCAATGTCCTGAAAAAAAATGTAGCAGAACTTGTCGAACTGAAGAAGTTATTCAGCGAAATAAAAAACACAAAGGAGAGTTTAACCAGCAGGCTTGTTGAAGTTGAAGAGAAAACCTCTGAACTTGAAGATGGGCTGTTTGAAATAACACAAGCAGACAAAAAGAAAGAAAAAAGAATCAAGGACATTGAAGAAAATCTGAGAGAGATATCAGACAACCTTAAGGGCTCAAATATCCGAGTCATGGATATTCCAGAAGGGGAGGAAAATGGAGATTGCATTGAAAACATATTCAGCAAAATAGTGGCAGAAAACTTCCCAGGTACAGGAAAAATCACAAATCTTCAGATCCAGGAAGCTCAACGATATCCAAACGTATTCAACCCAAAAAGGCCTTCTCCAAGACATGTTATAGTCAAATTGGCAAAACTCAAACACAAAGAGAGAATCTTAAAAGCTGCAAGAGAGAAGTGTCAAATCACCTATAAGGGAGCCCCAATCAGGCTAACATCAGACTTTTCATCACAAACCCTAAAAGCCAGAAAGGAATGGGATGATATATTCAAAATACTAAAAGACAGAGATTGCCAGCCAAGAATACTCTACGCTGCAAGGCTATCCTTCCAAAATGAAGGGCAAATAGTATATTTCTCAGACAAACAAAAACTGCAGGACTTCACTACCACACGACCACCCTTACAAGAAATCCTCAAGGGAGTACTGGGTTTGGTTCCTGAAAAAAAACTACCACTGCCATAAAAACCAAAGAAAATCAAAACCCACTAGTATAATAAAAATGGCATTCATGAAGGGAAAACAAACAAACAAAAACGCTATCTACAACCTAAGGAACCAACAAACACAGAAACCAAACAGTAAATCAGAAAGCAAGGAACGAAAGACACCTAAGACAACCAAACAGTCAATAAAATGCTAAGAATAAATCAACACTTTTCAATAACAACTCTTAATGTAAAAGGCTTAAATTCCCCAATCAAAAGACACAGACTGGCTGACTGGATTAAAAAGGAGGACCCAACTATATGCTGCCTTCAAGAGACCCACCTCACCCATAAAGACTCACATAGACTAAGAGTGAAAGGATGGAAAAAGATTTACCGTGCAAACAGAAAAGAAAAACGAGCTGGAGTTGCTATTCTTATATCTGGCAAAATAGACTTTAAACTAAAAACCATAAAAAGAGACAATGAAGGACACTACATAATGATAAAAGGACTGATCCATCAAGAAGACATAACAATCATAAATATGTATGCACCCAATGTTGGAGCAGCCAGATTTATAAAACAAACTCTATTAGACCTAAAGAAGGAAAGAGACACTAATACCATAATAGCAGGGGACCTGAACACCCCACTGTCAATATTAGACAGATCATCTAGGCAAAGAATCAGCAGAGAAACACAAGATCTAAACAATAATCTAGACCAATTGGACTTGGAAGATATCTACAGAACATTCCATCCAACAACCTCAGAATATTCATTCTTCTCATCAGCACATGGATCATTCTCCAGGATAGATCACATATCAGGTCACAAATCAAGTCTGAACAAATTCAAAAAACTTGGAATTATCCCATGTATTTTCTCAGACCACAATGGATTAAAACTAGAAATCAATAACAAACGAAACTCTGGAAACTACACAAACACATGGAAATTAAACAGCATTCTACTTAATGACATATGGGTCCAAGAAGAAATCAAGCAGGAAATCAAAAAATTTATTGAAACTAATGAAAATAATGATACATCATACCAAAATCTGTGGTATACTGCAAAAGCAATACTAAGGGGGGAAATTTATTGCATTAAAATGCTCACCTCAGAAGAATGGAAAGATGGCAAGTGAACAACCTAACACTTCACCTTAAAGAACTAGAAAAACAAGAACAATCCAAACCTAAAGTTAGCAGACAGAAAGAAATCATTAAGATCAGAGCAGAACTGAATGAAATTGAAACCCAAAAAACAATACAAAAGATCAATGAATCAAAAAGTTGGTTTTTTGAAAAGATAAATAAAACTGACAAACCATTAGCATGGCTAACAAAAAAAAGAAGAGAGAAGATTCAAATAACAAAAATTAGAAATGAGAAAGGCGATATTACAACTGATTCATCTGAAATACAAGGAATCATTCCAGACTACTATAAACAACTATACACCAACAAATTTGAAAATCTGGAGGAAATGGATAAATTTCTGGACACACACAAGCTCCCAAAACTGAACCATGAAGATGTAGAAAATCTGAACAGACCAATAACAATAAAGGAGATTGAAGCTGTTATCAGAAGGCTCCCAACAAAGAAAAGCCCAGGACCAGATGGATTTACAGCAGCATTTTACCAAACATTCAAAGAGGAATTGACACCGATTCTTTACAAACTATTCCAAAAGATTGAAACAGACGCAAATCTCCCAAACTCATTCTATGAAGCAAACATTATCCTGATACCAAAACCAGGTAAAGATATAACCAAAAAAGAAAACTACAGGCCGATATCCTTGATGAATATAGATACAAAAATCCTCACTAAAATACTAGCAAACAGAATACAGCAGCACATACATAAAATTATTCACCACGATCAAGTGGGATTCATCCCAGGGATGCAAGGTTGGTTCAACATACGCAAATCAATAAATGTGATACACCATATTAATAAACTCAAACACAAGGACCATATGATCATCTCTATAGATGCCAAAAAAGCATCTGATAAAATTCAGCACTCATTCATGACAAAGACCCTCTATAAGTTAGATATAGATGGAAAGTATCTTAACATAATTAAAGCCATATATGATAAACCCACTGCCAATATCATCCTGAATGGGGAAAAGCTGAAAGCTTTTCCTTTAAGAACAGGAACTAGACAAGGATGCCCACTCTCACCACTCCTATTCAACATAGTGTTGGAAGTACTAGCCAGAGCAATCAGAGAAGAGAAGGAAATAAAGGGCATCCAGATTGGAAAAGATGAAGTCAAAATGTCCCTGTTTGCAGATGACATGATCCTATATATCAAAAAGCCTAAAGCCTCTACCAAAAAAATTCTTAGAGTTGATAAATGATTTCAGCACAGTAGCAGCATACAAAATCAACACACAAAAATCAGTAGCATTTCTTTTCTCCAATAATGAACATGCAGAAAGAGAAATCAAGAAAGCCTGCCCATTTACAATAGCCACCAAAAAAATAAAATACTTAGGAATTGAGTTAACCAAGGAGGTGAAAAATCTCTATAATGAGAACTACAAACCACTGCTGAGAGAAATTAGAGAGGATACAAGAAGATGGAAAGATATCCCATGCTCTTGGATTGGAAGAATCAACATAGTGAAAATGTCCATACTACCTAAAGTGATATACAAATTCAATGCAATCCCCATCAAAATTCCAAAGACAGTTTTCTCAGAAATGGAAAGAACTATCCAGACATTTATATGGAATAATAAAAGACCACGCATAGCCAAAGCAATGCTGAGCAAAAAAATGAAGCTGGAGGCATAACACTACCTGACTTTAAGCTATACTACAAAGCTATAATAACCAAAACAGTATGCTACTGGCATAAAAACAGACACACTGATCAATGGAATAAAATAGAGAATCCAGAAATCAACCCACACACTTACTGCCATCTGATCTTTGACAAAGGCACCAAGCCTATACACTGGGGAAGGGACTGCCTCTTCAGCAAATGGTGCTGGGATAACTGGATATCCATATGCAGGAGAATGAAACTAGACCCATACCTCTCACCATATACTAAAATCAACTCAAAATAGATTAAGGACTTAAATATACACCCTGAAACAATAAAACTTCTTAAAGAAAACATAGGAGAAACACTTCAGGAAATAGGACTGGACACAGACTTCATGAATATGACCCCAAAAGCACGGGCAACCAAAGGAAAAATAAACAAATGGAATTAAATCAAACTAAAAAGCTTCTGCACAGCAAAAGAAACAATTAACAGAGTTAAAAGACAACCAACAGAGTGGGAGAAAATATTTGCAAAATATACATCTGACAAAGGATTAATATCCAGAATATACAAGGAACTCAAACAACTTTACAAGAAAAAAACAAGCAACCCAATTAAAAAATGGGCAAAAGAGCTAAGTAGGCATTTCTCTAAGGAAGATATACAAATGGCCAACAGACATATGAAAAAATGCTCAACATCACTCAGCATCCGGGAAATGCAAATCAAAACCACATTGAGATACCATCTAACCCCAGTTAGGATGGCTAAAATCCAAAAGACTCTGAACGATAAATGCTGGCGAGGTTGCGGAGAAAAAGGAACTCTCATACATTGTTGGTGGGACTGCAAAATGGTGCAGCCTCTATGGAAAATGGTATGGAGGCTCCTCAAACAATTGCAGATAGATCTACCATACGACCCAGCTATCCCACTGTTGGGAATATACCCAGAGGAATGGAAATCATCAAGTCGAAGGTATACCTGTTCCCCAATGTTCATCGCAGCACTCTTTACAATAGCCAAGAGTTGGAACCAGCCCAAATGTCCATCATCAGATGAGTGGATACGGAAAATGTGGTATATCTACAAAATGGAATACTACTCAGCTATAAAAACGAATGAAGTACTGCCATTTGCAACAACATGGATGGACCTGGAGAGAATTATATTAAGTGAAACGAGTCAGGCACAGAAAGAGAAATACCACATGTTCTCACTTATTGGTGGGAGCTAAAAATAAATAAATAAATAAATTCACACACACACACACACACACACAAAAAAAAAACTGGTGGGGGGAGAAGATATAACAACTACAATTCCTTGAAGTTGATACGACAAGCAAACAGAAAGGACATTGTTGGGTGGGAGGGAGGAGAGGGAGGAGGGAGGGAGGTTTCGGTAATGGGCCACAATAATCAACCACATTGTATATCGACAAAATAAAATTAAAAAAAAGAAAAAAAAGCCACATGTGGCTAGTGGCTACCTTAATGGACAATGAGGATGTAGAGCAGAGGTTGGCACATTTTTTCTGCGAAGGACCAGATGGTACTTATTTTAGGCTTTGTAGGCCCAGAGGCAAAATCGAGAAAATTATGTAGGTTACTTAAATAGCAACTTTTGTGTGGGGTAGACCTTACAGGGGGGTGGGCAGCTTTGCACCCAAATGCCTTCTTTCAGATGGAGACATTCTCAGGACAAAGACTGACTGGCCAAAGGGCCTTGGGGCAGGGCTGCTGCTGTCAGTTTCACCTGGATCCTAGCAAGGCCCTGTCTCTTCCCCCAAGCACCCAAGTCATTGCAACTTGGGCAGGTGGCCAGAAGGGAGAAGATTCAGCAACTGAGACTTCCAGAAGGAGATTTCACCATTCAGTACCCCGCAGTTGCCAGAAACAGAGACACCAAAGTACTGGTGGTGACCAGAGCAGGCCCTGGGTGGCAGTGAGGTGTGGCCATTGGCCAGAGACAGGTACCAGGAGCAGAGAAGGAAGAGTGGGAAGGGGATGCACCAGCCTGCTCTGTGCAGCTCCTGGTGCAGCCCATCAACTTTCACCCCACGGCAGATCCTATCAAGCAAAGGGCATTAACAAAGACACTGGCATAGTAAGGGTTCTGAGAAATCCTGTTCTACAGAAACCTGCTTCACTTTGTGTGACCCAGCTTTTCCCCACACGTTTTAGGCAGTGGAACCATTTTCACAAGCAGCACCAAAGCACACAAGTGGATATTTCTCCTAATATGTGGCTTATTTTGAGAGACACTGTTCCAAGCTACTATAAATTTTCTGGAGCCGTGGTTGATATCAGAAAAAATTCCCCACAACAAACCTTATGAATAACAGAACCAAATTCCTATCTGAGCCCCCATCTCCAGCCACACTCTACTGTGTGCCCCATCTGCCCTTCTTTCTGGTCTTGCCCCAACTTTATTTTCCAACATAAACCTAGACATCCCCAACTCAAGCCAAAATGAGCCTAGCTCCTCCTTCTTCCCATGAGTTAAATTCAGTTCCTCTTATAACACCAAGGTCATGGGTTTGGATCCCTATACAGGCCAGCCACCAAAACAAAAAACAACAACAACAAAACTCGGTTCCTTGGTCAAGGATGACCTCAGATGTTCCTGAAATCCGCCCTGTCCACAAAGCCAGCTTAGAGCACGCAGCGCCTTTATGAAACCTCCCATGTCATCAGAGAACACCTTTGAATACACCATCTCATCTCCTCTATGGATAGGGGCTTTCAGGACAGCAAAGATAAGACATTAAACTTCTTTCATAGGCCTCAGTACAGCATGTAATGCCCAGCAAATGCTCAAAATCTGCTTAGTGAATAAATGAGGAAAGGAAGTGCCCCGGTTCTGACAAAGGTGGGACCAGCTCGTGGGCACATTCAGGCCTCTTCGAAGCCACCAGAGGTGAGGACATACCTTCGAGCTTTCACGGGCAGAAAAGCCCCACTAATACTTGTCCTGTCTATCATTTCAGGGCATGGACTCATCATCGCAGCGCTCTATTGCTGGTGAATTAATTCATGGTCAAAACTCTACTTCCCTTTATAACACACTCTGTCCTTTTCATAGGTTTTCTTTACAGGCAAATTTAATACATTGTAATTTTCCCATTGAAACTAGATGCTTGTCTTTTTAAAAGCACTTTTTAATATGAAAGAGGAAATGTCTGGGATACCTCCTACAGAGGACTTTAGTTACTAAAGCACTGCTATACACACACACACACATGCACAGAAAAACTTTTAAAGCTATCAGGAAGTACAAGTACCATAATTTCCAAAGGAAACAAAACATGACACCATGGCCTGAAAACCCAAAGCATTTATGGGATTGTAAAGATAGAATATTTTAAATCAAGACTGTCCTGAAAAACATGAAACCCAGGCTATGGTAGCAATTAAGTAATGAAAAGCCAAATAGTATTAACAGTAACAGCAAAAGTCTTAATAAAATATGAAATGGAAGATTTTCATTTCTTAACAATGACTGTGTAAGTAGCTAGAAATGGTTTATTAGGACCACAATAACAGGATCAATATATACACAGCTCCAAAACTTTAAGTGGCTTTTAGACAAATGTGGAAAAGATGATTATGAAGTATCTAGAAAATGCTTGCCTGAATTATACTGTGACATCATTAGCAGCAACCCTAAGGAGTCTGGAAATGGGGCTCCCAGGGGTGTGGTGAGTGGACCCTGGAGGAACTCCATTTCTCTAGCCCACAAGGCTGCCAGGCGAAAAACATCCTCCTTTAGTCAAAAGGATCGAGACGCTCCAAACAAACCTGCCTTCCAAGACTCCAAAATAATTTTCAGATAAAATGTTTTGTCTAAACATCAGATTTAGAAATCTCATTTATTAAAATTCACAGCAGGGTATAAGGTTTAAAATGGGGGTGGGGGGCATAAGAAGTTCAGTGGTATTGTTTCAAGAGTCCTATCTGTGGCCTTCGTTATCAAAAGCCACATGGAAATCCGTGATGGGGAAGGGCTGGGGGGGCCCCCGGGGACACGATGTTCTAACGGGGAAGGATAACATTAGTCCAAGGAAGCAACTTTTGCCAACATTAAAAATAGGAAAGAATGCATGTCCTAACCCAGGAGGCTTTAATTGTTTTGTTTTGGTCTTTTTAAATAACAAAGGTAACAATCAAATTTAAGGTTGGGTGAAAATTACCAAACTCTCAAATTTGCCATTCTCTAACCACAATGGGAGAATATGGAAAAAGAAAACCCACTACCAAACGATGAGTAGATAATATTGTTGCTATATATAAAGAATCAACAGCAGCATCTTGAATTTCAGCAAACAAAGATCTTGTTATGGGGCTAATGCAGAAGCTGAGTGACAATCTAATGTTCAGTAAACAAATCAGGATCCAAACTCTCCATTCAATATGATTCCAATTATGGCCCCTTTACAAATGTCTATTTATTATATACATACACAGAAACAAACTCTTGAAGGAAATCCTCCAACAATTCAATACACAGTTTTCTCTAAGGGATAGGATTTCAGGATATTTTAATTTTCTTATTTTACAGTTCTCTGTGATTTTCAAATTTTATGCAATACTTTCATAAATAAAAAATTGCTTCAACAAATGGTGTTAACATGGCACTTTATACCAAAAGGAAGAAAAACGATTAAGACATGGACTTGCATTATTTTCGCTTTTAGTATATACATTATAAACGTTCTTGGTTAAAAGAAAAAAAAATCACACTTTAAAACACAAATATCAACTTAACTACATCTTTCTTCTGGAAAAAAATCTATTATTCTTCTTTTAATATATTTAGCATATTTATTACAGTCAGAAGGATAATACATACAGAAGGAATTTACATGACAAAAACCCTTTCAGTGATCTCTCCTTTAAGGTAATATTTTCCCGCAATTAGTAAAAGTAATCTTCCAACTATTTATTAAGGAATTTACCATCCACTAAATATTCTCCATAGAACTTAAAAACCTTGGGCTCAAAGATGCCTATAGACTAAGCAGATAAGCTATCCGGTTCTCAAAATGGACCACAAAATGAACAGAACACATATCTGTAGTAATCAAACTTTCAACAGATTTGCTGTTTAAATCGTCCTCACTTAAATGGAAAAATGTAATTGTGAAAGATTTAAAATAACATTTTTGTAGCACTTTCTAGTTTCCAAAGCACTTTTCACATAGATAATCACAATTAATTTAATATTCCCACTTATTTATGAAGTAGGAATTATCATGCCCAGATGAAGAAATGACCAAGCTTGAGCACCCACAGCTTGTTAAAGGTGGATCTAGAACCTGAACTTGGGAATGTGGCCTTGATATAATGGCATTCTGTACCATTCAACCAGGCGGAATGTCACTGCTTCTTCAGTGCTTCTAAGACAAAGGACAGGACAGATGAGCAGGAGGGAGGACGGTCTCAGCTCAAACTGCCATGCTGAAAATGAACTTATATAATAACAATAATAATGATAACATAACATAATAATGTTATGGGAGGAAATTACAGATGGGGCTCTGCAATCACGGATGCTACTGTTCAGTCATTTGACTGCACAAGTCCAGACAACAGGTGAAACTTGCCAGTGAACAAATCCAAGAGGATATTTGGGCCCAGAACAAAAGACTGTGTACATATAAAGACTCCTTCTCATTTAATTACATGTACATCAAATGCACAGTTTGCAATTATTATTTCCCACTGTCCAGCATTTCAGACAACAGTATTCACTGCTCTGGATCTGGGCAGACTGAAACCTAGTTAGACCTAGCAGCCAAGAAGTGGGAGCGTAAATCAAGGCACACACACGTGGACTCAAAATAAAATGTAAGAAATTTTCTAACAGAGCCAAGAGCTGAAAGGGCAAAGTCTGAAATGGCAGAGGGCTGTGTCTTCTGCATCTTCAGTGCCAGGAACCTCATGGTGCTGGGCAGACACCAAGGAGGAAGGCTAAAATGCAAGTCAAGAAAGACAGCATGTTCTCCGAAGACAGACAGGCTGACCTGTCCCCAACACCCCTCTCTCTACGATGTCTTGACTCTCAGGCCCTCAGTACAGGGCCCAGCACATAGAGATCATAAGGCTTACATAAACTAGTTCTAATGCTTCCCTAAAAAAAATATGGACCCATATCTTTGCTTGGTTGTCATGCTTTTATGAATTTGGGTCGAGACAATAACTTGCCTTAAGGACCTTATGAAGGTGGCCAGATCAGACTAAGAAGTTTTCCACTCAAACTGCAAATGAGAAGAATGACACTAAAGACAAAAACTTTTCCCTCCTGGTCAAATATCTCTAGGTAAGGGCAAAGGTCAACAAAAACTAAGTTACTAAACTTGGATCTATTAACCAGGTTTGCCACTTAGTAAAGGTTTGCCCTGAGCAAATTACTAAACCACTCTAAGCCTCAGCATCCTTATCTGCAAAATAAATAGGATACTGTCATCTCAAAGTGGTTGTAAAGATTAAATGAGATATTATATGTAAAGGGCTTGGTGTAGTGTTAACCCCAAATTAGCATTAAATAAACAGTGCTTTTACAGTTGCATAATACAAAATAATGTCCACAAAAACTAACAAGTTAGTATCCTAAATGAAATCATCTCATTTTATGTTGTTTTACTTTCTAAGAAGCAAGAGCTGACTTATGCCTACAGAAAGATGATTGCTTTAAACCAAATGTTCATTGACTAAAAACAGATGATGGATACATGGATAAATTAGATAGACAGATAGACAGATGAATAGATAGACATCAGATATGAGAAAACTATCTAAAAGCAAAGTTTAAACTAAACCTACTGTGTGCAGAATAAATGGGACTCACACCTTGGTACCCACAAAATATACACATCACCACTCCTTAAGAATGTATCTGGTAACATAAGTAAACATCTATAAAACATCTTATGACTACGAAGTGATATTTTTGGTTTCTTTCCAAATATACAATGTTCAAAGACATTTAGAATTAAATTGACAAAATAAGGATTAGTTGTAATTTGAGTTCTTAGTAGTTTATCACTTTTTAACTAGAAGTAATTAACAGATAAGTTTCCAGGAAAAAAAAAAAGATAACTTTTCCACTGTTTTGAAAGGAGTTTCACACCTTTTTGGACTCACTATAAAAACTCATTTCTAAGTGGCAATGACCAAGCAGCTTGTTAAAGACTTTCCCACACAAACACAAACATACTAGAACAATTTTTAAAGCGGGACAAAAATAAAAAATAATAGCTGCCTGAAAGCATTATTGAGCTAGCAAGACAGCCAAGATGTGAGGACCAAAGATACCTGAGAGAAGGGAAGTAAACCAGTGAGGCTGGCAGTCTGGGAAGTTTTTCCCCTTAAGGCATTTGCTAATTTTTTTTTTTTTTTTAATTTTATTTTGTCGATATACATTGTAGCTGATTATTGCTCCCCATCACCAAAACCTCCCTCCCTTCTCCCTCCCCCCCGCCCCCCCAACAATGTCCTTTCTGTTTGCTTGTTGTATCAACTTCAAATAATTGTGGTTGTTATATCTTCTTCCCCCCCCCCCGGTTTGTGTGTGTGTGTGTGTGTATGTGTGTGTGTGAATTTATATATTAATTTTTAGCTCCCTCCAATAAGTGAGAACATGTGGTATTTCTCTTTCTGTGCCTGACTCGTTTCACTTAATATAATTAATTCTCTCAAGGTCCATCCATGTTGTTGCAAATGGCAGTATTTCATTCGTTTTTATACCTGAGTAGTATTCCATTGTGTAGATGTACCACATTTTCTGTATCCACTCATCTGATGATGGACATTTGGGCTGGTTCCAACTCTTGGCTATTGTAAAGAGTGCTGCGATGAACATTGGGGAACAGGTATACCTTCGATTTGATGATTTCCATTCCTCTGGGTATATTCCCAACAGTGGGATGGCTGGGTCGTATGGTAGATCTATTTGCAATTGTTTAAGGAACCTCCATACCATTTTCCATAGAGGCTGCACCATTTTGCAGTCCCACCAACAATGTATGAGAGTTCCTTTTTCTCCGCAGCCTCGCCAGCATTTATCGTTCATAGTCTTTTGGATTTTAGCCATCCTAACTGGGGTTAGATGGTATCTCAATGTGGTTTTGATTTGCATTTCCCGGATGCTGAGTGATGTTGAGCATTTTTTCATATGTCTGTTGGCCATTTGTATATCTTCCTTAGAGAAATGCCTACTTAGCTCTTTTGCCCATTTTTTAATTGGGTTGCTTGTTTTCTTCTTGTAAAGTTGTTTGAGTTCCTTATATATTCTGGATATTAATCCTTTCTCAGATGTATATTTTGCAAATATTTTCTCCCACTCTGTTGGTTGTCTTTTAACTCTGTTAATTGTTTCTTTTGCTGTGCAGAAGCTTTTTAGTTTGATATAATCCCATTTGTTTATTTTTCCTTTGGTTGCCCGTGCTTTTGGGGTCATATTCATGAAGTCTGTGTCCAGTCCTATTTCCTGAAGTGTTTCTCCTATGTTTTCTTTAAGAAGTTTTATTGTCTCAGGGTGTATATTTAAATCCTTAATCCATTTTGAGTTGATTTTAGTATACGGTGAGAGGTATGGATCTAGTTTCATTCTCCTGCATATCGATATCCAGTTATCCCAGCACCACTTGTTGAAGAGGCAGTCCCTTCCCCAGTGAATAGGCTTGGTGCCTTTGTCAAAGATCAGATGGCAGTAAGTGTGTGGGTTGATTTCTGGATTCTCTATTCTATTCCATTGGTCAGTGTGTCTGTTTTTATGCCAGTAGCATACTGTTTTGGTTATTATAGCTTTGTAGTATAGCTTAAAGTCGGGTAGTGTTATGCCTCCAGCTTTATTTTTTTTGCTGAGCATTGCTTTGGCTATTCGTGGTCTTTTATTGTTCCATATAAATGTCTGAATAGTTTTTTCCATTTCTGAGAAAAATGTCTTTGGAATTTTGATGGGGATTGCATTGAATTTGTATATCACTTTAGGTAGTATGGACATTTTCACTATGTTGATTCTTCCAATCCAAGAGCATGGAATATCTTTCCATCTTCTTGTATCCTCTCTAATTTCTCTCAGCAGTGGTTTGTAGTTCTCATTATAGAGATTTTTCACCTCCTTGGTTAACTCAATTCCTAAGTATTTTATTTTTTTGGTGGCTATTGTAAATGGGCAGGCTTTCTTGATTTCTCGTTCTGCATGTTCACTATTGGAGAAAAGAAATGCTACTGATTTTTGTGTGTTGATTTTGTATCCTGCTACTGTGCTGAAATCATTTATCAATTCCAACAGTTTTTTTGTAGAGGTTTTAGGCTGTTCGATATATAGGATCATGTCATCTGCATACAGGGACAGTTTGACTTCATCTTTTCCAATCTGGATGCCCTTTATTTCCTTCTCTTCTCTGATTGCTCTGGCTAGTACTTCCAACACTATGTTGAATAGGAGTGGTGAGAGTGGGCATCCTTGTCTAGTTCCTGTTCTTAAAGGAAAAGCTTTCAGCTTTTCCCCATTCAGGATGATATTGGCTGTGGGTTTGGCATATATGGCTTTAAATATGTTGAGATACTTTCCCTCTATACCTAACTTATAGAGGGTCTTTGTCATGAATGAGTGCTGAACTTTATCAAATGCTTTTTCAGCATCTATAGAGATGATCATATGGTCCTTGTGTTTGAGTTTATTAATATGGTGTATCACATTTATTGATTTGCGTATGTTGAACCAACCTTGCATCCCTGGGATGAATCCCACTTGATCGTGATGAATAATTTTTCGTATGTGTTGCTGTATTCTGTTTGCTAGTATTTTAGTGAGGATTTTTGCATCTATATTCATCAAGGATATCGGCCTGTAGTTTTCTTTTTTGGTTATATCTTTACCTGGTTTTGGTATCAGGATGATGTTTGCTTCATAGAATGAGTTTGGGAGATTTGCGTCCATTTCAATCTTTTGGAATAGTTTGTAAAGAATCGGTGTCAATTCCTCTTTGAATGTTTGGTAAAATTCTGCTGTGAATCCATCTGGTCCTGGGCTTTTCTTTGTTGGGAGCCTTCTGATAACAGCTTCAATCTCCTTTATTGTTATTGGTCTGTTCAAATTTTCTACGTCTTCACGGTTCAGTTTTGGGAGCTTGTGTGTGTCCAGAAATTTATCCATTTCCTCCAGATTTTCAAATTTGTTGGCGTATAGTTGTTTATAGTAGTCTCGAATGATTCCTTGTATTTCAGATGAATCAGTTGTAATATCGCCTTTTTCATTTCTAATTTTGGTTATTTGAGTCTTCTCTCTTCTTTTTTTTGTTAGCCATGCTAATGGTTTGTCAATTTTATTTATCTTTTCAAAAAACCAACTTATTGATTCGTTGATCTTTTGAATTGTTTTTTGGTTTTCAATTTCATTCAGTTCTGCTCTGATCTTAATGATTTCTTTCCGTCTGCTAACTTTAGGATTGGATTGTTCTTGTTTTTCTAGTTCTTTAAGGTGAAGTGTTAGGTTGTTCACTTACCATCTTTCTATTCTTCTGAAGTGAGCATTTAATGCAATAAATTTTCCCCTCAATACTGCTTTTGCAGTATCCCACAGGTTTTGGTATGATGTATCATTGTTTTCATTAGTTTCAATAAACTTTTTGATTTCCTGCTTGATTTCTTCTTGGACCCATATGTCATTAAGTAGAATGCTGTTTAATTTCCATGTGTTTGTATAGTTTCCAGAGTTTTTTTTGTTATTAATTTCTAGTTTTAATCCATTGTGGTCTGAGAAGATACATGGGATAATTCCAATTTTTTTGAATTTACAGAGACTTGATTTGTGACCTAATATGTGATCTATCCTGGAGAATGATCCATGTGTTGATGAGAAGAATGAATATTCTGAGGTTGTTGGGTGGAATGTTCTGTAGATATCTGCCAATTCCAATTGGTCTAGAGTCTTGTTTAGATCTTGTGTTTCTCTACTGATTCTTTGCCTAGATGATCTGTCTAATATTGACAGTGGAGTGTTCAGGTCCCCTGCCATTATGGTATTAGTGTCTATTTCCTTCTTTAGGTCTAATAGGGTTTGTTTTATAAATCTGGCTGCTCCAACATTGGGTGCGTACATATTTATGATTGTTATGTCTTCTTGATGGATCAGTCCTTTTATCATTAAGTAGTGTCCCTCATTGTCTCTTTTTATGGTTTTTAGTTTAAAGTCTATTTTGTCAGATATAAGAATAGCCACTCCAGCTCGTTTTTCTTTTCTGTTTGCATGGTAAATCTTTTTCCATCCTTTCACTCTTAGTCTGTGTGAATCTTTATGGGTGAGGTGGGTCTCTTGTAGGCAGCATATAGTTGGGTCCTGCTTTTTGATCCAGTCAGCCAGTCTGTGTCTTTTGATTGGGGAATTTAAGCCTTTAACATTAAGAGTTGTTATTGAAAGGTGTTGATTTATTCCTAGCATTTTATTGGTTGTTTGGTTGTCTTAGGTGTCTTTTGTTCCTTGCTTTCTGATTTACTGTTTGGTTTCTTTGTTTGTTGGTTCCTTAGGTTGTAGATAGTGTTTTTGTTAGCTTGTTTTCTCTTCATGAATGCCATTTTTATTGTACTAGCGGGTTTAGATTTTTCTTAGGTTTTTATGGCAGTGGTAGTTATTTTTCAGGAACCAAACCCAGTACTCCCTTGAGGATTTCTTGTAAGGGTGGTCGTGTGGTAGTGAACTCCCGCAGTTTTTGTTTGTCTGAGAAATATACTATTTGCCCCTCATTTCGGAAGGATAGCCTTGCAGGGTAGAGTATTCTTGGCTGGCAATCTTTGTCTTTTAGTATTTTGAAAATATCATCCCATTCCTTCCTAGCTTTTAGGGTTTGTGATGAAAAGTCTGATGTTAACCTGATTGGGGCTCCCTTATAGGTGATTTGACACTTCTCTCTTGCAGCTTTTAAGATTCTCTCTTTGTCTCTGAGTTTTGCCAATTTGACTATGACATGTCTTGGAGAAGGCCTTTTTGGGTTGAATACGTTTGGAGATCATTGAGCTTCCTGGATCTGAAGATCTGTGATTTTTCCTATACCTGGGAAGTTTTCTGCCACTATTTTGTTGAATATGTTTTCAATGGAATCTCCATTTTCCTCCCCTTCTGGAATACCCATGACTCGGATATTTGAGCGCTTGAGGTTGTCTGATATCTCTCTCAGATTTTCTTCCATGTCCTTGATTCTTTTTTCTTTCTTTTTGTCTGCTTGTGTTATTTCAAACAGCCCATCTTCAAGTTCAGAGGTTCTCTCTTCAACTTCGACAAGCCTGCTGGTTAAACTCTCCGTTGTGTTTTTTATTTCGCTGAATAACTTCTTCAGTTCAGCAAGTTCTGCTACATTTTTTTTCAGGACATTGATTTCCTTGTATATTTCCTCTTTCAGATCCTGTATACTTTTCCTCATTTCATCATGATGTCTAGCTGAGTTTTCTTGTATCTCATTCAGTTTCCTTAGAATTATCACTCGAAATTCCTTGTCAGTTATTTCAAGGGCTTCTTGTTCTATAGGATCTAGAGTATGAGATTTATTATCTTTTGGTGGTGTATTTTCTTGATTTTTTGTATTTCTGGTGTCTTTTTTTTGGTGTTTATTCATTGTGGCAGGGGTTTCACAGTCCACCAGTTTGAGACTAATGACTAACTAGGATGTTGCTGTGGTTGCCAATTTGGTATGGCTCCCGCCGTGACTGCTCAGTTGGCCTCTAGTGTCTTGTGTGTGTGGTTGCCTCAGGTCTTGGGCTTCTCCGGGGATCCACCTTTCTGGTCAGCTTGTACTCTGCTGGGTTGGTGGATCACGTACCACAGGGTGTGTGATCTCTGTTGAGCTTTCACTTTCTGTACAGGACTTCTCCCCGTTCCGTGTGCTCTGGCCCAGACTGTTAGATCGTGCAGTGGCGACCCCACCGGGTGTGTGGTTTCTGTCGAGTCTCCGCCTCCCTGGCCGCACGTCTCCCCCCTCTGTGCACACTGTGCTGGGCTGGGGTGTGTCTTCTGCACCCCTCGTCTATCAGCTGGGCCTTCAAGACCCTGCTCAGCACCGCCTCGCCCAGGAAGTCTACCAGGTTTCTGCTAGGCACAGACGACCGGTCTCTCTGGGTGCCTTTGTAGCACTGTGTAGATCTTTCTCGGGTCTTGTTCACCTTTGTATCCCCCCGGTATAAACCGAGTCTAGTGCCCGCCTGCAGCCTGCTCTCCTGCAGGTTCAAGCGGACCTGGGAACTCTCCTACCACACTATTCCCAACCAGAAATTCGTTAGGCTTTTTTCCAAACTGGTGGTCGCAGAGATGGTATCTGCCTCCCAGTAAAAGGAAGTTTACCGGGCCGGAGTCCAGGGTGTGGTGGAGTGACAGTCGGCCCGCCCGTACTTCCTAGCCCTCCCAACACTGGTCGGGACGCCCCACACCCCCAGCCCCGCCAGAGAACCGCGGAGGGAGTGGGAGAGGAGGCCGGCCCGCAGGGTCCGGAAAGCCCCGCGCCAGGCCAAGCAAATGGGCTCAGTGATGGCCGAGCAGGGCGGAGCTGCCCGCACCTGGGAAAATGGAGGCAGCACCGGGGCAGTGAGTGGCCTGGTGGTGCAGGCGGGAGCCGCGTGGGCATCCACCCCCCGAACAGAGCTGTGCCAGGGATCACTCACAGTGCTGTGCCAGGTCGGGCGCTCGCTCTGTCTCTGGTTTGTTGCCTTCCGTGTTCTCGGTGCTGCCGCCTCGGGCTGTTCAGTCGCGGCGCCCCTCGGGCGCTCCCAGGAATCTTCTTTAATGCCGGCCTGAAACCTCGAATCCTGAATAGGGCAGCTGGCCGCCTTCAGCGCGGCCCCGGCCTCCGGGATCCTGGCTGCATCCACAGCAGCCCTGGCGCCGTGTTCCCTGTTTCAAGACTCGCTTTTGCAGCTAAGAATCAGTTCTTTTCCTGCTCCACACTTCAAAGCTGTTGCCTGTAAATGAGGCAGCCTCTCCTGCCGGGGGCAAAGTGGCGTTGAGCCCCCACGACCGGCCAGCAGCAGCAGTCCTCCCTTAAGAGATGGCCAGAGGAAGGTCCACAAGTTTCCCGGCTGCCTGAGGCCCAGTGGCCACCTTTTCCACCTCAGCTACTCCGCACCAGCCGCCGCAGCCGCCGCCATCTTGACCGGCATTTGCTAATTCATAAATGTGCAGAGCCCCAAGCCTAGGAGGCCAAGCAGAAAGCAGCAGCTAGAAGGCTCGGGACAGTCTCATGGAGCTGAGGAAATTAAGGAGAAAGAGTTGTGTAAACAGCCCAGAATTCCAGGTTCCTGGAAAGGCTGTACATGAGAAAGGGCAGACAAAGTAGAGGAACTCGCAAAGCCTGACACCTAGCTTACCGACTCAGTCCCAAGATGGATAATGAAATGCCTCCTCACACTAATGCCTGTGAGAAAGCAAAAGTAAGTCCTCTCTGAAGGAAAATAACACCATCCAGGGCCTCAAATTACCCTATGGTTTTCATACAACATGCCCAGCATTCAGTCAAAATCACAAGGCACAGAGGCAGCTATTAGTTTGCTGCTAAGTACTTACTGAAACTGACTCTTAAAGACTTGTGATTCTCTGGCCTGAAGTTTCTATTTTATGATGGATCAAGTCAGACTCAAGAATTAACAAGGTGTAAAGGGCCAAAACCTTGTTTGTCAAATGGAAATGGTATATTCAGGAACATAGCTTTACATTTTTAAAAAAAGTAGCAAGTGTCCCTCTGGGGGAAACTTCATCCCCCACTCTGCTACCTGCACCAAAGCCACTGGCTCAATGAGGTTTGATTCACAGAGATTCCCCAAATGCCTGTTTCTGGTTGGTTCAGCTGAAACCCTGTGGTGTCCACTGGGGTGCTGTATCTATTCAGTCTCTGGGGTGCTGTATCTATTCTCTCAGCGATGCAGAAGCAGAAGCAGAAGCAGATGTGGTTGCTCCATTCAGGGGGCAGAACTCAGCCTTTTGGCAGCTGCCAATGGCACAGCTGTTTGGGCTGCCACTTGGAAAAGATTGGCAGATTAAGGAGACCCTTCTTTGGGGATGTGAACCTGGAAACAAATCATGGCTACCTACTGAACAACCTGGAACACTTAAGGAGATGCTCCCAGTAAGGACAGCTTCTCTGATGGGACCAACTGGAATCAAGACGCTGATCAACTCTGACTGTTTCTGATGCAGAGGCTACTACCTCATGGCAGACTTGTGACTCCTGCCAAAAACTGACCCATTTGCCTCACAATGATAGAGTCATATCCCCTTCCTGCTCCTGGCAGAATTGGCTATATCAGATCTTTGAACCCCTCTCAGGGCTATCAGTGCTGTCTCATCACTGTTGATACTTTTTCAGGTTACTGGTCAGCTATTTCCAACCACACCATTGTGGCTCTTGAAACTAATCTGTGTATTCAACAAAGGACTGAGTGTCCGACTCTCTCTCCCTCGTCTCTTCCTGGTCCATACACTTTAGTAAGGCAGTTTGGTCACCGAACGCAGCTATGCCCAGTAAGGGAATCGTCTTTTCTTGGCCACTTCCTGGATAATGACCAGGACAAAAGGGGTGGAGGATGATTACAGAATATTATGCAGACATGTTTTGAAAATTGAGGATACTGTCTTGACCATCTGCTGGGCATGACACATTTTCTTTCCCTAACAGCAACCCCAGGACAGCCTGGTTGTCACACCTTCCAGGTGGCAGCATAACTGAAAGGAGGCCTCAGGGATTCAAACTTAATTCTACTTAAGTTTTATGGAGTGCCCTTGTCTCTCTTGTGCCTGACACCTTCCAGATGAAAAGTCGAGGCGTGAGTAGGGGATGATTGGAAAAAAGATGAAGTTAGAGCTACTGGAATGGGACACCCAGACTTTGTGGAGGTGGAGGAAGAGCAACAACCCAGTACCTGGGAGGGAACACCTTAGACCCCAGAAGGATGATTTTTTTGTCTTATAGAATTGCCCATGGAGGCTTCCTCCAAAAGGGAAACATCATGGCGTGGCAATCCCAAGCTGCTGCAAGCATACTCTGTGTAGCTTACTGTTGGGTCTTCTGTGATCTGTCTGACTGCTTTGACCACAATTTGATCTATCAGAGCAGCACAGGAGGGCCCCAGCTCCTGCACCTGCTACACAAAGCAACTCCAGATGTTGTTTTCATCCCCATTCATTTCATGGGCAGACAAAGGCCATAAAGAAAAAGATAGATAACTTGTAGTACACTAAAGTTTTAAACTTCTGTTCATCAGACACCATTAAGAGAGTGGAAAGGCAAGCCACAGCAGAAGAAAATATCTGCAATCCATATAGCTGACAAAGGACTCAGATCTTCATGTATATTAGGATAAACAATGTGAAAGTCTCATATTCAGCCATTTTTGATGTACAAAAATGGCAACTCATATAGTTTAACTTAATATTTATAACTCCGATGAATTAATAAGTCAAGACAATTTACTAAAAAGCAGGTAAAGTTTGTACAAGCACTTCAAAACAGAAAACAATCGAATGGTCAATGAATACTTGAAAAGGTGTTCAACCTCATTATTCATCAGAGAAATGAAAATGAAAAGCAAAATAAGATGCTTCTACACATCTATTAGAATGCTTACAGCTAAAAAGATTGATAACACCAAGGCTTAGCAAGGATGTAGAGTGACTGGAATTCTTATATACCACTGGTGGGAGCATGAATCGATATAACTACTTTGGAAAACGGTTTAACACTAATTATTGAAGCCAAATATACGTACGCCCTATGAACCAACAATTCAGTGTTGAGTATATATGAGTATACTTGACAGAAATGCACACATGTATGCACACCAAGGCTTGTACAAGAATTTTCATAGCAGTATTATTTGTAATAGCTCTAAATTGGAAACAGCCCAAATGTACATCTATAAAATGGATTTAAAAATTGTTGTACACTCATCCAGTGGAATACTGCAAAGAAATGAAAAGGAATGAACTGCAACATCCAGCAACATGGATGAATCTCACAAATATGATGCTAAGGGAAAGAAGCCTGGCTCAAAAGAACTCTTACTGCCTGACTCCATGTAAATGAACTTCCAAAACAAGCAGAAGCAATCGATGCTGTTACAGGTAAGAATGGTGGCTACCCAAAGTTGGGGTTGTAAAGAGGAACAGACAGGAGGCTAGTTTCTGGAGGGCTGATCATGTCAAGTGCTTGATCTGGATGCGGATTACAAAAGTTTACTCACTTTGGGAAAATGCATCAAGTGGCACACTTATGATGTGTGTGTTATTCAAAAGTATACTACACTTTGAAAAATAGGTTTATCTTTAATTTATTGTTAAAAATGTTAAATAATTTTTAAATGTTAAAGTATTCAAAAGTAAAGAAAAATTATGAACAGAACCCTAAGCAGTACAGGAGGCCATACAGGGCCAGAGGACAGAAATCATATTATTGTAGAGATCTTATAGATAAGGTGAGGCTATAAAACTGCTACTGAAGGAAGAGAATGTGGCTTATGATAACAAATAAGAATTAGCTTGGTGAAAATAGCATTAACTGGCTTGATGAAGGCATTAGATGTGTCAATAACAATGTCTATCACACCTACTTTCCATGGAACCCCCTCTCCCCATCCACAGCCCCTGCTGTTTGGCAGCTAATCCATGACCTGGTCAGAGGCCAATGATTTCATGTGGACCCAGAATATGAACTGAGACAATCAGATTCTGTCTCACAAGAATATGAGCCAGAATATACTGAGTGAGTAAGAGATGCTGCCGTGAAAACCGAAGCAGAAAAAAGGGGCCACAATGTTGAGTTGGTACCATGCGGGGTATGGTGATCTGAAGTTAGGAGAAGCACAAGCTATCAGGAAACAGAACCAGTGAGGACCACAATGGCATAAACATACTGAAACACAGGCCACCCAGTAGCAACTTCCAAAGAACAGCCAGGAACCGATAAAGGCAGAGCTCTACTCACCCCTCTGCTGCCTGACAACATTCCCACCGCCCCACCCACACACACTCAGATGTGACCATTATTCAAGACAACTTGAGTTCATCTCTCTCCCTTGCAATCAACAAGGTCTAAAGCAGTCTTATGACAAAAACCAACTAACTCTAGAAAAGTTTAGCAATACTAGGAAAAGCAAACTACACACTTGATTAATAAAGCCTCAATAATTGCTTTAAAATAATATTGACTAGCTGATAGGTTTCAGAATTGATCTTGAAAGATGGATGAAACACTGGTTTATAGATGATGTTCTCACTGTTACAAAACTGTGCGAAGTACCCAGTGAGAGGAAGCATTAGTGGCATCAGTGGAGGATACTCCCATCCTTGGCTCTAAATAAGATCACTGCACAACTGCAGGAGTTTGGTAAATGTACTTCAATAAAGAAAAGAAGATCCCTCAGTAAGAGAATCACCAATAAGCTAATTTTCCCCTGTAGTGGAGTCAAATCATGAAAATATCTTTATACCATGATCATGGTTAAACTGATTTCAAACTTTCTTTTCTTTAGGATTTAACACTATGGAACTTATTTAAAAGCTAATTCCACCACCTTTATGTCTTCACAACTATTGCCATAAGTTTTTCCTTTATTATAACATCAAAGAAACAAAAAAGATGACTGCCATTATAACAACACACATTATAACAGAAACACATTACAAGCTCTTTCCAAGATAGTTCTTTTCAGAGCTACATGTACTACAACCTTCAGTGCCAAACAAGTACTAAGCCAAAAAGGAAAAAACCTCCTCGTTTACAAGTGAAATAATACAATGTCTGGAACTTGCTTTAAAATAGTCTAGAAAAAAATGTATGCATGTTGGGAAACAGATATAACAAGAAATGGCAGAAAATTGAAGATGATGGGTTGAAGCCAGATGATGGGTATATTCACGTTCCCTAAACTATTCTATTTTGCGTGTGTTAAATTTAAAATATTTTTCAAAACGAAAGAAAGGAAAAAATGTCCTAAGTGATTCTAACAGTGAAAATAAAAAGAAGAAAATCAAAGAAGAATTATGTTAGAAAGGAGTAATAAAAATAAGGCTGACAAATGTGCTATTTACCATGTGCCAGGCCCTGTGCTAAGAGCATGGCCTGGATTATTGCCTGTAAGGATCCCCATCTTCCAGGCAGGAAACCAGGCTTGGAGAGAGAAATGACCAAGATCATATAACTAGAAAATCAGAGCTAAGGCTGAAACTCATGCACTCTAACTCCTGAACTGACCCATACACAATGGTACTACCTCACCTGGAAACCGATATTCTTAAAGTTGAAAGAAAGCAGATTCATGTTGGATATGAGCAGCCTCCTGTTCCCGTGAATCACTGACTTTATCTCACACTTTCTTTTGTAATGAGTTATAACGTTATATAATGAGCCTTAGACCAAGTTATCACCTTCCTATTCCCACATTTCTAACTCCAGGACACCTCCTAGCTTTCGAATAGTCCCTCTGTTTGAAAGGTCTAACCTCACTGTTTACATTAGTCACACAAACAGCATGGGCTCATAAATGCAGTTCAGGAAATAAAGCAGGCATTGTCTAAATTAATCAGACGATGATAAAATAAGGCATTTCAGGAACCTGAAAATAACACAAAATACCAGTAACCAGAGTCCTTCACATCCCTGCTGTTTCAATCATCATAGGTATCAGCAATGTCATATTGATAAGTATCAGAAGGGCTAAAAAAAAGTTGTGGGCTTTATTCTTAAAAATAAAGGACTAAAGGATCAATAAATTTTATTTTTAACCATAGCTTCTTTTACATCATTTTGTTTGTGTCTTCTCAGATCTTACAAGAATTATAATTCTCATTAACTTACTCTGATGCTATAAATTGTTCGCACATAGGCCTCCCCAAGTCTGTCTCATTTCTTCCTTTACAGTTCAAAAAGAAAAGAAATAACATATTATTTAAATAAACACAGATCAACTCAAACTTGTTATTGTTTTCCTGCCTTTCCCTGAAAGTATATTTGGGGCATTCTGCAATCACTGTGAGGAGTGTTAGGGAAAATTATTTGAATTATCTTTCTTTGAATCTTAAGTTTTTCAGATGCCAGTAAAAAGGAAAACTGAGAATGCATGCTGTCTGCATCTCTGCTCTACCTACTGTGCCAATGTTTCTGCAAAAACAACAACACCAAAAACCTGCTATTTTTTTTTTCTAAATATACACACAATTACATTTTAATTCCTTGGGCAAAAACACTAACATATATCCTTTGGTGGAACCAAATTAATATATTTATAACTTCTCAATCAGCTAAAATTTGAAAGTTACATCAAAGAAAATGTAATAAGTAATTTTGGAATAATGGTTAGTTTTTAATATATAGGCCTAATGTTATAAAGTTATCAAACACCACAGTGCTATGTCAATACTCAAATATTATTTCTAGTTTCATTTAACTATTAATAAAATTTTACTGCATACAGTCTTTATTTAAGTAGACTAACTTCAGAGAAGAATTTACACCATGAAAATTTAACAGAATCATTACACATCCTTAGGCCTGAAAAATAAGGTTCCCCAAATTGCAGACAGATTGGATTTATAAATCGCACCTTGAAATGTTAATGATACAAATAAAAATCTGAACCACCAATATATATAATTGTATAACAAATGTTTAATATTCAATGGTAGAAGGTAGCAAACTTAATAAACACCACACACACACACACACACACACACACACACACACACACACACACATCCTTTCTTATAGGACAAATGAACAGGCATAAATACACAAAGCCACTTTAAAATTGTGAAAATTAGGATGTAAGACCTGAGTAGATCAGACCAGAATTGTTTGTCTATCTGACTTATTTCATTACTAAACAATCCTAAAGACAAAGTTTTTCTATTCCACAAAATTAAAATTATATTGACTATAGTATGCATAAATAAGGAGTATTGGAAAATGTGGGAAAAATCGATTTAAAAAATAGAGTCTGCATTAAACAGACAGCAATATCAACAAATGTTTTAACTAACTATTAACATTTGCTTGCTAAAACCAGAAGCATTTGGTTATCACACATGCTATAACTCCTATCATCACCCAGTGTAAGGAAAATATCTCTGTTTTTAATTCACAAAAGAAGGGAAAAAATTATGTTATCACACTACAAATATTTTCCTTCAGTTAATACTGCATTTAGTTGTCACTTATTAAAACCCACGGAAAAACACGTGTCACAATAAAAATGCATTTTTATGCACATCTGTCACATCAAAGATTTTTCTATGTTGAATTTGTAACAATAATTACAATAATCTAAATGGTAAGATTTAGTGTAGACAAAATTAACATAACTAAATTTTGCTAATTCACAGGTTATTTTTCTCCAATTAACTTTAAATGTTAGGACAATTACAAAGTTCAAGTCATAAATCATTTCTATTCCTAAATTATATTTTTAAACATTTTATAAGATTTATCAAATATCTTTATTCCAGTTTCCCTTTATTTCTGTACAGTAAGCAAAAGTTGAATAGAAAATATTGAGTTGGTTATGATAGATCAATTAAACAACATGAACTAGAATGAAAATCTACCATCTACACTCTCCACCCCCAACAAATATTTCAGGGCTTGCATGCAGCTCTGACTAATTCGATAAAATGATTAAAATCCTCTGCTTGTGGTCAGGTTAGGAAGGCTAAAATGACTGTCTAGTAATGAAGTGACAGGGGGAAATCACATAACCTTTAATCCCTTTAAAATTAAATCAACATGTTTAATTCAGCACAAATATGATAAGAATCTACTTTTTTAAACCTCCAGAGCTAAGGAGATATTCCCCGTCCGCCACCCCCCCACCCCCACCACCAAAAAATACAGCTGAAATCAGGCTGAATACAACATTTAATACTACCAGGAAGATAAGTATAAAGATGGCTTTGCTGCTGTACATCTCTCCTGCTAGCAGGCAAGAGAGATATAGCTACTTAAATAGACCAGACTAACTAGGGTGTATACTTTCACCTTCAGTACAAATATTTTTAAAGGTCCCCCATGAAGTAAAGAAATGCCAGGTAAAATTGCTTCTTTAAAAATAAATCCCATTTTTCTTTGAGAATGTAATGTTCTGTGGTTGTATTTCTCAAGAATTACAACGGCCATTTAAATTGCTTTTAAAGGAAAATAAGAATAAACAAAATATTGATTCACAAATTACAACCCCAACCCCCATCCATCCAAATTTGCCATTCTTGTAGCTCAGTGGATTAAAATCCAGCCTCCTTAATAAGAAACTCTCCAACATTATTTAGTCTTCATATCTGAAGTTGAACTTTGACCATCTCCCTACAACTCTTTGAGCCTCAGTGTTAGCATAGGTAAAGATAAAAGTAAAGATAATAATCATCTCCAAGAGCTGAAGTGAAGTTCAGATTAGTTGCAGTAACGAAGGATTAACACCACGAGCACAGAGCAGAGCCCACCGAAGGCACAATACTTACTAAATTCAAGTTCCCTTTCTCCTTAAACACCTTCACCTGGAATGAAAGGGAAGTTTTTCGTTTTCCATAAATGGAGAGTTTTTAGAAAGAAGTGCCACCCAGACACATTTTTGAGAAAAGGAGAAACCCTTTCGGAGAAAAAGAACCACTTAAAAAAATTTTTTTTAACTGAACTCATCTTGATTACATCGCCATTAGTATCCCAAGGAAGTAGGAGACAGCCTAGCAATCCCCAAGGACTTACTAAAGTGAAATCGTGGGACATTATGAAAAAATTAAACACTGCAAATATTCTTTCAACCTAGGCACATTTCAAAAGTGAAAACCACCTTTCTTTTCCCACTTAACTGGAAACAGTTTAAGACAAAATGCTAAAAAAAAAAACCCTAATTTTTTCTGTTGTCAACCAACTTACTTTTAATTATTATTTAGGTGAAGCAAACCAGTGGGTGTTGTCTTCTTGTAACTTACCTAAAAACACAATTAATTAGAATAAAAAATTATTTGAAAGAGAGGTGGAATTCAAACTATCAATAGTGATCAGAGGCAATTTATAGCAAGAATAACATCATCAACTACTGTATCAAGAATTACGTCATCAACTACTGTAACATAGTGCAACGTGTCGCCCTACAATGTGAATGAAAAGGATGTCTCTGTCAATGACGTAACTATAGTTTTGTGCGTCTGCTGACCTAACTGATTTGTCAGAATGTCCACTTCAATCACCTGCTTGTTCTTAACTTCTCAGATGCAATATTTAGTTTAGGCACTGGGAATCTTATATCTTGTGACATTGGCTTTCACATCCTGTACATGGTAAAAAGCTGTGAGGCCTTAGAAACAGAAGATGCCATTATTGAAAGACAACTTGGATATCATCTTAGCCAAACCCTTAATTTTTATATATTAGGAAACAGAGATTTCATTAACAGAAGAAAAAAGAGGAAACATTAAGAGATTTGCCTAAAGAAGTCACATGGAAACCTGGTGGAGAAAAACTATCTTGCCTCTCTAAGTCCTATTCAAGTACTAACCTTCAACCATGTTTATGGCTTTGAGGAAGATATTTATAGCGAAAGCTCCAGAAGTGTATGTGGAGAAGCAGAACTTGAGATCTGCTCATCTCTACACATCCCCCCTCAACCACACCAGTTTCACAGATCCATCATGTCTCAGTGTTTGAAATGATCTAAGTACATGAGCAACACAAATTAACTGAAAGGGAACCAATTGTATTAACTGTACATTTAAGGTAGAATGTTTCTTTTTGTTCCTTATTTTTACAGTTTCTTCTTAATTCTTCAAACTCATCCAGACACGCAGTGACAGAGAAAAGCATTAATCTGTTAAGCTAACCCAAGTCACAGAAGTATGTCTAACACAAGACAAAATTTGGTAGGTTTCCCAACCCAACTCCTAATCCATTCTGGAATGCTTGCTTCTCTACATCCCAGTTTTATCTACAAACACGAAAGGTTCTAATTTCTCACCTCTTAAAGATGCATAAAATGACTGATTGAGAAATACTAATAACTTCTATGATCATAAAAAGAGAAAAAATTTTTTCTTAAGGTGACCTGTTTAGAACTTCCATTAGAAAGTGTCATGAAAGTCAAACTATTTGGAGATCATGTTTCTTTATTAAAGTATGGTTTAAAGAAAACTATCCTGAAGATGAGAGTCCAAATATTTTCCAATTAGAAGATGCTGGTTTCCATATAATATTGACAGGTCAGAAAGCCATATAAGCTGTAACAACTTCCCATCCCCAGCTCAAAAAAAAAGTGGTTATCTCATAATATTAACATAAATACAAAAAGAACAAATAACATGGAATTAAGTCAATGATATATATTCAGAGTAATTTAAAGTACCCTATTTTATTTTATACATAATACTTAAAAACTTATTAAAACTTATTTAATTTGGTTCCTGTGGGCCTTGGAACATATATCTTTAAAAAAAAAAAAAAATCCCAGCAATAGAAACACACACACACACACACACATCCTGAAAAAAGTCTGTTTCCTCCAAACACTTCTCCCAATTTTAATTCTAAAATGCACTACTTGAAATTTGTTTATATTTCTGCAGTGTCTAATCTACAAAGTTGGAAATAAGTTTTTCAAATAACTCTGAATGTCTCCTCAAAAACCAAAGGCTATATTTAAATTTTCAGATCTATTAATGTTATAACAAGTTTAATTAATTGTCTGTTAATGATTTATAGTGAAACCAAAATGAAAAAAAATAAAACTTCTAGTTAGTCTAGTTTTAACTCGTCTTAATTTTACACATTGTTTTATAAGCTCCAAGGGGTTAGGGAGGCATCTCATGCCTCATTCCACTGCTAGCACCTCCCACAGCCTCTGTGGTTTGCAGTAGATGCTGTTTGGTCTGACTTTCATGGAAAATTCAGCTGCGAAATATTTTTATACAACAGCAAAAACAAATCAGCCTCTTTTTTCTCCCAAGATGGGTATCTAGAAGCGAAGTGAGAACATTTGGGAGCATAAAATTAGTCTGCTTTAATTTTAATAACCAAATGGTGATTGAAAAAAATACAAATTTTCTATATGCAGAAATGGGGGGAGTGAGTTACTAAACCTAAAGGGTATTTCTCCCAACCCCCTCCACCCCTAGTGAGCACACAGCAAAATCAATAAAATTACGACCCAGAATTAAAAGGTTGCATTCATTTTTCAAAGCATTCATTTAAAGTACAGAAGCGTTCTTTTAAAATGCCCACATTTTTAAACATAGCAAGAATGCGGCTATCAAATATTAATCCTGAGGAATATGGATACACGGGTACCTTCATAATTAGACCCAGCAGGTCAAATGTTAGCAAGGTAAACTGACCTCAACCACAAAGACTGATTGAAAATGACCAACAGGAAGTGCCTATCCGTCTTGGGATACCCGCTTGTTCCCAGCACAGCTCGCGGCCAAACATCTGCAGGCAGAGAAATTTATACGCGCCAGCCCGCCAAGGGAGAAACCAAACTTTTCCAAATAAGTTAGCTCCCTCTTGCCAATCTACACCCAACAGGTGTCAACACACGTCACCACGCAAAATCCTTCCGAGCAAGCAATAGGTGATTAGCAGAGAATCTGAAACGAACGACACGACCTCTATCCGGGTCGAGAAAGAAATAAAGCCGGGCTCCTATTCCAACTGATCGCTTAGCATTGGGGTGGGAGGGATGGAGATGGGAGAATCCCTGGATGAAGATGCCGAGACGCATGGAGATGTCCTGCCACTGACGCCGCGCAGGGGATCTTGGAGCACGGTCCCTGCGCTCTGCCAAGCCCCCAGATCCCAGAGGTTAGAACAGCTAGGAAGAGCGGAGGCCCGAGGCGGGGAGACGGGAGAATGAGGGCGCGTGGTACCTGCTTGTCCAGCGCGTCCCGGGCGCCTCCCGGTCCCGCGCCGGCCCTGGGTGGCGCGGGCGCCCGTTCACAGCTGCAGCCCTCCAGAAGGTACATGCCCGCCGGGCGGCCGCTCTGCTCGCCCTCGAAGTAGAAAAGCACATTCTGGTAGAGGGCGAACCACTTCTCGTGCCAGCGGCTCGCCTCGGCCGCCTTCTTGCTCAGGAAGCCGCGCTTGGTGCCCTCCTTGCGCGCCAGGAAGGCCAGGTACAGGGCGTGCCCCTCGTTGTAGCGCACGCTCTTCTGCATGGTGAGGGCGCGCGGGGCGCTCGGACGGCCGCCCGCCTCACCCCTGCCCGGCGACCATCTCCGGGCCGGCTCCCCCGAAGGCGCGCCCGCCCCGGTCTCGGCAGGAGAAGGGCGCCCCCTTCCCCAACGCAGCGCTCAGGGCACCTGGCCCGCCGCCGGGGCGCGGGGACGCGCGGGTCCCAGGGGCGCCGGGCTTGGGCCGGGGCACGTTCTCTGTCCCCCCGCCGCCCTCCCGGCCGATCGAAGCCCGCGGAGCTCTCGACGCCCGCGTGGAGAGTGGCTCTTCGAGGGCGCCGGAGCCGGCCGCCGCTGCGCCCAAAGTTGCGGGAGCCGAGCCCCGCGGCGGGCTGGGGCGGCGCGACGCGCGGCTGCCGGAGGACTGTCCTCGGGCAACGCGCTCTGGGAGACAGAAGGTAAAACGTCACGTGGGAGATCAGCTGTAATCCGCTTGGAGACCGATTTAAAGGGCAAAGTCGGCGCGGCGGCGGCCCCGGGCGCGCGTCCCTTCCTCGCCCGCCCCGGCCGCTGCCTCTGCCCCGCGCGGGGATGGGCAGGATCGCCCGGAGGTGTAGAAGCGCGGCGGCAACACACACCCGCTCACACGCGCGCTCGCACACTCGCGCACACCGCGCGCGCACACACACGCAAATATACACTCATGCACACAGATGCTGAAGAAAGAACTTTTTAAGCTAGCCGTAGTAACGCCATTTTGCAAGGCACAAAACATTACCCTGGTTAAAAGTCCCTAGCATAGGAAAAGTACAGCCTGAGGTTGAGACCAGATAACGAACAGGATATCTGTGGTTATGCACCTGGGCCCCGGCCCGAGGCAAAGGGCGGATAGTTCCCAGAAATAGACAAGTCAGTTAAAGTTTCAAGAGTGCCCCTCAGCTGTTTCAAGGACTCCCAACAGTTTCCAGGGTGCCCCTCAGCTGTTTCAAGGACTCCCAACAGTTTCCAGGGTGCCCCTCAGCTGTTTCAAGGACTCCCACCAGTTTCCAGGGTGCCCCTCAGCTGTTTCAAGGACTCCCACATAACCGAAGCTCACCCCAGGCCTTATTTGAACTGACCAATTAAACTCGCTTCTCGCTTCTGTACCCGCGCTTATTTGAACTGACCAATTAAACTCGCTTCTCGCTTCTGTACCCGCGCTTTTTGCTATAAAAAGGACCCAGGAGCTCCACTCGGCGCGCCAGTCTTCCAAAAGACTGTGTCGCCCGGGTACCCGTGTGTTCAAATAAACCTCTTGCTGTTTGCATCCGTCTTCGTGGTCTCGCTGTTCCTTGGGAGGGTCTCCCTGAACTGACTGACTACCCACTTTGGGAGTCTTTCATTTGGGGGCTCGTCCGGGATCGGAGACCCCCACCCAGGGACCACCGACCCACCAACGGGAGGTAAGCTGGCCAGCAGTCGTTCTGTGTCTCGTTTCTGTGTCTCGTTTCTGTGTCTAATCCTGTGACTCTGACTGTCTTTCTGAGTGCGCGCATTTTGGTTTCAGTTTGTTCCGGGTTAGTCGCTCTGGGAGCGAAGTGCGGGTAGCGAACAGACGTGTTCGGGGGCTCGCCACCCGGCAATCCTGGGAGACGTCCCAGGATCAGGGGAGGACCAGGGACGCCTGGTGGACCCCTTGGCAGAGGATTATTGTGTTTTGGTCTCACCGCGTCTCGGGAGGCGCGCTCTGCTATCGGACTCTTTCTTCTATTTCTACGGCACTCGGTCTCGTCGCCGTTTCTGGTTTCTTTTTGTCTTAGTTGTGATAGGTCTTTGCGTCGTCGTTCCCCTATTGGAAATTTTCGAGATGGGGCAAGGTGCCCTTACGCCTCTCTCCCTTACTCTAGATCATTGGAAAGATGTCAAAGCCAGGGCTCACAATCTGTCCATGGAGATCAAAAAAGGAAAATGGCAGACTTTCTGTTCGTCTGAGTGGCCCACATTCGGCGTAGGTTGGCCGCCAGAGGGAACCTTTGACCTTTCTGTCATTTTTGCAGTTAAAAAGATTGTTTTTCAGGAGACCGGAGGACACCCGGACCAGGTTGCCTATGTCGTGGTATGGCAAGACCTCGCCCAGAATCCCCCTCCCTGGGTGCCACCCTCCAGCAAAGTCGCTGTTGTTTCGGGATCAGAAAATACTCAAAGGCCACCTACAAGGAAGCCTTCCGCCCCTCCCCAACCCCCCGTCCTCCCGACACCAGATGACCTATTTTCTCTCTCTGAACCCCCACCTTACCCGGCGGCTCCGCTGCCCCCTCTGGCCCCTCAAGGAAACAGATCGGCACCAGGCCGAGCGCCCGGTGATCCTAGCCCTGAGGGACCGGCTGCGGGGACTAGGAGCCGCCAACCTCGCAGTCCGAGAGACGGCTCCGGTCCTGACTCCACCGTAGCTTTGCCCCTCCGAGCCATAGGGCCCCCAGCTGAGCCAAATGGCTTGGTCCCTTTGCAGTATTGGCCTTTTTCCTCAGCAGATCTTTACAATTGGAAGTCTAACCATCCTTCTTTTTCTGAAAAACCAGCAGGTCTCACGGGACTTCTTGAGTCCCTTATGTTCTCTCACCAGCCCACTTGGGACGATTGCCAACAGCTACTCCAGATCCTCTTCACCACTGAAGAGCGAGAAAGGATTCTTCTGGAGGCCCGCAAGAACGTTCTCGGGGATAACGGGGCCCCTACACAACTCGAGAACCTCATTAATGAGGCTTTCCCCCTCAATCGACCTCAATGGGATTACAACACGGCCGAAGGTAGGGAGCGTCTTCTGGTCTACCGCCGGACTCTAGTGGCAGGTCTCAAAGGGGCAGCCCGGCGCCCCACCAATTTGGCCAAGGTAAGAGAGGTCTTGCAGGGACCGGCAGAACCCCCTTCGGTTTTCTTAGAACGCCTAATGGAGGCCTATAGAAGGTACACTCCGTTTGAACCCTCTTCTGAGGGGCAGCAGGCTGCGGTCACAATGGCCTTCATCGGCCAGTCAGCCCCAGACATTAAAAAAAGGTTACAAAGACTAGAGGGGCTCCAAGACCTTTCCTTACAAGACTTAGTAAAGGAGGCAGAAAAGGTGTACCACAAGAGAGAAACAGAAGAAGAAAGACAGGAAAGAGAAAAAAAAGAGACAGAAGAGAGAGAGAGGCGGCGTGATAAACGCCAAGAAAAAAATTTAACTAGGATTTTGGCCGCAGTGGTAGGTGAAAGAGGGTCTAGAGATAGGCAGACAGGGAACCTGAGCAACCGGGCAAAGAAAACACCTAGGGATGGAAGACCCCCTCTAGACAAAGACCAATGCGCGTACTGTAAAGAGAAGGGTCACTGGGCAAGAGAATGTCCCCGGAAAAAGAACATCAGAGAAGCCAAGGTTCTATCCCTAGATGACTAGGGGAGTCGGGGTTCGGACCCCCTCCCCGAACCTAGGGTAACATTGACAGTGGAGGGGACCCCCATCGAGTTTCTGGTCGATACCGGGGCTGAACATTCGGTGCTGACCCAACCCATGGGGAAGGTAGGGTCCAGGCGGACAGTCGTAGTAGGAGCGACCGGCAGCAAAGTCTACCCCTGGACCACTCAGAGACTTTTAAGGGTCGGACATAGGCAAGTGACCCATTCCTTTTTGGTCATACCTGAGTGCCCTGCTCCTCTGTTGGGCCGGGACATCCTGACCAAACTAAAGGCTCAAATCCAGTTTTCCACAGAGGGCCCACAAGTAACATGGGGAGATCACTCTACCATGTGCCTGGTCCTAAACCTAGAAGAAGAATACCGGCTGTATGAAAAGCCGGCCTCTCCCTCCATCGACCCATCCTGGCTCCAACTTTTTCCCACCGTATGGGCAGAAAAGACAGGTATGGGACTGGCCAATAACGTCCCACCAGTAGTAGTAGAGCTGAAATCAGGTGCCTCACCGGTGGCCGTCCGACAGTATCCAATGACTAAAGAAGCCCGGGAAGGCATCAGACCCCACATCCAAAGGTTCTTAGACCTAGGGGTCTTAGTGCCCTGCCAATCGCCCTGGAACACCCCTCTGCTACCAGTAAAAAAGCCAGGGACCAATGACTATCGGCCAGTCCAAGACTTGAGAGAAATTAACAAAAGGGTGCAAGACATTCATCCCACGGTCCCAAATCCATACAGCCTCCTGAGTTCCCTTCCGCCTAGTCACACTTGGTACTCAGTCCTGGATCTCAAGGATGCCTTTTTTTGCCTCAGACTACACCCCAACAGCCAGCCACTGTTCGCGTTCGAGTGGAGAGACCCAGAAAAAGGTAACACAGGTCAGCTGACCTGGACACGGCTGCCACAGGGGTTCAAAAATTCTCCCACTCTCTTCGACGAGGCCCTCCACCGAGATTTAGCTCCTTTTAGGGCTCTCAACCCCCAGGTCATATTACTCCAATATGTGGACGACCTCCTAGTGGCAGCTCCCACATATGAAGGCTGCAAAAGAGGGACACAAAAGCTCTTGCAGGAACTGAGTAAGTTGGGGTACCGGGTATCAGCTAAAAAGGCCCAGTTATGCCAGAAAGAGGTCACCTATTTGGGGTACCTGCTCAAAGGGGGAAAAAGATGGCTGACCCCGGCCCGGAAAGCTACAGTTATGAAGATCCCTACTCCCACAACCCCCAGGCAGGTCCGCGAATTTCTGGGTACTGCCGGATTCTGCAGGCTCTGGATTCCTGGGTTTGCTTCCCTGGCTGCACCCTTGTACCCCCTGACAAGGGAAAACATTCCTTTTACCTGGACTGAGGAGCATCAAAAGGCTTTTGACCACATAAAAAAAGCCTTGCTGTCTGCCCCCGCCTTGGCTCTCCCAGACCTCACCAAATCATTTACTCTGTACGTAGATGAAAGAGCCGGTGTAGCCCGAGGAGTGCTTACTCAGACCCTAGGACCATGGCGACGGCCAGTAGCTTATCTATCAAAAAAACTGGATCCAGTGGCCAGTGGGTGGCCAACCTGCCTAAAAGCGGTTGCTGCAGTGGCACTCCTCCTCAAAGACGCTGATAAGTTAACCTTGGGGCAAAATGTGACTGTGATTGCTTCCCACAGCCTCGAAAGTATCGTGCGGCAGCCCCCCAATCGGTGGATGACCAATGCCAGAATGACTCATTACCAGAGTTTGCTGCTAAACGAAAGAATATCTTTCGCGCCCCCTGCTGTCCTGAACCCAGCTACCCTACTACCAGTCGAGTCAGAATCCACCCCAGTACACCAATGCTCAGAAATCCTTGCTGAAGAAGCTGGGACTCGACGGGACCTGAAGGACCAGCCATTGCCCGGAGTGCCTGCCTGGTATACAGACGGTAGCAGCTTCATTGCGGAAGGTAAGAAGAAAGCAGGGGCCGCCATCGTAGATGGCAAACGGACGGTATGGGCAAGCAGCCTGCCAGAAGGGACATCAGCCCAGAAGGCCGAGCTAATAGCCTTGACGCAGGCATTACGCCTAGCCGAAGGAAAAAACATCAACATCTACACGGACAGCAGGTATGCTTTTGCCACTGCTCACATTCATGGGGCAATATATAAACAGAGGGGACTGCTCACTTCTGCTGGAAAAGACATTAAAAATAAACAAGAAATTCTGGCTCTGCTAGAGGCCATTTACCTCCCTAAGCAGGTCGCCATTATCCACTGCCCAGGCCACCAGAGAGGAAATAACCCTGTGGCGGCCGGGAACCGGAGGGCCGACGAGGCTGCAAAACAAGCCGCCCTGTCGGTCAAGGTGCTAACAAAAACTACAAAGCTTCAAGAGCCAATCAAGCCTGCTCAAGCTAGGACCAAGCCAAGAGAGCTCACTCCTGACCAGGGAAAAGAATTCATTCAGCGGTTACATCAGCTAACACACTTAGGACCAGAAAAGCTCCTTCAACTGGCAAGCCGCACCAGCCTCTCCATCCCGAACCTCCGGTCCACTGTTCAAGAAGTCGCCAATCGGTGTCCAGCTTGCGCCATGACTAATGCGGCTACCACCTACCGAGAGACCGGAAAAAGACAACGGGGAGATCGACCCGGCGTATACTGGGAAGTAGACTTTACAGAGGTAAAGCCTGGCCGGTATAGAAACAAGTATCTGCTAGTATTTGTAGATACTTTCTCTGGATGGGTAGAAGCTTTTCCTACCAAAACGGAAACGGCCCTGACTGTATGTAAAAAGATACTAGAAGAAATCCTGCCCCGTTTCGGGATCCCTAAGGTGATCGGGTCAGATAATGGCCCAGCCTTTGTTGCTCAGGTAAGCCAGGGACTAGCCACACAACTGGGGATAAATTGGAAATTACATTGTGCGTATAGGCCCCAGAGCTCAGGTCAAGTAGAGAGAATGAATAGAACCATCAAAGAGACCTTAACTAAATTGGCCTTAGAGACCGGTGGAAAAGACTGGGTGGCCCTCCTTCCCTTAGCGCTGTTCAGAGCCAGGAATACCCCTGGCCAGTTCGGTCTAACTCCCTATGAAATCCTCTACGGGGGACCCCCCCCCATACTTGAGTTGGGAGAAACACTGGGTCCCGATGATAATTTTCTCCCTGTCTTATTTACCCACTTAAAGGCTCTAGAAGTTGTGAAGACCCAGATTTGGGACCAGATCAAAGAGACATATCAGCCCGGTACCATAGCTGTCCCCCACCCGTTCCAGGTCGGAGACCGAGTGCTGGTCAGACGCCATCGACCCAGCAACCTTGAGCCTCGGTGGAAAGGCCCGTATCTGGTATTGCTGACCACCCCGACCGCAGTAAAAGTTGATGGCATCGCTGCCTGGGTCCATGCTTCCCATCTCAAGCCTGCACCACCCCCGGCACCAAACGAGACCTGGGAGCTGGAAAGGACTGATCATCCTCTTAAGCTGCGTATTCGGCGGCGGAAAAATGAGTCCACCGGGTAAGAACCCCCACCGGCCTGTGATCCTCACCTGGAAGGTACTGTCCCAAACTGGAGAAGTTGTCTGGACCAAACAGGCTACCCAGCCGCCTTGGACTTGGTGGCCCGATCTTAAACCTGATGTATGTGCCCTGGCGGCGGGTATTGAGACCTGGGATATCCCGGGATACATAGCATCGGGCTAGGCCCAGATCAGACCCCCTGATTCAGACTACACAAAAGCTTATAATCAGATCACCTGGGGGGTCCCAGGGTGCAGCTATCCCCGAGCTAGAAACAGGCTTGCCGCTTCCCCCTTCTACGTGTGCCCCCGGGATGGCCGGACCCTTTCAGAAGCTAGAAGGTGCGGAGGGCTGGAATCCCTATATTGCAAAGAATGGGGTTGTGAAACCACGGGGACAGTCTACTGGGGACCTAGTTCCTCATGGGACCTCATAACTGTAGAACGTAACGATAGCAGTAAAAACTGTGACAACACCGGCTGGTGTAACCCCCTTAAAATAAAATTCACAGAGAAAGGAAAAAATTCCAGAGATTGGGCACAAGGAAGAACCTGGGGACTAAGGTTCTATTTGACGGGAAACGATCCAGGTGTACTGTTCACCATTCGCCTAGATATCACCAATATGCCAACTGTGGCAGTGGGCCCCGACCCCGTCCTTGCAGAACAGGGACCTCCTAGCAACAAGCTGTTCCCAATGACTAGCAGGCAACCCCCCGCGGCACAAAGGAGCACTGCTACACAGAGCCTCCTATCACCAGGCACTCTACCCCCCACCACGGGTGACAGGCTCTTTGGTCTTGTACAGGGGGCCTTCCTAGCTCTGGCTCTGTCTGGCCATAAGCCCCCCCTACTATGAAGGAATAGCCTTTTTGGGAGAGGCCAATTATACCAGCGCCGAGAGTTGCCGTTGGGGGACCCAGGGAAAGCTTACTCTCACAGAGGTCACAGGACAAGGGTTATGTATAGGCAACATCTTTGCAACCAGACCCTATCCATCAATTCCTCCGGGGACCATCAGTACCTTCTCCCCTCCAACCATAGCTGGTGGGCTTGCAGCACCGGTCTCACCCCTTGCGTTTCCCTCTCAGTTTTTAATCAGTCTAAGGATTTCTGTGTCCAGGTTCAGCTGATTCCTCGCATCTATTACCATCCTGAAGAAACTTTGTTGCAGGCCTATGACAACCCTCATCCCAGGTTTAAGAGAGAACCTCTCACACTTACCCTAGCTGTCCTACTGGGAATTGTGGCAGGTATAGGTACCGGCTCGGCTGCTCTGATTAAAGGACCTATAGACCTCCAGCGGGGCCTAACCGAGCTCCAGACTGCCATGGACACTGACCTCCGGGCCCTCCAGGATTCAGTCAGCAAGTTAGAGGACTCATTGACTTCTCTATCTGAGGTAGTACTCCAAAATAGGCGAGGCCTTGACTTACTGTTTTTAAGAGAGGGAGGCCTCTGCGCGGCCCTCAGAGAGGAGTGCTGTTTTTATGTAGACCATTCAGGTGTGATACGAGACACCATGGCCAAACTCAAACAAAGACTAGATAAAAGACAGTTAGAGCGCCAAAAAGATCAAAACTGGTTTGAAGGTTGGTTCAATAGCTCCCCTTGGTTCACTACCCTACTATCAACCATCGCCGGGCCCCTAGTACTCCTTCTTCTGTTGCTCATTCTGGGGCCCTGTGTCATCAACAGGTTAGTCCAATTCATCAATGATAGAATAAGTACAATTAAAGTCCTGGTTCTTAGACAAAAATATCAGACTATAGATAATGAAAATAACTTTTAACTCCGCTCTAAGATTAGAGCTATCCACAAAAGAAATGGGGGAATGAAGAAAGAACTTTTTAAGCTAGCCGTAGTAACGCCATTTTGCAAGGCACAAAACATTACCCTGGTTAAAAGTCCCTAGCATAGGAAAAGTACAGCCTGAGGTTGAGACCAGATAACGAACAGGATATCTGTGGTTATGCACCTGGGCCCCGGCCCGAGGCAAAGGGCGGATAGTTCCCAGAAATAGACAAGTCAGTTAAAGTTTCAAGAGTGCCCCTCAGCTGTTTCAAGGACTCCCAACAGTTTCCAGGGTGCCCCTCAGCTGTTTCAAGGACTCCCAACAGTTTCCAGGGTGCCCCTCAGCTGTTTCAAGGACTCCCACCAGTTTCCAGGGTGCCCCTCAGCTGTTTCAAGGACTCCCACATAACCGAAGCTCACCCCAGGCCTTATTTGAACTGACCAATTAAACTCGCTTCTCGCTTCTGTACCCGCGCTTATTTGAACTGACCAATTAAACTCGCTTCTCGCTTCTGTACCCGCGCTTTTTGCTATAAAAAGGACCCAGGAGCTCCACTCGGCGCGCCAGTCTTCCAAAAGACTGTGTCGCCCGGGTACCCGTGTGTTCAAATAAACCTCTTGCTGTTTGCATCCGTCTTCGTGGTCTCGCTGTTCCTTGGGAGGGTCTCCCTGAACTGACTGACTACCCACTTTGGGAGTCTTTCAATGCGCACGCACACACGGAGAGAAATGCATTCACACAAACACACAACGCACACGCATACGCACAAAAATACACACTCACAAACGCACATAAGTACACTGAGCACACTGATAAGCACACAAATTCACATGCACACACGCGCATGCATGCACAACACAAATACATTTGCACAAATACATAGTCATGCACAACACACACACACACAAATACAAATGCACCCACAATGCACACTTTTACACACAAAAATACAAACCCACATACATACAAATACACACTTCCACAGGCAACTACACACATTCACACACTGAGATGCTCACTCACACATTCATACAACCCACACACTGTCTCAAACTCACACATATACAACATGTACTCATACACACATTTAAACATACATTCACATAAACAACACACAAATATACACTCGTACATAAACACATACGTATACTCGCATATTCACAGTCATACACAGACTCGCACAGGCAAATGATCATTCACACATGCATACACACATTCACATACACACAAACACATTTGCCCCAAAATACTGACGCACAAATACACACATGCACAAGCACCCCACACACAAATACATATTCACACAAATCTACACATTTTCACAAACCCACACACAAACTTACACACAACATCCACACGTATGTTCCCATGGCAGAAGGAGGAATCACAGGGTGGCTTTGCATAATCAGCCACTTTGGCTTTTCCATCTTTACCTGCGCTGTAGTATTTAAAACATGCGTGAAGGTTAATGATAGCAACCCAAGTGTTCCCTGAAAGGCATCAGATGCCGTTGGTTGCTTACCAATGCCTGTTACTTCACGGGATTAATATGCTAAATTTTAAGTTCCAAGTTTTTAACCAGGAAAAAATTCTCAAACAAGGGAAACTTTGCTACCCAGGGCAAAATCTGTCCCCAGAGGCTCACTAGATACCCTTGCTGGGACTGGAAAGCATTTGATTAACAAATCTCACAGATACAGCCAAAAAACCAGACCCCCGCCATAAAATGTTAAGTGGAAAAGAAATGATGTCCCAGCAGCTGCATGAAAAAGCTAGTGAAACCCCCAGGGATTGCCGGTATTTGATTGATCTATACACATTTTTTATTCCCCTTAGTCATTTATCATTAAAACAGTTTGCCAGAAAGTGTTTGTTGTTAAAAGTAAAAATAATAAAATGCTCTTCTGGGCAGTAAATCTGAGACAATACACTTGTCTTATACTGCCAGTTGTGTGTTCATAAATTGGTAGCCCCAGGGTTCTGCCTGTTCTGTACGTGCTGTTTTTGCAGAATATTTTAAGTCTGCCTCACTGAGCAGCCGAGTGGTTTTTTTCATTTTACCTTTAAAAAAAAAAAACTTTATCTATTAAACACTATATAATAGGAAAATTGTCATTTTGAAATTACAGTGTGAAGACAGCGGTCATTTCTCTATACATATTTTTGAATATCTAAAAGACAGAGCTGTGCTAACTTGAGTTTAACCCAGCTGGGAGCTTGCATTGTTCTTTAGAGAAGATACGAGTATAGAGACAGTGAGTAAATGTGAACAATGTTTTTGAGCCAGATTCGAGATGCAAGGGAGATGGTGATTGCCTCAGGAGGCCTTTTATTTCCTTCTCTGTGGTCCAGTCCCAGCTCTGGGAACCATAAGTGAGCAGACACCTGCATGGTTGATGAGCTCCATTCTTGAGGAGAAACCATTAAGGGTGTGAAATTGTACAAAAACAATGAGTATTCAAATCTTTTAACCCACTTGAGTGTTTTCAGATGTAAAAGATTCTTTTGCCAAATAAGCAATGTCTTTGGTATTAAGGTTAGTCTTACTTCTCCTTTCTGCCTGCTTAAATGTCCTTTTCACTTGAACCACATGAACTATTCTTCTCAGCCTATTGTCTGACATCATTTCCTACCATGTAAGGCAGTGTGGCTGTTATATGCCCCCTGACAGTGAGAGAAAGAGGCTCTGGTTTCCCAAAATTTGGCTGGTAACTATTGTGTGTTTTAATTATGGAAATCCATTGCAAGAACTGTTTCTCCATTATGAGTTTATGTCCTCAACACTTGCAGTCAATTTCCTGTGTTCCTGGTGTGCTCAGAATCTATTAGGAATAGGATTTAATGTTTAGGTGCTTCTTCTTACCTGCTTCTCAAATGCTGCACTGTCTCCCTAATCTTTGCAGCACTCAGTAGGAGAGCTTACTCATATATGCAGTAGGCACACAGTGATTCATAAATTGTTTCTAAATTAATTTAATATTTGGTCATTGAATTCTCAAAAAGGCGTACAAACATTTGCAAGTATTAGATCATTCTGTAAGATTGTATGATGTGAAAACAACCAGAAATCCCTGGACAATCTAGAGAACCTTTATCCAGTAAGCATCTGATGGGCATCTGTGGGCCTTTAGCCTCCTTCATTCATATGGAAACTACTTCCTTGGAAAGATGCCAGCTTGAAACACAAAGGACCCGGAGGTTATGTAAATGAGGATGCTTTTCTCTCAGCTGATCAAACAGGTTGGCAAGGACTATGTTCATAGTGGGTGGGAACAAGCACTTCTGTGGATTCATTGTTTTTCCCTCTTGCATTTCATGCATTCTTCCCTGAGGCCAGTTTAATTCAATTTTTTAGGGAAACAAAGCATTTCTTACTGATAACAGTGAAAGTATCCTCTTTGTCTTTTTCTAGGCAAGTTAAGAGGAAAAAATTGCACTGCCATATCTGCAAACCCTAATTACTAGAGGGAGATGTTGTTCTGATAATTTTGGCCAAAAAAAAAGGAATGGAGGAAGAAGGAAGGAAGGGAGACAGGGAGGGAAGGAAGGAGGGAGGAAGCGAGGGAGAAATTTATTTTATCTGAGCTGTCCAAAGCTTTTAAGGTTGGGGGTAGAGGTGAGGTGGGAACATGGGGCTACAAAACCTAATATAGAGCTTTTCAAAATCCCTAACTCATGACTTATCTTTTAGACACAGAAGGCAGGTTTTAATTATTTCCTTTTCCTAAATTCTGTTCTGTTAGAATTTGAATGGGCTGCATGAGTTTCTGCAATGACTTTTCCCTATGCTTTCTATAATTCAGAAATGCCTCAGCACTGGGCCCTTGGAGAATGACTATGTCAAGCAAAGCCAAGATCCTTTTCTTGGCCTGACAAAAGACCGTTTGGGGAATTGTCATTTTCATGGCTTGTAGATTGGAAGGGAGTGCATTTAATGATGCAGCCCACTAGGAATCCCAGACTGTTTCTAAAGGATACAGTGTTATCATCTCCTGCACTATCTGCTTCTGTGTTGTCTCTTGATACTTAATTAGTAAAGCCAGGTTCTTCTCCAAGTAGTAAAACCTAACATTTCCAGTATTCTTTTGACCAAAGGGAACTCCTTATTTATGGAATATGATATACAAAATACTAGTCCAAATCACTTAGAGCTAATAAAACCATTGATATGATGTCTTTATAATGTCTCACCTAACTTAATGTTCTGGAGAGTCAAAGACTGTCCATCGTACACAGAAAATAAATGAGCTACTCACCTCTACCTTCTGAAAAATGAAGCTAGTTGAGCATTTTCTTGATGAGTTAGGGCCACTATTCTAAATACAATCCATCTAGGAGATAGATCAAAGCTGTTGTTAGCCTGTACTTTTTCATGCAAATTAGAAAAAGGCATACACTTTGGGAAGGTAGATTAGGGAAAGGCTCTCCCTTTGGGTGCACACAGCCCTGAGAACCTGTAAGTGGATGGCACCTTTATGTAACTAGAAGGTATCCCTCCCCCAGGTGGATGCAGCTCTGTGCAGGGAGCCCTTTGTAGTGTTCAACCTGCACAACTGAGCATGGTGAACTACTCTGTGCACCTCCCTCTAAGTGGCCATGAACAGCTGTACTTTCCAAATTTCTATACCTGTTCCATAAACCCAACCTCTTCCTTCACCATTTTTCCATCCCAACCTTTTAATTGTCATCTTCCAATCTCTTGAAGACTTAGGGACCAGACTATCAAGTTTATAAGAACTCTGCAAAACACAAATATGAACTTATTAAACATAAGTATGAGAAGATCTTGCAGAGCCCTCCAAAGTGTAAAGTATATAATCTTCTAGCTAGAACTACATGGAAATTGTTTTGGCTGCTGGAGGCAACTTCCTTTTGGCTTCTCAGCTATGCTCTGAAAATGTAAGATCTGACTACATAGATTTAAACATTCACATTAAGGGCCGGCCCGTGGCTCACTCGGGAGAGTGTGGTGCTGATAACACCAAGGCCACGGGTTCGGATCCTATATAGGGATGGCCAGTTAGCTCACTGGGTAAGCGTGGTGCTGACAACACCATGTCAAGGGTTAAGATCCCCTTACCAGTCATTGTAAGATCTGCGCACCAAGCACAAACCCCACACATCGGGATGGCTCACCTCACAAAGATCATGAGACAGAGACCGATGCAATCAAGCAAGAGGAGTTTATTCCAGCATGCTAGGGTCACTCAGTCTTCAAGACAAAAGTGACCCCAAACTCTTAACACAAGCACTTTTTATACAGTTTTTTTAGACAGACTTTTGGCAATAGGATGAGTTGTATACTGCTTACAGGTTATCAGAGGTGACCTTTGGATTTATTGGTGGGCTTTAGCGGGCTGGCACACCGAAAAGGAACAGTGTATTTCCCAATCGTTTATCTTCCATGTGGCCAGGTGGCCTCTACTTAAGGAATTGGTCAGTTCCTGGGACCGGGTGGTGGTTAATCCCTTCCTGGAATTTAGCGTGCCTGGGCCCGCCTGGCCTCTACTTAACCCCTTAGAAGCTGCCTTGCTTAAAATGACATTAGTTATGTTTTCTCGTTTTTAGCAAGCATTAGCAAATTGCGCATGTTAAAGTTATATTTTTCTTCATCTTTTTACAAATAAATAAATAAATTAAATAAACATTCACATTAAATTCTGGTCAAGATGGTGGAATAGACGGTCCCCAGTGTCATTCTCTCCCACAAATCAACCAATTTACAACTATAAAAAAGCAACTACAGCCAAGCTGGGACCACTAGAGGTCAGGGGAAGAGGAGGAGAGACTTACAGAGTGCATGAAGATGGGAGAAACCACAATGAGAGAAAGAAAGGATCACTCCCACCATTTCAAGCTCCAGCCACTTCAAGGCTGGAGCTGGTGAGTGCATGGAGCAGGAGCTGGCAAAAGCCTCAGCTGTGCCCTTTGGATGGAGTTGCTTGGAGGCAGCAGAGGAGAAGATGGCTTTGGTGGCCCCCAGGCAAGCAAGACTACTGATAGGGTTCCTGTGGACCCACATTGGAGGGAGGAGCCACAACAAATGAAAAAAAGGAGCCACTCAGAGACCAGTGAGTACTGCCTGTCCCATGGGCAGTGTTTGCAGCATGGGCAGTAGGAGAGATGGGCCCACCGGGAGAACACTGGGGTGCAGCAAGGACAGCTGATCTGCCCCCCAATCAGCATAGGACCACTCAGCAGAGACTGGTCAGGAAAATATAGAACCACAGGCGGTGCAGTTTGATGAAAAGACTCGGGTCCAGACCAGATTATACACAACCCAGGTGCACCAGATCTCATGAGAGCCAGAAGTACCTATAAAGTCAACCATTAAAACCTGAGCTGCACAAAAAGCCTTCCCCAGGGAATCAGCAGCAAAGCAGCAATGTAGCTCATCCACAGGGCTCAAGTGCTAGTCCCCACAGGAAGTTCCTCCATTTTAGAAGGAATTAAAGGACAACAAATTAGTTCTAGTGCAGAGTTTAAGTGGTAGGAATAGCAAATAATCCAACACAGAACTGGAAGAAAAAACAAAATACCCATAGGCCAGAGACAAAGTTTGATATTAACTCATAAAGGTCTCACATCACCAAAGAACACCTATAAAACCTAGAAGGATCAGAAGTCCCCTGGGCTACCGAGCCAGGGAATGGGGAGGATGAGGGGCCTCAGCCATGCCCCTTCACACCCCCAACCAGTCCTGAGGGTGGGGGTCCAAGGGCCTTGGCCACCCCACCCCCTGACACACACAACCAGCCCAGCGATGACCACTGAGCAGCCGCAGGAAGCACCCTGGGCTCTCCTGAGGTGGAGTGGAGCTGGCGGGGAGGGTTTCAACTACACCCCCCTGACATCTGCACCCAGCTCAGCAATGACCGAGCCACCACTGGAAGCCCCCTGGTCTTCCCTGCAGGAATGAGGGGGTGCCAGAGGCCTCAACCCCACTCCTCCTCCTTCCTCCTTCTCCCACCCTATTTCCTCCCCCTTTCCTCTCTCCCCCTTTCCCCCAACTGCTCCACAACATCATAGAATTTTTTAAAAATAATATTAATAAATAAATAAACTTCAGAAAAATAAAAATAAACAAACATTCACATTATACAGAGTAGGGAAATTAAGCACATGTTACTTTTATACTTTTTAGTGTTACAACAACAAAGAGAGGTTAGGTCAATCACACTGAGATCACTCATATTGTGTTAAAACTACAGTGACAATCAGTTAGTAGCTATTGCCACTATAAAACATTTTGCTTCTTAATACTACTTTCTCTTGATGTGTGCAATAGACAGCCTTGAAAAATTTTACCTTTTTCCCAAAGTCTCAGGGTACTTCAAGAAGTTCATGGAAAAATAGAAGTGAAAGATAACATGAATCTTTCCATGAACTTCTTGAAGTACCCTTGTACGAACATGAGAGAATCTGCAATATAGAGTAGCCTCCAGTTTTCATACAAAGAATATACTAAGAAATTTTGAGATTATACGTTTCCCTTGAGATGAAATTATCAGAAATACCAAAGTTATTTCTGTTCAAAAATGTTCAATACATGGGGAGCAATAATCAGCCACAATGTATATCGACAAAATAAAACTTAAAAAAAAAAAAAAAAGCCATCATACCCGATAAATGGGTTGGTGTAGTACTTTTAAAGAACTATCACCTAAAATGTGTTCAGTGGATTTGCAAAGGAAACCACTTTGAGTTCGAGGGGATTTTGTGAAAGTCATTAAACATTGAAGAGGTCTAGCTGTCCAATATCTGGAAACAGCCCTAGCAGGCTGTTCATTGATCTTAAAATGTACTGTTTGCAAGCCTAATAAGTATTGTAAAAATAAACAATACTCTTGTACAACTTAAAAAAAAAAAAATGTTCAATACAGTGATATTTATGACAGAAAAAGTTGGAAATACCCTAACTTCACTAATGGCGGAGTAGTGAAGAAAGCTATGTTGGGCCCAGAAAGCAATACTCCAGAATGAAAGCCTCAGAAGCAGCCGCAGAAGCAAAGTTTTCCTCTGACCTTTTCCTGCCCCCATGTCTGTCAGCCTCATTCTCCCCTGAGGCAAGCCACAGATTCTAGAATCCCTCTTCCCCAAGGCAGGTCATAGATATGCTCTAATCTGCCCCCCTGCCATTCTGTCTTGGAACTGTCCATAAAGAAATTCTCGGACCTACTTCGTCTGATTGTGGTCATAAGACCCGCTTTCCAGTAAGTGTCCTGCCCCATATGCTGGGGGAATAAATGCTACGCAGAGAGGCCAAGAAGAATCTGAACAAACAGGCCTTGCTGGGCTTCCCCACTCAGTCTATTACCTTAGATCATACCTTTCTTGTCCAATCACATTTCTACATGACTGTGCCTGTTTCATAGAACCTAAGCTTAAATGGACAGTATTCCCTATATCTTTGTCTCACATGTCACGTAAAACTATGATATAATCAAATTTGTTGGGCCTTTTCTTCATATTAATCTGTGTTCATGTGTTAAGTAGGTGCTTTTCCGGAGAACCTTCAGGGGGTTGAAAGGGATGTCTTCTCTTGGTCCCTATAGTTATGATATATAAGTAATTCTTAAAGACACAAGGAAATGCTCATGTTTAGTAGTAAGTAAAAACACCATTCTATCCTTTGGCTTTCGTTTGTAGCAAAACTCCTCCTTGAATAAATTATCTCTGCACACTGGACCGACTTCCTCCTCCCCACTTTCTCCTGAACCACCCCATTCAGTCTTTTCATCACCACCACATCACCGAAACCACTGTTGTCACCGTCACCAACCACCCCCACATTGCTAAGCTCAACAGTCAGTTCTCAGGCTGCATCTAACTTGACATCAAACAGCATTTGATACAGCTAAGTCACTCCCTCTCTCTTGCAACCCTCTCCTCACCCAGGCTTGGGACGCCACACTTTCCAGCCCCCACCTGCCTCCCTGCTACTCCACTCCCTCATCTGTTGCCTTCCGCCTCTTCTTACCTCTCAGTAGTGTTTTGTCCTGGAATGTCTTCTCTTCTTTATCTACATCTTTTTATCCATTCCTTGGCTTTAAATAAGTCTCTCCAGCCCTCTGCTCCCCTGAACTGCAGTTTTGTGTATCTGCCTACTCAACCTCTCCTCTTAGATACCTAGCAGACATCGTGAACTCAACACATTCAACACTGAACTTTCCCACAAAAAGACAACTGTTCCTTCCACAGTCTGTCTCATCTAAGTATATGGCAACTCCATCCTTCCATTCATTTCTAGAGTCAAAAACTTAGAGTTCTCTGTGAGTCTTTTCATCCTCTCACCCTGATCAGGTCTGCATTCAAAGCCTATCCTGAATCTAACCACTTCTCACCCCCACCCCCCCAGCCCCATCACTACCTCCTGATCCAGCCCATCACTGTCTGTCACCTGGACGCCTGGACTAGTCTCCTACCCACCTCCTGCTTTCACTCCTACTCGCCTACCTCTATTCTCCATTCAGCAGCCAGTGAGGATCCTTGAAAACATAATCATTAGCGTGCTTCTTCTCTGCTCAACACTTTCCAACATCTTCCCATCGCACTTAGGATAAAACCCAAACTCCATACCATGCCCGACATGCCCCGCCTGTGGCTCCCTCTCTTAAGGCCAGGCCTTCACAGATTGAGCCCTCGCTATTCCCTCACTGAAATGCCCCCTGCCCATCCCATGGCTGGTTTCTCACTTCATTCAGGGCCTGCTCCAGTGCCTCTTCCTCAGAGGCTGCCCTGACCAGCCTCCCTGCAACAGCACACTCTGTCCCTTTACTGCTTGGCCTTCTCATTTTCCTCCACAGCACCTATCACTACCTGAATTCTAGTCTATACAGTAATTTGCTTGATATTTTCTGACTCCCTCACTGCTGTATCCTCAGCATCTAGAACATTCCTGAATCATAGGAAGACTCCATGAATATCTGTTGAATAAATACCAGGAAATAATGACATCCACATCATGCATTGACCCTTAATCAGATTCTTTCTAGGACTATCTTTAATACTGTCTATCCTACTCCTTGACTCTCTTTTATGCCTTTTCCTCATGGAATTTCACAATCTCTCCCCCCCTCCGCCCCCACCAAAGTTCAGGTTCTGGAGGAATCTAGAACTTTCCTTGGAGTTCCTTGTGGTTCTAGAGTATAATGGAGACTGTGAAGTGCTACAAAGAGCTCCTCCTTCAGGACTGAATGACATAGCCCACCTCCCTATTCCCCCCACCCCCATCATTCCAGCCTCTGCTGCTAGAAGTTTTATTGGCAGACAGTCCTCTCTGGAAATTGCCCTCAGCAGTAGAGAACCATTTCACTGAGATCATGCCCCTTCCTGGGGCATCCCACAAAATGACTGGTCCACGTGGGTGTAAAAGGCCCAACCCCTCAACCCGGATGTCTCTGAAGGACTATGTAGAGGAAGTGTAGCACTGAAGAGCCATTACCTTCTGCTGGAGGAAGGCCTCTTCCCAAACGAGGGAGGCGTTTGGTCTGAGTCCCAAAGGGTGGTTGGTTAAGTGGTAAAGAGACAGAGGACAGGGGATTTTTAACCATGGAAACTGAGAATGAATGACCAGTGACAGAAAAGTACAGGGTGCGTTTGGGTAGAGTGAGGCAGGAGTTCACTATAGATGGAGAGAAGGAAGTATGACAGGTGCAGCAAGAGACAAAGTGTAAATTGAGGTCAAGGTCAGGTCCTGGTGGCCTACGATGTACTGCATCTGGTAGTCAGTATGGCACAACAGGTTTTTGACGAGGGACATGTAGTGGGCTCATATTGTGTTGCACTCCTTCCTTCCCCTCCATCTGGCCATGATCCTTCCCTTCAGACTATCTGGTTCAGATGGGAGCTGCCATCTTATCACAGGTCTCACTTCCTTGGCCACAGTGATTGGTCTAGGAGTGGGCACCTGATTTGGCTGAACCAAAAAGAGCTGTTTCTTGGGATAGTTGAACTACAGAGAAGCAAGATCTAGTCTCAGTTCCTCTCAGAAGTGCATATAGTCCATTGTAATCATAGGAACTGCTGAGATTCTATGAGATCATGGTCTCTGGAATCAGACCATGTAGAGTCAAATCTCTGCTCTATTACATATTAATTATGGAACCTTGACCATGCCACTTAATCTCTTAAAGGCTCAGCTTTTTCATCACTAAATTGGAGTTAATAGTAATATCTAATTTGGGAGATATTTTAAATTACTTAACACAGCACCTGGCACCCAGTAAGTTTTAATAATGGTGACAGAGGTGAGGTTTCCAGCTAAATTGGAAGAATTGACAAGCACTGACTACTGATTAGATATGGAGGATGGAAGACAGGGGATCGGGAAGAGTCCAAGATGCCTCTAGATTTCTAGCCTGAAGGAAACTGATGACAAGTCTGTATTTGGACATGACTTTAAAGGAACTATGGGCTATCTAGATGGAGAGGTGCAGCAGCATCTTGGAATTTCTAAAATAAAATACACACATAATGTCTTCTATAAAAGTCATCTGCTTGGCGATGGAGGCGAGCCCGTTAGTCACTTATGTACATTTAGTTGTACCTACAAGGTAGGTATTAGTATCATGCTCATTTTACAGAAGAAAAGTAGATTCTGAGTAGGTAAGTAATTTTCCCAAATTGCACAGCTTGTGAGTTGCAGAGGGAGGATTTGCACCCAGGCCTGTCTGACTAGAGAATCCCTACTCTTTTCATTACACTCTGCTTCCTCCAGTGTGTTTCCTCTCATGGAGGCAAGAGTTGAAGCTGAGGCAGCAGATGAGAGGCCATGTGCTGCGTGCTCCCGCCCTGACTCAGCCATTTATTCTGTTGGGCAAGTTCCTTACCTGTGCCTCAGTTTGACATTAAAAATCAGGAGAAGGACCTTATCCTTACGATTGTCATAGGAGTTTAATAGTTAATATGTACAGAATGCTTAGAACGTGGCCCATCACATAGTAATGACATCATTACCTTATGACAAGGTGAGACTTCCATCAGGACGAGATAGTGAACCAGGAGCTGTGGATAATGCTACATCAAGGAGAGCGTTAAAGGAGACTCCACCATTGGAATGATGTCTTAAGCTTTTGGCGGTGACATAGTGACCTCCCACTAAACACCCTTGGAATCACAGGTAGAAACATAATCCTAAAGTTGGACCTAAATCTGGTCATTATTACTTTTCCTTTTTTTTTTTTTTTTTTTTGGCTACATAAAGAAACAGACAGTATTTGTTCCCTGGGGATTTTGACGCTCACAATAAATAACGCCACTAAGTTTAGAAAAGTGTTTATGTATTTCCTCTGAGAATGGATTTTCTAATTATATGTCTGTCTTTAAATTGACCTGTTAGTCCAGTCCATTAAAGTGTGAGAACCATTAGCCTAATTCTCAGCCTAAGGAATTCTGCTTGAGGAGACTGATGCTAAAAATCCAGGAAACAAATGAAAATATTAGAAAAATCTGCATTGATCAACTTACCTGCCATAGGCTTGGAAGGTCAACAGTCAGATCATCTGTCTCTAAGCAGAGCCAGCTGTTGGCCCCTACAGGGGAAGGCCAATGACATTCTGACATGGCACAGACAAGCAAGTATTGGGGTCTAGTTAGGGACTGGGTTGAATCTGTAGACCAATTCTGGGACAAGTGACATCTTAACAATATTGAGTCCTCTAATCTATGGGCATGATTTCTCTCTTCATTTGTTTAGGTCTTTAAGTTCTATCAGCTGTTTTGTATTTTTCACTGTACAACTTTTGCTAGACTTATCTCTAAGTAGTTCATATTTTTTGATGCAATAGTAAACGGCATGTTTTAAGCTATTATATGGTTGTTCATTGATAGTATACAGAAATAAAACTGATTTAGGCATATTGATCTTGTACCCTGCAACACTGCTAAATTCACTTATACGTTCTTGTAAACTTTTTGTAGATTAAGATTTTTCTACATAGACAATCATGTTGTCTGCTAATAAAAATAGTTCTATTTCTTACTTTCATATCAGTATGCCTTTTATTTCTGTTTCTTGCCTTTTGCTATAGCTAAGACCTCCAGAAGAAAAAAAAAAAAAAAAAAAAGTTCAATAGAAGTGGTGAGAGTCCACATCTTTGCCTGTTCCTGATCTTAGTAAGAAAGAATTCAGTCTTTTTCACAGCGGAGTATGATGTTAGCTGTAGGCTTTTCATAAGTACCCTTAATCAAAGTGAAAAATTTCCCTACTCTTCCTGGTTTTCTGGGAGTTTTGTTTTTTGCTTTTGTTTTTATCATGATTGGATGTTGAATTTTGACAGATGCTTTTTCTGATGTTCCTGTGGTTTTTCTTTCCTAATATTTCAGTATGGCAAATTAAAATTGATTTTTCAGTGTTAAACAAACCTTGCGTTCCTGGGATAAACTCTATTTAATTATGATGTATTATTTGCTGTTAACCCCATTCGCTGTATTTTTTTCATCACTTTAGGTTTGATTTGGGTCTTTTTGTCTTCCATTTCTCTCCTCATCTTGCTTATGCTTTTGTCTCCCTTCTCTAGCTATGGGCTACATTTATAGTAGCTGTTTTAATGTCCTTGTCTACTAATTTTGCCATTTGTGTCATTTCTGAGTCTGTCTTATTGGTTGCACTTTCTCCTTGCTATGAGCCACTTTTTCCTGCTTCTTAGCCATTTTTGGTTAGATGACAGACATTGTGAATTTTACTTTTTGGGTTCTGTTATTGTTTGTTGTAATATAACATTTTTGACTTGGTTCTGGAACTCAGTTAAGTAACTTGGAAATGGTTTGATCCATTTGAGGCTTGCTTTTAATGCTTCCTAGGTGGGTCCAGAATAGACTTCAGTCTAGGTTCATTTGGCCCACTCATCTGAAGACTCTTCTTCGTACTCCATGTGTCAGGAGATCTTTCCATTCTGACTACTAAGAAATGATGTAAGCTCTGGGAACTGTTCCTCCTGCTTGTTTCTGAAGGTTCTTTTTCTGGCCTGAGCAATTTTCTCACATTCATAAGCTGATTAGGACTCAGCTAAAGACTGGAGGGAACCCTCTGCAGATTTGGAGCTCTCTCTTTATGCAGCTGTCTCCTCTCCAGCAATCTGCCCTTTACATTCTAGCTAGCCTTTGGCCTCCCTGAACTCTAAACTTTGTCTCTTCAACCCAGGCCATCAGTCAGCGTTGGGTTCTCCCTCTCAGCACTGGGCCTGGCAACCCTCTCCAGCCTGTGAAACAGGGCCCTGGAGGGCTCATCTCATTTGCTTCCTTCACTCAATGGTCATGGTTCTTTGAGGCCTATTGCCCCACACCTTAAAACCATTGCTTCATATATTTTTTCCTGGTTTTTTTTTTTTTTTTTTTTTTTGTTGTTGTTTAAGGCAAGAAGTGGAAGTTGTCTTTGTTTTTGAGATGTCATTTGACAGTTGCTCATGGGAGATGAAGAGTTAATGTTGCTGGGAAGTCTACAGAGTAACCCACATGTGGGGGAGACTGAAAAGGAGCTGCACCAAGCTTGTCAGGCACTCATGTGGATGGACTATTGATGTCCTACCTACCTGAGGTGTGTTATTAACACTGAAGACCACACATGGCTTATGATGGACTATTAAATGGGTCAGTTAGGACGGGGGCCTTAAAGCAAGCCCCAGGGGTAGGACATGTGTTTCCCTCTTAATGGACTGAATCTTCTTTTCATAAAATCATCCTGAGAAGAGGTTGATTCTATGACAAGAAATAAGAATTGGAAAGGAAAGGCTTGGACTAAAGAGAGAGTGAAGCTCTTTCTAGTAGCAGGAAACTCCTGGGATAGCCTCCAGGTTTAAATCTGCATTCTCTATTTTCCCTGAACTCCCAGTTCTCCATTGCTCTGAGGGAAAGTGTAGAAAGGACCTAGTTCATGCTTGCAATGGGTTGGTAAAGGGGAGTGGTGCTCCCCCCTGCCAATCCCCATTCCCATTGGCCTGCAGGAGGACAGCAGCCCAGAGTTGAATGGAGGTGATTCCAGTTGCAAGGGGAGAAGAGACTAAGGGCCCTCGGGCTGGAAACCCAATGAGGAGGCTGGAGCAGGAGACCACGTGCAGACATTTTGATGAGCTCTCATAAGGAAGCAGCCAGCGGGCTTTTAGCAGTAATAAGGAAACACTTTGAGATGGCAAAGTTCCTACAGTCAACTGGATGAGGGTATGGAAGCATGGTAATTAGTCTAGATGTTAACAGGCATGTCTCCTTATTTACCATCTGATGGAGTTTGCATGTGTTGTCCCTGGGGGAGGGGGATTAATGAGTGAGTTCTCGCTCTATTTGTTCCCACAAGAGCTCATTGCTTGAAAAGACCCTGGCACCTTCTCTTGCTCACTTGCTTCCTCTCTCTTGCTTCCTCTCGCCATGTGATCTGCCTGTACCCGCCGGCTGCCTGCCACTTTCCACCATGAGTAGAAGCAGCCTTAGGCCTGTGCCAGAAGCAGCTGTCCCAGAATCGTAAGCCAAATAAACCTCTCTTCTTTATAAATTACCCAGTCTCAGGTATTCTGTTATAGGAACACAAAACGACTAAAACACCATCCCTGGAAGCTGGTGCCTAGACATACTGTTACACACACACGATTAGCTCTACTGGCCCAGGTACCACTGGGAGTGCGCATTGCTATCCTGTAGGTTTAGATCAAAATGCCCTCCTCAGTTCACAACACACACACACACACACACACACACTCTCTCTCTCTCTCTCTCTCTCAGATGTGCAAGGACAGTGGTTTTCAACCTTAGCTGCCTATTAGGGACACCGGGAAGTCTTTTTAAAAAAAAAACCAATGACTGTGCTCACCCCCAGAAACTCTAATTCAAATCAGTCTGGGGGATAATCCAGGCATCTGCATTTTCAAAGGTTTCCAAATAAATCTAATGGCCAGCTAAGGTCAAAAACCACTGCTCTAGCCTTTGAGGCACGCACTCCTGAGCAGTACAGAACCACGCATCTCACCTGAGTGCCGATCTTCCTGTACACTTTCTCTCCTCCTCTGCTAGGGTCCGCTGCAGGCTGCCTGGTGACCACTGCTCCTCTTATACCCTCTTGCTACCCTCTCCTTTCCTATCTGTACTCACTTGTGTTTTCTGTTGGGTGATTTCACCTGCACCCCAGCTCTGTGGGCTAAAACACCACCGTACGTAGGGAAGGACAGCCATTCAGAGAGCTGCTTTCCTTCTAGATGGCAGCCTGGCCAACCATAGTACATTGGCTGTGAGATTCAGAGCCTTGCCTCTTTCCTGCCATCTGGTCTTCCTAAGATGAACTCTTAGTCCCAGGTTGTCCAGGACTTCCCTGGATTACGTATTGAAAGTCCTGCATCCTGAAAACTGCCCCCAACATTCCCTGGCAAATGGGATATTTGTTTTCCCTAACCCTGGATTGTCAACGCATGACTCCTTTGTTCCCAAGAGCTGTTTTCAAGCACATTCAAGGTTTAGGCCCATCTGAGTACTTGAGAACAGAAGTGGCAGGTTCCCAGATGACCTAAGATATACCATGCTGGAGCGTATCATCAAACCTTTATGCAGATAAATTTCCATAGTTTATTTTAAATAATAAAATTTTCATGTTCTGAGGCAGTAAATGTGTCGGAGTCAAACACACACATAGAGTGGCATACATTTGCCTGAGGCAAATAAGATGAGATCCTGTAACTGCTAGTCTTGGTTCACAAGCTGTATGGGAAGATACTCTCAAATGTAGGTTATTATTCTTTTGTTCAGGCTTTGTTACAGATGGTAAAGAAATACACAAGGAATAACAATGTGTGTGTACTTTGTATTTAAAAAAAGAAATTACTCACCCACTACTAGCAAACACTCTCTGAGTTGATTTTCTAGTGTCGGAGATGGACTTGGTGTTCCATCCACATTGCTCCCTCAAGACCTCTTGGGGCTGAGGATAGAAATCTAGACCAGAGAACGCTGGGGTGGGAGCACAGAGCTACGCTCACTGGATCACATGAATCTAGAAGTGGCAGTGTGCATGCACAGCAAAGGCCTCTGAAGGACACTGGGAAAGAAATTCCACTGTCTGGGAGTCGTCACTTTGAGTTTACCATTACTGCATTTCTGTGCATTTTTTAAAAAAATCCCATAGGGATACAAATCTTTGTGTGAATGGGTTTATCAGCTCATGTTCCTCCTAACAAGAGAAGTAGAGCATCAAGAAAGATCTGGATTTAAAACAGGAGAAATTGTACGGAGAAACGGGAAAGAGGGGCAGAGCAATTTCGAATTAAAGACAAAATGTATACTTAAATGATTTGGGAGACAGGAGATTGACTGGGAGATGTTATATCTTTCAGGGGCTAGTCAGGACAACCTAAGTATTTTAAACAGAGAAAATTTAATTCAGGGATGGAAGGCCAAAGGAGCCAAACAAGATTTGAGGTGGGAACTCAGAAATTAGGAACTGCAGGAAGCCACTACAACTTGCAGGCTGGGAGACAAAGGGAAGGCAAACACCTGAGCACCTGGAGTTACCTAGTGCTGGAATCATGGTGGGCTTGCCTAGTGGGATCTGAAGCCATGAAGGAGACTCAGCCACTGCTCCAGACACCAGCCAAGAGGGGCGCAGGTGTGGAAGGAGAGAACTGACTTCACTCTCTCCCCTGCCTTCCAAACTCATCAACGCCTCTCCTTGACCGGACCCAGCCAGAGCCCGAGAGACAGACACAGAGCAGGAGGAGGGCAAGACGTGGATCTGAGAGCAAGAAGGCCAAGACTGGCAGCCGCCAACCAGCTACTCCCCAGCTTCGTGACTCATTGCCTTTGCCTCATCAGCAGCATGCTCTGGGTGCTGGGGTGCTCCAGCCCTAGACCTCAAACAAGCAACCTTACACTCCCACTCGATTTTCCCAAACTAGAAATAAGTTTATGGTCTCTGGTCTAGATCATTAAGAGGTAGATTCAACAAACATCTATCGATTTCCTCCTAGTTATGGTGGTGATGGCGGAAACAAACATAAATAAGACTCAAGAGCCTGCAAGAGTTCTCCACCCTATAGGAGAGGGCACACACACCCACAAACGTTTATAGCGCATGGCAGGACAAAATACCAAAACGAGTTTTTCCGAGGACCAACGGAACAACAAGGTGACTGACACCAAATCACAGTTCATAATGCGTTTTTCCTAAGCTGGTGAGATACAGTAAGACTGAGAAATGGAGAGACTTGCTGAAACAGATGAAGTGAAATTCTTTAGCACCAGTTCACATCGGATCCCTGGTTCAAATGCCATCTCTCACTGGAGAGAGCTTGAGGTTCTTCACCTTGCACAGTGGCCCTCTGTGATCCGGTCTTCCAGATCTGTCTCATCTCCTAACATTAGATACTTCAAATATTGAGCTCCAAAACCCCCAGACATCTGGTAGATCTCAGCTTTTACTATCCTCAACAGGGCTTATTGAATGAATGAATGTCTTAAGCCTCATCATTATCTCTGTACAAGTGGCCTTCTCCTGGCAGATGCATGCTGACCCTCCGAGATGCAGCTTGCCCTCCTCCAAGGAGGCCTGGCCGAGCTCGCCGGCCTGATTTAGTGTTCTCTTCAGTGCTCCTATTGCATTATCTCTAGGTTAGCTTGACCTCACTGTTTAGGAATTACCTGTTTACAGATCTGTCTCTTATACTGGACTGTAAGGTCCTTGAGGCCAGGGACCCTGTCTTATTCATTTCCGAGCCTCAGCAGAGGCCCAAGTCCTGGGTGTTGTAAAGCTTTCCCTGAATTGAACCTAGCTGTCATCAACATCATTGATTGCTATCCCAAATCCTTCTCTTTACTTCTCTTTCCTGAAAGTACCCTAAGAGTAGGAGTATTTCTAGGAGTAGGCCCTCATTTGCTCAAGCCAATCAGCACATTCTACTTCTCCCACATAGCATGACTGGTTCCAGAGTGGATATGTCATCGACACCAGTGCAATCTGAGTGACTCAGGACTCCTGCTTGAATTCTAGGGCAAAGACTATGTCTTTCTTTCTACTTCCAGATATGGATGACAACCAAGTACCCTCTGGAGCTGTTAGCAGTCATCTTGTAACCATGAGGAGAGCCAGTCTTGGGGTGAAGCTAATGCTGTGGAAGACAGAATAGGAAGACAAGTTATAAAGTATGGAAGAGGTGGGACTTTGATGACATTGTTGAACCTCTGGAGCAAACCAGCACGGAAGTCTGCATTCTCAGTTGGGTTCTCTGTCATGTTCAGTATAATGAAGCTTACTTGATACATTAGGAAAAGATTTAGTATCTCTAGAGGTAAGCATAAAATCAGGTAACCATGAAGGGCAGTGTTGCAGACACTACATGATTCTTATGCATAAATATGAAGTACCCCAATCATAGCTGAGTCCTGTATGGTTACTTCACTGTTTTCTATTTCATATTGTAGCTCTTTCTGTGATTCTCCAATCCTTTCCTCAGAGCATAAATTCCACCAGGACAGCGCCCCAACTGCACTCGTCTTTGACACCCGTGAACCCAGTATAGCTTGTATCAGGGTCTCAGGGATGAGTCATTCAGTAGAGTTAAGGAATATCTAAGCTTACTAAGACCTGCTCATGTGGCTGGCAGCATGGGAACCCCTGGGCTTTCTCGTTGGGCTTTCTCATTGGGCTTTCACCAAGCATGTGCCTACCCCGTCTCTTCCATGGAATAGGGTACAGCTCAAATCCCAGACTAGCTCAGAAAAGAACCGTCTTCCCTCTTTTCTGCTATCTCAGACTGACAGCACATGCTTGGGCTGACCATGCCTTCAAAAGCAGAAATCAGGGGCTTCTGGTCAAGATGGCAGAATAGACAGTCCCCAGCATCACTCTCTCTCCTGCAAATCAACCAATTTACAACTATTAAAAAGCAATGACAGTCAAGCTGGGGCTGCTAGAGATCATGGAAAGAGGAGGAGAGACCTATGGAGTGCATGAAGGTGGGAGAAGCCACGATGAAAGAAAGAACCGCTCTGACCATTTCAAGGCCCAGCCGTGTCCAGGCTGGAGGTGCTGAGTGCATGGAGCAGGAGCCAGCAAAAGCTGCAGCTGTGCCCTTTGCATGGAGTTGCTTGGAGGCAGCAGGGGAGAAGAGGGCTTTGGTGGCCCCCAGGCCAGCAAGACTACTAACAGGGTTCCTGTGGACCCACATAGGAGTGAGGTGCCACAACTGAAAAAAAGGAGTGACTCAGAGGCTGGTGAGTCAAGCATGAGATCAGCACATGGTATGTCCCATGGGAAGTGTTTGGAGCATGGGTGGTGGGGGAAACAAGCCCACCAGGGGAATACTGAGGCACAGCAAGGACAGCTGATCTGCCCCCAATCAGCAAAGGACCACTCTGTGTAGACTGGTCAGGAATACAGAACTGCAGGGGGTGCAGTTTGATGAAAAGACTCAGGCCCAGACCAGAGTTTCTATACAACACAGGTGTACTGGAACTCATGAGACCCGGAAGTGCCTATCAAGTCAACCATTGAAATCTGAGCTGCACAAAATGCCTTCCCTAGTGAATCAGCAGCAAAGCAACAATTTAGCTCAACTACAGAGCTCAAGTACTGGCCCCCACAGGAAGTTCCCCCGTTTTAGAAGTAAGCAAAGGACAACGAATTAGTTCCAGTGCAGAGTTTAAATGGAGGAACAGCAAATAATCCAACACAGAACTGAAAGAAAAAACAAAATACCCACAGGTCAAAGTTTAATATTAACTATCAAAGATCTCACATCATCAAAGAACACCTATAAAACCTAGAAGGAATGGAAGTCCCCTGGGCTACCAAACCAAGGAGCAGGGAGAGCTTGGGGCCTCAGCCATGCCGCCTGACACCTGCAACCGGACCAGTAATGACTACTGAGCTGCTGCAAGAAGTGCCTGGGCTCTCAAGCTGGGGCAGTCGGCATGAGAGCTTCAGCCCCACCCCCTAACATCTGCACACAGCCCAGCAATGACCAAACCACGGCTGGAAGCCTCTGCAGGAATGAGTGGGGTGCCACAGGCCTCAACCCTGCCCCTCTTCCTTTCTCCTTCTCCCACCCTATTTCCTTCCCTTTTCCCATCTCCCCCTCCCCCCAACAACTCCACATCATAGAATATAAAATATATATATATATATATATATATATATATATATATATATATATATATATTAATAAATAAACTTAAAAAAATAAAAAGAAGATAGAGTTTGCCAATGGGGAATCCAGGGCAGAATATTTGAATTTGGGACAGTCCCAGACACACAGGAAAGTTACACTCAGCACTCACCTGCCACTGTGTGTCTGAGTCAGAGCAGTTGCACCACTTCATAGGGAGGAATTCAGAAGCAGGAGCACACACACTCATGCCCCAAGTCCTGGGGCCTGGACCCTTGCTCAGATCTGCTACATGGTAGGACTCATCCTTACGCTTCCAATCCCTACAGAGCAGTACTCTGGCTCACAAGAAGGGGTCTCTGATTTTTTCTCAGACTTTTTATACTGCAAGCCCCACCTAACCCACAAAATGAGGGGCATCCCTGCCTCCATGGCAAAAATCTACCGAGCAAACATCTGCACCCTACAAAGGAGGTTTTCTCTCCGGGTATTCAAAAATCACCAAAAAATAATGGGTCTTCAATGGAAATGTGAGAATACCAGATTGTAACATAAGATTCTGAGCCTAGTGGCCACACTCACATACCCACACTTGTTTTCAGGTAGAGAAAACAGATAGTGGTGTTTGAGGAGGGCAGAAGAAAAAAGAAGGGGGTGGCAAGAAAGCCTTCAGCACCCCAGAGGTGGGCTCTCAAGTCTCAGTCAAGGACATCTGCAACTAGCTACTTCAACCAAGGTTCCCTCTCTCCATTCTTTTGAACTAAACACATTGGAGATTCTCTCTCTGCAGATGACACTGCTCAATTGAGTCACGTAGGCCTGCCTGGCATTTTCCTGCTAACTAAGCTTTCATTTGAAGCTCAGGGGGCCTGGTAGTGTCACAGGTAATAATAGTGACAATAGCAGGAAACACACATAGCACTTGCTTACTATGTGCCAGGTGTTGGGTTATGTCATTTTCATAAATTAACTTCTTTAATCCTTACAACAACCTTTTGATGTGTGTTCTATTATCACTCTTTTACAACAAAGAAACTAAGGCACAGAGAAGTTGAGTAACTTGCCCAAGGGTGCACAGCTCCTAAGTCATAGAGTCAGGATTTGAATTCAGGAAGTCTGACTCTAGAATTCATGCAGTCTGACTATAGAATTCATGCTTTTAAGCACTATCTGGGACTTGTCCACATTTTCAACAGGGACTTACATATCCTATTCCCATACTGTCAAATGAGGCTTATCTAATCTTATTCTAATAGTTCTTTCTCTTCAGGAATAACAAAACCCCTAGGTTCTTTAAGCAGAATAGGAATTTAATATAGGGGCTCAAATAATCCTGGTGAGGATGAAAGAATCAGGTTTTAAGCTTTGGGCGTTTGAACCCAGATCAATAGTCTAGGATGTCCCCAGACTGCCTGGAGGCACCCACAGGACATCACCACTGCCGCCTGGCCCCTGGGAGCTCAAAGTCTCTGGCCACTCTCCACCACTCTTACCAGCTGCTTCCTCATGATTCCCCCCTCAAATTAAAGTCATGAGCAGGTGCTAGGTCACATGTCAATACTGATAAAGAAGTGGGCAATAGAGTTCTGGTTTCTACTTTGGGGAGAGGGGCAGTACTCTTAAAGTAGGACTATCTTCAGTATAGGATTTACAAAATATACTGTGCACAAGAATGTTTATACCAGCATTATTCATGCTAGCCCCACATTGAAAACAAATCAAATGCCATCAACATTAGAACAGATATATCAATCAGTTGTGGCATACAGTAAAATAATATGCAGCAGTGAAATTAATGAAGTATGAGTAAGGAAACAGCATGGAGGAATTTCACAAACACTATGTTGAGAAAAAAAGCCCTAAACTAAAGAGTATGTACTATATGATCTCATTTATATAAAATTAAAGAGCAAGCAAAACTACCATATGGTGATAGAAATCAGAATAATGGTTACCTTTGGGGAATTACTAACTGAGAGAGTGTATGATAGAGCCTTCTCGGGTGTTGGCAATTTTCTAAATAGTGATCTGGATGCTGATTACACAGTGGTTTTCACTGTATAAAAAATCAATAAGCTATGGGCCGAGCCCGTGGCGCACTTGGGAGAGTGCGGCGCTGGGAGTGCAGCGACGCTTCCGCCGCGGGTTCGGATCCTATATAGGAATGGCCGGTGCACTCACTGGCTGAGTGCTGGTCACGAAAAAGACAAAAAAAAAAAAAAAAAAAAAAAAACAGAAAAAAAATCAATAAGCTATATGCATATGATATGTGCTCTTTGCTGTATGCATATTATATTTCAATAAAAATGTTTACTTAAAAGTATGTGCCGGGCAGCTACATAAATGTAACTAACTGTTCTGTTGCCATCCTTTCTGTTAAAAGTTATTGGGCAAATGAATCATTTTTTTCACATCCATCTCCTGGTCAAAACCTTCAGTGGTTCTTGGTAGACTGGAGAATAATATCTAAGCTATTTAAACTGCCATAAAAGAGTCTTTACAGTCCAGCCTCAATTCCCATGTTCCAGCCTGCTCTGACCCCTGGTGATAGCTCTGCTCTCACCTGGAAAGCCCCACCACCTGAGAAGTTCGGGAAACCCAATCTTTTCTCTAAGGCCTACTAAACTATCTCCTCCCTGAGGTCTCCCCACCCTGAACCTGAGACCCCTTCCTCCCACCCAGCATTCTCTGAACTACTGCAATTAGGATAAGTAAGATGTACTTGACAACAACCCCCACCCCCCCCACCCCCCCCACCCCGCTTATTTTTTACTTTTAAAACAGTTTTGACACATAATAATTTTACATATTTATGGAGTACTGTGTGACATTTCAATACATGTACACCATGTGTAATGATCAAATTAGGATAATTAACATACCAATCACCTGAAACACTTATCATTTCTTTATGTTGGATATATTCAAAATCCTCTCTCATAGCACCCCTTTTGTATTCCAAGTGACATCTCTTGAAATATGATTTAACTTTTTTGTGGTCAATCACTTTCACGTATTTATATTTTATCTCACCAGCCAGATTGTGGACTTTTTGAAGAGTGATCATAGTTAACTGATCTATTTTCCCTGCAGAATGTTGCACAGAACCTGGTCCAGAGAAACAGTCTTTGGTAACTTTTAGACACAGATTCAGGCAGAAGGCTCATGTTTGAGGCTCTGAGTTCAAATTTCACCTCTGCTATTTGTTAGCTGTGACTCAAGGGAGTTACTCAACTGCTCAGGAATACAGAACTTTCCTGAAAGGATAGTTAATAACTTACATATGCTTAGCTTATCATACTAAGTGCACCATGCATGTTAACTGTAGTTAATATCTTTTTGTACTTATTTTTAACTCTACAGCACTTTTTTAAGTTCACCAGAATCAGGGGTCTCAGACCATAAAAATGAAGAGCCTAACTTTGGACATGGAAGAAAAGGAGCTTTGCTAGGGGAAGGCTCAAGGGAGAGGAAATATGGTTTGAATGAGCACGTGTTCCTGCATCACCAGGCCCTGTATTGAGCGATATTATAAATCTGACCCTCTCTATCACCTTTCAGAATTTATGTGGGAATTCAATTGCCTGAATAATATTAGAATGTGTAGGGCTTGGCTTATGTTAGGTTTTAATTTTTACCAAGCTTAGCTGTGGCCCATCTATAGCAGCATGAAAATTAAAAGGCTCTTTCAGCAAAGGAGAAATGTCACAGCTGAAGCCATTTAAAAAAATGATTGATCGGCACAATCCTGTTGTTAGCAGAGATCAGAACATATGTCATTTGAACTGAAGATCCCAAACTAGAGTAAGCTCTGGAATGTCAGGTTTGGTGGGGGATGAAGGGTAAGAGGACAGGAGAAATAATGTCCTTGAGATATGTCTTTTTATTCAGGTAGCAATTTCATAATTTTTTGGCCTTTCTGAAAAGTTCTAACATAATGACATTGAACTGCATGTCACTTTCACTTCTTTGGGACGCTGTGACATCAATGATTACCCCAAGAGGTTGCAAAGATTTTTGGAATATCATGGTCTGGCTGTATGATCCATGATGGTGCCTGGTTATTGTGGTAACAAACAGTAGAAAGTTAGCCAAAGTGTGGCCATGTTTCACTCTTCCCAGAGCCTAAATGTAAGTGTCCAGTAGATGTGCCGATTTCTGTCTGACCTCAAGTGTCACAGTCAGTGTTGTGGGAATGAAGCATCCAAGGGAATGTGCCAATGACTAGGCAAAGAAATGTTCTGAGGATAGAGGATCTGCACAGACCATCTGGCCGTGACCACAGCACGTTCTCTCAACTCAGCTTTCTGTGGATATTTGAGATCATCTTCAGGGTCTCTGAGATTATATGTCTTAAACAAGAGAATAAAGATAAATACCAATACAGAGTTGGTCATATTAGTAAATTAGACCCCAAGTTAGCAGCGTTGTAGCCAATCAGATAATTAAAATACCTAACCTCATCTTTGTTCATTTGAGTGGGGACCCTAGTGCTCCTCACATGGTATTCAGGAAAGGTCATGCATGGAACTTCAACGGAGATATGACAGAATAGTTCTAGAGATGTACCTTTAAAAGACTAGATGAGACCCTCAGTAAGGATCTCAGTAAGCAAGATTGAGAGGCTCCCCAACATATATTACTTGAGCCAAACCAGTGGAGCCACCTAATACTCAAAAGATAGGACATCTGAGCCAGAATTGTTTTATGTAAATGCTGCAGGTGGTCATGGTAGTACTATGTATAATATCAGTCAAACACATCAGGGTTCAAATCCATGCTCTACCATTCATCAAATATAAGATTTTGGGCAACTCTATCAGCTGGCACCTCAGAATCCAATAGAAATGTGTCCATTGATTTCCATATCTGTGTATTAGCCCATTTCTGTTGCTTATAACAAAATACCTGAAACTGGGTAATTTGTAAAGAAACAATATTTATTGCTTACAGTTTTGGAGCCTGGGAAATCCAAAGTCCAGGGAACACATGTGGTGAGGGCCTATTTTTGGTGACAACTCCACAGCAACGCAGGGTATCACATGGTGAAATGGTAGAAACAGAGACAGAGAGCTCCTCACACGCTCTCCTCTTAAAGCCCTCAGAACCACACCCAGAACCACTGTTAAGCCACTCACTATTAATCCACTTACTAGGTGTATTAGTCCATTTTGTGTTGCTATAATAGAATACCTGAAACTGGGTAATTTATAAAGAAAAGAGGTTTATTTGGCTCATGATTCTGGGACAGCTGCATCTGGAGTGGGCCTCAGGCAGCCAGCAGGTACAAGCAGATCACATGGTGACAGGAAGCAAGAGGGGTGGGGAGAGAGAGAGAGAGGGGAGGGAGGGGGAGAGAGAGAGAGAGAGAGAGAGAGAGAGAGAGAAGGTGTCAGGGTCTGTTTTAAACAGCCAGCTCTTGTGGGAACTAATAGAGCGAGAACTCACTCACTACCCCCCCGCCCACGCCAGGGAGAGCATTAATCCATTCACGACAGATCCGCCCCCATGACTCGAACAGCTCCCAACACTGCCACACTGGGGATCAGATTTCCATATGAGTTTTGGGGGGATGACCCATTCAAACTCTATCACTATGGCATGGTCCTTACAATCTAATCACCTCTCCAAGGCCCCTCCTTTCAATTGCCATAATAGGATTTCCCATCCTCTTAACATTGTCACAGTGGGGGTTAAGTTTCTAATACGTGGACTTTTGGGGACACAATTCAATCCAGAGTAATCTGTAAGTAGGAATAATGATGATGATGATAATAACAATGAAGCCACCTCATAGGGCTGTTGTAAATATTAATGCATGTAAATTTTTAGCACAGTGCTGGGCACATAGTATGTATTCATTAGTTAGCTATCATTATTCTACTCACAATCCCTGGTCTTGGCTAAAATGCCAAAAAAATTCCACAGAAGTCTCAATCATTTCTTAACAGGCTTCTTCCTCTGATCAATCTTCAGCTATTACCGCCCTCATCAGCTTCATTGTTTTATTTCTCACCACTTATGGTAATGGACAATAAAGCATTTCCCGTAGGATAGAGTCATTCATATTTCCTATGCTAGGGACAAGCTCAATTTCCTGGGAAGGACCATCTGGCATTGCCTCAGGCTGTCTTTTGGAGCCAGAAACATTGCCTGGCAGTTGGCACCTGGAGTATGCTTCATTTTCTTTTGTAGGATTCAATAGTCATCTTTTGTTCAAATAACCATTCTGCTCTCCTTTAGTGCTGAATTCAAATGTGAAAATTAGGCCTGAAATGCACATTCATTTTAGAAAATTTTGGTCTCTATGTAGCAGCAATCTCTAGGTCTTGACCCAGTCCATAAATTGTGTTTTATTAAGAAGGCAATGAGAACCACAGAGATTAGAAAGGAAGCCTCAGAAATCCATATGCCCCAGGCTGCTAAGAGAAATAACTCCAGAAGACTCAAGCCTAAGAGCTTTAATACTATATTGCACATACATCTTCATTTACTTTTATCTGCCTTTGCATGAGTTGTGTAAAGTTAACTGTCAAGGAGTTTATTTATACAACTCTTATGGTGGTGTAGTTGCTGACATCTACCACTGTGATCATTATTTATGACAAAATTAGCTCCCATTGGTAAACCTAGCAGGTTTTCACTCACAGAATGCATCTATGTTTGTGTTATTTTACTCTCAAATACAAATTGGCAAGCACTGTAATTGTGGAAGAGAACAAGGAAGCTGGATTTTAGATTGCTTTTATAGAAAACAAAATATCCCAGGAATGTTTTGAATCTTATTTTTTAATAGCATCTTAGAAAAATTGAGAAATTGCCTTGCTTGGTTTGAATGTATGTGTCCCTCCAAAATTCACATGTTGGAACTTAAGCCCCAAGGTGATGGTATTAGAAGCTGGGGCCTTTGGAAGGTGATTAGGCCCTGAAGGCTCTGCCCTTGTGAATGGGATTAATATCCTACCAAAAGGGTTGAAGAGAACTAGCTAGATCTTTTTTGCTCTTCTGTCCCTTCTGCCATGTGAGAACGTAGTGTTCATCCCCTCCAGAGGATGCAGCAAGAGGAAGCAGAGAGCAGCCCTCACCAGACACCAAATCTGACAGCACCTTGATCTTGGACTTCCCAGCTTCCAGAACTGTGAGAAATAAATTTCTATTGTTAATAAATTGTGCAGTCTCAGCTATTTTGTATAGCAGCAGGAAAGGACTAAGACATACCCCAACTTTGATGATTTCCTCCCCTTTACTCTGATGATAACATTTTTTGGAGGTAAGGAGTTGAATTTTAGCTCTTGATCTTCTGCTTTTCTTTCCTGTGTTGTTACTGTAGCTTGTCCGGTTACTGCAGGAATAAACTTGAAAGATTACATGAACTTTTAAAATATATTCACTTATCTTAGTGGCAAGAAATATGCTTTTTTAAGAATAAAATTAATATGGAAATTACTTTGAAATCAAGATGCAGAAAAAACTATGTTTGTGCAGGGTTGCATGGGGTGGGCTTCAGTGTGTTTGGAAAGGAAGTTTTGCTGATTAGGATTGGCACAATTGAATAGACGTTGAGATGTTAGGAAACTTTGGATTTCTATTCACTGAGACCCCCTTGGAATTTTATTACTAATTTTGCTTTGTAATATAGTAACATTATCCCTTGAGCGTTTTCCATTCTAAATTGTTACAATGGTCAAGAAAAAGAAAAAGAAGTGCTTTATCGGAGGCACTTCTCTAGTCATGTTTGATCCAGCCCCACAGGAAGCAGTGACCTCTCCTGGGCCATACCCACCTCCATCTGTGGCCCCATTCTAAGCCCACCCTGAAGAGCTGCTACTCAGTCAGGCCTGGACCACTGGACAATTCCCATTAGTGCAACTGGTGGGTCCCCTCTCAGGCAACGGAATAATGCAAGAGCACTTCCCTGTATTTTTAGCAGGCTTTTATTTCAGAAATATCAAAATGTGCCCATATGTTATCTTGCAGAAATGACATTTAGGAAGTCATTTAGACCATGGCTCTCCAAACAATGATTTATAAAAAGTATTACTGGTCTTCTGTGAAATGAGAAAATTAAGATGGATGTAGTAAGTTTGTAATACAATTGCATTTATTAAAATTTAAAGGGCCCTCCTTTACTCGGAAATTCTTGCCTTTCCTATTTTAGGAATTAAAATATTCCTTTTATATAAAATGATAGTGGTTGCGGATAGTAGGATTAAAAAAAAACATTCTTAGCATAATAAAGTTCTCCTCTACTCCCAACCCCCCAAAAATTAAAATTAAAGGGGCTGGCTGGTTAACTCAGTTAAAGCACAGCTTTGTAACACTGTAGTAGATTGAATTATGTCCCCCCAAAATTATTGAAGCTTGAATTGTGTCCCCCAAGTATTATGTATTAGAAACTTAGCCCCCACTGTGACTGTTAAGAGGGTGGGAAATCCTATTACGGTAATTGAAAGGTGGAGGTTTGAAGAAGTGATTGGATTGTAGGACCATGCAGTAGTGAATGGATTAAAAGTGGTGGTCAGGAGCGTGGTTCTGAGGGCTTTAAAAGAAGAGAAGAGTCTGCCTTTTGCTCTCTTTGCTCTCTCTTGCTTCCATTCACCATGTGATCTGCTTGTACCCACCGGCTGGCTGCCGTTTTCGGCCATGAGTAGAAGCCTGCACCAGATGCAGCTGTCCCAGAATCGTAAGGCACTCTGTTCTTTATAAATTACCCAGTCTCAGCTACTCTGTTATAGCAACACAAAACAGACTAATACAAACACTGACCCCCATTTAAAGAAAAAAAAGTTGGATACATTGATCTGTTCTTTTCACAAGAACTGTATCCAAGTGCACTTGGGTGTGCTGTCTTTTCTGCTGCATTTAAGAATCTTGCACTTGCAGGAGCCATGCTTCATTCAACTTCCAGTGTTGATATTAAATCTGATCTCTATTTAATTCATGTACCTGATCCTCGATGCCCACCGTGACTAAATTCCTTGATGGGGAGAACATTCTCTTTATTTTTCTTTTGTAGTTCTCAAGGCAGCTGGCACCAGTACCTCACATACAGTTAACGTGTGTAGGTTGACCCTTTGCTGCTATTCATCTTTCTCTCCCACTATTGCCTATCGCCTCTTTCCAAAAAGGTCACTAGCTTCCTCCCCTGATTTGCCTTCTAACAGAGTGGACTGAGCACCCTGCCCAAGCCTGACCTGGCTTTGGGTCTGGTGATGATCAGACCTTCAAGTTCAGCCAAGAGTAGGAAAAACCCAGGCACTGGACAGCCCCATGACAGATAAGCTGCCATTTGGAAACCTGATATTCCCTCTGTGGAAACTGGACCAATGCACAACCTAGATATGTCACTGCAAATCTTTGTTGAATAAAAAGCTCTGATATCATCAAAGTCACATCTTAACTTCTTTTCTTTACAACACAGTTGTCACGAACCTGATGAGAAAAAAGATGTTGTCTAGGAAAACCGAAGGCTGTGACCATTTGGTAACAGTAAATATAGGAAGTAGTGTCCAGAATCCAAAATGTCAGACAAAACTCTATATTAGGCCATACAAGTAAATGAACAAAATATTTTGTCTTTCTCAGTCAGAATGAAATTGCTTTTTTTTTTTTTCTTTTAAAGTATCTACTATATCTGGCACTCTGCTGAGTGCTTCAAACCTCATAAGAAAGTAAGGATTGTTCCACTTTGCAGACGAGGAAACTAACACCTGTCGAGGTTGGGTGACCAGGCCAGGAAAATACAAGCGGGGAATGAGAGAGGTCATGTAGACATTTAACAGAGACTCAAAACACTATTTCATAACCAATTTTTAAAACAACAGCAACTAAATCAGATTATCAGTAGTATGTCCATATTTACTCCATTAGGCCTTACATGAATTTGTCTTAATGCAAATCACAGCAAAGATTCTTCCACTGATAACAGTTTCAATTACTCCAAAACGAAAACAACTTATCTAATTATAAAAGTAGATGTTCAGTATATTTTACCACAATAAGAAACACCAAGAAGTAAATGCTCATTGTAAAAACAAGCAAACAAAAATAGACAGTACCACAAATATAATGAACAGAATACAAATCACTAGTAATCTTCTATCTAAGATTAACTGATTAATAAGAAAGGGTTCTTTTAAAAAATCTAAATTCCTCTGCATTGTTTTAGTTCTCCAGTAATCCATCAGAAATGTTAACTGTGAATGGCAGGCTTTTCTTTTGGACAGTTTGTTGCTATCTTTTTATTTTAGTTTCATTGAGTTTTGAAAAAAGAGGGACTGAAGTAAAAGTATTGGGAAATTCAAACAAATCTATTGCAGTCATCAGTCTAAACTGCTATTTGCACCTAAACTGCAAGTTTCTCCCTTTGTACCCAGAAGACTCTGCGTTCAAAATAATATCACTGTGTTGATCAGGTATCCAAAAGAAATACGACACTTCGGGGTAAGGAGGATGACTCTAAGTATCAATGCAAGGTGGAAAATGCTGTTCTAAATCCAGTGAAGTTGTCCTGTTTTCCAAATAATCACAGGTTTTACTTCTTATATAGATAGGAGATTGCTGTTAAATGTTGAGGGCCTAAGCAGCAAATAAAAGGTCAAGTATACATGCTTTCTACTTATGCTACTGGCTGGCTGCATCTGTAATCCAAACACATTACTTCTATGGAAAAAGGCATATTTTACCTCTCATAACTTACTATACTAAGGAATTGCTACATAACATGAATTTAGATCCCATCTTTATAATTTTAAAGGATGTAATCATCTAAGCACTGAAAAAAGGATACACATCAGAATTTTTAAAGAAACTGAAAGAGATCTTTAGAATTTGAGTTATTTTGCCTGGATTGAGAGAGTTGAAAGGTGACAAAAATTGCCTTTGAGATATAAAGGTTATTATGAGGGACTTTGGTGAACCTACCATATTTACTAATCATAAACCATTATTACTTAAATGCAATTTGTAATGTCTCTAAACTTGAATGTGGAACTGGAAAAGAAAAATTATCTTATTAAGTTGATAATACATGCATCTGATCTACTGGTTTCTATCAAAGGGATTCAGTTTATTTTAGTTTAAGCCCACCAAGAATTACCTCCTTAGCACAAACTACAGAGTATGACCTCAGGTGCCCACCATGAATAATACATTCCTATCACTTGGGAAATTCCAAGGGTTTAGAGGCTACCTCCCAGGAGCACAGTAGGTTCTCAATAAATGTTTTGTCGTTTTTAAATATAGACAGAACCAAGGAGGACTTGTCTCAGGAACAGAGCTAAAAAACGCATAGGGTTCCGTTTGCTTCTCTCCAGAGTCCCTACAGTAACCATCCTTTGGGACTATCCATGGTGCTGACCTTTGGCTAATTGGAATAAGTAGCCAGAGCCCTCCTGGTCAACAATTTGGGCCACATCCTTCACTGACTTAATATCTGTGCTATGCCCCAGTCTCATGGAGGATATTATCACCTTGGTGTGGCTGATGACTGCGGCTTTTTAGTAACTCTTCCTTCCCGACTTCCTAAGTTGGCCAGTGGAGCCTTTCCTAAGCCCTACCTTCCTCAACTTGCTGCTCATGGCCCCGACCACAAAAGCAGCTAACTCTCTTATCGACTCCAATCACTCCTTTTCTCTCCCTTTTCTGCCATGGTTTTCCCCACTACTTTGTTCCTCTTGTTTTTTCCACCTTTTCCTTCTTTCTTTCTCCCCCAACTTTAATAGAAAAAAAAAAAAATCCAACTTGATGTCCACCACATTATTGGTGACCCCCCACCCCAATCCTTTTGGAATTAGGCAGATTTTATCTACATGGAGAAAGACAGGAAGTATGGAAGGCCTTCCATGGCAGAACAGCAAGAGACAGGCAGACTTTCCAGAGGAAGAGAGCTGTACATTTGGGCCTCTGACATTTACCTGCTTAAAATAAGTTCAATGGGTTTTCCTTAAATCAGAGCTGACGATGAGGGTGATTACGGGGAATGTATAGTGATAGGGATCCAGCTATGGGTTAAAGACCAGGTGAGAAATGCCCCAAGGATGAACTTTGGTTACATCACTCCCTTCTGTGAGGCCAGATCTGGCTAGAGAGACAGTTTTTTGTGCCAGATTAACTCTGCTAGAAGGAAGGTATCCGAATCCAAAGAAAGGGAAAGTTCTGAGGTTTGTATTTTTATTCTTCCTCCACAGACTTAAAAGAATTTCAGCTACATTCACACACAGATAAAAATCATCACCATCTTTGAGTAGGAAAACCAGGAGCACTTACGTATGCAGTTTCTAACATTGCTATCGCAAAGTGCAACCAATAAATTTGGTCTAGTTGAGGACTTGAAGTGAACCAGGTTTAGATACCACAGTCTTAGAGCTCCTCTGACAGTCGGTGCTGGAGGCAAGCTGAGCCAGCTTCTAACCATTCACATGATGGCAAGCATTTACTTGTTTCTGAAGGTAAATGGGTAAACATAGAACATATGGTTTTTTGTTTTGTTTTTTGTTAATGAGTAACCTGTGCAGGAATTTTTTTTTTTTTTAAGTCTTATTTTGTTTTGCTTTTTGATGCTGTTAGTTGGAGCCAGGAATTTTTCTAAGAGCTTCACATCTATTAACCAATTCACTTTCCAGATTAACCCAATGATCTAGGTACTATTATCAAACAATTTTACATTTGAGGAATTGGGCCCAGAGAAGTTAAGTAACTTGCCTGAAGTCATACAACACAGCTAGAAAACGACTGTGTCATTTAAGTCAGGATTCAAATCCAGGTATCCAGGCTCGAGTCTCCGCTCCTAACACGTGATGGGGCCCTCTTTCTGAGGGGTGGGGGGTGGTTCAGGAACTGGGTGCAGCTCTAACTAGGTGAAACTGCATTCCTTTAAATACATTTACAACAGATGTTAAGGACTCTCTTAAGTGAAAATGAGGATATATCACCAAAAACACATGCAACTCGAGGAAGCTATGAATGGGATGAGCAAGTTGTTGGTTTGTGAGCTCAGCTCCTACCCACCCTGCAAGGATGTCACTTCTTTATTCACTTGCTGTCTCCCCGGGTCCCAGTTACATAGCTCTTCCCAGTTCTGTCCCCCCAAATATACTAGGCAATTTGTAATCACATATTATCACATTACAACAGATACAAAATAGCATTTTATTGTGATGAAATAAATCTGAATTGAAACTTTTGGACATTTCTCAAAGTATCCCTTATGATTTACTCTTTGAAATTATGGATTTTATCTGAGCGAAATCTCTGCCGAATCAGTCTAACCTTTTCCTGTGCTTCGATTCCCATAGTTTCTAACATCCACCATGTAAGTCGGCCCCTCCCTTTCCTTGTGCTGAGATGGGCTCCCGCCTCTTCTCACTCTTCTCACCTTAGGTCACAAGAAGTTGTCTCGGGTGGACAGGGTCAGCCCTCGGCTTGGTTGATCACTGTCTGATCCACGTTCTCTGCCTTCCTGCTTTCTTTTCTTCTCCTCAGTGAGTGAGGCCAATGCTCTGGGGTTAGCTCCTCGCTTTTGTCCTCTCCTTTCCCAGATGGGGAAATCTCTTTCTCCCATCCACATCTTCAGCAACCCCCTTCTTCCTTCGCCTTTTCTTCCTTGCACCATTTCCACAGATGTTATTTACCCTCTCTATCAACCAACCAAGCAGACTTTTGTCTCTTGTTTGTGGCTGTATCCCACCCAGGGCCTGGAGTAGCACCTGTCACTTAGTAGGCAATCAATACTCAGTTAATGAAAGGACCAAAGGAGACTGAAGTCATGACTGCAAGATGAAATAAAAGTGTCTTTGACACAACTTTCTCAAGCAAGTAGAAAACCATCATACTTTTCATTTTTTAAAACTTTCTTATTAAATTGACTCAGCATCTTTTACCTGATTACTAAAACAAAAATGCTTATTAAAGAATATTTTGAAAGCGTGTCGTTATTTTTACTTTAAAGAGAAACAGATATAATTAATAAAACTAGTATAATTTGTCCTCCTATTGTCCCTGTTGGAATTACAAAAGTACAGTTGTCCCTCGGCATTTGTGGGGGATTGGTTCCAGGAAATCCAGGGATGCTCAAGTCTCTGATACACAACGGGGTAGTATTTGCATATAACCTATGCACATCCTCTTGCATACTTTAAATCATCTCTAGATTACTTATAATACCTAATACCATGTAAATACTATGTAAATAGTTGTTCTACTGTATTGCTTAGGGAATAATGACAAGAAAAAGAGTGTACATGTTCAGTACAATTTTTTTTTTTCTGAATATCTTTGATCTGTGATTTGTCTAATTCACATGTGGAACCCACAGATACAGAGGCCTGACTGTATTTCTCTACATCCCCATCTAGTTATATTTGTTTTTTCCTTGACAATCAGCATTCAACATATATTTTAAAAAGCTTCTTTCTTATTCAATTGTGTTGCTTTTCTGGCTACTTAAGAGTTACCAGCATTATAATATTATGCTCTTACTCATGGTAATGTATAGAATTTAGTAATATTCTGGGTGAAATAGGCTTTTATAAACTAACCTAGAAACCTAAGTGCTCCTCTTAACCTTGTTTCCATGGGGAAATGCATTTCAAATAACCAGCTAACACAGACTGTTAGAACACAAACCATTTGTACACCATTGGCTGCCTGGAACATCAAGGGCCTATGACTTTTATTTGCCACACGATATGCATCCACAAGGCAGTTAAATGTGCTTTCACTTCCATGTAACCACCCTTCTCCCAAGCACAGACGCTTCAAGGTTTTTATAAGCTGATGGAAGAATGGAAATACTCCAACAAAAAAAAACACGATAAATCAACAAGGTGAAATAACCATTAAATTCTGTAACAGAATTCTGTACATTAGTCCACTCAAAGAAAATTTTATGGGACAACATGCAGAAACAAAAATTTTTTTTGTAAAGCTCTTCTAATTCAAGGCATAAATCTAAGAAAGAATGTTAAGAATTCGCAGGTGCCAAGTAGCAACAAAACTTGACTTAGAGGCAGTCTAACTGTACAATGGAGGAAACAGAAGTAGAGAAAAACTGCAAATATCTCATAGCTAATTACTATCTAATTTATACTAAGCAAAATTAAAATAGGATAGTACACTTTAAAAATAGGAAGTTATTTTAGTGAAGATCAATATAGACCATTTAGAAAAAAACTATATTAGCTTAACAGCAGCTTAACTGTTCTTTGTGGAATATTCCAAAATAGCTACCAGAATTGATTTAAGTAACTGTACAAGATAAGTACATAACTTATAAAAAGATAAATAACATTTTTGGCAAAAATGAAATACATGTAAAACAAATAAAAAGAAAATAATCCTAGAACAACTGAGATATTTGTTATTTGTTCCGAGAAACCTGAAATTAAAGTAATGCTCCTACATGATGTCCAGGCACCACATTCTACTATGACAACAAAGAAAAAAATAACAAGCAAAATTAAAGAATGATCACATTTCTGAGACTTTTCTAGGATCCATAAACACAGACATAAGAAAAAGATTAAAAGTATGTATGTTTCACCGAACAAAGTTTGTGAAATAGAAAACTAGAAAGAAAAAACCCAACAAGGAACATCTGGAAATAATGGACGACAGAATGCCAAAATAGAGACTGCTCCAAGAAACTATGAAAAGACCAAACATGTTGAGCATTTAGTTGCAGCTTGCTTGCATAAATGCATGATTTACCCTGTGCGGCTGCTGCTGCTCATGGCAGTGACTGGGAATACCCTTACTTAAGAGGAATGATGTACTCAATACTCCTTGGGGCTTCAGTCGTGAGGACCCTCTGCACTCATTTATGCTGCAGCTTTAGAATATACAATATAGTAAGCTCAAGACAGTGGCATCAGTAGCTCTTCTGGCTTAACTATCTTTTGTTGGAGAAATTGAACATTGGGGTTTGGTGGCAGAGACCTGGGAGAAAAAAACCCAGGGCTGGGTAGCTTCTAGGACCATCTAGAGATACAAGATGCTATACAACAAATGGCCACAGGGAGCTGAGAGCTTTGTTCAGTGCATATACCAAAGAGGTCTACACCATGGTAGACTTTTTGAGCTGCACTAGGGTAGTCAAATTAAGTAAAACTCCCAAATTCCTTTGACGTTCACTGTAGTTTCTTAAAGAATTGGTAAATCCAAGGCCTATCTAGGGTAGTCATAAAGATGAACCCCTTGTGAAATAGGCCACGTGAACACTGCTTCGTTCGCACAGGTTGTATCAGTTAGGATGCTTTTGGCAGCAAGAAACAGAAAAATCAGGAGACATACAGCCAAAACCATAAAGATGTTGAGTTCACCAAGTGATCCAGGTAGGCAGTCCCGTGAGCAACTTGATGGCTCGATTATGCCATCAAGGACCTCAGCTGTTCTATTGTTGACTCCACTGCTCTTGGGATATTGTTGTTTATCCTTGTGGTCAGAGTTCAAGAATCACATTCTTACATTATCACTTTTAAAGCTGAAAGTGGAGGAGAGGACAAAAAGCCTTCTTCCTTTGCATGCTGCTTTTATGGGAAAAGAAAAATTCCCCTGAATGCTCAGGCAGATTCCCCTTAAATCTTGTTCAGAAATGGGTCACACACTCACCCCCTAGACCAATTACTTTCAAAGGAGAACTGAGTTACTACAATTGGCTTAGAATAATCAAACCAGTTAGTTGGGCACATTGCTGGTGTTGGGCATATCACAGCTAGAATGAAGTTGAGATTCTGTTATCAAGGAAAGAGGAGGAAATTGAGTCAATTTGGCTTTTGGTAAAGGGTGAATAGGTACATGAGAAGCCTAAAAAAATGTTATAAGAATTACATAAATGTTTGTGATGCTGCTGTTATTTGGATGGAAAAAATGCAATGAACAGGATAGGCTAAAGTAACGCTGCAGGAACAAACAACCCCCAGTAAACAGAGGTTTATTTCCTGCTTATGTTATGTGTCTTTTATGTGTCAACTGCAGATCTGCTCCACACATAAACCCAGGCTCATAGAGCAGGTCTTCTCTAGGGTATAGCTGGTCCTGCGGCAGAGGAATAAAAGACACAATGAACCAGCTGCTGGTCTTAATGTTTCTACTCACATCACTTCTGCTCACCATTTATTGCCCAGAGCAAGCCATTTGACCATGCTGGAGTTCAACAGCCAGGAAAGTATAAACTTCCAGCAGGAAGGAAAACAGGGAGGGGCAGTGTTTTGAATGATAATACAATCTACCTCAAAGATGGATGTACCATTTAGCCATTACTCCAATATGGTCATGCACATTTGTGGCTACACATTAAGCTTTTGTAAGACTGCAGTCTTGCTTTTTTTGTTGTTGCCATTAAAAGCACAGCCGACAGACCTTACCATTTATCTGACTAAAGAACAAAGCCAATGTACAACAGCATTTGTTATTTTCCTCATATTAAATGTTTTCAATAGAATATACAATGCAACAATATTAAAAACTTTAAAACAGCCATTAAAAAATCCCATTTCCTGGGCTCTATTTCCCTTTCCCTTCCTCAGCTTTAAGCCCTTCTGAATGCAGAAAGAACTTTTAACTATCTTCTCAATACTTCATATTCTTTTTTTATCTAGTGTTAGTCTGGATCAAGGGCTACTTCTAACACAACCGCAATAGTCTAAACTGCACAATTCAGATACAGCCTAGTTGGAAAAAGCATAATATTTTATTGTTGAGAAGCTAGTTTAAACTGGGGGCAAACCTCACAGCTATTCTAGTCCTCCTAAGACACAGCCTGATAATATCCTTGCAAAGCAACTCTCTCCCAGAGCATTCTTTCCTGTATTCTCAGCATGAGAATCAGGGCAATTACGTAACTATCTGTGATTTTCCTGTAATAATTATCAGAGGAAACATTGCTTTTCTTGTTGCCTAGAGCTTTGCAGAAGTATTTGAAGCAACCTTTTTGCATATACAGCATATTTAAACTTACTTTGTGATTAACAAAACTCTACAGCAACATATTAAACAGAAATCACATATGACTTATTTGAAACAGTTAATAACTTTTTTGCCCTTTAAAGAACTTGAAATGAACTTGAATGAGTACATAAAGACATTTTTCTCCAGCATTTCCAAATCAAGACCTACGCACAAACAATATTATGTAATCATTTAATTTTTTAAAATTGTGGTAAAATATACATAACATCAAATTGACCATTTAACCATTTTAAGTGTACAGTTCAGAGCATTAAGTCCATTCTCATCGTTGTGCAATCACCACTATTCATCTTAACGTCTCTCCATCCCAAACGGAAGCTCTGTACCCACTAAACACTAACTCCCCGTTCTCCCCACTCTCTCAACCACCATTCTACTTTCTATGAATTTGACCACACTAGGTATCTCATAGAAGTGGAATCGTACAGTATTTGTCTTTGTGACTGGATTATTTCACTTAGCATAATGTCTTCAAGGTTCATCCATGTGTCAGATTTTCCTTCCTTTTTAAGTCTATTAACTGTTAAACTGACATAGATGATGATGTGTTAAAAATGATATTTATAGTTTTAAAAATATTTATTTTCTTTTTAATTTACATAGATTTCCTTTTTTTGATGTACAGTTCTGTGCTTCAATATCTGCGCAGGTTCGTGTAATCACAATTAGGAGACAGAACTCCCCAAACTTCCCTTGTCACACCCTCCCCTCTACTGTAAACCCAAGCAACCACTAACCAGGTCTTCCTCCTGATAGTTTGTCTTTTCCAGAATGTCACACAAATGGTCACAGAATGTGACAAATGTCACACAGAGTATGTAACCTTGTGGGGGTGGTTTCTTTCACCTGGCATAATACATGTGATACTTACCCATATGATTGTGTGTTTCAGTAGTTTGTTTCTTTTCATTGCTCAAAAGTACTCCCTTGTATGGAGGTACTAGTTAGTTTATACAGTAACCAGTTGAAAGACATTTGGGTTGTTTCCAGTTATGGGCTATTATGAACAATAATGCTATAAACATTTAAGTATGGGTTTTCATGTGTGTGAATGTAAGTTTTCATTTCTCTAGGGTAAATAGCTAAGAATGGGAATGCTAAATCATACGGCAACTGTATATTTAATAGAAACTGCCAAACTGTTTTGCAAAGTGGCTGTATCGTTTTGTACTCCCCTCAGCAATATGAGAGTTCCAGTTGCTCCATATCATTGTCAGCAAGTGGTTTTGTCAGTTATTTGTGTTTGTGTGTTTAGCCATTCTAATAGGTGTCCAGTGGTATGTCATGGTTTTATTTATTTATCTTTGGCAGCTGACCAGCATGGGATTTGAACCTTACTTAGTGTTATTAGCAGCAGGCTCTAACCAACTGAATTAACTGGACAGCCCATCTCGTGGTTTCAACCTGCATTTCTCTAATAACTAATGATGTTGCACATCTTTTCTTGCACATCTTTTCATGTGTTTTGCCATTTACATATTTTCCTTGGTGAAGTGCTTGTTCACCATCTGTTGCTCATTCTTTTATTGAGTTATCTGTTTCCTTATTGCTGAGGTTTGAGAGTTCATTACATATTATGGATGCAAGTCCTTTTTTGGATATGTGATTTGCAAATATTTTTTCCAAGTCTATTGCTGATCTTTTCATTCCCTTAATGGTGTTATTTTGCAGATTGAACTTTTTATTTTGATGAAGACCCATTTATCCACTTTTTAAATGGATTATATTTGATATATCTATAAACTCTTTGCCTAATCCAAGGTCATGAATATTTTCCATGTTTTCTTCTAATAATATTATAATTTTACATTAAGATCTACAGTCCATTTTGAGTTAGTTTTTGTACAAGGAGGTATAGCTCAGGCTCATTTTTTTTTTGCATATGTCCAGTTGTTCTAGCATGATTTGTTGAAAAGACTATCCTCCCTGTAAAGAATTGCCTTTTCTCCTTTGTCAAAAATCAATTGAGTATATTTGTGTGGGTTTATTTCTGGACTCTACATTCTATTCCATTTATCTTTTGTCAAGTCACACTGTATTGATTACTATACCTTTAGAGTAAACCTTCAGGTTGAGACGAGTCTCCCAACTTATTTTTCAACATTGCTTTGTCTTTTTATATTAATTTTAAAACAATCTTGTCTATATCTACAAAAATCTTGCTAGGCTTTGGTTTAGAATTAACAAAAACTATAGACAAATTGAAGAGATTTGAAATCTTAACTATATTGAGTTTTCTAATCCATGAACAGTATCGCTTCATTTATTCAGATGTTTTAATTTTTTTATTCATTGTTTCTAATTTTCAGCATATAGATTCTACAGATATTTTGTTAGACTTAAATCAAAGTATTTCATTTTGGGGGAACTATTGCAAATGACACTTAGAATTTTGATGTTCAGTTGCTCATTGCTAGTGTATAGCAATGTGATTGATTTTTACATGTTAACTGTGTATCCTGCAAGGTTGTATCCTCATGATAAACTAATTAGTTCTAGCAGGGGGTTTTTTTTGTTTGTGTTTTTTTTTTTTTTTTTTTTTGTAGATTCCTTTGGATTTTCTCCATGGACAATGATATTGTTTGTGAAGAGGAAAAGTTTTTTTTCTTTTCCAATCTGTGTGCCTACAATCTGTGGGCCAGAACTTCTAGTATGATGTTAACTAGAAATGCTGAAAGCAGACATTCTTGCTTTCCTCCCAACCTTAGGGGAAAGCAATTAGTTCTTTGCCATTAAGAATGATGTCAGCTGTCAGTTTTCTGTTGTTGCCCTTTAAAGAAATTCTCTTATATTCTTGGTTTATTTTGTTTTTTAATCAAGAATGGATGTTGGATTTTGTCAAACGTGTTTTCTGCATCTATGGGTGTAAGTCATGTTGTTTTTATACTTTGGTGTGTTAACATGATGGATTACATTGATTAATTTTCAAGTGTGGAAACATCCTTTCATTCCTGGGAGAGATCCCAGGTGGTCTTGATGCATTTTTCCATTTATATACTGAATTCAACTTGCTAAGATTTTATTAAGGATTTTATGTCTATGTTCAAGATATTGTTCTTGTCTTTGAAATGCCTTTCTCTTGTTTTAGTATTGGGGTAATACTGGCTCTTAAAATAAATTAGGAATTATTTCTTCTACCTCCTGGAAGAGACTGTACAGAATTAGTATTATTTCTTCCTTAAATCTGGGCCTGGAATTTTCTTTATTGAAAGCTTTTAACTATTGGAGGGTACTTCAAAAAGTCTGTGGAAAAATAGAATTAAAAGATATGAATCTTTCCATGAACTTTTTGAAGCATCCTTGTACATTCAATTCTTTTAATGGATATACGACTATTCAGATTACCTGTTTCTTGTGTGATCTTTGGTTGTTTATATCTTTCAAGGCATGATCCATTTTATCTAAGTTGTTGAACTTATGTGCGTAGACTTGCTCACAGTATTTCTCACTATCTTTTTAATGTTCATGTGATCTGTACTGTTTTTGCATCTTTCATTTCTTTTCACTTTCTTTGGTCAGTTTGACTACAGCTTTATCACTTTATTAATCTTTTCAAAGAACAAGCTTTTGGTTTCATTAGTTGTTTTCTTCCTTCTGCTTGCTTTGGGTTTATTTTGCCCTCCTTTTTTCTATTTTCTAAAAATAGAAGTGTATTGATTTGAGACATTTATTCTTTTATTAGGTAAGCATTTAATGCTTTAAACTTCTCTAGTGGTACTGCTTTAGCTGCATTCCAAAAATCTTGATATGTTGTATTTTCATTTTCTTCAAAATATTTTCTAATTTCCCTTGAGACTTTCCTTTTGGCCCATGGATTATTTAGAAGTGTGTTGTTTAATATCCATGTATATGGGTGAATTTCCAGATATCTTTGTTACTGATTTCTAGTTTAATTTCATTTTAGTGAGAGAATTTCATTTTGTACTACTTCAATTCTTTTAAATTTGTTAATGTTTGTCTTATGATGGATATGGTATATCATGGACAATATTACATGTGCACTTGAAAAGAATACATATTCTCCTTTTTGGAGGTAGAATGTTTTTTTAAAAATCAACTAGACCAAATTGTCTGGTAGTGTTCAAGCCTTTCATATTCTTGCTGATTTTCTGTCCACTTGTTCTATTGATCACTGAGAAAAGTGTTGAAGTTTCAATCTATAATTGTGGATTTGTCCATTTCCCCTTTCATTTCTATCAGTATTTTTTCAATGTATTTTTGAAGATCTGTTGTTAGTTGTCTGCATATTCAGGATTGTTATGTCTTCTTAGTGGACTGACCACTTTATTAAAATTATGTAATTTACCTCTTTAAACTTGTTAATTTTCCTTGTTCTGAAGTCTGCTTTGTCTGATTAATATAGCCATTCCAGGTTTCTTTTGAATAGTCTTTGCATAGTATAACGTTTTCCATCCTTTTACTTCTTAGCTACTTTTATTATTTAAAGTGCACTTCTAATAAACAGCATACATTTGGTTCTTGTATTCTTAACCAAAATGACAAACTCTGTCTTTTAATTGGTGTTTCTAAAATATTTACATTTAATATAACTGTTTCTATAGTTCATTCTATCATTCTATTATTTGTTTTCTGTTTGTCTCCCTTTTCCCTTCATTCCTCTATTTCTCCTTTTCTGGATACTTTTGAATTATTTGAATATCTTTTGGTTTTCTATTTTAATTTCTCTCTTACCTTTTTAAAAGCTATATACTTATATTTTTTGATTGTTCTAAGGATTATATTACACACACTTAACTTCGACAATCTACTTAGCATTAGTATTTTTTCACTTCAAATAAACTGCAGAACTCTCAACCATATACATTCCACTCTTCATGTTATAGTCATATATATTATATAATATCATATATATTTACATACTCCCCAAATCCCATCATTCAGTGATATGTTTGCTTGTAACCATCATACACATTTTTAACAAACTTAGGAGTAAAAAGGTATATTTCCCCATATATTTGCTATTTCTGTTGCTTTTCCTTCATTCCTGAAGTTTTGAGTTTCCCTGCGGTACCAATTCTCTTACACCCGAAGAACTTGCTTTAGCATTTCTTTTAGAGCAGATGCACTGGCAACAAATTTCTCTTATTTTCCCTTCATCTGAGAATGTCATTATTTTGCCTTCGTTCCTGAGGGATATTTTCACAGAATATAGAATTGTGGGTTGACATTTCTTTACTTTCAGCATTTAAAAAATGTTCTACTGCTTTTCTGGCCTCCATGATTTCTACTGAGAAATCTACAGCCATTTGAATCATTTTGCCTCTAACATAATGTGCCATTTTTCTCTTTCAAAATTTTCTCTTTAATTTTCGGCAGTTTAATTATGACACATCTTAACAGAGTTTTTAGTTTGATTATTTTAGTTTATCATTTTTGGGGTTTGCTGTGCTTGAGTCTTTATATCCATCTCTTGCCAAATTTTTAAGTTTCCATTCTTTATTTTCTCCAATATTTATCTACACCAATTTTATCCTCTCTTTCTGGGACTCTAAAGACATAAATGTTAAACTTTTCGATGCTGTCCCACAGGTATGCCAGGTTCTGTTATTTTTTCAATCTTTTTTCTCTCTGTTGCTCAAGCGGCATATGTACTGATTTTGATACTGATCATTAAGTTCACTGACTTTTTCTTCCATCATCTCCATTCTGCAACTTAGCCCAACCAGTGAGTTTATTTCAATTATTGTAGTTTTCAGTTTATATATAACCATTTGGTTCCTTCCTTCTCCCTTCTTTCCTTCCTTCTGCAATTCAGCCAAACCAGTGAGTTTTTTGTTTCAATTACTGTAGTTTTCAGTCTGTACATATCCATTTGGTCCTCCCTTCCCTCTTCACTCTGAAACATTCTTTAGTTTTACTTAGAAATATATTATGGACATCTTTCCATGATCTCTTTTCCTGGTTCTTTATATGTTGGGCAATTTTGGATTATTCCTGAACATTTTACACATTATAAGTCTCTAAATCTTGTTCAAGTCCTTTGGTCAATATTTATTTTGTTGTTTTAGCTGATCAACCTGGTTGGCTCAGGCTTAAGTTCATACACACTTTCAGTAAGCTGTGGTTCTAATGTCCCTTCAGTTTTCAAAGCCTTTGCAGTGCTACCTGGATTTACCTCACATGTGCACCATCCAGGTGGGTAATCTGGTGGTTGTATACACCTACCTAGTTCTCAAAGCCCTTGATATGTTGTTTGTGATCAGTTCTATGCAAGAGCAGCTTGGAGTTGAGAAGCTTGGAGTTGGAGAACTTTATACACAGCTTTATAGGATCTTTTCCTCAAGCTCCCTCATTCCTATGATTTTCCCAACACTCTCCTGCTGCTAAGAGCCTCTTTTCCTAGTTGTTCAGCTAAAGAACTGGAAATCCAAGATTTTAACTCCCCCTCCTCCCCATTATAGTACACTTTTCATGACTGAATCCACCTCTGGTGTAAAGTGTTGAAAGGATAGAGAATAAAAAATATAACGGGGTCCTACTTATCAGTTCCTGTGGTCCGAGAGAAGGATTTTCCTGTTCAGTTTTAGGTGCCCATGCACCTTTTCTCACTGCTGCTGCCACCAGTTCTGCCTCTGCAGGAGTGAACTGGAGAACTGGGGTTTGACTTGGGGCAGGGCTAAGAGATAAAAAACTCCAGAGAAATCCCCCAACTATACCCATCCGACAGGGGTCCCTTCCTGGTCCTGTAACAAGAAGTTTTCTCTTAGAGCTTTTTCTGTCCACACACTCTGCAATTTGGCCTTTTAGGACAGGCCAGGAGATATGGGAGGAAGAAAAACAAAAACCCAGGACCTCACCTCTGTATCATCATACCTCGTGTTTATTTCCCTCCCCAATTTGCCTATTATTTACTTTTCAAACTCCTAGTTGCTTTATGTTCTCCTTTCCAGGGTTTTTGGTTATAATCATAGAGAAAGATAAAGTGGTGTGTGCTTACTGCATCTGAAATGGAAATTAAAGTCTGAACTCTCCTTTCGTTTTACTTTTTAAGTGACTTGATACTATTCTTCAAACAGGGAAATAGAATAGTGTGGAAAATGAGGCGAGTAATTAGGTGCTTTATCATTCATCTTACTACTGTTAATAATATAAATAGTATTAGATATCCTTGCTTTATTAAAATAGTATTAGATACTGTTTAAATAATCATCAATACAATAGAGTACAGGCAAATCCATTATAATCCATACAGACTGTGAGCTCCTAAGACAAAGTCTTCCTTATCATTGGGTTTTCTTCTTCGTTTCTAGCCATGAGAAACTGCTACTACCCTACTTCATTTTTGACTCATAAAATCACAATTTTCACAAGTATACTTCAGAGGTTGAACAAAGCAAAACAATCATTAACATGCATAAGACTACAGTAACTAGTTGCATATTTTGCACAAAGAAATAGCTCGATGTGCTGCTCCACCAGGCAAGTTTTAGCTGTACAGAGACAGGAGAGGGCAAACAAGGAATTCTTAAGGACCTTCTCAGAACACACCTTACAGCCTTCAGAAACTACGTGAATTAGGGACCTACTTAAAAAATTCACCAGCAGGAATAGTGTTTTTATTTTAAATGAGCTGATCCCAAAGAGGAAGGCTAAAATTAGGTTTAAGGCCATAATTATGCTGGATATTCATCATTTTTAAAAGAGGAAAGACTAGTATTCCAAGAAACATGGGAGGGACATAAATGGCATCACTCCAGTTCTCTCCTGAAGCCCAGAAATAACAAACAGAGCCAAACAGTCAGATGGAAATATCTATAATGAAATCAGGGCAGTTGCAATTCCACTGAACAGACTCTGAAGAACATTTGTCAAACACAATGAAATTGGGACCCAAACCCTAAAGGTTTTGATATACACTTAGTCTCATCTTAAGCAGGATGCATGCGTAGCAAGGAACGGGGAGGGTATGGCGAGGCCTCCCAACAGTGCTTGCATTGAATATGGTTAGGCTGGGGGCATGGATGAATACAGCAGGGGTGATGAGCCCCCACTTTGATACCCAGCTTGTAGGTGAAGCAGGTTTGAAGAATGACTTTTCTGCATGCTTTTAAAACAAAACCAAATGTTAAGTATAATACACATACAAAAAGACATCGAGTGAACACACCTAGTAATTAGCATCATCTTGAGAAAAAAAATATTATCATTGCCACAGAAGACTGCCTTGTCTTTTACGTAGGGAAGCTTTCTAACAGTGTAGATTGGCTTTGCTTCTTTTTGCACTTGATATGCATGGAGTTATATGCATGGTTATATCTCACATCCACGCCATTTTTATTTCCCCCTATCTGGTTGCCTAACCAGGGAGGGAGGCCAGGAGATAAAGAGCAGAGGGAACCACCTTGCTGTAGAGCAAAGATGACTGAACAGAAATAAGACTGGACCTTTAAAAAAAAAAAAGAGCCTGTGAACTGCAGGACCTCACATTGTCCTGCAATCCAAAGGAGGGGTGGCATAAGAAACCTGGGGTTGTTCACCTCTCTTCCCTTCACACCAGACTAGACATACCCCAGTGATGGAAGATGAAACAGATATGGTGATTATGTGCTTGGAGATGACATACCTGAAGTGAGCTGGCTGGTTTCCTGCTGCCCAGCATCACTGCTCCCCTGAAAGTACAGGCATACTTCAGAGCTATTGCGGGCTCAGTTCCAGACCACAGCAATAAAGTGAATATTGCAATAAAGTGAGCCTGATAAATTTTTTGGATTCCCAGTGCATGAAAAGCTATGTTTACACTATACTGTAGTCTATTAAGAGTGAAATTGCATTGTCTAAAAAAAAATGTACATACCTTAACTTAAAAATACTTTATTGCTAAAATACTAACAAATCATCAAAGCCTTCAGCAAGTTGTTATCTTTATGCTGGTGGAGGGTCCTGCCTCAATGTTGATAGCTGCTGACTGATCAGGGTGGTGGTTGTTCAGGTTGGGGTGGCTGTGGAAATTTCTTAAAATACAAAAACAATGAAGTTTGCTACATCGATTGGCTTTTCTTTTCATGAAAGATTTCTCTGTAGCATGTGATGCTGTATGATAGCATTTTCCTCTTAGAACTTCTTTCAAAATTGGAGTTATTTCTCTCACATCCTGATGCTGTTTATTAATTAAATTTATGTAATATTCTAAGTCCTTTGTTGTCATTTCAACAATGTTCACAGCATCTTCACTAGGAGTGGATTCCATCACCACAACAGATATAATGATGAAAAAGTCTGAGATATCGTATGATCGAAATATGACATGGAGCTAACAAGTGAGCACATGCTGTTGGAAAAATGGTGCCGAGACTTGCTCAACACAAGGTTGCCACAAACCATCAATCTATAAAAAACACAATATCTGCAAAGCACAAAAAGGTGAAGTGCAATACAACTAGGCATGCCTGCAACTGAATGACGGCATAAATATCACAAGATGCAAACATAAGGAAAAAGCTAGGAGAATTAACTTACTTTTACTACACTGGGCAAATAGCAGGTCTATGTGGAAATGCCTCCATTCATGAAAATGAAAAGAAAAACAATGGTATGCAACCTATGCAAAAATAATTTAACATGGAAAAAATATATGCAGAATATACATTTGAAGAGTTCCTCCTGAATACTTAAACTTTTAGGAAAAAAATGTGCTCTATGTGAGAATAAATAGAAAGAGAAAGGGACAGCAATGGAGTATAAGAATAGCTGAGGATACGGACAAGGAAGTTATTACTAAAAAAGTGCCAAAAAGAGTTCAAACAAAGAGTCAACATGTAGTAACAGTTTTCTAAAGGAGAACAGAAAATTATGCTCAAATATATAGTAAAAGAAAAATTTTCTGTATGAAAGGAAAGCTAGAATAAGAAGAATGAAAGGACTCACCATGTTTCAAGAAAAATTAATAGAATATGTTCATTAATGAAACAAATTCTGGTTATATTGTTAACTTCAAGGATAAAGAATACTGTGCACTGGAAAAATGTTATCACAAAGAAAAACAAATCAGCCTGATCTCGCATTTCTCCTTGGCAACATTAGATGGCAAGGGCAACGAAGCAAGTTCAGTCTTTGAATGAAACAATGAGACCCTAAAAAGCCAGGCTCCCCTTCAAATGTATATGCAAAAGAAAGCCATGTTCACATATGCAGGAATTCAGGAAATACAACAACCATAAATCCTTCTGAAAAAATAATGTTGAAGATATAATCTAGCCAAGCTGATGCTTCCTAATGAAGAAATCATAAGAAAGTTGTGATATGGAAAAGTTGAAGATAAGCATAATTTCCAGCTAAACATAGACATAAATACAAAATACGTTAAGTATAGACACCAAACAGACTAAAATTGTTCTAAAATTTTGAAGGAAAGCTAATGTTAAAAAGAGAGAAAAATTTAATGACAGTAGACTTAGAGAAAATTCCAGAACATACCAACAAAAAAAGGAGGCAAAGAAGACAGAGGAAGGTAGTACACAAAATATTTTTTCTGTACTATTGTATTAGCATAACAGAAAAGAAAAACCCACACATATGTGTAATAAAAGGAAAACTGTTAGATTCCAGAAGTCAATCAAATATGTCAGTTATATCAAGTAATGACTAAGGAATAAACTCACCTACTATAAAAAAAGAGTCAAAGAATCAAACAACTATCTGACGTTTTCAAGAAACTTACCTAAATCACAGGAAATTCCCAAATAAAAGGATTGGCAGGCAAACCCAAAGAAAGTGGGTCTTATCATGTTAATATCAGGCAAAATTGAATTCAAGGCAAGAAGCATTAAGTAGAACAATGTGCGTTACTTTAGAATGATGAAGGATATAGTTCATAATGAAGACATATAAGTGTCATAACACTTTATATGATAAATAACATAGTATCAAAGTATAAAAAAAACTTCATGTAAGGAAATATCAGGTTTAACATGCTTCTCAGTTCTAGACAAACAGAATAAATGTGAGGGAAAAGCATGTAGAGAATCTGTGAAGTATAATTAATATGATTAATGCAATTATAAGGTAGACACAGAGGAGGTGATTAATGCAACCAATTTATATAGGATCTAATACAAAGGTCAACTACATAGTAAATATTTTTGGCTTTGCAGACCATATGGTCTCTGTTGCACTACTCAATTCAACTGCAGCATGAAAGCAGTCACACACAATACATAAACAAACGGTCATGGCTATCTTCCAACCAAACTTTTATTTACAAAAACTATTTTCTGTTGCTTATAATAGAATACCTGAAACTGGGTAATTAATAAAGAAATGAAATTTATTTCTCATAGTTTTGGAGGCAGGAATTCCAAGGTCCAGGGAACACATCTGGTGAGGGCCTTCTTGATCGGTGACCCTATGCAGGGTCCTGTGCCAACACAGGGCATCACATGGCAAGAGCTCTTTAACGTAATCACTTCCTCTCCTTATAAAGCCACAAGTGCCACTCCTGTGACAACCCACTAAACCATTAACCCATTACTCCATGAATGGACTAATCTATTTGTAAGGGCATAGTCATCACAATCCAATCACCTTAAGAGGTTCTACTTTTCAATGCTACCATAGTCTGATTTCCCACTCTCTTAACACTGCTACAATAGGGATCAAGCTCCAATGAGTTTGGGAGGGACATTCAATCCACAGCACAGGCAGTGGGCCAAATTTGGTTCATGGGGTATAGTTTACCCACCACTGGTCTAACAGTATAAAACTTTACATATAAATGCATATAACTTTGTATCCCAAGAACGGAAAATATGTACATTTTATTCAAGCACTCATAGATCACTTCTAAAAACATAACATATACGATTTTAAAAAAATAGAAACGATACAGATGATATTTTCTGAACACAGTGAAACCAAATGAAAGTAGAAACAAAATAACATCTGTGGCAGTTACTGCAGTTTGGATCAATCAACAGGGCTCCAACTCACTTGTAGCATTCCTTCTTGTAGACAAGAGCTGGACAGTCAAAGTTACATTTCTCCCATTCCTTTGAAGCTAAGGTTCTGTGTGGGACTGCCTTTCACCAAGAAGACTACTTGTATCTATCTGAGACTAGGAAGCAGAATTGAACTTTGAAAGGTGAAGACCACATAGCTCCTCAGGTAGGTACTGTCTAGTCTTGGAATCTGGTGTCTCTGCAACAGTTGTAGCAGAGCATCTGGCGTCTAGTCATTATCTTCGTGAACAGCAAAGGAAAGGTGGCAGCCATGTACTTTTTACTGGGTCTGTAGATGAAGCATTTCTCCTAGCCATACTGCTTCCCATTATAAAACATCTGGGCTTGAAAGCTCTCTCAGAAATCCCGAAAGCTAAATAGATCCTATAACAAATCCCTTTCTTCGTAAACTGGCAAGAATGTGTTGTCTGCTACTAAGAACTGGATCTAAACAACCCCCACGACTCAAAGATTTTAAAACTGTCTCAACTTCATATCAAAGAAATCTTTGTGACTCTGGCAGAGCCCACACCAGAAGTGGTCTGTTTGCTCTGTCCAGTGCTGTTTGCACTGACCATGGAGCCTCAATTGAATGTACATCTTACGTTGTGTCAATTATGTTTCAACTAATGATCAGATTAGTCATAGTTAGGTGAATATCTTTGGAGCCCAAAGATAGCTTAGTGCTATGTCTGCGTATCATTTCAGGTAGAAATCATGAGTTAGGTGAACAATTTTTCATTCCTCCTACTATGTCGAATACTAGATGTTATGAAAAATGATGGCCCTTCTGGTTACCCTTCAGATCCTCCTCTTAGTGAAATGAAACTCAGTGATTAAAATACACATACATATGAGCACACACACCAAGGCAACCAACTTAGTGACTGAACTCCAAGATTCCCTTTCTACTTGAAAGTTATAAGTTGCATAGCAAGTTCAGAGTCATTGGGAAGCCAGGAAAAAGGTATTTTAGAGATGTAAACATCACAGACTTGGGACAATAAGAAAAGACAGAGGAGTGGTAGCTGGCACGTGAGAGGGTGATGAGTATAGGCAGGTGTAAAGGACATCACACAAAAGGTTACGAATTATTCACTACAAGAGAAGAAGGGATAAAGAGCCTGGGGAAGTAGAAAAAATAGGGATGAGCACATCTGGCTGCTAGGACATTTGAATCATCAATTCACAAGGCCACAGGCACAGAAATCTTGATTCAATTAATGTGGTAGTCCAGGTTGATTAGGTCTTTTCACTTTCCCCACTTCAGGGGAATATGAACATCATCAAATGCATTCGCCTCTATGACAGGGATACATTCTCCTTCACTCAGATAACTAATCAAAGGTCAAGGTTAAGATTGACTCAGCAGTCAATCTATGTAATGTAGCCAATGAATAATCTGTAAATGCCAAGTCTTCTAGATTAATTCATGCTTCTACATTTGAACAAGGGAATTTGTAACTCAGCTAGGAACCCATTGTAATATTTTCCTTATACCTATATTCAAAAGAAACTTTGGCCTGCTTTCCAAGTACTGGGGTTTGAGAGAACTTTTATCTACTAGGAAGAGAACAGTCTCTCTTATTTGCATTCCATCAGGATTTCTTTCTATAACCACTCAACAGAGACTTAATCTTAAATTCTTTAAGAGTATAAGGATCTGCCATTATTAGTAGTTTATCTGTTCCCAATAGTATCTCGTCTTATTCCATTCTCCGAGAACTGTAGAAAGGTTTTCCATATCATTTTACATTTTCATATCATTTGACATATGCATTTCAATGTTAATTCTGGGCTCATCATTTAAAGACCTTAATTATTGATGGAAACACTAACATTTCATCAAGCTTATATTATGATAATTCCATACTGACCAGAAATTTTTATCCTTTTTCTAATTACAATCTCTCTTTCAATTTTAAGGTGTTACTGAATCTACAAATAGGTTAGGTAAAATGTTCTATAATTCCGGTATTTCACTAATAGAGACCCACTCCTCTAACTAGGCTGAACTAGTGAGGTTCACTGTTTCTAGGAGGCCAATTCTCCAGTGCATTCATATATTGCAAAAATCTCTAGCATTTTCAAAAACCAGATCAATCACTTGTACTGGTGCTCAGAGTTGCTGCCAAGCTCACAGCTCCTTCTGAGTGAAGTGAAGTTGCCATTCTGGACAGAGTGACTGCCTGACGCAACACTTGCTACTCTCTAGGTTAGCCAGCTCCCACGAGATGTCTGTCCCAAGACAAAAACCATCCAACAGGAACAACCATGATTAACTGAACCAATCCAGGTCGCCTTTGTAAACCGCTGAAGGACAAAGGAAGTTAAGAAATTGATACCGAGGGCAGGAACAGAGACACTTGGGGAGAAAGCAATAAGTACAAGCCACAGGAAAGCACAAGGTCAGCACAGAGAGAAAAGAGAGCACAAAGTCCGTAATAACAGAAGCTGTGAAAACAAAGAGAGAAGTTGGTTCACTATGATGATGGAACAGCCACCAAATAAGGAGAAACAGAAGCAGTGAGAAATGGAAACCCATTGCTGATGAAGTGACAAAATAACAGAAATAGAACTATGTCGTATTCTGAAAATCATTCCAACTTCACTTCTTCCATAAGCCCAGGTCAGGCTGCTGTTTCTGTTTTCCTTTTCCCTTAGTGTCTTTTTGTACATTCTTTCTTAGTTATCCCTTAGTATCCTTCTGTTTTTGCAACTTACAAGAATCTATCACTACCAACTAAGCTTGCAATTATTCATTTAAACACAGATCAATGAATTTATGATAAATTGCTGAAAGAATCATTTTAGTTTAACAAGGTCTTAGCTATGCTGGGGCATTTATATAACATTTTACTACTTCTGTTTTAGGGCTGGTCACAAATTGCCTGAATGTAATTAGGTGTCTTGCAATTGACTGTATACATTTACCTGCCACTTTTAAATGTATTTTTAACATTTAAATCAGATACCTTCAAATCTCTGGCACTTACTTCTGTAGAAGAGTTACTATTTTCAACTTGTTTCTTTCCACAAATAAGGAATTGCATTTTCTCACTGCAAAAGATCATTAACTCAATGTCCTTTTTCTTTTCTTTTCTTTTTTTTTTTCTTGCAAACTTCAAGGTTTCTATCTGACATAAGATAAACTGTTCTAGGAGTATTTAACACCGCTGTATAAGTAAACCCATTGCTGATCAGCTATCATTTACACAGATATCTGACTGCCTATTGCTTACAAAGTGTGAATTAATTCCTGGGTCTGTCAGTAACTCTTTCCTAAATCCATTATGGTTTTGTACCTACAGTGAAAGAACATTTTAGAAACCTAGCTTGTATACTAATACCAAAGCAAAACTGATTGCTAGAAAAGTGTACTGTTCAAGCTTATGAAACAGTTAGTGATTGGGCTTATTTTCCTAGTTCATATCTCCTTTACTCTACATTGATTTGAATATTATTTAGCATATAAAATACCAGTATAGCAGAGAGTTTATGAACATTTGGAGGCATCATATATGGCCTTTATAGACATTCCTTTAAATCTCATAACATAAAAATGCAACCTTAAATGTTTGCTTTTGCCTGATATTCTGTTAAAAAGAAACACAAAGAGTTCAGAGAAATTAAAGGCCCACTGTTATTTGCAGAAGCAGCTTCTTCATCAGAATAAAAATTTGAAGACATTATAGCCATGCTTCTCAAAACTGGATTCTTTAACTATATGCACAGGGATCACTTAGTATACTCAGTTTAAAAATAAAGTGTCCTCTCTGTATTTTCCACTCAATTTTGCTATGAACCTAAAGCTGCTCTAAAAAATAGTCTATTAAAAAAAGAATCTAGATCTAGATTTAGACTTTGCACCCTTCACAAAAATTAACTAAAAATGGATCACTGTGAAATGTAAACTATAAAATTCCTGGACTATAAAAGAAGAGAAAATCTAGATGACTTCAGGCATGGTGATGATTTTTTAGATACAACATCAAAGGCATGACCCATGAAAGAGAGAATTGATAAGCTGGACTTCATCAAAATTAAAATATTCTGCTCTGCAAAGGACAATGTGAAGAGAATGAGAAGACAAGCCACAGGTGGGAAGAAAATGTTTGCAAAAGCCATTATCTGATAAAGAACTGTTGTCTAGAATATACAAAGAACACTTAACACTCAACAGTAACAAAACTACCAGATTAAAAAATGGGCCTCAATAGACATCTCAACAAAGAGGATATATAGATGGCAAATAAAGACAGCCAACATCACATGTCATTATGGAATTGCAAATTAAAACAATAAGATATCACTACAGACCTATTAAAATGGCCAAAATCCAGAACACAGACAACACCAAATGCTGGCCAGGATGTGAAGCAACAGAAACTCTCATTCATTGTTAGTGGGAATGCAAAATGGTACAGCCACTTTGGAAGACACTTTGGTAGTTTCTTACAAAACTAAGGATACTCTTACCACATGATCCAGCAATCACACTCCTTGGTTACCCAAAGGAGTTGAAAACTTATGTCCACACAAAAACCTGCATACAGATGTTTATATATCAGCTTTATTCATAATTGCCCAAACTTGGAAGCAACCAAAACGTCCTTCAGGAAGTGATCAGATAAACTGTGATACATCCAGACAATGGAATATTATTCAGTGCTAAGAAGAAAAGAACTATCAAGCCATAAAAAGACAGAGAAGTCTGAAATGCATATTACTAAGTGAAAGAAGCCAGTCTGTAAAGGCCACATACTATATGATTTCAACTACCTGACATTCTGGAAAAGGCAAAACTATGGAGACAGTGAAGGGATCAGTGGTTGCCAGGGTTTGGGGACAGAAAAGATAAACAAAGGATTATATAGAAGCACAGAGGATTTCTACGTCAGTGAAACCACTCTATATGATACTACTATGGTGGATATACATCATTATAAATTTTTTCAAACTCATAGAATGTATAAGACCAAGAGTGAACCCTAATGTAAGCTATGGACTTTGGGTGATAATGGTGTGTCAATGACTGTAACACATGTACTGCTCTGCTGCTGGATGTTGATAGTGAGGGAGGATGCGTGTATGAGGAGGGAGTATACAGGAACTCATTGTACTTTCCACTCAATTGTGCTGTGAACTAAAACTGCTCTAAGAAATAGTCTACTTAAAAAAATAATGAAGTTCCCTGAACCCAACACCAGAGCTACTAAATCAGACAGAATCTTGGAGAAGGGTCATGAACCGAGGAATATGATTTTTAGCCAATTTCTTTGGAGACAAGATCGCTGGCCATATAGGGAGAAGTGAAGGGAAAGGGGAGAAAAAGTGATGAAGAGATGAGTACAGAAACTAACACTGACTGAGATTTCTGTATTCCAACCTCAGGGATTCAGATTCCAGAGTTAGGGGGAAGCCTAGAATCTGCATTTAAAAACCTCCTTAGGTGATTCTAATAGAGTGTGGACAACCCTACATCCAACATGGAGCTTTGTGGAGGTAAGATTAAGAAAAGGGGGCTTGAAGCTGAAAAGAAGGTAAAAATGGCACACAATATTTATGATGTAGAAATAGACTGTTCTGAACGTCAAAAAAAAAAAAAAAAGATAGTCAAAGGTAATGAAGCAAGGATCTGAACAAAAGATTTAACAACTAAAGAAAAAGATTCCTCCTCCTGAGCTCAATAATTACTTCTACAAGAAGACAGCCTAGCTGTATGTCTCACAAAGTCAGGTGCACATTCTTTACCGAAATTTCATGAAAACAGGCAGATGACAAGTTGTCTTTGAGGATTTAGTCTCAAAAATAGATTAGGTAGTAAAGCTATAACATACCAATTAGCAGAGCTATAGTTTCTAAATGCCACAATACAAAGCACTTATCAAAATCAGGCAAAAACACTTATCAGGTCTTCAGGGAAAAAATCAGTTCATTAATGGTACAAAAAAAATGGATTTTTAAAAGTGACATTCAAAATCTGTCAAGTCAGTGACTGTGCCCATGAAATAGCACCTATAATTGGGGTTACCATATAATTTATTATCCAAAACAGGCCACTTTTGAGTTAAAGAGGCTTTTAATAAATAGACCAGAAAGCAGGTGTAGACCAAGACTGTCCCAGGCAAACCAGAATAGATTATCTCCCCAATCATAATACTTCCCTGGACATTAATAAACCTAACAATAATCGTATATACTAACTACGATGTTCCACACAGGAATTGACCTTAATTACAAAGCTAGAAACCACAGATGTTGTTAATACAAATTTCTTTCTCTCTCCATCCATATCCTTGGTGTGAAATATGAAATAGCACTTTTATAATTATATAGCATAGCAGTAATTAATACTGATGTCAGAACTTAGTAAAGGTCAGCATTAATTTGCAGAACACATTAGATTCAATCTAGTCTTTACTCTGGAATTCATGCAGTGGGCACTATTTTACCAACCCCATCACCACCACTACCATGACAACAGGCTCAAACTTGGACAAACTATCAGAAGAAATTTTTATTTTTATCTTCTTAATATATGCACACTTCTGTATGTATCTTGAATCCCTAGTGAAATGATGCCTTGATTATGAAGAAACGTAGGTCTGAAAGGGTTTTTTCTTTTCTATTTTAACATATATTTATCAGGGACTATAACATGCTATGCTCTGTCCTAAGTGAATGATAAAGCAAAGGAGAAATGGACCAAATGATTGTCAACCCAATTAAAAATATTGTTTAGTCATCTATAATCCTTGAGACTAGTGGTTCACAAAACTGACTGCACATGGGAATTACTAGGGGAGCTTTAAAAAAATACCATGACTCGGGCCAAACCCGTGGCTCACTCGGGAGAATGCGGTGCTAGGAGCACAGCAGCGCTCCCGCGGCAGGTTCGGATCCTATATAGGGATGGCCAGTTGGCTCACTGGCTGAGCGCGGTCACAAAAAAGGACAAAAAAAAAAAAAAAAAAAACCATGACTCATCACATAAAAACCTGTACACAAATGTTCATAGCAGAATTACTCATAACAGTCAAAAATGGAAACAATCCAAATTTACATCAACTGACGAATAATTAAATAAAATACGTATACACATAAAATGAAATCGTTTTCAGCAATAAAAAGGAACCAACTGATACATGCTACAAAACGGATGATCCTTGGAAACATTATACTAAGAAGCGCAATATAAAAAAGCACATATTGTATAATTCCATTTATATGAAATGCCCATAGTAGGCAAATCTAGAGAGACAGAATGTAGACTAGTGGTGGTCTAGGGCTGGAGATCTTAGGGAAGAATGAAGACTGGTGATGGGCACAGCGTTTTGTTTTTAGGGTGATGATAATGTTCTAAAATTGATTGTAGTGATAGTTGTACAATTTTATGAGTATACAAAAACCCACTGAATTGTATGCTCTAAATAGGTAAATTGTATGGTATGTAAATTGTATTTCAATAAAGCTTTTAAGAAATACTAAGGTTGGGTCTCATTCCCAAAGACTATGAGTCAACTGGTTTAGGTAATGTCTGGAAATTATATGATTTTAATATTCAGCACTGAGAACCACTGGGATAGACTGAATAAACCAAATGCTTAGGTTTTTACATCTTTTTTCTTTCCCTTTAAAATCTTTTAAATTATAAAATTTAAAAACTTACATTTTTCCTTTCTTTTTTCTCCTTTTAAAATTATAGGTTATAGTCCTGTGGACTTAATTATTCTTATACTATAATAGTTAAAAACAGTATAGAATAGACAGCACTGGTGAGTGATGAAGCAGCAGAGAGATCCAAGTTGGAACTGGCTGAAAGATGCTCTGGCTTTAAGGTTGGAGTTATTAAACTGAATGGTCTGTATTTAGGTTTTTGTGGAATTGGTGTATTTACTATAAAACCACTAGTTCATAATTTTTAATTACATGGCTAAAGACAGACAAGACACTTAAAGGAATATATCACATTTCAAAGTTACTTTCCTTGACATACTGGACACCAGCCAGCCCTGTCTTCCCCAGCCTCAGTATGAAATATTGAAGATATTTAACCTCCAGGCTCAGGCCCACCCAGTACCGAAGGGAATGTGGGAGCCCTGGCAATACACTAGCAGCCCCATTCTCACATGTGTGGGTTATATCTACCATTACAATTACAGCCCTAGGGTGGGCATCTGGAATACAGATCCAGAATTCCAGCCCGTCTCCATGGCATTTGTGCAGTCTTCGGGATTTGGCCACAACTCTCCCTTCAACACCTCAGTTTCCTGCCTGGGAAGGAACCTCTCCTAGAAAAGCAGTTCAGCAGCGCTGGTCTTCTCCCCTGCCTAGAGTGGGCCTGCCCTTCTGCAAGCTGGCTGGCTGGCTGGCTGACACCCTGCTTCATGCTAGAGATTCTACCCTATAATATTCCACACTGTCAGCTGCCAGACACTGCACTGCCACTGCCACTGCCACTGCCAGGTCACGATGCTCCTAGAACCCCCACCTGCTTCAATGTTCATGATGGCCTAGACCAAGCCAGAGGCAGAGGAGGCCCCAAATGTCCACCTGGACATTACCAGTGATTGCTGGTCCCTGTAGCTCCCTCCGGCATGGGCATGACATTCCTGGAGTCATCTCTTTTTCTCACTGACCTGCCAGTGAGGTTACAGTATTACCTGTGAAATCTTGTTAGAAAAAATATAAAACATTTACAATCATACAGAGTACCAAAACAATTTTGTTCACTTTAAAATTTAAAGAGTATATTCCAACTAACTTTATTTTGAGACCTTTTTGAGAATTTCACTTTGTTAATATTCTGGAGCGGTGGTGGAATCAAACTGCATTATACCCTAACTCTAAAAAGGTTGGGAATCAGAGAGCTAAACCATTATACCCTAACTCCTAAAAGGTTGGGAATCAGAGAGCTAAACTCAAAATTGAAGCAACAAATCACTCTTCATCAACTTGGTGGACAATGTATTGACTCCTGTGTCTGGGGCCACTGTTGGTGCCACTGTAGGTAATAATCTAGAAAAAGGAATTAGAAATATGCCCTTCAAATGTGGGGAAGACATTTAACTGAGCATGAATAATAAATGGGTGAGAAATAGAATGGAGAGCCTTTATGTAAGATCATTTTGAAACAAGAACATATGAATATGAGAAGCCAGATTGTAAGTGCTGTAAAAAACCCAGGGACACAGTTAAGCATGTGTCACCCTAAACTTGCAGGGAGGGAGTGCTGTTATGAATCAACAAAGCAATACGGTTCAATACTGGGGAGATCATAAATTTGCTATATTGGTTAACAGAAAGGTCCAGTTCTGTATATTGCTTTGTTAGGAATAGTAACGTTGGTTCCATAATCAAACCTAAAAAAATGACAATTGCCAGATATATGAATACACCAAAATTCAACAGGACATACCATAATCCATACAAGTACTCATTAAGTATTTATTACTTGAATGAATGACAAATAATTTTATCCAACAATCTCTAAACTCCTTAAAATTGTGACAGTATTTAACTTTTCAAATTTCATATGACTGTATTCTTTCTGTGCCTGAGTTTCTAAAAGCTTAATAATTCTATTTCCTACCAAAAATTCTGTGTTCATGGTGAATAAACAGGTGGTATTTAAAAATTATTTTAGTCTGAATGGAAAGGTAAATTCCTGACAGATTCAGCCAGTTGCCAATTATCTGAACTGAAACAAAAATAATGAATTACATTTTTATATCATTCTCTAAAAGTTCATGAATTGCATTCTATCACTTTTGGCTTTATTTAGAATGTTTCGATTTTATGTATAACTTAACTGTCCATGAAATTTTCTACTTACATAGTGACGTCAATATTCAAAAGTGTTTATACTTTGAAAAGTCAGGAAGATAGGAACCTGAAAAAGACTTTCTTGACAAGAGGCCTCTTTGTTTCCAATAGGAATATATCATGGTCATAATTTTATGCTCACATGTCACACAAACATGGGCTGTTACTGGAGAGTTATTTTGTACAGTTGGTATTTTTAATTCTCCATTTTTGGTTCAAAAATGTAGTCTTCATTTTAATCAGGAACAGAAGTCTGTATTTCTTCCATTTCAAACTCATCTGTCCACTTTTGCAGGTCTTTTGCATTATTTATCACCCATAACGTTGCAAAATACTTTAGCCTTTTCCTGGAGAGAAAATAAAATACTGCTTATTTTATAAATGAAATTGTTGGAGCCAATACATTTCATTAAAAGCTATGAAAATCTACGGCATCAGAAGAGGAGGCAGGCTCTGTGGTTAGGAAGCTGTATCAGCAGCATCACCCTTTCTGTGAAAGGAGCTTTCAGAGCTGAGCTATAATTGAGGGACGGAGGTTACTAATCACCACTATTGCCTTTGGCCTTCTTCTAAAATCCCTACCTCCAGAGAGGGGAAAACCCAACTTCCTCCCCTTCTAATTCCAGCAGAGGCTGTCTATGCATGTCTATTTGCACCTGAAGACAAAAATACTCCTGCTGAGTGTTCCCAGGTTGAAAAGTAAAATTGATTTAGTAAAATAAAGCTAGCTGATGAAAGAGTAAAATGCCAGAACAACACAGATCTATTTTTTTTTTTCTTCTGTAGAATAGCAACCCAGTTAAGTATTTAGGGTTTGGAGCTGTAGTATATGAGTTCTAATTACTGCTCCACCACCAACTAGCTATGAGACCCTGGGCAGGTTTCCTGCCTTCACTTGGTCTCATCTTCCCCAACTATAACATGAGGATAACAATAGTACCTAACTTGCAAGCCTGTCCTAAAACTCAAGTCAGTTAATGTATACAAAGCAATAAGAACAGTAACTGGAACAGTGTTTAGGCTGCTGCAAACGACTGCTCAGACTTCTGCACACAGTAAGCATTAGATATCAGCTATTACAACAAATCCACATGAAGGTACAGATTCAGTTTGACTTCTTTGATCTGGCCAATACAACTGATGTGATTAGCACTTTTAGCAAAAAGGTAAAATAACAAATTATCAGATTCAATCCCAATGCAACCTCTTCCAATAATTCTCTTGACTTGTCAAGATAACTTTATAGATTTCAAAATGTCACATACTAGTTGGAAGAATTAAAATATTTGTAAGTAATCTGTGAATTTTCTTGCTCTTGCTTTATGGGCTATATAGCAGCAACAAGTATAGACTATCATATTTTATTGCCTTCCTGTATATATATTCTTTGTAGTAAAGTTTTATTCTAGTTTCTTCAGGGAAAAAGAACAATAATAATAAGACAACAACAAAAGAGGATTTAATTTTGTCTTTGAACTTTGCGAAGACTGAGGGCTAAGTTTATTTTTTAACTCTCATGGATAATTTTCTCTCTGGAAAATTTTTATATTAATCTGCCTTATAACAGAAATAGGCTGAAATTGTTTATGCCACTTTGCTTTTTTTTTTTTTGGGGGGGGGGGAGCTGGCCGGTACAGGAATCTAAACCCATGACCCTGGTGCTTAGTGTTATAAGGCTGTGCTCTAATCAACTGAGCTAACTGGGCAGCCCCTATGCCACTTTGCTTCTGATTTGGCTTGCAGAAATATTCCAGAAGAGAGTGCCAACAGAAGAGGCTATGCATCATTTGTAGTATTCTAGCCCTTGGGCTTGGATTGTACACCACTGAAAAGTGTGGAGTGCAAGGTAGAATCATGAGAGAAAGGAAGTGGCAAAAGAGCAGCAGATTCCACAACTGTACTTCAGTATACAAATTAGCAACTGTTTCTTCAACTAGTATTACAGGTATTAACATTTCAATATTGGAATTTGGTAATGATTCTCAGAACCAAATAGTATTCTTGAAGTATAACAAAAGGATGACTTGTAGCCTGCCAAGATTTTCTATTTGATCAACAATCTGTTCTCTCATGGTCACGTGGTTACCAACCAGCAGTAATGTCCTGTCACTGGCAGATCAGACTCTCCAGGTAGGGCAAGGGTGAGGCAGGAGGTGGATGGAGATGTTTTATAATTTTCTATTTGGGAACCAAAAGGCAGTAACAAAGTACACCTCAGGTTTATATTAAAATTAGTTAATATACTGACTACATACTGGCTGAATATCAAGGGTGAGAGTTGGAAAGCATTCACATAAGCATTCTAGGAGACAGAAAGAAAACAGTTTAGAATATAAAACTTGCTTAGTATGAAAATTCCACAAAAATGTAGATAATGATTATGATTACATGGTTACATAATACAATTATTTTCATTTATGTCCTGACAAAATTCCTAATTTCTGAATGCAATAAATGAATAAAAGAAGTTCTCTCTAGGTTCTAAATATTGAGGTTTCTTAATTTTAATTTTAATTTTTTGGCAGCTGGCCTGTTTGGGGATGTGAACCCTTGACCTTAGTGTTATAACACCATGCACATAGCACTCTCACCAACTGACTTAACTGGCCAGCCCTAAATACTGAAATTTCTTTCAGAGTAACTTTTCGTATAATTGAATGTTTTAAGCAACTAATGTGTTGGCATCCATTAAGAAGTTAACTTAATTCTTTAGAAAAATGACTGAAAAACCAATTTAGCAACTTAATAAAGACCTGACTGATAAACTGAAAGAGATAAAAGATGGACTGAATTCACCCCAGCTTTGCCTAGAGCTCTTTTCATTTTATCGTAATTAAATGTTTCAGAATATTTGAAAAGATGCTTAAAAGTAGATCTGATGTTCATTTACAGGACAATCCTTTTCTTTGAACTACTTGGAAGGTTTCACTATAAACCAAAAAATCCAGCACAATTCTTCTGACCTTTTCATAGTTACTAATCCTTCCAGCTCTTTTGACTTGTGAGCTGCTTTCTTCAAAATTTCCCCAGGAACATCTGCTAGTTTAGCCACATTTAGTCCATAACTCCTTGCTGCAATTCCTCTGGTTACTTGATAAAGAAAAGTGACAAAATCAGGGATTTGTTCTTCCTCACCTATGAAATAGAGGAAAAAAGATCAAAATCATGCCTGAAAGCTGAAATAAATTAGAGTCTTACAACTTCATTAAAATTTACAATCTGAAAAATAAATCTATTGTTCCTAATCATGTTAGCTCCTTTTATCAATTTTTGCATATCTTGAAAAAGGGTAAATACTGTTTTGAAAATACTTTTGCACTTAGGATCTTTTAGTTCACTTAAAGTAGTTTTTAATAGGGCTAGCTGGTTAGCTCAGGTGGTTAGAGTATGGTGCTGATAACACCAAGGTCCAAGGTCCGATCCCGGTACCAGCCAGTTGTCTGCCACCTCCTCCCCAAAAATAGTTTTTTAACTATGATTCATTGCAAAATCTGAACTGAACTTCTATATCAAAAAGAGAACGATTCTGATACGTGACACAATATTATTTCTCCTTTAAAAACAGATAAGGAAATATTACACGTTGCACAGTTTAAATAACAAGACTGAGAAATTCTGGTTAATTAATATTCTGGTTAACTAAGAGTTATACATATTGAAGTAGATGCTGTTCCAGTACCACCCAGATCCCACCTATGACTCTAGGACTAAGGGTTTGTTGCCCCAGCTGTCAGGAAGGTTATTAGTCTGTGACCCTCCAATATATGCCATCTTTGGGAATGGCTGTAGCTGAAGAGAGTTGCCTCATCCAAGGTCACACCTTTCTTGGGGCAGCCTGCAGCCAGTGACTAGTTGTTATGGGGGTTGGTAGGCAGCGTCTAAGATGACCACCAAAGAGCCCCGCCTCCTAGTGTGCATGCCTTTGAGTCATTCCCAAGTGTGGCCTGGACCTAGTGACTCACTTCTAATGGGCAGAATATGGCAAAAGTGATGGGACATCATTTCAGAGATTAGGTTACAAAATACCGTGGCCTCTGTCTTAGGCATTCTCACTTTCTTGCTAGCTGTGAGGAAAACCAGCTGCCATGTTGTGAGCTGCCCTGTGGAGAGGCCAACTTGGAAAGAAAGTGATGCCTCCTGCCAACAGTCAGTGACGGATTGAAGCCTGCCAGCAGCCACATGAGTGAGCTTGGAAGTAGATATTCTGAGCCCTGCCAAAAGCCATGTGAGTGGGCTGAGAAGCAGGCTGCCCAGTCAAGCCTTGAAGTGATGCTGGCCTAGTCAGTCCCTTTACTGTAGCCTTGTGAGAGACCCTGTGCCACATTACCCCTGGATTCCTGACCCACAGAAACTATGTGGTGATAAATGTTTGCTGTTTGAAGCTGCTATGTTTTGGGAGTAATTTGTTGCATATTGTTTGCAAATTACCCCAAACTCCTAATGAAGGGTATCAACGCCTGGCTCCCTCACCCCAAAGCAAGGTAACTCTGAAGGACCATCCTGGCCTCAGAGCTTTCTGCAGGGCTGGCTGACACCTTAAGACTATAGAGCCCAGCCCAATACTGAACAATTCTGCCCTTAGGTGTCGATCATGAGTGCACTCCCCAATATGCCTCTCGAATGCATATCTCAGAATCTGCTTCTTGGGGAACCCAGTCTGCCATACATATACATCACATACATTTAAAATTTTTAAAGAATTGAGATATAAAGAAGTACAATAATAGTAAGATGACGCTGCATAGTTTAATCTTTGATAAATACAAAGCACCTCAGGATTATGTAGCTTTTATTATTAAATTCAATATAATTGCACTGTGTTGCAAAAATGCCCAAGATGGGCCAGATTTACAATGATTTCAGCGACCCTAGTATACTTACAAGTTTATCAAGAGCTTTTTCTCATATATTATTTCATTTGATAAATGTGTATGCTTTTATTCTTTTATCAGCAAAAAACTAAAAAGCCAGTGAAAAAGGACAATGGAACTTTCTTTACCCTCCTCCATGAATTCAGCACAAATGATAGCTTTCTAAGGGTGGGTGCTAGAAGTGGGAGGGAGGTGAAAAGAATGCCCACGCTCAGGAACACGTAGGCTCAAACTTCCATTACAAAGCACTAAGAATACCTTTTGCCTCCAAATAAAACTTAAGGAACACAAAGAACAGGTGAGGAAGTGGGTGGGAACAGAGTAGGGAAGAAGCAGGTAGAAACCAGTGCCAGCAAACCTGGACACTCTTCGATGTTCACAGGACTAAGAGTGACGTGAAGTGCAGTAAGCAATCAGAAAAGCAAACTTTCCTCACCTTTAAGACAGTCTATCTCTTCAACTGAGTTAGTCCTAACTGACTCCTGCCAGGCTCTCCTGTATAATATAGCCTCCATGCTGGGCTTTCTAAAATAAGCCCATCTGTCTGACATCCGCCTGTCCAACCATCCACTTATCCAGCTGGCATTTTCTGAAAGCGTAACAAGTGCCACAAAACTCCCCTACCTAAAAATTGCTTTGCTGGTGGTGTTTTAATTCTTTAATATATAGTGTGTGTGTGTATATATATATATTTAGAGAGAGAGAGAGAGATAAGTAGCTATAGAGACAGCTATAACAATGTTTTTTTGTGTAATGTATAACATAGCTATGAAATATAGCTAAATTACACAAAATATTACATTGCTCTGAATACCTTGTTAACACATCTCAGTAACAAACAGAGGCTGAGTTTGTCAACACATGCTGGTCTCCACTTCAGTACTAATCATGGTAGTTCTCACACCTTCAAGATAAAAAATGTGACCACTCTTCCACAATTATCTGGGGAAGCTCTTTTTTGTAGTTATGTTCTGCCTCAAGAGTCCTTTACCTTCATTTGGTTAGAATGTGCTGCTGACAGCACCAAGGTCCAGGGTTCAATCCCTGTACTACCTAGCTGCAAAAAAAATAAATAAATACAATGTAAAATAAATAAATAAAAATTAAAAAACAAAAAGAAAGGATACTGAAAGAATCCTTTACCTCTCTTGGGGGGGGAGGGGGGGTAGGATGGAAATGGAGGCAGAGAAAGCCAGGTGAGAGATAAGATGAATAAAAACAACTCTTTATTTAAGGCCTCACAACAAAAGTTCTTGATGAGGACTTAACTATTTATAAGCTATGATCATTCCTCAAATGGACATTATTGAAGTTTATCTGGCACTGCTTAAAGTCAGTGAAAGTAATAGTTCACTTTTCTGCTTGTCATACAGGGAAACAGCACAATTTATATTTAAGTCAAACTTCTCTAGGCAGTTTTTAAAGAGATGTGTGATCAGATGATTTCTGAAGTCTCTTTTAGAATAGACTCATAAAACTTTAGCGATGGATAAAACTAGGTGACTTGTTCAAGATTTTACAGACTGGAGTAGATTAAAACACAGGTTTCCTGACAGCTGATCCATCACCTTACCATTAAAAATGATTTCCAACCTATACCTGAAGTATAAATCAAATATGAAGGTATAAAGGAGACATTTTCATTCATGCAAACTCATAAAAATTTTACTTCCTTTAATTGATATTAGTAGCAACCTATCCAAAAATCTATTCTATTCCTAAGAAAACCCTGATGTTATTTGGAACTAACTCCCTGACCATTTAACTCATATCCACCTCCAAAAGTTGATCCTCGTTAATCAAGGCCCCTCAAAATCATCCCTGCCATCCTTACTTCTAAGGATTGGTTTAAGAATGTGCATGTGATTTAAATCTGAAGACAAGATGGGATAAATGTGAGATGCTAGAAGGCATATGAGAAAAAGTTCCCTTGTTCCTAAGAAAGAGTCAGGGAATGCTATTCCCTTTTGTTCCTCTAGACCTCATCAATTCATGATGTGATGCCCGAGAGCACAGCAGCCATCTTGCCACTAGCCTGATGAGGAATCCAGCCAGGCGGGAAGACACAGACAGCCTGGGGAACTGCAAAGAGATGGAGCTGGAGCCCACTATTCCTCTGAGGTTCCTATAACATGAGATGCACTTACTGTCTGAGCCAGGGTGAGCCCTAGTTCTCTGACACTTGCAATCAAAGGCACAGAAGAGTGGGTAAGAAAATTCCTAGGATGCCAGCAAAGGCAGGCCTCAGGACAACAAACAGCTGTGCAGCAGGCCCAAACAGCAGCCAGTTTAGATGAGCAGGAGGAAAAAGGGCTCTTGGAGTTAGGACCCTAGTCGGGACAATTTAGAACCAATAGGTTTAACTATGTGGAAAAACATCTAGGGAGGCATTTTACAAAGCTATTGGAGGGTATAGGAAGATTCAGCTATAGACTCAAAGAAAATTAAAAAATGAAAAATTAAAAACAAGGTAATTCCTTAAGAAAATAGAAAAGATTGTAAAAGAAAAAATGCACTTGTCTCCATATTTGGCTCATCAGTAAGCAATACTTACATGGCAATAATAGTGAAAACAATGAATAAGAATCAAATAGGAAAAAATGTGAAATGACTATTGGGAGGACACAGGAAGGGAAGGCTGAAGATTCCCAACTAACACAATGAGAAGTCCGCCAATAATGTGTCAAGTTGATGAATCAATAGATAGGAAAACATGCATATTACTTAGGAATATGACAGAAATGAAGGAAAGATTTGAAAGCTGCTGCCTTGGGACTAGATGGGGAAGGGTGTGAAGTGAAGGCGGGGGAGCTTGCTAGCATGAGCCTTTCACCATCATTTAATCTCTAAAATTATGTTTACTGATAAAAATTTAAATCAATAAAATAAAATGCCAGAACACTCAAGGGAAAGGTATAATCCTCTGGGTTAGCGGTCAGTTCACACCAAATGCTTGGTGGCATTAACTCCTCCCCCGCCCTACTGGTGACCTCTATCTTGTTTGCCCCATGGGTTTCGGCTTATAAGCCTCCTCCTGTCATTTTGGATGCAAATTAATATACAAAACTACTTCCGTGAGAGAATTTATGGTTTTTTTTAAGACTAGATGTTAATGAAAGGCAGGAATTGTCTAATATCAAATTTATCTTGGGTCCAGTGCTTTGTTTTATTTGGGCCAGTAGCCTAATTCCTTTTCCAGGTTCATCTTTATTACTTTTCCAAAATAAAATTTGGACTCTGGAGTATCTTGAATAATGGGTTTTCCATTGTAGCTCACCAATTGTGCAAGCTATCACAGCCCCACAGCTGGTAGCTTAAAAAAATTACTACTGAACAGGAAAAAAAAAAAAAAAAAAAGCTAAAGTCTACTGTATTACTTATGGCACTTGAATTTATTTCTATTGGCTAATAGTGTTCTTCTTCATAAAATATCTCATTTCTGTGACACCAGTCATAACTGGAAAGGCTAAGAGAAATATTGTAGATCCCCCACAGCAGCACTAGCAGAGTGGAAGAGAACTTAGAAGCAGAAGACATGGATTTCTAGGCTCAGTTAGGACCCACCCAAGTGGCTGACAGGGGCAAACTACTTTACCTGCCTGAGATTCCATTTCCTTGAGATATTAAGAAAAAACATATGTCCAGTAATGTATATGGCCCTTAGTAATGTTAAACAATATCTTGGGAAAAAATATTGGTCATTTTTGAAGATAACTAATAATACTCTGCACTTGACTGTCAAGGCATCTTTCCTGAGATAATCATTTAAGAATGTAAGGCACTAAGAGGAAAACCTAAGTTCCCTCTCCCCTCCCCCACCTTCTTGCAGTAAAAGGGTTGCCATTTGTATTAGTACATTTTGTTTTGCTGTAACAGAATACCTGAGACTGGGTAATATATAAAGAACAGAGGTTTATTTGTCTTATGATTCTGGGACAGCTGCATCTGGCACGGACCTCAGGCTGCTTCTACTCATGGTGGAAAGCAACAGGCAGCCAGCAGGTACAAGCACATGACATGGCGAGAGGAAGCAAGAGAGAAAGGAGGTGCCAGGGTCTTTTAAACAACCAGCTCTCACGGGAACTAACAGAGCGAGAACTCACTCATTACTACCCCCCATCTAGGGAGAGAATTATCCATTCATGAGGGATCCGCCCCCGTGACTCAAACTGTCACACTGGGGATCACATTTCCACATGAGTTCTGGGAGGACAACACATCCAAACTCCATCACCATTACAAATGAGATGAGGAAGACCAGAAAAGGACTCAGAGATAGCAAGGATAAATGTAAATTCCACCTGATCCAAAGCTTAGAAAGAATAAATTTGGACAAATGTTATTTATAACTGACATCCACAGCTTTCATTATTAAGTAATAAGTTCATGTTCCTATAAACTTTGAGTTATCAAACAAAAACCAATAATATTCTACTTGTACCTACGGCAGGAATATTTCATACCTGGATCTTGTTTGCTTTCATCCTCATTGACCAAGAATCCCATGTGGTAATTCCCCACCTGTTGTGAGTAACTTTTTTCTAGTTCACAAACTGGCGGATAATGGGTGACAAACAGGGTTAAGGATTTCACCTAAAGCAAGAAGATGTCATATAATAAAAGTTATTTTTATTAATTTTATTTGAATTAAAACTTTTCTTCAGCTTCCTGTTTTAAAGATATTTAAACCTTCATAAAATTTCTTTTAAACCTTCATAAAGTTTCAAGTAAAGTACATGAACATCATATACTATTTATCCAGACAACCGATTGTTAATATTTTCCTTCCTCTCTTTCTACTCTACAGACACATACACTTTTTCCTGAACCATGTGAGAGAATTAGCTGCAGGCATCATGACACTTCTTCTCTACATACTTAAGATTCTATCTTCTAAGAACAAAAACATTCTCCTATGTAACCAAAATAAAACTATTACACTCAAGTAATATATTACTATTATATAACATATAGTCCCTAAATTTCCCTAATTGTCCCAATAATGTTTCTTTTCTTCCTCTTTTCTTTTTTGTCTTATCTGACATTAACATTTTTGAAATACTGGGCTAGCCAGTTGGTTCAGCTGGTTAGAGCACGGTGTTATAACACCAAGGTCAAGGGTTTGGATCACCATACCGACCAGCCACCAAGAAAAAAACCCAATAAAACAAACAACAACAACAAAAATTTTTGAAGTATCAAAGAAACGTGTTTTGCATAATGTTCTTCAATGTGGATTTGGCTGACTTTCTTCCTAGAGTAAGATCAGACATTATTGCCAGGAATACTCCATATATATGTAGGTTATGTGCCCTTTCCAGTGCATCACCTCAGGAGGTACATGATGTCAATTTGACCCATTACTGGAGATACTAAATTTGATTACTTGGTTTAAGTAGGTGCCCACAGGATTTCTTCACTGCACTGGTAACTTTCCCCTCCGTAATTAATAAATAAACTATGGGGTGATACTTTGAGACTGACTATCCTTTCTCCAGCAATCTTTCATTCAAACTTTTTACCATCTACTGATCATAGTTGCTTGAATCGATTATTATTATAGTGGTTATTAAATGCTGATTTAAAAAAAAAAAAACATTCTCTCTACATTTATTAGTTGCCATTCTGCAAAGCAGGGCTCTCCCTTCCCCTCTCTCACACTATGTTAAAATTTACTTTTGTTTTGTTAGTGTCAGTATAGATTTGTGGATTCTTTAATAAGTATTATTTTAAGACACATATTATATATTCCAGAAACCCCTACCTTGAGGAGAGTTAACACCAATCTTGGTGTAAAGTTAGCAGAAGGGGGTAATTAAACTAAAGAACTCCTGTTTTGATTCACCTACCATTCACCTTTTTAAAAGTCAGAAATGTGCCTTCTCTCTCATAACAACTACAAATAAACCGATTAAGGCAGAATTTCTTTAAAATGCTGCTTTTAAAATCTGCCCTGAAGGACTTTAGGACTAGCCATCTCCATGGTGCCCTTCCCCTGAACTGACATGCATTTCTAGCCAGAAGAACTAGGTGTTACATTACTCTCCTCAAGACCTCCTTCATTCCTTTTCTCTGATCTCTCCTCCACATCCAGTAATGACAGACATCACGAAAATAAAGATTTTCCCGCATAGATAAGGAGATTTCTGGTTTCTTTCTTCCATGTAAGAAGCTTGGAAGTCACCAAGTCACCACTACATCTTGACAAATAAAAAGCAGAACAAACTAAAAAGTAAACAACTCTTCTTAGATTTGTAAGAAAAGTGAAGACACAGGGCAAAACACTGCCCCCCCCCCCCCCAAATTAGATAAGTAGATAGGCAGACACAAAGAATCACAACTTTCTAGAGCAGAAACCTCCCAGGGAACCAGTGTCAGGGCAGGAAAACCTGAACTGATGAGTTGCTGGAGGCTCAGTGGGGATGAGTCTGAGAGTTAAGAAGGGGGTTGGGGGAACCCAGTCACGGGGGGCTGGGGGTGGGGAGGACACACTTCTGTGAGTTTTACCTCCAGAAATTTGACCTTGTTCTCACAATAAATATTGGAGAAAATTCTGACAGAAGGAGAAGAAAAGGAATCATTTTGAAATACTCCAGAGCATTCTGTTGTTAACAAGGTCTGCCCTTAACAGAAACTATTTAACCATAGCCTAACATGCTGGGTTTTATCAGAGCCTAACTGATGTGGCAGAAGAGAAGAGGACTCATCTCCAGCCCTCCTCTAGCCTTCCACATGGAGAAGGGAGATACCCAACTCCAGCCCAGTCTAGTCTAGTCTAGTTATCCTGTCTCACCAAAGGTGGAGGTAGGGAGAGACTGAGAAGCACTTGCGTATTTCACAGTCTAGTGGCACAGGCTCACTAAAAGACTGAGACCTAATCATAGAACTATAGATACTTTCCTTCCCCCGACCCCTTACCACCATATAACTAAAGGTTTAGTTACAGCTGTTCCTTTCATCAAAAACATCATATCCAGCTGTCAAAAAAAAAAAAAAAAAAAAAATCTACAAGGCATACTAAAAGGCAAAACCCCACAAATTCAAAGAGACATAGCAAGCATCACAACCAGACTTGCATACAGCAAGATGTTGGAAAAATCAAACTAGGAATTAGAAAAAAATTCTGTAATCACAGGACTACCTCAAACCAGTTCTACTATTTGACCACTTGCTTAAGTTGTTTTGCAGATGGAGCAGAGTGAAAATTGTATGTCATGAAGCCTAGGCATGAGCAACAGAAAAAGCTTTGATCTCCAAAGATCTCCAAGTAACACTTGGTACCTACTTTTCCTCCTCATAGAGCCAGGAAGACCAGGACATGACGAGAATCTGAATGTCAGAAACTTTTCAGAAGCAAAGAGTCCTATAATGAGGAAGATCCAATACACTAACCAAATCTGGATTTATGTAGAATTAACCAATCAAACTCTCCTGACTTGAGACTTCCTCTCTCTTTTTCTTGCTCCCCAATACCTTAAGTCATATCCAGACCCTAGATCGGGGAAAGAGATTAGAGCCCAGCCTCCTGTCTCCTTGCCAGTTGAGTTTGCAATAAAGCCATTCTTTTCTCAAAAAACTGGTGCCATGGCATTGGCTTCTATGTGCATTGGGCAGCAAGCCCTTGCTTAGTAACACTGTAATTAATATGCTTAGGGTTCTAACATATAAAGTGGTCAGCATGCAAAAACAGACAGGTAATGCAAGCACAGAGATGGAAATTCTAAGAAAGAACCAAAAAGAAATGCTAGAGATCAGAAACAAAAACACTGCAACAAAAATAAAGAATGCCTTTGATGGGCTTACTGGTAGACTGGACACAGCTAAAAATCTCTTAGCTTGAGAATATCTCAATAGGAACCTTCTAAACTGAAATGAAAAGAGAAAAAATAACTGGGAAAAACAAACAAAACAACCAGAACAAAATATCCAAGAAGTGTGAAGCAACTACGAAAGGTATAACTTTGGCATGATGGAAATACAAAAGGAGGAATGAAAAGAGAAAGGAACAGAAAAAAATATCTAAAAGAATAATGACTGATAATTTCCTCAAATTAATGAGAAACACCAAACCACAGATCCAGGAAGCTCAGAGAACACCAAGCAAGATAAATGTCTCCAAAACGACACGTACGTATATCATATTCAAACTACAGAAACCAAAGATTAAAAAAAAAAAAATTCTGAAATAAGCCAGAGGAAAAAACATCGTACCTACATAGGCATATGAATGAAAGGCATACACCTCATTTTATTGCACTTCACTTATTGCACTTTGCAGATATCGCATTTTTTACAAATCGAAGGTTTGCAGCAACCCTGCGTTGAGCAAGCTAACAGTGCAATTTTTTCCAATACCATGTGCTCATTTAGTGTCTTTTGTCACATTTTGTTAATTCTCATAATATTTCAAACATTTTCATTATTATTATCTGTTATGGTGATCTGTGATCACTGATCTTTGATGTTACTACTGTAATTGTTTGGGACACCATGAACCACACCCATATAAGATAATGAACTTAATCAATAAGTGCTGTCTGTTCTGACTGCTCCACCGACGGGCCGTTCTCCCTTCTCTTTCCTTCTCCTCAGGCCTCTCTATTCCTTTAGTCACACCAATACTGAAATTAGGCCAACTAAAAACCCCACAATGGCCTGTAGGTGTTCAAGTGAAAGGAAAGGTCACATGTCTCTCACTTAAAATAAAAGCTAGAAATGATTAAGCTTAGTGAGGAAAGCATGTTGAAAGCCAGGATAGGTCAAAAGCTAGGCTGCTTGCACCATTAGCCAAGTTGTAAATACAAAGGAAAAGATCTTGAAGAAAATTAAGAGTGTTACACCAGCAAACACACAAATGATAAGAAAGTGTAATAGACTTACTGCTGATATGAAGTAAGTTTTCATGATCTGGCGAGAAGATCAAACCAGCCACAACATTCCCTTAAGCCAAAGCCTAATCCAGAGCAAGGCCCTAACTCTAGTCAATTCTGTGAAGGTTGAGAGAAGAGAGGAGAGGAAGCTGCAGAAGAAAGTTTGAAGCTGGCAGAGGTTGGTTCACGAGGTTTAAGGAAAGAAGCCATCTCCATAACATTAAAGTGCAAGTAGAAGCAGCAAGTGCTGATGTAGAAGCTACAGCAAGTTGTCCAGAAGACCTAGCTAAGATCATTAATGAAAGTGACTACACTAAAAAACAGATTTTCAATGTAGATGAAACAGCCTTATATTGGAAGATGTGTCATACAAAGAAATGATGCAATTTTACTATGATGAATATACTAAATACCCTAATTTGATCATCACACACTGTATACATGTATTGAAATATTATTCTGTACCCCATTATATGTATGTACAATCATTATTTCAATTAAAAATTAAATTTCTTTTAAAATGACAAAAAGATTCCATGTAGGACTTTCTTAGCTAGAGAGGACCAGTCAATACCAGGCTTCAAAGGAAGGGCTGACTCTTGGTTAGGGGCTAATGCAGCTGATGACTTTAAGTGGAAGCCAATGCTTATTTACCATTCCAAAAATTCTGGAGCCCTTAAGAATTATGCTAAATCTATACTGCTTGTGCTCTAGAAATGGAACAACAAAGCCTAGATGACAGCACATCTGTTTATAGCACTTTTACTGAATATTTTAAGCCCACTGTTGACAACTATTGCTCAGAAAGAAAGATTCCTTCCAAAATATTACTGCTCATTGACAATGCACCTAGTCACCCAAGATGTACAAGGTGATTCATGTGGTTTTCATGCCTGCTAACACAACGCCCATTCTGCAGCTCACAGATCAAGGAGTAATTTCAACTTACAAGCTCAATATTTAGAGAAATATATTTTCTAAGGCTATTGCTTCCATGCATAGTGATTCTTCTGATGGATCAGAGCAAAGTGAATTGAAAACCTTCTGGAAAGGATTCATCATTCTAGATGCCATTAAGAACATTTGTGATTTATATGAGGAGGTCAAAATATCAACATTAACAGGAATTTGGAAGAAGTTGATTCCAGCCCTCATGGATGACTTTGAGGAATTCAAGACTTCAGTGGAGGAGGTAACTGCAGACATGGTAGAAATAGCAAGAGAACTAGAATTAAAAGTGGAGCATGAAGATGTAACTGAATTGCCACAATCTCATGATGAAAACTTTAATTTATGAGGAGTTGCTTGTGAGATGGAATCTACTCCTGGTGAAGATGCTGTGAAAATTATTGAAATGACTGCAAAAGATTTAAAATATTACAGAAACCTAGTTGGTAAAGCAGCAGCAGGGGTTGAGAGGCCTGACTCCAATTTTGAAGAAAGTTCAACTGTGGGTAAAATACTAACACTCAACATTACATGCTACAAAGAAATATTTTTTCAAAAGTTTTAAAAAAAATTTTAATTGTACATATTTGGGAGTACAGTGAGGTGTTTCAAGACATGAAAATATTGTACAATGATTCACTTATGGTAGATAGCATATCCATCATCTGAACATTCATCTTTTCTTTGTGGTGATTATAATCAAGACCTTTTTCTAGCTATTTTGAAATACACAATTTAATAATATTAACTGTAGTCTGCCTAGAACACCAGAACTTATTCTTCCTATCTACCTGTAACTTTGAACTTATCAATCCACCTCTTTCTCTCTCCCTCCCCACCCCCCATCCCCCTTCACTTCCTGGCCTCTGGTAACCATTATTCTAGTCTTTCAGAGAAATCTTTCATGAAAGGAAGAGTCAGTTGATGCAGAAACTTCATTGTTGTCTTATTTTAAGAACTTGCCACAATCACCCCAACCTTTAGCAACCGCCACCCTATCTGTCAGCAGCCATCAACACTGAGGTAAGACCCTCTACCAGCAAAAAAATCATGACTTGATGAAGACTCAGATGACTGCTACCATTTTTTAGCAAGAAAGAATTTTTAAATTAAGGTATGTACATTACTTTTTTTAGACATAATGTTATTGCATACTTTATCAACTACAGTATAGCATAAACATAACTTTTACATGCATGAGGACACCATAAAATTTGTGTGACTCACTTCATTGAGGTGGTCTAGAACCAAACCTGCAATGTCTCCAAGGTATGCCTGTACATGAGGCAAACCTGATAGAACTACAAGAGAAACAGATAAATGCACTATTATAGTTGGAGACATCAACACCCCTCCATCAAAAATGGACAGATCTAGCAGGCAGAAAACCAGCAAGGATATAGGTGAACTCAACAGAAACCACAATCAACTGATATAATTGTCATCTATGTGCTACAACAGCTGAATACACATTCATCTCAAGCTAACATAGAACATTCACCAAGATAGATAACATTCTGTGCTATAAAACAACCTTAAGAAATTTAAAAGAAGAGAAATCATACAATGTCTGTTCTCAGACTACAATGAAATTGAACTAGAAATCAGTGATAGAAATATAACTGAAAACCCCCCAACCAAATACATGGAGATTAAAGAACACATTTCCAAATAACATATAGGTCAAAGAAAAAAATCTCAAAAGAAATTTAAAAATGTTTAATTAAATAAAAACAAAAAATGCACCTTATGTGGGAAGCAGCAAATGCAGTGCTTGGAGGGAAATTTATACATTGAATACATTCGTTAGAAAAGAAACACCTAAAGTCAATAATCTAAGTTCCACCATAGCACTCTACAAAGAACAGAGCAAATTAAAATCAAAGTAACCAGAGGAAAAGAAATAATAAAAATTAGAGCAGAAATTAGTAAAATTAAAACAAGACAGCAATGACAAAAATCAATGGAACCAAAAGCTGTTTCTTTGAAAAGATCAATAAAATTGATAATCCTCTAGCCAGGCTAATTAAGAAAATAAGAGAGATGACACACATAACCAATATAAGAAATGAAAACAGAGACAACACCATACATCCCATGGATGATAAAAGAATAATAAAGAAATACTATGAACAACTCTATGCCCACAAATTTGATAACCTAGGTGAAAATTCCTTGAAAGACAATTCCTTAAAATACACAATCTGCCAAAACACACACAAGTAGGAAATCTGAATAGGCCTATATCTACCAAAGAAGTTGAATCAATAATTAATAACATTCCAAAACAGAAAGCACCAGGCCCAAAAGGCTTTACTAGTGATTTCTACCAAGCATTTAAAACAGAAACTATGCCAATTCTCTACAATCTCTTTCAGAGAACAGAAGCAGAAGGAATACTTCGTAACTCATTCTATAAAAGCAGCATTACCCTATTACCAAAACTAAAGAAAGACATTGTGATATTGTGAAAATATATATTTGGTCTTCATCCCTGTCTCCTGACACTCAACTCCTGAAATCCTTAGAATCTCCAAAGACATGAGTCTTTTCATAAGCTAATGATGGTTGGCAGCCCCTAGGTGGCTTCAGAATGGGGGCTGGTCACAGGAAAGACCAAGGTAGGACTTTCAGTCCCACCCTTCAACCTCCAGGGAGGGGAGAAGGGCTGAAGGTTAAGTTGATCATCAGTGGCCAATGATTTAATCAATATGACTATGTAATGAAGCTTCCATAAAACCCAAGAGGCCTAGGTTTGGAGAGGTTCTGGATAGCTGAATATGTGGAGGTTCCTGGAGGGTGGCACACCTGGGGAGGGCATGGAAACTTTGCATCCCTTTCCCCATACCTCTCCCTATGCATCTTTTTATTTGTGTCTTTTGTAAGATTCTTTATGATACACTGGCAAACGTATAAGTATGTGTTTCCCTGAGTTCTATGAGCCAGTGAGCAAACTAATTGAATCCAAGGAGAAGGTTGTGGGAATCCTGATTTATAGATGGTTGGTCAGAAGTTTCAGAGTCTTGAACTTTCAACTGGCAACTGAAGAGGTGGGCAATATTGGAGTCTGAGCACTCACCCTATGCAATCTGATGCTATCTCCAGGCAGACAGTGTTGGAATTGAGTTGAAGGACACCTTGCTGGTGTATGCTAAAGAACTGCTAGCTTGCTGGCCAGTGGGGGAAAATCCCCACACATTTGGTCACAGATGTCAGTCTTCTGTGTTGCGTGTTCCTTGTTACTTAGTAAGAGTGTAGGAGAAAGACAGTGTGTTCTTCCCACTTACTCTCTCAGACATTATAAGAAAACTACAGACTAATATCTGTCATTAACATAGATGCAAATATTCTCAACAAAATATTAGCAAACTGAATCCAACAATGTATAAAAAAGAATAACAGAGCATGATTAAGTGGGATTTATCCCAAGTATGCAAAGCTGGCTCAACATTTGAAAATCAGTAAATATAATCCTTTACATATCAACAAGCTAAAGAAAAAAAATCACATGATCATATCAATAGATACAGAGAAAACGTGACAAAATCCAATACCCATTCATGATAAAAACTCTCAGTAAACTAGGAACAGAGAACTTCCTCAACTTGATAAGGAATATTTACAAAAAACCTATAGCTAACACCATACTTAACGGTGAGCAACTCAACATTATGGTGGGAAACACTAAGATGAGGAACAGCCAAGGATATTGCCTCTCACTCCTTCTCAACATCACACTGGAAGTCCTAGCTAATGCAATAAGACAAGAAGAGGAAATAAAAGGGATACAGATTGGGAAGAAAGAAATAAAACTGTCTTTATTCTCAGTGACAAGATTGTCTGTGTAGAAAATTGAAAAGAATTGACCAAAAAACTAGAACTAATAAATAATTATAGCATGTTGTAGAAACTAAGGTTAGTATACAAAGTAAATTGCTTTCCTCTATATCAGCAATAAAGAAGTGGAATTTAAAATTAAAAACACAATACCATTTATATTAGCACCCCCCCAAAATAAAATACTTAGTATAAATCTAACAAAATATGTATAAGATCTATATGATGAAAACCATGAAAACCTGATAAAAGAAATCAGAGAAGAGCTAAACAAATGAGAGATATTCCATGTTCATGGATGGCAAGCCTCAATATTGCCAAAATGTCAGTTCTAACTGTCTTAATCTATAGATTCAAAGTAATCCAAAACAAAATCCCAGCAAGGTATTTAGTGGGTATTAACAAATCCATTGTAACGTCTATTTGAAGAGGCAAAAAAATAAACAACTCCCCCCACCAAACAAACAATAAAAGAACAGCTAACATAATAGTGAAGAAGAAAAAGTTGGAAGACTGACTTTACCTGAGTTCAAGACTTACTATAGGTCTTTGTCCCCTGATCTGGTGGCTGGGCCCTCCCTCTGCCCCATCTCTCCCTCATACTTCCTGAGCTGTCAGCTGCTGCAGTCTCACTGCAACATGGGAGCCAGAGCCCAAGCTCCCACTGCCCAGTCTCCAGCCCCCAAAGCCCAAGGTGCCCACCCAAGGGAGCCCTGGTGCCCAGGGAAGGCAAAAGTGGGTGAGTGTACCCTCACCCAGCCCTGCACGGTGAGGAAGGACCAGGAAGATGAATGATGGCAGCAATGCTGAGAAGGTAGAACACCCTGAACAAGGCCAACCTCAGGAGCTCTATCTGCTTTTCAGACTATTTAAGGCTAAGAGAGTTCTTAAAAAGCTCACATTTAAGCAGCTTGTAGTTTTCTTAGTGTCGACAGTCACTCAGAAGCTGAAGATGCAAAGAATGCTTTGAATGGCATCTGCAAACAGTATAACTAGTGTTTGCTAAGGCAAACAAAGATGGCCAAGAACAAACTAGTAGAACCTCCAAACCCCACTACTCCTCTGTCCAACACTATCTCAGTTAGCTGCCAGAGAGCCAAATCAGCTCACAATGCCTGTACTTCACCTCAGTAGCCCCGAAGTGTGGGCCCATACCCTCTGTACTCAGAGGAGTTAGCTTCCACTCTATCTCCTCCTGCTTTCACCTATCCTGCTTCACTACAGACCCAGATGCGCTGGCTCCCTCCTTCCGAGGCTACTTCCCAGAGCAAGAAGTCCTGTCAATTCTGCTGAATACTATGTCCCAGGAGTGTGGTGGTAGCTCCAATCTGTCCTGTGGGTTTTAATGCAATCTTCAATGGTGGCTACTATTCTCCAGCTGTACTACAAAACTGGAGCATGCTGGCTTGAAAAACAATCTTGCCCAGTGTTGATCCCATCAAGCCTTTGCCAATACCTCTATCACATGTTTTTCTCAAAAAAAAAATAAATAAATAAAATAAAATAATAATAATAAATATTTTACTCTTTTACACACACACACACACACAAAAACTTACTATAAAGCTACACTAATCAAGACAGTGTGGTACTGGAGAAAGAACATATAGATCAATGGAACAGAAAAAAGAGCCCAGAAATAGACCCATGTAAACAGAGTCAACTGACCTTTGAGAAAGGGGCAAAAGCATACAATATGAGGGTACTTCAAAAAGTTCATGGAAGAATTCTTATTTTATCTTTTAATTCTATTTTTCTATGAACTTTTTGAAGTACCCTTGTACAATGGAGCAAAGACAGTCTTTTCAGCAAATAGTGCTGGAACAACTGGACATCCACATGCAAAATAATGAAACTAGACATACACCTTACACATTTTACAAAACTTAACTCAAAATAGATCACAGACTTACATGTAAAACACAAAACTATACAACTTCTGGAGGATAACATGGGGGAAAAAATCTAGATTTGGTTTAGCAATGACTTTTTAGATACAACCGCAAAGCACGAATCATAAAAAAAAAAAATTGGTAAGCTGAACTCCATTAAAATTATTCTGCTCTGCAAAGGACAATGTGAAGGGAATAAGAAGACAAGCCACAGACTGGGAGAAAATATTTGCAAAAGACACCATCTGATAAAGGATTGTTATCCAAAATACACAACGAACTCTTAAAACTCAGCAATAAGGAAACAAAAAACTAGAATAAAAAATTGGCCAAAGACCTATCTGCTTTTCAGACTATTTAAGGATGTGCAACAACAGGAACTCTCATTCACTGCTAGTGGAAATGAAAAATGGTACAAATACTTTGGAAGATGGTTTAGCTGTTCCTACAAACTAAAGATACTCTTACCATATGATCCAGCAACTGAGCTCCCTGGTATCTACCCAAAGGAGTTGAAAACTTATGTCACACAAAAACCTGCACAAGGATGTTAATAGCATCATTATCCACAATTGCCAAAACTTGGAAACAATCCAGATGTCCTTCAGTAGGTGAAAGGATAAATAAACTATGGTACATCCAGACAATGGAATAATATTCAGCACTAAAAAGAAATGATGTATAAAGATATAAAAAGACATGGAGGGAACTTAAATGCATATTACTAAGTGAAAGAAGCCAATCCAAAAAGGTTACATACTATATGATTCCAACTATATGACATTCTGAAAAGACAGTAAAAGAATCAGTGTTTTCCAGGGGCTGCAGGGAGGAAAGATGAACAGGTGGAGCACAGAGGATTTCTAGGGCAGTAAAAATAGTCTGATACCATAATGGTGGAAATGTGTCATTACACATTAGACCAGACCCATAAAATGTACAACATTAAGAGTGAACCATAAAGTTAACTATGGTCTGTCGGTGATAAACATGCGTGGGTTCATCAATTGTAACAAATGTACCACTCTGGTGGGAGATATTAATAACAGAGTAGGATATGCATGAGTAGGGTAGGGGGTATAAGGGAAATCTCTGTATCAATCTCCTTTCAATTCTGCTGTGAAACTAAACTGCTCTAAGAAATAAAGTCTATTCAAAAAAAAAAAAACAGCTTAGGTCTCCTATTCCTGAAGAATCTTATCTAAAAATAATAACTACTTCATTAACATTTAAGATATCAAAAACCTACAATACAGTAAAAGCAATGAAAAGAGAAGTGACAAATTCAATTGTCCTAATTTGTGACTGAAGATTTTGAAAAGAATTTTTAAAATATCATACTGCTTATAGTGGCCAGCCTCCAAGATAGCTCTGAAGATATCTGCCTCCCAGTGTTTATGCTCTTAAGTAGTGTCTACCCACACTGAATCAGGGCTGGCCCTGTGTGGTCAACCGAGTATAAAGGCAGTGACAGTGCATGACTTCTGAGTCTACATCATAAAATGCATTACTGCTTCTACCTTGGCCTGTTGGATTGTTTCGTCTGGGGGAAGCTGGACCCCATTCCATAAGGATACTCAAGCATCCCTGTGAAGAGACCCAGAGAAAGGAAAGGAGGGCCCTGGCTAACTGCCAGCACCAACCTAGGAGCCAAGCAAGTGAGCCACATTAGAAAGAAATCCTGTAGCCGATGACAGCTGTCCTGGCTGAAAACCTGACTGCAATCTCAAGAGAGATCCTTAGTCAAAACCACACAGCTAAGCTGCTCCTGAATTTCTCACCCCCAGATACCGTGACAGATAATAAATGATTATTGTTGTTTTCAGCTACTAGGTTTGGGGTAATTTGTAATGCAGTCATAGTAACTGATAAACTGCTATATAGTAGAAGCAATGAAATCAGACTCAAAGGTGACAAATTCAGTTCTGTCATAATTTGTTCCTGAAGCTTTTAAAATTAATGTTTAAAATGTGTTTTGGAGGCAGTGATGGGACTTTACCGAAATTTCTGTGATATGTAGTTTCTATAATAATTTTTTTAAAGTTCCTGAGCTACATCTTTTCTACAAATAAATTAAAAACAGGAAGTGTTTTGTTTTTTAGAGAAAACAAAGTACCCATTTTAAAGGAGAAAACATGTCATCACTATCTATGTAATCTAAATAAGTGTTTAAACAAAATATGAGTTTCTTTTGGGTCTTCCCTTCCAAGATGACAAGGAAAAGGAAGGAACAATAGTTGTGCCAGAAAGGGTCATGGCCACATGCAGCCTATTTGCTACACAAACCATGCTAGATGCACACCCAACGTCAAGGCCATTAAGAAGTTCTTCATTCAAAACACTGTAGAGACCACAGCCATCAGGGACATGTCCAGAGTGTCTCGGACATTTGTATGCATCCAAGTTGCATGTGAAACTGTATCACCACGTGAGTTGGGCCATTAAACAGCGAGGTGGTCAGAGGTCAATCTCATGAAGTGCAGAAGGACACCCTCACCCCAATTTAGACCTGCAGGTGCTGCACCATGACCTCCACCAAAGCCCATGTAAGGAGCTGAGTCCCTATGGACTGAAGGAAAATTATCTTCTGGAAAAAAATAAAATGAAAATTATCTTCAAAGATAAAACAAAACAAAAACAAAAAAACAAAAAAAGGAGGTCCATGAGAGTTTAAAGAAAAAGGAATTATATTTTTGTATTATTTTTTGGAAAGAAAGATGAGTAAGAAAATATGCTTTTATTGAGTATTTAAGGAAGAGAGGAAGAAATGAAAATGGGGCGAAGACATGGAGACAAGGAGAAGAGCAAGAAAATGGGGGAATAAACAGAAACAGAAAGACTGAAGAAGAAAGAAGGCTCAGGGGCCGGTGCTATGAGAAAGAAAGGCAGAGACCAAAATGAACAAGACAGAGAGAGTAATTAAGAAGGAACATTTGATGGAGAGGACAGGGACGGAAAGTTTGACAGAAACAAAATTTCACACTGAGATGCTTTAAAATGCACTTGGAAAAAAGAGATATGCATTGAAGGAGTGATGTTACTGAAACAGAGGGAGACACAGAGAGATGAGATCACAGGTTTTATGCTGAGGTCTTCTTAGGATATCACTGAAAAAAGTATTTCATAGAGTACAAATGGCACTCTCCTTGTCTTTCCTTAAGGAACTGGGCTGTAGCTCCCTGTTCTTGATTCAGAGTTTGCCAAGGATAACAAGACACAGCTCTGGGGAGAAATATTGCCAAGGAGATCCTTCTCCTACAACTAGGTTTATTTTGCTTCAGCAAAAGAAAGGGAGACACATAAAACAATTACAAACATTATTTAGGGTCAAACTATCTGAGTTAAGTGTATAGCATTCCAATGATCAATTGCAGTGAAGGAGTCAATTATAACAATTATAGATAACTTGAAATATTTGAGACAGAGGTCAGGAAATAATTTGTATGGTATGTACCATCCATGTACAAAAAGGTATGCAGGATACTTACATGTTTAATAAAATACTCAAGTGTAGCATAAGCAATGGCAATTCCATCATGGGTGCTCGTCCCTCTTCCCAATTCATCCAAGATAACCAAGGACTGTGATGTTGCTTTTCTAATTATTTCTGCTGTGTCAGTCAGTTCTTCCATAAATGTACTCCGTCCTTTATATATATTATCTGCAGCACCCATCCTACAAATAAGATGAAGACGCCTTGATTTTCCTCTGAACTTTCTTTTCAAGAAGCCAAGCATTATTTTATGCACAATAAATATAAAATATCCCTGATGATTTACATATATTTGAGCCAACAATAGCTGAAATTATACTAAAGAAAACATGTGTTGAATATAAAGAGTGACTGACATCAAACTGTAATTTGTAGAAATATTCTGGATAAATCTGAGATACTAGATAGAAATCCTGAAAAGTAAGAAAACTTTTGACTCTGCCTTTTTTTAACCAATAATTCCAAACCAAAGTTTTGGTATTCATAGGACAAAACAACTCTTCTCTGTGTTGTGTTTAAAAATCCATGAACACTAGAATACTGTAGAACTAAAGGTTTTTATTTCCAGTATTTCCTTAAGAAGATTCCATGCTGGTATTACAAATTAAAGTGCCATGTATGAAATAACTTATTTGTATACAATAACACTTTTTATTAGAACTACATCTAGATATGTTTATAACCTTGGACAGCAGCTAACAGAAGTTCCCAAGGTGGACACAGTTCCTAGAGATGTCAAGAAATGGGTTCAAAATATTTAAGGGCTTCTTTCCTGTAAGACTTCTTAGTGTCTTTAATATTTGGCTACACATTGTGCATTTTGTAAAGAAGGAGCTAATATATTCCTTACTTCATTTAATCTTGGACCCCTAAAAGTTCTTCCAGAGGAGCTTTATAATAATGTTCTATAGAACACATTTGGGAAAACAGCTATTTATTGCAAAAGGAACCTGAAAATAGGAAAAGGAATAATTAGGTAATACTCACTCACAGTCATTCAATTAATTGCAAAACCCAGAATTCAGATTTTCAACCCACTAAGTCAGCTTTGTGGGAATGCTAGCAACAATTTTCTCACCAAAATACCTTCATCAGTTTAGTTCTACGACAAAAGTTCACAAAGTAGGGCACATCCTTCATACTTGATGTACAGCACCATAACGCACCTTTTATTTCTAGAGGAACTCATGGTGACATCAGGCCTTAACCAGCTGTGTGGCTGGAGTCCTCTAATGGCATGGGAGACAGAGTGCGATGTCTTCCCCATAGATGGGTGGAGCTGTGAAACTGTTCCAGTAGCCAGAAGCATTTAGAAACTATAATTAACTACATCTATGATGGTGTTAATAAGGTTTTACTCTGAGTGCTGTCAATTTTATCCATTCTAAAATCAATAAATAAAAAACATAATTTCTGAAATGTTGCTAACTTAGGAGCATTTTCTGGCTACTTGTTCGAAGTTCAAATACTGTTATGTATCTCAATTTTCAATATTTATTTCATTATTTCCCCCATCACAAAACAAGATGATTAAATTTTCCTATCTCTGAAACCACTCTGAATTCTCCAGAATCATAGTGCTTGATGCCGACTTACCACTGTTTGCCTTTCTTCCTGGCAGGTTGGGAGCTGACAAAAATAAATCTTTGGCTGATAACACTCTGAAGAGGGAAATATTTTGGAGGTCTTTAATTCTCAAGATTTAGGATAACAAGCAAGCACTGTATAAGATTTTAATACAGAAGTTTAAATATTATACTTTAGTGCTTTCTACAAACAATAAAGTAACAGAGTGGTCTCCTCAGGAAATTCAGGAATTATAAGATGTTCCTGGGGAAGTTATTTTTAGGCAGATACACAAAAAGTTTAATATATGACAAAGGTGAGATTTCAAATTAGGAGGGAAAGGATGAATGTCAATAAAAAAGATGCTAGCTAATTTGTTATTTCAGGGAAAAACAAAAAAACCCACCAAAGATGTGTCCCTAACTCAAACCATATTCCAAAATAAATGTATATGGGTGTAAAAGTTTAATGTAAAAGTAGAAGTCATAAGCATACTAAGCTATATAGGTGAAACAATCTCTGTACAGGTGCATGGGGTAGCTTTATATATATGGCACTAGAACATGCATTTGGAAAAAACACATAATGAAAAAATTCAAGGCAAACCACAAACTAAAAAAAAATTTGCAACACGTATGACAAAGTGTTAATACTCCCAAAATAAAGTCTCACAGAGCAAAACAAAATGATAAACAATCTAACAGAAAGATAGGCAAAGGACATACAGCATTAATTTACAAAAGAAAGAAATTCATGAACCTGTTCAAATAAGCAAATTCACAAAGGAATGAAATGCTATTTGTAATCAGCATCTATATTAACTAGCAAAGATTAAAAAGAATGATCATGTCCGCCACTATCAAGAGTGTAGGGATAAAGGGTATTTTTATGTCGCACTGTGAGTTGGTTATAATCTTCCAAAAGACAATTTAGCAATGTTTATCAGAAGTCTTTCATGACACATAAATTTCACTCCACGAATTATCAGAGATGAAAATATCAGAGATGCATAAAAAAATACATGCACGAGTTTGTTCCTTATAACATTGTTTAATGAAAAGTTGAAAAAACCAAATGCCCAAGAATAAAACAGTAATACTATGATAAAAAATTATGCAATCAATAAAACTGGTGTGTTAAAATTTTTGACATTGTAAAATGGTCACAATATACTATATGTGAAAAAACTAAGTCACCAAAGTCTTTAAATTCAGTGACAGGTTCTGCTAGGGAAAGAGACCTATCCAATTCCTGAAGAAGTACATGCCAGCATGAAGTACCTATCCAGCTCCTGAAGAAATACATGCCAGTGTTCCAGTTAGATACATGGGCAGCATCCAGAATTAAAGAAAAATTTGAGGACTGCTAGGAAAAATAACAGTATAAAAGAGAAGGACTGAGAAAAATCAACAAAACTACCATAGAGTATATATGGATAAAAATACAATTCAATGAACAGAATTAAAGCATAACCTCTATTTAGTATCCTTAGAGAGATTAAGAACATCAGAGACTTAAAACAAGAACAGTCCATCAAAAAAGGAACAACTGGGAAACAAAAAAATTTGGAAGTTAAAAAATATGATCATTCAAAAAATTCCCTGCACAGGTGGAATTAACAGATGCTGTGGAAAACCAAGTTACTAACCTGAAGGATAAATTCAAAGAAATCTCTGAGAAAAATCAAGAAAAGTACATATGAGGGTACTTCAAAAAGTTTATGGAAAAAATGAGAATTATCTTTCAACTCTATTTTTCCACAAAAGTTTGAAGTACCCCCCTACAGATAATTGTAAAACATGGAGGCCATGTCCAGAAGGTTTAAAGCCCACCTAGTAAGTACAGAAGACAGAAACAATAAAGGTAATGAAATAACTGAAGAAAATGCCCCTGTGCTGAAAGAGAATACCATGAGATATAAGGAATAGTCGTGGTTGAATAGAAGTAGTGAAAAAAGCTGGAAAGAAATGAGAAGAGTTTTAGGCTGGAATGCTTAAAAAATTCCCCTTTAATCAGTTTAATATCTTAGAATTATACATATTTCAGTTCTAAAGTAAACGTGCATTAACATATGTAATAATGTAAATACCGATAATTGGGTACTTCTATTTTTACACTAGCCTATGAAAAAGCACAAGAGATAATTATAGCATTATAAATGTTAGAGACCTTAAAATGGCAAACGTGAAAACAGTTTTAAAAATTGGGAGGTGAGGAGAAGAGAAGCTCATGACTTGATAAACGTCTTCATATTTTACAGCAAGAGTCAACGGATACTGTCTAAAGCTGATCAGTTTAAAAGTAGAGTTAAGAATATTTTATACAAATTATAATGTTAATTGCCAGGAGAACCACATCAGAACCCACTCACAGGGGTGGCCTCCAGTGAGGAAGAGCTGGGCATTGGCGCTGGTGGTGTGTGGGAATGGTGGGGGAAGAAAGGAAGTCTTGTAGTGTTCAGTTTTGTGCCTTCCCTACCACTTTAGTTTCTTTTTATCGTGACAGCCATTGCTTCTGTAATTATTTTTTTGAAGTATTATACTATGTCACTTTTATTAAAACCTACTTTTGCAGAAAAATATAAAAGGTTATCAACATGTTTAGAGTAGTTATCTCTGGATGGGAGGATTACTGGTCATTTGGTGACCCTTTCTCTAGCAAAACATCTGGCACAAAGATAGATTGATAAATGGATACTAAATGAAAGCAGCATAAAAAAGCCTTCTTTTCTAACTCCAATAGATTAAAACATATAGGAAATATTACTCTAACATGGCTGCTAGTAATCTTCTATGCTGATTAAGTATTCATTACTATCATTGGAGTACCCTTAGGAATCAGTTTGAACAAAATATAGAGAGCCAATAAATATAGACGTGAGCATATGCACACACATCAGTAGCTAATTTAGTTTAACTTAAATTTAAAGCAGCACATCACATTTTACACAATAGAGGCATTCAGAAAGACTGAGTTTTGTCACTTGAGATCTAAAAAATTCTTATTTTAGGCCTTAGGCTTTGAACTTTCCTGTATATCAATTTCTTGACATTAAAAAATTAGCTATCACATTGAAAAATGAGCTTCTTGTCTATAAGATGTTTAAAAATTTTTAAATTATGCCATTTATAAATTATGTCACATAGCTAAATACAGTTGAAAAAGCAGCAACTTGGGTAAAGAGACCAGTGCTTTAGCCCTAGCTTAGCTACCAAGTGCTGCATCATCTCGGCCAAGGTAGGTAACTTTTCTGCGTGGCTGCAGCTTCCTCATCTGTAAAAAGCAGGGGTTGACAGAAAACCTAAGGTCCCATCTCTTCTCAAGTCCCACGATTTTAATTCATGCTCACATTAATACAGCAGAAAGTACACTAGATTAAGTTTCAAACCCTAAATCAAAATCAATCAACTAACTTAACTTGGGCAAATCATATAATTGAAAATGAACTTTTCAATTAGTTATTCCTTGTGGTGGTTGAGGTTCAAATGTGATAATGTATGTGAACAACATTGAGCATTTTCCTGTGTTCTGGGCACTGACTAGAGTACTTCACCTGCATTATCTTATGTAGTCCTGACACTACCAAAATGAGATAGATCTTTATCCCTATTTACAGATGAGGACACAGGTTTAGTGCTCAAGGCTAGTCTGTCATGGAGTCAGGATTCAAACCTAGCTTGATGTGATCCCGAAGCCTACACTCTGATCTCCGATCACCTTGCTTTACATACAGTAAGAGGCTGAAAAGTACCTGTGGTGGACATATCCCAAGGGGCCCACAGTGATCTTTACCTTCTGAGGTTCACCCCCTTGTATTATTCCCTTCCCTGAGTGTAGGTGAGACCTGTGACTTGCTTTTCACCACCAGACTATGGCAAAGATAATGGGAAATTAATTCCATGATTGTATGATGTTATATATTTTGCTAATCGACTGGTACCAGACTTTCTTCCTAGCTGGCTTTGAAGAAGTTTGCTGCTAAGCTGCAAGAGGGCCACGTGATCTAACAGCAGTCCTCAGCCTATAGCCACTAAGAAGTTAGGGACCTGAGCCCTACAACCATAAGGAGATGAATTCTGCCAACAACCTGAGTGAGAATGAAAATGGGTCCATCTCCAGTTCTGCCTCCAGGTGAGAACTCAGCCCTGTCCAGCACCATGACCGTAGCCCTGTCCAAGCTAAGCTGTGCCTGGACTTGCAAACCACAGAAACTTTGAAATAATGTTTGTTGCTTAAATTGCTAAATATGTCATCATTTGTTGCGCAGCCCAGAAAACTAATACAGTACTTTTTTGTTCTATAAATATGAAAATGAGAATTTGGCATTTTTTCATTCTTCTTACTCACTTAATCTCCAACATCCAGTCCTTAACACACTCCTTTCAATCTCATTGTTGTTTCACTAGGTTATATTCTTTGCTCTAAGCTATTCCTATAGCCTAACTTTTCTCTCTACCCTCACTTTCCCTAACAGCTAATCTATCTTTCACCTTGCCAGCAGATTCATATTTTTCAAATCAATTGAGTCTTGTTGATCCCTGTGCTTGAAAACTTAAAATGGTTTCCTAACCCCTGGAAATTAAAACTCAAATTTTCTAGCATGGCTTTCAAGACTCTGTGTGCTCTGGCCCGACACCTCTTTCCAATCTTCTCTCCTTCAGCCCCAGGATCCTGTGTCCCTATCATGACAATTTATACTTGCCATCCCTGACACATGGGGATATACTTTAAAACAAACAAAAACAGCTTTATTAAGATATAATTAACATACCATAAAATCCATCTTTTTTAAAGCGTGTAACATTCACTGTTTTTTAGTATATTCAGAGTTCATTCCACACACCTCTATCCCTCTGTGCTGTTCCTTATTGTTCTATTAGCCTGGAAGTCTTTTACCTCTCTTTCTGTGGACTGAAAGCCTTGTCTTCTTTTATCCACTTCTGTGTAGCTGTCCCTGATCCCTTCTCATAGATTTGACCACAGAGATTTTTCTTTGTCATCTTTCTAGAAGTGTTCTTTGAGAACAGGCCTGACTGATTTACCTTTGAATTCTCCTCAAATACTAAGCAGAATGTCTTGTAAATAAGATGTTCAGTACATATTGAAATGAATGATTTGTTTCCAGGGTTGTAATACAACTTACTCAACCCAGAGTTAATTTTGTGAATGTCCAAAATTAAAGATTAAAATAAAAAAGAACTGACTGACCATTTGTGGGAAAAGTTGCAAGGAGCAAAAGGATTTCAACTTATATCTTCCTTTGTGCTTTGAGGCTACTGGCAAAGTATTGTGGAATCTGTTTACTGATAAAGATATTTTATGTTAATGTTCCTTAAGAAATGTATAGTTTTTGATTTATTTATTCTAGTTTAGTTACTAGAAAACAGCATCTTATACTAACAAACAGAATGTTTCATACGTTTCTATCCTCATTTTGTCTTTGACCCAATGTTTTTTGATACCACTCTCCTCTCTTATTATTTTGCTATATTGTAAATGTCACAGTAAACTGCCTAAAATAAGTTTTTGAAGGCAGGATATAAATTAGCAAAAAGGTTTATAATTTTTTATTAAATCAACAATGATTCACAAGACATACTATTGAATAATGATTCTGAAATTTTTCAAATGTTAAAATATGATACAGATTTGAGGAATTCCAGAACATTTGTAATTATTATTCTATCTATTTTTAATCAAATATAGTAAAAAAAAAATGGAAAATGCGTTCTTTAGATTTATTTCATCTTAGTTTTCTCTGAGTAGAAAGAAGGTTACAGTTATGTGATTAAGAAAAAAAAAAATCACTGATATTTTTAGGAGTGGTGGCTGACTAATCTTTCTAATCCCCCTACTCCCTCCTTGCCTATAACCCTTATATAGGTCAACAAAGCTTAATAAAGCATTAATGGAGAAAAGAAATTATTACTGTTTTGAGTCAGTTTCTAAAATCAAGAACACTTTCATGAAAATTTGAATAAGAGTTTGTTTTTATGAGATCTTGTTATTTTGAGATAATATTGTAGATATATCTCAATTATAAGAAATAGAGTGGGCCTCTGTTCAAATCACAGTCTTTGAGCCTTTTACAAGGAAAATGCTAGTACAAGAGAGAAATACTGCAATTAGGGAGAAAGAGGATTTTTCATATTGAATGAAAAGTAATTGGAGTTTAATATTAAAATTGTGAAACAGTCAATGTTACTTGTATTGATGTACTTTAAATGCTTTTTAAAAATTGTGGTAAACTATACACAACATAAAATTTACTATTTTAACATGTTTTAGGTGTACATCAGTGGCATTAAGTACATTAACAATGTTGTGCAGCCATCACTACTATCCATTTCCAGAACTTTTTCATCATTCCAAATAGAAACTCTGTATCCTTTAAAACAACTCCTACTCTCCCCTTTCCCAGCCCCTGGTAACCTCTAGTCTACTTTCAATCTCTATCAATTTGACTATTCTAGGTAATGCATATAAGTGGAATCATACAATACTGGTCTTCTAAGTGCTTTGTGTAGAAGACTTTTGTGTTAGCTCATTAACTTCACTTTGCTAAAAAGTTTGCAGAACACTGTCTAGTATGGGTGTCTAGTTTTTGGAGGGTTTTTTTGTATATTACGTAAATTTTACAAAAGGTAACCAATGTCCTAAATAACTTTTGAAAGAGATACACAGACAGAAAGAAAATAACCCAAAAAATTAAAGTCCAAGAAGAGAAAAGGCTGCAAAAGAATACCAATTACTAAAAGATGTATAGATATTGCATGGTATTTAAAAGGGATAAAAAATGTGAAACAGTAAATTTGTATAGCATTTAATTATACATAAACATTAACCTAGGAATGGAATGAAATTAGAAATGATTTACCACTACGTGTGTGCATTTAAAAAAAGCCTGGAAGGCCATATACCTAAACTTAAACAATGATCTTCCAGTGGTGGAATTATAGGTGATTTAAAAGTTTTTCCTTTTTGAGTTTTTCTATAGTATTAAATTTAACATTCTTGTTTAATTAGGAAAACAAATTTTATTTTTAAAAATTACAAATGACACATTTAAGAACACTTTATACAAATAGTGAAGAAGAAATTATACCAGTCTTTCAGAGGACAGAAAAAGAGGGAATAGTTCCTAACTCATTTTATGAGCCAGGATTACCTTAATACCAAAACTAGAGACATAAGAAAAGAAAACTAAGACAAATATTTCTCATAAATATAGATGCAAATGTCTTCAACAAAGTATTAGCAAATCAAATCAAACAATGTAATAAAAGGAATAACAGATCACGACCAATTGGGATTTATTCCAGGTATGCAAGGCTGTTTCAACACTTGAAAATCAATTAATGTAATCCACCCCATCAACAGGCTAAAGAGAAGTCATATGATCATATTAACAGAAACAGAAAAAGCATGTGACAAAATCCAGTACCCATTCATGATAAAAACTCTCACTAAACTAGGAATAGTTGATCCTCAATTTGATAAAGAATATCTACAAAAAACCTACAGCTAACATCATACCTAATGATAGAAACTTGAAGCTTTCCCACTAGGATCAGGAATGAGATCCTCTTATCACTCCTTTTCAACACCATACTGAAAGTCCTAGCTTAATGCAATAAGAAAAGAAAAGAAAAAAAGGCATATGGATTGGGAAGGAAGAAATGAAACTGTCTTTATTCTCAGATGATATGACTGTCCATGTAGAAAATCCAAGAGTCGCCCCCCCCCCCCAAAAAAAAACTCCTGGAGCTAATCAGGGATAATGGCAAGGGTTTTAGTTTTGTGTTGCTATAACAGAATTACCTGAAACTGGGTAATTTATAAAGAAGAGAGGTTTATTTGGCTTACGATTCTGGGACAGCTGCATCTGGCACAGGCCTCAGGCTGCTTCTACTCATGGCAGAAAAGTGGCAGGCAGCCAGCGGATACAAGCAGATCACATGGTGAGAGGAAGCAAGAGAGAGGAAGCAAGAGAGAGAGAGAAGGTGCCAGGGTCTTTGTAAGCAACGAGCTCTCACAGGAACTAATAGAGTGAGAAGTCACTCATTCATCCCCCTCCCCCAGGGAGAGCATTAATCCATTCATGAGGGATCCACCCCCATGACTCAATCAGTTTCCAACACTGCCACATTGGAGATCAAATTTCCACATGAGTTTTGGAGGGGACAACACATCCAAACTCCATCAGCAAGGCTGCAGGATAGGTTAACATGCAAAAGCCAATTGTTTTCCTGTGTATCAGCAACGAAGTAGATTTTAAAGTTAAAAACATAATACCATTTATTTTAGTACTCCCCAAAATAAAATGTTTAGGTATAAATCTAACAAACTATGTACAAGATCTATATGATGAAAACTACAAAACTCTGATAAAAGAAATCAAAGAACAACAAAATAAATAAAGGGATATTCCATGTTCATGCATAGGAAGACTCAGTATCATTAAGATGTCAGTTCTTCCCAACTTGATCTCTAGATTCAATGCAATCTCAAACAAAATCCCAGCAAGTTATTTTGTGGAAATTAATAAGTTGATTCTAAAGTCTCTATGGAGAGGCAAAGCACCCAAAATGGCCAACAAAATATCAAAGGAGAAGAAGAAAGTTGGAAAACTGATACTACCCAACTTCAAGACTTACTATATAGCTACAAAGATCAAAATAGTGCGGTATTGGCAAAAGAATGCAAATAGATCAATGGAACAGAATAGAGAGCACAGAAATTGACCCACATAAAAAGAGTCAGCTGATCTTTGCCAAAGGGGCAAAGGCAATACAACAGGGTAAAGACAGTCTTTTCAGTAAATGGTGCTGGAACAACTGGACCTCCACATGTGTAAAGAAAAAAAAAGGTTACTCTATAGACAGACATTATACTCTTCACAAAAAATTAACTCAAAATGGATCATACACCTAAGTGTAAAATGCAAAACTAAAAACCCCCTACAAGATAACACAGGAGAAAACCTAGATGACTTCAGGTATGGTGATGACTTGTATAATCCACGAAAGAAATAACTGGTAAGCTGAACTTTATTGAAATTAAAAACTGCTGTTTTGAGAAAGACACTGTTAAGAGAATGAGAAGACAAGCCACTAACTGGGAGAAAATATTTGCAAAAGACACATCTGATAAAGAACTGTTATCCAAGATATACAAAGAACTCTTAAAATTCAACAATAAGACAACAAACAGGCAGAATAAAAAATGGGCAAAAGACCTTAAGACACCGCAACAAGGAAGATATAGAGATAAAAAATAAGCATGAAAAAAATGTTCCATATCATAAATGCAAATTAAAACAATGAGATACCACTACACACCTATCAGAATGGCCATAAATCAGAACACTGTCAACTCCAGATGCTGGCAAGGATCTCTCATTCATTGCTGATGGCAATGCAAAATGGTACAGCCACTTTGGAAGACAATATCTCACTAAACATATAGTTACCATATAATCAAGCAATCGTGCTTCTTGGTATTTGCCTAAAGAAGTTGAAAACTTATGTCTACACAAACACCTGTACATGGATGTTTGTTTACAGCAGCTTTGTTTGTAACTGCCAAAACTTAGAGGCAACCAAGATATCCTTCAGTAGGTGCATGGATAAACTGTCATACAGACAATGGAATATTAATCAGTGATTAAAAGAAATGATCTGTCAAACCCTGAAAAGATATGGAGGAAACTTAAATATGTATTAGTAAGTGAAATAACTTTATTAGTAAATAAAATTGTATTACATACCAAAAAGGCTACATACTGTATGATTCCAACTATATGACATCCTGAAAAAGGCAAAACTATGGAAACAGTAAAACAATTAGTGGTTGCTAGCAGTTGAGGGAGAGGGAGGAATGAAAAGGCACAGCACAAAGGATTTTCAGGGCAGTGAAATACTCTATGATACTATAATGATGGATACGTGCCCTTATACATTTGTCCAAAGCCACAGAATATACAACACTAAGAGTGAGCCCTTATGTAAACTGTGGACTTTGGGTGATAATGATGTGTCAGTGTAGGTTCATCATTTGTAACAAATATACCACTCTGGTGGAGGATACTGATAATGCAGGAGGCTATGCAGGGCAGGGGTATGGGAAATCTCTGTACCTGCCACTTGATTTTGCTGTGAACCTAAAACTGCTCTAAAAAAAATAAAGTTTAAAAAAAAAAAAAAGAGTTCAAGAGTCCCCTTCATCATACCTACTATAACACTATCTCCAGAGGATCTACAGTCAGTGGATTTGTCTGGAATCTGCATTGAAAACCAAAATTTCAGGTGACTTTAAGGCAGCCTCTCAGAGAACAAGCATGAAATTCAGACAAGCACTTCCCGTCAAAAAGCTGAAATGAGATTTCTCGTGTTTGCTAGACAGCTACAGGAGCTAAAGAAACCACAGAGACATACATAAGGCAGCATTTCTGATGCCAATAATATCATAACTTACTCATTTAGTGAAATGTCACTTATCATGTGGTTTTTAGTGCTGGTATTTACTACCAATTAGAAGACGTGCACTGGGGCCGAGCCCATGGCGCACTCAGGAGAGTGCGGCGCTGGGAGTGCGGCGATGCTCCCGCTGCGGGTTCGGATCCTATACAGGAATGGCCGGTGCACTCACTGGCTGAGTGCCGGTCACAAAAAAGACAAAAAAAAGAATGAAAGACGTGCACTGATCCAAGGTGCTTTCTTTCTGTCCATGAATATATTTTGTATAGAGTATAAATACTCCACAGTAGGTGCTCAATAAATATTTGCTGAATTAAACTAAATTGGGCAAACAAATTAGTTATCATGCACAAAGTCAAAAGTAAACAATTAAAAATAATTTAATTTAAGCACCTGAATGCCTATTACCTTCCAGTTCTCTTTCATGATAAACATACTGGTGCCAATCTGAGTGCAAAGCACTCCCTGAAGCTGGGTGCTAGAATAGGGAGTTTATGTGGGTAGCATGGCATGAAAATTATTAACTATGGGCCACTTAATATAAATATTCCTTTCCACAAACATCTAACTGGCATAACTAGAAATAAATTATGCTGAGAGAAGCAGCCTATTGTTTTGCTTTATTCAGACTATTTTCTAACCAGACTTAATGATTCACTGCTTTTCTAAAACTTAATTACTGAGTCTAAAAAGTTGAATGAGATTCCAGTTTGCATTCACCAGGATAATAAACAATAGATCTTTATCTCAGCAATGCATTCAAAGATGTCAACGATCCTTGGAAATACACATCTAGAAATATTTCACTGATGAGTGCATATATTACAATACACTGATATAAATATATCAATTAGAGCCAAGCATATATGTTTGCCAAAACTCTACTTCAAAAAAATTTGAGTTTTCTTAAGGAAAAGGTTCATTTGAGGTTATAGTATTCAAGATAAAAAAAAAGATTCCTAGCCTCCTGTTTACAACTTTTTATACATTTATTTATTCTTATAGCACATTGCCCAGCACATAGGGGGCACTATTTATGAGATCCACAAATTTAAATCTAGTATTCTAAATGTCCAATTGATAATATACAAATAGACAATTTAAAGAAAATTTGGGGCCAAATCTTATGCAAATATCTCATTCTGCTAGATTTTAATATTTTCTCCATTGAGAACAAAAAAAATTTGAAGTGATGAACAACTTATTTGTAATAAAAAAAAAATTACAATGAGTATGAAACTAAGACTACAAACCACAGAGGAGATTCTGAAATTTGAGACAGCAAATTTAGCTTATAAAATGCCAATTCTTGGGTCCCACCTTAGGGATTCCAATTAAAAAGATGTGTGGTAGGGCTTAGAAAACAGCATTTTTAACAAGCATCCCTATGATTCTGATGCAGCTGTTCTAAGACTCACGCTAGAAAAATACTCCCATGTAAGAAGAGAAGGGGAAAACTAAACCAAATGTGTTCCAACACCTGAGCCTTGAATTTAGCCCTTGCTGTCTTGGCCGCCTAGACAAAAAGGAATCAAAGAGGAAGCAGCCATTGGCTGATAACAGGAAGCCTGGCAGTTTGTCAAGGAAGGCCAATGTATTGCTTCAAATCTTTTGTAAACAGTCACAGTATGCACATGGAGAGAAAAAAAAGAACTCTCTAGCATTAGCTAAAAAGTAATTTACCAGATGGCAGTTCATATAAAGAACATTAAGTAATATGAATGAAAATGTCTTTACGAGCCATTTGGGGGAATATACAGAAACATCGTTAAATGGGAATTTCTTATTCTAATTTAATTTTAAGCATGAAGACAAACTTTTACACACTGCTGGTGGGATTATAAACTGGTACAGCCTCTTGCAGGACATGAAAGGTACATATTCCTTACAACTCAGCAATCTACTTCTAGATATATCCTAAATTCAGAAAAACTCACTTATGTGCACTAGAGACCAATATAAGACAAGTACCATTACTGTTTGTATCTGCAAAAAACTGGAATCATGCTAAATATCTATGAAGAAAACCAAGTAAACTGTGATATATGCATACAACAGAATATCATGATTAGGCAACAATGAATGAACTAGAAGTATATGCACCCATATGGATAAGTTTCACATATATAACACTGAGGGGAAAAAAGTCACTTGCAGATGAATATATAATGTGATATAGTGTACACAAAGTTTAAAAGCATATCAAATAATTCTATGCAGTGTTTCAAAAAACATACCTATGTAATAAAAATGCAGAGAAATGCTTGGGATAAACACCAAAGTCAAGGACAAGCAGTTAGTTAGATGGGGCGGGGTGGATGCCAATGGGATTGGGGAGGATTGGGGATTCAATTGCATCAGTTATGCTTTCTTTCTTTAGTAGGGTGGTAGGTACATGAGGGATTGTTATATATCTTAGTTATTTCATAATAAATAAGTGAAAACTATGAGGGCATAATATTAAACTATATCTTAGTAAAGATCATAGGAACATAATTTAATGTTGCCCAAGTAGATTCCTTTCCAATCTTCCAATAGGAAGATAGGAGGAGGACAGGGGAATGGGCAGGGAACATATCCCATACATTAGAGAGTAGTCCATTCCAGACTGAGCTCTCTGAGGTTAAACAGATCAAAGAATATCCATACTGCAGATACACTGCAGCCATTAAAAAAGAGCAAGACTGAGAGGGAAATACGTCCCCCACCTATTAGGAAGCAAAAGCAAACTATATACTGTTAATGGTTAGTATGATACTGTTTAAAAAAAGATTTATGTGTAGTTGTAATCTTGTGGAAGGTTATACATATAAAGAACTGTTAATAGTGCTAGACCTGGTGAGAAGGGGGTATGTTTTTGTTTCACTTTATACTCTACTAAACTGTTAAATATTTTTCATAATAAGCATCTATTATTGTCATCATTAAAAAACTGAACTTTCCAGCAAAGGCTTCTCCACTTGAGCTTCAAATGCTTCTCCACCTCAGCTGCACTTTAAAATCATCCAGGACACTTTAAAAATGTGACTCTCAGATTCTAACTTAGAATCTCAGGGGGGTAGGGTCCAGGCATCAGTATTTTTCAAAGGCTCCATTAAAAAAAATCCAATGTGCACTGAGGGTTAAGAATCATTGCCTTAGATGCTAGATGTACAAACAGCAATGTTTCTATTATGAAAATCCCTCAGAAGGATGAACTAGGGTTACTTATAGCACAACTAAAAACTTTTTCAAAAAGTAAGGTATGATATGCTGAGGTACCTGGGAAGGATTAAGGCTTAGAACCCCAAATTCCATACCATTGAGTTGGGAAGAGAGAAATTTGCCCTGGAAAAAAGAGTTAGCAGACAATGACCAAGCATTTCACTAGATTCCTATAAAACATCTAATATGACCAATACTGCCCTTAATTTTAGGTGGCGGGGGTTGTACTTTTGTTACATATTTCTTTCAGAATTTTTAAAGTATTCATAAGCAAAAGAAAGAAGAGAGAAATCACCATAACCCCATGTCCCCCATGATATTTCAGAATATAGATTTCTATCTAGATGGTTTTCTCTGCATATATTTACATATATAATTACTCATAAAAAAGTGGAATCATAATGAATACCAGCTTTTTTTTTTTTTGTTGTTGGCTAGACAATATGGGGATCCAAACCCTTGACCTTGGTGTTATACCACTGCACTTTAACCAAATGAGCTAGCTGGCCAGCCTGTAACTGGCTCTCTTTCATGTACTGTATAAGCATATTTTTCCACATAACACTACTCACCACGATCAGGTAAATGTAAAATGTATCTGCAGGTGGCTGAAAAAACTGATGTGTTTGATGGAATTAATTCAGAATAGATACTACTATACTGAAACAATGAATTTGGTATTGGTAAGGTTTAAAGCTTAATTGTTCTTTTACACAGAGATTGCAATTGGTCTAGCTCCTTCAGGCTGATCTTGAGAGTAAGGCATGCCTTCAGCATGGTGGAAGATGCTCACCTTCCGTGTCTGCCACTTCCTGAGAAAAGGGAGTTCCTCAGTACTGCCATGGCCCCATTCTGTGTGGGAGGTGTCTCTAGGATCCTAGATTCTCAACCCTATTAAAGCCACAGTGTTCTGAGAGAGAAAGTGCTGGGGGAAGAGGGGGATTATATTTGGTTACCTTCTTTCAATGATAGTAACTAAAAATAGCACTTCATAGTGATTTCACATCCTTTAAAAAAATTATTCTCAAAACAACCTGTGAAGTCAGAAAACTTTTTTGTTTTATATGAAACAAAATTTTATATGAAGACAGAATTTTAATTCCAAATACTAATGACATAGAATCTAGAAAGGGGAGGAAAAATAAAATTTACCAAGTACCTACTATGTGCCAGGCATTTTCAAGTACTATCTATGAAGTAAGCAATATCATCTCCATTTTATAGGTGAAAAACTGAGACACTGAGAAACAGTAATTTGAAAAGGTCACACAGTTGATAAGTGGCAAAAGTGGTATTTGTACCTAAGTATAATATGCTTGACTCTTTGTAGTATGGCACAGTACTTCTCTCAAGGCCACAGAAGAATGAAAATTTGTGCACAGTCAGGAAAATGGTGAAGTTGTAATGACGCCTGAGTTTTCTAGCTCTAAAGCCCCCATTCTTTCCTATACCCAGACTGTCTACTCACATTTTGGGGTTATTTAATATTAGCAAGAGATTAGAGAATCCTATCAACCCATCAAAAACTGTGCAAAGTCTGGGACTTTACCCTGCTTACAAGCTAGCAAGTTTCTGTTATGAAACAAGTAACTGTTTTGCAGATGCTGGCAGGAGACATGAGACCCAGGGGTCAGAGACAAAGGGCTTTATTACTCATATTGGTTTGCATCAGAGGGGTTATGTAAAGGACCCACCATGGAGGCTATGCATACAGCAACGGAAGTACGCTTCCTTTTTGAGAAATGACTCACTATATTCCTTAAGGTTGTTTGCTGAAAGCACAACCCTGAAAAATAGCAAATAGCCCAGGTAAAGAACAATCAGGGGCTTTCCTGGCAACCTAAGTAAGAACATTCAGGGACACTCAGGGCCCATGGCAGACCGCTTCTACAAACATGACCTTGAGGTCCATAAACCAACAGCTACCCAAATGGCAAAGCATCAGGAAATGTCCCATATTTCAGTATTTAAATCCTCATAATCTGCATATTTATTTTTTAACTTAAATGATTCATTGTTAATTAATTGTTTTACAGTTGTGATCAGTCTTGAAATATGAGGTCAATATCTCTGGGTATGTTTCAGATTAATAAAAACTTCCAGGAAAAAAGTGAAAATAATTTCATTTCTGATTGACTATGTATTAATACCTGTACTTACTACCATCCTAAGTAGGATAGGGAATACAAAATGGAATGGAGTTCTTTTCCTCAAATAGTGTACAATATCATGATGGCATGGGATAACCACTTATGAACTTGAAATAAGACTTCAAAATAAGTCAGTGTTCAAATAAGTAGTACGTTAAGATTTCAGTGTAAATAAATCATTGTGGGATGAAGTGGTCAGGGTAAGCTTCATGGAGATGTGACTTAAAATAATAACTAACATTTACTGAGCAGTTATTATACTAGAAAAAGTGTTTTACATGCATTATGTAAACTACACAACAACCCTAGAATATAAGTACCACAATTACACCCATCTTACAGAGAAGGAAGCACTCTATAAGATGAGTTTAATAGCCAACATGGCCTGACACTCAGATTTGCCCATGACCTCCCATTTTAGGGACAAGAGTCCAGATTAGCTATAGATTGAGGAATTAAGTTCAATGTGTACTTTCATGAAGTCCAGATCTCCTCTTACTCAGCATCACTTATGCACAGAATGTTGCTAGGACAGTCTAAGGTCCATGACAGTAGAACTTTGCTCTTTACCACAGTATTAACGATAATTTATTCTGTCTATACCTCGACTTAAATGTTTTCCTTACAAGATCAAACGTTACACAAAAATTTGATAAATTTTTGGGAGCTGTGGAAAAACCTGGTTAAGCTCCAATGTACTATTTTAGGTGGTATTTGAATTGCAGAAGATATTTCAACCAGATTCCAGAAATCTGGTCTAAGAAATATACACATGTCAAACACATTATTCTATTTACACTGAAATTTTTATTGTCAGTTTTTCAACAAATATTTATTATACATCTACTATGTGCAAGACATGGGGAATACAAAGGTGCGCAGAACAGGCACAATTTCTGTATCAGTGGAGCTTGTGGTCCAAGAATAACATAATCAAACATTTGTTTCCTGAACTCTAAACAAAGGGACCCAATAAAAACTAGTCTGTGTGATATTACCCAATATCTACATCTAGCTGGTTTTATTTAAAACTGTTGTCTAAGTCTCTTGCTCTCAAAAAAAAAAAAAATTGTTGTCAAATACAATTAAAAAAATTTTTTTTTAAGTTGCCTTCTTAGTCCATTTTGTGTTGCTAAACAGAAATACCTGAAACTGGGTAATCTATAAAGAACAGAGGTTTATTTGGCCTATGATTCTGGGACAGCTGCATCTGGCACGGGCCTCAGGCTGCTTCTACTCATGGCAGAAAGTGGCAGACAGCCAGCGGGTACAAGCAGATCACATGACAAGAGGAAGCGAGAGAGAGCGAGAGAGAGAGAGAGAGAGAGAGAGGAAGTGCCAGGGTCTTTTAAACAACCAGCTCTCATGGGAACTAACAGAGCGAGAACTCACTCATTAATCCCCCCCCCCAGAGGAGCATTAATCCATTCATGAGGTTTCTGCCCTTGTGACTCAATCATTTTCCAACACTGCCACACCCAGGATCAAATTTCCACATGAGTTTTCGCGGGGACAACACATCCAAACTCTATCACCTTCTTAAGTAATTTATTTGGTTTTCTGGGTACTGTGAACTATTTAATTGAACGAACTGACCTTTGTGGAAACCTTGAGCAGATCTGTAGCTTATCCACAACAGTAGTGGTCATTATGGGATATATATATTTAAGCCTCATTCCTGACTCCTCTTAAAGCCCTCATCCTCATTTTGACTTAAGCTATTTGGAATCATCTGCAAACTACCTCTATTCTTTTCTGGAAGAAGGCTTGATCAATATAAATGAATGAATGAGCAAGCAAATAATTCCACATATACTTGGTTCTCTAGCACTGCACAATCTTACTGAACCATAATGATTTGTTTCTTCATCACTCAGTGCACTTGAGCTCCTTGAGAACAAGTTGTCTTATCCAGCTTTATATCTTTAACATGTGGCATGAGACCCTGACACACAGCAAGGTTTTAATAAAAATGTGTTTTTAGCACAATACAGTTTTGATCTCGTTACTGGGCCATTACAGTTTCACAGATAACATGGAAATGTAATGGCCATCTATCATGTATCCTCCTTGCTGTGCCACTTGTACAAGATTATTTCTCAAATCAGATTCTCTGCCTGAATTTCTTGGAAAAACCACCATATTATTCTTTTGGTCAGCTAGGCTTGATGGCTTAATCTTTTTCTCTATTTCTTCATCTATCTTTCTTAATCCATTGAGGTTGCCAAGGCCTGTCAATTCTAACTGTACAACATATCTCCTCTGTTCCCTGTCCATTTCCATTTCCATCAATCTAATTAAGATGCTCAGGATCTCCCCAAGAATGACCACACGACATCATCCCTTGGCAGAGTTCTCTTTCACAGTGCTGCCAGACGGATCTTCCTGAAACCTAAATTGCAGCTCTGATCACACTGCTTCCCTACTCACAAGTCTTCAAGGACTCCCCACTGCCTACAGAACATTTCCATTTGCCAGATCTTGACATATGGGTCAATTCATTCAATAGCCCTGTTTCTCAGTGTCTGTTATATGCACAAAGCAAAGTTCTAGGTTAAGGGAATGGGAAAAGAAATGTACAAAATATGAAATATCTTCCGGGAATGGATGACAGAATAGTAGAGAGTAGACATCCACACAAATAACTATAAAACAAAAAATGGTAAAGCTTTTTTCTTTTTCCAGTCTTTTTAAAAATTGAAACATAATTGATTGTACATATCTGTGGGGTACCACATTTAATATCAATACCTGTGTGCAATATGTAATGCTCAAATCAGGATAATTAGTATATTCAACATTACACAATGTAATCATTTTTTGTGGCCCTTTACCTAAAATTGGTAAAGCTTGAAACACATGTGTGGTGGAAGTACGGAGATGAGAAAGATTAATTCTGGCTGTGAGAATCAAGGAAGGCTTTACGGAGGAGGACACATGTGAGTTAGCTCTTTAACAATAGGTGGGATTACAACAACAACAACAAAATAGCAGGAAAGATATTTCTGATGCAGGAAATAGTATCAACTGAAAAAGACAAATGGGAAAGCACATAATACCTTCTCAGAATTCAGAAAGAATTGTTTGGTTGACACATAAGGAGGACGTGGAGGATACCAACATTAATAAAGCAAATGTAGTTTTAGCAAGGACACAGCCCTGTAGTTTAAGGAATCGCCTCACTTTTTAGAATTGCACATAGAAATGCTAAGCTTGGGAAAAACAAAACTTTCCCAGGACTAGAGTCCCTGTTGTAGACAAAAAACTGTAACACAGCAAAAATGCTGGCTCTAAGGGCAGTCGTCCTTGGTGCAGCTAAACCTAATGATGGGACAGTATGTGAGCTAAAGGCTTCAGGGTTGATGGTTGGGGAATGTTCCTCACCTCGTCTTCAGCTGTTTCTTTAAGTTTCTAGGGGAACTGAGTGTTGCCATGATGGATATCTCATTGTTCTTTTTGTAACCACCTATGTTCCTTTTCTGTAACTTTCTTGCCTGGACAATAAAAACTGGGAGAAAACCTGACTCAGGGTTATTTCCTAGGAATTCTTCTCTCTTGAAGGAATTGCCTGGGATTAACCTTTTCTGGGCCTCTTACTGCTCTGGAGAAATGGGCTTTGAGTAATCCTTTGCATCTCTGTCACCCTGGGAGAGGTGACAGGAGGAGAGGAAAGGTAATGGGGATAAGACTAACACTGTTGGAGGTCACCTGCTGCGTCCTGACTGCCATGCTCAGAGATGTGTTCTCACTACAATGGGGGTGATTAAGAGGTTCATGAGCAGGAGAGTGACCTCATCAGAGCTGTGCTCAAAGAGGCACCACACAGGGACATGAAAATTGATTGCAGAGAGGAGAAAATGAAGGCTGGCAGGGCAGCAAAAGAATGCCTGCCTGCAATAAGATGCAAGAAGTAATGAGGGCTGGAATTAGATCTGAGGCAGGGAGAAATAAATGATATCTGGCCAAAGTGAGTGCTTACTAATATACGTTAGTGACATTGTCATCAGATTCTCACACGCATTTTACCCATTTCTTCCCTGCTTGACAGACGAGCTTCTGAGTCCAGACACCATGTCTGGAGTTCCAGGGCTACTGTCAGCCAGTCCAGTTAGGTTGCAGTGCATGGCACCTATAGCTTCTGGGTCCACCACTGCCCTGCCAGGTGTGACTTGTGCCCAAGCCACTTAACCCAGGCCACACTCTTCTCAGGGCAACTGCTGAAACTGAATGCACCACATCTCTTTTCCAAGTTCTCATCAGTCGGAATCCTAAGTGTGTACTCTGTGGTTCCTGGAGCCAACATCAAGTCTATATTGCTGTACACTTCTTAAGCTTTATCCAACTCTCCACCTCCCCTCCTCCTAAACCCAGATACTGGGCACCTTAGAATAGCTGCCAGATGACCAGCAACCCCCCTAATGTCCTCAACTCCTTCTCCTCAAGGGCACTCTCTCCCTTTCCTCTCCAGACCATCCCCTGCCCCTCTCTCAAGAAATGGCTATTTGTTTACTTACTTGTTTGCAAGTGATACTGCAAAGGTTCTTCTGCTCACTACTCTCACTTCTAGGCTCTACTTTCTTGTAATAAAAACAGCTCTTCTGAGGTTGTCCCATTTAACTGTAACATCCTCCCCTTGTCCATGTTGTCGGCAACTCAAGTTCAAATCGCTCCCCCTCATCCATACTTGGTTTATAGTCTTCTTCTCCATAATAAGAGCTCCACCATCATTTCAGGGGATCTCAACGTCCATGTGGCTAAACCAGCCAATATGATCTAGCTCAGTCATCAATCTCCTCTTTCCAGTCTCCTTCTCCTCTATCTACCTCAGTCATCCAACACCAGAGTCACAACCTGGATGTCATTACAGTCATAAACTTTCCTACCTAAACAGTCACCTATTCAGACAACTGCCTCTCCTTCCAGCTCACACAATACTTCAGCGCTGATTGTTCCTCAATCCTCTCAGGACTCTGCCCACCTACCACTCTACTTTCCCCTGTCCTTTCAGATTCTCCTTTTTAAAAAAGTTCCATGGTCCATCATTTCAAACACACACTTGCCAATTTTTAAACTCCATGTTTTTTAGTTTCATTTGTCTGGCAAAACCACACCATAAAGTAAGCCAACTGTGTATTTCAAGCCTGCACCCAAGCTGCTGTAGGAAGCCACCCAGTAGGCAGTGTTGTTCCACCATAACTCATTACCGTCAGTGAGCCCCAGAACTGCCCATCAATACTACTGTGTTTCTTTGGCCAACGTACTCTGCTACGCTGCACAACAACTCTACTCCACTCTCCTGAATTCTTCTCTCCTCCACTTTCCAGAAGAAAATAAAAGCCACCAAATGGGGACTCCTTCATCTTAACAAAAGTACAAACCTACCCAAATCTTACCTAGACCCTCTCCAATTTTATTATAGAGGAAATGTCTCTGTCTAAGACTAATCCTTTCACTTTTGCTAGGGTCCTAACCTCAGGGATCTTACATCAGGAGTTTTCGAACTATCATGACTATATATACAGATGTTTGTGTATAAGAAAAAATAGTTTCACAGAAGATGGGTTTCACAGTGAATGAAATGGGTTACTACTTGTAACTTACTGATACTTTTTCTTCTACTGTATTCTACTGCATTAAAAAAATGCTTGTTAGGGTTAACTGGACACTGACATGCTACAATGTGAAACACAAAGCACTACCTAGAAAGTATTCTTGCTAAAAAATTGAACCTCAACCTGATTAAGCCTCCCCAGCTGATTTTCATTTTCAGAAAATATAGGGAATAGAGGAACAAGTTTTTTGACATCACAAGGAAGTAAACAAATTCAGCATATGGGACATTCATTAGAACAACCAATCTAGTTTCTCCAACAAGTCTGTGGAATAAAGAAAAAAATGGTGAGACGAATGACTGCTACTAATTAAAATGTTTAATAGATATGAAATTCAAATGTAATGTGTAGACCTTGCTTTGATCCTGATTCAAACAAATCAATCATAAAAAGGCATTTTTGAAACAATGGAGGAAATTTGAATATGGACTGGGTATTACATAATACCAAGAAATTATTGGTTTCATTAGGTGTGATAATGCATTGGGGTTATGCCAGAAAATGTCCAACTGAAATATGCAGTGGTGAAATGACATAATGTCCAGTATTTAAGATACCTCACTAAAGGGAAAAAAGGATAAATTTTAATAATAGGACTTTGATTATGACTTACACAAAGAGGTCTCACAACACATGTATATCTTTACCTTTGATCTCTCCCTCTGAACTCTAAACTTTATCCAGCTGCCTACATGATAGCTCTCCTTAAATGTCCCAGAATAATTCTACTTATGTACAAAAATAAAATCAGAATCTATGAAAAAAAATCACCCTCTTCCAGTAAATGCTAGCATCCTCCACCCAGATGTACAAACCACTGTCATCTCTGACGACTCCTTTTATCTCAGCTGCCATACCCATCTTTCACCAAGTCCTGTTTATTTATTTCCTGAATATCTTTCAAATATGACTCCTTTCCACTTAAACTAGCACTACACACCTAGTCCAAGCTACTGATCCTCTCACCAAGACCACTGCAAAAGCCTACTGATTGGACTACTCTCATCTAACTGCAGCCACTGCAGACATGATCATGCCAAGTCCTGCTTAAAATTCTTCAATAGACTCCCATGGCTCTTAGGATAAACTCTTCACATGGCCTATGCTTCATGTAACTTGCCCTTACCTATTCTTAAGCTTCATTTAGAATCTAGTTCCTTAGAGGACCACCCTTCAGTCCCTTGTCTCACAATGTTTTTTTTTTTTGGTAGCCACCTGGTATGGGAATCCAAACTCACTATGTTTTTTATGCTAACGGACCTTTGCGTGTGTTGCTCTGTCTGAAACACTCTTCCTTCCTTCTTTGATTAGTTAACTCATCCTTTAGAAAGGTGCTAAAAAGTCACTTTTTTTTTTTTTTTTTTTTCCCCCAAAAGATGACTGGTAAGGGGATCTTAACCCTTGAATTGGTGTTGTTAGCACCACACTCAGCCAGCGAGCTAACCGGCCATCCCTATATGGGATCCGAACCCGGGGCCTTGGTATTCTCAACACCGCACTCTCCCGAGTGAGCCACAGGCCGGCCCTAAAAAGTCACTTTCTAAGGGAAGTCTTCCCCTGACCTCCCTGACCACAGCCTGTCAAAGCATCTTGTATATAGCCTTTGTAGACTTGTCACAGACGTGATATTACATTTTCTTATAAGATTATTTGGTTAACGCTGATCTTCTCTATTAGGTAAGTTTCATAAAAATAGCAACTATGGTTGCTTTGTATTCCCAGTGCTTGTTATATGTTAGATGCTCTAGTTAGTACATGTTGGAAAAATGAATAAATGAAAATGAATGGATAAATACCCAAATTTCTTGAAATTAGTGTGGTTTGTCTTTTTCCAGAAGGTCAGACTTGTACTCATTGAATGTACTTTATATAAAGGGCACAGAACGGTACCTGCACATTGATAAAGGTTAGCTGTTATTATTATTACTGAATTCATTCCTTGTGGCAGAAACTATTTTTTGGTTACTTCTGAACCCAATCCCAACCACTCTGTCCCTTGCTTAACAAAATCCAATTCTTAATATCTGTTTCCCTTGCAATTATGGCCATGAGACATAGTTCTTTTCAGAGAAATATAAACAAAAGTTTTCTGGGAGGCTTCTGAAAAGCTATTGATTCCTTGAAAAAATAGGGAAGTTGTGGCAGTTCCTTTCTCCTTTTGCTTCATGTGAATATGAATGTGATGTCTGGAATTGCTGCAACCATCCTACAACTATAAAGAAAAGGCCAACAAAACTGTAGAGCCACTGAAACTCTAAAAGCAGCTACCTATCTCAAGCCTTCTTGTTATATTAGCAAAACAAACCCTTTTTTTCTTTTCTATTATTTTTGTCTACAAACACTCCTTACTGATACTTTGCTCAATAACAAGATTCTCTTCAGACAAATCACTTTACATTGCCCAAAATGCTTTTTCATTTTTCTTTTCATTTTCTCTTCTCTTTATTAAATTTTTCTGTTACTCTCCCTAATGCTGTAACCAAAATAAAATATCTAGTATATTTTTCTTACCAAATAGAAAATTACAACTTAAAAAAACTAAAGATTCTTCCAATTCTTATATTGAGTTAACTACAAACACATGGAGATGAGAATAACATCTATTTGGTGATATGGCATCAAACAAAATCTAGGTTGCTTTGCTTTGTTCACTCTTAGATGAAAAACCACGCCCTAAAGTATTTCAATGTCTATTCAAGCGCCTTAATACATTCTGATGTAATTCCAGAGTCAAGTATTATATAAATGTAAAGCTGGAAAATAACTCAGACACTCTTCACACAGACCTTGATCATACAAATATAGACTACATTTACTTTTTAAAAATGTACATGTAAGAAATATAAATAATACTTTAAGAACTAATAAATCTTAAGGTGTCAAATAGGTAAAACTATGAATTCTCCTTAGTGAGACTAGGATATTTCACCCATATTCCCAATATGACAAAAAATTTAGGTTTATATATTGAGGGTAAGACCCAGTCAGTTAAAGAAATATGAATTAAATTATCTTGGTCCAGTGCCTTTTTCAGTCTGTCCTCAGGTCTCCACCTATAAAATGGACTAGTTTTCAGACTGTGGTCTATAGAGCTTAACAGACAAGACTGCAAGCCTTCCACGCCTGGAAGGCAGAGAGCAGATCTGCTCTTAACTGTTTAAATATTGATTTTCTACATAAGATTTTGTTTAAAGTAAGAGGTCATTAACTAAAAATAACTTGAAAACTGTTGGACAAAATGATCTCCTATGTCCTTTCTAATATTAATATTCATGACAAACTGATTTCTTCAAGCTTCTAAGCTCTGAATGTTTTAAAAGCAAATCTATTCATCTCAATACGTACATAAAAAGAAAATTCATCTGACAATGTGGGTTTGATTTATTTTCAGAAATATATTCAAATAGAACTAATGTTTTTACCTCGTGAAAATTCCATCCACAATCCCAATCGTTGCTTCTTCTGCAGGAACATAGGAGCCAATCTGAGCCATGACTGTAATCAATGCAACTTGTCTTATGTAGGAGCTCTTTCCACCCATGTTTGGTCCAGTAATTATCATTACTCTCTCTGAGTCCCCCTGGAAAATCAAAAAGGAATTTCACTTATTGTACCAGAGGGGCTTTTATGTAATAGCTACAAATTATCCTGTAAAAGGAAACTAATTAGGCAAAACATTGCTTTGTGGCATATTTAAATATGTCACCAATAAGTATGACAAAAGGAACCCTGAATTGAGCTAGTGCAGAAAAGTGAATTCTTAGCAGCATGCACAGCTGTTTCCAGATAGAAAAAAGGAAATAAGAAGTAACCTGAACTGGACAACTACTACGGCTTTCTTACTAAATATTTATTAATCTGCTTATGTAGGTGTTTTTCATATTGCTTATATTTAAAGTCTATCAATTTCCATTTATTCATCTTAAAACTACAGGTATTACATATCTAATTGCCCAAGGCCCTATTTTGGATTGGCAGCACATGAATTTATCAGTTATAGGTAGATGACTACTAAAAGAGAGTATAATATCAAATTCTAGATATTGGTTTTATCAGCATTTAACTATTCACTGGCATTTTACCAGAGCGTGTGAAGGAGGCAGAAGAGTAGTAACTCTTGTGATGATTTAATTTTCTTGAACTTTCCTGTATTTATCAACTACAGTACTTGCCATGTACATACCCCATCTAAGGGAAATTGTCCAACTGCAGTCCTCTGCAAAGGAATTACCCCAACGCTTGGTAATACTTGACTGGTCAACAGTAGCCAATTCACAACTGAACAATGAGCCTAGCATAAAAGCTTTTCTCAAAGTAAGCCAATCAAAAAATCTCCTGAGAGTTAATTTAGAACAATGGAGAGGTTAAATCAGCTGGTAAACAGAGCAGAGGCTGAAAAGAATCATAAAACAAAGCCACAAGGCTCTAGGGACCATGAATAAGAAGTTATGAGGAAACAAAAGGTACGAAGAAAAGTTATACAGAGCAGGGGTAAAGAGATAGTTAGTAATAAAGGGAAAAAAAGAGAAGAGCCAAGAAGAAGTGAGGAACTTCACGCAAATAACAAGGGATCAAAGTAAACTGTTATAATGTCTTTGTATTAAGGGGAAAAACAGAAAACCCATTCCATCCCTAAAGCTGTCCCATATCCTAATTAACCATATACTTCCAGTCCCCTGATGCCAAACTGTGAAGAGATCATGTTCTTCCTGTGCGATTCCTTTCTCTTAGGTTTCATGTGGTTTTATAATAAGCCTTAATAAAACCTCAATTACTTGAATGAACTTGAGTGAATCTGTGTTTCAGGCAACAGAAAGAGCCTCGCACAGTAAGAACAGGGAAAGAAGTCTGGTATGAGTAGAATGATGAACTAACAATAAAAATAAAATGAATTATACAGAGGTTAAAAACTAATAAGCCAGTTATGAACAAGCAAATAACTGGCATAACCAAATATTTTAAAAATTTAAATGAAGTGATCAAATCTCTTTTAGAAAATAGCAAAAGTGACACAAGAAATAGAAAATCTAATAATCCCAAATCTATTAAAGAAATTAAATCCGTAATTTAAAGCCCTTCCACAAGAAAAACTCTAAACACAGGTAAGGTCCCCCCTGAATTCTTGCAAACCTTTAAGAAATAGCACCAATATTATGAAAATTCTTCTAAAGAACAGAAAAAGAGAGAACTCTTCCCAAATCATTTCAGAAGGCCAACATAATATTGATACCCAAACCTGACGAGAAAACTACAAGAAAGAAAAATTACAGACCAATTTCACCCATAAATATACACGTAAAACTCCCTAGTTAAATATTAATAAACCAATCTAAAGTTATATAGGTCATTTGGAGCTTTTAAGGAATACAAGATTGGTTTAATACTCAAAAGCCAATCAATGTAATTCACCACTATTAACAGAAAAAAGAAATTTTATGATGATCTCCAATGACACAACACAGAGAAAGCATTTGATAAAATTCAAAATCCATTCATTAAAAAAGTGGGGGGTGGGGTGGGAAAAGGAAATAAAAAGTATAAAAATTGGAAAGAAAATAATATAACTGTCATTATTCCTATATATCATGATGATGTTCCCAGAAAATCTAAAGAAATCTATAAAAATTAACAGAATTAATAAGTGAATTTAGTAAGATCTTTGTATACAAGCTCAGTATCTAAAAGTCAACTTTTTCCCACATTTTAGCAACAAGTAAATGAAAATAAAAATTTCTAACGATATAATATACCACAGTATCAGAATAAGTAACAAAAAGAGCAAGAGCTTTGCACAGAAAACTACAAAATATTATTGAAAGAAACTAAGGAAGACCTAATAAAATGATGGAACGTACCATGTTTATGAAGTGGCTCAATATTTTAATGCTACAATAAAGAAGCATAATTTGGCACAAGGACATACAAACATACCAGTAGAATAGAATAGAGTCCAGGAACAGACTCACATGGTATATAGTTAGTGATCTGACTTATAACAAAGATGACACTGCAGCACAGTGGACAAAGGACAGTCTGGTGCTGGGCCAAAAGAATGTCTACATACAAAAATAATAAATCTTGATCTGTAATTTACAACATGAACAAAAATCTATTTCAGGTGGATTATAGGTTTAAAACACAGGGGAAGAACACATTTTGTATACCCATTCACCTACTGATGGACAATGAACTGTTTCCAGTTTTTAGCTATTGTAAATAAGCTGCTGTGAACACTCATGTCAAAAAATACACACACACACACACACACACACACACACACACACACACACACACACACACACACACAAAAACAAGGAAAAGCAGTAAGGCCTTTAAACAATAATATATGACCTTGAGGTAGGCAAAGATTTCTTAAACAAATCACAAAAACAATGAACTATAAGGGAAAAGATTGAAAAATTGGAGTATATTAAGAAGTTATATTCATTAAATGATACCATTAAGAGAATGAAAGTCTACAGAATAGAAAATATATGCATTATAAATTTCCCAAAGACTTGAATCCAGTATTCATAAAGAACTCCTATAAATAAAAAGAAAAAAAAATTTAAATACATGACAACAGAAAATACACGAATGGTCAATAAGAATATGAAAAGGTGTCCAACTTCAGTAGTCATTAGGACTATGTAAATCAAACCATACAGTTCATTGCTTCACAAGCACACAACTAAAGTTTAAAAACAAAAAACAAAAAAACCCCCAAAACTGTCAATATTAAGCTTTGCAAAGATTGGAGAACAACTTCTATTGCTGTTGGAAAAGTAAAGTGTACACTATTTTGAAAAACTGCTTAGCAGTATCTACTGAAGCTGAAAACAGACATATTCAAACAATTCTGATCCCAGATATATGCTCAACAGAAGTGTATGTGATACATAACAAAAGATATATAAAAGAGTGCTCATAGTGGTACTCTTCATAATAGCCTCAAATTTGAAGTAACTCAAATGTTTATCAACAGAACATATTAACTGTGATATGTTCATACAATGAATTCTATGATGATGAAAACAAGCTACATGTAAAAAATATGGATGAATTTCATAAAAACAATGTTAGGTCAAAGAAGCCAGAAACAGAGAGGATATATTGTATGTTTTTATTTGTAAAAGCCCCAAAACAGGCAAAACTATAATCTATGGTAAAAGAAACTAGGATATTGATTACCTTTTGGGGGGCAAGTAGCTACTGGGAGGAGATCCCCTACTCTAGAAGGAGCTTCTAGAATGGCTTTTGTTTCTGTACTATTGTTCTATTTCTGGATCTGAGTGCTGAAGACTTGAGTACACTTTGCAGAAATTCATTAAGTTGTAGACTTATGATTTGTGCATGTTTCTTTATATATATTTCAATAAAAGTTATTTTAAAAAGGAAATGAATTCATTCTCCCAAATTCATCTAACAAGCAATACAATTCCGGCAGCTAGTTTTGAAATTTATTTGATAGTGTAAAAACATAAGAAAAGTCAATACAATTCTGAAGAAGCACAACTGGGAGGGAGACTGTATTGTAAAGCTCCAGTAAATAAAAATGTGGTACTGATTTAGGAATAGGTAAACAGAGCACAGAAGAAAATCCCAGAAACAAACCTATATGTGGCACTCAGTATATGTCAGAGGCAGGATTACAAAAAAGCAAAAAAAAAAAAAAGATGCAATATTCAATAAACAATAATAGAACAATAGGGTATCCACATAAAAAAAGAGTTAGGCCTGAATCTCATGCAGAGCCCCCTAATCAAATCTAGATAGATGAAAGAACTAAATGTGAAAAGGAAATTTAAACTTCTAAAAGAAAACATGGGAGAATAGCTTAATGACATCAAACTAGAGAATTACTGAAAAAAATAGAAAAGTAACACAAAAAACATAAATCATAAAAAAAGACGAATAAACTGTTAAATTAAAAAAAAAACTTAAAAAAAAAACACCAAACACAAAATGAAAAGGCATATAACAAAGTAGGAGTATCTAGAATACAATTCCTACATATTAATAACACCAAAACAATGGAAAAATTGGCAAAGGATATGAATAGTATATTTGTACAGAAAGAAACACAAAAGGCCAAAAAGATTATTATTAATTAGGGAAAGGACAATAAAGTCATCAGCATTTTTTTCAAGGGACCTACAAGCTATTCCTAATATCCATTTTAAAGAATAAATTTTGAAAGAATAATTTTGAGAGAGAACTTTTCACATTCATCAGATTATAAAATGGTTTCAAAAAGTCTGTTTACATAGCATGTTGGCAAAGATACAGAGAATGATTTGGAAATACCTAGTAAAGTTGAAGATTCTGTATACTCGTCTATATGACCCAGCAATTCCTCTCTTAGGTATCTACCCTAGAAAAACACACAAGTGCTCTTAAAGACACTTATAAAATTGTTCACAACAGTTTGTACTCATCATAGACAAACAGAAATAATCTAATTGTCCCATCACTATGAAAACAAATAGAGACACGTACAATTATTAAAACAATTATTTACAATGCAGAATAGGACAGGCTCAGTGAAATATTTACGTACATTTAAAAAATACATAAAACATAATGACATGCTATTAATAGATAAATATATGTCAAATAAAAGAATAAAAACCACGCATAAGGATAATAAATAACATCAGGATAATGGTAACCACAGAGGGTAGGAGGTGAGGGGGGGGAAGGGATGGCAGTTAATTATGTATGACCTTAGCTGTATCTGTAGTATTTACTTTAAGAAAAACCTAAAGTATTACAAAATGTCTACCTCTATGACACTTGTGTGATACAGTGTTTTCTATACTCTCATTTGTTTGAAACGTTAAGTAACTAAAAAATCAAATAAATTATCTTAATATTTAATTATTTCATAGATCATTATCATGAACAATCAAATAACTCTTTACAAGCACATTTTTGTAGTTCAGGAAAAATTCACATAACTTCCAAATGACATTTTGCTATTTGGACTTTTAGAACATCACATAAAAATAAATCAAAAGTCCAAAATGGAAAGTGAAGGAATATAACGGCAGGGAGAATATCACGTGGAAGGGTTACAAGTGCCATGCTGAGGTTCCCAGAACTGCGATGGTTGTTAAAGGAGCTGTCTCCAGTGGGATTAACAAAGTCAACAAGCACATGAGCATGACTAGTGGAAATGCAGGAAAAGAAATATTTTTTAATCAATAATTTAGGAAAGCTATGAGGAAAAAAAGAAAAAATGTACGTTTTATCTTGTAGACACCTTATCCCCTCCAATGTCTTAATGAAAGATAAGAGTATTGACACCAATTATTCAATTTGCTTTTCTTATCCAATGAGAATCAGTAATTTGACAGGTTATTTTTAAAAATCTTAATTCAATAAACTAAAATATTTTAATAAATAAGATCTGTAGTGATAAAGCATAATATAATAGCATCTAGACTTAAAAGACTGGGGATCTTTTGTGGCCTTGCCATTAACTAGGTACACCTCATTTTCTTATCTGTAAGACACAGTCAATAGAGGATGATGAAGTTTTTAGTTTATTTGAACTTTAGGATTTCAGAGCCAATTAACATACACAAATCAATTCTTTGTATATATAGAGAAAATATTATATAAAACTAGACTCCACAGTTCTCTAATATTTAAACAATGTTTATTTAGCTGGGAAAAGGTCTCTCCCAGACACTGTATACTAGTAAGTAGTGAATGACTGAGAACAAAATGACCCTTAGAGAAGTTGTTTAACCAGGTAAAGGGTATCTACCAAAAACCTACAGCAAATACCAGACTTAATGGTGAAATGCAGATCACTGTTTCTTTTAGATCAATCAAGACACGATGCCCACATTATCCTGTAGGTCCCAGGCAGCATAACATGACAATAAAAAGAAATAAAAGATAAAAGGACTAGAAAGGACAAAATAAAACTGCCATTATTCACAGATGGCATAATGGTCTACAAAGAAAACCCAAAAGAATCTCTAGACAAAGTATTATAATTAATGAGAAAATCTAGCAAGATGGTCAGATTTAAGATCAAGATGCAAAATCAACTGCATTTTTCTATAAGAGCAAATTAGTAAACATAAGTGTAAAAAAGATATAACCTATATATGAATAAAAAGTACTTAGTAATAAATCTAATAAAATATGTAAAAAAACAGAAAATTTAAAAACTTTATTGAGAGAACTTAAAGAAAACCAAAATAAAAGTACACCTCATTCATGGGGGGCCCTATTTATATATCATGTCTGTATCATAAAGATGTCAACTTCTCCCCAAATTGATGTACAGGGTCAATATAATTCTAATAAAAACCTTAATTTTCTTCCCCCAAAGAACTGAATAAGTTGATTATAAAATGAAATGGAGAAGCAAATACTAAAAAAAAAAGTCACAAGTTCTATTAGAAGAATAGGTGGGGAGAGCTTTCTAACCAGATGTAAAAAATTATTATAATGTCATCATAAAATGACTGCAATTTGGCTTAGAAACAAAAAACAAAACTGATCAATGAAAAGAGTCCCAAATAGTCCCATCAAAATATGAAAACTTATGAAAAATATGACAAATAATCCTGTATATTTATGGGGAAAGAACGGATTATTTTAAAACTGGTGCAGAACTGACTATCCATATGGAAAGATATGAGATTGGATTCCTACCTCACACCATATACAAAAATAAATTCTACGCAGATTGATCAAAGACCTAATTGTGAAAATTAAAACTTTAAGATGTTTATAAGAAATTATAGGTAAATACTTTTATGATTTTGGGGATTGAAAGAATTTCTTAAGTAAGGCACAAGAATATAAAAAGAAGGACTGATATGTTCATCTCCATTAAAATTAAGACTTCTTGGTTATCAAAAGGCACCACAGTGAAAGTAAAAAGACAAAAATTATTCTAAGTAATCTCCTTGAACACTAAAATCTTAGATTCTTTATCATTTAAAAGTTCTTCGATACAAGTTCAATGTATTTATGTATAGAATATCTCAAATTTTCTAGTAAATAAATTTTAATATCTATTTCCAGTGTTTATTTGTGTGCTTTAGGGGAAATTTAGATGCTTAAAGTCAAAAGTAATATAAGAAGACTTAAGTGTTTGGAGAAGTTTATTTCTACCACCCATTCTAAAATGGCCTGACTACCATGTTAGCTTCCTGATCCAAAAACCTGTTTCAAACCCCTCTTGGCTGTTTTGGTCTGAGGTTAGGCAGCAATGCTACAACTTTGGGAGCCCCTGACACCAGGACTCTCAGTGCTGTGCTTTGGCTTCTATTAAAACGTGATATGTGATGAAAGCTGTTGTACTAAAAAATACACTCAAAATAAAGATTTCACTCTGTGGAGACAATGGGTGGATTCCTGTGGGTTTTCAGCCCACAGTATCAGAAACAAACATTACAAAGTAAGTTATTCTGTCTTAACTCCTTGAAAATGTTCCAAAAGACCCCTATTGTTGTAAGTTAACGAAGAACAGGACTACCTAATCATACACATAATATCATCAAGGTCAAATTAATTTCTTCTCTCCCAGATTTTCATTAAATACTGCTGGGGAGTGGGAGATGGTGGTGTAAACTGGGATAGCTCTTAAAGAGGGAAATTTTACAGTACATACAGAAATTCTTTAAACTCTTCCAATCACTGAAATAAATAAAGCATTATCTTGATTATGAATGTGACCTGGGGTGATATTTGGCTGATATGCATCTGTACAGCCAAACTTGTTGTTAAATTTTGAAATAACAGGTACACAGCTAAGTGCCCCTCTCACCATTCTGGACCCTTCCTCTAGACTAGGATTGCCAGGTCAAATACAGGACACTCAGTAAAATTCAGGTTTCTGGCAAACAACAAATAATGTTTTAGGATAAAACGAATATTGCATGGGACAAACTTATAAAAAATCTTTCATTGTTTTCCTGAAATTCAAATTTTACTGGGTATCCTGTACTTTTATTTGCTAAATCTGGCAACCCTACTCTAGACTGCCACACAATCCAGTAATTTAACAGCCCTGCCCCAGAGCTGCACGTGAGTTCTCACTGATCAGTGCCTACCAGAGTCAGTCCACCAAAAACATCCCAACTGCTGGGAACCACCATCGACCCCTTTAGGGAAACTGGAGGTCTGGCCCATGTTCTACCTATGCGTCCTTTCCAGCACCAAGTCACCTCATGTGGGCACCTCAGGGGTCCTACCATGGCCACCTGGCCAAAGCAGGCCTGGGTAGTGCTTGCTCTGTGCCAGATCCCATTCTAAATGTATATTCATCAACATCATCCCCATTTTTCAGGGAAGGAAACTGAGACCCAGAGAGATTATTTAAAATTTAACTGAGAGAGGAGAGGCCACACTTTTAACCAACATGATCTGCTGCTGTCTGTTTTGCCTGAAAAGTTAGATTTAATCTAATTAAACACGACACTCATTAGAAATATGAGTGAGAATAATTTCATGAGAAATAATAATTTCATGAAAAATTATTTACTCATTGAGACAAGCCACTTAATGACTGAAAAGGAAAAACCCAAATTATTGATATTTACCTAGATGACTTGTTTTCTCTACACTTTTCCAAGTTTTCTACCATGAAGATTTTAAGGCACCAATTCTACTTCACAGAATTATTTATAATAGCAAAAAGTAGATACAAAATAGGAATTTAAGACAAATATGGTACATCATACCATGAAGCCATTAAAAATTATCTTTAAAAAGGCTTTTTAAAAGTACAGGAAAATATTTGTGTTACAAAAGTGAAAAAAGGATAATAAATATATTAAAAAATCATGACTATGTTAAAAAAAATGCAAAGACAGGGAATATCTGTCTAAATGTTAACAGTGGCTGTTATTGGGATATGGGAACAATTTTCTCACCTTCTTTCTCCCGTTCTATACCAAATCCCATTCTATAACTTATTTGTAAATGAGTTCTGCAGCAATGAGAGGTATGAACAACTGCTTACTGAATTCCTACTATGTTGAATATCATGCAAGAAAGGTTTCGAGAAATTTTTACTGTGGTGTCAATTTCTATGAGATTCTTGACAAACAGAAATGCCAGAGTGGGAAAATGAAAGAATAAATACAAATAAAGAATTGGCCCATTAGTCAGTAAAGGTGGTTTCCAGTGCAGTGTTTGGGCAAGTCAATACAATTCTCTAGGCCTCATTTCCCTCCCTTCTAAAAGAGGGAGTTGAATTAAATAATCTGCTGCCCTTAATTCAGGCATATTACATGGATATGCGGCCCTGGGAGGAACCAAAGGGAAGGGAATAAATTGGCACCAGAGCTTTGCCCCAGATATTCTTAGAAGACTGGGGAGCCGGGGAATGTGCTTGCACGAAGTGCTTGGAATAAGTGGCGGATGGAGAACTCAGTCAGACTTGAGGTCACTCTTGTGAAAGTGGATTTTCCAGGCCTACAGGATCTGAGTATTTCAGACAAGAACTACCCTTAAGGCTTTAAGGAGCTAAATGCTTTCAAGTCACTAAACTCAACTATTTGTAGGTAACAAAATGGTTGCTTTCCAATTCGAATTATATTTCAATTCTACTTTTCCACAAACTTTTTAAAGTACCTTTGTATGTCCTTTTAGTTTTTACTTGTAGTTCATACTTTGAAAAATGCATAATTGATTAGATATTGTTCAGTGTAATTCCAACATTTGCCTAAATCTGAGCATCACTTGGATGCTTTTTTTTCTTCCACTTTTTCTTTTTCATTTGGTGTATTCTTATACTTTAGAAGAAAACTAGCGTCGTAGGAGTTATTAATACATGCTTCATTCAAATATTTCAGAAGGAAGTATAAACTAAGAGATATACTTAATAAAGCTAGTTTGAATTAATCTGCCTTTATGTTTGGGAGAAAAAAGGCCAAGACATACCATAAATCCAAATTATATGGTTAAAAAAAAAAAGTTGCTTTCTTAATAAGCCCTAATAGTTAGACCTCTAATGGGAGATAAATTGTACACTAGGCACTCTAGTAAATACCACAGGAAAAAATATATGAAACTGTAAAGAAAAAGGCGGTATTCTGAGATGCACAAATACCTCCTGTCTCCATCTCCACTGACAGCCCCCTGCTGGGCAACTGCAATGGCTGCTTAAACAGAACTTGTCTCCTACTAAAAGCCCTCACTCATATACATCCTCAGAACACTTATGGTAAGTGTCTAAAGGTCATGGTCTAAGGGCCGTGCCTGCCTGTCTGACCTAATCTCCTACACCATGTTCACTTGGGTTAGCTAGACTTGATTTCTGCTCTTCTTCAACCTGCCAGAAGACACTACACTCATTCCCACCTTAAGGCCTTCCCACAGCTCTATGCTCAAACAACAACTCCCAGGAGAGACCTTCCTTGACCACTCAATCTTCATATGTCCCTCTGCCCTGTCATTTTTTTTATTACATCAGTCCATTTTACTTTCCTTATGGTTGTTATTCCTGTCTGACATTACCTTAATTTTCTTGCTTGCTTATTACCAGTCTCACTGCTAGAATGTTTAGCTCCCAGGAGAGCAGGTATCATGTCATTCTGTTCATCCCTGCTGCCTAGAACAAGGCCTGGCACAACACCCAATGAATACTGGTCAAACAGATGAATTTAATATATGAAAGGCATTACAAGGGGTGTATCAACCACGTTTACATTTCAAAGAGAATCATTTGCATTCTCTACAAAAATTAGTCGAGAATATACAACTCCCTTTCCTCCACAGTCCCCAAGATGATAGAGAAAGGAATTTCACTCATCTAATGAGCTGACCTATCTTTCAGCAAGGACCATGTATATTTGAGGTACCATACATCAAAGGCTCCCAGATATGAAAGACACATTAAATCCATCTGGAAAACCAGTTAGTATAAGTAAGCATTCTTACAGATTAGACAGAGCCAAAAGTTAGCAAAACCATCTCTCAACCCACTCTGGGGCATAGTAAAGTTATGGCAAATGCATCAAACTAGACAGGTCCAGACACTGCCCTCACCTGTGCTAGGGACCAAGCATGAGGCCACACAGACAGCAAATTCTCAAGATACTTCAGAGGGATGAATGGATGAATGAACTGATGAATGAAAGAAAACAAAAGCTGGAAGTTTTGCAGCATGCCTCTGGATGACCCCTAGAGAGTACTGCCCGAATGAACCTGTAGAGAGGCTAGAAGCACATTCTTTAAAGTGTTTACCATAGTATTGGCAAACTGTCTGAACAGCATCAGTCAATATGATACTAGTAATGACAAAACTGAATCTAAACTCGAGATAACTAAGCAACTTCCACATTCTGTGGGGCAAGCAAGATGAAAAAATAGAAGGTAAACTTTAAGGTATCGGAAAAAATCACAAATAACAAGTACCAGGCACTATGCTAATGACTTCACATGCATCATCTCATGTAATTCCCACAACAGTCTCACGGGGTAATTCCCATTTTAAAAGTGAGGAAACAGAGGCTTGGAGAAGCTAAGTAGCTTGCTCAGTAATGCAGAGCAACTAAGCAGAAGAACTGGGACGTTAAGTGAAATTCATTCCCTGATACATGCTACAAAGGGTACCCTTGTTCGATGACAGGCAATCACAGTCACTGCTAAAGGAGAGAAGAGGTTCTCTAACTTAGGGTCCTTGGGTCAATCACTGGGTATACTAGAATGATGATCAGTCAGAGTATCACTGAAGTCAGAAGACGTACAGCAGAAAAAGAATAAGACAACTAAAATATTGTCATACATTAACTTACAAGATCTGGGCAGCAGCTAATTAAAAGCTTTCTTCCTTGACAGGTACAGATATTGACATCTATCTTTAAAGAAGAATTATGGTAGAATTATTTTTATAATAGCTGCAGACTCTTGAAAAAGTTTGGCAGTTTCAAAGTGTCTTATTCCCTGAAAATGTCAATCAATGGCAGGTTATGGTAACAGACTCCCATGCAAAAGCTTCCTCCAGACAAGCTCTCAACCAAATCTTTGCACTTTTAACCCAAGGTGAACTATAAACAGAAAAGAGGAGAGTGAGGTTGGAGAGCAGCACAGGCTGTATGTTAAACTGCCAAGATAAGAATCCAAATCCTTCTGGCACCTGGAAGCTGCCCAATTTCCATTTCACTGAGCGTGAGAGCTGGTTGTTACCCAGCTCACCCCCTCATTTTAAAGATGAGGAAACCAAGGCTCAGGGAGTATAGTGGCCTATCCAAAATGACAGTAAAATAACTGCAGAGCAGGATTTGAATTTTTTTTTTTTTCCAGTTTACAAAGAACAGAAATTTATTTCTCACAGTTGTGGAGGCTGGAAAGTCCAAGATCAAGGCACTGGCAGGTCCAGGTCTCTGCAGAAGAAGAGTGCTTGGTCCTCACATGGCAGAAAGTGGAAGGGCAAGTGAGCCCAATGCTGCACTAGCCTCTATTATAAGGGATTTCATCCCATTCACAAGATGGGGCCTCACTGCCTAATTGTCTCTTAAAGGCCCCAACTCTAATACCATCACATTGGGTATTAGTTTCAACACTTGCATTTTGGATAAGACACATGCAAACCACATCCCACACCCATACAGCCCCACATCCCCCCAACCCTGCATGTGCACATACCCATGCTTGGTCCCACAGATGAAGGGCCTGTGCAGCAACTCTTCTACCTCTCATTGCTCCCTGCACCCCCATGCTGATGAAGCTTTTCAGAGCATGAACAAGCACAAGGCTCCAATCCCTGGGAGAGGGCTGGGAACTGCCCTTCATTGCTCAGGTAAGGGATTGGGCACTCAGAGTTTAGCAACTGTCCAAGGTCGACAGCCAGCCAGAAGCAGACATGGTCACACTCAGAGAGACTGGGACAGAACCAGGTGACTGCAGTGGTGGTGGTGGGGAAACTGCCTCAGTTGTCCCATCTGCAACAAATCCTTGGGGGAGCCATGAAGTGAAGTGATCACAAGTTCAGCAGGCCATGGAGTGGCTGGTGGACAGGAGGGTGCTGGATTGAGGCACAAGGGTCAGGAGTGTGGCCCTGGGCTGGAGCCCAACTGGACCATGTTCCCACACCTGCAGGACCCCACCACCCTTTGCCTCAGTTTCTCATCTATGAGAACCACCTTGTAGGGGTGCACAATGGCTGGCCCTCACACCTTACTGCCTACATGTGGGCCCACGACTGCTGCTCTCTGTCCCCTAGCCCTGCCACCCTCCCCTCACCAAACTGTGGGGGCTAAGATGACACAGCTTTATGCACATCAGCAGGGTCAGCACCCCCATGCCAGTATGGGTACCAGACAGGAGAGCAGAGGGAGGGGCTGGCACCTGCCCCCAGGCTATGCAGGGAGAGCCACAGAGCTGCGCCCCAGCCTCCCCTGCAGGGGGAGTCACAGCTGAGTCTACTGGGGGCTTCCTGGAAAGCTCTTGTTTCCAGAAACGCAGGTGAGGTGGCCATTTCAACTCCTGTACCTTTTTCTGACCTTGATGTGTGATGACTGCAACAGCAGCCACCTTGTGACCACAAGGAAAGGTCCAGGGACCCCAGAGATGCTGAGCTCAGGGAAGGCATCAGCCCCTCCTCACGACCCTCCACAGCAGCTGCTACACTCCCATGTGCGGGCTTGAGGGAGCCTGGCAGTGTGCCCAGAGAAGCAAGGAAGGAGGGCTGCTGACAACTCCACAGGGGCAGGACATGAACGTCACTTTGGAGAGCTTCAAGCCACCCCCAGGGCCCTCTGAATCCTACAGGGTCAAAGCCAGCCTGGACGGCCCCTGATCTGTGCAGCGCCTGAATTGTGGGGGCTCAACCAGGCTTTTGGAGACTTATGCTTCTGTAGCAGTGGGGGTGTATCCCTTGTCCCCCATGAACCCCCTGAACACAGAAGGGGGCCTGACAATTCCACAGAACTTTAATAACAAACCCTTCCCCAAAGCATTCTACCTCCTCACTGCACATTCACTGGGCACTGAAGTCAACTAAAAGTGATTCTGCCCATGTTGGTGGCCAGGGCTGAGGCAGACATGCCACGGCCACAGAAGGGCAGTGTGGAGCTGGTGGTTTGGGAGGCTGCCTGGCATCTCTGAAGGGTTCTCTCTGCTGGGTGGGGCCTCAGGCCCACCAGGCTCCAGTCCCCCACACCCACCCCAGTCCTCACCTACCACACACCTGGGCTTGCATTTTTGCATCTACAGCAGGGCTTGAGCTGACAACACTGTCCTAACAGCCAGCCTCAGGGGGAGCCCCCCCAGGGAGTAAGGGGCGCCAGGAGGAAGGGCCAGATCACCAGGCAGCAGGGTAAGGCAGCTGCCTCCCAAGCCTCTGGGCATCAGCACCCACCTACATGGTCCAGGCAGGCCCAAGCCACGCACCAGCCAAGGCTTGCTGTGCCTAACCTCTGACCAGAAACCACATAGGAATGGGGTGAGAGCCCAAAGGGACAGCCATGCCCAGGCCTTTCTCATCCATGATCCCACAAGATAATAGCGGGGGCGGTGGGTGAGTGGGGTGAGGCACATGTAGCCAATGCGCCTCTTTCTCCAACAGCCTCCCCACCCCTGCTGCCTGCTGTCTGAGATCTCCCAGGGCTGTGCTGCATCAACCAGACAGAGGCTTTGCCTTCTGGATCATCTGGACAACAGGGCCCTGAGACCAAGCCCACCAGGTGCTGGCCGGCACGCCACCGAAAAGACCCAGTGAGGACACACATGCAATGAGGGGATTTGAATTTCTGAATTTACATTTCCCTTTACTGTGAGGCACTTTCCCACTATACCTGTGTACCAAATAGTACATAAGAAGAACTTTAAAAACAGAAAAAGAAAGTGCTAGAACAGAAAGAGATTATTTCTGGCCAGAGTGACAGTAAAGGCTCTAGGAGGAGGTTGTATTTTGTTGGGTCTTGAAGGATGAGTAGGAGCTCACTCAGTGGAGATGGGTAAGGGACAAGAAGAGAGAGGAGTAGCATTCTGAGCAGAGAAACTGCAACACAGGTCAGACACTTTTAAGAAATAATCAGTTACCATACAAATGTCCTTCTATATCTCACTGTTTCAGAAGCAAGAGAGAGGGGCACCACAGGAAAAAAGAGATATTATTTCCTCTACTTTTTATCCTTGGGATCCAAAGATCATCCTATGTGAAAATCACATTTACAGCAGAATCTATGAGAATGATTTAGCCTTGGAGTTAAATTAAGCTTAAAGCTCAGACAGATTTTATGGTATGCGTTATTGTTCTTCTACTTGGTAATTAGGTACAAGTAGTCAACAGCTTATGAATACTACTGTAATCAGTCCTACTTTTAATTTTCATACAACCAAAGCAAGCATTTCTGGGGCAGCTAGAAGTTTTTTGTACTGGGAGAATGGAAGAAATTGAGAAGTTTGTCCTTCTCAAGCACTCATTAGTTTAACAAATATGTGATCACCGACTACATGCCACACAGCATGCTCAGGACTGAAGCACCCCAAGGCCCTTCTTGATCTCAGAAGAAGGAATTGTGACCAGGATCTCAGGGTCCACCCTGCCCCAGCTTTAGAACTAGGCTGTGGAATTCCCTTGGGCTGGAGAGATCCACGGTGTTCAAGGGCTTCCAGGAATCTTCTGGCTCTGCACATGACTCATTTTCTTCCCTCCCACAAACTGAGAAACTGTCAACCACACTTTTCCCTATCCCCCTCCCAATAAGTTGAATTTATATTATATTAAAAACAAAAAACCCCAACTTTAATCGTCAAAAATCCATCTATTAAAAAGTTATTTGGCTTAAAAGCAAACAATAGAGTTGCAATTGCAATGGATTATAATGGAGTTTCCCAAGCAGTGTCCTGATCTGTTTCACAGGGTGACAGGTGTGCCAAGAGGCTGATCCCTAACCCTCAAGGTGGCCGGTGAGGCTGCAGTAGCTATAGCCCCTGAACCAGCCTACTTTGGCTCTGAGCAATCCCTTCCCTCTCTCCTTTTATTCCAGAATACTGTCAAAATATTATCATTTTCTATGTTTGCTGCAAAGTGAAAAGGTTGGAAAGCACTGGCTTGCATTAGAACATGTTCTGGGAAATAGTTCAGGACTACCCAGCTTGGGTAACCTCTGGCAGGTTGGTTTCCCTTTCTGGGCCTTAGTTCACTCACAAGTATGATGAGGTGGTTATACTGAACGGTCCCTAATTTCCCTTCTAGCTTGACAGTGAAATTATTCTGTACATTGTGAACTCCCCATACAATATCCTGAGAAGTAATATTTTGTGAAGAAAAAAAAAAGGCAAAAATTTAAAGTAAGACTTGGAGACTGCCGAAGATTTCTAGTTAGACTTTGTTTATTTAACAGATCTGATTAGGTGCCTGCTACACGCCAGAGAACTGTGACTGATACTGGGATTACACCTAAACAAGAGGCATATTCCCGGTTCTTTTTATACTTATAGTACACTGAGAAACTCAAACAAAAAGAGCAATTATGATTTAGTGGAATAAGTGCTAAGATGGAGAGAAATAGAGTGGTATGAGTATGTGATAGGAGTACCCATCCCAGTCTCAGTTAGGGAAGGCTTAGCACAAGCGATGACATCCAAGATGAAACTCGAACAAGCAGGAGCTGCGGAGTGGGGTGGGTGGGTTGTGGGCATGTGTGAGGTAGGAGGGGTAGGGTGGGGAAAGATGACATTCCAGGCAGAGAAAATACCATCTGCCAAGTCCCAGAGGCACAGTAACTCAGGAACTGTAAGAAGTCCAATATGGCTGGAATGTAAAGCATGAATTCAAATGGAAGAGCAACAGGACAGGTTAGAAAAGCCCTGTGGCTGCAGAGTGGAGAATGAATGGAGGTGGGCAAGATGGAGGTAGGAAGATTCAGTGGCTGCCAAGTCTACAAATACTTAGATTATGTAGTGAATCAAGGAAGGGAACAAGCAAAGAGGGTTTAAAAGAGTATTCGTAAAACTGGGAGAAGGAAAGTGGGAAGAAAGTTGGCTTGTTCAGAAGCACTATAATAAGTTCATATAATACAGAATCCAGAAAAGTATACTTATAATTACACATAGAAAAGACCATTTCTTAAAACTACATGATTATCAAAAGCAACAATGCCATTTACTTTGAAGGAATTATTTTCAGGGTATATTTTATAATTAACACCCATAAAATATTTTAAATTAAGGTTTACATGATAAGTTCTTCCCAATGCTATCCCTATATATAAATTTATACCCTGAAAAATAGAATGCACTTCACCATAGCAACAGTTCTATATCAACTCCTACTCAAGCTAGAAAAAGCATATGGAAAAAAAAAAAAAAGAATATTCTGGAATATTCTGAGATGCCTGCTTGGAAAAAAAAAAAAAACCACTCCATTTAGTTTGGAAAGATTTAAATAAAACAGTTCAATGTTTCTTTTAAATGCCCTTGTAATTATACAGAAGGCCATTGTAGTTTCTCAAATCTTCCTTTATTAAACAGTAAACTTTTTAAAGGGAAGGGCAAAAAAAGAAACAAAAAAAAAATCAGTGCCAAGGATAACATACTTGGGATCAAGTTGATGGGCATGGAAACAGTAACAAGAAATGACTTTTAAGTGACTTATAAGTTAAATATAAAATAAAGTACTAAATATTAGAACTACATTACTTTCTCAAGAAAAGCTATACCCTACTGGTATTATAAGAACTGAAAAAGGAATTCTTATGTTCATAGCCTTTTTTTTTTTAAAGGCCATAAAAGGATTAGTACTTATTAACTTGTTTGATAAATTAAGAAATATACACATATCCTAATAAGAATGACACTGGGTCTCAGTTGCTATCGTCTGAATGTTTGTGTCCCCCCAAAAATTCATGTTGAAATTCTAACCCCTAAGGTGATGGTATTAGAAGGTGGGGCAATTAGAAAGTCATTCGGTCAGGAGAGCTTGAGAGAGACCCCTCACGCCCTCCGCCACATGAGGGCACAGTGAGAAGGCGCCATCCATGAACCAGGAAATGTGCCCACACCAGACACTGAATCTGCTGATGCTTTGATCTTAGAATTCCCAGCTTCAGAACTGTGAGATATAAATTTCTGTTGTTTATAAGCTACCCAGTCTATTAAACTTTGTTATAGCAGCACGAAAAGACTAAGACATGGGTGACATAGTACCAACAAATCTTTATACGATATCAAAATGTAGCATTAAACTAGATGTAATGCAAAGCATTTCCTTTTGCTTCCCACTCTTGTGGCCAGCCAAGTTCACCATGCCACACAACTCCATTATTCTTGCTCATGGCCCAAGGTGTCATAGTCCCAGCTCCCTGCTATTCTGGGCTTCCTTTCTCTGACCTACTCTCCAACTGCTCCCCTACGTCTCAGTTCTGGCAATGTCTTAGAAAAATTGCTCAATGCATTTATGTTTCTAACCATCTTGCTGAACATTTCCTTCACACTCTGGCCTATGCTGAAACATGGCTGTCCATTATTCCCCTACAGCCCTCTCATGTGGGAGCCAAGCTTTCTGCTACATCCTGCCCCATGCACCTCAGGGGTCAGAAGTTCTTCCTTAGTTCTTTAGGACTTTACCAACTCTGCCTGTCCTCACTGCAGGCCATCTACAATCCTCCAGGTCACCAGTCCCCATTCCTTGCGATCTCTGATACCTGCATCACTTGTCTTCCACAACAAATCCTGCTTTTCTCTTACATGATTTCAGCATTCACATGGATGACTCCCAAACTCCTCATCTCCAAAGACCTTCCTCCCCTTTAGCTACCCACCTTGCACGGCCACGCCTAGGATCTTGCCATCACCCAAAATAACACCACCTCTAAAACTTTAAAGTCAGGCATCTCATTCTCTGATACAACTTCTCTTACTCAACTCCTCCCTATGTATTAATTCTTTGACCCCATCACCCTGTTGTTTTACTCTGTGCTGACAAAGACTGTCTTTGAACAAACTCTAGTCAGGCTTCTCCAAGCCTTCTTCTCAATTAGGCCTCAACTTTGGCCTATAAAAACTACAGACTCTGAGCACAAATTGTTTTGTCCACACTCCCCATTAAGAAAGTTGGACACCAGCATAGTTTCTAACAGCCCAAGGCCACATCCTTAGGATGACCCCAGCACCACTTAAAGTGTCTACCTGAGAAAGCTCGCTGATGTCAGAATTTACTATTTGTTCCAGCCAAAACTTGGTGATAGGCAGACAGATCCCTGAAGCCCGTCTTAGAGCACTTCATTTAAAAAGTTTGCAATTATAAATCCTTTCTTTGCCCCTTTGAGATGTGAATCTTCTGTCATCAGAACTGTCTTCTCAGGGACCTGAGTACTGTCTCTGATGTGGCATATACACCAATTAGTAAACCCAGATGGGTTTCACATTAACCAACCTCATCACCCCTCTGCACATTCCCCTTCCCTAATCTCTCACTCTCCCTTTAAAACACCAGTCACCTCTACCAAAGTCGGGCAAATTCAGTTCATGCTGGACCCTTTTCCCAACCGTGATAGCATTACTGAATAAAATCTACCCTTACCACTTTAACTAGCGTCCAGCTCTGTTTGGCTCTGACAATGTAACTCTTTGTAACACAAAAACTCTGCCACAAGTTCAAGTTCACTTGTCCCCCCCAGCTTCAATAACTTTCCTGCTAGTATTCCCAACATTTTAGGGAAAAAAATATAAATTTCTTAATATGGCACATAATTGAACTGGCCTCTTCCTTATCTCTAAACACTTTTTCTTCACATTCTATGCTCCAACCATACTCAACATCTTTCATTTCCTAGAATTCACCCTGCTCTGCCTCACTTCCAGCCTCTGCCACGCTGGTTTCTCTACCTGGCATACTCACCTCCACTTCCCTGGCTTGTGTGGACTCATTCTTCAGCCAAAATTGCATCCTTGGGGAAAATTCCTCAGTGCTCCCCCCACATCAGATAGGTCGACCTGCCACCTGCTCCCAGGACAGGCTGGTTTTCTAGATCATGGCACTTACCATGCTGCATTGTATCAGCCTGCCTATCTTCTCTGCTAGGCCAGAAGCTCTGTGCGGGGAGGGAAGAGCTGTGTCTCACTTACCACTCTCTGCTAGCTTCACTACCTGGGGCTTAAGCACTCAGTATGTATGTTTTAAATGAATAAGTATTTAGAATCATTAATGTCCTATAAGAAAACTCTAGCCCATAAGATAAAAATTTTCATCACTGAAATTAGCTGAAGTACCTCTGATTCTTTCGCAGAACATTTGAAAACAGTGGAACACAGGACAAAGCATACAACACAATATATCCTAATAGGAATTTGCAAAACCATGGTATAATTCCAACCCCATTAGCATATTTGGGTATTAATAGACATATTTTATAGGGTTATCTAGGACAACTAATTAAGTCTAATCCTTTAATTTCTAAGGTTTAGCATCTATGGTTAATCTGTCATAGGAAAAAGCATCAATTCCATATTTGGTGGTGAATATAAAACAATGCCCAGAATTAGTCTATTTAAATCCAAAGTTAAAAAGTTAAAACTTGGGTAACTTTTAACTATAAGAACATTTACTTGACATTTAAAAGTTTGGGATCAATGTTATCATCTTTTAATTATTTTTTGGCATAATGTGGTACTTACTATTAAATTTGTACTATTGGGAACATACTGATCCTGTTCTCCCAGCAACATGTCAATCACAGGGTGTCTTCCATTTTTTATTATGATTTTCCTTTCTTCTTGTAGAGTTGGTCTGCAAAAAGAAGTATATTTCAATTTATTAGGCAAGGAAGTAGCATTAAAAAAACAAAGCATGAAAAATTTCAGTACCCAGTTTGTAAGACAAAAACAAAACCTTAATCATAGACTTTAAGAACTTATACTCACAATAAGGCTTTGAGTATGAAAGTTAAATTTTAGATATAAAATAAAAATTGGGAAAACAATTATTATAATAATAGTGGAAGCATAAATTTAGCAGTCTTATGATAGCCCCACTACTGCAGTCTACCTTTATAACATCCTTTTTATTTATTATTTTTGCTGTTATTGTGTAAGATCAAGCCAATATTTTCATTAGTAAAGATAACAGTTCAAATTATTGCTACTTAAACTATTTTCGGAAGTAAGCATAATAAGGGAAATCATGTAAAATTATTTCTAAATTTAATTATTACATTAATATAAACTATACTATGTGTTGGACTTGGAGAGAGAATGACCTAAAATTTACATATTATGTTTAGTTGAAACATCTTTCTGTGGTCTTTGGTGTCTTTCACTTTTTTTTTTTTTAAATAAAAAAATTACTTTTTTTGCCTTGCTGTTCTTTATTTTAAGCATTATATCTGCTTTTATCTATAACTTTTTCCCTTTATCCAAGCCCCACCTGAGCCCTGCCTACCCTCAGTCTCCTCCCCAGATTTTACCATTGAGATCAGTTTGGTGTCTACCCTTCCCAACCTTCTTCTATGCATTGGGTTACGTATATATTGTACTGATTGTGATTTCTCAAAAAAAGTCATACTGTAATATATCATCCTGTAATTACTTTTTTAAAAACAATAATTTATTTTAACCTTCAGTACACATAAAAAATAGATTTCCCCATTTACCATCTGGGTACAGTGGGTCTTTTTATTTTAATATTTTGAAGTGATTTTACAAATGATTTTACAGAAGTAAGAATAAAGAAATAGTAAAAAGAAAAACAACCTCATTACTAATTTTAATAAGAATTTAAACAGCAAATCTCAAATTTTTATTCCATATTTTCTTGATTAAAGCATCTATACCTAGAAGGAGCAATACATTCTGAATGTAATTGCTCATCAGCTGTCATGCATGCACCACACCTGGAACATATTCATTTATAAATACTAACTTCCTAATATCAATATGTTTCTAATAGGTTTTAGCTCATTATTTCTGGTTCTTCTTACACTTCCATCAATAAAAATACAATACTGGAAGACTTTTTTGAAATTGTTTAAAGCTCATTTTCTTGAAGAAAGGATGGCCATCTTTTTTGCAACATAATCGGAAAACATGTTCATTTTTAGACTTATAAACACCAATTAGAATAATCAAACTAGTACTTTCATTTCTAAATCATCTATATCCTTTTATGTCCTGTCTATCCACCTACAAACTTTTAGTGAACAAATATAATAAAAGATAAGAATACCACTGCATGTCTTTTAGCAAAACAGATTGGTCCGGGTTCTTGTCACCAAATATTGCATGATGAATGCTTCCTATGGAATGATTAACTGGATCAGAATAACACATTTCATTTTGCCCTTATGTATTAGTCTGTTTCTGTTGCTTATAACAAAATAACTGGAACCAGATGATTTATAAAAAAAAACAATAAAATTTATTGCTTATAGTTTCAACAGTGACCCAGGGGTTTCACATTGCAAGATGGTGGAACAGAGAGAGAAGGGAGAGAGACAGACTCTTCTCTCTTCTTTTAAAGCCCTCAGAACCATGCCCCTGACCACCATTTTTAATCCACTCCCTACTGCACAGTGCTGGTCCTACAATCTAATCACCTCTTCAAGGCTCCACCTTTCAATAGTAGGAAGATTATTATCCTACCATTTCAACAGTCATAATGAGGACCAAGTTTCTAATACATAAAACTTGGGGGACACAATTCAAGCTTCAGTGAGTTATAGGGGGAAATAATTCAATCGACTACACCTTGCACATTTATTATTCATACACAGATTCTTAAATTTGAGAATATTCTTCTAGGATATTGTTATGTGAACATTCATCATCTTGCACTTTGTTTATATAAGAAATTCTACCATCATTAGTATCCAGAGCACTGCTATCCTTCTCTTCATGATCGTCTTCTGATTAACCTAAAAGCTGTCAATTTTTTGCTACAATGGGTGAAAAATGAAAATTCTGAATTCTCAACTGTGTTCAAAGAAAGCTAGAAGCAGACTACAATGGTGGTATTTGAGCTCTTTTATACCTTCTTGAAAGATGATGCGACCCTTTGGGCAATACAATAAGAAAACGAAAGGATGATGTGACAGTAATTTTTTTTCTCATTTTCGCATCCTCATTCTCCAGTTTTCACTTTAGACTTCTAAAGTACAGTTGGAATAAGTGATAAACAATATTGAAATAATTCCCAGGATGATGAAATAGCAAAATGCTTAAAGATATAGGAAAAATAAGATCACTAAAGATCCCAAAATGCATCTTACATTTACAAAAGGGTCCAATGGACTCATATGGTAAATGTAGGACAGAATGAGTTGTTTTCTCCTTTAAAAAAAAAGAAAAAAAGTATAGTTTTTCTTTGTTCTTTGGAAGACCTTTAAGAAACTGAAATAGGTCTAATAGACCCTTACGGTGTGGTATACTGAAAATAAAAGATCACCTGTCAGATTTTCAGCATTCTTTTGAAGCTGCTGCATGAGTTAATTATTCTCCACTGTTGAACATTTAGACAGTGACCAAATGTTCACTGTTATAAAAAATGCTGCAATCAACAACCCTATACATGTGTCTCCATGTGTACATATCCAAGTGTTTTCTGAGCTAGAGTAAACTCCTGAAATGAAATTTCTAAGTCACACAGTATGCATATACTTTATTTTAATAGATAAGAGTAGCTACACCAATTTACCTTCCCACCAGCAGGATAAGAAAGTTGACTTGTTTTTTCATAACCTCACCTAGAGATGGTATTATCTATTAGGCCTCATGGCTAGCTTAACATCAGCACAGATGTGTTAAGCAACTTTCCACCCTCCTCCCCCTCCCCTTTCCTTTTTCTGCCCCAGGAACTGGTCAGCTAAATTCTTCTCCTGGGAAGGGGTAAACACGACCCTTGTCATCAAAGGAACGTCTTGTGGGCTGCAGTAGCAGGCTTCAGGCGGAACACTTTGTGTTGATATAGTGGCGACACTAATCAGAAGCCTATGCCCTAACCAACCAGATGTTAGTGGACCACTAGGGCTGTGTCACCTTGCATACCACTGACTTTGAAATTGCCCATTGCTCTGCCAGAACTCTAAATAGCTTATAAACCTCCTGCTTTCCTTTGTTCAGGGGAACTGATCTGATTCAGTCTCCCCTCCACATTGGTAGAATAAAGCTACTTGGCTGAAACAGTGCCTAGCTCGGGTCTCTCTCTCTTTCTCCCTTTTCCTCCTTCTCACCAAACCTAACACTATCAAACTTTCTAATTTTTGACATGTGGTGGGTGAACAGTGTCATTTCATTGTTTTAATTTGTACTCATTGATTACTAAGGTTGAACATCTTTTCATCAGTTTCTTGGCCATTTATAGGTCTTTTTCAGCATAATATGCTATCAACAATCTCAATTTCTTTGACCAGAACTTTCACATAATCATATGAAAATATTTCTGAGCTTACTCATAACACCAAGAATTACTATTTTCCTAATACTTAATTTCTCCTTCTTTAACATATCTGGCTAATGAAATTCCAAGAATGTACTGTCACATTTTTCAAAAAAAGTGACAAAAGTATCTCCTGAGTAAATAATTTGAAATGATCTGTTGAAGAGAGACACTTAAAATTACAAGAAAAGGATAGTTCTTGGATTTGGGAGTATAATTCTAAAGGCAGGATTTTTATCTAGATGAGTTATGAATTTACTGTAAAAGAAAAAAAATGAAAGCATTTGTAGGTGATATCAATTTAAAAATAAAATCCTAGATGCTCTGCCAAGTAAAATCAATATATCATATTCATGACATTGATATGACTTCCTGGGAAGATCTTCACTTTGTAATAAAATTTTGAGTGAATGGTTATGCTCTAAAATTTACACAGACTTATTCTGTTGCTATCATAATTATATAATCACAAAACACGTCTTGGTAGAGTAAGAAGCAAAGGATAATTCACAGAGCTAGGATGACATATGAGGATAGAACAGTTATAGCAAGAAAAATAAGTAAAGCTTGTTGATGATATCTTATGGCAGTGAAGGAGGAAGAACTGAGGAAATGGGGATGCTTCCCAGAAAGAATGAAACATTTGAACTTAAACTTTATTTTATATTTTAAAAATTGCATTTTTTTCTTTCAACTACCCCAGAGAAACAGAACATAATCTATATTACTGAAACAGTATAATATCCAGAACAGAAATTGGATGGAAAGACCTAGAATAAGAACTTCTCCCTAAAGGTTTAGACTATACTGAATAAAAATATCTTAACAGCATTCAGAGAGAAAAGATTGCAATCATGAAGCCACACAATCAATTCGAGCTAACTGCAATAGCTAAAATTCACTAAACTCTTTTAAAAAGCTGGAAATTTAAGAAAAATATGTATACATTTCAGATACTTATAAAGTAGTTTAAAATGCATTTTAGATAGACATTTCCTACTTCATGGCAATTTATGCTTGATTTTGTTTTTGCCAAAAAAAGAGACTGATAACATTACTAAATTACATTATGATTCATTTAGATTTTTTTCAGATGGATTTTTCTTGGTGTAAAATATACGGTGTCCAATGTAAAAAGTTTTTCACATGTAAAATATTTCCTGAAATATCTTACTGACAGACGAGGTAATTTGGAACAATCCTCAAAAAGTTGGACAAAGTACAGAAAACAGCTACCCAAAGGCAGCTGATAACTAAGACAGCAGAAAATTCCCAGGCCAGGATCTGGGGTAGGACAAAGGCTCAGGGAGGGGCTAGTTTCCTCCTGTGGGTGTCTGCTGATTTCTAAGGAAACATCTAAGGCTGAGCACTATGGACAGCTTTTGCTCTGGACTGAGACACCAAGGGGCTGCACACCAGGCATAAACTCACCTTTCAATCATCTCAACCCCAATTTGGATTAAGTGATGCCAGACTGTTAATGTCCTAAGAAGTCTGGTATAAGCAAAAGTAACTCTCTTAGAATGAGTATATCTAAAAATGATTTTGTAAAAACAATGCCCAGCAGATAATTAGAATAACCAGGCATTCAAGAAGATACAGAATGAAAACTAGTGGAGAAACAAACAACAAAAATAGGCCCAGGGGCTCCAGATATTTGAATTATCAGACAGACTTTAAAATAACTATGCTTACTGTGTTCAAAGAGGCAAGACACAAGATTGAGAATTGATAGAGAAGTAAAAATGATTTTTTAAAAAGAATTACTATGTCTATGAAAAGTACTAGCAACCCTTATGTTCAGATATTTTTCTTAAAGACAAAGAAGTTTTTTATTTTGGCAGCACTCCAGTACAGGGATCTGAACCCTTGACCTTGGTGTTCTAACACTGCACTCTAACCAAAAGAAATTTTATAATACTTAATTCCTTCTGATTTTTAAATGGCTAAACATCTGCAAATAATAGTAGCTGCTATTACTAAGTGCTTATTATCTGCCTGGCCTTACTTAGAAGTTTCATATATCTTTACCTCATTTATTCTGCACATCTCTGAGAAGTAGGTTTTATTTTATCAGTGTAGAATCCAAGGATCAGAGAAGTAAATTGCTTGAGGCCAGCTACTAAATTACCGAGCTACTATTCAGACCCATTATCTGTCAGATCCAATGTCTACATTCTGAAGGACGTGCTTAGAGAGATTCAAATTTCACTTATGCAAATTGAGAGGCCTCTTGATATATATGCTGGAAGATGCCAAAAGAACAAGAAGCCCCAGACTGAAAGAATGTAAGACCAAACTTGCATATAGCAGATGCTCTAAAAATGTTTTTTAAATCTCTGATGAATGTAGGAAGTAATCATATAGTTTTATGGTGATGTAATGAAGAATATAGTTCCACTCCTCAAGTGGTTTTTGCCAAAACTACACCTCAATAAAGGATTCCTGCAACTTGAAGATTCATCCCATTTACCAATTCATACCTTTACTTCTCATAATTTTACATATGGATATCTGAGACTTAAATAAGGGCATCAGGTTAGTGACAGATGATGGGCTAGAACAAGACCTTCTGACATCCAAGATAGGTTCTGATTATTACATCACACTGAAAATTATATATTATTTTAAGTTATACATTATGCATAATATGTGTATATTTAGGTGTACATATGGATATACATAAATAGATATGAAAATTTCAATTTGGTGTAATAGAGCAAATCACATAACCATACAGATGTCCTTTTTTCACTAGCTGCCTATCAGAAGCAGCTAATGGCAGAAGGCCACTTGAAGAAGTATAAGAGGGGATAGACCAAGCGTAAGTATTTTTCAATGGGAAGAACTTCACCTGAACACACACTAAGTGCACAGGCTGCTGCCAAGCCTCTGCTTAATTGAGAAACAGAATCCATTAAGAAAAGTTTGTTTCACAAATCTTGTATATCCGGAAAGAACTTCTACTAAAACTGCTATTGTACAAGTATAAGCGCGAAATCAAGTCAACTGAAGGCAGACTTTTGGTCTTCCAGAACTAGATCCAACTAGAGTAAATTTACATATCGCATCTTTATAAATGATAAATAGGATATAGTTTTTCCCCATTTACTAAACTGTTAAGTTTCAGCTCTAAAATGCCTAGGTGAATCTAACTAGGCAAATCTGTGTATGTCAGAATCACTCTGATGTGACAAAAAATTGGGCAATAATGAAAATGCAAAGAACCCATTTTAAACAAGACAGCTGTGCCTGACACTGTAGATATGCTCAACAAAAATGGACAGAAAAACAAAAATAGCAAACAGTATGTTTAGGGTACATAACTGGAGTAGCCAATTTCTCCAACTCTCCTCCCACAAATAAATGCTACACATTAAACAAACTTTTTTTAAAACATTCACTGTCTACTGGGTAATATGCTAAGTACAGAGGACACTTAAACATAAAAAAAGATATTATTTAGCACAAACTAGAGAAAAAACCAAGGTATGAAAGACGTATGAATAGCAAAACATATCAACTAAAGAACTCTGTGGGTCACAGTACTGAGAGGCAGTATCACTTACGCTTTCTTTTTACTCCTCACAATAAGCCAGTGAGCTAAATATGCTCTTAATTTTTCTTAAGTGTATGAAAAAACTGGAGCTTTTGGAAGACAACTTGTCCAAAAGTTAGAGCTAAGATTTAAAGTTAGATCTGTTTGATACTAATATCCTTTATGAAAAGGAGAATAAACATTTCATGTTGGGATGTTCAGAAGCCAATACAGAAAACTGGGATAAATTCACCCTCTCAATAAGAGGAACAGAAAAGATCACAGAAACCTACCCCCCCCACCATTTCCTCAATCCTTTCTTACCTAATCAAGCTTTTATAATTATAAAGTTAAGCATATAAACAAATGAAAGGAATGCTCAAACTTTATAAAAATGTTACCCATCACCCATATACACTTAAAAATTAATATATATAATAACATTCACCTCTAGAGTTATACCAAACATCTGCTTTCAATATACTTAGTGTTAATGCAAGCAATGAAGGAATCTGTTAAATCAAGCTATATGTGTATGATATTCAGCTTTACCAACAGGCTAATACATTTGAGTAATTGTACTATTTTATAATGAAGACACTAAAGTTAATTCAATAAATGCTATCTTATCTAGAGCACTGATAAAGGGAGGAAGTAAAACATATATTACCTGCAGTAATCTCCTTGCTTAGCGACCTTGGCCAGGGAGAAAATGCAGTCAACAGTTGCTAGGTGATGCACTGCTTTACACAAGGAGTGATAATGTTCGCTGAAATTCCTACAGAAGCAGAAGCAGCAGCAACAAAAAGGTGAGCAAACTGATTTCCTTAGGCCTACAAAAGCTGTACAAGTAATCACTTTATTAGCTAATATAAGCATAAACAACAATAACAACCAGGCATACCTAACTAAGAGAGATGGAAATCACACAGAAGTATTTTACTCTTTAACGAAACTACTACATTATTGGTTCTAAACAGGCTTCTCTTTTCATTTGTGATACAATTATGTAAAATTTTAAAAAGCTTCCATGTAAAGACGTCTACTGTTAATACCATATTAGACATTTCACCTGACCATGACATTTCAACTTAGACATAATTAAAACAAATGTAGCAATTATTTTCATTTGCTTCAATAATATCAACTACTCAGATGGGTTACTTCCCTTTGTGCTTCTTCATAGCATTATCCAAACCTGGGATAACAGTTGCAATACCTTTTTCTCTCACACTCAACTGGAAGCTTCCCAAAGGCAGAGACCACATCTGTCTAATTTAGCTACCATTGTAGCCCTAACATATAGTCCATAATCTTGACATAGAAGAGAAATTATAATAAATATTTGTTGAAGATAAGCAAGAAAAAGTATTTTTTTCCAGTTCTCTTCAGTTATCTTTTTAATAATGTACATTAAATTAAGTTTTAGATTTGTTTAAAAAAAGATCATGGTCATTGCCTCAATTCTTTGGATAATTAAAACTATAATTCCCAGTGATCTAAAAGCTTAAAAGACTTTTACTGAAAGACTTATTCAGAAACAGTACAGGAATGCATACAGGTGTTTTTTCTTTTTTCTTTTTTTTTTTTGCTTAAATTATCCCATTATCTCATATCATAGTATTTAATGCCAATGTCTTCAATATTGTATAAATTGTGGACATCTGTATATACTGATAAACTGTGAATGTTTGAAATGTATATAATTATACTACAAAAATGACTCAAAACTTATTTTTTACAGGGCATTTTAAAAAATTACTTTTAAGAGAAAATATATAACTGAACTTAAATTCTTACTGTAACCTCTCCTTCCAAGAGAGATAGAGATTTTGTTCAATTAAAAAAATGTTTTTAATGTAGGTGGTGATAAATCACAATTCTTCAAAGACTGAAAAATGAGAGACTGTAATGATAACTATAAATAGGTCCAAATGAAAGCTGAAGGGAAAACCAACATATACTGACCAAAGACTATGAAAAGGCACCTTTATTATTTCTTTACAACCACCATTCAGGTAGGTCTTCATTACCTAAGTTTTACAAATGAAGTTCATAGAGATAAATCAATTAGCCTAAGGTCACACAGCCATTGAAGAGTAGAGCCTAGATTCAAACTATGTCCTTATATTACCTTATGTCCCACAGTGCAATTTTACAGACTCCTACTAGCATCTTTCCTGATTTTTATACATACATAGAAATAAAATAGGAATATAACAAGTAGCCTACTTTCTCCATAAAATCATAATGTAGAGCTCAGATATTTCTTACATTCTTTTAAAGACTCCCCCAAAAAGAAGAAAAAAAGAAAGACAAAGAACATTACACCGAATGCCTTTCTTAAAAAATATTCATCTATTGTAGTATGGGTTTCAGAAATGTTGAGATTTAGTCTGTTTGCTACTTAAATCCAAAGGTTTTTAGAGTGCTTTCTAGCTTGAAAATCATACCCAGATTAAGCTACTATGATGATCAGTTAGTTACCCCTATATAAAAACTATCTTTGATTTTTTAAAATTGTAATTTCTGAATTCTCTAGTATTAGAAAAACGTATCTTATGTAAGTGACTTTTCTCATAAACTAAAAACGTGGAGTATCCAGCTTTATTGTGAATTGAAAAATATATTCACAACATACTTTATACTCCTTTGAGTAGACAGAACATAATGAATATAACTTACCTATTTCTCAATAAATTAAAGATTATCAAAACAAACAATATGAATCCCACTAACAGTGTTGTTGGTACAAAACCCCAAACACAAAGGGGATGGGCCCTCAGCATCAGAAAGGAAGCCCTAAGTTGCCACCTTAAAAATGCCTCGTAGTTTTGAAGATGCCACATGTTGTATGGACCTAACTTTTCTGGGTGTCTGCCCACTAACCATGCCTTATCATTCCTGGTTTGGCTTCAATTTTAGATGTGACCACTCACTGACTGTGGAACTATTTGTTCTAATTACTGACCCATCTGGTCTTCCTATCCTGGCACCTACTCTTTTGCCAGAAAGCAGCCATATTTGATGTTTCTGCCCTAGCCCCTCTGGACATATGGGTCACAGCACTTTGGCACTAACAATTAGTCAGTTTTTTTCCTTACTCGCACTCCCTCCTGGTAAGGTCCTGTCCAGACAACCAAAATCCTAACTTGCTACTACCTAGAAGCCTAGGGTTGAGCGGAACTGTCCCTGCTAATCTTCTCATTTCCAGGATGGAAATAGTGACATAGCTCTCAGTAGGTACCATTTCAGTTGATAAAACAAAAAAGCAGGGAGAAATAATGTAATTATTTCGATATGAACAACAATGTTTTTTCTCATGCCAATGATATAAATAAGACAAGAATAAAACGAAAAACTATCATGAGCCTTAAACATCATCATAAATCTTAAAGAAGCCCTAGTTTGACTTCTTGGTACTGTGCTAAATTTCAAAGAGATTATTCATACTTGGAAAAATGATAAGCTGAAAAATAGGCAATTCAGATAATCTGAAAGACTGAGTTTATGTCATAACAACATGCAACTATGCCACTAAAAACCTTAAAGATGAAGTCAAAGCACTATGATTTAATCTCTGGCCAAAAGATATTGCTGGGTCCATGGGCAGCAGATAAAGACACCTGGGTTCTAAAGCTTTTATGATGATTAGAGAAGTCTAGCATCACATGTTGCTCAGTGATATCAGGAGTTAATAAAAATGGAAAATATTTTATTTTTTATTGGAAAATGCACTTCTAAAATATTCGAACTGATTCCCAGGTTTTTTATTCTGCTCCATTAGTCTGAGTGTCTGTTTTTATGCCAATACCATGCTATTTTGGTTACAATAGCTTTGTAATATAATTTGAAATTGGGTAGTGTTATGCCTCCAGCTTTACTTTTTTTTTTTTTTTTTTGGCTCAGGACTGCGTTTCGGGATCTTTTGTTATTCCATATGCATGTTAGGATTGCTTTTTCTATTTCTGTGAAGAATGTCACTGGTATTTTGATGGGGATTGCATTGAATCTGTAGATTGCTTTGGGCAGAATGGACATTTTCACGATGTTAAGTCTTCCCATCCAAGAGCATGGTATGTCTTTCCACCTTTTTGTGTCTTCTTTAATTTCTTTCAGTAGTGTTCTGTAGTTCTCACTGTAGAGATCTTTCACATCCTTGGTTAAATTGTTTCCTAGGTATTTTATTTTTTTGGCAACTCTTGTAAATGGGCTTGCTTTCTTGATTTCTTTTTCTGCTAGTTCATTACTAGAGTATAAAAACACTACAGATTTGTAGGTGTTGATTTGTACCCTGCAACATTACTGAAATTGCTAATCAGCTCTAAGATTTTTTTGGTTAAGTCTTTAGGTTTTTCTATATATAAGATCATGTCATCTGCAAACCGACAAATTTGACTTTGTCCCCACATACTTACAGCCAACTAATCTTTGACAAAGGCAACAAGAACATACATTGCAGAAAAGACTGCTTCTTTAATAAACGGTGCTGGGAAAATTGGACATCCATATGCAGAAGAATGAAACTGGACCTGTACCTCTCACCATATACCAAAATCAATTCAAAATGGATTAAAGACCTGAATATAAGACCCAAAACCATAAAGTCACTAAAGAAAAACACATGGGAAACACTCCAGGAATTAGGACTGGGCAAAGACTTTATTTATGAATGAGACTCCAAAAGCACAAGCAACGAAAGAAAAAATAAACAAATGGGATTATATCAAACAAAAAGCTTCTGCACAAAAATGAAACAATCAACAGAGTGGAAAGACAACCTACAGAATGGGAGAAAATATTTGCAAACTGTACATCTGACAAGGGTTTACTATCCAGAATATATAAAGAACTCAAACTATACAGTAAAAAAGCAAATAATCCAATTAAAAAATGGGCAAAGGAGATGAATAGATATTTTTTCAAAGGAAGACATACAAATGACCAACAGGTACATGAAAAAATGCTCAGTATCACTAGTCATCAGAGAAATGCAAATTAAAATCACACTGAGATACCACCTCACTCCAGTTAGACTCTCCATTATTAAAAAGATGACGAATAACAAATGATGGCAAGGATACAGGGAAATAGGAACCCTTCTCCACTGCTGGTGGGACTTTAAATTACCACAGCCATTATGGAAAACAGTATGGATGTTTCTCAAACAACTACAGATAGAACTACCCACCATATGATCCAGCAATCCCACCATTTGGTATATATCCAAAGAATGGAAATCATCATGTCGAAGGGATACCTGCACTCACATGTTCATCATAGCTCTATTTACAACGGCCAGAATATGGAACCAACTAGGTGTCCTTCAACAGATGACTGGATAAGGAAAATGTGGTATATATACACAATGGAATACTATTCAGCCATAAAAAAGAATGAAATTCTGCCATTTGCAGCAATATGGATGAGTCTGGAGAAAATCATACATACTACATGTTCTCATTTATAACTGGGAAAAAAGGAAGGAAAAGAAGGGAAGGAGGGAGGGAGGGGGGGAGAGAGGGAGGAAGAAAGAACACACCACAACAATTTACTGAACTATGAGAAGGAGAGAACAAACCTAAGATTACTAGAGATGGCAGGGCGGTGGTGGGGGAGATAGGTTGGGTAAAGGGCATGAAGAAAAATCATGACATAATAATGCTAATAATAAAAAATAAATAAAATATTTGAATTACATATTATAATTCAATTTTTAAAGAATTTACAATTGAAAGGATTATCCAATATCCACAGTCCATCTTCTAAGAACACAAAAGAAATACATTTTGAAAGATGATTTCACTTGCAGCCAGATCAACAGCCTTAATTTCTTGCAACATTTTGATCAAAAAGTAATATGACTCATGCTAGTACCTCAGTAAGAGACAAGTACACTTACATGGCTGGTATTCAATCATCTGATGTCAGGTTCATTGAAGTGAATCATTTTTTTAATGAAATAATATTCACTCCATCTGGTACCTCAAAAAGTGTGCATAGCAATCAATCCTGCTCTCAAGGGTAGTTTCATTTAGCAGCAAATGCTCTAGCTAAATTTCAGCCAATATTCTTTTCTGGGGATAAAAACTTTAATACGTTCTTATTTTCAAAGTAATATAGGTACATTATAGAAGATACTGACATCACGTAATTGCAAAGTAAAGAAATTAAAATCACCAGTAACCTCACCATACAGAATAATCAGTTAGCATTTTGAGTCTCTCTCTTGCTCATTCGTTCTATGTATATATATTTGTATATAGAAATTTTCCAAAGATATACACATGACTGATAAGCATATTGATAACGTAATAAGCATACATATATTTAATCTTTAAAAATATAAAGGTTTGGGAGTATGGGTTATGTGCATATTCATACAAAATTGTGTAATACTTTAGTACTGTTTTATATCATTTTCTTCACATAGTTATATACCATGAATATCATATTCTTCTGTGATGTTATATTTAATGTTGGCTCACTCTTAGCAACTCCCAATTACAGCAGGGGTGGTAGGATGAAAGCGGAGTTTTCCTGGGCTACTCCGGTAGGAGGGCCCAGTTAGAAGGCTGACACAATAAGAACAGTATGAGCCAGTAGGAGGGTATTAAAAGAGAACAAGAGAAGGAGGAACAAATCAAAGAGACATCTCAAAGGGAAAACAGACAATCAAGAACTTGGTGACAGATAAAGGGACAAAAGGGAAGAAAGAATAAAAAATAACACCAAGGTTTATAGCCTGGGAGACCTGAACTTTCTTTAGTCTGGAAAAATGACAGGGAGAACAAAAATCAGATCTATGAAATCATGTATGCTATGAATAGAGTGAGCATGGAATTACCTCACCAAATCCTAGAGCCCTTCTAAAATATGGCCCTGTAAGTTTGAAAGGTATAAATTTAGTCCAATTTTCAGTGATATTACTAAGGAAAAAGCCAGGAGAACTGAAAGACTCAAAAGCCCTGAAAACCCTCAAAATGGGAAACTTAACATGAATTGGAAAAATAACTGGACAGGCAAAATTTCCATCCCTGGATTCAAGACTCAGAGTCAAGATAATCTCGAAAGACTCATTACTCTCTCTGGTCTTATAATTCAAGACTCCTCTGGGTAAAAAAAGATTGATACCCATTTACCGCCTTTTAAAAACTCTCACATAATATCTTTTTTGTTCTCTCTCTTTTTTTTTTTCTGACCGGTAAGGGTACCGCAACCCTCGGCAAGGTGTTGTCTGCACCACGCTCAGCCAGTCAGTGCACCGGCCATCCCTATATAGGATCTGAACCCGCGGCCTCGGCGCTACCAGTGCCACACTCTCTCCGAGTGAGCCATGGGACCAGCCCTTGTTCTCTGTTTTTTACTTGTTAGGTTGGTTACTTTAAATGGAGTAATGCTCCCTGAAAGACCTCACTGTATTTTTACTGTTTAAGTTTTTAAAGAGAGAGACTCAGACAAATTTCTGTTTGGAGTGAGGCCTGTGGATGCATCGTGGGCAGGCTGAGCAGCCTGAAGAAAGGGCACACATCCCTGCCTGCCAGACGACCTGGGTGAAATCTGGACTCCAACCTTTACCCTTGTTGTGGGCACTTACTTCTGATTTCCATATCTCACTTTATTCATTTGTAAACTGGGAATGATAATAATACTTAACTTCACAGAGCTCATGTCAGGAATGATGAGTTACTCTATATATCATATGTAGAACAGTGGTGGCCTGTAGCTGGCTCCTGCAGATTCACGGAAGTCAACTGGGTATATCTCCTCCCAGCTCCAGTCTAGCAGTAGCTTTAACTCACCCACGGAGGGAGTATTCACACTACAGAAATCAGCAAACTCTACAAACATGACAATTCTCCCACAGAACTGGCGTTAACCATTTGCCAGCACACCACTGACTTAAAACTGTCAATATGAACATGTGATTATCAATAAATCCAGAATGCGAGATGTTCTTTGAGAAAATGGCAAGGACTCCTCAAGAAACATTCCAAGTTATAAAAACAAAAAAGACAGTAAATTATTCTAGATTCAAATAGAATAGAGACATAACAACCAAAGGCAACTTGAAAGTTGATGATATCTTTCCTTTAAAAATTTGAGGGGGGGGGGGCCACTGAGGAAATTCAGGAAATTCAAATATATTCTTAAATTAATATTACTTCTTCTTAGGTGTGATAATGGTGTTACAATTATATAGCAGAACATCCTTATTTTTAGAAGATGTATGCTTAAGTACATACGGGTGAAGTGTTATGATGCCTAAAATCTACTTCCAAATGGTTCAGAGAAAATATATATAAAAGAAATATATATCTTAAAAATACATAAAACAAATGTGACAAAATGTTAACACTGGATAAATCTAGGTGAAGAGTATACAGGTGGTTATTTCAACTTTCCTATAGACTTAGGGGGCCAGCCTGTGGCTCCCACACTTGGGAGAGTGTGGTGCTGATAACACCAAGGCCACAAGTTTGGATCCCTATATAGGGATAGCCAGTTAGGTCACTTAGGAGAGCGTGGTGCTGACAACGCCAAGTCAAGGGTTAAGATCCCCTTACCGGTCATCTTTTAGAAAAAAATAAAAATAAAAAATTAGGGGGGAAATACACAGGATGTAAAAAAGTAAGACAAAAATTAAATGGAGATAATATAAACAAAATAACTAACCTATACTTGTTCAACTCTGAAAGATGTTAAGCCTTTAAAAAGAAAGGTAAATTCCAAGGTGAGATTTCAAAAATTGACACTACTAAACATTCTCAGCAAAAAAATGTTAGTACAGTAACAATAAAGTATATTTGGTATCTCACCAAAGATAGAGATGAGCTTATATTTCAATGGATTAAAAATAAAATCAGAGAACACATGTTCTCAACTATTTTATAGCAGGTCAGAAGCAGTAATCTCTACTTTTCTTTTTGATGGAAAGATTTTTCTGGTCTATTTCTCATAGCAAAAGGTCAGATTATATTTTTCATTATAAACTCACTCTAGAAAATCAAGCCATTCAGCACTGCAGTCAAGGACTAGCTGCTCCCGGAGCTGATTCAGATGTCTGTAATTTTCTACAACAAAAGGAGAGTGAAAGCGGCTCACAGCTTTTGTGCTATAAAAGGGGAAAAAACATAAATATGAAATCAAGGTTACTAAGAAATCAGTAATGCCATCACTTCAGAAAATTTAAGAAGTTATTTATTATTCTCTGATGAACCTTGAAAGTAAACAGCTGTAAATAAAGAACATTCTTTAGTTATGGTCCTGAATTCTACTTATTCCAAAGACTATGACTTTGCTCAGGAAGCTTTTCAAATGCATTTCAAATTATACCCACATGGCAAAGAGTTTAGAATTTTTATTTCATAGGCAAAAAGCTTTTTTCTTTAAATTATACTAAATGAATATGCTTGCTTTTAAAAAAAGATCAGAAGTAAATATGACAAAACAAATATGACAGAGCTGGGAGCTGCATACATTGGTGAAGGTCATATTATTCTGTATGACTGAAATATTTCAGTGAAAAAAAAAATAATTAAAGCATTACAGAGAATAGCAATGTATTAATTCAGGAGGCAATCAAAGAAAAGGAATTTTTCAGGATCTACCCATAGATTCACAGTGGCCCTGGATGGGAAGAAATCCCACTTACTCCCCAACAGGCTTGAGTCTAATCTGTTCTCTTCATCAAGAAGCTGTAGAGCACAATGTGGATACCGTGGGTGGCCAGGTACCTAGTCTAGGCCATGGCTCCAATCTTGTCAGTAATTTACTAGCTATGTGACTTTGGGCAAATAGAAGTGACCTTCTCTAAACACCACTTTCCTCATCTATAAAATGTGGATAATAACAGTATCTACCTTATACTGTCAAGAGAATCAAATAGGTAGCTCTTAGCAGAGGACCTATGCTGTAAGTACTAAATAAATATTAGGAGTTGTTTTGTGGCAGCAGCGGTTGTTGCTACTGCTGTTGATGCTATTATTACCAAGACAAGCATGCAGGAAGAAAAGGTCATGGTGTACTCTGATCTGTATTTGCTCCCCCACTCCTGTGATACACTGTCAAAATTATCTTTAATTTGGCAAGCTACTGGATTACAGCTGGACCTTTTGCATTCAAAATCTGACTGATGATATTTAATCTACCCTTGTCAAGGTCCTGATAGCCAAACAACACATAAAAAATTGCAAGGAACCTCCCCAAAACCATCTTATTTGTCCATTCAATTTACATTATTAAATGTTCAAAAAACGCTGGCACTGATTTAGGCCTTGCTTTTGCTTTTAAATTATATCATCTAGACTTCTATGCAAACATATTTTTCATAGCCTTCTTTTCTGGCAAAAGTCATTTAGTGAGACATTCCTGTTAATGTTCTAGATAGACTAACATGATTTTTAGTAATTTCTCTTCATAAAGCATATTTCCATTCATTAGTGGTGATATAGGACAAAAGCAGATAAAGGAAAGAATGCCTGCCAAGAAGGAAAGCAACATCCCCTAAAAGCAACAATACTCAAATCTAAAGTAAAGCTTCTGGTAGCACAGGAAAAAAAGGATGATATTAGAGCTTAAGAATGCCATGCCTATGCCTTCAGTATCTGTTGCTGTGGCAATGGATAATAAACAATTTTCTTTTTAATTAAAATAAATTAATAATCATTCACACAGCATGTCAAAATTTCCCTTCATATTTTAACATCGAATTCTTTCACACCATCACCAGCTACTAGTCGCTCTTCTACTACCTAGGCAAATGTAACATTTTCATCTCATGTTCAGGCAAACTTATGAATAATAGTACTAATAAATATTCTGCAAAAGATACTACTCACAGAATATATGCTCCTCTAATACCACTTTAAATTAGTCCCCTCTTGGGGATTAATGCCCAACCAAGGAGAAAAGGCTGAGTCTCAACGTGGTTCTCTAATTTTGTTTCTGATTAATTTATTTTCATCAATCCGTAATATAAGTTATAAAGAGAAGATGTAAAGAACTATTATAACTATGTGCCAAGGAAAGCATTAAGAATAAAGAAATGTAGAGCTCAGTGAGGTAGAAAATGAAATTTCAGCTTCTTAAAAGAAATGTCAGGCATAGCATTCATCAAGAAGTTCGAGCAACCAAATTAATCTTACAATTGAAGTTTGTTCAACTTTTTTTCCATGTCCTCTGAGCTGTAAGGATAAAATAGTAACTTATAAAACATGAAAACGAATGTATAAAAATAGGATAGCCTTTCAAAAAATGTTCTAAAATCAACAATAAAAATAATTATCTCTTGGGTTAAAAGTTCCATAAGAAAACCAAAGGGGGAGAATTACCTTCAACTTCAAGAATGTAGCTGTTATCAGTCCAGTAGCACACAGGTATACAGATGTCATTATAATTTGTGTTATAAGAAAAAAAAATTACTTTTAAACCTACCTTCCAACCTTAACCCAATCAGTTGGTATACAAGATACAGCAGAGTTCTTTACTTCAATCATAAACTAAAATAAATACAAATAAACAGTTATTTAAATGATTAACCATTATATTTTTTAAAGCTTCCTCAAAATTGTGGTAGTAATAATTTAGTAGATATTGCCTAAACATTCAAAATAAACACAGTATTGTTCTTCGGAGAATTTATATATGTCAGTACAGCTAAATAGTACTAACTAGGGTTTCAATACTGAGAATAAAGTACAATTTGTACTGAGCAGAAAGTCTGCAATAAAGTATATAACTCGGGGCTTTAACATTTATAATGTCATATGCATACTATGAATGGTGATTTTTCATTATTAACCTCTTTTACTTATTAGTATCTACTTAAGAATGCTATTACTCCAATAAGATTAAATTTCTAAGTATATAAAATTTTATTATATTCAATTATTAGATGTTATTGGTATAATAGTTTGAGATATGATCCTCCCCTATTCTAAACAGAAGAGAAATTTTTTTTTTTTTTTTTGTCTTTTTCGTGACCGGCACTCAGCCAGTGAGTGCACCGGCCATTCCTATATAGGATCCGAACCCGCGGCGGGGAGCGTTGCCGTGCTCCCAGCGCCGCACTCTCCCGAGTGCGCCACGGGCTCGGCCCAGAAGAGAAATTTTTACAATAGTTTTTATCCAAGGAAACTAAATCCTCTAAAGGTATACTCAACAAAGAAAGTATTGACTCTCCTAACTACTAAGAGAGGAAAATACTTCTTCCCATATGAGAGTTTTCTTTAAGTTTTCACTTATATGAACCAGATCTTTATAGAACTAACTGTGCTTTTTAGCAAGCTTCTGTGAAATCAGCCAGGCAGTGAAGCCAAGTTCTTCTATTGCCCCTTTCATTTTTAGCATTAGTTACATAACATCCCTTCTTGGTGTCCTTGCATTTCTGTATTACTGCAATAAAATTCAATGTTTTATTTAAATACATTTTTAAAAACCTTTTTGTGCAGTATGGAACCCAGAAGCTCTGTGGCTGTCATTAATTATGAGACAGCTACAGACACTTTCTTCACATTTATCAGTTTTACAATATGCACATATCTTTAGGTATTTATAATATTCATATTATTAATAGTATCACCCGGTTCCTGAGTTTATTTTTCCATTAATAGAAACATTGTAGCCTTTACATAAATTACAATAGGAATGAATGGCTAATTTTAAGAATTTTCATCCTTAGCAAAAATTTTGGAACTAACGATGTCCTCTGTATAGAGAGGAATCAAGAGTTTCAAATGGGTACAAAGCTATTCTATCTACCCTGCGTGAATCAATGTACAGTATATGCATGTATTGAAACAACACACTGTATCTCACAAAAATGTATAATTAAATGTTAAATTTTTTTTAAAAGACTATCAAATCTGACACACCCAGTTAAACAGGTAAGCATGAAGAGTCTAAAAAAACTCCCTTTGGCTTTAAAAAGTAACTGAAAAATACACACAAAAATAAGTATCACTGATGGGAAAGATAAAATCTCTTTTAAACTACATGAAATAATTCTATTTTTAAATGTTCAATGAGAAGACACACTGGTTGTTTTATGAAATAATTCTAATTATTTTATTTATTCTAATTTAGAAGAGCTACTCCAAAGGAAAACTGTAAAATTCAGGAACGCACCGGACCACTGATATTTGGGAAGGACATGTCCAGATCCATAGTGACCAACAACGGAGCTCCCCAAGAGCTACTGCCTAAGGAGTGGTGGACATTTTGAAAAGCCAACAGAAATGAGGAGCACCTTGGAAATAGTTTGGACCACAGCTGTTCAATCTGAGTATCAAAGGTCTACTCTAGGGACCACAATTGCTCAGCAAGCCCCCATATACAGAGCCAATACAGGATGGAAAATAGAGTGAGAGTCACTAAAACCCACGTGGACCTCTTGCTTTTAAACCCCTGTGGTAACGTCCTCAGACAGGTGGCTGGCCCTGTGTTGTCCTCTTTTCTCTTTCAGTGGTCCTCAGGTTTTCAGCCCATGTTGCTCTTCACAGTTGTCATCAACTAGTTTTTCTCTCTTCTACACTGGCACAGGATAGGAAAATTTTTCTCTAACCATTCCCTTTTTCAAATATTCTAAGAATGAGCGGACAGGCCCTCTGTTTAAGGACTTTATTGCTAAAGAAAAGGAAACTAAGTAACACTGGAAAACAGCATACATTCCATAAATCTTAGAAAGTTCTTAGCAAGTTTCCCTGACTTTGTGTCTTAGGTGTTGATGTGAGAAGTTTGCCTTGATTTGTTCCAGCAATCTCTTACATTCTCCTCCTAGGACCCAATTCTGTCTTGGTTAAAATGTGAAATATTGTTACTCAAACTATATAGCCTGTGGTGCTAGATTTTCTGAAATTCTTAACTCACTCCAAATATTGGTTTCTGTTTTCTGCACCACAGTTAACCCATTCTTCTGCTCCCCCTTTTCTTTCTCACTCTCTATTAAGAATTTTCAAATATATTTTTACTTAGAAAATTTAACAGAAAATGTTTTTTATATTTCAAATATTCTAGGCAGACATTTGAATATGCTACATGCTATTAATAATGTTTTTTCTAAAAAATTTTTCCCAATATTTCTTTTCTCTTTAAGAATAATAATAATACCTATCAATACCGCCCTAAATCTATAGGCCACCCCATATCTATTCCATATTTGATTCAAGGTTAAGACAGAATTCTCTACATTCATAGAATATGATAGAGACTGCCACAGAAGGAGTGAAGTATGTAAAGCTACATAGGTTTGTGTTTTCATTACTTCCTTATAAGCCAATACTTCCAGAATCAGAGACAATAAACCACCATTCAACAAGGATTAGCATTCTAATGAGTATATAAAAATGGGGAACAGAGGTAAAAAATAAATGTTATCAAAAGTAACACTGACTTGACAGTCTGGCACATTTATCTGTAAATTGTTAGTAATAACAAGATCCATGTACCACAAGGGGCTGCTACAACAGGTGTTTAAAAATTATTACAAAAGTCATATGTATGGAAATACAATTTCAGAAAGAACAGAAGAGTATAAAATAAGAAGCTCATACGAGGGTACCTCAGAAAGTTTGTAGAAAAATAGAATTAAAAGATAATACAAATCTTCTCATGAACCTTTCTTCTGAAGTACCCTTGTATACATATAAAATAATGGTTTTCCTCCCTGTCTCCTTCTCGTCTCAGTTTGATAGTCTATTCTTAGTCCTTTAAGTATCTCTAAATAATTTGCTGATACCTTTAGTCCGTTTTTTAAACAGAATTTGATTATAACAATTCTGAATATTTAGATTTCACTTGGTATTTGAATTAATAAAATCATTAATTCTCAAAAAAATTAATAAAATTCTGTATAATTGTACTACTAAAATTCTAGAGAAGGTTGTTAAAAACCAACAAGAATACATCCTATTGTTAGCAACTACGAAATTTCTTCCCTCAAACTCATCACATTAATTTAGTAAAGGTATAAAGAATAAGAAGATAATTTATCTCTCTTCCTAATCATTTGTAAGACCTGATCTCCATGCTGAACTTTTTCTTAAACTTCAATGAATAACCAATCTACTCACAATGAATAACCAAACTACTATTTCTTATAAATTTTTTTCCCATTTTTACTTAAAAACTGCCAGTTGAATCCAGGACTGTCTTCCCAAAACATGAATTTTTATGTTTTAAGTTCAAATACTATGAGCTCTAAAATGTCTTGATTTTATTAAATAAAATCTACGGTTTTGATAATCCCTTGCAGAATGATATAATGACATGGCAGAAAGATTGAGGTCAGGCAGACCTGGGTTAGAACTGGGCTTCTGATTTTGGGTAACTTACCTAGCTACTCCAAACTTTGGTTTTCTTTCCAGGAAAACTGGAATAACCCTTTTCTGTATTGTTACAGCAATTAACTAAGATAATATATATAAAGCACTTAGCAGCATTCGGGACTTTAACAAGTACTTGATAAATAGTAACTATATTTCTATTCTTGTTATTATATGAGTAACATATGCATAGTGCTTTACGATTAAAAAGCACTTTCGTGTATTTCAGATAGGGAAGTCCAATGTGAGGGAGTAAACCACTTGAGCTAAAGTCCAACCCATGTATTTTTATTTAATTGGTCTCCACAATAGTCTCACAATAGAGATGACTCGTCCATGGTCAGATAGCATATAAGTTGTTGAACTGGCACTTACACCTAGCTTTCCCCACTGTAATACCAGACAGCCACTTTTCCACTACATATCCTCTATAAATACTATTAAATCAGATTAAGTACACCTGATTTTCAACAAATAGCCAGAAGAGTGGCCCTTAGGTCACTTTTCACTTTGCAAGGTCACAATTGCATAGTTAAGACAAGAGATACGATTAAATATTGGCTGTTTGCCTGCTCAGAAGATAAATATAAGTATAAATATTATCAAATCATTTTTCTGTTACATAGAGCTCTACATGGAATGCACTGTAAAATGACTACCTGAGTATAACACCTTAATAATTTTAGTCCAGAAGACAAGCTGACTTACGCAAGGGTTAAATCCATTAAATCGCACAGATTAATAAACATTTTAATAAAAATTATCATTTACTGTTGTTTCTTATTTCAAATTAACTACAAAATTTACAATTTTTTTTGGTAAAATACACAAAGCAATGTAAGTACTAAAAAAATTGATTTAAAATTAAGCTTGTCTCCACCAGAAAAATATCTTTTTAAAATCCTGAATAAAATGTTCATCCTATAGAAACTTGTAAGCTTCTTAATTTGCTATTTCAGTAAAGTAGAATGTCTCAAATTCCATCAGTTGGAATCTTCCTATTTTATTAAACACACAATATAACATTCCTCAAGACTCAGAATAGTACCAAAAGGTACAACCACATTTAAAGAGCATACTTCTTTTTCCAGTTCTCACTCTAAACAGCATATAATCTCATGGCAGGCTTGTTTAAAATGTAGGGTTTTACTCTAGAGTTGCTTTTTAACTTTTTGGGGTTTTTTTAGAAGCTATACTCCTAACTTCAGGAGAAAGCCCTACCATTTAATGGCTGTGTGATACAATCAACACAGGTAGCCCACTTGGTATCATTTCATCATCTGTAAGCCAGGGATCAAAGACTAACTTCTCTTTCCTGGATTTAGAATAAATGAATTCTATACATTGCTATACACCAATAATCCAGGGTTTTCTATAACATAATTTCAACAGATAACATTAAAACACATGTAACATTCATTAAGTTGCATGACTTTGCTTAAAGACTAGTAAAACACTATCATTAAAATAATTCCTAGCAAAACAATTTATATTTCCAAGGAACAAAACAAATTTGAAAAAATGATACTTATATCCTATCCTCAGATTTTTATTTACATTTAAAGTAGCATTTCTAGTTGAGGAAAACTAATGCAAAATAAAAGTATGTCTGACATTACCTCCTGTCCTGATACTGTCACATATTGTGCAGAAGGATTTTTTAGTATTTTTTGTATTTCTTGCAAATGTGTTTGGATCTTGTCAGTAACTTCTTGAATTTCGCCCTTCCTCCTTTTTATTAAAGGGAAGTCAGAAAGGTCTTTGAATAATTCAGCTTTATCCCCAATTCTAAAAAATAAAAAATGCAAATATATATATTGAAGCATTTTAATTAAACCAGCTATCAATTATTTTTCATAGTGCATGAAAGATCAAAGGCCTGGAAGTCAGGAAAATGTGGTTCTAATTCCAGCCCTGCCACTAAATATTTATGGATTTAACTTAACTTCTCTGAGGACTGACAAAATTACCCTAATATCATTTTCATTTTGTAAGTTCATGATTCCCATGGTGAAACCAAGGGATAAAATCAAATATTTGCTGTTTGCCTATTCAGAAAATAAAGACAAATGTAAATGTCAAATCTTTTTTTACATAGAGTTATTTCTGGAATACACTGTGAGATGACTACCTTTTAAAAGAATAATTTTGCCTTTATAGATTCAAAATATAAGGGAGACCATCCTTAGATATCTAGGAAATGAGTACAAGGTGCCACCGGAGAATAACCTGCTGCTACTTGCCTTTGCCTGAGCTTCACCTTTTCATCACCTGATACCTGGGGAAGTACTACATCTGTCCTAGATGGTGAACTGCCTAAATCTCAGACAGCAAAGCGGTACTTCCATCTGTATTGTAAAACTTTTAGTATCCAATCATGTTTCTAATTACATATGCACTCATGCAACTTCTACCATTATTCTGGCAAATGCCCTGGATTATGTTCAATGCTGGAAAGGAAGAAGTGAGGGTCTAGTACTTACTTGGCAGCTTGTTCATTGAGTATCTTTAAGTAATGCTCCACTGGACTAAGGAGTTCAGGAATTTCTAAAATAAATGTCCGGAGCAAGTCTGACTGAACGTGGGAATTAACAGCAGGTAATAATGCTTGAAATTCTGACTTCAGGTGATACAGAGTTTTGACAATCAAGAAGAATTCTTGGGTAGAACACTGAAAATACAAATTTTTTTTTTTTTAACCTAAATAGCATAAGATACATGAAAATGAACTTTAATTAGTGATCTTTTCAAAGTTAGAATCAGAATCAAGGAAAATTTTATTCTATGAACTAGTTAGTTGAAATAAAGTATCACTGATACTTTCTAAATGAAGTTAAACACTACAATATTTTAAAGCTATAAAGAAAATAATTTGAGCAAGGGATAAGAAAGCCAATACTTGTTCAGTATTTTCTCATTTTAAAATACATTGACAATATAGCAAGAATATAGTGAACAATGTAAAAAATGTGAAGGACAATTCTGGGGGAAATACCTACAAGATATATGAAAGATAAAGAGCAAAATTCTCTCAAATATAACAGGCTCTTACAGATCGCCCTGAAAAAAATGAACAGTAATAATCCAAAGAATAATAGCTACACAAACTGAATATGCAGCTGAAATAAAGAGAATGTTCAGTAATGATTAACTTTATACATAATTAAAGACAACCAAATTAAAACAATATAGCATTTTTCACATATAAGAATCCCCCAAAAAATGCATATACTCTGTGACTAAGCAATTCCAGTTTAAAGAATTCATCTGAAAATGTACTTTAAGTAGTGAAAAAATATGTGTGTATCTGAATATTTACAGATGCACTGTCTGTAGTAATATTAAAAAGATGAATAAGAAACAAATATCCATCAATTAAGATCTCACTAGGAAAAACTCATAAAAGGTAATATTATAATACAATTTTTAAAATTAAGACATCTGTATGTATTGATATGAAAACTGTAATATCAAAGTATATTAAATATGTATAGTATGTTTACATCATATACTATATATTTATATATATTTAAACAGTAACATTTTATGATTCTTTAAATGATATGCATTATTATAACTTTATAAATAAAAATTTCTGGAAGGGTACACATGTAACTTCTTGGATTACCTCTGGGAAGTAAGGTAAGGAAGTAAAGTATGAGGGTACAGAGGGAGACTTTTTACTCTTTATTTTATACCCTTGTATACCACTTTAATTTTTACATCTTTTCTGGTAAAGAGGGTGGGCCGAACATATGCATATAATTTCTCTCCATCTTGAAACTACAGTCAAGAGATTGTTTTAAAAGGTGTAAAACCACAAGAATAATTAGGAGAGAAGACAACAGCAACATCTTAGAAGCTATAAAGTAAACAGATAAGAAGTAAGTGACTTAGAAGATACAAGATACCTGAATCTTAAGATATCCTTAAGGAAAGCTAAGAGACTCAGGAACTGGTACACAAATTATCTTTGGAAATAAGAGCTAGAGGGAGGGCAATGGGGAAGGATTGGTTGAAAGTGATTCAAGAAGCAATTTAATCCTTCAGTCTCCTATTCCTTTCCATGTCACTGAGCAACCACCACTCCACCTTCCCTCCCCTCACAAGAAGACCAATTTTATCCTCTGGAGAAGGTAAAACAGAGGTTATCTGGATCAGCATCATAGCCAGTCAAGGAGGAAGGTACCACCAAAAGCAGGGGATTAAAGAAATGGTTGCAAACTGAATGCTGAGATTTCCAACTGTCCCCTTCCAGCTCTCAGAACACTATTAGCCAATAAGGGAGTGGAAAAAGTCCCTGAAGTATCTCACAAGGCCAAGAGGAAAATTCTAAAGATACTACAGAAGGAATTCTCCTGATAAATGGCCCAGCTAAGTTCACTTTACAGTTCACCTCATTTTTTTTTGTTTAGTAAGCCACATTAAACTATGTAGGCCTTCCTATCAGTATTCTAGTTCCCCCTTGAAAAATGATCAAATACCTTAGAAAAACTTCTAAAATGAAATGCAAAGACCAAAATAAACAATCAATAAATAAAATTTGGAAGGAACAGAGTCTACATCAGAAGAAAACTTCTTTTAAAAAAATCACTGAAAAAGAAGATATTACAACCATGAAATAAGAGCAGGATGCTACACTTTAAAAAAAAATTCAGAGAACAACAGGAAAACAAAAATTCTCGGAAATTAAAATATGATAGTAGAAATGAAAAATTCACAAAACAGGTAGAAGATAATGATGATGAAATCTCCAAGAAGGTAAAGCAAAAGTGTAAAGAGATGGAAAATAGTATAAAGTACAGAAGAAAGTTAGACAACCAGTCCACAAGATCCATCAATTCAAACAATAGAGTTGTAGAGAGAAAGAAATCAGGAAAATTTCCCAGAACTTCAGAATTTTAAGTTGTCAGATTGAAAGGTTTCAGTACAATTGATGAAAACAGAACCAAATCAAAGCAGATCATGAAATTTTAGAACACTGAGAATAAATATCTTCCAATTTCCAGAGGGGATGGGGCAGAATGAAGGAAAAGACAGGGGAAAAAAGGAAAAAAAGAAAAAAAAAAAAAAAAAAGGAAATCACACATAAAGACTCAGGAATCAAACAACAGAAACTAGAAGATAATGGAGTAAGGAAAAATTCTAAAGAAAAATAATTTATAACCTAGATTTTATACCCAAACTACCAATCTAATGTGAGAGTAGGAAAAAAGGGCATTTCTAGACAACAATGTTTCAAAACTTCCAACAGACTTTCTCAGGAAGCTTGCAGAATACCAAAACTACATCAAAATGAAGGAATAAAATAAGAGGAAGACATGAAATACAGAAAACAGAAGATTCAACTGAAAGGAAATAAAGAGATTCAAAGATGGTAGCTATACAACTGATACAAAGGGCAATCTGTCTGGATTGAATCAGGTCAGAAGTCTCTAGAAGACAGTTGAGAAAAACAGAATTCACAGAATATTTGATGAAAATAAATATCTTGAGATGAGAAGATGATTTAGGGTTAAATTAATGATAAAGCACTAATAAATAGTACATTTAAAATTGATTAATGCTAAGAATGCATTCAAAGAGACAATTATTAACCACAGGGGATGAGTAAATTATTCAGAAAAATAAGAAGTTAGGTCCAACTGAGCAAAAGTTGAGTTCTAAGTTTTATCATGAAGCAACTCTTCTCCAGAAAGGTCACTGTATGCTAGCCTCCCCCCCACCCCTTTCACCCTCAGTACAGGAAGCTGGATAGCTTGTATAATTTGGAGCATGGAAGCTTTTGAGCCACTTGTCAATTAATGTTGTATTGTAATAAAAGTGAAGAACTAAAAATAAACATTTTCAATATAATTTTGAACAACAATCTCTTGTAATTACTATAATTTGAGAAGCAAGAAAGGGATTAATTTTCCAAACTCAGATACAATGTAAAGTTAAATCAGCAAAAGCAGAAGAGTGAAAACCAGAAGTGCTTTGTAACCAAGCCCTGAGTGCCAGAATCAGGTTGTTCTCACGTTTCTTAAGAAAAAGAACTCAAAGAGGCTGTAAAGAAAGCTGAGGATACGGTTCCTAAAGTGGCTGCTTCTGGAGTCACTTGTGTTCAGCCCTATTTCCAGCAGCAAACTTCGTGGGAGAGCTTTAGAACAGACACACAAATGTGGAGGCAAGGCATCACAGGACTGAAAGGACCCCAGCCTAAGTATCACACTGAAAATGTGGCTTTGGGCTTATTCTGGCCTGGCTGAGAAACTATTCTCGCCCACAACATTCTGGAAACACTATCTCCTCAACATTTACTAAGTGCAATTATCCTTCAAATGTATTCACCAATCTTAGAAGTAATTTATCACTTTCCTACAAAACAGTTCTTGAGCAAAGTCAGTATGGTCCCTGTGTCTAGCTATTTTCTAAGGGTTGAAATTGCAGTTTTACTATCAACAGAAATGTTTATTTTATTCCAGGGTCAGCCCACTTGGGATCCTCCACCATTATCATCATTATAACACCTATTTGTGCATAATCCATGGCACGTTCTACACAGCCATATGGCCTACACCTATCACTTCCCCAACATCTAAACACCGTGTTCCTTGCCAGTTTATGAATCTCACATAATTGGCACAATGTATACCCAGTGTATCACCATTTGGTGCATATAATAGAAGCTTCCTTAGGATAGTCTAATGATAAAGAACAGGCATGTGTTTGATGGTGTGTTTCAAGAACAAGCTAACTAATCTATAAAACATTGGTTTAAAACGTTTAGCCTTCCTATAGTTGGTTTGTTACCAAATCATTTCTACTCTTCACTTTGCAAACCAATCTTTAAGCACATTCTCGTGTAAACATGAAAACAGTAACAAGAATTAGTTTCTGAGTGAGTCACAAGTTTTTACTAAATACACTTTACTAAAATACACTTTAGGATTCTCCTTTTTTTTTTTTTTTAATCAATATACAATGTAGAGCCCAGCAGCCACTGAGGTGAGCCGAGACCAGATCCTTGCGGCACAGGGTCCAGTCTAAGGACTGGAGGAAAGCAAACACAGCCCAGCATCTGCCAAGGTGGGCAGAGACCATTGCAGCACTGCAGCCCAGTCCAAGGCCCCAGGAGGAAGGGAAACGCACACAACCCAGCAGGCGCCAAGGTGAGCTGAGACCTGCACAGCACCAGGGGCTCAGACTACAACCACAGAAAGCTAGAACAGGAGACAAGGTGGTGTAATATAGATACCACCACACCTTCTGTCCCCACAAGGACAGTTCACCACCACAGTAGCAGCCAGGGCCACTCTACAGGCAACCTGCCACTCACTAGACTACACTGATATAAGAAGAGTCACCAGTACAGCCTGCAAATAGAAGAGGAAGTCTTTATCCTCATAGCCAACCCCAGAGTAACAGAAGCAGCAAGTCCTCTACCAGATGACCAAACATCAATGAAAAAACACTAGAACTACAAACAAACAAGAAGATATGACACCACCAAAGGAATACAGTAATGCTCAAATTCCAGACCCCACGGAACAGGGAATACTTGAAATGTCTGAAAAAGAATTCCGAGAAATGAACTTACAAAAGCTTGAAGAAATAAAAGAAGACTCAATCAGAGAACAAATGGAAACAAGGAAAAAAATCCAGAATATGAAGAAGGAAATTTACAAAGAAATTAATACCTTAAAAAAGAATGTAGCAGAACTCCTAGAAATGAAAGATTCGCTTATTGAAATAAAAAACACAACAGAGAGCTTAAGCAGCGGGATAGAGCAACAGAAGAAAAAATTTCAGATCTCAAAGACGGCCTTTTCGAAATAACCCAAGCAGACAAAAAAAGGAAAAAAGAACTTAAAATAATGAGGAAAATCTAAGAGAGATAGCAGACAACCTCAAGCGCTCTAACATCCAAATTGTGGGTATTCCAGAAGGGAAGGAGAAAGGAAAAGGTATTGAAAACCTATTCAAGGAAATAACAGAAAACTTCCCAGGGGTAGGGAGAGATGCAGACCTTCAGATCCAGGAAGCTCAAAGATCCCCAAACAGATTCAATCCAAAATGATCCTCTCCAAGACAATATTATAGTCAAATTTGCAAAACCCAAAGACAAAGAGAGAATACTAAAAGCAACAAGAGAAAAGCATCAAGTTACCTATAAAGGAACCCCTATCAGACTAACAGCAGACTTCTCAACTGAAACCCTACAGGCCAGGACAAAGTGGAATATTCAAAACACTAAAAGAAAAAAATTGCCAGCCAAGAATTCCTTACCCAGCAAGGCTCTCCTTCAGAAATGAGGGAGAAATACTATATTTCCCAGACAAACAAAAATTGTGGGAGTTTATCACCACACGACCAGCCCTGCAAGAAATAAGGGAGTCCTTCATCTGGAATCTGAATAATGAATGTCACTACCACGGATACATAAGAAATAGCAAAACCTGCTGTTAAAACAAAAATGCCAGTGAGAAAGAGCAAGAAGCTAAATCATACCACCTCAAATATCCAACTAACATTGAAGAAGAGAAATAAAATGGGAAGTAAGAATCAAAAGATATTTAAAAGATCTAAACAAAAAGCAATTCAATGACAGGAATTAAACAATATCTGTCGATAACCACCCTAAATGTGAATGGATTAAATTCCCTATTCAAAAGGCACAGATTGACTGATTGGATTAAAGAGCTAGACCCAAGTATATGCTGTCTTCAAGAGACTCACCTCACGTATACAGACACACACAGACTAAAAGTGAAGGGATGGAAAAAGATATACCATGCAAATGGATACCAAAAACAAGCATGAGTAGTTATTCTTATATTGGATAAAACAGACTTTAAACCAAAGAACATAAAAAGAGACAAAGAAGGCCACTATATAATGATAAAAGGATCTATCCAACTAGAAGACATATCATAAATATATATGCACCCAATACTGGAGCACCCAGATATATAAAGCGAACACTCTTAGATCTAAGGAAAAAAATAGGCCCTAATATGTTACAGTGGGTGACCTGAATACCCTCTCTTAGTTTGGGACAAATCTTCCAGGCAACAAACCAACAAAGAGACACAGGATTTAAACTACACGTTCAACCAACTGGACCTGGCAGATATATACAGAACATTTCAACCAACAACTAAAGAATATACTTTCTTCTCATCAGCTCATGGAACATTCTCCAGGATAGACCACATATTAGTTCACAAATCTAACCTCAGCAAATTTTTAAAAATTGAAATCATTCCAAGTATCTTTTCAGACCACAATGGACTAAAATTGGAAATTAATAATAAGCAAAACTCTGGAAACTATACAAATACACGGAAACTAAATAATAGGCTCCTGAACAACCTATGGGTCCAAGAAGAAATTAAAAAGGAAATCAAAAAATTCCTAGAAACTAATGAAAATAAAGATGCATCATACCAAACCTGTGGGATACTGCAAAAGCAGTACTAAGAGGCAGATTTATTGTAATAAATGCTTACATCAAAAGAATAGAAAGACTTCAAATAAGTGACCTAACATTACACCCAAAGAACTTGAAAAACAACAACAATCCAAACCTAAAGGTAGTAGATGGAAAGAATTAAGATCAGAGCAGAACTAAATGAAATAGAGACCCCAAAAACAATAGAGAAGGTCAACAAAACAAAAAGTTGGTTTTTTGAGAAGATAAATAAAATAGACAAACCATTAGCTAGGTTAACAAAAAAAAGAGAGAAGACCCAAATAACAAAAATCAGAAATGAAAAGGGAGACATTACAACCAGTACCACAGTAATACAAAGAATCATTAGAGACTATTATAAACAGTTGTATGTCAACAAATATGAAACTCTGGAAGATATGGACAAGTTTCTAGACACATATAAACTACCAAGACTGAACCAAGAAGAAAGAGAAAACCTGAACAGACCAATAACAAGCAAGGAGATTGAAGTGGTAATTAGGAATCTTCCAACAAAAGAAAGTCCAGGTCCAGATGGCTTTACAGCTGAATTCTATCAAACTTTTAAAGAGGAGTTAATACCAATTCTCCTCAAACTATTCCAAACAATTGAAACAGAAGCTACTCTCCCAAACTCATTCTATGAGGCCAACATAACTCTGATACCAAAACCTTTATTAAAGACATAACAAAAAAAGAAAATTACAGGCCAATATCCTTGATGAACCAAGATACAGAAATCCTCAACAAACTATTAGCAATCAGAATACATAACATATTAAAAAAATTATACTCTATGATCAAGTGGGATTCATCCCAGGGATGCAATGATGGTTCAACATACGAAAGTCAATAAATGTGACACATCACATAAACAAACTCAAGGACAAAGACCATATGTTTATCTCAATAGATGCTGAAAAAGTATTTGACAAAATTCAACATTCCTTCATGATAAAGACTCTCAACAAATTAGGAATAGAAGGAAAATATCTCAACACAATAAAGGACATTTATGACAAGCCACCACCAGTGTCATTCTGAATGGGGAAAAACTGAGGGCCTTCCCCTTAAGAACAGGAACATGACAAGGATGCCCATTCTCACCACTTCTATTTAACATAGTACTGGAGGTACTAGCCAGAGCAATCAGGCAAGAGAAAGAAATAAAGGGAATCCAGATTGGAAAAGATGAAGTCAAACTTTCCCTATTTGCAGATGACGTGATACAATATATAGAAAAACCTAAAGACTCTATCAAAAAACTCCTAGAGCTGGTTAATAACGTCAGTAAAATTGCAGGATACAAAATAAATGCCCCCAAATCAGTTGCATTTATATACTCAAATTATGAACTAAGAAAAAGAAGAATAAAAAAAGGAAGCCCATTTACAATTGTCACACACACAAAATAAAATACCTAGGGATAAATTTAACCAAGGAGGTGAAAGACCCCTACAATGAGAACTACATACCACTTCTGAAAGAAATTAAAGACAGAAAAAGATGGAAAGACATTCCATGCTCTTGGATTGGAAGAAGTAACATAGTGAAAATGTCTATATCACCCAAAGCAATCTACAGATTCAATGCAATCCCCATCAAAATACCAATGACATTCTTCATAGAAATGGAAAAAACAATCTTACCCTTCATATGGAACAAAAAAAAGCCATGAATAGCCAAAGCAATCCTGAGCAAAAAAATATAAAGCCAGAGGCATAACACTATCAGACTTCAAATAATACTACAAAACTATTGTAACCAAAACAGCATGGTACTGGTATAAAAATAGGCATTCAGACCAGTGGAGTAGAATTGAGAACACAGAAATCACCCCTCAGGCTTACAGCCATCTGATATTGGACAAAGCCAACAAAAATCTACATTGGGGAAAAGACTGCCTCTTCAACAAGTGGTGCTGGGAAAACTGGATATCCATAGGCAGAAGAATGAAACTAGATACATATCTCTCACCATACACTAAAATCAACTCAAAATGGATTAAAGACTTAATTATAAGACCTGAAACTGTAACATTACTAAGGGAAAACATAGGCAAAACACTTCAGCAACTAGGTCTGGGCACAGACTTTATGAACATGAGCCCAAAAGTACAAGCAGTAAAAGAAAAAATAAACAAATAGGACTATATCAAACTAAAAAGCTTCTGCACAACAAAAGAAACAATCAACAGAGTGAAATGACAACCTACAGAGTGGGAGAAAAATTTTGGTAACGAAGCATCTGACAAGGGATTAATATCCATAATATACAAGGAACTCAAGCAATTATACAGTAAAAAACCAAATAACTCAATTAAAAAATGGGCAAAGGAGCTGAATAGACATTTTTCAAAGGAAGACATACAAATGGCCAACAGGTACACGAAAAAAATGCTCAACATCACTAGTCATCAGGGAAATGCAAATTAAAACTACATTGAGATACCACCTTACCCCAGTTAGACTGGCTATAATCAAAAAGATGGTGAATAACAAATGCTGGTGAGGGTGTGGAAAGAACAGAACACTCCCACACTGTTGATGAGACTGTCAATTAATACAACCACTATGAAAAACAGTATGGAGGTTTCTCAAACAACTACAGATAGAACTTCCCTATGATCCAGCAATCCCACTTCTGGGTATATATCCAGAGGAATGGAAATCATGTCGAAGGGATACCTGCACTCCCATGTTCATTGCAGCTCTGTTTACAATAGTCAAGACATGGAACCAACCTAAATGTCCATTGATGGATGACAGGATAAGGAAACTGTAGCATATATACACCCTGGAATTCTACTCTGCCATAAAAAAGAATGAAATTCTCCCATTTGCAACAACATGGATGAGCATGGAGAAACTTAATGTTGTGAAATAAGCAAAGCACAGAGGGATAAATACTGCATGTACTCACTCATATGTGGGAGCTAAGAGAGAAAGAATGAAGGAAAGAAAGACCATAGTAGTGCACTGGATTTGCAGAGGGAGAGAACATTCCTTGGGCTACAAAATGGAGTGGGGAGAAATGGGGGAGGGAGAGGGAGCTTGGGGGTAATTCAGTAGGGGAAACAGGGTGCAAATGCAATTTGTGGTAATGGCTATTCTACCATGAATCTGGCCCTCACATCATGGGCACGAGGGGTGACAATCAGTTTTATACCAAATGAATATTAATGTGATAAATATGTGACCAATAAAAAAATATATATATGTGGCCAATAAAAAAAAATATATATATATATACACACACACACACACACACAATGTAGATGATTTTTGTGTCCCTTTACCAATTCCTCCTTTTTGCACTGCATGTTGGTCACTTTTTAAATGAATTAAAATGAATGAGCCGGTTAGTTCAGCTGGTTAGAGGGCAGTGTTATAACAAAAGGTCAAGTGTTCAGATGCCCATACTTGCCAGCAGCTACCCCCACAAAAAAATTTTTTTTAAATAAAATGAATTAGATTCTGACTTTTACTAGAGTTTTAAAACTTTAATAAATACACAAACTTTATGAAATGCAAACATCAAAGTTTAAGGAGAAGTAGCAAGGCATGATAGAAATCACAGCAACATGGAATGACATGCTGCCATCTTGAAGCTATGGACACCTTGATTTAGCTCTTTTGATTAGCAATTGAAAAATTTTCAGCTTTGATCCTATTTTCTCTTAAGAAAAATAAAAATCTCTGACATCTGTCAGTGAATTCTTTCAAGTAGTGAAGGCAAGGTGCTTGGAGATCTGTTGCTTGATGAATGGTAATATGCACCAATTGTCAGGCACTGGGCCAAGGATATAAATAACAAATGGTCTGGCACCCACTCTGTAACCTCAGAAAAGTCAATCATAAAACTGAGCTATCCACACACAGCTTCTGCTATTGCCGGCAAAACAACACAATGTATTCAGTAATGGTGCGATGGACTCCACTGACTCCAAAACCAACTCAGCCATCTTTTTCCTCAGGATTAGTAGTCCCAGTTCTGGTTTGTACTTTGTTTTCAAATTTAGCTAAAGCATATGGAACAGTTACATAAGTCTTCTTGGACTTTAAATATTCTCAGAGGCAGAATCTAACATTCTAGTAAGACTTCAGGGTGGAGGAGGGGCCTAAAAAAGTAAACACTAATGAAAAATTGGTCACAACTAAAATTTGAGCATTTAAAAACTGTTAATAAAATTATTAAACTGGCAAGGATTTACATTTGGGCAAAAAATAAAATTTGCTTACAAAAAGTGGCAACCAGAGGAAAAAAAAAATGTAATATAATCAAGACAACTATATCAAACATGGTACTGTCCAAAATACATAGCCACTAAAAATGCAGTCAAGGACCCTGGGTTTAAATATAAATTCTGTCACACACTAGCAAGTTACTAACCCTCTCTCAGCATCATCATCTTAGCCAAGACAATGCAAGCTGCTGTAGCATTATATATATAGCATTATGTATAATTTCTTATCAGTAAAGAGGTGATAAAAATAGTATCTTCTCGATGTCACAAAGTTTTTACAAGGAACAAAGGGTATAATGTATGTGAGTGACTTCTGCAAAAGGTAAAACACTATAAAAAGTTTATTGTTTTAAAAATTATTATAATCGATTTTTTTTTTTAATTTTAGGCATATTTTGATGGTAAAGTAAATTACTTTCGTAAGTGTGGAAAACTTCACTTGTTAATGCTATGATTCAAACTGTACAGCTTAAGTGATAAAAATCAAAATAATGCTTTTCACTCACTTTTGATATCCAAACTTCTTTGCATACTAATACCCCCAACAAATATTATAACAGCAGATTTTTCCTTTGGTTAAGTCAAATAAAGAGTTTTTTAAGATTAAAAGAAATAAGGCATCTCTTTTCTGAAGTAGCAAGCCTAATTAAATTTCCCATTTTGATAATGGTCTGAACTTTGAGGATGAAATAAAATATCCCGTATTATAATTGAAGGACCTCTGCATATGTTGCTGTAATTAACACAAATGGGAAAACTTTACCTTTTACAATGCTGAAACCGTAATATCCTTAATTTATGCAATTAAAATTTCTGAAAATTCAGCTACTGTCTCATGCCATTTGTAAGATTTTAAAAAATAAAATAATAATAATACAGCCCTCAGATGTTTTCCTTTAATATCTGGTGTCCTCACACCGAGAAACATTATGAGCTTTAAGAAATTTGATTTCTATCGCACTTTTTTCATACTTACTTTTTTGTGATAAATGCTACAGAGTCCTCTCTCAATGTCGGGCAATTTACGTAGATGATTTTCTATCTGACCAAACACATTAGATTCTGAATGGAGAACTTCAGATACGGCATCAAGTCGAGCATTTATTTCCCTGTGCGAAAATAATAATAGCAATTATCAGATATGCTAAGAATTCAGAATATAGACATTTCCCACTCTACTGCCCAGGATTGTGATACAGTCACATAGAAAAGCACAAAGGAGACTCCACCTTCATATCTCTGGCCCTTCCTGCCTGTTACTATTATTTGAATCAAACAGCAGGTACCATACAAAGAAAGTCACTAGCTGGTTTTGGCAGAGACTGTCTCACCAGGCAAACACACAAGACTACATTTCCCAGCCTCCCCTACAGTTAGGTGCAGCCACGCACCTTAGTTCTATTCAATAAAGTGTGGGTAGGAATGATGTAAGCCACTTCTAGCCCTTGCTCATAAAAACTTCCTGCACTGATCTTTCACATTCACTCTTTCCCCTTTGCCAGCTAGAGGTTGAGCTCAGGGCAATCTCGCGAGCCACGAATTGAGTCCATCAGCCTGGAGCAACTGCACTTACGTTAGCAAGAAATAAACTTCTAATGTATTTAAACCACTAAGGTCAAGAATTTATTTGCTACAACAGCTTGTATTACGTTGGCTAATATAATAGGTCTACAATAAGCAACAAGAAGGCTTGGTGGTGGTGATGATGGTTGAACTGATCAGCTACAGGAATGAAATGGGATTAGGCATACTGAGCCTGGGCAAAGACCGGGAGTAGCAATAGAAAGTGAGGAAGATATGGCACCAGGAGATAAGGGAGATCAGGATTGAGGTATTTTATCAATGGCTACCCCCAAGTGAATGCACCGCTTAGGAAGAAGTAGTGAGGCCTTACAGAAAACGGACTGATTAAAGGCCAGTCCGTGGCCCACTTGGGAGAGTGTGGTGCTGATAACACCATGGCCATGGGTTCGGATCCTATATAGGGATGGCCGGTTCGCTCACTGGCTGAGCGTGGTGCTGACAACACCAAGCCAACAGTTAAGATCCCCTTACCGGTCATCTTTAAAAAAAAGAAAAGAAAACGAACTGATTATACTAAAGGAGGTGTGGCCCATCAAGTACCTATAAACATCAAAGACCCACACTAGGTATAATAGCCACATGTGGTATTAAAGACTGAGATAAGCAAACTTATCTGGTGGAGAGTAAGCTCCCAGGAAATTTTTTTAAAAATGAATAAATAAGCAAGGAGATGACAGAATGAACTGATATTCTGGGGGAGAGACATCAGCCAATAAATAAACATGTCTGCCTCTCAAAGTTTTGTTGCTATCACACATACGGATGTGAAAGGCAAACCTTACATCAGGATCCTGGCTGGATGACAGTTACACTGAGTACTTTACAATTAGCTGAGTGCTTTTGTTTTTATTATCTTTAAAACTGCCCTGTGATGTCATGCCTTTTCAATATATGGAGCCACTATGCTAACTTTGGGTCTCATTTTTTGTTCCATTTTCCTCTGGCTCATACCCTCCTATGTAAAACAAGCATTTGATTTAGCAAGACAAAACTCTGCAGACACAGACTGGCTCCTCCATTCTCTGTGGAGTGGCCTCTGGAATCCACCCACTTTCCTCCATCTCTACTGTCACTACCCTAGTCTAAATCAAAATCGTTTCTCATAAAGACTACTAAAACTACTACTATAGACTATTTCTGTCCCTTTCTCCATCTATTCTCCACACTGCACCTGAGCGATCTTCCCAAAACCCAAATCTGCTTACCCCAATCTACTTTAACCTCAACAATAATTTGCCATTAATCTTAGGTTCAAATTCAGAATCTTTAATTGACCTACAAGGCATCTGAACCCTGCTTACCTCTCAAGTCTCACCTCAGATTGCCTGTCACTCTCTTCCTCCCACTCTAAGTTCTAATCAAACTGAACTTCTTCCATTATATTAACCACTCCAAGTTCTGAAATCAGGGCTCTCTCACTGGCTCCTCACTTTGCCTGCAAGTCTTTTCCTCTTCACTACCACCACCAACTTCACTTTGGCAAACTCCTACCCACTCTTCCTCTGAAAGGGCTTTCCAGACTCACTAGACCAGATTTAATCCCTTTGCAATCCTTTCCCTAACCTCCTCTTTTCTCTTTCCATAAAAGGAATCATAATTGTATTTCTTCTTCAATTGTATTTACTACTTCACTGTCTTTCCCACCAGACTGTAAACTCAGTGAGGACAGGGATCATTTCTTCATCCCCACAGTTCCAGCATCATAAGATGTGCTCAGTAAAAAGTTGCTGAATTCAATTCCATTCAATTCCAATGCCTACATGTAAAGTAAATCAGGATGAGGTGAAAAAATAATTAAATTTTCTTTGCATAGGATTGTTGTGAATAAAATAAATCAATGTTTTACTCTAACATTTACCCCAAATGCTACACAAATATAAAGTTTTACTTTAATAACTCACTACTGCATAAATGAAAGATGACACCAATTTGAATAGACAAAGTTGCTGCTACAGATGGTTAGAGGACAGATAAATAATGCCATCTGTGAACGTATAAGACAGCCTACACAGATAGCTAGTGCCTCAAAAATTAAAGGTTTTCTGTGATATAGAAAGAGCAAAAGAGTTTAACAGAAACCTAAGCCATGTTTATGAAATCTACCAAAAGATTTTTTTTTAAATAGATATAAAACTATAAATTTCTGGGCCGGCCCCATGGCTCACTCGGGAGGGTGCGGTGCTGATAGCACCAACGCCACGGGTTCGGATCCTCTATAGGGATCACCATGCGCTCACTGGCTAAGCATAGTGCGGACGACACCAAGACAAGGGTTGCGATTCCCTTACTGGTCAAAACAAAACAAAACAAAAACAAAAACCTATAAATTTCTTAGAGACTGAAAAGGTTGTGCTAAGTTGGTTTGGAAGCTGGGAAAACACAAAATGGCTTTATTCTACTCTAGTGTCAGCCCAGGCAAAAGGAGCATGTTCACTATGAATCATTTTGGTTTTTACCCAACCTTCTTTAGGGAAGTAATGGCTCAGAGGTTACGAATTTGGGCTTAGAAAGCATGCGGCCTTGGTTCAAACCCAGGCTTTGCCATTTACCAATTATTGAGCCCTGCCTTAGTTTCTCCATCTATAAAATGAGAACAGCAATAGGCACTAACTTTTGGTGTCATTACAATAATTCAATAAAATAATACATGCCAAACAGCACAGTGCCTGCTACACAGTAACCACTCATTAAATGTTAACTGTTAACCATAATCACTATTACAAAATTTGTTTAGCAGATAACCAAAGAACAACACAGGGAAGGAAGAAATAGCATCCAAAACATACACTTGGAAATAACTATATGTAGACAAACCTTAAGGCACAGATACGCAAACAGGTATTTTGTACAAAGTGAACAAGAAAGGATTATACAAGGAGAGCTAGTCCTGGGATCTCAAGTGCTAAATCTGATGGGTAGTGATGGCCTGAAGTACTATGTTGAGACTGGTTAGTAGCGTGCATTAAGAAAGCATGTTATAACTAATTATGGATGTCTAAATGGGCAGGGAGACAGTGAAAAAGTACGTGGCATTGTTTACCACAAATTTCTTATCACTGGGATAGCTATAATTCCATTGTTATCTCCTATATGCAGATCAGAATGCAAATGAATAAGAATGACTTCTAAGTTTGAAGAAATAAAATAATTCACATACCTTAGAATTGTTCTTTAATTAGCAATAGTAACAAGACCCTCCACGTAACTGTAATAAAACAATGTCAGATCACCAGAATAGAGAATCATTATTTTAGTGGAATCAGTGAGAGAGATTTGGTAATTGTTGACAGTCAACAAAACAGGAAGTAGCAGTGGCAAATGGGGATGATAAAGATATTGCTCCAAGATGCCCTACAGTACTCTACAGTTGACACTACAATACTATATAATCTAAATGAATGAAAAGAAGGCACCTGAGTCATTTCATCTCATATGCCAAAAAACAATGGACTTGAGGTCCTGGGGATGACAAAGATTCTTCTTTACCAAAGATCCAGGGACTAACTGTGGGTGTCACTGGAGTCCTTCACATTTGGAGATGAACTAGGTGATGTCAGTATCTGTTATATGTGGTTGTTACTCAGAAAGACAGTGTGATCTCCTGTTATTGCCACTGATGGAGTCTGTACCTACCAGTTGTTACTTGTGGAGATATTTCTATAATTCAAACATAAGGTTATGTGGAGTGGGGGGCAAGTGAAATACAAACTGCTGGAAGTGGGTGTTCGGGGTTTTTGTTTGCTTATTTGTTTTACTGAAAGGTCTGCTTTAAAGACAGACGATACAAGGGCCGGCCCCGTGGCTCACTCGGGAGAGTGCGGCACTGGTAGCACCAAGGCCACACGTTTGGATCCTATATAGGGATGGCCGGTTCACTCACTGGCTGAGCGCGGTGCAGACAACACTGTGCCGGGGGTTGAGATCCCCTTACTGGTCAGAAAAAATAAAAAAAATAAAGACACATGATACAAAATGAATAAATGAAATTCACACATTAATACATTGGTCATGTTGTTAAACCAACTACTTAAATAACTTTCTTTTAGAAACATAAACCATAAGCCCTTTCCTAGGATCTAAGCATCATTACTTAGACTACCTACCTTCTCCCTTCATATACACCATTCATTCATTCATTTAATGAATAATTACTGAGTATTTACAAAGTACCTATTATAGAAGGTGGGAGACGTTAGGGCTATAATTGTCAACAAGAGATCTTTTGAACCCTTGTTCACAAAGAATTTACACTCACTTTAAAAAAAGAATTAGCGATAATAATGTGCTAAGATTATAACAGGGTTACGATCCGAGTATAATGGAAACTCAGTGAGGAACATCTAATCTAGTTTTAGGGGTCAGGGAAGATCTCCTAGGGGTGGTAATGTCTGAGTGGATACCTGTAAAAAATTAGTGGAAGATGGAAAGTGAGTATGTGAAAATGTATGTGAAAAGTAGGAGAAAGAGAGGTAAGCAGGGCCGTGGTCATGTGAGCAATGCAGGCCACACAGGAGCTTCAATTTTATCTTGGGAGCAATGAGAACCAAGGCCAATGGTTTGGACGGGCATAAGGACAGTAACAGGAAGACCAGTTAGAAGGCTGTTTCAGAAATCCAGGGCAGCAACACTGAAGGCCTGAACTTGAGGAGGGGACATAGGAATAGAGAGAACATAGTTTCAAGAGATATTAAAGAGGTAAAGTTAACAGGAGCTGTGACTGATTAGATGAGGGAAGGAAAGGGATGAGTATGTTGGGTAATGAGATGCACTACGATGCCACCCACAAATATCATGCTCAGAGCTGACCTAGTCGTGAAAGAAAGGTATTACTTTATAAAACTACATTCTACAGAGCTATTCTGAATATTTACATTGTTGTAAACTGTAAATCATCCAACAAGCTTTAAAGAGTAAGGGTGAACTTGCAGTCTTGTTTCACATCATTTGGCTGAACTGAAATATATCAAGCACTGAACCTGAATTAAGATTGTCCCAGACTTGTAGTGCCATTAGGAACCCGGCAGAAGCAAACAAAAATCCTCTCTGGGAGAAGGCACTTTCATCCTAGCCCTCACATTATTCCTAAAAATAAATTTCCAAATAATATTATCAATACATAAACAAAGACAACCAAGCTCAAAAAGAAATCCGATGAGTAATAATCAACACAAATAACAGACAACCGGCACAAACACAC